>NC_135537.1:148388228-151152394 GCF_045843805.1 Urocitellus parryii
GAGTTCAAAGCCAGCTTCAGCAATGGCAAGGCACTAAGCAACTCAGTGAGACCCTGTCTCTAAATAAAATACAAAATAAGGCTGGGGATGTGGCTCAGTGGTTGAGTGCCCCTGAGTTCAATCCCTGGGGTGTGTGTGTGTGTGTGTATAAAAATACTTGTTGAGGCAAAAAAATATTATTAAACTGGGTGCCCCAGCAACTTTGGGGATCGAGAGTTCAAAGCCAGCCTTAGCAATGGTGAGGTGCTAAGCAACTCAGTGAGACTCTGTCTCTAAATAAAATACAAAATAGGGCTGGGGGGTGTGGCTCAATGGTCGAATGCCCAAGTTCAATCCCCAGTATTCCCCCTGCCCCCGAAAAAAAAATAACATTATTAATGAAGTCACATTCAGTACTTTCAAAATGAATTTGAGATGGTCTATGATAAATACATATAATACATCAGTTAAAAGCATGGTGGTATGTACCTGTAATCCCAGCTACTTGGGAGACTGAGGCAGGAGGAGGAAAGTTGGAGACCAGCCTCAGCAACTCAGCGAGATCCTCTCTCAAAATAAAAAATAAAAGGGGGTTAAGGGGATGTAGCTCATTGGGAAAGTACCCATGGAATCAATCCCCAGCATTGCCCCCCCCAATAAATATATAGCAACTAGTATCGAGCCCTGCCTTGCTGGCACTTATTAGTGGTGGAACTGTGGACTAGTTGCTTCTCCCCTCTGAACCTCAGTTTCCAACTCTAAAATTGGGTATCAAATTGGTAATATCTGCCTCAGAGGATAAGTAGCATAGATATAGGTAGGTAGCAGTGAGTGTTTTCTTTTGTTTTATTTGTGTGTGTATTGGGGGGGGGGTGTGTTGGGAAGTTCTGTAAACTGTAAAATCTTAGACAAGCATCAGATTTTATTATTATTCAAGATCTCCTCTCTACGGTAGCCCTTCCTCCCTGGGTCCACTCCTTGGAATCCTCTGTGGTGCCATAAGGGAATTTGACATACCCCCTCCTGCTGAATCTAAATTAATTTCTCCAATCATGTCTTCCAACTGCAGGATGGTGGATCTCTGCGGGGCCCACTCACTGTCCGCCCTGTGTGGGAATTCCTGGTGCTTGCCCTGTTCCTCCTGAATGAAGAACCCCTTAAGAAAGTGACCTCGGCTTCTCAATCCTGGGTCCCTAGGGAGTATGGCAGTTCCCTGCACATAACAGGAACTAAAAAAAAAAAAAAGTATCTATAGAATTAAAGGCTTTTGACCCAGTGTCCATTTATCAAGCTAATATTTTCTGGGATCAATATTTTTTCTTTTTAGAAATTATAGAAATAATAAAGCAACATTAAATACAATTTTGAGAAGAGGAAAAAAAATTACCTAGAATCCCACCACTCGAAGTCGATACTTTCATTTTTGTGTATTCTTTGCCAGTCTTTGTTTTTGTGCCTGAAGAGTTTACATTGCAAACATAGTGTGTATTGAGGGTTTTTTTTTCCATTTTACATTATCTCAAATATTCGTATACTTTCTATATTTTTGTAATGATGTTTTTAATGGCATACAGTAGATGTACCAAAATCCATACTTTCCTTTTTCTAGTTACACATGGAACTATTACCAGAATTGTATATATTTAGGTTACAGAGGAAATCTCAAAACATTCTGAGGATCCATATTAGACAGAACATGTTTTCAGATCATAACGCAAGAAAATTAGAAATCAGTCCCAGGAAGACAGCTAACAGACTCCTCTGTGCTTTGATACTAAAAACTAAGCTTCTAAATAATTCATGGCCAAAGAGTAAATCAGTGAAAATTAATTAAATATTTAGAATTAAATGAAAGGGCTAACAGTTCTGAACCACTATATATACCTACTGAAATGGAACATTTAAGTTACTGGATGGGAGCCGGGGCTCTTGCTGAGATTGTGGGAAGTTCCAGATAAGCAAGGGGTTGTGCTGGAATGATCCAGGTAATATTGGGTTAGAGTCGGGGGCTTTGTGAATCTATGTTTAGCTTCATGTGGGCACAGATGGCTTCATGTGGAATTTTGTAGGCATCTGTAGATCTGTGTGTATTGGTGGTCAGTATACACACATATTTCCTTGCTCTGCCACTGACAGAGCCAAGAGGCAATGACCTTGAGTAGCAATGAGCATACCTAGAACTCTGCTCTCTAGGGCCCTTGGAGAAATATCTGCTTCTAGTACCAGGACAGGAAATTTACAGAAGATGAGCCTGGAGTACCTTGTAGTGCCAAAAAACTAAGGAAGTGCTCACATGTAAAATGATTCCTATTGATGGGGACATGTCTAAGAGACTTAGGAGCCATCGGAAAGAGCGCCAAGTAACCAGCATTGAAACAATTTAAGCAAGAATTTGAGCCCAGCAATGCCCTCTTTCTGTATCATTTTTATTTGTTGGTTATTATTTAGGCAACTAAGTTTTGGGGTACTTCATAAAGCAGTGATAGATAACGAATGCCCTTGTGTCTCCAATATGATACTTGGAGACATTGTTGCCATTTGCCAACATGAAGGGAACTAGCCAACAAGAGGGGAGAGTCATTAGAACAGTGTGACACTGGCCAAGGTTTATCACAGAGATACTAGCTGTCCTCCAATATCCAGTCTTCCCTTCTTGCATAATAGTGACAGGTGCATGGCAGCCTAATGGGGTACTGCATTTCTAAGTCATTTTTGCAGTTAGGTGAGGTTATAAGGGTATGTTCTTGCCAGTGGGATCTGAGCAGAATGATATGTCCCCCTTTTGGGTTATGATTCTTAAAGCAACAGATTGTTTTTGTCATATCCCTTCCTTTTCCTCCCTCCAGACTGGAACACAAATGCGTCAGGACCTGGATTTCAACAAAGGATGATGATCCACAAGATAGAAGAACGTGGGACCTTGAAAACTCCATGGAGATGAGCTCAACTGGGAACTGTTCTTTGAGTCATGAGTGTTGGGACTAATCACAGCTTGGTGCTAATCACATGGGCACAGATTTAAACCCCAATAAAACAGAATAGAGAGTCCAGGAACACATTCATATCTACAGAAAAAAATTTCTATGATTTGTTATTTGTTTTAATTAGTTATACATGACAGTAGAATGCACTATGATATATCATACATAAATGGAGTATAATTTCTCATTTTTCTGGTTGTACATGATGTAGAATTCCATAGGTCATGTAGTCATATATGTGCATAGGGTAATAATGTCTGATTCATTCTACTTGCTTCCTACCCCTATACTCCCTCCCCTCCCTTCACTCCCCCTACCTAATCTAAAGTAACTCTATTCCTCCCTACCTCCCCCTCTTGGCCTTATTGTAAGTTAGCATTGGCATATCAGAGAACATCCGGCCCTTGGGTTTTTTGTGATTGGCTTATTTTGTTTAGCATGATATTCTCCAGCTCCATCCATGTACTGACAAATGCCATAATTTCATTCTGTTTTAAGGCTGAGTAATATTCCATTGTGTATATGTACCACATTTTCTTTATCTATTCTTCTGCTGAAGGTTGGTTCCATAGTTTAGCTATTGCAAGTTGAGCTGCTACAGAAAAATTTTAATGTAAAAAAATTAACAAAGGGGCCACATTCTACTTTCCTGCATATAGGAACATAGCGTATGTTAGAGATGTCACCATTAGTCAGTAGAGAAAATAAATACTATTTAATAATAAAGCTGTGCTATATCATTCACAAAACTAAAATATAGATGTTTTAGAAGTGAAAAACAATTAGAAAAATATAAACAACAATTTTTTTTGTACCAGGAATTAAACTCAAGGGCATTTGACCAATAAGCCACATCCCAGCCCTATTTTATATTTTATTTAGAGACAAGCTCTCACTGAGTTGCTTAGCACCTCACCATTGCTGAGGCTGGTTTAAACTCGTAAGCCTCCTGCCTCAGCCTCCCCAGCTGCTGGGATTACAGGCATGCACCACCACACCCAGCTAAAAAATAAAATTTTAAAACCCAGAATGGAGAACGATTTCTCAAACAAGAAAGACACAATAAAAACATCTTATCAAATAAAAATAGATTTATTTGACTTTATTAAAAATTGGCTCTTGTCTAATGCAAAAATATGTCATAAGCAAGGTTAAAAGGTGGACAAATTATTGAGAGACACCTACAATATATCTTGTATCTGTCAGAATATACAGAGAATTCCTGTAATCTGTAAGAAAAAGACAACCCAACAGAAAAGTGAGAAACAATATGACCAGACAATTCACATGGCCACTTAAGCCCTGAGAAGAAAAATGAGATGCCATTTTTCATCTACCAGACTGAGAAAAGTGAAGAGGTCTAACAATACAAAGTGTTGGTGAGGACGTGAGTACGATACCGCTACACTTGTCTAGAGGAAGTGTAAATGTTACCACTCAGAAGAGCAAATTCGCAGATTTTTAATGTGTATCTTCTGTGACCTATTCATAAAATTCCATCTAGTATGTTCCCTGGAGAAGTTCTGGCATGTGTATCATGTAGCCAAATATTGGAAACAACTTACATGGTCATCTATGGGAGAATGAATTAAGGACATATAGTTTAAATATCTCAAAATAAAAATGCTAAATGATTGTAAAGTACAGGCTACTTTTAAATAATTTTAAAGTTAGCTAGTATGGAATACAATCCTCCAAAATACTAGGAAAGAAAGGTAAAAGAGACAGCAGAAATGAGAAGATCAGAATCTCCGAAAGCAAGAATTAAAAATCAATCAGGAGGTAAGACTAAAGGCAATCATTTACACCAAATCAAACTCAGAAAAAAAATGTAAATGGGTCAAACCTCCTTATTAAAAGACAAAGACTTAAAGATTGAGTAAAAAGTTCAATAAAATTATATGCTATTTATAAGAGATACCCTAAATCAGAGACAGAAAAATTGTGACTATATGGATGACAGTCTTTTCCATGAAAATTCTATCCTCCTTGGTACCCTTTCTTTCTTCTCTTCTCCCCCTGTCAAATCCTTTAATAGATATATGTGTTTGCACATACCTGATTGATCTCAAGAGATCTCTCTTGAGAGTAGGCAAGAAGCCCATAACATTGGTTACTTCCAGGGAGGTGAACTGGGTGCCTGGGAACAGGATTGGGAAGAAGACTTTATTGTAGCCCCTTCTGAACCTTTTGAATTGTAAACCATGTACACATATTAATTATCTAAAACAATAACAAACCAAGCAAACAAAATAAAAACTAAAACCAAACCATATGACCCTTCACACAGAACTGTCCCTTTTCCTCTAATAGTTAAAAATAGAATTACCACATAATGCAGGAATTCCACTTCTTGGTATATACTCAAAAGAATTGAAAGCAAGGTCTTGAAAAGATATTTGCACAGTTGCTTAGGGCCTCACTAAGTTGCTGAGGCTGACTTTTAAATTTGGGGTCCCTCCTGTCTCAGCCTCCTAAGCCAGTGGGATTACAGGTGTGCATCACTACATCTGGCTCATAATAACATTTTTTCACAATGACTATAGCATGGAAGCAACCCAGGTGCCCATCAATGGATGAATGGGTGATCATCAACAAATGAATGGGTAAGGAAAATGTGGCATATCCATACAGTGGAATACTATATTGACTTAAAAAGGAAGAAAAATTTGATGTATGCTACAATATGAATGAACCTTGAGGACCTTATGCTAAATGAACAAAGCTGGTCTCAAAAGGACAAATCCAGAATAATTTCACTTAGCAGGGCTTAGAGTAGTCAAATTCACAGAAAGTAGCTGGTCATTGCCAGGGACTGCAAGGAGGGAAAATGGGGAGTTACTGTTGCATGGATACAGAGTTGCAAGCAGTAAAGGTTCTGTGGATGGATGGTGGGGATAGTCCTAAGATTTCACTAATAACACTGAACTAGAAACTTAAAAATGGTTACAATGATAAATTTTACATTAGGCGCATTTTTGTTGGTATGAGAAAAAAAAGAGATGTAGCTGTCCTCTGCCAAGAGGTGCTCCCTGTGTACCTCTCCCACAGCTCTGTCCCTCCTCTGACCCTGTCTCACTCTTGTGAAAGTTCAGCTCATCTGTGGGCGTGTTCATCTTCTGGCAGGAGCACAGACTAGGATTCAGGGTCTTCTTTTTTTCTTTCTTCTCTTGCTGCTCCTCCTCCCCTTCTTTCTCCTCCCCTTCTTTCTCCTCCCTCCTCCTGCTCCTCCTCCTCCTGCTTTTCTTCTTCCTGCTCCTCCTCCTCCTCTTGCTCCTCTTCCTCCTCCTTCTCCTTCTCCTCCTACTTCTCTTCCTCCTGCTCCTCCTCCTCCTCCTCCCCCCTGCTCCTGTCCCTCCTCCCTCTTCCCCTCCTCCTCCTGCTCCTCTTCTTCCTCCTTCCTCCTCCTCCTCCCCTCCTCTTCCTGCTCCTCCTCTTTCTCCTCCTCCTTCTCTTCCTTCTCCTCCCCCTCCTCCTCCCCCTCCCCGTCTTCCTCCTGCTCTTGTCCCTCCTCCCTCCTCCCCCTCCTCCCCTCCTCCTCCTCTTGCTCCTCCTCTTCTTTCTCCTCCCTCCCCCCTCCTCTCCTCCCTCTTCCCCCACCTCCTCCTCTTCCTCACCCTGTTCCTTCTTCTCCTTCTTTTTAAACAACCTCTCCATGTTTTTGAGAGGCAAAGTGTTTCATGGCTGTTTGGTGGAATCAACATGTTTTGCTTCCTGAGCCAAATCCACACCTGGAGAGCATACTTCCTGGTGCTCTGGAAACAGGGACACTATTTCTAGGCAGCTGGCCGTCTGTGGCATGGTGGAAAGGGCCCAGGAGCTGGAGTCAGCCAACCAGGATTGGGATGCCTGCTCAGCCCCCAGAGCCTCTAGCAGATGATGACACTTCCCTGGCCTCAGTTTTCTTCTTCAAGAAATGGGATAATAATTAATTATGATGAAATATAATGGATCTTTCTTATTTGCTTTCTACATTGAGAAGAGTGTGGCTCTGAGAGCTTATTTTTCTCCTGTGTCTGTGTCAGCAGCAAAGAACACAGCTCTGTTGCTCCTTAATTTTTTTCTTTTTATAACTTTTTTTCTTTTGAGATAATTGTAGGCTCAAGTGCAGTCATCATAATACGAGAGCTCCCATATACTCTCCATCCACTTTCCCACACAGTAACATCTAGCATAACCATAGTACAGTATCACAACCAGGAAAAAATGGACATTGGGACAACCCACTGACCTCCTCAGGTTCCAGCAGCTTAACATGCACGTGTCTGTGTTTGTTTCATATAATTTGATCTCATGTGCAGGTCTGAAGGTCCCTCACCCCTTTTATAGCTATGGGACTTAGTTATTTGGGAGGGTTCTGTCTCAGAAGGACATGTATCCCACAAGGACCACTGAGATGTCTTTCAAAGACTTCAGTCCCCACTACTGCCCCCATCTTTCTTTTTCTCCCACGTCTTAAAGGTCTCATAGGGTTGGAACAAGTAACAGGTGCATCAAAGAATTCGCTCACCGCCTCCATCAACCTGGCTCCTGCATCCCCTGGAGCCCCTTAGACTTGAGAGGGTCGCTGCTTAGCAGAGGCCTGTGAGCAGCAGGCTGCTCATCTGCCTTCAGACAAGCCTGTGTTTTCCTGTCTCCCAGGGACTGTGTGGCCCTGAAAAGAAGCTGTCCTTTTTATGCTCCTGAGCTGGATGTGACAGCTGATTGGCAGGGTCAAGTCCTGCCCTTCAGCCCAGGCCAGGGAGCCCTCAAAATGTTCCCACCTTGGCAAGCTCCAAAACGCCCACATCATCTTTTTCCTCCCTGCAGTGGGGACTCCTTGGAGCTGCAAATACCAGTTCTGGGTTCTTTCATCCTCATGGGGTGATACAGCCCTTACGTGTCTGGAGGCATTGCAAAGGAGCAGCCCATGAGATTGGGGACACAGAATTCTTGCTGTGTTCCTATCGGGTGGGTGTGTATCCATGGAGGAGTGGATCCTGTCAAAGGTCCCTTCCTTCTGTTCCCTGGAGATGCACTTCTCCGGCATGTGCTTTGTGGCCTCAACAATTCTGCTGATCTAATCTTTTTGAGCCTCAGTCTTCCCACCTATCAGTTGGGGCCAGTAGGTGCCCACAGGGTTCTTGAGATGTATAAATGAGCTCATCTCTGCATCAGGCCCAGGACCTTGGTGGTGAGTGCTCATTGAAGGGCTGCCAGTTGTCATCCTATCTGTCATGCTTCTCCTGTACTCCCGAGTCACCTGCTCTAATGCATCACTCCACTGGGGCTGGATTTGCCACCTCCATCCTTCCAGCGCTTTCTCTAGATTAATGCCCCTAAATATCAGGTCTTATCCAGCAGATGGGAGGAGAAACCAAAACAGGTGATGTGTAATCAGGGACATAAAATGACTCAATTGTCCCTTGGCTGCTTCCTGTCTCCCAGTTCATCTAAGTCACTTCCAATTTTATAGGATTAACTTGTTCCTTGTACTCCCAGAGAAACCAAGGTCTCTCTCTCTCTCTCTCTCTCTCTCTCTCTCTCTCTCTCTCTCTCTCAGCCCAGGACAGAATAACTCAGAGCTTCCCCTGGGAGAGCAGGAAGGATAGACAACAGGAGGCAGAGCTCCGATCTTCTTGCTTCTTTTCTTCAGCCCCTCGCTACCCCCAGCCCTGCCGCCATCCCGTGAAACCTGGTACCCCAGGGTGTCCCTGGGGATGGTGGCCCATCTCTCTTTACAAAGAAGCAGGATTGGGCTAATAAGAACCAGCTGTGGTGCTGGTGGGTTTTACTCTGCCCCTCCCCTGCCCTTGCTCTGTTAGCTGTGAGAAACTGATGACAACCTGTTTGACCTCTGACCTCCGAACTTGACCCACTGCTAATACCTCCAGCTGCTGATTGCTGGCAGAGCCCTTTGTCTGGGGCTGTTTGGGAGCCAGGACAGACAAATGATTTCTATTTGTCCTCTGGTGCCGCGGATGGAGCTGATCGATAGGAACCGCGAATGATGTCAAGGATTTGTCACCGTGGCTTATGAATGACAAAAACGCTTCTCAACTCCCCCTTCCACCTCCACCCCCTCCCAAAGAAACACCTTTTGGGGGAAAAAGACTGAAAGCCAGAAGAAGGCATATTGATTTTTTTTTTTTTTTTTTGCTTTCTTAAATAGCAGCTTGAGCCACAAAAGAGAGAAAGACAACACTTTTCTGTGCTAAAATGCAGCAAAAAGCCTCCCAGAGAACGAGACTGGTGATTAGATCAGCTATTGCATTTAAGTACCGCGGGCTGCACACACCACAACTGCTCAATTTTGCCCGTGGAGGCTGCACCAATTTCTCCCCCATTTCCGAGCACACCAGGCGCAGGGAGGCACCAAAGAAGGTGTTTGGATCCTCATCTCCCCTGTTCATCCGCCTCCAGCTCAAGGGACAATTTCTATCCCTTTTCCTCTTCTCTGCCCCTCATTTTTCCTGGTTGGACATGGGCTTACACCAGTCGGAGCTAGTCAGCAGCCTCTATTAAGTTGGAGACTATAAACTTCCTTTGGAATTTGGATTCTTAGTTGGAAAAGTGAATGGGCACCTGTAATCCCAGTGACTCCAGAAGCTGTGGCAGGAGGACGGCAAGTTTGAGGTCAGTTCAGGCAACTTAGCAAGATCTTGCCTCAAATAAAATGTTTAGAAGGACCAGGGATGTATCTCAATGGTAGAGCACCCGCCAGGTTCACACCCAGTACTGCAAAGATAAAAAGGCACAGAGGGGAAGCGGGGAGGAGGATGGGGAAGCGATAGCACAGGGACACACAATTTGGGAAAGATCTACCAATCCTCCATGCGGGAGTCAGGGCAGGTTTCAGAGGGAAACTGGAAAGCAGCCCATCCCTTTGGAGAACCGACAGGCCCTAAAGCAGACATAGAAGCAGGGGCCTCCCACCCCTCCCCTCAACATTGGAGCCTCTTGGGGCCGGCACTGGGGCTGCAGGGTGGTGGAGACCTGCCTGCTGGTCCCATGGGAAGCTCATGACAAGGAAGGCACTTCAGTGAACCATGTGAAGTGTTTACGCTGCCTTGCAGTAGGCGATGGTGATTTTTTGTTTATTTTTTTTTCTTTTCTTTTCTTTTTTCTTTTTTTGCTGTTATTATTTGAAGACTTGCTTCCAATCTGGAGAGTTCGAAGTAGGTTTCTTGAATGAGGGAGATAAGGTACTCCCTGTTCCATATGCACCCTAACTAGAGCCAGAACCAAGGTTCAGAATGTAGTTCTAGAAAACACCAGAATGATCTCTCTCCACAAGCTTGGGCCCTGGTCATAGGCAGCAGGAAATGCTTGCTCTTAGGTGGGGCTCAGCTAGAAGGTGCAGGGTAATTTAGGCCCTCATTACTGACTGCCTGGACTATTGCAGTAGCCACCTGCGTGGTCTCACTTCTCTCCTGTGTGTTATCTACACCATCAGAGCCGGCTTCTCTTCTCAAGTCTGATCATGATACTTCTGGTCGGATCCTTCCAGGGACTGCCCATCATGTTTAGGGTAAACTCAAACCTCCTTTTCCTGGCATTCCAGGCCCCCACCAGTTTAGGCTCCAATCTATCATCCCACTCTCCCCACAAGTCCCTGGATCATGCTCCCTATCTTGCAGCCTTCTGGTCTGTACATGGTCCACCGTACATCTTGTATGGTCTGCTATCGATCTGGTCCGTCTGCATGGAACCTCCCCTTCGCCTTCATTTTAGTTAGACTTCTCTCCTTCTCCATGATTCTCCTGACATACTCTACTGCCATTCTAGTGCTATAGCCCTTGATCAGAAGAATCCTGTCTGCTTCCATCTCCTGCCTAGATTGAGGGTGCCTCGGGCCAGGAACCAGCTGAGCCAAAAACGCTTCACACCACTTGGTGAGGAACTGGATGGCCTCGTTGGAAGGGGCTCGAGAACTTAGTGAGCACTTCTGTTCTCTAAGGTGCTGCCCATTGACAAGCAAGGGATAATGGTAGGGGAAGGATTTTAGTTTTCAAATTGATCAAAATGTGAGGTTAGGAAAGTCATGGTTCTTGTCACCGGTGACTCACCAAATGCTGAGCCATATCCCCATCCCTTTTTATTTATTTTTTATCTTGAGACAGTGCTGCACTAAGTTACTTAGGGCCTCACTAAATTGGTGAGGCTGGCTTTGATCTCATGATCCTCCTATTTCAGCCTCCCAAGCAGCTGGGATTACAGGTATGTGCCACCAAGCCTGGCTACATCTTCTTTCCTCTTGAAGACACTGCCCCTTAGAACCTGGCTGCCATGCTGTCAAAAGCCCAAGGCAGCCAGGTGCTGTGGTACACACCTGTAATCCCAGCAGCCAGGAGGCTGAGACAGGAGGATCATGAGCTCAAAGTCAGCCTCAGCAAAAGGAAGCTAATAAGCAATTCAGTGAGACCTTTCTCTAAATGAAATACAAAATAGGGCTGGGGATGTGGCTCAGTGGGCAAGTGCCCCTGAGTTCATACCAAAAAAAAAAAAAAAAAAAAGACAGCCCAAGCCATATGAATCCCATGTGTAGGTGTCCCCTGAGCCCAGACTCCCAGTTGGTGTGCAAGTTCTTCACGCAGGTGATTCTAGCCTCCAGCTATTTAAGTCATCTACAGCTTCCCAGTTTGGGCCCCAGATACCATGAGGCAGAGAGAAGCCATTTTAGTGGTACTGTCCACAAGTTTCTGACAATTAAACCTGTTATAACATGGGTATTATTTTACCCCAAGTAAGTTTTGGAGAGCTTTGTTAGGAGCTGAGTCTTTCTGGGGAACTCTAAAACAATCCACACTGCTTGGTTCTCCATGATCAACCCCCTGCCACTTACATAAGGGTCATGGCTGGTCATCCTGACCTTAGGGTGAGTCACCTCCACCAGAATAGGAACAGGGGCAAGTGGGTAACCCGGCACTTGCTACCCAGAGAAGGCACTGAATCTGCTATTCCCACCACACAGAAATTTTGGTGAACTCACTTCCAGAGTCCTTGCTGGACTTGAAAATAAAATTCCACACAAATGAAGGATATTCTATGTGGTTTTTTTTTTCCCCCTGTATGGGGGATTGGACCCAGGAGAGTGCTCTACCCCTGAGCTACATTCCCAGCACTTTTTATTATTTTTTTTTTATTTTGAGACAGGGTCTTGCTAAATTATGGAAGCTGGCCTCAAACTTGCCATCCTCCTGCCTCAATCTCTGGAATTGCTGGGATTATAGACATGTACCACCATACCTGGCTCTCTACATGATCTTTTATAATTTTTTTTTTTTTGGTATTGGGGATTGAACCCAAGGGTGCTACCACTGAGCTCCATCCCTAGCCCTTTTAATTTTTTTTTTTTTTGACACAGGGTCTTACTAAGTTGCTTAGGACCTCACTAAGTTGCTGAGGCTATCCTTGAACTTGTGACTCTCTTGCCTCAGACTCCCAAGTTACTATGATTACAGGAAAGCAGCGCTGTACCTGGCCAGATGTCATTTTTAATGGCTGCATACAATTCCATCGTATGAACGAAGCCTAATTAATTTAACCACTTTTTAATGGATGGATCATTAAGCCATTTCCTTTTTTCTATTATAAATAGTGCTGAGATAAACATCATTGCACATATGCTCTTGGAGACATCTTCCTTTCTCAGGGTTATGCACATTTTAAAGTGCTTGCTAAGGGTTTCTAAACTGCCTTCCAGAAACTTACCCCTTTTGCACTCCTGTTGCTCTATCAACTTGGCATGAGAATGTCCATCTCTGCACACCCTCATCAGTTGCCAATTGAAAAGGTGAAAAAAATGATGATTCTATTTTGCACCATTAATTTGAATTTCTTTGATTAGCAGTGAGGTCAGGCACCTTCTCATATCTATATTGACTATAGCTATTTCTCTAGTGCAATATTGCCTGTTCATGTCCTTTGACCAATTTTT
Organism: Urocitellus parryii; assembly: GCF_045843805.1. Classification (NCBI taxonomy): domain Eukaryota; kingdom Metazoa; phylum Chordata; class Mammalia; order Rodentia; family Sciuridae; genus Urocitellus; species Urocitellus parryii. The sequence continues at coordinate 148,401,108 of NC_135537.1, forward strand.
ATATTGCGGTGTTCGTGGATTTTGTGATTGATTTATAAAACCTTTTTGTATATTAGAATGTTAACCTTTTGCTGGTCAGACGTCTTATATACCTTTGTGGTTTGTCTTTTAAGTTTGTATGGGGAAGCACTCAAACTAGATAAAGTCCCCACACCAAGCACAGTATAAGCCATCAAAAGCAGTAGGCACCTGGCAAGGGAGCTAACTGGACCCTCTATTGTCAGAGTCCATCAGCTGCCTGGGGAAGAATCCCGGGAACTAGGAGGGCCAACAGAATCATCCTCAGAAGAAGCTCAAATCCATTCACCAGGAGGAAGCAGAGGTCCAGTGAGTGGCAGAGATGCAGACAAAGGTCAGGGCTGGGGAGGAGTGGGGCAGAGGAAACCAGGAGGCCAGGGATCCTATCCTGCAAGGCATCTCCTCCTATCTGTGCTGCTTCTGCAGCGGGCTCCCTCCCCACCCAAGGCCGCTCTCTTTGGTTTGTTCCTGCTCCAGGAGTTGGGTAGCACCCTGGGTCCCCTTGGGAATAGTGCCAAAAGGAAGAGGCCTTTAGGGTCTGCCAAAGTTGATGTTTATTGGCAGCCAGAGGAAGATAAAGGTGATATACCCCAGAGATCACTGAGGGGACAGATCATTATCAAGGAAACAGGACCAAGTGCTCATTTTGAAGGGCAAGCCAGGGAGCCTGTAGTGACGGCTCTGCCCAAATCCTCTGCTGCTGTGTTAGCTGCTAATGGCTCCCTGATGCCACCATCTCTAAAGAACTGTCCTTAGAGAACGGGAGCTGCCTCCTCTGAAAGGTCACATGCTCCTAGGAAGCCCACAACCAATGACTGATGGACCAATGGGGGTACTGCAAAAGGTCATCCCCTTGCCTCAAGGAGGGACCAATCTTTTGGCACCGTGGGTGCTCCAGCACTCCCTTGGAGATCAGGCTGGGTCCAGCTGACCTGACATCTTTGTCTAGCTCCTTCCTTTGCCCAACTCTGCTTCTTTTGTGCCCTTTCTTGTGAGACTCTTCCCCCAGTGGATCACATGGACCCAAATGCTCATCCCAGGCCCTGAAGGAGTCTGAGCTGCAAGTTCAGGAGCAGGATGGGATGAGATGAAAGGAGAGGGGCAGAGTGGCATTGGCCAGGGCTGGGCTGTGTGAATGGGGGTGAGTCATCTTTGCCAGGTAGAGGGTGCAGGGGATCCTGCTATTGGCTGCCAAGACCCAAATTCCCTTTGGCGGTCCTCTTTCCCCATTCCCTCAGGTGATTTGATGGGATTGTATCACCCAGAGCTGAAGAATGAGCCCTGGACTAAACCAGTTTGTGTATCCTCAACCCTCACCTCCAGGGATTGATTCAGGACATGGAGAACATATCCAGAGTCAAGGAAATGCTGGGGCTTCTGGGAAAGAAAGCTCCATCTTTTCCATTGGAGTATCTATCTTGGGGTAGCACAGTTATTTTTGCTACTTGGATTGCTGGAGAATAGAGACAACCACGGGCAAGCGAACTGAGAGAGAGATTCTGAAGATGTCATCTGGGCCCTGGATCAAATGTCCCTGAAGCCAGGCTTACACAGGAACTACATTCTGTTATGAAAACCAAAAAAAAAAATTCCTCATTTTTCCAAAGTTAGTTTGAAGAGGGTTTTCTGTTCCTTGCAACAAGTCCTAACAGATACATGGGATGTGTGCTGAATGATCAACCCAGGGATCTAAAGGAGTCCAGAAAGCTCACACAAGCTGTAGCAGAAGAGCACCTCACTCTGTCTTCCTCCATTTCTCTTCCAGGTGGCCTGCTCTCTCCCCAGTCTCTGCCATGGTCACCAGGGGTCTCTGGCCAGAGTGATGCCCGTGCAGGTTAGCTGGACAATGGTTGTTACCATTCAGGGCCAGTGGCCAGTTCTTTCCTTGTTCTTCAGGATTCTCTCAACCTCACCACTCCCACACCCCCCACCAGGAAACCATGGCTGCTTCTCCCATTCCTAGGATGAGCCAGGGAAGTCCACCCTAGGCCAGGAGGCGAAAGGCCATTTCAAAGGCTGTGTTTATTGGGGATCGAGGGAATTGTCCTTGCTGTTCCCTCTCAGACCTGGGTTCTTGTCCTGGCACTTCCGGCTGTGTGGCCTGCTGCTGGACCTCTCTGAGATTCCAGTTCTCCATCTGCAAATTGTGAATGAGCCTGTCACCCTCACAGTCACCACGGAGCACAGAGCCAATACAGCACCAACTGAGGCTCGGTCTCCAGCCTCCCTCAGGTACATGGCAGGTGGGGGATGCCGATCATGGACCTGGCAGAAGTAAGGGAAAGGTCAGTTCCTGGATTCACAGTGGGCAAGCCAGAGACGAGACAGGCTAGGGCCTGGGGCACCTCCTCTCCCAATCAGTCCAGGACCTAGGGTGCATCTGCAGGGGAGGGTTCAATGGCATCCCATGGGGATAGAAAAGTGGGTCAGGCAGGTCAGGCTCCACATTTCACCCTCTTTCTCCTTGACCAAACCAGGCTCCCAGGAAACTCCAGCCTTAGCAGCTATAGGTCTGGAGACAGGAGGAACAAAGCCTCAGGGTTGTGGACAGAAGTGAGTCCTCTCCCTGTGAAGAAAGAAGTTAAAATGACCAGGGCCTCAGGCCAGAGAAGGTGCCCAGCACCACTATTATCCCTGAGTGACAGATGAAGAAACTGAGGCACAGTAAAAAACTTTTCCAAAGTCACATGGCTCCTAGGTAACAGAGCCAGGATTTGAATCCAGGCACAGCTTTGCTCCGGAGCCTGGAATATGAGCCCTGCGTGTCCCTCTGCCTCTCCCAGTCCTTTCCATGCCCTGGGTAGGCATTTAGGCTCCTACCACAAGGAAGCGCCATGTTGGGGTCCAGAAGGGACTGCATACACAGACCTGAAACCCACACCCTGCCCGGCTCACCTTCCTATCCCGACCTCAGCCTTGCCAGGGGAAAGGAGATAAAGTCACAAGAGAGTTTTGAGTTGGGAAGAGGGAAGGATCAAGGCTGGAGAGTGAGGGGCAGGCAACCCAGGTGAAGGGTTTGGCGAGGACCAAGGTCAGGCCTCTGTGAGGACGGTGGGCGGGGTGTGCAGGAAGGGGAGTTTTGAGGCCAGGATTAGAAAAGTAAATGGGGTCAAATAATAAGCGCCTGCTTGGGAGGTTGGGCTGTGCATTGGGGAACAGGGTGGAAAGATTCTCTGGAGAGAAGTGAGAGGAATGGGTTTGTGCTGTTTAAGTCGGGCTTTCCCTGCAGTGAGGAGGTGGGGGACAGGGAACCTCTGGGAGATGGTCATAATGGTCCTGGTGAGCTCAGATGGGTGAAGGACCCCCATCTGTCTCTCCAGGGGGAAATCATCTTCATGGAGACCACAGCCAGTGCTCCCCAACTCAGCCAGCCCCGTGTCTCGGATGGTTAGCTCCTTGTTGGCCACCTGTTCCCACCATTCAGCAATGTGGGTAGCAGGGATCATTAACTCAAGCCACAAACTCCCTCTCCCTCCCGACACGTCTGATTGGACAGAAGCCCCTCCTCCACTTCCACCCCCTCCCCGGAGCTTCCAGTCCAGCTGAGCATATCCCCCTCTGCAAGAAAGTCAGAGGAACTGCCTGCCAATGTCATCACACCATGCTTCCACTGGTACCACCCACAGGTACTCGAGTCACGTGACCTCACAGAAGGAGCACCGGGCGAGGAGTCAAGCAGCCAGGGTGTGGGTGGGTTGCAAATCTGCTGTTCATGAGCCCCTATGGAAGCTTTCTGAACCTGAATGTTCTCATCTGTGAATTGGAAATCAATGTCCTGCCTTTCAGGACTGCTTTCTGGGTGGAAGGCACGTACGTGCACGTTGTCCGTAAACCTTTTGACGTACTGCTTAAATTCTGTGCATATTTTCATCTATCCCCTCATCTCCGTTGAGTTCCAACTCTAGAAAATTCTGGAGTGTGCCCACCCACACTGGAGCCCATCCCGGCCTCTCACACCCTGAGATGCAGAAAGAGCTTTTCTCCAAACACAAGCTCCATTCACATCCCATGGAAGACAAATGGGAAAATGGCTTAAATTAAAGGAGAAAAGATTTTATCAGGACCAACTTCTCAATGCTAGTTGGCTCCTGGAAATCTTCCCAGAAGAAGAGAATCAATTAGGTCCTTTGCCCAGAGTAGATGCCAAATAAATTGTTGAGTGGAATTGACTCTGTCATATCATTTACCAGGAGACAGGGGAATGGATCAGATGACTTCTTAGGACCCTCTCCTCCATTTGACTTTCTATGTACTCTAGGTATACAGGTGCTTACGTCTGGTTTAAGGGAGAGAGTCAAGGGCTGGCACTCAGGCCTGTTTTAAATCAGCTGTGCAAATTTGGCAAGATATCATGCCCTCTCTGAGTCCCGGTTTCCTCTCCTGAATGCCAACCTATATGAGAAATACATGAACTTCCTAGGATAATGCCTGCAGGTACCTTCTGCAGGTGTTTGTTGGCTGAGTAGATGAATGAATGAATGGTACTCCATAAGGTATGTGATTGCTGTTAGTTCCTCATTCCTCCCCAGGCCTGAGTATTTGCACCTGACAGATGTGTGAACTGGGCTGCTTGAGTTCCTTGTCCATTCAGGCTTCTATGACCTGCCTCTGTGCCCGAGGCCCAGGACGGGAGGAGGGCAGCTGGGAGACCTGGGGTCTGTGTCTTCCCGCCCAGCAGCGGGGGCTGCCTTCCCGTTTCAGGGCATGGGCAGCAGGTATGTGCTTCTGTTCCCACGGGCCGCCTGGCTTAGCCCAAGGCTCCCTTTACTGGGAGAGTAGCCTGGGCCGCAGCTCCGCCCTGACCTGCTCTTAACCTCAGCAAAGTTACACAAACTCTTCCACGCTCTGCTGACAGCTGGGTCACATGAGGTGGGGGCGGGAACAATGCTTCTCCTTGTGCTCTCAGCCTATTCCACATGGGCACACACGGGAGAGGAACACGGGAGGCAGGAGGGAGGGGGCGCCTGGCTCTGGTTTCAACCATGCCTGGAAATTGGATCTTCCTCTGGGCCAGAACTCCCTGGGGCATGAAGGGGGGGCTGGAGCCTGGGTCTCAGCAAGAGCACGCTTTCTGCTCCCAGTGGTTTCCCGCTCCCGGATCAGCCTTGCGCTTTCATCATGGAGCAGATCAGTCCAACAGGGCCCAGTGTGTCTCCCTTTAATCAATGCACCTGGTTCTGCCATGGACCCCCGTGGAGGTGGTGGGAAGGAAAGGGTCTTCTCTGAGAATCAGGAAGCCTACATCTGATTCTGCTTTGGACAAGGAGGATACCCATGGGTGGACTCGCTGGGAGCTAAGAATGCAGGACATGGAGCCCGATGACTACCACCTCCAGCCTCAAACCACTGACACTCTATTTCCTCTTTTGTTTTGGGGGTAGCAGGATCTGAACTCAGGGGCACTCAGGCACTGAGCCACATCCCCAGCCCTATTTTGTATTTTTGTTTAGAGACAGGGTCTCACTGAATTGCTTAGTGTTTTGCTTTTGCTGAGCCTAGCTTCGAACTCAAGATCCTCCTGCCTCAGCCTCCTGAGCCACTGGGATTACAGGCGTGCGCCACCTTACCCGGCCTTTCCTCTTCAGTTCTAACAGCACCCACCTCCATCAGTTCTCATGAGGAGTCAATGAGTTCCCATGCACAACACACTCAGAGCAAAGTTCAACCCCCTCACCCGCTGAATGGGTTGCTCTCCAGGCTGGGGTAGTGGGAAGGGAAGACCTTTGTGATCTTCTTCAAATTCCTAGGAAACACAAATTGTTCAAATTGTCGAAAACAGGACAGAGCTACTTATAGCACATGAAACTAGCTGTCAAAATTGTGAAACATAATCACGGTTTTGATTGCTTTGTGACAGTGTAGAAATTGCAAATTTTTCATCAGACAAGAAAAGAGAAACGAAGAATAACGATAGTCAACCCGGCTCTCCCCCAGCGTGTTCGGCACGCCCGCCTGAATTAGTCTGCTCATGTTGACACGCGCACAGCCTTGAGACACACGTTTCTTGTTCTTCTTCAGTCATTTCCATTTGGGCTGTAGTTGTATCATGGTTGGTTTCTTTACAGGTAACTGCCATTGTCTGAAAACAACGTCACAACAAAACCCCTCCCCTCCTCTCTGACAATCTGCTACAGCTATGCCTCCCAGTGGCTTCTGTCCCTATGCTATTTGATTCAGTGACCTCCCTTCTGCCCTAGGATGCCCTCTTCTCGTCCTTGGTTCACAATTCCTGGAAGAGAGCAAACAGGAATCATCCATGTCTCCCAGTGTGGGGAAATGACCATGGCCTGGAGCACGAGAAGTTTCAGGACCATGGACAAGAGCATGCGTGTCCCAGCCCACTTGTCCCCCCCAGCTTAAAAACATTTTATTTTTTTTGTTTGGTGGTGATGGTGGTTGTTTTGTTTTGGGGGATCCAGGCATTTAACCTAGGGGCAATATGCCACTGAGTTATATCCTGTAATCCCAGTGACTCGGGAGGCTGAGGCAGGAGGAGCGAAAGTTCAAAGCCTGCCTTAGCAATTTAGTGAGACCCTGTCTTAAAATAAATAAATGAATGAATAAATAAAATAAAGGCTGAGGATATAACATTAAAAGGGTTGGAGATGTAGCTCGGGGATTAAGTGCCCCTGGGTTCAATCCATGGTACCAAATAAATAAAAATAAAACAGTGAAATCAATGCTAAGTTTTGAGAGTGTCAGAGGGATAGCTTGCTCTTTTTTGAGACAGAGTCTCCCTAAGTTGCTTAGGGCCTTATTAAGTTACTGAGGCTGTCTTTGAACTCAAGATCTTCCTGCCTCAGCCTCCTGAGTCACTGGGGTTAAGGACAGAGCCACCACACCTGGCCTGATTTCACTATTTTAAAAGAGGAAGAGAGCTAGGTGAAATAGTGCACACCTGTAATCCCAGTGCCTTGGAGGGCTGAGTTCCAGGCCAATCTGGAGAGCTTAGCAAGACCTCATCTCAAGGGCTGGGGATGTGGCTCAAGCGGTAGCGCGCTTGCCTAGCATGCGTGCGGCCCGGGTTCGATCCTCAGCACCACATACCAACAAAGATGTTGTGTCCGCCGAGAACTAAGAAAAAAAAATAAATAAATGTTAAAAAATTCTCTCTCCCTCTCTCTGTCCCCCTCTCTCTCTCTCACTTAAAATAAATAAATAAATAAATATGTTTATTAAAAAAAAAAAAGACCTCATCTCAAAATAAAACACTAGATTGGCTGGGGAGGGCTGGGATTGTGGCTCAGTGACAGAGTGCTTGCCTTGCATATGTGAGGCACTGGGTTCCATCCTCAGCACCACATAAAAATAAATAAACAAAATAAAGATATTGTGCCCATGTATAACTAAAAAAAATTTAAAAGGGGGGGGGGTGCTGGGGAGATAGCTCAGTGGTAGAGTGTACCTGGGTTCCATCCCCAGTACCACGAAAACAAACAGGAAGAAGAGGAGAAAGGACTTTGGTTCAGCAAACCCACCATAACTATCAGCCTCCATTTAATGGACGAGGTAGAGTGGTGGAAATGGGACGTTTTTCTCAGGGAAAAAGAAAAGAATTAATTGAGTTGAATACCATGCTTTCCTGGGGTCTTCTCTTCTCAAATGTCCAGTCTAATCCAGGGACCTCCCTGAGCCTCACCAGCGCTGCCCCCCTCTGCCTAAAATGCCTCTGTCTGCTGAATTGGTCCCACCCTTCCTTCAAGTTCGAGAATCACCTCCTTGGTCACAGGATTTTAGAACCAAAAACAGCCTCAAAACCTATTTCGGTGGATGACTCATTTTGTAAGTGAGGAAACAGGCCCAGAGAAGAAAAGGCGTGTGCCCAAGGTCACACAGTAAGTTATCTCTCTAGCCAGACAGACCAGAGCTAGGGCTCAGGACTCCAATTCCTTTGCTCCTTCACTGAGAAATCTCTACTCTGCCTCTTATCTTGGGACTTTGGACAAATCTCCTGGCCTCTCTGATCTCCAGGTTCTTAATGAATAGGTTGGATTAGATTATTCCTGAGGCTCTATTAGAATATAAACTCAGACTTTAAGATCTTGGTCCTCTCAACAACACTGAGACACTGCCCAAACAAACCCCGACAGATCCCTTCCAGCCTCCTCCCAGGGACGATTTCACAACTAAATCAGCAAGAGAGCGCCTTTCTTCCCTTCCTCCTGGGGACAGGGCATGGGGCTGAACACTTAGCATACTATGTCTTTTTTTTTTTTTTTTTTTAATACTGGGGATTGAACCCAGGGGTGCTTAACCACTGAACCCTATCCCCAGCCCCCCCCCTTTTTTTTTTACATTTTATTTAGAGACAGAGTATTCCCAAGTTGCTAAGTGCCTCGCTAAATTGCTGAAGCTGGCTTTGAACTCGTGATCCTCCTGCCTCAGCCTCCCTCGTCGCTGGGATTACAGCATGCACCACCACGCCCGGCAGCACGTTGGATTTTGTTTTATCATACAAATTCCCTGGAAGGTCGATATTATTATTTCTCATTTTTTAGATGAAGCAGCTGAGGCTTTGAAAGGTTAATGGCTCTCCCAGGACAAATGAATTCTCTTTGATCCCAGGATTCCCAAAGCGTAGAGGTAGCTCCTGTGGGGGAAGTCACGGGGAGATCTTGGCTGGATGCAAAAGAGGACTTCCTGCTAGAGCTGCCTCTAGGGAGATAGGTCATCTCAGGAGGGGGTGATTTCCTGATCACTGGAGGGGTGCACACACTGGGTGAAAGATCAAAGGATTTTAACACCGGATGGTTAAAGGCAGGGGCCAGGGGGTGAACCGAATCAGTGATTCCCAAAAGATTCTTTTAGGAGCTACAGTGACCAGCATTAAATATTTATTTTTCAAACTTTCCGATTCTGACCCAGAGTAAAACTCAGTTTGGTGCTGGCCCAGCTTATGCACCTTCTGTCTGCCCCCGACTCCTTTTTTTTTTTTTTTTTTTTTTTGCAGTGCTGGGAATTGAACCAAGGGCCTCTCACAAGTGTTCTACCACTGAGCCCCATCCCCAGTCAGGTAAGTTCCCTTTCTAACAGGGAAGATTAAGCCTCAGGCTCAGAACCAGGAGCAGGTGGCAGGACTTAGCTAGAATGAAATATCATAATGCTTTTTATTTTATTTTATAGTCCCCCCCTCTTTGAAGTCCAATTATTCTGGTTTCCCTATTACTGTATGATGTGAAGTTTCAGCTGAACGTGAATCTATTTTAAGAGAATGGCCAGAGAAGCCACAGACTGAAAAAAAAAAAATTTACAAGACCCATGTGTTAAAGGACTTGTATCTGAAACATACAAAGAACGTGAACAATTCAACAATATGGAAACAGATCCAATTTAAAAGTGGGTGAAAGATTTGAACAGTCATCTCATCAGAAGATATACAGACGGCAAATCAGCATACGAAAAGGTGCTCCACACGTTTGTCTTTTGGAAACTGTAAGTTGAAACAACCATGAGATGCCACCCATACCTATTAGTATGGCTAAAATGCAAAATACTAGCAATGCTAAATGCTAGCAAGGATGTAGAACAACAGCAACTCTCATTTATTGCTGATAGGAATGCAAAATGGTACCATAGCTCCGGAATACAGTTTGGCAGCTTCTTACAAAGGTAAACATGTTCTCGCCATACAATCTGGTAATTGCACTCCTAGGTGTTTACCCAACTGACTTGAAACCTTATGTCCACACGCACACACAAAAAAACTGCATGCAAATGTTTATAGCAGCTTTATTCATAATCACCAAGACTTGTAAGCAACCAGATGTCCTTCAATAGTTGCATGCATAAACAAGCTGCTATAAATCCACACTATGCGATATTATTGAGTGTTAAAAAGAAGCAAGGTATTGGGGCTGGGGTTGTGGCTCAGTGGTAGAGCATTTGCCTAGTATGTGTGAGGCACTGGGTTTGATCCTGAGCAATTTATTTTATTTATATTTTTATAAATAAAAAACAAAAATATGTCAACAACTAAAAAATATTTTTTAAAAAAGCAAAGTATCAAGCTATGAAAAGACAGCAAGTTTACTTAAATGCATATTTCTGGGTGAAAGAAGTCAGTCTAAAAGACCACATACTATATGATTTCAACTAGATAATGACAATCTGGAAAAGGATAAGATGATCAGTGGTTGCCAGGAGCTCAGAGTATAGGGAAACGTATGGATAAGTGGGCGCAGGGGATTTTTAGGACAGTGAAACTGAAACTATTCTGTGTGATATTGTAATGATGGACACATGCAATTATGCATTTATCAAAACTCCTTACACTGTACAAGACAAAGTAAGCCCTAAAGTCAACTATGAACTTTAGTTAATAATAATGTATCAATGTTGGTTCATCAATTGTAGCAGATATACCACACCATGGCAAGACCTTACTAACCTCATTGCTAAAGTAGTAAGTAACCTTATTACTATGCTTGTTACTGAGGTCTTACATTGGCATGGTACATCCTTTACAATTGATGGACCAATATTGATACTGTGGCAGAGGTCCAGGGAGTGTATAGAAATTCTGTACTTTCTGCTCAATTTTTCTGTAAACTCAAAACTTCTCTTAAAAAAAAAAAAAAAAAGAAATGAGTATATGACCCTCAGGGTAGCACAGGCCTGTAATCCTAGCTATTGTGGAGATTGATCATGAGTTCAAGGCCTGCCTCAGCTACTTTGTGAGACCCCGTCACAAAATAAAAATGAAAAGTGCTGAGGATGTAGCTCTGTAGTAGAGCACTTCTGCATGCAATTCCCAGTACCAAAAAAAAAAAAAGAATATTTTTAAATTGAAGATATCTATTAGTAATTCTACTTTTAGAAGTACATACATGTACATTAATGAATGTCCAAAAGCTCCTTGGAGCAGCACTGTGTTTAATAGCTAAATGTTTACCAATAAAAGAGCAGATATACGCCTCATCATGTCATTGTGTTCGTGGAATACTATACAACCAAGATAAAGAACAAACTCTTGATTTACATAACATGAATGAATCTTACAAACCGCTTGCTGAGTATAAGAAAACAAATAATAAAGTCTATCCTGGGAATTCCATTTTCATCAAGTTTTAAAAAAATGGAGAACTGATCTGTGTCACGAAGAATCAGGGAAACAGTTACCTGCAAAGGTACATTAGGACTATAAAGTGAGGCCTAGGGCTTCTGAGGACCCCATAATGTTTTGTTTCTTGTTTGGGGACTGTTCACACCAGGGTGTTCAGTCTGTGAAGATTCATCTAGACATTCACTTATACGATGTGTACTTCTCGGAACATGCAGTATAAATTTATACATAAAAGTGAGTCCCTTAAAATGACACAAACAGTAACCTAGGATGAATCCTCATGACCCAGCACCCCCCCACACACTGGGGCGTGTCCAACAGAAACTCATTCATATGTCCACTAAAGGACATGCACCGGACTGTCCACCTCAGTGCTGTGCTCAAGTGTCTGCCAACAACAGAGTGCAACGGTGATATTCTCATACGATCAAATACCACGCAGCATACAGGAAGGACACACTACCGAGTCACCCATCTCCACGGGTGGCACTCACAGATAAGAAGGGGGCTGTAGGATGAGTCCGTTTATGGGAAATTCAGAACCACAACAAATACTGAATCTGTGGTTCGATAGGGGGTGCTGGGTGGGAGGGCCGCGCAGAAGCCTTCTGGATGCTGGAGGCCTTCCACACTGCGCTGGGGCAGTGGCATGGGTCAGTGTGCGCCTGGAACCTGATCAAGCCACACCCTGGGATATATGCACCTGAGGTTTCAACACACCAGGGGACTCAGTGAGGGCTGACATTGCCAGAGTCAAAGGCGGATCACTCATGTCTGAGAAGTGGATGTGCGGTTCCTTAAGGGCCTCCGCCCAGAGGGTGCCAGCACGTCCACCCCTCCCCACCAAGGGCCTGAGGCTCTAAGGTCAGAGGGCGACCTGCCCCTTATCTGGCCTGGCGATCGAGGGAGGCAATCAAGGGAAGCACCAGGTTTAGGGGTCAGATACCAGTTGCCCCCTCCCTGTCTCCAGGGCCAGCCCTGAACCTTGTAACCAGAGGCCTCGGGATCAGGAGGGCAGATTCTTGCCTGAGCCTTTACAAACAAACAGGGGGCCTGTGGGGTGCACATGCTGCCATGCCTCCCGCTCACCCCCGGTCTGGCGGGTTTTATCCTGAGCTGCGGAACCCCCTTGCCCCCTCCTGTCCCTACCTGGGACCTAAGTGCCATCAGAGCTTGGCGGCAGCAGCATTCATCCACCGCTCCTCTACAGATTCACCAAGGACAGATTCTGTCCCGGCAACCTCTCCCTACCTCATTTCCACCTCTGCAGAGCAGGGGGACTGAGACTCAAGAGACAATTCAGGACTGGCCTAGAGGCACACACCAGCCCCTCCTATGCTGGGCTCCCTTCTGCAACACCTGTGTGTGCACCTATCGTCACGGGGAGCTCGCTGCGGGCCGCTAGAAAGTGCTGCTGGGCAGGGTGCACTGGCGCGCACCTGTGATCCCACAGAGACCAAGGCAGGAGGATCACGAGTTCAAAACCAGCCTCAGCAATGGCAAGGCCCTAAGCAACCCAGCAAGACCCTGTCTCTAAATAAAATATGAAATAGGGCTGGGGATGTGGCTCAGTGGTTAAGTGCCCCTGGGTTCAATCCCTGGTACCAAAAAAGTAAAAAGAGAATGTGCTGCCGAGGGACTGGGGAGGTGGCTCAATAGTAAAGCATGTCCTTAGCATGCACCTGGCCCTGGGGTGGACCCTAGCACCACAGAAACAAAACAAAAAACCTAGAAAGCACTGCCTAGAAATGCCTAGTATGTGCCTCCTTTTGCAAAATGAAATAAAATAGCACTGAGTTATCACCTATCAATCTATCTAGATATATAAAAATATGTACATAAATATACAAATGTAAATATAAATATATAGATAGATAGATATATAGATGTATAGATATATGCCTAACATGCATACATAAGCTGTCTCTGGAAAACTCTATAATAAAACAAACCATTAAAAAATACAAATAAAAACAAGCTCTAATTTCTGCACCCTAGATGAGGAAGTGAGGGCTGGAGGGAGGGGTAGGAGTGAGGTTGACTTTCCACTCTCCCCCTTTTGAGTTTTGGCCTATGTATATGTGTAACTTAATAAAAGTAGGGAAATCACTTCTGAAAGTAAAATTCCAGTTTGCACATTCTCTGGTAGACTGGGCTCAGGGTAAGGGTGAGGCTGGGGAGACCTCCCACCAGCCGCCTATTGCCCCTTGAGATTCAGGCTTTGGAGAGGTGGCCGTTACTTACCTTTTCAGAACCAAGGATTTCTTGCCCATAAAATGTGAGACAAATAATGTCTGCCCACTGGGTTGCTATGAAGCTCCAATAAGGCCATGTCTGGCCCAGAGAAGGTTCTTGATTAACAATTATTATGCAATCTTGTTCCTTTATGTTGCCTGCACACTTATATCTTCCAATGCACACAGCATCCTCCTCCCTAACTCTCACGACAGATAATGTTGGGTGTTTCCACCCCATTTTATAGAGGAGAAACCCAGGCTCCGTGACTTGCCCAAGGTTACCCAGCGGGCAGGTGGCCAAGCCCAGAACGGGGCTCCCTGATGTCTACCGTGCTACTTTGCCCTCACCAGTCACCTCTGTTGAGTATCTTAAATCATTCTCCAGGGACCACACAGAGGAGCCTGCCCTCTCTCCCTCCTCTTGCCTCTGCTGCTCCCAGCATCTCTTTCCTGACAGAGTCCTTTGCCCTGGAACTCTGCGCATCTTCGGAAGGAAGGGAGGGGCAGGGCTCTCTCCACAGTCCAGCCCAGCCTGGGCCAGGGTTCACCCCACAGAAACCGGGGGTCCCTGAGACTTGGTTGGAAGAGATCAGGAGGGAGATACCTGCACACCTGATGGTCCCAGGGCCATATGAAGGTGTCGGGGCAGGAAGCTGTAATTAAGACCTCAGCTGGAGGTCAACTTGGGCCGAGCAGGCAGCTCCCAGCTGCAGACCTGGCCCAGACACTGAGGGGCAGCGGTCCCCTCAGATTCCCCGTGGCCCTACAGGAACCAGCAGGGATGCTTCTCATGCCCAGGGAGGACTTGACTGTGAGTTATTTCATTCAAGTCCATCTCCCCCCCTGAGGTCCAGTAGGTTCACTTGACACCTGTCATATTCAGAAGCACCTGGCCCAGGCAGAGCCTGGCATACACGAGGTGCCCATTAAATTAAATATCTGTCCAGTGGAAGAGTGTTACCTCAGAGGTTATTTCATTTACCCCCAGCCTCTGCGCACGGCTGCTTCCATTACTCACCAGTTCTGTATACTCAGACCATCGGTGTCTGGGAAGTTCTGGCTGGAGTCTACCCTGCATCCTCCCTTGCAGGAGCCTGGTCCCAGTTCGTGTGCAGTCAATGGAGCATCAGGCTGTGGGGGGGGGGGGCGTGGGCGATATTTAGAGGGAGCCAGAGCAGAGTTACTGCAGCCCCCTCAAGCTTCCAACATGGAGGAGAAAATCACGGCTGTAAATTTCCCCAGCAGCGCCCCGCCCAGCTCCTCCCCCCAGATTGCAGCCCCTTAGCTGGTGATTTACAGGAGAGAAGCCGCAGCGGTCGGTCGGAGTCAGAGCTGGCTCTGCGGGGACAGAAGGGACACCCACAGCCCTGGCAGAGGGAATGTCCTCACCCCAAGCCCAAGATGTCCACCAACATCCCTCCTGTCCCCATCAATGGTTCTTCTGTCTCCCACTTGGCCATTCTACTGCACTGTCACCCTCCCTGCCCCCTCACCCCAGGCTTCCTAGGCCCCAGGACTGCTGGGAGGGGAGGCCAGGAAGGTGCGATCCTTCCACGGCCCCTCACCCTGACCTCAGATTTCCACCTTCCAATAGGACCCGGGGGGTCACTCTGAAATGGCCAGAGCAAGGAAAGCAACCTGCCGTCATTCTTTTCCATTCAGTCACTCATTCAGTCACTCACTCATCCACAGCCCGAGGGGCCAGAGGGCACAGGAAGGGAGCTGTGGAGCACGCAGAGGGAGCAGCCGGGGGCTCACAGCCCCACTCTGGCCTTAGTGGGGAAGGAGCCCTGGGCTGCAGGGTCCAGACTTCAAGATTCTAGTCCCTGTTCCATACGTGGCCTTGGCTAGGTGTCCGGCCTTTGTGACAGTTCCTTCATCTGTAAAATAGGGAACTGGGCCTGGGCACCTAAGGGCTGAGGGGAACCTGAGGGGACCTCTGATCCCTATCCACCCAGAGTTCCCCTCGTAGCACTCACGGATCTGGACCCAAAAGCAGCACCCCCCCACACACACACTTGTCAGCTTATATTAACCCCCTAATTCTGGAAGAGGACCCAGGTGGGGTCCATTGTCCTAGAAGGTACGGTAAGGTAAGGGGGTGGGCGGCTGCTGCTTCTGCAACCCCTCACCTCAGGGCTGTCATTTAGGAATGGCTCCTTCCCAAGGACGGTGATGACTCTCCTCCTCCTCCTCCTCCTCCTCCTCCTCCTCCTCCTCCTCCTCCTCCTCCTCCTCCTCTTCCTTCCTCCCAGGGTTGGCCACCACCATCTGAGACTTCTTTTCCCCCCCTCCCCAGTGCTGGGGATTGAACTCAGGGCCTCAGGCATGCTATCAAGGGCTCTACCACTGAACAACACCCCAGCCCTTTGGATTTTGAGACAAGATCTCACTAAGTTGCTGAGGCTGGTCTTGAATTTGTAATCTTCTTGCCTCTACCTCCCCAGTAGCTGGGATTACAAGCGTGCTCCACGGGCCTGGCTCATCTGGGGCTTCTTATGCCCATTCCCCCTCCCCGGGGACAGCAGCCCAGCCCAGGCTGCATCTCCCCCAGCTCCAGTAGGAAACAGGGGCTGGGGAGCTTCTGACAGGTCCAGGCTGAGGGCTCTCTTCATCCCACCGCAGAAGCAGAAGCTGATAAGCACGAGGATAGCCATGTACATCGGGGATCAAAGGGGGAGTGGATGCTGAAGCCACCCAGGTAAGAGGACAGCCACCACAGTTCCTGGAAATGCTTAAGGAGCTTGAAAGCTGCCATTTTGGCTGCTTGGCTTGGGCAGTTGTGGGCAGCAAACCAGAGGCCCTGCTGGTTCTCCTGAACCAAGGAGGGCGTCTTGTCAGGGGCCCCTGAGGCCCTGGTTTTTGAGTAATCTCATTGTCAAATAATAATAAGGACCACACCCCTCCTGAGCAAGCCCTGTTTAAGCCAAGTACTGCTCATATCCAATG
Source organism: Urocitellus parryii (assembly GCF_045843805.1). NCBI lineage: Eukaryota > Metazoa > Chordata > Mammalia > Rodentia > Sciuridae > Urocitellus > Urocitellus parryii. Next base: position 148,417,374 of record NC_135537.1, read on the forward strand.
ACTCACCGAACCACCCAACAGCCCTGGAGCGGAGCTGCTCTCATCTCCAATGTACAGATCAGGAAATGAAGCTCAAAGGGGTTGAACTGCTTGGCCAAGAGACCAGGACCAGATCCCAGCCTCCACCTCTCCTGCCTCTGAGAATTAGAGGGGTCATAGCTTTTTTTCCTATTTCTCTTGTGGAAACAGGCTCAGAGAGAGGGAGGAGATTCCCCCAGGGTCACACAGCAAGATGGACACAATCTTGTTGTTCCAGCTGGTCTTCCAGAGGGTTCTCCTGGGCTCTTGGCTCGATTCAGCCAATCCCTGCTGAGCTGCCGGGCAGAGCAGCTCCCAATGCCCAGCAGATGAAGAGCATGCCCATCCCTGCCCATTGTGACCTCTCCATGGCCTGGGAGAAGCCAGGCCTCCCACTGTGCTGGCTGCTGCAGGGCTCTGGCCCGTGGCCTGTAAGCTCTGCCTGTAACAGGACACCCGTGGTTCAGAGCTTGGAAACCAGGCGCAACCTGTGCTCTTAGGCCTTGGTTTGCCCTCCTGGAGCCCAGCGACTGGAGGAAGTCTGCCTACCCTGAGATCTCACGGAGGAACCAGGGGAAAGACCGGAGGACCCCTCAGGGCAGGGGACCACTGGCCTGGGAGTGATCCAAAACCAGTTAAGTCAAGCCATGAGTGACTTTTTGCCTGCAGATATTTTGTTTTTTCAATGCCAGGACAAGGTCTTCTTTTTCCCATCAGACTGAAGGGTTCCCAAGTCAGAGCTTTGTCTACCTGCCCCGGTCGTAGGTTCTCCTAGGACAGGAAGTGTGTTTCCCTCATCAGACTGGGGGGGGGGGGTCCCCCAGGCCAGAGCTATGACTCCCTCATGAAGCTGGTTATTCCCCAAGGACAAAGCTGTCCCCCTCATCAGACTGGCTACTCCCCAGATAACATGTCCCGCATCTGGGTGAGTCAGAGCCACATCTCCCCCCAGCTAGTCCTCATCCTGAGCAGATCTATGCCATTGACTGCAAGGTAGCTTCTCCCAGAATGAAGAAAAAACTCCTTCTAGCCTACCGCCCCATCCCCGGGGAGCCCAGCCAGAGAGGCTGCCATGGGGCCACTGGGGGACTTGTCTCAGACCAGCGGGGCCCCGCCAGGCCCACAGGCTCAGCTCTGTGCCTGCCACCCCCACTGGGCCACCCAGCGCCCCCTGACCCCGTGGCCTTCCATCATGGGAGATCTATAACATTTACAATCCCAAAACAAAAGACCCCGAGAGCCGGGGACAGAATTCATCTTCCCAGCTGACAAGCCCCGTTAATTAACGACTTGGAAATCGATGACGAGAAGGGACAGGCGGCAAATGACACCTCATCGTGGGCCAGGAGGAGGGAGGAAATGTCCGGGGACTGGTGGACACGCACCGTGGGGCTGGCCCGGCGCCTGGGAGAGCCACCGCCCCCATCTGTCACTGTCACTTCAAACGCAGTCTACTACCTCCCAACCCAGAAATTCTCATTTCCCACCATGGCAGACCCCCAAGAAAAGGAGGGGGGGGTCGTGCCCAAAGAGTGAAGGGAAAGCAATTTATGGAGCACCTACTACATGTGAGGCATGGTGCTGGGTGTTTTTCATCCATTACAACCTCTGAGAACAGCTGTGGGAGGAGGTTTATTGTTCCCATTTTAGGGATGAAAAAGTAAGGGCTAGAGGAAGGCCAAGCTGAGGCGGTCTACAGCTGGGGTTGTGCTTTTAAACACCTACTGTAGGTTGATGAAGGAAGAAACTTAGTTAAAGCAAAGAGCTCTGGGCCTGAGAGCAGAAGATCTGAGAGTGCTGTCCCCTCTCCCACACCTGTGTGATATGAGATAAGTTACTCGATTTCTCTGAACCTATTTCCTGGTCTGCAGGAAAAGGAGGCTAACCCCCACTCTTCGCACTACAGAGAGGGTTCATGGTCCTTGTGAATGTAAAGAATCAGGCCTGATTTTCTCACCACCAGGCCTGTCAATCACCCCCACCCAACTCAGGGGCAAAAGGGAGATGAAGTGGTATGAGAGGCCAGAAGGGTTGTGCTGGAGAACAGCAGGCTTGGAAGGGTCCAAGGGTGGCCACCAATGATGTGAGGGCAGGCAGAACCTTAGGCCCATGTGTGAGGAGTTTAATCTTTCTGTTAGAGATAATAAGGGTTGGGGTATAGCTCAGTGGTGGAACGTTTGCTTAGCAAGTTCAAGGGCCCTGGGTTCAATCCCCAGAATACAAACACACACACACACACACACACACACACACACACAGAATAAAAGCACCCCTTTACAGCATTGTTGTGAAGCTGAGACAAATAATATAATAGCTCAGTAAGGCTGGGTATATAGTAAGTGCTCAATAAATGTTCGAAAGTGTTGGTGTTCCTATTTCCTCTCTCTCCCTGAAAATTGTGTATTGAAGTGCAGGGAAGTGGGGAGGTAACCAGACACAAGGACACCCACCTGACCCAGAAGTGGATGCTGAGGGCCCACGGGACTCAGGGGAGCATGGCTGCGACTCTTGGAGAAGAGTTTGAAAACGGACTTAGACTGACGCACCCCATCCAGTGTGGTGAGTTCCGTGCTGGGACTAAGTCCTCTGGGAGCCCAGAGGAGGTATGCTGAGTTCTCAGAAGAGGTGCTGCCTGACCTGGAAGAAAGGGCAGGAAGTCATCACACAGGGATGAGGAGGGTTACGATTTGGATCTTGGAATGTCTCCCCAAAAGCATGTTTCCTCGTGCATTCAGCAATCAATGTTCAGAAATGAGATGATTGGATTATGAGGGCTGAAACCTCACCGGTCACCCAATTATTAGTTTAAATTCCCTACTGGGTGGTAACTGCAGGCAGGTGGGGCGTGGCTGGAGGAAGCAGGCCAACAGGGGCGTGGCCCGGGACCACATCCTCCCTGGCTCCCCATCCTCCCTGGCTCCCCCTGCTCTCTCTCCACTCCCCAGCTGCTCTCCTCTGCCACACCCTTCAGCCATGATGCTCTGCCTCACTCAGGCCCAGAGCGATGGAGTCAGCAAACCACGGACTGAACCTCTGAAACCAGGAGCCCCAAATAAACTTTTCCTCCTTGAAGTCGTTCTTGTCGGGTATTTTGGTCCCTGGGACAAAAGGCTGACTAACACAAGGGGACAAGGGAGTTCGGCAGAGGCTGGGGTGAAGCAGTCCCTGCACCCATGCCCAGCAGTTTGAGGCCAGACTGAGCAACTCAGTGGCACTCTGTCTCAAAATTTAAAAAAATCAAACAGCCTGGGCATGCAGCTCAGTGGTAGAACCCCTGGTTCTATCCCCAGTACAAAAAGAAAAAAAGAAAGTTGCTTGGCCTTAGTCATTAGGGAAATGTAAATCAAAACCACAAAGAGATAGCACTTCTCCCTCCCAGGATACCATAACAAAACAAAACAAGAGTTAGTGAGGCTGCCGCAAAATGCACCCTGTGCACTGCTGGTGGGGATGTAAGCCGGTGCAGCTGCTGTGGAACACAGCATGGAGTGCCACACAAAAACCCAGTAATCCCACTGACTCAGGAGGCTGAGGCAGGAGGATGGCAGGTTTGAGGCCAGCGTCAGCAACTTATCAAGATTCCATCTCAAAAAATAAAAAGGACTGGGGATGAGGGGTAGGGTGTGGCTCAGTGGTGGAGTGCTTGCCTGGCAGTGGGCTCAATCCTCAGCACCTACATATAAATAAATAAATAAAATAAAGGTACTGTGTCCATCTACAACTAAAAAAAAAAAAAAAATGATACATGTCACTTGGGAAAAGGACTGGGGGGGGGGTGGCTGGGGTTGTGGCTCAGCAGCAGAGCGCTTGCCTAGTACATGTGTGCAAGGCCCTGGGTTCTTTAAAAATAAATAAATTAAAATAAAGGTATTGTGTCCAACTACACCTAAAAAATTAACAAATAAATAATAATGATAATAATAAAAGGACTGGGGATGAGCTCAGTGCCCAGCCAAAAAAAAAAAAAAAAAAAAGATTAGAAGCTACCAGAGACAAGGGGGAGGAGATGGATGCCAATCATCAATAACAATCAAGTTATTATACTACTTAATGGTTACAGAGTCTCACCCAGAGTCTCTGTTTAGGGTGATGAAAAAGTTTGGGAACTAAAGTGTGGTCACAGCCGTCCAACATTGTGAGATGTGATTAATGCTGCTGAGCTGGACACTTAAAAATGGTTAAAATGGCAAATTTGTGTTATATATATATATATATTTTGCCATAATTGGGGGAAAAAAAAACTTTTTTTGAAAATGGGGAAAACAAGTGCCTCTTTGGCAGGAGGTCTGCTTGGGCTATTCTCTTAGGGACCCTTCCTGGGGGTCCGGGAGCCCAGCCCCTGGTGTACCCAGAAGGTGAGGGTGGGCGACTCGGTCCTGACCCCGCCCCTCTCCCGCCCGCCCCGCCCCTCTCCCGCCCGCCCCGCCCCTCTCCCGCCCGCCCCGCCCCTCTCCCGCCCGCCCCGCCCCTCTCCCGCCCGCCCCGCCCCTCTCCCGCCCGCCCCGCCCCTCTCCCGCCCGCCCCGCCCCTCTCCCGCCCGCCCCGCCCCTCTCCCGCCCGCCCCGCCCCTCTCCCGCCCGCCCCGCCCCTCTCCCGCCCGCCCCGCCCCTCTCCCGCCCGCCCCGCCCCTCTCCCGCCCGCGGCCGCCCTTCCCTCCGGAGCAGATGGCCCCTCTCGGGTTCTGCCTGCGCGCTCCCCACCCCGCCCCCCTAAAGAAGGGACCTTTGCAGAGTGCGTCATCTTACCGGAGCCATAAATGTCAAATTTAAATTCATACTCTGTACCACCTTTGATTTCCGAGCGGATTACACCTCGCCGTGAACGGCGGCCTCCGCGGCCAGCAGCCCGGCCTCCGCGGTGCGCTTCGTCAGCTCCTTTCGACTCATTAGCTCTAATCCCGGAGCGCGAGGAAGGGGCCGGGCCGCGCCCCGCACCGGGGACCATATGTGCCCATTGTGTCCCTCATAGGCTAATCCAGCACCCGGCGGGCGCTGGCCCACTGGAAAGGGGCTGTGGCCACCAGCTCGGGCCAGGAGTGGGTCCCGGCCCTCTGTGAGGGGGACGAGGCCACCGAGGCCTGGGTAGGGGCCTTCTCCTGGAGCCTCCACGGGTCTGCTGAGGCTCAGGCTCAGTAAGCGTTGTGGGTGGGAGGCCTGGGAGAGGTGGAAGGACAGAGGGACATCAATTTGTGGTGCTGTGCTTCCCCCTCCCACATACACTCCCACACTGTCGCACACCTGTGCGCTCTGTACAACACACCCGCTAACCGCAGGAGACTTACTCAGTCACGTGCCCACCCATGGCTACCGTTACACACACACACACACACAATAGCCAGCACACCCATGTGCCCCCCCATCACTCCCGCCCACAGCACCCCGCCCTGAATACCCCCCCACACACACACACACAGAGCTGGACGCCCATGCACCCAGTCCTGGCCGCAGAAACTTCCAAGTTCATTTTTTAAAAATAAAAGGACTCCAGGTAGGAAGGGATAGACAGGCTGAGGCAGGAGGACAGCAAGTTCCAGGCCAGCCTGGGAAATTCAGGAAGACACCTCTCAAAAAATAAATAAGTAAATACAAAGGACTGGGGGTGTAGCTAAGTGGTAAGGAGTCCCTGGATTCAACCCTCAGCACCCCAACAACAACCCTAACAAAGAACAAAGGAGGCAGGACAACTCAGGACATCACTGATATCTCACCCACCCAAGATCCAGGCTCTGGGCACTCACACTCCAGAGAGAACCTGCTGCCATACAGGCTGGCCGAAGGTGACATTCAGTTAGGAGGAGGGCAAAGGCCACCAAGTTACAGATCCTGTCCACAAGAAGGGACACAGACAAGTTCAACACCTAAGGCTAACCAAATCAGAGTCTCTTTGCCATCTCTGTCCGTCCCTTGGTCTTTCCGTTCATTGGTTCACATTTCAGGGTGAAGGGGGACTGAACAGAGATCAGGGTTGGTGGGGAGCTGTGGGGTCTGGGAACATTCACAGCACTTGTGAGTCAGTGGCATTTGGGAGGTGGGGACACTCGGCAACCAGTTGTGCACATCTTCTTCCAATTTCACTTCCAGTGACATCAGGTCAGTCACTTGAAACCCACCACAGTAAGAGCGCTTACACCATGGGAATTGGCAAATGCTACAAATCAGGTTTGTGTTTTGTGTTTTCCCCGAGACAGCCAATTGCTGAACTGTTACCAGCCCATCACGACAGCTGTTTCCTACTCCTCACTAAAACCTTTGTCTCCCTTAAGGACTGTAAGCCCAGGGACATTAAGTACCCCATCTCTCCCCTCCAGCCCCTGCCACACCACGTTCTCCTCGTCTGAGCCTCAATTTCTTCCACTATGAAATTGGAAGAATAATAATAGCATTTGGAGCAAAGTCTCTTGGAGCCCAGTGGTTCTAAAAGAAAAGATTAAGAAATGGGGTGGGGGGAGACTGAGATTGTGGCTCAGTGGTAGAGCACTTGCCTAGCACGTGGGAGGCCCTGGGTTCTATCCTCAGCACCACATAAAAGTAAACAAATAAAATAAAGGCATTGTGTCCAACTACAACTAATAAATAAATAAACCAAGAAGAAGCCGGGAGTAGTAGTGCTCACCTGTAATCCCAGTGATTCTGGAAGCTGAGGCAGGAGGATCACAAGTTCAAGGCCAGCCTCAGCGACTTAGTGATGCCCCATCACTCAGGGGCTGGGTTCAATCTTCAACATTTTTTTTAAGTTTAAAAAAGAAAGCAACATTGAAAAGATCCATCCCTTCATCCTCCAGACATTTCCCTCCAGACTGTCATTCTTCCCAATCTTCTGTTTCTCTTACCCGTGACCCATTGGTCACAATGACATTCACCAGGAACATCTTCCCTAGACAGTGGGCCCCTGCTCCTTCTCTGATCCCACCACCCAAGCCAGGCACACCCCCCCACCCCCATCCCTGGAGGCTAGGTGGCAGGGGTGCAACTTTGAGCAGATCCCCACCATCTTCAGCTTGAAGTCCAGAGGCTGTTGCCTGCAGGTCTCTCGGGACCTCTGCCACTTCTCCCTCACACGGGTGCTCAAGCTTAGGCCAACCCGTTAGTCATCCCAATTTAGTGTCGCTTTTCACTGTTCCCAGGAGGTTCAAGGGTGTCCTGCCTAAGCTTTCCTCTCTCTGTTCCTTCAAGGGACATAGGGCAGCTACTTCCCCAAGGACCCTACCCTGCCTCCTCCTCCCCACTCCTCCTTTGACACTTACCTCTGCACCACTCAAAGGGCTCAGGGTCTCTTCCATTTCATTCCCCCATAAGACCAGGGGCTTCCCCGGGGCAGGGGCTATGTCTATGTTACAGTTTTCTCTGATTATAATAAATATCTTTGAACTCAGGAGGCTGAAGCAGGAGGATTGCAAGTTTAAGGCCAGGCTTAGCAACTCAGAGAGGCCCTAAAGAACTTAGGGAGACCTTGTCTCGAAATAAAAAATACAAAGGGCTGGGGATGTGGCTCGGTGGTAAAGCACTCCTGGTTCAATCCCCAGTATCCCCCCCCAAAAAAAGTGTGTGTGTGTGTGTGTGTGTGTGTGTGTGTGTGTGTGAGTCCCCCTCCCTTTACCCACCCTTTTGGTGCTGTGGCTTTCCTGGGCCCAGGGAAACAGGAGAATGAGAGGTCTCTCAATCATGCCCGTGGGAGGGGGCCCTCTGTCCATGAAGGGTCAGCCTAGAGCCCATCTCCTTCACTGACCCTCCTCAGGCCCCCAGCACTTGTCTACAGCACTGCCCCAGCCAGTCAAGAGAGCCCAGGACTCCCAGAGCCGCCAAGCCACTTGTTAATTAATTGCACTAATTAGCAGGATCGAGGCTGGACATCTGGGCCCTCTCACAGGCGAGTCCAGACCCCCAGTACTCTGGGGTTGAGGACAGCTGCCCAGCAGGGACATTGCTTCCAGCCTGCCAGAACTGGGGCCCCCTCCATAGGTCAGGCACAGAGCGCCCCAAACCAAAACACCGAGTGCCCCAAAGGGTAAAGAGAAGCCAAATCAGGACAGAGAGGGAAGACCTGAACTGTCCCACCAGAGACTTCCCACCCCGGCCTCCTCTGAAATGAGGAAGGGAGGGCGGAGGACTTTGCCCAGGGCAAGAAGGAGCCCCCCATAGGAGAAGAGCTGAGCCCCCTCTTCACACCCGTGCCCGTCTCCTCATCCCTGGCACCCAGGACATGCATTTCCCCCTGTTTGAAGGCGCCGCTAGGGTCTCAAATGCAATGACTCTGAAAAGCAAAACTGTAAACATTCATCCCTCCACCGTTTATTCAATCATTTGCCAAGTATTCACTGAACACCGAGTCTGAGCCAGGCTTTCTGCTGGGTACTGAGTAGGCAGTTGTCACCAAAATATGGTGGCTGCGTACAGTGGAATATTATTTGGCCATAAAAAGGAGTGAAGTTTTGATATATGCTTACAACATAGATGGAACTTGAAAACTAAGTCACATATATCAGACATGCAAGGACAAATATTCTATGATTCTTCTTACACAAGGTATCTAAAGTAGGCAAATTCAGGGTCAGAAAACAGAATAGAGCTTCTCTGGAGCTGGGGAAGAAGGAATGGGGAGTTATTGTTTAAAGGGCATGGAGTTTATTTGAGGGATGTGGTGACAGTTGCATACCATGGAGAATATATTTAATGTCATTGATTCATTTACTTATCGAAATAATAAATATGTTCATTTTACCGCGGTAAAAACAAAAACACAAACCTACCTCCCTCTCCCCTCATGGGCATGGATTCTAATGGAAGGAGAAAAAATCAACAACGGTGACAGGTGAGGGAAGAGGGAGTGTCCAGGTGGGGCTGCGGGAGTGGACAGGCTGGTCAGGGAAGGCCTGGCTAGGAGGGGCCTTTGAGCAGAGGCTCAGAGAGGGTGAGAAGCTGGATATAGGGGGCACAGCGTTCCCAGCACAGGGATCAGGACACACAAGCCGGAGGTGGGAGCCAGCCTCCGGCACCAGGCTCAGCCAGCGGGAGGGGAGGGGTGGAAGAGGCGATCAGGGTTCCTAGGAGAAGGCCCCGGCTCCACCCGTGTTCACCACGCACCCAGGATCCACCCACAGATGCCTGCTGTGCCCAGAACCCACCAAGCCCCTCTCCTCATCCCTCGGCTCCCTGTGGCCCACCCTGTACTGCCTGCCCACCCCTACCTGTGCTCGGGTGCCTGGACCCACACACCTTGTTTGTTTGTTTCTACTGGGGATTGAACCCAGGGGCACTTAACCACTGAGTCACATCCCCGACCCTTTTCATTTTTTAAAAATTTGAGACAGAATTTTGCTAAGTTGCTTAGGGCCTCGCTAAATTGCTGACGTTGACTTTGAACTTGACATCCTCCTGCCCCAGCCTCCTGAGCTGCTGGGATTACAGGAGAGCCCCCGCAGCTCAGCCCTGGACACCTTCCTGAACCCCGCCAGCTCCTAGCGCAGCAGCAGCAGCGCCTCTGGGCACATCTGGGATCTCAAGGGCAGGGCGGAGCTTGCGGAACTCTGATCTCCGCTGCAGAGCACACAGCGCGGGAAAACTTCACTGAATAAGTGAATGAGCAGCCTGTAATCCCAGTGGCTTGGGAGGCTGAGGCAGGAGGATCGCGAATTCAAAGCGAGGTGCCAAGCAACTCCGTGAGACCCTGTGTCTAATAAAATACAAAAAGGGGCTGGGGACGTGGCTTGGTCATCAAGTGGCCCTGAATTCAATCCCCGGCACTAAAGAAAAAGAATGAAACCAACAAACCTGAACACCAGAAGCTTTGCTGCTGGGTGTTGCCAGGAGTCTGTGGGCCAGGGATTTGCCTCTTCTGATTGCACACACCCTTATCTGGCCACGCACACTTTTTTAAACTCTTGGTTTTTGCACACACGCACACACACACACACATATACACACACAAAGCCCACCTGGGTTTAATCCTTTCCTGGGTCCCTCAGGCTCTGGTTCAGACTTCTCAACTGTCAAATGGGGCTGTTGTGAGGTTTAAATTAGGTCATTCCATTCCAAAGCACTTGCCGGTGCCTGAAAGCAATAAGCACTCAACAAATCTTAGCTAACGGTGGTGATGGGGGAGGGAGATGAAGTGAGACTGAGTGCGGTAAGGAGTCCCCAAGGGGCCTTATTGTCTGTCCTTATTTCTAGGCCTTGAAGACTCAGCAGAAGGACAGAAATTGGGGTTCTTTGTCTAAAAAGCTAGGCCATATGGGGGGGGGGAGGAAAGCTGGAGAAGGGAACAGATGTTTACTGAGCAACTATTATGTGCTAAGCCTCATGTCCTCTTGCCCTGGCTGCACTCTGGGCCCATGATGCCATTCCTGCCTCCTGCTGAAGGCCCTCTGCACCTCTGTCGTTGCTCAGACCATATTTGCGGGTATTTACTTCCCCCATCTCTTTCCTGCTGTGGAGGCACTCAGAGGAAGACCTGACTTTATCCCTGTTTGTGACCTGGTACTTTGGAAGGATGAGGGTAAGGCAGCTTTGTTTCTGTTTCTAGATCAGGAAATGAGCACATGAGGAGGGGACCTTGCCCAGCCAGAGTCAAGTGCAGGTTTGGGTTGTGTGGTAGAGGAGAGGTCAGAGTTGGGGAGCGAGGATCCTGGCTGGCAACGGGTTGGCGGAGGTCCTGGCCTCCAATCCTTCACCATGTAACAGCGACAGCCTCTGCGCCTCCATCTGAGCCCTGGCTGTGCACCCTGCCACACCAAGAGCTTCACACCATGGCCCCATCTCACCTTCCCCACTCCCCCAGGAGGCAGATCCTGGGGCTAGAATCCCCAGACCAAGGAAGGCCAAGTGACCAGCCCCCCGGTCACATGGCTGGAAGGAGGCTGAGTTAGGACTAGACTTTCGTTCTTCCTGATGCTAAAGCCCGCGTCCTTAACTGCTACCCTGTTTTGCAGACTTTAAGATAAGCAGGAGCCACCCTGCCTCTCCCAGAACGCCCCAGTTCTCACAGTCTCATATTTGAGACTCATCGATTGATTATTGATGGATGCATTTGTGGGTCTGGCTCTGGAGCCTCTCAGCCAGCCTCTGGGCAAGGGCGAGAATGAGGGTGAAGCAGGGGTCTTCCAACCCGGGGAAAGGCCCTCAGGCTACCCCTGTCCCCAGATTCCTGCTTCTGGCATCCAGCCCTGCCAACCTCCCTCTGCCCCTGGATTTAAAGTCACAGTGACGATTAATCACCCGATGACATGGAGGGCAGGCTACAGAGGAGTTAATTAATTAGGGAAATTTCTCTCCCAGCCCTTTGAAGGTGAAATGTGTGGGGAGGGGACAGGGCCAGGGACAGTTATTATTCAAGCTGAACAAGCTGACTATGAGGGAAGACTTTAAGAGCCACTCCAGGGGAGTTTGGGATGGATGGAGACCTCACCAGGGTTTCTTTGAGCAAGCCCAAGACCACCATCCCAAGCCTCACTTTGGGCCTCCAGCCACAGAGAGTGCGGGCCTCCTTCTTTTTTAGGGACTGGAGCACCCCTAAAGGCAGAGGCCTCTAAGAACTGAGTGGAATCAGAAGGGCAAAGCTGGTACCTGCAGCCTCTCCCCAAATAAAAGTGTCAATAATACTGCATAAGCCAGAGTCCCAGGGGAATGAATGACTTGGGTCTTCTCAGTGAGGCTTCGATGTGCCAGGTATGCGGATAACTGGGAGGGAATTCTATTACACCAGCATGGGCGCAGGGCAGGAAACCGGGGTGGAGGGGCAGGTTTCCAGTGTCTTCAGCCCCAGCGCCCCCTGCCTCTGTGGCTCTGTTGGACTGTGCTGGCTGTGGCTCCTTGCTATCTGCCAGGCTGGGTAGCACCCACAAGGCCAGGCAGGGCTGCCCATTCTCACCCACAGATGGAGCAGGGAGTCGATTGGGTTATGCATTTAGGGGCAACAGGGAAATGCTCTTGTCACCTCCACACACAAAGTGCCACCCGTATGCAATACCAAGACTGGGAAGCTAGACAGACACTGAAATGACAGAAACACTTAAGAGCTGGGCTTCGCCTCCAAGTCACCTACCGCATAGACCTTCCTACGCCATCAACAGATAAGGCCGGAGTCTGAGCCCAAATTGTGGTACCTGCAAATCCCCACAGGAGCACAAAGAAAAGGAGATTTAAAAATGAATTGGGGGGTGGTGCTGGGGTTGTGGCTCAGTGGCAGAGCTCTTGCCTAGCATGTGTGGGGCACTGGGTTCGATTCTTAGCACCACATACAAATAAATAAAGGTCCAACAACAACTAATAAAATATTTTTTAAAAACTTGCTTGTAAAAAAGAAAAAAAAATTTATGGGGGATCCAGAAAAGTTTCAAGGTGGTAGTGACCTCAGGAATGAATACCCAGAAAGAAAGTGGGTGCTCCAACAGGGATTTCAGGCAGAGGGAATGGCCTGAGCAGAGGACCAGAGAGGGCACCTTGCACAGCACATCTGGGGAAGGGAGAGGGGTTGAGCAGGGTGGCTACAGCTCAAAGCAGGTGGACAGAGAGCACGGGGAGGGGAGGGGAAGCCAGAGAATAGAGGTGGCCTTCAGCAGAGGGCCTTAAAGGCTGGGCCTGGATATTACTCAGACTTGGTGGAATGCCACCAGGGGTTTTGTGGCAGGGCCTCCCATGACCGGAGAGCTCTGGGCTTTAGAAAGAGCACAGTGGCAACTGGGGACAGTGGGTTCACTGGGGAGCAGTGAAATGAGATGGGAAAACAGTAGCAGGTAGGTTTCATGCACCAGGAGAGATAACAATGGCTTCTACCAGGATCCAGAGCAAGGCAGAAGGGTTTGGGGGGTCTGTCTCCCCCTCACGCCCCATCCCCCGTGCTGGCCACCAGGCTGAACACTTTCCAGATACCTGCTCCTTTCCATCTTGGATTTTTTTTACCAGGATTACTGGGTGATGGGGGTGGGGGGGCATAGCCAGGAAGAGGGGTTCTACGCACCTGAGCAGGTGTCTGCTCTCCATCACCCTCCTGCCATACCGCCCCTTAGGATCTCCTTCCCACCCTAAGGGAGGGTCAGCAGTCTGCGGACACTGCCTATGCCCAACCCAGGGACCCCCATGGAGAAACCAGAAAGCGGTGCCACACGACCACGCCATCCTCCACTCGCTCCCCACCCCCCACCCCCTCCAATCATTTGTAGGACAGGAAGAGAACCTAATCCCAAATCTGAAAAACTATGTGATGGAGGATTTACAGTATTAGAAGGCAAACAGTGGCAGGTGTAATTAGGAGAAAAATTTGTCATGCTCTCGACTTGGGGAAGAGAAGGGAAGGTCTGGCATCGCAATCTCCCCGGTGTTTACCCAGCGTGCGCACACACGCGGGGGAGCGGGCGCTGGCCACGGGCAGATTAATATTTGATGCAAGGAAGAGAAACGCATGCTGTTCATGTTTATTTAGGATATTGTGAAATACAGTGAAATTTGCAATTTTATTGGATTTGGGGGGACGGTGTTTTGGAGAAGTCTTAAGCCGCATGGTAGGACACGCACATCTCTCTGGAGCATAGAGGCACTGGCTTTGGTGGCCAGCCCCCTCTACCCCCCTTCCCAAATCCAAACTTCTAGTTCCATTCCCCTCCTGAAATGAGAGAGGATTGGCCCCAGGGGTAGGGGTGGAAGAAGACAGAAATCTCAGCTGGGCCTCTTAATTTGGAGTTTAGTGGCATGTGGCTGGCACAGACAGAGGCCATCTCTGGGGGGTTCTTGTCAATTACACAGGCTGGAAGCCAAGGTTGGGCAGCTTTAGGCCTTGGTGACCCTGGCCCAGCTTGTGGGGGCTGGGAGGAGTGGAGAGAGGTGGGAAGAAAGTAGGATAAAGAGCTGCTGTCTTTGTATCCAAGAAATCACCCGATGGAAAGAACTGGAGAAGATACAAGCTGAATTTCCCTCCGCAGTCACGGGCTCGTTCTTCCATCTCCCTCCCTCCAAGGGGTCAGCTAGCCAGCACTTGCACATCGCCAGTGTTGGGGAACCTGTTATCCTGTCCCATTGATGGACATTGCCAGGTGGAAAACTTTTTACAATTTCTAAGCTGCATAGTTAGGCTGGGGCAGAGGGGAGAGCAAGGATCTGGACAGACAGTATGTGGTATGTTCAAATTTGTGTTAAAGGATTGGGATGGATGGATGGATAGATAGATAGATAGATAGATAGATAGATAGATAGATAGATAGATAGATGAGGCTTGTATGCAGAGTACATTTCTGAGCGAACCAATAAATACTGGTAATGGTGGTCATTTCCAGAGTTGGAAACCGGGTGACTGTGAACCTGGGAAGTCTGGGTAAGGAGAGACCTGCTTTTCACCAAGCAGTACAATTGATCAATTTGAATGTTTTATTATGTGCCTATATTATTTTTTCTCAATGAAAGTATTTTCTTTTTAAAAAGAAAATAACTGTCTACTGAAAGAGTTACCTAGAAAAAAAAGAAGAAATAATGAGCTGGGCCTTGTGTCTCACACCCGTAATCCCAGCTATTCAGGAGGCTGAGGCAGGAGGATCACAAGTGTGAGGCCAGCCTGGGCAACTTATTGAGACCCTGTCTCAAAATAGAAAATAAAAAGGGCCAGAGGTGTAGCTCAGTGGTAAAGGGTCCCTGGGTTAAATCCCCAGTACTGAAAAAGAAAGAGGAAATAGTATAGTATGAAAATATAATAGGAGGAAGCCAGGTATGACAATGCACACCTGTAATCCCCGTGGGTCGGGAGGCTGTTGCAGGAGAATCACAAGTTCAAAGCCAGCCTCAGCAACTTACGGAGACCCTGTCTCAAAATAAAAAAATAAAAAGGGCTCTGGATGTGGCCTAGAGGTACTGGGTTCAATCCTCAAAATATATATTGTAAAATAGAATATAAATTAAGAACATATGTATAAAATAGGAGAGCTCTACAGAAGTAGGTGAGCTAAAGGACTACACAGGAACAAAATGTGCAATATCAGGACCCGCAGCCCTGCACACACACAGAGAAATCATATCGATCATAATATTGAACTAAAGGTTGTCTGTCTCCTTGGAGCTTCCACCCACTTTCCACTGTCCTATTTCTGCCAAGTGGGTCACATAGAGGAAGTCCCCTCCCTATGCCCCATGACAGCCCTTCTGGTATTTGAAGATGGAATGAGATTCCACTAGAACTGTGTCTGGCACCTATAAATATCTGAGCTAGTTCAGACTGGATCCTAGCCCGCTTCCCACCCGGACTTGTCTCCTCCACCTGCCTTCTCCAGGACAAAGTTTCTCCTGGCCACGCCCCCTCAGGGTCTGCTTCCCATAGGCTTCAAGCTCAAGGCTGGGTAGTGCCTCCCAGTGGGGGGCTGTCCCATCCGTGGCATCTCACACTTTCTGGCTTAGACAGAGACCCACCTTTTCTCAGCAACAAGCAGGATGCCTTAGAGACCATCTGATTCCCACATTTTAAAAATAGGTAAACTGAGCCAGATGCAGTGGCGTGCACCTGTGATCCCAGTGGCTTGGGAGGCTGAGGCAGGAGGATCATGAGTTCAAAGCCAGCTTCAGCAAGAGCGAGACACTAAGCAAGTCAGTGAGACCCTGTCTTTAAATAAAATACAAAATAGGGCTGGGGATGTGGCTCAGCGGTCGAGTGCCCCGAGTTCAATCCCTGGTACCAAATAAATAAATAAATAAATAAATAAATAAATAAATAAATAAATAAATAAAGGTAGACTATCCAAAAGGAGACAAGGACTGGCCGGAGACCATAGAAACAAGCTCTTCCTTGTGCCTGCAAGAGCCCTCTGGAGCTCCCAGCAGGACAGGACCCTGGAGCAAGGGCACCAGGTGGGGGTGGTGGGAGGGAGACAAGGACACTAGCCACAGGAGTGAGATGTGGCTCTGATTTCAGAATACACAACAAGAATCCCACAAGCTGGGCCAGCCAGAGGGGTGTGAGGTTAACTCAGGCGTGCAGAAAAGACAGGGGTGGCGCAGCCTTAGCCTGCAACACTATGAGAGTAGGAAGATAACTGTACCGATGCGTGTGCGTGTGCGTGTGTGTGCATACATAAACCTGAGCAGGTGGTATGTGTGAATACCCCCACAGGTGTGTGTCTGTGGGCATAAGGACTCTGTGTGTGTGTGTGTGTGTGTATACACACGAGTCATGGATGACATGCGTACTAACAACACGGGCACAAAGGGGTGCGCCCTCCCCAGACTTTTATAAAGCTGCCTCCCCAAACTTGTGAGCTAAAATTTAGTCCTTAATTTCTTTCTTTCTTTTCTTTTTCTTTTCTTTTTTTTTTTTTTAATCTCAGTATTCCCAATGCCAAGTGCCGTCCCTGGCGTATAGTAGGTGCTCAGTCAACAATTGCTGGGCTGGACTGAATTCAACTTCCCCATGTGTCTCCATGCATTCAGGTCTACACCAGGGAGAGGGCAGGAATCTGTGCCACACGGGCGAATGCTCGTGGAGTGTCTATGCATCCTCATCTGGGGCACATCCTCACATTTACACGCATGTCTGTGTGCATGGTGTGGACATGCCCTAGTATAAGTGGATTCAAACCACTGGGAGGGAATGTGTGTGTGTGTGTGCACGCGCTTGCACGCGTGCACGCCAGCTCCAACAGCCTTCTCATGCATGCAGACAGCCCAGCGACTCCCCAGCTTCAGCTGAACCAGGTTTCTTCCCTGGAAACCTGGAGCAGCTAAAATTAGTATGAAAATGGTAGTGTTCGGTTAAAAGGAAGGGGGGTGGGAAGAGATGAGGGTGCCCATGAGTGCTATTTTATTTCTCAGTGAGAGGATAAAGTGATTTTTCCTACATAATTTTTGATGTAGAGGCTAAATTAGGCCGGAGAAGAGGGACAAAGCAACTTTCGCCCTCATTAGTATTCCGGCCGCGTCGGCCCAGCTACGGCAGTTATGTATTTTTGCAAGTATGCATATAATTTATTGTGGAGAACACAATTTACATGGTAGTCGATGCCTGTTTTATAGCCTCACAAATAGATGTATGAACTCAAGCATATAATGGCCCAACCAGCAGGCGCAAATACGTTCTAAATCTTCTAAATGTGCTTCACAAAAATGTAACTGAGGAATATAAAACAGATCAATTCTTGCATGTTATATATTGGTTTTTGATTTACAAATCTAATCTGGGACATTTCTTCAGAAATGAGGGGATTTTTCCCCCTCCTTCCCCTCCCCTTTTTCCACCAACTTCTCGGTGCACAGACCTTGCCTGGTGGTCAGGTACTCATAGATGCTGCCATCTCTGGGATGCTCACAGGTGCCCACGTGTGTGCCCGTATGTGCATTCCCTGCCCAGCTGCCTGTCTGTGCACTCGTCTGCCTGTTGGAAAGCTGCAGGCGTTGGGTGGAAGGGACAGAGTGGTTTTGCTCCATCTATGTGATCTCCCCAATTTGAGACCCCACGAGGATGTGGACGTCTCTCAGATTCAGCTCTTCTGGGTTCCTGCCTAAATGACCTATTTCCCCCTGACACCCAGACTGGCTTTCTGGATGACTGGAAGCCCCCAAAAGGAAGTAAAGCTCTTAGGAATGAAAATATAATATTCGTTAAGTTCCATTTCTATTTTGCATTTTTAAAATATTTTGTTGATCTATCTTCATGCACATGTTTTTTTTTAATTTAAATTTTTAAATTTTCAGTTGCACATGGCTTTTTATTGTTTAAAAAAATGTCCATACCATGAATAATTGAAAATTGTGATATACTCATAAAATGGAATATGATACAGCAAAGTAGATGAGCAACTTTTGCTGTATGTCACCATACGAGGGACTCTCACACACATAAGAGAAAATGCAAGAAGTCAGATTCAGAAGAGAACCTGCTTTATGATTTGATGTACATAAAGCCCAAAACATGAATTGAAATAAACGATCCTTTAGAGATGGTAAAAATAGGTCTGGTGATACAGCTCAGTGATAGAGCAATTGCCTAGCACACACAAGGCCGGGGGGGGGGTTTGATCCCCAGCAACCCTCCCCCCAAAATGAGAGAGAGAAATATAAAGAGGGCAGACCAATCAAGGAAAACAAGAGATCAAGCCCTAACATCTAGGAGAGTGATCATCTTTGGGGAGGAGAGTGGGTGAGATTATGAGGGGGACTACTCTAATTCTTGACTAGGTGGTAACTGAGTCATATTTTATAATAGAGCATTTACAAACATCACCTTAAAGAGCTTGACGTGAAGAGCAAATGCCCCAGTTCCATCTGCCCTGCCCTGTCTCACTGATGACAGCTGTAAGTAACCATTTCTGATACTTGTCTCCATGGCTCTAGAAAAGCAGTGGGCGGAGCTTCTTTCAAATCTGTCAGTGAACTTTTCTCATCCTTTTTATTTGTTTCGGGACAGTAGTAAGATCTTCATTTTCATTCCTGATTTTTGTCATTTGAGTGTACTCCCTCCTCCCTCTTTTTTTTTTTTTTTTTTTTTTTGGTCAATCTAGATAAATATTTCTTTATTCTATTGAATTTTTCAGAGAGGCAATTTCTGGTTTTGTTGATTCTCTCTATTGTTTTTCTACTTCCTGTTTCATTTACCTCCACTCTAATCTTTATGTTTTGCTTACAGTGGCTTAGTTTGCTCTTCTTTTTCTTGCAAAGTGCAAGGTTAAGTTATTGATTTGAGATCTGCTTTCACGTAAGTGCTTATGACTATAAATTTCCCTCTGAGCACAGCATTTGCTGCATCCCATCAGTTTTGATCTGTTGTTTCCATTTGAATTCATCTCCAAGTATTCTCATATTGCCCTTGAGATTCATTTTTTTTGACCCATTCATTTTGTGTTGTTTAATTTCCCCATATTTGTGAATTTGCCAAATTCCTTTCTGCTCTTGATTTCCGATTTCATTCCTCACCGTCATCAGGCGACATACGGTGTATGATATCAATCTTTTAACATTCATTGCAAACAGATTTGCAGATATGACATAAGACCTGACCCATCCTGAAGCATGTTCCCTGTGCACTTGGGAGTGATGTATATCCTGCTTTTGTTGAGTGGAATCTATTAAATCACCATTAGAAAATAGTACCTATGAGGTCTAGTTGGTTTACAGTGTTGTTCAAGGCTTCTGTTTCCTCGCTGATCCTCCATCTAGTTGTAGTAGCAGTGAACTTGAGTCAACAGACCCAAACTGAGGTCGGAGAGGGGAAAGATGTTGCCCTAGGTCTCTTGGAGCCAGGTCTAGTGAGGTGCCATCACCTGCTTAGTGCAGAGCACCATGACAGACCCACTGGTTGTCAAGACAGAGGGGACCTTCTGCCATCACCCTCTGTGTCATTTCCATTTGTAGTGTGAGGAGGTGGCAGGCAGGGGCAGGATTGGAGAGGGTGAGAGGGGTATGTGGAATGGACATCCCAGCACACTTGGAAGGCTTGTGCCTCACTACTCAGCTGTGTGACCTTGGGTGAGTCCCTCTCCTCTGAACTTCAGTTCCCTCACCTATAAACAGAAAGCCTCATGGTCACTGCCACCATTTGCTCTGTCTCTACCGTGGACCCGGTACTGTTCCTACAGAATCTCATTCGATCTTCCCAACAGCTTTGGAAGAGGTGATTGCTTTGGCATAGGAGGAAACTGCCCATCAACCCACTTCAAGCCACAGGCATTCAGCCGGCGCTCTTCTGTGGCCCCAAAGCTATAGCACAGGACGCCACCCTGCCACAGGGTCCTCAGTACATCCTCGAGCATATTTACATATTTAATGAAGGGAAAGGGGGAGGTGAAGATGGGCTGAGCCTCAGATGATATCCTCCGCAGGCACACTCTGTTTTATTAGGTGTCACCTGGCGTGGTCTCTCTCAGTGAGAGGTGCTTATTGAATTATTTTCAGATGAAATGATCTGATACCTAGGATCTGCTGTCAACTACCCCATCCAAAAAAAAGAAGAGGAGAAAGACAAGAGGGGACAGAAGAAGCAAGAGAGGCAAAGCTGCCAGTCATTGCAGCTGGAGATGGGTACTTGAGCTCCACTGAGTTCTCTCTTGTTTTTTTAATGTTTGAATCTTTTCATAATAAAGCATTAACACAAACAAATAACCCAATCAATAAATGGGCCAAGGACCTGAAGAGACACTTCTCAGAAGACGATATAATCAATCAACAAACACATGAAAAAATGATCATCATCGCTAGCAATTAGAGAAATGCAAATCAAAACCACTCCAAGATTTCATCTCACTCCAGTCAGAATGGCAGCTATTATGCATACAAACAACAATAAGTGTTGGTGAGGATGTTGGGGAAAAAGGCACACTCATACACTGCTGGTGGGACTGCAAATTGGTGCAGCCAATATGGAAAGCAGTATGGAGATTTCTTGGGAAAGTGGGAATGGAACCACCATCTGACCCAGGTCTCCCTCTCCTAGGTCTATACCCAAAGGACTTAAAAACAGCATATTACAGGGACACAGCCACATCAGTGTTTATAGCAGCATAATTCACAATAGCTAAACTGTGGAACCAACTTGGATGCCCTTCAATAGATGATTGGATTAAAAATGTGGCATATATACACAATGGAATATTACTCAGCAGTAAAAGAGAATAAAATCATGGCATTTGCAGGTAAACGGAAAGAGTTAGAGAAGATAATGCTAAGTGAAGTTAGCCAACCCCCCCCCCAAAAAAAAAAAACAAATGCCAAATGTTTTCTTTGATATAAGGAGGCTGATTCATAGTGGGGTAGGGAGAGGGAGCATGGGAGGATGACGAACTGAAGATAGGGCAAAGGGGTGGGAGGGGAAGGGAGGGGGCAGGGGGTAATTAATGATGGTGGAATGTGATGATCATTATTATCCAAAGTACAGGTATGAAGACACAAATTGGTGTGAATATACTATGTATACAACCAGAGATATGAAAAATTGAGCTCTATATGTGTAATAAGGATTGTAATGCATTACGTTGTTATATATAAAAAAAATAAATTTTTTTAAAAAAGCATTAACACAGACCCAGTGGTCCGACTCCACGTGGTCCTCACCATGGGAACATGGTTGTTCTACTTCTTGCAGGGCGAGTCCCTCACCCCTTAGTGTCCCCAGTACCAAGAGTCTGGTCTCGGGTGGGTTGGCCTGTATTGTCTGGAACAAGTCATGGCTATGAGACCCTATGTGTTCCCTTCTTGCTCTGGGTACCTGTCCGCAAGGAGACCTACTGTCCCCGGTGTCAGGAAGAGGAGGCAGCCATCTTCTCTCATGTCCAAGAGGGCCCTCCTGAGGGACATGGGAGAAATGGAGGCCTTTGCTTTAAACAATGGAGAGGTGTGGATGGAAGGGCCCCAGCAGCCCCCAACACAGACAAATGCCCCAGCCGGGGGTCTCCACCGGCCCTGAAGGGCAGGCTCAAGCTGGACTTCTAGCCTATATTCACAGTCAGCATCCCCATGGCAACAAGCTAGTTAGAGGGTCCTCGGCGCAGCCCCCTGGGGCCACTTATCTGCACCCCCCAGGAGGGCAGCATGAATGCACTGCCCTACCTCCTCCCTGCAGCCAGCTCTCAGCCCCTCCAGAGTCACTCCCAGACAATCCCCCTGGTACAGAGAGCCCAGGAGACAAAGGCCCCAGCCCTGGCCAAACACCACACACACACACACACACACACACACACACACACACACATAGTAGCTCCAGTCTGGGGAGGTTCTGGCTCCAGTGTCAAGTGTCAAACACCCCAGTGTGGGATCCCCTGCTCTACTCTCTGGAAACAGGCGTTAAGGAGCCTCTTTGAGCTCAGCTTCCCCATGTCTGCATTGAGGATAATGAGATCAATCACCTGTCCCAATTCTAAAGATTAAATTTAATCACAAGAACACAGCAGGTGCTCAATAAATGCATCCTCCTTCCCACTGACCCCGCGGCAGCCTCTTCCTTTGAAAAGCTCACGCTGGGTTCTGGTTGGTTTGGTCTGGGAGTGGGGCAGCCTGGACACTGGGCTCTGCCACAGACCAGCTGCCTGATCCGAGCAGTCGAGCAGTCGTGTACCCTCTCAGAGTGCTTGCTGGTCCCCTTGCCTCTGGGTGGCTGTGGGTTAAATGAACTAACAAAGCATCTAATAGTATTACTTAGTAATATTAATAACAGCCATGCTGCTGATGGTGGCAAAGGACATCTGTACTGAGAACTTACTCAGCTGTGCTCCTGATGTGGGGCTCAGCTAGTTTCCAAAAGTCTGCAAGGGAGACAGAGCTTTCCGGGTATCACAATGGGAAGCGGTCGCATGGAGATATTAAGACACCCATTCACACCACAGGGACAGAGAGTGGTGACAGGAGCCTTGGAGCTGATCCTGCATGGACCTCTGGGCCACCATGCAGTGCTTGGGCAGTGGTGCAACCACCATTATTAAAGAGGGGATGGATCACAGACAGGCTCAGGCCCCCTCATGTGGCAGTATATAGGAGTAAGGTCCCCAGAGGGCCAGCGCTTCACTGAGGTCACCCCTGCAGCCAACAGCAGACTCTGGGCACGGCCTCATCATATCCCCAATCTCAGGTTCCCTCAAGTGTCCCTTCCCCATGATGTGGGGTTGACCTCTGCAGTGACCAGGGCAAAGGGACTGAGAGCCTAAGTCTGGCTCTTATTGGCAGAGTCCCTGAATCTTGCCATAAGCCCCCTCTTTCGATCATCCATTCCTCCTCCTCCCCTCTTCTCTCTTCTCCTTCCTTTTCCCTGGAACAAGTCTGACCAAGGTCCAGTTTCTTGTAAGTAATCTCTCCCTGTCACCAAGATGGTCTTGTCCCTGCGACCTCTTCATTTTCTCATCTGTAAAATGAAGGGGATCAAGCCCTAATCCCGAGGGCTGTTGGGAGGAGTAATGGAGAGAACCCAGAAAAGCCCATGCCAAAATGCTCCGTCTCCCCTGCAGACTTCTGCAGACTGGCTGAGTCCCACATCAGGAAAACCTGGAAAAGCCCAGGTATTCAGAAAATGCCACTGATTTTTACCAACAGGATCACAGCATCCCTAGTATATCTTTCTTCCTCCAAAGATTGGTGCTGAGAGGTTATGGGGCTGGTCCCTGTACCCATACTGGCTTGGGCGTTCCATAAGATCCTGCCCTTCAAGAGGACCCCTGGATGGGCAGAAGAGAGAAGCAAGTATCTGAGCACATGAGGCAGCTGACCCCCCGGCCCAGAGAGACATGCAGACAACCTGCTGCAGGTGGGATGCTCATTGGAATCTCCTGGGACTGCTATGCCCAGGGTGTGCCCCAAACCTACTGCATCAGAACTTCCGGGCTAGCACTCTGTCATGGGCATATATTTTAATCCCCAAGGTTGAGAATCATGGTTGGAATAAATGTTGCTGCACAATCACGAACAGAGAGGTCCACGGCTCCCAGGGAAGGCCATGCAGGATAAAAGGAAGGAAGGAACAAAGGGGGTGTGTGTGAAGAGAGGGGCAGGGAGAAAGGGGTGGGAATGGGCCCTGCAGCCCACTGACTCCAGGGTGGTTCCTCCCTGCGTCTCCCACTTGTGTTAATAAAAATGCCATTGCAGAAACCTCACCATGACCGATTCAGGACTGGTGTTCCATAGGATTCCTGATGACAGTCCAGGTCTTAGAGAGGAGCCAGAGTCCAGCACCACCATTAGGAAGGGTCTGGTACTCCTCCAACACCATAAAGTGGAAGCTGGAAAGATTTTGATTTGGAAAAAAAAAAAAAAAAAGAGGATTGCCTTTTAGATGCGGACTCTCCAAGCTAAAAAGAGCCTCAGACTCCAATTTGTTCAACTCCTGTTTAGGATGCAGGTAGGGAAACTGAGACCCAGGGAAGGGTGTGCTGGCAGTCACCAGTGTCTAGGTGGCGGGATTGCAGGTAAGATTTCTCTTCCCGGTCACTGGGTGGAGGGGCAAGGGTGGGTGGTGTCCTCTTGTGGCTCTAAGAGGCTGCAACTCCCATTGGAGGCGGATGAACCAAAATATGGAGAAAGGGACTGTGTTGGTTTTCCTGTGGCTGTTGTGAAAGTTTATCACAAGTTTGGTGACTTAAAAGAGCACAGATATATTCTCCCATAATTCCAGAATCCAGAAGTATGAAATCAAGCTGTCTAAAAGAACTAGCAGGGTTGGTTCTTTCTAGGAGGCTCTGAAATCTGTTCCATACCTTTCTCTTAGCTTCTGGAAGCTATGGGCAACCCTTGGCTTGCAGCCAAGCTCCCAGAAGCACCTAAATTCAAACTCTTATGCCAAGCGGGATGCCTTCTGTTTCATTCATTCACTCATCTATTTTTTGTCTTATTCAACAAATCCTTATTGAGCACCTACTAACTACTGCTGATAAGCACTGATGGAGGCCAATCTTTGCTTTGTGCAAAGTCCACTGTACTTGGCCTACAGTTGCACCATGCTGGTCTCTTCCTCCATCTTCACTGTGTTTCTCTGGATCTCAAATCTCCCTCTCCTGACTCTTATAAGCAAACCCGTCCTTGGATTCAGAGTCCAAGAGATGATATTCAGGATGATATCATCTCAAGAGCCTTAATTTAATTACATCTGCAAAGATGATTTCAAAATAAGGTCACATTCAGAGCTACTCAGGGTTAGGACTGGACATATCTTTTGAGAAACACAATTCAAGGCATTACAGGAGTTCCCTGGGTCACTTCGGAAGAGTAGGGTGCAGTGGTGGTCCCAGATGTGACCCTCTCGATGATGGTGCGTGCTCCTGGGCCCGGCAGCCTGGAGTGTGGCCCCCTTACTGGTTCCCCCGCTGAAGATGAGTAAAAGCAGATCCACCCTGGCTGCCTGCCCTCGGGGCCAAGGCTCAGTGTCTACGGGGTGCACCAAGCCCTGCATGTGCTGCCCACATGGCCCCACTGTGCTGGGGGGCTAGGGAGGAGCCAAGAAGAGCTGAGTGCCTGGTTCAGAAGCTCTTGGGGTTTCATCAGGGAGCCAAACCCACACATGCAGAGGGCAGGGCCTGCCTGGCAGAGGTTGAAGCAACACTTGTACTCAGAGTACCTGAAGCTGCTGAGAGGACAGGGAGGGCATGAGGGAGGATCAGGAGATGTCCAGGACTTCAAGGGACAAAAGTGGGAAGGAGGTTCCAGTCTGAGGGCCAGAGACATAAAACCCTTGCTTCAGAGTTGAAATCATGCTCCAGCCTCAACTGTGGGGTGCAGGAAGGAACCTCCCCTGGGAGCGCTTATCACACCTGCTGTCACAGGTAGTGTCCTTGGCTGACCCTTTTGCCAGGTGCTGAGGCTGAGAGTAGAGGCCAGGAATTTTATCAGAGTATCCCCAGGACAGGGCCTGGTACTAAAAAGCTGCTCAACACATTTGTTGGCTAAATGACAAAGAAATAAAGAACTGGAAAAATGAGAAGCTTCAAGGGGAAGTCCTCTGAGAACCTTGCGGTGGGGGACCACCCATCCATCTCCCGTGCCACCATTATTACCACCAGTGATAGACTTTTAAGTTCTACTTTTATAGACACGCTCACACATACCTCGAAAGGAATCGAGCCAGTTTGCAAAATCCACAACAGGGTAAAATAAAAGTCAAGCAATTAAAAGGGAAATTGGGATCAAGGGAAAATGTAGGTAGAAATGTCAATACTGGCATCATCCATTGAGTACCTACTGTATGCAGGACACAGATGGTGCTTCCAGTTTCTCAAGGAAGGGAACCCCGTGAAAGAGACTGGTCATCTGAGAATCCCAGAGTTTTAAATTTGGAAAAGCTCCAAGAAAATGCCTGAATGCCACCTCCTGAACAAAGCAGAATGCTCTCTGCTTCATTCCTTCATTCGTTCATTTGTTAATTCGATCAACAAACCCTCATGGGACCCCTACTTATTCTGCTGATAAGTACTGATCAGAGCCAATCTTTGCTCTTTGTGAAACACTCTTCATGGGTTGACTTTCCTGGTGCCATTCCTGGCTACGACCCTGCGGGGAAGGGGGACACAGAAGCAGAGGCTGGGACCCAGGCCCAACCTTGGTTTTCCAATACAGGAAAGGCATAGAGGCTGTTTTTCATATTGAGTTTTAGTCAACGTATCATAGAGCGGTATCTTCAGCTAGATACCAGCTTCTCTGTTCCTCCAAAAACTCTTTTGTGAAGCAGAAATAAGTAAGAATTATGCCAGGCGCCACAGCTTGGGAGGCTGAGTCAGAAGGATCTCGAATTAAAACCAGCCTCAGCAAAAACAAGGCACTAAGCAACTCAATGAAACCCTGTCTCTAAATAAAATACAAAATAGGGCTGGGGATGTGGCTCAGTGGTGGAGTGTCCCCGATTTCAATACCCAGCACTCCCCCCACCAAAAAAAAAAAAAAAAGAATTAAAGGATCCAATGTACCAATGTTGGTTTCTTATTTTTGACAAATGCACCATAGTGACATAAGATGATAACGACTGTGGTAACCGGGTAAGGAATTTACAGGAACTCTCTGTACTATCTTTGAAGCTTTTCTGTAAATCTAAAATTATTCTAAAAATTTAAAAAAAATCATTACACTGGCACAGTGGCACACACCTGTAATTCCAGCAAATTAGGAGGTTGAGGCAGGAGGAGTGTAAGTTTGAGGCCAGTCTGCAATTTAGCAAGACCCTCAGTGACTTAGTACGACCCTGTCTCAAATTCAAAAATAAAAAGGACTGGAGCTGAGCGTGGTGGTGCATGCCTATACTCCCAGCAACTGAGGAAGCTGAAGCAGGAGGATCGCAAGTTCAAAGCCAGCCCCAGAAATTTAATGAGGCCCTGTCTCAAAATAAAAAATTAAAAGGGCTGGGGATGTGGCTCAGTGGTTAAGTGTACCTGAGTTTAATCCCTGGAACCAAATAAATAAATAAGTTTATTTAAAAAATTAGAGAACCTGTCTCATGACTTTATTCTGAGGAAGATTTATAACCTTGTTATAAATATTGGTAATTAATTCTCACAAAATATTGTGAAGGAAGTTTATTATTCCCACTTTCCAGACTAGCCTCAGAGAATTTTGGTGATTTCCCTATGAACATACAAAAAGTACATCAATTTAGTCAAGGCTACACTCCTTCTATTCTGGGCTTACTTTATTATCTTAGTACTTTTTTTCCTTTTCTTTTTTAAGGTACTGACGATTAAAACTAGGGACCCTCTGCCACTAAGCCACATCCTCAACCCTTTTTGTTTTTTATTTTGAGACAAGGTCTCACTAAGTTTGAAGTTATCAAGGCTGGCCTCAAAATTGCAGTCCTCCTGCTTCAGCCTCCCAAATTGCTGGGATTAATGGCATATGCCAATGCACCCAGCTAATGCCAAGTCCTTTTTGTTTTTTAAAGATGTTGATGGGTCTTTATTTTATTTATTTATTTACATGTGGTGCTGAGAATGGAATCCGGTGCCTCACACATGCTAGGCAAATGCTCTACCACTGAGCCACAGCCCAGGCTCTGATGCCAAGTCCTTTTAATGACAAAGAAATGATGGCTGTACCAGGATGGGTTCTGCAAAGTTAGGAACTTGTTATTATATGAGAAATGATCAAATGTGCTTTCTGGACACGGTGGATCTTCATTGCACCCTGGGAGCTGCCTGCAGCACGTCGCCCTCCACCTGGTGCCCCAACCGGCCTTCAGGTGTGTGAAGCAGGGCCCACATCCCATGTGGAGGTCAAAAGTCTTTGGTGTCTCCCAGAGCACAGGGGAAAATGCATTGTCCGGGACCTGATTCCAAAGGCCAAACAGATGTCCACCTTTCGCCCCAGTCCTCTGAG
The DNA here is from genome assembly GCF_045843805.1 of Urocitellus parryii. Lineage (NCBI taxonomy): Eukaryota > Metazoa > Chordata > Mammalia > Rodentia > Sciuridae > Urocitellus > Urocitellus parryii. The sequence continues at coordinate 148,445,120 of NC_135537.1, forward strand.
CTGGCCCCACCTCATCTGGTGGGCACCTACTCATCAATGTCCCTCCTTAAGTGAAGGGCTGAGAATGGACCCAGGGCTCTGGGTGAGGCCTCTTATTGCTGAACTGCCCTTTCCCCAGGCAGCTGGACTCTGGCTCTTCTCATGCAGCTGGAGTAAGGTTCAGCTTATTTTGCTGCCTGAACAGGACAGGCAGAACAAGATCCAGGCCACTGGAAAGTCCCCAAATCAGAAGACACAGCTTCAGTCCTCACATCTGCAGCAGTGCTGGCTCGGGCAGTCCCTTGACCTCCCTAAGCCTCAGCTTTGTCACCATAACACAGGGAGACTAAAAATCTTACTTCTTGTCCTCCCTGTTTTATAAGCAAAGTCTCAAATGAGATGGGATGTCCATGCCCAAGCTTGATCCCTGCCCCCTACAGCCCCTCACACTTCCTTATAGCATAGTAGAGCCCACACAGGACCATAAGGCCAGATTTTTTTTTTTAATACCCACCCCTGCCAGAAGTGCATGATTTCATTGGGGGCAGCAACTATGCTTTATTTACCCTTCAATCCCCCAGCACCTAATAAAATTAACAGTAGAAAACACTTTCACATGCTTTCCCTGGGCCAGAATCAACCCTGCCTGACATATCCTGTTATCCTTACAAAGGAGGAAGTGGCAGCACAGAGAAATGCCCAGTCCAGTACCTGGCACATAAAAAGTGTCCAAATGTGTTTTTGCTATCTAGATGGAAGGGTGGGTGGGTGAAGAAAGGAGTAGACTGGTAGATGGGTGGGTACGGGTGTGGGTGGATGGAAGGGTGGTGGATGACTGGGTAGATGGACTGGGAAACAGATCAGTGTGGGTGGGGTGGGTGGGCAGGTGGAAGGATGCCCTGGTGAGAGGACAGGTGGACGGATGGGTGGATAGGTTGGTGGATAGGTTGGTGGGTGGGTGAATAAATAAGTGAGTGGGTGGGTGGATGGGTGGTGAGTGGATGGGTGGATACATGGTGGATGTGTAGATGAGGAATGGATGGAAGAATAAGCGGAGGAGTGGAGGGAAGCATGGAAAGTGGTTCTGAAAGATCCTGTGCTGTCAAGCCCTGAGGATGTGAAGATAACCCAGGGGCCATTGAAGAAACAGGGATGCAGGCAAAGCGAACTTCCTCACCAGCGGTGAGAAGACCCCGGGAGCTGGAGCCCCAGCCCCCAGCCCAGATCCCGGGCTGCCTGTGCTCTCCCAGGCCGAGGATTTCTGCTGCCCGCCCCTGACACCGCCGGCTGCCCCCACGCCCGCGGATGAAAGGTTGGCAGAGGCTGCGGGTGGGCGGGCGGCTTGTTCCCTCATTGTCGGCGGTAACCTTCCTCCCGGCTGCTTGTTCTTCGTAATGTTACACTTGTCTTCCTGCAACACTTGGATACCCGAGCCAATTTTGTCATGCAAATGAATTCAGCCCATTGTAAATCCCGCAGAGGGGGCGGCGGGTGTCACCGAGCCAGCGGGGGCGGGGCTGAGCGGAGAATGGCTTCCCTGCTGCCCCCCTCCTCTCTGCCACCGAGGAAGGAATTACGGACCATGGCCTGGACCCCTGGCCCTTCCTCCCTAGAATTCAAATCCGTCAGAGCTGGAAACAGGCCTTCCAGATCGATCCTCTTCCATTACTGGTTAATATTCTGAGGCCCAGAGAGGGGCAGTGTCTTGGCACAGACACACAGCTAATTAGCCAGGGTTCAGCCAAGTCTCCTGACTCTCAGCCACACTGTCTTCACTAGGTTGAGTTGCACCTGCTGTCTTCCTTGTCCAGAGCCTCGAGGATGGCCTGAATCCCCCCTGCACCCCACTCAAGCTGAAGGGGTGACCCAGAGACCTTGAATTAACTAATTCTGTTACAAGGGGCAGGACTGAAATGTGGACAAGGGACAAGACTGGCCTGGAAAGCCAGGAGGATGGAGGGAACAGTCTGGTCTAAGCAAGTGTAGGTCACCTGTGGGGAAGTTGGCCAAGGTGAGGCTGGGCTGACAGGTATCGCTGGTCAAGGGCAGCGGTGGAGTACAATGCCATGCATCCTGCTAAGGAGGGCAAACTGGGGCCAATACCAGAGTGTCCGCAGCAGCCAAAGCCAAAGGCTAGGGGCAGTGCAGACATGGGTGGACAACGAGAGAGCCAACTGGGTTATCTGGGCCCCCAGGTAGAGGGAACCTGGCAGGTGAGCTCTGCCCGAGGACAGCAAGAGCAGAAGGACCGGGCGCACTGGCCCCGGCTGGGAGGTTGGCAGCATAGCCCAGGAGGGGAAGGCGGAACTGGCATTTGTTTCAGAGGCTGTGACACTTTGCCCTGGGATTTTCTGCCAAAGCCTAAGATGAGTCTCTAAGGAATTTTTCAAGGCGAGAGTTGCCCCCATTTCACAGATTAGGAAGCTGAGTCCGGGGAGATGGCACAGCTGGCCAGCAATGCCACCCAGCTTGCAGCAGAGATTTAATTCTAAATTCACGGGGTTCGGGTATTCCAGAGTCTGTGTTCTCTCCACGGCTTCCGCTACTCCTGCCACTAGGAATCAGCCCTTCACTGAGCTGGTGACAGGTGGGGGTGGAGGGAAGACAAGAGTTGATGAGGTTAGAGCTTATTTTCTAGGAAGAGAGATTTTATTTGGAACACTGGTGGGGTGGGGGTAAGTGCCTAGCAATATTCTGGCTAAAGCCCTGTCTCCTACCTGTGGCGTTTAAGACCTTTTTCAGAAGCCCCCCAACCCCCAACTCCATGCACAGTCCCCTCCTGACTGTTCTGGACATTCATTCCCAGCTCCTTCTTGCCTCCAGGTCTTGGCTCAGGTTTTTCCCTCCTCTTGGAAAGTCCTTCCCCACTTCGTCCACTTTCTAATCTTTAAGACTTGACCTAACCCTTGACCCTTCTTTCCCCCGCCCTGGACAGTGCTGGCTCCTCCCTCCTCTGTGCTCACTCACACCTATTATCTGAGCATTTGCCAGAATTTATATTGTGTTGATTTTCTCACTAGTCCCCCAATTGTCCACGCTGTGACTCTGCGGCCCGCGACCCTCAGGCTGACCCTCTAAACTCCCCAGTGTCTGTCTGGGGCCCCTCTTCCATCCTGATTTCATCCTCCATCACTGACTCCCAGGGCTGATGATGCAGCCCCTTCTCTGCTGCCTGAGCTAAACCAGATGCAGGAGATCAATCAGCTGCTAAAAGTGCTCACATTCCTAAGGCTGGCCCAGGCCATTCTGAGGAAGCTATAGACTGGAACGGCCTCAGATATGGGCTCAGGGCCCTTGGGGCGAGTGGCAGGCCTTGGGTCCCCTCTGTCCCCCAATGGCTGCATGCACCAGTGCTCTCTCTGCTGCCTGGCCAGTCTCTCTGGGAGAAGCAGTCCAGAAGGCAGGATGCTACAAAGGAAAGCAACTCCCCAGCAGCCGTGAGTCTTGCCCTTTGTTGAGTTCTGCCTGGGACCTGCAATGTGCCCTGGGTCTGTCCCTCTCTGCTCTGGACCTCAGTTTCTTATGAGGCAACCGAGAAAGGTAAGTCCAGCAATGCCAAGGCCTCACCTGTAAAGAAGCAGGGTCCAAGCTAAGGCATTCATGAACAGCTCAGACAGCCCTCCCCAGAGGCCCACCCCAGGGCCAGATGAAGGAGGAAGCACTGAGCTGCACAGACAGGATTTCGGGCCACCTACATCATGATAAAGATAATGGCAAGTTTGCTGAGCCTTTAGAATACGTGGGAATTGTGCTAACACACCTCATGTAAATGATCTCATTAGGCCTCACAAGCTCTCTGTGAAGTATACTTTATTATTATCCCCATTTTACAGATGGGCAGAGAGCCAGAGAAGGACCCTCATCTCAAGCTGCCCAGAACCCAGTTCTGCTGACCCTGACTCCTCTCTTTCACTAAATGGGTCTGTCCCTCTCTGCTCTGGGCCTCGGTTTCTTATAAGAGTTAGGCTTAGTCCCATCCTAGCTTCAGGCTTAAATTGAGGACATTTAACCTCTCTGCCCACATTTACCCATTCCCCCATTGCTGGCTTTTTTGGGGAGTGAGGGGTGGCCAGGGCAGGTTTCAAAGGAGGTTGGCACCATGATCAATAGAGGGAGGAGGATGGCCTGAGAGTTTACATGCAATGCACACCTGATGTGCCCCCCAGGGGGCCACAGCACCTAGCTCCTCATGGACACTCAATAAGAACATGCAGGAGGAAGGGAGAGAGGGAGAGGCCCATAGGTAACAATTACTGGGAATCATCACCCTGACATCACCACACCAACCATCCTCTGGACCATGGGACCCTAGCATCTCAGCGACTCTGCAAAACACAGACCCAGCTGAAGACCACAGAACCCCAGGAACCTGCTCGGATCTCCCTCACCACGCACACCCTGTCCACTTCTCAGGACCTCCATTCCCCTATCTACCACAAGGTCAGAATGGACCCAAGGAAGGGCTTCTACCCTCACCCCAGTTGCTCAGCCGCAAAGCCCTGGAGCTCAGCAACATCCAGGGCCCCCTCTGCTCGCACCCCTGCCGATGAACACGCTCAGGCACCCCCCACCCCAGTGCCCAGGCCGTGGGGGAGGGGTGGCCTGACGACACAGCCCCTCTGGGCCATTCATCCAGGGCCACGGGGTGCACCGGGGGCTGCGGCGTAATGACGCCGCCCTCGCTTTGGCGGGCATAATGTATGCCCCGCGCCGCCGCCCCAGTCACTCAATCCCAGCCGGTCTGCGGAGGCCGAGATAGTCCTTAATGAGAAGAGCCCCGGCTTTATCTGCTTTCGACTTCAGCCATTATCTCCCCCAGTCTATAGACACGCAGTTACCTCTGACAATAATGCTCAGAGGCAACAAATGCTGATGAGTTTTCTATGCAGTCCGCACAATAAGTCTATCAAAACAACCTCGGAAAATTATGAACCCCCGTGACAGACAAATACAACCGGCTTCGGCGTGAATTTAGAGCCCCCAACGCTGCGTTTCTTTTAATTCTTCAGGCTTCCCTTATCTCTGCTGTTCCTCTTCTGGTGGGGAGATAACAGTAATTCTTCTCTGTGCTGGGGTTTTTTTTTTTTTTTTCTTTCCCTCCCCCCCCCCTTTGCTTTTTTTTTTTTTCCTCCCCTCTACCCACTGAGTGAGATGTTTTTCCGTGTCTTTCTGCTTGCTAAAGATAAAGGGTTAAAGACCAACTTATGTTGGGTGCTGGGGAAGGGGGGAGGGGGCAGGGGAGAGGGGGGGAAAGTAATCAGCATTCAAGAGATTGCTATCGGAGAAGCCGCGCAGAGAACAGTAATTTTGCTGGCTTCGGCGAGGGCTCTCTCCACTCCCCCCCCCCTTTTTTTTATGAATGCACATAATGCCTGGAGTGTTGGGGGCAGATAAAAGAATTAGCAGCAGCCAGGGGGACGGAGGCCCAGAGAACAGGGGAGAATTAGAATGTCTATCTTTGTCTCTTCCGGCTCATCCAGCCAGCCGAGGCTCCCGGCTCGTAAACAATTTAATCTTTTTGCTACAGTTAAAATACAAAGACAGCAAGCCTCCTTCTTCCAAATGGAAAAGGGAGGAGGAACAGGACAGGAGGAGGAGGATGGGGCTGGGGGCTGGTGGAGGTGGTGGGCAGGATGAGGGAGAGGGAGAGAGAAAAGGGCTGACACCACAAACTTTTTCTGCGGGGAGTCTTAACCCTTTGGCCCTGGAGACCCCAGAATTGCACCCCTGCTTGCACCTTGCCCGTGCTGCCCCCACTGGGGGGGGGCTTGGTTCTGCCCACCTAAGGATTGGATGCACAGCCCCTGGGGACCCCAGCGAGGGTCCCTTGTTCCTGTCTTCCTGGGAGGTAGCTGTTCGTTCTATGCATCTTTCCTTGGTCCCTCTACTGTCAAGGCCTGTCCTTGTTCTGTCTCCTCTTCCTTCCTCTCCCACTTGCTCCAGTCTGAGACCTAAGCTCTAGTGAGAGCTCTCAAGTCCTGTAAAATGAGCATGGCCTCTTCCCCACCAGGCTGCCAGGTCCTAGGGACAACCATGCTCTCCACCCAAGGCAAGGATGGGGCGCTCTGCTCAGAATGGGAGCACCAGCTCTCGACTCCTGCCTAAATCCAGCAATGGAGAAAGGCTGAGACGCATGTGAGGATGTGTTCCTTCTCCACCTCTCTTGCTCTGTCTCTCTCTCACACACACACACAGGGGGAAGGACTCCGGGGAAGAGCGTGGCCTAGAAGGAGGAAAAGCCCTTCTGAAAAGTCAGATCATTTTGAGGGAACTGAAAATTACTAAGAATAAAGAAACCTTCTGAGGAGCCCCAGGCATAGAGGATTAGAGGAGGGGAGACCCTCTTAAGCCTAAGGAAGCTAGTGCCCCATGTAACTGATCAGCTGGGCATGCTCAGGGCAGCCAGTGCCCCCAGGTGCTCATTGTCCTGCACTGTAGGGATTTTTAGCCATCCCAGTTGGGCTCTTTGCACATAAAACATGAAAAGCCCAGTTTGCATAGGGCCAGGTTGGAAGGCAACTCCCCCCTTCTCCGCCCTCAGTCTGCCTGTGGAGTGCTGGTCTCAGGTATGGGCATTGAATTTGCTTGCCCTCTCTTGCTTTCGAGCTACTATCTTCCTCATCTCTGGACACCTGAGCGAGCACAGAACCTAGTCAAGCTTGCTGAGTACTTTGCTGACTTGGTAGATGAAAGGACAAGTGAATGAATGAATTAAAATAAAACAGCATAGGGGGAGGTGGGTGGGAGGGGAGCTTCCCTGGGCACCTGACACGCATATGAGGAAGGGCCACTCAGGGAAGGGCTGGGGGCACTAGGAAGGAGCAACAGGAAGGAAGGACAGGGACCAGGAAAAGAAAGACGAGGATGTGGTCCAGAGAACTTGTCCCTCTTCCCAGCGAGAGATGGTTCATGGAGGAAACCAAAGCAGTAATCTAGACTCAGCCAACTGCCCCCAGCTGAGGCTCAATCCACATTCAGAGTGAATTTCTGAACCCTTTGACATTGGGTTCTTCCCAGGAAGGCATGGGGGGAGAACATGAGCCTGGGGGTCAAGGATCTGGGTTCGCCTGGAGCTCTACCTCTGTGGGCTATCTAAACTTGAGTAGGTTGATCTCTTTGAGCCCTGGGTCCCCCGTCGGTGAAACGGAAATAATAATGGCCTCTCCCTTGGAGGATTGTGTGAGTAGCTAGTGGGAACCCTGCATGTGTTGGTCATACTCAAGAGAAGTAACGCCCTGTAATGAGAATCACTGCAGACCCAATACACCAACATCGCAAAAAACATGAAAACATTTTGATGCTCCACAGAGAAGCTTTCATTTCTCCCTGTTTTGTTTTTCTTTCGTTATTCATCCCACCACTGCCCTTTACACCATGGAAAACGAGACTGCGCTGATCCATCTTGAGGGGGACAGAGCTGCTTCCCCAGTTCCCTCTCCTCTCAAGACTGCGAGTGGGGAGTTCAGGAGAAGCTGTCTGGGGCCTCTATGGAGCTGGAGGAAGAGAGTTTGCAGATGAGCCCCAGCCTTCTGGTCCTTCATACCTGGGAGCCGGGCCACACTCCCCCTCCAGGCCCAGCCCCAAGCCCCACTTAAATATTCATCCTTTCTCACCCCTGAAAGTGTTACCCTCAAAATGACCCCCATGTGTTTGAGGAGACATGGGAGTGGGACATACGTACGAGTGTGGGTTCATAAACAAGGCTGAGATAATGGTTCAATGCTTAGTGTTTATATCCTACAACCAGCTAACAGCTATTTTCTAATATGCATTAAACATGTCCTCTTGGTCACATCCCAAATTATCTACAGGTCACAATGACTTGGGTACGTTTTTTAAAATATTAGTTCCAAGCCCAAGCCTGGAGATTGTGCATCCGTACGTGTGTGTGACTGACAGATTTTGGATTTGAGGGGCAAGGAAATAGATGGCTTAAAAGATCTCAGGTGATTCCGTGGAGGAGCCTAGTTTGGAATCTATCTTTAGCCACAAAGAAAGGGTCTTCCTTTTATTCATTAATCCAACAGATACTTTCTGAGAACCTGCTATTTGTCTTTGTGTTGAGAGGAAAAGAGAGTGTGGAGAGATAAAAAGAAGTTGGAGACTCATCATAAGGCACAAGAAAGTAGCACCTAACTGCTTGTAGAAATCCCTACTCCCCAGCCTCAATCCCCAAATTCCACGCCATACTGCCTTTCTGAGGCCCATGTGCCTCTTAGGGTTTAGATATGAAGTGTCCTCCAAAAACTCATGTGTGAGATAATACAAGAATTTTCAGAGGTGATATGATGGAATTAGGAGAGCCTTAGCCTAATCAGTGGATTCCACAAACGGATCAACTGTAGACAGGTAGGGTGTGGCTGGACGAGGTAGATCATGGGTAGGGGGAGATGTCTTTGGGGTTTATATTTGCTCCTGGTGAGTGGAGTTTTCTCTGCTTCCTGATTGCCACACCCTGAGGAGCTTTCTCCACCACACCCATCTTTGGGCCCAGAGCTATGGAGTCGGCCAACTATGAACTGAGACCTCTGAAACTGTGAGCCCCAAATAAACTTTTCCTCCCCTGTGTTGTTATTGTTAGGACCTTTGGTCACAGCAGTGCACCAGCTGAGTTAAATAGTGCCTGTTCTCTATTTAAGGACTGAGTAGGAATACACAGTAAGGACCTACTAAGTGCCAAACACTCGGCTAAGGATTTAGCTGTACAGATGGTCATATTCAATCCTCACAAAGGCTGTATGTGGTAGCCCTTATTATTTGCATATTATTAATGAGGCAATAGAGGCAAAAAAGAAACCGAGGAGCTCCCTGAAGTTCACCAGGTGAACAGGTGGCAGGTTCATCTCCCCCCAAATCACTCTGTATTGCCTAAGTGCAGGCTAAGAATTCTATGTCACTGTTATGAATCACAGTGCATACAGCATTCAGTCATCCATTCAGAAAACTGATAAATCACCTACTATACACTTAGCTGTGGGAATAAATACAACCCTGAACTTAAGGAGTGTTGAGTTTAGGAGGGGGATTCAGGCAATTACAAAATTAACTCAGAGGCAAGGTATGAGTGAATGCCTCCCTAGGGAGAGCAAGTTATCAGAGTTCAGCGGCGATAATCCCAGAAATTCAGAGGTCCTTGGGAAACACTGAGGTCTTATTTCATCAGAGAGGTGAAGCACCTCACCAGAGGTCACACAGCTGGATGTGCCATAAATACGTGAAGAATCTAATGAGATTATTCACCAACCCCAATTACATCTTAACCACTAATAACTTGGCTCTGGCTCCCCTAATGGGATTTTCTCCTTGGACATCAGCCTTCCCTTCCCCCTTCCACTGACACTGGCCAATTAGACAAGGGCAGGTGCTGTGATTGGGGTCACGGTGAGAGGAAGAGATGGAGAAGACCACGGTTCACCCCCATCCTCAGCTGAGAAAGAGGAGATCAATTTCAGGCACTCACAGTCTCTCGTGATGAAGTCTGGGAGAAGCTGTGAGAGGCAGAGCTTTGGAAGTCCAGCTGCCCAGCAGGGACACCTGCTTGGGCACAGCACCTTTCAACTCCATGTCCGAGGCCTGGGGAGGAAGGTGAAGCTACACAGTGAGGCATTCAGATAGATCAACAGACCTGAAGACAGACATAGACAAATGCCTGAGAATAAACCAGATCTGACTCTATACAGAGCCACAAGACCAGCTTCTGAGAGTCAGAGAGACCCAGAAAGGCAGATATAAAAGGATTCTTAGGTAAAATCTGACATCTACTCATTAATCCCACAGAAACGTGTTAGGCACCTACTATGTGCAGGCACACGGAGATAAAGGACAGTCATTGCCTCCAGAGCTCGTGGTCTGCTGGGAAATAGCAAGTGTGGAATCAGCAATTAATACACTCAGCAAAAAATACAAAGATGAAAAGAAGAAGTCCCGAAGAGCACAAGAAGAAAGCCAGAGAAAAAACCCACAATGGTTTTGTGTCTCAGAGGTGCTGAGATGGAGAAAGGCAGAGTGTCTCAGGAGTGCTCAGAGAGCAAGGACAGAGTACACGAGATGTGTACTCGTGCACACACATGCCAGCACCTCTGCTATGCACTAGTACTGAAGAAGGTGCCTTCCTGGAAGACCCCAAGCTTTCCCCTTTGGGGATGGAGGCGTGGGATGGGAGGTAAACTTTGCCCTTGAGAGAGACAGCAGGTTCTGCAGACAAGCATGTCTGCAGGTATGTGGATGGATGGCAGGGAGGTCATCTGCCCTCCATCCCCCAACTGTCCTGGGAACCAAGGCCAAGAGCTCAGCTCCTGGAGACTCTGAGGCAGAGCACAGCTCAGGCTGTGAGTGTTATGCTTGGGTCACCAGTCCCTGCCCCAAACCAAGAGCCCTTCAGCTGACCCAGTGCACAGTAAGGTTCTCTCCTAACCTTAAGAGACTCCTTGATCACCTAATTTGGAATCACTGCAGTCCTAAGAGCTGGAATTCTTTAGGTTTAATTTAAATCCCTTTGTGGCAGCTTAGGTCCAATTCCAGAGGTAGAGCACAGGAGCACAGGGATGCAGAAAGTCGTCTCTAGGAGGTCCCTTTGCTCTAATCACCTGCTCAGCTGCCTGGAGAGCAGCAGGTGTTGCTGAAAGTGGGCCCCTCTTTGGAGCTCTAGGCCCAGCTCCACTCTACAAAGGAAAATTGCCCAAGATTTCACAGAAGTGGATGTGGAGAGAGCTGCTCACTCAAACCACATCTCTTTCCTCCATGCAGGGCCACTGGTTCCTAGCAGGAGTGAGGGCTGTCCAGGGGCTTTGAACCGAAGACAGGGCTCCTGCCCACGCACTGGACTGGGTGTGTGTGTGATGGAAGCTGAGTATGGTCTCGGGGAGGGGGACATGAACCTGCCCTAACCAAGCTCCACACACCACCTAATCGCACAAGGTCACACTCAACAAGTGCACAACCCCCTTGCCACCCTGCCCAGCTCTTCCCTCCCTCCACCTTAGCCCTGGGCCACCTACTTTCTCTCTTCCTCCTATCATGTGTCCTTCTATTCAATAAATATTTGTTGAGGACACTAGGCTAAACCCAGAGATGCAGTGATGACAACAAACAAAAACCGACAAAACTTTAAAGAGTTAGCCGGCTGGCGAAAGAGGGGGCTAAAAAGGTCCCTCCAGAGCAAACGGCCCCCCTAAAGGCTCCACCTGCGCGCGGAGAAAACGCGGCGCAGGGACTCGCTCAGCGCCCGCGCCAAGGCCCTGCTGTCCCTGGGCCCCGAGGTGACCCCAGCCCCTGCGCAGTGGTCTCCTGCAGACCACGCGCCCTGCCATCCGGCGGACCCCTAGGCCCCGCAGGTTGGCCGGTGCGCGCCGACGCGGGGCTGAGAGCGCGTGCGCGCCGGGGCTCCCTGGCGGGCGCGCGGGCGCAGAGCGGGGGCGCGCTCCGGGAGGCTGGGCAGCGGGCGCCGGTCCTGCCCCCCGGATGTTAAGTGCAGGGCCCGGGCTTAAGTAGCAATTAAGGCTGCCAGGGAAGAAAGAGAAGGCCAAACAGCCTGTTTATTTCGCTTCCCCGACTCCCCCCCATCGCACACACCTCCTAGTTGGGGAAAAAAAGAAGGAAAGAGAGCAAAAGAAAGGAGGAAAAAAAAAATCCCACTAAACCAAACCTCACTGCAATTAGGAGAGCCGGCTGGGGAAAAAAAGATATGCATTAAATGGATGTTTCTGCACAAAAACCCGGGGCTGACAACATCTCTGGCCTTGTAAGGGGGAAATGACTGTGCCTGGGTGTTTACATAGCCGAAATCAGGGGGAATTATGCTGTCATACTGACAACTGTAGGAGGACAATTTTAAAATTACACCGTTCAACACCTTTAATGATTTGTAACAGAAGAGGTGTGGCTACTCCTATTAAATGTGTTGCCAAATCAATAAAAGGGATAATTGGAGTTGTTAGAGCAAATTATAGCAGCGTCTCTTCTGTTGCTGTACAATGTTCCCTTGTAAACTGCTATTACAGGCAGCGCCGTATTTCTCTCTTATTTGGCCGCTTTGTAATGAGTTGGCATTTTGCAGCATAATAGTTCCACTTTCTTTTATGGAGCTCTCACTTTAACTTTTTCTCCTTTGTGCAGCCTATAATTTCCTCGCCCTCCCTGCCTCCCCGCCTGTTTTCAGAGGTGGCCGCACTGCCTGTCAGCAGCCTCTGGGTGATAAACTATATTATTTCACATTATTTTCAGGCCTTTTCAATTGGCAGTCAGATGGGGTTGAGGGGTAGATGGGTCTGAAGGGATGAGGATGTGGAAGAAAGGGGGAGAGAGAAGACAGGGCCAGGAGGAGAACTAAAAAATTCACAGAAATGGAAAGGGAAAGGGAATGAGGGGGCAAAGGCTGGCCTCAAGCCCTAGGGTGGGGGTCTGGCCCTCCAAGATACCTTGGAGAGAGCTGAGCTGAGCAGAGACTCCAGCCCAGGCTTAGCTATTCGTGTGAAGGGTATACACCACCCCTCCAGACCCCAGCTTCACCTCAGCACCCCAGAACCTCAGACTGACCCTGCTCATCAAAAGAAAACTGATAAACAGCTCAGAACTAAGGAACCATGGATCCTCCACACCTCCTTGGATCCCCCCTAGGACTCCCGGATGGATGGGCCTGAAGATAGATGAGGCCTTCCCATGGCAGACAAGGCCTGGCCATTGGGAAATCTGGGGCACCAAGCTCCCTGCCAAGGCAGGAAGTTGGAGACCATCACAGATCTATTCCTGGGGATGTATCAGCTATTTTGGAAAGACCACTGGACCAGGAGCCTGGAAGCCTGGTTCCAGACTTCACGGTCCCTCTTCCCCTCACCCACATTCAGGCCTTGGCCCCTGGCTGGAAAGGGCCGAGTCCCTGGGCAGCTGGGGACCAATCCTGCTGGGTATATCATGCAGTTCCTATAACAACAATAAAAGTCCCAACCCAGACAAACCTCCCTCAGTCAGTCCCTGCGCTGGGCTATAGGACAATCAATCTGAATTACCAAGAGGTCTCAATGAGAGACAATTGGAAAAGAAATGCCACTTTATTACTTCCACAGAGCTGCCATCCTTGGAGCCCATCTGCTGCCAAGCAGCGCAGCTGCAGAACCTGCTACGGAGAGCAGATAAGACTTGATGGTGGACAAATAAGATTCATTTGCAATGAGCAGCATCGATTTGCTTGCCAACAATGAGCAAAGTCCTAATTCCTTTTGGAAGGTTCCTTGTGGCCTTTTGGGTATCCTCTTTCCATCCTTCGTGATTCAAGCTAACTTTTTCCCAAGAGGGCAAATGAAAGTCAACCTTCCCAGGTATGACCAGAGGAAGTTTGGATTACTGAGGTTTCAGGGAATGCCACTTAGCATAGATTTCCAGGTACCAGTCATCAGCTTCTTAATTTGGACAATAATCAGTCCCATAAAATTCCATCCGAATGAAAACATGTGGACAGGCCTATAGCATCAGCTTTTAGCAGGAGCTGAGATTTTTCTATATACTGGTCTATACTAACAATGCATCAATTCCAATAGTCAACTGTCAATTCAACAAACGCTGTCTCCTGTATTCTAAGTACTTTGATGAGCACTGGGGACCCAGTGGTGAATGAGAGAGACACCATTGCTGCCCTCAGGGAACTGACATGACGATGGGAAAGAAGCTGATAGCAACAGCGACAGCAAATATAACCATAATGTAGCAATCCTTAAGATAAAGGGACCTCAAAATGCTTTGGTGGAAAGAGCACCAAATAAATAGTCAGGAAACCTGGCTTTTAGTTCCAGGTCTGCACTGAGGGCATTTCCCCTCTCCAAGCCTCAGTTTCTTCATTTGTAAATTTGTAAATGTCTTTACTCATTTCACAAATATATCCTGAGGTCCTACTGTGTGTTGAGCACTACAGTAGGCATTGGAGACATATTTATGAGTAAGACAGGTAGAGGGCTTGGTTCTATGGAGCATATGATCTAGCTGCAGAGACAGATATCAATCCACTAATCATATTGGTATGTAATCACAGAACGTGATGAATTCTGGGAAGGGGAAAGACATGAACTTGTTTGTAATGACAACCTGGAAACAATTCAAATGTTCAAAGGAGGCCAGAGTGCTGAAATGCAAAGGGGTGAACAGTTTTAGATGAAGCTAGTGAGCAGGAGGCCGGGGCAACTAGGGACAGGTCTTGATCCAAATGGCAAGAGGAAGCTGCAGATAGGCTTTGAGAAGGAAAGTAACAAGACCCAACTTCCATGCTAGGAATACCAGTTGCTGCAGCTGTACTGGGCAGAAGTAGAGGTCATCTGAATCCTTTGCAGTAAGTGCATGAGAACATTTTAACAGTGGCTTGCAATAAACAAAGGAAAGGATGCTCAACATCATTTGTCGTCAGAGAAATGCAAAGCTGAATCGTCATGAGATTGCACCACATGCCCATCAGAAGGGCAAAAATTTAAAAGACTGACATCCCAAGGGCTGATGAGGATGTGAAGCAATGGGAATTATCATCTACTGCTGGAGGGAGTGTAAATTAGTACAACCACTTTGGAAAAAAAATAGTTGGTAATATCTATTAAAACTAAAAATAAATGTACCCTATGACCCAGCATAAAGCCCACCAGAAGACACAAGCTATTTGTAAGAGCCAAAAGCTGGAAACAACCCAAATGTCCAACGATGACAGATTGGGGACATAAATTATGGTCTATCCATGACATGAGACATCATGAAACAATTACAAAGAACAATCTACTGAAGCACAGTACGTGGATGAATCTCACAAGACAGGATAGACAATATGGTTCTACTTACATGAAGTTCAAGATCAGGCAAAAGAAATCAGGACAGTCCACTGTGAGACTGGAGATGTTCTACACTTTGATCTTACGGGTGTTGACACGGGTGTAAAGTTTCATCCAGGTAATGTTCTGGGGATGGAATGAGATGATGTTCAGAGAAGGTGGTCACCCCAGTGGCTTTCTTGTTGTATATATTCCAACTAAAACAAAAAGAATTCCAGGTTCAGAGCTCCTTGGTTGTGAACAGCCCACAATTACAACAGGCCTGCTCAGAGCCCAGGGGAAGAGAACAATAAGTTATTTGTCTGAAATATGTGATACATGGCTTTATGGACAGTATTGGGGTCAACCATGAGGCCCCGAACCAGCCCCGGGGTCCATGGGGTTGGGGGACACCCAGTGCTTCCTGGAAGTAAGGCGGCCCCTTGCCTCCCAGCCTCCATATTACCACTAGTGACTGCCCTGAGCCTCTTTTTATCCTAATTGCATTGAGTCACACCATTTTCATGGGATAACGGGATTTCCACGGGTGACATGGGGTTGCAGCTAAGACTGGATGAGGCTGCTGCTAGTGAAACAGGATGAGGGATCCTCGGGGGAAGCCATGGAGAGCTTACTAAGCGCCCTCTCCACCACTTTGTGAGGAAGGCTTTCCCAGCAGAGGACACCAAAAGCTCAAAAAGGGGACATGGGGGTACCCAGCCCTAGCGGGAAATAGCAGAGTTGAAACTGGAGCCAACCCAAAAATTTAAAAATTGAATTTATTCTATTCTTAAAAACTTATTTCTTTCTTTATTTATTTGTGTGATGCTGAGAATCGAACCCAGTGCCTCACCCATGAGAGGTGAGTGCTCTATCTTTATTTAATTTTTAATTTTTTAAATTTTTAATTAAAAAATAATAACAATAAACTTGAGTCAGACTTTGCATCTCCAGCCTGGTGAGGTTCCCACCACACTGCAGCCACCCTATTGGCCCAGATCCACTGGGAGGGGCAGGCACAAGCTCAGATTGACAGGGTCACTGGTAAGTAACTGCATTCAGCAGGCCTTCTCTTTCTGTCCCCTGGGAGCCATTTCATGGCTCACTCTTCTTGAAGGTCTCCCCAGGGAACAGTGCCACTCAGAAGAAGGCAGCTCACCAGGGCATCAGTGACGCTGACGTGGGCAGCCAGTCATATCTGCTCTGAAAGTTTTTCAGGCCAAGATCATTCTTGTCGTGGTTGATGGCATGGAATTGTGGGTCTAAATCAAGTTCCTCTCTGAGAGCGTGATGTGTCCAAAAAGGCCTTGGTGTGTGAGCGGGACCCTGAGTTTGCCTTTGAGGAGCCCTCCAGTCCGCCTGTATACACCGTGGGGAGACCTTCCTGGTAGGGAGACCATTTATCAAGCGCCTTCACTTTTGTCTTAGGATGCTTGCTTTTCTGGGCTCCGATGTCTTAGGACATTCTAATCTCCGTATGTGATTTGGGATTCTGGGCTTCCTTCCACATGCTCAGAGGAAAGCGCAGCCCTGAAATACATTTCTTCAGCTTAGAGCAAATGCCCAGCTAAGGAAAGTGTAGTAAAAGTCTCAGTCCACAGACTTAAGGTATAAGATAAAGCTTTCTTCTTCTTCTTCATTTTTTTTTTTAGCAAAATTTAATTTCCATTCTGAGTCCTCATTTCACTGGCAATAGGAAAAAAAATTCATTCTCAATCGTTGCTGGATTTCCTGCAGGTCTGGCCCCTTCCCTAGGCTCATAGCTAAGTTACAGGGCACTTGTATAGTGCTGGGGGCCAGAGGGAGCACCAAGGGATCTCCATGTTACCTGTTCACCCAGGAGCCCTTGAAGGGGACCCTCTTTCTTGCCCACAGAGCACCTACAGCTCTGTGCTCTTCCAGGTATTGGTGACAAGCACACTAGTGACTCTTGCTCCTTCTACCCCAGGCATGGGATTCTCCACAAAACCATCTGCATGTCCCCTGCACCTTTTGCCCCTGCCCTTTTGGCTCTTTGGGATCACCTGGGCTCAGGCTTCATCCTCTGAGATCCAGCCATGTCTGAATTTTAAGCTTGGAAACGGCATCCATTCCCCTGAGGCCCTGAGCTTTTGAAGACTAGAATCCAAAGCTGTCCCGATTCTGGCTTCCCACCTGCCCCATCCCTCCACTAGGGCAGGGGTACTGAGAGATAAGGGTACTATGAAGGGAGAAAAAAAATCAACAGGCATTTCAAAACTCCCCCCACAGAAGTGATACTTAGGAAACACTTTTATTCAATTAGAAACACTTATTGAACCTAGAATATGCCCACTACCACACTGGGTAAGACAATAAAAGACCCCATGTGCTAAGTGGTAGACTATGGTATAAAGTAAAACTCAAAACTCTGGCTTCAAACTGCTCAGGTCCTACACATAGCTCTGTGGATCCAGCCTTGTGACCTCAGGCAAGTTCTATAATCCCTCCAACTTTAGTTCCTTCAACCACAGAATGGACTTGACACATAGTCTAAACCTGGTAATGTTTATTTTTAAAGAGTGCCTAGCACAGTGCCAGATGCATAGTAAGTAATAAATGTAATAAACTAGCAAAGGAAGTTGGGAAATCTCAGAAGAAGATGAAAGCAATAAGGAAGCATTCATTTTTTAATTTCTTTTTTCTTTTTTTTTTTACTTTCAAAATATACCCAAGTCTAGGGGAAAAAGGAACATCGTCCAGTCTCACCAGAGGTAGCCACTGTTAACTTCTTAGCACATCAGCCCATCTCAACCCAGATTTTTTTTTTCCTAAAGTAAAATCACCCTATTGTTTCACAAGCCTGATCCATACTGGTTATAAAGAATTCAAATAATGATCTAAAATTCCAAGCTGAGAGCAAACAAATTCACCCAAGTCCCACCACTTGGATCACAGATGGATTTTAAAGGCTGTGAGTCGGCAGCAGGGTGGGGGAGTGGTGATGGTCAGGTCTGTGTATTAGAAAAATCACTAGTGGCTGGGTGGAGGGGAATTGGGGTGAGGGGAGAGACCAGGGAGGAGGCAGGAAATGACAGGGACCCACCCTAGACTCGGAGTTGTGGAAGAGAAAGATGGGCTGGATTTGACAGACAGCCCGGTGAACCTTCCCATGGTGTTTTAAACCCTTTCCTTGCTTCAAGCTAAATCCCTAGAAAGCCACATACCTGGACTACAGAGGTTAGACCTGCTGCAGGATTGCCCTCGATGAGTCTGAGCTTTAGCTCTGTGCCCTCGGCTTTTACAAGACACAGCCACGGAAGATCACAGCTGCCCTTGCTGTAAACCGGCATTGGAAGGCTTTGTCCATTATGCTGCTCAGAGTCCCCGAGCCGGGCGTGAAGACTGCCTGTTTGGTTGTAGCAATAGAACAATCCATCTCTCTCCAAAAAGAGCAGCATTTTTTTTTCCCTCCCAGAGAGTGCAAATTATGCCACCTGATATGTTTCCCTTTTTGCCCTGGTTGTCAAGAAGCTCAGAGCCTAATTTAATGTTCCATTGGCTCTAACCCTGAACACCTTTCACTCCCTCTCTTTGCCTCTCGATTGTAATTTCAATAACTCTGATGCAAGTGCATATTTTGAGAATATCTTTTATGAAAAGAACTTCCATCTCAGAGGCTGATGAACAATAGATATTCAATAAATATTTGACAAATGGATGAATTTAAAAAGCCAAATTTAAAATTTCAGCCCACAGGAAATTATGGGGGCACTTAAAGAATTACTGGAACAGTGTTGTGTTAGTCAACTTCACTTTACTATAACCAAACACCTGAGATAATAAACTTATAAAGCTGAAAGGTTCATTTTGGCTCACAGTTTTGGAGGTTCTAGTCCATGATCAGTTGGCCCCATTGTTATGGGCAAAGTGGCCTATTATTGCGTGAGTGTGTAGCAGAGCAAAATCACTTACCTTATGCCCAGAAAGCAAAGAGAGAGAAAGGAGCGAGGGTCCCAGAATACCTTTCGAAGGCACACCTTCAATGACCTGTCACTAGGCCACACCTCCTAAAGGTTCCACCCCCTCCCAATAGTACCATCCTGGGGACTAAGCTTTTAACACGCGGGCCTTTGGGGGAGGTTCAACATCAAAAATGCAGTAGGTCTCTTCTGGAAGGAGTGAGGAAGAACACCTTATGCTCTCTCAGAGCTTGAGTCCCTTCCAGTAGACACTGAACCAGGGACGAGAAGAAACAAAAACAGGAAAGAGGGTCTGGGGTTGTGGCTCATCCGTAGAGCATTCGCCTAGCACATGTGAGGCGCCGGGTTCGATTCTCAGCACCACATAACAATAAATAAAATTTAAAAAAAAAGGAAAGAAAGAATTGGAACTATCTTTGGTTACAACGACACTCTACCTATCAAATTCCTACCTGTCCTCAGCTAGTCCTTCCTGCATCCCCCCAACTCCTGGGCATGTGTGCCCCCCTTTACAAATGGCACACACATATATAGAACCCTATTCAATTCTTAAAACAATCGCATAGAGTGAGTGGCGTTAGCACTGTCCCCATTTCAGAGATGACAAAACTGGTGCTTTTGAGGTATTGTGTCCCATATGGTAAACCACTAGCCATATGCGGATTTTGAACACTTGTATTTGGTCCAAATTGAGATGTGTTCTGAATATAAAATACACAACAGACTTCAAAGACAGTACCAAAAAAATAGTAAAATATTTCATGAATCGTTTTAATTTTGATGACACGTTTAAATGATGATGTCTTGGTTATATGGAGTTCAATAAAATACATTCTAAAACTAATTTCGCCTTTTTCTTTTTGCTTTTTAAAATGTGGCTACTAGGAAATTTAAAACTATACATCAGCACTATTCCAGAATAGGGGGAGCAGGAGTTGGCAAATGTTTTCTGTAGAACGTTTGTATAAAACCAGACTGTAAATATTTTAGGCTTTGTGTGCCATATGGTCTCTGTCGCAACAGCACATCTCTGCCACTGTGGCACCAAAGCAGCCAGTGATGATAGTCAGCAAACAGGTATGGCTAGGCTCCAATAATTTTATTGACAAAAAACATCTAGAGGCTGAGCAGAAGTTTGCTGATTTTTTGTTCTGTTATTCTTTTTTATTTTTATTTTTTGCAGGGTGGATATTAAGGATGGAACCCAGGGACTCTTTACCATTGAGCTTCCTTAATCCCTTCTAGTTTTATTTTGAGACAGAGTCTTGCTAAGTTGCCCAGGCTGGACTCAAATTTGCCATCCTCCTGCCTCACCTTCCTGAGTTGCTGGGATTACAGGCGTGCACTACAGCACCCAGGAAATTAATATTATAAAAATCTTAAACCCTCCACCAATCAAAAAACAGGCAAAGTACATGTATCAATGAGATATAAAAAGGGCAAAGAAGGGGGCTGGGGTTGTGGCTCAGCAGTAGAGCAGTTACCTAGCAAGAGCTAAACCCTGGGTTCGATCGTCAGCACCACACAAAAATAAATAAACAAAATAAAGGTATTGTGTCCAACTACAACTAAAAAATAAATATTTTTTAAAAAAGGGCAAAGAAGGCAGGAAAAATAGCAAATAAATATAAAAGTCTCAGAATAATCAAGGAAATTAAAATAACAAAGTTTTTTTTCCCTGATGCACCATTTAGCAAAAACTGGGGAAATGTGTATTATGGCAAGGATATGAGGAAATGGGGGTCCTTTCATATGCTTTTGGGAGAGTGTACAGTTTTCTTTGGAGGACAGTTTGGCAACAACTATAAAAATGTCAAAGGCTCCAGATACAATAGTGCATGCCTATAACCCGAGTGCTTGGGAAGCTGAATCAGGAGAATCACAAGTTCAAGGACGGCCTGGGCACTTAGCAAGACCCTGTCTCAAAATAAAAGATAAAAAGGACTGGGGTGTAGCTCAGTAGTAGAGTGCTCCTGGGTTCAGTCCTTGTTGAGAGCCACAGCCGAAGGGGCCCCAGCAAACTTCCAGCTGCCAGTAAACTTCCAGCTGCCAGCTGACGATTGGCTCACAGCGGCCCCAGCAAACTTCTAGCTGCCAACTGATTGGCTCCTCTGCGGTGATGCTCATTGGGCTGTTTCCCCGCCCTTTCAGACCACGGAGCTGCTCATTGGGGGACTTTTTTTGGCTCTGCCCACTGCGACCCAGCCAATCAGCCTCAAGAGCAGGAGGAGTGGGGGAGGTTGAGAGGCTTGTGGGAAGCCAGTGGCAGTTGGGCTCTGAGGGTTTTTCCTGAGGAGCTGTGTGGTTCTAAAAATAAAGTTCGTTTCTTTTGACAAGTGGCTCCTGAATTGTGCCCAGTCAGACTTCGGCAAGTCCTCAATGACACACACACACACACACACACACACACACAAAATGTTAAAGGCACATTTTGTTCCTCAATAATTCTTATTCTAAGTACTGAGCACATACACACATGAGGCCTATATTAGAATGCTCAGGAAGTATTGCTCATTGCATTCAATATCAAAAAATTGGAATCAGGTTACCTGTCCATCAATGAGAAAATTATGGTGAACCCATTCTGGGGAATACTAGGTAGAAATTAAAAGAATGAAATAAAGCTGCATATTCTCACATAAATGAGGGAGGGAGAACTATGCAGAATGATACAACAGAATGATCATATTCATGGGAAAGAATCCTCTCTCACTATTTATCTATCTATATTTACACACACACACACACACACACACACACATAAAGGTTCTGAGAAAATTCTACCTGGACTAGGGTGGAGGGAGGTGACAGGGGAATTGACCCTTTGATTCCATAGTTTTTCTCCCATTATTAAGAGGTTTCAGTTAAGAGCTTGAACTCTGGAGTCAGACTGGCTAGACTCTAATTCTGGCTCTACTGTTTATTGTGTGACTTTGGGCAAGTTGCTTAACCCCTCACAAAATTTCAGTTTTGTCATCTGTAAAATGGAGATGACAATAATTGTACCCACTTCATAAGGTTGTGGAGAAATAGAGATGGGGAAATGTAAGTAACTCACTTTACACAGCACCCGACATGTACTAAGCTCTTGAAGGTTAATTACCATTTCAGTTAGTAGTTAGTTGTTACCATTATGATCAGTAACATGGCAGTTAAAATACTCCCATTAAATACTCTTGCAAAAACTTTTTTAATTTAAAAAGGGGCTGGTGCAGTGGTGCACACCTGTAATTCCAGCAGCTCGGGAGGCTGAGGCAGGAGGATCACAAGTTCAAAGCCAGCCTCAGCAACTTAGTGAGGCCCTGTCTCAAACAAACAAACAAAAACACATAAAAGGGGCTGGAGATGTGGCTTGGTGATTAAGTGCCCCTGGGTTCAATCCCTGGTACCAAAAAAAAAAAAAAAAGAAAGAAATTAAAGGGGCCAACAGCTTTCTATACACCTAAATGAGCATGAGAATCCTGAACATAGGAGGGAACTGGAACAGGCGCATAAAGCACGTTACAAGTCTGAAAGCTTCCCCTCTGTAGTCAGTCTGCCTAGGTTCCAAGGTGGAATACTCCTCTAGCAAGCTGTGCAAGTCCTCTGCACCCTGACTTTGAACTACCGGGCAGTAGTAGTATCTACATGAAAGTGTTATGGGATAACGTTCTTGGCAGGGTGCCTGGCACAGAGCAAGCCTTAATGACTAGGGCTGATGCTGCTGTCAGTAGTGGCCTCTCGACCATGCCCATTACAAAATGTCTGATCTCCCCCAAGTGACCTCTAAACTCCTCCAGGGCAGCAACATCTCATGAACACATGAGCCCCTCGCCAGTCCCTAGGAGACAGTAAGCACTCAGAGTTTTACTAGATTGCTATCATATCACTGCTTTGGTGTGATGTGTCATTTTAAAAACAGAGACAGAGGCAGCTTAAAGAAACGATAAGTACATGAACTTCTGCATTGGGTGAACTTGAATCTCAACCCTGGCTCTTATCACCCAGTGACCTCAGGTTGCCATGTCACTGACTAAATCCTCCTGATCCTCAGGATCCTCACCAGAGGGATGGTTTAATAACCTCATAAGGTCATTGAGAAAAACAAGAGAGATAATGCATGTGGCACCCCCCAGTACTCAAAAGGTACCCAAGAGTGTCAGCTCCTTAATGTGACTCCCTGTGCTGACTTAACAGAAAGACAATGGCAAATGCCTACTAAACCTTGCTTTGGGGGCCATAATTAGACACTTGTTCACAGTGTGCCCCAACTCAAGCTAAATAACCAAGAGGAAATAGCTTCTTGGAATACAGTACTTAGAATTTGTAGGAGTGGGAGCTGGGGATGTGGCTCAAGCGGTAGCGCGCTCGCCTGGCATGCGTGCGGCCCGGGTTCGATCCTCAGCACCACATACCAACAAAGATGTTGTGTCCGCCGAGAACTAAAAAAAATAAATATTAAAAAAAAAAAAGATCTCTCTCCTCTCTCACTCTCTCTTTAAAAAAAAAAAGAATTTGTAGGAGTGGTAACTACACAGAGGTTGTGTTATATAAAATGAGGGTGGGTAGGAGTGGATAGAATCTAAATAATAATAGTAATGACATCAATAACAATCACAATGGCAATAGTGTTTGTGCTAGACATTTACCTAAGCACCTTACCTGTACCAACATCTTTATTCTTTACATAATTAATTTTGCCCCCGCCATATAACTAGCTTCAAGTTACAGATGGGGAAGCTGACTCTGAATGCAGGAAAGAAACTCTCCCAACATCACTGAGCAGGAAGTAGCAAAGCAACAAGGACCTGAATCCAGGCCTATTTATAGAATTCGAGCTCTTAATTTCTCTCCTTAAAGGGGGATGAGACGTGTATGTGTTCGCGCATGCGCGCGCGCACACACACACACACACACACACACACACACACACACAGGCATCAGTGCCACCTGTGGGCAAGGGTGGTTGGATCTGCAAGGCCTCAGGAATATTCACCTCGCTACTTGATCTTTTTTATTTTTTTATTTTTTTATTTTTTTTTTTTAAATATTTATTCTTAAGTTTTAGGTGGACACGATATCTTTACTTTACATTTATGTGGTGCTGAGGATTGAACCCAGTGCCTTGTGCATGCTAGGCGAGCACTCTACCACTGAGCTACAATCCCAGCCCCTACTTGATCTTTTTTAATGAAGGAAAAAGGGATACCACATAGAATTTCTAGGCAGAGCTGAGACCCTGAACCCTAGCGTCCGGACTCCTGGTTTAGCATGAGTGGCCCTTTTCCTACCTCAACATGCAGAAGTGTCTCTTCCACCCTGTTGGAGTGCTTGTTTAGCACGCATGAGTCTGAGTTTGATCCCTAGCACCACACACACACACACAAAAAAAAAGTGTGTTTACACCAGTCATAAATCAATAATGATGTCTTTACTTTTCTGAATGATTGAACATTTTATTGTTTTTTTAAAAAAACCCACACAACTATACAAAACAAAAATAAAGGCCCCAAAGGGTAGGACTCCAAGACTCGGATCCCAGACCAATCAAAGCAGAGAAGATCCACCTGTGCTGTCCTCTTGGGGCCGGCAGATGGCAGGGCGGGGGCAGGAGGCCAGGGACAGAGAGGCCCAGTTTGCTTTCAGCAGCAATCTGCACTTTCTCAAGACCTGATGCACAAATAGGCACAGTGCTTACTTTGGCCTTGGGCAGCCTAGGCCCTGCCCCTGGGCTTTCTGGAAGGCTTGGGTTGTCTGACACACTTTCTTCCTTGAACAGGGTCTCAGCTCTAGGCATAGGGGCAATTAGCACCATTGACAAAGAGATTCCAGAACCAATGTGACCTATTGTTTGCTCCCCTTATTTAATGGGGATGCTTTGTGAATGGGTGAGGAGTCTACATGAGAATATGATGTGTGAGAGCAGGAAGAATAAGGCAGGATCAGGGGACAAGGCCATATGTGCCTTGGCCACATAGCTGAGTGCAAGCCCAGGCCCGGAAATATACAAAGGGAAGGTGATCAGATACTCTTCCCCGGGTAAGCTTGAAGGGTTTTTCCACAGGCCTGAGACCCTGGGTTTCAGTTTCAGAGAGTGGGATGGAGTCAGAGAGTTAAACCAGGCACACATTCAAGGGTAGGAGATGCACCAGGGAGAGCCCCATGCCCAGGAGTGTCACCAGGGGTGTATGGCATTGGGTGTTGAGGCCAGAGTGAAAGGCCACTGCTCTTTCCCTACCTAATAGAGCCTCCTGGCATTGACGGAGGTGAACTAGGGGTGGAGAGCCCTGCCTCACTATTATCTCTGCTCTCATGGCACCTTCTCCTCCCCCCTCCCCCCTCTCTCCCTCCCTCCCCCTCCCTCTCTCCATCCCAGCTTTGCTCCCGCCTATGAAAAATCAGCAAATAAAAAGTTACATTAACCCCACCCTGACCTCACCGACATAATACACTGCAGGCTGATGCGCTGCCTTTGGAGGCTCTCTGAGAACCTGTCACTCTCCAATGTCCCGAGCACAGCCTGGGGAGCATTTACCGGATAATTAATATATTAAATGCATGAAAAATAGTTACACAGACTTCCCCTCCCCGCCCAGGGAAGGGGGGTGGGATGCAAAAAAAGACAGATTCAGGCTGTATACCATCAATATAAAAGCATCCCCCGAATAGCCGTCATAAAAACTGTTCATAATTTTATAGCTTCATTCCTGTTGGAGCACCATAAAGGCAAGTCATATTTTTTACACTCAGGATGCCCCATAAAAAAAAAAAAAAAAAAAAAAAAAAAAAGGAGCGAGCAAGAAAACGAGAACTTGGCAGGAGGCGCCGTTGCTCTCACCTGAGGGTGAGGGACAAGAAGGCCCCCCACATCTGTCCTGTGTGGCCCCATCCTCCACCCCTTTTCTTGGCCTCGCTGTAAATTCTGATGAGTCCATCAGAATAATTATTAATTGGATGACTTTATACTTTTTATTTGCCCTTTTTTTTTCTTTTTTGCTGATTCCATATTTGCCTTTTATGAGGATGGAGGTGGGGAAGGAGATGGCTTCTCTCTCTGTCCAGGCCCTTCACTCTTTCCTTTCTTTATTAGAGACTGGGCTGTGAGAAGTGGGGTGATGGGAACCTGATTGGACCACCTGGATCTGTCAGGGTTCCCTTGCAGAAAGAAGCAGCGGCTGTGGACATGTCTCTTGTGGGAAATGTTAAGGGTTCCAAACCAGGTGGAAGAGAGAGAGGAAGGAAGAAGGGATGGTCCCAGAGTGTCTGCTGACCTACGCTGGCCTGAGAGGATTCTCTCCAGGTTCTCAAAGAAGTCAGGTGTCCCTGCAGGCAGACACACAGTTCAGAATTGGGGAAGGGACATTTGAGATCAGATGGCCACCCAGGACTGACCAGTCCAGGAGGTGAGAAGGAGGAAGTTCCTTTCCTGGTCAGCTCTACAGTGCCCCCAAGAAGACATAAGATGACCCCTTCCCTACAACATCCCCAAACACACACACACACACACACACACACACACACCCATTCAGAGAGAACTGTCCTGCTCCCGCTGACCTCACCCTAGGAGGAGGCGTGGCCCCCTTCCTAACCCTGTAGTGGGGGAAGAGGTGGGGGAAGGGCCCATGGGAAAGGACCCCAGTCTTCGCGGGGGCGCTGGCGCGCTTGCTGCGGCGGTTAAGGGAGAGGAAGACCGACCGCGCACACTCGCCGCCTCCTGTAAGGACGCACGGGGGAGACAGACACTCGCGGAGAGATGCACCAGGGAGGTGTCCCACGGCCTCTCATAAACCCCGACCGCCTGCCCTGCCCGCCCATCAAACCCGGGGTCTCTGTGGACCGAGGGACACGTAAAGAGCACAGCGGTGGGAAGCCAGCCCAGCCCTGGGGCGTGATGTGGAGGCTCGCCAGCGCCCCCCCCCCCACCACCGCCCCGCGCGCCCGGCAGTGCTGCCGCTGGCCATGGTGCTGAAGCGGGCTCTCCAGGCCCTGGGGGAAAGGGGCTTCCAGATTGTCCTGATCGGCCCAGCTTGGCATGGAGGTGGGGAAGGAGGTGACGTCTCCCTGAATATCTGCCATTTTGATGGGCTTGGGTTGATTTCTTCCTAGTTAAACGGAATGGTTTTACCTTCCTTACTTTGGGGTTTCGACCGGTTTGCCTGCCTTTGCTTACCCTGCCGTTCCGGTCAAGCTGGAAGCTGCACCATGTCTCTTCAGTAAGACCCTAAGACCAGGGAATCTGCCACTGCAGAAAATGTCTCCTCTGATCATACTGGCACTCCCTGATGGTAAGGGGGCTGTCCCCTCCAGTGCTCTGAGGGGCTCCCTGAGGCTCTGATCTCTCCCATCAGATGAGTATTTTTTAGGCCACCCTGTTATTCTCACCTGACTGAAATCTCTCCAAAGAAAACTGCCACCCTTATTACAGTGGAATTTTACTATGCCAAGATTTTACATCTTCACCATATTTAGACCTCTCCTGGGACAAGAATCTGCCACTACCATCAAACTTGAAGTCCCCCCACCAAAGGACAGAGACTGTGTCTCCTCTATCACACTGCGGCAAAACTGGGTTTCCTCCAGGGTAGGACCTCAGTTCCCCAAATCAGATTAGAAGACCCTCAGCCAGAACAGAAAATAGGTTCTTTCCAACAGACTAGAATGCTTCAGGGCCCAGGAGCTGGGAGTCTCTCATAAAAGTGAATGTCTCCACCCCAATGGAAGGCATTATGGTTCCTACATTAGACTGGGAGACTTCCAGGTAGGAATGTGACTCTTACATAGGATTCTGGATGCCCCTCAAGACTGGAAGCTTCCAAATATAAGGCTTTCCTAGAACAAGAAGTGTGCATCCTTTGTTCAACCCTGCAGCAGGTAGAGATGCTCAGTTCCTACTGGGTTGAGTGTGACCACCATCTGTGAACTGGACAAAAGGGACTAACATTAGTCCCCCTCCAAGTGCCAGCCATGGCCCCAAGCTATTCACACCCATTATCTCGTGGCCTCGCCAGCACCCTGCAAGGCAGATATCCTTATCCCCTTTCCACACATGAGATGAGACTGACAGGCAGGTCTCCAGCTCCAACTCCTTCACCCACAGTCCTCACCTTCCCTGTGCCTCCCCTTCCTCTTCTCCTGCCCAACCCTGCTGATTCATTCCCAGAAAAGCAGCCAAGTGGGCCAGCCCAGGGTCACAATCTCAAGACTTGAAAGAAACCAGGCTTCAAGCAGAAGCTGTAGATGAAGGGCTGCTCTCTGTTCCCTTGGGTGTCAGCACCATGGACAGGAGGGGATGGAGTGGGCAGGCAGGTAGCCAGGGTGCTTGCATCCTTTCCAGAAACCCAGTTAGCTCTGTGACTCTGCATGCACTGGGAAAGGGGAGGTGACTGGAGGAAAGGAGGGTCACTGGGAAAGTCAGATTTGTTTATTTCACTTTTTGTTTTTGCTAAATGAAAACTAAGCCCTCCTCTTTCGACCCTCCCCATTCCCAACACAATATCTCAACATGCTGGGGTTGAGAGCTGTTATTAATATATCTACATTATGCATTGTTTTCCTCTCTCTCTCTCTCTCTCTCTCTCTCTCTCTCTCTCTGTGTGTGTGTGTGTGTGTGTGTGTGTGTGTGTAATAAAATAGATCCACCTTCTCTTGCAGGCCAGATCAAAAACTGGAAGGGGGGGTGTATACATCCTCCTCCCCCAAAAGGAAAAGCATCAACTAATTTGAAAAATATTTAAGAAACTCTGGGTCGTCATCCACTCGCCTCTCCCTGCTCCATAATTACACTGCAGTGCCTGATATTTTCATGGGACATTAAACCAGGAGTCAGGTGATGGGTTCCTTCCGTCTACGCCTATCCGTTAGCCGCCAGGCCCCCGCGGACCTTGACATTATTAATAGTCCTATTCATTAAGTATTACTCTTGTAGAATGAGTAGCATAATATTGGCCTGGAGATAGGAACAGGCAGAAGGAATAAGTCAAATTAATTTTCCGGAGCAAACGCCCCGGTTCTGTAAATGACATTCTGTACTGTTAGCATTTTAAATGTGGCACAAATGGCAGGAGACACAATTTGAAAGCAAAATACTAGAAGACATGGCTCAGGGTGGAACGTGGCAGCAGGAAAATCTAAGAGCGTCAGGGACCTGGGGGTGGGAGGGTCTGGCCCATGTAGTGACAGAGAGAGGAGGATTTTTTTAATAGGCATTTATTTGAAATGCAGTTGAGGGAGGAGGAAGTAGGAGAGTGGGCAGTGAGGCTCTGTGTGTGACACTGTGTGTGTGGAGGGGTGTCTGGTGGAACAGAAAGGAGAAATCAATCACAGTTCTCCTTCTCCCTCTACTCCTACTCCCCCGAGTGATGGTCTCCAGGGGTTAGAGCTGAGGGCTTTCTGCTGCAGACTCACCCAGTGGGATATTCTCCTTTGAAGTCTTTTGTTTGTATTTGTTTTTTCAGGATTAGACCCAGTAGTGTTCTACCTCTGAGCTACATCCCCAGACCCCCAACCTGATTTTTGAGACAAGTTGCTGAGGCTAGCCTCAAATTTTCCATCCTCCTGCCTCAGCCTCCCAAGTAGCTGGGATTTTACAGATGTGCACCACTGTGCATGGCTTCCCTTTGGAATCATTCTGGTCAGGTCTAGGAAAGACTAACTCTCACCTCCTTACTTCATTCATGTGAGCTCTGATCTTTAGGGTAGGTGAGAACACTCCCTCACTCCTCCCTTAGCCATCTGTTTAACACAACATGCCAATTCTGGGACAAATCTGATGTTAGAGTTTAGAGTGTGGGGAACACACAGACAGGTGAAGCAAGGGCCCACATCTGCCAGAAGCTTAGAGTCCATTGGTTGAGCCACAAGGACACCAGGTGGCAGCGATATAAGGCAATTTGTGATCAGCACAATGAGAGAGGAAAATATAAAAAGCTGTGGAATGTTCAAGTCAGAGAGAGACCAGGGGACCCAAGACTAGAGTGTCTAAGGCAGCACCATGAATGGGAGACAGGAGGGCTATTCTCCAGGACAGAAAGCTTGAGGGTAGTCCCTGGAAATGAGGTTGAGAAGGCCAATCACAGTATGTATGTCATAAGATAGTCTTCTGGTTCCTTCCCTGGTGTGCATCCACCAGCCTCAATCTCCCCAAGACCCATGGACAGGTGTTTTTCAGGAGCAGGGAAGAGCACCGTGGACTACAGCCCGTGCCTGGAGGGTTTCTGGTCCTGTACCATTGCCTCCCAGTTAGTGGCTAAGCAAACCAGAAGCCTCCTTGGAGACCACATTGTGACTGTGAGTGTGTAAAAAGGTGAAAGTCCACTCACCTGCCCACTGTTCCCAAAGGAAATCAGGAGTAGGATTCCTTTCCATCTCATGCTCACTTGCCAGTGGGCTTTGGGGGAGAGCCTGGCACCCATCACTACCGAATTAGGTACCCTCAAGTGTTCCAAATATCCCAAGAGCAGAGGCAGACCTTCATCTTGGCACCTTGCCTGGAACTGAGTTTCTACATGATTTACAGTTACTATCCACTTTATTCTTTCCACATCCTCCACTTTGGGAAAGGCAGTGCCTGAACTTACTGGGAACCATCTCTGACTGAAAATATTCAGGACCTGAGGGAACCAAATCTCAGACCCTAAAAGTCTATCCTTATGGAAAGTTGGAGTTGAATAGCCGATACAATTACACAAGCACCCAATGGCCCTCCAGTCTATGATAGGGAGGCATATTTAAAATGTTAAATCAATTACAGCTTTCACTTACAGGGCAGTGACTCTAGGCACACACTGTTCTATGTACTCTTACGTATATTCATTCATTTAATCTTTCCATCAACCTTAGGTGAGTGCATTTATTATCCCCCTTTTAGAAATGAGAAAACTGAGGCCCATATGGGTTAATTAACTTGCCTGAAGATAACACTGGTAATAAGTGGTAGGTCCAGAATTTAAATCCAAGCATCGTGGCTCCAAGGCCCAGGCTCTTCAATGCTTTACTAGGCCATAGGTCAGCCACAGCCTCGGGGAGCCAGGGTGAGAGAGATGGTCTGGAAGATTCTTGGTATCAGGAAACCACAGGTCAACAGGGCTGAATGGTCAAATAAGAATCTCTTTGCCCCGAGTTTAAGACAGGAACTGCTGCCTTGGGTCTTCTTGGTCTAATTTTGGCCTTGGCCTGTCTAACACAGAGAGCTGTGGAGCCAGCGTGCTGACCCTCACGGTTGCAGGTTCTAACACTGGCTATATTCATGCTGCCATAAAAAAGGAAAGGGTATGATGGGAAGAACACTGAGTTGGAGCTTGATCCATCCCTATGGATCTTGGAGAAGTCATGGCCTTTCTCAGTCTCAACTCAGAAATAAAAGGACTTGGGGCTGGGGATGTGGCTCAGGCGGTAGCGCGCTCGCCTGGCATGCGTGCGGCCCGGGTTCGATCCTCAGCACCACATACCAACGAAGATGTGTCCACCGAGAACTAAAAAATAAATATTAAAAAAAAAAGAAAGAAAAGGACTTAATCCAGAGGCTTTCTAATGTACTTCACAACCTCTCTCTCTCTCTCTCTCTCTCTCTCTCTCTCTCTCTCTCTCTCTTTTTTTTCTTTTCCTTTTTTTTTTTTTAATCTCAACACCTGGGTCACAGCCTAAGCCAATTGGATCAGAATCTCCTGGGGATATAATCCAGAAACTAGCATTTAAAAAACTCATGGTCTATTCATCCCAGGCAGATGGGAGAGCTAAAGATGCACTCTTATGATACCTTAACCAGAGATCTTAGAAACTGGTGACCAGGACCCAGGTTGGAGGTGGAAGGAGATCATTCTAGTAGGCCCAAGAGTCCTAGAGTAGCCCCAGGTGTTACAGAAAAGCATTCTCTCAAGAACAACTGATGAGAATCAAACCACATATATGTCAGCGAGTCTCCAAGCTGGGAACCACCCCACATCTCTTGGGACCATGGGTATGGCTGACACTGCTTACTTCTAGCATTCCAGACCCTTTCAACCCAAGAGTTCCTCCCAAAGAACTGGGTTTCCCACCTTCCATTTCTCTATCTTCCCACCTCCATATGGCACTGGGAAGCAGGCTGGGGAGGGGGGCTTCTTCCATCCCATGCCAGAGGAGGAGCCATATCTTCCCCCCACAGAACTGAATAAATACATTTAGCACCGCCTCCGCCTTTTTTCCCCCAATTTAGTATTGTTTAATATGCATTTAATCAGGCCATTCGGTATTACAGCGGCTGTGTAGCGTGACTCCCCCCTCGGGCACGGGGGGAGGGCGTTATAGGCCATTAGGCTAAAGTAATATGTATGAGGAGTCACTTTTCCCCAGGGCGCAGTAACTATTTTTGCTCCCCAGTCGTCCCCATTAAATCATTAAACCTCATGACTATACTTTCTGAACTCTACCATGATCTTTAAAAAGCCAAGCAGTAAAGGACGGCTGTCACCCTCCACCGCCCAGGCCTCCAACGCTTTATGTATTCACAGCATTAAGTCCTTTGTCAGTCTATACATCATGGGGGGGGTGGAGTTACAGCCCGTGAGGATCGGGCACCCGGCCCCCCAGTGTCCCTGGGGAGGGCTCAAGAAGTCTTCAGATGGGCATCCTGGGGAGCAGACTGGTGATAGGAGCTGGCTGGAGCTGACAGGTGCCAAGGGCTGGGGAGCCCAGTCTGGGGACTGTCCGCGGTGCTGAAGATCTGTCCCGCAGAAAGACATCATGCTCTTTTCCCCTCTCCGACTTCATTTGACCTTTCCAACTAGCAAGAATCATTTCACAACCAAATACTTCCTGAAATTCCTTATTTTATTTCTTCTAAACTGGGTATGATAGTGCCCAAAGGAAGTTGTATTAAAAAAGAAGAAGAATGTTGTGTGACAGCCTAAAGATCTGTGGATCGGGATTCAGAAAACTGCTAATTGGCACAATTTGGACAAGTCTGAGCGTCTACTAATTCATTATTAAAACAGTACTGATAGTACAAATAACACAGGGCTGTTAAGTTTCCATGATATTATGTTAGTTTCAAAGCACAGACACAGCACTAGGGTAATATGTATTAATAAATTGGTAATAAACATTAATGGTATTGATTTTATTTTTAATATTTAGTAAATGCTTGTTTACATTGCTATTGCTATTTATTATTGTTGTTGATCTGTGTTACTCAAGAACCATTTCCCTAGAGCACCTTTCTTCCCTAGGAAATCTCTCTACACAGAGATACCAAAAGAAGGGACTACCATCAGATTTAAAAGAGAGGTGTCATGTTTTTGTCTTATTCTTATGTGACTTCTATACATTGAAGTGAAGAGGACCCTTAAGTCCCTACTCCAAAGACACAGCCCCCAAACTATGGGTCTCCTGTCTGATCCCAACTCCAACCCCCCAATCCCTCCTCCCAAACACACCCAGGGGCTTCTCTCACTCTGCATCCCCACACTTGGCTCAACCATCAAAAGGCTGGGCAGGGAAGGGTTAAACATCTCAGCAACTCCCAACAGGGTCCTCCTCACAGGCTGGGAAACAATGGAGCCATCAGTCTATATTTGACCTTTGCCCCCAGAGCGTTTATGACTTATTCCTCTCCTCCACTGCCTGCTGCGATTCAGCCTTCAATCTCCCACCCCGTGCCCGAGCAGAGCTGGCCCTCCCCCTGCACCCTCTACAGCCTCTCTGGCCTCCCTCCTTCCTCCCCGCTCCTTCCTGTCTCCTTTCTCATGCTCTTTCCCTTCCCTCTCTCCCTCTTCATGTTCTCCACCCCAAATTTCATTTTTCTTTTCTTCCTCTCCCCCAACCTTCTTCTTCTCCTCCTCCTCCTTTACTTCTCAGTTTTCTTCTGCTCTTCTTACCATACTAATTTAGCCACTGGCTTGCCAGAGTTAGGTTGAGAACTCTTGGGAAATCTCAGCTTGCTCTCCTCGTTCCCTCCAATGCTCTCAGGTCTCTTCCCACCCGCCTCTCTCTCTCTCTCTCTCTCTCTCTCTCTCTCTCTCTCTCTCTCTCTTTCCCTGACACCACTGTGTTCAAAAGTGGTCATGAGTTGGCATAATGAAGACACGGGAAATAGGGGAGGTATTGTGACTCTTCATGGGATGGGAGGCCTAGGCAGTGAGAGTAATGTCACACAGACTCTGAGCAGGAACAAAAGATGGTGGGGGGGCGGGTTCATCAAGGAGGAGCAGCTCTGGTATGTGGAAATAGGAAAAGAGCATGTATCCCAGCATCAGAATAATCCAGAATCCAGTTCTCCTCACCCACTAAATGAGTGACCTTGAGCAAGACATTTATCCTCTTGGAACCTCTTCTTGTCCTACAGTGCTGGATTCGATCATGCCTGCCTTAACCTGGCTTGCAGAGTTGTTGCTAAGAATCAAGAAATACAGAGTGTGAAAGTACACTATAAACTGCAGAGCCCTGTCCAAACACGAGGGAGGGATGTGCTATTTCTTCTGGAGTCTCATTTGACTGTCCTGCCCTTGTTCCTGCCACACCCATCCCTGCAGCAGGATGGAGGAAGTGGTGATCCCACAGACCTGTACAGTACCTTCCAGGGTAGAAAACACGTTGATAGTCTTTCCACTATTAACACAGCCCTACAGATAGAGGACATATCATCAGTGCCATTCCATACCATTAACGTAGCCACTGAGGCTAAGTGACTGGCCCAAGGCTATATGCTAGGAAGTAATACAGCCAGGACTCAAGCCTAAATTTTCAGTCTACAAGTCCAGTGCTCTTCCCACCATCCCCTGGGGCTGCTCAGTTGCCCCTAGGAGCCTCAACAGCCCTGTCCCCTACTTATACACTTTACATGCCCATCTGTTGCCAACTCCTTGGAAGGAGGTCTAGTGGGCACTCAGTAATATTGTTTGCCAAGTGGATGAATAAATGCACCTCCCCACCTGATTGTAATATTGTCCCTGGGGCAAGGGTCTGGACGTCATAAAGGGTGACAACTTGGTCCTCTTCTCTAAGAACTCCAGAAGGCTGCTGCATGGCCACAGAGTGGGCTCTGGTCTCTGGCATGAGAGTCTCTCCTAGAAGAGGGGGTTGCCTGCCACCCCCACACACACACATCCACAATGCTCAGCCCCTGCCCCCAGCCTGTGACAGCAGCCTTTGTAATGAATGACTCTGCAGTGGGGCCCAGCAAGAGGACAGGAGGGCACGAGACAAATCATAGCTGCCAGGCGCTAATCTTCCCCTGGGAAAGTCACCTCCACCCCCCTCATCCATCACTGGGCACTAGGCTGCCACCATACCCCCCCAACACATACCCAAGATAACCACTGGGCCCTACGGATGCGCGCAAGACACACAGAAGCCGTTTCAGCAGACGTGCGAGAGCTGTACTCAGGCCAGGCGACCCGCACACAAAAGGCCATTAGTGCTCCAGTTGAGGCCCCTGCCGAGGCCCTCCCACCCTGGAAAAAGTCAAATCTGACCGTTAAGATAAATCCTCTGAGCCACAATTTTGTTTAATTGCCTTAGAAATATTTGTTGAGAATCTATTTCAAGTATAGCCATGCAATGCAAAGAACAGAGACCAAAGAACAGGATGGCATCCAAACAGAGTCTGTGAGCAACAGAAACAGGGCTGGGGCTGGGGCTTAGCGGTAGAGCGCTCGCCTAGCACGTTTGAGGCCCTGGGTTCGTATCCCCAGCACCACATGAGAATAAATAAACAAAATAAAGGTATTGAGCCCAACTATGTCTAAAAATTAAATATTAAAAAAAAAGAAAAAGAAACAGACCAAGGGAAGCGTGGAGGAAGGGACACAAGCCTTGAGAGAGGAGGGAGATGGAGGGACACAGGGATTCCTCCCAGGACAGCTTCATGAGGAGGACCTTGAAGGAGGGTCAGAGGCCACAAGAGACAGGAAGAAAGCAGCTGGGGAGAAGGGTTCATGGTGAGCTAGGGCAGACTGTGGAAGGCGAAGCCTGCATGGGAGAGAGGGCAAGGACTGGCACAAAGAAAGGGGAGGCTGAGACCTATCTGTTAAGCACCAGGTTTAAAGTGCCAGGGCTCCCCACACCCACCCGTTCCCAAAAGACACACACACACACAAAATCCAGCTCCTGAAGAGGGAGCAGCCTCAGTCCCCACTGCAGATTGATTTCAAGGAGTCGTGTGCAGCCACGCGTACGTCTTCTCCCACCGCCCAGGCTATGGAGGCAGGGACCTAAATCCATAAGCCACGCCACTGCGTAGCCACTCTGTGCACACACAGTCACCTTCCTGGTCAGCATTCATTGAGCACTGTATTGAGAAATTGGCACTCAGTGTCTCCCACTAGACCCTAAGCCCCAGGGGGCATCAAATGATGCACAGCTGGGAATCACCAGAGCTTAGAAACATGCTTAGAAGCGTGCTTTGTGCATAGTAGGTGTTTGTTTGATAGGGTTTTTTATTGAATGAATGGTGGTTCTCGTGGTCTCATTGAAGAGGCCTGTTATGCTATAACATAGGTATAAGTATTTACGACCACCACCATCCATTTAACAGAAGTGGAAACAGCCTAGGAGATTCAGTAATGTGCCCGCTGGTCATGCAACTAGTAAGTGGAGGGTCCTAGATCATCAAGCCCAGCTCTGTCACTACCATGCACAGTCTGTGTTCAAACTGTGAAGGAACAGCAACCCCACCTCTGACTTTCATATCTCTACAGTCATTGCTATGCTTCGAGGAGGTATTATATGAACTTCTCTCAAAATGTACATCATCATGAGCTTCGGCAACAAGGCACTAATCCATACATTCCTATGATTATACACACTTTAAGAAAACCCAATGCAAACAGAAACACCCAATTTCTAAAGTAAATAAATCTAGGTGGGTTCTTCTGCTTTACAGAAAAAAAAAATACTTGTACTAAAAAAAATTAAAAGGTAAAGGATTCATCCAGGGATCTTCAAAGTAGCAGAATACTAGCCACTTCCTGCTTAACTCAGGAAGATGGGAAGCGGGGAGTGTGTGGGATGCCTGCTGTGTGCCAGGGCATCACCACCCTCTAGAGGAAGTGTTATGTCCATTTTAAAGATGAGAAAACTGAGGATTGGGTCTGGTGTTTGATCTTATTCAACACTATTTATTGAATCCTGCTCTGTGCTGGGAACCAGGGCAGGTCCCAGGGAATCAGATACCTGCAAAGTTCTCACCCATGTTTGCAGGGCTTGCATTTGAATGGAGAGAGCTAGATCATAAACAAGTGAGTGAATAAGTGAAAATTTTTTTCAAGAAGATTATACCAAGTGCTGTGAAGGAAATAATAGGGTGACAGGCTAGGGGGACTAAGCAGAAATGGAGAAGAATCCCCTTAATCCTTCAGCTAAAAACTGACAGACTTCCTATCTGATTCCCCAGCCCCAGAACGAAGGAAGAAAAAAGGAAAGAAGGGAGGGAGGCAGGCATTCACCCATTCCTACCACCCTACCTTGACACAAATCCCAACGGGAAGAGTAGCTGGAGATGCAAAATGAATTAGAAGCCATTGCTCACCAGAGACCCAGCTAGGTCAGCTATGAAACCTGGACCCTAATACTCTGGGAAAACAAGAGTTTGACTTGCAAAACTTTGACCTAATAAACCTGGTGGGTTTACTGGAGCGGGCTGGGTGATGTAGGCTTAGCAAGGTGAGGAGGCTCAGTGTGGGCCAAGAGCCAGATTGTGCAGGTTCAATTCCCGGCTCAGCTACCTCAAGGCGAGTAGCTTCAGATGGGTTGTTCAAGCACTTTGTATGCCAGTTTCCTCATCTGCAAAATGGGTGTCATGATAGTACCCACCTCCGAGGGCTGGGAGGAGGATTAAATGAGATACTACCTATGCAAGGCTTCCTGACGGGCAGGAAGCAGCAAAAAGGCATGGGCATGTTGCATGGATAAAGGAGCTGGAGATATTCTGAGGATGCAGACGAGGAAAGGAGGCGGCAGGGAGAAGAGAGAAGAGCAGAGGAAGAGGAAGTTTGTGTGCACAGAGCTACAAGGTTTCTGCTCAACTTCCCCCAAAGCTTAATAGATTTCTAAATGGGTTTATTATCACCACCTATGAATTCTTTTAAAGGACCTAATTATAAAACACCAAACTAGCTAATTAGGTTTCCTGAGCTCGCCTTGACACAGGTGCAAACAGGCTCTCTGGATGGAGGCCCTGGCAAAGTCCGTAGAGCCAGCTCCAAATCGATGGGGGGCAGGACCTGCCTGTGGTCACACAATTAGGCCTATAATTGTAGGCCCCCTCCTGCCACTGCTGCTGCCGGAGTCACTGTGACCTGTCTTACAGGGAGGGTAGGAGCAGGGAGCCTGCAGAATAAGGGGTCAGCTTCCCTTTGTCCCCAATGGGCTCAGGGTTGAGAGCACTGGTGGGTGCCTCCCTAATCCAGCTCAGGAGGGGCCACGTGTCGCTGAGTGGTAGCGGAATGGGCCTTTGGCCTGCCTCCAGCCTGCCCTGCCAGGGGCAGGGACCACTACTAATGGATGCTGAGAAAATGCATGTGGACTCACCCGCGATTGGAGGGATGGGTCACATTAAAGTGCTAGAGATGGCTGTGCCCGTCCTCCACTAGCCTAGAGGGCCCTTGGGCGGGTGAGGGATGGAGGAATGAAACCCAACTGTGGCTTCCCAGGCCTATAGTGTCCCCATCACCTGGGAACTTGTAAGAAATGCAAATGACTGGGCTCCACCCAGGGGTGGGGCCTTGCCAGCTCAGTTGAAAGGAGCCTTCCAGATGATTCTCAACAGGCCCCAAGAGGAGAACCACTGCTCTCCTGTATACAGGAGGAGGCCATTCATCACTGCAGCTGCCAATGGTGGTGCTTCTGTCCGAGACGGGTGTGCGTGGGGCCTGTTTCTTAAATTAAACTAAATGATGGCCATTAAGGGGGCAGCCCCTGGACATTATTAATTCTCCTTTAGCGCAAAGGCCTGGGTAGGAATTGGACAGCTGATGACAATCACCACATGCTTCACCCTTATTCCTCCACCACCCTTGTCATCGCCAGGGTCCTCTTTGGCCCCCTACCACAAAAGTCCGCTTCTCTTTTCCTGTGTTGGTCCCACCCGGGACTGAGGTTTGTGAACGTCCCCAAGCTCCTTACTACTGTCCCCTTCTCCCAGTCAGTCACTCTCTTGCTGGCTCAGTCCCCCATCCCCCGGACTCCTCTGCAGACATCCTAGGCCTCCGTGCCAAACCTGAAGCCAAGTCTAATAATAACATTAGGCAATATTGGGGCCAGGAGGGGTGACACTATAATTATCCCCAAAGAATTCCTCAGTGGAATTTTCCTCCTCATGTTGAAGTGAGGCCAGAATGCAAATGCAACCTTTCTTCCCAGAAGCCTCCCTAGTAGACTAACTTTTCCCCCTGCACACCCAGCCTCCAAAGCAGAGGGCCTCATATTTCATGGTTATTGTCTCCTGGCCAGCCTCTCTCAACTGGGCAAATTTTATGGAATTTTTTTCGGTGCATTTTTATAGTAACCCCAAATCCTCCAGAGCTGGCCACAGAGAGATCAAAGCCCCCACCTGCCCAGTAAGCCACCAGTTACCTCTCACCTTTGACAGTAGGAGAGACCTCCCTCCCTTCACAGACACACATTTCCAAATAACTGGAATGAGAACATAGATGTGCCTATGTGAGCTGTTTTGCCAACCTGAGAGCCTATCCAGTATGTCACTCCAGGGGCTCTCGGTTAAAGAGTCACCAGAAATAAACATTCAGAGTATAAGCCCAGAAAGGAAAAGAGTCATTGTCTTGTTAAACAACATGAGCTATGAAACTACGTTTTCCTTTTTGCCTAGGCTGCTAGGAAGCCCAGAAATCAGCTTTGCATTTAGTTGCAGAAGCTTTCATAACCTGATTTTTAAAAGAATAGATAGCTTGGGCTTTGTTGTCTGTTTTAATCCTTCTATTTAGCCCAGTGCAGTGGCACATGCTTGTAATCCCAGCACCTCAGGAGGCTGAGGCAGGAGGATCACAAGTTCAAAGCCAACCTCAGCAACTTAGCAAGGCCCTAAGCAACTCAGAGACACCCTGTCTCTAAATAAAATACAAAAAGAAAAAGGGCTGGGGATGTGGCTCAGTGGTTGAGTGCGCCTCAGTTTAATCCCCAGTACAGAAGAAGAAGAAGAATCCTTCTATTCATGATTATGAACAAGGGTTGGAAACCAGGAGAGGCCAAGATCATCTCAGTCTCTCTACAGACACTAGGGGTATGAAGAGAAGGAATTGAGATGGAGAGTTAAGGAAGAAGGAACAGAGACAGTGGAGAGAGCTCGGGGCTCCCAGCTGGCCTCACCATCTTCCATTTCAACCCCATAGCCACAGGGCCTCTCCCCAGGAGTCTCCAGGACCCTGCTTTATTTTTTTATTTTATTTTATTTTTTAATATTTATTTTTTTAGTTCTCGGCGGACACAACATCTTTGTTGGTATGTGGTGCTGAGGATCCAACCCGGGCGGCATGCATGCCAGGCGAGCGCGCTACCGCTTGAGCCACATCCCCAGCCCCAGGCCCCTGCTTTAGACTTCAGTTTCAGCCAAAAGAAAATGAGGCAATCTGGGTTTCAGCTCCTTGGGAATGTACATTAGGCCATAGCTCAGGGACGAGGCTCCATGACACACTCCTAGAACTCACACAACTGAGATTCACAACTCATGTGCTGTGACTTAGGAAAAACCACTGTCCTTCTCTGGGCCTTGATCTCCTTCTGGGAGAAGGGGCGGAAGGGGCTGCATCAGTGGCTTTCAGATCCTGCTTCACAGAGCCAGAGGTTTCTGCGAGCTTCTTCAAGAGCCATGAAGGGGGTTTAGGAGAGAGCCAAGAAACGGTCCTAATATCCCCTCTATCACAAGAGCATATCCACTTATACCAGCTTGACACATTAAATTTTCGGGTGAAATTGCATTTAATTAAAATTAAATTTATTTAATGTTAAATTAAATTTTATTTAATTTTAAATAAAATTAAGGAGATAAATTTAAGCTGCAGGTGCTGTAGTTTTCAAAGGTAGAGACCCCCCCTGGATCCAGACACCCACACCTCAGGAAGCCCACAGCCCAGGCCTACCCAGCTCTAACTACGGCAACCCAAAGTCCCAGGCTCTGAACTTGGCAGATAAGGCTGCCTTTATCAGCTTTTCAAACTAGATAAGTCTACTTACCTCTCTGATCCTTGTTCCTACATCTCTCAGA
This sequence comes from Urocitellus parryii, assembly GCF_045843805.1. Taxonomy (NCBI): domain Eukaryota; kingdom Metazoa; phylum Chordata; class Mammalia; order Rodentia; family Sciuridae; genus Urocitellus; species Urocitellus parryii. Next base: position 148,485,988 of record NC_135537.1, read on the forward strand.
TGGGGCAATGCCACCTATCTCCTGGGGTCATGGTTAGGAGGAACAGAAACTATACTTGGGAAGTACCTACTGATACACAATAGTGCTGGGGACACTCTCCCTCCCACACTCCCTGTGGGCTCAAAAAGGTTCATTCCCTCTGACCCAGAGGTGCCTGTGGGCAGCACCAGCCCACCTTCTCATCCCATTATAGAACCTGGGTGCCAGGCCAAGTTCAGTGCAGCTCAACGAAGCTCTCATGGGTGGCGCTCAGGGGCTGAAGAAGCAAAGATGAGACAGAAAAGAGACCCCATGCCCTGGAAGCCCAAGGGTGCTTGGAGAGAGATATTTACAACCAGCCTTCAAAAGAAGGGACAGGGGCTGGGGCTGCAGCTCAGGGGGAGAGCACTTGCCTAGCTGGCTCGAGGCCCTGGGTTCCTTCCACAGGATCATAAAAAAGAAAAAGAAACAAATAAATAAAGCAGAAGAAGGAGGGGAGGAGGAGGGAGGGGTAAAGACAGGGGTGAAGGCAGAGTGGAACCGGACCATAGGTTACCTGGGTCAAGTCTTGCCCTTGCCACTAGGTAGCCAGGTGACCTTGTGCCAACCTTTCCTTTTTTATAAGACAGGGAAGAGAGGGCTTCAGACGATGAGGCTTACAGATGTGTCCAGTAAACACCTGGCACCGCACAGCGGTTCTGAGGATGGTGGTGGCATTATCATCCAGGCAGCGAGTTCCCTGTCCTCCAGGGGCTGACCCTTCCTCTGCAGGGTCAGGGTCTGAACAGTCCTGGTGGCCCTGGGCCTTGGGGTTAACCAGATGATCCTTCAATACACAAAGAAACCCCAAACAGCTTAACCTCCGCCAAGGCACGAAGGGCCCAGGCGCCTGGCGCAGGCTGGCCCCAGATCCAGTGCTCCATTATTGCGTCTGCAAATCCGTTAAAATTTCACACAATTTCCTGCACAGCAGTGGCTTCATAATGCTGGGAGCCAAGCCGGCCCAGTAATTGGGACTGGAGTGGGGTAGAGTCCAAAGCAATTAATCCAGCCTCCTTCCTTGTTTGCGCCAGGATAAGCCCTGACGGGGTGGAGAGTAATTGGAAAGGAGCGGCCTCCATCCCCAACTCCAAATTAATATTTTCCTGCCCTGATTTAATTCCGCCCGGGAACAGTGACACAGAGACACGCCGTGTCAAACGCTAAGTAATCTGCCACGAGCCACCTGAGGAGGAGGAAAGGACTTCTTTTCCTTTTCTTTGTGGTTGGTTGTGGGGGGGGAGTGGGGGGGGAGAGGGAGGTGGCAGCTAACGAGACAGAACCTCAGAAGCCAAGAGGCCCTTCCAGGGACATCTGTAGTCTCACCTCCCTCCCCATGCGGGAACATGCCACAGAGGAGTGGGGAAATCAGGGACTTAGGAAGGCAGGCGGACCTGAGTTCAAATCCCAGCTTTGCCACTTAGGAAATGCAGGACTCAGGGCAAGTCACACAACCCCACTGAGCCCCAGTTTCCTCATCTGTAAGATGGAGATAAAAGAACTCATGATGAATGATCGTTGTCAGGATCTACCACAACAAATAGAGCAGTGACTGCAAATGCTGCTGTTTCCTGTTATTCGAGGTTTTAGGGACCAGAATCCAAGCACAATACCAGGCCTGGAGAATCCCAAGATAAAATAGAATATGGGCATAAGGAGCTTGCATCCTCGTCCCACATACCCAGGGCTGGCACACCGAAGGCTCCCTGCCTTCTGCCAATGGTGTCCCTGGAGGTAAGGATCCGTCCTCCACTAGAGCATCTCCACCCTTCTGGGTGCTGAAACCTTTGCCTGTGCAGAGACCTCCTCTCTGGCCCCTCGCTGCCTCCTTATAACCCCAGCCCAAGGGCTTCACCTCAGCTCTAGGGTCGGCTTGAGAAAGGGGTCTGAGTCAACACTCAGGAATCTGCAGATCTCTGCTGAAACCCTCCCTGTCTCAATGAGGCCCTTCCTCATTGGCTGGGTAGCTTATCAGTAGAAAGGATGGACCCAAACTTGTTCCCTGCTCTGGGGACATCAAACTAAGATACCAGGTATCCCACAATCCCTGAGGCCTGTGTAGCCTACGGGGGTGGGGGGAACCCTTAATAAAAGGCAGCACCATGGACAGAGAGAACAGAAAAGACCCACCTCACTGTGAGGCTCTGGAAGAGGTGCTGGGTGGGAGGGCAGAGGTTACCCACAGGGTGCAGGCTCCTTCATGGGCATGCTGGGACCCCTGCCCTCCGTCCCAGGATGCTCGGGAATACTTGAAGGCCACAGGCAGCAGGAATTTCATGGGCTCTCAGAGGCCAAGAAGCAGGGACATATGGTCCCTCACGTGTTTCTCCCTGTGGGGAAAAGAACACAAAGGCAGGGTCCAGGAGGAAGATGGTGCTTCCATGCCCCCCCGGGGTTCCCCAAAGAAAATCATTCAAGCCAAAGCAGGGAGTTACCAGAAAACCATGTGTTCCACAAAACTGAAGGGAAACACTATGCAAATGTCGCCCTGATGAGGAGAGGAGTGGGGAGAGGAACAGGAATAAACCAAACATTAAATCAAATCAGTGGGAGAATAATAGCTCAACTACCTACTTGTAGCGCTCAATTCTGCAGTCAATACGGTCAGGAATGAATGAACCGCCCGCTCAGAGCCACGTCTGAAATCAGTGTGTGCAGCACCCCCAGCTTCACCAGGGAGGCCAGCCAGAAGCGATCCTGCCCCACCCCCCACGTCGCCCACCCACAGGGGCAACTGGGCCCTGGGAGGGGGCAGAGTGGGAGGAGCCCTGCACAGGAGCTGGGGTGACATGGGCCAGTCACGTCTCCTCTCTAAGCGACATGGAGCAGCAGCTGAAGGGGCTGGTGGGTGTGCAGGGGCACAGAGGCCTGGGTGGGGGTCAAGGGGTCCCCTAGTGCAAAGGTAGGGATGAGCAGGTGGAATGAGCCCAGGAGAAGGGTGGGCCTGGAGGTGTTTTGCTGTCCTGGGGATGCAAAATGACAGTCGGGTTTGATTTAAGAAAATGGAACTGAAGAGGGACCACAGAGCGCTGCTAGGGAGGGAGGCAGCCAAGAAGGCGGAGAGAAGCCCCACGTGGCCTGATTGACGGGAGTGTGGGCGTGGCCTCATCCGCTCTCCTGCCTTCCCCGGAAAATTTGAAGTGGACGCTTGGTCTACTTTGGGAATTGGGTACACGTGTGACACCTGGCTACGGAGTGGGCATCGGGTAGAGCAGATGCTGAAGAGCGTCCAGCTGCAGCCAGGTCCCGGGTATGTAGCAACACTGGGCAGAGGACCCAGCCAACTCCTCCCTGTTACTTCATTCCAAGGGCATTTGTGGATGGGGTGACCACAGAATGGGCACAAATGTGGCATAGCCCTGCCCTCAATCAAAGGCCATCAGGGAAGACATAAAAAACATATCAATACAGCTGGGTGCGGTGGCGCAGGCCTGTGATCCCAGCAGAGAGGGAGGCTGGGCAGGAGGAGCAAAGCCAGCCTCAGCCACTCAGCAAGACCCTGTCTCTAAATAAAATATAAAAAAGGGCTGGGGAAGTGGCTCAGTGGTTAAGTGCCCCTGGGTTCAATCCCCCGGACCAAAGAAAGAAAAGAAAAGATGTCAGTTCAAGAACAGAGCATAAATTCTGTGTGCCAGGGGAGGTTTTAGGCCGAAAAGGGAAGTCTTGCCCAAGCCTCTTCAGAGAGCTGGGTTGGGGCCAGTACTTACACTTTTTCACTCCATCCCCAGAAATGGATCAGACAATAGGGGATTGGCTCCGGGTCACAGCTGGGAAGGAGCAGAGCTGGCTGTGGAGCACATCTGTCCATCACTTCAGAGACCAGCTTGCTCACCACCCACCTGGTGCAAACCCCGCCATGCTTAGGTGGGGGTGGGGGGCTGCTATAGGTGGAGAAGCCGTGCACTTTCCCTTTGCCTGGGCAGCCTCAGTCTACACTGCTGTCCCCAGGATCCCCCGACATGTGAAGGACCCTTCACCCCCAGCCCTACCCTTTATCCCAGCTGTCCCCAAAGTTCCACACATGACTTATAGGCAGAAGAGTCTCATCTACTCTGCCCTCACCCTGCCCACTGCCCCTGCCCCTAATCTCGGGGACTTCAGTGAACAACTCCGGCAAATCTATCTCTTTAGAAACAACACCTCAACTTTTCTTTGGAGCCTCTCCTACTATATATCATCCATGTGGTTCTGCAGAAGCAGAGCCCACTCCTGGCTAGGGATGGTGGAGGGCTGAAATCCTCCCTCTGCCCCCAGCTAGGGTGGTTGATTCATGAGCAGACATGTGACCTAAGCTGGACCTGTAAAATTCAGTCTTGGAAATCTTACTATTACTAATAGAAGGGAGATGCTCCCTTTCTCCAGATTGCTGAACCATCAGAATAGGGACCTAGTGCTACTGGCAGCCATCTTGTCACCATGAGGAGAGATCATACCTAAGAAAGCAGTCAGCCTAGAAGAAGACAAGAACTGAGAGATGAAGACAAATCCCCAACATCATCACTTGAAACTTTCAAATCACAATGCAGTGAATGGCCTCATCAGCAGTCAGTAACTTATTTTGCTTAAGTCAGTTTGAGTGTGTGAGTTTCCATCAGCCTCCTTCCCACACCAATGTAGAATCAACAGCTTGTGAGAACCATGCCAGTGGGTTAACCTTGCCTACTGTAGTCCCCTGGAAGGGATCTCAGATGGGCTGAGCAAAAACCTATCTTTGACAGTCAGAGAAACTGAGTCCCAGATTTAAGAAGCAGCATATCCAGTTCAGGGCCAAACTTGGATTTGAACCCAAGACTTAAAACTCTTGCTCCTTCTGGATCATCATGTGATCCATATTGTCCAGTTCGGGAAGAGGTTTGTATGCAGAGTATATTTGAGTGTTTCTGTGTCTCCAGATAGTGCGGCCCCTAAGGGCCAGACTTGTGCCATTGAAATCCAAGTCAGTGCAGTGGGTCCCGCACAAGGGACCCCCAGACATCAAGCAGGCTTTCTGAAGATGCCACTCGGACACGTGCAGAGCTTGGTGGCCATGCAGCTCTGGAAACAACATGCTGTGTGTCCAGGGGGAAGAATTCAACCTCTCTGAGAGTCGGGCTGATGTGAGCTTGAACACAAGAACAATACCAGCCAAAGGGGAAACTGACGTGAGTTCTCTTAGGAAAAAAGATACTCCCTGAGAAGAAAGCTACCACGGGGGTTCCAGTGTAAGAAAGTCCCATACCTGCAGTCTAAATTTCCCCTCTGCATTTAGAGGATAAAGGACCATTTTAGAGAAGGATTCTAATTGTTAGAGCAGGTCCCTGGAGGATGCAGGGTGGGGGTCTGCAGGTTCCCCAGCAGGGAGGCGGAAACAAGGAGACAGTCCCCACTGAAGGACCCGGGGGCAAGGCCAGGGGCTCAGAGTGGGTAGGGGAAGCAGTAGGTGGCCGGCCGTGGAGAGGCATGGCTGTGCTTGGTGGCCCAGCTCTGTAGGACAGCAGCCCCGTTCCTCCCTGCCTGGGCCAAACAAGACCCCAGACCAAGCCTGGAGGGCGCAGGACAGTGTACTACAACGCCCCTGGGTTTCTCTTTGACCATCCCTGCAGGCTCTCTCCTGGGTGTCCATCCTGCAGGACAAGTGCACTTCCCACCCCCTCGGACACTGAATTGAGAACATGACACATTTTGGTGAACAGAAGGGACATGTTCCACGTCCAAGCAAATCGGTCAGGAGGGTCATGTGCCTGCACCATCGTTCCCGCTCTCTTCCTTGCCATCAGGAGAACACGTCTCAGGTGGGGGCTCCTCTTCAGCGTGGACCCCAGAATGGAGACGAACAGAGCAGAGCCTCAGCAACTTGGCAAGACCTTGTCTCAAAGTGAAAAATAAACAGTGCTGGGGATGTAGTCCAATGGTAGAGCATCCCCGAGTTCAGTCCCCAGTGCCAGAGAAGGGAGGGAGGCAGGCAGGGAGGGAAGAAGGGACAAGAGTTGACTAACACAGAGGGCAATATTCGTAGCTTTAAGACCACCTCGACAACCCAGGGGGGAGGTGACGGATAGGTGTCTTCAGATCAGCAGGCTCTGTGCGCAAGAGTCCCATCGGGAACCTATTTAAACACAGGGCTGGGGATGTAGCTCCGTGGCAGAGCACTTGCCTAACGTGCAAGGCCCTGAGGTCCATTCCCAATGCTGATAGGTAGATTGGTAGATTGATTAATAGATAGATAAGAGTGCAGATTCCCACATCCCATCTCAAGAGATCTGTAGGCAGTTCATCTAAGAATGGGCCCAGCTCTTTGTCATTTTTACGAGTCCTGGAGATGACACACATGGGCTGCCCACTATCCACCCTTTCAGACACCTGATCCAATGAGTCCAATCTTTTCTTTATCCAGAATAATGTCCAGAGAGGCAAAGCCACATTCCAAAGGCCACACAGCAAGGATCACTGGAACATACTCCTCCTTTGGGGAGGGCAGAAGGGAAATGAGAAACTCACAGACTAAATACGCAGCTCCAGAGAGACACCAGCAGAAGCCAAAGAATTCTAGTTGAGCAGGGCTGCAGGGTCCCAACTGAGCAGGGGCTGCCCTGGAAGACAGAAGACGGTGAGAAGGGAGTCAGATGACAGAGTGGGAGACTAGAGGAAGGAGAGAGAAAAAAAATAAATAAAAATAGAAGGGGGAAAAAAAAAAAGAAAGTCCTCCAGCCCTGGTGAGCCAAACATCCCCAGCATGGCTGCAGAAGCTGCCCCGGCCCTCTTCGATTTTGATGTACAGTTTGAAACAAATCAATAGCGGTATAATAATACTCAGCACGCTGTGTAATTTTTATATCATTAGTTTTCATTTTCCGCTCCCCATGCATCAAAAAACTTACAACGGGCTCGTAAAGTTTATTTAGTATTCCATGAATTCCTAATCAGTTTCATTTCATAATGATTCAGGAGCCGCCCGCTGCCTGGGCCCCCGTGTCAAAAAATCGATAAAACCAACACAGTTTTCCTGATGGCGGCTGCAAAAGGATCTATTGTAGGGGAATTATGATTTATGCCCTGGCCTGAACCACGAGCAGCAGCCTCTACCCGTGGCTCAGGGCTGAGGTCTTCGCCAATAATGATTTATGCACCTTCTGGTGGCCCCACCCTGGCTCCTCAAGCCCCCTGACACTAGGGGGGGCGGGGTGGAGGGGAGGGGCCCATCCAGGAGGAAAGGAGGAAGGGGAAGGGGAGGGGAGGCCCACTGAGCATCTCTGCGTGGGCCCCTGTTCCTGTGTCCACCCACTTTCCAGGCAGGACGGAGCAAAGAGGCCCCCAACAGGTAGAGGGAACAGGACGGGGACAGGTGTGTGGGTGAGCAGGGCTGACCCTGGCTCAGGTGGACCCTGTGGGGATGCAGACACCATAGGCCCCTGCACATTCTGAGATTGGAATGGAAGCTTCCGCGGCTCCCAAGAGGGAACAGGGAAGGGACCCCATCTCTTTTCCACGAGCTGCTTCACTTGGCTTTCAGCACCCGCCACCGCCACCCAGAGCTCCCACCCCTTCCTCCACTGGTGGTGATGAATAGGCCTGGGAGACATGTTAATGGGATGGGCATTAAGTCCAACAATTGGTTTAATTAACAGCAGCTAACCTGCTGGGATAGAGAGATCTCAGGTGAGTCCGCAGGGGAGGGAACGCCCGGGTGTGACCTGCAGCCAGCTGGGGCCACCAGTACGCAGGCACTGCACACCACCAGTGGATTGGTCCGTCTCTACCTGGTATCTGGGGAAGGCTGGGGACTCCATCTAGATGGGCTGAGAGGGATGGAGATTCGGGAGCGAGGTCCTGGAGGGCCTCTGTCCTGAGCCAGTTAGAAGGCGGCTTCCTTCCCCCGCATTTGGTTTTTCCCGCTCACCCACCACACATCCAGAAGACACCTCCAGCCACCACTTACATGTGGCTCAGAGAGAAGGGGCTTGCCCCATATCATGCAGGTAGAGTGTCAGGGTCCCATCTAGGTTCTCCGGGTGCCTGCCCCACTGTGTCCCAGTGGTCCCCAGCCTCCTGGCCCATGCCCCTCTCCCTAGGCCCTGATGGAGGAGACAGGGAAAAGACCCTCCCTCCATCCCCACTCCTCACCCCATGGACACAGCAGCGTGGAACGAGCCCAGACTTTAGAGCCAGCCCTGGATTCGAATCCTGGTTTCCTCCACTCACCAGCAGAATGCCCTTAGGTTAATTAACCTTTCTGAGTCTGATTTTCCTCCCATGTGAAATTGGAGTCATCATTTCTGTCCCACAGATAGTGACAAGTCAAAAGAGCACCATACATAAATGACCCACCCCCCAAAAAGGTCCTGACACAGGCTTCCTGCCCCTCCCTGGTCCCCCAGGGTCAAAGCCTTACTTCTCCCCTACATCGTGTTGGGAATGAAAAGGGGCACCTGGATCTGTCCCCCTCCTCCCAGGGTAATCAGGAAACCAAAACCCAGGCAGGGCTGGCCTCTGTGGATGGGGCGGAGCCACGGTTCATGGTGGTGGCTGAAGGAAGTGGGCCAGCTCATCTCTGTGAATCGGAGCCAAAGCTCCCACAGGGCCTCAGTGTCTCCTCAGTGTCCCCTCAGTCCCCCCCCAGGACAGAGCTGAGTCCTCCTGAGGCTGACATCTGGTGGCCCATTGTCCTAGGAAAAAGTTGCTGCCCCTGGTCCGGAGTCAGGGGTTGGGAGGGGCAGGGGGAGAGTGAGGGCCCCTGGAGCTGAGGTGGAGAAGGGGAGGGGCCCTGTCCCCCCAGAAGGGACACAGAGGAAGCTGGGCCTTCTCCCCCACCACCACCCAGTGCAACAGAGTCCAAAATTCTCCCCCTGTGGAAACAGAGACCTGGGGCCCAGCCACCACCCCAAACCTGGAGCTTTGCCTTCCCCTGCCCCAGGGGGTCAGCACCCACAGCTCCAGGGTCAGGCCTCTCCCAGGTCTCTTTCCTGCTCGCTGCTTCCGCCTTCCTGCCTCAGTTTCTCCCAGTGGGTTTCCTGTGCTTTTGCTTCCCCCATGGGGGGGGGATGGGGGGGCGGATACAAACCTCATCCACAAGGCCTGAGGGGTTCTGACCCTCCCACCCTGCAGGGTGAACAGCGCTGAGGTTTCAGGGGGACAGCCTCTGTCCCCTGCTCCCCTTCCTGCTGCCAGGTCCCCCCTTTGTCCCCTCAGCTGTTCTATCACCCCAGTGCTGAGTGACAGTCCTACTAGGAAGGAAGCAAAATGGGACAATTGCTGGCCAGTGGCTGACCCAGACCCAGGGCTGGACATCCACGGGCTAGTCCTTTAGCCCCTTGATGAAAGGGAACAAGTTGGCAGGCTTGGTAGTGCACACCTGTAATTCCAGCAGCTCAGGAGGCTGAGGCAGGAGGATCACGAGTTCAAAGCCAGCCTCAGCAAAGGCAAGGCACTAAGCAACTCAGGGAGACCCTGTCTCTAAATAAAATACAAAATAGGGCTGGGGAGGTGGCTCAGTGGTCGAGTGCCCTGAGTCCAATCCCTGGTACCCCCCCCCCTCCAAAAAAAAAAAAAAAAGAAAGGGAACAAGTCCATCCCAGGATCTCGGGGCCTTGGCAGTGTCACCTGTGAAATGGGCCCAATGAGAGACTCCTTGTCAAAGATGAGGGCCACGGCAGGACAATGTGCTGTGGGGATTGCAACTCCTTATTGAGTAATCCTCTGATGTCATCACTGATGGTATTGCATAATCACTGATGTCAGTTCCCAAAGCTTTGGGACCAAGCAAGAACCCCTCCAAGTGGTGACAATACCTCATACTAAGCTCCCAGCTGGCAGTCATTGGATGTCAAACTCATATAGGGGACAGAGATGGTCACAAAGAAAATGGAAAAGCAGAGAGTAGGACCAATGGCATGTATGTCCTGTGGCAGTGATGGTGTCACCAAAGGAGGAAGGGGGACTCCAGGGTCAGAGAGCCTGAGTTTGGGGTGAAGCTGGGTAGAAGCAATGATGACCCTGCGCTCCCAGGAGTCCCCTCTGGATTCAACTAGAAGTGACAGAATGAAGGGAACAAGAGATGGAAAACTTTGAAGGCAGAAACAGGGTTTCTTTGCAGCCAGGGGATTGTCTTCCTGTGTGACTTTCTGCAAGTTACCTAACCTCTCAAAGCCAAATGGTCCTTGCCTGGTTTTGTTTTTTTGGTCCTGGGGATTGAACCTAGGGACTGAACCACATCCCCAGCCTTTTTTTTTTTAGACAGGGTCTCGCTAAGTTGCTGAGGCTGGCTTTCAATTTGGGGCCCTCCTCCGTCAGTCCGAAGTCTTGGGGATTACAGGCATGTGCTACCGTGGCCCGACCCTCAGCCCTTTTTATTTTTCTTTTGAGACAGGATCTTGCTCAGTTGCTTAAGACCTTGCTAAATTGCTGAAGCCAGCTTTGAACTCGTGATCCTCCTGCCTCAGCCTCCCAAGCTGCTGGGATGAAGGGGTGCGCCACCGTACCCAGCTTTGTGCTTACCTGTAGAGTGGAAGTGTTGTCACCCTCCCTCAGTACCATGCTCCTGGGGCACAGGGCTGCTCCCTCCCACCTTCTGGGATGACCATGACAGTAACCTACACCTCCTGGGTGGGTCCCTGTGCCAGGCACTTGGCTAACTGCTATAGCGTGGATCTCATTGAGTGTTCACACCACCCATGAGACAGGTTTCTCCTCATCCCCATTTTACAGATGAGGAGACTGAGACACAGGAAGCTGAGTGGCTTGTCCAAAGTCACTCTGCTCACAGGTGCTGGGGGTTGGAATAGAAGTTTTTGAATCAGGAGGCTCTGAACTTGACCTGGCACCGCAGAATCCGAGGTAATCCATTGATCCAAATACGGTTTGTTAGGTGCCTGCAGAGGTCAACCTGACAATCCCCCTGCTTCCTCAAAGGCCCATCCTCACCCTTTCCCAAGCTCAGGCAGATTGTGAGTGAGGCGTGCCTGAGCTCATGACAGGTCCCTGAGCATACTGGGGAGGATGTCACCACAGGCTGCATCCTGCCACCTGGGCACTAAGGATTCGCACTCTTCCCAAAAGACTTACTAAGTCCTTTGGCTTCAGGGACAGTCCTGGGCACCTCTCACTTCCACCCAGCCACCCACCCCTAATCTAGCCACACCCTCTGGAGAGGGCCAGAAGTGAGGTCAATGGCCGCTTTCCCATGGGGGGCCCAAGGCCTGGACCTGTCCACAGGAAAGCCCAGCTTTGACGTCACCAGGCCTGGCCCCCTGCCCTAGTCCTGCATTCCTCAGCCACATAGTACGGAGCACAGAAGTTCCTGAATCTTCCTGAGCCTCAGTTCCCTCCTCTGTACAATGGGATTGATCATCCTGATTGTCGTGGGGTTTAGATGTCACAGTGGGGCTGTGACCATGCTCCTGGGGCACATGGCGAGCTCCCAGCAGTGCTGCTTCCCTCCTGCTTCTCTCCTCCCAGACTTAAGGCACTCATTCCATCCACCAAGAAACCTTGAGCCCAGCCGTCTTCACAAAGCCTCCTCATCCTCCTCCGTGCTGGCCTCTGTGATCACTCCCCGCTGAGAGGGCAAAACCAGGGGTACGGCCACACACACCCCTTCTCTCACCCTCCCCCCAGGACTGGATGAGGCCGTTGAGGGTGAAGTCAGTTCCAACAGGGTGAGCAGAAGTGGGGGGGCCCACAGCGAGGATTGGGCTGTGTCTGAGGGTCAGAGGGTCCACCTCCCAGGTCTCCCATGTGGCCTGCCAGGGTCTGTGGTGGGGAGACACACTATGTCACATGTAAAAGGTGATAGATCATGCGGTCCCCCACTTTATAGATGAGCAAACTGAGGCCTCGTAAGGATAAGAGGCTTAGCCAGAGCTGGGAGGGGTCTGGCCCTGGCTGCAACTGCCAGTCCACCCCCCAGTTAAAAGAAGGGAACTATGTTGCTTCCTGCCTCAGAGTCCACACGCTCACTGTGGGCACGATGACCTCGTCCTGTGGATGGGAGCCAGGTGCCATGCAGAGACCAAGGCTGTTGGCCTCCAATCCCAAACCCTAATCCAGCCTTGGCTCAAACCAGGGAAGCTGCTCCTCCAGGGCAGGTCCTGCGGAGGAGAACAGACATTGCATTGCTTTTGCGTCTACACAGCTGCAGGTCAGATCACCAAACACCGAGCACCATTACAACCCAAGCCACGGTGCTACCAAAATATCACCAAAACCAACCTAGAGGTCTCCATGCAGTATTGGTGACCTGCATGTCCCCTTTTCACAAGTGGGGACACTGAGACTCAGAGAGGGCCCACAGAGAGGTCGTGGTGAACCACAGCCCAAGTGGGTCTGGCCAGAAAGCCCCAGTCCTCTCTAGCCAGGTGCTGACACAGTGCATGGGGCCCACACCAGAGGTGCCACTACCCGCTGTGGTGAATGGGACCCTGGGTAGCAGCTTCCTTCCCGGGCCCTTCCCTCAGCCCTTCCGGCTCACTTTCCCTGGAGAGTCCCCCAGAGATCCGTCACAAGTTCCAAGGATGGCCCCCACCCAGCGTGGCCCTGCACTGGCTACTCCTGGGTCTGGTTTTGACCTGTGCACATGTAGGGGTTTCTGGAGTATGTGCACATGTGTGCGTGTGTGTGTGTAAGCGCTCACCCACACATGTCTGCCCATGGGCCAGGGCCCCTCACAGGCTCACTCCAACCCTCTCCCACCCACACTGACTTCCTCTCTTTCCCCTTTCTCTCCCCTTTCTCTTCCCTCTTGACTCTTCACTTTCTCTCTTTCAGTTCTCGCTCCCTTTCTGATCCTGAGATATCTGAGCCTCACCCTCTTGGCCATCCACCAGGAGGCCAGGAGGCTCCTCTGCAGATATTCAGAGACTGGAACAAGCGCAGAAGCAGAGTGAAGGCCGCTGACCAGGACTCCCAGGCCAAGTCTGGGCCCAGCCAGCCTTCCAGCTGTCCTGGGGTCTCAGGGGGAGCCGCTTTCCTACCTGCATCTTCTGCCTGGACCTCAGACCTTTTCCAAACTGCTCTGTTCCCTTCTCAGGGCTCTGCCTGCCCACCTGCCCCTGACCTGCTGGCCGCCCGGCCTTCCTCCCTCTCCACCATGTGTGTTCTCCCTCCCTCTCTCTCCCTCCTCCTCTCTCTCCTGCTCTTGTCTCCCTCTGTCTCTCTCTCCTTCTGTCTCTCCCCCTTTCTCTCTCTCCTGCTCTTGTCTCCCTCTCTCTCCCTCTCCCTTTCTCTCTCTCCCTCTCTCTCCCTCCTCCTCTCTCTCTCTCCCTCTCTCTCCTTCCTACTCTCTCTCTCCCTCTCTCTCTTTTTCTCCTGCTCTTGTCTCCCTCTCTCCCTCTCTTTCTCTCTCTCCTTCTCCCTCTCTCTCCCTCTCTCCCTCCTCCTCCTCTCTCTCCTGCTCTTGTCTCCTTCTCTCTCTCCCTCTCTCTCCTCTCTCTCTTTCCTGCTCTTGTCTCCCTCCCTCTCTCCCTCCCTCCCTCTCTCTCCCTCTCTCTCTCCCCCCCTTTCCTGCTCTTGTCTCCCTCTCTCTCTCCCTCTCTCTCTCCCTCTCTCTCTCTCCCCCCCTTTCCTGCTCTTGTCTCCCTCTCTCTCTCCCTCTCTCTCTCTCTCCTTCTCTCTCTCTTGCTCTTATCTCCCTCCCTCTCTCTCTCTCTTTCTCTCCTGCTCTTGTCTCTCTCTCCCCCTCTCCTGCTCTTGTCTCCCTCTCTCTCTCTCTCTCTCTCTCTCTCTCTCTCTCTCTCTCTCTCTCTCTCCTTCTCTTTCTCTCTCCTGCTCTTGTCTCCCCCTCCCTCTCCTCCCCCCTCTCTCTCTCCTTCTCTCTCTCTCTCTCTCTCTCCCTCTTTCTCTCTCTCTCTCTCTCCTTCTCTTTCTCTCTCTCTCCTGCTCTTGTGTCTGTCTGTCTGTCTCTCTCTCTCTCTCTCTCTCTCTCTCTCTCTCTCTCTCTCCTGCTCTTGTCTCTCTCTCTCTCTCTCTCTCTCTCTCTCTCTCTCTCTCTCTCTCTCTCTCTCTCCCTCTCTCTCTCCTGCTCTTGTCTCTCTCCCTCTCTGCCCTCCCTCTGCCCAGCCCTGCTGGTGGAGTGGAGCAGGCCGGGCCACAGCTCCGAGGGCTGTGGAAATGAGAAGGTCGCACCTCGCACCTTACCAGGAGAGTGGGTCTGCCCTCCTAATGAGGAGGAAGGAGGCCTCTTCTCGGGAATTAATGAGACCACCAAGAACAAAAGAGGCGACCAGTAGAGGCCAGAGAGGCGGGGCGGCGTTAAGCCGTCCCCGCAGAACCACACGGCGGCAATAATAGAGTGAGGAAAAATGGAGTCAAGATCCCTGTGGTAAAAACTATTAGAGGAGGCGAATTATAAAACTATTAACCAGAATGTAACTCCCAATTAAAAGATGATTTAACACTGGAACCTGATGGATGAATTTTGATTAAATGGAGAACTATTAGGAGCCCAGGGATAAGGCTGCTCCTGCCAGTTCTAAAAGTTAAAAGGCAGTTTGATATAAAAATTTATAAATTAAGGTTAATTACTTTAAATAACATGGCTGGAAGCAATGAAAAGAAATTTGTCAGAATCTCCAGAGTTTGGGGCAAGACAGATACAGATGTCCGGGCTGGCCCCTGGGAAACCAGAGGTCAGGGCGGGGACACTCGAGGCCAGCAAGAGGGCAGCGGATGGCCACCTTCCACCAAACCCCACCAAGAAGTGAGTGGCTGGACGAGGGGGCCAGGGTGGGGATCCCCTGGTGTTCTCCCACCTGACTCCATCAGCAGGGTCCCCAGTCCATGACCCCAGGTAGGGGTGACAAAGGTGCACCACCTCAGTCTTGTCCCCACCAAAGAGAAGTCATGGCACCCCATGGCCTGCCTCTCCCTGCTCAAGGCTCCAGCCAGGGCTGAGCAGGCCCAGGAGAAGGCGGCCCTGTGCTTAGGGCTGCTCAAGCCACACTCCCTGGTTGCAGCCCAGATCCGACACTCACCAGCCCCCGACCTCAGGACTCCGGCTGGGCCTCAGCTCCTCATCTGTACTGTGGAGGGAACAGACTCTCCTTGTGGGACTGTCCTGCAGATCAGAGGCAAAGCCCTCAGCTCAGCCACTGGCCTGGGAACAGCAGTGATTTCCATCTGTCCCCCAGGTCACATCCAAGTGGTATTTCTTTACCCAGACACGTGGGAAACACTATACGGACACAGTAAAAATACCCCTTAGGTTTCCCAGCACCCCTTGAAGTCAGGTGTGTTATCATTCACAATTCACAGGCCAGGAATCAGAGGCTCAGGCACAAGTTCTAGGACGAGCAGCTGGCAGTGGCCGGCCTGGTGATCCCTTTCCCATTCCCATGAAGCCTTTCACTTTCACTTCTGCTGTGCCTCTTTATACAAACAGTAACACTGACAGGAAGGGTGTACAGGCATGCCCAAGGGGGCTCAAGAAGCCCAGGTGCTGACATGGGTGCTGACGGCACAGGTGGTTTTCTGTTTGTTTTTAATTTTGGGTGCTTTTTAGGGATTGACACTTTACCACTGAGCTACCTCCCTGGTTCCTTTTACTTTTTATTTTGAGACAGGATCTCCCTAAATTGCTGAGACTGGCCTTGAACTTGGGATCCTCCTGCCTCAGCCTCCCCAGTTGCTGGGATTCCAGTGTGTGCCAACATGCCCAGAGACACAATGTTTTTACTTCACCTTTATTGTTGATGTTGTTGTTGTTTATATAAAGAAGAAATCAGAATACGCCAGACACAGTGGTTCATGCCTGTAGTCCCAGTGGCTTGGGAAACCAAGGCAAGAGGATTAAAAGTTTGAGGCCAGCCTTGGCAACTTACGGAGACCCTGTCTCCAAAAAAAGAAAAAGAAAAAAAGAAGAAATTATAATAAACAACTTCCAAGTGAATATGATAATGGGTGATTCCTGGCATGTAGATTATAACTCATTAAGGCTGGTTTTTTAAAAATGAGTGGGGGTACCCCAAAGCAAATGGCCCACACTTTCTTTGCATTGCACAGTGTGTGGTGTGAGCTAAGTCTTGTAAGACCAAGAAAGGCAGATCGGATGGGTGGGGGCCCTGGGACGAGGCCTTCGAGACTGTCTTGCAGAAGCCAGTGAAGGCAGGCACTGAGGAAGAGGAGGCCGATACTCAGGGCCCAGCTCACCACGTGGCTGGTGCCTTCTGCTTTCCAGGTCCTTCAATGGGGGGCAAGGGAGGGGCAACTTCATGAAAACACTCCCTGGGTTAGCTTTCCATTACTGTGGCAGGCCCGAGAGAGAATCAACTTCCAAAGAGAAAAGGTCCATTTTGACTCACAGTTTGGGAGGTTTGTTTATTTATTTATTTATTTATTTATTTATTTATTTATTTAAGATGAACACAGTACCTTTTTTTAAAGTTTATTTTTTAGTTGTAGGTGGACACAATACCTTTATTTTATTTTTATGTGGTGCTGAGGATCGAGCCCAGTGCCCCACATGTGCTAGGCCAGGGCTCTACCACTGAGCCACAACCCCAGTTCTTGGGAGGTCTCTTGATCAGCTGGTCCTCTTGCTTTGGGCAAAGGAACCCATCATGGCAGCAACATGTGGAACAACCTCTCAGGGAAGCAGGGGGACAAGAGAAAAGCAAAGAGGGAACTCGGATTTCACATGCCCTTCAACGATATGCACCCAATAGCCTAAAGATCTCCCACTAGGCCCCACCTCTTAAAGGCACACCACCTTTCCACAGCGCCTCCCTGGGACCAGGCCTTTAATACATGAACCTTTGGGAGACATTCCAGACCCAAACCCTTGCACTCCCCCAAATACATAGGCAGAAAAATAATACTGCGATTGAACAGTTTGTCACAATAGTGAAGATCCTGTTTACAGTGTTACTACGATTGCTCTTGCTGTCGGGAAAGCAGCAGGATGAGCACAGCATTTCCTAAAGGGAGTTCCAAAGAACACTTCTCTGACTACAGATTTTCTTTTTTTTTTTTTTCCACATAAAACTTATGAACACCCAGGAACTGAAGCTCTATGGATCACACCTCGAGGAATGGAGGGGAATGGAGGGAACCTAAGTCCCTGAATCCGACAGGCTGGGTTCGATTGCAGCCTGTTTCCAGTGTGGCCTTGGGTCATTTGTTTCCTTGCTCTGGGCCTCAACTTCCCCAGCTGTAAAATGGAGGAACTAATGCCCACCTCAGAAGTAGCTGCGGTGAGATTTAGATTAAACGTGGCAGTTACAGGTAGGCAACAAATGTCTGTCCCCCGAATTTCACACATGAATTGTACACGCAGTGAATAACAGCCAGGACTCACATCTGGGTTTTCTGTCGCGTGGGGAGGAGGGAACCTCCGTCCAGCCTCAGTGGGGCAAAGGAGGTCACCTTCAGGATGGGCTGCTGAGGCGTCACACAGCAGAAGGCCTGGACCAGGCAGGACTGAGTCGACTCCAGCGCTGAGGGACTCTGGGACCAAAGGAAAGTCATGTCGCTGCTCAGGTTTCTGCACCTGTGAAGTGTGGATAGAAGCAGTGCCTTCCGCATGAGGCTGTGAGGCAGAAAATTAATGCAGATAAAATGCTCACAGCAGAAATTGACGCCCAGTGAGCGCCGGGTAAATGTGAGCTATTGTTTTTGTTACTATTACTGTTCTCTGCTGGGCTCCAAGTCCTGAATTCTTGCCCCAAAGGGTCCTGAAAAAACAGGGTGACAACCCAGTCTGCCAGGATGACCCCTCTCTGGTCTGTCCTTCCCAGAGACCAGTCCCGTTATGGCTTCTTCATGTCCCTGTGGGGATTTTGCTAATGACATAGGCCCTGATGGGGATAATGACATCGGCCTGTGCTGAGAGAGGCCTGTGATGGGCTGATCCTCACGGGCTTCATCTCACTAACGGAGAATCCAGGTTACCCTCACCCCCATCTCACATATGAATGGGGTCCTCTCAAATCAGACTGCTCCCTGTGAGATGAGCCAAATAGGCTATCACATCCGCTAATTGTCAATGGGAAAACTCAAAGTTAAGGGGCTCTCCTGCCACCAGACAGGGTCGAGAACCCAAATTTCCTGACTTCTAAGCCCAGTCTATTCCTCCTGTGTTGTGCCAAGCCAAGCCCTACCTCCCAACCCCACAAATAAAATTATTCTACATTGTAACATTGTCCTCTTCACAACGGGCCACTTGTGCTCTCAGGATGAAGCTCACTGATAGAGTGTCCTTGGAGCAAGACACAGTGGCACACACCTGTAATCCCAGACACTATGGAGGCTGAGGCAGGAAGACCTCAAGTTTGAGGCCAGCCTCGGCAACTTAGTGAGGCCCTACGCAACTCAGCAAGACCCTGTCTCAAAATAAAACATAAAACGGGCTGGGGATGTGACTTGGTGGTTAAGCACCCCTCGGTTCAACCCCTGGTACAAAAAAAAGACTGTTCTGGTCATGATCAGAAATCCAATTGCCCTGGCCCATCCTACTGCCCATCTCTAGGCACCACCCATTTCCTCCCACTTCGGGCTTAACAGGGGCCTTTCCTGGGCCCACAAATCAAACTGTCATCTAAGCTCTAATGGCTTATAGAGGCCTTGGCCTGGGCCACCTCTGACCCCAAGGACGGAGCGGAGCTGATATTGTCGAGCCTCATGAGCCTCCTCCATCTCCCACAACACAGAGCTCAATGGCCACAGTGACACCATCCTGAGATATAGCTCTAAGGGGAGAGGTCAAGGGTTAAAGGTCAGCATTAGGGTCTGCTGCATCCCTTCCCTTTCCAGCTCTTCTCTCCCTCCCTTCAGTGCTGCTGAACTCTCTGAAGCTCAGTCATCTCGCCCTTACAAAGGCCTTCACAGCACCCACTTTGCTGGTTGCCTTGGGGACTAGAACTGCATGCTCCCAGAGCTGGTGGCCAGGGATGGCATCCCCCAGGGACAGCCCAGCCTGTGGCTCTGGGTCTCCCCAAGGTCATCTCCCTGCAGTGCTGCAGAGAGAACATGGGGATGCAGTCTCAGTTCTCCCAAAGCTTCTTAATGCCCTTGACATTCCTGACAAGGTCAAACTTCTCCCAGCCCTCTCGGCCATCTCCCCTCCCTCAGCGGCACAGCCTGGATCCTCTGTCTCCCCACAGACCTCCCCACACTCCCTGCCTGCAGGTGCCTGGCTCTCCTGCTCCCCTTGGCCTTCTATCTTCCTCTGTCACAGGTAGACACCTTACCCGTGCTGAATCTGAGATTTGGAGATGTCTTTAAATTCTCCCTAGTATCACTACCCCTGCCCAAGCAGCTGGGGCCCAAAAAGGACCAGAGAGTTCCTTGGAAGGGTAGAGACTGAGAGTCCTGCACTGCACATTTTTGGTGCTGTGATATAGGGTTGTCCTTATTATCAGGCACAGTGACACTATTTATTTATTTTTGTTTTTTTTTTTAATTTTTCTTACTGGGAATTGAACCCAGGGGTGCTTTGCCACGGAGCTACACCCCCAGCCCTTTTTATTTTTTATTTTTTATTTTGAGACAGGGTCTGGCTAAGTGGCCCAATCTGGCCTCAAACTTGCAACCACGCTCAGTGCGACACGATCATCACTCCACAGTCTACTCCTTGAGGATCTCGCAGTCACATTGAGGGAATAACCTGAAGTCCGCTGACAACCTGCAGGTCTGAGCTGCCTGTAAAAGACGTGCCTTCTAGAAGGAGTGAGTGACCGGAGAGGCTGCTCTGGAGCGGAAAAGACTTAACTCTGTCCAAAGAAAAGGAAAAAGGGATGAGTCGGCATTTGACAAGGGGTGAGCGTTTCTGGAGAGGACAGTTGGGGGTCTGTAAAGGTCCAGATAAGAAAGGACATCAATGGGGCCGGGGTTGTGGCTCAGGGGCAGAGCGCTGGCCTAGCATGTGCGAGGCACTGGGTTCAATCCTTGGCACTCCATAAAAAATGAATAAATAAAATAAAGGTATAAAAATGTTGTATCTATTAAGAAAAAAGAAATGAATGAAAGAGAGAGAAGGGACCCAGGCACTGAGCAGTCTGGAGCGGGAGACGAGAGGGACAAGGCCCAAAGGGCAGGTGGAAACAGATCACCCCGGGCTGGAGCACAGGCTGGGGATCTGGGCTGTAGCCCCTGGGTCTGGGGAGCCAGGGAAGGTTTGGGGGTGCTGGAATAAAATAACCAAATCTTTTATAGAATGCTAACCAGTGGCCAGTGGAGAAAGGGGAGGGAGGAGAAACTGGGGTGGGGACCAGGAAGAAAGCCTAGGCACAGCCAGGACAGGGACAAGAGGCTTGACGTGGGACACATTCAAGAACTGACAGGGACCAGGGAAGGGAAAGGAAGGGGGAGACGGGACTCCAGGTCATCACTGTAAATCTCTCACTGCCCCTTAACCCACCTCTGTCCCCCTCATGGCCATCAATGTGCTCTTGACATCTCTATCCTTCCCTCGGGGACCCAGACAGCCCTCTGTGGCTTTGCTCCTTATCCAACCCCCCCAGGGAGAATCTTCAAAGCCACAGACTCCCAGGCTGCTGGACCCTGGTATCCCTGGGGAAGCTGAACCACGGAACTCACAGGAAATGCAGTGCATTTACAATTTACAAGAGGTCAAGGGTTAGAGTTCACGGGTTCTGTAGGTTTCAGAGTCTGACGGCCTACCTGACTCTACCACCTGCTAGTTGTGTGAATTTGAACTGCCCAAGATCCTCAGTTTCTCAATCTGTAAAGTGGGGCTAATGTTGGTCCCTATCTCTTAGAGCTGTTAAAAGGACAGAAGGAGATAAAAGCATATAATGTAATGCCAGGCACACAGCAAGCACTCAGTAGATGTTGGCTTTTCTTTTCTTTCTCTCTTTTTTTTTTTTTTTATTTCTGGGCCAGGACTGGGGATCAAACCCAAGGTCTCACACATTCTGGGCCACTGAGCTACAACTCAGCTTATATTTTTATATAGCAGGTCTTGTGCCAGACACTAAGGAGGCATAAATGTATAAGGCAGGGTCCCTGCTGGGCATTATGGCACACTCCTATAATCCCAGGGGCTGAGGAGGCTGAAGCAGGAGAATCTCAAGTTTGAGGCCAGCTTCAACAACTTGGTGAGATCTTCAGCAACTTAGCCAGACCCTGTCTCAAAATTTAAAAATAATAAAATAAAATTAAAATACTTTAAAGGCAGGGTTTCTGCATTCACAGATCTAACAGGATGTAAGGTGGGGTGCTGGGGGAGGCCTTTCCATTTGGAGCTAAAGACAAAAGAAATAGAAGACACCAATCCAGCCTCAGGGAGCTCCCAGACAGGGGCAAGAGTAGTGTCATACACAAAGACTCAGTCTCTGCTTTTCAGAAGTTTTAGCTTGGGCTGGGGCTGCTTAGCATGAGTGAGGCCCTGGGTTCAATCCCCAGCACCAAAACACAAACCAAAACACAACACTGGGGTCTCATGGGAGGATCACCCTACCCTCCCATCCACCCAGGGAGCATCTAGCCTGTTGGGTGAGGGTGAACCTTTGCCACCAAGGCCTCCCTTCCTCAGCCGCCCCTTCTTATCCACTCACCTGGAGAACTGCTACTCTTTCTTCAAACATCACCTCCTCCAAGGAGACCTCCATGATTCCAACAGACACAGGAGTCTCCCACCCTGGTCCCTCCCAGAGCACTTTGCTCCCTCCTCCATCGGGACACTTCACATTCTGCACTGAAGGAGACTGTGCCTGTGTGTCTGCCTGCCTGTCATCTGTCTGTCTGTCTCCAGGTCACCTTCCTGACAAGGCCCATATTTGTGAAAGTCAAAGTGACCTGGCCTCACTCGAGGTCTGCCATGTCTCCCTGACACTGAGGGTGATGCTGAGCATCTCTCTGGGACCTCAAACAAGATCCAGGACAGCAAGAACAATGGAGATTCTGGGAAGTCCCCTGCATGCTCTGGCCGCACCGTGCCAGCCTGCTCCTTACAGCAGCAGTGTTACGCGTGCCACAGAAGCAGCGGCAGTTCCTCTGTCCTGTCTCCACCTTGGGCGGCATGCCCTGGAAAAACACCACAAATATAACACAAATCTGTTACCAAACAAAACGACAAGGGCATGGAGCCAGGAAATCGCAGAGCCTGCCCAGAGCCCTCCAGCAGGCCAGGGCCTCTTGGCCCATCTTTTGGACGGTTCATGCAGGCCAAAGCCAATAGCAAGGCACGTGTCCAAAACGTGTTGGACAACAGAGATCTAAACACCCAGAGAGCTTCTCTGCTTTCCCTTCCTCCTGCACGGGCTGCTCCCCAGAGGTCAAAGTGCAGCCCCAGGGAAGAACTGGGTTCACATCCTGCCAGGTGCACAATCTTAGACAAAACATTTGGCCTCTTGGAGCCTCAGCTTCTTCATCTAGAAAACGGGTATGATCAAGGCTGGGCAAAGGACCGTGATGAACTTGCATTTGGAAGAGCTTTGTGAAGGAGACAAGGGGCATGAACCATTTGAATTGTTGCCATATTATTGTTATTAGAACAGAAGAGCAGAGATTCAAGCCCCTGACCCCTGGATCAAGGGTCCCCAGCATCTGCTCTCAGCTGGGTTTTCTGATCCAAGGTCCAACAAAGCATGCACCAACTGGTGAGAAAGAGGAGGAGGGTAGGTGTGTGCGTGAGTGTGTGCCTACCCATGTATGCATGATCTGTGCATGCATGTCCACGTGCACTTTGCATGTACACACCAGTGCGTGCATGCAGGTGTGTCTGTGTGCATATCTGTGCGTGTGTGCACACCAAAGTGTGCTTGTGTGTGTGCATGCATATTTGCATTTGCGTGCATGCAGATGTGTGGGTGTGTGTAACTGTGTCTGCCTGGGATAAGGAGAGGAGGGGATGGAGGGAAGAAAAGGAGAAATCATCAAGAAGAAAAGAAGAAAAGCACCGGGAAGAGGAGGACTGAGGTATTCGGTTACATGATCTAAATTCTAATCAAACATCATTTAAAGCGTGTTTTATTTCAGCCTCGGGAGAGCCGGTCCCTCCTGGCTGCTCACCATGGCAACGGGCCGCTCATTTCAGAAGTGTCATGCCACATTATCGTCCTGCCGCCTCACACGCTCTCGCCGCCTGACAACTTCGCTCTGCCCCTTGCGACAACCATCCTCGCTCCACCGGTTTATTTTTGGTGTCAGCCGGCCCCCCCCTTCCCTGCCCCTCCCCACCATCAGTGGATTGAAAGACAACCTCGGCCCTCCAGCCGGTGAGCAACGCAGCCTGTTTGGTGATAAGAGATAATTTGAGAAGATATTTGCTTACATGTGTATGAACAATTTGCTGCATTAAGACAATTCCAGCCGGTGTGTGAGGATGGGGAGGGGGTGGCCGGTGCTCTAGCTGACAACACCCCCAGAAAGAGGAAGGAGGGGCCCCTCTCTCTTCTCAAGGCCC
This sequence comes from Urocitellus parryii, assembly GCF_045843805.1. Classification (NCBI taxonomy): domain Eukaryota; kingdom Metazoa; phylum Chordata; class Mammalia; order Rodentia; family Sciuridae; genus Urocitellus; species Urocitellus parryii. The sequence goes on from NC_135537.1 coordinate 148,509,338, forward strand.
CTCCAATCTCCTGGGGGCCCTAGGAGATTCTCATCTCATCTGGCTGACTTCCCCAGCATCGGGAGACAGTAGGCCTGCAGCGAACTCGCTGTGTGACCTTGTGCAAGTTGCTCCCCTTCTCTGTGCCTCCCTTTCCTTATCTGGGTTGGACCAGTGTAGAACTGGGGATCCCTGCCAACTAGGGCACTAGGTGAATCAAGGATTCTAAAACAGGAGCTATAGAGAGAGCGGCAAAGGGCTGAGGACCCTGACAGTGGATTGTCCCCTGATCTCCTCACCATTGTGCAACAGACAAGGGAAGAGGTCAGCCTGCGGCAGCCCCCATTTATCCATAGGACAGCCCCAGCTCAGAAATGGTGGGGGGTGTGGGAGGAGTCCTGAAACTCCCCATTCTGGCGAAGCCTGGGAAAATCCCAGACCTAGGATCAGAGGCTGTCCTGAGAGGGTGTGTCTTGGAGAGCCTTCCCGCTCTCCAGTCACACTCCCACGCACATGTGCTCCCACATGGAGTCTCCCAGATCAGGGGCCAGGGTGCAGGCACAAAGGCAGGTGCAGAAGAAGTTGGCAGGGAGGTGCTCCCTGAGACCCGAGGAGGAGGACATGACCTCTAAAGCCAAGCACAGAGACAGTGGGATGAAAGGCAAGGTGGCCCCAGCCCGAAACCTCCACCCACTAGGAGCCAAGAACCACCAGAGCTGCCTCCTGTGAAGGCTTCCAAGTGGGCCGGGCCCAGCACTTAGGACTGAGGGTAGAGCCCCCTTTCTAGCTGCTGTGATCTCCAGTGCAGGAGGAAGAAGGCCTGTGCCTCTATGGACTCATCTGTCAAGTGGGTCTGATAATGGTTCCTTCTCCACATGGTGGCTGTCAGGACTCAAAGGAGGTTTGGTAATTTGAGGACTACAGTGGGCATTCAATAAATGTCAGTCAATAGAAGTTGTCATAGTAACTGGGGACTGAGGAGCAAGAGGTTTGCATTGACTGGGCCTCATTCCCCACCACCTCAGTCTCCTGTGCACCTGGATTCTGTAGCTGGTTTGATTTCCACTCAGGAAATGTCCTGGGGAGGACAGACACCCCCGGACGGACCTGTCTTGCACACTCATGAAAGGTCTCTGCTTGGTTTCTTTGACCCCTCCAAGAGGTCATCAGATCATGCAGGGTGATTTCTTCCTCCCCCTCACTTTATCTCCGACATTCAGGGTTGGGGTAACCAACCTCCTCAGCAGGACCCCACAGAGCTCCTGAAAACATAAGGCCCACTGAGAACTTAGACCTCCACTTACCTCACCCGACTAGCCTGCGCCCTGACCTGAGGTCCAACCCAGACTCCCAGGAAGAACTGTTCCAGGGAAAGCCAGAGTAGGGAGGGAAATGCCAGTCTCCTTTGCCATTAGGCTCTAGGTGGCAGGCCTTGGCAGACTTCTCTACCCCCGATGCAGGACGCAGTGGATCAGAAAAGCAGTAGGCTGCAGGGAGAGGGATCTCTTTAGGATTAGTGGGGCCAGCACCCAACCTCAGCTCCATTACTTCTCAGTAATGACCAGGGGCCTAGCCTCAGTGTTCCTATTCATGAAATGGGGATGACAATACATATTCACGGGCATGAAGTTGCTGGCATGATTAGAGACATGCCTAGCACATAGTAGATATCCAATAAAAATCATAATGACCAATAATATCATAATAATGAATAACATTATAAATAATAAGGACCAAGTGGACCAAATACTGCCCCAAGTGGAACAGGAAGCTATTTCCCTTCTACCTGCTCAAGGCCTCCACGTAGATGGCAGTGGCTGAAGGCTTACCTGGCTAAAACCTGGTACCCTGGGCCCTCTTTTTCTCCTCCTTTTCTGAACCCTGCCTTGCTCCACAGCTCTGAAGGGCCTGAAAGGTGATGGGCTGGGGACTGTCCTGCCACATGCATGGCCCAGTGGAGCTCTTTCCTTTGAATCACAGGGTCTCAATGCTCCACTCACTGGGAACTGGAAGGTTGGAGGCTGAGCACTTGGAGGGGCAGGGTAGGAAGCTTTGGCCCAAGGAGGAAAAGTTGAGCCCGGGGTGTGAGCAGCGGCTGTATGGCCAAAAACAGGACTTCGGCCATGAAAGCGGTGAGGTTTGCTGAAGGCCAACCTTTCCCACCCCACAAGCACCCGGTGCCCACCCAGATCCAAGCTCTCCAGGCCTAGGGCACAGGATTCAGGGACCTGGGTCCTCAGCCTCCTCCACCCCTCCCCGCCCAGAGGCCTTCAGCTGGGCCCCTGACCCCCTGAGCCTCAGTTTCCACGTGTGCCCTGAGGAGATGAGGCGGCCCTGCCTCCTGGAGGAGCACTAGAGGGGATGTGTGACATTCGGGAGGGGCCAGGGGCCACCGGATCGCGACAGAAGCAGGCAGCTGAGTGTGGCCGTGGCTTGGAGCTTTCACCTGCGCACCTCTCCCCAAACTGCAGGCGGACGGCGGGGTGAGGGCGACGGCCAGGGACAGGAGGGGCGGCGACCCCCGGGGCCAGGCGGGTCCCCAGGGCCGCGCAGCCCCTCCCGCCGGCGCGGGGGGCCTTGGGGGAAGGGGCCGCGGCGCCCGGCTCACCTCCCGACGGTGAAATGTGGCCATTTACCTTCACGCTCCAGCGCCGCCACCTAAATCACTGTCTCCGCGCCCGCGCTCAAGGTTGCTCCCCAGCCCGCCGCCAACAAAGCGGCCGCCGCCACCGCGGGGACTCCGCGACCTGCGCCCCCCGTCGCAACAGCCACGCGTCCCCTCCCCGCCCCGCCCTGTGGTTGCCTCCTTTATTTTATTCTATTTGTTTTTATTTGTTTATTTTTGTCCCACGGACCCAGCTCAGAGAGCAGGTGGCCCAGGACCCCTCCCCCCACCAGCCCAAACCCATCTGAAGCCTAGTGTTGGGGTCGGGACCCCAGAGGAGGGTCTCAGGACAGCCCTGAGTGAGGAAGGCACTCTGTGCCACTTCCAGCTTAGATCCCTCTACCTAGCTGGGTGCCTGGAGTACAGGGTACATGAATATTTTTAAGCCACTAACTCCCTAGTGACTGTCACTCATGATGCGTCCTGTGTGCGTTCAAGTGCTAATCTGCAGAAGGTAAACACCCAGCTGTCCCTGCGACCCTGTTTTGGTGTTTCTTCTTCATTAGCCTCCTCCCTTCTGGTGCCTCCTGTTCCCCCCCACCACCACCACCATCTTTGTCTTTGTTCTCCCTGGGGGATTCACCACTTGTCACTTTTCTGTCCAGAGAAAGGAGAAATCATGGAAGGGGGGTACAGGAGAGGCCCCAGGCCCTGGTCTCTCAGTCCACAGGGAACCTCTTTGGAACAGGATGGGGAGCTGTTGTCACTGAGAACCTGAACCAGGGCCAGGAGGGGGCCTTAATCCTGCCCTGGCCTGGGGTACTCCTGCCTGCTGAGGTGGTGGCCCTGGGAGAGTGTGAATGGGGTCCCTGAGGGAGGGAAGCTCTGGAGGAGGCCTGGCCTTCAATCTGGCCCTGAGGCTCAGTGGAGGCTTGGCTCTGAGCTCCTCCATCTCTGGACCTGCATCCCTTTGCTCTGGTACTCATCTCTTTCGTTTGCACCTTATTTCTCTGTCTTGTCTGAGGATGGTGTCTCCTGCCTCTGATGGAGGGTTTCCCAGGACAGAAATGGTTTTCTTCATCCCTTGGGACCTGGGTTATAGTCCTCCCACCAAATTGAGGTCCCAGGGTAGGGCCTTGGGGCTCCCCCATCATACTGGGAGCTCCCCCCCCCAGTACAGGACCTACAAACTGGGACCACAAATCCCAACAAACTGGGGACTCTCCAAGGCCACAGGCTGGTCTCTCCCACCCAGACCAGGAGCCCCTCAGGCCCCTGCTGACCACACCTCACCTACCTCCAGGGTCCTGCCCCACTCTCAGCCACTGTGGTTCTAGAAGCCCTTGGGTCTGGACACAACACCAGCTGCCTCATGTCCTAGCTCTGTGACCTTAGACAAGTCACATGATCTCTAGGGAGTATGCCCAGGAAGTGATGAGGCTCCAATGAGATTTAGTAAAAAGGTCTAGCCCAGTCAGTGCCTGGTAAACAGTAGTTGTTCAATAAATTCAGATCTTGTTCCCTTCCCCTCCTGAGATTGAGAAGTATATTCCAAGCCTACTCTTCCCGCTTGGGCTAACAGACAGAGGACAACCAGATTTGGAAAGGAACGCCCACAAAACACACACACACACACACACACACACACACACACTCCCATCAAGCAACTGGGTAGTGGCCTCCTTCGTTAGGGGATGGGCGGTGGCAAGGAGTTAAATGTATTAAGCAATTTACAATTAATATAGAAGTCATTCCAGAGATAGCTACTAGAAAGAGTACAACAGGGCAATTAACCCACTAATACACTAGGCTATTACATCGCTATGTCTCTTATTTTAGCCCGAGGTGATTTGAAACGCATTGGATTAGAGGATATTACAGGAGATAGCATGAAAAATAGCTTAATGTAATGAGCCGTCCCGTGATGTCTGCTATTAAAGATGATTTGCAGTTGAAAACTACAACATACAGTAGTTCAGCTATTTGAGGACCAAGGGGGTGGGGGCTGGGGAGGTGCCGTTAACCCTTCCCTCCTGCCCGCTGCCCCACCCCCACCAGGCCCTCCGCCACCTTCATGCCAAGATTATCAAGTGCATCTTATTAGGCGACAATGGCTTCATTGGGAGATTGGAGATTGGAGCCTGAGGTTGATAAAGAACCAATAATCTGCTAATAACCTTTAAAAAATAGATTCCCCCAGGGAGCTGTACTAATGGGCTGAGGCTGGGGAGGGAGGTTGATTGGCAACTGGGCAGCCGAGGTGGAGGAGGATGTGGGATTAGGGTTGGGAGAGGCTTCCCTGGAGAGGGGGAGGTCGATACCCCTAGCTCCCCTGAATGAGAAGGCAGGAAGGTGTGTGGGTCATGGCCCACCGCTTGGAGGCGAGCCTGTAAGTTTGTGTATCGTATGTGTATGTGTGCATTAATTACAACACAAGAAACTAACGATTTTTGTTTTCTTCTTAGCCTTTGGAAGGTGCATCGCAGCTTTTAAAGGTTATTTCTTATACATTAGTCCCCTGGTCTTCACGGGCATCTGGAAGGTAGGTAGAATTAGACCTTCGTTGTACAATAAGGCATCGGCACTCAGAGAAAGCAAGTAACTTACCCAAGGTTCATGGAGCCAGTTATGTAATCAGCAGGAATCGAGGAGAGGTTTTGGACTGGACAGCGGGTGTTCAATGCTCTGTTACTCCAGCTGTGTCTGTGTTCTACCTAAGATGTCTCTACCTACCGCAAGACCCAGAGGGTCTTTTCTTCCAAACGTTCCATTGCTTTGCATCTTCGTTGTAGGTCTGGGATCCGGTTGGCCTCAGTTTCTGTGTCTGGGGAGAGGTAAGGCTCGATCTCATCTTTTGCAGTTGGGTTATGAGTGCATCTGCAGGTCCCTGTGTTTGATGAGTACTTATGGGGCAGAGCACACACACCTGCCCACCGCCATACAGTGGCCTAAGAGGCACAGGCAGAGGCCACAGGCACGCTTCAGCCCTTGGGGCATTGGGGGATGTCACCGGCTGCAGAAGTGAGCCCAAGGTGTTCTTGTTTAGGTGAGCGTACCTGGAATACCACGTGTGTGTGCTGGTGAGTGGCTGTCAGTGCTATGTACGTCCGAGGGTAGGAGTGTCTCTGGGCATATAGGTCTGTGGTTAGCATTTGTGGACATGTCACTATTGTGGTTGAATCTGGACTCATCACACTGTGTGTGTGTGTGTGTGTGTGTGTGAGAGAGAGAGAGAGAGAGAGAGAGAGAGAGAGAGGCGCTGCATGTGTGGTGCCCTGGGTCCGTGTCCGTGTCTGTGGACCCATGTGCTGCTGTGCAGCGCCTCTCCTGGTGCGGCCACCTCTGACAGCCACCGGGCCAGCCGGGAGCAGCCCCACCCCTCGCCCCCCTCATTGCTGTCTTTTTATCATCATTTGCTGCAAAAGGGAGCCCAGGAGGACGGTGATAAATAAGGGCCACTTAAAATACGAGACGACCACTCTGACTTTGGGGAATATTTCTTCTGTGGAGCAGCTGGTGCCGCCTCTGTCCTTGTGGAAAGGGGTCCCAGGGGCCACCAGCCCCTGCCCAGCTTCCCCAGGCTCCCTGGCCTCCTCCCAGCTGCCCCCTCCCAACCCTGGCCCTGCCAGTTCTGGTCTTGGAGGCCCTGGGAGGCCTGGGGAAGAAGGGGGGACAGATTCCTCTCCCACAGGCAAACAGGACAGGATAAGGGTGACCCTCAAGGGGTCCTTTTCAGGAGCTCTGTGGATGTTTGGAGGGAATTGGAGGGTCCAGGGCCTCAGCCTGGCAGGGGTCCCTTCTAATTCCATCTGTCCTCTTAGCCCAGGTGAGAGAGCCATTGGGGAGCCCCAGAGAGCTAAGACACACGGAGAGGCACACGTTGACTCACTCCACACAGTCACATGATTTGGAGCTCTCTGTGCCAAGCCTTAAGAGAAAGACAGAAAAACACACATCCCCTGTAGAGATGATGACATATACACACCATGATGGCCACATATATATATGCACACAGGCACGCAGAGCGTTCTAGAAGAGAACCAAGAGAAAGAAAAGAAAGGAATCAAAAATGAAGCTAAGAAGGCGGTGCAGATGTAAAAATGTGGATGTGAAGGATAGAAGTGGGAAGGAAGAAAGGGGATGGGGTAGAGGACAGCCCTATACAGACATACAGGTTGTTCACTGCAGAAGGGGGCAAGAAAAGACTGAAGTCCAACTGTATTGGCCAAGCCATACCCTCATATAAGACTGTGCCCAGCGGGAAGAAGGATGCCATTGATTGTTCACAGAAAGCACTATCAACCAGCCACATGGCTGGGTCCTTTCAGAAGTTTTCCCCATTTTCATAGGTACCTTATAAACCAGACAAGCCCAGGGACAGGGCTCTTCAACTGTCTGTAAAGCATGATTTCCTTGAAAAGAAAGAGCAGGAAAAGAAAGAGAGGAAGTAGAAACTGAGACCAAGGAGAAGAGGGAGAGAGAGAGAGAGAGAGAGAGGGAAGGAAATGGGTAAAGAAAGGAGAAGAAGGAGAAAGACAGAGTCCAAGAGGGAGGCAGGGAGGGGGAGATCAAACCACAGAGACTTTTTCTAATCAAATAACTTGTCACTATCACTGTCACTGTGCCAGGTGAAAAGCCAGGACTGTTCCATCATGGGGGATGGGAGTGTGTGGATTTGGATGAACAGATAGATACGTGTGTGTCTCGAGCTTCTCTCTCCCTCTCCGCACCCACGTTCCACTCACATGGACCTCCAAAGACCATCCTGTGTCCCTTCCCAGCTCACCCCAGGGGCCAGGGACCTGTCACATCTCATTCCCTCCTTCCAGAACCAGTGACGAGAAGCTGGGGAGAGGCAGGCTGGGGGGACCTGAGCTGACCTCTCCTCCTTCCATTTCCATCTTCAGCCACCATCCAGGGGTGCAATGAGGTCCTCATCTCCCATGGCCCCCAACACACACAGTACGATGCCCTGTCACTATCCATCAGGGGCTTTCCTGGGAGGAGAAAGCACAGAGCCCAAGTGTGGCTTTTCTCAGCGAGGGCACGCCAACCCCCAGCTCTCCCAGGTGGGGCTCTGGGGCCCACCGGCGCCCTCTCCTCTAGAGCTTCAGATTCCTGGGGGCCTCCCCCAACCCCAGTCTCCCCCCCACACACACACACTCCAAGCCCCCGGAACACCTTCCTGGCCTGTCCACCCTGGGGAAGAAGAAGGAACAAAGATGACAAGGGGCATTGATTGGATGCTGGGGACCCTAGCCCCTGCTCACAGAGACACTTCCATGGAGTCTTAACTCAGAAGCTCTGAGAGGTGAGGAAAGTTCAAGCCACAGAGGAGAGTGACCAGCTTGTCACCAGGGCCTCAGGAAAGGCTGCTCCTGGATCTTGATTTCAAATCCTGCTCTTTTCACGACAGCATCGGACTCTTCCCTTGAAATCACGCTGTCCAGCCCTTCAAGCCGATCATGGAGGCCTGGTGTGTGGGCACTGTGCTCATCAATGAACGTCACTGTCTCAGTCAACCCCACACCCCGGGGAGGAACAGTCCCCGAATGAGGCTCAGAGAGGTTGAGCGACTTGCCCAAGTTTCCACAGTCTCGGAATGGCAGAACCAACCGGGGCCGAAACTGCCTCCTGCCTCCTAAGTAACACCCTTTTCCCAATATGACAGTGACGTGGTTTCTGCACTATCCCCTACAGCCCAGCGTCGGCCACGAGACTGCCAGCCCACACCCAGCAGAGAGAAATTACAGGAGTGGAGGGTGGGGTGCCGAGGCCACAAGCAGACAAAGAGGGAAGAGTATTGGGGTCGAGGACTTTGCCTTCTCTGTCCTCTCAGGAGCGCTAGCCCCATTGTCCCCACAAGTGCCCTCAGATTGTCAGAGCCGGGGCCTCATCTGGTCCTCAGAATATATGGCCACAGAATAATATGACAGTTGAGGGAGGCGGGGTGGAGGGCTAGGGTGGAGGGACAAATGAAGAAGGCTCTGCACAGCCCCCAGAAGAAAACTTAATAGTCTGGGGGCTCCCTTGGGTCCTTCTCATTAAAAAAAAAAATCTCTATTTAAATGCAAATTTGTGCTGAAGCCACCATGGGTTGGCGGGAGGCAGAGCCTCCTGGCACTGACGACACAGACCCAGCCATTGGACCCTGCTCCCCAAGCCTGCCCTGGGGATCTGGGACCCTGTGCCCAGAAGCAAGCTCCAGCCTCAAAGAGCACCCCTTACCCCTAGGAAAGCCCCACCCAGTGTACCCCCCCATCTCCTCTGGGTCCCTGTGTGCAACCTCTGCATGGAAAAGCATCTGGGCAGGAGGCCGCCTGATACCTCACCCCTCCTCATCCTCACCCTTCCTTCAAGGGAAGAGCTGAAGGTTGACGAGGGAGAGCACAACCTATAAAGTGTGTGCCTGGTTTTTGACCTTCTTGTCCCCAAGCCAGAAAACCCTTCTCTCTCTCTCTCTCTCTCTCTCTCTCTCTCTCTCTCTCTCTCTCTCTCACACACACACACACACACACACACACACACACACACACACACTCTCCAGGTTTCAAAACAGACAATGGAAGGCCAACCCAGTCCTCACATCCAATTCAGGAAAGAAGTCAGGCTTCCAGCTAGGAAAATCTGCACAGAGTCCCTTCCTCCTGTGACACACACGCCACCCCACCCCCGCCACAGCCCCCATCAGTGTCACTCCAGAAAAGCAGACATGGGATGTGCAGATGTGGGGTTGACAGCTGAGACCCACACCTGCCCAGCACTCATGTCCTTGTCCCTGCCTGTCTCCCACAGAGGGGGCGCTCCCTCTCCTCCCCTCCGCCCCGCTCCCAAGCTCCCCACACCCCCAGCCCAGCCCAGCCCACCCCCCACCCAGCTCTCCAAGCCCATTACCTCCAGGGATAACTGTGTGGGTGAAGCTCTGGGCCTGGAGAGCTCTTCAGCCGCATTAACTCAGGATGAGGCGGAGTGGGGAGGGTTGCCCCTGGTTACCACCCTGCCCCCCCCCATCACCACTGAGGGTGTTAATTTTAGGGGAAGTGAGGAATGAGAGGCTTTGGAAATCCATCTAGGACACCAATACAATCACACGTCTCAAAACTTAGTTCTACGCTTCCGTTTCTGCCTTGCCAGGGAAACTGAGTCAAGAGCTTCACTGGAAGGGGCACAGATGATCTTGGGGTTTAGACGCCCCGGCTCCTCCCTGGAGACCCTGACTCCTCCCAGCCTCCGGTCTCCTTCCTGCTTCTCCCCTGGGGCGCCCCCTCCAGCCTTTGCTGGTTTCCCTCTGTGACTGCTCTGGGTTGGCTGGGCTGAGCAGAGCCGCCTTTGCAGAAGGAGGTGTGCGGGGATGGGACATTCAGGATTCAGGGCACACAGGAGACCCTCTACAGCTTCCCAGACAAACCCAAATTTCTGGCTTGTGTGATGAGGCTCTAGGCCTCTGCTGAGAAGAGGGAAGAGCCGCCGCCTATTCGCCCTCCACCTATCTTCCCACTCTCCTCCTCTCCCAGGGACGTGACGGGGCTCTGGGCATTGTGAACAAAGGTCTCTGGGACCAAAAGAGGTCAAAGAAAGTGTGGGCACCTTGGGTGCCAAGAGGCAAAACAGAGGCCAGAGGTCAGGAACGAGGGAGACCCCCCCCCATGCCTCCCTCTGAGAAAGCAGGCAGCACAGAGCTGGGGCCCGTGGATCCTCCACCAGAGATCTGGAGCCTGAGGAGGGTCCCAGAGTCACAGCTGGGAGGAGAAGGCTGGGACCTGGTCTCTTGACTCTGAAGACACAGGCTGACTCCAACTTGAGGGGAATTTATCCAGACCTGGGGCTGGGGTGTGGCTCAGTGGTAGCCTGTGTGAGGCACTGGGTTCGATTCTCAGCACCACCAATAAATAAATGAATAAAATAAAGGTCCATCAACATCTAATAAAATATACATGCATGCATTTGTACTCACAAGTAAGTTGATGTCTGAATGTGGCGATTTGTCAACCTATGTGTCTGTGATGTTTGTGGGTGAGAGCGTATCTATGTACCTGGGTTGGGTCACATATGGCCACATGTGTGCAGAAGGGCAGAGTTGGCTGAGGAGCAAAGGCCTCCCTAGCCATGTCTGCAGGGGTCCCTGGGTTCACAGCATCTCCCAGGGCTGTCCCCAGGAGGCAGCGGGGCCAGGGCAGAGCCCACTCTCAATCATGCCCCACCTCTGCCACCATCAGCTTCCTCCCAGAGCGTCCCCCTGGAGGTGGTGCAACTAAGGCAGGAGGCAAGACCTCCCTACCTCCTCCTCTTGAAAGCTCCCAATCCAACGAGAGAAACAATTAACTCGAAGAGATTGTTAATACCCAAATATGATTTTACAACCTCACCTCAAAAATAGGACTTCATCATGAGGAAATGCAGTTTATCATAAGACACATTTTCTTTTAATTTAATTATTAAGGTCTCTCTTTTTTTTTTTTAAAGTGTTGGACTGAAGCAGAGGAAACCTACAGGAACCCTCACCCCAGCCACCAGCCAGCAGAACTTTTAACTGTTTTTTTTTTTTTTTTTTAAGAGAGAGGAGAGAGAGAGAGAGAGAGAGAGAGAGAGAGAGAGAGAGAGAGAGAGAATTTTCAATATTTATTTTTTAGTTCTCGGCAGACACAACATCTTTGTTGGTATGTGGTGCTGAGGATCGAACCCGGGCCGCACGCATGCCAGGCGAGCGCGCTACCGCTTGAGCCACATCCCCAGCCCAAGGTCTCTCTTTTTAAAAGTAGATGGAGAGATGGTGTGGTGGTACATGCCTGTAATCATGACCACTTGGGAGGCTGAGGAAGGAGGATTGCAAGATGGAGGCCAGTTTCAGCAATTTGGAAACACTCTGTCTCAAAATAAAATTTTAAGAAAGGGAGCTGGGGATGTAGCCCAAAGGGGGAGTGCTTGCCTAACATGAGCAAGGCCCTGGTTCAATTCCCCAGCACCAAAAAAAAAAAAACCACCATAAAGAGGCTGAGATGTTGAAATCAATCCATTGTGTTTCCCACATATTTGGGAAATGGATACAAATGGGCAAGTGACGTTGGAGGTCCTGGGATCAGGTCAAGCCCAGATCTACCTGAGAGTGCCATGTCCACACACAGACACAAAACACTGTCACAGTGGTGGTGGCTTTGGGAAGCACCAGGCATGAGAACTAGAACAAGGGACCACAGACCAAGTCCAACATCCACCTTGAGGCAGAATGGGGGCCCTAGGCCAACCTCAGGTCACTTATTTCACCCACCAAACAGGGCCACGGCACACTTGTACAATGCACCCCTCCTGGACGGTACCCATACGCAGGGACTCACACTCACCCCCACACACACACCACAGCACACACAGAAACATGACACAAGGGACCAGGCAGGGCAGACAGTGCCCAGAACCCTGGAAAGGAAGGGAAATAAGTCTATTCCACCTGACCATCGACCATCTACTTAGCTTTGGGCAAGTTGCTGACCCCTGCGGGCCTCGGTTTCCCCATTGAATAGGGAATGCATTAAATGTCTTCTACGACCTTTTCCAGCTTTAAACTCTCCTGCCTTAAATCCCGCTTCCCAGTCCACGTCTCCTTTCTCCTGTCTTCCCTTCGGGGCATGAAGCAGGCTCCAGCATCAGGCAGACATGGGCTCTAAGCACTGACTCCCTGACCCAAGATGAGTGCCAAAGTTTCTCCCTTCCACTAGTCCCCATCTGTGAAATGGAGAACAACCAGACTCCAGCTGAATCTCTCCCCATGGTAAGAGTGGAATTCCTGGGTCCATCATGCCCGTAAGTCCCCAGGAGAGACCCTGAAAGGCCCAGGAGCCTTTCAGGGATGAATCTAGACTGTGAGTAGGGACTTCTGCAAATGCTCGCAGGAAGCAGACACATGACAGGGTCCCCCTCTTTAGGAGTGCCATCCTGTCCTCCACCTACTGCTCAGATGTGGCCCTTTCTACCCTCAGCCTCAGGAGCACTGACCTCTACCCCATGGCCAACCCCAATCAACAGCTCCATCATGTCTATAAGCCAGGTCTGCCAGACAGCAGCCTCTGAAAGCCAGGTACCCGTGCCTGCAGCCCAAAGTGCTTGGTGCTACCCAGATGGGGCGTCCCCAGGTGGCCAGGCAGCAGCGGCAGTAGCAGCAGCACATCTCTGCACTTAGGTACTAATGCAGCGAGTCCTATCAAGACACAGTGAAACAAGGCGTAATTTTTGCAGAAAACAATGTGGGTGATGTATGCCCATGACTGGCACACAATAAAACTGTAGTAGAACGCAGAAAAAATGCGCCCAGTCAATACAATAAAATCAGCACAAATACACTCGTGTAAAGCAAATAAATCTCCCAATCCAAATATTTTACAGCGAGCACACGAGGAGGGGGTAGAGAAGCCCGTGTCGACACTGTTCAAGTTTTTTTCCCAGAAATCTCAAGGGGAAATAGACAAAACCACCATTGAGCCCTCCTTGCACCCCCCCAACCCCACCCCAATAAATAAGTAAATAAATAAAGACGAAGGACTCGGGGGCTGGTTTGCATTTCTGGCCTCAGATTTCATCTGGCAAGGCGACTGGGGGCTGGAGGCCCCCAAATTACCATTCATCTGGCCTTGTTGTGGAAATTTTCAAGGGATTTGCAGTAATTATATGACAAAATGCTTGCAAATCTCACTCATTGCTGAACAGAAACAGGGGGTCAGGGATTGAACACTTTCAGCTGGGTAATTTGTAAATGTCAATCAGGCAACAGGGCAGAGAGAGAGCGAAGCCAGGAAAATACTGTAGCAACCATACAAGAGGCAGCTTCATCCTCTCAGAACCCAGAAATGAGAAAGGCCCAGGCCAGAGGCTAAGCAGGAGCGGAGGGGGGGAGCAACCAAGGAGGGAGAGGAAGGAGAAGGAGGGTGGGACCAGAAGGGAGGGGACCAGGATGGGGAGCAAGGGAGGAGGGAGGGTTGTGGAGGGAGAAGTGAAGAGAGTGAATCAGGGAAAACAGTTAAATAAAACCAGGGGAGATTAAATTAACTGATACATACATTCCAAGAGGTAGGTCGCAGGAGCAGCCATAAATACCAGCTCCCTATCTCCCCTGCTCAAGACAGCGGGGAGAGCAAAATAAAATTAAAAGATATAACAATAAAAATTACAAATGCATCTGGAGGGTCCTGTGCTTGAGGTCGGTAATGGAGGCTTTGAGCTCAGTGAGCTTGGGCACAGCCCTAGCTGAGGCCAGGGAATGGGGCAAGGTAGGAGCCAGAGGGCTGTCTTATTTGCTGAGGGTGGCTGGTGTAGGTTTCATTTTTTACCCAACAGACTTGCCAAATGCCCATGACAGCTGATTTGGCACTTCCTAATTTATAAGTTTTTTTTCCACGTCATCCCCAGGGAACTGGTTTTATTTCACTCATTTTCAGGTGAGGAAACCGAGACCTAAAGAGGCTGTGATTTGGCTCAAAATGATGCTCTACCAGCAGAACACTCTCAACCACGCCCTTCAAGAGCTTCCCCCTGCCAACTCATCACAGAGACAACATGCCTTCTGAGCACCCCCATGTCACATCATTACCACGCTGCCAGGGTCTTGATAGATTGCTGAGGGTCTCAAACTTGTGATCCTCCTGTCCCTGCCCCCTGAGTTGCTGGAATTACCCATGTATACCACTGCCCCAGCTCAGAAACACTTTTAAAGGGATTTTATTCTTACTCATCATCGTAGTCTTGGGGGGGGGGCATAAAAATATAGACATAAACAAGGCAGTCTCTGTTGGTCTCCAAGTAGTTAGGCACATCTCATGGTCAGGTCAGGCACATCTCAGGTCAGAACCCCTTGCAAGAATTCCAGGTCCCTCCTCACCAGGGACCAGAGCCCAAGGGCCCTGGAGCTGAACTCTGATTGATTGAGACTTACCCACAGGACCAGGGGGTTATAGAGTGGGCAAGGTTAGCCCAGGAAGATTCCCCCAGGAGGCAAGTCCTGAAAAGGGCTGGGAAGGGAGTCAGGCCAGCAATAAGGAAAGGAGGAGAGCAGGCTGACCACGGCACTCTGGCTTCACAACCACCGAAGGCCTAATTTATACTTTTGTCATGATATACAAATGAGATTTGCTGACACCCCAACAGGGTTGAAGAGGTGTTTCCTCTACAGGTTTAAGCTGGACTCTGAGGGCCCACTGCCTGCACTGCTCCTTGGACTCTCATAGAAGCATCAAAACCCAGGGAGCCCCTATTGCACCCCAGCACCACTCCAGATGCAGAACTGCTGCAGAGAACACAACTGGGACAGAAGGCCTGCTCTCATAGAGAGCATCGTACAGTTGCCATTTTTCTAAGCCCAGAAGTGATTTTATGAGCAGCACCATCACGTGCATTGTCTTTTGTGAGATAAAAGCGTTAACTTGTGGAGTGTCAACCAGATGATACTTTTGCAACTTTTTGGTGTTTCTCCTCTTCCTTCTCCTTTTCCTCTTCTTTTTGAGATAGATTCTTGCTATGTTGTCCCCAACTCCTAGCCTCAACTGATCCTCCTGCCTCCGCATCCTATGGATCATGGAACTATACAGGTGTACACCACTCACTAGGCCATTTCTTTATTTTTAAAAGTACTGAAACCTCAGAAATAAAAGAGTTATACAGGCCCCTGAAAGTCACCCAGCAAGATAGGGACTAGCACTCAGTCATCCATTCAGTAGTGGCTGCTACCATCCTGGATGCCAGAGACCCCAAGAGGTCAGAGACTGTGGAGAGAGGACACTGGCACTCACCATCTTCTCTACCCACCCACAGCTGACCCTCCTCTTCCTCTGCCTCCCCACCTTCTCCTCAAGCGTGATCACAGCTCTGCAGGAAAGAGCTCCTGCTCTGATTGGTCCCTTCTCTGGACCATTTGCCCTTCCTACCCATGTCCTGCCAACAAAAATGAACTGGAGAGAGAAGTCATCAGGAACATCTGCAAATAATCCACTCAGCTTTGCATAGATGCTGTCACTGCAAGGTACAAAAGCTTGGAGTCTATCTACCCAGCATTGCCACTACTGTACCAAAGGCTTCATCTCTTGGACCTTTGTCACCTCATCTATATAAAGAGGATGTATACTAGCAGCTACACTAGCAGAGTTGTGAAAATAAAGGACATAATATATGTGTTATAAATGTCAACTATTTTATGATTTTTCTCTGTTTTGAGGCTCATAATAGAAAATTTGGGGAGGAGGCACAAGGGAAACTGAGGGCAAAGCTAATGAATATAAAACTAATTCTGGAAGTCGGCAGAAAGTTCAGAAAGAAGCCTGGATCAGAGGCAAACAGAAATGGATCTGCCTGCCCTAGATTCTGCAAGGGTGTCTCTGAGTCTCAGTCTCCCCATCTGCAAAGTGAGAAGGTTGGACTGGGAAATCTGGAGGTATTTCTGATGGTAAAAACTGGTGCTGGGAAGAATGAGAGAGAAAGGCAGGAAGGGAATTCAACACCAGCCTAGATCAGATTCAGTCCATGACCAAATGGGGGAGCTAGGATGAGGGATGCCTGGATCAGTCATCACCTGGGAAACAGGAATCTCTCAGGCAGGATCTTTGGAATTCCGTGGCCCAGATGAGAAAACTAAACCGTGACACCCCAGAGGCTCAGCATCAGCACCAGTAGTGAAAGGCCTAATGCCTGCCTTGGCAGAGTTTGAGGAGGGTGGCCCCCAGTCTGCTCACCTCAACATCCTGGAATCCGGTACCTGCTCTTGTCATTGGCTCCACCCTCAGCTGAATTTAATGAATCTGAGAAAAATTATGAAGTCCCATAAAGCCACAAGTATCATAAAAAGTATAATAAAATTGAGAAAAGCTATTAAGTTATAAATACAACCAATGCATGCAACATCACTCAGTCGGGGAGGAAGTCGCTATAAAATAAAGTCATTCCACAAGTGACTAAATCTCTTAATTCACAAGGCACACGCTCCCCTTTACGGGCACCCAACCCCGCTGTCCCCGCCAGGAGTTGGTGTCACATGAAATTCCCGCGGCAGAGACCGGTAGGTGGGGAGACAAAGAAAAAGGGACAAAGATCGCCAAGACAGAGGCTGAGAGCGATCTGGAGGCCGTCGGGAAGCTCGAAGCCGAGCGGGAAACACCACGGCGGTCGCACGGCCCCGAGGCGCCACCGGGTCGCTGGATCCCAAATCACGCACAACGCTTGTCGGAGCAGCCGCGGTGAAAGGAAGGGAAAGAAAAGAAAAAGAAAGGAACAGCGAGGAGGGAAGTTTGTAGCTGGAGTTTGGTGCGTGGGCTCCGGGTGAGGCAGAGCGCGGGGGAGCGGCGACCCGGGACACCCTCCCTGCGCCGCCCGCGCTCGGCAGCCAGCTCCGTGCCCACAAGCTCCGGGTCCTGCGCGCGCCTCCCCAGCGCGTGCTCCCGCGGAGAGCGCCCCCGCGCTATGAATATTCATAGCTGTAATTAGCGCACCCCGCGCCCATTACTGTTATTGTGCGTCCAATAAAAACAAACACGCTAATGAGGAGTTTTAACACCGGGCGGGCGGCGAGCGCTGAGCGCTACCCTTGTCGCCCGGAGGGGAGAGAGGAGGAGGAGGGGCTGGGGAAGGAGCGATCCTGGAGACCCCACCCGAAGGACAGGGACGGAGGAGGCCGAGGGCGCCGAT
Organism: Urocitellus parryii; assembly: GCF_045843805.1. Classification (NCBI taxonomy): domain Eukaryota; kingdom Metazoa; phylum Chordata; class Mammalia; order Rodentia; family Sciuridae; genus Urocitellus; species Urocitellus parryii. The sequence goes on from NC_135537.1 coordinate 148,526,577, forward strand.
GGAAAAGGAGCGATACTGTGGCGCATCCCAAGGGACACCTGTGTCTGGCAGGCTGGACCCAGGCTCCCAAACACCCAGCAGAGAGGTTCCTGCAGGCTCTCACCCAGGATTGCGAGCGGTCTGCAGAGGTCAGCTCTGCACCCGGCCCTATGGGACTAGGTGGCTCCAAAACACCTTGCATTTTCAGAGATTTCTGTGCACAGCTCATGGCCTAAGGCGCCCCAGGCCTGGCCCTGCTCCTGAAAGGTGGGAAGGAGAATTCGGAGCACTCTGCCACGCTGGCCCCAATCAGGGCTGGACGCGGGGTTGAGGGCAGGAAATGGTGGTGGGTCTCAGGAAGGAAAGGAAGGCCTAGACAAGCAAGAGGGACAGACGACACGGTGGACTGCAGAGGCAGGAGGGACTTCAACTCAACAGAAAGAGCTATTTCAGTGGAAAATGGGATGGGCTAGAGGGTAGGGAGCAGTATAGGAGAGAGAAATATTAACTCCTGGCTCTTCTGAGAAAAAGGAGGCACCCAGAGGTCAAGAAACTGAGTCAAATAACCTCCAACAAGTGGTTTAGAACAAGAAGTGTGAGTCCAAAGCCACTGGTCCTGCAGGTCTGCTGGCTTTATCTGAGGGGCTGTTAAAGGAGTAGATTCCCACAGCATCTGGGGCCCAGAAGAAGCATTCTCATAGGTGTTTTCACTGCGGCAGGTGGGAGTGCATGGCAAGCTTATCTGGAAGAAGGAAATGAATGGGAAGCACCAGGATTCTGTCCTCCTAGCCTGTGTCCCCACCTGACCTGCACCTGGCACTCTCAGTGAGCACTGCAGTAATGTGTGCTCAAAGGAGAAATGAAGGAAGGGACTTGATTTGGGAAGATGGGAGAATAAAGGAAAGATCCAGAAGGGAGACAAGAGTCACTGTGGCACACTCATGCAGTCCCATAGTGACTCAGGAGGCTGAGGCAGGAGGATCACAAGTTTGAGGCCAGCCTGTGCAACTTAGCAAGACCTTGTCTCAAAATAAAAAATTAAAAAGGGGGGCTGGGGATGGGGCTCAAGCGGTAGCGCGCTCGCCTGGCATGCATGCGGCCTGGGTTTGAGCCTCAGCACCACATACAAACAAAGATGTTGTGTCCTCCAAAAACTGAAAAATAAATATTAAAAAATTCTCTCTCTCTCTCTCTTAAAAAAATGAAAAAAAAAATCCTAAAAAAAATAAATAAAATAAAAATAAAAAGGGCTGCAGATGAAACTCAGTGGTAGAGCACCCCTGGGTTCCATCCCTAGTATCCAAAAAAAAAATTGGGAGAGGGGGGCACAGCAGTGACTCTCCAACTTAGCATAATCAGATTAAAATATGGATTTTGTTACATTTATGTTAAGACATGAACACAGTTTTCATAACAACTTTATTCATGATAGCTAAAAAGTGTAAATAACCCAAATGTCCAAATGGTGAATGTATAAACAAAAAGTGGCAAATCCATACTCTGGAATACTATTCAGCAATACAAAGTACCCAACTACTGATACATTATTCCAATGTTACAGATGAACCTTTAAAATATGTTAAGTGGGGGCTGGGGATGTGGCTCAAACGGTAGCGCTTGCCTGGCATGCGTGTGGCCCAGGTTCGATCCTCAGTACCACATACAAACAAAGATGTTGTGTCTGCCAAAAAAAAAAACTAAAAAATAAATATTAAAAAAATATAAAAAATAAATAAAATAAAATATGTTAAGTGAAGAAGTGAGTCACAAAAGATCACATGCTGTATGATTTCATTTCTATGAAATGCCCAGAATTGGCAAGTTTCTAGAGTCAGAAAGTAGATGAGTGGTCGCCTAGGATTGGAGACACAGGGAAAGTTAGAGATAACAGCTAAGGGGTATAGGTTCTCTTTTGGGGATAATGAAATTGTTCTAAAATTGATTGTGACCGTGATTGCACAACTGTAAATATACTGAAAGCTATTGAGGTGTACATTGTTAATGGGTGAATTGTATGGTATGTGAGTTATATCTCAATAAAGCTGTTAACAAAACAAAATGACATTATGCTAAATGAAAGAAGCTAGACTCAAAAGATCATCCAGAAAAGACAAATCTATAGAGACAGAAAGTAGATTCCTTGTTGGTTGCCTAGGGCTAGGGATTGAGAGGAGATAACTGTAAACAGGCAGCGGGGATTTAATTTTCATGATAGAAATGTTCTGCAACTGGATTGTGGTGATGGTTGGAGAACTTGGAACATTTAATAAGAATCATATGCTTCAAACAGGTACATTTTATAATAAATTATTCCTCAATCAAGGTTTTAAACACACACACACACACACACACACACACACACATATTTGTGAATCCTATGCCTAGAGTTTCTGATTTCCTAGGTCTAGGTGAATGGAGAATTTAAATTTCTAACTAACTCCCTGGTGATGCTGATGCTGAAGGTCAGGGGACTACACTTGGAGAACCACTGGTCTATAGAGATGAAAGGCAAGAAGAGGGGAGGGGCCTGTTTAAAAAAAAAAAAGCTAAAACAAAAACAGCCAGCTCTCCACCCCCACCCCCCACCCACTCCTCCTGGGAGACCTGGGCAAATAACAGGCCGGTGGGGAGCTGCCTGCTCTCGGGTCTGGCAAACATTCCTCTGCATCAGACAGCAGCAGAGTTAATTTCCAGGCAGCCTCTCCACCATCAACCGAAATTGGCAGCATAAATAGGAACCGCTGTTTATTTGCCACTTACCTCTGTCTTGTTCCGCTTAAATACTAAGGGGAAACCGAAGCCATTAGGGTCAGAAGAAAATTACAAACACGCAGCGTCGCTGTGGGTGGGTGAAAATGATATTAGAGATGGGGGGGGGGCAGCAAAAAAAAAGTAAATAGAGGAAGAAAGGAGGGGGTGGGGAGGAGCCAAAATGCTTTGCACCAACAGAGCATGAAATAAAATAAAATTAAATAAAGATCTGTTTGGTGGGTGGGGAATCTTCATCCCAGGAAATGGGGGTGGAGTTGGGGGAAGGGAGGGGTCTGGAGTTGTTTTTTACAGATAGACCAGGGAGAGTGTAAATTCTGCTTTCTGTTTTCTGGCCTGATTAGTGGTTGGGACTGAATCTCTTTTTCTCCATCACCATGAAACTGGGGGGTGGCAAGGGGACACAAACACCAAGAGCCACCATCACCCCCACCTTGGGGATATCTTCCCCACCTGTGCAGTCTCGGAGCATCCCACCTCCTGGGGACTCACACCCTGGGCGGCCCCTCCTTCTCTACCTGCCCCATCCCAGCAGAATTAATTGGAGACAAGAGGAGCACATTTATTGCCTCCCCTCCTGCTCCACACTAAATCTTGTGGCAATGCTTCTAAAAGTCAATAAAACGAGAAGGAAGATGCGATAAAATTAAGGTGGAAAGTGTGATGGGGAGAGGAAATGGGAATCTTCTTTTTAATTTAGCTTTAATTTTAATTTTTTGTCACCTCTCCAAGCAGCCTGCGTGCTACCGCAGCCGTGATGGCAGAGGAGGGGGAGGGGCAGGCCTGGCTTTTTAAGGACTGGACTAAGCTGCCCGCCCCTGGACCTGGTCTTGGGAGGGGACACATCTTTGGGGGAGCCACCACTGGGAGCAGGCATGGGGTGGAGGGGATGGTCCTGAAAAGGCCACTCCCCCAGGGGAGGCCTTCTCTTTGTGCTCTGGAGCCCACTGCCGGGTTTTGAGAGCTGACTGTGGCTGATTTTGCACAACCTGAGAGCAGGGACTGTGTCTTCGTCCTCTTTTTATCCACAGTGCCTGGTGCAGAACTGGAGACCTAGCTGGAATGAGGATGGTGATGCCGATGATGATAGCTAATGATTATTGAGCACTTACTATGTTCCAGAAATGGTTTGAAGCTCTCTCCATTTCCTCTTTCAGTTTATTCCTCACATTAACACTAGGTGATAGGCTTCAATATAGTAGCTCCAATTTACAGATGAGGACCTTGAGGGCAGAAAGGTGAAACACCTTGCCTGTGGTCACAGAGCTGGTAGGTAGGACTGCTAGTCATGAAGCAGATAATAGATAATTCTTACTTAGTGAGTGAATGAATAGATGAATGAATGACACTTGCCTAAGAATACCAATAAAGTGACAAGTTTGCAAGTGCTGCTAGCCCCAGCAAGTGCAGGTACCCGACCTCCCATAGGAATGTTATGGGTGCAGAAGTAGAGGTTGGGGACCTAGTCCTCCTAGGCAGTCTGGGGCTTTCTGGTGCCGGTGGGAAAGCCTTTGGAGCAAAGCCAAGATTCCCCATTGTGCGATTTCCTTCATGTTTCTAGGGAGGATGAAATAATGCTCCATCTCTCATCTTTGGCAAAACAGATGTTCTCACCAGAGTGACCCAGCCCTGGGACAGAGTAACCTTTTAAGAATGAGGCCCTGCAGGCAGCAGCAGCACCATGGATCCCCCTCCCCCTGCACTAGCTGGGTGTCCTGAAGGAGCCTAACAGGGCTCCCCGTGGCCTATCAGGAGTTCAGAACCGGAAGCTCTGCAGATGCTTTGCAGTTGCTGAGTGCAGCTGGGGATTTACACACAAGGAAAGTGAGGCTCAGTGAGAGGACAGGACTTCCCTGGGGTCACACAGGTGGTCAACAGGAAAACCGGGTCTCTTGGCTCCTCTCCTACGACCCTCGTGTTTGCTGTGCACTGAACAGAAGACCTGGAGTCAGTACTTTTCCACTTCCTACGGAGGCTTGTAGCAGCCCTTGATGGCAGCCCTCCAGGAGGCAAGAGGAAGATGCTGTGTCTTCTACATGCAGAGCAGCAAACAGGCCCAGAACAGCCTAGAGATGTCTTCAGGACAGGTACTGACCCTGGCGTTGGACCCCAGTTGAACCCAGAGGAGAATCTGGCTGCTGCTGACTCTAAGCCACATATAAGGAACAAAATAGCTACTTCCAGAAGATGCTTCCCTCCAGCAGCAGGCTCCAGCTCCGCCTCAGTCCTGCCCCTCTTGGTCCTGCTTCCTGATCCCCAGGCCCCTTCAGGCCCACCCCACCCCATCATCCTCTACCAGAAGACCCCCAGCCTCTGCAACTGGGGGAGACATGAAAGGACAGACTTCTTCTTAACAGACTCCCCACTGCCCAAAAGAATGTTGCTGTCATTAATAAATCATATTTTCAGGGGCTGGGGATGTAACTCAGTGATAGAGCACTTGCCTGCCATGTGCAAGGCCCTGGTTTCTATCACCACATTGCAAAACAAACAAGTAAAATCATATTCTCAAAACCCATAATGCCCTAGAGGAGCGCACATAACATATTTGTAAGTTTAAAAAAAAAAGCAAAGAACAAATTATCAGATATCTACCAAATACAATACTAATCATGTCTTATTTGAAATAGAGTTTATGTATATATTTATGTATGCACAGAAAACTAGAAGGATCTACACTCAGATTTATAGTGGGTTTTGTTTTCTTTCTTATATATTTCTGTTTTCCCTTTTTTTTTTTTGCTATGAACATATGTCCTTTCATGTATATAAAAAGAAATTAGAAATGAATTTTAAAATTCTGGGAGATTTTTGTTTGATTTTACAGTACTAGAAATTGAACCCAGGGGTGCTCTATGACTGAGCTACATCTCCAGCTTTTTTTATTTTTTATTTTGAGACAGAATCTAAGTTGCCCAGGCTGGCCTCAAACTTGCCATCCTCCTGCCTCATTCTCCCCAGTCACTAGGAATATAGCATTCACCATCAAGCCCACTTTCTTTTTCTTTTTCTTTTCTATTTTTCTTTTTATTTTTTAGTTGTAGTTGACACAATACCTTTGTTTTATTTATTTATTTTTATGTGGTGCTGAGGATCTAACGCAGAGCCTTGCAGGTGCCAGGCGAGCACTCTACCGCTGAGCCACAACCCCAGCCCATTTCTTTTTCTCTTTTTGCAGAGCTGGGATCAAACTCAGCCTTGCACATGCTAAAGCAAGTGCTCTACTGCTGAACTGCACCCACAAACCAAAATTCTACCTTATTAAAAAAGAAGAAGAAAAAGAAGAAAATTCTGTCTTGTTAGTTTTTATTTTTTTAAAATACCGAACCTCCTCTAGCTTGCTGGTTTTGCAGTCTTGAAAGCAGCAGCCAAGAACACGTGTGTGTGTGTGTGTGTGTGTGTGTGTGTGTGTGTGTGTGTGTGTTGGGTTCCCAACTCCCCCACCCTCTCCCGTGACTGCTGTTCATCATAACCAGGACAATTAACCATCCCCTTATTATTCACACGTCATGATTACTAATCACCCTTATTAATATCCATGCTTTGCAAAACCAGGAGGCAGCTTGGCTCAGATACTCGGAACTCCACAGGAATCCAATCCTGACCGCAGGCATGTCCCTCCCTGCTCCCTGCCTTCACCCCCCCTCCCCAATCAGGAGGATTTGCCCCTTCCCCAGCCCATCCCTCCAGGGTGACCAATGCCTACTGCTTTCCTTCTGCACCAGTACATCAGAGACCCACGCTCCTGGAGGGCCATCTAAGTTCCCAACTCCACCCACCACCTGCTGCAAAGCTCCCTTCCACTGGAACTGAAACAAAGGTCCCTTCATGCAGTTGATTCCTTTTCTCAAATGACCTACTTTGTTCATAAAGATATGCTCCATGCCAGACATAGAGCTAAAGGCTGAACAGTGTGGTTACACCATTCACCCACGTTTAGTCTCCAAACGTGTTGTATATTTTGGGAAGTGCATAAGCAGCTCTGTGTCAAGCCAGCTAGCCATATCCCTGGCCATTTGGTTATTGATAAGTCCCCTGGTAATGTTTGATGCAGATTTACAGTGTGGATCATTTCAGCCCTCGGTTTCTGTGGTGGTGGTAGCCCTGCAATATTGAGGTGAGTCGCACATGTCCTGTGTCAGAGAAACAGACCTGGAAACTTTGCTAGATGTGTGCACAAAGAATTTATAGTGCATCAGTGTGTGCCGGCCCCCAAAGAGATCTCTGCAACTTCTTCTGGCAGGAGGGGAATCCAAATCAGCCACAAGAGATGGCCACCATCCATCTGTACACTGGTCAAGATAACAGACACTGACCCCCACCAGCCCCAGATGGGAGGCAGAGCCACAATCCCATTCCTGAACCTGCCATGGAACAGACAGAGGATGAAGATGATGAAAGTCATTTGAACAAAATACTCAGGGCGGTCACATTCATTATAACAAGAAATTAGACGCCTTTCGCGCACTTCACAATGAGGGAGTGACCAAACAAAATGAGGATCCGTCCACATGATGGAATGCCACGGGGTCTTGAAATGACAAGATAGTGGGCTTTGCCCTGCAAATGCCTGTGATTTGTGCTAGCTGTGGATCCTGTGCTAGCTGAAAGCAGGACATTCAAAGGCAGGACAAGCACCCCCACGACCTTCAGCCAGAGAAAGAACTGGGTTCAGATCTGGGTTCGTCCATTCATGAACCTGAGTTGTCCCATTTTCAGAAAGAGAACAGCACAGGGCTGAGGCTGTAGCTCAGTGGCAGAGCACTCACCTAGCATGTGTGAGGCACTAGGCTCCATCCTTAGGACCACATAAAAATGAAACAAATAGGGCGGGGATTGTAGCTCAGTGGTGGGGTGCTCACCTTGCATGTGGAAGGCTCTGGGTTTGATCCTCAGCATCACATAAAAAAGGCATTATGTCCATCTACAACTAAAAAAAATATTTTAAAAAAATCCAACAAGGGCTGGGGTTGTGGCTCAGTGGTAGATTGCTTGGCTGGCATGCATGAGGCACTGGGTTCGATCCCTGGTACCACATACAAAATAAACAAACAAAATAAATTAAAAAATATATTTTTTAAAAATGGAACAAATAAAAGAAAGGCATGCTGTCTTTCCACAACTACAAGAGAGAGAGAGAGAGAGAGAGAGAAAGAGAGAGAGAAAAACAGCACCACTATTCTAGTGGTGTGGGAGGCTAAACCAGGCCACAGATGTGAAAGCCAGTACTTAGTGCTCAGTACTGTCAGATACTTAGCAAGGAAAATGCCCCCTGAAGGCAGGGAAAGTCTGTTCAGTTCCTTGGCCCATTTATTGATTGTGTTATTTGGGGTTTTTTTTGGTGTTCAGCTTTTTGAGTTCTTTATGTACCCTAGAGATTAGTGCTTTATCTGATGTGCAAGTGGTAAAAATTTGCTCCCAAGCTATAGGCTCTCTAATCACCTCACTGATTGTTTCTTTTGCAGAGAAGAAGCTTTTTAGTTTGAATCTATCTTCCATTTATTAATTCTTGATTCTAATTCTTGTGCTATAGAGGTCTTATTAAGGAAGTAGGGACCTAATCCAATATGATGAAGATTTGGGCCTACTTTTTCTTCTATTAGACGCAGGGTCTCTGGTTTAATTCCTAGGTCCTTGATTCATTTTGAGTTGAGTTTTGTGCATGGTGAGAGATAGGGGTTTAATTTCATTTTGTTGCATATGGATTTCCAGTTTTCCCAGCACCATTTGTTGAAGAGGCTATCTTTTCTCCAATGTATGTTTTTGGTGCCTTTGTCTAATATAGATAACTGTAATCATGTGGGTTAGTCTCTGTGTCCTCTATTCTATACCATTGGTCTACCGGTCTATTTTGGTGAAAATCTGGAAATTTTTGTTAGGAATGTGAATGTTTTGAAATCTAAGTTTTTTTTTTTTTTTGGATCCTTTTTGAAGAGGGAAGGAAGGAAATAAAAGAAATAGGGAGAGAGGGAAGAAGAAAGGAAGAGAAAGAAGAGCATAGTGTGTTCACATTTGTGTGTGTTTAGGAAGAGAGAGAATCAGTCTGTGTATAAATGTTATTTATCTGAAAGATATCATGGTAACAGGATAATGTCCTCACCTATATCCTAGTCCCAAACTCTGGGATCATGTGTTACATGGTGAAGGGACATTAAGGCTGCAAATGGAATCGAGGTTGCTAATCAGCTGAACTTAAAATGGAGAGAGCTGAGCCAGCCTGGTGTGCCCAATGTAACCACAAAGGTCCTTAACAGCTAAAGAGAGAAGAGGAAGGCAGGGTGAGGTAATGTGGGAGGGACTCCACCTACAGGGACTGGCTTTGAAGATGAAACAGGACAGTCCCAAACCACAGAAGCAGGCAGCCCCTAGAAGCTGGAAAAAGTGAGGGAACCGATTCTTCCCTCCAGGCTCCACAAGGACACACCTCAGTTATAGCCCAGTGACATCCACTCAGGGCTCTGGGCTCCAGAAACACAACATAATAAACGTGTGTAGTTTAGATTTGTAGTAATTTGTTGTAGCAGCAATAGAAAACTAACACAGATCTACAAGAAATTGTCAGTGGCAATTAGATCCAGCAAGTGGTCTCAGGAGGATGGGGTGCAGGGGGTCTGGAGGGGAAGGGGAACTTGGGAACGCATTTGTACCTGTTAATCCTTTTGCATTGATGGAATTTTTTTTTTTACAATTTATATAATAAAGATCCTCTCCACCTCCCTCCCTCCCTCAAAAAAAAAAAAAAAAAAAAAAGACAGGAAATGTTTGGAAAGAGGTACTCTGGATTCTCCATGGAGGATAAGTCAGTGGCCCTTTGAAGCCAGCTGGGCTCTGGAAGATTGGAGGGAGAGGGAAACATAATTCCCCAACCTTTCCACTCCAGTCCCCCAAAGAGGACCAAACCCAGACCTCAGTCAATGGTCATGAGAAATCCCAAGCTCAGTCTAACATGAGAAGAAACGTCACCCCCACCCAGCGCAATCCCTGGGAAGCAGATTGGAACCCAGGAGGTACCTGGGCTTTGTCTCTCCAGAAAGAGGGAAAGAAGGCAGAGAATCAGAGACAGAGACAGAGGGAGATAGAGTCAGAAGCAGGGGGGGACACACACCCAGTTCACTCCTCTTTTGGGTCCTGTTGTCACTTCCTGCCTGCTGAGGTGGGCCAGGGACTTCGGCTTTGCCAGTCCGCTCCAGGAACAAGAAAAATAAAATAATTAGCTCCTGCTCCACCGGCTGGCTGCCTGCGCCTCCTCCTCCCTCCTCCCCCTCCCTTCTCTTCCTTCACTCCTCCCTCTTCCTCTTTTCTTCCTTCCCCTCCTTCTCTCCCTCCTCCCCTCCTCCCTCCCTCCCACCACCATCTCCCAGTATTCCCCTAAGAGAAGAGAGGGCTGTGCGTGCAGTGTCATGTAAATCCCTTTCAGGACTATTTCTGGCAGGGAACAGAAGCCTCCCAGTGAATCTGCTCTTCTAGACCCAAGGATGAAACCTGGGTGGCCCTAACACCCAACGGAAGGTGCCCCTCCTCATTACCTGAGGACCCTGTGGGACCACAGCTTCCCACCCCCCCTCTTCCTCCAACACCACATTCTTCCCCTCTGAGGAGTGGGAATGGGTTAAGATAAGCTGAGGAAGAAGGGAAGGAGTCTTTTCGAGGGGACATTAACCATCACTGTCCTCTTTAAGCAGCTCATTCTGGAGGGGAGAGATGGAGGAGGCAGCCATTGTGAGGGAACAAAGCAAATCCAGAGATTTGGGGGAAAAAATTTTTTTGAGCAACTGTCCACGTCATTGAGACTACCTGCCCTCTGCCCACCACTGTCCACTCTGGCTTTACTAATCCAGGAATTCGGGACAGCTCCCTTCCGCTCTGAGCCCACTCACCCTCTGCTCTAGGAAAGCAGCCACTGTGCAGTTTAGTGGGTGTGTCCCCCGCTGTCCTCCCAACCGGCCTTTGCCCCTGGCTTGTCCCCCAGGACACTTTTTACCTGATGGATCAATCGATGAGCTGAGAAAAGCAGTAGGAGTGGGGACTTGGGAGGCCACAAAATTGCCCAAGTTCCAGTTAATTGACCCTCCAGACGAGGCTTGAATTCACAGTTCTGACACCATGACCCCTGGAGGCTGCCTGTCCACCCATGCAGGAGGTCCTTTCAGCATCCCATCTTGCCCTGCTCAGGGGAATCCCACTGCCACCTACCACTGTTCCTGAGTCAGAGGGTCAGAACTGGATATATGGCACCCATACACACACTCCTGGTGCTCCCATTGGGAGACCACCTTCACGGTCCTTCCTTTTTCAGCCCTGGTTCCAAGCTGAACGCGCTCACCTGGCTGGTTGAGTGGGCAGGGAGGGGTGGGATCGGGGCCCCAGGTCCCAAAGAGACTGCTGGAAGTGAGCAGATACCTTCTCCTCCCCACACCAGCAGCCAGGAGGTGCACACATCAGTAACCTCTGGGGCACACACCTGTAATCCCAAGGACTCGGAGGCTGAGGCAAAAGGATCAGAGGTTCAAGGCCATCCTGAGCAACTCAGTGGAACCCTGTCTCAAAATTAAAAAATAAAAAGGGCTGGGATGTAGCTCAGTGATAGAGCACTTGACTAGCATGTGCAAGGTCCTGGGTTCAATCCCTGAAACTGTAAAAAAGAAACATTCATGATAATCCCATAAAAAAAACAAAAAAACAAAACAAAACAAAAAAACGTCTAGGGTAGCAATCCCTCTTCTGGGCATAGACTCAGAGGAAATGACATCATCAGTTCATAAAGACAACTGCATGCCCATGTCTACTGCAACCTTATTCAAGACATGGAGACAACCTAAGTGCCCAACCACAAGTAAATGAATATAAAACTGGAATACACGCACACATGCGCGCGCTCGCACACACATGCACACACAATGGAGTATTATCAGCCTTAAAAAAGAAGGAAATACCACCTAATACCACCTTGTACCACAACATAGATGAGCCCAGAGAACATTATAATAATAAAATAAGCCAGCTATAGAAAGAAAAAAATATTGCATGATCTCACATGTAGAATCTTAAAAAAAAAAAAAAAAAAAAAAAGCAGTGGTGCACACCTGTAATCCCAGCAACTCAGGAGGCTGAGGCAGGAGGATTGCAAGTTCAAGACCAGCCTCAGCAACTTAGTGAGGCCCTAAGCAACTTAGCAAAACCCTGTCTCAGGATAAAAAATATGGCCTGTGGGTGTGACTCAGTGGTAGCGCACTTGTTTGAAGCACTGGGTTTGATTCTCAGCACCACATTAAAAATACATAAATAAAGATATTGTGTTCATCAACAATTTAAAAACCTTTTTTAAATTATAAACATAAAAGGCTGGGGATATGGCTCAATGACTGAGTGCCCCTGGGTTCAATCCCCAGTACCAAAAATACACACACACACACACACACACACACGCACACACACGTGTGTGTAGAGATAGAGAATCAAATAGTGGTTCTCAGGATGAGGGGAGAAAATGGTCAGAGGATACGAAGTAGCAGATTATGTAGGGTAATCAAACCTAGAGATTTAATATGCAACATGAGTGTTATAGGTAATAAACTTGTACTATATTTGGGATTCTTCCTAAATGAGTAAAATTTTAGCTGCTTTTGCCACAAAAACAAAAATATAACTATGTGAGGCAATAGACATGTTAATTTACTTTAGCATAAGCACCATTTTACTACCCATGTGTACCTCTAACATCAAATTGTGTACCTTAAGTATACACAATAAAATTTATCTTGTATAGGCTGTAGCTCAGTGGTAGAGCACCCCCGGGTTCCATTCCCAGTGCCGCAAAATAAATAAATAAACAAACAAACAAAACAGGCAACCTCTGGGATAGAAGCCAGCTGTATTGTTATTTTTCCCCGGGTTGTTCTGTAATTTGACAGCAGGAATTAGTTCTGGTGAGGGAGGGACTGGAGGGCAACGTGAGGAAGAGTGTATCCCCAAAGGGGAATGAGACCCCCTAACTTGCTCAGCCCCCAGCCCAGGGTCAAGCAGGGAGAAAGAGTGGATCCCCTCTCAGCTCTGAGAAAGCTTTATTTCTTGACTTCCCTAAGGCTGGCCTTCATCTCCACTCCTCCACCAGCACCTGAGTTCCAGCCTCATAGGCCTCCAGGAAGAGATTCCCGATGTGACCTGCCAGGGTGCAGCACATATGTGTGACATTCACCTGAGCCCAGGCAGCCCGTGAGAAAGATGAAGCACAATTGCTGGGAGCGTTGACACTGGCATGTGTACCCCAATTTAAACAGGCACTTCCCCTCTGTATTTGCAGCTCATGAAGCTGAACCCCACAACCGGGTCTCAGGGGCACAGGGCAGATGTCATGAACCTATTTGTCAGATGAGGAACCCAAGGTTCAGGGAAGGCGAGAGATCTGCTCAAGGTCACATGCACCAGACATAGTGATGATAATAATACTACAAAATTCATAGAAGTTCAACAATTATTAAAAGCCTGGCCCCCAGCTAAGTGCCTTCCATGTACCTAACATTGACGATAATCCCACAAGGGGGACATTGTTATCTCCATCTTACAGATGATAAAACAGGGTCTTAGAGATGGTAGAAGAATTGGGAGGCCACTTCCCCCAAGCCGCCTGACTCTGGAAACTTCTGCAAGGGAGGTACCTTGTTTATCTAGGCCCCCCAAGTCCCAGCAGCCAGACTGGGGCCTGGCCATGTGAGGTGCTGGCTAAATATTTGTGGAATATTTGTTAACTGAATAAGTCTGTCCCACTGCCTTCCTCCTCCACTTACCCCTCCCAGACCTTTCCTGCCCAACTGTCTCCTGATTCTTCACACTTCTCCAGCCAGCCACTTGAGGCCTGTCCGCTGGGAGTTCAGAGTAATAGGTTCCCTCCAAGGGAACTGGGGAGTCAATCCACCACCCCATTCCTCATTCCCAGCAGCATTCAGAGATCTGTGGTTTGTCCCTGTGTCAGTCAGCTTGCTGTTGCTATAATAAGTGCCTGAGAGAACCAACTTATAAAGAGAAAAGGTTGGTTTGGGGATGTAGCTCGGCAGTAGAATGCTTTTCTAGCATGTGTGAGGGCCAGGATACATCCAACACCAAAAAAAGAAAGGAGAGAGAGAGAGAGAGAGAGAGAGAGAGAGAGAGAAAGGAAGGAAAGAAGGGAGGGAGGAAGGAAAGAAAAAAGAAAGAAGGAAGAAAGGAAGGAAAGAAAAAAGAAAAGAGACGGAGAGCAGAAGGAAGGAAAAAAGGGAGGGAGGTGGGCAGGCTGGTTTATTTTGGCTCCCAGTTTTAGAGGTTCTAGTTCATGATCAGGTGAATCAATTGCTTTTACACCTCTGGTGGGGTTCCAGATAGCAATGGCAGGGAGTTAGTGATGAAGCAAACTCTTTACCTCAAGGCCAGGGGAAAAAAGAGACAAGAGACAGACAGAGAGGAAGAGGACAGGGCCAGGGTTCCACTACCCTGTTGCGAGATCACCAGTGACCTAAAGACCTTACACTAGGCCCCGCCTCTCAGTTTCTACCGCTTCCCAGCAGCCCCCTGGGGATCAACCTTTAACACATGGACTTACAGGGCACATTCAAGGTCCAAATGACAGCAGTCCCATGCTTCCCCGAGCCCCAATGTCCCCACCTGCACTAGATATGAGGGAAGTAGGCCCACAGACTTCTGAAAAAGAGGCTCTGGGGCAAGTCTACCCAGTCCTTCCCTCTGACCCGAGGGGGTGCTGAGAATTCCTTTCTCTCCTGATCCCAGACACACAGAGAGGGGCCTGCAGGGGATGAGATGCTGCAGCAGCCAGGCCCTGCTTCCAGATGTGCACTTCTAAATAGGAAAAATGCTAAAATCTAAGGCAGGGTTCTCTCCAGCAGGGGCCCCGCAGGGTGAGGTGTCAGGAGGCCCTTTTGGAATGCTGCCAGCCCCAGCTGCCTCCAGCCCTGGGCGTTCATCAGTCAACAACAGAGAGTGTTTGAGTACTGATGGGGCCTGCAGGCAGGAAGAGACCCGAGTTGCTGCTGTCACAAACTCCCGGAGCAGGAGGGAACGCCTCCTGTTTGGCATACTGAGTACCCTGCAGGGCGTGATCTTATTCAAGCTTCCCAACTACTGAAACCTGATGTCATCATCCTCACTTCACTAAGAATGAAGCAGAGGGCTAAGGGACTTGGCCAAGATCATGTGGCAAGGCTGCAGCTAAATAGGGACAGAAAAGCCTAGGCCTCTGGGTCCTAGGCAAAGCAGGCTCCCCACAAGACTTCCTTTAATAATAGCTGAGAAGTTACAAAGGACCACCCCCCCCCCCCAAGCCTCTTTGCTCAGGCTTCAAGGGCAGGTATCCCTCCAGTGGACCCTGGGTTCACAAGCCTGGGTCTTGGTGGCCAGTAAAAGGACAGTTCCCATGCCCTCGCTCAGATCAGGCTGCTCAGCCAGTCCTGCAGACATGGCCCTCCCTCCCACCTACCGCTCTCATCTCCCTGTCGCTCCCACTGCTGTTTCAGCCCCAGCCAGTAGGGAACCCCAGAAGTGACCAGCAGCCCTGGGTGGGAGGTGCACAGCCTCTGATCCTCAGCCTGGCATGTGACATCCTGATGCCCTTCATCCAGCCCTACCCCTGAGTATCAGGTCCAGTGAGAACAGCCTCCCTTCAAAGCCACGTTCACCCTGCCCTCTGGCCACAGTGCAGCCCCGGGGACATGAAGATTGACCAATACCCGAGCGCCACCTAGTGGGCCTAGAGGAGACCCCCACACACTGCCGGTCTGGCCCAATAATGTCTGTTCATTCCATCCAGGGATGGAACCCCTTAACTGCAGAATGGGGTAGCATTGAGGGGTGCCTAGTCTGGGAAGACATTCAAGTCTAGACTTCTGGCATAATGTCAGGGTGACACCAGCCCTCCAATCACAAACAGACTCCAGACTCCAGTGAGGACAGTTCCCTCACAATTTGAAAGGTTTGCTCTGTCACAAGCAGGGGCCTGACGTAACAGTAAGGCTTAAAAATGACCTTTCAAATAGCCCCATCACATTGCATTGGTGTTCATTGGTGAAAAAGTAAACTTTCCAAATTGGCCACAATTTGGGTAACCCCTTTTGGCAAGTCTTCCTCTTAACTAGAGCCTCAAATAGGGAAGGCTCCGACCTCAAAGAGACACCACCCTGCTCTTCCCACCCCCTCCCGCTCTCTCCCTCTCTCTCTCTCTCTCTCTCTCTCTCTCTCCTTGATGGTCCCACCAGCTGAGGAAGTCAGATGCGCCCTGAGCACAGACAGGGAAATCAGACAGATCTAGGTTTGTATCCTGACGCCACATCCATTGTGTGACCTTGAGAAAACCACTTCAAGTTTCTCAGCCTTCCCTTCCCCATCTGTAAAATGGAGCAGTATCACATGAGATAAATGTGACCCTCTCAGCTGGAAAGTCTCAGCCACTGGCCAGAGGTTCAATAACTGCCAGCCTCGTCCTCCTCCCCAGGATCACCTTTGCTCTCTTGGTCTCAGCACCCATCACCCTACCTCTTGCAGCTCCATTTCCTGTAGGTATGTCCCTAGGCTCCTGTCCCACTCCACCCCTGACTTGGAGCCTCCCAGAGGTCCTGTCCTTGTCTTCTCCTCTGGAAGCCCTGCCTAGGGCTGAGGCCATGGCAGGTGTGTGTCCGCTAGGACAGCCCATTCTGCAGTCCAGTGGTAGGACAGGCTCACACCTCTAATCCTATTAAAAGAAAATACATTTTGGGGGTGGATCCTCTGTTTTCTAACCTGTAAAATGATATTGAAGCTTCTGACTTGCACAATTGGTCCAGGGAATAGATAGAGGACGTTTGCAAAGGCCTTTATAAGGTTGGAAAGCACAGTAGATCCTCAATAAATAGATTTAGCCTGATGATAGCTTGGAGGCCTAAATTGGGGCTCAAAAATATGCATAAGGAAGACAAAATGAGTAGAGCCTCTCAACTGCGCAACCTCAACAAAGACATTGCTTAGGTAAGGAGGCAGAAGACGAGAGGGCGAGGGGAGGCATGGTCAAAACTGGCAAAGCATAAAACCCAGGAAAGATCTCAGCCCACAACTTATTGAAGAGTGCAGCATGCCACCGGCCAGGGTAAGAGGCTGGGAGAAGCTGCTCTTGCCCCGGGTGGGGAAGGGAAGCAGGCCAAGCGGGGTGGGGGATGAGGGGCGAACAGCCTCTTTATTAACACAATTATTTTATTTGCCGAAAGGTAATCATCCTAAGTGAGGTCAACGCGGCTGGCACGGGATCGGCCCTGCAGGCAGCTGGCCCACGTAGCCATGGCAACGGAGCCCAATCACTTCCAGCAGCTTCTAGGGCTGGAGGCTCCTGAAGAAGGAGACCCCCAGATTGCCTTTCCTCCCCCAGAGAGGGCTGAGTAAAAGCCGGGGGGCATTTGTATTCTCGCTCCCAGCCTCCAAAGAGGCAGACCAAGAGCACCTGAGGGAATGTTCGTGCCCAGTTTCACAGGGGGGTCCATCCATCCCAGGATACAGGGGTCTCTGCAGCCATCATCTAACTCATCCCACAATGACTCTGTCAAGAAGAGACTAAGCATTACCAGACCATTTTACAGAAAGCTGCCGCTCAGAGGGCCCCGGGACCTGTCCATAGATGCACAGCACATGAGGATTTGGGAGCTGAGGTCTGAAGTCTAAGGTACCACTAGCAGTTGCCTTGAAGCCAGGGATGTGACAATGACAAGGAAGGATTAGACCAGAATCTCCAATGATCAGAAAAACTGGCATGGAAGAAAATACACCAACCTGGAAATCAGAGAGGCCTGGGTTAAAGTCCTCTCCCTATCAGGCCACGGTACCTATAGCAATTGCTCTGAGCCTCAGTATACCCACTGCATTCAGTACCCATGACTTGCCCGTCTCTGTGAGATACAGCCATGAACCAAGGTGAGTCTTCCATCCATAACCTGGGCCAGCTCAGCCCTGCCCTGGGATCAAGGACCTCAGGGATGACTGGCAAGTTCACTGTAGCACGCCAACATCAGAAGCTAGTTCCACCGCTGTCATTCAAATCTCAACGTGTGTCCTCCCTGTTAATGGGACACAGCATCCCCTGTCCCCACATCCTCTCACCTCAAAGTCCAGCAGTGAGGACCCCAGGGGACAGGATGGGCACAGTGGCATATGCCTGTAATTCCCACCACTTGGGAGGTTGAAGCCAGAGGATCACCAGTTCAAGGATAGCCTCAGCAATTTAGTGAGAGCCTAAGCAACTTAGTGACACCCTGTCTCAAAATAAAAATTAAAAAGGGCTGGGGGTGTTGCTCAGTGGTTAGCCCCACCTGGATTCAATCAATCAATGGTTAAAAAAAAGAAAAGAAAAACAGGACAGACAAGCAGACAGGAAGACCAAGAAGGGTTGCAGCCAATCCTGGGTCCATTTTGCTTGTGCCTGCGGTGTCTATCGCCCTCTGGTGGAAGAGTCGGACAGTGCAAGGGACTGCTGTGCAACCAGGGGAAGCAAAATGGGGGTGGGGGTGACACAACTAGGAGCATCAGGGAGGTTTGGGGAGGGTATTAGATTGCACAGGAAGGCACTTCAGGTCATGGAAAAGTTCTAATAAAAGCTCTTGGATGCTACAAGAGTTGGAACATCATTTGAGGAATAAAGCAAAGGGACTTCAAGAGGTCCAAGAGGAAATGGGAAGCCGACTGGGGCCGACTGTATGTAGACAGCTTTGACCATGAGGCTAAGAAGTCTGTACTTTCTCCCAGAGGCACTGGGGACCCGCTGAAGGTTTCTGAGCAGGGACAAGAGAGGATCCGATTTACATTTGGACCTGTGGGGAAAGACAGCACAGTAGAGGTGCCTGGGAGCCACCTCCTCCCTGCGTGTTGTTATTCATTAACGGTAGCAGCCCTCTGGCCTCAGAGATGACCTTTACTAGACCCCTTCTTCCCTCTGCATACCAGGCCTCCAGCAGATGGGTTCCCTGCCTGAGTGCAGAAGGAAGGAGGGCAGTGGGTAAAGCTCCCAACTCTGAGTCCAACCATGGCATCCTTCCTGCCAGGGCCCAAGCTTTGATTAAAAAGTTATGCAGATCCGGCATGGTGGCACACACCTGTAATCCCAGCAGCTTGGGAGGCTGAGACAGGAGGATCAGGAGCTCAAAGCCAGCCTCAGCAAAAGCAAGGTGCTAAGCAACTCAGTGAGACCCTGTCTCTAAATAAAATACAAAATAGGGCTGGGGATGTGGCTCAGTGGTTAAATGCCTCTGGATTCAATCCGAAGAACAAGAAGAAGGAGAAGGAGAAGGAGAAGGAGAAGGAGAAGGAGAAGGAGAAGGAGAAGAAGGAGAAGGAGAAGGAGAAGAAGAGCCCAAGATCCCAAGGTGCTTCATACTGAAAGCAGGAAGAAACTGAGGCCTCAAAGAAGCCTCCGCCTCGTGTCAGAGGGAGGGCCACTCTGGCCCAGACGCCCCGGGAGACATTCTGGAGGCCCTGTCCTCCTCCTGCACCCCCTCCCTGCAGCTCTCTTGACTGGCCACAGCAGGGTCCTAGCCTCCAGTGACACACAGTGACACACACACACTGGCACACCCGCCCGCTCACTCACACTGGCTCCGAGGTGAGAGCTCTGGGTACCTCTGACTTCCCATTTTGGATTCATCAACTTCATCTGATGCTGCCAGTCAGAGTCCCTGACCTGTGGCAGATGACATTAAGCAAAACAGGAGGTGGCATAAAGGCATCTTAGGATTGGCCTTAGGGACCCTGTGGGGACCCCAGAGTCAGGAGAACCTCAGAGGCAAGGATGGGTGGTGAAGGGGAGAGTTCTTGGGGTCCCTCCGTCCCCGCAGCAGGTCCAACAGAGACCCCTCTTGAAGGGTGACAAGGACAGGAGGTCTGAGAGAGGTTTCCAGGACAGAATGAAGGACAGTGCGGAAGGGGAATGTTCACAGCGGGGCTTGGCACTGGTTCCCAGGTGCCGGCCACACTCCAGCCAGGCAAAGAGCCCAGTTCTGGTCTAAACTTGATCCCCGAATTTCAGGCATGACCACACTCAACAGCAACGAAGATTAGCAGAGCCTGGAAGGGGCTTGGGAGGGAGGCCCCGGGGCACAGAGGGTGTGCATGGGATGCATGGATGGCAGGTAGGGCGAGATTCAGCACCCCTTCCCAACCCTCTCTGCCTCAATCCCAACAAGTCTCAAGGTGAGACACCAAGAAGAACTTACCAACCAGCAAGAGGCCTGAGCAATGGCAGCTCAAGGTGTTCACACCACCCTTAGCCGGAGAGAGGTCTCAGCTCAGGAACAGGAGAGGCCCCATTCTTCCCTTGAGGCCCAGCTGTCCCGAGGGAAGAACTGAATGGGTCACATCCTCACCCCCCAAGTGCTCTGGAGAAAGGGTGGGAAGAAGGCAGGAGGCGAACCGGGTATCCTCAGCCCCATATAACTTATTAGCACCCAGGCAAGATTAATCAAGCCCAGAAACCTCGAGCAGACCCCTAATTAGTTGCTGCTGATAACTATATTTGTCATGCTCTCCAATTATTCCACTGTAAATTTCAGAGTTTAATTGCACCTTGTTCTTCATTGAAGTGTCACTGTTTGCACACGCTCCCCTAATTCTTTAGCAAATTTGACAAAATTCAGCATTAAATATAGATTATCTTTAGATTTCCATAATTAACACAACCAAACTGTCTCAGGCCTAAATATTTCTCCCAGCACCATAAATCTGGCCTGTCCCTGGAACCCAGAGAGCTGCTTCCAGCTCCCGAGTAGAGGCTGCCGGGAGAACACACATGCACATCCGTGAAGTTGCATGACGCACATGTGCAGGCTGGGCAGGAGGCGGGCTTGGCTCCATGGACAGCACAGACCTGGAGACACATCCCATCCCCCAGACTTATAGAAGGTTCCATCAAGATACCCAGGTGGGTGTGGAGCCTCTCAGCAGTGTCCAGAGCTGAGACCAGTCCAGCACCACAGCTGACCTCCTGCCCTCACAGGGGTCTAGAGACAAGTGGTTCAGCCTGTAGCCAGGTTAGCAAGCCTCCCCACCCCCACAAAGGCCTGGCTGTGATTTTCTCTCTATGAAGGCTGACCTTGATGTTTGACACGACCCCAGGAATATGACCCAGCAGTCACCACACCCCCCACAGCCTTCCTTCTCCTGAGCCTCTTCCGGTCCGGTGAGACACAGGGAAGGGATTCCTGCCCTCTCCCCCTTGGGATTGGAACCTTTTCCATCAGACCTCAGAATGCCAAATATAATGCTTGTTGTCTCATTTCCAATACGACACAGGGACAGGGATGAGTGGGAGGGGACAGAGAAGCCTGAGCCCCTTTAAGAGCACTACCCAGTCTTTGGCCCCTGGGAGAGAAACGGAGCCTGGGTTCATCCATCCCAAGCCGAGCGCCAGGCTCCCTCTCTCGGGGCACCAGAGTGCCAGAGTTCACGGCTAGCCAAGCCCCTGCACTCACACACAGACAGGTGTCCAGAGACACCCAGAGACAGACAGAGACCACACACACACATGGACACACAGACAGATACGCACAGGAATGCCCACACCTCCACCCAAGTCCTGCAGGGAGGGGAAAGCCAGACAGGGACTCAGTCCCCAGAAATCCAAGGCACATCCAGGGTCTTGTCACCAGGGGACAAGGAGAGCTGGGAGCTCCAGCAAACCCCCAGCCCCAGGCCCTCCACACCACTCCCCAGGCCCCGGCAGTGCACAGTATCCCCAGCGACACTGCTGTGACAGTTGGCAGGGGCGGGGGAGCTGGCAGTGGGCAGCAGTACACTGAGGAGCCTCAAAGTATACTTGCTGCAAATTTGGAAGAAAATCAATGGAGTTTAATGAGATTTGATTTTTCTCCATGATGGGTTGGGCTGGTAGCTATGTGGGAGATCTCGGGGTGCAACGTTCAAGAAAATGAGTGAGGCGCATAGGTAGCAAACTCCAGGATAGGCGGAGACAGAGGGACATCCTCCCGCTGGGTCACTGCTCCATCCCATGAAAGCCATTCTGTAATTTGAGTACCGTGATCTCTGTCCCCCCAACGCCACCACCACCACTGGGAGTCTCCAGTCTCCTGGCCAAACACCTTTATTCCCTCAACCTTTGCAATACCCCCCAATTGCCTCTCACTCCCCTAAAGGTGTCGGCAGAATTATTATCAGCATAGAGGAGTAGGTAATGGCAATGGGTTTGTATGATTTGGAAATGATTTCTTGGCTATGACACCAAACATGTAGGTAACGACAATAATAGACAAATGGGATTCCACCAAAATTCAGCACCTCTGTGCATCAAGGGATACCATCAACAGGGCGAAAAGGCAGTCTACAGAGTGGGGGAAAATATTTGCACAGCATGCCTCTGGTAAGGGGTTAATGGCAAAACATAATAACCAAACTCAAGTGTGGGCAAAGGTGCTGAATGGACCTTCTTCCACAGACGATATACAAATGGCCATCAGATGCTCATTGCCACTGATCATCAGGGAAATGCAAATCGGAACCAGGATGATTCTTCTCGGCTGCTCATGGAAACCTTCTCCAAAACAGATCGTGTTCTAGGCCACAAAGCAATTCTTAGCAAATACAAAAAAACCAAATTGATATAATTCCTTGCATCTTATCAGATCATAATGGAATGAAATTGGAAATCAACATGACAAAACCCTACAGAAACTATACAAATACATGGAGATTGAACAATACAC
Organism: Urocitellus parryii; assembly: GCF_045843805.1. Lineage (NCBI taxonomy): Eukaryota > Metazoa > Chordata > Mammalia > Rodentia > Sciuridae > Urocitellus > Urocitellus parryii. The sequence goes on from NC_135537.1 coordinate 148,549,034, forward strand.
TTTTGAATACTGAATGGATGATAGAAGAAATCAGGGGAAAAATTTAAAAATTCTTCGATTTGAAACCAGAATGAAGGTCTAGGGGTGCAGCTTAGTGCTAGAGAGGCCCCGGGGTTCAATCTCTAGCACCAAAATCAAAAAAAAAAAAAAAAATCCCAAAGAACATTTACTGAGAGATCATCTCACACCCATTAGGATAGCTACTATTTAAAAAAAATAGAAAATAACAAGTATTATAGTAAGGATGTGGAGAAATTGGAACTCTTGTAAACAGTTGGTGGGAATGTCAAATAGTGTCACTGCTATGGAAATTCCTCAAAAAATTAAAACTCAAATTCCCATATGATCAGACTCTCCCACTTCTGGGTATATAGCCAAAATAATTGGAAGCAGTGTCTTTTTTTTTTTTTTTTTTTTTTTTTTTGTACTGGGGATTGAACTCAGAGGCACTTGACCACTGAGCCACATCCCCAGCACTATTCTGTATTATATTTAGAGACAGGGTCTCACCGAGTTGCTTGGCACCTCACTGCTACTATTGCTGAGGCTGGTTTTGAACTCACAATCCTCTTGCCTCAGCCTCCTGAGCCTCTAGGATTACAGGCATGTGCCACAGCACTTGGTTTTAAAGCAAGATCTTGAAGAGATTTGCACAGCCTGTTCACAGCAGCATTATTCACAATAGCCAAGCAGAGGAAGCAACCCAAGTGCCCAGCAATGGTTGAATAGATAAAGAAAATGTGATGTGGGCATCCAACAGGGTGTTACTCAATCTTAAAAAAGAAGGAAATTCCGACACATATGACAACATGGATGGACTTTAAGGACATTATACTAAATGAAAAAAAATCATAAAAAGATAAATACTGACGACTCCACCGACAGGAGGTATTTAAAGTTGCCACACTCAGGGCTGGGGGCATAGTTCAGGGGTAAATGTGTGCCTACCACATTTAACCCTCAGCATCAGTAACAATAATAATGATAATAAAGTTGTCGAACTCATACAAACAGGAAATAGAGTGATGTTTGTTAGATGCTGGGGTGGAGGGGAACTGCTATTTAAAGGTGAAGCCCGGGATCGTTGCACACGCCTGTAATCTCTGACTCAGGAGGCTGAGGCAGGAGGATGGCAAGTTGGAGGTCAGCCTCAGCAACTTAGCAAGTCCCTGTCTCAAAAATAAGATATAATAAAGTTATCCTATGTCAGTTTTTTAAGGTGAAAAAGATTACAGATCTTAACTCTAGTCGACTAGACACTTAAAAAATGGTTATACTGAGTGGTAACAACAGCAAAGACTTGGGGGTCAGACAGACTTTGGTTTGTACTGTAGCTCTGTGGTTTCCTAGCTATGTGACCTGGGACTAGTTGACACACATCTCCAAGTCTCCCCAACTCATAGGGTTGTTGTGATCATAATGTCGCTTAACAAAGCAGGTGACCTGCCTGGGACAAAGACAGCAGTTTTATGAAATTCTATCATGTTCTGGAAAAAAAAATTAAAACAACATGTGTAGAGGCTACCCAGGTCGGAGCCCGGTGTTGGGGCAGCTGCCCACCCTGGGCTGACTGACCAGCCCCTGCCACTCTGTATTCCCACTACCTCTCTGCCCCATTTCCTCCCACTGTTCTACCCTCCCCCCTTTTTTTTGCTGACTTCCTGCTGTATCTGCAACACATAATAGTTGCTCAGTAAATACTTGTTAATTGACAATAAGAGCTAAGCCTTGCCCTTCTGTCCTCAGAGGCCCTCTATCCTCAACCCCACTCCTATCCTGATGGGGTCTGCCACTTTAAGGATCCCCACTCCCAGGTCCTGGTAGGGGAGGGGGAGCCCCACTTTCCCCGAAGCCCCAAGGTCCCCAGCTGTCACTCCACCCCAGCCTCAGCACCAATTCTGTCCATCAATACCAGCCTCTGGCAGCCACACTTGGACGCCCACCCCAATCAATAACCAGCGGCTGCCATCGATCAGCCCCCAGGGCAATGGGAGCTGGGGAAGAGGCAAGGAGAGGGACAGGCAGGAAGTGCAGACAGGGCCCAGAGAAGGGGTAGCCACAGGGAGCCCCCGCGACCCAGCCAGGCAGCAAAACTCAGAGGCAGAGATGAATGAATGAGGAGACCCCAGGCAGGAGACGAGAAGGGCAGAGCAGCAGCCTCAGAGGAGGGCTCCCGAGAAGGAGGAAGGAGGGACCAAGGGAGGGTTGGTGAAGGGCTACCGTGGGCCAGGGACACTTTGGGTAAGCTCCAGGGCCACCCTGGGAGAAAGCAGTTCCTGGCTCCTCCTTGCAGGGGGGACACTAAGCTCAGAGGTTAAGAAACGCATGCAAGGCCTGGACCTGGAGGGTTAGCAGCAGAGCCAGGATTTGAACCCAGGTCTGGTGTCAGGAGTCGAGGCTCCTGGCAGCATCCCACAGGAGCCCTGAGCGGTCACGGCTATTCTCCCAGCCTGGCACCCCTCACCCCCTGCGGCCTAGCGGGAAGCCCAGCGTGCCCCCATGCCCCACTTAGAGCTAGTCAAGATGGCTCTGAAGAGGTGGGCCGGGTGGGGGATGTGGAGGGCCTGCATAGGAAGGAGTAGAATGGGTGGGGGGTGCAGAGCTGCCTGGTCTCAGCAGCAGCCTACTAGCTGGGGCGGTTCTCTCCCCCCACTTCACTCCCTGCTCCCCTGAGCACCACAGCATGACCTTGGGCAAGTCACACATCCCTGCTGAGGTAAGTTGGTGAGAGCGCCTACTCCAAGCACAGTAAGGATTAAATGGGATGCCGTGGGCATGAGGCCAGTACATAATAAATACATGTCCCATCATCGCCATCATCATGGCCATCACCAAATGGCTTCCCGGACTCATACCCAACAAGGTGACATTGTCTTAAGCATGTGTGTCAGCCTGGGGGTCAGGTTTAGACAATCCAGCCACGTGTGGGTAGCCCCATCTGTGGGAGGAGCCCCGCAAGGTCTGGGTGCAGATGGTCTCAGCAGAGCCCAGGGGCTGAGGGGGGTCTACAGAGCATCCTCTCAGCCCCCAATTAGCTCCCTTGTTCAGGAGAATCAAGAGCAGCTGCGGCTGCTGGGTAATTTGTGACATGCCTCCTCTGATGCTGTCTGGAAGTGGAAGGTCAAGGCCGGCTGGAAATGGGCTGAGAGACTTCCCCCTCCAACCCGAAATAGAGAGGAGGAGGGTGACTCCATTAGTCCCAACTTCAGGATTCACTCCTATGTCCAAGTGTCATTCTTAAACACTCGATGTGTGCCCAGCCATGTGCTGGGACCTGGGAAACTGATTCCCACCTTGATAATGGGGCTGGTGTGTGTGGGGGGGTGGCTTCTGTGTCTGCAGGGCTGGAGGCGTTAGGGGGCCTTTTAGACTAGTTATATGGAGGGACCAAGTTCACTGTCTTTCCATTTTTGCTTTTTTTCCTTTTCTTTCTCTCTCTCTCTCTCTTTTTTTTTTTTTTTTTTTTTCGGTGGGGGCAGCTACTGGGGATTAAACTCAGGGGCACTTGATCACTGAGTCACAACTCCAGCCCATAAGTTTGCTTTTTTTAATACTGGGATTGAATGAAGGGCACTTCACCACTAAGCTACATCCCCAATGCTTTTTATTTTTTAATTTCTTTTATTGGGTACTGGGTATTGAATTCAGGCACACTTGACCACTGAGCCTCATCCCCAGCCCTATTTTATATTTTATTTATGGACAGAGTCTCACTAAGTTGCTTAGGGCCTCACTTTTGCTGAGGCTGGCTTTGAACACTTGATCCTCCTGCCTCAACCTCCTGAGCCACTGAGATGACAGGCACGCACCACCGCACCAGGCTTCCATTTTTGCTTTCTAAGGGAAACCGTTCATGGACTTTATTTGAGGTTGCAGATAAACCACAAAAGGTACTCTTTTTTCCTGGAGACTCCCTTCTGACACCACAAACCATAGCAGAAAAGCTAGAAGCCTGAGGGGTCAGAGGTACAGAAGGCCCAGGCGTCACCTGTCCTCCCTCCCCAGCAGCTGGGGAAGGGTGTCCTCTGAAATGGAATATCGTGACAGCAGGGCAAGGGCGGGGGTGGAGGACAGGCCTTTTCATAAAAATCCTTCTTGGAGGGTAGTTCAGAGAACCCTTGTTTAGAAGCAGCCCCGGCAGAGGCCCAGGTATAAATCTCCTGGTCTCAATTCAGCTCCTGGCCCCTCTTCTCAATATGGGAAAGAAGTTGGGCCAATCACTGGGGTCAGAGCTCATGCCTTCCCTGCTTCTCGGGGACTTGCTAATGGTCCTCTGCTCTAACCCTGCCTCCCCTCTACCACCCCAAGCGTCTAAACAAGTTTCTGCATTTTAAAAGATGTTTCTCGGAGTGCAGTTTTCCATAGTAAAATAATTGTTATCAGTTATTGAGGATTTACAATTTGTAGGGCACTCAGCTAACCCCTGAGGTACAGCATCAGCATTTTACAGAAAAGGCAAATTAATGTCCTAGAGGATAAGCAACTTGCCATCTAGGTAGCAAGAGGTGAGAGGGGATTGAAACCCAAGACAGGCACATTCACACTATGTCATGCAGCCTTCCAAAGGCAGGAGACGTGGCCCGTGGCCCTGTTGGGATGATGGGACCTATGGACAGAACTCGATGAGGACAGGTAAAGGATGGGCCACCTGCAGAGCCTCGGCCCCTGACCAGGCCCCTAGGACCCTCAGAAGAAGGGTCAATGATGGCTTCCAGGTCAGTAGCTGCCTCTCCTGGCATAAAAACCCCTCCGTGCACATCTGGAGCATAGACCCCAGAAAGTGAGGGACACTGAGCTCAGGGCTGGGCAGGAGGCAGTTAGAACTTTCTGGACGCCTCTCCTAGCAGGATGAGCCAAGACCACCAGGGAGGTGTTAATGAAACAGGGAAGCTGTGAACAGACCCAGGAGTGATTCCAATCTGACACCTCCACCCCAGCCCCCATCAGTAATGAGCTGGGACCTGCCCTTCTCCCCAGAGAGGGGTGAGGGAAGAAGTCCATCTCTGTAGATTCAGAAGCCCTGACCCCTCCCCCACCCATCACCATCATCATCATTCTTACTATTTGCACTGCAGTAAATAGCTCACATTTATTGAGCACCTACTAATTGTGTCCCAGGCACTATTGATCTTTTTTTTTATAATCCTATTATTAATCCTTACCTATAAACCTTAAACCTCTATGGTAAATAGTATTCTTATCTCCATTTTATGGATGAAGAAACTGAGGCTCCATCAGGTTAAGTGACTTGACTAAAGTAGAACAGACACTGGGACCCGGGACTGACTCAGAAGTCTGTGTTCTTTGTGGTTTGGGTAAAGCCCCTGACACACGCCCACACGGACCCCACACAGAAGACACATCTGTGTGGTTCCACAGCTGGAGCTGGGGTGGTGGGGAAAGGCAGCATGTCCACTGTGTGTCCTCCAAGTTCCAGAGCTAGAAAGAAGGATGGGCAGGGTCCCAGCCCTGCCACCAAGCCTGTCATCTCCCCGGGGCGGGGGACTCCAGTTCTGCCCACTTCCGGGAAAGCAAAGAGAGAAAGGTTTTGACTGGGGAGGGCTGAGGAAGAGGGCAGGGGCTGCTGGGCAGATGCGTGCCTCCCAGCTGCAGGAAGGAGCTGGGCCTCTCTGTGAGTGGAGCGCGCCATGTTTGTAAACATCATTAATCAGGGATTAGCAGATGGGCGTGCTAATTGCACCTGTGCAAGTGAGAGACCTCAAGGTTGATTACATTTACAAACTGTGGGGCTCCCTGGCGCCTGACCCTGCGGGAATGATGTGTGTGTGGGAGGGTCTAGTTTAGCCTTCTACCAAAAGATCCCAGCTCTGCAGGGGGCTCAAGGTGCTGGCCCCTCTTCAGCTGCTCTGAGGATACCAGAGGCTCTTCTCCTGGGGGTGGGGAAGCTATGGTGTATTTTGGCTGAAATGGGCCCCACCGCCTGGAAGAAAAGCACAGCTGCGCCCTGACCTCAGAGTCTGCATTTAGGTGTCCCAAGGAAAAGCTGCCAACCTCCTCCAGGCTTGGGGTGGAGGGCTTTCTGTAATGACCCCTTTGAATCCAGACCAATTTGAAGTGGATGCTGTTGTGATCTCCATTTTTGTAGATGATGAAAACAAAGGCTGGCAACTGAGGGGACTGTCCACATTTCCATGACTGCGAGTCAGAGCTGGAACTCCAACAAAGCCCTGTTTAACAGCCATGGCCCTGCTCTGAACCAGTGCTGTTCTCTCTGATTTTATCTCAGCCAACTTCTAGGTTCTGTGTGGGGCTTGGTCAAGAGAGCAGAGCGGACTTTGTACCCCACAGGGAGGGAGCACTGGGATACCTGTGTTCTTTTTTGTCACATGTATGGCAGGGTTCTGCAGAGAAACCAAGAGGGTGCATGTGTACCTGTGTTTAAAGAGATTATATGGAACTGGCTCATGCAATTATGGAGGAGGGCAGGTCCCAAGATCTGCAGGGTGAGTCAGCCAGCTGGAAACCCAAGAGGTCGATGGCATAGCTCCCATCCAAAGGTCAGTAGGCTGAAAAATCAGGAGGAGTTTTTCCCCCTGAGTCTGAAGACAGGAATTCTTTTGCCTGGGGAATGGTCAGCCTTTTGTTTTATTCAGGCTCTCAACTGACTAGATGTGGTCCACCACATTAGGGAGGGTAGTCTGCTTTACACTGCTGATTCAAATCTTAATTTCTTCCACAAACACCCTCAGAGAAACACCCAGAATAATGTTTGACCCAAACCTGGGTAACCCATGCTCCAGTCAAATTGACACAAAATCAACCATCACATTAGAGTTTGTACTAATGTGTTAGTCCTGGGTTAGTCCTGGGGTGCCCAGTCCTTTAGCTTACAGATCATCTTTGTCCCCCCTGGTGCTGGGATCAAACCCAGGGCCTAGCACACTCTAGTCAAGCGCTCTACACCCCAGAACAACAGGACATTTTTACTGATAACTTTTATTTCTAACTTCCCTACCAGGAAAGGGGTAGACAGAGCTGGTCGGAATGGCACCATCCCTAATCTACAGATGAGGAGTCTGGGAAGCTAAGTAGTATGTCATGGAGCCGAGACCGGAAAGCACATCTTCCAAAGACCCTAAGGGACAGATGAGACATCATCCTGGCCCAAACTTTCAAGCATGAGCTCAAAGACACAGGCGTGAACATGGAGCATTGCTTGGTCATGAAGCATGGAGCAAAGCGCAAGGGAGTCTCAGACCCCAGTGGTACACTATCAACTGGGGAGCTTTAAGAAATACTGAAACCTGGTTCCTTCCCAGAGATCGTTTCTTAGGGGCTGGTCCTTCTGGGTATTTAGAATACTAAGAGTTCTCTCTCTCTCTGGCCCCATGGCTGCAAGGTTCCACCAAAGTTAAAAATTTTTAAATTAAATAAGTAAAAATAGTAACTTAAAAAGTTAAAAATCACTACACCTGGCTCTTGGTCAAGGGCGCAGGGGTGGCAGAGGCATCCTAGTATCTGCTGCGCTCAAGCTCAGCAGAGTTCAGAACCTGTATGGCAGTTAGGATCAGAAAGTTCCAGAGGGGACAGATGCTAGTAGGGAAGAGTCGAGCTTATGAAGGGGCTTTGTCCTCTTTCTTGAGATAAAAAACTATGGGCTGGGGATGTGGCTCAAGCAGTGACATGCTAGCCTGGCATACACAGGGCACTGGGTTCAATCCTCAGCACCCCATAAAGATGTTGTGTCCACTGAAAAAAAATATTAAAAAAAAATTCTCTCTCTCAAAAAAAATTTTAAAGAGTGAGAGAGGAGAGAGAGAGAGAGAATTTTTTAATATTTATTTTTTAGTTTTCGGCGGACACAACATCTTTGTTTGCATGTGGTGCTGAGGATCAAACCCGGGCCGCACGCATGCCAGGTGAGCGCGCTACCGCTTGAGCCACATCCCCAGCCCTATTTTTTTTTAAAATATTTTATTTTTTAGTTATAGTTGGACACAACACCTTTATTTATTTATTTATTTATGTTTATGTGGTGCTGAGGATCGAACCCAGGACCTCACACGTGCTAGGTGAGTGCTCTACCGCTGAGCCACAACCCCAGCCCCTCTTAAAAAAAATAAAAAAATAAAAACTATGACTTTAAAATGATCTTGGGAACTTTTTAAGGAAATTCAAATCTTGTTCTAAATTGGCAATGCCCTCACAATTGCAAGCTAAATCCACAGCAGATGGGAGTCCAGAAGAAAAAGATGGAACTATTTATCGAGCATCTACTACGTATGAGATACTGAATTCCTGTTGCTCTCCATATCCCCTCAGGAATCCAGCAAGTAGTATTATTCCCATCATGGAGGAGTTGACTATTGCTCAGGTGTGTAGGGAACTTGCCTCAAGTCACAGTGACCAGGATTACAACTTAGGGATTGCTGCTCTGCCAGCCCGTGCTCCAGTGCAGTGGTTCTCAACCAGGGATGACTTGGAGATGTTGAAACAGGTCCGTTTTCATAACAGGGGACAGGAGGGCAGTGCTACTGGAGGGCAGTGCTACTGGTGTCTAGTGCCTAGAAGCCAGGAATGTTGCTAAACGTCCTATAATGCTCGGGACAGTTCTCACAGCAAAGAAGTAATTATCTGGTCCCAAGTGGCAGTAGTGCCAAGGTTGAGAGGCACTGCTCTGGTGGCCCTTAGCCATGGCTGCAGGTTAGACCCATCTGGGGGGGGGGGGAGGACAGTTTAGAAAGCCTGATGATCAGGATGTGCCTAGACCCCTGCACGGGCACTCTGGCAGCAGTGTTGGGCTTGTTTCTTTCTTTCTTTTTAAAGAATCTAACCATTATTTATCTGTTGTTTGTTTTTATGTGGTGCTGAGAAGCGTGTTCTGCATTACTTAGGCTGTGACTTCTGCACCACTTGTGGGGCCTTGGTGAAGGCACACCAAATCCGTCCGGCTTGCACAATAAATAGCAATCCGTCCCCACCACCCCACACTCAGGGCAGGGGCGTTGCTTCTATGAGTGGTGTGTATGTGTATGGGGGAGGGGGTGTCACTGCTAATTTTTTGATTCTAATGGGACTGAGTCTCTCCAGGTGGCTGCAAAAGCTTTCCAGAACTGTGGAGCAAAGAGCAAGGCTGCCACCTAATGGACGAATTGGGACAGATCAGCCCATTCATGGAGTGCCTAATGGATGATAGCAGATGATGTTTTATTTGCTCCTCACAACAACCCTGTGAGGTAGGTAGGTGCAGACCAAGGTCCTGGGCACCACAAGATGAAGACATGTACTTAAGGCCCACACGGGGACAGTCCTTGATTTGTACTTTGTCTATCCCACAGGAAGACCTCGGCCCCCCTCCACATCCTCACACTCAGCATTTGCCACAGGCAACACCTGGTCAGGAGCAGTCGGACCCCTGGACTGGGCTGCCTGATTCCCTCTGAAGCCTCAACTTCCACTCGACTTCTGCCGTAGCCCATCCTGGAAATCACCAAACTACATCTTCACTGAAGGTCCACAGCAAAATAGGAGACTGAACTCCTCCGGTCTTTACTGCAGAGTCCCCAGCCATACAGTTAATGACTGACATCAAGGAACAGGGGCCAGCAGGCCAGACCTGGGGATGTGTGTGCAACTGTCCCGGCACCATCACGTGCACTTCGTGGACAGCCCCCTAAGTCCCCATTTGCCTCTCTTTTTCTGATTCTGAAGACGATTCTGGGTGCTGAGTGACTCAGAGTCCTTTGGACATAGCTGGTGGTTCTTGTGGGTCTTGGAGGGGCTTCTCTGTCTTCTCCACTGCACGGAAACCTTTCCTCTGGCTGCAAATGGAGTGAAGAAGAATTCCTGCACCGACAGACGAGGGAAAGAGACTGAGGAGAAGAAGGAATATGTACAGGGAGCCTTGACCCATGCCAGGCTCTCCCTCACTTCATCCCTAAAGGAAGTATTCTCCCCATTTTGCACATGAAGCAACTGACACGGAAGGACCAGGTAGCTTGTTTAGAATCCAGTCAGAAAATGGGATGGGAGAAAAGCAGCACTTGTGTGGGTAGAGGCCATCAGGAAAGGGAAGAAGCTGACTCACCTGCAGCCACGGACACATTCAAGGACTCGAGTCCGGGAGGCAGCTGGCGTCCTGGCAGAATGGTAAGGAGGAGCCGACAGGAGGCCTGCACCTCCTGGGACAGACCGGAACCCTCGTTCCCTGCGGGGCACAGGGCAGAGGGTTAGGCAACCCAGCTAGACACCAAGTGCTCAGGAAACATGCATCGGAGCAAGAAGAGCAGGGACATCTACCTACCCAGCACAAGGAGAGTAGGCTGGTCCCAGAGGAACTCTAAGCAACTCATGATGGGGGTTTGGGAAGACTGGGAAACCTCAGGCCCCGGGCAGCCCACGGTGCCTGCCACAAGCCAGCCTTGCCGGGCTTTGGCCTGAAAGAGAAAACACTATGTTTTAGCTCACAAATCTTCATCAGAGCCCTGGGGAAATGGAGCCCAGTCTTCACCACATGCTTAAAGATACATTCATTTCTGTCAAGTTATTAAACACCTCGATCTGTTCAGGCTATTGTAGGCACCGAGAATGAGGCTGTGAACAAAAGAAACAACAGAATCCCGGCCTGTGGAAGGCCTTGTTGAAATGACACGTGAGTGTAGACCTGGAGAGGATGAGGGGCGCCACGTGGACATCTGGGGGAAGAATGCTCCGAGCATTCTACAAATGCAAAGGCCCAGAGGCCTTGCTTACCTGCACATGTGAGGAACAGTAAGGAGGCCACAGAACAAGGGTCACGTAAGGAAAGACCTTGAAAGCCACTGAAAGGACTTGGGCTTTTACTCTGAGATGCAAAGACTTTGAAAGGTTTGGATAGAAAAGTAATATGGTCTGACTTACATTTCAACAGAATCACTCTGCCTGCCATGCTGAGAGTCAGAACAGACGGAAGACCAGTGAGGCTTCTGCAACGAGTCAAGAGACAATGGTGCAGCCGGCAGTGGTGGAGGCTTGGGAGGCTGAGGCAGGAGGATCACGAGTTCAAAGCCAGACTCAGCTATAGTGAGGCACTAAGCAACTCAGTGAGACCCTGTCTCTAAATAACATACAAAATGGAATTGGGGATGTGGCTCAATGGCTGAGTGCCCGAGTACAATCCCTGGTACAAAAAAGAGAGAGAGAGACAATCGTGGTCTGGACTATGGTAGCAATGGAGAGTTTGAGCAGTGAAACTCTCACTGGCAATAACTCCAAGATAAAGCCAAAAGGATTTGGCCATAGGTGGAATGGGGGCATGGTATGAAAGCAGGAAGTCAAGGATGGCACCATGGTCTCTAGCCAAAGGGATGGAGTTGCCACAGTTGGACTGGGTAAGCTTCAGAAGGAAAGATGCTCAGCTTTGAACATGTTGTTTGAAATGCCCGCCAGGAATAAAAAAAGAGCTTCAGAGACAGGTAGATGAGTGAATCTGGAATTCAGTGGTGAGAGCTGGGCTAGGGTACACATCTAGGAGGCATGTGAATATAGATGGTATTTAAAGCCATGAGACAAGATGAGATCAACAAAGTGAATATTCAGAAAAGAGATCCAAGGACTGAGATCTGGGAAAATTTAATGTTTGGGCACGAGGGAGTTGAGAAGGAATCACCAAAGTCAACTTCGAGAAAGAGCACAGCAGCCAAATGCAGTGGTGCACACCTGTAATCTCAGCAGCTGGGGAGGCTGAGGAAGAAGGACAGAAAGGTCAAAGCCAGCCTCAGCAACTTAGAGAGGCCCTAAGCAACCCAGTGAGACCCTGTCTTTAATAAAATATAAAAAAGGGCTGGGGATGTGGCTCAGTGGGTAATCACCCCTGGGTTCAACCCCCAGTACCAAAAAAAAAAAAAAAAAAAGGAAGAAAGAACACAGTGATGGGGCTGGGGTTGTAGCTCAATGGTAAAGCACTTACCTGGCATGTGTGAGGCACTGGGTTTGATTCTCAGTACCACGTATAAATACATAAGTAAATAAATTATAAAGATCCATTGACAACTAATAACAAATTAAAAAGAAACAAAGAACAGAGAGTAGGAGGAAAATGAAATAGAGAGTGGGTTTGGTGGTACGGCTCAATGGTACAGCACCTGCCTCACATGGTGAAGCGCTAGGTTCAGTCCTCAGCACCACTGAACATTTTAAAAGCCTAGGTGAATAAGGGGAGGAACATCACAGGGAGGAAAGAGTGGTCATCTGTGCCAGATGTTGCAGATGGCTCATGTCAGATAAGGACTGAAACAGACCCTTGACTATAGCAACATGGAGGATACCGGTGACCTTGTCAAAGGCTTCAATTCAGCATGGGATTGAGGTCAGGAGAGAATGAGAACATCTGTGAATGTGACGAGAATGAAAGTGAGAAAATGGAGAAAAAAGAACTTGCTGGAGCAGTGTCTTTTAAGTGGGAAGGAAGGCCCGGGGCCCAGCATGGCCTTTGCTTGAGGCACCTCCAGTTCTTCCATGGTGACAGAAGGCAAGACAGCCCTATGGGCCAAGCTGCTGGTGGGAGGAGGCAGATGTCCTGAATGGAGCTTAGGGAATCAGAGTGTTTGTGTTTTTTCAAGAGCTACTTGTTAAGAGGCTGGGAGTGAGGAAGGGAAACTTCATCTCCTACTAGGCTTAGCCAGAGTTCCTCTGAAGGGGGCTCCCTATAAGAAGGAATAGTCAGAAAACACTTCTGGGGATGTGCTGTTCAATGTAGTAGCCACGAGCCACATGTGACTACTAGGCAATGGAAATATGACTACTCCAGGTAGATTTGTGCTGTATGTGAAAAGTGTTAAATGAGATGTAAAATATTAATATTTAAAATGATAATATTTTGGATATAATAGGGCAAGTTACTAAAATTAATTTCACCTGTTTCACTTTTCAACGTGGCTAGTAGAAAATCTGAAGTTACTACGTGGCTGGCATTGTGTTTTTATTGTGCAACTTTGTTTCAAGAGGGAATTTCTCACAGGACGACCGTCAGAGGGGCTGCCAAATGCAGTGCAATACTGCCCTCTTGTGGCCAGCAGGGGGGAACTACTGAAAACGGACGGATAGAGGGACCACAGAAGTTCCTCCCTCAAGTTTACCCCTTCCTAGAAATCAAAGGCATACAGGTCCCCTTGTTCAATGATCCTTTCAAGCTGTGCCCCTACTCAAGGACCACAAATCTCCTGTTCCCCAGCTCCCCCGGGCTAAACAACAAGCATCGCTTAAGACCTACATAGCAATGAGACACTGAAGTACCCTTAAAGCAGGAAAGAGGACTTCTGGGGAAGCGTGCTGGAGATCGAACCCGGGGCCTTGTGCTTGCTAAGCAAGTGCTCGACCACTGGGCCACATCCCTAACCCAGGAGTGCAGCAAAGGGAATGATGCCAGAGAGCCCCTAACTTCAGAACTTTTCTTTTGTGGTTTTGAAAACTCCAGGACCCTTCCCTTCCCAATGGGATTTAGGAAGGCCATAGGAATCAATGCGCACACGCACCCTTCTCTCTCCTTCCACCATTCACTGCTTAAAAACGCTGGCTGAGCTAAGCTCATTTGTTTCTTTCCCCTTCCTTCCCCCTCTCCATTTACCTGTAAAAAACCTGCCAGGTCGTCAGTAGAGAACACATCCATCACCTCCATAGCCCCCGCACTGGCCTTGCTGACTACTGGAGTGAGCGGGCAGCTGTAAAGATTCCCGGCCCCAGCATTAGGTTGGTCAATTTCAAACCTGGTGCCCCACCCATCCCCGGGCTCCCAAGGGCTAGGGGTGCAAGTTCTGGCAAAGGGGAGGAACCACCCAAAGGCCAAGGTGCTTAGGAACTCGACTGCACCTCCAAGTTGGGTACATGGGGAATAAGGAGTGCCCGTGCCTGTTTCTCTGGCTAATAATGACTTTGTCCACTCCGAGGAAGTGAGCGGAGCGCAGGACAGCACCAAGATTCCGGGGATCCTGGAGCCCCTCAAGGACGAGGCACAGTTGCTGGTGGTCGTCGCCTGGGCTTACTTCCTCGGCTTCCCTGCAAGCCCCGGGCCGCAGCGGGCTCACCTCCATGCAGACGCCCTGGTGCACCTGGTGGCGGCACAGGGCGTCCAGTTTCTGCCGCCTGGGCCGCAGAACTGGGATGTCCCGCGCCTCCGCTTCCCGGAGCAGCTCGGCCCGCTCTCCCTGTAGTCCAGCCCTGCCGGCTTGGAGCAGGAGCCGGGCCACTCGGCGGCGGGCGGCTCGCAGAGCCAAGAGACACGGGGACAAGCCAAACAGCAGCTCTAGCCGCGGGGTCGGCGCCAAGTCATCCAGCCTCAGGCGGCTTAGCTCCTCCCCGCCAGGCCTCACCCCACGGGAGAAATGACGGGCCACCAGACGACCAGAGCAGTAACCGGTAGCGACCGTGAGGGTCGAGAGCAGCCCCATTGTGCGGGCCGTGCCCGGAAGCCCCCAGCTGCGTCCTGGCGAGGAGTCACCGCCACGTGCAGGTGAAGAGGACCCAATGGCTGCTCTCAGGGACGAACAGACCCCACTACCAGCTCGAGGACTCTCCCCCCCCCCCGTTTCCACGTGGGTCCTGCGCTTCCGGGTTCCGGTAGCCCCACCCCCTGCCCCGCGACGCACTGCGCATACCGGATCGCCAGGACGTGCCCACAGCGCTCTCTGCAGGGCTGGATGAGCCGAGAGCGCTACCCACAGCGGAGGGCTGGCGGACCCGCAGTGAGGCTGAGCCGGCGCGGGGGGTCGGCGCGTTAGGCCACACACCAGCAAATGAGAATTCACGGAACGGGTTGGCCTTCCTCCTGTTCAACCAAGTCAGTCTTGATGCCTCTCTCCCCACATCCAGGCGCTTCCCATTTGGGGACTTTTCCCAGAGGCTTCTCCTTGTCAGACCTCATCACCAATTAATAGGACCCCAACCATACTTCTCAAACCTTGGCCGCTCATTCTCTTCCCAAGTCATATCTCGGCCTCTCATGTCCCTGATGACTAGCCCAACTGATGCCCTTGACCTACAGGTAATGGCTGGACTCCTTTGCTCAAAGCTCAGATACCTAGTGATCCAGGACACACCTCTTCTCTCTCTCACACACACACACAAGCACGCACGCACGCACGCGCACACACACAGGGTCTTTTTTTTCCCTTCTCATTTATTTTAGTCTTGCCGTGTTGCCCCGGCTAGCCTCGAACTCATCTCCTCCTGCCTCAACCTTCCATATATTCATTCAGTCCCATCTTGCTCCTACACTGTTTTTTGATACCAGGGATTGAACCCAGGGGAGCTTTACCACTGAGCCACATCCTCAGCCCCTTTTATTTTTTGAGACAGGGGTCTCATTGAGTTGCTCTGGGCCTTGCAAAATTGCTGAGGCTGGCCACCAATTTGCCATCTTCTGCCTCAGTCTCTGGACTTGCTGAGATCCCACTACATCCGTCCTGTTCTTAGTTTTTAGCGTGCTATTCACACAGCACTGCACACCCTGTTTGTCTTCTTTTTGTCTTTAGCAAACTCCTCTCCATTTTTAAAACCCAACCCAAACTTCTCCTGCTCCCTAAGGTAATCTACAGTCCAGAAGTGATGCCCCACATCCACCCATGTGAAAGAAATTCTGAGACACAAACCATTTGGATCACAGAGAAGGAAGAATTGAAAGACATTCCTGAAGCTCAGGTTGGTTGTGATTTTTCTTCTTTAATTATCACAGTGAAATCTACTGGGAGCCAGGCCCTGGGATTCTGCTCCTATAGTCAGAGTGGAGGGATGGTCCCACTCGAAGCACAGAAACCTAGATTGGGCTGGAGAGCTGGAAAGGGGAAGGGAACGGGAAGGGAAGGGGAAGCAGTGGGGCAGGGAGAGAAGGAAAGCTGGAGCCCTGGGTAACCATTCAAATGTAAGGTGAGGGCCTCTCTCTGCCACTCCAACCTTGAAGGACAGAGGTTGGGATGCAAGAAGATGGGGAGCTCCCCTTTTGGCCATATCCCCTTTGCCAGTTCAAAGGGAAGCCTGAGGAGAGCAAAGGTGAAGGAGACCAAGGAGGAAACTCACAGCGTGTTAACAGGAAAAGCAATGAGGGCCCCCACCTTCTCTCCTCAGCCCATTTTTCACATTTGCAGTGGAAATGATTTGACAAGATATTAAAACTTCAAACAAAATTTCTAGCCCTTGGGGTAGAGACAGAAAGTAGGATCCAGGGGTTCAGAAATCAACACCTAAAATCCAGAGGCAGGAGCCAAGCCATCAGGAGTAGGGAGGGAAGGAAGAGCTCCCACAGGACACTAGACCACCTGCTCTGTGGGCCTCATCTGGATGTCTCCAATCTGTGGAAGGCACAAGGCTTGAGGCAGCCAGGACACTCCCCACCCCTTAAAGCCTCCCTGCTCCCCTCCTGTGGGGATGGTTGGGCTCTTCCAGGGGGTGGACAGTCAAAGCCAAACTCACCTGGACATGTGGGGGGCTGCTGAGGACATAGATGACAGCCTCAGCCACATCCTCAGGTTTGAGACACTGAGAGTACCAGGGGAAAGGTTGAGACAAGGAGAGAACGGACCCAAGTTCTTTCCCACCACTGAGGTCCTCTCCAGTGTCCACGTTCCCACCCCAACCCTCCAGGAGGGGTGACAAACTGGACTGAAGGGTGGAGACTGAGGCCAGGGTTCCCTGTCTTAACTTGGGGATTGGGTGCCTTTACCAGACCCAGAGGGAAGCCCACCTTCATGACTTCATAGGTAGCAGCTGCTTTTTCAGGGTCCTTGTCATGGAGTCTGAAGGCAAACTGGGTCTCCACCACACCTGGAGAAATGCACTGGGCCAACAGAAGGGCCTAATCAGGGGGTGAGCTTTTCAAAGCCTTGGGGAGGTTGGGAGGAAAGGATGGAGGTCACAGGGCCCCAACTTCCATGGTGATGGCAGCCCAGTGTCCAGCAAACACACCCTCCCTCCAAAGGTGCCACCGTCAAAGATCACATGTTCCCTACCATGAACAGAGCCCTTCCTATATCTCAGCTAAATGACTGACAAAATGGCATTTCTTAAAGGCTCCTAAACATTAGGTGGAAAGAGGGAAGGAGAAAGAGGAGTGAAACTCCACATTTTACAAATAAGACTGAAGCTTGGAGAGATCCAGTGACTTGCCCAAGATAATGTAGCCTTCAAGGAAAAAGCCTAGAGTTGTGGCATCCAGCCATTGTGTACCTGGTTTCCCACAATCCCTGGCTTTCCCCTAGTTTCACTCAACCATGTTCTCCTCAAATCAGCCCTCTACGTCTTCAGTCTAAATCTGGTCACTGGTGAAATGAGGAATCTCAAGAGCTGAGCAAGGCCATGCAAGGAGCAACAGAGCCCAGGGGTTCTGTACCCAGTCCACTCCCACAGACTCAAAACACCCACCCTGACCATGAGCTTCTGGGCAGCATGTGACAGGAGGGCCTCTGCCCACCTCATCCCCACCAAGCCTAGGCCACAGCCTCACCGTGGCTCGAATGTGGGTCTGGGCCTCCCGAAGCTCTTGCCTCAATCCCTCAGTCAGCGCAGTGACGGTGTATTTGGTTGCACTATAGAAATGGGTCGCAGAGTTGGGTGGGACTCGGTGACCAGACATGCTGGGTGGAAAGAGGGAAGGAGAAAGAGGAGTGAAACTCCACAGAAACAGGCAGTGAATGCCCTCTGCCATCCTGGTCAACCCCATACCCAGAGGCCAATGGGAAAACATCTAAAGTGGAATTCTGTGGTCACCCCTACAGCCCACTGAATCTAACTTTTTTTTTGGCAGGGGGTACTAGGGATTGAACCCAGGGGCACTTGGCCACTGAGCCATATCCCCAGCCCTTCTTTGTATTTTATTTAGAGACAAGGTCTCACTGAGTTGCTTAGCATCTTGCCGTTGCTGAGGCTGGCTTTGAACTTGCAATCCTCCTGCCTCAGCCTCCGGAGCCTCTGGGATTACAGGTGTGTGCCACCATGCTTGGATGAATCCTGGAATATCTCCAGAAGCAGGAATAGGCCATGTCATCATGGGGTTTCCCCAAAGGTTGAGCCTATGTAGTTTTTCTCTGTGCCACCTGTATAGGATATTCATCCTAGGACCTAAAGACAGGATGTGTGCAGTCCCAGGAGAGTTCCGGGGTTTGGCTGCAGAGGGAAGGAGCTAGATTGCCCATTCTGGCCAAGCAGGGACTAGCAGTTTCTCTCATTGGAATTGTACCTTCTGGATATTTTCCCACCAAGGAAACTGAAGTCCAAAGAGGTCAAGTGAGCAGCAGCAGATCACCCACCCTGGAGGGCAAGTGATGACTTGAGTTTTCCGTGTAGGCCACCAGCCCTCACCTGTTGATGTTAATGATGTGCCCGTCATCCACATTCCGCTCCTTCATGGACTGGTAGGCTTCCCGTGTGCAGATGCTGAGAGCCAGCACGTTTACCTGTAAGCCAGGGAGGGCAGTGGGGTATCTCCAGCTTGGGCCTGACAAAGCAGGTGACTGAACCAGAGGCCAGTAGCAGGCCAAGGGCACCCTGTCTTCTCCATAGGTTCCCCTCCACTAAAAGCTGCCCCCCACCAGACGATGGCAGAGGTAGCTCCTCTTGGTTGGCCTCACCACTCGCAAATGTAAATCCCTCAAACCCATCCAGACCTGGGAGACCATTTTGGTTATCCCTGCTGTACGAGAAAGACCCTGCCTTAATAATCATTTCCTTTTCTTTCCCCAAATAGCCAACCTTCTCAGGGACAGTGTCCCTGTCCCTGCTCCTTCCCCAACCAACTGAAAACCTTCCTAAAATGTCTTTAAAATCTCTTTCTCCAAGAAGGCACCCCAGCCTTTCCTGCCATCCACAGCCATCTTCCTCCCTTGAGACCACGAGTGTCAAGGAGAGGCTCGCCTTTTATACCTGTCTTTAACCTGGGTCCCATCCCAGAGCCCAGGTGCAGAGACTCTTCAGAGGGTGGGGTCACTGCCACTCCTGCTCTCTATGGCAGAGGTGACCCCAAGTCCCGACTTTCATGGAGCAGAGGTCTAAAGCAGTGTCTGCTGTAGAGCGCCTGCCTGACTCCACCCTTTAGCTTCACCCCCAGGACAAGCAGAGTTTTCAGCAATTCCTCACACCTCCCCTCTTGCACAGAAAGGGAACAGCTGACAGATTTCTTTATCAGGTGTCTGAGTCAAAAATCAGGACAGACCACCTTTAGTGTGGACCCACCTCGGTGCTTAGGGCAGCAGCAGGAGCTGGAAGCAGGAAAAGCAGCCTTGTTTCTGCCCTTCTTATAAGTGTGGGATTGTGGTTTAGATGGAAAAGGAAAAATGGATTCCCTGGGACCATGTGAGGAAATCTCCCAGGTCTTTGGGTTTTGGGGTGGGAGAGAGAAGATGCTTTCTAGGATGATCCTAGTAAACTTAGGCAATCTTCAAGTTGAAAGGGACCTTTGGGACTTAATAAGTCCCTTCTTTAACAGATGGGCAAGTTGAGGTCAAGGTTTAGAGACCCACTTGCTGTAGGTAAGAGCCATGACCATGATCTCCCGGAAGACTCTGAGAACAGGGCTTCATTTTTATTGTTCATTCCTTCATTTCCAGATCCAAGCATCTACTAGATACTAAACCTATTGATACCAGACGTGGAAAGGATTGTGGGGGAAAGAAGCATCCTGTTTAGACATTGCTTTCAACTTCTCCAAACACTGTCATATTCTAATGTCATCCCATAACATCACTCTTACTAAATAGATATCCTATCCCCAAAAGCCCTCCAGCTCATAGGCCCCTGGCTCTGGCTCTCCTCCCTACCCAGACCCCAGGCCTGGACCCCTTACGTTGAACATGTTCTTCCAACCGCTGGTGCTGCCTGAGAGCAGGGTGTCAGGCCGGGCCAGGCCAGCATTGTTGATGCAGATGTCCACACCACCATGCTGAGAGCGCACAGCTGAGAACATGGAGAGGATGTCCTCCTCATTTGACAGGTCACATCTGTAGGGGATCAAAGTCCCGGGGTAGCCTGCACTCTTACATTCAGCAGCCAGCTCCTATGAAACCCAACAGGGGTCTCACTGGGGTGAGCTGCACATTCCCATACCTCCCCACCTGGAGTTGTACCTCCCTCCTTGTCACCACTCATAGGACTCTGTCCTTTGGCAGCCACCTTTTGGCCACATAGATGGGCTGCCCATCCCCCAAAGCTTGTCCTCCTTGGTCAAAGTCCAGGGGATGAGGGCACTCCCTGAGTGAGGGAGGGGGAAAGTTGAGTGGATCATCAGAAGAAGGAACCTCATGTATAAACTCAAGTTTTCAATTCTAAGGAGGAAGAAGCATGGCAGGGATCCTAGGAATGGGGTGGGGAGTCCTCTTTTCAGCCTCTTCACAAGAATACCTCCTCTGCCTGAAAGTAGGATGCACCTTTTGCCCTACTTCATGCTTCTTCCACAAGTCACTGAGCTGGCTACTCCAAGGTGTCAGTTCTCTCCTCCCCACTGATATCAATCGATCCCTCCCAGAAAGTCTCATCTCCGAACCATTACCCTCCCTTGCAGTCAGTTTGGCAAAATTCAAAGGTGTGTTCTCACACCTACACCTTCCATTGAAGCCCAGCTGCCCAGCTCCTCTTTCCCTCTACCTCCAGAAGGGGTCAGGATGTCAAGACAGATTATTTATTCCTCTAACCCCTAGTACACCTCCCTCTACCCCCAAGTTTCCCTGGAGATTATGAGGCAAGTAGGTGGCAGGTGGTAGTTGGCAGGTGACACAGGGCACCCTCTACGCAACTCCAGAGGAAATACCTGAGAAAGCAAAGCCAGTGAAAGACAGCTGTGAGGAAGCTGGTATTCAGAAGAAAGAAGAAAACGGGCTACATGGCCTAGAAGGCATTTGAGATTTGTGAAGGTGACATGTGGTGGGGGTAGTGGGTACCTAGAGGAAGGCCAGCTTGGCCAGCTGTCTTAGCCTGGAGCCCCTTCCTCCTCCCAAACCAAACTAGGAATAAAGGGTTGAATCAGATGACTGGAGAAATTCATTTCTGCTCTTTCTGTGAGTCTTCTGGGACTCAAACACCCTCTCTGCCTGATTTTACTGCTCAGAACCACCTCAGGAAATAGAGTTTCTCTTTGAAGAAAGCCAGAACCCAAAGTCTGCTCTGATATCCATGAATTAACCAATCAATAAAAGCAGACTATGGGTAAGAAAGCCTGGAATTTGGGGATCCTCTTTAGAAAAGTTTCCACACCAACCCCAAACCTCAGTCCTGGGTCAAACATTCAAAACCTCTAGCTCCTGATCAGTAGAGGACCAAAGGAAGCCAACCTGCCCCAGCACACAACATCCCCCTTTTTTCAGGGGCTAAGAACTGATTTCTCTATTGCTGTCTTCTCACTGCGCCTCCTTCACCTACTCTCAAAACCAAACTGAAACCCCTCACAGCAGGAGCATTCTCCAGTCATGATAGTCATTCTTGGAGGTACATGACCAACCTGGGGATCCTCTTGGGATTCAGGGTTCCCCTTTCCTGGCTAGCTTGGGGTATATAAGAAAGCAAGAGTGGCTTCAGAATTAGGGGATTCTGTTCAATCCCTGATCTGATCCTCTAGGTTCCAAAGGTAGGGCTGGGCCCTGAGCTTATTCTAAGAAAAAAAAGGGAGAGGCAGAGTGGGGCCATGATGGAGCCAGGTGACCTTAGGATTATCTGGGAGGTTATAAAAAGTACCTTTGATCAGCAGCAGGGGAGGGAACCTTCCTTCCTGTATACCTTCTCCCTCTGTCCCCACCCAAGGCCTCCTGATCTTTTCTCTACCTGGAGACTTTGAGCGATGGTGGAGATAGTGTCCTACAACTAAGCACTAGTCCACGCCTTGAGAGTGGTCTTGCCAGGGCAAATCCAGATAACCTATAATGGAAATTTCTCCTCTCCTTCCTCCCTGCCCCAAAATAGTCAAGTTCATTTCCTTTCTGAGCCCTTGTCACTCATAACTCTGGGGGCTTCCAATCCCATGTTAAGAGAAAAACCAGAAGTTCTGCTGGATCCACATTGTTTTATCCCCTCAGAGTTTACATGTTTGACACCCTGTTTCATCTACTCAGTCCCACCTGGGGAACTTAACTGGAGAAAAGTGTACCAGTAAATATTGCATTCATCCCTCTTGCCTGTGGGGCATGGGTTAACCTTCAGACTTGGGGGAGGTAGGGCGTTCTTCAGAAGAGACCCCACCCTAATTCTCCTCAGTCCTAGATCAAACTTTCAAAATCTCCAGCTCCTGTTCTTCTTCTGGCCAGCACTTTGCCTGGTGTGAAGGGTGAGGTCTGGAGACCAGAAGCCAACCAGCCACTAAGGTTAGAAAGCTTGCTATTCTTAGGCCTGCCTACCTAGCCCCGGACCTCAGGCTTCCCCTTCCCTCAGGCCAATATTCTGGGCCGGAGGGTGCCCAGGAGGGGATAGAAGAAGAGAATGCCACGGGTGGCTCAGACTCGGTACAATGGAGCAGGGGGTTGTTAGGAGTAACTGGCTCCTTTAAAGACCGGACTTAGAAGGTAGAAGCCTCCCATTAGGGATCTGAGAGACCTCTTCTACCAGGCAACTCCTGCTCCCAAGCCTGTTGCAAAAGGTCCCGGGATTTCAGGCAAGTGAGGATAGGGTCATACCAGGCTCCGGCTACTCCTCCTCACCAACCCGGAGTCCTACCCCGCGGAAACGATGTCCTCCAGAGTCTTCGCTCTCCGGCGGGCCTTACCTCAATGTTGCCCACGGTGCGGGCACAACCCACCACCTTCAATCCCTGCTGGACCAAGGCCCGGGCTACCGCTGCGCCGATGCCCCCAGAGGCTCCGGTCACCAGGGCCAGCCGGCCGCGCCACCGCTCCATGCCGGCTCTGGCCATAATCCCTAGCTTCCCGCCCACCTCGCTCGGCGAACAGGGCACTAGAATCTCTGAGCTTAGTCCCGCGTCGCCAAGGCTCTGCCGCTCTTCCGTTATTGCGGCGGTAGCCGCGGCCAAGCTGCGGGCGTCGGTGCCGCACTTCGACCCACCCCCAAGCGGGCCGGCCTCGGGCCAGGACTCCGCCCTCCAGTCCTCAGCTCCCGGCCACATCCTGCCGGAGGTCGGCCGAGGCCTGGTCGCCCCGCCCTTCCTGTCCCGCCCCCTCCGCGGCTCCCGGAAACTGTACGTTCCGCGGTGCGGGTGGGTTCGGGTGGGTGCGGGAGGGTCCTGCTTCCAGGGTGAGCTTTACCCCCTTGCGTCTGGAAAACTTAAGCCCAACGGGGAATTTCTCTAGACCAGAGGACACATACATACATGGCCTCTTGTTCAGTCTTCTTTCCCTGTTCCTGACCCTGGGAAAGCCAAAATGAGGTTATAAGAGCGCTTGAGGTGACTCCAGCACCCTTCCCAACAGTCTATGACTGATGGAGACGATAGAGTCCCGGAAAGGTCAAGTGTCCCCTCCTACCCGATACCTTGGCTTTATAGCCAGGGAGAACTAAATGATTAAATGATTAAAAATTGAAATAACGGCAAGGGCCACTTGGGGGATTTTGCTCCCAAGTGGCCCTATGTCTCCAACTGTCCTGGAACTGCCTTCCCCACATTGTAGCAGATATCAAGATGCATACCACAGATTACAGCAAGAGATAACAACTGTACTGAATGCTTACTGTGGCAAATTTTTAAAGCACTTTAAATGTATTAACTAATCTGCACAACCACTCTGAGATAGTACACACACTACTCAAAGCCAGGGCCTCATGCATGCCCTGGACCACTGGGCTACATACATTTGCATCCAATATCCTCATTTAAAAATCTTTTTTTTTTTTGGGGGGGGGGGGCCGCAGTGCTGAAGATTATCAAACCTAGGACTTCATGCATGCTATGGAAGCATTCCACCAGAGCTACATCACCAGTTAGTAAATGCTTTAAAATTTTTTTTTTTTAGTTTGTATATGGACACGTTATTTATGTTTATGTGGTGCTGAGTATTGAAAGAACCCAGTGCCTCACATGTGCCAGGCAAGCGCTCTTCCACTGAGCCACAACCCCAGCCCCAGTAAATGCAGTTTTTAACCAGGGTGTCCCTATGTTGCTCAGCCTTCCAAAGTGGCTGGGGTTACAGGTGCACACACCAGTTTCCCATGTCTCCTTTTTTGGGGGGTGGCAGGGTTGGTGGTACTGGGGATTGAATTCAAGTGCATTATTGCTGAGCCACATCTCCAGTCCTTTTTTTTTTTTTTTCCTTTTTTTTCTTCAGAGAAGGTCTCACTAAATTGCTGAGGGTGGCCTCAAACCTGGATACCCCTGCCTCAGCCTCCTGAGTCACTGGGATTACAGGCATGCACCACTGTGCCCATGCGTTTATCCATTATTTTAAAGATAAGTATATGAATAGAGTAGAGCTCACTTTGCTATCTGCTCACTCAGGGTATTCCACCAAAGTTCTGAAAACTGCCTCATTTCTGCATTCTTTATATCCTTCCAAAGAAAAAGGGTCTCTGGGGCCCAGGATGTTGCTCAGTGGATTGCCAAGCATGCACAAGGCCCCAAGATGATCCCCAGCACTGCAACAGAAAGAGATAAAGAAAAAAGATCTTTGAATTTTAATTCAAGGAACATTCATTTGCCTATCCTGTGTTTTGCTCCAAGGACAAATATCAAAGCAAAACCAGCCATTGCTTTTAGAGATCTCAAAAGGACACCTGATTATAATGGTGGTGGAGAGGGGATAGGCCTCAGAGCCAAGTGCAGCCTTCTGATCCCAGTCACACATGTTGAGTAATTATTATATAAGCCTTAACTGAAATTCTGTCAAGTGTTGTTTTCTTACTTTTGGGTCAGTAAGAACCTCTGAATCTAAGAGGTGTTTTCTGTTACCACTTAGGGGATTTTAAATAATAACAAAGTTTTATGAAAAAGTAAGATGCTAGCCAGTATTTAAAGGTATTGCAGCAAATTTATTCTTTCAGAGCAAAAGACTAGAAACTGCTTTTCTCAATTGCCAACTCTGATCAAGGGAAAATTTTGTCTTCAACAATCCATATATCTCTATCCTCATATGCATTTCATCCTTACATAAACACTGGCCAAGTACCAAGTACAGGCAGCAAATACTAAAGTACTGCCACACATTAAGTAGAAACATGTACACCAAATTCTACTATGCGTATTAATAAATATTCTTTATTTTAAATTTTGCACATCGCGCTTTAACATTACATCCAAACATTTTGCAAGTGGATGTCTACTTTGTAAAACCATATATTCAGCTCATTGTCATTTCTGTACAGAAGTATAAGTACAACATTACTTTTTGCCACTAAGTTGCTTTAGTAAGTCTCACAGGAAGAGAAACATTTAATGAAAAGAGATGGCTTAAATCATATGGCAGGCCTGCGCAGCCACAAAACTAAGGACACAAGCCTGAAGAAAGAACAAACTAATGAAGTTACCTCCACCGTCTCCCAAAACAAGAAAGAATCACATTGATTTAAGATAAAATTTTGCCATAAGTCACTAAATTAAGTTTTTTTGAAAGAGAAGGCGCAGTAGTCATCTTGAGTGTTTCATTGAAAGACAGAGCTATTTTATTTATTTAATTTGCTCCAGCCGTTGTCAACCAGCCACTACAAATGGGCCTCTTGTGGTCATTTAAGCGGCAGTATTTGTTAAATTTCTCCTTCAGATGCTGTCGGTATTGTTCTCTATTGCTGTAGAAAGACTGATTATTAGCCATAAATGACTGTATTTCGTCTTGTGAGATAAAGATTTCCTCATCTGAAGTACATTCAGACTCATCCTGCAAATTAAAGCAGTAGTTAAGATGATGACTTTAAGAATGCAAAATGCTGACAGACTAGAAGGACAGCTAAAAATTAAAGCTTTTTAGTTTCAGTTCAGTCACACTAAGTCTTTAGTCGGAGTGTTTACGGAATAAGCATCATATCCTTCTGTCTTAGAAAGTAATAAGTGAGAATAAAATCTATCTATTTAGAATAAAATCTAAATTCTATTTGGTTTGAAACCCCAAATCTACAATTTATCCTAGATGCCTCTGAGTCCAGAGTATCACCATAGGGTCTACCTTTGAAAAAAAAATGATTAATTACAGATGGTTGCAACAACTAGTTAAGCAAATCTGAACCAAAATTGCCATGCATGTGGGACCCTTTCACTGCCTCCACCCCCATCACTTATGGATCTGGTATAATTAAAGTCTCAGGAGTTGATGTCAATTATAAAGAGTTTTCCAAGCTCAGTTCTGCTTTTATATCACATGACACCTAAAGGAAGTAAACTAGAATGCAAGCTCTAGTTCAGATTCTATATTTTCTTTTCTGATCTAGAAGGGTAGCTACTAAAAATTACCACTCAGGTGGAATTTGCTTATAGAGCTCTTTACGGAGGCAGTTCCTGGATTAAATGCTACCTTTATCCCGTTCTCCCAAGTAGTCTCTTCTAACTTTGAGATGAAGAAGAAAGTGTGCTCTACAGCAGTTATGTAAAACACCAATGGGAGAAATAGTCACAAAATAATGGAATATTACCCTACATTTTTTAAAAAGTGTGTCTCTATGCCCCACCTGAAACTCTGAAATACTATTATATAAATATTTATCCACAATAAGGCATAATGTACTACTTACAAGGAGTTCAACTAAGCTCTTGGCACCTTTTCCGGAATCAGGACCAAACAACATTTCTGTGGGTTCTGCAAACTGTGGTACATTTTTCCTATGCTCAAACCAAGGCAGTGGCTGCCCACCCTTTTCAGCACTGCAACAGCTTTCAGGATGTGCATCTTTGGTCTTGTCGCGGTGAAACACTGTGTGCACGGTATTTCCTGAGGTCTCTCGATTACCTGGATCTGTAATACAGCTTCCGAGCTTTTGGATCTGAAACCACAACAAAAGATTTCCCAAGTAAAAAGGCAGAGAATAGAGGCTAGGGTTGTGGCTCAGTGGTAGAGTACTTGCCTAGCACACGTGAGGCACTGGGTTCGATCCTCAGAACCACATTAACAAAAAAAAAAAAAAAGAAAGAAAGATATTATGTCCACCTACAACTCAAAAAATCGAACCCAGGGCCTTGCATGTGCTAGACAAGCACTCTACTGCTGAGCTACAACCCCAGTCCTGGTGTTAAATCTTTAGAAGGAAAACTCAGTAACAGCAACAGCTGCCAATTACTAAATATAACATATCTTAGATGCTATGCTAATCTGCCATATAATCTCATTTCCTCTTCATAGACCCTAGAATGATAGAAAATAGATAGAAACTATTACCCAATTTTACAAATTGGAAAAAACTAAACAAATTTCTCAAGACTACATAGCTAATAAAAAAAAGTATTATGAAGAGAATGAACTAGATTTATAATTTGTAGACTTGTGGACAAATACCCTCATCCCCCGCTTGGCCCATACCCTTTTATACACACACAGACAACCACAAGATGAGCAACCAATGGAAGTGCATGAAATACTCATTCTTTAAAAAAAACATACAACTCTATACTCAGCCATAAAGAAAAATGAAATTATGGCATTTGCCAGTAAATGGAAGGAATTGAAGATTATCATGCTAAGTGAAATAAGCCAATCCCCAAAACCAAAGGCTGAATGTTCTCTCTGATAATATGGATGCTAACATACAATAAGGAGGGAAGTAGAGAAGAACAGAAGTTCTTTGGATTAGACAAAAAGGAATAAAGGGAAGGGAAATAGGAAAAAGTAAAATGAATCAGACATATACGAAAACACCACCAGTGAAACTCCATATCATGTACAACCACAAGAATGGGAAGTTATACTCCATATATGTATAACATGTCAAAATACATTCTACTGTCATATATAACTAAAAAAAAATTAAAAATTTTTAAAAGCAACAAAAACAAAACAAATCCTAGCAGCTAAGGTGTACATTCATTTCAAGGAAAATAGATCGTTCAACAGCAAAGGTTTAAATTGCAATTTATGACACTTACATGTTCATCACATTTCAACAACTTGCTTTTCTTTTTCTTCTTTTTATTTTTTCCTTTTGTGTTGTTCTCTTCGGAATTTGCCCAACATTCAACGCAACTATCACCATCATCTTCTTTGTCTTCACAGTGATGAACACAGGAGTCATCACCTGCAAAAATCAATAATCATTCTTATTTATGTTCTTAAGTCAGCCATGTAGAAATAACTGGGAAGATTAATCTGAACCTACCGTGTTCATCATGATTACAAATGCCTTCAGTGCAGGCAACATCTGAACCCTCTCGGGAACCTGTTTCACTCCCCTCCATGCTAGATGAATATCCACAATCACTACCATTACAGTGTGGAGATATGCCTGAGAAAAAAATGAGAGTTAAAATTAATGTACCAGGATTTATATTAGGACAAGGAAAGAACCAACTGGGAGACACAGAAGATCTTCAAAATTGGTGGTTTATTGAAAATGAGTGAATAAATGAAAATGTGATGAGGGATTTACAGCTTTGTGCTTCTGTCAAACAAGAACAAATTAAAGAACAAAGAGAAAAGAAATATTAAGCATCTGACTAAAGTATATGCTTTCAGCAAGAATATAAAGCAATTTTTTTCTTGTTGTTTTAAATTTTGAGACAGGTCTTATTAAGTTGCTTAGGGCCTCTCTAAGCTGCTGAGGCTAGCCTCGAACTTGCAATCCTCCTACCTCAGCCTCCTGAGCACCTGGGATTATAGGCATGCACCGCTATACATGGCTATAAAACAATTTTTAAATTCTGGATTCCAAAATCTCTAAAAAGTTCTTATATTTAGGGTCGGGGTTGTAGCTCAGTGGTAGGAAGCTAGCCTAGCACATGTAAGGCACTGGGTTCCATCCTCAGCACCACACACAAAAAAATAAAGGTACTGTGTCCACCTATAATTTAAAAAGATTTCTTTTAAAAAATTCTTACATTTAAAAATATTTTTTGGTGATATTAGGGGTTGAACCCAGGAGTGCTCTACACTGAGCTACATCCCTAGTCCTTTTTATTTTTATTTTGAAATAGGTCTTGCTAAGTTGCCCAGGCTGTTCTTAAACTTGTGATCCTCCTGCCTCAGCCTCCCAAGTAGCTGGGAGTACAAGCATGTGCACCACCACATCCAGCAAACTCTTATATTTAAAAGAAAGAACAAACTCAGTAGATTTTTTTCATGGGGGGGGGCTGGTGGGGGGAGAAGGGGGCACTACCAGGATTGAATCAAGGGGCACTCAGCCATTGAGCCACACCCCTAGCCCCCCCCCTTTTTTTTGTATTTTATTTTGAGACAGGATCTCACTGAGTTGTTTAGGGCCTCAGTAAATTGCCTAGGCTGGCCTTGAATTTTCGATCCTCCTGCTTCAGCCTCATGAGTCACCAGGATTACAGACATGTGCCACTATGCCCAGCAAGAGTTAAATTTTAAAAATAAATTATTTACTTACCTTTTTTTATTTTAGGGGACCCCAAAAGATTGCCACTGCTAGGACAGGTACATGATGTATTTTCGTTGGTAACAATTACTTCTACACAACTATTACCATCTTCAGTGCTGCCACAGGCTTTGCAGCTATTTTCTATGAAGTCTGCTTCCTTTAAGTATGAACATTAAGAGATGGTAAAAAGATTAATCTCCATAATGGCTACATTTCAATTTCTTTTACTAATTAGGAGTTACAAAGTTACCAATTGAAAATATTCTCATGAAAAATAATCAAGCCACTTCAAGACAGTAAACTATCAGAGAATAAGTTTAGAGTTAATAGTACCAAGCAAATTTAGGATAGCAACTATCTCAAAATGTGGTCTACTGACCTGAGGGCGGTTCCCTAGGTCAAAACTATTTTTATTATTAATACTTAGATAATATTTGCATTTTCACTGTATTAACACTTATACTGATATAATAACACTTATACTTTTGGTGTCAGTACACCAAAGCAGTGGTGTACTAAAAAGTACACTAAAAGTCATCATATTCTTCACTTGTCATGCACTTGCAGCAAAAATAAATAAAAGATGTTTCATTTATGGTTGTTCCCCCCCCCCCAACACTGGGGACTGAGCCCAGGACCTACCACATGCTAGGCAAGGACCCAACCACTAAGCTAAATCCCAAAGTCATTTTTTAAATTCTGAGACAGGATCACACTAAGTTGCTAAGACAGGCCTTGAATTTTTAATCCTCATGCATCAACCTTCTGAGTAGCTGGGGTTACAGGCATGTGCCACTATACCACCTTATGAATGTCTTTGATGAAGCAGTAAAAATATTCATTTTATTAGTTATCAACTATGAACAGAGGTCTTTTATACACTCTACATGACAGATGGAAAGTATGCTTAAAGCACTTATGTTGCATATCAAAGTACAATGGCTATCTCAAGGAAAGATATTTGTGCAACTGAGCTGCAAGCTAAACTAGTTGCTTCTTTCCTGGAATCTCAGTTTCACTTGAAAGAATGACCGAGAGAACTATGGTTATTCAGACTTGGATATTTAGCAGGTATTTCCTTGAAAATGAATGAAGTCTGTTACTTCAAGGAAAACAATGGAGGGTCTATTATTGTCAATGATAAATTTTAGCCTTTGAAATAATTGTCAGAAATTTTAAAATCTGCATATAGTGTTGTAAACTTGAAGCTTCCTCATACAAAGATTTCTCTTTGTGTGTGTGTGAGGGGGGCGGGGTGTGGGGAGTAGTACCGGGGATTGAACTCAGGAGCACTCGACCACTGAGACTCAGCCCTACTTTGTATTTTATTTAGAATCTGAGTTGCTTAGCACCTTGCTTTTGCCGAGGCTGGCTTTGAACTCGAAATCCTCCTGTCTCAGCCTCCTGAGCCACTGGGATTACAGGTCTATTTTTCTCTTTTGAGATGGGGTCTTAGCATGTTTCCTAGGATGGTCTCAAATTTGTGGGCTCCCATGATCTCAATTCAGCCTCCAAGCAGCTAAGGCTACAGATGTGTACCCCACACAGCTCTACTACTTAAACACTTATCTAATGAGGTAAGTAATGATTTTTAATATATGTGATTATCCAACATTATGTAATAAAATGTCAGTATCTAGATGATCTGTATAACTCAGTGAACCAGTATCTTTCAAATGAATTCCAATGCACATTACATGCATAAGTAAAAGACCTATTCAAAGTGTAACATAGGGCTGGGGATGTGGCTCAAGCGGTAGCGTGCTCGCCTGGCATGCGTGCGGCCCAGGTTCGATCCTCAGAACCACATACAAACAAAGATGTTGTGTCTGCGCTGTAAACTAAAAAATAAATATTAAAATTCTCTCTCTCTCTTTCTCTCTCTCCCTCTTTAAAACAAAAACAAAAACAAACAAACAAACAAAAAAAAACAACAAAAAAAACCAAAGTGTAACATAGTCCAAAAGATTTTAATTTAACAGATTATGAAGGCTGGGGATGTAACTCAGTAGTAAAGGACTTGCTGAGCATGCACAAGTTTCAATTCCTAGAACCACACAAAAAAATAAAAGAATGTTTTAAAGGGCATTTATATGTCCAATCCACATTACAACTAATCTTTCAGAAACGAATACTTCTTGAGTTGAAGTATCAAAGAATATATTCAACTATATGAAAAAACTATAGTAAAATAATCCTCCTATTTCCTATCATATACATATGTCTGTGTGAGACCAGACTTGATTCACATGCTTCCAACCAGGCTAACAACACAACCCAAGTGAATGCAGAGGCAGATAAAACAACTTAACTGATCCTTTAAAAGATATCTGGATTAAAGATATTTGAAGATATTTGCAAAAATATAAGAATATTCTTTTTTTCCCCCAAATAGCTATAAAAAAAAGTCAATTGATTAACATATAATGGGCTTATGGTTTTTTGTTGTACTAGGGATTGAACCCAGGGGTTCTCTACCACCGGGCTACATTCCCAGCACCTTTTTCAAATTTTTAATTTAATTATAGACAATGACTTAATAAGTTGCCCAGGCTGGCCTCAAACTTGTGGCCCTCCTGCCTCAGTCTCCCTAGTCACTGGGATTAGAGGCAAGTGCTACTACCCTAGCAAGGATTATGGTTTTTAAATTAATAAATAACTTAAAAGTAAGTATTTTTTAAAAAGCTCTTTGAGTACCTTAATTTTTAAGACTATAAAAGGATCCTGTCACCAAAAAATTGAGAACTGCTATAGATCATACACAGAGCTAACATTCCACATTTTGACTTTGATCTAACAGCACAGTAAAGTCAGGTAAAGAGATAACTATTCAACATTGTATAAAACAAATGCAACACATTAATAATTTGGCTTACACAGAAAAAGCCAACACACCATCTGCAGGAGCTCACATCTGGAAAAGCACAGTAAAAAATGTCCAAATCTAGCCAGGGGTGGTGGCGTATATCTGTAATCCCTGTGAGTTGGGAGGCTGAGGCAGGAGGATCAGAAGTTCGAAGCCAGCCTCAGCAATTTATCAACACCCTGTCTCAAAATAAAAAATACAAAGGACTGGGGACATAGTCAATGGTAAAATGCTCCTGGATTCAATGCCCAGTATTAAAAAATTTAAAAATTGCCCAAATCTAGCAAAAAATAATACTTCTATCCAAAGCAATATCTATAAACATTTGAGTTGGTACTAAAGAATACTACCTTCTCTGGGCTTACTTCCTTTTCATCTGCTGTTTGTAAAGGAGTAGGAATATCACATACACACTTATTTTTTCGTCTATTCTTCCGTTTTTGGCGTTTCTTTTCTTGCTTGAGTTCTCTTACTCGTTCCTCTTCTGAAAATTCCTCACAGAGTTGTTCCAAGCGGCTAATACCCTGTACTTTTTCCACAGTCATCTATTATAAAAATAATTTGAGAGTAAATATTGATCATAACTTCATTTTTCCATGGGAATTCCCATTTGTTAAATTTCAATATCACACACATACAAATAATATGCTGCAATTTTACCAGTTTCCATAAAGAATTTTAAACTTTAGTACCACTGTTTTTCCCTTTTGTAGTGGTAGGGATCAAACCCAGGGCCTTGGCCTTGTTTTAATATTTTAAATAATGACAGTCTTAAAAAACCATTCAGAAAGTCAATGTACGACTAATTCCTCTTGGGAAGTTATACTTAACATAAACTCCTATTCCAAACCAGCAATCTCTTACTTTTAAATTTCAGAATTTCAATGATGTAGAATGAATAATAGTTCATTTCTTTACACAAAGAAAAGAGTATTTAACCTAATTAGATGATCTAATCTCTTAAGACACAAAACATACAGAGAGAAAAAGAACTAAAAATCTGTTCCACGAAAATTAGTATGAATCTCAAACTCTCCAGAACAGGGTGCTTCAAAGTTCATGGGCTTGTGGAAATGTTTCCATCCATTCTCAAAAGGAACTAGTGAGCCAGTTAAAACGCTACAACTATGCTTTGGCATATACAAAATATTTGCTAGCCAAATACGTATGGTGTATGAAAAAAAACATTACCAAACACAAGTACTAAATTCAAGAGTAGCATTATAAAAAGCCTTCAGTATGCTTCCAAAAATATTTATTTTGTGTGTGGTACTGGAGATCAAACCCAGGGCCTTGTGCATGCCAGGCAAACAGTCCACCAGTGAACTATATGAACTATACCTTCAGTCCCTAAAAGTTGCATCATGGCATGCATATCCCATTTATTTTAAACAACTGGACATCAGACAAACTGGAACTCATTAAAGGTTTCTAATTTTGTTGCTTACTATTTGTTGTTCTTAACTTTTCATTAGTTATTTTTCATAGTAGCATCTTTTTAATCAGCCACTTTAGTTTCTAACTCTAAGAAAGTCCAAAAACCAAGGCTGGTGATATAACTGGATTAAAAAAATAAAGAAAAATCTACAAATTTCTAAATTGCAGTTCCCTAGGGCCCCTCTCTATTCAAAGCCAAGAAACTTCAGAAGTGGATCAAAGCTCTGAGGCACAAGTGGCTTAAGATTAAGATTAATTAAGATTCAATTAATTAATTAAGATTCAATCCAGTAACTTGACTGAGCACTCTTGGACATGGAAGCAGCCTACTATTCCTTTATTTTATTTTTTGGTACAAGGGATTGAACCCAGAGCTCTTAACCACTGAGCCACATCCCAGGCCTTTTTAATATTTTATTTAGCAACAGGGTCTCACTAAGTTGCTTAGGGCTGCATTAGATTGCTGAGGCTGGGCTTTTTTTTTTTTAATATTTATTTTTTAGTTGTAGTTGGACACAATATACTTATTTATTTTTATGTGGTACTGAGGATCGAACCCAGGGCCTCCCACATGCGAGGTGAGCACTCTACCGCTGAGCCACAACCTCAGCCCCTGAGGCTGATTTTAAATTTGCAGTTTTCCTGTCTCAGCCTCACGAGTTGCTGGGATTATAGGAAGGCACACCTGGCAGTCTACTGTTCTTACCTCAAAGCTTTTGCGTAAAGCATCAACACCAAGATAGAAAAGCATCTGCCATGTCTGTTCTTCTGCCCGTAATTTTTGCCAGATTCGATGCAATCTTTCATAAAGATGAATTCCCAAGCAAGTTAGAACTTCTTCTTGAGCTATATCTATTGTCTTAGCATGCCTTTCTCTTCGCCTATAAAGGAGAATAAATCACACATTAATTCCTAACACTCTTAACTAAAATAATAAGAGATGAAAAACATATCTTCAAGTTAAGATTTAAACAAAAACTACCAAATAACAAGACAGTTACATGTTTAAATTCAATATAAACATAAATACACAAGCACACAAGTATGTAACCAACAAGAAATTATATATACAAGAAGAACATAATCCTAATATTGCTAAAAATAGTAATTCAGGAACTGGCTCTAAAGAGATGAGTTTTAGGGCACAAAGAAGTCATGTAAGTGTCTACTTCACAGTAGACATGACAGTTCCTTTCACGTTCCAATTGCAGCAAAAATGCCTATTTGTTGTTTGGTTGGTTGGTTAGTTGGTTGGTTTTGAAGGAGAACAGAGAAAGGCAATGCCAAGGTGATTTAATCAAGGGGGGGGGGGGACCCTGTAAGCTAGTCTCAATAGAGTGTTCATAGTACTACAGTGATAAAAGAGGTCTCTGAATTCTAAAATGCCTGGTTGAAAGTAGGCACTCAAATGAGGTTTCCTAGACCACAGATATAAACCACACAAAGGATTTGATTTATGCTATGAACAAGTTCTTCTGATTTTATTTTCACAACAAAGTCAGATATGACATGTTAGAACCTAACATATAAGAACCTTATATAATTTAACAATAATATAAAGTACACAGTTCATGAATTACATTCAATAAAGCATTTCTTAACCCCCTGCTGAAAAGATCTTACTTCTATGCAAACACCACCATTGTGAATAAAATCTAAACATGATAATGCATGAAGAAAAAAATCCTTCTAATCATTTTCAAGTGAAAATGATAATTTATAATAATGATAGCCAAAAGAAGCGGGGGGGGGGGGGGGGGCGGACGGCTGCCTCCCTTCCCTTCAAGCAAGGAGCAGAGGACTAAACCACACACCACAGTTTTTCCATATTTTCACTCAATCAATTAAGAAAGCACAATCAATATAGGCATACTTCATACATATATGTACTGAGGCAGAAGATGAGGGAAATAAACTTAGTAATAAAATGAAGCAAAGCGCTAGATAGCCCATTCTAGCAAACTACATACTCATACCCTCCTGCGAACTCTGGCTCGGCACGACCCAAAAGATGAGCAATGAAGTCTGTTTCACAGCAAACATGTATGTGTCGCTCATGTGGACAGCACCGCAAGCCTTCATAAAGTGCAGCACAGTAGCCCTTTTCTTTGCTGCAATCAAGCTCACCAATAAGGATATTGTATGCTCGAAGGACTTTATTTTTGCAATCAGTGCAAAACCTGTTGAAAATAAAAACCTCGAAATCAAGAATTGGCTATGTAATTATTTCATGCAGCATATAACAGTATACTAGATGATGGCACTCCCCTCCCAGATAGAGCATTTTTTTTAAAAAGCCTCCATACACACATTAAAAACATACACACGGCTGAGCACACTGGCACATGCCTGTAGTCCCAACTACTCAGGAGGCTAAGCAGGAAGATGGTTTGAGTCCAGGAATTCTAGGCCAGCCTGGGCAACACAGCAAGATCCCATCCCAAAAACCAAACAAACAAAACAAAACAAAAACATATACATGTAAGATAAACACAAATTTGGGATTACATGAATATAGCTAGATTGTCATTTAGAAGTGATTTTTTTAAAAGTAGAGAAGCACATTGCCTAAAAGAATGAGGCAGATATTTACTTATTATTTCATAAAATACATGCCCAAAATGTATTAGTTACCAAGGGCTAGCATATCTCTCTTTCAAGGGCTATTTGTACAGATCAGAAATAAAACAACAGAGGCAACAAACCAATGACTCTTAGCCAAGTTCTCTCTTCTTCCCATCTCTTAAAATAATTAGTTATCTTCTGCCAATAAACTTTGATATAAATTTTTATTACAACATTTTAGCACATCACTAGTTAAGCATTTGGAGGTGAGGCTAGGGATGGAGAGAAGAATGACAAAGTGTTACAGGCATTTCAAATTTTACTTATAATTTCCAAAATGTCAAATTATTTCTTCCAAAAATGTATATATCTCCATACACAGACATAATATAGAGAACAAATACACAGAAACGTGTTCAAACTTAAGTGTATATAATGTGATAAAAGTACAGAAGAATTATGTCAATTTAGAGGAGAAAGAATGTTTTCACATTTATCAATCAGAAATAAAACAATAGAGCCTGGTTTCTTCATCTTTGAATTCCTGAAACAAGTAAGAACTTGGCTTAAAAAAAAAAAAAAGAAATCAGGCTCACAATTTTACTAACTGGCTCTCTAAGAACAGCTGTGATAGAACTAGGAAATTTTGATCTCTGACTTAAATTCATCTTCCAAGTGAACTCAACAACTCCCATGACTTTAGCCAACATGTCTATAATGACTCATGACACTATAGCTGTGTTCAAGTCTCTGTTCTTGCCTGAAGGCCAAACCCATATTGAAAATAGTGAGACAGCAGAGATAGGAAATACTGTTCTGTGTTCTCTCTTGATCCCTCTTAAAAGTCAACCAGTCTAGAAAAACCTCAGTTAATTCTAAATTCTCCCCCAAGTCCACCAATTAAGGGTGGAGTCAATTAACATTTATTCTGTCTTTTCTACATCTCTTGTAAGTCCCTTCTTTTCGATTCCCTCAGCGCTGGTTTTAAAAGTTGAACAAGAAGAAAGTAATAAAATAAAAATAAAAAGCTTAACTGGCTTCCTTGATTCCACTCTTCCTGGTGCTAATGCATTTCTCACACCAAAATAATATTTCTAAATATTATTTTGTTGTTTATTAAAGTGTTGTTTCTCCGTTTGAAAATAATGCTCTGAATTCCTATTATTTCTGTTTTGTTCTTTTCTTTTGGAGGGAGGGTGTAGGTAATGGGGGTTGAACCCAGAGGTATTTACCAGTGAGCTATATCCCCAGTCCTTTTCACTTTTTATTTTGAGACAGGGTCTTTACTAAGTTGCTGAGGCTGGGAACTTGTGATCCTCTTGCCTCACCCTACTGAATTGATGGGATTAGAGGCATGTGCCACCTGCCCAGGTTTTTTTAAGAAGGAAACAGGGTTTTGTTACATTGCCCAGGCTGTCCCCAAACACCTGAACTCAAAGTGATCCTTCTGTCTCAGCCTCCT
Source organism: Urocitellus parryii (assembly GCF_045843805.1). NCBI lineage: Eukaryota > Metazoa > Chordata > Mammalia > Rodentia > Sciuridae > Urocitellus > Urocitellus parryii. The sequence continues at coordinate 148,586,728 of NC_135537.1, forward strand.
GAGTAGCGAGGAATAGCTAAGAGTACAGGTACACACTACCTCCTTGCCAGTCTGCTTCTTACTTATGCTTCTTACTACAGTATTTATTCTTATAATTGCCACACATTACTTTGGTGCATATGTCTTTCTGACCTGATAGTGGATAACTGTGCTTCTTTAAATGTATACAGGTTAAATTAGAGGCCCCCCTGGATAAACAGAGGCAATAATGCTGACAAGCAACATTAAATCATTTTATTTACCTAACACTTTAAAAATGAATATAGGTGCAGTGGCACACACCTGTAATACCAGTGACTTAGGAGATAGAGGCAGGAGGATTGCAAGTTCAAGGCCAGTCTTAGCATATTACATAGGGCAATGATTTCTTGTGTATGACACCAAAAGCAGAGGTAACTGATACAAGACAATAGGGATTTCCTCAAACTTTAAAACTTTTGCACAGCTGGGAGTGGTGGCAGGCATATGGTCAGTAATCCAAGCTACTCCTAAACGCTAAAGAAAGAGTATTGCAAGTTTCAGGTGAGCCTGGGCAACTTAAAGAAACTGTCTCAAAAATAAAAAGGGGCTGGGAATATAGCTCAGTGGTAGTGTTTTTGCACAGCATGCACAAGGCCCTGGATTCAATCCCCAGTGCCACAAATATTAAATAAATAAAGGTTAGGAATATAGCTTATTGGCAGAGTACTTGCCTAACATGCAGGAATTCCTGGGTTTAATCCCCAAAACCACATCAACAACAAAAAAAGACTTTGTATAAGAAAGGAACCAATCAACAGTGTGAAAAGACAACCACGGAATGGGAGAAATATTTGTAAACCATATATTGGATAAGGGGTTAATACAACTCTCACAATTCTGTAAAAACAGCAAAAATCAAATAACCTGATAAATCATAATGGCAGAGCACTGCTCTAGCAACCCTATAGTACTAGAAGTCCTAGTTTTGGGGTTTAATCCTCAGCAATGAGGGGGGAAAAAAAAGATAAATGAACTGAACAGACATTTCTCCAAAGATGATATACAAATAGTCAACCACAATTAGAAAAGACCTCATACCTATTAGAATGGGTTCTATTAAAAAACAAAAAATAACAAGTGTTGGCAAGGATGTTGAGAAATTAGAATCTCTGCACAATATTGGTGGGAATACAAAATGGTAGAGCACCATGGAAACCACTATGGAGGTTCCTCAAAAATAAAACTACCATATGATCCAGCAATCCCACTCCTGGGCATAAGAAATATTTGCAGCAGTATTCACAATAGAGATTTGGAAGCCACCTAAATATCCATCAATGGATGGATAAAGAAAATGTTATAGAAATATATCGGAACATTAGCCAGCTTTTTTTTTTTTTAGAGAGGGAGAGACAGAGAGAGAGAGAATTTTAATATTTTATTTTTCTTAGTTTTCGGCAGACACAACATCTTTGTTTGTATGTGGTGCTGAGGATCGAACCGGGTCCGCACGCATGCCAGGCGAGCGCGCTACCACTTGAGCCACATCCCCAGCCCCACATTAGCCAGCTTTAAAGAGGATTAGGGTTAGGGTTAGGGTTAGGCTCATGTCTGTAGTCCCAGATACTTAAGACAGGAGGCTCACTTAAGCCCAGAGTCTGACACCAGCTATATCGAAACTCTCATCTACTTAAACAAACAAACAAACAAACAAAGAAAAGCCAGGTGTGGTGGCACACACTGGGTGTAATCCCAGTAACTCAGGAGGCTGAGGCAAGAGAATCATAAACTAGAGGTCAGCCCCAACAATTTAGCAAACAACTTTGTGAAATCCTGTCTCAAAATATAAAATAAAAAGAATTGAAGGAATGACTCAGTGATTAAGCACCCCTAAGTACCAAAAAATAAAATTAAAAAATTTTAAAAAAGAAATTCTGTCCTATGCTACAACATGTATGAATCTTGAGGGCATTAAGTCTAGCAAAATAGGCCAATCACAAAAATTCAAAATACTCATTTCACTTTTGTGAAGTTATCTCAGATCATCACAAAAACAGAAAGTAGAATGGAAGTTGCCAAGGGATGGGGGAAGGAGAATCAGGGAGTGTGTTTAATGGGTATAATTTTAGTTACGTAAGATGAAAAAATTCTGAAGATCTTTTATATAACTATGGTTAACAATGTTGTAACATATGTTTAAAAATTGTTAGGAGAAGCCAGGCATGGTGGTACATACCTATAACCCCACCCAGTGCCATGGGACACTGAGGCAGGAGGACTGCAAGTTTAAAACCAGCCTCAACAACTTGGCAAGATCCTATCTCAAAGTTTTAAAAAAAGGGCTGGGGATATGGCTCAGTGGTTAAGCATCCCTGGGTTCAATCCCAGGTACCAACAACAAAACACAACAACAACAAAAAAAATTGTTAGGAGGGTAAATTTATGCTTTTTGTTCTTTTATAAAGAAAGAAAAGGAAATTTTTTCCTTTTGGTGAGGAAAAATGAACACAGAAAAAATAATACTTCTACATTTTTCAGGTTAGAAATGGTAACTTTAGTCAAGTAAACAAATAGAATAAAACTTGAAATATTTCTCCCCTATCTTATTGCCTTAGTTTAATATGTTTGATTATACAACTATAATTAAGTATGCAGCAAGTGCTTGTCCAACATGCAAAAGGCCCTGGGTTTATATGGGACTTGGGGCATAGTTCAGTGGTAGAGTGAGTGCTTAGCATGCATGAGGCCCTGGGTTTAATCCCTCACACACACACACACACACCCCAAAAAAAAAAGAAAGAAAAAAATTATGGAAGCAGAAATGAAAGTGATTTTTCCCATATGCAAAAGAAATATTGCCCATGAATTTTAAAACTTTTAAAGCAGAGGGTTCATTTCCTAACACCTCATTTCTAATGATGTACTATCATAATACTTAACTAGCTAAATGGTGTTGTTAAATCTTTATTATAAAGCTCTAAAAAAAAAAGTACATACTGCCAACAAAGTATATTAGACATTCTGAAATGTCTAAATGATGATGGTAATGATTATATCTGATTATACCTCAAAAACTCAAACTGTACCTGAAACAAGAATTAGAAATAGGAATAATAAAGATCTGCAAATCCAGCATGCAAGCGTTCACTGATAATTCTTCCTACATTGTCAGATACCATTCCAAGTAAACCTTACTATGTATCATCTATGCTGACAAATTCAACTTAATCCTACAATAAATCCTACAAGATTAATACCATCATTTTTATCTTAAGGAAGACAAAAAACAGGCAAAGAAAAATAACTTGTAGAAAGTTAAAACGGATAGAACTTAGAATCAAATCAATGTCCCTTACTCTCTTACCATACTTTCTCTCCACCCTGAAGATATTTATAAAATAGACTCTACTTTCTTATTAATATAAAACACTGCCCCAAAATACAGGAAATTCTAAAACATTAGTTCTGAATAGTAACTTATCACAACCCACCAAAAAGCTATCTTTTGGGTAAACCAAATCATATATAAAGAGGAAGGATGTATGTTTTATGTCTCTATATAGTTTCCCCCAGCTCCAAATAATTGACATATGCTTTACTCTTTGGAATATAACCAAACTTCCTTACAAGGAAGTTTGTAACTGAAAAAAGAAATGAACTTTAGTATGTAGGTTAAGTCATTAGCTCATTGCCATATCAAACACCAATCTTGATAACACCAGTTGTAAAAAGCATTTACCTATGTTTTTTAGAAGTAGCCCCAAAGTAATTGTGTGTATCTGTCCCAAAGTCAAAGAACACATAACCACAAACCCAACATGTGACAAATTCATAACAGTAGAACTCCCCCCAAGAATGCCACCTCTAGATGGCTCCCTTACCAGTTTCCTTTCCTATTGCACTCTCCCTCCCTACGAATTTCCAAATGTTAATGACACTTAGAAAATTCCTTTGTAAAAGTAGTATTCTAAAAAGAAAAATCTGAAGTTACTTTTATAGTACATGAAGCACATGAATTCCAACTCTACTTAAAGGTCTTGGCAAACAATTATAGAAGAAATACTTCAAAATATTACAAAGTAAAAAGTACTAACTTAACTTTAATTTTGAAAATGCCATCATAAAATGATTTTATCATAAAAACAAGTGATTAAGTATACTTTGATTCAGTCAATCTGTGTTTCTTGAAAGGCTGGTCCAGAACAAATAGATAAAAAGTATAAAAAAGGAGACACTGGGTCAAACAAGGCTAACTCTAAAGTCATCTCATAAAAGGACTGCCTACCCTAACAATAAGCTCCGCCTACTGCCAGGTATTAAAGGGAAGGCTGGAGGGCTATCATACAAAGGAGGGCAGTGACAGGCCACTCTTGATGACTGACAGCTAAGGCACCTTCCACACTATATCACGAGGATCTTTAGACTTACCTGTGTTTTCGCAGATATGTTTCTAGTGTTTCTAAAAGACAACTAGAGTCAATTAAAACTACTTCATCCCTGCATTCTTGGGACATTAGTTCCCATACATCCATCCAACAACCTCTGCAGAAAGAACAAACATATTAGTGAAAAGGAGGAATACATAAGGGTAAAACGTTAAAAAAAGGCAGAATAAAGGATTGCTTGATTTTACCTGGCTGTTCCCTGGAAAGGTCCATAATGGAAAATGATCCTACACTTGCTGTCCTTCCTGTGGTCTTCACTACTTCTCTTATCTGTACTTAACTTCTCTGAACTGACACTGCTACTGCTCCCTTCACTGTAGTACAGTATAGTACAAAGCTTAGTGACACTGAGATAATCTGAAGGAATAATTTCTACAGTCTTAAAAGCATGAACTCATTAATATATTTAAGTATTAGTAGGGTACATTTACAAATTTGTATAATGATTACATACTTAATCATATTAAAATGTTATTTAAATATGTGCTCACATCTTTATATAAAAACTTGAGCTTGACTATAGTTTACCTAATATAAGTTAACAACAATATTTACAGTCATCAAGATAGCAATTGGTTTATAAACTTAAGCATTTTATGAGCAAATATACTTGGTATGTTCTAAAGATGAAAGGGCTGAAAAAATTATATTTTTACCTATAAACATGGATCAACCTTCCATAAATTGAAAATTCTAATAAGTTTTAATCTACTTAATGTGATTGAATTTTTTTTAAAAAGCTAGTCCATGGCAACAAAACTTGTATCTACTTTCATATTTACAATTAGAGGGAAAGTCATAGATTAATTTTATTATAGTAAATAAGCTTTACACTTACTAAAATAAAGATGGTATACTAAGATGAATACTTTACATAGTCTAAATTAGTACTATATGATAATTATTTTAAAATCGACTTAAAACTCCCCCACTGGTTTCAATGTAGTATTTGGTCATGAACTTTGCTTTGTCACATGTGTGCATTCCAAGAGAAATGGGCGTCTTTTATTCCACTCAAGGAGAGTCCATTTTTCTTGAACAACTAGCAACTCTTCTGCAGGACTTGTTACAGTCCTATTTCTCAACCCCCAGCCTAAATCAGAAGCACATTCAGCACATCTGATCCGACCACCTTGGAATGCTCTAGAAATTCATTGCCTAGATACTTATGATAGAAAAACCTCTGAATATGTATTTACTTAAACTTCTTTATATAGCTAAATAGGTATTTCTCAACCCTCAGCCCAACTAAGTTCACACAAATAATTCAGCTCCCTACTCCCTCACAAGGGCTCAGGCCAAGGTTCAACAAAAACCTCAACTCCTGCTCTACTTTCTATGTTAAATCCTTCTACTCACAGCCCTCATATTTCCTCTTTTTCTAATTATGTTTTCATGACCCACAGCTCAAATCAGGAAATTAGCCATAATCTCTCTATTGTGTCCTATAAATTCATTTCTTCAAGATCAAACTTTCAAGCCAGGCATAGTGGCACATGCCAGGAATCCCAGCAACTCAAAAGACTGAGGGCAGGAGAATCATGAGTTCAAAGCCAGCCTCATCAAGTTGGTGAGGCCCTAAGCAACTTAGTGAGACCCTATCTCAAAATAAAAAGGGTGAGGATATGGCTTATTGGTTAAGCAACCCTGGATTCAATCCCCTGTAAAAAAAAAAAATAAATAAAATAAAACTTTTAGAAAAAGTAGTCTTCTTTCTACTTTGTTCTGTTCTTATCTTTTCCATTCACAGTTTAATCCATCACAAGCTCACAGTGTATTCACTTTTCCACCTACACCAATATAGACTCTGCTTTCACTCAACCATTGCTCATCAGTTCTCAAATCCAGTGTCTACTTTGGGGCCCTCAATGAATCATTTCAGCACAGCTGACCAGACCACCTTGGAATGCTCTACCATTTAGTTACATCCTCAATACCTTCACTTTTAATTTATTTATTTAATTTTGAGACAGGGCCTTGCTAAATTTCTGAGACTGGCCTTGAACTTGACATCCTCCTGCCTCAGTCTCCCCTAGTGCCTCAGCCTCCCAAGTGGCCAGGATGTACACAGATATGCACCAACCCACCTGGCTCTGGCCACTCTTTCTCTAGTTTCTTTACTAGCTTCTTCTTTTCTACCATTAAACCAAATTCCCTGATATTCTTTTCTCTTAACCTACTCTTTCTCCAGGTGATTTTACATATCATTCTCTAAGATAATCCTCAGCTACAGACATACAAGAACTCTGGACTAAACCTTTCTTTAAGATCTCAAACTTACTCCCAGAAAAGATGACATAGATTGTTGCCATTTATTAGGCTAAAACCTAATGAGTCATATTATACTTTCCCTGGAGAAAGCATTAAAAAAAATCAGGGAGGTATAACAATGAAAATATATAAAATGATGGTGACCAACCAAAGTAGAGAGGGTGACTTGACTAAAGAGACTATACTCACTCAATGGCCTGCTATCCACATAGCATGTTAGAATAACTAAAAAACTACCTGAGTGGACAGATTTTGCTTAAGATCAATTAATTCTATTCAACTGATTCCATACTTAGCAAACAACTTTCAAAAACATCGGACTTCCCATATATTGAGGATATAGCTAGAGGGGGATATGAATTCTGTGGAGGTTTTTGTTTATAAGCTAAAATATAGGAAAACAGCTATATGTCAATTAAATAAAAAATTAACTGACAAAGCAAAGTCACTGGAGAACAAAAGAATAGATGAAATCCAAAGCAAAACTGGAAAGACTGGTCTTTAAAGGAAGGCGGCAATGAGTACAGATGTATAACATATGGGGTACCTGTTGCTTTTTAGTTCCTCAATGAAGAATATGCATAAAGGGGCTAAAGTGTAGCTCAACAGTACAGCACTTGCCTAGCATGTGTAAAGCCTAAGGTTGAAAAACCAATATAATATGCATTTTAAAAAAAAAGAAGCAGAAGGCAGGCTTTTTACTATCCTATACTACTCTGTTCCTTCAGTCAAAAGATCACTCTCTACATGAGAAAACATTGACAAAATTCTGCATTTAGAAAATCAGAAATTCTCTAAAGATATTGATAAATATGTAAAAGAACAAGTATCCTTAGGAACTATTTTAGGCTATATAAAGCTTTGCTGCTTTCAGCATATTCCCATGTTTAGATAGCATGCAATGTGAGTCCTTATATGGATACTGATTCAAACAAACCAAAGCAAAAAGACACTTAACAATACTAAGGGAACTCTTGAGTACTGACTGCATAATGTTAATTCTATGGGTATTACAATGGCATTGAGATTATAAAAGAAAATGTCCATGTATTTGGAAATGACAAAGAAGTACGTAAGAGCCGAGTACCATGATGCCTTGAACTTCCTTTAAAATACATCAGCAAAGGAAAAGGTTTATAAATGAAACAAATGTAGAGTTTGGTAACTATTAAATCTGGGTGAAGGTACAAGGGTTGGGGAGTCTTTGTACAGTCTCTACTTATACTGGGGAAACTGAGGTGGGAGGACCACTTGAACATATGAGTGTAAGAAGAACCTACACTACAGAGAGCCCATGTTTCAAAAAAGAAAAAAAATATATGGTACTACTTGTATAGTCTTCTCTTCTGAATTTATGATGGATTTCATGATAAAATTTTAAAAACTTTTCATTTCCAAGTATAGAGAGAGAAAAAAAAAAAACCTAATACAGATCAGGAAGAGGGAGGAGGGGAGAAAAGTTACTGAGGAGTAAAATTAATCAAATTATGTCATATGCATGTACAAATGTGGCATTACAAATCCCACTATAATGCACCAATTAAAAAAAAACTCGTAATATATTATTAACATTACCATCACCTGACCATCCAGGTCTTTATATTAGGGAGGAAAATGTCTATACAGTAGTACCAATAATAATGAGATATTAAAAACTTAACTTCAAAAACTAACTCAGAATTAGAATTTTATATCATCCCATTCTCTCCAAAACAAAAAGTTACTTCTTAGAAACTCCCTTCAAATTTGTGTCTTCTCCTTAATAATCCCACCCCAAAGAATTTAGTGAGACAACTGTGCTAATGTGCTTGGAGATAGGGGTGAAAGCAACATTGGATGAGGTAGCATCCAACACTATGAAAAAAAGTGCACATCAGTTACATAGATATATACTGCCATACTGTCATATGTGCCATAACAAGGCACATTTTTTAATTCTTGACCCATTTATTAGGGAGATATAAAATCTCAATCTCGTTCTCCTAAAACATATTTAATGTAAGGAAAAAAAATTTTAAAAATCAAAACTATAGAGACACTATATGGTTTCAATGCAGAAAGACCTACAGAACCAGAGTGCATACTTATTTTGACAAATATTAGAGTGTAACCAATTAATGAATTGAAACTAGCAAGGTTATTTACTCTTTCTACTAAATATAATCTACATTTATAATATTAACAATAATGAAGCACTTTGGTATTCAATTCCACTTACCCCAAAGGTTTTGGTTTGTGCGTATCTAAGGAGTGCAACTGACATCTCTTGTTCTTCTTACTTTTTGGAATAGCATCTATCATGTCATTTAGTTTGGACCTAATGAAAAATAAATGTTTAAAGGTTAATAGTCATTTTTCTTTTAAATTTTAGAAATCTCTACTTACTGCCGTTTCATAATAAGGGCAATGTGAGAGACACTTTCACTTACTCTGAAAATTTCTCATCAAACATATGCTAGTCCAAAAAGAGTCTATACACTCATTTTCCCCTTTCCATTCCCAGCCAGTCAAAATGTTGAAATAAACCTGCTCTATTCAATGCTTCCCCCAGACTATACCTGTTTCACTTATCTAGCAATGTGCTTGGCACTCCAATATTTTATTACTGCTACAACATGACTCTCAGCTATCTTCCTCTGTCCAAATGTTGTCTAAATACATAACCTAAATGAGGATCCATCAACAAAAATTTTATGCAAATACAGAATGTATCTTTAATGTAATTTACAGAATGCCAGGTAACACTATTGTGTACACCCTACCTCCAACTTGTCAACTAACTTTTAAACCTATCTAGAATTCTAATACTCCCACTATCCTTGTCTAACCCACCCAACTCTAGTTTATCAACTGCAAATAGCTGGCTTCCTAAATGGTCTACAACCTTTTGCCTTTTACATTCTAGGTTTCACTTAGCACCCAGTGATCCTTTTCAAACATAAAATCAGATTATGTTGTTCATCTGTTCAAAAACTCTCCAAAGCTTCTTTGGAGAAGAAGTACCTACCACCATCTTCAAACAGGAAAGCCTTAGGGTTTGGCCTTCAGATCTCTTTTCTCACTAAATGACCCACTATTATAGCTCTATACCATCTCTCTGTATGTGGATATCCAATTGTATTTCACGCTTAACAAATTCAAAAGTGAGCTCTCATCAAACTGTTCCTTGCAGACTTGCCCATCTCAGTAAGGGACACAATCAGTCAATCCTTACATGCCCAAAGCTCTCTTCCAATTAATCTATCTTAAATCCTGCTGACTATTTCCTCAAAATACTGCCAGGATCCTATCATTTCTCACAATCTCCATTATTACTACTGTAGCCCAAGTCACCCATCATCTTTCTCATGAATTATTAAATAGCCACCATTTCTCTACTTCTACTCCTACCTTTGTACCATACCCCGACATATACACTGTATTCTCAATAAGGAGGTCACAGCAGGCCAAACTTTAAGTCAGACTACGTTGTTCATCTGTTCAAAACCTTCCAAGGCTTTCCACCTCACTAAAAGTAAAAAGACCATAGGATGATCTACAAGGTACTACATGATAGGACCTTTTATTATTCTTCTGATCTCATCTTTTATTTTACTGTTCCTTTCATTCATCTGATTGCTGCCACAGTGGCTTCTTTGCTGTTCCTCAGACATGACAAGAAAACTCCAACCTCTAACCTTTTTATTTGCTGTTCCTTCACTTCCTTCCCCTAGATATCTATATGGTTCCCTCACTCCCTTCATTCAAGTCCATACTCAATGCATTTTAGCAGAAGGGCCTTCTCTAACCACCTTTCTTAATAATTCTACATACTCATTCTCTATCCCTCTCTACTGGTTCTACTATGTAACTTATAAATTGCAAATTATATGTTTATTGTATCCCTCTTTTAATTACTGCCCCAACCAAATTTAGGAAAAAAGCTACCATCACTGTTAACAAATTGTTTAGAAGTTAACAAAATCATTTCTCTTAATTTATTATACTTACCCATGTACATAAAATAATGTATAAAGCTTCTTTGCATCAGTCATGCAGCTTCGAGTTACAGATAGGACTCCCTTGGGTCCTACTGTCAGGGGTTCAAGGGCAGGATTTCCAGACTCTACAAGCTGGGAAAAGAGGCGTTCCACACTGCGACGACAACCAACACATGGGACAAGCTGAGAAAGTGCACTCAAGACTTCACGTGATGTTACAACCATGGCAATACTTAGATCTTGTTGCTTAAGCATACTGTGTCGCTAAGAAAAAGAAAAAAAGTAAAGTGAAAAATCCTTAAGACATAAAATGTACTCTTTCACCACTACTAGAGTTCCTATCCTTGTACAGTAAGTACAACCTGCCATGGGCTTACCACTTTTATCTACAACTGAGTTAGAAAGGCAGAGTGATCAGCCTTGTCTATGCTGTACAGAATTTGCTCCATAAACCACTCTGCTCTAGAATCCAGAGTGAAAAGAACTAAACTCAATCTACAGTATAAAAACGGTAGTATACAAACTTCTAAAATACCATTGAGCAAGCATGCCAAGGTTAAGGAGTATGCACCCTGACATAGCAAAAAGAAGCCTGCATCTGCTGCATCTGGAAATTGAGGACTTATTCAGTGAATATTAAAAATAATAATAAGAAGAAGGTGACAATGCAGCTTTACCATATCTTCTCTTCAACTTTAAACAACACACTATGTTTAGCTATAGGAGTCAAATTAGCATGGTGATCGTGAAGAGCAGAAATTCACAACCTGGAGGTACAGACACATGTATTATGAATTAGTGGGAGAGAACAAGGACCATCTTACTTATGAGGGAGCCTGCAGTAATATGCTGGTGCACATGAATATTATCTGATGATTATGACAAGGTAGAAAAACGATTAAAAACCACAGCTGTTCAGAAATGGGCAAAACGCTAGTAAATAACTTCTACCAAATGGAGTGAAGAGCTACTGTACAATAACACTTTCAGATTTACCAAAAATAGATGGAGGGGTAAGACCACTAACAAGAAGCACTTTCTCACATTTACCTTTAACTTTTCATTTAAAATTTTCTCTAAAGGTAGAAATCGAGTTCTGAAGTAATCTTCCATTATCTTAATTATATGTTATATATTTAAATGCATTTATAAAATATCATATTTCCTAAGAATTAAATAAAAATCAGAAAGCTCATTATAATAGGATTATTTTTTAAACTTGAACAAAATAATCATACAGAAGAAACCCTACAAATTCTTTTTTTGTGTGTGTACAGTGCTGGAGATTGAACCCAGGCCCTCATACATCCCAGGCAAGCTCTCCAACACTGACCTATATCCCTATTCCCTAACAAGTTCTTGATGAAAAGCTGTGTACCCTATCTTTAAAAACCAGGAAAAGCTGGGCACAGTGCCACACACTTGTAATCCCAGCAGCTGGGGAGGCTGAGGCAGGAGGATCACCAGCCCCAGCCTCAGCAAGAGGGAGGCACTAAGCAACTAAGTGAGACCTTATCTCTAAATAGGGCTGGGGATGTGGCTCAGTGGTCTAGTGCCCCTGAGTTAAAAAAAAAAAAAAAAAAAAACAGGTAAGAAGGCCAGGTGAAGCAGAACCTTACGGACATGTAAAATGTTAGCACCACAGTGTCTCTTTCACATGACAGGCCCATATATCAGTTATGTTAACATATTCACCACAGCAATAGTAAAAACTAAAACATTTCAGTTTAACTATAAGTAAAACAAAACTTAAACTTAGTTTAATTTTATTTATTACAGCTAAATTCTAAATGATTCTTTAAATACACACACTACTGAAAACACCGATTTTAAAAATTATTACCTGAATGAACTGCTTTAGTTGTGCACCATTATTCTGATGCCCATCGAGATTTAACACATTGTCAGGAAACTCCATCACCATCTTAAAATGCAAAAAGAACAGGAATCAAATATTTTATTCTCTTCAAACACATTATACAGCCTATTTTATAAACTCCTAGACAGAAATAAGACCTCAAAATCCCATCCCACACAAAAAGGTTTTTTTAAAAAATCTAAATATACTACCAGCTTGGTGGCACATGCCTGTAATTCTAGCAACTGGGAGAATAAGGCAGGAGGATCACAAATTCAAGGTCGGCCTCAGCAACTTAGCAAGACCCTCTCTCAAAACAAAATTTAAAAAGTAGAGGGCTGGGGATGTGGCTCAAGCGGTAGCATGCTCGCCTGGCATGCGTGCGGCCCGGGTTCGATCCTCAGCACCACATACCAACAAAGATGTTGTGTCCGCCGAGAACTAAAAAATAAATATTAAAAATTCTCTCTCCTCCCTCTCTCTCTCTCTCTCTCTCTCTCTCTCTCTCTCTCTCTCTCTCTCCACCCCCCCTCACTCTCTCTCTAAAAAAAAAAAAAAATAGAGCATTCCATGGTTCAATTCCATGCACAAAAATAAATAAGTAAATAAATCTCCTCCCCGACCCCTCAGTTTCAGAGATTGAATCCAGGGACTTTTAACCACCGAACTATATGCCTAGTACTTTTTATTTTGAGACAGAGTTGCTGGGATTACAGGCGTGTACCACAGCACCAGGCAGTATACAAACTTCTAAACCCAGAATGGTATATACCATTAAAAGCAGGGACAATGAAGTCAGACAGACATGAGTTCAAATTCAAGCTATGTCACTTAACATTTATTTTATAACTCATGAGTTAACCTGATTCTTAATTTCCTCATCTGCAAAAGAAAATTAAGTTATAATTTCCAATATCTCTCACAGAATAGTTGTGAGGTTAAGTTATATTTTAAAGTGTTTGTAGCCATATAAGATAGTTCATGCCAGTAAAACCCAACAACTCAGTTCAAGGTCAGCCTTAGAAACTTAGCCAAGACCCTGTCTCAAAATTAAAAAATAAAACGGGGGCTGGGGTTGTAGTTCAATTGTAGAGCACTTGTCTCGCATGTGATTCAATGCCCAGCACCAAATAAAAATAAATAAATTAAACAAAGGCATATTGTGTCCATCTACAACTAAAAATATTTTAAAAAATAAAATAATAAAATGGACTGAAGGTGTAGCTCAGTGGAAGAGCATCCCTGGGTTCAATCCCCAGTATTGCAAAAAATTGTTGTTTTTGCAGTAGCCAATAACAGCACTTAAAACAAATTACCTGATGTTTTTAGTTAACTCCTCATGATTATGAAATAAATCTTTTTAAATACTTTAAAAATATATATATCAGGATTCAGATATAGCTCGGTGGTATAGTGCTTGCCTCACATATGAGAGGCTCTGGGTTCAGTTTCCAGTAGTGAAAAACTGCCCGCCTCCTGTCCACAAAATATCTTATATAGGGCTGGGGTTGTACCTCAGTGGGTACAGCGCTTGCCTAGCATATGAGAGGCTCTGGGTTCAGTTTCCAGTAGTGAAAAACTGCCCGCCTCCTGTCCACAAAATATCTTATATAGGGCTGGGGTTGTACCTCAGTGGGTACAGCGCCTGCCTAGCATATGTGAGGCCCTGTGTTTGATTATCAGTGCCACATAAAAATAAGTAAATAGGGGCTGGGGTTGTGGCTCAGGGAAAGAATGCTTCGCATAGTAGTGCAAGGTGCTGGGTTTGATCCTTAGCATCACATAAAAATAAATAAGATAAAGGAATTACATCCAACTAAAAAATATATATTTATTAAAATAAATAAATAAGGGTATTGTGGAGCTAGGGTTATGGCTCATTGGTAGAGCACCAGACTAGCATGCATGAGGCCCTGGGTTCAATCCTCAGCAGTACATAAAAATAAAATAAACATATTGTGTCCATCTACAACTAAAAATATTATATATATTAAAAAATACCATACATATTTTAGAACAGTATCTGATGCATAGTAAATGCCTGCTCTAAACATGAACTAAAAGTGTACACTGAAATAGTTACTCAGATATCAAAATTTGGCAAGGCATGGCAGTGCAGGCCTGTAATCCCAGCGATATGGGAGTCTGAGGCGGGACAACTGCAAGATTCAAGCAACTTGGTGAGATCTATCTCAAAATAAAAAATAAAAAGTGTTGGGGATGTGCTCAGGGGGAAAAAAAATCAAAACAGTAACAGGGGAAGGAGGATATAAAGCTTAAAGTTTAAGGATATGTTTCAGTATGTCACATAAAGGGAATTAATAATTAGTAAATTCCACTGTGCTGTAATGCTACACATTTCAAGAAGAAACACGGTTAATGTACTACCAAGAGTCATTTAACTGTTAAGATGTCATCAGTTACAGAAGCATCCCAAATCCAGAGACACAATCTGGATAAAACTTCTACCTTCATAACAATGAAATGAAATAACACATGTATATCTTAACTAAAACAACTTTAAAGATATCGAACATACTGTGCTAGAACAAACTATTTCCAGATGACAAGGACCTCAAACTGCTACATACCCAAAGAGTGAAATCAGGACAGAGAGACCTGTTTAAGGCAAAACCAAAAATAAAAACAACAAAAACAAAAATCCCACTTGGCTGCATGTGGTCTTCTCTCCCTTCTCCATCCAACACCATGAAAACCTGCTTCTTCAGTGGACGAGACCATTCTCTTCCTTCCACATTAGAAATAAAAGATTTAAAATATACCTGTTCTAACAATAAATAGGACCTCATCAACAATAAAGGAAAATGTAAGCAATAAATACAAAATCTTTTCTTGAATTGTTAAGGAATGAAGAAGACTGAAATAAGTGGATTCTTTTTTTACCCCTCCAGTCCTGAGAATTGAACCCAAAGCTTGCAACAGATACTCCACCATTAAGCACTAGCCTGACAGTGCATTTCTAAGTACAGTATTTTTTGTTTTGTTTTGCTTTTCCCGTACAGGGGATGGAACCCAGGACACCTTGCACGTGCTAGGTAAGCGACCATTTTATTCTTTGTTTTAACAGGGTCTTCCTCCTGAGTTGCTGGGATTAAAGGTGCACACCACACCTGAAAGAATGGACAATAATACAAACATCAATTTAACAATCCAAAAGATTATACTATAATTCATAGGATCAAAACCTGCACGTATAATGAGTCATTTTTATATGTGTATATTTTATCTTACAGAGAAAGAAAATAAATATATGTGATTAGATAGTAGGCCAATACATGACTTTTTTCTTTATGTGTTCTAAATTCACTTCAATGCACATGTACTATTTATTATTAGGGGAAAATCAGTGTTCCAGGTTTCCAATTCTGTAATTGTTATCCCATGTTCAGAGACATGCATCCATCTCAACAGATTTTACTGTTCTGGAAGTTTCTTCTTCAATACATATAGACGAACTGTCCAAATCTCACTATCTGAAGAACCAAATATCCAATTTTCAGGCTTTTCAATCCCAATATGTTGTTTCTAGATTTCTTTCTCAATCTTCATTAATACCTCCAAAGGATGAAAGTAATAATAATACTTAATACAGCTTCATACACACTAGGTATGTTCAAGCACTTTCATATATTAGCTTTAGCAAAACCAACACTATCAAATAAAATTGAAGTCACTAGTGTAATCCTTTAGCTCTAAATATTCAGGAGAGGAAGACTGAATAAATAAATGGTCGAAATATCTAACAATACATTGTTCAATGTATTTATTATAGGTAACAACCTACTCAAATTTTTTAAAAAATTAATAATAGTGGTATTAGAAATCCTGGTCCAAGGACTAGGGATATAGCTTAGTAGTAGATCGCTTGCCTAGCACGTGCAAGGTCCTGGGTTCCATCCCCAGTACAGGAAAAGCAAAACAAAACAAAACAAATACTGTACTTAGAAATGCACTGTCAGGCTAGTGGCAAAGCACCTGCCTGGCATGTGTGAGCCCCTAGTTTGATCTCCAGCACCATGAAAAGAAAAAAGAAATCTAACTATAAAGTCATAAAAAGGTGTAGGATAAGCCAGGTATGGTCCAACTACTTGAGAGGCTGAGACAGAAGGATCATAAGTTTGAGACCAGCCTCTGCAACTTTAATTTTTTTTAAGATTTTTTTTAGTATTTATTTTTAGGTGTAGATGGACACAACACAATGCCTTTATTTTTATGTGGTGCTGAGGATCGAACCCGGGTTCAACCGTGCTAGGCAAGCGCTCTACCGCTGAGCCACAATCTCAGCCCAAGCAAGACGTTCTTAAAAGAAAAAAAAGGGCAAGAGATTAAATTCACAGAACCATATAACTCAACAGAACATACCAAGTCACTCCAAACCTACCATTTAAGCAACTAACACTTGTTTTGCATTTTCACTCACTAAATCCAAATATACACCATTTCAACACAAACCAATTGCAACTATAACAAAAAATTTAAGACAATTACCTACACTATTTTAACATGAAAGTCCCATCAATTTAAGAAACAAAGAATATTACTTTTTTTAACCAAACTGAAACTTCTCTGGCCGGGTTGTAGATATATCTCACTAGAGTGTTTGTTTGCCTACCATGCATGAGTATTTGATCTCTAGCACTCACCTCACAAAAGTCTCTCCAACCTGTTTTAAGTGAAATTCTAACTTTAGATTTAGTATAAATGAACTATTTCTATTCTGATCAACTTTTTTTATTATTATTTTAAAAATTATAGGTCAAAGAACACATCTAACATATTGAGACTTATCAGTTGACCTTTAAAGAATTACAATTATATGGATAATATCTCTTACCTTTGTTAAGAGGTAAGAGAGTTAAAAAAAAAAAAACAACCTCATTTCAGATCACTTTATTTTCACCTAACTAGTACGAATATCCAAATCTTATCTAATACTATGTGTCTCACTTGGGTTTCATTGGCTTGGATAATACCAAATATTCTCTTGTTCTTGAACTTACTCTATACCACACTGGCTAGAGACTCTGACCTAAATAATTGATCTGTCCTTGCCTTTCAAATGTTTAGGACAATGGCTTTTTACCTTACTATTTTGTAGTCAATCACTATATGCTGTTCAATGGCTTAAGAGATGACAATAAGAAAACAGGGAAGGCAAAGAGACTAGTAGCACTATTTTTCTTCATTATTTAAAACTACTTCCTTGACTCAATCTAAGATTCTTGGTTACCTAAAGGAAAAGTGTCTTGTAAAGTATTTCAGGTGTGGTTTCACAGAGAAATCACTAATCTTCAGCTTCATGATGAGGTTGCCTATCCTAGCTAGCCAAAAATAGAA
The DNA here is from genome assembly GCF_045843805.1 of Urocitellus parryii. NCBI lineage: Eukaryota > Metazoa > Chordata > Mammalia > Rodentia > Sciuridae > Urocitellus > Urocitellus parryii. The sequence continues at coordinate 148,604,601 of NC_135537.1, forward strand.
CAAGTCATTGGGCTGCAATTACCGCTTTATAAAGTTTATTGAATCCATTACCCACTTTCACTCTTAAGTATCTGTCCTGGTTTTTCCTGACCATAAAAAAAAAATCCGCTTTTAGCTCATTCTCACAAGCTCTAACCAATAGTATTTAAGTTTGTATTTATCAAAACTTTGATTTCACTGTTACTTCTGCATTCACAAACATTTGTAATATCCAATACCTCTGGTAAAATTAAATATTAAATCAAGTGTTGAAAAAAATTAACTACTAAACTTTTAACAATTACCAAACACCTTATCCCCATGACTCTCCATATGCTACCTTTCTTTTAAAGTCTCAGACAGTTAAAAAATTCTTATCATGGTTTTTAGCATATTTAGACTGATTTGAATTGGAATGGTAAACTGTTTTCCAAAAATATTATAGCACCAGGACAATATGCACCCAGAACTTGTGTTCTTATCCTCCAATCTAGTAATTCCGATTCCAAAAGCCTAAGGGGGTGGGGAGACTTTAATGCAAAGATTTAACTCATTATTTCTATCCTTACAGTATTATTCATAGCAAAAACTAGAACCTCTTCTATGTTCCATAATGGAATGATGATTAAATAAATTATGGAATATCATACAACATAATATTACACAATCATTAAAAATGTTAAAGAAAGTTGGGTATGTGGCAAACACCTGTAATCCCAGCAACTTAGAAGGCTGAGGCAAAAGGATCACAAGTTCCTGGCAGCCTTAGCAACTTAGTGAGGCTCTAAGCAATTTAGTGAGAATCTGTCTCAAGAAAAAAGTTTAAAAATGACAAAAAGCCTAGTGTGATGGCTCAGCCTATAGTCCCAGTATTTGGGAGGTAGAAGTATCACTTGAATCCAGGAGTCTGAGATCAGCCTGGGTAACACAGCAAGACCTCCATCTCAAAACAAACAAAAAAAGAATAAGAAACTACAGTGCTCTCATTATTACATTTAGTGAAAGAAAGTTACAGAATGTTACAAAAGATAACTCTGTATCTATATTTCATAAAAGTGAAATTATATCAAATGCTGCTAATCTCTGGGGAGTAGGATTAAGGGTAATTTGTGGTTATTTTTCAAGATTTTATAAGGAGTGTGCTTTTTGACTACATTAGTTCTTTTAAAACTATTTGCTTAAGAAACTATAATTCTTTTTTTTTTTTAAATATGAATTTTATGTTCTGGAGCTTCACCATAGGTTTTTTTTTTTTTTTTTTTTTTAAGAGAGAGAGAGAGAACCTTTAATATTTATTTTTTAGTTCTCGGCGGACACAACATCCCTGTTGGTATGTGGTGCTGAGGATCGAACCCGGGCCGCACGCATGCCAGGCGAGCGCATCACCGCTTGAGCCACATCCCCAGCCCGAAACTATAATTCTTCAAAGGTATCTCTAATCAGCTAGTAACACTGAACAGCATTTGGCGACCTACGTCAACACTTTCCTAAGCATTCCACCAGTTTACTTACTTGGGATTTTTCTCCAATACATTTAGATCAGTACTATACTCAAGTGTTCAAAACCACTAAACTACCACAGGAATCTTTTTAATGTGGATATAACATAAAAGAGGAGACTTCTTCATACACAAGTTTCTTAATTTCATTTTATAAATACAAGTTAAAATCACCAGTTTATTAAGGCTAGAATTTTCAGCATGCTGGTTACTAAAATGATAAAATTTGTAACTGCCTGTAATCTGTAAACATTGTAACTAGAATAACATCTAGTTGTTAACAAGAGTCTAAGATTAATGTGCTTGAAATAAACACAATGTTTCCTCAGTGCATTACCTCTAGACCCTAGGAACAAAGATCAAACCAAACATTAAATTCAGGCACACACTGCCTTCAAACTATCAATGGGCCAATGCAGAGCATAAACCTCAGACATCTTCACTTCCTCTTCCCAGTTCTCCACCAACAGGTGTTTTGCCCTGCATTCACTCTTTATGTGATATTTGGTAGAATGGTCCTGAAAGGAACTTGTTTTCCTAAATACCACGTCCTTGACAAAAATGTTCCCTAAAATTCATTTACCAACAGCACTCAAAGACTGTAGAAGTGTCCAAGACAAATAAAATTTAACTCATTCCCTAGGGATAAAAACCTATTCAAAAAATAATTGCCCAAAATAAAATATCATTTTGATAAAAAGCTTAAATTTATTTGTCTTGGCCACAAGTCCACAGAACAATAAAAGCAAAACTCAACCATCCAGTGCAATGTGAAGTAATCACCATACTAAACCACAATGCAAGGTTACATCTTTTTTCTACGGAAAATTTTGAAATTCATATCATTATGGAAAATGCATCATATATATTGGTTACTTTAAAGTGCTAGATGACAGGTGTATTAATGTGCTGCACTCACATTAAAAGTGATCATAAGGAGAGAACAGTATCTTAGAATTTTATAAATACTCAAAATTTACAATATTTTTTCCCCATGTTTTAACATTATATACTCAAGATACCAAAAGAGTATCTTATATTAAAAGTCCATAGGATTTAAAAAAAAATTTTTTTAAAGCCATTCTGGGAAATAAACCTACAAGGTTGAAACTGTGCCTCTGAAGTGTTTATGTTGAAGAGGGCGATTAGGAAAAAATAATTATCAACAAATAAACTCTTGATGTCAAGAGTTTCCACACTGAGAAAGGCATCATTTAATTTGATCAAAAGTGCTATTTTTCTTTTTTAACTATTTAAAATACAAGTCCAGAGCTGGCAGGGGTGAATGTGCCTGTAGTCCCAGCTACTCAGGAGGATTTCTTTAGCCTATGAGTTTGAGACCATTCTAGGCAACACAATGAGACATCCAGCTCAAAAAAATAAAAATTAAAAAAAAAGAATAAAATAAAAGTTCATTATACTTCTAATGCAAAAAATGCAGAAACCATCATAACCAGGACATACAAGTAATTTCTAAAGCATCAACACAAATTTTATTTACTTTATGTCAGGCCAAATCATGCTTTCTCCATGAAGGGAGGAAAAAAAAGGACTTGGATAATTATAGATGCTTTTGCTTGAAAAGTTCTAACAAATTAAGTCATTCAATCGCTCTTTTAAAAGTACTGCAGCTCTATCAAGTCTTAATTGATATTGGCAAAAAGAAAGGCATAGACTGGCATCTCTACAATGACTTGCATTTTATATAAAATGTGAAAACCTTCTGTAGATAAGTGCAAAAGAAAAAAATATTTTTCCAGGAAGAAAACTGATCAATTGCCCTTGAATGGCAAAAAAGTCAAAGGTGCTAAAATAAGGAGTCTTATCAAAATAGGCAAATGTTTAATTCAAGGCTTCAGCATCATCAAAGTGCAGATTTCAAGAGCTATTCAGAAAAGGTTCATTTCATTTCTTAATAGTGACAAGCAACTGCACTCATTTCCTGTTCAGATTCAATTCAAATTTCTGCATTTCCTTTTAAAGGAAATAGTATAGAAATAGAGGGCAGAGGGTGGGCAAAGCTATACCACCAACAACTCCTATTAAAAAAAGAAAAACAGGAAAAAAAAAAAAAACCCACCTACCCAGGACCAAGTCTTTATACTCCAGATAAGCAATCAGCTTTTTTATATTAGTCTTATGATTTAAATATTTTTTTTAAATCTACCTGTAAACTAAAGAACTAATGCCAAGAAAACCCATTTTGAAGAGTCATGGCCTAGCAACACAATCATTTCAGGAGTTTTCATGTATCAGGCATTGAGACTACTTACAACGACATCGAATCATTCTAGTGGAATCTTCACTGAGTAAGAGCATGTCAGTCTGCCCTCGGTAATTATGCTCATGTAGTGAGAGCTATGGTATTAAAATTTTAAAAATACAGGTAGCAATGCAGCTGCGACATTTCCAGATAATTAAGTCTCCCTGAGGGTAGGTGGTTTCTGTAAGGGATAGGCCCTAAACACCTAAGATCCTTCAAACCCTGTGTAAGGAGCGTGCTTTCCCAAAAGCAGCGTCTCCTGAAAGGAAAGGGTGACGCGAGAAGGTTCAAAAACGAAGGAAAACCTGGGAAGAGGGGCTCCAAATGCGTTCGGAACACTGGGCCTGGGGCAGGCAAAGGGTGCCAAGAGACCCACTGCAAAGGCGAGTTTACGGGGCCTGCCGGAGAGAAGGCCTCGCCTAGGAGTTGCAACACACTCTTTCTCCAGTGCGCAGCGCTCGGCCTGGGGGAGGGGAAGGAGGGGAAACAGCTGCCAGGGGAGCAGCGGGCCCAGCCCGGCCCGGCCCGCTCACCGTGAGTGTGTCGTCTATGTAGAGGGGAATCTGCCTCCTCTCGAAGGGGAACTCCTCCTCCCCGTCCCTGCACACTGCCACCAGTCGCGCCATCGTCCCCGACGCTGCCGTTGCCACCGTCACCACCTCCTCCCAGCTGCCGCCGCTGCTGCTCCTGCCGCTGCCGCTGCCGCCTCCGCCTCCTCCCAGCTCCTGCCTGCAACAGCCAAACCCCGCGAGCGTAAGCACCCGCCGCCGCGCAGCACATTCGCCACGGGGGGGAGGGCGCGGAGCTGGAGGGGACCAGAGAGCCGCGCTGCGTTTCCCATCACCCGATTCCACACGTGCTCAGCCAATCAGCGCCAAGTAGCACCGGGACCCGCCCCCTCGCGCCGCTCTGCCTCCCTCCCCCCGCCCGCCGGCCTCCAGTCAGGGTCCAAAGGAGAGGCGGAAAGGACCCGCTGGCCCGGGGGCTTCCCTGCCCGTCACAGGAGTCCAGGCTCCAGGACTCTTAACGCCCGGCTTCGGCTCTACAGCCCACTCCCCGCTTCCCGCCGCAGGGATGCCCTCAGCCCACAGCTGACCCTTTCTCCCCTCTCGCTGCGCCCCGCCCAGTCAGTCCCCAGGCTGCAGTTGCCCAGCGCGACCCCGCCCCTGGGAGGGGTCGACCCCGCCTCAGCTCTGCGGAGACGGGGTGGGGGCAGGCCCAGACCCTTTCCTCACCCTTCACGGAGGAGGGTTCCCGGTTCTGACCTTCACCGTTTTTGCGGTCGCTTCCCTGACCCCCACTGCTCCCCGTTACCGGCTGACGAGGCCCGCGTCAGGGCCGGCCTGGGAGGGAGCGCGGCTCCGAATGCCGTTTCCTCTCCAGGCTCAGTCAGCCGCTCGCGCCACGGGGAGTGGGGGAGGAAGGAGGGGGACGTGGGGAGGGTGGGGCAGGGAGGGGCCCAGAACTCCGGGCGGGGCCCCGCCTCTTATCGCGAGACTACAGGCCGCTGTTCTCTGGTCGCTGCCTTCGAAATCCTCGCAGAGGAGACGATATGAGAGACGGTGGGTGCTCCCAGAGTTTAGATACTTGAATAAACCAAAAATAGTGCTGGTACGAGGATTATGTAGATCTAAACCTCAGTCCCCTTCTTCGCGGTACTGGGAACAGCTCTCCCCTGGGCCTGGAGTAAAGGGAGCCAAATGTAGCAGACTCCAGGCCGACCCACGGGTCGAGACCCAGTGAGGACTTGGGTAAGTGGTAAACTGAGGCTTCCTTGGCCAGCAAAAGCGGACAGCGACAGTGAGGGAAAGCAAATGGGCGCTCAGAGACAAACTCTGGCCTTGGTTTCCAGGCTCTTGACCACTAGGTCGCCTTCCACGACAGGAAGATTGGAGGAGGAAAGGGCCCTGCCAACCCTGATTCACCCCGGGCCAGCCGCATTACTATTTCACGGACTCATCGAAATCCTGCCAGGGAGTGAGGGGTAACGAAAAATACTCAGGTGCTGACAGGTTTGTTGTTGTTGCTGCACCAGAAGCATATAAGACTGGACAGTGGCTTTTGTAGGTGGCCTGGCCAAAGGAACTAATTAAGCTGAGTTAATGTTAACTTAGGGATTCCCTTGGGCAAAGTACCGGTGATGGCCAAAGGCCCTTCCCTTACCATTTCCCAGAAGCAGCCCACTGCCATGCACTCAGTTCCTACCTTGCAGTCATTAATGCTTGTTGTAAAGCCAGAATAGTTGTTGGGAAGTATCTTGCCTATGAAAGTTTTGATGATTTTTAAGGATAGAGCCATTTGCTACAATTACAACTGATTAATCTTTAGGACAGATCTATACGTCCTGGTAGAATGAGCTAGAGCTGATACTGACCTTTAAAAAGTATTTTGGTCATCACACGAAGTCTAAGAAATTCACAACAATAAAAATACCCCATAATGCATCCTTAGCCATGTTGACTTAATGACATTGTGTGATCACTGTTAAGGTAGGTGACATAATAAACTGGAAGAACCATTGTTAAGTCCAAAAGGTATTTATACCTTCACCATGTTAGGAAAGAACAGTGTGATCATTAGCTTAAATCCATTAAGCATATAGGATGGGAGTGTGGCTTCAGACAGTCTAGAGTACATAGTCAAAATTTGGACATTAATTTTAGAGAATCGTGTTTTATGTAAAAACATTCAAGAAAAATATTGTGGCTTTTCTAGAAGTGCTCCTTTACACTACCAATTAATCTACTTTAAGCCAGTTAAACTTCATTTGGATTGTGTTTGAGAATGAAAAGCTGAAGTTGTAGTAGCCAATTTTAATTATGTTCATTACTAAACACACACCAGATACTAGCAAAGAAAATGATAGTTGATTAGAATACTTTGTATTGTTTTCACTGATATCTACATTATTTGATGTGGTAGTAAATGTCAAATACATTTAAATTACTAGTTGTCCAAATCTGAGGATTTATAAATTTTCTTTTTCATGAGCTGACATTAGGAGGAAGTCCTGTCAAAAATAGAAACACATGCAAGGTGCAGTGGCAAATGTGTGTAATCCCAGCTACACAGGAGGCAAAGGCAGGAGGATCACAAATTTGAGGCCAGCCTCAGCAAATTAGTGAGACCCTTTTTCAAATTTTACAAAAGGGTTGGGGATATAGCTCATATGCTAGTGGTAGAGCACCCCTGTTTGAATCCCTGGTACTGCAAAAAGGAAAGAAAGAAAGAAACATAATTTCCCTTAAATAATTTTTAAGGAAAATAATATTCACAAGTTAGAATGTAAGCTCCTTGAAGGCAGGGACTTTGTCTTATTTTCTGTTTGTATCATAAGCATCTATCCTGATACATTAGAACCCAGTAAATCATTGCTGATTTTTTTCTTCTGTAAAGTAGAATCAGGTATGTGGCTTTGCATACCAATTCTCATTTTTATAAATGCTAAGCTTTTTCTTACTTGACTTTCAGAACTGAAAGTGTGGTGGAAAAAACAGTACACTTTGTTCTTGTATGATTCAGTATATGTAACAACCAAGATGTAAACTGAAGCCAGAGACTGAGACAGGAGGAATGCAAGTTCAAAGCCAGCCTAAGCAACTCAGTGAGACCCTGTCTCTAAATAAAATATAAAAAAAAGGACTGGGGGTGTGGCTCAATAGTTAAGGGACCCTGAGTTCAATCCCCAGTACCAAAGGGGGGGGGGACCTAAACCTAGAGACATGTAAGAGCTAGAAAAGTATGAAGGAGCAATTAGTGAGAAAAGGAAACAGACCAATTATAAAACATTCATAAAGTTATAACTTACTTTAAATTACTTTTTCTAAATGAGCAAATAATATGGTTGAGCATTTCTCCCCTCCTCTGATTGCTTGAACAGATAAATTGTGGAGTATTGGCACTGTGACATAGTTAGCAGGAAAACCAGTCCCCTTTCCTAGTCCTGCTTAATTTACATACTGTAGTATTGTTGGTTGAACTTCAAAAGTCTTACTTTTTAATTGAAAATAAAATCTGGTTTTTATTTTAATAGCTCTATAACTATTCCACATACTGATTTCTTTGGGGGGAAATTCATCTCAATAATACATTAACTCCAAATGTAATCGGTTGTAATTAGCAAATATAAAGTACCACCTTAATGTTACATTAGCCATACATTTAATAAATTGAAGTGAACTAATAGTATGATAGTTACATTTAAAACATATATTAAAATAAATTTGGGGACTGGGCTATAGCTCAGTCAGAGAACTTTCCTAGCATTCAAGAGGACCTGAGTCCAATCCCAAGCACTGTAAAACATTTTTTAACTAATTCCAGAAGGAAAAAAATTAAAACAGTGATCTAAAATCTAATATTAGGGGAAGTTCCAGCTGTTCTACACTATACAAGTAATCCAAATTGCTTACCAAATATAAACTTACTTTCTGACCATCCCTTAGCTATTTTTGTAGTAATCAGATTTCTACTTGAAAATGGAATTATAGGCAAATTGTAATTGATTTTTTGCCCCCTCTAAATGATATACATAGAACATTAGAACTGGAAACTAAGGATTTTTAGGATTCTTAAAATTTTAGATTTTGAGCATAGGTCTACTTGGAGTAGACTTATGAACATGACTCCAAATCTCAGACATTAGAACAGTATAACCGTAGTTTTACTAAAGTAAACCAGGCAGTTGATGACTTTCACTTTTCCCCTTAATATAGTCAATGATCTTCCCTGCTACCTTCTCCAGCTCACTGCCCACATCTTCCCTTTTCTTGAGTTCCAGCCTTCTTTCTATTGATATGCTGGATTCCCTCCTCCTCATGGACTTTTGCTGAAAGATTCATCCTATCTGGAATACTCTCTGCTGTTTTACTGTCCCCCACACCCACCCCATCCCTCAGACACAGATAAATTTATCCCACACATCAACTTTGATTCCTTACTAAATGGGTTCTTGGTTTGATACTCAAGGCCACCTATACTTTTTTTTTTAAATCACTTAACAGTTCAGTTGTTTAATGTGTTTTCCCCAACTACATTGCAAGCCCCAAGACACCAGGAAATCCATTTTATCATTGTCTCCCAAGCACAAACTAGGCTAAAATATTTAAAAGCAAAAATTGTTTCATACTTATGGTGCAAGCTACATCATACAAATATAGTCTATTCTTTGGAGCATTTGTTTTCTGACTTCGTAAGTATTTGATTTTAAACTTCTTATTCCTAGGCTTTATTAAAAGACTAAAGTTAAGCAGTAAAGGAGTATTGACAGTTCACAGCTCATACTGAAATATTTTAATGTAAACATTCCAATTAACAAACACTATAAAAAGTAGTACAATCAAAAATAGACTGGCAAATTCAAAGTTTTTGGAAAATAAAAGTTCTCACGGTCCAATCTTCCAAGCGTCAAAACTGTGAAGTTTCTTTAAAATACTGGCATTTAATAAATAAACTCTAACAAATCAGAAGTCTTTATTTCTTCCTCATTGGTGTGTTTTATGTAATTTTGAGATGCATTAATGAAGCAGCCAGGTGCAATGGGACATGCTTATAAACCCAGCTACTCAGGAGGCTGAGGCAGAAGGATCTCAAGTTGGAGCCCAGCCTAAGCAACATAGAGACCCCATCTCTAAAAAGTACAAATAAAAAAAATATAAGCCAGGCATGGTGGCAATGCCTATGATCCCAATTTGGGAAGATGAAGCAGGAGGATCACAAGTTCAAGTTCAGCCTTAGCAACCTAGCAAGACCCTATCTCAAATTTTTAAAAAGCATTAAGGATGTAGCTCGGTGGTAAAAATGTCCTGGGTTCAATCCCCCCCCCCAAAAAAAAATCATTACTTTCATAGAGGATTGGAATTCTTTATAACAAAGTATGATTAAGACTGGGTTGCTAACAGCAGATTTTTCTCCACACTTATTCTTCCCTATTAAAATCATGTTGCTCAAATATCATCCTGTCGCTACTAATTACCAAAATTTTATAGTTTTACCTTGCAAATTAAGTAAATATATAATTAAACAGTTAGTAAACATATGGAGTTTGAGTAAAAATAAGGCCCATGAGGTACTGCTGTGTAATGTATCTACTGTTAGGTTGATCAGACCAGTTGTTATATTTGACAGCAAGAAAAAAATCAGCTGGTTTCTGTTCAGAGCTGTGATTAAACAAAGACTGGATTCTTTTCTTTCAGCTTCTGGGACTAGAGATTCTGAATGCTTTTTATTTGTAGAAGATGCTTGGGTAAGTTTCCAAGAACATGGTACTAGAGCCCCTTTAATTAGAAATTTGGCAAAACTCAAAATTATATCACTTATTACTAAAGAACTAAGAAGGATCAGGCTAGAAGCAACTATCCACACACAAAAGGCTAAATTGGCCATTCTTCGGGACACTGCTTCTACATTTACTTGAAGTATGTAGAGAGAGATGAAGAGGCTAATAGCTGCTAGTAGAAGACAACATGCTACTTTGAACCAGTCTTTGATATGTGTTCTATTCTTAAGAATATGTAACCCTGTTTGTACGCCAGCCATGTATATCGCCACATACCCCAAATTAGAGATTATTCCTTCTCGGTTGGCATTTAAGAAACCAACCCTCGAGCCACTGCCATCAGTGCCATATAAAATTAACCTCCTCAGGGGGGTAAAGTCAAGGGCTAGCTGGTATAACATGGCAATGCTGACTGCCACCATCCAGGATTTATTTAGGGGAATAATCATTAAAAGCAGTGATGTTATCAGTTTAACAACTATTATGGTAAAGAAAAAGTTCCAGTGAACTCCATACTCAGTTAAATGTTCCTGATAGCCAATGGATTTTATAACAATTAACCGTCCTAGTCCCAGGAAGAATAATGGCCAAGAAGAGTACAATGATTTTGTAAGATAATAAAATCTGGACCCTTTGGTATATTTCCTCCTGACCTCTGGACAAACCATTGCAGTCCCAAAAACAAAGCTGCCTACTCCCAAATCCATTGCCCCTGTTCCATAGAGCTCAGTTTTGGCAAATCTTCTGGGAAAAAGTGGGAAGTCCACAGCCAAAATGGCAATAGCTGTAAATATACTGTTAATTACACGGTAATAGGTAATGGCTGGATTGTATTCTGATTCTAGACTGATTTTCATGAATTTTTCAAGGATTTTCTGGACAGGCATTCTGGCATAGCAAGTTCTCCTTTGGTAAATTTGATAGAGCAGCAGCCCTCCGCAACAGATCATTATAGTGATATGCTCAGGAAGGATAATTGCAGGCAAAATGGTCAAAATGTACATCAGGGGAACTATTAAGACAACAAAGTCAATGAAGAATCGAGTTCTCCAGGTATGAGAAAAGGAACACAAGTGCTGTGAGAAAATGAGCAGGAGCCCTCTGCACAGGATACAGAATGCAGGAAAGCACAAGCCCTGGTTGATTTCCAACACGCTGGTTCCATTGAGGTTACTGACAAAAGCTTCTTTCATCTGTTTTTGAGACATTTTTCCCTTCCTGTGAAAACAAGAGCAAAGATATAGATTTGTGGAAAGCAACATTCTTGTGAAATCGGCATACATATATACCCAATTTAATTTTACTCATTTCTAGATTTCAGAGCCAAACTTTAGGCCCTAGTGATTTCAAATCAGGTGCAGAACCTAAGACTTGTGATTCTCCTTCCAAGGACTGTGGTCAAACGCCAACATGGATGTAGTAGGATTGGCATGTCATACAAGAGAGTTAGAAATTATTGGTGGAAAGCTCTTCTCAGTATACACTCACAAAGGTGAATGGGGGACCAAACTGTAAGACTGGCATCAAAGGCAGAAATTTCTAGGACAGCGCATAGTACTCTACACTGTTTAATGAACATTGTATACACATGACTAATCACTTTAAACCACAGGAAGAGGGAGAGAAGCTGTAAGTACACTTTGTAGTTGAGGTCACTAGTTTCTGTTGAGAACCTCTGTACCTACAGCCTCTGGTACAAAGGGCGAGCCTTCCTGAGCCCCAGGTTGCTCCTTCCCTCATTTAACGGGCAGCCATATTTTTAGGTTAAGATACATCACGCTGCATATACAAGGGCTAGCTGCTTCTTTAAAAAAAATTATTTTTTAATTGCAGGTGGACACAATACCTTTATTTTATATATTTTTCTGTGGTGCTGATGATCGAACCCAGGGCCCCACACATGCTAGGCGAGCGCTCTACCACTGAGCCACAACCCCAGCCCTAGCGGCTTCTTTTTAAAGGGATAAAAAACACTTCTCTGCCACTTATCAACGTCTGAAAGGCGGCACACTGGAAGAACACTTTTGTTCGCCAAACACGAACCACACTAATGAAATAAATGAGTATATGCGCGCATTAAGGCCTGCAACAGTTATCACCTTAACCAGTCGGAATCGGTCAGCCTGCACAAGTCTTTTCCTGAGACGCCCGCCACGGCCACGCCCTGCCCTTTTACCTCACCTGCTCCAGATGCTGCAGGCATCCCTGCAGGAGGGTCGTCCGCACCACCTGAGAAGCAGGCTCCCGTGGAGCCCGCTGCTTCCGCCTTCCGAGCGGCGCTTCCGGCCGCTGGGGCGCTGCCTACTCTTCGGAGCGGCAGATTCCGCGCGGCCCCGCCGGATGTCGCATGTTTCCCCGCCCCGCCGGCTCCCTACGCCTGTCCTCTGTAGGGCTCTGTAGCCCAGACACTCGAGTCGTGGCCTTGGGCGGGTCAGTGAGAGGAGCGGAAAAGGCGCGTGATGCGCCTCATCTCGGCCCCTCAGACCCCACAGCGAAGCCCTGTCAGGGAAATCGGGTTCGAGGAAACCGCGTGACGCTTGGCTATGGCGACCTCCACCAAACGGGCCGTGGCACACGTGTTCCCCACGCCCAGACCCCCGGAACGGAGGCTGCCGTAACACCCGCTTCTCGAGTAGTCCCTGGTGGAGCCCGCAGGCGGGACCCCTCAGGCCACGTGCGCCCCGCGCCGCGTGTGCGCGCCCCGCCCCAGGGGAGGAGCCGGCCGGCTCCCGGCCACTTAGCCAGAAGAGCCGCGGGCCGGCTGCGATCGGGCAGTGCGGACTTTCTCTCCCAGGCTTTTGCTCCCGGCTTTCCTCCCTCCCCTCCTTCCTTCCCTCCCTCCCCTCCCCTCCCTGGGATCTTCCCGCCGGCCCGCCCGCCCTTCCAGTCGCCCCGGGCGGGGTCTGCATCTCGCCGGTCGGGCCGTGGGATCGGTGAGTGCCACCCCCAGCCCAGATCCGAAATCTGTAGCGGCCCTGAAGGTTAAGGGAGGCCAGTTTTCCTACTGGGCCATGGTAGAGGGGGCATCTTCCCCTCTCCTCTCTAAATTGCCGTTTTCTTTCCATCTTCCCTTTTCTTTTTGACATTCTCGTGTCCCAGGAGGAGGCAGCCCAGTTCTCCCAGTTCTCGTGGTCCTTGTCCAAAACAAGGACCTTTCACGGTCACTTTCCACCTTGCCTGCGCGGGGCGGGGGAGGAGTCCCAGCTTGGGTCCCGGCGCCTGCTCCTCTCCCAGCCCTATCCAAGCACTGGGGAGGGGCGTTTGGTCCCGGGAGGGGTCAAGGGAGCCACGCCCTGGCCGAGGTTGCGTCCACCTTCGTGGGAAGGACACACTCTGCCGGTGCCAGGTGCTTTCGGCGCGGCATCTTAGCCATGGCACCATGGGCATATCGCCCAGTTCCCGCCACGAACCTGGGGCGGGGCCAACTGATCTCTCAAGACCCTTACTCAGCTCTTCCCCGCGGCTGCCCTCCCACTGCTCTGGGAGCCAAGAAAGAAACTGAGGCCGGATAGGAGGAGGAGCTGGTGATCAAGTTGCCACTTGCCTTGACTTGGTGTTTCACCTATTCATTACTCCCTTCTGCCCACTGTGGTCACGCCCTTTTCAGAAATTCGTGGTAACCACGAACTGAAGGAGCTGAAGCAGCCCGGAGAACTGGAGAAAACCGCTCTAATCTGACGACTTCAGCTAAAAGCTGACGCTACATGGTAATAACCAACATTTGCTAAGTGCTCTCATAGGTAGTAGCTTATTTGAGCCTTAATTTAGCACTGTGAGGTCTGGATATTATTATTATTTCATTTTGCAAATGAAAATAATAAGGTAGCTCTTGTGATCTGCAGTAGTGGGGTTGTGAGCTTTGGATTCCAACCCCACACCCTGGTATGCTCCCTCAATGGAGCTCTCTCAAGATGAGCTTTCAGTTCAGGGAGCTTTGTTCTCCTTGAGTCTCTAGAGACCTGGCTGTCTCTTGGAGGGGTATTGTCAGTGTTCAGAGTAAAGGTGTCCAACATAATCATACTGCCCCTTTCTAACCCTTTTTCCAGTTTCCAAGGAAGTCTCTATCTCTAGGTTCTTTGAAAATTAGGTGTATCCAGAGCCTTCAGAAGTCTCTACCAGGATTAATCCTTTCCAGGTGCCCCTTATCCTCATCTATTCTTCCTGGAGGTATTGAGGCCTGGGAAATTCCAAATCTGAAGATAATTTACCTTTCTTCAGAGACTGACCTAGGTCTAGCCTTATAACACTCCTCTCACCTTGAAGTTGACACTGATTCCACCTGAATTCTACCCAATTAACATTATCAACCCTCATTTGCAGTGTTAACAATATTTATCCTCTGTGTGTATTCAGATTTGCACTTTGAATGGTGCTTTCAAACCATGACTTTATTGACCTTCACAACCACTTGTGATGTATCCCCATTTTCAAGTTGGGGGTTCCAGGTAGGTGTTATAGTTTACCCAAGGTCACACACCCAATGAATGGCTGAACTGTGATATCCTTTCACATAGCAGCTTTTCTGGAGCTTCAGGTGTTGACTCCAGTCTCTCTCCCCCTTACCAGCTGAAATTGGATGTTTCCATGTAGGGTGAAGAAAATAGGGCATGAGGCTTTCTGACACCCAGGTATCTTCATCCTCTGTGGCATACTTACCCAGAAGATTTACATCCCCACCAGAACTCTAACCCTAAAGCTGTAATAAAACTGGCCCTGACATTTTACTTGAAAGGCAGCATCAACAGTTAGCCCGGGGAATCTCTGGAGGCTCTCATCAAAGTTTCTCCTGTTCCCTAATTGGCAAAAGGAAAGGACAGACTCTCACTCTCTGCCCAGACCTGCCCTGGTTCTCATTTGATTCCTCCTCCTCAGAGGGAAGAGAAGGAATGAGTCACCCTGGAGAAGCTCTCATCTGTGCGTGGCCCTTGTCTTCTCTCTCATGCCACAGACTCTGGGATGACTTCTCTGAGATCCCTCCAGACCTGAGCCCTTTGCTAGAGCCATGCTGGTGGCCCAGTGACCAGGTGATTAGCACTCCTTGTGCCTGCGACCCAGGACCCTGGCTCACCACAGTGAAGCAGGATGCTTCAGCAGGTAAAACCTCAATCTTTTGTAACCCAGGCCTTTTCGCACTTAAGACACCTTCCCATCTTTTGTTTGCCCAAATGAAGCTTCCACTGGCCTAACCTGGAAAGACAGGAAAGAACCCTTGAAGGCCTTTTTTCTTTTCTGTCTTCAGATAGTATTCTAATGCTTTTCCTGATAACTCATTTGAATCAGTTCTGTTATAGTTTTTAGTTCTTTTCTTTAGGGACTCCTTAGGCATTTTGGTGAACAGAGAGGGAATCCTGAGAGATGCCTCTACCAGCATGTATTGTTGAAGAACAGTGGAAGCCTTAGGCTTTCTCGGAGTGTTCTTTGAGACTGAGTCTTAATAAGAAGGAATTAGGTAAGTGGAAAAGGAAAAGAAGCAGTCCAGGCAAAGGGATTAGCATGTGTAAAAAAATGTGGGCAATGACTGTGGATATACAGAAGGGTTCTGATTAATGGATCATGGGGTGCATGAAACCTGCTCTTACTCCAGGCCTCTGCTTCTCTGAAAAAGCTACCGTCACCTCTGGCCTGTACAATTCCAAATCACCCTTCACTGTGAAGCATCTTCTCATACTACTATCATTCTTCATATATAGTTCCTAATTAGAGAGAATGACAGAATATATTTGCTGAAATTTTGTTTTATTAAGTGTTGCACAGCACTAGACTGAGGCAGATGTTTAAAATAGTACCTGTTCTGCAGGAATTTATGGTCTAGTGGTGTTCTAGGTAGATAAATGCCTGAGACTCAGCAATATAACCAAGTGTGGGGCAGGCCAGCCAAAGAAGCTATAATAGATACTGCCATTTGACCTTTCTGCTGTTTGGCTCATGAAACGGGCTTGAAGTTTGAAAGAAGCAGGCAGGACTGTTGTCTGCTCTGGGTTTTTAATTTTTTTTAATTTTCTTTTTTATTATTAAAAAGTAGTAATGGGCCAGGCACAGTGGTGCATACCTATAATCCCAGCAGCTCAAGAGGCTGAGGCAGATCAAAGCCACCCTGAGCAACTGCAAGGCACTAAGCAACTTAGGGAGACTCTGTCTCAAAATAAAAAGGGCCAGGGTTGTGGTTCAGTCGTTAAGTGCATCTGGATTCAATACCCAGTACCCCCCGCCAAAAAAAAGGAGTAATGTTCACTGTAACCATTCTAGCATCTGCCCTGTGTTGAGCTGTTGTTGTGTGCTCAACACTTGTAGGCACTGTGCTACATGCAATTTTGTTTAATTCTTAATAACATCTCCATGAGAAAGATATAGTATTATAACTATACAGTGGTATTGTATCCCAATTCTGGTACTAAGACCTCCAAGAAGTTAAATGTCTTTATCAGAAATTTGGAAAATAAAGATAAGGAAAAAGAACATTAAAATTGTCCATAAGCTTACTACTCAGAGATAATTAACATTTAGAGACTGTTCTAGATTTCCCCCTCAAGTATATATATTTTAAAACTTGTAAGGTATTGTGTTTTCTTGTAACCTGCTTTATTTCATTGTATGGTGTTCCAAAATTTAAGCAGTCTACCCTCTTGATGTTGTGATTACTGTCCATTTTTTACAATCATAAATTCTAACCAGGCATGGTGGTACACGCCTGTTAACTCAGCAACTCCCTTTCCTTCACTACGGCAAAAGAATTGCAAGTTTGAGGCTAACCTAACCTCAGCAACTCAGAAAGATCCTGTCTCAAAATTAAAGGACTAGGGATTCAGCTCAGTGGTAAAGTGCCCATGTATTCAATCCTCAGTACAAAAAAAAAAAAAAGACATGTATAGTTTTATGGCCCTTGCTCTATTGCCTAATTAGAAGACCAACCTTTATAACAATAACAAATGTGTCATATTTCAGATGCCTTTCTAAACACTTTTCTATGTTTATCAGTATCTATGAGGTAGGTTCAGTCACCATTCCATTTTACAGATACGGAAAATCAAAATGGAAAAAGTTTAAGAAACATAAGATTGTATAACTACTAAGTAGAATCAGGATTCAGACCCAGGTGATCTAGCTTTCAAATGCAGGCTCTTGATCATTTTACTCTACTGCCTCTGGTTGGATCAGAGTTTCTCATAACTTATAGCTATGTTTGTGAGTGAGGTTTTTTGTTTTTCACTAGAGGGGTTTGCATAGATTCAGCTGTGCTGACTATGTTACCCTAGAGGGAATGAAACTGCCTTGCAGATTATGGTGGGCCCAAAGTTCAGAGAACTGGCAGCATCTTTGGAAGAAACTCATTGCTGGGCTTCTCAGATGAAACCTGCCACCATGGCTTAACTCCCTGAGGGATTTGGACTTCTGGGGCTCACCAGTCTCATTGGAAACCCACACATGTCATGTCACAGACCTTGTCCTTCAAAAGCAGATTTTAGCCAGGTGCCTATCTTCTCCTGCCACTCTATCCTTTCTATTCCGTTCTCACCCTCTGCTAGGTGACAGACAGGAATGAAAGGGGAGGAAACTAGGGAGATGAAACATATGGAAAGTGTTGGCATCAAAGATAGAGCCTGTTCCCCTTGGTGCAGGTTCTTGACCTGTTGCAGCCTTCTGAGCCAGGCATCTGCTCAAGCAGACTCAGGTTGGTGGGAACCAATTCATTGACTAGGCCAGATTTAGTCTCAAGAGGCAGGTGACGAAGGCATGAGGCTACTTTTTTGAATGGTCTCTTTAAAACAAGGTCCATCCATGTTCATTTCTCTTTCCATACTCCTATAGCAGCCCCTCTCTGGCTTCTCCAAACAGACTCAGTAAGTCTGATACCATAGAAGCTGACTTGGCTAAAGCTCTTAGCAGAGGAGATAGCATAGTATTTATTGAACATTTACTGTGTGCAAGGCCCTGACTAAATGTATAGCTCTTCTTCCCCAGAACCCTGAGTTTGTTTTACATTATCTACAAATAAAGAAGGTTTGGTAAAGTTAAGTAAATTACCTAGTTTCATAGGACCAGTAAGTGGCATAATTGAAAGCTGAACCCTGCTAGACTCTGATTGTAGAGTCCAGTTATTTTTCTACTCGGGAAGCTCTCAACATATTAGCTGCTAGCTGGTCTGAGTCCCAGCTCTCATGGTCCTTACTTTGTTCTTTTCCAGTTGAATGGCCACAGTTCCAGCTCTCATGACCAAAGCAAAGTGTCCCTCAGAGAAGACATACAAGAGTTCCTGAGTGGGGAGGCCCCATTGCACCAGTTAGATGACCTCACCAAGGTGAATCCTGTGACACTGGAGACAGGTATGGGCCTTCCTCTCCTGTAGAGTGCAGTCTCCAAGGGGCAGAGGTGCAATGAGAGTATCCAGCACAGCTTCCCCAGTCAGACCAAGGCAAGCAAGGCTTCTGACCTGGAGCCAGGCAGGCCACTCCAGACTTCTGCCCAGGGGAGCCTGGCAGCTACACCTGGGCTCCCCAGGGCAGGCTTGGTCCAGATTTGGGGCTCGTCTTAATTAGATCTTGTACCTATTCATCAGGGAATTACTAGGATCTAATAGAACTTGATTAATCACAGAGGGAGGGCTGGTAGGCAGATGTGGGTCTGTCTATGTGTGTGGTATTATCTGTATTTGAGGCAGACTTTGCTAAAAGTATCTCCACCTCAGTTCTAAGGTGCCTGCAGGCCCGGTACATGGTGGACACATTCTACACCAATGCTGGCTGCACCTTGGTAGCTTTGAACCCCTTCAAGCCTGTCCCTGGGCTCTACTCTCCAGAAATGATGAGAGAATACCATGCTGCATCTCAACCCCAGGTAAGGCTCCTATGGCCTCAGGGCTCCACCTAGACCTATCTGCAGATTCCCCATCCTTATCTATCTATTTACCAGCCATATTGTCATTCAAAACTGGGTGCCATGGCTCTGCCCAACAGGCACTCTCAGAAATTTGGACACAAAAGAAATTACTATTGAAAGAAGGTATGAGTTGGGGAATAAATATTTAGCTAAATTTGGAACCTAAAATAGGCATATAGATTGAAGGATGTTTTTTCCCTTAATTTTGGGTTTATTCATAGGAAAGGATTTTCAAAGACATATATTTAACTAACCATCTTTTTAGAAAAGAATAAAATCATACACAAAAGGAGTGCCCTAGAAAATTCAGCACATGTTTATAATAATAAATTATTGAGGGATGGGAGTGGTGGTGTAAGCAGGGAATGGGCTCTTTGTTGTTAATGTATTTGATATGTTCAAGGAGAAGCAAGAGCAAACTTGCAGGAGGGAGGCTGTGGGGAGAGAGGCAGTAGATGAGAGTAGGACTAGGAGAAAGTGGGGACTATTTGTAAAGAGTCTGAAGCCCACAGCAGGCAGAGTCCACATGGCTGCTTCATCTGGGTGGAGGTAAGACTGCAAACAGAGCCCACTGGGGAAGCAATTACTCTGGGAATTGAGTTCAGGAAAGTGACAGGAGGCAGAGAAAACAGTTCGAGGCTTTGTAATAGTCCAGGTGAGAGGTGGCTGGGACAAAGGCTGGTGGCTGATGATAATTCTGAAAGCATCCTCAGTGTTCCTTCAGGAGGCTGTAAGTGACCATTGCTGGCTGGACTGGCCAGGCATCATGTAGATGGCCAGGCTCTCCAGAAGTTCATGCATGGGGAGTCATCCAGGTAGAATCCAGGGAAGTCTGTCCTGATATTAAATACTGTCATCGTTGTCTCAAAGGGAAAAGTCAGGTCATGGTCTGTTCTGTTTCCCCAGTACCCAGCACATTGAGGAAAATTAATAGTTGTTGAAGGAAAGGAGAACAATGGTTTTGGAATTCAAATCACATGGAAATACTTACTTACTGAATGGCCTTGGAAGGTTATTTAATTCCTCTGAACCTCAGATGCCACATCTATAAAATGTTAGCTATTCAACCTTACTTATGCACAGATTTCTTAGTAACTTGTAAGAAAGTGTTTTTTTACAGATTACAAAGTACAATAACATAATAAGCAACAGAATAAGACAAATAAAACAACATAAAGGCCGGGTGAAGTGGTGCACACTTGTAATCCCAGGAGCTTTGGGCGGCTGAGGCAGGAAGATCATAAGTTCAAAGCCAGCCTCAGCAACAGTGAGTTGCTAAACAACTTGGTGAGACCCTGTCTCTAAATAAAATACAAAATAGGACTGGGATGTAGCTCAGTGATCAAGTGTCCCTGAATTCAATCTCTAATACCCACCCACCCCCCAAAAAAAAATAATAATAAGATGGGAACATAAAGTATCAATGTTACTGACTGAAGTTCCACAGTTGGACTTGACACTGTTAAATCCAGGAAGTTTTTCTGGAGAAAGTATCCTGGCATTTCTGTTGGCAGCCTCCCCATCTCAGCCATCATTGGCTCAACTACTTCTTGAAAACAGAAATTTTCTCACATGACCATTCCCTTTTTGATGTTTCAGAAACTGAAACCCCACATCTTCACTGTGGGTGAACAGACCTACAGGAATGTCAAGAGCCTGATTGAGCCAGTTAACCAGTCTATTGTGGTCAGTGGAGAGAGTGGTGCTGGAAAGGTAGGAGGACCACTTTTCTACCTTGTCAACTCATAACTGTAGAGAGGCAGTGGTCTTTCCTTGTGGAGTCATTTGCTGCCTTGTCTACACAGATAGGCTGGCCAACACAGAGAGTCAGTATACCATAGTGGGTAAGTATTGGGCCAGAATTCCAGAGACAGGTTCTCCAATGCAGGCTCTCCAACTAGCTCTGCTGTCACCTGGGGTAAAATACTTTCCCCTCCTTCTTGAAGTTCTGTGCCAGCACTGAAAATAAAGTAAGCTGATGGGAATTCCAGTATAATGGTTAAGGGAACATCAGAAAGGTACTTAAGCCAAACTGGCATGCCGGCGCTTGCCTGTAATCCTAGCAATTTGGGAGGCTGAGGCAGGAGGATAGCAAGTTCAAAGCCAGTCTTCTCAGCAATTTAGCAAGGCCCTGAGCAACTTAGTGAGATCCTGCCTCAAAATATAAAAAGGGCAAGGGTGTAGCTTAGTGATAAAGTACCCTACATTAAGTCTCCAATATCAAACAAAAAGGTAGGGGGGGCTTTAAGCCAGGCATGGTGGTACATGCCTATAATTCTAGCTATTTGGGAGACTGAGGCAAGAGGATCACAAGTTTGAGGCCAGCCTCAGCCATTTAGCAAGGCCCTAAGCAATTTAATGAGACCCTGTCTCACTAAAAAGGGCTGGGGATGTGACTCAGTGTCCCTGGGTTTAATCCCCAGTACCAAAAAGAAAGCTTCTCTTTCTTTCTGTCACTATAGATCCTAGATTGATAAGAGAAAATATGACTGGTTTTATGCCAATAAATTATGCAACTTAAGATAAAATGGAGAAATTTACTTGAAGACCCCCCACCTGACTACTAAAGCTCACATAGAAGAAATAATGTAACCTGAATAGCACATATCTTTAAAAGAAATTTAGTCACAGTTAAAAAAAAAAAAAAACCTTTCTACAAAGAAAGCTTCAGGCCCAGGCAACTTTACTTGTGTTCACCAAACATCTAAGGAAGAAATGTTACTAAATCTACCCAAAGTCTTTCAGAAAATAGAAAAGAGGGAACATCTCCAGCCTCATAGAAAGATATAAAGAATTTACAAAAAAACAAAAATCACTACTACAGCTAAAAAATTATAGAGAGTTTAGTGAAATGATAGGACATGAGGTCAATATATAAAAATCAATTATATTTCTATGTCCTAGCAACAAATAATTGGAAATTTAAAGTGAAAATTTACCTCATTCAACTGATTGAAACTAAAGAATTTTTATACTTGGGCTGCTTGCATTTAATCAGAGCTCTGTCGTTTACTGATCTTTAATAAATTAATTTTTTTTAATTCCGCAGTTTTATCATTTTGAAAATATGTGCATAATTATATCTGCCTCTTTAGGGTTTGTAAGAAAATGCGAAGAAAACCTCTGTAGTTCAGGGCCTCCATGGAGTTATCAGTATTAGCTGTGAAGCCTCAGAGACACTGCCCAGGTCCCCTCATTTTTAGTGCATTCTCTGGAACTGAGATGCATCCTCCCATTTCAAATTATAATAGTGCATTGCCAAGGCCAGAGCTAAATTCAGTAGTCATTCATTTGGTCAGCAACACACATGGTGGTTCTTAGAAGAGCATTCTGGTGGACACCACTTCCTCAGGCAGGCTTGGTAATAGGAAAGAACATGGACACAGCTCCCATGAGGCTGTTTTTTCCTGCAGACATGGACGTCCCGCTGCCTGATGAAATTCTATGCTGTCGTAGCTACCTCACCCACTTCCTGGGAGAACCATAAGATTGCCGAGAGGATCGAACAGCGGATCCTGAATTCCAACCCTGTCATGGAAGCTTTTGGTGAGTTCAGCAACCTCTGTATTATGCTTCAGTCCCATTTCCTCTCCAGGGTTTGCCACCTGGCATGAAGAGGAACACTGCCTTGGACCCCCAGCCTTCTCCCAGTTCCCCCCAACCTCCTTCCAATAAAGGGGATATCATTTGGTCATCTTGCCTTCATCCTAGACACATGTAACAGTGTTGAAGAGGACCTGGTGACTCATCTAGTCCAAATCCTATCTTTCCATTCAGTTTCCAGATGGTTTAAAGGAGATTTGTCTAAGGAAGCATAGCTATTGGTGTCCTTGATGAGACTGAAGCCCAGATGATATATCTTGCTGTCTGAAGCCAATAATGACAGTGTGTTGTTTTTGACCTCCCTTCAAACAAAAAAAGTTCCTGATGGCGTAGGCTTGCTCATTCCACCTCCTTGCCAGGAAGTTCTAACTCTTCTGCATTTTGCTTGCCAAGGCCTGAGTGCCCATTCCCTAGTCCTGTCCCCCATGATATAGAAACCAACTAAAGGGCTTTTAGGTGACTTGAGGATGGGCAGCTGTGCCCATCCTTTTGTCCCTTTGGGAACTCTAAAACCTAGGGAAGTTATGCAAACATAGGTGTTATTTATAGGGAATGCATGTACGCTGAGGAATGACAACAGCAGTCGCTTTGGGAAGTTCATCCAGCTCCAGCTGAACAGGTAATTACTGCTGTCTCCTTGGCCCTGGTGGTGGGGGGTGAGAGGACTGGCCAGGGTTTGGAAACTGCTGGGGCTGTCACCAGCCTTGGCCACCTCTCTGGGCAGAATTTGTCATGTATGTGTATGAGAATATTTAGGATCAATGAACTCTATAGTGATCTTTGAACCTTGAGAATCATAGCTGCTCTCACCTTAGGAACTGGAGTAGTGTTCTTGACATGGCCTTTGTATTCCTCAGCTTGTACCCTTGCTCAGGGACTTCTTTTTTTTTTTTTTTTTTTAAAGGGGAGAGAGAGAGAGAGAGAGAGAGAATTTTTAATATTTATTTCTTAGTTCTCGGCAGACACAACATCTTTGTTGGTATGTGGTGCTGAGGATCGAACCCAGGCCGCACGCATGCCAGGCGAGCGCGCTACCACTTGAGCCACATCCCCAGCCCCGCTCAGGGACTTCTAAATAAATTGCTACCTCTTTGGGCCATAACTCTGAGCTTTAAGCTACAGCTTCTGCTCATGCCTTGGGATGGGACAAAAGCCATATACAGAGGCCATGGCCCTGCCCACCTAAGCTAGATGCAGGGGAAGTTCCCAGAATACCTAAGGACATTCTGAGTGGTTCACAGCCTACTAAGAAGAATAGGTTGGCAGGGAGTTGCTAGGTGGCAGTCTGGTACACGGTAAGTGCTAAATAGATGGCTATTGAATAAATACACAACTAATGGGCTCCTACCTTTTTGTGCCAGGGCCCAGCAGATGACAGGAGCTGCAGTCCAGACCTACCTCCTAGAGAAAACTCGTGTGGCCTGCCAGGCTTCCAGTGAGAGGAACTTCCACATTTTCTATCAGGTCTGTGCCAAGAGGGACCTACAGTGCCCACCTACAGGGCAGGGCTGGGTCTGTCTCCAGGTCTTCCATGCCTGGCTCCTTCATCTGATTTTAGTAGTGCTGCTTATTCCTCAACTTTTTCTTTTTCTTTCCTTTTTTTTTTTTTTTTTTTTTTTTTTAATGTACTAGGGATTAAACTCAGGGGTACCCTAATACTGAACTACATGCCCACCCCCTTTTTTTTTTTTTTTTGAGACAGTGTTGCTTAGTTGCTGAAGCTGGCCTCAAACTTACAATCCTCCTGAGTAGCTAAGATTATAAGCAAGTGCTACTGTGCCCAGCTTATTCCCATAAACTAATATGGAACACTTCTGCTTCATACGAGACCTGGGCTTCCAGCACAGTTTTGGCTGAAGAGTATGTTCTGCCTCTTTGCCAGACTAGAAGACTTCGAGGCTGGTATTCTGTTTTTAGGGAACTGTGTCCTTTACTAGAATGAGGCTTCCCTAGACTTGTGCCCCTTTACTAGACTGGGCATCCCCAAGGTATGGATTGGAAGTCTCTTTGTTTTAAGAAAGGGAGCATCCTTAGGTAGAGAAGTACCACTCCAATCAAGATAGGGGTTCACCAGACAGGAGCTGTAGTTCTTCACTGGACTAAAGACTTTCCCAGAGCAGGATTTTTTTTTGTGTGTGCATCAGATGGGAGATACCCAGGATGGCATTTGCTTCTTCTTTTGTTCCCATTCCTACCCTGGGCTCTCTCAGTTTTGTGACATTATATCCATTTCTCCTATCATCCCAACCCCAGGCCTGTGGAGCCTGGGCTACCCTTGCACTCCCAGTTCACCTACCCACCCTTCCACAGATATGCAAAGGAGCCAGTGAGGAGGAGAGGGTCCAGTGGCACCTCCCCAAGGGATCCACCTTCTCCTGGCTGCCCAACCCAGAGAGAACTTTGGAAGGTAAGTGGAGCTTCACTCCACATCCTGGATTAGCCCAACAGCACATGCCCACTCTGCACAGGGTCTGCTTCCCTTGCCCTCCTGCTGCTCCTGCTCACCACTGGGTTTTTTTTTTCAGAGGATTGTTTTGAGGTGACCAGAGAGGCCATGCTCCATTTGGGCATCGATACCCCCACCCAGAACAACATCTTTAAGGTCAGAAGAGAGCCATCCTGCTCATATTGGCAAAGGTGCCAGGCAGCCCCTTCTGTAACATCCTTCCCTGGACTTGAAACTCTTGCCTTTCCCTGAACATCTAGGGCCTTGGGCCCTACCACACAGTCTCCAAGGAGCCAGTTGGTCACCTCTCCGTGGAGATGAGTAGTGGGGCTAGATGGCCATAGAGGACAGGATATAGTACATAGTGCTAGAGTACAGAACATAGTACAGTGACCTATGTGACCTAAGATGGCTTGGGTCAGTTATTACTGCAGTTATGAGAATAGAGAAATAATCCTACCACATATTTGTCTTAACAATTTAAAACTTAAAAATCATAATCATACCTCTTAGCTCACTTGTTTTTTTTCAACAGTGCCTTGTGTGTGGAGATTATTTTCATTTTACTCTTAAGAAAACCAGAGAGGTAAAATGACGTACCTAAAGTTAATATCACTCTGTAATAGAGTAAATTTGTTTTTTTGTTGTTTTTTGTACTGGGGATTGAACTCGGGGGGCACTCGACCACTGAGCCACATCCCCAGTCCTATTTTGTATTTTATTTAGAGACAGGGTCTCACCTAGTTGCTTAGCACTGCGCTTTTGCTGAGGCTGGTTATGAACTTGCGATCTTCCTGCCTCAGCCTTCTGAGCTACTGGGATTATAGGCATGCCCTACCTGTCATAAATTTATCAGACATAGTAATTCCAAAGTCCAGCCTTTCTTTTCCTCTCCTCTCTCCACTCCCATCTGCTGCCCCTCCCTCTTGGTCATGTGTGTATCCCCACAGTGGCTTCCTCCTACCTTCACCTTTGCTGACAAGACTGACTGCCTCCTTCCCCCTCACATCCTCAGCCCCCAAAGCAAGAGGACAGGCTAAATAGGATAGGGGGACAGCAGGAACAGAAAAGATACTTCAGGGAGATGACAGTGCAATGGAAATTGACTACCTTCAGATGGGGGCTGCTCAGACAGGGAAGGTATTATACCCAGTATGGACACTGCCAGGTAAGAGGCTGGAGAGAAGGATATCATATGGGGACAAGACCAGGAGTGGACAACACTAGGAGTCCAGGCAGGAGTGCTGCTGGTTTGGGGGTGTATCATATCACCCTCTACCACAGCCATATTGCCCACTGGGCATAACAGTTCTCACCTGGGTAGTTGTGGCCAGAAGGCCAGTAGTGAAAGGAGGTAACTTGCCTGGGAACGGCAGAAAGGGCCCTTTTCTTCTAGTCCAAGGGTTTTAAAGTTGCTGGGCCTGGAGGGGTTTTTCCTTTCCATAGCTCCTGTGGGTTTGTCCATGCATTTGTGTTCAAAGGCAGAAGAGTGGCACACACTGTATGGAGACCGAGATCTCAGCTGCTTTCCTGGATGGGAATCCTAAACCCAACAGGGCTGAGAAAGGGCCCCAGGAAGCCAGAGCCAAGCCCCCAGCAGACACAGAAGTAACCCTGGCCTATAACTGACAAGATCAGTTTTCCCACACAGTGTGGTCTAGAGAGTGGAGGACAGAGGGACAGGTGGTTGGTACACATGGGGGCCCACTGGCTGCTCTGTGAGGCATCTGAAGACAGACCCCCCCCCCCCCCGGGGGTTCTAATCTTGCCTTTCTCCCTCAGAGAGTATCCCCGGGCTTAGGAGTCAGCCTCTCCCAGTCTACCTCTCCCATCTCCAGCACATGCATCATCATAGCATGTGCCTTCTAGGGGACTGGAAAAATGGAGGTGATGCATATACCTTGTACAGCTCATGGTTGGATGTAGTCGAGAACTATTCTTCAGTCTTGTCCTGATTATATTCAGAAGGAGGGCTCACTTCAGTCCTCTCCTGTTTCTGACCATACCTTTTTGCCCCCTCAGGTCCTAGCTGGACTGCTACACCTTGGCAATGTCCAATTTGCAGACTCAGAGGATGAAGCCCAGCCCTGCCAACTGACGGAAGAGGCCAAGTGTGAGGGGCGAGGGAACAGGAGAGTAGGGTGGGCCCTGGCTAGAAACTACAACATTGGGGGTTAGGAGGGAAACTAGAGGATGGAAACTGTCTGCTATAATCTACTCCTCACCCGATCTCTGGGGAGGTGGACATTATCATATCCATCTTACAGATGAGAAAATGAGAGTAAAAGGGTCTAATAAAGTCATTGTTCCACAGATGGCATTGTGGGTGGGGATATAGAAGTCCTGGGTTCATGTCCTGTCTCTGCCACTTATGGAGGCCTTTGGCAAGTCTCTTTGCCTGTCAAAGCCTAGGTCTCCTCTGTCCAGTTGGGTGAGTCATGGTTCCACTGTGAGGACTTCACAGTGCTTCGTAGTTTGAAGAGTGGTTTGCCTAAGGAGGATTTGCCTCTCCCAGGCTCTGTCAGGACATCAGCCTCGTTACTGCAGCTCCCAGAGAACATGCTGCTGGAGACATTGCGGATTAGAACCATCAGGGCGGGCAGGCAGCAGCAGGTGTTCCGGAAGGCCTGCTCCCGAGCTGAGTGTGACACCCGCAGAGACTGTCTGGCCAAACTGGTCTATGCACGGTGAGCAGTTACAAATGTTGGACCAGACACTGGTGATCAGGCAGTAGATGCAGGCACAGGGTTGGGGGTGTCAGATAAAGCAGACTGGTTTCTTAGCAGGGAATGCCTCCCATGTTTTTTCTTGAACTATGCCTTTGACTTCTGTTTCTGAGTGTGGAAGGAGAGTTTGCCATATTCCTGACCTCAATTCAGCTACAGGAGCCTGCTTTGTCATGGGCAACAGGCAAGGAAAGCCTGCTTAGCTGTCTGCTGGCAAAGCGGGCCCCAGAGGTGAACTGGCATCTTCACAGTTCTAGGTTTAGAATGTTGGGTTGATAGGTTCCACTCTCTTCTTGGACCCTGACACTTAAGACCTTGTGTTACTTATCTGGGGAGCTTGATAGATGGTGGTAGAGCCAGAGGCTCAGCCCACAGGTGTGGGCAGCACAGTGGGGAAGGTGGGCTCCTGGCCTTTCCCAGTGTGTTACATGAGCATCTCCAGTCTCTGGCCATGTGGTCAAGGATGGTCTCACCTTAGGCTCTGAGAAGCTTCAGGGTGCCTTATAAGTTCTTCCAGGGACCCAGAATCCTCCGAGATTATGGAATGAACATATATATTTATATGTGCACACATGCATTTGGGACCTCAGGCAGCCTTCTGGAGAGAGGGTCCCTGTGCTTTCCATGAACTTCTCAAAGAGTCAAGAGCCTGAGAAGCACTACTGAGGGAAAAGATCCTCTGAATTGAAAATGGTCCCCAGTAGCTGGGCCTAGACTAAAATCATTTCAACAAGAGACTCAGATACCACTGCCTCTAAGAGAATTTCAGGTCAGTGATTTTGAAAGCCTTTGCTTTACTGCAAAATGAGCAGTTAAAATGTGAAGGTCACAAAGTGAGCTCCTAACCATAGAACATTTTACACATAGAAACCATCAGTCATTGCAACACTAGGTCATTCATTTTTAGCAGCTCAAATGGGTGTTTAAAGCCCTGTTGTAAAAAGAGGAGCTGTTTACTGAATTGGGGAAAAAAGTTGCAGAGCAACTTTTAAGAAAAACTGTAAAGAAGAAACCCTGAACAGTGTTGTACATGCCACCACCTCCTACAGTAACCTCACCTTCTCTAGGTTGGTGATGGTTCCAGAAGGAGGATGCCATTGTTGGCCTTAAGTGGCTCAGGGTCTGCTTGTGCAGGACTGAGCTGAAGGATGTGGCAGGGTGTTGAGCTCTTAGCTCTGCAGGTAGACTTGGAATTCTATGAACTCAGTTCTTAAGGAAGCCCACCTTAGCCTGCCCAATGGCCCCTTCTAGTCATGACACCAACTGGTGTCAAGACATGTGACTGATGCAGACTTGTGCCCTATCTGTCCTGGAACCTAGCTTGTCCTGTGCTCTGTCTACTGGAAAGACAGGCCAGGTCTGTGTGCACCTGGGAACATGCATGTCCAGAGTCTCTATAGTAGGTCAAGACAGGATATGCAGGAAGATGATTTTTAGCCTTTGGTCTACTGGGCTCAGAATACAAGGCCCTTCCCTGAGGGTTGCCTCCCTGGCTGGAAGAGCAATTTTGTCATCCCCAGGCTCAGCCTCAGCCCCTCATCACAGTCCAACTCTTCTCCCCTACAGGCTGTTTGACTGGCTGGTGTTGGTGATCAACAGTAGCATCTATGCAGACCCCGACTCATGGACCACTTTCATAGGTAGCAGCAGCTTACCCTGTCAGGAACCCTCCAGAAAAAAGCAGTAGAGCCGTGAACAGAGAGGCTTGGGTCCCCTGTGAGGCTCTGAGCAGCCCATCCCTTCTCCGTACCCCCATCTCTTCTTCCATTCATCCAGCGTTTGGGTGAGATCTGTACTTACTGATGCTCACATCTAACCATTTGTGTCTTTCCAGACAGACTTGGTTGGTGTCTTGGCTGTACAGGCCCCTTTTCTTCCAGACACCCAGCTCTAATCCCAGAAGAGAAGTGGGGGATGGATGAAAGCTAGACCAGGGGACCTGACAGGTCAACATCATTCTAACACTGGATGGATAGTCAGGGAATGGAGGAAGTAATGCCTAGAGGTGCCAGTGCAGTTTGCTCGTGGAATAGTGGTGTTCTAGGCACCAACTAGGTTGGTGAGACTGAGGCCTTCTGAATTAGATTCGACACTGAAAATGTTCCCTGGTACCTGGTTTCCTCACAGAAGGTGCCTTTCAGAACCAGAGGATTCAGACTCAAAAATGGGCCTGATGCCCTCTACTGCCCCTCATATTTCACTTGGCTCTTCTGCCTGCTCTGAGAGCACATGGAGTAGAGCTGGGACCACCCTGGGAGGGGTGCAGAGAATAAAAGTGGTGTTCTCAACTCACCAAGAAGGTGTCAGGCTCACTTACCTCATCCCCAGGCTACCAAGTATGAGACCTTATCAAGGACCCAATCACCTTGGGGTCTTGGAATCCCACTACTCCTGCAGTGACCGCATGAGTTCCCTCCTCCCAGGTCTGCTGGATGTGTATGGATTTGAGTCATTTCCTGACAACAGTCTGGAACAGTTGTGCATCAACTATGCCAATGAGAAGCTACAGCAACACTTTGTGGCTCACTACCTCAGGGCTCAGCAGGTGCGGCAGGGCAGGGTGGGCGGTACTTCTTCTGGGTCCTTCACTTCACCTGGTCCTTCAACCCAGCCCAGCTCTGACTGGGAGCCTTTTATTCCTCATTTTGTTTTTGACAAGTAATAGTTATATATATGATGTACGATGTGGTGGGTTTTGTTTTTGGAACCCAGGAGCTTATGCGTGTTAGGCAAGTGCTATAGCACTGAACTACACTCCCAGACCAATGTAATGTTTTGATAGACTCATGTTCCTTCTTTGGTGCTATTTTGAAACATGCTGAGGTACCAAGGCCAGCTGTGGGAGGCCTTCTTCTATCCTACTCCCCGTCTGTCCCCTAGGAGGAATACGCAGTGGAAGGCCTGGAGTGGTCATTTGTCAATTACCAGGACAACCAGACCTGCTTGGATCTCATCGAGGGAAGCCCTATCAGCATCTGCTCCCTCATAAACGAGGTGGAGAGGGTCCACTAGAACTGAGCACCAGAATTGGTCTTTGGGCTTTTCTGTGGTTTTAACTGTTCTGCGCTCTCTTTCTGCCTCTCTCTCTCCATCTGCCAAATGGGTTTGCTGATTCCTCTATTCTCCCTCTTGGGGTCACTATAATTCCTGTGTGACGACCCTGCTGCCATGGAAGCCGGACAGTGGGGACTATGAGGGTTATGAAACCCTCTTGTTTTTGTGACTGACTGCCCACTCCCAACCCCACAGGAGTGCCGCCTAAATCGGCCAAGCAGTGCAGCCCAGCTCCAGACACGCATTGAGAGTGCCTTGGCAGGTAGCCCCTGCTTAGGCCACAATAAGCTCAGCCGGGAGCCCAGTTTTGTGGTGGTGCATTTTGCAGGGCCTGTGCGGTACCACACAGCAGGCCTGGTGGAGAAGAACAAGGTGAGCTCAGCCTGGACCAGAGTCTGGAAGAGATGGTGCATGAAGCAGGACACTGTGCTTCATGCATGTGGTTTCCCATTAGGCATCCTTTTTCTCTCAAATGTCCACCCAGAATCCAGGATCACTATCTGGGTCTCTGCAAATCCAGCCTGACCTGCCTGGAAATGACCTGTTGGCCTGGGTCTGGGTCTTTGGTTGGCCTGGACTCAGGCCCTGCCCTCCCGGAAGCCCTGCCTTGGCTTGGGCATCCAGGGGGGCATATGGACAGCTCTAGGAAGCAGTCCACCTGTTCTCACCTGCAACCCTTGCCCTTTTTCTATAGGACCCCGTCCCTCCTGAACTGACTGGGCTCTTGCAGCAATCCCAGCACTCCTTACTCACTGTGCTGTTTCCTACTGACCCCAAAGAGAAGACCCAGGAAAAACCCTCTGGCCAGAACAGGACCCCTGCATTGACTGTGGTGTCCAAGTTCAAGGTGGGTCTGGTGGTTCTGACATGACAATCTCAAATGTTTATTGAGCCCGTCCCAAGACTGGAGCTATCTGCTTGGAGCAGTGGTGCAGTGATTTGTTATATGTCAAGCAGATGTGGTCTCTGTTCCCATGGGCTTTAACTTCAGGGTAGAAACAAAGACGGGACACACAGGCCATCAGATGTAATGATGTGACATCTTGGGGGAGTGGAAGGACTCTTGCTCACTGATGATAGGATGCTCACAGGAGAACAGTAATGGACCTCTCTGAGTGGGTCCTGCTCAAACCTGTCCTCAGCAGGCACAGGCTTGTCATTTTTCTCAGTATTGTCAGTTTTCTACTATTGCCCTTGCATGTACCTTCCTGGGATTTTTTTTTTTTTTTTTTTTTTTTTTTTTGTATCGGGGATTGAACCCAAAGGTGCTGACCCACATCCCAGCCTTTTTACTTTCTATTTTGAGATGGGATCTTGCTAAGTTGTTTAGGGCCTCATTAAATTGCTGAGACTGGCTTTGAGCTTACAATCCGCCTGCCTCAACTTCCCAAGTTGCTGGGATTATAGGCATACGCCACCACACCTGACACCTGGGATCTCTTGACCACTGCCCTTCAGCTCCCACACAAATTTTCTTAGTTTCTTTCTACTCATCCATCAAACCTCTGCTCTGTCATTGAGGAGAGAGCTCCTCCTTGAGGAGGCACCCTGTAGTACCCAGTTAGATTAGCATTTTTCTACCCCAGCTTCAGACACCACAGAGGGTGTCCTATATGTGTGTGGCCCCTGAGACTAAGCTCTGAGACAGCAGCAGACTGCCTAGGTCCTGGTCCCTGCAAGCCTCCATCACACAGGGCAAGCTTAATAATGGCAACTGTTGCCTGAAAGAATGGCAGTGGAGGGGGTGGGGGTGGGGGAGGGGTTGAAACTGTTCTCTTCCAGATGATTGCTCTGGGGAGATGGGGCAAGAGAGGAAGCTGAGATCAGATGCAGGCAAACTGATCAGATGAAGGTCATAGTTCCAAAAGTTACTTAGAGACAAGGGTGAGGAGCAATAGTAGGTACGAAGGGGGTGTGCTTTGGGAATGGCCTTGTAGAGACCATTCATATCAGTGCTGCTGTCTTCCCCCTTCGGTAAAATCCTCCGGTAGTTGTCACCAGGGCACATGAGGATCTTGGTCTCAAGGCTGAGAAGGCTGCTGGAGCCATTGGCTACAGTTACTAACCAGGGCTTGGCTTATGGCCCTGAGCAGCCCCAGTCCCTGTTTAACCCATGTACTCTCCCATCTTCAGGCTTCCCTGGAGCAGCTCCTGCGGATCCTGCAGAACACCACACCCCACTACATTCGCTGTATTAAGCCCAACAGCCAGGGCCAGCCACAGAGCTTCCTCCAAGAGGAGGTAAAAACACTGGACCAAAGCTGCTTTGCACTGATCCCCATCTGGCAAGCCCTGGGAGGATGCAGGGCAAGACGTCTCCAAACAGAGTCTCTGGGAGTCTCAGACTGGTCCTGACATTAGGGAGGGCTGCTCTTCTCTGCTGGGGCAGGGCAGTCATGTGCAATTGTGGCTGTGTGGCATGTACTGTGCAGTAGCTTAGGCGAGGAGGCAAGTAGGGACTCCAGTGTCTCTTGCTCTCTGCTCATCAAGTTAGGTGCCTTGAGGAGGGATTGAAGGACTGATAGGTGTCTTTTGTGACTAGTTGAAACTCTGTGTCATTTTAGTCCATGTACAATGTAGCCATTTCTGACTGGAGTGTCACTTTTTTTTATCTAATCTACGCAAAATACTTTGGCCAGCAGCTACCCTTTTTGTTCAGGGTACCAGGCTCTGAGGGCTATGGATGAGGTGTGAGTGCTGGACAGTGTTAAAAAGGAGCACAGGGTCATCTGGTAGATGTGGCCTTGGAGTTGGTAGCCAGGACTACTTGGCTGTGTGGTAAAGACTGGAATTCAGACTGTGGGAGAATCTTTACAGTATGACCTCCCAGCCCCTCAGCTGTGAACCACTCTGCTACCTGCAAAAACAATCAGAACTAGAAATCTGATTGGGCTGCATTCTAAGATAGTGAGTCTTCCCCAAAAGAAGGGATGAGATACAGCCAGGACCATCAAAGCCCTCAACTGTATCAAAACTCGGGCATCTGGGGAGACTTGGAACTACCAGGGCCCTCTTTCTACAGAGGAAATTTTTTCAGGGTTCCTTGATTTGCCACCCCAAGGAGATACCCCTCGTCAGCCAAGGCTCAGGAGAGCCTCCAGCACCACACAGGCTAGGGCCCAAGAAAAAGCCAGAAGGAATGGCATTTCGGGTCCCACAAGTGCCTACCCTATCTTCCCACCCTATAGGTCCTGAGCCAACTGGAGGCCTGTGGCCTTGTAGAGACCATTCATATCAGTGCTGCTGGCTTCCCCATTCGGTGAGTGAGTCATACCACCACAGGGAACAGGGCATTGCTGGGGTGAATTACAGGACTTGGCCCAGACAGGAGCCTGCCCAAGACAGAGCTGGAGGTAGAGATGAAGAAAAAGAGGCAGGTCTATAGAAGTCCACCTGGAACTCAAGGGGCAGCACTTGTTAATTTATCCATTCATTTACTGTACACAGTTTTGAACAATAAAAATTACCAGCATTGTTTTTGGTAATGTATCAGTGAATAAGGAAGGTGAGTCTCTCCCTCTTGGGGTATACATTTCTATAGAGTCAGGAAAAATAAGTGCAACTGGTGCTAGGAAAGAAACAGAAAAATGCTAATTAGATAACCCAATGGGAAAGGGCCCTTCTATGCAGCTCAGGCCTATGAGAAGTGAAGGGTCAGGAATTGAGAGATGCTGAAGGAACTGAGCCCTGAGTGATGTTCCTGGCTCACGGATGAACTCATTCTCTTTCACCTGCTCTGGCTTGCAGGGTCTCTCACCAGAACTTTATGGAACGATATGAGTTACTGAGAAGGCTCTGTCCTCAAGCATCCTCAAGTTTCCATAACCCATATTCTGCCAAAGAGCACTCTGGTGAGTGGGGGCCCTTTGTTCAAACACAGGTCACTGAATACAACATAGCCCTGCCCTTATGGCTCCTCATTCAATACAGGGAACAAACTCAAAGACAGCTATGGAATGCTGGAAGGCAGAGCTGTGAGCAGGATGCTGGGGGAAGTGCTGGGCAGGTGTGGACTGGGGAAAGCTTCCTAAAGCAGGTGGTAGGTGAGGGTAAGTTGGGTAGCCAGGTGAATCGGCTAATCTGAACAGAGGCGTGAGACAGCAGTGTGGTTGTGAGGAACTCCAGGCCATTGCAGTTTTGCTGGCTCATCAGGACAGTGGTGACAGGTGATCTACTCAGGGAACCTAGACTTTATTCTCTGGACAGAAGAGGTGGCACTGCAGGGAAGAAAGCCAGCAGCTCCATCAGCCGGGGGGCCTTGTGGAGGTTTCGGGAGTGAGGCTGCAAAGCTGCCAAGGGGAGAGAAGCCAGAGAGGTGAGAGATGTGTGGAAGAAACTGGTCAGCCTTGGTAGGGGTTGACCAGTACACAGACAGGAAAAGCCAGAGAGGTCTGGGGAAGCTCAAAAGCCCTCCAAGACTGACGAGCTCCAGGTCCCAGGAGTTGTCAGAAGGCACTTGGGCAAGCTTTAACCTCAGGGGAAGTCTGGCCCATGGCTGATTGTAGGTAGCTGGCATGTAGACAGAACCAAGGCTGCAGGAATAAGGAGGCCAGGAATGGGACACAAGATCCCCAGCCACGGCTACTCCCCCACCCACCCAAGCACTACCCTAGTGCCCATGGGACTTCATAAGACATTTCTGCTTTGTTTTTCTCCCCTCTTGGGCAGTTTCATCACTTTCTTTTCACTCATTTCTTACTCCTCTGTCTGGTTAGCTTTCCTGTTTCATGTTTCTTGCCCAAGCCCCTGTGGGCCGTTTGATTTTGCGGCTGTCTCTGATCGCTGGCATCTGCTTTGGTAGCCTGTGTCTCCAGGGAGGCCCTGAGCAGCTAAAGGTGTTCAGAGCCCTCAGGTAAATCCTCCTGCACAGGAGTTAGCCCCATAAGACATGGGAGGGCAACAGTGGGACCTGTTGGGCCTTCGTGGAACTGGAATTTGTTCTTTTTCCATAAATGGCAAGCAGTAAGGGGTCAGGAGCTGCAGTAGTGGCCCAGCTGCCCTTTCTGCCTCTCAGGATGTTGGGACCATGTAAATAAATGCAGGCTGAGTGGCCTGGGGTGCCAGGTTGGAAGGAGTTGCTCTAGTGGCATCACCCCCTTTGCTAGCCTGTCCAAAGAGACCTGAGGCCATGGAGGCTGCAGGATACTCTAGGGCATAGCCACAGTGGGGACTCCAAGACTCCTCAGAATAGCAGGTCCCTGAGACAACAGAGCCACTGCTTCTGGTCTCCCCCAAAAAATGGGAGGAGGGAGGAAAGGCTGGAGGTAAGAAGAGCAGGAAAGAGGCTTGGAAGATGCTGAAGAGACCAAAGCCAGTTTTTTAGGACTACCAAAGCATGCGGAGAGGACCATGCACTGATGGAGTCTCTATTCCATCCCCCAGAACAGCCACCACAGGGTGAGGCGGCCACACTGCAGACTCTCCTCCAGGACATTCTCCACATTCTGCCAGCACTAACTGGGACAGCAGCCACACCTGTTGATTCAGCTGAGTGCACACCAGCTCCACTGCAGTGTGGCAGGACCAAGGTGTTCATGACTGACTTCATGGTAAGCTGGCTGAGGGATGAGATTATGCCTGCCAGCTTCGCTTCGGGCTGTCCACAGCAGGACAGTCTGGGCCCTCCTGGGGACAGTGGGAGGAGAGGCTGAGGACCTCAGTGGACGTAACTCCTTCCAGCTAGAGCTTCTGGAAAACAGACGTACGCAGGTGCTGGAGCAGTGTGCCCGCTGCATCCAGTGTGGCTGGAGACAACACCAGCGTAGAAAGCAGAAGAGGCAGAGGCGAGCTGCCACCCTCATTCAGGCAGGTAGGTGGATGGCAAACCCTGGGTGCCCTAGGATTTGAACCCCCTGTGCACCTCGCCCAGAGTCCGCAGGTTAATGGAAACCAAATCGTTCCTACCTAGGCTAAATGTTTGCCTTCAGTTCCCTTTTCTCAGACCAACATAGCTGTT
This sequence comes from Urocitellus parryii, assembly GCF_045843805.1. Classification (NCBI taxonomy): domain Eukaryota; kingdom Metazoa; phylum Chordata; class Mammalia; order Rodentia; family Sciuridae; genus Urocitellus; species Urocitellus parryii. The sequence goes on from NC_135537.1 coordinate 148,641,278, forward strand.
TATGCCACTGTCTTTTTCATTCCTTTTTCATAAATCAATACCTGCTAGGCTGCAGGGCTTGGAAGAAGGTAAAAGTGACAGCATTTGATTCATCAAAGGAAAAGATTCATACCAGTCTTATTTTGAAAAAATGGTAGAAATAGCCCAAATGGCTAACAGGGGTGTAATCATGGCTAAATTATGGATCATCCCTATGACACAGTTAAATATTTTTGAGGACTATTATACACTTACTGGAACACCACTTCCTGGATATTAAACTATAGATTAAGGATGATCCCACCCTTGTAAGGTGTGTTTATGTGTAGAGGCATAAAAAGAACTGTAAAGGTAAATAAATACTGTACAACTCTCTGGATTGGGGAGATAACAGGTGGTTTTTGTATTTGTCTTTAAAGTTTTTTAATGCTATTTAATTGAGTATCCTTTGTTCTCTATATAATCATACCAAAAGAAATTAGAATATGCTGAAACCTTAAGAGGAGGAAATAGAAATTCCCACCAGCCAGTAATTAATTTTATCAGCATTTGGGCATATGATGATGTTGTATCATACACTCAAAGCAAGCAAGAAAATTTGAGGACTTTATTTTATTTATCCATTTATTTAGTATAAATAAGTAAATATTGATTGAACCTGGGGCAGTTTATTACTGAGCTACATCCCCATCCATTTTTATTTTTTTGTTTTGAGACAGTCTAAATTGCCAAGGCTGGCCTCACACATTTCTGCCTCAACCTCCCAAATCACTGGGATTACAGGCATGTAGTACCATTCTTTTTTTTTTTTTTTTGAGACTTTTTTTTCCTGTTTGCAGCACCAGGGATGGAACCCAGGGAAGTACAAATGATCCAAAACCCTCTCATTCCTGACATTGCCAGGGATTGAGTATGAGATGGAGGTGATCCTTCTGGGCCTGGCCAGTCAAAGCCTCCCAGGTATCACTCAGTGTGTAGGCTCTGAGTGTAAAGTGTTTTTTTTTTTTTTAATTCAAATTAATTTATTTTAATTAGGTATATATGACAGCAGAATGTATTTTGATTCATTGTACACGACTGCAGCACAGCTTTTCATTTCACTGGTTGTACATGATGTAGTATCACACCATATGTGCAGTCTAAGTAATGATATTTGTCCATCTCATTCCACCATTGTGTGAAATGTTTTTAAAAACCCATCCTGAGCCAGGTGCAATGGCATGTGCCTATAATCCTAGCCACACATGAGGATTGAAACTCTAAACCAGCTGGGCAATTTAGCAAGATCATGTCTCAACATTTAAAATTGGGCTGGGAGCTGAGGGCTGAGGGCTGGGGCTATAGCTCAGTGGCAGAGCACTTGCCTAGCAAATGTGAGGCACTGGGTTTGATCCTCACCACCGCATAAAAGTAAAAAAGGCATTCTGTCCATCAACAACTACAAAAAAATTTTTTTAATAAAAATAAAATGGGGCTGGGGATACAGCTCAGTAGTAAAGTACCCCTGAGTTTAATTCCCAGTACTAGCAGGGAAAAACAAGCCCCATTTTGCTTCATGTGTTGACTTTAGAACTTTATATAATAGTACATGGTAACCAATACTTTAGATAAAACACATTTCTGATGTTTTGGCACAGCCAGGTTGCCAAGTGCTCTAATGACCATTGTTATCTCTTTGCTCTTTCTGGGCAAACCTCTTAGCCGTTCGTTCCTGGTTAACTCGGAAACACATCCAGAGGCTGCACATAGCAGCCACAGTCATCAAGCACGCATGGCAGAAGTGGAGAGTGAGTACGACTTGAGAAGTCAGGGTGGGCAGCTCACAGAGATTCTGGCACCAGACAGACCCAAGTGGGTGGGAATGGGGGTGGGGGGCAGTGTCAGGCAGGATGTTCAGCTTCTCAGCCTTGTGTTCCTCCTGTGCAAGACAGGCAGAGGCAGCTCCTCCCATGGTGGTAGTGAGTGATAATAAACAGTGGCATGAGTTTAACTCCTGGAACATACTAAACCATGGATTTGTATACTTTAAATGCATAACTTCTATGGCCTATCAGAAAGGCTGTTGCTTATGCAACTGCCTTATTTTCTGCCACATGGACTCTTCTATTTCTTGGCATCCAGCTGTTCACATCAGGTACCTTCAATTCATCTTGTTAAACTGATTTATTAAAAATAGTTTGGTTTGTATTTTCCATTAAAAGAACTAGAAAGCCAGCCATAGTGGTGCACGCCTATAATCCCGGTGGCTCAGTAGGCTGAGGCAGGAGGATCCCAAGTTCAAAGCCAGCCTCAGCAACTTAGCAAGACCCTGTCTCAAAATAAAGTATAAAGAGGGCTAGGGTCAGTGGTTAAGCACCCCTGGGTTTAATCCTTGGAACCCCCCCCCCTCCAAAAAAAAAAAAAAAAAAGGACTAGAGAAATCTAAAGTTTAAAAAATTTTTTTTTTTCTTTTTAAGATCAGAATGGCCTTCCTTGCTTCTAAAGAACTGGATGGTTTGGAAGAAAAACACTTTTCCCAAGCTCATGGTTCCCCGAACTCTCCACTGCCCCCAATGCAGACCAGGCTCCTAGGGGCAATAATCCGGCTTTGGCCTCTAGGACTAGTCCTGGCCAATGCAGCTGTGGGTATACGCGGCTTTCAGAGAAAACTGGTAGTCCATGCCTGCCTCCAGCTTCCCTCAAGCAGCTCCAGGAGCTCCAGTGTCCAGACAGCACAACAAGACCAGGCTGGTGTCAGGTCCATCCGAGCACTACCTCAGGTAAGATGTGTGATGGGATAGCAGTCCTAACCTACCACAGGTCCAGCTCCTCACACCTGTCTAGGGAATGCAGGGAGACTAAGGCTGGGAGGAGACCCTTCCCTAACCCTACTGGGTAAACCCGAAGCCTGAGCTTCCCAACCAGCTGCAAGTTCTGATTATTTCCATTATTGAAACTGGGACTCTATCTTCCAGAATCTTCTAGTCCCCACCCCTTATGGTACTAGAAATTGAATTCAGGACCTTGCTACTGCTAGGCCAAGTCCTCTACCACTAAGCTACATACCCCCAGCCTTTTTTAGTTTTTGAGACAGGGTCTTACTAAGTTGCCCAGGTTAGCCTTGAAATTTTGATTCTCCTGCCTCAACTTCCCAAGTCATTGGGACTATAGGCATGTGCCACCATACAGAGCTTGAATGTCCTTTTACTTAATCCCAAGTGGGACTGACTTGTCACTTCACAAAACACTGGATTTGGCAGCATGTTTTCCTCATTACTTGGTTCATCTCTCCTTTTCCAGCTGAGGACAAACATGAGAAACAGGTATCAATGGTCCAAGTCCTCTGCTTTTATAATATGAGCAGCTAGAGAAGAGAGTGAGCCAGCATTCAGGAAGCCCATGTCACACACAGCTTTTTAGTTCACCCTAGAAAGCCTATCCTCATAAATCAGCTGAGGAAAGTTGATAGGTGTGTTAGCGCTCAGAAGCAGAACCTCAGGATCTGGGTCTTGGCTGTGTCCCTTTCACTAGATGACCTGGGTGAAGCTGAGAGCCTCCATTTCTTCATCTATAAATGGCTAACACTCGGTGTGTTGCATGGACCACAACAAGGAGCAAACAAAATTGTTTCCTTCCTTCTGCTTTGTCAATTTCCAAACCAGAGGAATTACTATAGGCCATAATCTGAATAAAATCTCCCTTCAAGTTGGGCATAGTGGCACATGCCTATAATCCCAGTGGCTCGGGAGGCCAGCCTCAGCAAGAGAGGCACTAAATAAATCAGTGAGACTCCATCTCTAAATAAAATACAACAAAGGGCTGGCTCACTGGTTGAGTGCCTGAGTCTCACTCCCATGAAAACTCACAGGCAAGCATAAATGTAAACAGAAGTGTAAATGTTTTGATCTTCCAGCTGGAAGCAGTCATAGGAATGTGACAAGTGGTAACTTCTACCCCTTCCTAGGGTTTCCTCATCTGTCTCATACTGAATGGATGTGAAATATGATATTGGATTCTATTTCAGAATTCTAAAAAAATACATTAACAAAGTCCTGCCACTGGTATGGCCCTCAGACCAGTAATTGTCCACACCTCACATTTCTAACATTGGCTCTGTGAGGTACCTTTAAGACCTGGCACTCCTGGGAGCTGGGGCTAAGCTAAATCTCTTTCTCCCCAGGGCTCGATAAGGTTTCACTGCAGAAAGTCTCCACTGCGCTACGCCGACACCTGCCCTGAACCTTCACCCTCTAGTGTTACTGGCTTTAATCAGATTCTGCTAGAAAAACACAGGCCAATCCATGTGTGACCTCTTCTTACCCTCTGGTGTTACCTGGCTGAGTGATCTGTAGTGCCTTTGTTTCCATGAGGCCTTTTCCTGCCAGATGCCTTGCCAAAGACATTTAATCACACAACTGCCAAACTATCCCACAGCAACTATAAATGTATGCACGTGAAACAACTCCAGGCTGCAAGGCCCAGGCCTGTAGCCCAAGCACTGAGAGGTGTGAGGGTTGCTAGTGATTAAGCCAGGATTCAGGCCACAGAGAACTTACCATTTCACTCACTACTTCATGGATCAAACTCGGTAGCAGATGAGGCTGTTTTTTAGAGTTTGATCTGTCACTACAGTGGGGCACCCATTCACCCACAAGCACTTTAGAAAACAGGCAAACATGGGCTTTAGAACTTTGGCTGGGAAAAACTGCATTTAGTTCCTCAAAGGAACAAAAACCTTATTTAATAAGTTGTTGACTTATTTAATTTCAAACAATCAAATCGGGGACCAAGGACAATGAACAATGCAATGTACAAGAGAACCACTATATCTTGATTTTACTTAGTAACACTGATCAGTTTTCAACTGAAATAAGTATGAAACATGACAAATAAGTTATGTACCAAAAATAAAACATTTGAAAACAACCCTATGAATGTCAAGCTCTCTTCATAAAGGATTTGCTACACTGAGTACTCCCCATGGCCTGAAACATACACACCTGTCAAGAAACAGATACCTGCACAACCTCAGCAGTCAGCTTGCATCTGGGAAGCCACCTTCCATGTTTGGAGGCCAACAACGTTAGCTGCTTCCTGACCCACCCCACTGCAAAGACTAGATAGTTCTGGGAGTCAGGCATGTGCTTGACCAAAGAGCACAATAATGCATTTTAAGAATCCTCATTCTGTGGTGGTTCCACGATCCTTAAACAGCAGTCCGCAAACTCCACAAACAAGGGCTCCTGCATATAGGCTCTCATGAGCTTTGCTTTGTTGTCACCCTGATCGAGGTTGATCATCAACTGTCTAAGGTGTGGATTGAGCAATAAGTTTTTTAATGTTGCAGATTCCCCTTTAAAAAAGAACAACAAAAAAAGCCTAAGTTCAAGTAGGAACATGTACAGATGGCTAAAAGCTAAATGTTTTAAATGTAATAAACTCTTGCATCCCTGTAAACCATTATGTCATACCCCCAGCTCCATGGGTCTCTCAACCATGGATATAATTAATCAGGTTGAAAATGTTAAAATTTTTCAGTTACAAAATTTTGCCTATACATAATTCGGCATAACAACTGTTTACCCAGCATTTACATTGTATTAGTATCCTAGAGATGATTTCTGCTGGAACCAAACCCTGCCCTACAACTGTCTCATCACTACAGTGGTATCAAGTGCTAAGACCAACCCATTAGCCTGACTGACTGGAAAGAATGAAATTAATTATACATAGAACTCATACAAATAGTAGACTAAGAAGTACTACAAAAAAAATGTGCTATTTTTACACACTTCTTGCGTGTGTATAGTCCTGATCAACACAGGGCCTCACACATGCTAGACAAGTGTTCTACTGCTGAGCTGTATCTCCAGCCCCCAAAAATGTACATTATTAACATCTGTTTCCCCCCTGAAAATTTTAATCTTGTGATACTAGCCTGCACTAAGGAATGGACTATAAATCCAGCACAGGAGATAAGGGAAATACTGGTCCCTACCCTACAAATTGATGTATAAGACAAAATACCATAAAATATGAGTGGTACATTAACTGATAAGTTCAAGGCAATATGCAAAGACAAGTGCCTAATTCTGAGAGACATGGGTCAAGAAAAGCTTAGTTGAGCCAAGAAAACTTAAACTGTACTTTGAAGGAAGGACAGAATTTTGCCAACCTGCAATATCCAGATTCTAGACAAAAGAAACAATGGGCATTGTGGCCAGGCCAGGAGATGTGAAATCATTCAGGTTTACAAAACTGTACAGCTGGAAAGGAAAGGCCCTGTATGCCACACCATTTTTAATAGCTTAAGTCATATTTCAAAAAATAATAAGGAAATTAGGGCAGGAGGTATAGCACAGTGATAGAGTGCCTATCTGCATGAGTGAGTCCCTGAGTTTGATCTCCAATGTGTTTTTAAAAAGGTGGGTAGATGGTTAGGGATACAGCTCAGTTGGGAGGGTGCTTGCCTTGCATGTACAAGCCCTGGACTTGATCCCCAGCACCACCAAAAACAAATTCTAAACAATAAAATTATCTCAATGGTTAACAAGGAAATAAATACAGAACAGACTTACCTAAATTCTTCAAATTCTGTAAAGAAACTCTGTCTTCTTCCTCATCACTATCAAGAAAATCGGCTATAGAGGAGTCATCATCTAAGAAACACACAGCATAATCTGTTTAACAGTCAAAGCCAGTGCATCAGATGTTAACACGTACTCCCGAAGGAAAAAAAAAAAAAAAGTGCACACCCAACAGTGATGGGGTATACAAGTAGTTAAAAATAAAAATATCTCTGGAATTCACAATTATACTACTCTTATATAAAAAAGGAAAAGCAGGTGAAAGAAAAAATGGTGGTTTTACTTAAATGCATCCTAGCACTTAAAGTATGTTTCCCTCTGGTCTTTGAGCTTGGAACATGGTATTTTAATTCTTAACACCCCACCTCCATGGGCCAGTGAACTAGCTGATGTGTAAAAACATGCCAAACATAAGTCCCTGAGCTTCCACGTAGGCAGAAATTACTGGCCCTTCCTAAACCCAACTAGAAGTTTCCCAAAGGGCAGAGATGGCCCATCCCTATGCTATGATCTTCAATACCTCTTTAGTGGAACCAGAGGCCTGGAATAACACATAACCCAGGACATACGAAAGAAATTCTACATGGATGGATAGGATAGATGGAATGACAGCCCATTACCCCAGCAGAAGGAGTCCCCAGCAGCAGTGAAGTGACCCAAAACAAAGGAAACCTCCTGCCTCAGCCTAGCTCAGGTTAACTGATAGCTAGTCAGCCTCAGGCAGGGAAACCCACAGCTGTGACCAGAAAAGGCCTCTACCAGCAGAACCCACCTCACATTCCTATACCACAGTCATGGCCTTTCTCCCCACTGCTTCCTGCTCCTGGGTTTCCTCCCATGAAGGAAGTGTCAGGCTGCTCTCTCACCACCCATGACAACTCATGACCCACTCTTGGGGTCAGGGATGAGAAGACTGCTGCTCCCTAACAAAGCCATTCTGCAGCCCATGTCTTAGATTCATTTCTTTCCATTAGTTGTCTTTGAAAACTCCCCTAGGTTTGTTTGAAATCAATCATCCAAACAACACACCTTTGTTTTCCTCAGGCTGTGTAGTTTTCACAGGAGCAGCTGATCTTTTATTCTTAATGGGACGAGTTTCAGGGTTGCACTGCTCTGAAAAAGACAAATCTCAGACATACACACCTTCCATTTCAGTGATAAGGCTGCACCTCCTCACCAAGCCAAGGGAGAAGCATGTGTACTGGGTGGAGATGGATGTGGAAGAAGGGAGACATCAGAGGGACAGGATGAGAAAAACCCTAAGCCTAACAGAAGGGCTTAAGGACGCTATGTTCACACATTTCAAGAACCTGTTCTCATTCTCCTTCCCTAATCTACAGGATTTCCACCATGATAAGTACACACAGTGTCTTCAATAAGCATCATGATTTTCTCTGCAATTTCAGATGTTAAATTTATATGTACCAGTGCCACTGAGAATACACAGATGAAAGTCACCACTCCCACCTTTGAAGGCTTTACTCATGGGAGATAGCTAGACACACAGAAGAAGGATCTGGTCTAAGTCCACCTGAGAAAACCAGGAGACATCACCAAGATGACTCTTAGAGGAGCGTTAGGTAGAAAGAAGAGCATTATTGGCAGAGGAAAAGGTCTATGCCTAGGCAGAAAAGGAGTAGAGTCAGGAATTAGGAGATAGTGATAAGCAATTGCCAGCTGATAGGGCAGCCTGGCAGGTACTTGGAGCACAAGAGGAAGCCAGAGCAAAAGAATGGCCCCCACAGGAAGTATGTCTTTCCCCACCAATGTCTCAGCAAAAGCACCACTGGCCTTTAGGGTGAAAAGTTCTCTAGTGGTGCAGAATGGTCTCTTACATTGCACTATCTACATTTGAGCCCCAGAACCAATTCTCCATAGTATCACCAATCTCTGCTCAACCAAGTTGATAACAGTGACACCATGACAATGTGTCTCCTTAGAGAACACTGCCTTCCATACTAGAAAGCCAGAGTTCTTAGCATAGGAGAGTAAAATTTGCATTTCCAGAAATATCGCCCCAGCACCAACAAGGTCACAGGGTGATAAGCTTCTGATTGCCACATGGATGCAGGACAAGCATTGAGGACCTCAGACTCCCAACCCTGCTTCCAGTGCTATAGTTTCACTTCTTTCCTATCTTGAGCTGCCTGGTTTCTTTGAAAATGTTCCAGAGATATTAGGAAATGGGGGAGGTGGTACTGCTGGTAAACCAGAGACTCAGGGGATAAAACTAAAGGCAAAACAACCAATGAAGAACTTTAAGAGTCAACAGAGCACATGGTAATAGGAAAGGGTTATGGGGGCAGATTAAAGAAACAAGATTAGTAAACAATATGCTGTGAAAAGGAGCAAGCATCTAATCAGAAAGGGGGTTGTTACAATAGCTGCCAGTGTCAGTGACTAATCAGCAAGTGCCCTGTCAGATAAAGTGTCTCAATGGACCCTTTCAGAGCATTCAAGACACAATTAGGTTTTCCTATAATAAAGAAACTTATCCCAAGGTCCAGAGTTAAGTGGCAGAGGCAGAATTTGAATCTAGGTCTAACTTTAAGGCTGTGCTACACCTCAGGAGGGAATGAAAGGAGGGGTAGATTTTGGAGTTAGCCGTTGGTTTCTAGGGCCCCAAAAAGTAAATGGAGCTATATATTTGGGTGTTAAGAAGGAAAGGAAAAAGGAAAGGGGGAAGGAAAGAAAAGGAGAAAAGAAAGATATAAGCTGGGCATGGTGGTGTATACCTACAATCCCAAGGGTTCAGAAGGCTGAGGCAGGAGGATCTCAAGTTCAAAGCCAGCCTCAGCAAAAGCAAGGCACTAAGCAACACAGTGAGATCCCGTCTCCAAATAAAATACAAAATAGGGCTAGGGATGTGGATCAGTGATTGAGTGCCCCTAAATTCAATCCCCAGTACCCACCCCCCCAAAAAAAAGAGAAGGTCAAAGACAGAATCCCAAGTTTCATGGGAAAGCAAAGGGAAGTAACTGAGAAACAACATTCAAAAAGGGAAGAGAGGGCTGGGTTGAGTGGAACATGCCTACCATACCATCTCAAGTTACAAGGGAAGCTGAGCAGAAGAGTCACAAGTTCAAGGGCAGCCTGGGAAACTTAGTGAGGTCTTATCCAGAAAAAAAATGTTTAAGCTGAGTACAGTGGTGCATGCCTGTAATCCCAGCAACTCAGGAGGATCACAAGTTTGAAGTTCTGGGGATATAGCTCAGTTGGTAGAGTGTCTGCTGCGCATGCACAAGTCCCTGGGTTCAATCCCCAGCACCATCCAAAAAAAAAAAAAGAATTAATATGGGGCTGGGGATGTGGCTCAAGCGGTAGCGCGCTCTCTTGGCATGCGTGCGGCCCAGGTTCGATCCTCAGCACCACATATAAAGATGTTGTGTCTGCCGATAACTAAAAAATAAAATATTAAAATTCTAAACTCTCTCTCTCTTAAAAAAAAAAAAAAAAAAAAAAAACAAGTTTGAGGCCAGTCTTGGCAACTTAGTAAAGCCCTAAGCAACTTAGACCCTGCCTCAAAATAAATAAATTAATTAAATAAAAAGGTCTGGGGATGTGGCTCCAGTGGTTAAGCATCCCTGGGTTCAATCCCCAGTACCCACCCCCACAAAAAAAGTCAGGGGATATATCTTAGTGGTTGAGCACCACTAGGTTCAATCCACAGTAACACAAAAATACAATAAAAAGAAAGGGAGGCAAGAGCCCCAGAGAGTAGTGAGGTACACTACTCTCAGGAAGGGAGAAGTCAAGCACAAGAGATATTCACAGAAACCAAGACAACAAATGAACAGTGTCCAACAAATGTGTAGAAACTCTAAGAAGAGCTGGATATGGTGGCACGTGCCTGTAATCCCAGTGATTCAGGAGGTTGAGGCAGGAGGATCACAAGTTTCAGGCCAGCTTCAGCAATGCAGTAAGACCCCCATCTCAAAATAAAATATAAAAATGAGTGGGATGTAGGTAGAGTGCCCCTAGGTTCAATCCCTAGTAGTGAGAAATAAAAAGAAATTCCTGTTAGAAAACTTTGTGTGTATACTAAGGATCAAACCCAGGGCCTTTCAAATGCAAGGCAAGTGCTCTACCACTGAGTTACACTGCCAGCCCAGAAATGATTCCTTTATTAAATATTTTAGATATCATACTTTAACAATGCCTGTATCAGGAATAGCAAAACAACTCAAATATCCACCAGTAGGGGTCTGGTTAAACAGTGGTTATATCAGCCATCTAATACGTCCTTTAAATCAATGAACTAAAACTCTATATCCTGATTCTTTTAAAGTGCCCAAAATATGCTATAAAATCAAATAAGGATGTGTTTAGGTAGTCTAATCTCATTGCTGAAATTCTTTTTTGGTTTTTTTTTTTGGGGGGGTTGGTACTGGAGATTGAACCCAGGAGTGTTTAACCACTAAGCCACATTTATTTAGAGACAGCATCTCACTGAGTTGCTAGGTACCTCACTAAGTTGCTGAGGCTGGCTTTGAACTCATGATCCTCCTGTCTCAGCCTCCTGAGCTGCTGGGATTACCACTCCCAGCTTATAGCTGAAATTCTGAGGGATTAAAAAAAAAGTCCTTTACAATCAGCATACTACAGTGATGCAGCCCCATCAATGTTTTATACCAGCTCAATTCATAATAGCTAAACTACTGAACCAACCTAGGTGCCCTTCAACAAATAAATGGATAAAGAAATTGTGGTATATATATATACAATGGAATATTACTCAGCTTAAAAAGAATAAAATTATGGCATTTGCCAGTAAATGGAAGGAACTGGAGAATATTATGCTAAGTAAAAATAAACCAATCTCAAAGAACCAAAGGCCTAATGTTTTCTCTGATTCATGGATGTTAGTTCACAATAAGGCGGTGGGAGAATAGAGGTGATTTGGACTAGACAGAGGGGAGTGAAGGGAGAAGAGAGAGTGGGTAGGAATGATAATAGAATGAATTGGACATTATTACCCTATGTGTATAAATAATTACGTGACCTGTGTAACTCATGTACAACCACACAAAGAACTTACACTCCATTTATGTGTGATGTGTCGAAATGCATTCACTGTTGTGTATAACTAATTAGAACAAGTAAATACATATATATAAAGAAAAATAATAAGTTAAAGAAAAAAGCCTTATGTAATGGCACAAGAATGGAAATAATCTGAAAGAATCTATATTAAGCTTTTAGCCACAATTTTATTGGGTAGTAGAACTAATGAGTTTACTTTCTAAAATACCTGGTCTTTTATTTTTTTGGTACCAGGGATTGAACTCAGGGGCACTCAACCACTGAGCCACTTGGCAGTATAAAGCCAGTCCTAATTTGTATTTTATTTAGAGACAGGGTCTCACTGAGTTGCTTAGTACCTGGCCACTTCTAAGACAGGCTTTGAACTCGAGATCCTCCTGCCTCAGTATCCGGAGCTGCTGGGATTACAGGCATTTACCACCATGCCTGGCTAAAATCCCTTGTCTTAAAAAAAAAAAAAAAAAATGCAGCCAGGCGCAGTGGCACATTCTTGTAATCCCAGCAACTGAGAAGGTGGGGGCAGGAGGATCACAAGTCCGAGGCCAGCAACTTAGTGAGACCCTGTCTCAAAAATAAAAAAGGGGCTGAGGATGTGGCTCAGTGGTTAATTGCCCCTGAGTTCAATCCCCAGTACGGGAAAAAAAAAAAAAAAAAGCAGAAAGGTATTTTATCTTCATAAAACATGTATATGTGTGTGCACGTGCATATATATACACACATATAAATATGCTTGTATATATATATATGTGTGTGTGTGTGTGTGTGTATATGTATGTGTGGAGATAGATAGAACCCAGGCCTAGAGCATGCTAGGCAAGCACTCCACTGCTGAGTTTCCTCCCCAGGTGTAACTAATATAAAACGTGGAAAATTCCACAAATTTAAACAAACTAGAGTGGCAATTAAATTTTCTACACGCATGTCAGTTTCAAGATACCTTACAGATCTTAATGATACAGTACAGATTGTTAAGTGCAAACACTATCAAGGACTTTGCTCCTTTTATTGTAAATAGGTCTACATCATTGTTTCTAATAAGATACTATTTAAAAGAGAGAAACTGGGACTGGGAATAAAGCTCAGTTGGAAGAGTGCTTGCCTTGCATGCATGCCTCCCCGGAACCACAAAAAAAGAGCGAGAGTGAAACATTCTAGTTAACCTCAGCAGAGAAGCTTCTGCCAAAAGGTGAGAGGCCACGCTAGCATGCTAAGAACAGCTATGGAGGATTTTGCTACGAAAGCAGTCTAGGGGTTTTGTTTGATTTTTACTTAGAAAAGGTTTATTTAGATCACAATTTTGGAGATTTAAAGCAGTCAACTCTTTTTTAAAAAGAAAACGACAGAGGCACGTAGGAATAAAGCCAGGATAGAAGTAGGTTGACTGTTAAAAACCGAGAAAGCATTTACAGGGGTCCCCCCACACAAGGAGAGGTACAGGACACTAGAGACAGACTGAGGACGCAAGGCTCTCACAGAACAAATGGTGACCCGAGTGAGACAGAATTGCTTGGGAGGTCTGAGGAGCTCCGGGCGGATCCGGCGCTGCTGCAAGGCCTGGAGGAGGCGCAGCCTGAGGCCCACGTCCCCTGAAGGCACTGGGGGGGGGGTGCCACACACGAGGAGGCCAGGTGCTAAAGCGGGGACACCTGGGCCTTACCTTTGTGCTTCTGGAAGCAGGTCACCGAGCAGCTGCAACGACAGAGACCACAGCCCAAGTCAGCCCAGAAGGCGACGGCCTCTCCCGCAGAGCCCAGCCCAGACCCGGCCGGACACTCGCGCTCCCCGACCCCCACGAATTCCCCACTCACTAGGGCACGCAGCAGGCGGGGCAGCGGTACTTGGGCTTCTCGGAGCAGATCACGCACAAAACGGTGCTGCATTTGAACGACGCCATGGCGCCAGACCAACTGGCTCACGCCCTTCTCAAGCAGCAGCTCCTAGCGCACGCCCTTCCGCTCGTTTTCTAAACCAGAGCCAATCAGCGTTCGGCACTTATTGGCAGTCAACAGCAATGGATGGATCTTGCTCCCTCGTCCAGTCCTCATTAGTAGAGCGTCGATATACTCGATGTGCATCAAGTAGCTATCACCAGGTCTTGTCTTGATTAGGTCTCGTCGTCAAAGAACTTGTTATCTAGCCCTATCCCTATCTTTACGAGGCTGTGTGGCTTGGATCAAGTCACCACCACTCTATAGGACTGTTGCACGCGTATAAAAAGAAATAGAACTAAACCTCCTCCACAAACATTGGGTTCTCCTGTCCATCTCATCTCTGGCAATCAAACCGGAATCGACTGGTTCATGTAGCACACAGGAAACTGCCCTTCCCATCCTAGGCCACTCTTCCTAAAGGAATAAAAGACATTTCTTGAGGCTTGGCCCGGAAAAATGCTTATTAGGGCTCTAACTGTGAGACCTTCTCTGCGGAGGCACTGGGGACCTTCAGAGGTTAGAAGACGGTCTCTGTTCCCTAGGAGCTTAAGGCCTATAATGAAGGCAAAACTGGGGGAAGGAGAGAAGACACTCATTCTTGGGTTCATGCCTCTTCTGATCTGCATTTGCACGAACCTGAGAATTAGTGTTTCTGAAATTTGCCCCTAGACTCCTCTCTTGCCTCACCCCAGTCCCAGTGTAGATTGACCAGAAAGCAGATGACCTCTGGCCCAAAGGAGTGGATGCTGGGAAGTATAGTCTGGATGGATGGACTATGATGGGTCTTGAATGCCATCACAGACTTCAGGTAGAGACAGTCATGGGGTTCTTTTGTTTTAAGAGCCTGGGTCCTCTTCCTCAAAGCCAGTGTGAGCCCCAGCCTAACCATGGCTCTCACCTTAATTTCAGATTGGCCCTCCTAGGGCTTTAAGTCACACTCATCCCCACCAAGGGACTTCTCTTCTATGTTGGCTGTTTAGCTTCTGGTGCCCCCCTTAATAAGGAATTCTCACCATAGTTTCCATGTTTGGGGATGGATCTGGTACAACTTCAGCAGGTGCTGAAGTTTTCTTGGTTCAAACTTGTCCTTGGCTGTGTGACTTAGATGGATTGGTTATTCCCTCTGTGCTCCCTCTTCTATTAAAGAGGATGTTCAGGCTTACTTTCTTGAACTATGTAAGGTAAAGAGATCGTGTGTAAAAAGTAATTTGAAGAACTCTAAAATGTTATTTATGTGATACCTGGAAAGAGTCTAACTCCCCTGGATCTCCAGACCAAACCCTATGAGCACAGGTGACAGGGCCCAAGTCACTCACAGCCCAGGTCCTGAAGCTCCAATCTGCCTTCTACCTCTGTAGTCCTTTCGAGTGGGGAGTGATGATCTTCAGTATCATGGACTTGCTGTGGACGCTGTCCAATCTTCAGTGCTGAAGTAGCATGACCCCTCTGGCAGCCCAGGGTTCCCTGACTCCAACCCCCACCCAAGAACCATTGGGAATCCAAGATGCTTCCACGCTGACCCAATAACTCACAGTTCCTCATGTCCCTCAACAGTTGAACAACTGCTGGTTTGAACCTGCAGCATCCCAGAAGATCCAAGTTTATCTGGGTTAGAGAAGCCCAGTTTCTTATCCAGGGCCACACTTGAATCCTGTGTCCTGTAGGCACTTGTTGAAATTTGCCTGCTAAGAAGATATTGCTTCTTCTTATTGATGCCTTCAGATTTTTCCTATGATTTATGTGCAAAGACTGAGGCCAGGGAGAATCTCCATGATTTTCAAAGGCTTGACCACACCCCCAACCCACATACAAATCATGACTCCTCTATGTGTCAGTCTACAGATGGTGCACAAAAAGAGAAAATTCCTGGAATTCCTCCCATACTTATCCCCTACTGTGAAGATATCCCTCCCTCTACTCTGGGTGTCCCCAGTTTGCATTGACCTCTGTATACCTCCTATTCCTCCAATGTCCAGAAGAGGAGGTAGGCTCAGCTGTGATGGCTTTGAGGTTGGGGGATGCCAAGAAGCCCAGTACAACTCCCCTGGGTGACAACCAGTTCAGAAAAGAAAGACAAGTATGACTCTAGGCCCAGCAATTACCGGCTGCCTAGGTAGTCCTTGGCATCAACCTGAGATGTAATATGGCATCTGAAGAGAGATGAGGTTTTTCAGAGCTCCCTGGCCTAGCCAACAGAGGATTCTAGGGAGCCAAACCCAGAGCCAATACTAATTCCTGGAAATGGCCATGGGTCCCAGACCCATTCCCAGCACCACCAGAGGGCACTGCAGGTCAACTGGCTCTGGTAGAGAGACTGCTGGAATGTAGCCCGGGTGACACACCCCCTTGTGCAGGTGACTAGGTTGTCTGATCCGCAACTGTGGGTGCTGGCTGGCACCTCGAACATCACGAGGTGGTGAGAAAGAGCACTGAGAGTATGAGGGCAATGCTGGTGACCTGATGGGCAGGGATGCCTCCTGAGAGAAAGCAGGCAGTGCCCCAGCCTAAGGCTCCCAAAGCAAATGGCTGTCCAGGAGCAGGTTCCCATGGTGCCCCACCCTATCACCTTGAGTTACCGTACAGTCCCAGGAGGGCAGAGGTTCAACTGGAAACTGGCCCCCCACATTAGCCTAATAACAGTTGAATGTACTTCAGGAGCCTTTGGGTTAATAACTAGGGCACAGTCACTCAGTGACTGGTACCTTCACTGTCGCCCTGACGGGGAGAGCAGATGGTTCTAATCTCCCTACATATGTCACAAGTGTTGCCCTGATTGGAGGCCAGGGATTGATAAGGTTGAGCCCTATTAAATTTCAGTTCCTTTCTGCAGTTACAACACCTCAATCTCTCCCAGGATATGGGGGAGCCCAGGATCAGCACTAGAAGTGTCTGTGATGGGTTCTTAGTGACTGCTGACATGTTCTCATCTGGTAAATAAGAGAGATTAAAGTGAGTAAGGATGTTGTTGAGGGACCTGAACTTCTGGTAAGGTGGACTCAAGTAATTGATTTCCAACTCCTTGTGTGTTTTTTCATAATCATGAAGTTATAGCCATCCTCCAGCTCTAGACAATGACAGCATAACCTACAGTTAGACTTGAGAGGGAATTTCCAAAAGATGAAAGAAATGGAGAATAATTGCATTCTCTACCACTCCAGAGACAATAGAGGTCACCATTGGTTCCTGAAATTTTCACACTTTATCTGTCTTACAAATTTATATAGATCTCTCACCTACATTCCCTAGGCCACATAGGGGTCAAAGGAATCAGGAATGTCCCAACACATCTCCAAAAAGTCCCAGGTGGATTGGGAGTGGAGCCCCAGGCTTTCCTGAAAATTTAACACAGCTCTACCTCCACATGGTGGAGATCCACAGAAATTTTGCTAAGAAAGTGGAACCGACAGCCTAAGCTTCCTTTCCACTTCTTTTATAAATGAAGACAAAGAAGTGCACATGTTGGGCTGGGGTTGTGGCTCAGTGGTAGAGCGCTGGCTTCGCATGTGGAAAGTGCTAGGTTCGATCCTCAGCACCACATACAAATGAAACAAAGGTATCGTGTCCATCTACAACTAAAAATATATATATTAAAAAAAAGAAGTGTACATGCCTGTAATCCCAGAAACTCAGGAGACTAAGGCAGAAGGACTGCAATTTGAGGTCAGCTGGGCAACGTGGCAAGATTCTGCTTCAAAATAAAATAAGAAGGGCTGGGGATGTAGCTCAGTGGTAGAGCACTTGCCTAGCATGCACAAGCCCATGGGTTCAAACCCAGTACATTGGGGAGGGGGGAGAAAGAAAGAAGAGACAAAGACTTTGAAGACAAAAGTCACAAACCTGAAGAGGAGTGGTTCAAAAAGAATAAAAGGAATGGAAAGAAGAAAGGACACAGGCTGGCTGGGTAGGGAGTGGAGAAGGCTTGTTAGGGAGCAGCAGCCCCCTCAACCCTGAGGAGTAAGGCATGAATCACCAAGGGTGGTGTTGAGGGTTCAGCCTGACACTTCCTGCAGGGGAGAAAACATGGGGGCAGGAGGCAGAGGGGAGAAAGGTCATGGCTGTGGTCCGGGGGTGTTGAAGTTTCCTCCACAGTTCTTCATGAGGAAAAAAAAATTTTGGCAGTACCAGGGATTGAACCTAGGGGTGCTGTACACTGAGCCACATCCCCAGCCCCTTCTAGTTTTTATTTTGAGGCAGGGTCTCACTATGTTGCCCACACTGGCTTTAAACTTGTAATCCTCCAGCCTTAGCCTCTCAAATAAGTGAGATTACAAGTACCTGCCACCAAGCCTGTCTTCTTTATGGCTTAATGGCTCATTTCTTTTTAGTGCTGAACAATATATCATTGTCTAGATGCATTACAATTTTTTATCCTAAGCTAAGCTTTTCTTCCCGCCCCCTCAGTACTAGGGATCAAAACCAGGGCCTCACACATGCCAGGCAAGCACTCTGTCACTGAGCCACATTGCCAGCCCTAGACTATGAGTTTTTAAAGGTCTCAAATACCTTGGCATGTCACACAGCGGCCATCCTGGGCTGCCCTTCTCTCCAGTCAAACCCTTTTTTTTACATGCCAATCTTCTACAATCCTTTTACCTCCCTATACTCTATTCCCTCTTCCTGGAATTCTCTTATTTCCTTGTTGGGTTGAAAAATTCCTGCTCCTCCTTAAGTCTTAGTACAAGCTTCATGTCTTCAGGGAAACATCCTATAATTTTTCCTCTCGGGCAAAATTAGGCACATTTTCTGGATTCTGCATGCTTATTACTATTTCACAACTCCCTACAATTCATAGTAACTTGTATCTATCTCCCCCAGTAGCTATAGGGAAGAGACCTTCATCTATTCCCACATCCCCAGTGCTCATCTCAATTGGCTATCAGCTGAGATTGGTAAACACAGTATTTGCTTTGAGACAGGCTGAACCATGGAGCTTTGCCCCAGGTCCTGTTAGTGGCTATTAAAAGACTGAGGATGGAGATGAGCAGAAGATATTTTTAGTTTGAGACACATAGGAAATAGTGTGAACATTTTTATAAACTATGAAGCAGTTACAAATATTACTATTAGTTCATTGCTACTAGTTCTGCCTGAAGCTTGATTACTATTTTTTATACTAGGGATTGAACCCAGAGGCACTCTACCTGAGCCACATCTCCAGCCCTTTTTATTTATTTGTTTTTTTATTTTGAAGTAGGGTCTTGATAAGTTACTTAAGGCTTTGCTAAGTCGCTGAGGCTGGCTTCAAACTTGCAATACTCTTGCCTCAGCCTCCCCATTTGCTGGGATTATAGGCATTTACCACTATATTATAGGCATATACCACATATATCTGCCCAGCCAGATTACTGTTTATACCACTTAGGATACTATTGTCCTCAGCACAGAGGACTTTAATTTATTATATAAAGAAAGGAAATACAGCATGCAAAAAATCAAATGCTTTTCATTCTGAGTTTATTTATCTATCTATTTTCACAGTATTGGGGATTGAACACATGATCACTCTACACTAGCTACCTCTCCAGCACTACCACCCCTTTTATTTTTTTTTAAAAGAGAGAGAGAGAGAGAGAGAGAGAGAGAGAGAGAGAGAGAGAGAGAATTTTTTTAATATTTATTTTTTAGTTTTTGGCAGACACAACATCTTTGTTTGTATGTGGTGCTGAGGATCGAACCCGGGCCGCACGCATGCCAGGCGAGCGCGCTACCGCTTTAGCCAAATCTCCAGCCCCCCCTTTTATTTTTGAGACAGGATCTCACTAAGATGCTGAGGCTGGCCTTGAATTCTCGAATTTGTAATACTCCTGCCTCAGCCTCCCCACTTGCATGTACTACCATCTACCATAGCTGGCTATTCTCAGGATAATTATAAGGGATGAATACATTAAATAGTTATCCTCAGCTTCAATGGCACAATAATTAGAATAACATGAAGAATAGGATCTGCACGCTGGTAATCCCAGTTATTTGGGAGGTTGAAGCAGGAGGATCACAAGTTCAAGACCAGTCCTGGCAACTTAGCCAAATCCTATCTCAAAACAAAATAAAAAAAGACCAAAGATGTAGCTCAGTGGTAGCACACTCCTAAGCTCAAACCCCAGTGCTGGAAAAAAAAAAGAAGAAGAAAGAAAGAGAGAAAGAAAGAAAAGAGAAGAACAGAATCCGGGCCTGGAACTGCATTTAACATGAAAATTGCCTCAGGCAGCCACTGCCTGTTGTTGACTGAAGCAGTAGGTGAAGGGTGCATTAAAAATGTTCAGGGGCCATAACATTCTTGAAAACTGTTTACAGGTGATAAAATAGTGACCTATCACCTAGCTCTCCCTGTTCCTGTGTTGATTCAGATCAGTTTATTGTCTGCTGTTAATTGTTTTTAAGAGGAATCTACAAGATTGAGAAGTTTACTGCTCAATCTGCATGGTGACAGGAGATGATCAGCCTTGGTCAGGTGAGAACAGAACAAAGTTCATGAGAGCACACCATCAGGAGCCCGGACCCTGCACCTGCAGGCTGCATTGATGAGTGTTGACTCACCCCAGGATGAGGCTTCTGAAAATGAATTCCTGAGGCCTGCTCAGCCTCTGCTTGACTCCTGCCACCTGAATGCCTCTTTTTCCCAGGGCCCAGGTATGCCAGGAGAGGCTTATTAGAGCCCTAAGCAAGGTGGACTGCTTTGCAGAGGTGTAGACAGGCTGGCTCAGGGAATTCAGGCATTCACTCTCTCTGCATAGATAAGGTCTCCGATGCATTGGGTACTCACAGTGACAAATACCTCGTGGAAGAAAAACTTGACATGCATTTATTGTCAAGTGACCATTTAAAAATGTTTGATTTTTAGATAGGATTAAGATAAATATCATAAAAGATTATATCACTTGGCAAACTTTTATTTATAAAATACTAAGGTTTGGTTCTGCTTCCAAAGTAACTACATGGAAATGGAGGTGCCCACCTGCAATCCCAGCTACTAGGGAGGCTGATGCAGGAGGATCGCAAGTTTGAGGCCAGCCTGGACAATTTAGTGAAACCTTGTCTCAAAATAAATTTTTTGGGGGGTACCAGGGATTGGACTCAGGGCACTCAAACACTGAGCCACATCCCAGCCCTATTTTGTGTTTTATTCAAAGACAGGGTCTCATTGTTAGGGCCTCAGTGTTGCTGTCACTAAACTCGTGATCCTCCTGCCTCAGCTTCCCAAGCCACTGGGATTACAGGTGTGCACCACTGCACCTGGCTTCAAAATAAAATTTTTTATAAAGCAAAGTTGGGGAGCTCTGGGGATATGGCTCAGTGGTAGAACATTTATCTAGTATGAGCCAGGTCCTGGGTCCAATCCCTGGTACCTCTTTAAAAAAAAAGGTAACAATATGCCTAATCTCTACTTCCTCTCCCATTCATTCTGGCTTTGTCCAAGAGGCTACACACTTCCCTTCCAAAGTACTCCTGAGGGGGAATCTAGAAATACTATTCCAAAATTTTGTCAAGGAAATTATATAATAATTGAAAAACTTTAAAGAGTTATGGAACAAGAGTCATGCATACTATAAAATGTTAACTATCCTCCAATTTGTCTGAAACTTTAAAATGTCCCCATGTGTAGCTCAGTGGCAGGGCATGCCTAGAGTTCACAAGGCTATGTTAGATTGCCATCACTGCCGGGGAGGAAAAAGTTCCCATAAAAAGTCTTTGACTAGGAAGCACCATCGCCATTGAATGGGCCTGTGTTTCTTACTCTGGATTAAGTCTATTCACACTTTAGGCCTCAGATTTTGGGATGATTCAATCAGAGCTCTGTAGACAGAGGCCCAGGAAGAAAAGGATGCAGCCTAAGTGTGGTAAGCACACTGTGCCCTGCTCCACGAGGTAGAGAATAGTAGTTTTCAGGTTGTCCGAACCCTGAGTTACTCCATTTTACGAAGCAGTAGTTTGCCATGAGTTACTCCATTTTGAGTCTAAGTGCTGAGGCAGAGTGACTCTAAACTTTGTACAAGTAAACAACCACCATCAGCCTAGTCCAACCATAAGGAACAAACTGATAAATAGATTAATTATGCTAGTAAAAATGACAACCTGTAAACTTAACAAATTAATCAGAAGCACATGGATGCTTGGGCGTATCAAACTGATATTGGAAAAACCAGGCCCATGAGCTTATCCAACACACCAGACCATCAAATGAAGCTACCCGCTCACCAGAGGCCCATAAAAGGAAGAGCACTGCTGAGAGCCATAGCTAAGTAAGAATGACGCATGGCATGACCCAGGTCATTTGCAGTGACATTGCATGAAAGGTGACCTTGCTCAAGGACCAGGGCGGATCAGGGTTTAGGGCACTCCTTGGGTTTAGGGCGCTCCTTGGGTTTAGGGCGCTCCTTGGGTTTAGGGCCGTTCCAGGTTTAAGGTGTATCCTGCTGGGAATAGGGCATATCCTGCTGCCTCCAGGCACCCGCTCCTTGAGTTCCCGTTGAGTTCTCACGGGATTCAGAGAGTATTTTGGGATGCAGAGCCCAGTGGAAGTGTGGATTCTCCCAGAACGTGCGTGTAGAGTGCTGGTGTGAGTTCGGGAATAAAGAATTGCTGTTTGAATCTACAAGGCTGTGGTGGCTTGTGATTTTGTGCCCAGCCAGACTGCGGCAGAGCACCCCAAGATTGGACACAGCAGCACCCTGACCCCATCACCTGGTCATTCCTCATGAGGCTTGCCCAGAAAAATCTCCACAGTGGCAAAACTCCATTCCTATCCCTTGGGGATTCAGCACAGCATAATTCCTCTAGCCTGTAATGAGAACACAAAGTCCATTCCAAGCTGACACTTCTCTAAAACAGAAACTGCAGTCTGTCCAGACCCTCTGCCTTAACAACTTTATGAAGCTGGCTCATTAAAATCCCTATATGGGCTGGGTTGTGGCTCAGTGGTAGAGCGCTTGCCTAGCACGTGTGAGGCCCTGGGTTCAATCCGCAACACCACATAAAAAATAAATAAACAGGGCTGGGGATGTGGCTCAAGCGGTAGCGCGCTCACCTGGCATGTGTGCGGCCTGGGTTCGATCCTCAGCACCACATACAAAGATGTTGTGTCTACCGAAAACTAAAAAATAAATATTAAAAAATAAATAAATAAATAAACAAAATAAAGGTATTATGTCCAACTAAAAAATTAAAAAATATATATTAAAAAATCCCTATATGACCTTATATGACCACCTACAGTGACTCTTGACTCTTTGCATTCATTTCTCTCTGCTTGTGCTCTTGGCATAGCATCCTATAATACTACTGCCACCTTAACCCTTTTTTAATCTTTCTGTGAACTATATATATGCGCGCACGCACACACACACACACACACACACAATCATTGTGGGATGTATGCTATGTCACAGACATTAGAAATTAAAATTGGAATGGAATAATGATTGCCCGGCTTATTAGTATCAGGTGACCTACAAGTATTCAGTGAACAGCTCCTACTGACAGTGGTGTAGCTTGTGAATTGATTGTTATTCAGTAAATTCTGATATTGTGGAAAGGCACAAATGTGTTTGGTCTATGTTAATGGCTAACACACCACACTAAGTCCGAGTCCTAGAAGCCTCAGGACCTGAAGTTAACTAATAGAGGAGAACTGAAAAGAAGACACTACACTATTGGTAGTGTCTGACTCAGAGAAGTTGAATGAGTTACCTAAAGTGACCCAGCTAGCAGTGGTGGAGCTAGCACTTTGACCCAGGTCTGCTGGTACCAGTCTCTCGCTGCCCTCTCCGCCTCCTCTAGCCCAACAGTCCCATACTCTCCTCTGTCAAGGTGGTGGTCTCCTGAAAACCCCTAGGTATGTTTCCAAGTTAACTGGGAATTAGTTCTAATCATTTCAGTCTCAAACAGAAAAAGGAGGAAAATAAAAGTGTTACTAAAGGAATCAATAACTTGAAAAGGCTTGAAATAGTCTATGCTTTCTCAATGTTAAACAAATTCTACAGTCAGCATAAAAGAGAGAAATTATGTTTAAGAACAATCCTCCAACAATTCAGAGCTTAGAGAAATAAAGTTATTCCTACATATCTATGGATTCTACATCCATGGATCCAAACAACCACAGATAGAAAATTTGGGGAAGCCGGCCACAGTGGCAGACACCTGTAATCCCAGCAGCTCGGGAGGCTGAGACAGAAGGATCCCAAGTTCAAAGCCAAACTCAGCAAAAAGTGAGGCACTAAACAACTCATGATACCCTGTCTCTAAATAAAATACAAAATAGGCGTGGGGATGTGGCTCAGTGGCTGAGTGCTGACTGAGTTCAATCCCTGGTACCCCTCTCCCCTCAGAAAAAAAGAAAAAGCAAATTTTGGGAAGCCACTGTTTTGGTCTGAGCCCCTGAAGTAGGTTTCATCATTCCAGAGGAAATGAGACCAAACTCTTGCTAACTGCCATATATTCAAAATGAACTTTGAAAAGGACTAGTTCCTACCCTGTCCTCGACATCCTCCCTGAACCCCCAGGGGGGAAAAAAAGAGATTCATAGTAACCACTCAGTTTGGCATGATAAGGAAATCCTGTTATAATCCTTTAAGGCAAGTAACTTTGAAAATCTGCCTTTTGTTCCTTATTTCTGCTTCTGCCCTTTCCTATCTATAAAGCCAATCTCCTCTGTTCAACTAATCTGAACATCTTCTCTAAATCTTTAGATGAGGTTCTACCCACTTTATGAATCGCTAATAAAAGTCAATTAGATCTCTAAGTTTGTGGTGATTTGGGTTTGTTTTTGTTTTACAACCTTAAGAGTTTGTTTGGAGTGGGCAAGGTGGCACAGCCTGTAATCCCAGTGGCTCTGGAGGCTGAGGCAAGAAGATCTCAAGTTCAAAGCCAGCCTCAGCAATTTAGCGATGCCCTGAGCAACTCAAGGAGACCCTGTCTCTAAATAAAATAAATAAATAAACAACCAATAAAATAAACAAAAAGGCTGGAGTGCCCCTGCCTTCAATCCCCAATAACAAAAAAATATAGAGAGAAGGGGGGGGAGGGAGAGGGAGAGGGAGAGGGAGAGGGAGGGAGGGAGGGAGGGAGGGAGGGAGAGAGAGAGAGAGAGAGAGAGAGAGAGAGAGAGAGAGAGAGAGAGAGAGAGTTTGTTTGTTTGGAGGTTCTTGTGACCAAAGGCAGGAAGGGGAGAGAGACCACTGATTTAGGGTCCATATGACAGTAGCGGGAGGACAATCTGAGGCCATGCACTCAGGGAAGCTGATGTGCGGTTTCGCCCATGTTTCCTTGAGGTTTTCCCCAAAGCTTCAGGCCCCATCTCGCGCGGACCCTCCCCTATTTCGCTGGGCAGCGTGGGGCAACTCACAGCGCCACTCTGGGTCTGCGGCCCCCTCTACCGTATTGCTAGGGAAGAAAGGCTGGGTCTATAGTCGGGGTGTGGCCTCTGGGCCGAGTGGGGATCTCCCCGCCCACGTCATTTGCTTAACACCAAGCTGCACTACCCGCGTGCTGCATTTACAAACCACGGATAAGGATTTGGGCTTCGCTGTGAAGCAGGCCTTGCTTTGCTCAAGTACCCGCCCTTCCGCCCTGCTTTCTACTCAAGTCATCATTGAGGAAAGAAATTTGAGACTCGTCCTCAGACAGATAACCATGGATCTCCTTTTACTGTGTGCCCAGCCCTGAGCAGGCCCCGGGGCCGCGCAGTGGGAGTGGAAACACTGAGCAGGGCCTCTGCACCAAAGGACAGTAGCGCAGATCGAGGAACTCCCAGTCAAGCAGAGCAAGTCCAGGAGAGCCTTGGGGCGTGGACCCGCCCGGAATGAGTCTGGGCAGGCAGGATGCACCTGACCTCTAGCCCGAGCCCTGGGCTCCTTCCCGATCCCGAAAGCAGCCCCAACCTGTTAAGCGTTCCTGGGCCACGTGCGCTAGCCCTCCCTGAGTGGCACTGCTGTCATCAAAGTCTCCCCCTCTTGGTCCCGCCAGCTCCCAGGCAAGGTACCCGACCAGCCATCTCCCCCAGGCTCAGGGCCAGCCCTACCACCTCTGCCTCGTCCTCTCAGTAAGAAATTCTGGCTGAGGTATAGACAGTCGATCGTGCAAAGATGGCACCGAGCGCCTGCCCCTAAGGCGCTGTCCAGCCCGCAGTGCTGAAGCATTCTGGGCCCATCGGTTTGGGAACAGAGCCGCCGCCCTCCCCCACTGCTGGTTTGACTTCCCAGCCTGAGGCAGCAATCTCAACCTGGAGGGCTCCAAGTCGCCTCCACACAGGCTGCTAATACACAGGATTATCGATTGCCTCAGCAAGCTTAAACAGAAATGGCCTGGGAGGTGGAAGCTTCCCTGGAGAAGGGCCCGGGAAGTCCAAGACCTGTCCCCAGGCCAAGGATTTTAGAAGAGAGAACAGAACTCCATTTCTGTGCTCTATCCTGGAGCCTGTAGGCGTTTTCACACTATAGATACCTCACTGCCGGCTCTAGACCTGTCCTATGACTTTTGTGGGAGACTAAGCCCAGAGGAAGGTCCATGTACTTTCCAGGAACTCAAGCCTTCCTTCCAGCCTCCAAACCTGGCAAGCATTGCTACCTGTGGGGTGGACAGGGCCTAGAGTCATTCCCTGGAATTCCCGCATACACATGGCAGCAGTGAAGATGCCTCTCCCTCCTCTCTTGATGTACCCAACCAGCTTCCTTCCACAGATAACTAAAACCCCTTCCCTCTCCTCCAAAGCCAAGCAGGCAAAGAGATGAGATGTCCCCAGTGAAGGGTGCTGCAACTTTGGGTCTGGAATCTTGCCCTAGAAAGAGTAAATGACACAGTTTCTAGTGTGGTAAGTATTATGGTGATGGGAGAGATGTTGGAGAGCATTAAAGATGCTAGATACAGCTCCTGGATACAGCAAATTGGAAAAGAGGCCCATAGGACACTAGAAGGGGAAGTCAGATGACCATGCTGGTGCCCAGGGTCATGCCCTGGCTCATCTCAGGCAACCACGGGTTCACCCTTAGGGTCATCCAAGGCTCTGAGCAGGCCAGGAGAAAGCCTGATTATAGGCAAAAGGATTTTGAGAGTACATCCAGAGGAGGGGAGCCTGTGGCCAGCACTCATTTGGAAGATGCAAAAAAAATGTCATGTCCTGGTCTGAAGAAAAGTGTTCAGGGACCTCAGTCCAGTGCTTACAACCTCTAGGCAGCTGCAAATCAAAATGCAAAAAGCATTCTGGCTAGACCTAGGGTGCAGAGTCCCATGGTGCCATGGCTGGGCCCAGTTTACATAATGGGGTAAGAGCAGGTAGTAGGCCAAGAATTGATGAAGCCTTCCCAGAATGAAGATCCTTACTGTGCTGAATCATGTTGCTTGACCCTTGAAGCCTGCCCCCATCTTTATCGAGAGTGTATGCTGGTATAGTCTGGATAAATGTCTGAGGCAGGTGGTGCTGCTTGGCCCAAACAGGGGATACTCCTCTGTGGGACAACAGTGGACAATCAACCACAGGGGGGGAGGCCTAGCCTTCCTCATGGGCCCCACACCATGAACTCTGTGACAATGGATTTGAAATTACAGTCAGAAAACAATAGCATCATAGTGATTCTCTAAGGTAGACAAAGTGGTTATTAGCAAACCAATTAGGCAGATGGGGCAAGAAGGGACAGAAAGGACATGGGATATTCACCAAGGTCCTAGAGAAAGCCCTATAATCAACTTCTGATGTTCATCTCACTCCAATGCCCTTCTCCCTGTCCCTGTTCTCCAATTTATCCAACATTAATGAGAATCCAAACTTCTCTGGCCATCATGGTAGTTAACAAACTCCAAGCTCTTAAGAACAGAATCCCATAGGGGATCAAAAGGAGATTGTATGGACTGAGAACTGACATGTTACCCTTTGGCTAGCTTGTCAGTCATGACAAGGATGTGAAAAGCACTCGATGAGGAAAGGAGACTGCTGGGAATACTCTGGGGAAGAGGGGACCTGGAAGAAATGTAGACATTAGGATGTGGCTGCCCTCACACCTGCCGGGTCCTCAGGCAGTGAGCTACAAAGTGTGGCTTCATCTTCTTATTGCAGTTGTTGATCCACAGCTGGGACAAGCTATTGTTGGAGAAGAATGTGAATCCAAATATGTCAAGCAGGCCTGATAAAGAGCATGCTTGACATATTTGGAAAGAAGGGGAGAAAACCAGGAGCCACCAAGAGAGGGTTTTCCTGAAGCCCAGGGTGGCAAGGTCCTCACAAATTCAATGACTGGGTGTCCATGTGCACCAAAAGAATTTCATAATCAGGATAACCTGGGGCTACGTTGGGGAACATCACACTGGACAGTAGAGAAAATAGCATCTCCATGTATGGGTCCAGGGATCCTCATCTATTACAGTTTGTATCTGGGATGTCCCCCAGGCCGATGTGTTAAAGGCTTGATCCCCAGCATGGTGCTCTTGGGACGTGGTGGAAACTTTGAGAGCTGGGCCTGGAGGGAGGTCTTCATGTCACCACAGCCATGCCCTCAAGATTATGGAACCTCAGTCTCTTCCTCCTTCTCTCTTTCAATTCCCTGCTGTGAGGTGAGTGGTTCGCTCTACCACATACTCTAATATGAGGCACTGCCTCCCCACAGGAAACAGGCCAATTAATCATGGGCTGAAACCTCCAAAATTCTCCTTATAAGTTGATTATATTATTTATTATAGTGACATAAAATTAACATACCATTTCTTCTTCTGCCCCTTTTGTGAGCTCAGAACAGGCAGAAAGGCCCCTTGAAGAAGGAGGGTAGCCCCAGACACCAAGACCTACTAGTCTAATTTCTGATCTTGTTTCCTTGGGGCGCAGCCCCTTATGTGGGAATTTCTGAGTAGACTTTTAATGTCTTTCTCCTAAACATGCACAGAAATAGCCAAAGGTCATTAACTTTTTCATGAACTCCTGTAATGAAAGACAATAACCTCAACAGACAGCCTGGCACAATGATATGCACCTATAGTCTCAGCTACTTTGGGAGAATCACTAGGAATTCAAGATCAGCTTGGGCAACATATAAGACCCCTGTCCCTCCCCCCATCAAAAAAAATCAAAACAAGATGGTTGAGCATGCCCAGGGCTGGTGGAGCCTGGAGCCAGTGGCCCCAAGGCAAAGAAGCCCTCGTTCTCCCACCAAAGTCTGTGAGCAGCCACCATGTCCATCTTCACCCTCACCAACCAGATCCCCTGGACCAACGTGGTGGTGGTATGCATGAAGTGCATGGGTAAGCACTTCAAGATCGCCTGCTACAAGAACACAATGGTGAACAGCATGGTGGTGCACTCTTATAATCCCAGAGACTCAGAAGCTTTAAGCAGGAGGGTTGATTGCCAAGTTCAAAGCCAGCCTCAGCAATTTAGCAAGGCCCTAAACAACTCAGTGAGAACCTGCCTCAAAATAAAAAATAAAAAGGGCTGAGGATGTGGATCAGTGGTTAAACACTCCTGGGTATAAAAAAAGAAAAAAGAAAGAAAGAAAGAAATGAAAGAGAAAGACATAAGAAGATCTAGGGTAGAGGGAGTATCAAGGAAAGACCAGAAGGCCAGAATGTGCCTGTCACATTGAGAGAACAAGACGATCCCTGTGACTACAGTGACTTAAGTTTGAGCAGAGGATGAAGTCAGCAAACTGGGTGAGGTGATGCACACCTGTAATCCCAGTCTCAGGAGGCTGAGACAGGGGGATTCCAAGTTTGGATCAGCAATTTAGTGAGCCTCTATCACAAAACAAAATTTAAAATAAAAGGAACAAGGATGTAGTTTAGCCATAAGAGTGCCCCTAGATTGAATCCCCAGTACTCAAAAAAAATAAAATAAAATAAAATAAAGGATATATTAGACATGATGGATTTGCATTTGCTGATATTATTGGAGATGTTTCCCAGTTCTTGTGGTCACACTTGGAATTAATTAATAATAGATATATGAAAACAGAATAGAGAATCTAGAAATAGACTTAAATTTAATATGATTGATTTTTGACAAATATATCAAGGCAATTCAATGGTGAAAGAATAATCCCCTTCAGGGCTGGGGATGTGGCTCAAGCGGTAGCGCACTTGCCTGGCATGCGTGCGGCCCGGGTTCGATCCTCAGCACCACATACAAACAAAGATGTTGTGTCCGCTGAGAGCTGAAAAATAAATATTAAAAATTCTCTCTCTCAAAAAATTATTTTAAAATTTTTTTAAAAAATAAATAAATAAAAAAGAATAATCCCCTTCAACAAAATTTCCACATGAAAAAAATCCTCAATCACAAGGCTATACTATATGGAAAAAATAATTGTAAATGGATCTTGGACCTAAAAGTAAAATGTAAAACTATAAAGCTGAAGAAGAAAATGGGAGTGGTAGTTTAGGAAGGTTTTATTTATTTATTTTTTATTTTAGTTGCAGCTGGACACAATACCTTTATTTTATTTATTTTTATGTGGTGCTGAGGATCGAACCCAGAGCCTTGCACATGCTAGGCGAGCGCTCTACTGCTGAGCCACAACCCCAGTCTTGGGAAAGTTTTCTTTTGTTTTTTCAATATTGGAGATTAAAACCAGGGTTTTCTGCAAAATTCAGCAAGCACTCTACCATGGAGCTACATCCCGAACAGCTTTTTTATTTTTTTAGCTATAGATGGACAAAATACCTGTATTTTATTATTTATTTTTAAGTGGTACTAAGGCTCAAACCCAGTGTCTCACACATGCTAGGCAAGTGCTTTACCATCGAGCTATAACCACAGCCCCCACGCCCCAGCAGACTTTGTTATTTTTTTTAATTTGGAGATAGGGTCTCGCTATGTTGCTTAAAGCCTCACTAAATTGCTGAGTCTGGCTTTGAACTCATGATCCCCCTGCCTCAGCCTCCTGAATCATTAGGATTATAGGTGTGTGCCAACATGCCTGGCCACAGTCCTTTTTTTGGTACCAGGGATTGAACTCAGGGGCACTCTACCACTGAGCCACATCCCCAGCCCTATTCTATATTTTATTTAGAGACATTGTGTTGTTTATCACCTTTATCACTTTTGCTGAGGCTAGCTTTGAACTCAGGATCCTCCAGCCTCAGCCTCCTAAACTGCTGGGATTACAGGTATATGCCACCACGCCATGCAGCCCCAGCCCTTTTAATTCTATTTTGAGACAGTCTCACTAAGTTGCTGAGGCTGGCCTTGAATTTGCATCCTCTTGTCTCAGCCTCCTGAGTGGCTGGGAATGTTGGTGTATACCATCACACATGGTTATGTTTGGGAAATATTTCTTTAACATGATATAAAATA
Organism: Urocitellus parryii; assembly: GCF_045843805.1. Classification (NCBI taxonomy): domain Eukaryota; kingdom Metazoa; phylum Chordata; class Mammalia; order Rodentia; family Sciuridae; genus Urocitellus; species Urocitellus parryii. The sequence continues at coordinate 148,672,063 of NC_135537.1, forward strand.
CATAAACTATAAAATAAACTAAGCAAGTGAGAAATAAGTAAAATATTAAGTACAGGAAAAACAAACATTTTAAAAATCCAATCCTTTTGAACACTTTTTACCCCAAATGCTGCCTGGACATTACTACTGGACAGAAATAAATTAAATTTAAAACAACATCAGGATTAGGAAGGGTGGTTCATGCCTGTAAACTCAGTGAATAATCTCAGAGAGACTAAGGCAGGAGAATTACAAGTTCCAGGCTAGCCTCAACAATTTAGCAAGAACCTATTTCAAAATAAAAAACAAAAACAATTGGAATGTAGCTCAGTGGTTAACTGTCTTTGGGTTCAATCTCCAGTATCAAAAAAAAAAAAAAAACAAAAGAAAATATCAGGCCTAGCCCAAATCCCTAGAAACTACTCAGAGGGCCACTATATGTAGCTGTGTGACCTCAGACCAAGTCAGGGCCTGGTCTGCTGAACAATCCTGAGAGGTGAAAACAATAGGCACTTCCTAGGTACTCTGTATATAGGGAAAGTTGGGGGAAGTCCAAGAGCTGAGATTTAGGCCCTTTCCGTGTCCAGCTTGATTTGGGTCTCAGGAACCTGGTATTGCCAGAAAGGCCTGAATTAGTCTGTTTTTGTTTGTTTGTTTGTTTGTTTTTGTCATAATGAAACACCTGAGGCAAGCTATAAAGAAAAAAAAGATTGGGGCTGGGGATGTGGCTCAAGTGATAGTGCGCTCGCCTGACATGCGTGCCGCTCAGGTTCGATCCTCAGGACCACATACCAACAAAGATGTTGTGTCCGGCAGAAACTAAAAAATAAATATTAACATTAAAAAATATATATTTATCTAGGTCAAAATTTTGAAAGTTCAAGGGCATGGCACATGCACTGGCTCAGTTCAGATAAGGGGCTTCTTGGCTTTCATATCATGGCAGATGGCAATGATGGGAGTACATACCATAGCAAGAGATTACATCTCAATGCAGGAGACTCTGAGTCCCATAATCCTTTCCAAGAGCATTAGAACAGTCCCCATTGACCTAAGAACCTCTCACTAGGTTCCATCTCTCAAAGGGCCCATTGCTTCCCATATCACCATACTGGGTACCAAGCCTCCAACACATGAACCTTCAGAGGAAAAATTACATCCAAACCATAACAGGGCTCTTATCCTAATTCAAGGAGAGGATGGTTGGGTCTCTGTGGCCCATGATACATGAGTCTAACCCCTATGTTGTCTGTGGAATCAGAGCGTGTGACATGGTATTTCCACACCCCCAAGACCTGGGAGTTGGATGTTAGTGACAGGGTGGGTATTTGCAAGATTTGGATACAGTTCTGCTAGACGCATTTCAGAGTTGGAGCAGAAACACAGGGAGCAGAGGCCTGCACCGCCATGCTGACTGCCCAGGGAAAGCTCCAACGGTCACCCCAAACAGAAACCCAGTATGGATTGAGGTCAGGGGTATTGGACAAGAGTATGAGACAGAAGGCTGGAGTGAGCTTTGGGGGCAACATTGTTCTGAGCTCAAGTGTCAAGAACAACACAGAGACAAGACTTCATGTTCCTCAACTTCAGTGTCCCCAGGTTGAAAATGGAGTAGACAGCACTTACTCCAGGATTGTGGTTTGGTCAGAAGTGGTGGCGCCGCCTATAATCCAAGCGGCTTGGGAGGCTGAGGCAGGAGGATTGTAAGTTCAAAGCCAGCCTCAGCAAAAGCAAGGTGCTAAGCAACTCAGTGAGACCCTGTCTAAATAAAATACAAAATAGGGCTGGGGATGTGACTCAGTGGTTGAGTGCCCCTGAGTTTAATCCCTAGTACCCACCCCAAAAAATGGACTGTCCTGGCCTAATCACCTTGACTTGACCTGTAGTCAACCAAGTCAGGAGGAACACCCACCAGAGCCTTTCACCAGAGGAAGACAGTCACTATAGGTTTAGGGGGAAGGGTAAAGTTTAGATGACATTTAAATTAAAAAAAAAAAATTTAGGGCTGGGGATGTGGCTCAAGTGGTAGCGCGCTCGCCTGGAATGCGTGCGGCCCGGGTTCAATCCTCAGCACCACATACAAACAAAGATGTTGTGTCCGCCGAAAACTGAAATAAATAAATAAATTTAAAAAAAATAAAAATTTAAAGAGACTACGCACAACAGTGATGTGTGCAACGGGCCCAATGTTCTATTTTCCTTGGAAACTAGATAAATGTTTAATTTTAATTTAAACTAGATAAATGTCTAATTATTTTCCTTGGAAACTAGATAAATATGGAATGTTGTGTTCAGAAAACCCTTATCTGAAACTCCCCACTGGGCTAGGAATTGAGGTTGCCTCTGTATCAAAGTGACTTGGACCCTCCAGACAAGAGTGGGTGGGATACATCCTTCTTACTGATGTAATTTTGAACCAGAAAAGCTTTTGATGCCTTATGATTTCAGGGGGAAAAAAACAAAACACATTTCTCAGTAAGAAAGTACTAGTAACTCAAAGAAGGGGTGGTTATGACACTGTCCAGCTGCAGAGTCTGATGGGAGAAATACTGCTTCCTGCTGTTGGCGCCACTGGCATTTTATATAAATATATATATATATTTATATATATATATATATATATATATATATATATATATATATATATATATATATATTGTCTCCGCTGGATCAAAAGCAGGGCTGAGTGAAGCACTTTGCCCTACCCAATGTGCGGTCCTGGCATCCTCTGGTGCCCCTCAGTGTCTATGCAGACATAAGGGTCTATCAGCCTTGATTTCTACAACAAAGAGGAAAGGCAGGCAAAATTTCTATTTTGCCAGGGCCTGAAAAGACAGCAGCCCCTGTCCTTTCCCTTTCACCTCCATCCCACAAACCCTCCCCGGACTACTGGGGGAATCCTTGGGGATCAACAGAGGGGGAAGAAGATTGCAGGTCGCTGGGGTATGACGGAGCTTCCCTGGCAGAGCAGGCAGGGAAACTTCTGCTTTTAAATATTTTGAAATAGCAACCAACAAAAGAAGCGCAGAAAATCCCTACCATGTAGATAGCATGTGTGCTCTCCCAGCACACCCTTGATCCCCACAACTCCCAAGGTCCCAGCCACAGGGGCCAGGCTCACACCAGCAGGAGGCTGGGACCAGAGCTGTGGACTTTCCAAGTGTGTTTACTCACATTCCTATGTGTCCCCAAGGGAACGTCAGCTGAGACATTCCTAAGTGTCAGCTGAGAAAGAAAGAAGGAGGAAAAAAAAAAGCAGCCCCTGACAAGTGATTTGACATTCCCAGCTAGACCTCGATGTTGTCACTAACAGGTCTGACACAGTCAGGTCATTTTGCTCTCCTTTTGGATGCAAATAGTCTCCTAGAATACCAACCTCAGATAAGGTTACTCTGGGGCTATGATAAAATGAGACAAACAAGACCACTTCATAATTTTGTCTAAGGGTAGACAAAATCAATTACCATGTTATCTGTAAAATACCAAATATACCTCTCTCTTGGCTAAAATGAGTAATTGCTATTTTTAAGAGCTTTCTTGAGAGATAATTCATGTATCACACAATTCTTCCATTTAAAGAGCACAATTCAGTGACTTTTAGTAAATCCAGAGTTGCATAACCATCATGACGCCTGTTAGTCTATTTTTCAATATTATAATAAAATACCCGAAGAAGACCACTTTATAAAGAAAAGAGTTTTTGCCTTATGGGAAGCTGACCAGACAGCATGACACAGCTTCTTTTTTGGTTGTTGCTGTTTTAAATTTGGGGATTGAACCCAGGGATGCTTGGCCAGTGAGCTACAACCCCAGTCCTTTTTCATTTTTTTGACACAGGATCTCACTAAGTTGCCAAGGCTGGCCTCAAACTTGTAATACTCCTGCCTTAAACTCCAAAATTTCTGGGATTACAGGTATGCACCACTGCATACACAGCTCACAGATTCTTACCGAGACTTCCCCTTGGCTGTAATGCATCATGGTGGGAGCATGTTCATGTGTCTGGTTTATGACTCTCTTTTGTGGGTGGAGGTACACTGAACTCAGAGACACTTGACCACTGAGTCATATCCCCAGCCCTATTTTGTATTTTATTTAGAGACAGGGTCTCAATGAGTTGCTCAGCACCTCAACTTTGCTGAGGCTGGCTTTGAATTTGAGATCCTCCTGCCTCAGCCTCCCAAGCCACTAGGATTACAGGCATGCACCATTGCACCCAGTTTGGTTTCTGTCCCTCAGAAGAACCTCTTCTTCTTCTTCTTCTTCTTCTTCTTCTTTTTTAATGGATCAGGGCCAATTTTATTCAAATGCTCTGAATTTATATGGAATATGTTAATTGCTTTTAAAATGTAGGTCACCCTTTACATAATGGCTTTATTATTTCATCTTTCTTTTTTTTCATCTATTTTTTACTGTTTTTTAGTAGACCCAGAATCTAGGGTTGTCCAATTAGGAGCCTCTTACCTACTATTCTGAATAAGTTTCTTTTCAATATTCATGACCAACATATGGCTTCTAAAAGAAAGGCTTTGGGTCTTTTCAATTACTTGCCGATAAAGTGAGACTGCACTGTTACTCATAATCACACAACCTCATTTAGAATAAATCTGGGATCCAGTCTTTCATTTCTAATCAAATTCACAATCCACTTCTCAACCTCTTCTGGAGTTATGTTCAGTTTAATCTACCAACATATTAATACTGATACACTGGTGGATATAACCAAAAGTCTCAAATATGGAAGAGATGGGGCATTTTCAATGAAATTCTCATGACAAGCTACCAAGTCATCCACAGCACTGATGCACATCCCCTCAGCATCTTCTGAGCCCTATTAAAGTCAAAGTTAACATACAGGCATTCAACAAATTCTGTAATTGGGTCTTTGGATGTGTGAGACTCTGACTGCATAACTTTTACTAGATTCTTTAGCATTTCCATCATTGTCAAACATCTTTGTTCATTATGACTGCAGGAGTCATGTGGCAGAAAATATGTGAACACACTGCCTGAGCTGCCTTAAGATACTGTGGCTGGTAAAGGAAGAAATCAATCATATTATCACAATCTTTGGAGTGGTTGAAGAAAACAAGAGACCATAAATGAGCCATGGTCACTGCTGAAGAGACTGGAGTGGAGAACTCACAGAATAAATACCTATGTCATTTCTCTTTTAAATATGTAAGTGTCTTTCATGGCTGCATTCCAATTCTGCATTAAGAATTCAGAAGCCACTTTTCCCCAGAGAGAATTCAAAGCATTTCTATCTGTTGTTGGGACCAAAGCTCTAATAAAGTAAAGATATTCTGCTGCTCCTGTGTAATTTCCACATTCATATTGGAATTCTGCATACCAGCAGATTGTATCTAAATCTTCCTGCCTAAATCCATGCTTGTCTGGCAGGTAGTCCAATAATATCTGACCATCCCTGGCTGACTGCATTTGCCTTGCAGTTTCTGGACTGTCAAACATCTTCACAATTGATTCTGTTTGTGCCTGAAGCTATTCAGCTGTGCAACAACTGTGGTTCTTTTCTCTCTCTCTCTCTCTCTCTCTCTCTCTCTCTCTCTCTCTCTCTCTTTCTCTCTCTCTCAAGTATGAAGAATATCATCAGAATAAAGGTTTTTGGCTGGAAATATGGCTCTGTGAATGAATGCTTGCCTAGAATGCACAGATACCTGGGTTCAATGCCAGTACTGGGAAAAAAAATGTACCCATCCATAACAAAGTCTACCTTGTTAGACCAACTAAGAAGATGCAATTTCCCTTATAATAATTCTTTTTTGTTTTATATCTCCCTATCAAAGAGAAACTCAAGATGTGGAAAGAAGATGCCCATCCAAAAAGTGTGTGATGTGATTAGTCAATCAGACACTATATCTTGTGAAAGAGGACAAGTCTGTGTTCACAGGGACTCCACTGTAATGATCTTACTGAATCCTAATCACATTTCACAGGCCCCACCTCTAAATGCCATCGTTGAATTAAATTTCTACTCTCTTGACATATGACTTTGGGTATTGAACACCTGCATATCCTCTGGGAGACAAACCATAGAACCATGTCAAATTTAGAACAGTTTTTTGGGGGCTGGGGATGTGGCTCAAGCGGTAGCGCGCTCACCTGGCATGCGTGCAGCCTGGGTTCAATCCTCAGCACCACATACAAACAAAGATGTTGTGTCCGCCGAAAACTAAAAAAAATAAATATTAAAAAATTCTCTCTCTCTCTCTCTCTCTCTCTCTCTCTCTCTCTCTCTCTCTCTCCTCTCACTCTCTCTTTAAAAAAAAATTTAGAACAGTTTTCACCCCAAAAAGAAACCTTGGCCATCCGCCAATCATCACTTCAAAATCCTACCATCCCCTCAACCCTAGGCAGCCACTAACCTTTCTGCCCTATATATTTGCTTACTTTGAATATTCCATATAAATGGATTCACATACAGGTGGTCCTTTATGATATGTGTGGTTTTCTTTCTCTTAGCATAAAATTTTGAAGTTTTATACTCATTATAGCATGTATCACTGGGATGGTCAGTTTCATGTGTTAATTTGACTGGGCCACAGTGTACCCAGATTGGAGCAAACATTATTCTAAGTATTTCTTGGAGGATGTTCAGGATGAGATTAGTATTTAAATTGGGGGATTGGGGACTGGGGATGTGGCTCAAGCGGTAGCGCGCTTGCCTAGCATGCGCGCGGCCCGGGTTCAATCCTCTGCACCACATACAAACAAAGATGTTGTGTCTGCTGAAAACTAAAAAATAAATAAATAAATATTAAAATTCTCTTTCTCTCTCTCTCTCAAAAAAAAATAAATAAATAAATAAATAAATAAATAAATTGGGGGATTGGGTCTATAGTTCAGTGGTAGAGTATTTGCCTAGCATGTGAGCATCCCTGGGTTCAATCCCAGCACCATTAAAAAAAAAAAGTGTGTGTGTGTGTGTGTGTGTGTGTGTGTGTGTGTGTGTGTGTGTATTTGAACTGATAGACTGAGTGAAGCAAATTGCCCTACATAAGTTGAAGCCCTGACTAGAACAAATGGTTGACCCTCCCCTGAGTAAGAGAAAATTTCTCCTGCCTGGATATGAATGAATAAAGAACAGGTGGCACACATGAACAATGAAATACTATGCAACCATAAAAAGAATGAAATCCTGTCATTTACAACATGGATGGAACTGGAGATCATTATGTTAAGTGAAATATGGGCAAGAAAGATAAGTCCCACCTGATGTCCCAAGTGGAATCTGCAAAAGCGATCTCACAGAAGTTGAAAGTAGGACAGTGAAAGGCAGGAGAGAGCAGGCAGGAGAGGGACAGGAAAAGACTGAACAATGAAAACTATGCCACAGTTAAAAGCAAGAAGTTCCAGTGTGCTCTTGCTCAGTGGGGTCACTATAAATAGCAATAATGTCCTGTATACTTCAAAAAGTTATAAGAAATGATTTTTTAAAGATTCGAAAAGTATTCACTACATAGAAATGACAAATATTTGAGAGATGGATATATTTAACCTGATATCAATATCAATCCATGTATACGGGTGCAGAAACATTCTGTTAGCCCACTAATATGTATGCTTTTTCATGTTTTTATGTGTCAGTTAAGAATTTAATTTAACTTTAAAAATAGGCTTGTGGGTAAAACTCAGTTGTAGCGTGTACAATAGCATGTGTGAGGCTCTGGGTTCAATCCCTCGAACCAAAAATAAATAAATAAAATTAAAATTAAATTTTAAAAATTAAAAAACATTGATAGTAAATGAATGTCAAGCTTTCCTTCCACAAGAAATTTGTCATCTTAAATACCCCAACACATCGGAAACATTATCTGTGTAGATGAAAGTGAAGGCCCAAATTCCCTGAGTCCACCTGCAGATCAACCCTCCTTGCTTAGGGCTCCAGCAAGCATCTCCCTGCCCTAGTTTGTCTCTGGGAAAAAGAGGCTTTCGGGTACCAAGCAGGGGCTTGAGCAGGCAGCACAGGAATTCATTTTCAGAAGCTTCATCCTGGGATGGGTCAGTAATTCCTAACAGGATCTGGAGCTGGAGCTCAGTGGTAGAGCTCATGAGTAATGTCTTCCGCTCCATACCTAGCATCAGAAAACAAAACCAAACAAATACACAAAACCCACCCCAATCCCTAAGAGTAGTTGGCAGCCTCCACCAACAGATGCTCTTGTGAGCTTTGTTCTGCTGTCAACTGACCACCACCTGTGAGTGGTGCAGACTGAACAACAGACTTCTCAATCTTACAGAATCCTCTTCAAAACAATAACGAACAGCAGAAAATAAATCAATCTGAATTAACACAGGGAAAGATGGGTGGAAGTTGACTATTGTTCCAAATGTAACAAAATAAGCAGTTTTCAAGGACACTGATTCTCCATAACATTTGAAATCCACACATAACTTAATGCTTCACATCTAGCCAGGTGATACCATCAAGGTGAGACAATTTCTGAGTTAAACATAAATGCAAGCTTGGCTCCAATTTCTTTGTGATTATTGTACCAGTACGCCATTGAATTTTATTCAACTAACACAAATATAAAGAGTACAGAGAGCATTAAACTGGGCATGATGTATTTTATTTAGAGCAATAAAAGTTCCCAGGGCTGAGGCTAGTTGCAGCCAAACAGTCTTAAGTCTATAAAAAGCTTGCACACGATTCAGCAGGAATGACAATGCTGAACTAACACTAATATCTGCACAGTGCTTTACAGTTTATAAGTTCTCCATCCTCCTTTCCATATTTCTCAGTCTAGAAAACTGAAGCTCAGCTTCAGCCTCAGTTACCTGCAGACCAGGGGGCATGGCACAGGGAGAATGAAACAGTGCCCTCCTAAGCCCATCAATCATATACAAAACATAACTGCTAGCCAGGCATGGTGGCACATGCCAAGCAACTTGGAAGGCTGAGGCAGGAGAATCACAAGTTCAAGGTCAGCCTCAGCAATTTAGTGAGGCCCTTGGCAAGTTAGCAAGACTCTGTCTCAAAATAAAAATAAAAAAGGGATGGGGATGTAGCTCGGTGGTAAAATGGGTTCAATCCCCAGTACCCAAAAACAAAACAAACAAGCTGGGGGTAAAAAAAACGGAACTGCTGCAAGTATAACATAAGCAGGCAAGGTAATCTATGAAGTTATAAACACCTTAATTTCTCCTTTTATAAAGCCCATTGAATAGCTAGGAACAGTGGTATACACCTACTAAGCCCAGTAACTCAGGAGATTGAGGCAGGAAGATGGTTAAGTTTAAGACAGCCTCAGCAACTTAACAAGAATCTGTCTCTCAAGGGGCCAGGGTTGTGGCTCAGTGGTAGAGCACTCACTTAGCATGTGTGAGGCACTGGGTTTGATCCTGGCACCACATAAAAATAAAAACAAATGAAATAAAGGTATTGTGTCCATCTACAACTAAAAAAAATATATTAAAAAACAAGAATCTATCTCAAAATAAAAAATAAAATTAAAGAGGGCTAAGGGTATGGCTCTGTGGTAGAAAGGCCACACATGAACACACAAAAAAAAAGCCCACTGAGGGCTGGGGATATAGCTGAGTTGGTAGAGTGCTTGCCTCGCACGCACAAGGCCCTGGGTTCAATCCCCAGCACCACACACACACAAAAAAAAAAGCCCACCGACTACCAATCTGGGCTGTTGTTTCAACTATGAACCGAGCATGGTGGCCACAATGGAACACATGCAGGTCCCTGTGCTGCAGGGCAGTGGGGCATATACACATCACTTGCCATAAAATGTGGTGAACACTCAAAGCACTTGGGAAACCCAGAAAAGATGCTTAATTCAGATTGAGAGAGAAAAGATAAGGAAAACATTTGCTGGAGAAATGAAATTTGCCTGAGGGCTGAAGGAACCTAGAAACCCTACAAAAACAGTAGGAAAATTCTGGACAGAGAGAACAGAGTATGGGAAGGCTGAAAAGGTTCTGAATATTTACAAAAGTTGTGTGACTCAAAAGGAAGAGAGCAGGGAGGACCTGGATAACATGCTGGGGTAGCTAATAACTAAAAATTCATGCCTGATGAAACAGATTAAATGTACTTTAATGGCTGACACAGCGATTAGAATATACCATACAGGCTTACCTAGGTGATTTAAATTCTTCAAGGAGTCTCTGTCCTCTTCCAAATGTTGAGTAAGAAATATCAGCTACAGATGAGTCACCTAAGGGGAACAAAAAAACAGCATTGTCCACTGGTTGGCCAAGGCTTTAGATTTGAAAAAGCACCTCAACAGGAAAAAAAAAAAAAACACATGTGCCTGTGGTTACAGAAGTAGACAAAGAAATTCCCATTCTGCCAAGGAATCTGGACACTCACCCTAATAGCCCTATTTCAAGAAAAGAAAACCAAAGTTAGAATGAGTGAGTTCAATTTAACAAACTGTCTTGGAGTTTGAAAACTGTTTCCCAGAGATGCTGAGGCTTGGGGACTAATTTTTATAACTGCCATGACCCCTGCTTCTCAATTTTCTGGCCCTGTTCTGTAAACTCTTTATCAGAATCCTTGGGCTTTTAGTATGAGCACAAATTGCTTTTGCTGCCTGAACCTACCTCAGAAGTTTCTCAAAGGATACAAACAGCCCATCCCCTTTGCTATGAATCTTCAATACCCTTTTGTTGGTCCCAGAAGAGCTGCTTTCAGAGACCAGAAGAGAACGACACTCGGGAGGATTGGATAGACAGACCCAACAACAGATGAGTTCCACACTGAGTTGTGAGGACCACCAGGAGCAGCAAGATGAGCAAAACCACCTAGCACAGGTGAACTGATGGCTCCAGACAGAGCAATGGAGGAATCCCAAAACCATGACCAGTGAAGGCACCTGCCAGAAGGGTCCACACACTTTCAAACCCATCCACCGCCTTCCCCTGCTCCTCACCTACATTTCTCCTTTCCTGAAGGAAGCTGCTCTATCAGTGCCACTATGACAACATGTCTCCCCGCTGCTGATGTCCAGGGATAAGAAAGTTGACACTTGCCCCACGACTCCTTCCTTTTCTTTTCACTCAGTCTATATGAAACTCTTCTGATTTCTTTAATTACTTACCTTCTCTGTTTCTCAGTCTTTCAAATGTGCCAAAAGCTGAAATTGTTTGTTTCATGGTTGGATGAGTTTCAGGTTTGCGTTGCCCTGAAAGAGACACACTCAGAAACAGCACCCAGATCTTAGTGGCAGCACTGCACACATCCCCACCCAAGCCAGACTTTTGGTTGGACGCTTGTGTATCAGGTTGAAGGACGTGGGTGGGGTGGGAATTGATGGGAAGGATGCTTAAGATCAAATCCACAACAAAACCAAATCTTCTCTGCCCTCAAACGGCAGCGCTCAGATTAAGGACCACTGCCCTAGGTGCTAGGGAGCCATTGACTATGCACCAGGGGATTGGCTTGGTCCAATCTGATTTCCAGAAACCTCGCCCTGGCGGGAGCGGACTACTCCGTAAAGAGCCACTTCTTGCCCTTAAGTTTTCCTCAAGGAGGGGCTTCGGAGGACTGCAGCGAAAGGGGAGAGGTAAAGAGGGAGACGTTCGGGAACCCAGGCCCTCCAACGCTGCTCTCAGCTGGGCAGGACCACCTGCAATTTTCATTGCGCGGCTGTTGAAAACCACTGCTTCAAACAGTGGACGAGGGAAGAGGAGTTCTGATCATGGAGGCGATGGAGCCTGAGGGTTTGGGGAAGGCCTCTGAGGACACCGAGGAGCAGCCAAAAGGGAAGACGATTTAAAACACTCAGCAAGGAGTGAGTGGACCCTCTCCTGCTCTCTGGGGCCAGACAAAGCATTTGGGCTTCCTGGAATAGATGGTGTTCAGGACGCTGTCTCCCTGCGCTGGCCCCAAGCCTTCCAGTTCCCGCGCGATTTCTTCCCCACCCTCAATTCCCACGCACGGGTCCTACCCAGAGCCAATCAGCGCTCGGCAGAGCCTGACAGGGAAAACCAATCGATTGATCCTGCTTTGTATTCAAGACCTAGGAGCAGAGGGTCGTGGACTCGATCGGTGGCAGGTCTTGGGTCTGGGACTAAGTTGGGTGGCAGTCGGAGGGAAAGCTTCCTTGGCGTGGAAAGAGGTTGACCTCAAATAATTCAGGTTCTAGAAAGACGGTGTTTTTCCCTAGTCCTTCTCCTGCCTTTTGGTGTAGTTTGGGTCAAGTCAATCTATTCTCTCTGGGTCTGTTGCTCTACCTATAAAATGAGGGAATGGATCAAAGTGAACCCTATAGTCCCTCTTCTCCCTGCCAACGCACGATCAGCGATCAGCGACCGCGTCTCTCCATTTGTCATCAGTGGTCTCCCTCTGGCCTGGTGGTCGGAAGCTTTGCCCGCAGTAACAACACTCCAGACAGCCTTTTCCCAGTCCTGGATGCCATTGCTGGGGAAATGGAGGCATAGGAAAAAGAAAAATGGGATTTGCTCATTGACAGATATTTATTGTGCTTCTGTTATATGGCACCATGCTGGTGCTGGAAGAAAGGCGTGGTCCTTGCATCCCCAGTTAAGGCTACCTTTCCCCTCATCAGACCCTGAGATCCCGACAGAGTTACACTCTCATCAAGCTGCTCTCATCAGGAACTGTGCTCTCTGTAGTGTCCATACTGATTCCTCCAGAGACCTGCAGATCTGTACCACTGCCTCTCCCCACACCTCACCTCCCAACTCCAGGCCCACATGGGCCTGGGCTCCTCTTGGACTCCCAACTTGGCCACCAGCTCTCTTCTACTCACAGATCTACAAAAGAGCCATGGAGACCAAGACTCCAGTAGCACTTCCTTCCCCGAAGAAACGCTCTCATCCTGGCTGTCCAAACCTTGGAATCAGCACTTTGATTGTGTTAGGTGGAGGTGGCTGAGGAACAAAGCACCAAGCAACCCGCCAGCGCCCAGAACCACCAATCAGGCACTGACAAAACCGCCTGTCAATCAGTGGGGTCTCCTGGCCAATCCTGTGTCTTAGCCAACTCCCCCCCCCCCACTACGTCCCAAGCCCTCCCCTCCTGCTCTAAGCCCAATAAAAATTCCAATTCGATTCAGCCCCTGCTTCTCCTTGGACCCATGAGGGTCTCACCTGGGAACAAAATCTCAGTAAAGGGCTGGGGATGTGGCTCAAGCGGTAGCGCGCTCGCCTGGCATGTGTGCGGCCCGGGTTCGATCCTCAGCACCACATACAGACAAAGATGTTGTGTCTGCCGAGAACTAAGAAAAAATGAATAAATGTTAAAAAAAAAATTCTCTCTCTCTCTCTGTCCCTCTCACTCTCTCTTTAAAAAAAAAAATATTTTTTTTAGTTTTCGGCAGACACAACATCTTTGTTTGTATGTGGTGCTGAGGATCGAACCTGGGCGCGTTACCGCTTGAGCCACATCCCCAACCCAGCCTCTTTTTTTAATATTTATTTTTTAGTTGTAGTTGGACTCAGTATCTTTACTTTATTTTTATGTGGTGCTGAGGATTGAACCCAGAGCCTTGCACGTGCTAGGCGAGCGCTCTACCCCTGAGCCACAACCTCAGCCCTCAGCAGCCTTTTAAAATCTGCCTCCTTTTGGTCACTGCTGTCTGACCTTACAGATTGAACCAGAATTCACCCAACCATCCTTGAAAGTGAACTGCCTCCACTGGGCTAACCACCCAGTTGGGATTCTTTTGCAGAGGTTTGTCTTGAGGTGATCAGAGAGGTCAGAAACATTGGCCATTAAGGCTTTACCAACAAAAAATGTCTGCAAGGACAGGAAAGCAACTGAGAGGCATCTCAAGTCAGGTGGCCTAGATTCCAATCCTTGCTTTTCCCTTTCTGATCATGGTCCAGGATTTATCTTCCACTAGCAGCATCTGTAAGATGGATATCATCAGAGCACATTCCTCACAGAAGGATGAAATGAAACGATGTGCATAACTTACTGTGCCATGCCTACAGTACTCGGATGATAATTGGAAGCTGTTATGACTATATTCAGAAAGAAAGAGGCCTCCCAAGCTCTAATCCTTGATGACAAGTTGCCCACTTTTTGTTTCTGACCCCATTCTTCTGGCATCTCAGCCCAGCTGAGCAGCTGGATCTTAGCAATATCTGGATTCCTGGCTCAGAAGACGAAGCCTAATTATGTGAGTTGATAAAGGATGCCAAACATGAAGGGTAAGGGAAGGCCAGGTGAGGTGCTGGGCCTCAGAGCTTTAGTCACACACTCAAGGAACAGAGCAGTCCCTGCCACATATACCAGGAAGGCTGCAAGATAGAAGAGGGAAGGGAGATTGTCAACATGAAATGTGATGTGCCAAATCAAACCATCCCCTAGGGCCTACCCTGGAGAATTGCATCCTCCCATCATCTCTGGGCCCCCGGGGAAGCTGCTTTCAGACCCTCTCTTCCAAGGTCAGTGGACACCAGAAATGATTATTTTAGCAGAGCACCCTAGAGCACCCCCGGCATTCTCCCTTGCTCCACCTGCCACTTGTGCCTCGCCTAATGGAGAGGAAATTGCAGAGCCTGGGCTGTGGGCTGCACAGATGGAGTGGAGGTTTACTGAGTCCATTCCCAAGGGGCCGAGGGTGGATTTTGTAGAGAATCTCTAGCAAGGAAGTGTATATTTTAAGCAACTGCTGGGAGTAGTGGTTGGGTTCTGGTCTGAGGAACAAACATTCATTCCTCACAGGACGAAAATCTATCATCGTTGGCGCAGAGCATAGCCCTCACTGGTCACCCAGTAGACAATGTCCTCCAGGGTATGGCCCACTGACCCTGAGCAGCTCAGCCTGGGTTCCCCCATCCCACTCTCCAAAGACCTTTCTCCTCCTCCCCAGCATGCTTGGTGACTGTTTGACACCATGGTGACACCTGTACAGACCCTCACTAGCTGATGTTCTAAGGTAACAGGGACTCACCTTGCCTCCTGCCCAAACTCCAGTCCAAGAGGAGACCCTGAAGTGACTACTCTCAGGGAGAGTAAATGAGCTCTGGACAGAAGAACAGGAGTCCCATATCTAATGCATGACTCCGACCTGTCCCTTTCCTTCTGGGTGTCCATCTCCTCACCAAGGCAGACTAGGGGACTCCTGGTCTGCAAGGATTTTCCTTCTGCCCACATCCACCCTTGGGAAAGTTGGGATGGGAAATGAGACAGGTTTGGTTGGGAGATGTGATCAAATTCATTGACAGCCAAGGAGGGCTAGTAGGTGGGGAGGTAATTAAAGCACCAGAGTGCCTGTGAAGTTGACTGATTTAAAGGTAGAATTCTAGGTACCAGGTGGCCTGCTGAGGCCAATGCCTTTCAGCACAGAAAATATTCCTGAAAGGTGATTTCCACCGAATGGGTCAGCCCTGAGGAAAACAGGACCAGACAAGTGAGGCTAAAACTGGGATTTGGTGCCCTGGGTTACCCCTCATCCTTCATGGGACCTGTTTCAGAAAAGCCTGGCCCTGGTTTATGAGAACCAGCTGCCAAAGGTGGAAGGTGCCATGAGACTGAAGAAAGAGGCAGAGGTCCAGGATTGCACACAGTGCAGTTTATTAGGTACTTATGGGGAAAAAACATGTCAGAGGCAGCAGCAAGACAGGAAGATCCTCACAACCCCAAGTCAGGAGAAATGGGTTTACATGCTAAATTAGACCAGTGGGCATGTGTAACATCACTGAAGAAACAGTGTGGACATCAGTGTCTGGCACAAAATTCTTGGCTGACTGTCTTAAGCACTTTGCTTATCCTATAGGGTTTGGAATGCATGCCAAGTTTACCTGGTGGGCAAGATAGTTGTTATAACCAAGATATCAAGCTGGAGGGCTACAGGGGCTTTCTTCTTGCTCTGGGCTTACAGAGGAGGCAGAAATAAAGGATGAGGATCATCCACCGTGTGTGGGGATGACTGCTCTGCACGTTGCCCCTTGCTTCTCTTGATGCTCCCAGCCTCATAACCAGGTGCTGGTGTGGGATTCTTTGGGTGATCATATGGAAACACTCGGTCTGCCAGTCATTTAATTTGGCAGGGTTCCTACCTTGGGTAGGAAAATTCTCTCCCAGTGGCTCCCTGAAGTGGCTCTTCATTTTCCCTCATTCTATAAGGCTTGCTGGATGTGTTTGGATTCACATTCTTCCCCAACAGCAGCTTGTCGCAGCCTCGGGTCAACTACTGTAGTGGGAAGCCAAACCAGCACTTGGTGGCTCACTGCCTGAGGACCCAAGAGGTAGGGCCCTGCTCATGTGTTTCTTGTGACTGCCAAGCCAGCCAAGGAGTAGGTGGTATGTTGGCCCTCAGGCCACAAGAGCCCATGCCAGTTCCTCCAAGAGGGTCATGTTGTTGAGGGCCAGGAGTGGTTGTTTATTAATTACCAAAGGAATCAGAGCAGTCTGGATCTGACCTAGGGGACAGAATCTGCTTTCTAATGGATGAGATGGAGAATAGGGAATAGAGAGGAGAGCATCACAGTGATCAGAACATAAAAAGTCAGTCATTGACCTTTCATTGGTGACTGCCCCATATCCTCTCAGTCCCTTGGCCTTCCCATCTACTTCAGTGGGTTTGCTAATACCTCTAGGAGGTCACTGTGGTACCCAGGGTTGTTATTACTCTATTTCCAGGTGGGCCAGCAATGCGGGGCCTATGAGAAAGTAGGGTGTAGGTGTTCCCATCCTTTAGTTGACTGTCTCCTCCTTTTACACACAGAAATGTCCCCTCAATGGGCCAAGTGGCAACTCTCATCTCCAGACATATCCAGTGTGTACTAACAGGAAGCCCTTGTCTAGACGTGAACAAGCTTCACCCTGAGCTTGACCTCCCAGTGATGCCCTACTTGGGATCCATGTGGGTCCACACTGCAAGCTGTGAGGGGAGCCTCAGAAGTGCTGAGGCACAGGGCTCAGTGGTCCACCTGCCGGGCTTCTGTGGCAATGCCTGTGCACTGTGTGGCTGGGGTGAGCAGATCTGTGCACTCTGAGGAAGTTGCTGTTCTCCAGGCCCCAGCTGCCCTCTCTGTGAGGGACAGAATGAAATGAAATGGCCTTCATTTCACATCCTCTCTTCCTTCTGAACATCCTCCCAGAGTCCAGGATTACCAGCGTAGGCCTAGCTAATCTTTGCTAATGGCTGACGTAGACCTGGATTTCTGGGCTTCTGTTCTCATAAGAGATCAGCTCTTCTCTTGGACTTGAGTTCTGCACCCCTCCCCTGATAGAGTCCTTTCTTATCTTTGGCATCTAGGCATCATGGGAAGCGTACAGCTCAAGGCTCAGCCCTCACCCATTTTCTGCTCTTACCTTGACCAATGGAGCTAACCCCATCTAAAGGGATGAAGCTTCTGCAGCAATCCTAGAAACCCCTGAACCAGACACCATTTGCTACAGACTCCAAAGACAGTTCACAGGAGGGAGGAACCTTCTGCTTGGAATGGGGTCCTGGTGGTGACTGATGTCTAAGTCCTACCTCTCAATCACCTCCCTTAACTCAATCAGAATAGATTTTTAGCTTCCTCCAACATCCCACGCTCCATCCTTTCTCTGAGTCTTTCTTTGTATGTACTGTTCACCTTCCGGAATGCCCATCAATCACAGCCCTTCAACTCCACCTTCAGTCCTGACCTCCACATCTCACCCTTAGTTCACTTTTTCTCCTCCTCCTTACCTCAATCTTATCTTCAGCTCCTATGGGAGGACTTATCAAGGCACCAACACTCAACTAGCACCCTATGCATGTGTGGCATCAGTCCAGGCATGCCCACGAGGGCCCTTTAGATCCTGGGCTTGGAGAGAGCTGAAATGGCTCTTGTTGTAGCTGCTGACCCAGCTCTGGCACTCAGGAGGCATTTAATAAGTATTTCTGTGTTAAGGACATCTTGATGCTCTCCTCTCCTGGAAAGATTGTTCTGGCCTGGGTGGGGGGTGGATGGGAAGACACCAGAACAGAAGAAAGATGTCAAAACATATGGAGAGGACATGGGTCCTCCTGGTCCACCTGGAGGAGCTGCTGAAGAAAGTTAGGATGTTAAGAGAGGACTGTGCTTAGGGTCCTCTCAGTGGGGAATATGAAGGGCATATGAGGATACTGGTCTCAAGGCTTCCAATCTTGGGGTTTGTGGGTATCTCTATAAGTGTTAGATCCAGCCAACAAGCCCCTAATATGTCCTAATTGCCTTCCAATCTTAGAGCTTGCAACCCTTCCTGTAAGTCCTGCACAACACAACACTCCCCATCATATCATCCACATCAAGACCAACAACTAGGACAGGGCAGACTACAAATGAGGAGGAGACGGTTCATGTTGGGCCCCAGCATTCGGTCACAGAGACTAGCTGGCATGGCCTTGGGCTAATGAGGAGCAGGACTGTCATACTGAATGGGATGAGCAGAGGTCTAAGTAGGCCTGACACTCTCGAGGGCTTGTGGCACCCACTATGGCAGGGATACCAGGAATGTGACGCCATCTTCCCACTGCACAAGGGCAGTGGTTGTGCATGGTGTGACTGTTTGTGTCTGCTTCAAAATTCATATGCTACTAACACCTAATCCCCAATATGGTAATATTAAGACTTAAAGCCCTGAAAGGTAATTAAGTCCTAAGGGTGGAACCCTCAAGGACGAGACAGGGCCCAGGTTGGGATAGATTCAGGTTGGAAGAGGAGCTTTCCCAAGTTTCTGCTCTTTCCTTCTGCCACATGAAGAACAGCGCTCCCCAGCTCCTGAGGGTGCAGTATCAAGGTGCCATCTTGGAAGCACAAACCAGATCCTTACAGACTCCAAACCTGTCAGCACTTTGGTCTTAGAATTCTCAGCCTCCAGAACTGTGACAGAATAAATTTCTGTTCTTCATAAATTACCCAGTCTTGACTATTCTTTTCTTTTTCCTTTTCTTTCCTCTTCCTCCTCCTCCTCCTCCTCCTCCTCCTCCTCTTCCTCCTCCTTTCTCTCTCTCTCTCTCTCTCTCTCTCTCTCTCTCTCTCTCTCTCTCTCTCTCCTTTCTCTCATGTTGGGGATTGAATACTACTCAGGACTTCACATATGCTAAGCACACTCTCTACCAGTCTCAGATTTTTTTTTCCAGTACTGGGGATCCACCCCAGGGTGTCATGCATGCTAGGCAATTGTTGTATCATGACATCCCCAGCCCTTTTTATTTTGTTTGGTTTTGTTTTAAAACCAAACATTTTTTTAGTTGTTGATGGACCTTTATTTTATCCATTTATTTATATGTGGTACTGAGAATCAAACCCAGTGCTTCACACATGTGAGACAAGTGTTATACCCCTGAGCCACAACCCCAGGCCTTAATTTTATTTTTGAGACAGAGTCTCACTAAATTACCCAGGCTGGCCTCAAACTTGGGATCCTACTTCTTCAGTCTCACAGTAGCTGGAATTATAGGCTTAAACCACAACACCCAACTCATATATTCTTTTATGGCAGCACAAACAGACTAACAGACTAACCTGCCCCAAGGAAGAGGCACCTTTTCTAAGTAGCAGAAAGTTTCCTTATTTTATCAAAACATTAACAGGGCCTAAGTGAAGGGGGTTAGTCCTTCACAGACCAGGCCCCAAATCCCTACCTGTATTCACTAGCAGCCATTTCCCATTTTCTCCCAATATTACCAGCCCCAGGCAATCATTAATTACTTTTTTAAAAAGTTTGTTTAGTTATAGATGGACACAATATCTTTGTTTATTCATTTTAATGTGGTGCTGAGGATTGAACCCAATGCCTCACATGTGCAAGGCAAGCGCTCTGCCACTGAGCCCGAGCCCCAGCCCCATTAATTACTTTTTGTCTCCATGAATTTACCAATTCTTGACATTTCATACAAATGGAGTCATACAATATATGTTCTCTTGTGAGTGCTTTTTAGCATAACTTTTTCAAGATTCATCCATGTGTAACAGAATTTCCTTCCCTTTTATATCTGAATAATATCCCATTAAAAGAACATACCACATTTTATTTATCCACTCATCAGTTGATGGAAATTTGGGTTGTTTCTACTTTTTCCTTATTGAGAATAATGCTGCTATGAACATTCATGTACAAGATTTTGCATGAACATAAGTTTCACTTGAATTTGTGACTAGGAGTGACACTGGTGAACCATATGGTAAGTGTTACGGTTTGATATGACCTGTCCCCTGAAAAGCTCAATTAGCAATGCAGGAATGTTCAGAGGCAAAATAATTAGATTATGAAAATTTTAACCTAATCAGTGGATTGAGCCAGAGGATGGATTAATAATTTGATTAATTATTAATTAATTAAGATGGGGTGTGGCTGTAGGAGGTGGTTGCTAGAGCCATGCCCCTAGGGATTATATTTTGTCTCTAGCTTCTTGAGAGAGTTATTTTTCTTCTCACACTTCCCTCTTTCCCTCTACTTTCTGACTTCCAGGAGCTGAACAGCTCTCCTGTCAAATTTCCCTTCTAGAATGTTCTGCCTCACCTCCAGCCCAGAGCAATACAGCCAGCCAACCATGGATTGAACCTCTGAAACCATGGACCCCAAACAAACTTTTCCTCCTCTAAATTGATCTTGCCGGGTATTTTGGTCCCAACAATGAAAAGTTGACTATCACAGTAACTCTGTTTAATCCTTCGAGGAACTGCCAGTGGTATTTTCTTCCCTCATAGATCATGCTGACAGTATGCTACAATACCTGGTCCCCTCTGTACCAGTTCTATTGGGTGTGAGTTCTTCACACCTCCCTGGTTCAGTGATTGGACCAGGACAAATCCAGGGTTAGCATCACTCTGCAGATGTAACCAATAAATGGATCCTGCTGTCCCCTCAAGACTAAGAACTAGAGCCTGGTTGTACTGTGATCTGCAGCTGACCCAGAACAGGTTGAGTCTGTTTGGCAGTTGTGTCTTCTGGCTATCTCCTGGGCTGCTGGGAGATCAAATAATCTAGGAGAAGAAAGTGATTTTCTCCTATCTGTTGATGTGTTAGTAAAATTCTGACACTGGCCCTTCCCTACCTGCTATGCTATTTAAGGCAAATTACAGCCCCATCTCTGAGCCTATAACCTAGTCTATAAAATAAATTCAGAATATTCTGAGATCCTAGGGTTCTTCTACCACATCATTTGCATAATGCTGAATATATCCTGCAACTGGATAAGGCTGGATCCCAGCCAAGGTTGAATCAGGGACAATTATTTCAGCAAAACCGCCCTGGGCAATCCTGAGCCACCACTGGTGGGAAAGAGCCTACCTTTCTGCTGACTTTCCTTGGCACAGGTCACCCAGGGCTGGTCTGCTGACATGTATCCAGGGAGTCCTTCTGTGTGTGTGTCTAACTGTGCTGCAGAAGTCAATGTGGTTCCTGTCCTGGGAAAGCTTACAGCCTCAGGTGGGGGACGACCGGCCCAGATAGAGGCAAGAGACATCTCCACTTCTCAGTGACATCTGACAGAGAGGCTTCAGCTGGGGGGATGCTGCTACTGGAACTTTTCAGTTCAGCTCTGCCTGAAGCCTGACCATAGAAGGAGAGGAAGGAAGACTTTGCCAGGTAGGTAGAGTGGGAAATCTCAGGAGGCTGAAAGAGTGAGGAGGTAAGACCCTGACCTACTCCCAGGGACTGCCTGTGGAACAGCCCCCCAAAAGAGCCAAACAGATGAGGTGTGACTTAAATTGAACCTTCCATATTGATGGGAGGTCTGTGCCTCTTCCTGCCAGGGGAAGAAGGCAGGGGGATAGGAAGACCCCATCTGTCCATGGTTCCCTAGCCATATGCCCCTGCTCTTTGAAGGCCATAATTTGTTGCTGTTTCCAAGTGCCTCCCCCTCTGTCTTTGTACCCTCAGTGCCAGGGTCACATTCCCAGGGGCCCACAAGTGACCCGGACCTGTGGAGGTGCAGCAGGGAGCCCCAACTGGAGAGAAAACACTACTCCCAGTGATACAGGCTGCAAAAGACAAACCGCAGATCTGGAGTGCAAAAAGACCTGGCTCAAGTCCTGGCTCAAATAATTTATAGCTGTGTGACTTGAAGAAAATGGCCACCCTGTCTGAGCTCTCTCATGGATTACAGTGCATTGGGGGTACCTACTTCTTTGGGCTGTTGTGAGGCCTAGAGCAAACTGCAGAAGCTTTGTGATCTTAACCCCACAGAGGGCCAAGACAGTTCTTTTTTTTTTAATATTTTATTTACATTTTAGTTTTCTGCAGACGCAACATCTTTGTTTGTATGTGGTACTGAGGATCGAACCCGGGCCACAAGCACGCCAGGCGAGCGTGCTACCGCTTGAGCCACAACCCCAGCCCCCCAAGACAGTTCTTAACTTCCCTCATTGCCACCAGGTCAGAGCAGCTAGACGGCTCTGTTTCGCTTTGAAATAACCCTTCTGTACCCATTTCCCCATCAGAGATGCTCTCATCTTGCCTTTAGACCTGTAGCAGGAGGTTAAGGTTGAAGTTGCCAAGGTCTGGACCTGCAAGGGCCTGAGGGTCCATCCTCCTCCCGCCAGGCCTCTACACTGTGATTCCAAAGCAAACTCAAGAGAGGTTCGAGGGGTTTAACCAGGGCTCACCCTTCAGTCCCGGACTTTGCTCCGTTGAAGCACCTGCCTTCCTAGGCAGGCTCTGCTCCGCTCCTCCCTCCGTCCCTCATCCTTGACTTCAAATGGGGCGCTCATTCCCAGAGCGCTAGCCCCGGGCTCCACATAGCCTCTGCGTCTGGAGGCCGGCGGGGGAGCTCGGGGCTGAGGGGGACCGCCCCTCCGCGGGGATTCCCCGGGTAAGGATCCGGGTGGGAGGGGGAGAGGGAAGAGCCGGCTGGGGCAGGCTGCCGTCTTGTTCCGTGGCTGCCTCTGGGTTGCTGTCCACCCTGTGGTGCTGAAACTCATCACGTCCTCCACTTATGGCCTCCACTCGGAATCCGACCTGGACTCCAGAAAGTCCACACCGGTCCAATAATCCTTCTGAACCGTTGCCTCAATAATTCAGGCCACTGCTCGTTTGATCAGAATCACCTGGGAAGGTCAAGCTGCCCGAGTGGCTCAGCGAAGGTCATGACCTGAGCAGACTCAGGCAGCTAGGGAGAGGTGGGCAAAACTGAAGCCATGCTTTGTCTTGGCCCCGGTAATTATTCACGCATTCTGAACATAGTCCCTGTCCACTAAAGACCTGTCCTGTGAGTTGGGGAAGCTGGGTACCTGGGCTCGGGAAGCCTTTCCCCAGTTTCCAGGGACTCAGCCCTTTTTACAGCATCTAAGCTGTACAGATACTGTTAATTGCAAGACAGGAAAGAAAAGCCCTGGGATCCCTCCCATGCGTCTTTCACGAACTGAATGTTCCTCTTTTACCCCAGATTGTGTGGACATTCCTGTTCCTTGCTTCCCAACGTCTTGACAAGGAGTGAGGTTCAGGGCCAGGTTTTTGCCTCAGAGGGTGTAGGTGTCAAGGTTGCCCAACGAATTGAGCACGACTATAGTGACCGTGATACTGGGTGAGATTGGGTTTTGTTGTTTTGTTTCTTGTTTTTTGTTTTGTTTTGTACGTTTTGTTTCTTGGTTTGGTTTGGTTCGGGCTTTTGCGGTGTTGGGGTGGAACCCAGGGCCCTGTGCATGCTAAGCAAGCGCTCTGCCACTGAGCTGCACTCCCAGCCCTATGACAGGATTCAGGGAAGCTCCAGGAGGCGGAGTCTAACTCTTCAAAGCCGGAACCAGTTCAGAAAAGAAAGCCCCAAAGGCACAGGAGCAACCAGAAGGCCATGCGTGTGCACTCGACTGAGAACAGAGGGGCCGGTCCCACCTTGCTGCGGACGTGCTCTTGCGCAGTGTCCCAGGGCTTCCTGGAGTCTTATCAGCTCTGGGTGCAGTATCAGATAATAAAGGTAGAAGTCAGACCAGCAGGTGCTGTTCAGCACATCACAGACGAGCCAAGGCTGCAGAAAGCGCCCAGATGTCACGCCCAGCACTGCCAGATAACGCGAGCTGAGGCTGGCTCAGACGGAGAGGAGTCTGGGGCTGGCCTTGGCGCACCATGCGCAGGTTGCTAGGCAGCGCGGTAAGCAGAAGGCGGTGGACGTTCGGGTAGCCTTGGCGCCGGCATACATCCTGGGACTCCTAGGCTGCGCCTTGGAGGGCTCAGAGGCGGCCCTGGCTTAGCGCGGTGGGCGGCGAACAATCGCCGAACATTTCCGACGAGAAAGCAGAAGCTGCGCCAAAAGAGGGCTCTACAAAGGGCTGCAATTTTACAGGGTGTTCTTTTAAGACGCCCATTGCCCAGATGCTCCCCAGACAGTCCTGGGAGGGTGGATTTGCAGCCAAAAGACAGACACTCCAATGCATTCCACCCTCACTCCATTGTATGCTACACAATAAAATGTGGAGCCTGTTGTTCAAAAATTAAGCATTTCACGACAGCAGAGCATTAAGCCAAGCAGGGGCCTTCAAAGTACAGCCATCTGCAATTGCACAAGCCCTACACCCCATGAAGCCACCTGCCCCAACCCATCCCACAGAGGCTTCATTAAACTTTAACTACACTTCTGGGACATTGGGGTTACTTACTCTGAAAGAGGCAGCCCTTTCCCAGTTGCCATGAGGAAGGAGGAAGAGTAGGTTTATCAGACCCTCACATGTTCCTGTAGATAACCCTTATCAGATGCACAGGTGATCTACCTGTATTTTCTGGGTACACCTCAGCTGCTTTCTGCAGCTCTAATAAATACTTCCATCCTGCCCCACACCTGGAGAAGGAAGTGGCTAGGCCACCTTCTTCAGGGGACTTGCTACTTCATTCTCAACTGCTTCTTTCTTTTAAGGAGGCTAAAGTTCTGGGTATCAGAGATGGTGTGAGTCTAAAGATTTTTTTTCCAACTCTCTAAATTCTATTTCACTATTGTGAAATGATACCCTACTCTCACTTGGAAAGGAAAGAGTAAGGAAGGACCTACAGTTAAAACAGAGAACTTCCAAACTGTAAAACAACCCCAAACTGTTGGAAGAGCAAGAACAGCAGAGGGCGCCCTTGTGCAGATGCATTTTTTTTCCTAATACCCTTTCTACCCTGCAAATCTACCCAGAAACCCCCTACTCCCCACCACCACTACCACCACCACCATCACCACCACACAAAGTCCCTATGTTACATACATCAGAGGTCAAAGAGTTAGGACTCCAGGCTCAGATTCTCCACCTGGCTTTCAAGGGACCCTCACAAACTTTTTTACTTTAACTTCACCCCATTTCATGAACTTACAGTAGCTCTGATCAATGAGGAGCTGGAAAGAGGAACTGGGATCCCTCCTTTCCTTCCTTGTTTTATGGCCCTGTTCTTCCAGTGGGAAGATGTTTTCTGCAGTTATTTATAATGGTAGTACAGTACGTTGATGACACACCTGATTATAGTGTGGAGCCACAAAATCACAGTTGAAGGCCGTGCAGTAACATGACCTCATGTTTGCACTGTTTTGTGAAGGTTAAAAAGCAGGAGACTAAATTGTTCATGTTGTCATTGGTGTGTTTATATATAGATAAAGACTGAAAGGGAACATGGAAAAATTAAACACAAATTAAGGTGCATATTTTCTTTCTAAATTAAAATACCAAATTGTTAAATGATTGCCTCTGGAAGATAAAGTCATCGTGATTCATTTTCCTCCTTCTTTCCAAATGCTCTACAATGAGAAGGTGTTATTTGAATGACTTTGGGGGAAAAAAAAAGTTTCAAACACACACACCAGAAAAAGCCTGTTTTCTTAATGTTGCCACAACGTTCACTGAGGAATATGCCCTCCCCCAGCCAGGGTGCCTGTGTGGTTCTTCTTTTTCTCCCCACATGATTCCCCCTCATGGCCCTTTTTAGGGGGTCTCTCTGTCACAAAACCAGAATGTGAATGAAACACTTGGAAAATCCAAGGAAGCTCTGATCCCAGCCTCCTGCCTGAGCTCTTATGGCTAAGAGCTGAGGAGGAAGGAACAACCATTAGGAGTGTAATTCCTAGGCTTTCTGTGGGGGCAGGAACAGGATTTATGTCATCTCCATTGCTGGATTTTTCTGTGTGTCATACTGCTTGTTCCTATTTCAGAATGTTTGGGGGCAGAATTTCTGCTAATTCCTCTACCATGGAAGGCTCTACCCTGACCCAGTGACAGCCTCTAGCTTGGTCATTTTTTTTTCTCTCTCTCCCCCATCCCTTCTTCCCCTCATTCACCAAACAGACCAGAGGAATAATGAACGTGTAAAGAGGAGGGAGAGGGACTGCAGCCTCCATGGGTGGTGACAAAAAAGAAAGAAAGAAAGAAAGAAAGAAAGAAAGAAAGAAAGAAAGAAAGAAAGAAAGAAAGAAAGAAAGAAAGAAAGAAAGAAAAAAGAAAGAAAGAAAGAAAGAAAGAAAGAAAGAAAGAAAGAAAGAAAGAAAGAAAGAAAGAAAGAAAAGAAAAGAAAAGAAAAACTTTCTTGCTTTTTCTGGAATTTGGCAGATCCAGCCTGGGGAGGGGTGGAGCCCACACTATTGATTAAGTCTGGTTGGGTGTGGATTCAATGTCGACATTCAGGGATACAAAAGCTGGAATCTCCATAAACCTTTCCCTGAATCCTCTGCTAATCAGTGAAGACTCTAAAAGCGCAGAAAACAAGGACAGATGGAGGCTGGGGTTCCGTAGGAGGGAAGCAGGAGTGCATTGGAGAGGTGAGACAGCATGGAAGGAGCAGCGGCAGGCGGAGGCAGGAGACCAGGGTTCAGATCCCACCTCTGCTCTCTCTTTGTTGGCAGTTGGCCCCTCAGAGCCTCAGCTTCTCTTCCGCAGCTCAGAGAAGTCACTTAGGATCCCTGTTTCCTTTGGGGGTTGAGTGTCTCTTTCGGAGGACGTTTCCTGGCCTAGAAGATCAGGGTCTTGCTGGCTGTGGTGGAGCACAACTGCAATCCCAGCGACTCCAGAAGCTGAGGCAGGAGGCGCTCAAGTTCAAGGACAGCGTGGGTAACGTAGTGAGACCCTGTCTCAAAATTTAGAAAAATAAAAAAATAAAAACAAAAAGGGCAGGGGATACAACTCGATGGTAGAGCAGCCAGGAATTTGATCCCCAGTACCCCCTGACATACACACACACACAATCAGAGTCTCGACGTCATGCCCCCTACCAAAGAAAAGATCAGTCCAACTTTCTAATCCAAAAAATCAAGTCCTATCTGTCAGGTGCCAAATACCTCTCCAGTCTCATCTCTCACCCTACCTCCATGGCTTTTCTCATTCCAATAACCCTCTCCCCTTTTTATTTCCTCCAGTGCTGGGATAGAACCCAAGGCATCCTGTAAGTTAGGCAAGCAGTCTACTACGGAGCTACCTCCTTTAGCCTCACTTGTCTTTTTTTTTTTTTATTGTTTGGATGGACACAATACCTTTATTTTATTTGTTTATTTTTATGTGGTGCTGGAGATCGAACCCAGTGACTCATGCATGCTAGGCAAGTGCTCTACCACGGAGCCACAACCCTGGCCCAGCCTCGCTTGTCTTTGAAGACTCAGCTCATGTCTCATCTCCCTTAGGAACCCTTCTCCAGTCTCCCACCCACTGATTGATTTAACTGCCCCTTCTCTGGTTTCCTGGAATATTCTGGGCATAACTCCATTAACAACTATTAATTACAACTGAAGTTTATGGAAGTTTATTGTGCCTGGACCTCTACCAGGGTTTTTACCCAGTACCATCTAATTGAATTCAAACCATACCCATGTGAAGGGGCTGTCTTTATCCCCATTTTCCTAGACAGGACACTGGGCTTGAGGGAGGTGAAGGGTGAACACTGGGGATGAAAATCCAAGGCAGTGTGGTCCCCAAACTGTGCCAGTCTTCTTACATTGTCTGCCCACCCTACACCCTGAACACAAGAAATGGTGGTTTTCTGTTTAGGGTTGTGTACTTGACCTTCCTTTGACCTATGAATAGAAGTGCAGCGGCTCAGCTCCTTTTGCCTCTACCCCATGCCTGTCATTGTCCCAGGAGGGGCTGAGTCCAAATCTCACATTTTCAAATCTATACATTTGAAGTTCCCTTCCTTCCCTTGGGAACCCAAGAAGAGCCTGAATGTACCAGGGATCCTCCTTGGTCTAGACTAGTGTCCCCTCCCACTAATACACATTCATACCCACCTAGGTTTAATCCAGGTAAGGGACCTCTTCTCAGAGTTCATGGTCACATGTGCCAATGTGCCAAGCCCTGGGTCCACCTCCCTCAGGCTTTAACTCATTGAACCTCACAGCCAACTATGAGAAAGATAAGAGTATGATTTCCATTTTACAGATGAGGGAAACTGAGGCTCAGCCACGAATCCTAGAAAAGTAGGTGGAGCCAGCAGGGTCACTTGACTCTACAGTCCTTTAGCTTCCCCACTGCCTCTCTTCTGATCTAGACAGGGCCAAACCAGGGAGAATACAAAGAGGACAAGGGTTGTGATTCATCTTTCATCACCCCTGAGCTGTTGGCCACACCCAGGTACCATGAAGTCAGTTGTGAAAGGCTGGGCAGGGCAGTCCCTGGCACACAGCAGGTTCCCAGTAACTGTTTATTGGCACAGGTCATGGGGCAGGGGTTATCACCTTCACTTTATAGATGAGGAAGTTGCAATCAGAGACAAATAGGAAAGTTGCCCAAGGTCATCCCTGAGTCAGAGGAAGAGTAAAGACTTGAACTCAGAACACTGAGTTCAGAACACAGTAGACCTTGGGTTAAGAAAGAGAAAGGAGGCCACTGCAGGGCTGGGACACTGGGCAGGGCTTTCCCACTTAGATTTTTCAGGATGACAATTTTATGGGTCCTGTAAGTCACTGGGACATGTCCTCATCCATCTCTACTCTAATGACCCTAAATCAGGGAAGTTAGGCTCCAGGTAGTCCAGACACTGTGACTAGTGACTGGTTTATGGTAGCCCAAGACTGGATCTGGGGCTGGGAGATAATGCTGGGAAGGTTAAGACAGGAATGGGGAGCCTTCCACGTGCATGACTCCAATGTCAGAGACGCCAGACTATCCCCTGACTATCCACAGCACCATTCTCAGCCTCTGCAGTGCCATCATTAAGATGCATCTGTGAGGAAGTGCACGTCCAAACCACACCCACTAACTCAGAGGGACACCCCCACAACCTGGCCCAAAAATATACCCAGGGCCCTCCCACCCTCCTCTCCCTCAGCCCCCACCCTGCAGTGCAGTGGATTTTGAAGTGGGTCCAGAAGTTACTGATCAAAGCTGTATCATATCAAGTCTCACTCTTGTCAGGCAGTTGGTCTGGGTCTTAGGGACCTTCTGGAATTTTTTTTTTTTTTTTTTTTTTTTTTTTTATGAAAGGAGTAGTACTAGGGCTTTGTGCATGCTAGGTAAGCACTCTATCACTGAGCTACATCCCCAGCCTTTTAAATTTTTATTTTGGGACTAGGTCTCCCTAAATTGCTCAGGGTAGCCTTGAACTTGCGATCCTTCTGCCTCAGTCTCCCGAGTTGCTGGGATCTCAGAGACAGGCACCACTATGTCCTATGTCCAGCACGGAGTAGTCTTAATTCCCAGGGACAGGCTTCTTTTTTTCAGACCTATAAACACAAATTCTTCCCTCCACAAAGAAGCTCCCTAGAAGAAGGTGTGGAATCCTTCCCCTGACTGTTATGCTTCCAGGTTGGTGATTAAATTCTAAAACAGTGTAGAAATTCTAAGCCTGATTTAGACACCCCCTGTAGGATCAAAGCTGCTCTGTGAGGCTGTATGATCCTGGGCCAGAAGAATCAGCCATGAATCTAACCAAGGAGGAAGCCCCTATGCCTTGATTGTTCTGGGGAGGTCGATCCCCCTTCAGTAGTCCCTAACCCAGTTCAAAGGCTGGTGGAGACTGGGAGATTGGCAACGGATGGGGAAGTGGCTGGACCAGAGAAACAGGGCTTCCTGTTGATGGAGGGGTCCACTGGCTGATTCCCTGTCCTTCCCCCGCCCCTCAGTCTGAGCTTCCTAAACTTCCATGGAAGCCCTCACCCCGTGGAGGTGGCTGGGGGAAGAAGGACCACATCTAAGAGAGGACACAAGAGACCACTGCTTGGATAGAGAGGACAACTCCATTTCCCCACATTTTGGGACCTCCTTCAAGGAAAGGAGGACTTTCTCTAGACTCTGGAGATCCTGGCAGAAGGAAAAACTCGGGGTGGATTCAGGCAGACCCTGGTCTCTTCTCTTCACATCTTGTCTATTGGGTCTGGGGGACCTCAACAGGACCTAGCTCCTCCCTTCTGACACCATTGGTTTCTCCCTCATTGAGTCTCTTTTGCAATTCACTCCTCTCTTCTGTCCCTTTATCCCCTCTCCCAGCTCTGGTCATCACATAAACTCCGGCAACAGCAGTTTAGGGACAGCTTTGTTTTATATGGGAAGAAGGGTGTTTGGTCAGCTTAAAAGTTAAATTTGCGGGGGGCGGGGGTGGGGTGGGGGGCTGGGGTTGTGGCTCAGCCGTAGGGCGCTTGCCTAACATATATGAGGCACCGCGTTTGATCCTCAGCACCACATATAAATAAATAAAATACAGGCATTGTGTCTACTTACAAATATATATATATATATATATATATATATATATATATATATATATATATATATATATATATATATAAAGTTAAATTTGCATCCTGGGAGGAAAAAGAGATGATACACAGAGAATCAGCAACCACTGCCTGAGAGACAAGAGAATCTTCCTACTGAGTCACCGATTCAACAAACAGTTTTGCACAGCCTTTAACTCGCCCATCTCTCCGAGTTATTTCCACCCACCCCAACCCAAGGCATTCCAAATACCCACTTTGAGACCCCTGAGCAATGGTTGGCATCAATATGATGGTAGTCGGGAATCTGGGGCACTCACCCCCGTGGATCAAGTACCTTGTGGTGTCGCTTCCCTGGGATAGGGAGGGAGCGGAGCAGAAAAGGTGTTGTTTCTGAGCCAGAGGATGTGGAGTGGGTGAGGGGTCCTGGTGCACCCAGCAAAGGGTGACGGGGCGGGACGGGGGACCGGGGAGAGCGGAAGATTTCAGATCCGAGACTGGACACGCGAGGGGAGGGAACGACCCGCCAGGGGGAGGAGCCGCCTCCCGACGCCTGCTGTCGGGGCTCCCTCCCGTCGCGGCTCAGCTATAAAACCCTGGGCGGCATGATCGCGACACCCCCGCGACACACACACGCGGGATCCTTGGTACGCGACCCCGGGCTTGGCAACTTCTTTGCTCTCGCGCATCATGTGGCTGCTGCTTGGTTTCCTGGCCCTTGCCACTGCCGGGCCCTTGGCTTACGCAGGTGAGCGCGCCTCAGGAAGCCCTCGGGTGGCCCCTTTTGCTCACCTAGCTCTGTTCTGCTTCAGACGCTCGCCGGTACCGGCTGGTGCGCTCCGGCTGCGCATCGTCCAGGTTGCTTGTGCACGGAGCTGTGTGCACCCGGAGCGGCTAGACTGAAGCCAGATGGGGCCCTGCGCGAGCTCGTGTGCGCACACACTTGTCCGCTGGCCGGTGCCGGGGAGTGTGTGCAAGCGTGTGAACTATTGCGGTGTGTGCGCGCGTGGCCCGGCGGCCCACGGCGAGGCGGGTGTATGAGTCTGTGATAAGGAAACTTTCCGGACCCGCCTCGACGCACGCCTCCTTTTCTCACCTTAATCTTCCTTGGTCTGTCCGTGTGTGGCCGTCCATCCTGCCGCAGCTCAATGCTGGGGCTGGCACTGACCCAGGGACAGCAAGTAGGGTACATTTGGGATTCTGGCGTTCCCCTCTTCCCACCCTGGGTTCTTTGCTCCGAGGATTGTAGGCTTTCCTTTTCTCCCCAATCCCCAGTGCTGGATTTGGATCCCGGCGGGGGTCACCTGGAGACCCGAGGTCCCGGCTGAGCCGGTCTTTCCGGACAAGGTGATTTTCGTTTAAAGATTAATGGTGAGGCCCGAGCTCTTAATTATTCGTCTAGGTGGGAGGTAGCAGGAGAGGCGTGTTAATATTTGATAAGGAGCTAAAAGCGCTTTCAGTGGCTGGCACCTGCTCTGCTACCTCGTAGCCCTTCACAGGAAGACCTCATCTGCCAGTCCCCAGGCAAGTTACCCCTGGGATGTTTCTTGGGATCCACCCTAGCCAAATCTTCTATGTTCTCTGCTCTTGGAGTCATGGAGTGAGGGGCAAGGGTGTCTTCAGAGGCAGAGAGGGAGAGAGTGTGTGCCCTTTGCAGGAGGGACTTAGCTGGCCGAATGGGTATGGGGATGAGAGGCATCTTGCAGCAACTTCTAGGGCCCCTTCCCTGGGGAGGAGGAAAGAGGAGGCAGAATGTAAAAATAAATTCATTTGTGGAGTTGGGCATTTCAAACCCACTAAGCAATGGGGCTTAGTAGGAAAAATACCTATTTGCATTTAATTTGGGAGCATTGCAGTTGTATGGCCTTGGGTGAGTCATTTAACCTGTTTTTTACTTTGCAAAACAGGGAAAGTAATTCTGACACTAGGTGTTGTTCTAAAGTTTGGAGTAAGGTTATGGTGTGCTTGATGAAGGACCTCGGAATGTGATAAGTGCTGCCTAGTGATGGTTATAAGGCCAACTGGTCAGAACCTATCTCAGCTGACCCCCCTTGCTCTAACTGGGCTCCCTTTTTTAGCGCAAGGGCTTTCTGAGTGGGACTCATCCCATCAGGGTCTTAAGGCCACAGAGTGACCAGGTGGCACATAGAAATTCCCAGAGATTGCTGCTCCCACAGGTGGGGAAGTAGTTAGTTCAGTGCTGAAGCACTTGCTACACATGTACAAAGCCCTGGGTTGGCTCCCCAGTTCTAAAAAAGAAAAGACCCAACAAACAAACAAACAAAAATCCCAATCAGATATTTCTTCTCCCATTGAGAGAGAGGGCAGAGAGAATACTGGCCCCCATCAGAGCCCCAGACCCCTGGCCAGGAGGTGTTGAGACTTTGCCCAGGACATACTTGGGTTTTGCTGAGCTAGTTTCCAAGATTCCCCCTTCCCTCAGAGAGAGAGAGAGAGAGAGAGAGAAAGAGAGAGAGAAGGTGGGGAGAGCAAGGTCCATTAGAGCTTCTTCTGTCATTTCTAAAGAAGAGAGTTGGAGGGGCTGAGGATGTGGCTCAAGCGGTAGTGCGCTTGCCTGGCATGCATGCGGCCGGGGTTCGATCCTCAGCACCACATACAAATAAAGATATTGTGTCCGCCGAAAACTAAAAAAATAAACATTAAAAAAATTCTCTCTCTCTCTCTTAAAAAAAAAAAAAAAAGAAGGGAGTTGGATAGTAAGTAAGTTAAGGTGGGGGACAGTATTTGAGTGACTAGGTAAGATCTGGGGCTGGGAGCCAAAACCTGAGTAGGCCCTCTTCTCCCCAGACCCTCTTGCAAGTGTCCTGAGACAGTGAGCTGGTAATTTTCTGCAAGTGTGGCCCTTCCTTTAATGAGTACAAACCTGAGCTGATTGGTGCCCTGCCACCTCTGGACTGAAAGCCAGCACCCCACCCTCACTCTATAGACACAGACCTGACCCCTGGCCTTGGTCTCATCACCATTATGTTTTCTTGGCTTCTGCCTCCTGAAGAGGGTAGTTACAAAAGTGTTCAGCCAGGCAGGTCAAAAGTCTCTATGATTAAGAGAGTGGATCAGAGGTCACCATTACAAACCTAAGAGCAGCAGCCAGAGCCTGGGAAAGGCAAATTCTTAAGAAAAAGCTAATCCTGGACCAGATGGGCCACCAGAGAGGTGGTGTGGGGCTCTACCCTTCAGAACTGGCTCCCGAGAACTCTGGCTTGGGCATGGTTTCCTGAAATAACTCCTCTTGGTCATCCATCGCAGAGGAGGGGCTGGTTCTCCTCCAGAGGCTTCTTCTGCCTCCAAGACTTCTGAGGGGTGGGGATATGACAGGATGATAAGGAGGCGCCTGTCTTGGTGTGAATGACAGCCGGTCCTTCATCTCATAGCACAGGAACCCTGGTAGTAGCACCTTCTGTCGCAGGAGGGGGATGGGGCTCAGAAAAGTGAACTGCGTTTCTTGCACAGATTAAGCTAAAGGAGGAGCAGGGCTGGAAGGCAGGAAAACAGACTCAGCTCCAGACTCTGCCTACCCAGGGGTGGGGGCAGGGTGCTACTCAGTGTTGAGCAAGTGATTCCTTCCCTGGCACCACTCCCACCCAACCGAGAGAGAGAGAGAGAGAGAGAGAGAGAGAGAGAGAGAGAGAGAGAGAGAGAAATGTTATGCCTTCAGGAAGGGGCTTTAGGGGAGGTAGCCAAAGCTCTTGGCAGAGTTGACCCACATGGGGGTTCTCCTGATGCAGCAGCTGGGGGTGGGGGGTTGGCCAGAGGGGAAGACACTGCATTTCTAAAAAAAGGCCATGCCAGCAGGGTAGCTGGAGAACTGGTCGAAGCTGGGAAACTTGAAAACCCAAGCAGCTCTTGGGGGTTGAGTTGGGGGCAGCTTTCTGGGGCGCTCACTCTCCTGGCCTAGAAATTCCCCCACCCCCACCAGGAGCGTGGCTTCCTCCCCACTCTGTCCCCCTTCCAGGGACTCCTTCCCAGGCCTAGATCTTCCAAAAGGAGATGAGCTTGTGGGGGAGCCCAGGCAGGAAGGGAGCCGGTATGTGCTCAGAGGCTGAGTGGGGAGCAGTGCTTTTCTTAGGAATTTCCTCATCTCTGAGTTCTTTCCAATTTGCTCCATGTGTCTCCTTTCCTGTCCCTCCTTGGCTTTGGCCATCTGCTTACTGACAGAGAGGGAGGGAGGGGGAAGGGACAGACTTGTCCATGGGACTTGACTCAGAACTATACCATCCCTCATACAATTCTCCCCACAGCCCGATGGGGTGGGTGTGTTACTCCCACTTTAGAGATGATAAAACTGAGGCTCAGAGAGATGAAGGAACTTGCTCCTAAACCCACAAGCTCCTGAGCAGCTCAGCCAGAACTCAAGCATTAGATGCCATGCTTTGTTCTTCCCCTGGGACAAGTGTGTTTTTCTTTTTTGGTGGGACTAAGGATTGAAGGCAGGGCCGTGTATGCTAGGCAAGCAGTCTACCACTGAGCTACATCTCCAGCCCTTTTTATGATTTTATTTTGAGGCAGGGTCTCAATAAGTTGCCAAGGCTGACCTTGAACTGGCGATCCTCCTGCCTCAGCCAACCCGCATCATCCCCTAATTGATGAGATTACATGCTACGATGCCTATTTAAAAAAAAAAAAAAAAAAAAAAAAAATATATATATATATATATATATATATATATATATATATATATATATATATATATTAGTTGTTGATGGACCTTTGTTTTATTTATTTATGTTTATGTGGTGCTGCAAATCAAACCCAGAGCCTCACACAAGCTAGGCAAGCACTCTACCGCTGAGCCACAACCTCAGCCCCACTCACCCTTTTTTAAAAGCTTTATTTTTAGAGCATTTTTAAGCTTACAGAAAAATTGGGAGCTGAAGGCGTGGAGGGTTCCCACAGGCCCCCTCTGTCCTGCACATAGTTTCCCTGATTATTCACGGCTTGCATCCATATGATCAATGTGTGGGGCAGCATTTCTTCAGACTTACTGGAGTCTTCCATTTTCAGACAATGGTGTGAGGGTTTAACCAAGAATCTCTCTGAACAATACTAGGGGGCATTCCAGGCAGGGCTCGCCCAACCTCCTCCCTCCCCTCCATCAGCCCTGGGATGACAGCCAGCAGCTCCCATTCTCCTCCTCCCCTCTCACCTAAACTTCCTCCCAGGTTCAGGGAGGGAATGAGGGAGGGAGAGGCTGATGACCGTTGGGTGGAGAGGGCTGAGGTAAGCTCCAGGGATGGAGCTGACAGTCACAGGGGGGCCCCTGAGGATGGGGCCCTAGGCAAGATGACCCGGATGAGCAGTCCTTGGGTAGGTTGGAAACATTCCTGGGTTTTCTTATCTTCTCCTTTCCCTGGGCTCTCACATCGCCCCCGCAGGGAACATTCCATCCCACCCCAAGGGAATGCTTCAACCCCAGGGACATTGCCAGCCTCTGATCCTCCTGTGTACACACGGAGTTGTGTGCACATCATTCACATGCCCTGGTACAGAGGTCTGTGCTCACAGCTACTCTGACCCAAACACGCACAGGCCTCATGTTCTTCCTCTCTCTGCCCCAGAGTCACATTGGTGCTACGATGTTCAAGTCAACTGCTCTGCCAGCTGCCTTGGTGAGTACAACCAGTCTTGGGGACAGGCCCTGCTGCATGGTAGAGTCCATTCAAATCAAAATGGAAGTACCTCTCCCCTGGGGGTTACTTCCTCCAGGGAGGTGAGGAGGATGAAGGGTGACCATAGGCCCCTGTCAGACATCTGTTCCTTCTCAAATACACGCACACTCACATAGAGTGCTTTTGCTGGTACCTCCTGTCACTTAGAGGGTGAGTTCCCTGGGAAACAGATCAGCAGCAGCTGTAAAGAGACAACACAGTGGATCATTGGAGAGCTGGGTCTCTTCCAGTGATACCCTTTCTGGTGGGAGATGGTTCTTGGCTCCTTTTTTTTTTTTTTTTTTAATATACTAGGGTGCTTTATGACTGAGCCACACCCACAGCCCTTTTCATTTTTTATTTTGAGACAGAGTCTCCTTAAGGTCACCCAAGCTGGCCTTGAACTTGTGATCCTCCTGCCTCAGCCTCCCGAGTCACTAGGGTTACAGGCACGTTCCATGGTGCCTGGCACTTGGCACTTTTTATTCAAATCCTGACCAGTTTCCCTCGGGTCTGCCATCTTCCTGCCCTGCTGTGTTGAGTGACTGCCAGTGCCACCCCACTTCTTCCCCTGCAAATCTGGGGGTTGATGCCACCAGGGTGTGGGGAGCCAGGCTCCCCTGGGGGTTACTCCCTCCCTCTCACTCCTCAGATAATGCTGTGTCACCTTTGAGGCTCCTTTCACGGTGGCTCTTTCAGGAAGCCCCGCTGCATGGCTTCCTAAGTCATCTCCCCTTTGGTGACTTCACACTTCTAATGCTGCCAGGAAGCAGGTTACCATCAAAGTTCCCACTTTATAGTTGAGAACGCCAGAGCTCAGAGAGGGATATGCCCAGCGTTGCCAGGTTACCCCTACCACAGCCACCAGCAGGCAAGCCTGTTCCCACTCTGCACCAAGCCCCTGGAACTGGCCTCCCTGACTTTGCCTGTGTGAGACTGAAGAGGAGGAAGACAGTGGGGTGGGGTGGGCTGAGTGCTGAGTGGAGCACCCCCACTGCAGTGCCCTCCCCATCCCAAGACTTCCCGGCCTGTGGGCTGATGGTGGCACCTGAACTCAGTGGTGTGGAGGTGGCCCTGACTCTCTGCCCCCTCCCCCCTGCTCAGGGCCCAACCAGTGGGGTGGAGACTGCCAGAAGAATCACCAGTCCCCTGTCAACATCGTCACCAGGAAGGCCGTGAACCAGAACCTGGGACGCTTCTCTTTTTCTGGCTATGATAAAAAGCAAAAGTGGACAGTGGAAAATAATGGGCACACAGGTGGGTCTCAGGGGGGCTGGATGGAGGTTAGAGGACGGGGACAGGCATAGGTTTCTGTCGCAGGGACCCCCGAGGCCCTGAGGGCTGGGAGGGAAGGGGTGCTCCAGGCCCAGGTCCCCTTTGCTGAGGAGGGGAGGGGTCATCAGAGAGGACTTTCCCAGAGGAGGGACACTGTAGCTGTTTTCAGTCATTTCGTCAGACCAGTCTGGGGTGGGGGAGGGACCGTTCCAGGAAGAAGGGACGACCTTTGCAAAGGCATGGAGGCGTGAAGCAAGGTGTTCAGGGAACTGCGAGCAGTAGTTCTGTGCGTGCGCATGGAGGACCGAGAATAAAACCAGGAGGGGCGGAGCACGGCCAGGCCAGGTCACCCAGGGCTGAGGAGGTTGGACATTACCCTGACCAGGCCAGGGCATCACAGAGGGGGTTGAGGCAGAGGAGAGACCAGGGCAGAGTTGCATTTTGGGGCAGTGGGGTATGTGCAGACGAGGGGGAGGGAGGCAGGGAGGCCAGCTAGGCATTCCCCGTAGGGTCTGGGGCTGCATCAGCCCATCCAGGCCCAGGACTGGAGCTCAGGAAGTGGAGGAGGTAGGAGAAGGTCCTGTCTGTGTGGAGTTGTCATTTGGGGCTGGGAGAGGCTGAAAGGAGGCTGGTACAGGGACTCGGCCCCTTCCTGTGTCCCCCAGTGATGGTGTCGCTGGGAAGTGAGTCCCAGATTTCTGGAGGAGGCCTGGCTGCGCCATACCGGGCCACGCAGCTTCACCTGCACTGGTCTAAGGAGCTAGACAGGGGCTCGGAGCACAGCCTGGATGGGGAGCGCTTTGCCATGGAGGTGAGGTCTTTTCCCAATGGGTGCCTCAGCTGGGCTCTGGGTGTGTAACCACGGTGGGCAAGGGGGTGTTCTAGCCCCCTCACGGGTCCTCTCTCACCCTTTCCCAGATGCACATAGTACATGAGAAAGAGAAGGGGACCAGGAGCAATGAGAAGGATGGCCAGACTCCTGAAGACCAGATTGCCGTGCTGGCCTTCCTGGTGCAGGTAGGACTCCCATGCCCAGCGCCCAGCGAGCGGGGCGTGAGGAGCGGCTGCTTAGAGGCCTGGGGGAGGCAGGCCGATGCCCCCCAAGCCTGAGAGGCACTCAGAGCCTCAGTCCTGGAAGCTGCCTCTCCTCCCCCAGATCAGAATGAGCTGGCAGTCAGTCACTAGTGGCTCCCCAGGTCCCCTGCCAAGCCCTCTTCCCTTCTATTTCAGGAGGGGGACAAAACAAACGAGGGTTTCCAGCCCCTGGTGGAGGCTCTGCCCCATATCCCCAAACCTGGTGAGTCTGGATGGGGAAGGAGGGCAGGTGAGAGGAGGGAGCTTCTCCCCACACCGGAAGAGCAGGGGTGGGGGGGCAGCTGGCGGTCAGCGTGAGGTGTCTAAGGGTCTCTGACCCCCAATCCCAGGGATGAACACCACGATGAGGGAGAGCAGCCTGCTGGACCTGCTGCCCGAAGAGGAGAAGCTGAAGCGCTACTTCCGCTACCTGGGCTCGCTCACCACGCCAAGCTGCGCTGAGACTGTGGTCTGGACCGTGTTCGAGGAGCCCATCCAGCTCCACAGGAGCCAGGTACCCAGTACCAGGGCAAGGTGCAGCCTCCCACCGCCCAGCTCCTCAGAAATCATGCCTTGGTTTGTCCCCAGAGGTCCCCTGAGGTGGGGATGCCCAGGGAACGGAAGTCCATTCATTCAATCTTTGGACACTCCATGGAGCCGACAGATGAGGAAGATCCCGACCTGTTTCTTTCCTGCACTGAGGGTTGAGCGGAGGCTGTGAAAGGGGGTGATCACAAAAGGTTCCCAGAAAAGTCAGTGGGAGTCAACCCGCCTGGTGTCCTAGGGAGAGGTGTCAGCTTGGGGGAGGGCCTGGGGCTGGCGGGTAGTTGCTCAGTGGCAGGAGGAAACAATTCATTCATTCATTCAGAAAATGGTATCTGAGCCTCCCTAGTCCACTAGCCTCTGGGGAGACAGCAGTAAAGCCCCAGGGACCCCAGTTGCTACTCTGTGGTACTTTTGTTCCCCAACATTGATTCTTAAGGTGTGGTCCCGGGACCAGTGACAACATCACCAGGAGCAATCTGCCAGAAATGCCAGTTCTCAGGCCTTAACCCAGACTGGCTGAATCAGAGATTCTGCGGGGTGAGGCCCATCTGGAGCCCCACAAGCCCCCAGCAGATGTTAATAGATGTCAAGAATGAGAATTCCCTGTGCTGCAGTAAATAGTGATGGTGGTAGCAGTGATGGCAAATCCTAGCCCTTCAAAATTGTGAGTTAAAATAATGGAAACTTAGCCCCCTATCAATGCTAGGTAATTCACGTCCCTTGTTTCTTTCATCTTTATGACAAGACAAGCTGGAGAGTTAATGATTCTGAGCACCTTTTTCCTAGTGAGGGCTTAGAGAGGTGAGGTGACTGGCCTGAGGTCACACAGCAGGGAGTGTGGCTCCACCTGAGCCCAGTGCTTTCCTTCCACAGATCCTGACATTCTCCCAGAAGCTGTACTACAACAAGGAGCAGACGCTGGTGATGAGTGAGAACGTCAGGCCCACACAGCGCCTGGGAGATCGACAGGTGATCAGGTCCCGGGCTCCAGGACAGCTGCTGGCCTTGCCCCTGCCCACCCTGTTGGTTCCCACACTGACCTGCCTGATGGTTGGCTTCCTCCGGTAACCACTCGGTTCTGGACTTACGACCCCTAACCTCAACCTTTAGAGGACCTGACTTCCGTTCCTTATGCTTCCCAGACTGGACTTTGAAGATGATTTAAAATATGGATATATTTTTGGAGAAACCTTTCTGAAGTCTGTTTGTTAGCTCCATCCAACCACATAACCCATCCTGTTTCTAGGCAGGAGACTTCAGGCCTAGAGATTTCTTCCCCACAGGTACCACCCGTTACCCCCATCCCCTGCCTCTGTGAATTCCCTGTCTACATCCCGCCCGCTTCTACTCTGGCCTCAGAGAGTAGAAGGCACCATGGAGCACAAACCCACTGAATGCTGGTGGAGTTTCAGCCCCATCTGTCCATCATACAGTTGGAGGATCGGAGACCCAGAAAGGAGAGGCCAGATGGGGGCCACATATCAGGGCCAGGCCAGAACTGACTGAGGCACCTGGCCAGGTGGTATAGTGTAGGGTAGGGTGGGTCACAGGGAATTCATTTGTTTGCTCAAATATTTCTTGAGCATCTATGTTCTGTGCACTGGGGACATGGTAGGGAATAAAACAGACGAAAATACCTGCCCTCCAGAAGTTCACAGTCCAGTGGAGGAGAGACTATAAATAAAACAGACACGTTGCCTAGGACATCAGGAGGCAGTGAGTTCTGCGGAGAAGGGCAAATCGGGGAAGGGCAGGTGTGGTTTACGGGGGTGTGGGGGGAGGGGCATCAGGAAAATGGGAGGGAGGCCAGGGCAGGAGGCCATCTGGAGACAGCCAGTGTTCAGGCTTTTGAGGGAGGAAGAGAGCCTGTGGGAAGCAGCAGGGAGGCCAGTGGGTGGAGGAGGGGAAAGCAGAGCCACGGAGCTGGGTGTGGAGGGAGTGAAGTGGCCAGAGCATTGGATTCTTGTAGGATCCTCTAATGCTAGAGCCTCAGGAGAGTGGAGGGTTCGAGCTGTGGGACCTGGTCCACTTGCATTGTAGAACTTGCTGGAGAGGGGACAGTGGAGCAGGGGCCAGTGCCCAGGCTACTGCCAAAGCCTAGGAGCAACACTGGGCCAGCAATGGGATGTGAGGGAAAGAGGAACCCGGACATGTCAGGGAAGAGTCCCCCAAACAGCACCACCATGGACACTGTATCTTTAATATTTTCTTTTCACCCTCCTAGAGCCCGATGAGGGAGACCATAGGAGGCAGGTGGGGAGGGGTTGGTCCCTAAAACCAGGAAGTAGGAAAGAAGGGACCCACAGGTAGCCTGAGGGGCTCTGGGGTCCCAGGTTCCTCATCCTGGGCAGGGCTGGCTTTTGGAGGATCTTGAGCCTTCACAAGTGGAGAAGGGAAAACAGGCCTTGTGGAGAGATTAGGAAACCCAGGGGCCAGGGCCAGGGCCAGGCTGTGCTGGCTTGGGGTGGGAGGACCCTCTGGAGTGGTTACCACTCCCCAGGGAGCAGTTAGTTAGCTACTCCCCAGGCGTGCAAGTGAGGAGGACGCAGGAGTCCCAAAGGCCTGGCTGGCTATGGACCTAGGGAGGGGAGCCAACTGGAGGGGGTGACCTGTGAGCCTTCTCCCACGGTGACACCCCGAGCCCCTGGCCACCTCCAACTTAACCAAGGGGAGAGAGAAAAGAGCTGCTCTCCTTCTTCCCACCCTCTCCTCTCTTTTCCATTTTTGATCAAGAAGAAGTACACTCCCCCTTCCCCAGTGACCACACGGCTGTGGGGGGTGGCTGTTGTCATGGCAACAGAAGGCAGCCTGTGTTGGCAGGGTGTGTGGGGACACTGAGATTGTTCTCCTACTGTTCCCACGCAGCCAGTGGGGGGTCCTCCCCAGGCTCTGGACTCTGAGGCCAGAATTGCCCCTCCCTTTGACACCCCCAGCCCCAGTCTGGTCCCTGCCCTCAGGTTAGCCTCCAGTGAACAGTGCGGCAACAGAACCAGGAGGCCCCAGCTCTTTGCAAGAGACTTGGCTTTTCCCACCCCCAGCAGAAGCACAGGACTCTCTCCGTCCCTGGCCCCTGCCCCGGCACCGTAATAAACCCAGTGAGCAGGAGGCAGAATGGGTGCAGCTTGTCCAGGGCCCAGGGCTCAGGCCACTTCCTTGCCTGTCTTTCCTGTGGCCTTGAGGCCTGGTAGGTGCTGTCAGCCCATGATTCCTAGCAAATCAGTCTGCCAGCCACCTCAGGAGTGGGCAGCTGGCTGGAGGCGGAGACTGATGGGCACAGCTTCCTGTGACTGTGTGCTCTTGAAGAGCCGCGGCTTCTCACGGAAATTTACTCCCTCTGTGCTGGCCCAACTGCTCACCTTGGAGAAGGTGGCTCTTGGTTTCATGTGCCCAGCCTGGTCTGGGGATAGGGGCTACCAAAGGCCCTTATCCACAAGGGGGGCCAATGTGGCCCCCTGAGTTCTTCTTTTGCTTTCACCCACCCCTTGAGTGACTGTGTTGGTGTGCACGCACACACACACACACACACACACACACACGCGAGCGCGCGCACACACACACACACACTTGTCTGCAGCTGCAGTCCTGGGGACAGCAAAGGGCTGATAATGTCAGCCACAATCTGATTTCTCTGAGGGCCTTTTCTCGTGGTCTTCAGCACAGAATATGAGACACTCTGGTTGACTACCTACTATGTGCCCAGCATGGGCCTCACTGTTTCTATTAGAGATTTCTCCAATTGCATGGATGAGGAAACCGAGGCACAGAGAGGGGTCGGGGAACCTGTGAGAACCTGGGCCAGAGCCTGGAGTCACTCTGTATTTCCTTGGCTCCACGGTCAGCTTTCACCTTTAGCAGAGACATCAGGGAAGATGGCATCTGTGATAGGGCAGGATAGAGTCTGCAGGGCCTTGTCCCATCCTGTCTCTGCAGGTTGCTTTCTGTCCCCACTAGGCCACCTCTCTGCTCCCCTGTTTAGGTCTGCCATCCGGGTGGGAGCCAGGGGCTAAAAATATTGTCCATGTGTTTAGATGATTCTTGGAAAATAAACTTCCCCATCTTGGCTCTGGGTTTGCACGCTTGCTGGCCCTGCTTCCTGCGGCTCTGATGTGTCAGTGTGTGGGGAGGGGGAGGAAGTAGAGGGGAAGGGTTTGTAAGGGGCCAGAGTCATGCGGTGAGGTGGTGCTCATGCGCACAGGGACTCAGAAGTTGCTGTGTCACAGAATGTCAGGGGATGGCTGTACAGAGACCCCACTGTGCTCCCAGCATGAGGTAGCCCTAGGCTTGCAGCTTTTCATGTATTGAGTGGGAAGAGTCAGGACAGGGTGGCCTTGCTGGCATGAAGGTATGGCTCCCTGCTCTGGGCCTTGGTTTATGCATCTGTAAAAGGGAATAGGTTTGACCCTCCCATCTAACCGGGCCTGGCCTCTGCTGATGACCTCGGGAAGAAGGCCAGGCCTTGTCTCCATGGGTGGGGCACTGCTCCTGCCCTTCACATTACAGGCATCCTAGTGGCTCTGTTTGTTTATCTGAGTAGGGACAAAGGCATGACCTCCTGTTTGGATGGAGGACCATGTCCCAGGCCTGGGGTAGGCCCAGGGAGGGGCTTCCTCTGGGGGAGGGTTGCAGGACAGACAAGTCACAAGCCAGTTCCTTCCGCTGAGACTGGACACAGGGGAGGCTCTTCAGTTGTTCTGAAGAGGGACAAAGGAGCAGGACGCAGGGAGGGGGTATTGGGTTCATTTTGGAACAAGTTTTACTTTCAACAAGATTTAATCTTTCAACAAATACTATTATTTCCTCAGTGCTAAAGACTAAGGATTCAGGGAGAAAAACCAGCCTAGGCCCTTCCTTCAACATTCCTAACTGAAGGTCAGACGTGTCAGGCACAGTGGGACCAGATCTATGAAACAGAGGCCAGGAGATGGGTGCAGAAAGCTCAGAACACGCGAACCAGAGTTGCACAGAATTGGGGTTGTTCCAGCAACTTGGGAGGCCAAGGCAAGAGGATCACAAGTTTGAAGATCAGCCTCAGCAACTTAGTGAGATAATATCTCAAAATAAATAATAAAAAGAAACTGGGGCTATATCAGATGTAGAGAGCACCCCTGGATTCAATCCCTAGTGCAAAAGAAAAAGAAAAAAAAAGAAGAAGAAGAAGAACAACAACAACTGTGGTTGGATCCCCTTCCACTGCTGAGTAGGTACCTTCAGTAACTTATTTCAGCTGAGTCTCAGTTTCCTCATTTATAAGTAGGGGATGACGACAGTATCTACCATACAGGATTACTGAAAGATGGAACAAGATGCCTGGGATAGAGGACATATTCAATATTTTTGTGGTTATTATCATGATTCTTTTTATTAGAGCACTGAAAGACAGGTAGGACCTATAGACGGGGCCATTGGGTAGAGGCTGGGTTCTGGGGAGTGGCAGACCTCATGCCTCCAAGGAAGAAACCTCAGCTCCCTCATGGGGCCACCTCTCTGCTCAAACACCCAGGAACATCCCTAGAACTCAGTCCCAACCATGCAGAGGTGTCTACTAGAGGTGTCTACTAAGACAGGCCTCTCAGCCTGACCTTTGCCTACTGTTTTTCCAGAACATCAGGGGAGGAAAGGAGACCTGTTGAAGCACATCCTGGGGACAGGGTTGGACTCAGGCTGAACCCGCATGGCTGGAAGCAAGGCCTCTCTGACCCAGGGCCCTTCCTGCTTTCTTGCCGTGGGGATTTGTTAACCTT
This sequence comes from Urocitellus parryii, assembly GCF_045843805.1. NCBI lineage: Eukaryota > Metazoa > Chordata > Mammalia > Rodentia > Sciuridae > Urocitellus > Urocitellus parryii. The sequence continues at coordinate 148,716,850 of NC_135537.1, forward strand.
TGCCCTTCCCCAGAGCCCCAGGGTTGCCGAATTGGCCCTCTGCACGTCCAGCTCTCTGTCCCTGGCTCTGCCTGAGGCATGCCTGCCTGTCCTATCCAGGCAGGCTTTCCCAACACAAGGAAAACACAATGCCCCATCTAGATCAAATACAGGATGCCCAGATGCCTTTGAATTTCTGATAAGCCACCAATAATTCAGTACTATCTCCAGATTCCTTGGAAATACTGAAAAAAATATTTATTAATTCGAAATTTAAGCTTAACTGGTTGTCTTGGTAGTTTTTATTTACTGGGTCTGATAATCCTATCCCTGTCCCACCTATCTCAGGGTAACTGAGGTCAAAAGAGAAGGGTAGACACTCGACGGGGACTGGTGGACTGGGACTGTATCACCATTTCTTCCTCCTCTTTTTCCTTCCTCTCCTCAGCTGGCCAGGCCCTCCAGGGACTGACTGATAACCTTCTGGTCGAGGGGTTTCCCCTTCTCAGTGACCCTGGCATTGGGCTCCCCGTGGGGAGGGCTGCCAACTAGAACGGTCTATGTGTCTGCCTTTCTCCACAGTTTTCTATCAAGTCAGGAAGGGAGGGATCCAGATCCCAGAGGGGCTGAGCACCTCTGTCCAAATCTGAAGCTTTTTATATTTCCATTTCTTTTCATCTTATAATCTTGATCTATGTCACTACCATTAGCTACTTGCAACTCACTATCTTATCCCAGGCCCTCTGCAAGATACTTTATACTTGTTATCTCACTAATCCTGACAGCAACCTTTAGAACACAACCTTTAGAACACAAACAGCTTCTTGGGGACAGCAGGGATTGTCACTAAGGTGGGCATTGTGATGTGCAGCCCAGAGCCTCCTCCACGGAAGGCTTGATCCAGCTGCTGTGCGTGGAAGTTCTCAGCCTCCATGCTCAAGGTCACACTCCCCTCTCGGGTGGCTAGTATCTATGGATGTGGGGATGTAAAGGGCTGGCCCAACTCAGGATGACAAAGGCCCATTACAACCTCTGTGCTTCCTGTGGGGCCAATCAAGGTTATCATCTGGATAGCCTTGGCAGTTGGACTTCTCCCTCTCCCATGGCTGCTTCCTTTTCCTCCCTTCCACAGGGTAGGCCCTAGTGGCACTCCTTACGAAACTGTACATTAGATGGGCACAGTGGGGCATGCCCATAATCCCAGGGGCTCTGACAGCTGAGGCAGGAGGATCATGAGTTCAAAGCCAGCCTCAGCAACTTAGCAAGACCCTAAGTAACTCAGTGAGACCCTGTCTCTAAATAAAATACAAAAAGAGAGCTGGGGATGTGACTCAGTGGTCGAGTGCCTCTGAGTTCAGTTCCCGGTAACAAAAACCAAACAAGGGCTGGCGTTGTAGCTCAGTGGTAGAGAACTTGCCTGGCATTTGTGAGGTACTGTGTTCAGTCCTCAGCACCACATAAAGATAAATAAATAAAAATAAAGGTATTGTGTCCATCAACAATTAAAAATATTAAAAACAAAACAAACTGCATATTAAACTCCACTAGTTTCCTGGGGAACCTATCCCAGCATGACACAGAACACAGCAGGGTCACCAGCAATACTGTGGGCTTGGAAGGAAACCAGGTAGACCGTTCCATTCCCTCTGCTATACAAAGAACAACAGTACAACAATAATGGCTAATATTTATGCAGGTAAAGTTAATCAAAATGCTTTAGATCTATACAATAAGTATACTATATCTATACAATAACGTTCTGAGATGAATATCTCTACTTTTCCCATTTTCTGTTGAGGGAAAAGAAATGCACAAGACACACAACTGACATAGAACCAAGATTTGAACTTGGATATTTTGAAGCTCTAGCCCACTCACTTAGAATCACTAGACTCGGCCATTTTTCTGAGGGACCTGAGACTCAGAGGGGTAAAGGAACATACCCCTTGCAGGCCAAGGAGTAGCCAAAGGGGAATTTCATCCAGATCTGCATACCCTTGCTGCTTCCCTTCAACTGCGTCTGGCCTGAAAGTTCTTCTTAGGAGTACTCACAGGGAAGCTGGGATGTAGGCCAGTCAGAGGTTCCCCGGTCTATATGCTCTCCTCCCCTCCCCCCATGCCTGTCTTGGTTTCAACAGTGAAGGTGATGGTTACATATCCACCAAGACCCAGTTTAAAAGTTGCCTCCCAGCCGGGCATGGTGGTGCACACCTGTAATCCCAGCAATTTGGGAGGCTGAGGCAGGAGGATCACGTGTTCAAAGCCAGCCTCAGTAACTTAGTGAAGCCCTAAGCAACTCAGTGAGACCCTGTCTCTAAATAGAATACAAAAAAAGGTGGGGGATGTAGCTCAGTGGTTAAGCACCCCTGGGTTCAATCCCTAGTAGCAAAAATAAAAACAAAAAAGTTGCCTCCCTTGTGATGCCCTCCCTGGCCTCTGCTTCTCCTCCTCTCCCCCACCAGGACTCCCTGAGGAAAGATTACCCTGAGCCATCAGAGTACCAAAGTGCCTAGGTCAACCTTGGCCACACAGTGTGGGGCAGGCAGCAAATACTTGCAGGATGAATGAGTAAAAGAAAAAATGAAAGAATGGAATTACTAGGCATCTTTCCAGGGCTGAGGCTAAATATTTACCTTGCCCATTGGGCAATCCTGAGAGATAAACCTGGTTTTCTTAGCTCTATTTTTGCCAACTTTCCTCCAGTGGCTGACACAATAGACCTGGTTTTGTTACAATTTGAACAGCTCAATCCACATGAGGGGCTTGGGTATGTGAGGTGCTTAATTCTTTTCTTCTACGGTCCCCCACCTCAATGTGTCTGCTTCAAACTGGGGTTTTGCTCAGCGTAAGCTGAGGGGCCATGTGAGCCATAGCCACTTCAAAAGCTGCTTGGAGTGCCGCTGGGCAAACTCGCCGGGGTCTACCTTCTGGGTCCAAATCAATCTTCAGAGTTGTGTGGGAAGAGACATTTGGGGTTTGTGTGGCACTTATCAAGCAGTCCTTGGGGGTCACGCTGGGGTTTTCAGGAGAATGGACGTCGTACTGTAGTGCTACAGAATGGGTATGGTTTGAGTGTGTTCCATAAGAGTTCTTGTGTTGAAATTTAATCTCAATTGTGAGGTAGTAAGAGGATGTGTTGTCCATGCCTGCAGACCCAGGAACCTAGAAGGCTGAGGCAGGAGGATCACAAGTTTATTAAGCCCAGCTTGGGCAATTTGGTGTGACCCATTCTCAAAATAAAAAAAGGGCTGGGGGTGTAGCTCATTGATAGAAAGAACATCCCTGGGTTCAATCCCCAGTAATCAAAAGGAGGGGGGGAAAGAGCATACAAATTTAACCTGGCTATGGTGTTTAGAAATGGGCTTTTGAAAGATAATTAGGATTAGATAAGTTCATTAGGGAGAAACCTTGTGATTGAATACTGGTGGATTTTTAAGATGAGGGAGAGAACAGCACACGCACACACACACACACACACACACACACATACATGGATCTGTCTCTACACTACCTAGGGAATTTATCAGGAGGAAAACCCTCACCACTTGGTTAGCATGCTCAAGGACTTTGGTTAGATCCCAGCATTGGAAATAAAAAAAAAAAAAAAGAAAGAAAGAAAAGACAAAGCCATCACCAGATGTGCCTCAACCTTGCACTTCAAGAACTATGAACCAAAATAAATATCTTCTTTATAAAGTAGCCTGCCTCAGGTTTTTCATTATAGTAACAAAAAAACAGGCTAATACACATGAAACTGTAAAGGGTGATTTCACTAAAACAAACAGGAGACAAGCGTCTCTGCTTTGGATACACTGTAGTAGAGTATGAGGCACTCAGTCTGTGAGGTGATATCTAGAGGAGGCAGTGATGGTGGTGTTGGGTGAGGGTACCCAGAAGATCAGGTGGTCCTTCCCAGCTGACATACCACATGGCAGCTAAAAGAATCCATTTAGGAGCACATTTGAGATACCTTCTGGAGGCTGCCATCAATATTTAGAAGGAGAATAGGACTTTGCAGGGGGTTAGGGTAGGTTTCAATGGAATCTGAGTCATTACAATATTACAGTAAGTGGCTGGTTCCATGGCCTTTCATTGTGGCTGGGATGACACAACATAGAAGCAGATTCATGGAGTGGTATTGCTTGGAATTTGGTGATGATTTAGGGAATGGGGCTGAATCTGGCCTGAGTTCTAGCGGAGCACAAATGACCAATGCAAATACTATTACAGATGGAATGTCTCATCCAAGCCTTTGCAGGCATGGTGCCCACGCTGCCGCTTCTGGAGGGGGATTACGGGGCTGTGTGGCAGGTTCGAGGCCACAAAGTCTATTTTCATGTCAATTACGGAGTTTGGATTTTTCTCCAAATTTACCCTGGCTATTTCCCCAGAGTCCTCATTAGGCATGATTGGTTTCTTCTTTTTCTTCTTTTTTCATATATATCAGAATTTTGGATTGATAGGTCTAATGTTTCCCTTACCTTCAGGGGAAAGGATCAGAAAACCAAAGTTGGGCTTTAAATCCAGGAGAAACGACAATGGGCTGTCTATTTGGGACTGAGCAGACTCAGGATTGAATGGGTGCAGACAGCTGGGAAATTGGCCTGCTGTGCGATGGACCTGCCATGATGGCCGGATGGACATGTGGTATTTGGTTCAGAGCCCAGGCTGCGCAGAATACAAACACCTGGATTAATAGTCAGGCTCAATTGTTCTCTCCCTTCTCAGGAAAGGCCAGGAAGGAAAGGGCTCTAGTTGAAGAAGAAGGCATTGTCTTCAGTGGGTTAAGCATTACCAGGTAGCCTGTTCTGGCAGGGGGCCAGAGGGGTGCTGCCTTCCCCAGAAGAGCACATTCAAACCTTCTTTCCCATGCTGCCTCTGAATAGATCACACCCCTGGAGATCTCTGTTAAGATGCTACCAGACACTCCAGAGTCCAGTGAGGAGGTAGGGGACTTTATCCAACCCAGAATCCTTTCTCTTTTCCTCTCCTGAATTCTCTACCTATTCTCTTACCTTCCTCCTTCTTTTCAACTAAGGTCTTTGGGCCATCCGAGGCAGAGAGAATAAATGTAGGATGTCAGTCTCCATCAGTCTCTGTATGGCTCTCTGTGATTGAGAGTTTCACGTTCCTGAAACAGAAGGAGCTGCTTTCTCTCCTTACATAAACATACTGAGAGGTGGCACAAGTGCTATTGATTGTAAGGTTTCACATTCATTTTTTCTTAGTGCTTATTGCAACATTGTATGTTGGTCAGGGTCATGGTGACTCTCATATCTTGAGTTGGTCAGGCTCAGGGTGACTATCTTGCCAGGAGTTGCGAAGTGGTAGAACAGACTTCAGTTCAAGGGGAGACAGGGTAGTAAAGCAGCAGCTGGGTTTGAATCTAACCTAGGTTTGAATCCAGCTCTGAAACATTCCTTTTGAGTGATACCTTGGGCAAATGACTTGATGTCATTAGGTTTCATATTCATTATCCATAAAAAGGGATGATAATGCATCCCTCAAAGTGCTATGGGGTCTGGCAATAGAAGTTCATTAAGTGTCTAAGTGTCCTCCTTTTCTTCCACTTCCAATATCAGGATTATCTTTAAAGCCACATAATAGATACTCCATAATAAACATTTGATGAATGAGCAATAAACTCAGGCCTCTCCCTTTCCCCCTCTCTCAGCAAGTGACAGGATGTTTATTTGCAGCTCCAAGCCACAGGGAGCTCTGCAAACAAGGAGTGGTAGCAGCAACTTTCTCCTGCTGGCACAATAATTAAAGGTCACAGGCCCTGGGGCTGGCTCCCTACAGATGCCCAGTCTCTAGGACAGCTGCCAGGCAGTAGGCTGGCTGCTCCAGGTATTACCTGTGGTCTCTACAGGGAGGGAGATTGACTGGCCTTCACCCTAGTTGGATGGCTTCCCCCTCTTACCCAGAAATATGGAGAGAAGCAAAAGGCCTTTGGAAAGGTCCACCCTGTGGCTACCATGATTTCCAGCTCTACTGGGAGAGCTACCAAGCCCTCTTGCTAGGGACCATTCTCCAAGGGCTCATCAGGCACTGCTGGAGCACTGTATGACTTTCTAAATGCTTAACTATGGAGATTGCAAAGACAGCACTGCATTTCCCACCTTCACTTCAACCTGGGCAATTCCAACTTCATCTGCTCTAGAAGATATGATTGGAAGGGCCTGGTTCCAATGATGGTTCAAAATAACCGAAGACCACTGACCTAATGCAACTCCACCACAATTCAGAAGAGGAACTGAGGTGAAGAGGAGGCAAGTGGCCTGTCACAGTCACAATTCTGTAAGGCATGGAGCAAAGATTGTGGATTGACTTCTAGACCACTGCTTTCTATCCTGCTAAAATGCCTGCTCTGAACTTGATACTTCTATAGCCTCCTACTCCATTCCACTAGGCTCCCTGTTGACCCCCAGTATGCAAGTCCCTTTCTTTCTGCTCAATTGGTAATTTCAGTGGATGGGAATGGAGGGCTCCTCTCCTAGTAGCAGAGGAGCCCTGACTTCTACCTCCATGGACCTCAGATACCTCAGCCACCCAGGGTCTTCTTCCTGGGCCACACTCTGCTGTGATTGCACTACTCTTCCTCACACACCTTCTTCCTTTTCAGACCTCTTCCAGTTTTTCTTCCCCTCCTACCTGACCATATTTTTCTTTTGTCTCTACCTTGATCTTGGAGTATTTTAAAATCTAGTGCCCATTGATGAGTTTCTCTTGGGCTTGTGTCAATGTCAAAAAAGTTCATTATCAAGAAAAATTGCAGCACAAGTGGATTGTATAAAAAAGAGAAATTTTAGCTAGGTGTAGTGGCACACCTGTAACCTACCTGTAATCTCAGCTACTTGGGATGCTAAGGCTAGTCTGGGCAACTTTAGCTAGGCCCCATCTCAAAATAACAAGGGCTGGGGTGTAGGTCAGTAGTAGAACACCCCTGGGTTTGATCTCTGGTGCAGAGAGGGGGAGAAAAATAGGTCTATGTTGCCTCTGGAATGCACCACCTGGATCTTGTCCCTGCTCTTTTCTCTGTCTATACTGTTCTCCATGCTTTTTTTTTTTTTTGTGTGTGTGTGTGGTGTACTGGGGATTGAACCCAGGGGCCTTGTGCATGTGAGGCAAGCACTCTACCAACTCAGCTATATCCCCAGCCCGCCACTCTCCAAGCTTCTGACAATATTAATTCTGATCTTGCTTTCATGGAACAGCTCACTTCCTTTTTCCACTTAGTTATATAACCCTAGGTACTTTGTCAACATCCTACTATCTATCTGATGTCTTCAATAAGTGCTTCATCAGACAATTATGCCTAGGGAGCTTTTGGTTATTACTATCACTCCTCCTTACATACGTACGTACTTGAATTCATCTTTAAAAATTGACTGGAAACAGTGATTCATTCCCTGGAGCAGAGGTTCCCATAAATGACTGCTGCAAAAAGGCTGCAAAAGAATCTCTTCTGAGGAGCTGTGAATGGCTGCACCCCAGAGAACCTTAGCACATGCCACTGTACATGGTAGGTATTCACATATTGATTAGCTTACATTTCTGGAGAAGTAAAGAGTATGATCAAAACATTATTACTGGGCTAGAGATATAGCTCAGTTGGCAGAGTGCCTTCCTGGCATTCACAAGGCCCTGGGTTCAATCCCCAACACCATAAAAACAAACAAACAAAAAACATTATTACTACATTATATATTTATGTACTGCTTAAGCAGGGGAAGAGTATTTATTTCACTAATGAAGAGTTGCCAAGCTGTGCCTATTCATATACAAGATCTACTCCTTTTATTAACTTTTGGAAATAACGTGGTATCCCTGGTGGGTACAAGACATTTGAGGGTCTAAGGAATTTGTTCACAGCTGTTTTAATAGCAGAGCTGTAAATCTGACTTCTTATTTAAATGGGTCAAAGAAAGATCTTTCTACTCACTAGAGGGCTTGTACCTGGCTTGCAAATAAGTTTCTTTTTCTTTTCTTTGAGATGGGGGGTCTATGTTGCGTAGGCTGGTCAAGCAGCTCTCTCACCTAAGCCTCACATGCTGGGACTATAGGCCTGTGTCACCATTTTCTGCTTGCAAATAAATTTTTTATTTCAACAGTACAATGTTTAAAATTTTAAAAAATGAAATCTCAAATCATAGTGTGAATATGCAAGACTTGGGGTTCAATTTCAAGTGCCTATGTTCCAAATTAACTATGAACATTTCTAAATTGGAAACTTTAATTAGTATCTGGATTTCTGACTGCTCTTTGGTGGAGGGAGATCTGACTAACATTGGGGCTCACATTCTTCCATGGCCCATGGCAATAATCAGATGGAGCTTTAAATGGGTATGTCCCCACCACTCCCTACTCTCATCCATGGTCTTAAACTTTATTCTTCAAGTAGTCCCTTTAGGCCTGGGTTAGTCTCTTCTGCACTCTTATCTGCTATCTTGCCTCCCACTGGTCAGAAGTGTGGCAAACCCAAAGATGGCCTCTTTTTCCTCATTCTGTATAGGCCTCTGATCATAAAAATGTGTTTATTTCTGACATTATGATTTTACTACTAAGGAAACTATTTTTATATCACAAGGAAATCTGGGATCCCTGACTCTTCAAGTTATACATTCGATCATTAAAATACACAGGAAAAATATGGCAAATCGTGTACTTGCTCCAATTCAATGGTATTTCTAAGAAAGTAGTCTCAGCAAGTAATGCCACCAAGTGGTGAAAAGACTCAACACAGAATCACCACTCAGCCAGAGGCAGGAAGGCTGAAGACCATTCTCAGCTTATAAGACTATTCAGAAACTAGAAACAAAATGCTTGTTCATCTCCATAAGCTGGTCCTTCCTTCCAAGGCTGTAATTTGAAGAGAGAGGAAGACATACCAGTACTTTCAGAGCTCTGCTTCATTTTTATGGGCTCTTTGGATACCCATTTTCTACTTGTTTCTTTCCTTGAACAAGCTGCCATTGCTGCCGATTCAGCTTTTCATTTTATATATTTTTAATGTGTATTCCCATTTTTTAAGAATGTGAGAAGAGAGCTATTAAAATGTTTTGGTTTTAGCAGAGCAAGGGAGTTTTTAAATTCTTTGTAAAAACAAGACTGAATCTAATGCATGGGAATAGGAATTTACATTCACTAAGCACCCCAAGAAACTGTGCCAGGGCTGGGGATATAACTCAATTGGTAGAGTGCTTGCATCACATGCAAAAGGCCCTGGGTTCAATCCCTCCTCCCCCCAAACAAACAAACAAAAAACCCACAAACCACTGTGCCAGACATTTATATACTTCATTTACTTCTTAGAAGCCTAAGTAATCTGATTTTACAGGTAAATAAAACTACTAGAGGGTGAAAGACTTGAAGCTCTAAATCTTCATTTTTTTTTTAATATTTATTTTTCAGTTTTCAGCAGACACAACATCTTTGTATGTGGTGCTGAGGATCGAACCCGGGCCGCACACATGCCAGGCGAGCACGCTACTGCTTGAGCCACATCCCCAGCCCCCTCTAAATCTTCATTTGTTATGAACTCTTGCCAACTGCCTCCTTGGATACCTCCCAGGTCACCAAGCACATCCCTTGTTTCTCAGTGCCCTCTAGGAACTAGGGGTATTTCACGGCATGATACAAACAATTTCTTCTTCACCTCATCTCCTAATGAGCATGAAAACTATTGTGGGAACTCCCCCACAACCAGCTTTCTACCCCCTTCTCCCTTCAATGTCTTCTGAATAAGTTTCTAAAAGGGATGTGAGCCATGTTTAAATCAAATTCAGCCTATTATTGCTCTCAGAGGTGGAGCATCCATTCTGTAAGTCAGAAAGGTATTCAAATAGGGGACTTAAAACAGGGTCACAGAGAAAAAGCCTGAAGAAGTTGACTTTTTGTGTTTACTTCTGTGAGGAAAAACAGCACATGGGCATCCACAGTTTTAATTTGTTTGGATAATAGTTACAGAGAAACAGGTACACTCCATATACAATTACCAATACTTTTTTATACAGTTCATATTTCAGTACATCAACACTATTTTATTTACACTCTATTTATGTACATGTTTCTAAAGTCAGTGCATTGTCAACAAGTTTTATACAGGAATTTACAAGGTGAATGTAGTTAATAGTTAATTTAATAAATTTTCTGCTAGTTCATGAATTAAAAAAATTAATTACAACCAATATAACAAACACAGATCAAACATTAGTAGATTGTGCTACCTGCTTAAATAAAACACCGGTAAAGAAATTATTTAAAACTTCTACTTTTTTTCATGGGGCTTGTCCAGGTAGGAATGGAAAATCTTGAAACTATAAAGTATGCATTTTATCTGACTTTATTGTATCATTTAGGTCATTCCTTCCTACTTGCAATTATAGACTTATTTTTAGCCATTTAAGACAACTTTTCCAAATGCTCTGAGAAGAACTAGGTAGTTACTGGCCTCAGATATCAGAACACAAATGCTTAAATACATTGGTATTTACTGTGTGTAAACAAGGAAGGGTAATAAAATTTGACAGTAAATGAGAATCAAGGTTTAGGGTCTTAATAAATTTTTAAAAAGATCAAAAATAAGCAGTTGCATTTTCTTTGAATATATATTAAAAAAAAAGAGTTTAAAAAATGCTTCCAGAAATAAATAACATGTATACTTTGTTCCAGTCTTGAGTAATCAGAGGAAAAAATGAAGTCAGTAAATAAATGACTTTTGATGACTAGTGCAAAAAAAAAAAGGGGGGGGGGGACAAGTACTCAAAAACAAAATAAAATGGACATGCAAATAAAACAGAAGTTTACTTCCTAAACCCACCAATTTCATAAAAAATACTTATGAACTATCAATATTTGGGATGTATTATGTGTTTTTTCTTTAAAATACAATATGATGGGGGGAAAATACCCCAGTCAAGTTAATTTATAGCCCTTAGAGCCATCAAAATACAAGTATGTTTGTTTGCATGTATTTTGTTTTCTTTTTCTTTTTTTTTTTTAAAGTGCAAAACAAAGAAACAAAGAACAAAACAAGCACTAATGTGAAACACCATCTAGCTCTGATGCCACTTACCTTCCTAGAAGCTCTTTGTGCAACACATGCATGGTTTGATGGTGCAATTACTGGCAACTACCCTGCTACACTCAGCAGATACACATTTTTGAGGACACTTCAAGTATCCTAAAAGTAAGGTGCCTCTATCGGGAGGGCCACTTTAGATGGATTTCCCAGGATGCTTTTTCTTTCTACTGGGTCTCCCAACAAAGACCCTGGGTAGAAGGCACATAGTTTTAAGGGATTCTCCCTCTAAGCCTGACCACTATATGCTTCTGCCAACAGTGACTGGTTGTGTCTCAAACACAAACACAACAACAAAAACAAAAAGAAAGGGAAGAGTAGGGAAATGGTTTAAAAAATAAATTGAAAAATCTGCATCTTTGCTGTAAGAATCACTTGCACACCTATAGGATCTTGCTTTCTCCATCTTGTCAATATAATAGAGTAAAACTTCAGGAAAAAGGAGGTAGCATATCATGTCGTCCCTAGACAACACTATAATTTTTTTTTTTTTTACTTTGACTCCAAGGAAATCCTTAGTATATTATTATGACTATTGGTAAACTCTATACTCACTACAAGTTTGTTCATATCTGGACAAGCACAATTGAATTCTTATTTGGTCCCAGGTAGTTGGTGCCAAACCCTTTTGTTTACAGGCTAATGGTGGGATCTGCCTGAAAGTTCTTGAAGAGCTTGTGAGAGACTTCAAAACAAAATTATTACTACTCTTAAAGTTAACTGCTATTTTAATTAGGATTTTTATTTTGTGCTTCAGGGTCACAGGATAAAATAACTACATTTAGCTTGCCTTTCAGCGATGCTTTTGCCAAATGTCAGCTACAAGGAGTCATCTCCCTCACCACCAGCCTGTCTAGCAGCCAGAGTGGTAGCTTTACTGTAACACACAGTACTTTTTGTAATCGGACTCAAAGTCTTCATCCATGCTGCTTGTGTCTGCCATCTTTTTACCATCAATCTTTGGCAGAAATTGTGCATAGTCTATCCCCTGCTGCTCATAGAAAAGAATGTAGGCAGAGTCGGTGTCAATTTCATCAGGGTGAAGTTCCTGAAGGGGTAAGAAAAGCCTTTAATAAAAAAAAGCCATCACCGTGCTGGGTCTTAATCCTTGTCAGGGAAAGGATGAATAACCCTCTTTAATTACTTAACCTGGTCGATTCCAATTAATTTAATATGTCAACTATCTCTTATCTGCATTGAAAATGAGTACCATTATCTTCAATTTTTGTTTTGGGAAAATATTATAACCAAAGACAGGTCAAAGGAATGACCTAAAATGCCTTCAAATTTTAGTAGTTCAAAATATTGGAGCTGGGGAATGTAGCTCAGTGGTAGAGTGCTTGCCTAGCATGTGCAAAGCCCCAGGTAGGTTTAATTCCCAACATTGTAAAAACAAAACAAAAGAAAATGAAAATAAAACAACCCCTCCATCCTCCAAAGATTGGAATTTTTTTCTTATTATCTAATACCTCCTTTTTCCTCACTATTCACATTTTCATTCTCCACTCTGCATATCCCCTTTGGTCCCTTAATACTGACAACATTTATAAACTGATCCTAACAGAAATATCTATTTCCTATTGAGGAAAAAGTCTATTCTTTCAAGAAATATTCCCCAGATTTACTACATTCTGTTTCCAACTTTCATTCAGATTGAGAATATTTACCTTACAGCTGCTGTCATTGTAACAGTACCACTTGCAGTTTGGGTTTTTGGCATAAGTGACGTAATGGCCCCCACCCAGAATTCCTGAATGGCACTAAAGAAGAGAAGAGAGTTGGGATATGTCAGTAGTTACCAGTACTACAGCCAGGGCAAAGAACTAGGATCTGAGCAAAAGAAAATTGAACATTAGATGGGTAAGAGGAAATGTTTTGGAACCTTTTAATTTTTTCCTAAAAACACAATAAACAAAAAGCAGAAAACAAATGTCATAAGTCTCAACTTTGTGTGGGTAAACACAACTATTTTATAATTATTTTTTTTTAGAAAGCAAAACTCCTTAGAAACACTTGATAATGAATAATTTGAACCTCTGACTCCACTTATACTAATTACATGACCATTTCCTGCATCATACTTTGAGCTCCTTGGAGTCTATTCAAAAGGCCAAGATTTCTTTGTTAACTTTGCTTTCACCAAGCAAAAGTCTAGCAAATAAGCAGGTGCTGAAAAACTGCTTGTGATTAACAAAAGAAAATAAGTGAACAAACCACTGAAAAGTGTAAACTATTCTCTGAAAACCACACAACAAATTACTTACCGAAATTGCATACAGATTATAAATAGGTTTAATATGAGTATCTTCTCTTTGGTCATCAGTGCTGTCTTCTTCACTGTGGTTTCCAAGTTGACCATTGCTGTAGCCATTGCCACATGTCTCATGCTCATAAAGGAATCCATTGGCCAAAGTGACATCGTGGTCCTGGGGGGTGACCAGTTCAGGTTGGCTACCTCCTAGTATGTGCCCTCTGCTCAACATATCAGCCAGCTCACAGATCTGCCCAGCCCCATTCTCTTTGCTGGCATCCAAGTTTTCCTTACTACTTGACAATTTATTTTTGCTGCCAATCTGAGGCAGGCGGAGCCTCCCTTTGCTCCTTCCCAAAGTCCGTGGGCTGCTGTTAGGGCTGCTATTTTTGCTGGAGGGACAGCTGGTTCCACTTTTCCTTGATGAAGAAGGTGAACCTGTGAAAGGGATAAAAGAAAGATTCATAAATCCAAATACCACAAGGTTAGACAGATACCACATGCTAACTTTGAAGCCAGCATCCCAAATGTATACAAAAAGGTAAACATAGGGGAGTCCTGACTGGCCACTGCTGACTGGTTACTCTTTAGTTCTTATTATACAGCCAGTACATTAGACAGCAACATCCTGAAAATGTTTAGTACATGAAAGGTGATTTATGTCACACTCGGTTCAAAACAATTTAATTACTAGACTAAGGAGCTTTATAAACACATTTTCCTCTCCTATGTAAAATTAGACAAAAAATATAACTATTAATTAAGTACTTACTATTACTAAGCACAGTACTAGGGATAAACTCTCTACTTCACATAAAAATCCTGTATAGCAGTGGGACTTAACCTTCATGGTCACAATTTCCCATCCCCACCCACTTTTTTTTTTTGTTTGTATTTTATCTTTTAGTATTTCCTATATTAGAAAGTAAAACTAAGGAATTTAAAAACATAATACACAAGCACTTTCACTGTCAAAGTGACAAAATATTCACATGATATACTGTCTCTGACTCCACTGTACATTTGTGAGAGAATGAAAGCATAAAGTCATGTACACTTGGCCTTTCTTAACTGAAGGATCAACATCACAGATTAAAACTACTGCAGATCAAAAAACAATGCAGCATGACAACTATTTACATAGCATTTACATTGTGTTGGTATTATAAGTAACCTGGAGATTATTTAAAGTACACTGGGAGGGGTTGGGGATGTGGCTCAAGCGGTAGTGTGCTCGCCTGGCATGCATGGGGCCCGGGTTCAATCCTCAGCATCACATACAAACAAAGATGTTGTGTCCGCCAAAAAATAAAAATAAGTTAAAAAAAAAATAAAGTACACTGGGAGGTTATGTACAGACTATATGGAAATATATGCAAGTACTACATCATCTTATGTAAGGAACTTGAAGAATCTAGATTTTTGCCGGTCGGGACATTTTGGTATCCATGTGAGGTCCTAGAACCAAACTCACAGGGACACACCAAGGGATGACTGTGTATGATAGTTAAGACTTCAACGTATCTTTTTGGAGGATACAGTTTAACATCTAACAACAATATTTCAGTTAAGACCTATAGTGTGTGCTTATACTCAAGTTTTATTATTTTTTTTACCATTGTGTCATATTTGTCCCAGATCTTGATTTTTTTTTTTTTAATGTACAGTGATTGAAACCAGGAGTACTTAACTACTGAGCCACATCCCCTGCCCTTAAAATATTTTTTAAAAAATTTTTTTGGGGCTGGGGATGTGGCTCAAGCAGTAGGGGGCTTGCCTGGCATGCGTGGGGCCCTGGGTTCGATCCTCAGCACCACATAAAAATTGTGTCTACTGAAAACTATAAAATAAATATTTATTTATTTATTTATTTATTTTTTAATATTTATTTTATTTAGTTCTCGGCGGACACAACATCTTGCTGGTATGTGGTGCTGAGGATTGAACCTGGGCCGCACGCATGCCAGACGAGCGCGCTACCGCTTGAGTCACATCCCCAGCCCCTAAAATAAATATTTAACAAAAAATTTTTTGGTAGTGGGAATTAATTAAACTCAGGGGCACTTTACCACTGAATTATATCCCCAGTCCTTTTTAAGTTGTTGAGACTGGCCTTAAATCTGTACAGATGTTGATTTTTAAAAGATAATCCAGATACCCAGAGATTGTCTTAGTATTATTTTTATAAAAAATAGTTTTGACCCTTGAGACCTCTTGAAAGGGTCTTAGGGACCCCTGTGGGTTTCCCAGACTACGCTTGGAGAGCTTCTACTTGAAGGGAACAAGGATGAAAATTACCATTCATGTTATCACGTATTAAGCATTATATAAAGTACATCACTGTTGGTATTTCAAATCCTTACACTGTGAACTTGGTATTAGCTCCATTTTACAAATAAGAAACTAGATTTAGGGAGGATGCATCTTTTGCTAAAAGTCACACAGCTCAGGGGCTGGAGTTGTGGTTCAGTGGTAGAGTGCTTGCCTGGCACATGTAAGGCACTGGGTTCAATCCTCAGCACCACATAAAATACAAATAAATAAAATAAAATTTTTAAAAAGTAAACAAATTAAATTCAGCTTAAAAAAAAAGTCACACAGTTCAAATACAGATAAGTCTCATTTTAGATAGGTTCTTTAGGTTCTTCCCATCCCACCAAGTAGCTCCTCCAGAGTAGAAGACAGAGGGAAATATGCAACGTACACGGGGCCCAAGAAAGTCCCTCTGTCAGGTCACCCCAGGTCTCCTCACCTTTTGGGCTCCCTGTAAGGTTTGCACTGAGTGAGGATGGGCTCTTGCTCAGGAGCACATCTTCTTCCCCAGCAGAGCTCTGGGCATCTACTTTCTTTACCTCTCCTGCTGGAACCCTTGGTTCAGAGACGTCATCCCCCTGGGGTGTGAGTAGTTTACGATGGCAGAGAGCTGGGTCTCTTGGTACCAAAAAAGCACTAGGGTCAAAATTTTCACGAGGAAATTTAACAATTTTTTGTGATTTTATCCATCGACCGTTTACAAACTGAAATCGTTTAAGGTGAATAATCTGGAGATGAAAAGATAGAAAACAATATATAAACATAACAACATTATTTTTTAAAGACCTCAAAAATATTTTTTGATATATATATTTTTTAACTGTAGTTGGACACAATACCTTTATTTATTTATTTATTTTTATGCTGTGCTGAGGATCGAACCCAGCACCTCACACGGTCTAGGTGAGTGTTCTACCACTGAGCCACAACCCCAGTTCCTTGAAAATATTTTTTATAAGTGTCTTTACTCCATGATATATTTTATGTGATGGTTATATGAGTATACACAATTATCAAAATATACCTTAATTAAAAAAAAGTCTCCCCATTTCCCACCAACCTTGTTTCCAAGCCTTCCCCTCCCTGCTCTTATCTTCCTTTCCCCTCATTTCCACTCCTGGAGCTAGCTAAATCAGTGCTATCAATTTCTTGTGCATCCTTCTCTGGGAAGCTATTCTGGTCTAAGGAAAGAAAAACTTACATTCATTTCACAGAATAGTAGGATGAAGACATGAGTAAGAAAATATATGTAATGTCTGGTTAAAATATACTAGTATTATTAGGGGTTAGCTCAATGGTAGAGTGCTTGCCTAGCATTCATGAGGCTGTAGGTTCAATCCCCAGCACCTCAAAAAGCAAACAAAAAAACACCTTAGTACCTTATATATATTATTTTTTATTTTTTGGTAATGGGGATTGAACCCAGAGGTGTTTTACCAGTAAGTTACATCCCCAGCCCTTTTTATTTTTTTATTTCAAGACAGGATCTTGCTAAGTTGCTGAGGCTGGTCTCTTGAACTTGCTATCCTCCTGTTTTGCATATCAAGTTGCTGGGATTACAAATGTGTGCCATCTTACCTGGCTTTACAGTTATATTTGATGCAACTTCCACCCATAAGAAAAACATGTTTTTTTTTTTTTTTTTAAAGCAGTACTGAGGATTCAACTCAGGGCATTCCACCACTGAGCTGCAGCCCCAGACTTTTTTTCTTTTTTCTTGGGATTAGGTTTCCCTAAGGTTGCCCAGGCTGGCCTAAAACTTGAGATTCTCCTGCCTCAGCCTCCTGAGTAGCTGGCATTATAGGTGTGTGTTACCACATCTGGCAGGAAAATGCTTTTTTAAATGAATCTGTTATTTCAAACTCTTCTGATGGACCAAAGGAAAATCTAATATATGAAAGAAGAGAGAAGAAGTAAATCAAATCTAAAAGAACACATAAGTTGGGGCTGGGGTTGTGGCTCAGTGTTAGAGCACTTGCCCAGCATGGGTTTGATTCTCAGCACCAAGTAAAAACAAACAAACAAACAAACAAACAAATAAATAAATACATGGATGGATTGTGTCTATTCAACTAGAATATATAAAGAAAAGAACACATAAGCTCCCGTGCTTGTGCACACACATTTAGCTCAGCAGTGTGCCATAGCCAAGTGACCAAACTCAGTGGGCAATGGAAACTCCCAGTTGGTTTACTCTCCGATAGTCCAACTAAGGGCTAGCCTAAAGCACCCCCTCCTCTCCAGAGACCTGGAAGTATCTTTAACCTCTTCCAAAGTTTTAACTCATTAGATTATACCACTTGTGGCACTCCTCATACTGTGCTGAATTACAGTTACTGGCCTATATAACTTCTCTCTCCTAGGCAGTAAGCTTTTCAGGAATAGGAACTACTAAATATTTTTAGAACAATTCACCTCTGTACTCAACAAAAAGAACTTGCACAGAAAATATTTTAAACAGTGCTATAGGAGAAGTCTTATTCTAAAAAATAACAAAAATTCACATTAATGGATTTTTCCCCCTTTATATTAGACCTCTGTTCACTCAAGGTTAGGGCTGTAACATACCAAGATAGGGGGAAGCCTCCAGAGATCCAGCTTTTTCGTTGCTAAGCAGTGGGTCTTACACTTGGAACAGTAGTACATCTCATTTTCCCCTAGTTCCTCCTCACTGGTGAAAGCACGGAGACAACTATCCAGGTTGATGGGCTCAGCTTGTGCTCGCCGACTCTGCTCCACACTTTCGTGCTCATCTACAACCTGCAGGGAGAGGGATTAGGATGAATAGGGGTTGTGTTGAGGGTATTTGAAATGGTCATACATCCAGGTGTGGTGGTACACACTAGCAATCCCGGCAAATCAGGAGGTTGAGGCAGGAGAATCTTAAGTTCAAGGCTAGCCTGGGTGACTTAACAAGACCCCTGTCTCGAAATAAAAATAATAAGGACTCAATGGTAGAGCATCCCTGGGTTAAATCTCCAGTACTGGGGAAAAAAAAAAGTCACAAAGATATACATAAATACATCGCTCTTTCTGTCACTTACGCCTTTCTTACACTAGATGAGGAGAAAAAAAAAAATATATATATATACACACACATACACACACAACCCCAAATAGAGTCTGAGTAAATACAGACATGAATTTATTTAAGAATATTACAACAATAATATCCTGGATAAAATTTCTACTTATAAGACCATTTGGGAACAATTTTTGAATGTTTCAAATTGACAAAAACAAATAAGGAATTACCTGTTTATTTTTCTTCAATTTTAGAATACTGAAATAGTTTACATGTGAATTACGATCTCCAATCTGCTCTGTTTAGTAAGCCATTTATATTTTAATCAGGAAGACAACATCATTAGTATGCTAGTATAGAGGCTAGGAGAAATTATATCACTGAAACACAGATGCTAGATCTGGATGAAGTGGAAAGACTACAGAAAAGCTCACCGTGAGAAGGCAGTACACCAGGATATAGCCCCAGAGGATAAACCATGTAACACTGATTTATCAGAATACCACATATATTAGGCTGGGGTGGTAGAGCACTTGCTTAGTGGTAGAGCACTTGCCTAGCATGTGCGAGGCACTAGGTTCGATTTTCAGCACCATATACAAATAAATAAAATAAAGGTCTATCAACATCTAAAAAATATTAAAACAAAACAAAACAAAAAAAGGAATACCACATTTATCATTTTCTCTTTTTCTTCTTTGGGGTACTGGGGATTGAACCCAGGTCTCATACACACTAGGCAGGCATCCTACTATTGGGATGTACCCCTAACCCTGTGTGCCTTTTTATTTGAGATAGCAGCAACAAAAGATACAGTAAGCTTGACATGGTGGCACATGCCTGTAGTTCCAGTGAGAGACTGAGGCAGGAGGATCACAAGGACAGAATCAGGAATTTAATGAGGCCCTAAATGACTTAGCAAGACCCAGTCTCAAATTAACAAATAACATGGGCTGGGGATGTAGTTCAGTGGTAAAGTGTTTCTGGGTTTAATCCCTAGTACCGCAGAAAAAAAGAAAAAGAAAAAGGGGGGAAAAAAAAGAAAGAAAAAAAATGCATGCTGCTCTTATTAGTAAGGTTCTTAATACCTGCCCCAAACTTTGGGGTTCTGTTAATCAGTTTGCTAGGCTTTGGAGCAAGAAGGAGCTAATAAAGGAGAGAGTAAAAAAGGGTAAGTATGTGAGGATACGTGGGATAGGGAGGTGGGAGAGAAAGAAGAACTTAGAACGTAACAGTAAAAGATTTTTTCCTTCCTCCACTCCTGACTACTACTTGACAAGCAATTCCAGAACCATGGAGCTGAGACTCTTCTGTTTATCTATTATGTATGAGAAGGTGGGAAAGGCACAGCATCAGGACTATGAAGGCTGCATGAGACTTTACACATGGGTATTTTTGTCTAAAGGCAGAGACTGGACTACAAGTCCAACAAAGACTGCTTTTGTTTCTGGTAAAGGTCACATATCATTTCATTTGCTGCCCCTTCCTCCCACAAGTGGACTGGTTATCTTTACCTAAGGCAATTTCTCACAAGTTTCCATTATTGAACCTCATGATAGGAACACTGGGCTGCTTGGATTACAAACTGGCACAGGTTAGGTCATTCTGTTTAGAACAATTTTCAGGAGAGACCTTTTCTCTTTGGAGAGGATGGGAGTCCTGAGACTGTCAAATGCCCCAATAAACTATGAAGGTTGGAGTTGATCATGCAATTATGGTTTTAACATTGCATCACCATCTGGGCTATAGAACTCACTTAAAATGAGGAACTTGGAGGAAAATTCTGTTTTTAAAAAGGAAATTGGGCTTGACCTTAGGTCACTGACTTCTTTTCTGAGCACAAATTCTGTAGTAATAAGACTGTACTTCTCAGTACCTTTTGAGTTGGTCATTTAAGGGAAAAAACAGACATGCTTCAAAGGAAACATGCTGTATCATGATTGTTGGTAGAAGCAGAAAAAGAGGTATATCAAATATAGTAGTGTCTCTTCTCATAGCCAGTTAAATATTATCTCAAATCTCTCTACTAGAGATGCTTTATGGCCAACCACAAATTACAGTATGCTAGTGAAGAATGTTTATTTTTATTGACTATATTTTCTGTGGAACACAAGGATATGGAGCTAGGCGGGGACTGGGAGGATAAAAGGCTAATTAAAAACATTTGTGAATTGACAATATATATTTATCAATAAGTTTTCCTTAAAGATTCCCTATGCTGAGATACTCTACTAGTTCAAATAATTCAAATTACTTATAGACATCCTCTTCAAAATGTAAAAAGGTAGGAAATCCATTATATTCGTTAATTTTTTTTTTTTTTTTAGTCGTTGACAGACCTTTATTTTATTTATATGCAGTGCTGAGAATTGAACACAGTGCCTCACACATGCCAGGTAAGCACTCTGCCGATGAGGCCCAGTTCCGGTCCAAGCCCCAGCCCCAGCCCCAACCCCACCTTTTATATTCTTTTTTTTTTTTAAAAGATATTTATTTTTTAGTTGTAGTTGGACACAATACCCTTGTTTTGCAAAGGGAGCCACTGTCGTCAGCATGTTAGCAGATTTTAAAATTCTTTTTTTCACAAATAGTTTTTCTTTTTTTTTTTTTGATAATTGAAGGAATTTTTTTTCCTGTATATGCAATTTTTTTATACTTGAGTCTACCATGCTCTATTTAACCTTTCCTCAAATGTGGGACAAACATGAAATTGTTTCTAATTTTTTGGTATTTTGAAAAATGTTATATGTTGGACAGAGTATTCTATTTCCCTCTGATAAATAGAATAACTATTTATAGTTATTCTATAAATACTCAGAATAAGAAATATAGTGGAGGTGGGGGTATGAAAGAATGAAGGAATTTTGGATGGTGCATAGGGGAGTGAGAGGAGGGGCAAGACAGTGGGGTGGGAAGGATGGGAGGAAGAGACAGACATTACTGCCCTATATGCATGTATGATTACACTTCTATAGTGACTCTACACCATGTACAGCCCAAGGAATGAGAAGTTGTGCTCCATTTGTGTACAATGTGTCAAAATGTATTCTACTGCCACTAATTAGAACAAATTTAAAAAATTTAAAAAAGGAAAGTATATAAAGCATATATGCAATAAACTTTGAACCACGGTATTTCCTGTGTCTTTGTGACTCTCTAAAGCACATACAGAAACCACATGTAAGGAAAGTCCAGATTAGTCACATGTCCCTAACTCCCTAGTAATTCACGGTATCTCAATAGTTCTGTTTCCATGGTATCCCAAGTGTATCACTGAAAATGAAAGTGGGGTGAGATTAAATAAGTCATGTAGGCCCTTCTTCCTAGAAGTAGGATGTCCTCCAGAGCTTTTTAGATTTCTCAATGGGATTATTAAAAAGAGGAAGAGATTTACAGACCAAATATTTTTTTTTAAATTTGATAGAAATGTTTTGTCAGAATAATGTCTTGTCAGATTTTGTGTTGACAAAGATTTAGGAATCTTTCCCTCTTCAAAGGAAGCATGGCTGAAGTTACTGAATTACATTGCTACAATGAGTATGGTCTGAACATCAACATCTCTTCAGTTTTTCTTTAGCTTTTAGCCCACTGATCTTTCATTTGCCAAGAAAGAGCTCCCAGGAACTTCATAGTGTGTGGGGACATATTTTTAACCCATTTTGTACCAATGTCCCTGATGTGGAACTCTAAACACTTATATAGCATTTGATATATAATTATATACTATAATATAAATATTTAATTATCTGGGGCTGGGGTTGTAGCTCAGTGGTAGAGTGCTTGTCTTACATATGTGGTACACTGGGTTCGATTCTCAGCACCACATATAAGTAAATGAATAGGGATGGGGTTGTGACTCAGTGGTAAAGCATTTGCCTAGCATGTGTGAGGCACTGAGTTTGATTCTTAGCACTACATATATATTAATGAAATAAAGGTCCATCAACAACTAAAAAATTTTTTAAAAAGTTAAATATTTAATTATACTATCATATTAACAATACATAAGCTCTAGATTATGATTTCCAACTTATTTGAATACACCTTTGTCAATTTTATTGAAAAAGTCCCAGAACTGAAAACTTGGGACTTAATGGGTTTTAATATCTCTATCCTTCAAACAATATCTGGCTTATTAAAAAGTGCCTTGAGTACTTTGTTTATTTTTGTCATGCTGGGATTGAACCCTGGGACTCATGCATGCTAAGCAAGCACTCTACCACTGACCTAACAGTGGTAGAGAAATGTAAGTGTGATGAATAGTCACTAATATGTACTCTCATGTATCCAGTCTTGAAACATTTCAATCTTTTAAAAATATTTTGATTACTATGCCCATTAAAGATAGCACCTATTGGGGCTGGGGTTGTGGCTCAGTGGTAGAGTGCTTGCATAGCATGTGTGAGGCATTGGGTTCAATCCTCAGTACCACATAAAAATAAATAAATAAAATAAAAGCACTATATTAATCTACAACCAAAAAGTATATATATATATATATAAAAAGATAGCACCTATAATCTATGAATACATATGAGCTAAGTTATTTTGCTTATCAAATACTACAGCTTTAGGGATATTTAACAAATGGGCAAAGAGATGTTTGTTGGTATCAGGGCTAGAGAATATAAGTTCTTACATACACTGAGTTTTGTTCCAGGATTTACTTGTTATTAATACTTCTGAAATCTAACACCCCAATACCAATGATATCAGAAGCTGAAAAACAGTAAGCGTAAGCAATTATGTTGACATGCCAACTGGCTGAATGCCGATGACTTTTTCTGGTTGTTTCAAATTGTCATGATAGTTAAACTGAAAAATAATTTCCTAAATAAAAATCACATCTTATGGCATCCCTGCGTACTTACTCTTTCCTGTGATGTTTGATAGCGGAGATGAAGGGCTGTGGGATCCCAATCCACAGCAATATACGCATTTCCAATGAAAGCTCTATCTTCCCCACAATCAATTTTACAGCCTCTGCAAAATCTAAAAAGGAGAAAAAGGTCCATAAAGGAAAAAATAACTATGAAGGGATCTAAATTTTCTTAATCAGAAATATTCTTCCTCCTACTTCCCTCTTGGCTTCACAATTGGTCATGGGATTCTAACTTCAGTCTTGGAAAAATACAATAATATTTAGTAATACTTATTAGTTCAGGGAATCATATTTATTTATTCTCAAGTCCTTGATTTTACAAAGCACTAAAGAAACAAATGTTAACATACAGGAAGCTGTGAGCATAGTGACAAATAAGCATGGGAACAGACAGAAATTCTAAATTCAGGGCTGGGTTTGTGGTTTGGTGGTAGACTGCTTACCTAGCATGTGTGAGGCACTGGGTTCGATCCTCAGCACCACATTAAAAAAAAATCTAAACTCAGTTATTTAATAACTTATCTGGTATAACAATGGTATAACAATTTGTTAATAAAATCATATTAGGTAAAAATACACAAATTTTGTTTTTTTTTTTGGTACCAGGGATTGGACCTCAGGGCACTTAATCACTTAGCCACATTCCCAGCCCTTTTTTTAATTTAGAGACAGGATCTTGCTAAGCTGCTGAGCCTGACCCCCAAATTGCAACCCTCCTGCCTCAGCTTCCTAAGCTGCTGGGATACACGCATGGGCCACTGCACCCAGCAAAAATATACAACAATGGGCTGGTGATGTGGCTCAGTGGCAGAGTGCTCGCCTCGCACATGTAAGGCACTGGGTTCGATTCTCAGCACCACATAAAACTAAATAAATGAAATAAAGATAATGTGTCCATTTATAACTAAAAAATACTTTTAAAAAACACAAAATTTTTTAAAGTTGCAGGGAATAGTACAAGACAAAGCTATGATTCCAAAGCCTATTTCAGGTTCAGTTTGCTAAGTCCATTACAGTTCTCTAAAAGTCGATTTCAATATTGTCAGGCACTTTGCCTGCTATAACAGAAATGACCAATCAATCTCCACACCTCTGTCTAAATACCGTAAGTATATCATGTTTTATTGGCTCAGAACTTCCAAACTGACTTAGAGTTATTGTTTTGTGTCTGTGCGTGTTTTGTTTGTTTTTATTTTGAGGTTCTGGGGATTAAACCCAGGGTACTTTACTACTGAGCTACATTCCCAGTCAGGGTCTTACTAAATTGCCAAGGATAAACTTGTGATTCTTCTGCCTCACCTTCCCAGTCACTGGGATTATAGGCATGTGCACCATGCCTGACCTAACTGATTTATATTTAAGAAGCAGAAAGTTTAGGGTAAAAATAGTCAAGCATGGTGGTGTGGGCCTATAGTGCCAATACCTGGAAGACTGAGGGACTAAGGTGGGAAGATCCCTTGATACCAGGAGTTCAAGATCAGCCTAGGCAACATAATAAGTTAAAAAAAAAAAGTTTGAATAATGAGTGTTGATCATAAGGTGGTGTACTATAGAGTTTATAAAACCAGCTAAGATTCAAAGGCAAAATTTAGCTGTTGATCTCACAAATAAGATAGGAAGAAACAAATTCTAAGTTTATTTCAAACTGCTTAATTGCTATTAACTTCTCAAGACTGGAAATCTTAGGAAAAAACTAAAATAATCTGAAGTTGCAATTCTATTAAAATTTTTCTTCTATAGGAGATCACTTTACCTATACCACGGACACCAAGCACAGGAGTTCCCATCTTTCTGCACAACTCGTAGAGTGAATGGATATTGATAGCCCATACTGTCATCACTGAAATAGAAGAAGAGAACATAAACCTAAGAAGCATTTCTGGCTTGAGGTCCACCTCCTTTTCTTCTTCCCTTAAAGTGATTTTAGGAAGGGGCATCTGCCATAGCATTATGCTCATGCTGGTAGCTCAATGTTGCTTATTCTAGTTCATCAGATATAGCCATGTACCAGCCACAATAGGCCACATCTCTGTTTACAGAAGGCATGGATTATTAGATATCTCTAAAATTAGGTCTACGTGGCATGCAAAAACCTTACAAGATAATCTAATCATGAAATCACCAAATATCCTTCAGCCTTAATTTTACCAGAGGATTTAATTCATATTAAACTAATGTTCGACTTTTCTATGCTAAGAACACTGACATACCATTGAAGGCTATATATTTAAAGGTCTTCTTTAATCAGATTCTTTGTTTATGGTACAAGTAAGATAGGTATCCCTTTTTCTCTACGTTAACTACTTAAAGACATAAACTGCACGTACTATTCTTTTTTTTTTTTTTTTTGAGAGAGAATTTTTAATATTTATTTTTTAGTTTTCGGCGGACACAATGTCTTTGTTTGTATGTGGTGCTGAGGATCGAACCCGGGCCGCATGCATGCCAGGCGAGTGCGCTACCACTTGAGCCACATCCCCAGCCCTGCACGTACTATTCTTGGCATAGCTTCTTTTAACTGCCAATAATTTGTAAGTTATCCAAAATTTTAAAAAATCGACTAAACCTTGCCTGTACAACAAACAACAATTTATACATAATACCATAATATCAAGTTGTACATCTTAAACATATAATTTCTGGGTTGGGGGTATTGCTCAGTGATAGAGCACAGGTTTAGCAAGTGTGAGATTCTGGGTTTATTTCCTAGCTAAAAAAAAAAAAATATCCCTGAAAAACAAGATGCTCCCTGTCCCCCAACTCCTATTTTTAATTTTAGTTCATAAAGCTGGGAGGAAAAAAAAAAAAGCAAAGCAAGGGATGTTAACCTAAAAGCAGTATACTTTTCAGCTCATTTGGCCATTGACAGTGGCTATCACCTGGCTGCTAGAAGTAATTAAACCATGATAAAGACTCACTGTAAGGGCAAAAGTGAATAATGTGTCTTGCACAGCAACTCCCCATCTTTCTGCATAACCTGTCCAATGAATGATACTGATAGTCCTTACTGTCCAGTATTCTGTCCAAATCAACATTAAGTGAGAAAGCAAATGAAAGATAAGGAGCCAAAATGAGCAAGCAGCACTCTCACAGGGAAACCTGTATCCACTGAGCAAAAATAACTTCCCTGTTAATTTAGATCTTGAATGTCCCCCAAAGGCCTGTGTGTTGAAAACTTGGTCTTGAGCCCATGGTAGTACTGGGATAGTAGTATGTGGAATCTTTAGGAGGTGGGATAAGTTAGGTCACTGAGGGTATTAGATATTGTGTTTGAAGGGATGTTGGAACCCTGGCCTCTTCATGTCTATACCTCTTTACCAAGGTGAGCAGCTTGTTTACTGACATGATGTACTGCTTCACCAACGGCTCAAAAGCAATGAAGCCAACTGACTCTGGGTTAAAACCTCTTAAAAACTGTGAGCCAAAATAAATCTTTCCTCTTTTTAACCTGGTTATCTCGGGTATTTGGTGCAGTAATGAAAAGCTGACCAATATCCCCACCCTCTAACCATAGTTTCTAATCTGTTTTCTGTTTCCATGAATTTGCTCATTATAGATACTTGATAAAAAAGTAAAATCATACAATGTCCATCCTTTTGTGTCTGGCTTATTTTACTTAGTATAATGTTTTCAAGCTTCATCTATATTGCAAAATGTGTCAGTGCTTCATTTGTATTGATGGCCAAATAATATTCCCCATTGCATATATACTGCTATTGTTTATCCCTTCATCCACTGATAAGACCCTTGGATAGTTTTTAACCTTTTGGCTATTGTGACTTGCTAGATCCATTTGATGGAAATCAGAGAGATTTTATCACTTTATTTATAAATATTTCAGTGTGTATTTCCAAAAGATAAACTCTTGTTATCTTTAAAATGGCTGTTAAAATCATTCTCTGTTTAAGCCACTCCAACCTCTATAGTACTCCACTAAAACAGATTTCACAAAGGTCACCAAAGATTGACATTTTATGAAATGTAGTAGGTAATTTTTAGTCCTCTTCTTACTCAATCTCTCTGATTTAAAACAACTGATCATGTCTTCCTTGAAATACTTTCTTCACTTAACTTTTCTAGGTTTTCTACACATTACTGGCTGCTAATTCTCCTTTCTCTTTTCAACCTCTAAATGTTGGAACGAGTCAGAAAATTAGATCTTGGGTATCTGATTGTTTAACTCTTCCTCTCTTAAATGAGTCTTGTCTCAGGGATTTAAATTTCAACTATTAAATGTTTGGTGACACCTTATATATATCTCCAGCAAAAGACATTCAAGTGAATTTCCCTCTTGGATACAATAACAGGTGTACTGAATTTAATTTGATTCTATTCTTCTATTCTTTCATGACAAAATCTGCTCCTTCTCCAGTTTTCCTATTTTCATAAAAGGGAACACCATTCAAAAACAATTGCTCAGGCTAAAAACCTAGCCTGAACTCCTTTTTTTTTTTTTTTTACACACAATCCATATCCAATTCATTAGCAAGTCCTGGGAAAAGTCCTTACCTAGAAGTCTTTTAAATTCAACCAGACTCTCACTTCAAATCTAAGCTCACTTATACTAAACATTCATCAACTAAATTAATTATCTATTATTTGTAGTTATTCTTTAAGATTTACCATAAGCCCTATCTAATCATCAAAATACCCTGTACCATAACAAAAATAAATTTTTATTCAGTTATTACAGAAATAGAACTTTCATTTGCATTATGATAGCAAGAAAACAATCTGTAATTAAACTGAGATACAAATAAGACACCATAATGCCAATGCTATTCAAAGTCAGTGCATTTATTAATCCAATAGAATAATGGCCGGAGGAATAGAAGGAAAACCGAAAATGCTTATTATCCTTACTTAGATTTATGAAATTATTCCATATTAAAATGACATAGTATAGAAACTATCCAACTGAATCATATATTATGGCATGAGACTTTTTCATGAAAGAGTTCATGTACACTGTGATTCCCATTCTGAATTTCAAAGACGATCAAGGTAATACAAATTTACTGATAAATTCATACTCTTTACTTTTGTAATAATAGATTACAAGTATATTACCTGAAGCATTAGCAGGAGAATGAAAGAATTATTAGAAACTGGAATATCTAAGTGACAAAAGGAAGCAGTATATCTTCTTTTATTCAAAAGATCAAACCAAATGGTTCTTTCAAGTGTGACTTAACTTGACATGGAATGAGTCCTTTGTATCATAAGAATTCACATAAATTATTCTCTTAGAGTTTGGAAACTTCAAGTCTAGGTTACCCCCAAACTTACCAATCCTGAGCATGGTTACTAGCTTCCTGAGGTGGGAGAGGGCTAGCTAAACGAGATACTTGAATCCAAACTGCATCATATAGATCTTTTTTCCGGGTATGCACAGTACATGGTACAATCAGTGGCATTCCAAAGAGGCTGGGCCGATTCTTCTGAGATGACAGGAAATACAATTCTGTTCTCATCTATATGTACAAGTAAGAGAATAGAGTAAAAAGACAGGACTCTGATTCTCCGAAGATTGCCAATAATAGCATTATTAGACATTTTCAACTTAATTACTACTGTACTCTTCTTTTATGGAACCATCTTAAAAAAACATGCAATGGTTATTTAAAGTGGAATTACTGAAAGGTAGAGGTATTGCCAATTTCAGACTTATATCAAAGAGTTCAATATTTAATATTTCCAAAGTACAATTTTCTCTGATAAATACCTGTCACACATACTGAGCCATATGTAAAAACTAGTAATAGTTTCAGAGCTCAAGGCCTTTAAATAATTACAACTTATTCTTTCTCTAGAAAGTATGCACTAAAAACCTCCCTCTAAGAATAAGCTATTGATAGTGGTTGTTAAGCAATTCCCAAATCTTTGGGACTTCTGAAAACATGTTATTATTATTATTTTTTTAATATTGATTTTTTTAGGTGTAGGTCGATACAACACAATGCCTTTATTTTTATGTGGTGCTGAGGATCGAACCCGGGCCCCACCTGTGCTAGGCGAGCGTACTACCACTGAGCCACAATTCCAGCCCAGTTATTAATTTATAACAATTTATCCATCCTGCTTAAAGCAACAAAGTGACTTTATTTTTGTTTTTTACAGACATGAAAGATTGCCAGTTCTTTTATTAGAGTTTTAAATATATGCATTAAACTTTACCTGGGAAGCATCCTTAATGTGGAAATTTTCAGATTAGGGATGCTCAACCCAAATATATATATAATATATAATGTAATATATAATATGTATACAATATATGGATATCTATACAAAAATTTGACTGGAAATGACTCCTTAATAAATCAGAAGTTTAGAATTATAGGATAGATGGTGGGAGGTCAATATTATTCAAAAAGCTGAGTATTTAGACATTTAATTATTTAAATAGTTTGGTCTTTATGAATTAGTGAGAAAAGCTAAATCAATAATTTAGGGATTAGCTAGTTTCTAACTGAAAAGACCTTTTTTTTATTTCAGATTCTCAAGCATTTTCTTTTGACATTACTAATTTAAGCTTTGCTAAACACAAAGTTTTTTAAGACCTTATTTCATGTGTTGATTTTGTTGTAATACTCGCAGGAACCTAGACAGTTCAGTTCAAATGTATTTTAAAATAAAAAACAGTGAAGCTGCACATCATGATGCATTCCTGTAATCCTAGCTATCTGGGAGGCTATGGTAGGAGGACCACAGGTTGGAGGCCAGTCTGGGAAATTCAGCAAGACCCTGTCTCAAAATAAAACCCACACAGCACATGCCTGTCATCCAGCAATTTGGGAGGCTGAAGCAAGAGGATTACAAGTTCAAAATCAGATTCAACGATTTAGCAAGACTCTGTCTCAAAATTAAAACACAGAAAGGACTAGGGGATGTGCCTCAGTGGTAAAGTACCCTGGGTTCAATCCCTAGTACCAAAAGTGAAAAACTCCACACAATTTTCTTTTCTTTCTCTCTCTTTTTTAATATTTATTTTTTAGTTGTAAAAATAATACCTTTATTTTATTTATTTATTTTTATGTGGTGCTGAGGATTCAACCCAGGGCCTCACATGTGCTAGGTGAGCGCTCTATTGCTGAGACACAACCCCAGCCATCTCAGGGGTAACTTATCCCAGTGCCCTAGGGCCCAAGTCTACCAGTTCTTCCCAGGAGAATTTCTACTCCCAGTTCTACTGAGAATTTTTCCTCATAACTTTTTCTTTCATCTGAAAAAACTCAACTCGCTTGAACTCTGCTAAGTTTTTGCCCTATTTATTTGATCACACTGCCATTTTCTACTTTTCATTCTTTTTAGACTTCTCTACTTTTTTCTCAAAACTAACTCATCATTTAATTGCTGTCAATATCCTGTTTTTCCCTTCTCCTCTTTCTCAATATTACCTATGTTGCTTAGCCTATTCCTCTTCTGTTACTATCTTACCCCTTCCCCCCCAAAAAAGGGGGAAAAATTACTTTCAAAGCAATCCAATTGGCCATTTCAACCATGATATCAAAAGGGTATGAATGGTAGTAATGAAACAAAGAAGAAATTATAAATTCAAATTTTATTTTATTTTGTTTTGTTTTGTTTGTAGTACTAGGATGAAATCAGGGCATTACACATGCTAGGCAAGCACCCTACCACGGAACTACCTAAATTTCCAGTCCTTTTAAAATATTTTGTTGTGAAACAGGGTTTTGTTGTTGCCCAGGCTGGCCTTGAACTTGCAATCCTCCTGCCTCAGTATTCTGAGGAGCTGGGTTTACAGGAATATGCACTGTGCCAGGATCAAGTTGTATTTTAAAAAGAAGGCATGGTCATATATTGAATAAGAAGTTTTAGGAGAAAAGGAAAAAAATAGTCAGAATACTCTCAGGTTTTAGACTTTAGCATGAAAGAATGGTGTTGCCATTCACCAAAATAGTGGGGAAAAGAGTTCATTTGTAACAGAGAGAAAGAGAATAAAATCAATTCTAGGCATTTTCAAAAGCACTGGTTAGATTATGAAGGAAACTGGTAATAAGGACTAGTCAATGATGAAAATCTAGAGCTGACAATATATTATGGTTCAATGATTTAAAATCCTATAAACACTAAATATCACTTTATGTTTTTACAATTTTTATTTTTTAAAGGAATAATTCATATTCTCTTGTGTCTAGATTATTTTCATTAACATTAAAAGATTATAGTGACATAACTAAAAATTTGTTATTTTCATTGCTGCATAGTATCCTATTATATGAATATATATCAACTATTTATCCTCTGTACCACTAATGAACATTTAATGTTTCCATTTTTTGTCTTTTCAGTTTGGGTTATTATTGATAATGTTGCTATGAATATTCTTGTACATATTTCCTGATGTACATACCCACTGAGTGGATATCCAGGGGTGGAAATGCTTAGCTTAAGCTAGTAAATTATTTTCCAAAATAGCTTTATTAATTTACTTACTCATCAGAAGTAGGACTGTTCCTATTGTTCTATTATACCTACCAACAGTTTTCAATTTTAGCTGTTCTGGTGGGTAAGCAGTGATATAAACATATGGTTTTATATTTCCCTGATTACTAGGGTGGCTGATCTTTTTTCTTTTTCTTTCTTTCCCAAGGCTTGCTTTTTCACTCTCTTAATGGTGTCTTTTTTTTTTTAAACAACTTTTTAAAAAACATTTATTTTTTAGTTGTAGGGGAACACAATACTTTTATTTTATTTTAATGTGGTGCCAAGGATGGAACCCAGTGCTTCACGCACGCTAGGCAAGTACTCTACTTCTGAACCATAATCCCAGGCCTCTTAATGGTGTCTTTTGATGGAACTAATATTCTCCATTTCAATGAAGTCCAATTTATCAATCTTTTTCTTTTTGATTAATATTTTCTGTGTCCTATTTACTATTTAAGAAGTCATTCCCTATACCAACATTATGAATATATTCACTTTTATCATCTTCCAAGGGGCATTTCTTTTTGTTTTCAGAATTAGTTTTATAGTCCTCCTAGATTTAGTAGGTAAAGAAATTTCATATGGACATCCAATTGGCCCAAGCACCATTTACTGAGAAAAATATCTTTCTCTCACTGCTCTGCAATGCCACCTTTGTTGTAAATCAAGTGCTCATACATGTGTGAACCTGTTTTTGAGTTCTCCATTTTATTTTATTGATTTGTCTTTTTTCACACCAACATCACATTGTTAAGTACCAAATTTAAAAAATAAATCTTGGTATCTGCTGTTCAATTCTCCATGCTTGAGTTTCTTGGGGGCTGGGGCTGTGGCTCAGCAGTAGAGCACTCACCTTGTACATGGGAGACCCTGGGTTCGATCCTCAGCACCATATAAAAATATATGAATAAAATAAAAGTATTGTGTCCAACTACAACTAAAAAAAAAAGAGTGTCTTGACTACTAGGTGCAATAGTGCCAGCCTGTAATCCTAGCAGCCCAGGAAGAATGCAAGTTCAAAGCCAGCCTCAGCAATTTAGAAAGGCCCTAAGCAAATTAGCAAGAACCTGTCTCAAAATAAAAACTAAAATGGGCTGGGGATGTGGCTCAATGATTAAGGGCTTCTTGGTTCAATCTCTGGTCCCCATCCCACCCTACCAAAAAAAAAAAAAAAAATAAAAAAAATAAATAAAATAAATAAAATGTCTAGGCTACTCTTGGTACTTATTAAGTCACACATAAGTATTCATATATACAGCTGGGATTATAGGTGTGTGCCATCACACCCCACAGAAATATTTTTAAAATAGTGCCTTATGATCCATGAACACTAGTTTTTACTTCAAATATTTAGGTTCTTTAATATATATTAATATTTTATTGTTTTCTATTATAGATGTCTTGTATATCATTTATAAAACTTTTCCTAGATACTTAATTAATTTTTGGTACTCAACTTTTATATGATAAAAAAATATCTGGAGAGGATAAATGGTGGTCCCTCCAAAAATATATTCATGCTCTAAACCCTGGAATGAGTAAATTCAACCTCATTTGGTAAAAGGGTTTTTGCAGATGTACTTAAGTTGAGGAGCTCAAGATGAGGTCATCTTACATTATCTCAATAGATCCTAAATCCAATGACAAGTATCCTTAAAAGAAAGGAAGAGAGCACAGGAAAAGGCCATGTGAAGAAGAAGAAATTGCAGTTATACAGCCAGCCATAAACTACAGAATATCTGGAGCCAGACGTTAAAAGAGGCAAGATAACGTCCTTTCCTGGAGCCTCTGGAAGGAGCAAGGCTATTGATTCCTTGATTTTGTATTTCTTGCATGTAGACTGTGAAAACTTCTATTTTAGTAACCACCAATTCTGTGGTAATTTGTTACAGAAGTCCTAGAAAATTAATATAGTACCTTTTCTTTTTAAAAAAATATTTCATTTTATTTTGTTATAGAAGTGATATACTTGATATTTTTTTTCTTTTCCTTCCTTTCTTTGGTGGTGTTGGGAATGTGCTCAATATGTTACTTAAGCAGTGCTATACTTGACTTTTTTATAATGACTTTGTACCTTACAAAGCTTAAAGCAGGGGCTGGGGATAGCTCTGTTGGTAGAGTGCTTGCCTTGCCTGCATAAGACCCTGGGTTTGATCCCCAGTACCTCCCTCCCCCCTCAAAAGCTTAATTCATTGGCTTTTTATTTGAGTAGGGAATAGTATTTTTTATCCATAATAAATGTAAATAAAAAAAACAGAGTAAATTTTTAAACATAGATCAGGTAATAATGGATCTTAGAAACTACCTACCAGCACCAATCCTGTATTTTTTTCTATTTATTTTTTTAATATTATCTTTGTTTTACTTATTTATTTTTACGCGGTACTGAGGATCGAACCCAGGACCTCGCACATGCAAGGTGAGTGCTCTACCACTGAGCCACAACCCCAGCCCTCCTTTATTTTTATAAAAGTAGACTGCAAAAGTCCAAAGAGCTCAAGGCTGAGGTTGTGGTTCAGTGGTAGAGCACTCGCCTAGCATGCATGAGGCACTGGGCTCGATCCTCAGCACCACAAAAATGTAAAACAAAGAAAATAAATATTAAACAAGAAAAAAGAAAAAAAGTCAAAAGAGCTCAATTGGCTATCTAGTGGCAGAGAAAGAACTAAAACACAGGTTTTTCAATTCTCAGTCCAGTGCCCTTTTTATTGTACCAAGTTCCCTTATATCCCATAACTACCTCTTTTTTTTTTTTTTAAGAATTTAAACTTTAATTTTTTTGTTTCTGTTTGTTTTTTATGTGGTGCTGAGGATCAAACCTAATGTCTCACCAGCGCTAGGCAAGTGCTCTACCACCACACTACATCCCCAGCCCTCCCCCCACCTTTTTTTAATTGAGACCGTGTCGAAGTTGCTGCCTTGAACTTGTGCTCCTTCTGACTCAGCCTCTTGAACTGCTGGGATTCAACCTTTTATCTACTGATCAGTTTTCAGATTTTTTTTTTTTTTTAAATCGAAGAGTTAGCCTTTAATGAAGAAATTAGATTATCAAGGAAGGCATTATGAAAAACTTATCAAAGAATAAATATTCTTATGAGCTGGGGATGTGGCTCAAGCGATAGCGCGCTCGGTTCGATCCTCAGCACCACATAAAAAAAAATAACAAAAAGATGTTGTGTCCACCGAAAACCAAAAAATAAATATTAAAAAATTCTTTCTCTTTAAAAAAAAAAAAGAATATTCTTGTGTTAAAAAAGAAAAAAACATGTAAAACAATATTGACAAGACTTTCTCCAAAGGCATTAACATTTAAATGGCAAAGAAGATGTACATGCCTATGAAGATGCGAACACACAGGAGACCCAAATTTTAAAAGAAAGTAGTACTCTGATGCATTGGCTCCCCTAGGCCTCTTAATATACAAGAGAGGAGTATCACTGCATACACTGACCATAACATGTGACACTAAATTCTGACTCTGATTATTCACATTAGTATATACATCATACAGAAAATGTATTTAATGAAGATGCTGTAAAGACAGAAAATGGTTGTTTCACAAATGACACGGACAACATCAATAGTAAGTTGCTCAACATTTAACTAACCATTTTTCGGTGGACTGCAATGATGTATCCCGTAAAGGGGTTGTCAGGAAGAGATGGCATATGGCCATTCACCATTCCATTGGTAAAGTTCTTCTCAGTTACACATGGCACAACAGTGTTTGGCATTCCATTTGGGATGAATATTGGTCGAGTCAGGTCCCCATTGGTAGTTAGAGCGAACATTCCATTTGTAGATGGGGAAGAGGAGAAATCTGTAAAATCAAAGATATGTACAGCATCATCAGCTTATGGTATCTTCATCTTTGCTCTTTTCTTAAGTATTCTGAAGACCTGGACCATTGATAGTGTAGTCCCTTTTTAACATAGGATAGGAAGAAATCATAGCTCAAATAAGAATTCTAGGTTTATTGGGAGATTTAATTTCAGATTTTACTTTTGTAACTCACACTATGATTAAATAATGGCAAAACAAGAATAACTGTTGGAAACCTGTTAAGTAGAATTCTTTCAGAAATCTATATGAACATCATGTTGTTGCATACAAACAATTCTGCCACTTGTTTTCTTTTTCTTCTCCTCTAAAATTCTCCATCTGGCCTCTAGAAAGATGTTGATTTTAAAATTTAAATCTATATCAAATTACAAATACATTCCCTTAGTCTCATTAGCCACATTTCAAGTGCTCAACAGTCCATGTGACTGGTAAATACCATATAGGAGGGAAAAGATCATAGAAAGTTTCCATTATTAAAGTTCTACTGAATGGTGATGTTCTAAATAAAAAGCAACATTATGCTAGGCAGGGTAACAAACACTTGTAATCCCAGCAATGTGGAAGGCTGAGGCAGGAGCATTATAAATTAAAGGACAGCTTTACTCACTAGTGAGAACCTAGGCAACTTAGTGAGACCCTGTCTCAAAATAAAAAATAAAAAGGACTGGGAATGTAGCTCAGTGGTTAAGATCATCTGGGTTAAATCCCTAGTAGCACAAAAAAAGTAAAGCAACATTAAATCACCTACCAACTCATCATCAGTAGTATCTACTACATGCCAGTGAGAGGAGCCTAATTCCTATGAAGACTTTTATAGGTAGAGTATTAAACTAATTATAAGCAGTATAAAGAAGGACAAGGCATATTAATGGCCAAAAAACTCACTGACCCATATTCAATCATATTTAATAACTGGATTGATTTATTTTTCGCTAAATTTATTGTTTATGTTTTCTGGTAATATGTTGCTCTTATATCAACGGTTGCCTTGTTAGTATTAGGTAAAGAGTTAAAAGGGATCTGAATGCCAATGGTATATGAGCTAGTAACTACCTACCTAACTTAGTCACTTGGGTTTTAAGAATTTATGGATTGTCATTTATAAAAGAAATTTGAGTCAAATGATCATTAAAGTTTCTTTGGGCTCAAAAATTCCTTTGCTCTAAGTAGAAGAAGATCAAAAGAAAGAGAAGAGGGATGGAAAAAGAGAGGAAAGGCAGAATAAATCTAACAAAATCATATTATGGGCATATATAAATATACTACAGGGAATTTCACCTGTAGATGTGTGTAAAAAGCACCAAGTAAGGATGGATAAATGGATGAGCAAGGGGAGAATCTGTGGAGTGGAGGGGTGATGGAGAGAAGGAAGGGGAAGCGGGAAGAATGGGGAATGACATGAGAATGGATCAAATCCCATGTATGAAATGATTTTTTAAAACTATTTACTTTTTAGTTATAGGTGGGCACAATATCTTTATTTTATTATTATTTTTATGTGGTGCTGAGGATCGAACCCAGTGCCTCATGAATACTAGGCGAGCATTCTACCATCCAGCCCCATGTATGTATGATTTTGTTGGGATGAATCAACTACTATGTATAACTACAGTGATTTAATAAAAAGAAATTAAAACCCCCTTTGCTCTAATATTCTTAGCATAAAAAAATACAAAAAAAGATGACAACTCTTAAACCAGTATTCAAAGGTGAGATCACGTGAAGGAGCTCTAGTTTTATCTTACCTGTCTGTACTGGACTAGAAGCTGAAACTGGAGATACAGGGATGGGAATTTCAAATGCACACAAAAATCCACTCACTGAGAGTCGTACTTTTTGGTTGTCCTGAGGAAAGTTCTACAGGGGAAAAAAAGAAAAAGTAAAGCAAGAGGGAGAAGGAAGAGATGTTTCAGGTAAAATGGAAAAATTATCTCTTATCTACTTGAAGAGAATGTCTTCGGAGTTTCAGTGGTAAAACAAATAAGGGAACCAAATAATTTTTCTCCATAACTAAAAGATGTATACTTGATAAAATAAATAAAAACTCACCTCATCAAAGAAAATCATTATCCCTTTTCAGAAAGAGAAAGTATGCTGTGTATAAATGACTTCCTAAATTTTGTCTTTTTGTTTCAAGAATAAACACCCCAAATCCTCAGAGAGACCTTGTTTTTTAAGTTACATATGAAGAAAATGTCAGTGAGGTAGGGTTTTGTTGAGAAACCTCAAGGACAACTATAATGAACTCTTATTACCGTAGAAGCTCAATATAGTGTAGACAATATATTAGATGATTTCCCAAGTGGAATCTAGGAAACATGATTGTGTCAATTTGTCTTTACTTTCTAATTTCTTAGCATTTTGAAAGGTAAAACATGTCGTTTTCCCTTAGTATCTTTAGGTAACCGGTTCTAGGATCTACTGCAGATGTCAAAATCAGCAGATGCAAGTTCCTTATATAAAATGGAGTAGTGTTTGCATATAAGTTATGCATACCTTTTAATATACTTTAAGTAATCTTTAGATTATTCTTAATATTTAATACAATATAACAATTATATAAATAGTTGTTATACTGTATTTAGGGACTAATGACAAGGAAAAAAGTCTGTATATGATTAGTTTAAATGTGATTGCTTTTCATCCATAGTGGGTTGAGTCAGAGGATGCAGAACCCTCAGACATAGGACTGTTTATTCATAAATATATAATCATAAATACACAAAATAACCTGGGAAGAATTCCATTAACAGTGGTAATATAGAAGAGCTGTTGGGTGTAGTTGTAACATCTGCAGGGGAGAGCCTATATTATAATGACACAGCTAGATTAATTCATACCGATAGCCTTATATATTTTCCTTCTTTAAAAACACCACTATTGGGGCTGGGGTTGTGGCTCAGTGGTAGAGTGCTTGCCTTGCCCATGTGAGGCACTGGGTTCAATCCTCAGCACCACATATAAATAAATAAAGGTATTGTCTCCATCTACAACTTAAAAAAAAAAATTTTTAAAAAATAAAATAAAAACACCACCATCACGGGCTGGGGTTGTGGCTCAGCAGTAGCACAGGCGAGGCCCTGGGTTCGATCCTCAGCACCACATAAAAATAAATAAACAAAATAAAGATTAAAAAAACCCCAAAACCAACCAAACAAAACCCACCACCATCAGGGGCTGGGGTTATGGCTCAGCTGTAGAGCACTTGCCTTGCACATGCAAGGCCCTGGGTTTGATCCTCAGCACCACATAAAAGTAAATAAATAAAATCAAGTTAAAAATAAAAACAACAACAAAAACAAAACCACCACCATTAGCAATATGGGAGGCAGAGGCAAGGAGGATCGCAATTTCAAGGCCCTACGTAACTTAGCAAGACCCTGTCTCAAAATAAAAAATAAAAAAGAGCTGGGCATATGGCTCAGTAGTTAAGTGCCCCTGGGTTCACTCTCCAGTACCCAAAATAAAACAAACAACGCCCCCCCCAATTGTATTTTTCCTGTTCTGTTTTTGTTATATTTTAGTATCTCGCATGGCCATTTAACAATTAACTGATAATAATGGAGAAAACTAAACTTTGATGGATGGAATCAAAGATTTCCTAGAAAAAGTAGCTAATATTACCTTTATGTTGGAACCATGTACTTCTGCAAGAAGGATTTGTTCTGATTTTAGTCCACAGAGATCACTCAGCTGTTTTTTTAAACCTGTGTACTTTTCATCCATATTTAGTCTTAGTCCATATCGTATAGGGGTAGTACCATCCAACTTAATTACTAGTAAAGAGAAAAGAACTTTTATTTGTAAAATCCAAGTTACCCCCAAAGTCTTATACACTGTCAGCAGATATATCTGACTTGCAAACAGCAAATAACTCAGTCTAGAATTGTATTTTATATGTAAATACTAAAGTAGTACTTAAGAATAATATTGGGAAAATTAAGATTTTTAAATGTTCTTCTGACACAATTATGAGTAGCTCTGTAATAGTTCAAAGTTTCTGCCTCAGCTGTAGAGCACTTGCCTTGCAGGTGCACGGCCCTGGGTTTATCCTCAGCACCACATAAAAATAAATAAGTAAATAAATAAAATCAAGTTAAAAATAAAAACGACAACAACAAAACCACCACCATCAGCAACTTGTTTTGAAACAAAACAATCAATATAGGCACAGGTGCCACATCTTTCAAATCCCAAATCATGCCTGAATGCAGATTACTAGGTTTTAACATGCTTTTAATCTTTATGAGAACTCACTACAAGCAAATAACTATAATTAGAAATTTAGGCGGCATGTATAAGATAGAAGAAAATGGAGTCAAATAATATTTCAGATCTTTGTGACCCACCTGTTATTTCTAAATGCATATAGCTGTCCATTGGTAGTGGCAAAGACAAAAAATTGAAAGGGTCAAATCGGACACTTATATGCCCACATGTCTTGCATTTGACTTGGGATCTTAGCTGCCCATGGAATAAATCTACAACAATTGATCTATTTCTTCTCAGATGGTTGTCCCAGGCCTAGCAAGAAAAGATACAAATCTTTGTTTTTCCTCCCAAAATTCAAAAGATAAGACTTCTACATAAATTAAAAAATACTGGCTAAATATATTGCATTTAAATGCAAAGAACATAAAACTTTGTTTCATTTAAAATATAAAAGCTATCTGCCTACAAATTTATAAATTCAGATATGTTATTTAAAAATATATTATCTACTGAGGGAATAGAGAATAGAGTATGATTTTTTCTGAATAGTGTGTAAAATAATAAATTCAGGGGCTGGGGTTAAAGTTCAACATTTGCCTATTATGTGTGAGGTCCTGGGTTCACTCCCAGCATCATAAGTGTGTAAGTTAAGTAAGTAAGTAAATAAATTCATATGAAAAATCTTAATTTTTATTTGTTCTTACCATGTTAACAATGGGGAGTATTAGAGTTCTTTGTTCGTGAGAAGCAGATAAGAGACAGCTATCAGTTACTGTATACATAATTTTAGCAATTATTGGAACTCTTCCACTGGATAATTATTCCTATCCCACCGCATAAAGGTCATAATGTGAAATAGCAATATTTATTTTCCTTAAATGTGCTTTTGTTTCAGTATTATTAAGAGTTAAGCAAATAAAACAAATTCTTTTATTCTCAGTAAAATTATGGTTACAGAACATTTTAGTTTGCATATAAGTGGTGCCACACGTATTTGTGGCCAGAACATTTAATCTATTGCTTATATTAGAAACTCAAAATGGACAAACCTCTGCAGCTACTTCCCAGTCTGGTCGTCCATCACTGTCTTTCAGTTCCACATATGGCTTCTCATGGACTCGGTTGAGATCCTCATGAAGACCATCCAAAAGAAAAGCCAGAAGTTCTTGGGAGTCTTGTTGCTGGAACCCATTAAACCTGGGAGCATATTTTGCTATGGTCCACTATAAATATGAGGAGTAACACTCATTATTTCCTACCCCATAAAATTTGGAATGAACATGTCCTAAAATTCAATCAGAGACATCATAAAAAAGTAAAGCACAGTATTTAGTATGCCTATATTTCAGCAAGTATTTTTACTTGTTCTTTTTATATATGACAGTAGAATCTATTTTGACATATTTATTCAAGCATGTGTTATTCTAATTAGGATCCAAGTCTTATGGATGTACATGAGATGTTGAGATTTACTGTGGTGTATTCATATATGTACACAGAAAGTTCTCAGTTTCATTCCACTATGTTTCCTATTCCCATTCCCTCTCTCTTCCCTTCATTTCCCTTAGTCTAATCCACTGAACTTCTATTCTCCTTCCCTCCCCCTTGTTATGGGTTAGCATTCACATATCAGAGAGAACATTCAACCTTTGTTTTGGGGGGATTGGCTTATTTCACTTAGTGTGATAGTCTCCAGATCATTCATTTACTAGTAGCAAAAGTCATAAATTCATTCCTTTTTATGGCCGAGTTTTTTGAGGGATCTTCATACTGCTTTCAAGAGTGGAACAACTATATTTTAGAAAACCATTTAATTTTACTGTTCTTTATTTCAAATGACCACACATACAAAAAAAAAGAGAAGCATTTTGGATAATTCTGTGTTCAGAATCACAC
Source organism: Urocitellus parryii (assembly GCF_045843805.1). NCBI lineage: Eukaryota > Metazoa > Chordata > Mammalia > Rodentia > Sciuridae > Urocitellus > Urocitellus parryii. Next base: position 148,758,782 of record NC_135537.1, read on the forward strand.
TGGCAAACTGAGTTCTATTTTATTGATGGTTCTTTTTTAGTTATATATGACAGTCAAATCTATTTGGATGTATTTATATAAGCATGAAATAGATTTTATTCTAATTAGGACCACAGTCTTGTGGATGTACAAGATGGTGAGATTCACTGTGGTGGGCAAACTGAATTCTTAAGGCCCACAGATGTTATTTAATACAGAAATGGTAAAGCAGCATTGTTCAAAAGAAGACATACTAGATTATGTAAGATTTTTTTCACAGTAAGCTTTTTTGGTCTATAACCTAACTTTTATTATTAGAGGCAAAAAAACATAGTATTTAAGGGTTAAAACTTTCATACTTGCAAGCATGGGCAAATTACTTAATCACTTTGGGTTTTAGTTTCCTGGACAATAAAATGGGGATTAAGACACAGCACTATAGGATTACTTAGAGAATTAAATGAGTTAATACACATAAATTAAAATAGTACTCAGCAAATGGTAAGCAGTCAAAATTTAGCTATTATGATTATTAATTTTTAACTTCAAAATCCTTTTGACTTAAATTTTAAATTAACATTTCCAAATTCATTAAAATCCACTACATATATACTAACATAAAACTTGTATCCATTAATTTCATTATTTTATTCTACTTTTTTGTTCCACAGATAAAACTAAGTAGTGCTGAAAATGTATCCGAGGTTAATCTTGCAGTTAGAATACTGCTAATAAAGGATTATCAAAAAAGGCTTACTATTCACACAAAGAAGATATTTGATAAATGAGAAAAATGAACAACATCTCAAATTTAGACTGTGCTTTTGGTTTTTTTTTCTAGCCAGTACATACACAGTAGTATTTCGCATGCATTTGAACAAATAAAAGTACTGGACATCTGGTTTATGCTGAGTAAATGATCTAAAAACACTGATTAAAATAAAAAAAATACAAAACATGTAAAGAAATATGATTATTTAAAATCACTGTTTAGGAATTAAATACTTTGATATTATTTTAACATATTTACCCGAAGCTTTAAGGGGGCAACATTCTTCTGAGTTCCACTCCAAAGTTCTTGTACTAAATCACCATAGCATTTAGCCATATGCCCCTTCATACCAATGGGATTTGTCCTAGAAATTTTGAAGAAAATTTGTAACAAAGGTTCTCATTAAGTCACAACACACAGGCACAGAAATGTCTAGCACATCACATCAAAAATATCTTATTTTTTGAAACAAGAGAAGTATCCCTTTGCCCCAATTTTATACTGAATAGGGCAATAAGAAAAGATTTTTCTCTTCTAGCATAAAAAAAGAGAAGATTGAAGGTGGGTGAGGTGGCATGCACTTGTAATCCTAGTGGTTTAGGAGCAACTCATTGAGATCTTGTCTCTAAACAAAATATAAAAAAGAGCTGTGGATGTGGCTCAGTGGTTAAATGTCCCTGGATTCAATCCCTGGTGCAAAAAAAAAAAAAAAAAAAAGGGAATCCAATGCCATAAAAACAAGCTTGGTATTGGCTGAACAAAGAAAGAGAAGATGGAGGTAATAGTGGAGTCATATAAAAAATCATAGATTACCTGTTGAGTTCATAAAGATGTCTCCCTGAGATAAAATACTGTGTCAGTGGCTGTGTGTTACTAACACATTGAATGCTTGAATTCATGAAGCAAGTATTTCCCAGGTTACTCAGACCTGTGGCTCCCTTTTCTGTGGGAACTGGAACAAACAATATGAGAACCAAAGTCTACTTTTAGTAATATGTTGTAGAACAAAGTTACTTATATTCAATGTAATATTTTTTGATAACTTTTAAAATCAGTTAAACAGTATTAATCTTTCTTTAGCAGGTCTTTCAAATGCTACAGCTTATAAGTTTTTTGAGAATGGCTTTGGCAATTATGATCTGTGGTCATATATAATCCCAAAATAGCAATTTTTCTTTTTGAGAACTCAATTCACCAAGTATGTCTTTAAAAATATATAAATTATTTAACTGTGGGTTATTTTCTAAAAGAAATTTAGAAAATAGTTTGATGTTGGGTTTTCCCAACAAGAATAAATTTAAAATCATCTCTTTAAAAATAACACACTAGAGACTTACCCTTGTGTCTATCAATTTTACTACTGTTTGCTATAAAGGACATTTCCTCAGGCCAACTCATATCTTTGTTGCGAACTGAAAGACAGATAGGAATGTGTTAATTGCTTCTGCTAAAAAAAAAAAAAAAAAAAGTTCTTATTTCTGTATCAGAAACTTCAAAAAGCAACAACAACAAAAAACAAGTAATTTTAAGTTAACTGGCCCTGAAACCACTCCTTCTCTTTATATTGGTGAGTTTAAAGTCACTTGATAGAATCATTAAGCTACTATACCTCAATTATCTTCATGAATTAAAATTATACTCAACTATCTAAGGAAGTAATTAAAGCTCAGATACAATGGAATTTCTTATATGTAAAACTCAGAATTGTGATATTTCTTCCTTAAATTCTTTTTTTTTTTTTTAAGAGAGAGTGAGAGAGAGAGGGGGACAGAGAGAGAGAGAGAGAGAATTTTAACATTTATTTATTTTCTTAGTTCTCGGCGGACACAACATCTTTGTTGGTATGTGGTGCTGAGGATCGAACCCGGGCCGCACGCATGCCAGGCGAGTGCGCTACCGCTTGAGCCACATCCCCAGCCCTTCCTTAAATTCTTTTTTAAATATTTATTTATTTATTTTAGTTATAGGTGGATACAATATCTTTATATTTATGTGGTACTGAGGATCGAACCCAGTGCCTCATGCATGCTAGGCAAGCACTCTACCTCTGAGCCATAGTCCCAGCCCCTCTTCCTTACATTCTAACAACAGTTAGTGTAAACCATTCATTTAATGTAAACATAATTAACAATGTTTCCATGAAACTTCATGGAAAAAAGACACATGAAATTTTCAATAACATACACACGCCAACATGTAAATTTATGTGTGAATATACAAGTAGCTCTGTTGGTGAGCAGCCACTATTGATGATTAATGAAAGCCTATGCTACTACCAGAAATTTGGTCTGCTTATTTAAATTCAAAAAGGCAGTCTAAAAATCTTAAAGATGCTGTGTCAGTGTGCAATTGAATTTACCTGTTTCTACCCACTTTATCCATTCCATGTCAGCATATGATTATAGATAATTTTTATAGGTAATTTTCTTTTAAAGTAATCTAAATAGTACTGTAAGAGTACATAAGAGTCCATGTTTTGATAAAACATATATGTTTTATCAAAAAAGAACATAATGAGACAGGTGCCATGGTGCACGCCTATAATCCCAGTGACTAGGGAGGCAGAGGCAGCAGGATTGCAAGTTCAAAGTTGGCCTGAGCAACTTAGTGAGGCATTTAGCAACTCAACTCAGGGAGACCCTGTCTCTGAAGAAAATATAAAAACAGGCTGGGGATGTGGCTCAGTGATTAAGCAACCCTGGTTCAATCCTTGGTACGCCCCACTCTGCTCAGAACATAATGATCAAGTAATAGTTGTCTCAGAAAAATTACAAAATGGATTTTAGTAACTCCTAAAAGTCCTCTTCTATAAATCTAATATATAGATGCACACATCTATCATATACCTTCAATTACTAGGTGCTGTTCATCCTGGATTTTCAAATATTCCAATCTATGATCCTCATCATCCAAAAGAGTAAGGTAATTCTGTATAAGGCAGAGGAAATGTTTCTGTTAATTTGATTAGTGATCTTGAAACAAATGTACAAATAAAAATAAATGCCCAAAACATCCTTGCATTTATATAATTTATGTTATGAAAACTTAGAATATTATAATTGTTCAGAAATATTTATAATTTAGGTGGCAAAATGAGGGAAAGACAAATTGGCTTTCCTTCATTTTAGAAACATTCTTTATATCCTTAAAACAAAATTACATGTAATTTTGGAGTGATCAGGAAAAGATCCATCTAATGTCACAATGAAGTTCATTGAGATCGGTTTTTTGAAGAGCTTGGAGGAAAAAAAATGTCTTTAACCTAGTATGAAATTTTGTAAATGTACTGAATGAAACTAGACTACTTACTAGGAATTGAAAATGTAAAGTCAAAAGTCATGCAGTAGGATTATACATTTTTGTTTAAGCTTACACTGTCTAAAGTGCTTACAGAATTATTTCCTATAATTCTCATGACTATCTTGAGGGAGATACTATTATTTATTTGCTTCACTGTAGCAAAAACTAAGACAGAGAATTAAGAGACTTGCCCTTAGTTACACAACTAAAATGAGGCAGTCAGAATTTAATTCCTGGTAGTATGACACTGCCTTTCAATGGTGACCAAAGGAGGATATAAAAAGAAAGCACCAGGGACTGGAGAACTGGTTGAAACTACACTAAATAACCAATTTCACAGTATAATCTATATTGAATATATAAGGATTAAAAAGTATTGCCTATGAGGAGAATGGAAGATAGGAGTCAGAGGATGGGAAGGTGAAATTATACACTTTGGATTGTTTCAAATTTTTAACATGTATATGACCTACTTCAAAACCAAATCCAATATGAAATCTATTTAGTATGAACTAACAGTCATGTTCATGCTTTTATGGATCATGACAAAAAATGATGATTATGACAAAAATCTTCATGTGTGAAAATAATAATTTAAAAGTAGAAATTTCCCTGAGATACTAGATACGACTTCTAGCATAATTACTACACAAAAACACATACTCATGAAATGATGATCTAACATTCAATCAGACTCTATGGCAATGACAATGAGAAGCCTCTTACCTCACTATTATATAGCCACAGGCGCATATCTTCCTCTTTAATGCGAAGCCTTTGAGATAGATACTCATGAATTTCCTTGATGGTCTGCATTCTACTAAAACAGCCTGTATAGGCTAACACCCGCTTTAAAGGTGCATTCGGAGAAGGTACATTTCCTATGGTTATAGTAATCACAGTAAGGAAAAGGCAGATAAAAAACAAAAAACAAAACAAGAAAAAATTGAGAAGAAAGCAAGCGCACCCCTCTTAGCAATAGGAATCACACTGTTTTAGGAAATAATGATGAGAAATGAGAATTATAGGTTTAATAATTTTATAAATGAAGAGTACCACAAAGCTTTAAAATTAAGACCCAAGTGTCTTTAAGGTCTCAACTTAAAAAAAAAAAAAAGAATAATGAAAGCTCAGAGGCCCAAATAACTGGTGACATTTGAATCTCAAGAGTGGAACATGCTGGCCAACAATTGGCATTAGTATATGGCTTTCTCTTTGGTGTTGGATCACACCCAAGAGCAACATGAAATAAAACTCAGTGTAAGAGTTGGGGAGATCAAATAGCACTGGATTTCAATTCCAGACAGATAGTTGGATTCCCTTCATCTACATTCTTAAACTAATTCCATCTAATTCTATTACTGTTAGCCATTAAATGGACAAAATACTTGGCACACTGGTACAGTTAACAGAAATTTTTACTTAAGATTCTAAATAGGTAGAGATTCTAAATGGCCAAACAATTTTAAAATTCGGCCAAGAAGTTTCCCATGACAAAATATATAAATAAATGGTTCTATTGAAAAGGATGGGAAATATATAGGCTATTGCCCAAAAAGATAATACCCAAATGACCTTGATTTTCTGAAGGACTCAAGGTGGAAATAAAAGTGGCAACATAGCTGCCCCTCAGAATCTTCAGGGGACTAGTTTGAGAAGCTCCACCATTAGGATACCAAAATCCATGGATGCTCAAGTCTCTTATATGCATAGTCCTTGAATATAACCTATGTACATCTGCCCATATACTCTCTAGATTATTTATAATACCTAATACAATATAAATGCTATATAAATCATTGTTATATTATTCAGTGAACAGTGACAAGAAAAACTGTTCATAATTCAGTACAGAAATAATTTTAAATCTTTTGAAACTGCAGATGAGAAATCTGTGGGTATAGAGACAGCATGAAGCAAGATTATATCAAGTCTCACTACATACTTCAAAAGAGGAGGGGGATGAAATGAGGAGAGTATGAAAATCAAAGATAGCTTGTTAAAAAAAATCTTGCTAAATCCTGATTAACTATATAATCAAAATTCAAGAGAAAGCTGTAGTTTAAAATGGTTATCTTTGTCAATGGCAGGCTATATTTTATAAAACAAGCCCCCCAAAATATATCAATATAATCTGTCTAGGGCACAAGTATACATTCCAGGTTGCTGTCCACCTGTTCAGTAGTGACTTTTTTCCTAGAAATAAATGTACTTTTTAATGAGCTCTCCCCAACCCTACCTCAGTATGGGGGATTAAACTCAGGATCTTCTGAATGCTAGGCAAACACTCTACTGCTGAGCTATACCTCCAACCCTTTTTATTATTTTATTCTGTGGCAGGTTCTCACTAAATTGCCGGGGCTGGCCTCAAACTTGTGTTCCTTCTGCCTCAGCCTCCGGAGCTGCTGGGATTACAGGCATGTGCCACTGCGCCCAGCTTAGTGTGAGTCTTCATCTACTAAACAAATAGAAAAATATTAGTATCAACTGCTTCTTTTAAACCTTCCAGGAAAATTCACTCACCTAAAATAGTCTGAAAACCCATCTAAGGAATAATGATTTCTATAGTCTTGTCTACACAGAAGGCTACATTTAAGTCATTATAATTATAACTATGCTACTTCAAATGGAATAAAAGAGCCTAAAAAACAGCTGTAATAAATGGTATTAAAGAAGGATGAACATTATTTTATGGTAGAACAAAACTTAATCATGATCAATTTTTAAATGTATAGCAAAGCAAATCTTTTACTATCAGCAAGCAAAGGATAATCTATAAGAGAAAATAAAAGTGCAAATTTCTCCAATTATACATGAGAGGATTAGTTATAAGATTACAGCAAGAAAGCATATTTTTATAAAATTAAAAATGATTAATAATTGATTTCACAACTAATTAGTAATGAATAAAATTTCAAATTAAGAATAAATTTGGAGCACCAGAACTACGCAGTTCTAGGATTTAGAAGCATATGCAAAAGTATAGTGTCCAAGTCAATCGTCCTAAGCCACAATAAGAAAATTTGTGTTCTGGATGGATTTATAGCATAGCTCAATTCCCAGGCAGTCACTTATTCTACATAATTTTGTGCTTTTGAGTAGCACCAAAAAATCTAGGGGAATTTATAGAAGCAGCAAAAATCTAGGATCAGCACAAGTATTACAAATACTTACTAAATGCGCAACAACACATCTTGCCTCTGTTATCTTTCAAAGAGAATCAAAAAAGACATATGCTATGGGTGCCATGGAAGAATGTTTCTGAGTAATTCCCTTTCTCTGTTCCTTGATTCTGATGTTTTCCCCCACAACAAAGTTTGTTTAGCAGAGGCCACTGTTTTGCTATAATTCTTAACAAAAAATATGTAAGAGTCTTTCTAAGTTATCTGTATATAACCTTTTAGGAGGACATAAAATTGTTTAAATTCAAAGGAACCTAGTACTCACAAAGGGGTGGTGGCTTAGTACTTCTTGAAAACTAACATTTTGTTAGAACAATCTGACATTATTAACACAAAGTCTAAGACTTTGCTAATGGTTGAACTCATTATTTATTGCTGAAGAATAATTTCACTTATATGTAAGCAAAAAGCTCAATAAGTATTTTTTAAAAATATAGTTTATAGTTGTAGATGGACAGAATGCCTTTATTTTATTTGTTTATGTGGTGCTGAGGATTGAACCCAGTGCCTCATGCATGCTAGGCAAGCACTCTGCCACTGAGCTACAGCCTCAGCCCTCAACAAGTATTGTATATCAATAAAATTTAACTTTCTAAATCAAAGGAGAACTTTTTGTATATTATATTTCATTTTGATGACTTGGTGGTTTTTTTTTTTTGGGGGGGGGAACTTGACATTTTTCAAAGCAAATGTATAATGTTCATTTTCAAAAATATATTTGCATTCATAATTTGTCTCTTATAAAGCATTCTTAGTTTAACATGCGAAACGCATCATGTTTTGCCAAAAACAGATAAAAAAAAAAAAAAAAAAACCAGGGCCAAAGGAATTACTCTTATAAATTTGAGTGGAGCTGAAAAGACCAGTCAATAAGTGGTACACTATAACTTAAATCTAGCAACAATTTATAATGGTTTATCTCAAAGAAAAAAAATATAAAATCTATTCATTATTTTCATAAACTTACAAACTAAAAAAGGAAAAGAACTTCCTAGTTTGCTGTTGAGACTTTGCTTCTACCTCTAACCAGTATTGCGCGTGACCATAGATCTAAGCCCTACAAGTAATTCACTGATTCTATATGAAAATGGATGGGAATGTGAATTAGTACAGTGGCAGACTTGGAGCAACTTGGTTTTCATTTTTTCTTTATTTTCAAGAAATGTGTAGTATTCTTGCTGCATTCTTACGTTACCTCTCGGTAAATGCTGAGGAAACATTCTCAGGCTCATCATACCCATATTCACCCAGATGTTAGACTGCTGTGTTCGAGTGGCAGGCTGCTGTCTCAAGAAGAGAAGATAGCGAGGAAATAATTCCAATTCTGGGATGTCTGTCTTGCTATTTCTGATCACCTATTGTAAATGATAAAAAGTGATCACTCTAAAAGAGTAAAACCAAATTTGCCATTTAATCTCAGAGATTTATTCTTTCTTTGTAAAAATTACTTATTTATTTTTTGGTAGTGGGGATTTAACCCAGAAATGCTTTGCCACTGAGCTATATCCCTAGCCCTTTTATGTTATTTTTTATTTTGAGACAGAGTCTCAACTAAGTTGCTTATGGGCCTGATAAGTTCCTGGGGGTGGTTTCAAACTTGCAATCCTCCTTGAGATTTATCTTTTTTGGTACTGGAATTAAACTCAGGGGCACAACCCCAACCCTTTTTACTTTATATTTTGAGAAAGGTCTTGCTAAGTAGCTTGGGGGCCTCAATAAATTGCGGAGGCTGGCCTTGAACTTGCAATTCTGCCTCAACCTTCTGAGTTGCTGGGATTACAAACATCATGTCACCATGGTGAGATTTATTTTTAAACTAAAATATTTAATAAGTTTGTTATCTATATTTCAATAAATTACTGAAATTCATGTATTTAAATTAATAGGGTTGAATATTCTTAGGCTCCAGATCATAAAATCAACTCCTTGAGGGTACTTTCTTTTCTTTCATTTAAAAAGCAAGTAATGAACCAAGGCCCAGTGGTGCATGCCTGTAATTCCAGCTACTTGGCAGGCTGAAGCAGGAGGATTGCAAATTTGAAGTCGGCCTTAGAAACTTAGGGAGATCCTGTCTCAAAATGAAAAAAGACTGGGGATATAGTTTAGGGGTATAGTGTCTCTGGATTTGATCTCCAGTACCAATAAACAAAGAAACAAACAAATAAATTCAAGTAACAACAAAGTTAAGGGAGAAGGATCCTTTAAATATTAACTATGATTATACTACACGCACACTATAACTTTTTCCTTTTACCTATTTCATGTGTTGTATACAAATGAGTGATATTTTAAAGATAAATTCATAGAATTGGAGTTACAAGTAAAAAGATTACATAAGTTTTCATGCCATTACCTACATAGCCCTGTTGCCACCCAAAGTTTAGCAATCTACACTGTTTCCAGTAATGTCTTTGAGTATGTAACTCTTAAAATTCTTATCCTTGAGCAACATTTTAAAAATCCCCATTTTGTTAATACATAGAAACAGTATTATACATTTGTTTAAAATTTTATTTCTTATGTTAAATAGTATATTATTTTTCCATATAAAAAATTTACTATGTTTTTTTTAAAAATTATGTTCTGCTTGTGTAACTGATCCATTCACATATTTTTTTGCCTATGATTAAACCACCAAAATTGAGGTTTCACATTGTTGAGACAGTATTTTTAAGAAGATCCTTCCAAATAACCTGCTCCTCCGCTAACAGACACAGGTAAACATTAATATCAAAATATGTTTTTATGTTCTAACAGGATAATATGGTTAACATTCAAACTCTCCGTGTGTGTGTGTGTGTGTGTGTGTGTGTAGTATTGGAAGCTGAATCCATGGATGCATTACTACTGCACTACATTCCCATTGATGGACCTTTTCTTTTTTAGACAGGGTCTCAGTAAGTTGCCCAGGTTGGCCTCAAATTTGTTTTCCTCTTGCCTCAGTCTCCTGAGTAGCTGGGATTATCAGCACGTGTCACTGCACGAGTAATATTCAGATTCTTTAAAACAGAAAATCATACAGACTCTTTAACAGTCTCAGGAGGTCAGGCTTTACTTTATTTCCCTTTGCCCTAGTAATAAATGTCTCAAACCTTTAGGATTATTTCTCAAAAGTACTCCACGTTTCAAAATCAGAGTGTGTTCTGTATGTAATTTGAAAAATTATATTTGGGAGCTTCTGAATTCTTATATAAGCAGTAAGCAGTAATAAGAGTTTTTTGTTGGCAGCCTTGTGGAGGTAGCTAGTTTGAGACTGGGGAATGCTGAGCCGCACATTGTGCCCTGTGCTGCCCAGATTAGTGAACAATATAGTCAGGAAGGCCAAAGGTGACCCCAAGAAACCAAAGGGAAAGATGTATGCTTATGTTTTTTCTGTGCAGATTTGCAGAGGAGAGCATAAGAGAAGTCCCTGTCAATTGTGCAGAATTTTACAAGAAGTGCTCTGAGAGATGGAAGACAATGTCTGGAAAACATAAATTTGAAGAAATGGCAAAGGCACATAAAGTATGCTATCATCGGGAAATGAAGAGTTATGGACCAGCTAAGGGAAGCAAAGAGAAAAAGGATCGTAATGCCCTCAAAGACCACCATCTGATTCTTATACCCCAAGATCAAATCTACAAATCCTGGTATCTCTGGAGACATGGCAAAAAAGCAGGGTGAAATGTAGAATAACTCAAGTGACAGCAAAATGTAGCCATACATCACTAAGGCTGCAAAGCTGAAGGAGAAATACGAGAAGGATGTTGCTGACTATAAGTCTAAAGCAAAGTTTAATGGTGCAAAGGGTCCTGCTAAAGTTGGCTAGAAAAGGGTGGAAGAGGAAGATGAAAAAGAGGAGGAGGAAGAGGAGGAAGAACAGGAAGAAGAGAAAGAGGAAGAAGGGGAGGAGAAAAATGAATAAAAAACTTTATCCATCTCCTTGTGAATACCTTAGAGTAGAGGAACGCTGTGATTGACATATCTTACGTGAGATGTGTCTGTTTCTTTCATTAGGTTCAAATATAGAATTTTTTTTTTTAATATTTATTTTTTAGTTTTCGGCGGACACAACATCTTTGTTTGTATGTGGTGCTGAGGATCGAACCCGGGCCGCATGCATGCCAGGCGAGCGCGCTACCGCTTGAGCAACATACCCAGCCCTCAAATATAGAATTTGATCAGGATCATATTGTAGTCTCTCAATGTGCTCCAGAAATTGTCAGTGGTTTACATGAGGTGGCCCTGGGTTTCCAGAGCACCCTAAAACTGTATCAAACTGTACATATTTCCAAACTTTTTTTACAAGCTTCTTAAAAATAATTTTTTAGACATTGATGGACCTTTATTTTATTCATTTATTTAAATGTGGTGCTGAGGATTGAACCCAGTGCCTCACACATGCTAGGCAATTGCTCAACCACTGAGCCACAACCCCAGCCCCGTTTTTAAAATAAAAAGGCACATTTGTGTTCTCCTTACTTTGTGCACTTTGTTGTTGGTGTGTCAAGGCAATCGAAGATGTTTCTGGCATTTCTTTTTTAATTTGTAAGATAGTATTAACTATATGGTTATTGGTTAGAAATTCTCAATTATTAACTTTGCATCTCTCTAGTCTGTAAAAAGAACGAAACAGTGGCTGGGGTTGTGGCTCATCAATAGAGCACTCATCACTCACGTGTGAGACCCTGGGCTTGACCCTCAGCACCACATAAAAATAAACAAACAAAATAAAAATATTGTGCCCATGTATAACCAAAAAAAACTAAAAAAAAAAAAAAGAACAAAACAATCAAGACAAACTATTGATGCTCCTTGGTGTTGAGGCCTTCCCTATAGGGTAAGATGCCTTTTGGAGGGCTGTAGTTTGGTGTAAACTGTGAAGCTGGACCTGTTGACATTGCAGTGGGCATCCATTTAACTTTAAGTTGTCTTGTTTTTGTATATAGTGATATACCATTTTGCTGCCTTTCTTAGTTTTGGAAAAGGGGGATCAGCTGGCATGAGAAGTGATTGAAATTTTTTAAGTTAAATTCAGTAGATTTTAAACTTTGTTTTCAAGCAAACTGTAGAACTCTTCATTGTCAGCAAAGAGCCACTGCATCAATGAAATTTAAAGAATCTCCTGTATTTAAATACAATTTGCAACGTTATATGTTATTTTTTGTATGTTTAGAATGCTGAAATGATTTTGAAGTTAAATAAACAGTATTACATCTCAAAATAAATAAACAAAAATTTTAAAAAAGAGCTTTCTCTGACAGTCTCCTCTAAGACCACTGGAAGAAATAAAACTTGTCCATCTTTCCTAGACAGGCACTGACAACTGAAAAGCCAATCATAATTTCCTATGATCTCAGTTTAAATACACTGTTCAGAATAATAACTATAGTTTTATGACAACATAAAAATATCTCTGATAGAAGCTTACTGATAATAAAGTAGGTTTTATAATACATATCTTTCCCCCCCCCGAAGATTAATAAGAGTTTTTGGAAGCAAATTATAATTTTAACAGATTCTCATATACAAATGCACACACGTATCCACACACATTCACTTATATTTTAGTTGTTTTCTATAAACTTGTTCAAACTTCAATGTCTCACAACAAATGAGATGCAATATAATTTCTTTATCTAAAAACTAGTTTAGATGATCTTTACAGAAGATGTTACTCAGGAGTGCTTAACTGAGCCATATCCTCAGGCCCTCTCCCCGCTTTTTTTGGTATTTTCTTTACAGACAGGGCGTTGGTGAGTTGCTAACGCTGGCTTTGAACTCAAGTCTCCCCATCTGCAGGGATTACAGGCAAGTTCTACTGTGCCCGGCAAATTGTGCCTTTTTAAAAAAAATATTTATTTTTTGTAGTTATACATAATTTCTTCCTCCCTCCCTCCCTCCCTGTCTCTCTCTCTTTCTTTCGCTGAGGATAGAACCCAGTGCCTTGCACATGCGAGGCGAGCACTCTATCACTGAGCCATAACCCCAGCCCCAAATTGTGTCTACCTTTTGATATAGCAATTCCATTTATAGGCATTTATTTTAAAGAAATCATCACACATGATTAGAAAGAGAATGTTCAACAATTTAAAAGTAGAGGTAAACAAAATGTTCATTAGTAGGTGACTGGGTAATAAGTTGTGATTTATCCATATAGGATATGTGTACACATATTATGTATATAAAGGAACACTATGAAAATACTAAAAATGATGGCATAGACCTAAATTTATTAACCTACACACATATCCACAGTATATATGTTAGATTAAAAACAGGGTATCATATGCCCTTCAATAGATGAATGGATAAAAAAACTGTGGTAGATACACACAATGGAATATTACTCAGCAATAAGAGAGAATAAATCATGGCATTTACAGGTAAATGGATGGAATTAGAGAATATCATGCTAAGTGAAGTTGGCCAACCCCAAAAAACCAAAGGCTGAATGTTTACTCTGATAAGTGAGTGGATGCTGATCCATAATGGGGGAGTGGGTGTGGGATAAGTAGAAGAACTTGGGATGGGGCAAAGGGGTGGGGGACAGGAGATATGGGGGTAGTAAAGCTGGTGGAATGAGACAGACATCATTACCCTAGGTATATATATGATTGCATGAATGGTGTGACCCTACTTTGGGTACAACCAGAAGTCAAAAATTGTGTTCCATTTATACAATGAATCAAAGAGCATTTTGCTGTCATGTATACTTATTTAAACAAATTTTGAGAATAGTATAGTTATAGTATGATTATATTTCATAAAATTATTCATTTATGAATATGGATAGGCACATAAAAATAACTGATTTTGATTTTTGAAGTACTGGGGATTGAACCCAGGGACTTGTGCATGCTAGGCAAATGTTCTACCACTGAGTTATATCTCCAGTTCAGAGAGATAACTGAAAGATGCAAACCAAAATGGTAATAGTTGTTCCAGGCAGCAGGATGTAAAATGATTTTTATTTTTTTAATATATTGCTTAAATTGTTATTGACATGTGTAATAAAATAGTTACTTTTTAAAAAGTGGTATGATTTATAAAGGTAAAAACACTTTTTAAAAAATTTCTTCTTTTGGGGCTGGGGTTATGACTCAGTGGTATAGCTCTATCCTCGAATGTGTGAGCCCCTGGGTTCAATCCTCAGCACCACATATAAATAAATAAAATAAAGGTATTGTGTACAACTACAAAAAAAAATTCTTCTTTTTAGATATACATGACAGTAGAGTGTATTTTGACATTTTATACATACATGGAGTATAATTTATTCTAATTAGGTTTTGATCCTTGTAGTTGTACATGGAGTTTCACTGCTCGTGAATGAACATAGGAAACATTAACCTAGGAAAGTTATGACCAGTTCTTTCTACTGTCTTTCCTATTCCTGTCTTCCCTCCCTTCCCTTCATTCTCCTTTGTCTAATGTGTGTTTGTATCTGCATATCAGAGAGAACATTTGATCTTTGGTTTTTTGGGATTGGTTTATTTCACTTAGTATCAGAGTATCCAGATTCATCCATTTACAAGCAAAAGTCATTTGTTTTTATGGCTACACAATATTCCATTGTTGTATACACATTTTCTGTATTCATTCATCTATTGAAGACACCTAGGTTGTCTCCATAGCTGAGCTATTGTGAACTGAGATGCTATAAACATTGATGTGGCCACATTACTGTAGTATGCAGATTTTCAGTTCTTTGGGTATATACCAAGGAGTGGGATAACTGGGTCAAAGGGAGAAAACACTTATTTGATTTTAAATGTTTTTGAAGCAAACGTTCCTGGAATCAGGCAAATTTACCATAACTAGAGATTAAGAAAAAAAAAATCCAAAGCCAGTAAATAGATCTTTAGTTTATTTAAACTGTAGCTTAAAGTAATATATAACTGGCATCAATGTAAAAAAAAATGCTCTTTTGTGAGGCTCTGAAAATACCTGTTTAAAAATAATAATAATAATAATGATAATGCTGATAGTAGCTACAGTCAACATTTATTGACCACTTACTATGAATGAAATGATATGCAAACCCATACACATGATTTAATCCATAAAACAACTCTTGATGGGCCGGGGTTGTGACTCAGTGGTATAGCACTTGCCTGGCATGTGTGAGGGCATTGGGTTCAATATTCAGGTCCACATAAAAATAAATAATTAAATAAAATTGTGTCCATCTACAACTTAAAAAAAAAAAACAACTCTAATGAGGTAGGTAAAATTATTCATATTTTACAGATAAGAAAACTTAAGATTTAGAAAATTTGAATATGATGTATCACAATAAACAATGAAGTTTCAAGAAATGAGATGAGTCAAGAATTGTTTCGTGCTCCCTCTGCAAACAGATAAAAAAGAATTATCTACCAATCCTGATCTGAATACAGTAGTGTTCATTAATACCTCAAAATCACTTTGAAAAGCTTTAATGAATACTTTTACTCTTTATGGAAGTTAAGTTACCATGTCTCAGCTAAACAAAACTTGAACACCATAAAAGAGTGTTTCTTTTCTTTTTTTTTTAATTTACCATCTTGACCATTTTTTTAATCTTTATTTTTATGTGGTGCTGAGAATTGAACCCAGTGCCTCATGCATGCCAGGTGAGCGTGCTACCACTTGAGCCACATCCCCAGCCCCAAAAGAGTGTTTCTTATATACTAAAATAAATTTTATTATAAGGTATTTTTACTTCATTGACAATATAAACAGAATAGTTCAGAGGAATGAGTCTTGCTGTTTACTGTGTAAGTGTAACAAATGATGCTATATATGTAATTTACTAATATTTTACTGTTACATACTCCAACTCCTTTATTTTATTTCATCTAAATGACTCATCCTAGTGACTGCAACAATTAGAATTCACTGGCTTTGAATTCTTCTAAAAAATAATTTTAGTTGTAGATGGACAAAATGTCTTTATTTTATTCATTTATTTTTACACGATGCTGAGGATCGATCCCAGAGCCTCACACATGCTAGGCAAGCACACTACTGCTAGAAGCCATCTGTGAAATACATGAGTATCTTCTCTTGGCATGGAAGCCAGGGAGAAATAGGCCTGGTATTGGGAACTTTCTGTGGCTCTCCCATGGCAATTGATTGCCCAATGCATGTGACCTTTCCCTCCGCTCTGCTAGTAAGGTTCCTCATAGTAGCTCCTTAGATGGGTATAACCCCTTAGGTACTAAACAGCTCACCTTTAACCTTTTTTGGAAAATAATTTTCTATGGAAGGCCTTTGATGTCTTCAATATAAACAAAGCAGGCGTAGGCGCCCGCCATCTTTGCCAGAAGCTCAATCCCTGTGATCAGCTTGCCTGTCCTGCCCCCGGCTTCTGAAACTACTTTCTGTGTTCAGTGGTTTTTTTATGTTTTATTTCTCAGCCAGCCCATTCTAACCGAGGGAAACCCCATTTTCACTAGCCCCTGCCCTGGACGAGGGCAGGATACTACCACTGAGCTACAACCCTAGCCTGGCTTTTGAATTATGATCTTTTATATGCTCCCCCTTCAAAAGATAAACCAAAAAATCCAACGAAATTTACAAAGATACCTAATTGGTATCTTTGTAATTGTAATTTCAGAAATAACTTTTATATCACTCATTACATTTACTGAACTTTTTGAACCTGGTGTTCTGTCTTCCTTTACCCCTTGGCCTAAGGTCTTAGGTGATTTCTCCATTTATCTGAATGATTCATTTAACAGCTTACCCTCATAATTCCTTAACTTTATTTAGTCAGTGACTATTCTTGGTACTCCATGTTAGCTGCTCAATTCCATTGGCATATCAATATATGCTGGCATCTAATAAAGTGTTTACTACATACTGAATGAATGGATATGGATGTGAAGGAATCTAAAAGTATTTGTTTAATTAATTTCAGCAGGTTCTGAATATTCTGCTACAATAGGGTAGGAACTAATTTTGGATTCATATAGAGAAGTAATAAAAAAACCCACTTTTGTAACTACTTATGTAAGACATTATTAGCTACACTTACTGGTCTAGGTAGAGCCAGGTTTGCTCCATACCAATGATAAAGTGCTCTCCATACAGGTTCTGGAACCATTTCATAATCTCTTCCATGGATTAGCTGTGGAGTTCGTTTTAATCGGCCTCCTTCTAGTGTTAATGATGTAGCCTTAGAAAGAATGAAATGTGAAGGAATAAAATTTAAGTGTTGATTTTTAATAGTAAGAAGTCTGTTGTGCATTAACAAAACTTAGGAGAACAAACTCATATGTCGCTGCCCAGCTCATGTTGTGGGAAAAAACAATTTTCTGAGAGATTTTTATTTTTTGGTTTTCAAATAAGGTATTTAAGAGCGGAAACTTCCATATATATATGAAACACCATTTTCACAGCTGTCCTAAGAATAACAACAGTATTTACAAGGAAAACTATTTCAAAGCAAGTATTAAGACAATATTCTCACAGAAATATACTATGCTAAGAGATTTCCATCTACAACAGGTTAGTTAAAATGAGCCACACATTTTGCTATGTGCCAAAACCTCTAAAATGAAACCTACTGGCAATTTGAAAGAGAATAATTTTAAGGTTAGAAGAAAAATTGCATACCTTTACTGGTTCTTGAGTTACTAGTGGCTGGTTATCAATAGCTCCTGGTTTCTGAGGATTAAGGTGCAACAGAATATTCCCATTGGCTCCTAGCAAACACTGGTTGTTATTGTCAGAAGTGTTATGTTGTCGAGCAAAGCACATATCTGCCCCTGGTGTTGTAGAATACAGAAAGCCTATATGAGAAAAAAGGATGGAGTCTCTTTATTTTTAGCTGGTATACATAAATAGGCTTGAATATATGAATGCAAATGTCCATATATTGAGCTAATGCTATTATTTTGTTGGCACAACAGTATGATTTGGATAAATCTGTATAAAACAGGAAACATACACACACACACACATACACATACTTTTTTTTTGGTATCAGGGACTGAACCTAGGGTTGCTCTACCATTGAGCTACACCTCCAGCCTTTTTTATTTAGAAGTCTTGTAAAAGGAAGCCAGTGTATGCATCAATATACTGGCGTTTCTTCTACCATGTTTTCTAGATCCTATATTTTCTTCTAGCAGTTACAAAGTTTCTGGTCTAATTCCTATATCTTTGATTTACTTTGAGTTGACTTTTGTGCAGGGTGAAATAGAAGGATGTAGTTTCATTCTTCTGCATATGGGATGGATTTGTTTATAGCCTTTATAATGCTGAAGTTAGTTCCTCTATCCCTAGTTTCTCCAGCACAATTAAAATGAATGGGTGATAGATTCTGTTAAATGCTTTTTCTGTGTCTATTGAGATGGTCATGTGATTCTTGTCTTAAAG
The DNA here is from genome assembly GCF_045843805.1 of Urocitellus parryii. NCBI lineage: Eukaryota > Metazoa > Chordata > Mammalia > Rodentia > Sciuridae > Urocitellus > Urocitellus parryii. The sequence continues at coordinate 148,777,364 of NC_135537.1, forward strand.
CTATTAATGTAGTGAACTGCATTTATTAATTTGTGTATGCTGAACCAATCTTGCATCCCTGAGACGAAACCCATTTGATCATGGTATACTAAATTCTCAATGTGTTTTTGAGTGTGATTTGCCAGTATTTTATTAAGGAATTTTGCATCTATGTACATGAGGAACATGGTCTGAAGTTTTATTTCCTTGATGTATCTTTGTCTGATTTTGGGATCAGGGTAATATTGGCTTCATAGAATGAAATTGGCAGTGCTCCCTCCCTTTCTATTTCATGCAATAATTTTAGAAGAATTTGCTTCAGTTCCTCTTTAAAGGTCTGGAAGGAGCTTGGCCAAGAATCCATCTGATCCTGGGTTTTTCTTTTGAATATTTTTATTGTTGTTGTTGTTGTAGATGGACACATATCTTTATTTTACTGATTTATTTTTATGTTGTGCTGAGGAACAAACCCAGTGCCTCACACATTCTAGGCAAGTATTCCAACACTGTGCTACAACTCCAGCCTCCTGGGCTTTTCTTTGTTGAAAGACTTTTAATTGCTACTTTGATCTTATTGCCTGATATTGGCCTGTTTAAGTTTTCTACATCTTTATTATTCAATTTGGTCAGGTCATTTCTTTCTTTCTTTCTTTCTTTTTTTTTTTTTAAAAGATAGAGGGGAGAGAGAGAGAGAGAGAGAGAGAGAGAGAGAGAGAGAGAGAGAGAAAATATGAATTTTTAATATTTATTTTTTAGTTCTCGGCGGACACAACATCTTTGTTTGTATGTGGTGCTGAGGATCGAACCCGGGCCGCACGCATGCCAGGCGAGCGCGCTACCGCTTGAGCCACATCCCCAGCCCCAGGTCAGGTCATTTCTGTCTAGTAATTTGTTAGTATCTTTGAGATTTTCCAGTTTATTGGAGTAAAAACTTTCAAAAATAGTTTCTAATGACCTTCTGGATTTCAGAAGGATCTGTGTGATACCTCCTTTTTCATCTTTAATTTTGCTGGTTTGGGTCTTCTTTTGGTTAGTTTGGCTAAGCATTCATAAACTCTGTTTATCTTTGCAAAGAACCAACTCTTTGTTGCACTAATCCTTTGCATTTTTAAAATTTTCAATTTCACTAATTTTGGCTCTGATATAATTATTAATTATTGTAGAACTTAATTATTAATATTATAAATATACATTTTTTCTCTTTTCTACTTATTTTAGAATGAGTTCTTTTTCTAGCGCCTTGCGGTATAACATTTATTTGAGATTATTTGGGAACTCAATGCTATAATTTTTTTTCTCTTAGCACTACCTTGATACTGTCTCAGAGTTTTGATATGTTACATCTCTTTTCTTATACTGTTTCCAAGAACTTTTTTTATTTCTCCTTTGATTTCTTCTATGATCCATTCTATATTCAAAAGCATATCATTTAATCAAGATGTTAAAAAAGGTTTTGTTCTTATTGATTTCTAATTTCATTCCATTATGATCTGATAGGATGTAAGAAATTATTATTATTTATTGTATTTGCAAAGACTTGCTTTGTGTCCTTAAATATGATTTATTTTAGACAAAGTTCTATGTGCTACTGAGAAGAAAGTAAATTCAGTCACAGAAATAAAATATTCTAGAGATGCCTGTTAGATTCATTTAATAAACAGTATTTTTTTTAGTTCTGAACAATCTTCACTTAGTTAGCTCTGGATAACCTATCTAATGGTGAGGGAGGTATGTTGAAATCACCCAGTATTATTTTAACGTGGCTACTTCGTTCTTAAAAATTGAGAAGGGTTTGTACTATGTACATAGGTGTACTGACATTTGGAGCATTAATATTTACAATCATATCTTGTTTTGGGATAATTGCCTTAATCATTATAAAGTGACATTTTTTGTCTCTTCTGATTAATTTTGGCTTTAAAGTCTACTTTGTCTGATATGAGAAAGCTAGCCCTGCTTGCTTTCTGTCTCCATTTGCACAGCATATTTTTCCCCATCCTTTCACCTTTAGCCTGTGAATGTGTTTGTTCATAAGGTTGCTTGTAAACAACATATGGTAGGGTCTTGTTTTTTGATCCATTCTGCCAATCTATGTTTTTTGATTGGAAAGTTTAGACCATTTACATTCATTCTGTGTTGTCAGAGAGCCTATTTTTATTTCCTGACCTTTTTTAAAAAATTTTTAGTTGTAGATGGATACAATGCTTTTATTTTTTATGTGGTACTATCAGATACAGTGTGCTAGGCAAGCACTCTACCCATGAGCTACAACGCAAGCCCTATTTCTTGACATTTTATTTCTAATACTTCATTTACCCTGATTTTCATTTAACTGACTATATAATTCTAGCGAGAGTCATCCCTGTGTTGGCTCTTAATGAAATATTTCAATTAATATGTTTTATGGTGCAGGCTCTGTGGTTAAAAATTCTTTTTAGTTTCTGCTTATCATGGAAAATTTTAATTTCTTTGTCAATCATGAAGGACAGTTTTGTTAGATATAATATCCTTGGTTGGCACCTGTTTTCTTTTAAGGCTTGGTATACATTATTCCAAGTCCTTCTGGTTTTTAGGGTCTAGGTTGAGAAATCAGTTGAAATTCTTTTTTTTTTTTAAAGAGAGAGAGAGAGAGAATTTTAATATTTTTTTATTTTTTAGTTTTCGGCAGACACAACATCTTTGTTTGTATGTGGTGCTGAGGACCAAACCAGGACCACACGCATGCCAGACAGGCCCGCTACCGCTTGAGTCACATCCCAGCCCCCTCTCTCTCTCTTTTTTTTAATATATATATATTTTTTAGTTGTAGTTGGACACATTACACTTGTTTTATTTATTTATTTATATGTACACTGCTGAAGATTGAACCCAGGGCCTTGCATGTGCTAGGCAAGCGCTCCACCGCTGAGCCACAATCCCAGCCCAAGAATTCAGTTGAAATTCTAATTGACTTACTTCTAAATGAGAGCTACCAGTTTTCTCTTACAGTTTTGAGAATTCTATTCACATTCTGTATATGAGGCATTTTAATTATAATGTGTTTTGGAGAGGATTTTTTTTATCTCGCCTATTTGGAGTTCTAAATGTGTCTTATATTTGGATTTCTATATTGTTCCCAAGATTTGGAAAATTTTCTCATATTATTTCATTGAAAGGTTGTACATTCCTTCAGTTGTGTTATCCCAAATTTCTTGAATCTTTTGGTCATAGTTTCTTAATATCTTTTCTTCATTGTTGACTATTTTCAAGGTTACATAGTTTGGGGCTGGGGATGTGGCTCAAGCGGTAGCGCGCTCGCCTGGCATGCGTGCGGCCCGGGTTCGATCCTCAGCACCACATACCAACAAAGATGTTGTGTCCGTCGAGAACTAAAAAAAATATTAAAAATTCTCTCTCCTCTCTCTTTAAAAAAAAAAAAAAAAAGGTTACATAGTTTGTTTTCAAGGCCTAAGAATCCGTCTTCAAAGTACTTTCATTGATTAGTACTTTCATTTGAATTTTTAACTTGATTTATTGAGTTTTTTATTACAGGATTTCTTTTTAGTTCTTTTTCTGAAGGTTTATTGAAATGATCTTTCATTTCTTGTATTTTTCATTTTTTTATATTACATATGTATTTTTTATGTAAAACTATTGTATTTTTGATTAATTTTTAATTTTATTAGTTTTTATTTGTTCCATATTCATTGGTGCATTATAATTGAACATAATGGTGGTCCTGTATTTTCTAAGTTCATTCCTTCCATGTTCTTTCAGCTCACTGAACTTTTTAACTATAAACTTTCTAACTTCTTTTTCTGACATTTCCTTCATCATAGTGTCAATGGGATCAGGTGTTGAAGTGTTGTGGGCTCTTTGTGGTTGTTTGTTCCCTTGCTTTTTCATACTGTTTGGATGTATTCAAATCTGGTAGAATGATTACCATGTCTACTTTTATGAAGTGACTGTATGGTGAGCTTCTTTTTCTTAAGTGCCCTGCGTTTGGTGAATACCCAGGTATTGATACTTTCACTCAACATGTGTCCTCTACTATTCCCAATATCAGCACCACTTTGAGAGAAGGCACTACTCTGTATTAACTATAATCACTTTGAGCAAAGAGCCATCTACAAATCAACCTTAGGAAAAATAAAAACTTGTTGAAAATGTTTTCCACAGTTCCTCTATTATGGGTGTAAAATTGAAGTAATGTTCTGGAATATGTTGAAAAGTTAGTTATTAAAGACAGTAAGATTACTATTACATTACTTAGGGGGCTGAAAGGGAAGGAGAGAAAAATTGGGCAAAGGAGGACAAAAAAAAAAAAAAAACAAGAAGGGCTTGAATTCAGGGATCCTTTACCACCAAGCTAAATCTCCAGCCCTTTTATTTTGAGACACAGGGTCTCACTAAATTGCTTAGGGACTCATTAAGTTCCTGGTACTATAGGTACACTAGCCACTGTGCCCAGCCCAAATCTAAATTTATTTATTTATTTATTTATTTATTAAGAGAGAGTGAGAGAGGGGGGGAGACAGAGAGAGAATTTTTAAATATTTATTTATTTTTTTCTTTAGTTCACGGCAGACACAATATCTTTGTTTGTATGTGGTGCTGAGGATTGAACCCGGGCTGCACGCACGCTAGGCGAGCGCACTACCGCTTGAGCCACATCCCCAGCCCTCCAAATCTAAATTTATTGACAAAATAAATTTAAAAGCAATATGGAAAGATACGGCTTGATTAATGAAAACTGAAAATATTTTCACATTAAGAGATTAATAAGTATAATACAGAAAAATTTTTATTTGGAAAACTATTAATAGGTTCAAGAATCTTATAATAGAACCCAGTGGTGTGTAAACACTGAATTACATCCCCAGTCCCCCACGTTTTCTTTAAAATTTTCAGACAGGGTCTCATTCAGTTATCCAATTTGGCTTTAACTTATGGTCCTCCTTCCTCTGCCTATTGAGTCACTGAGATTATAGGCATCAGCCACTGCACCAAGCTATAACTACCCATTTTATTCAAAACTTATTTTTGTGAATGGAATCCTAATACCCAGTACTCCACTTACCATACCATTTGCCAAAGTAGGCTTGGTTAAGAACTAACCATGGGAATCAAGTCATATTTACCACTGCCAGCAGTTTCCGAGGCTTCAGATGCAGTAGAAATATTGTCTGAAAATTTCTCTTCTGTGTTATTCACATAACTGAGGTTGCCTCCAATTTTATCTTCACCTTGCTCCACAGAATGTAGTGCTGTTCCGAAGGAAAATTTCCCTCCATTCAGAACAGATGATGGCTCAATTACAACAGGGTTGGCATCCTAACATCATGAAGTCAAGAGATAAAAAAGCAAAATTTAATCATCTAATAACTACATGTCCTACATGTCCTCAGGAAAAAATGAATTACACAGTCATCTATGATTTTATTCTGTTGGATACTTTTTATTTTCCCTGCACAGGGAACTGAAGCTAACATCTCATATATGCTAGGCAAATTACCATTGAACTATATTCCCTGCTATGCTATATGATACTATGCTATTATTTTATGACATGGCCCAGATAATTTGTCCAGGTTGATTTCAAATTTGTAATCCTCCTGTTCCAGCTTTACAAGTAGCTGGAATTACAGGTATGTCCCACCATGTAAGAAGTTCATTCATTTTTATTATTAAAGATTATAAGATCACTGTAGAATAAAATAAAAATAAATATCCTATGTACTCAGATTCCATCATTTAACAATAACTACAGTTGACTTTTTTTTTTTTTTTTTTTTTGATACCAGGGATTGAACTCAGGGGCTCTCACCGACTGAGCCACACCCCCAGCCATATTTTGTATTTTATTTAGAGATAAGTTCTCAATAAATTGCTTGGCGTCTGTCTTTTTTTTTTTTTTAAATATTTATTTATTTGTTTGTTATTGGCAGACACAACATCTTTGTTGGTATGTGGTGCTGAGGATCGAACCCGGGCCGCACGCATGCCAGGCGAGCGCGCTACCGCTGGAGCCACATCCCCAGCCCTTGGCGTCTGTCTTTTGCTGAGGCTGGCTTTGAACTCGAGATCCTTCTGCCTCAGCATCTTGTGTCACTGGGATTATAGGTGAGCGCCATTTAGTTGACATTTTGATGTGGGGTTTTTTTTTTTGGGGGGTTTTGTTTATTACATTTTATTTTTTGGTACCAGGGATTAAACCCAAGGATTCTTAACCATTGAGCCACATCCCAGCCCCTTTTTGAGACAGGGTCTCACTAATTTGCTTATTAGGCCCTTGCTAAATTGTTGAGACCAGCTCTGAACTTGCAATTCTCCTTCTTCAGTCCTCTGTGCTGGCTGAGATTACAGGTTTGTGCCTCCATGCCTGGCATGTTTTCTCTATTTCTTTTCTTATTCTATTTACTTATTTTTGTGATACTAGTGACTGAGCCCAAAGCCCCACACATACTAAGCAAGTGCTTCACCTCTGAGCTATATCACCAGCTCTTTTTATTTTATTTTTCAGATAAGATCTTACTATGCTGCTCCTGCCTTAGCCTCCTGGGTATCTGGGATTACAAGCAATGTGCCACCAAACTCAGTTGTTTTTCTTTATATCTTATGACTAAAAAATATATGTTTGGGGCTGGGGTTGTGGCTCAGTGGTAGAGCACTTGCCTAGCACGTGTGAGGTGCTGGGTTCAGCACCACATAAAAAATGAAATAAAGGTATTGTGTTCAACTAAAAAAAATATTTAAAAAAATGTGTTTGTAGAAGATGAGTGAAGTACTACTTAAGTTATAAAATTTCTTCAGAGCTGACTGCTAAAAGATCCAAAGATTGATAGTATTTATCTGGCTTACAGATTAATGAGGAAAAAACAGCTAAAAAGTGTTGAGCAATGTTTCTCTAATAATATTGGCTAAAATTAGAGAAGTCATAATTGCTATAAAAGAAACAAAAACATAAACTCTGCTATTATTGATATGCTAGGACTTGGAGTTTGTCTTTTAAATTTTATATTTACATAGTAATCTTTTCTTATTTGCAGCACTGGGAATCAAACCCTGAGTCTTGCACATACTAAGCAAGTGCTGTACCTCTGAGCTACATTCCTTGCCCTATTGAACAGTTTTATCTACTATAACTCATGTCAAGAGTTTACTGAAAGCCACTGAATTCTTTTGTACATGCTATTGTCTATCTTCTCAGGTGCCTATGGGATTCTGATGTACTGGTTAATCCTTTTAGTCTTTCTTTCAGCTTCTACACTTCTTGACTTCTAGTGAAATAGCTAACTTTATCCATTCAACTAATCCTATCATTATTTTCCTTAAAAAACCCATCAAATCAATCATGGTTATATACTATAGAATCTTCAAGAAACACTGCCTCTTTTTGACAGAATTGTATGTTTCTGGCTTCTTAGGGATTTTATGTTTTTAAATTAAACATCAACAACAGATTTCATTTTGTTTTTATTGACTTCTAGATCTGAAATTATCTGATATTATCCTAGAAGTCTATGCTTTCAGAAGATAGCTTTCCAGATAAATAAAAGATTCACATATGGTGAGACATTTCCTTGCTTTGAGTCATTGATCCTCAAAGAGTTAAGGGGTACTTTATTGTAACAATTCTATTTTGAGAATTTTATAATTACCTCTGAGTTGTATAAAAAGTTTATGTGTTCCAAAATATTAGTCAGAATTCATCTTTTTTTCTATTCATGATACTCCTTCACATATAAACAATAAATATTAATAATCTTTTCTAAATATTACATATAAATTAATGCTATTTTATTCTCTGGTCTTTAATTATTCTCAAGAAATAAAAGAAGCAGCACAACATGCCTGTAATGGCAGTGAGAGGCTAATGCATGAGGATTTCAAGTTGTGGGCCAGCCTGGGCAACAAAGTAAGACTGGTTTCAGAGGTATAGTACATGGCTGGCTGACTCCATTGCTCTGGGTCCAAGGTGAGGCAGAACATCATGGCAGAAGGGCACGCCAGAGGAAAGCAGTTCATGATTGTGGCAATGAAGAAGCAGAGAAAGCTTAATGATCTTAAATTACTATATTATGTTAATTTTACATTTCGGTATTCTGAAATGCTGGTTTTGGAAAAATTAGGATATATGGGGTAATGGAAAAAGTACTAAGATATACTGAGCTCCACATCTAAATGGGTAAGAAAGTAATTAACTAATATAGCTTTTTATTATAAAACCTAAAGAGAGCCCAGAAGCTTCATTTGGAAACTGAGAGAAGAGAGGTGCTTTAAAGTACATTCTAGTTTTAAAGTTAAGTAAAACTAAACAGTAATATCTGTACATAAATAGTAATAGCTACTCTCTGATAGGTCTCAAAATGACACTCATATATACTATAATGATAACAATTTCAACATTTCTCTTCACTTAAGTGTTTACTTATAAGAAAAAATCTTGGTTCTATAATTGGTAAGATCTCAGGAGCAAAGATACAATTATATATTCAAGTGAATGAATCATAGTCAACCTGAGTTAAACCATATCAAGAAAGGATGCCTTAATTTCCTGCTTCCTTGGTCTGTGATTTTTTTTCATTTTGGCATTTACACATGTAAAACATATTGTCTGCCCTCACAGAAAATTTGTAACTCATATAAGCAAGTATGTCATTCTTTAAAGAGAAAATATAACTAAAGCTAACTGATAACTTAGGTAGACATATGATGCCCAGAGTAAATGCAAGTTTGTTTTTTAAATACTTTTTTTTAGTTGTAGATGGACACAATATCTTTTTATTTATTTATTTTTATGTGGTGCTGAGGATCAAACCCAGTGCCTCACAACTGTGAGGCAGGCACTCCACCACTGAGCTCCACCTCTAGCCCCTAAAGTCAAGTTTTTGACATATTAAAAACTTAATTTTGTTTTAAAGAAGGCAATTTGTCAATGTTGCTATGTGTGGAAAAACAAAATTTAAATCACAAACTAATTACTACAGCTGCTGCTACAACTACTGCTACTTACTACTACCACTACTGACTCTAAAGTTACTTAGGGAAGTGTTTCACATATATTAACTTATTTAATTGACATAACATCCTCATTAATATAGGTTTACTATCATTATTTCATTTATCTATTGATTGATTGATTGATTGGGGGTGCGGGGATAGGACTCAGGGGCACTCGGCCACTGAGGCACATCCACAGCCTTATTTTATATTTATTTAGAGACAGAGTCTCACTGGGTTGCTTAGTTCCTTGAGGTTGCTGAGGCTGGCTTTGAACTCATGATCCTTCTGTCTCAGCCTCCCAAGCTGCTGGGATGGATAACAGGTGTGTGCCAGTGTGCCCCATGGTTTATTATTAACCCCACTCTTCATATGTGGAAATTGAAATAAAGGACAAATTATTTGTTGAAGGTCATATGGAAAGGTACAGGGACAGAACTCCAATACAGAGTGTTCACATTCACAACAATTATCTTATACTTTCTCATAACAGCTAATACTTATTCAGTACTTACTATGTACTGTTTTAATATATTTAATATTAAGTCATTTAATCCTCATAGCATGCTCTGAGGGCAATCACTATTTTACATTCATCTGACAGACGGGGAAAACAAGGCCCAGATGTCATTTTCTAAAAAATGTTACATGCATTTTAGGAAATTATTTTTTATTTAGTAAAGAACATTTTCCTAATATATATCTTCAGAAAGAATTGCTACTACAAAGGAGACCCAATCATTGACTATTTTAATTTTGTCTCTCTCTGGCCTGTTCTTTTCTGAATAATTTTTTTTATTGACTTTTAAAAACTTTGTTCTGCGTAATTCTTTACCTCAGTCTACCTTAAATTGCAGGATTCTAGATCTCAGTGGTAAACATCTTGTGACAGAAATTGAAATTGCCTGCTGAGCATCATCAATTTCTTTGGCCCTGACAAGATTCTGCATAAGCAGACCCAGGATAGTAATAAACCAGACTACAGCCTGACCAAGATTTCTGGCTCTGAAAACACCCTCAACTCTTACCTTTTCTGTTAGCTATTAAATCCCAAAGCTATTATTGACACCATGAAGACAGTACTTAGATCTGTCTCCTACGTGTGGCCATACTTGAGAATAAATTTCTTTCCTGCTTTACCATTAATTTTTCAAATTGTTTTTTTGAGGTCAGGAATCAAGCCTGGTCCATTCATACCCCTCTGCACCCCAGAGCCATGCCTTTCTGTGTGTTGTGGCACTTGCCTATAATCCCAGTAATTTGGGAGGATGAGGCAGGAGGATGCCAAGTTTGAGGACAGTCTCAGCAACTTAGTGAGATACTGCCCCCAAACAAATACATAAAATAAAAAGGGATAGGGATGTAACTCAGTGGTAAAGTGCCTCTGGGTTCAACTCCAAGTACAAAAAAAAAAAAAAAAAAAAGAGAGAGAGGAAGAAAACATACTATAAACATACTATAATACTTGGCAAAATGGAAAAAGAATGAATTAGAATGATAGAGTAGATAATGTAAAAAGTCTCTTTAATTACCAATAGTCTGAAAATGAGCAGTGACAGAAAAGAATATAGGAAAAAATATGAATCAAGTTGTTATAATTTTGGTAACAACTTGGTAAATAACAATAAGCAATCTACCAACTGGTTCTCCACAAATGGAGACATTCAATTCCTGGCATTACTCTTTTTAGTTTTCTAATTCTGAGGGTGTGTGTGTGGGGGGGAGTCTATCTTGAATAAGACTCTAGAAGCTGGGTACAGTTGCATATACCTGTAATCCCAGCTACTCAGGAAGCTGAAGCAGAAGAATTGCAAGTTCAAAGCCAGCCTGGGCAATTTAGTAAGACCCTGCCTTAAAAAAAAAAGAAAAAAAAAAAAGATTCTGGTAGAGTTTAGATTTCTAATGTTATTTCTGAAATGAAATTTCATGAATAAGATATTAACAATTCTTACCCAAGCATCTTCAACTTTTCAATGGAAAAGATTAGTATACATTAGTATACATTAATGAAGAATAGTATACATGATACAGGTTTTCACATTAGTCCTTAAGTTAGATTCCAGATCTTCTACCCTAACAAGATATTCATCTTACTTTGTATCTCAGGACCAAGTTCCTCACAGGTAAAGTATCATCTTCCTCATAGGGATGTTTTGAGAATTAGATGAAATGTGATATGCATGACATATACAGGCATCCCTATGTTCAATGTTATGTTGTTTATAAGGTTGTTGCAAGGGAAGAAATTTGTGTGGAAGCTTAGGTGCAGAGCCCAGCCCATAGCAAACATAGAAGCTATATAATTACTCATTTCCTTTCCCTTCAAACCTTTATGTTGAAATATTATATTACTGGCCAGTAATCACAGAAAGTCTGATGTAGTTGAAAATCTTATGAAAAGGGTAGATAAACAGGAATCTAACTCACGTATTTGACATATTCTTTCCACTGCTGCCACCACTGCATGGAGATGATAAACCAATTGTGTCCTGGCTGCAGACCATACCTGCTTTCTCGTTCTAACCATCCTCTGTACATACAAAAGAAATTCAATACATCAAATGAAGTTGTGTGAAACTGAGAACAATGCCCACAACTTATAAGAATAAATTTTTAAAAAGAAAAACATGAAACAAATGTACCCTAGAGAGTGCCACAATTTCTATTACTGAAATACTGGTTCCACTGATAAGCTAATTTCAATAATCATAGGCCACCACTGAACTTCATCTAAAGAGTTTAATTTACAATAACATAAAATTTATCTGTTTCAAATATACAACTAAGTGATTTTAGTAACGTATTTACAAATGTATGTAACCATTGTTTTCCTCTGGCACTGGAGATTGAACCTAGGGGCACTTTATTACTGAGCCACATGCCCAGCCCTTTTAAAAATTTTATCTTGAGATGGTCTAAGCCACTCAGGCTGGCCTCAAACTTGTAGCAGGGATTTCTAGCATGTGCCACTATACCCTGTCAACTGGTCTTTTTTTGAGGCTGGCTTTGAACTTGCCATCCCTCCTATCTCAGTCTCTAGAATATCAGGGATTACAGGCATGGGCCACCACACCAGCCAACCCATGGTCTTCTAAAATCTAGCCTTTTACTTAACATCATGTTTTGGAGGTTCATCTATGTTGTAGTTTTGTTATTAAGTACTATTTCATTGTAAAAATATACCACATTTAGTGACAGGTGGTGGTTAGCACCTACAGTCCCAGCTACTGGGAAGCTGAGGCAGGAGGATCATTGAAGCTCAGAAGTTCAAGGCCAGTTTAGGCAACATAGCATGACTCCAACTCTCAAATAATGACATGCCATATTTTGTCTATCTACCCAATAGCTGGTGAACACATGAAACTAGTTAACCAATTTCCAACAACATTCCTGTTAGCAATATTATCTATATTCTAATTTCTCTACACCTTTGAGAACATTTGTTATACACAGTCTTTTCTATTATAAATTTTCAAGTAGGTATGAATTATGATTTTTAAAGAAGTATCTATGTTGGAGGTAAAAAAAATCACATAACATGAAATTAATTATTTAAAAGTATATGATTCAGTGATATTTAACACAATGAAATGTTGTTCAACCATCATCTTTATTAAGTATTAAAAGATTTTCATAGACTCCAATTTAACACTCATCCCCATGACCTACTTTCCCCAGCTGAACACCTATCAACCTGCCTTCTGTACCTATGAGTTTACCTTTTTTAGATATTTTACATAAATGGAATAACACAATTTTTGACCTCTTAGTCTGCCTTCTTTTACTTAGCAGGTTTGTGAGATTTATCCATGCTGTAGCATGTAACAGTATTTCATTACTAAATAATAATCCATTGTGTGTGTGGGTGTGTACACACATATACACATATACATAATTTCTTATTTCTCCATTCATCCACTGATTGTCATAGAGAGTGTTTTCACCTTTTTCGCTACTGTGAATAGTGATGCTATCCTATATACATTATATACAAGTATTTGTCTGAGCACCTATTTTTCAAATCTTTTGGGTATAAACCTACAGGTCGAATTTATATAGTTAGAAGCAGAATTACTGTGTTACATGACAATTCTGTGTTGAGGAACCACCAAAGTGTTTTCCACAGTGGTCATACAATTTCACCTTTCCACCAGCATGAGGGTTCCAATTACTCTACATCCTTCTTATCAAAACTTTCATTTTGGGCTGGAGATGTGGCTCAGCGGTAGCGCGCTCGCCTGGCATGCGTGCGGCCCGGGTTCGATCCTCAGCACCACATACCAACAAAGATGTTGTGTCCGCCAAGAACTAAAAAATAAATGTTAAAAATTCTCTCTCTCTCTCTCTCCTCTCACTCTCTCTTTAAAAAAAACAAAACAAAAAAAAAAAACTTTCATTTTAAAAGTTATAACCATCTTACTGGGTAAGAAATAGAATTTTATTGTGATTTCATTGTGCATTTCCATAGTGACTAATTACATTGTACATCTTTTCATATGCTTGATAAATATTTGCACATCTCTGATAGAGAAATGTGTATTTAAATCCATTTTTATGTCTCCACTTTTTAGCTGGGCTGTTTGTTGTTTTGTTGAATTACAGGAGTTCTTTATATCTTTTGTTTACTATACTCATATATGTTCTTAAAATACTGTCTCTCATTCTGTAGGTTGTCTTTTTAGTAATTAATATCTTTTGATGTATAAATGTTGATGTCCAATTTATAGTTTTCTTTAGTTGCTCATATTTGAGTTAAAACCTAAAAACTTTTGTAAAAATCCAAACCATTTTGTTAGCTATAGAGTTCATATAGCTCCCCTCCCCACTCCACCCCCCAGCTCTTTAAGAAAAATACTGTTCCTCTCAAATGTGGATCCCATACTTTCTGATGAGAAAAAATATGTTAATCATGTTGAGAATCTCTCATGTGATAAGCAGATTCTCTCCTGCTACTTTTAAAATTCTCTCTTGACAATTTCATTATAAAGTGTCTCAGTGTGGAACTTGAGTTTATCTTTCATGAGGTCCAGTGAGAGTTTTCAATGTGTAGGTTGATGTCTTTTTATCAATTTGGGAAGTTTTCAGTAGTTATTTCTTCAAATATTATGCCCCTTTCTCTTTTCTCTCCTTGTGAGATTCTTTTGTTGATACTGTAATAGTGAGGTTTTTGTATGTTAAGTCCAACATTTGGGACCACTTCTGAGATAGTTTCTATTAACTGTATAAGGGACATACTTCCCTATTTCATGTCTCATGATTTTCTTTTGTTCACCTAGACACATTTGATAATGTATGTTACCAACTCTGAATTTTTATATCTCTGGTTTGGTTGACTTCCTGGACCAATAAGCTATAGAAATATATATACAAACACACACATGTGATCCTCATGCCTCAGCTTCCCACATATACCACCATATACTGCCCCAAATGAATTTCTTTTAAGTAAAAATGGAGGCAAAACCCAAAGAAAACTCAAAACATCCACAAATCAAACAAACTATTTTGGAACTAATGATTTTATTTATTGGTATTGGGGATTGAACCCAGGAGTGCTTTACCACTAAGCCACATCTCCAGTCCTTTTTATTTCTGAGACAGGGTCTAAGTTGCTTAAGTCCTAAGTTTCTGAGGCTGGCCTGGAACTTGTGATCCTCTTGTCATAGCCTCCCAAGTTGCTGGAATTATAGGTGCATGATATTGTACCCCGAAGAAACTCTGAATTTCAAATTTAGATTTATTGAAAAATAAAATAAAGAATACAAAAAGTAGTACATTATTAGTGTTTTAATGAAAGGGGTCCCAACTTGATTTTGCCATGTCTGGGGTAATTTTGGGTTAAGTCCCTCAACTTCTTTGAATCTTGGCTTCCTCTTTTACCAAATGAGATGACACTAATTTCATGCATTTATTCTGATGGCTGGATAATGAAAATGGAAGTATTTGATGATGAATACATTTCTATAAAAACTTGAGTATATTATTATTTTTAAAGAATAGGAATAAGTAGTTGCAAAATCAACCAAAAAATACAGCTGTATAGCATTGTTTCTTTGATATAACACACATATTTTACCATAAGTAATTTATCCCACGAAAATCCTTAGGTAAAGGCATATAGACTTTACTAATATAATATTTATATATGTAAATTTTGTATACACATTTTATAAAATTATATTAAAGAAGGCCTTTTATAGATACATCATCAAAATAAGAAATAAAACTGTATTCCAGAATATTTCAATTTTTGTAAAAATTTTACAAATATAACAGTGGACATATATGTAAGTAGCTATGTGAGTATAAAAAACATCAACACTTGTTTCTAAAAACAAAGAGGTCAGGTGCACTTTTTTTTTTTTTTTATTAACTCTATTTTCTTCATATTCCCACATGAATTGTTTTTCTATCAAAGAAAAATGACTAAGTATTATAAGATTTCTTTTTAAACTGAAAAATGTTGGGTATGCAACTCAATTTTAATGTAAAAAAAATTTTTTTTCTTTTTTAGTGCTGGGGATTGAATCTGAATCCTCATATAAGCTAGGAAGCACTCTATCACTAAGCTACAACCCCAAACCCAGTGACATTTTAATGTTAAAGAGAATTTGATTTCTAAATTAATCTATTCCTTTAGTTAGAAAGGTACTTTATGTTTTACAGGTTTGAATCTTCAATTATATAATGAAAAAAATACACAGATATTACAAATTTACCTAATAATTTGTCCTTCTTCTTCTGGAGTTGCTGGTCGTAATCCCAGAACTATATGACAAACCTATGAGGGAAAATGGTAATTAAGACTTCATTGGTGCAAATGACTAGGCTGTGCAATATTTCACATTTTCTGCATGAGATCTACTTTCTAGCAATAATTGTGGTGTTTTAAAAAAAGAATTTTTAAAAAATGTCTATTTTTTAGTTGTACACAATGTCTTTATTTTGTTTATTTACTTTTATGTGGTGCTGAGAATCAAACCCAGGGCCTTGCACATGCTAGGTGAGTGGTCTACCCTTGAGCCACAATCCCAGCCCAAGAATTTTTTTTTTTTTTTAAATGGAGATTAACTTCCAGTCTCTGAGAGGGGAGGAAATGGAAGGGAAGGAACAAAAGAAAAGGGAAGGAGAAAGGAAAGTGGAAATAGAAAAGGAACAAATAAGTACTTCTCAAAATATTTTATTAATAGTATCCCTCTCCATGCGGGGATTGAACTCAGGTTCTCACTCATGACAGGCAAACTCTCTACCACTGAGCTACACCACTATCCCTAATATTACATTTTTAAATATAATGCTCTTAGTGGGTATATTTTCATTGATGTAAAGTATACCATTGGATGCTTATGCCACAGTTTATTTATCCAACTACTATTGATATATATGTAGGTCATTTTCTATTTTAGGCTATAACACAAGGCATATAAGAATGACACATAAGACTATGTGTCTTGGGCTGAGGCTCTAGCTCGGTGGTAAAGCACTAGCCTTGCATGCATGAGGCACTGAGTTCTATCCTTAGCACCAAATAAATAAAGACATTGTGTATTCATTTACAACTAAAATTATGCATAAAAATATTTTTTAAAAAAGACTCTATGTCTTTTGGTGCTTAGTGAAAAACTGTAGAGTTATACCAGGGTATATGTGATTGCTGGGTCACAGAGTATGCATATGCTCCAAGATTCAATATTGGCAAACAATTTCCAAAGTAATTACAACAATTTATATTCCCATTAGTTCTGTGTGAGAACTACACTTACTTGTTATTCAACAATAATAATTCATATCACTAACAATTTAATCATTCTGGTGGGTATCTTATAGAATTCCAATCATGGTTTTAATATATATTTCCACAGGAACTAAAAAGGTTATCCTTTTTTCATAAAAGTATGAGGTATTTTGATATTCTTTTTTATACCTATGCACAGTACCTGTTTTGGATTTGTTTTTTTTTTATTATTTTGCAGATTTTTTATGTTGGGATTCTGTATTTTTCTAATATTTGTTGTTTGTATGCCCTATATTGAGTTGTTAATTGGATATAGGTATTGCAAGTATCTTCTTACATTCTGGGCTTATCTTTTCATTCTCTTAATAGTACCTTTCGGGCTGGGTTTGTGGCTCAGTGGTAGAGCATTTGCCTAGCACCTGTGAGGCACTAGGTTCAATTTTCAGCACTATATATAAATAAATAAATAAAAAAATCAAAGTCCATTGACAACTAAAAATATTTAAAAAAATACTATCTCTCTTTTTCTTTTTAAATGGTATCTCTTGATAAAAAACAAGTTAATCATTTTACTAAAGTAGAACTTACCAATCTTTTCCTTTATTGTTAGTACTTTTTATGTGCCTTTGATACCTCAAAATTTTTGAGAACTTTCAGTGAGCATTCATGTTCTACCTTACCATCTTCCAGTGGTATATAAGATAATGTAGTTCTCTTTTCATAATATATGGTTATGCAGTCTACATATGATAATACTAGCTATTATATGATGGAAAAGAACAGAACTAGGGTACTACTACAAGAACAGAACTAGGGTACTACTACCTTCTGTACCTATTATTTACCTTAAACATACCTGGAAGAGGAGATTCAAAAATTCATTGGCAAGAACATTTTTCACACTCCAGATCTGATAGTCTTCCAGAGTAAGATGGCCCATCTGAAAAAGATACCCAAAAAGATATCATGTTAAGAATATCCTTATTTTTTATAGCATTTAAATAAACATGGTTTATTAAAATTACACTGGTCATCTTTCTAAAAGCAAAACAGTAATTTAGAGTAGATGCTATGTGTTCATCTGAAAAGCAGGCCAGCTAGTATAAATTTACAAGTAACAAAACTTATACAAATTCCATTTGCAGTCAATGGTCAAAGTGCTTATTATGGATAATCTTTCTTCAATAAGACTTGAAAAGTAACTTTAGATATTTGTGCTTCAAGGCCTATGAAAAACCATAGGAAAGACTAAGTGGGCAAAATGGAATGTTTATTAATTTTGAAACAAAAAAACCAGATTTTTGGCTTATGCTTTATCATCCTAACAATATTCTAAGATCTTCTTAGAAACATAAGGCAACACTAACAGGTTTAGAGATTTTTTAAAAACTTAATATATGTCTAGAATGAGTATCTAATTACACTTCTCCAAAATAAAACTGAACATATTACTTTCTTAAGTACAGCAAAGTAACATTTTTGTCATGTCAAGTATACTAAAAATTACACAAACCTAGAAGCCAATACATATATTTTTCTCATCAAGCCAAAATATAATCAAATGCATATGTGTCAGGTGTCCAACCACTGCCTAAAACCCTGAATACTGTGTTTAGCTTTTGCTATTTAGTGATATTGATCTATTTTCTTTGCATTACATAATATCATGATACATAAGATTTTAAATTACCCTTATAATTACAGGTTTTCAGGACTCAACTTCTATTTAGATATGTTAACAATCTAAATGTTAGCTAAAAACAAACCAGAAAAAAAATTTCTTCCTCTTCATTTACCTAACTTTCCCACAATGGCAAGGGTAAATTAGTATAAGTTCATTCTTATATATTTGCCTAGATGTAATCCATTGGAAAATTTTATGATTTGTGGGAATGGAAATGTTATATTTAGTGAATTTCACACACACAATTCTACACTGCATTCTCTTAAAAAAAATTATAGATAGCTAAATCGAAACAGATGTTCTAGTAACATTTACCCTGTCTGTCTATCAACAGAGTCTTGCTAAGTTGTTGATGCTGGCCTTGAATTTGCAATTTGTTCTGCCTCAGTCTCTTGAGTCACTGGGATTACAGATGCTTAACACTCCTTTTATGACTCAAATATACTGATGGTAGTCAGTTAATAAAGAAAATACACTCACACATTTTTAAAAGAGCTTTTGTTCAAAAAGTGAGAAGCAATGAAAAGGGGTAGGCAAACCATAAGGTCATGCCTAATAGTGAATCATAAAATCTTTTCTTGATCACTTTTTAAAAATTGTACTGTTTACTCTTTTTTTTAAAGAAGCATTTTCTTTTCTTTTTAAATTTTTTTTTTGTAGGTGTAGATGAACAGCATGTCTTTGCTTATTTTTTTATGCAGTGTTAAGGATTGAACCCAGCGCCTCACATATGCTAGACAAGTGCTCTGCCGCTGAGCTACATCCCCAGCCCTCTGTTTTCTCTTAATTAAGAGAAAGGACTTTAAAGAGTTTATTTTTCAAATACAGTACAAGAAGCTGAAAAACATCTGGATCTGATGTACATAATGTAATAAATAATAAAAAAGATCGCTGACTTAGAAGCCTATGTACCTATGTACTACTACTACAATGCTATCAGAACCCTCAATTCCTTCCATAATCATTCATTAAGTATTTCTCTTACCTTCGAGAATGACTTTTTAACTATAGCAATATGGATTTATAAGACAAAGGAATGAGTCACATTATCCCTATAATTGATAAGAGTTCAAAATATTACATCTCCCCCTCAAATACTCATTGAAAATAAAATTAAAATTTTAATGCTTTCTTAAAACATGGGATCTGCAGGCTTGACCTCATCACATATGTCAATCATAGGTGGCAAAAAAGCATATATCCATTTTGTTAGCAAGCTCTCAACCACTTAGCTACAACCCCAGCTCCAATACCTATATATTTATAAAATTCTCAGAAAAAAAGGTGTTATAAATTGCACCTTTATTAAAGCATTTTTTTAATTTTTTATTTTTAGTTGTCAATGGACCTTTATTTATTCTATGCGGTGCTGAAAATCGAATCCAGTGCCTCACACATGCTAGACAAGTGCTCTACCACTGAGCCTCAACCCTAGCCAAGCATTTCTAATAAAGCTTTTCCAGGTTTCTATTTTTATACATATCAAATATAAGTGGATATCTTCATTTTTAACAGAAGAGATAAAAGAAGGGGGAAGACTGTCTAAATCACCAAATAAAGCTCAAGCTCTGAAAAACTCACTTCTACTATTTGTTTCTATTGGGTATCAGTTAATAAGGCTATGGTAATTCCTTCTGATTATTATTATTTTTTAAAAAAATATTATTTAATAATATCACTGTGACCTATATTCTACAGTCTCCTATATGGTACATGTCATTTTGTGAGTACAAAGACTCATAAACTTAACTCAAATGTGTCTCACATAAGTACATTATTTTCAACTTCAGAGGGGCATGTATATACATCATAGCAAGACAAGCTGTAGCAGTAAACCTGTTATTAAAAAAAAAAAAAACTTACCAAAATAATTCAAGGATTTATCTTTATAAAATATATGTATTCTGATTACTATTTAAGGGCTCAAGAAAGACCCTTACACAATAATAGAATTTTTTTTTTTTTTTTAAAGAATACATGCTCTGGGGTTGAGGTTGTGGCTT
This sequence comes from Urocitellus parryii, assembly GCF_045843805.1. NCBI lineage: Eukaryota > Metazoa > Chordata > Mammalia > Rodentia > Sciuridae > Urocitellus > Urocitellus parryii. Next base: position 148,797,747 of record NC_135537.1, read on the forward strand.
GCATGTGAGAGACCCTAGGTTCGATCCTCAGCACCACATACAAACAAAGATGTTGTGTCCGCCAAAAACTAAAAAATAAATATTATAAATTCTCTCTCTTAAAAAATAAATAAATAAACAAAATAAAGATATTGTGTCCATGTAAAACTAAAAAAAATTTAAAAAAAAAAAAAAGAATACATGCTCCATCCAGATTTAAGATAAAAAATATTCCCATCATCTTGGATATCCTTATGGTTCATACAGTTAGTTCAAATATGCCTGAAATCACCAACTTCTATCACTGTTTGTTTTGTTTCTAATCTTTTTTTTTTAATATTTTTTTTAGTTGTAGTTGGACACTTTACCTTTATTTTATTTATTTATTTTTATGTAGTGCTAAGGATCAAACCCAGGACCTAGCACATGCTAGGTGATCACTCTACTGCTGAGCCACAACCCCAGCCCCTGTTTCTGATCTTAATACGAATGGGATTGTACAGTATATATTGTATGATACTTGGCTTTTTTTTGTCAAATATCATGTTAGCCAAATCATATCTTATTAAAATAGAAGAAACAAAGATGATACAACCACAGATGTCAAAGGATGTGTCTACTTAATTCTTATGTTAGTCATCCTAGAGTTGTTTAAAGATGGAATGGACTAATTTAGAGATAATGTGGAGGTATTTTAACTACCAGTCCAGAGACATACATGGTACGAATGATGCAGAAGGATTAACAGAATATAGAAACAAGCTACACATTTTCATTTATAAAAAGATATTAGTCATAGCTAGACTCACCTTTGTGGTGTCATGTGCATTCAATATGCCTTCTACAATATCGGAGAGATCCATGTGTAATTCCTTTAAAAGCAGCAACCCAAAAGAGTAATTAGAATAGAGTAAGTGGATATAATTCTTATTTTATTATTCAGTAAAGCATATACTGTATGTTTCTCAAGTATTTTTTAAAAACTATAAATAGGTTCTCATATTACTTTTAAAATTAAGACAATTTTCTTGTTATTCATTATTACTTTATAAAATTAGTTCAGTTTATTACATTTTTCTAAACCAAACTCTCTTCCCAATTTTAAATCTTTAGGCTATGAATATTTTGAGCAGAATTATAAAGCAACTAAAAAAGCATTAGCAAATTCTTTTCTCTTTCTCAAATCATTCAATCCATTTTATTGTTGGAAGCTTATACTCAATAAGATATAAACAATCAGAACTTACAGGGATATCATCAGTTCGGTTGTCCTTCCAGACCTCTAAAAGTGCAACTACCATGTCTCTCAGTTCAACCCTGGAGAGAACTCCATCACGGTCAACATCAAATACCTTGAAACAAACTAATGACAAGAAACTCTTACAGAGGGAGTTTATTTTCATATTAAGAAGTCTTTACCTTTTATTAGAAGTTGCAGTTGTATAATTAATTTTTCAATGAGTATATTCTGGAATAGTTCTCATCAGTGGTAGACTATATATTACATTTTTTGGAACTTGCAGAACTTCCTGCACAGAATTTGTCAATTTATTTCAAAATTATTACCCACATTTGGGGAGACCTCTCTATCAGCCAAATTTAGACCTAACTTACTTATAAACTGGAAAGAATAAATATCATAATATCTTACAGGTTTTGAGGAGGTAATAAAAGTCCTTAGGTTATTTTCTTTCTTTTCTTGTTGGCAGTGCTGGTGATTGAAACCAGGGCATTGAGCATGTTATGCAAGTACTCTACCACTGGGCTATGTTCCCAACCTCCCTAAGTTAATTTCTATTACTTGAAATTGATTATTGCAAAAATTGGGACTAGGCATGATAGTGCATGCCTGTAATTCCTGCAACCCCAGAGGCTGAGGAAGAAGGACAGCAAGTTTGACATCAGTCTGGGCAACTTATCAAGACCCTGCCTCAAAAAGAGTAGGCAGGGGCTGGGGTTGTAGCTCAGTGGTAGAGTATTTGCCTAGTACATGTGAGGGACGGGGTCCGATTCTCAGCACCACATAGTAAGTACATTAAGAAAGTAAGTAAGTAAATAAATAAATACATAAAATAAAGGTATTGTGTCCACCTGCAACTTTAAAAAAGAAAAAAGAAAAGAAACACATAGGCAGGTGCTGGGAATATGGCTCAATGGTAATCCATCCCAGGGTTCAAGCCCTAGAATCATAAAAAGGAAAAACAAACAAACTGATAATTGCACAGTTGTTTCACAGATACTTGAAATATCTCAACTACATTGAGAATCAGTAACAACAAGCTGGTGTAAAGATAACTTGTTTGTTCACTTTATCTCCCCCAATGTAACTAATCTATATTATTTTTGTTAAGAACAGTTAACTCTTTAAAGTTCAAATGCAGTATGCTAAGAAATAGAAAATCAGCCCTTTGCTAATTAACTCCAAGTGAATTACTACAATTGGTCAATTTCCATTGAAACATCAGCAAAATAGAAACTTTAAAACTTTACAAAAACTCTTTTTTTTAATATTTATCTTTTAGGTGTAGATGGACACAACACAATGCCTTTATTTTTATGTGGTGCTGAGGATCGAACCCGGGTTCCGCCCATGCTAGGAGAGCACTCTACTGCTAAGCCACAATCCCAATCCCAGCCCCTTTACAAAAACTTTTAAAGATGTAATCAACCTCACATGAGAAGTAGATTTCAGCCTCCTTATTTAGCATTAAATTTTAATGAAAACAATGTATCACATAGCAGGTTTGGAATAATGGTCTATCAACAGGGAACAAAAAATAAATTTGAATTTTATAAATTACCTATTTCGTAAATCCCTAAAATAGAGTAATTGTGGTATTAAATCAACTAAGTGCATCATAAGTAAATTACTAAAGATAAAAATATCAAGTAAAACTTCCCAAATAGGCAAATCTGTGAAGTTCTATTTTAGAAAAAGAGAAATATCATCCTAGGAAATATATTTGATTTAAATTCCAATTAAATGTAAATTGTTGCATTTTTTCATGTATGGTTAATATTTAATAATGCAATATATTTATGCTTATAAATTATGCTACAACAACATGTTAGCTGTTTAAAAGGCCATTTGAATACTTAATAAAATTATATTCTGATCATAAATTTCATTTTTCAAATAAAATATTAATGTATGCATGTGACAGAAAATGAATTACTCTTCAAATTATGCAAGACACACAATTCTCAATATAAACTAACAAAAAATATTTCTTAAATGCATAAACTGTCATTTATTGTGAATTACAAATGCTTCAGGAAAATGAACCCATTATTAATAGCAAACATCCCTAACTACTCATTAGTAAAACAGACAATTGCTTCCTTAGACTGACCTTAGTAAAACTCCAAAATGAGATTAATATTAGACACATTTGAGAGTCAATGGAAACTCAAGCCTTAATCCATGGATAATCTTACACAGAAGAAAGCTGATTTTCTCTCTACATAGTTTGCAATTTTTCTCATACTGTTTATCATACTTACATTTTTGTCTTTCAGCTAGGGGCCCCCTGCAACAGGCTGATAACCCACAGGATATCTCTTTAAAATCTATGTGATTGTCACGATTTTCATCAAAAGCATTAAACAAACCTAGAAAACAGAAAAAGACACCATAAATCCCAGCCAACAAACTTTCTAATGTTAACACTGGCATGTTTGTAAAAGGAGGAATGACTTTCTCATGGACTGAAATTTAAAAAAAAAAAAGAAAAAAGTATATGTTTTTCTCTTGGTATAATTATAACTGAAACTTATGATCCTAGCAGAAAATATATTATAATCTTTTATTATTTGGTTAGGTCTTTCTGTATCTTTCTCTTATCAATTCTTCTAAAAACTTAAAAATGTCTACAATATATTTTTTAAAGTTGGCAAATAAAAATTAAGAACTAACACAGGGCAGAAATTATAACAATTATATTTAGAAAAGTTTAACTGTTCAGTAAGTGAATATTTAAAGACACACCATCATATCTTCAATAAACTCCCATAAAGCTCTTTTATGAAACAAAGGGATTTACACCATACTACAAGAAACAAATTCTCTACACATCAACTTCTTTGTACCAATCTTTCACACATGGATGTTTTAAATTTCGGAAATGAAAAGGAACTTATAAAGTTGAATCTTATGCTTTTAATTTTTTTGTAAAAATATAAATGGAATGATTTTGTGTTCAAATGAAATGATATATCAATCTATAATTCTAAAAAGGTAAAAATACAACCGACTGCTGAAGTAGCTGGAAACCTAGGGCATTATCTGCTCTGGCTCCCCTAATGATTACTTCTGATGTATCTGAGATATCTGAAAAATAATGTATCTGAGATATCTGAAAAATACAGATCATATATTTCAAGAAACTAATCCAATATGGTCCATATGAAGATAAGAAAACTGAAATGCAGCAGGAGTTAAGTGATTTTACCAAAAGTACTAACTTTAAAATCTTCAAAACCAGGTTAGGGGTATAGCTCAGTGGTAGAGTACTTGCCTAGCATGTGCACAGCCCTGGGGTTTGATACCCAACACTGCAAAAACAAACAACCAACCAAAAGAAAACAAAAATCAAAAAAACTTCAAACCAGAAGCAGAACCCAAGTACTCAGATTCCAATGATGATTTTTATGATGTCACTCACATGTATTCTTTTTTTTTTAAGTCATAGCAATAATTTAGAGCTACACTGAACCTGAGATGGTCTAGTTTTGTAGTTTCCTTCTTCTTTTTGATGGTACAGGGGACTGAACCCAGGGCCTTGCATATGCTAAAGAAGCACTCTACCACTGAGCTGCATCCTAGCCTTAGTCTAGTAGTTTTTCTTTTTCCCCTGGAGGGGGGTTTGGGGATTCAGCAGTGAAATTTTATCTGAAAGAAAAAAAGTGGAAGCACCTTAGAGGAATAGGTGGCACTTATTCAGTGGCCACCACCATCCCTTACTAGAAGACAATTTCATAACCACTGACTTGGTCAAACTCATTTTATGTTTGAGGACATTCAGGTGTAGACAGCTAAGCTGATTATGTAAGCAAAACAGAAAATGAAGCTCAAAATTACTAGACTATACTATCTCCAAGAAACTTGACAACCTACAAGAATATAACATTTTAGAGTTAGAAATAACAGATGGGTTCAGGAATATTTATTTACCAATGAACATCTGTATAATATGGAATAATTCCTACCTTCACTTAGAGATGGACGAATAGGTGGAGAAACCAATGGGCCAAAGGTTTCTAAATCAAATCGTCCAGTCCGTGATTGAGCCTTCAGCAACCAATAGCGTTTCTCAAGATCAATGATGTCTGATTCTTCCACTGAATCAAATTGAACAAGATTATAAAAGATCAGAATGCTCTTCTTGGCAATGTGCTCATCCTGGTTATATATCTTTTAATTTCCCAATTACTAAAAATAATTATGATTAAAAGAAAACAATAAAATTTATATCTAAAATAACAGGAGGACTGCCGATATAACTCAGTGGTAGAGCATTTGACGTGCATGTGCAAAACCTTGGGTTCAATTCCAGTACCACAACAAAACAAAATCAAGCAACTAAAGTCTTAGGAAAATTAAATCATAATAATAATAAGTTCCCCATTCAGTATGCTGCTTAAATCCAACACAACATGTAAAATATTATACACTAAGTCTTTTTTTTTTGGATGTCTCACACTTTTTAAACTGTTTTCATTTTCATTAATTTTCAACCTGTACCTTAGATTTAGATTTAAAGTTTCAATGTTTATCTTTTCTCCTGTAAAACTATAAACATCATAACAGGAGGACCCATGTCTATTCATCCTGTCAATATGATGACTGACTTATATATTCAATACTTGTTGAACAAAGGGGAAAAAAATATATATATAGTATATGATAGCAAAAGTAACAAAGTCAGTAAGTGACAGGAAGTGGAGGAGGTTTCACAAAATCATGAAAGTATGAACAGAAAATACATGAAATAATAATAGTGAAAAATTTTCTAAGTTTGGTAAAACATGATAAGCATGTCTGTAATCTCAGTGACTCAGAAGCTGAGGCAGGAGTATTGCAAGTTCAAGGCCAGCCTGGGCAATGAAGCAAGACCCTGTCTCAAAATAAAAAAAAAGGATTGGGGATATAGCTCCGTAATAGAGTACTCCTGCATTCAATGCCCAGTATCAAACAAGAAATCAATTTGGTAAAAAAAGATCCCCCAGATCCAAGTACAGCAATCAAATTGCTGAAAAAGAGAAAATACTGGGGCTAGGGATGTAGCTCAGTGGAGAGTACTTGCCTAGCACACACTGGCCCTGGGCTTGCTTGCCAGCACAGCAGAAAGAGAAGGAGGGAGGGGCAGTGAGATAGGAGGAAAATATATTACATATCACAAACTGGAGAATAAAGTTCTCTTTAAAAATAAGGGAATCAGAGCTGGGGGTGTGGCTCAGTGGCTTTGTGCTTGCCTCAAACATGTGAGGCACTGGGTTCGATCCTCAGCATCACATGAATAAATAAACAAAATAAAGATATTGTGTCCATGTATAACCAAAAAAAAAAAAAAAAAGTTAAAAAAAGGAGGAGGAATCAGGGGCTGGGGTTGTGGCTCAGTGGTAGAGCACTTGTCTAGCATGTATGAAGCACTGGGTTCAAGTCTCAGCATTGCATATAAACAAATGAATAAAATAAAGGTCCATCAAGAAAAATTTAAAAAATAATAAGGGAATCACATAAAGGGGGCATAGATATATATATCTATGAAAGTATTCTTCAAAATAAAGGCAACACAAAGACATTTTTGGACAAATGATGCCAAGAATTCATCATTAACAGAATTACACCAAAAAGAATATTAAAGGACATTTTTTTCGGAAAGAACAAAATGACATCAGATAGAAACTGGTTTTGCATAAAGAAAACAAGAAATATCCTCGTACTTCTGTAGAGGTGACATCATTTATCTTAGCAGGAATTTGGTTATAGCTTTAAAATCTGTTTACCTCTGGTTTAAATGATTTGAAAGTGAGTGCAGTTTCTATTGAGGATATTCCTGAAACCGCTGGTTTCTGAAGCTACAATATTACTATCATAGCATGAGGGTTGCACATCTATTTATGAAAATAAAGTTTTATTAGAACACAACCACCCGATTTATTTACATTTTTTTTGGTTGCTAATGTGTTGCAATGGGGAAATGAGTAAATGCAACAGAGTCCAATGATCCACAAAACCTGAAATATTTACTATCTGCCTCTTTAAGAGAATGTTGGCAATCCTTGTATTAGACTTTCAAATTGGAGACTTCAAGACTTCAAGAGTGTGAGAAACCACAAAACAACAAGGTTTCAGAACCAAGTAGCCATCACACTCAAAGACTTTGAAGAGCTGAGACTTCAAAATTGTAAGGCCCTGCCGGAAACTTCAAGATCCTAAGATCTTTCTCTTTTTAAAAAGACTTGTTATATGCACATACTCACACCCCTACATAGTCTCCTGGATTACCAATACCCCACACAACAATGGTATATTTGTTACAACCTACACACATTTTTCACTCAAAGTCCCATACTTTATGGACTTTAGAGTTCACTATTGGTATTACTCATTCAATAGGTTTGGACAAGCCTATAATATGTATCCATCATTATATCAAAGAGAGTAATTTCACTTCTCTAAAAATCTTCTATCTTCTGCCTATTCATCCCTCCCTCCCCAATAACCCTTGGGCAACACTGATCCTTTCTACTATCATAAGATTTCTTTTTTGTTTTCAGCCTGCCTCCAGTCTCCACAAAATTTCCACATGAGAGAATTACTGGATGGAGAGAATTATCTTTCCATTTGAGATTTTATTTCAGATTCAAAGCTGAGGTTTCTCAAAAAAGGTTGGCTGGCTTATCCTCATCCCCGGAAAGACTATTGCCAGCATCTGGCCTCAGACTGAAAGCATTGTACATCTTTGATCACCACCCTGGAATTCAGTTTGGCTTTGATTTTTAATACTTCCTTGCATCTACACATCTTTAATGGCTTTAAAGAAGAGCATGATTATTTGTTTGTAGTTATTTCATGTTATCACATTGGAAGTAAAGGTCTTTCTTCTACTTCATCAAATGAAGCAGTACATCCCTCCCTCCAATTATTACTTAACCTGATTCTGGAAACTGTCACTAATGTAATAAAACATAAAAGTATAAAGCATAATATTGGAAGACAAGAAGCAAGGTAATTTGCATGTATACAGAATATATATTAAAAACTCAAGAGAATCCATTTACAAATTATAGTTGTGTTCAAAATCTGCTGGTATACAAAATAAACATACAAAAATCAGTTTTTCCTATATAATATCAATAACATAATAAATAGAAAAGTGAAAAAGCATATCAAAAATAGCAACCCCCTAAATAAATAAATATCCAAAATGAAACAATATAAGTGAGATTTTCATAAGGAAACTTTACAAATGTTAAAATCTAAATAAATAGCCAAGAATGATGATGCACACTACTTGGAAGCTGGGGTAGAGGAATCATAAATTCAAGGGCACACTAGGCAACTTAGTGAGACCCCAATTCAAAAAAAAAGTAAAAAGGGTTGGAGATGTAGCTCAGTGATGGAACACCCCTAGTTCCATCCCAGTACTGGAGCAGGGAGGAGTTCTAAATAAATGAAGAGATATACCATCAACCTAAATAAGGCCTTGAGAGAAACATACCATGGCCTTAAACAGAGTAGTTACAGAAGATGGTGCTGAGTGAAAGGGCTACATTTGAGGGCTAAGACCTGAGGGTGCCAAAGGGATAAATCATGGAGTAAAAACATTTTAGGTAGAAGGAATAAGTATAGAGTCCTAAAGGAAAGAGCATGACTGGCAAATATAAGGAAAAGAAAGACCAGAGTGGCTGAAGAAGAGTTAGTGAGGAAGAGAAAATTAACAGAAACAGAGAATGAAGGGTCAGATTATATAAGCTGCCGTAAGGACTTTAGTCTGATGGGCAGCAAGAACAGAAACAGGAAGATCAGTTATTCCTCTCTATTAAGGAGTTAAGATCATCCATACATGCAATCAGAAGGCATTTAAAACAAAACAGATTAACAAATAGAAGCCAGACAATTCAGAAAAACATGGAAAACGGTTTAATTTAATTGCTAATAAAAAATTTTCAAAAGAAAAATATAAACGGAATCATGCTACTTCGCTGATTCAGAACTTTTCAACGCTCTTCCTTAAGGTATCTGGTACCACAACTCTTTATTCTTTCTTCATATGTCACATTCTCAAATGATACAAACTGCACTCCATTTACTCATATTATTCCTTCATCTCTCCTCTCTGCTTTACATTTCTCCTTAATACTTATCAACATCTGATAAATTTTACTTTTTGCTTATTTGTTTGATTGCTATCTCTCCCAAATAGAACACATGCTCCTCAAGAGCAAGTTTTTGGTCTGTTTTGTTCATAGTTATATCCTAACACTTCATCAATAAATGTTTAATGAATAAGTAAAAATTATTTGTTAAGCTCATATATATATCTGCAATAGCAGAAAACAAAAAGGTCTTGACAATATGTACCTCAGGTCAAGTACACTGTCCCCACTTAGACTCCATTTTACACAGAACAGTCTCCTGGAAAGTTCATAACTTGATTACCCCAAAGAATCTTCTTAATGATCCACAAAATCTATGAAAATGAATTATTCCAAAATGATAAAAGGGGCTGTGATTGTGGCTCAGAGGTAGAGCACTTGCCTAGCATATGTGAGGCACTGGGTTTAATCCTCAGCACCACATAAAAATAAAACAAAATAAGGGTATGTGTCAAACTAGAACTAAAAAAATAAATGTTTTAAAAAATGATAATAAAGTTATCCTATATTTTGGAATTCATAGGGAACTAATTACCCACTAATTATTAAAAACAATTATACACAAGGAAATGACAAAATTTAAAGATAATATTTTAAGAAGCAAAAAAAAAAATGGAAATCAACCTACGCTATATTAGATTTCTGTACTGTTAATTATTTGAATCAGTTTACCACTTTAACCTTGGAGAGGAGCAAGAAAATTAGTACCTGTTAATTTATTAACACCTAGTGCAACCACTAAACCAAACATCTTTTTCTCTATGCTACAGACTAAGGTCTCAATCTTGCAGAAATTAAGCTACTTCCAAAGTCTTTGTTTTATTTATAATTGCTTTATGAAGTTACTTTAATTATAAAAGTAATTTTATTATTGAATACCTAGAAAATGTATAAAAAAATCAGTATCACAACTAATGCTACCATCCTAAAACACCATTACCATTATAATCTTGATTTTATTTTTATTTTGGGGATTGAATCCAGAGGCACTTAACCACTGAGCCATATCACCAACCCTTTTTAGTATTTTAGAGACAGGGTCTCACTGACTTGCTTAGGGCCTCGCTAAATTGCTCAGGCTGGCTTTGAACTTGCGATCCTCCTGCCTCAACCCCCCCACCCCCAGCTGCTGGGATTTTAGGAGTGTGCCATTGCACCAGGCTATAATTTTGATTTTTGCCAGTCTGCTTAAAATTTGCTGCTAATACTAGCTTAGTTTTTCATTTGCAATATTTGTTACTTTTTTATAATGCAATACATTTTTTGGATGAAAAACATTGAGAATTGTAGATAGTTGAGAAAAATGAAAAACAGAATACATAATTGCATGTTTTTATATAACTAATCATCAAACTTTCATTTAACTGACTGTCACCCAGGTTATTTAGGAGATTTCCAATGTTTTTATTCTATAATCTACCCTAATGTATGATTTCTCAAATTACACAAAATCCTAGTTCATAGTTTTACTTATTAATTTGATTATTTAGCAGGATGGGGGATAAAACCCAAGGGCACTTTACCACTGAGCTACATCTCCAACCCTTTTATTTTTGAGATAGATCTTACCAAATTGCTAAGGACCTTGCTAAATTGCTGAGGCTGGCTTCGAACTTGCACTACTCCTGCCTTAGCCCCCTGAGTAGTTGGAATTATAGGCATGCACTACTACACCCAGCTTAATTCACAGTTTTAAATATCAATAGAATAAATTATTTAAAAAAAACTTTTTTTGGTACTGGGGATTGAACCCAGGGGCACTTAAACACTGAGCCACATCTCTAGTCCTTTTTTTATATTTTATTGAGAGAGAGGCTCTCACTGACTTGCTTAGGGCCTTGTTAAATTGTTGAGGTTGACTTTGAACTTGAGATCCTCCTGTCTGCTGGGATTTCGGGCATGCGCCACTGTGCCCTGGCTCATTTTAAAATTTGAAACAAGACCATCAGAAACACTTATAAAATAAAAAATGTTTCACATAGAAATATATACTATATCATATAGTTTTTCTTTTATAAACCAAATAACTAACACTACCTTGAAAATTCCTGATGAGGTAACATTTGGAAAGGTATAATTACTTTGGAATGGGAAACAACTTTAAAATATGCCAAAAATTCTATTTAAGAATTTTACTTTGGAGCTGGGGTTGTGGCTCAGCGGTAGAGGGCTCATCTAGCATATGCAAGGCACCATGTAAAAATAAATGCCCAACTACAACTAAAAAACTTTAATTTTACTTTCATTTTTTAAAAAAATATTTTTTGGTTGTAGATTGTAACAGTATATTTATTTTACTCATTTATTTTTGTGTGGTGCTGAGGATCGAACCCAATTCCTTACACGTGTTAGGCAAGTGCTCTACCACTGAGCTACAACCCCAGCCCCATACTTTCATTTTTTTAAAGCTGAAGTATCTACTACAAATATTCACCTACCTGGAAAGAGTTTTAAATTTTAGCAGTATGGGCAATACCATAGGAGCCTGATATTGTTTTTTTTTTTTTTTTTTTTTTTAAGTCTGGAAACTATATTTATCAGTCTCCTTGAAAAACACAACTTCTTTTCTCAACTCAAGGAAGATTCCAGTTGCAGAAATAGCTCTTTAACACCAGAAAGAGATCCTCATCAAAAAAGGCAGGCATAATAGCCAAGTGATTTCTTATGGTAACACAGTTCTTTAATATTTCTGAGGAAACAACCTGCTCTTAGAAACAATGACCTTCTGAGATCTACTTAAAATGGCTCCAAGCCTTACATCATCACTAATAGATAAGATAATCAAGGAGAGAGACAGATTTGCTAGGCAGTTTATTGTCTAAGAATCACTGAAATGCTTTTTTCTCTAATTAAAGAAGGCTGTAACATTATAAAGTAAAATGTGGAAGAAAACATAATAATATATACATTCTCAATTAAAATAAATGATAAAACAGGGGAAATGTAAATTTCTTGAGTAAAAAATGAAGAATATTAAAAATGAATTACTTTGCCATAAAATTCACCAAAATATGACACTATTTACTTCAGAACCTAGATTCTACTACTCTAAGAAATCACTTAAGTTAGCAGGTTTATTCATGCTTATGATAACATTCTGGGAAAATTCCAAAAACCATTTTAATTTATTTAAAACATATTTACAATAAAGATATTATAAGCACACATAGTTGAATTCTATGGCAGAATATGGTCAACATTAAGGAAAACAATCCTTAATAAATTTTAATCCTTAATAATAAAATGATAATATTAAAACTTCTATTATTTCACTGTTGCTAAATGGGCAATCATTCAATAATCTTGTCTGGATCAAATGAAATCATTATTGAAGATAAATGAAAAACTAATAATCTGTAAGTCCTTGGTGGAGAAAAAAGGCAATCAGAAAAGTGAATCTACAAGGGCAACTGAAGTCAGTCTTAAGATGGCTCACCACAACCACAGCTACTACATGACAACCAATTTTATCTGCAACTACAAGGTACTCATAAAAGATTAAAGAATAAAACCACTGTATGTCAATAAGCTGTCTCTAAGTCCTAAAATGATAACAAGTGTATATTTTAGAGTTCAAACATCCCAGTTTTGCCTCCTAACAGCTTGAGAAACTTTAACTTCTTAGAGCCTTCATTTCCTCATTTGTAGAATATACATAAAATGAACTTCAGAAATGATACAAGCATTAAATGAGATGATTGATATAGTAGGAGTTTAGTGCCTCCTGTAGTAAGTGTTCCATATGCATGTGGTAAATTAGAAGCCTCCACCATGTAAACTATTTTTGGTGAAAAAAAGTACAAAGGCTATTGTCAAACATCATATAATATACACATTTATCTGCCAGCTAAAATTTTAAAACTTTTTTTTTAAAGGACCAAGAGCCAGTTGAGAGAGAGACAGAGAGAGAAAGAACTTTTAATATTTTTTATTTTTTAGTTTTCGGCAGACACAACATCTTCATTTGTATGTGGTGCTGAGGATCGAACCCGGGCCGCACGCATGCCAGGCAAGCGTGCTACTGCTTAAGCCACATCCCCAGCCCTAAAAATTTTAGAAAGTCATAACAATTACATAATATTCTGTAAACATTTAATAAAAACATTAACATAATGTGCCTGATATGGTATTAAAAACTATAGATAATGAATGTGAATAAGACAGTAAGTTTCAAGCCTGAAAGAAGTGAAAGTTGGTCATTTTAACCTAGTGTAGAATACAAAAAAAGGAATACATACAGGGTTTTCTTGGAGCACAAACATGAATAAGCCCTGGAGATAAAGATAGATAAATAGATAGTGTTTTTTTGTTGTTGTGGTTTTTTTTTTTTTTTTTTTTTTTTGTACTGAGGATTGAACCCAGGGGTACTCTACCACTTAGTTACAGACCTAGCCCTTTTAATTTTTTATTTTGGGGCAGGGTCACACTAAGTTTCTCAAGGCATTGCTAAACTGTGGAGGCTGGCTTTGCACTTCCAATCCTCCTGTCTCAGCCTGTTATCTCAGATTACAGGTGACCACCACTGCACCTATCAAGATCTTGGTATTTAAAGAGGTACATGAAGACCATGTAAAGGGTTAATCAAATAAAGTGAAAGGAATGTGGTAGGATACTAAAAACAGAGTTACATGATCCTTACTGAAGTCTGAAGGTAAGACAGATAGCAACTACAAAGGGAAAAAAAGTGTTTTAATTTAAAAATAAGGAAAAAGTTAACTTAAAGAAGGAGCCAAGGGCTGAGGCTGTGGCTCAGTGACAGAGTACTTGCCTAGCATGTGTGATAAACTGGATTTGATCCTCAGCACCACATAAAAAATATAGATAATAAAAAAATAAAGTTATTGTGTCTATCTACAACTAAAATCTATTCTTTTTAAAGATTGATGTGATTTTTTTTTATACCTTTATTTTATTTATTTATTTTTATGTGGTGCTGAGGATTGAACCCAGCGCCTCACACATGCTAGGTGAGCGCTCTACCAGTGAGCCCTAAAAAATATTTTTTAAAAATAGAAGGAACTGGGCTGGGGTTGTGGCTCAGCGGTACAGCGTTCACCTTGCACGTGTGGAACCCTGGGTTCGATCTTCAGCACCACATAAAAATAAATAAGTGAAATAAAGGTACTGTGTCCAACTACAACTAAAAAATAAATTTAAAAAAACAGAAGGAACTAAGATAAAAGGCAACAAAACAGGAAAGAATTTTGCTTTCCAAGGACAAACAAATGGTGTTAAAGGTGACAGTTCAACCTAGAACTAGTGGGCAATTTAGTCACAATGTAGACATTTCAAAGATTAGCAAGAGTCTTCAGACGCAGAAGAGAGGACTCAGAGCTGGATACAAGTCTGTGTGCTTGACTAGGTCTGTTCATGTACAATAGTAGAGGATGGGATACACACATTTAAAATTGTGAAAAGCTGATTAAAATTAATTATATTTAGAGTTTTGGTCTGTCTCTTCTGAGTGTCTTAAATAACGGCAAAATGAACAGGAATAGGTTATTACAAGAAAAATCCAAAATACCATGGATCAGGGAGAAGACAAGAAAGAACGTAATAAACTGTACTAACCTATTTCAAACTTTGTCTATCTCTAATACAAAGGATTTTTTTAAAAAGATTTTTTAAAAGATGGGCACAATATCTTTATTTTATTTATTTTTATGTGGTACTGAGGATCGAACCCAATGCCTCACATTGTGAGGCAAGTGCTCTACCACTGAGCTATAATCCAGCCCCTCGAATACAAAGGATTTTAAAGATTAACTTATCAAGAATCCTGTTGATACTTAGCAAAACTTTTTAAAATGAAATTTAATCTTAGTATTTAAATGCCAAGTAATTATAGAAAAATGAAACATCCTGATTTAAAAAATTAAATCCACTAAACCATAAAAACTTGAATTCTGAACTTAAATTGTAAATCAGTTTCTTAAACAAAGGTTAACTGGGCTTGGTGGTTCATGTTGTAAACATAGTGACTGGAAAGCCTGAGATTGGAGGATTCCAAGTTTGAGGACAGCTTCAACAATTTAGCAAGGTCCTAAGCAACTTAGTGAGAAACTATCTCAAAATTTAAAAAATAAAATAAAAGTGTTGGGGATGTAGCTCAGTGGTAAAGAGCCCCTGGGCTCAGTTCCTGGTACAGCAATAATAAATTAAATAAATAGATAGATAGATAGATAGATAAAATGAAAAGACAAGGGAACTGAAAACTATTTGAATCATGACCAGAATTTATCATTCACAACTTCTGATAACTATAGAATAAAAATTGGAGAAAGTAATTAGTGTGTAATTAGTATAAGATTATAAGTCATGCAAAGGAATAGATATAAATATCCCTTGACTCCCAAGGTTCTCTACTCAGTGAACATATATTTGTTTATACTTGGCACTGGGAGAAGGGAATAATAATAATAATAATAATATAGACTCTGCCTGAAAGGATCCTATGATTTAGGAGAGATGATATATGAATGAACAGAATGCTACAAATCCTTTTACTACAGGAAGAAATTTAGGGTATCAGTAAAGTCTTCCAGGATGACTAGAATTTAATAGGTAGAAGCTAAGGGAAAGGAATTCCAGTGCTAGGAAGAAGCAAAAGAAGACTGTAATCAGGCTTTTGAAACTACCAGAAAGAACAACAGAAATTAAAAATTAGGATTCTGTAGTGAACTGAACAGTCTCACCAAAATTCATGACTACTACAACTCCAGAATGTGACCTTACTTAGAAATAGGAACTTTGCATATGGAATAAGTTAAGGAACTTAAAGTGAAATCCTGAATTTAGGCACCACTCTAAATCCAATGATTAGAGGAAAGGACAGAGAAAAACCCCAAGGTGGCCATGTGAAAGAGAGAATGAAGGGATGCTGCCACAAGCCAAGGAATGCTTACAGTCATCAAAAACTGGAAAGGGCACAGCTGGATTCTTCTTTTGGAGGGAACACAGTCCAGTTAATACCTTGACTTTCACCTATAGATTGTGAGAGAATAAATGTCTCCTGTTTTAGTTTATGAATTGTGGTAATTTGTTGTAGCATCACAAGTAACCAAACATAGCTTAAAGATAATAATATGTCAAGGGCTAATTACTATATGCTTCAGCATTTCATTTTATTATATAATGGGTGGGGGAGAGCACTGACAAAATTTTTTTTTCAAAAGCATATTCTAATATTACCAGGTAATTACATTAAGAGATAAACAGAAAACAATGAAACGCCATTACTTACAATGTGTGACTCCAGCCAGAGTTTGGTAGAAAGTGGGAGTATCACTATCATCAGTGAGGGTAACATATACACCTCCAGACAGTAGCCAACGAGAGAAGGTAAAAGCATCTTTGTTTAGAAGAAGCCAATTTCTAAACTTTTCATAGTTTACCTTTTCACCCTAAAATTAAAACAATAAAAATAAATTCAGTCAAATTTTAGGGTATCTTACTTAAAACCTACACAGCCTAAACTTTACAATTAGTTGACACTGTATCTACAAAGGAAGAATTACATAAATAATGCTACAAGGTGCCTAGTCTTGGAAATCAAACTGTTTTTACTTTGGGCTGGGGTTGTGGCTCAGTGGTAGAGTGCTTGCCTAGCATGTGTGAGGCCATTCTTTTTTTCTTCTTCTTCTTCTTTTTTTTTTAATAGCTGTGGATAGACAGAATGCCTTTATTTTATTTCTTAATTTTTATGTGGTGCTGAAGATTGAACCCATGCCTCATGCATGCTAGGCAAGTGCTTTGCCTCTGAGCTACAGCCCCAGCATAAAAACCTATGTGCTAAGTGCAAATTATTTCATCAATTCATTGATGTAGTCATTGTCAATAATAAGCCACATTTTATTTGCTAAGGTATATCCTGAAATCAGTAGGCTATATTTCTTTCAATGTTTAATAAATCCAATTTTTCACTTGCCTTATCCCCCCCTCTTTAGCACTTTGAAATTTGTCATAATTAGCATATTTTAATTAAATCTGTATAGAATTTAAACTCTCTTAAGTTTCATTTGCAAATTAAAAAACAACTATCCAGGAATTCTCCTGGAGTAGACAACCAGGATCCCAGAAGGCAAGTATTCACAAGCCAACCTGAGTACAAAAAGAAGCAAGCTGATCTCCATTTCTTAGCTTCCTTTCCAAATATTTGTATTCCTGAATCTCTAGAGGAAAAAACAATGCAACCAGGCTGAAAAGGAACATCACATAGGTGTCCAAGTCAATCCCTTAGCTTGAACAAGAGCTCCTAAGTTTAATGAAGGCTTGATATTTCTAAGAGAAAAAGGAAAAAACTCACATGGAAATACAAAGAGAAAGACATTCAGGAGCCTAGCAGGTCTAATCCTAATACAAATATTAAAGGATACAAATAAATAATAACCTAAAAATGAAATATGATAGAAACACTGTTCAGTAGCATCCTAGTAAATACAGCAATATGTTTAGACTATTAGTTTCAGGACATTTAATGTCAGTGCAATACAATCAATCAAGTTAACACTGACAGTTCTGATTTTCTGAAGGGAAAACTACAGCATTCAGAGTTGCTGCAGGGACACAAGAGGACACTGCCAAAATGCTGAGAGAGATCCATATTTTTAATTACTCCACAGCTGTCTAGAAAGAAGCTTAGCAGTATAAATTTTAAAAGCTGATGCACATTTTTATAGCTAAAATCTCTGACACTGGGATAAGTCTTAAATAAACTAGCATTCTTCAATTATAAGTAGCAGTTTTTTTCTTAATGGTTATGATATTGTGAAATATATATTTGGTCTTCTCCGTTTTTCTTCTGCCATTTACCAGAAATGGCAATTAAACCAACAGACTCCTAAAATTTTGAAAAATGATATCAGATATAAATTTCCACTTTAAGAATCAACAACCAAGGGACTGGGGTTGTGGCTCAGTGGTAGAGAGCACTTGCCTAGCACGTGTGAGGCATTGTGTTCGATCCTCAGCTCCACATAAAAATAAATAAAGGTATTGTGTTCACCTACAACTAAAAAAAAAAAAAAAATCACCCCCCCCAAAGAAAATCAGTAAAAAATATACAACTCTAAAAGGAATTTCCTTTATAACTTCATCTGTCAAGGCCAATAATAAAGCATAAAACAAAGCTGAGACTTCTGTCACTTAATTTAGAGGCTAGGTCCTTCTTTTAGCAATAGTGCTTCTCTTCATAGATTTTTTTTGTTTTGTTTTGTTTTTAACTTAAAGAATAAAAAAACAACACAACAGGGGCTGAGGTTGTTGCTGAGTGGTAGAGTGCTCACCTAGCATGTGCAGGACCCTGGTTTCGATCCTCAGCACCACATTAAAAAATATATATATTTTTTGTAGAAGGTACAAATAAATTTATTCTAATATAAATAAACTGGATATGAAAAATATGCTATTTTGGATATCAAGAGTCTGGATGCAATCATCAGACAAACTATTAAGAAAGTAGACCAGGTAAATATATCAAAAAAATTGAATCAGATAACATTATCAGTGTTGGGTTGTTTTCTGTGGCCCTGAGGATTAAACCTAGGACTACACACATGCTAGGCAAGTGCTTTACCATTGAGCTACACCCTACTTCTTCAGTGTTAGGTTTTAACTAAACATAAGTTATGTAATAATTCCAATAATTACATATATGAGCCTTCCAAAACCTTGCATTTCTTTAATCTCTTTAAAAAATCTTGTCATTAAAAATAACACCAACCCAGTGTTAAAAAAAATTATATGGAGCCACTGTTTTGGAATAAACTCTTATGCTAGACCCCAAAAGAACAGATGAAAAATCAAAATGGAGCCATTCATACTAAAGTGCCAAGAAACCAAACCAAATCTGACCTTTGAAAAGAATCAGCATAAAGCCATTCACAGTGACTCTGGATGTTAAGAGAGGAGGATTGCAAATTTGAGGCCAGTCTCAGCAATTTAATGAGGCCCTAAACAACTTAGCAAAACGCTGTCTCAAAATAAAAAATAAAAGGTCTGGGGATATAGCTCAGTGGTGAAGCACTCCTGGGCTCAATCCCCAGTATCACTCCCCCCCAAAAAAAACAAGATAGAAAAATAATTAAACGTCCAAAACAGCTTCAACTGAATGACAATTAAGTTCCCTCAGCTTTATTCCTCACAAAAAGATAACCTGAAGTACACTGATGTTAACCAATTAAATAGTTTTCTATCGTTCCTTTGCCCTATTCTCACCTTACAAAGGAAGTGATTTTGACCAATCTGCCTTTTCCAGCCCCTTTTCTGTCTATAAAACCCATCAGAACACTTGTTCTATTTTATTTATATTAATAAAGGGTTGTCCAATTCTAGAACTGCAATTAAAGCTAATTTAGTCTTAACAGGCTTTTTTCTTTTCTTCGTGTGCGTGCGTGCGTGCGTGCGTGTGAGAGAGAGAGAGAGAGAGAGAGAGAGAGAGAGAGAGAGATGGATGTTGGATAACCAACACAGCAATCATTCTACCACTGAATATACCCATGACCCTCCACCTTATGATCTTTTATTACAACAAGAGTTCTCCCTCCTACAATTGCACTTTTAAAACATTTCATGCTCTCCAACATAATTTCCTCTTATGAGCACATTTCTTCTTCTATCTTGACTCCAGTGATTTTTTTTCAATTGCATAGGACCTAACACCAATTACCTACCTGCATTTTGACAAATCTAATAACAATTTCTCAACAGTCAAAAGTCAACTCATTTGACATTTCAATATGTTTAACAGAGTTTTCTCTTTTTTTTTTTTTTTTTTTTTTAAGTACTGGTGATTGAACCCAGGGGCACTTTATCATTAAGCTATATCCCCAGCCGTTTTTATTTTTTATTTCGAGACTGGATCTCAATACATTGCCCATGCTAGCCTTAAATTTGCAATCCTTCTGCCTCAGCCTCCCTAGTAGCTAGAGTAACTTGGCTTTCAGGATACTACAGGCCATTTTCTTAGGGTCCTGTTTTGATTCCTCTTTATCTTACGAATTTCTAAGCACTGGAGTATAGGAGTCATTCTTCTGATCTGTTTTGGGTAATCTAGATGAGCTCATCCTCACCTGTAAGGCCAATAAATTCTTCCTGTGAACAACAAATTTTTACTTGTGAAAGCACAGTTGACAACTCCATACCAGTGTCTTATAGGATTCTCAAGTTTACTTAAATCCCTCTTGATATCCAAGCCTCCTTTTCCAATAGTCTTAGTCATCTCAGTTAACAGCATCTCCAATTTTTCACTATATTAGGCTTCCTCTACTTTCTGTATGAACCCATAATCAAAACAAGAGAAGATGTGTCTAATCTACCTTCAAAATGCAGAATCTAAAAACTTCTATCACCCTGCTGCTATTCCACTACTCTAAATGATTAGGTGATATCTCCTCTATTACTGAACTATATGGATAAGCTCAAATTGAACTGTTAAGACTTCCTTCCACATAAGATACAAAGTGATGGTGGTTTTTTTTTTGTTTGTTTTGTTTTTGTTTTTTTTAGAGAGAGTGAGAGAATTTTTAATATTTTTTTTTTTTTTAAGTTCTCGGCGGACACAACATCTTTGTTGGTATGTGGTGCTGAGGATCGAACCTGGGCCGCACGCATACCAGGCAAGTGCGCTACCGCTTGAGCCACATCCCCAGCCCAATGTGATGGTGTTTTTCAAAAAAAATATCCTTATATTACATTATACCTCTGCTCATAACACAGGGTTTCTATCTCACTAAAATTTTTTTTTTCTATCTGACTCAGGGTAAAATTCAAAGAACTCACATTATAATCTACCCTCCACTCCTCAATGATCTTTTTTCCTACTGTTCCCTTTATAAATCTATTCCAACTAAATTGGTCTTGTTGCCAGGTACAGTGGTACATGCCTATAATCCTAGCAGCACAGGAGACTGAGGCAGTAGTTCAAAGCAAGCCTCAGCAACTCAGGGAGGCCCTAAAGCAACTCATCAAGACCCTGTCTCTAAATAAAATATTAAAAAGGGCTGGGGATGTGACTCAGTGAGTAAGTGCCTCTGGGTTCAATCCCCAGTATCTATCTATCTATCGATTAAAAAATCAATCAATTGATCTTGTTATTGTTTCTTGAATGTGCAAAAGTATACTTAAACCTCAGGGCCTTTGTGCATTCTCTTCATGGAAGGTATTCCCCCATGTATCATCATGATTTTATTTTTCATTTCCTATAAATTATTTGCTTGGATTTTATTTTTTCTGACAGACTTTCCTAACCATCCTATATAAAATGGCAACACTCAGTTGCTGTTTCCCAATCACCATCTATTCCATTCATTCTACTTTATTTTTCCCTATAGGACTAATCATCACTTAATACATGAGCCTGCTATAAGGCCTAATTTTAGGGAACTGGGTGACCAAACATATTGAGTTTTCATTTATAAAATGGGAGAATATGCATAAACTGTATCTAAATGAAAAACTATATATTCTTCCTGAAAAAAACAGCAGAAGAGTAATGTACTTGGCATATTTATGTAAAATCCAATTAGATTTGAAAAGACTAAATTACTTTTTTTCTGGCTATGGTAGCAAATTTTTATTATGGGAAATAGATAAGACAAAGAAACCATTGCCCAGTTTATCCTGAAGTACTGAAATACTATGACAGCAACTTCCAGTCAATCTGGTAGAACCAAAAATGTAGGAGGCCTATGTGTTATACACCTAACACAGAGAAATGCTGGATAAAATGTAACACCATAATAACCACCAAAAACTCATAGCTGAGTTCAAAAGTAAACAAGGGAAATCACCAGGTGCTATCAACATAGAAGAAACTCAAACCAGATGCTAAGTAGTTTAAAATAGATAGTCCAAACAGATACTAGAACCAGGTATATGCATATGGCTGCAGTACGCCATAAAGCTGAATTCCCTGAAAAAAAGCAAGACCAATTAAGTACTGTCATATTAGAGAAATGAAAGTAGGTCAAACACTCAGCCATAAGAAAGAAGGTAGTCATTAGTAATTCATGAAAAGATTAGAAATTTCTAAAAGGGTTTTTACATTACCACCTCTAGGGACTTTTCACATAATAGCAGACCTCAGAAAAGAAAAATAAAATAATTTTTTTTTGGTGGGGGTGGTAAGGTTGCACATTCTCTACTGTTTGTTTTCACTCTTTAGTTTTCCTTTTTTTGAGGGATAGGGACATTGAACCTGAACCCACGGCCTTGGACATGTTATGTTAGGCAAATGCTCTACCACTGAGTTATATATGTATTCCACTCCTTTCATTAATTTTTTATTCTGAGACAGGGTCTTGCTAAATTGCCAAGGCTGACCTAGAAGTAGTGATCCTGCCTCAGTCTCCTGAGCCCTGGGATTACAGGCATGCACCATTATGCCTGGCTTCTCTATTCTTCGGTTCTCTACTATTAGAGATACAATGAAAATTAATTTTGAAAACAAAGATGACAAATTTCAATCCAAATATTTCATTATGCAAATCCACTAAGTAAAATAGAATGGTTTGATATCACAGAATGGCTCAAGGCCAATGAATGATATACCTGTATATCCATGATGAAAAGCAGTAGCCCACAACATAAGCACTATTACAGGGTTCTGCAGAATCCTGTGTGTATGTGGGTGTCAGTTAAATAATATGGGAGTGCTTTTCATTATAATGTAAATATAAACAGTTGTCTTTACAGTAGAATTGAGAATTTTCAGATTCACAAATGTAGCATGTGTGTGTATATATATTATATATCAATCCCATATATGCATATCTCAAATATAATGAGATTCAAGGACCTTTGAACACAGCAGTTGAGGCATAAAAGGCATAAACAGTTGAGGCAATTATTTTTAAAATACTAAGTGGTTGTTTTTTTTGGGGGGATGGGAGGATTAAATAAACTTTAGATAGGACAAAGGGGAAAGGGGAGGGAGAGAAAGGGAGGGGAACAGGGGTAGGAAAGAAGGTAGAATCCGATGGTTATCATTACCGTAAGTACACGTATGAAAACACAAAGGATATGACTCTAGTCTGTGTACAACCAGAGATATGAAAAATTGTGCTCTATATGTGTAATATGAATTGTAATGCATCCTGATGTCATATATAACAAATTAATATTAAAAAAAAAAGCCAAGAATTTGCAGGTAAATGGATGGAACTGGAGACTCATGCTAAGTGAAATAAGCCAATCCCAATAAACCAAAGGCTTAATGTCCTATTACGCAGATTCGGACTCACAATAGATTGGGGGGAGGAAGTGGAGGTTTACTAGATTGGACAAGAGGGAGTGTGTGGGGGGAGGGGGAGGGAATGGGAAAGACAGCAGAATGAATCAGACATAACTTTCTTATGTTCATATATGAATACATAACCAGTGTAACTCCATCCACATCATGTACAACCATAAAAATGGGAAGTTATACTCCATATATGTATGATATGCCAAATACATTCTACTGTCATGTACAACTAAAAAGAACAAATAAAAAATGTTTTAAAAACACCAAGAATATTCTGAACATAAACATGTATTCATCATGAATAGAGATATTACACAACTAAGAGTTAACAATTCGACACCAAGAAGGGATGAAATGTACATCTTTAAATATACCTCTGAGAAACACTTCCTGAGTGTTTCTGGAACTTTACCATCGACCGCATGGAGCATTCTTTCCATTTCTTCCCGTACAACATAGCTCCCAGATTCACTTGAAAAGAGACTAAAAATGTCTAGGAGAAAAAAAAGATAAAATAAGTTATTCTTAAATAGAACAAATATACCCCCAGGTAGAAGTAGGGAGAGAAAAGAAATAACTGAGTGATTATTAGAGCTGAGACTTTCTAAATACAAATTAACTTATTCCCCCAAAATAAGAGCAATACAAAATGGCAATGTGGTATCTTTCAAAGATATGAAATTTGGGATGAGAATGTAGCTCAGTGGAAGAACACTTGCCTAGTATGTGTGAAACACTGGGATCAATCCTCAGTACTGCAAAAACAAGAAAACACCAAACCAAATCTGCAAAAATGTCTGTTTGACAATACCACATGTTAGCAAAGGCTGAAAGAAAAAGGGTCTCATACAACGTAAATGGGAGTATAAATAAATGCAACAACCATAGAGAGTAATTTGCCCAAATCTAGTAAAGATGAAGATGTATGCTAAAGACTCCACTTGCATGTAATTTCACTTCAATCCTTCAGAAACTCTGATTCCTGTGCATAAAATACAAGATGTTCACTAAAAGTTGGAAAAAAGATAAATGTTTGTTAACAAGATAAAAAGGAAGTTGAGAGAGCTGGGGTTGTGGCTCAATGGTTGAGCTCTTGCCTAGCACACATGAGGCACTGGATTTGATTCTCAGCACCACGTATCAATAAATGAATAAAATAAAGGTCCATCAACATCTAAAAAAAGATTTTTAAAAAAGGAAGCTGAGATATATAAGGACACAAAAAGAAATATCATTTAGCATTTAAGAGAAACTAAGTTCTTCAAGATGGATATTTTAAAATATTCAGAGAAAAAGCAAACTATAAAATAATCTATTGATTTATTAAAATATTTAGGACCTACAGAACAGTTGAAAATACATTTAAGGAAAAAAAACATAAAATATAAGGCCATGCATAAAGAATGAATGATCACCAAATTCATGAGAGGGATAATCTCTCTGAAGGGTAAGAATGTAATCATTCAGAAATACTTAGAAAGCTTCATCTCAGTCTAATATTCTATCCAAAATCTGGGGGCTGGGGTTGTGGCTCAATGGTAGAGCTCTTGCCTAGTGTGTGTGAGTCCCTGGGTTCAATCCTCAACACCACATAAAAATAAATAAATAAAACAAAGGTATTGTATCTAACTACAACTAAAAAATAAATATTAAAAAAAATCCAAAACTGGGATAACAATGTATTGTATAAATCTAGGTTAAAGTATATGATATATATATATATGATTGAAACATTGCTGTTATAGGTTGAACTGTATCTTGTAAAAGATCCTGAAGTCCTAATCTTCAAGTACAGTTGCCCCTTTATATCCACGTGGGACTGGTTCCAGGAACCCAAAGGATATTAAAATCCATTCAAGTCCCTTTAAAATGATATAGTACGTATATACAACCTCTGCATATCATGTCCCTATACTTTAAATTATCTCTATTACTTATAATAACTAATACAACATGTACATATAAATAAAGAAATGACAAGAAAGAAGTTTGTACACGTTTAATACAAATACAATATTTTTCCCACAGTTGGTTGAAGGAACAAAACACACAGGATAGATTTTAATTATGAATGTAACCTTATTTGGAACTAGATCTTTGCAGATATAATTAAATTAAGATGAGGTAGTTAGGGTGGGACTCAATCTTATATGACTGGTGTCTTTATAATAGGAAGAAAAGACATACACACATGATGAGAGAGACAAGAGACTGGAAAGCTGCAGGTATTAGTCAAGGGCTATACCAAATATTGATATAGGCAGGAAGAAAAGATTTTCCCATATATGTTTCAGAGGAAGCATGGATGGTCCAGCTGAAACTTCAATTTTAGATTTAGAGCCATCAGAACTATAAGAGAATTAACACCCGTTGTCTTAAGCCACAGATCTGTGCTGCTTTGTTATAAGGCAGCTATAGAGGGGGAGGAAAGAACAGAAGTTTATTGGATTAAACAAAGGGAAATGAAGTGGGGCGATGGAAATAGGAAGAAAGAATGAAGCAGACACAACTTTCCTATGTTCATATGTGAATACATGACCAGTGTAACTCTACATCATGTACAACCACAAGAATGCAAAGTTATACTCCATTATATATCAAAATACACTCTACTGAGACTGTGGTTATGGCTCAGAGGTAGAGCACTCACCTAGCATTCATGACACACTGGGTTTGATCCTCAGCACCATATAAAAATAAAATTAAAATATTGTGTCCACCTATAACTAAAAAATAAATGTTCAAAAAATACAGTCTACTGTCATGTATATATTTAAAAAGAACAAATAAAAAATGCTGTAGACAAAAAAATATGGCAGCCCTAAAAAACTATTAACACTCATAATAAAAATGGGGAAACTTTAAAAATGTATGCCTATGTGAGCTGGGGAGTACTTCAATGGTACATCATTTATTTATTAGCATGAATGAGGTCCTGGGTTCAATCCCCAGCACCAAAAAATAAAAATAAATATATTCATGCTTATGACCATCAAATTTTTATTTTAAAAACTGGTAATTGTTGATTGACTGCAGTCCTGGGGTTTGAAGCCAGGGGCTCTCATCACTGAGATAGAGCCTTAGAGCCTTAGCCTTTTTTTTTTTTTTTTGCCAACACTTTTATCTCCCCTAAATTGCCTGGACTTAAACTTCCAATCTTCCTGCCCCCAGCTTCCCAAGTAACTGGAATTATAGGTATGCCACCACATCTGACTCAAAATTTTTTCTTTCAATTACTGCAGCCTAGAGACAGTTTGTGTTCTGTATTGGGTTTTTGTTATTATTTATCTGTTTGGGGAGTGCTAAGGATTGAACCCACAAATACGCTATCACTGAGCTACATCCTATCCTCTTTTATTTTGAGACAGGTTCTTGCTAAGTTGCTGAGACTGGCCTTGAACTTGTGATACACCTGCCTAAACCTCCTAAATTGCTGGGACTTCAGGTGTGCTCCATTATGCCTGGTAAAAGGAAAAACAGGATCATAGTTATATCCCAACACATAAATCAACTTAATGTTCATTACCTTGATTATGGTAAAATAATCAGTGGGCATATATATGTGCCAAACAGATTAAAATGTACATTTTATTTAAGTGTATTTTGTCATATGTCAATTATACTTCAATAAAAATGTTTAAAAAAATTGAAAAGAACAGCCTAGATTCAGAAGCAAGAAAAAGGATAAGAGATTTAGAAGAACCAGGCTAAGGGCAGTGTCTTAATCTGTTTGAACTGCTATAAGAAACTACCATAAACTGGAGGGTTTATAAAGAACAAATATTTAATTCTCTCAGTTCTGGAATCTAAACAGTTCTAGATCAAAGAGTGAACAAATTTGGTGTTTGTTGAAGAACTATTTCCTGGTTCACAGATGTCATCTTCTCACTGTATTCTTACTTGGGGGAGGAAGCAAGAGGTCTAGGCTTCTTTTATAATGGCACTTAATCTCATTCAATGAATGAGGCACTTACGATTAGCTTCATGACCTAATTACCTCCCAAAGGCTCTACCTCCTAATAACATTACCTTGGGGGTTAGGATCTCAACATTTGAAATTTGGGTACAGAACGTAGGCAGGTAGAGTAAAAAGGGAGGAAAAAGAGAGAAAACTGCAGTATCCAGTGACCAAGGATTAAAACCTAATCAAAACGAGGAGCAAAATGTTACATTCTATTTATATAAACAGCGTTCTATACTTCCCCAGAGAAATCATCAATGAAATTTACATTGCTCTAAATGATTTTAATAACCAGATTTGTCTCTGGGGTAGTCAAAGAAAAGAAGCAGTGCACAGAAGACTTTATAAATAATTAAATGAATGAAATTTTAAAATAAGTAAATAAATCCAAACCCCAGGAAATACAAATAAACAATAATCAACTATAACCCCTTTCATATTTGGGGGTGGGTATAAATGATGCCCTCTCGTAATAGAATTTCCCTTCTTAGTAGAATTTAAAGGTGCTAACATCTTCTAAGCTTAGATAATTCATCTAAATAAAATTAATTCCTGAAATTATAAATAAAACCATTAAAATAATTAAAACTTGTAGCAAGAATTATTAAGTGAACTTTTAATTATTAAGCATAAGACATTATTAAGTGCATTTTTGGTTGATGAAGTAAGCAAAGATTAGACTATTACTTCTGTGTCATTACAATGCTTTTAAAATCATAGCTTTTGGGGCTGGGGTCGTGGCTCAGCAGTAGAGCGCTTGCCTCACATCTGCGGCAATCCTCAGCACCACATAAAAATAAATAAATGAAATAGAGGTATTTAAAAAATCACAGCTTTACAAATACATAATTCATACCCTATGAAATTCACCTTTATAAAGTATACAATGGTTTTTACTATATTCACAAGATTGTATAAAAATCACCACATGGGGCTGGGGTTATAGCTTAGCAGTAGAGCGCCCTGGGTTCAATCCTCAGCACCACATAAAAATAAAGATATTTAAAAAAAAATCACCATTAATTCCAGAATATTTTCTATAACCTGAAAATAAACCTATTACCCAGTAGCAACCCACTCTCATTCCCCCACCCTCCAAGCCCTGGCAATCTCTAATATATTCTGCCACTAGAGATTTGTCTAAGCTAGAAATTTAATATAAATGGGACCATAATGTGGCATATTATAACTAGCATTTATTACTCAATAAATGTTTTTAAGGTTTATCCATGTCATAGCATGAATCAGAAGTTTATTTCCCTTTATTGAAGATTAATATTAAATTGTGTAGAAATAACAAATCTTATTTATCCATTCATCAACAGATGATAGTAGGATTGTTTCTATATTATAATCATAATCAACAATGCTACTATGAACATGTGTGTATGTTTTTGTATTTTTTGAGACCACATGTTATATTTTCTTGGGTATATATTTATAAGTAAGATTTCTGGGTCATTTGGTAACATAATACTTATTAGAACTGCCAAGCTAATTTCAAAGGTGGCTACAATATTTTACACTGCCACCAGCAATATATGAGAGTTACAATTTGTCCATAACCTTGTCAATACTTATTGTTATCTTTTAAATTTTATTTTAGCCACCCTAGAGTAGTATCTCTTTGTGATTCCAGTTTACATTTCTCTAATGACTAATTATGTTCAGAGTTTTCTAAGTGGTTAGTGGCTACTTGTGTATCTCTGAAGAAATATTTCAAACCTTTTGCCTGTCAGAATTCTGAGGTAAATTACTGTGCACATGTGTATTATTATTATCATTTTGAGATAATAAAAGTACTTACATTTTGCTTTCTCTTCATCTCTGCCTCTTGTAAGGAGGACAAGTCCAACTATTAAGTTATTGAAGTGTAGCCCTTTGGATGTTCCACCAAAAGAACAGTAAATCACCTAGAAGAAAATGATAACACCAACTTGAGGGCATGTTTTAGTTATGGAAGAATTTGAGGTGGTTATCACCTTTTTTTTTTTTTTTAATATTTATTTTTTAGTTTTTGGCGGACACAACATCTTTGTTGGTATGTGGTGCTGAGGATCAAACCCGGGCCGCACGCATGCCAGGCGAGCGCGCTACTGCTTGAGCCACATCCCCAGCCCCCTGGTTATCACCTTTAATAAATCTTTTCTCCACCTCAAAACAAGGTTCTTGTGAAATAATGTTAAGTTTAGTGAAATAATGTTATTTAGTGATATAATGTTAAGTTTCACCCTCTTTTGCACCTTGTTATTGCGCTCAGTCAAGAATATAATCATCACTTTAAAGTAAATATATTATAGGTTCACACAACTGAATATTTATTCTTTCCTTCTGGAGTACTTATCTAAGAAGGTCTTTGTTCAATAGCTTCGATAATGTGAAAAGGATTTTGTGCAATTAAAGAACTTCCTTCAATCCTGGTAAAACTTACATTATTTACATTGGAAGAAAGTCATTCTCTAATTCAACCCAGACACCCAAAGCTAGGAGATCCTGGAACAACATACACCAAGCTCTAAAAGATAATGGATGTCAACCAGGAATCTAATATCCAGCAAAATTAAGCTTCAAATTTGATAATGAAATAAAAACCTTCCATGATAAACAAAAGCTAAAAGAATTTACAGCAAGAAATCCTGCACTGCAGAATATTCTTGGCAAAATATACCATGAGGAGGAAATGAAAAACAACAATGAAAATCTGCAAAGGGAAGAACTACAATAAAGGGAAAGCCAACCAAAGGAGAAATCAAGAAATCAAGCTTAATATCAAAAATAAACAAAAATGACCTGTCATACAATTCATGTCTCTTTCAACTCTTTTTTTTTTAAAGAGAGAGTGAGAGAGGAGAGAGAGAGAGAGAGAGAGAGAGAGAGAGAGAGAGAGAGAGAGAGAATTTTTTAATATTTATTTTTTTTTTAGTTCTCGGCGGACACAACATCTTTGTTGGTATGTGGTGCTGAGGATCGAACCCGGGCCGCACGCATGCCAGGCGAGCGTGCTACCGCTGAGCCACATCTCCAGCCCTCAACTCTTTTTGATAAACTTTTACACATAAAAATTTTAACTACAATATCATCTAATTTTTCAGGTTTTTGTTTATTTTGTATTTTTTTTTTCTATTCACTAAGTTACACAAATATGTTCTTTAAAAGTTTTATCTCTATTTTCTGTGTATTACATTGCCTGTGATATGAGATGAGGTATATTTTACTCTTATAATTTAAAATCCATTATTCAAGATTCAAGGATGAAAAAGATATATCAGAGTAATAATAGTTTAATAAGGTATTTATAAAGGTAAGAGCAAGGTTGAGGGAAACTAACAAATTTTGTGAAGCACCTTTCCTTCCATAAACTTGGAGAGGTAGGAGGTGAAGTAAGATAGAGCCATTATGAAAAACTTGTAGGAGAAGGTGACCTAACTGAAGTTATTCCCACCAAAGGCATGTAGAAACCAACTCACAGTTTAACAGAGTCTTATAGGGAGGAATAAAACACCTTGCTCTATTCTTGTATATTCCAAGTACATCTCTTTGGTGTTCCTTTCTGATGAACTCAACAAGAAACTACATAACAAGGGGACTTATCATGTAGCCTACAGTATATGTCTCATCAAAAGGTAAAAGATGGAGAAAGGAGCCAATATGGCAGCCACTGGTTACAAGAGGCCACTGAGTATTTGAAATGTGGTCTAGTCTGAATTGAGGTGTGTTATGTGTTAAATAGACATTAGAGTCTAAAGAATTACTAGAACAAAGAATATGAATATGAACTATCTTACTAATAATTATTTTCTTCGCAAATTATGTTGGTAATCCATTGGGTTAAATGAAAATATGTTAAAATTAAATTTTCTATTAGTTAAAAAAAAAAGAAGTAGAGGAGAATAAGGTAACATTCTGTATCTTGTTGGTAGTACTATATATATATCCATATATATGTTGTCATTTTTAGATTTGTGTTATCAAAATTCATATAACTAAAACTAAATGGGGTAATTGTACCATATATAAATTATATCTCAACAAACATGACTTTAAAAAGAAAACTAGTTCATGAAGTGTTTTAACAGTATTGGGCACATACTAACCACCTGATAAATAATGGCTATTACTATGATTCATTAAAACAACCATCATTAAGCTGTTTCATAGTGGGGTAGGGAGGGGGAGCATGGGAGGAACAGACAAACTCTAGATAGGGCAAAGGGGTGGGAGGGGAAGGAGGGGGCATGGGGTTAGAAATGATGGTGGAATGTGATGGACATGAATATCCAAAGTACATGTATGAAGACACGAATGGTGTGAATATACTTTGTATACAACCAGAGATATGAAAACTTGTGCTCTACATATGTAATGTGAATTGTAATGCATTCCGTTGTCATATATAACAAATCAGAATTAAAAAATAAAATAAATAAAAATAAATGCTACACACATACATTTATTGTTTTTGTTTTTGCTGGGGTGATACTGAGGATTGAACACAGGACCAAGGAGCAATCTACCATGCATATATATATTAAAGAACAAAATGGGGGCTGGAGTTGTAGCTCAGTGGTAGAGCACTTGCCTTGCAAGTGTGAGGCACTAGGTTCGATCCTAGCACCACATAAAAACAACAAAGGCATTGAATTCATATACAACTTAAAAAAAAAAAAAAAAGAACAACAAAATGGTTCTTTTTCGCAGGACCTTGTAGGCAACCTGCTGCACCAAGATAAAGCTAAAATCAAGATAAAGCTAAAATCCCCTTCCTAGCCACTGGCTGCCAGAAACTCACTGTAGTAGAAGATGAACA
Organism: Urocitellus parryii; assembly: GCF_045843805.1. NCBI lineage: Eukaryota > Metazoa > Chordata > Mammalia > Rodentia > Sciuridae > Urocitellus > Urocitellus parryii. Next base: position 148,830,120 of record NC_135537.1, read on the forward strand.
CAAACTTCATACTTTTTACATGAAAGTTGCTGCTGATGCTGAGTGAAGAATGGAAGAGTTATGTGGTCTGAATTGGTGGCGGGAATGATAAGCAAAGTTCGCCTGCTACAGAGTTAAGGGGCATTTCTGTTATACACCAAGGGATACTGTAGAAAGAAAGTACAAATCTGTTTGGCGTTGTGTTGTGGATACCAATCTGAGTGTTCTCAATTTGGTTATTGTAAAAAAAAAAAAAAAAAAAAGAACAGACTTAATGGATAGGGTACTACTGATCCTCACTGCCTAAATCCCAAAGAACTAGCAGATTCTGCGAAGTTTTCTATCTCTCTAAAGATAATGATGTCTGTCAACATGTTGTCAGAAAACCCCTATGTAAAAAAGGTAAAAAACTCAAACAAAACATGGAAGATTCAGTGTCTCATTACTCCACATGTCCTGCAACACAAGCACTAGCATATTGCTCTCAAGAAACAACAAACTAAGAAAAATAAGAATATGTCAAACTTTTGGCCAAGAAAATGAAAGAAGCCAAAGAAAAATGTCAAGAACACATCACCAAGAGATGCAGGCTGTCTTCTCTGAGAGCTTCTACTTAAATCCAATCAGAAATAAGAATTTTAAAAGTAACAAATAAATAAGACTGGACCTTCAAAAAATAAAAGAGCAAAATAAAATTTTGTTGATAAACTATTTTATTTCATACCCACAGGTGGAATTAGGTTGGAAGTAGGTAACACAAAAATCTTTTATCCTTGGGACTAGAAGAGGAAAACATGTCAAGGACATGAAGCCTGCCTAAATCTGAGATGGAAATACAGCAACAGAGAATGTCCCCCTACCCAGTACTCCCTGCTTCTACCATTGTGTTGGTAAACACTAAGGAAATAACAAAATATACCTAGAGGAGAAGGCAGAGTGCAGACAGAATATTTTTCTAGAGTACAGTAACAATGAGAAGATCAGAAGTCAAGAGTTGAGAAGATATTGGAAAAATTATTTGGCAAGGAGCCCCCAAACCTTTAAAAAAAAAAAAAAAAGGTATACCTAGACTGGAATTTTAAAGTCTGTAATGGAAGTTAACAATAAGACCATCACAGTTCAAATTGCAGACTAGACTGATTCAACTTCACACACTAAAGACATAAATACTACTTTAGCTCAGTCTTTAGGTCCTATGCAAAGCTCCCTTCTTTCAAAAATAAATTGTAGGGCTGAGGATATAGCTCAGTTGGTAGACTGCTTGCCTCACATATACAAGGCTCTGGGATCAAGCCCTAGCACACCCCCCCCCAAAAAAAAATTGTTTGTGTGTATGTGTGTGTGTGTGTCTCACACCAAAAAGCAAGGGGAGAAAAAAACACAGTAAAAAAATTGAAAAATGGCTCAAAAGCAAACTCAATAAGAGATTATCCATCCAAAATGTAACACAAAGGGAAAAGAAAGTGTGCATAAGGCAAAAAACCAAAACCTATGGGACAATATCAATAACATATTATATATGTAACTGAAATTCTAGAAGAGAAAGAGAATAGGGTAGAATATATGAAGAAATAAAGGTTGACAATTTTATAAATCTAAGAAAGACATAAAATCACATAGAAGCAGCTCAGAAACAGGCAAGTACATTATACCTTTAACCTCTGAAGTCAGCTAGGCAAATCATATTCAAATTACTCAAAACCAAAGACAAAATCTTCAAAGCAGTGAAGAGGGAAAAAAAATTTCATTGAGAAAAAGATTCACAGCAGATTTCTCATCAAAAGCTACATGAGGGGCTGGGGTTGTGGCTCAGTGGTAGAGCGCTTGCCTAGCATGTGAGGCACTGGGTTGGATCCTCCTCAGCACATGTAAGTAAATAAATAAAGGCCCATCAGCTACTAAAAAAAAAAAAAAGCTACATGAGCCAGAAGTCATCAAAGTGACATATTTAGAGCATGAAAAATGATAAAAATTCAACATAGATGCTACACCTGGTAAAATATTGGTAAAAAAGAAAGGAAAGGGTTGGGATGTAGTTCAGTGGTAGAGTATTTCATCAACTCCCAGCATGAAAGAAAGAAAAGGAAAAAAGAAGGAAGAAATCATAGACTTTTTTAGGGAAACAAGACAGAAGTCAATACCAATAAAACTGTACTACATAAAAAGATAAAACAAAGTACTCAGGCTGAAGGATATAAGATGCTACAGATACATGTACTTACATTAAAAAAAAAAGGTTATAAGATTAATATCTTAACTTTTAATTGCTCTGAAAGATAACTGGTTGCCTAAAATGTGTGTTTAGAGTATATTTTTTTAAAAAACTTTTAGTTATAGATGGACAAAATACTTTTATCTATTTGTTTACTTATTTGTTTGTTTATATGTAGTGCTGGGGATGGAACCCAATGTCTCACAAGAGCTAGGCAAGCGATCCACCACTGAGCTACAACCCCCATCTGTTCACAGTATTGTGTAAAATACATGAAAACAGTAAAAGAGAAGATGGAAGGAATCAGAAGTATACTATTGTATACTATAGATAAATGCTATTTAATATATCATTAAATGGTACAGTGTGATAATTCATGCATAGAACAGGTTGAGCATCCCTAATCTGAAAATCTGAAATCAAATATACTCCAAAATGTATAAACTCCTTAAGTTCAGATACAAGGAAAATTCCAAACCTGACCTCATATGACAAGTTGCAAAGCAAAACACAAGTACACATAAAACAGATGTCCATTTTTTTTGGATGGGGAAACTTCAGTCCTTGTCCAAAGTCATACATCAAAAGTCAGGGGCTGGGGATGTGGCTCAAGCAGTAGCGCGCTCGCCTGGCATGCGTGCTGCCCGGGTTTGATCCTCAGCACCACATACAAACGAAGATGTTGTGTCCACCAAAAACTAAAAAATAAATATTAAAATTCTCTCTCTCTCTCTCTTAAAAAAAAAAAAAAAAAGTGGCAAAGTCAGGATTCAAAACGAGGCAACAGGGTTTCACTATATTATCCAGGACAGTCCCAAACTTGCGATCCTATGCCTCAGTCTATTGAGTAGCTGGGATCGCAGGCATGTGCCACTGCACACATCTGTATGTTCATTTCTGATTGACCTCTATACGATTACATGAAAGACATCATCAATAAAATATATGTCATTTTGATGAAATCTGGTGAAGATCAAACTTAGAAATTTTACTAGATCACAATATTAATTTATAAACAGTGTGTCTTTGGTGTCTCTCCCCCTCCCCTGTAAATTCATAATCCAGTACCCTCATTTTGACCATTAACAGTAAAGTTAGTGAGGATAAAAATAATGAAATTTTGGGTAAGGTATGACTTTCAGTTTTCTAAGTATTTGTAGAATACACAATATTACGTCTGCAATAAATCTGGTTGGAATGTTATGACACTATAGTTGGTACCTCTCTTTCACTCCCAAAATATACCAACAATAATTTGTTAAAAATCACCCAGTTTGGGGCTAGAGTTGTGGCTCAGTGGCAGAGCACTTGACTAGCATGTATGAGGCACTGGGTTTGATCCTCAGCACCATATATATATAAATAAATAAATAAAATAAAGGTCCGTCAACAACTAAATACAAACACACACACACACCTTTTTTTAAAACAAAATCACCCAGTATGATAAATGAGATCTAAGAAAATATGATGTACTTATTTTTTCCCTTTTATTAATGTTCCAGAATCAGTATGCATCTAATGTGTATTTCTTCCCCCCCCACCCCTCAAAAATATTTTAAAGCAATGTTTACCTTACAAGTGACAGCACATTACACTTAGGAGCCATGTTATCCTACAAAAACTTAAAAGTTATTTTAGGATTAAGGAGAGGGTATATGCACAGGATAGCAAGGATATTAAGATATGTTTTTTAAAGCACTTAATAATGGTAACTATTATAATTTTTTAAAAAAAACTCTTTAAAAATCCCTTTTAATAATTTTGTTTAGTTATTAAAAACTAAAGTGTTTTCTTAAATATTTAGTAGCCATAAACATCCAGACATATTAGGCCTGCTCTTAATTTTATGCAATGATGGTAATGATCTGGTGGTAATAATCTCACTAGCCTTCTTTCAGACAAATGATGTCATGCCAGAAAATAATATGATTACTTCAGAACAGAGGGAAGTCAGTCTACACTTTCAATGAGAAAGATTTATACTACAATATACAAAACCAACCTTTTGCCTTATAATTAAGAGGTCAAAAAGGGCAGAGATGTTTACAGGTCTCCATAGTCTAGAAAAAGGTTTTATCATGTTTCAACTACTACTCTTTGGACCTGGTCCTTCTTCCATTTTTGGATACAGGACACAGGGTTATCCCACTGCTCCCTGGGGGAAGCAGAAAGTGATGCATACTATCTTATATCACATGACTTTTGGAATCAGAAAGACTTGAGTTTGAAACTAGGCTTTATTAACATACTAGCTGCGTGGTCTAAAGCAAACTGCTTAATTTCCTGAGCCTTAGTTACATTCCATGACACATTTGTTGAGGCAACATACCACATCTTCTCATTTCAGGACCTAGACTAAGGAGCAACCCCTGTGTGAAAATGCTGTCCCAAGACAGAGGCCAAAAGGTAGATCTTGACTCGAACTTTGTTACTTAGTAAGAATTAAATCAGCATTGATGAGTTCATGACTTTTGCTTCAGAAAATATTTTTCTGAAGAAACTCTATTATACCTTAATTTTTTTTCTTAAAAATTTTTTATTAATTTTTTTATGTATGACAGCATACACATATATATTACATATATAGAGCACACATTTTTCATATCTCTGGTTGTATATAAAGTATATTCACAACAATTCATATCTTCATACATGTACTTTGGATAATGATGTCCATCACATTCCACCCTCATTTCTAACCTAATGCCCCCTCCCTTACCCTCCCACACCTCTGCCTTATCTAGAGTTTGTCTGTTCCTCCCATGCTCCCGCTCCCTACCCCACTATGAATCAGCCTCGTTATATCAGAGAAAACATTTGGCATTTGTTTTTTTGGGATTGGCTAACCTCACTTAGCATCTATTATACCCTTTTAACTGATTAACAGTCAACAGAATCAAATTGATGATTTCAAATTTCATTTTGCATAATTTTCATGAGGATCAATACTTTTTAAAATTTTTAATTAAGATTAGAACCATCAGTTTTTGTCCACGTAAATATTTTTCTCTACTATTCTTTGGAAATATTCTATCAAATCCAATTTTCTCAAAGCAAATTTAGAAGGATCTAAATTTCTTAACAAAGAAATGATTTTTCTGGGAATGTCTCATCAATAACTTTTACTTTGTAGATTTTTTTTTTTTTTTTTTGGTCAATATTGTGGATTGAGCCTAAGGCACTCCATCATTGAGCTACATCCCAAGCCCTTTTAATTTTTTATTTTGAGGTAGGGTTTCACTAAGTTGTCAAGACTGATATTGAACTTGGAATCGTTCTCACACTTTAGCCTCCTGAGTCACTGCCATTACAGACGTGCACCACCATATATGGCTTATTCTATGCTTTTTTTTTTAATTGCTATAAAGCTTATTCCTAATTTGACATGTAAATTTTTTCTTTGCAATTTTCTTGCTGAAGAAACCAAGAAACTCTGGAGTTTATCAAAGTCTGCATTTTGATGAGTATATCTTCTGTCCTCTGAAATTTCTATGAAATAGTAGGTAAACCAAGAAAACTAACGAAATATAAATTACTTTTTTTTTTTTTGGCAAAGATACTGATTGCCCAGTTGGTGCTATATATAGCTCCATCCAGCAACACATAACAAATATTTAATTATCTTGTTGTTATGATCAGTTCCTAGATTCATAAAACCATTAAAAGTTTAAAAAATATCAATTATGATTACAGATCTACCATTTGTATGTAAGATCAATCTCAGTATTAGGAAAAGCAGTCAAATGGATTTTGATACTCCAAGTGTCATTAAGCTTTTGAGAATTCAGTGACTCATCCAATATTCCTATTTAAAATGGGAAGCTAATGAGCATACTCAACAAGTTTCAGATTTGAGAGATTTAGGGTATCAGATTTTTGGCTTAGGTATGCAACAAGTAAAATCTATGCAAATATTCCAAAAAAAAAAAAATCCTAAACTTGAAACACTCTGGTCCCAACCATTTTGGATACAGAATGCTAAACGTGCATGTTTTGTTTTTGTTTTAGTTTTAAAAAGCAACCAATAACCTTGTAAAAAGCACATAAAATTATTTTTTTTAAATAGTGAGAGAGAGAGGGGAAGAGAGAGAGAGAATTTTTAATATTTATTTTTTAGTTTTCGGCAGACACAACTTCTTTGTTTGTATGTGGTGCTGAGGATTGAACCTGGGCCACACGCATGCCAGGCGAGCGCACTACCGCTTGAGCCACATCCCCAGCCCTATAAAATTATAATAACAGTAAAGAGAATAAAATTTCATGTCAGTCTTCTGGGTCACTTATAAAGCATGAACTTCAGGATAAGATGCTTTTCTAACATATACAGTAATTCTCTAAGTTCAAAACTGCTTGTCTACTAAATGAGCTTTACTAAGACTACTCAACGGACAAGAGCAAATGAATTATATTGTCACCAGTTTTATTAAAGGTATAATAGACATAAATTATATGTATTTAAATTATAAAATTTGTAATATAAGTATACATTGTAAAATTATTGCCACAATCAAGCTAATAATATATTTAATACCCCAATTATCTTTTTGCATGCATGGGGAGAACATTAAAATCTTAAAAATTTTAAGAATACATTATTACTGGGCTAGAGATGTAGCTCAAGTAGACTCCTTTGGAACCCAGGCAAAGACTGTAGTGGGTTGCAACAGAGACTCTTGTTTCCATTTTTTTTTATGTGTTTCCACATTTTTATTGGTGCATTATAGTTCTACATATTGACAGGATTTATTGTGACATATTTATATATTTACAAAATTTAACAACATGATTTGGTCAACATCACTCTGCAGCATTTACCTGCTTCCTGGCCACCTCTGACCACTTGGTCCCTTTCTTCTACTGATCTCCCTTTACCACTTAGCTCTTAAATGATTTATTTTTAACTTTATTCATGGTTGAATTTATTTATTATATATCTGTCTATTGATCTGTCATTTGTCTGTCTATACAGTAGCTTTCTTATTTCACATGATTATTTTTGTTTATGAGATCCAACCATATCATAGGTAGCTGTATATATCATTAATTTCATTAGTCCAATAGTTTTCTAGCATTCTTCTTTTTATAAACAAACCAGGTGTTTCCTATTGTTCAGGTCTTTAAAAGAAACAACTACACAACTACAAGGAATATTCTTATGTGTGTATCCTGGTAACTATAATCAATAGTCATACTCTAGCATTTCTAAGAAGACCTAAGAGTAGAATTGCATATTTCTTGAGAATTCTTCTCTACTTACCTACTTTACTAAGTAATATTAAACTGTCCTTGATTTGTCCCTTGATTGTGTAGTCCCACTATTTTTTTAATATAATATCTATGTGCACTCTGGTAAAAATAAAAACTATCACTCTGATAAAAATAAAAATTAAAAGGCTTGGGGCTGGGGCTACAGTTCAGTGGTAGATTGATTGCCTCGCAGGTGTGAGGTTTCAATCCTCAGCACCACATAAAAATAAATTTAAAAATAAATGTTGTGTCCATCTACAATTAAAAAAAACTTTTTAGTATTATTTTTTTTTAATTCAAAAGGCTTTGCTGGGCATGGGGGAGAATACCTGTAACTCTAGCCCAAGTTTGAGGCCATTCTCAGAAACTTGGCAAGACCCTATTTCAAAATAAAAAATAAATAAATAAAAAGGGCTAGGGACATAAAATAAAAAGTTATATTTTCAAAAAGAGGTATCTTGTTGCTACTAAGGAAGGACACTAGGTAATGGGGATAAAAGAAAAGGCTTGGTTGGGCATGGTGGTGCATGCTTAAAATCTCAGATCTTGGGAGGCTAAGGAAGGAGGATTGCAGGAGGATGGGCAAGTGAGACCCTATGTCAACTGATATACATCAGTTGTAAAGGACCCTTGGGTTCAACCCCTAGTACCAAGGAAAAAACAAGAGAACTTAGTTTTAGAGAAGACTAAAGTTTTCACTAAATACACTTCTGTAACTAACAACTGATATATCATGAACAAACATTATCTATTTTTTCTAAATCAATAAATATTTCAGAAAGTTAAAGGACATAAAATACAGAGCAATTAAAAACAAACGAGTACTGTAATTTGATTAAAATAATATAACTAGCTAGGCAATGTGGCATATGCCTGTAATCCCAGCAACTCCAGAAACTGAGGCAGGAGGATTACAAGTTTGAGGACAGCCTCAGTAATTTAGTGAGGTTCTAAACAATTTAGCCAGACTGTCTCAAAACAAAAAATAAAAAGAGCTGGGGATGTGGCTCAGTGATTAAGTGCCCTGTTACCAAAATTAAATAAGTAAATAAAATGACTAGAATACTTATCACATATATTTTTGTTTGCTTTTTGGTAATGGGGATTGAATCCAGCAACGTTTTACCACTGAGCTACATCCCCAGCCCTTTTTATTTTTTATTTAGAGACAGGGTTTCCCTAAATTGCTGAGGCTAACTTCAAATGTGTAATCCTCTTGCTTCTGCCTCCTAAATTTCTGGGATTATGGTGTTCCATATATTTTTATTATTTATTTATTTATTTATTAAAGAAGGGGGGGAGAGAGAGAGCATTTTTTTAATATTTATTTTTTAGTTTTCAGTGGACACAACATCTTTTATTTTTATGTGGTGCTGAGGATTGAACCCAGCGCCCTGCGCATGCCAGGCAAGCGCGTTACCGCTTGAGCCACATCCCCAGCCCCCATATTATTTTTTAAAAGATAAAATTTTTTTGAGATAGGATATCACTGAGTTACCCAAGCTGGCCTGGAACTTCCGATACTCCCACATTGGCCTCCAGAGTAGCTGGGATTAAAGATGTTTACCCCCATTCCTGCCTTAACAGGTAACTTTATTAAATAAAAATTTCATCTATGTAGGAAGAAGTTAACTCTATGATACTCCCAATCTATGTAATAAATTCATGTTGCTACTCACGGTGGCTCACGGTACAGCTTGTGTGAGGCAGCTTGTTATTTCTTTCTTTCTTAGTAATAGAAATTTTTTACTAATTTTTCCCAAGTTCTTTTGTTCAATTAAAACTATATACTTTCCACAATTTCTTGCAACTAGAGATAAGTCAATGTGTGGACTTCCAGAAAGTCTCTTTGATCAAAGGGGCTCTTAATTCCTGAATGACAAAGTGGAGCTGCCATTCTACTGGAACTTAGTACTTGTAGCAAGTCATACGGATTTCTTAAATCTCAATATGAGATGCTCTGTAGGATGCCTATCTCTTTCAGGTTCACTCAGAGAATCACCACACAGGTACAGAATACCTCCCCCAAGGGCTAGAGTTGTGGCTCAGTGGTAGACCCCTTACTAGCATGGGGTCTAAGCAAATAAGCTTTAGCACCACATAAAAAAACAAATAAAATAAAGTGATTATGTCCAACTACAACTAAAAATATTAATAAAAAAAAAGTCTCCCACAAATAGATCACCAAGTATATAAAAATAAGTCTGGTTATTTTCACAGGATGTTCTAAAAGGCATAAATTAATTTTATTTATATAGATTACTATACTGCAAAATTATCTTGCTGTTAGAGAATAAACTGCTTCATTTATTGTGAAAGAGAAAATATATTTTCAGGAAAAAAAAATAGGATAATTGCTCCATCTTCAGAGTATAATTCTATTTTCCCTACAATCCTTATTATTTTCTTTCACATAAATATTATCCTAATTATAGGGTGTGGTAACTCACACCCTATAATTCCAACTACTCTAGAGGCTGAGGCAGGAGGATCCGTAGTTTGAGGTCAGCCTGGGCAACTTAGGAAGTCTCTGTCTCAAAAATTTTTTAAAAAGATTGAGGATGTAACTCAATGGCAGAATGTTGCCTAGCTTTCACAAGACCCTGGGTTCAATCCCTAGTCGTGGTGGTAATGGTGAGGAAGATTAAATCTTTAGGGTTCCATAGGGATGTGTCAAATATACATTCTATAGAATTGATAACTACCACATGCTAGGCATGAATTTATAGAAAGTTACAAGTCAGAAAACACCATGATGCACACCTGTAATACCAGAAACTTGGGAGATTGAGGCAAGAGTATCTCAAGTTCAAGGCTAGTCTCTGCAACTCAATAAGGACTTAAGCAACTTAGCAAGACCCTGTCTCAAGATAAAAAAAAACAAAAAGGGATGGAGATGGAGATCAGTGGTAAAGGGTCACTGGGTTCAACCCCCAATTCCAAGAAGGGGGGGAAAAAAAAAAAGCAAAGTGAGAAAGTAAGTTACCGGGGCTGGGGGTGTAGGCTCAGTGGTAGAGAGAGCGCTTGCCTAGCTAGCACATGTGAGGCATTGGGTGCAATCCTCAACACCACATAAAAACAAATAAATAAAATAAAGGTACTGTGTCCATCTACAACTTAAAATAAAAAAGAAAGTAAGTTACCAATAATGTCCTTAAATTTAAAAAACAGAATACTATGTTTCCCTCAAGTTCAAAAGCAAATAAGCTTTGTCTAATGAAAAATATCCAGATTATCTGTTTAGCAATATTATATAGTTTCTCTACCATTTAATGTTCTTTTTTTACATGAAATTTATAGCTTTTATTTTCAAATTCAGTTAAATTTTAGAAGAGTTTTTTTAAACAGTGACAGTTATAAATTAAGTCAACCTTATTTTATTTAAAACACCATTTAAAGAATATGTTATTACACAGAAGTATCTTATTAAGACTGATTTGACCAGGGTTTCAATCATTTTTATCATTTACTATGCCAGTCATGTCAGTAGCTCAGGTTATACAACAAGGATTCAAAATATGTGATTATACCTAAGTTATTTTCTGTAAGAGTATTTTAAGTACCAATATAAGTGAATAACTTCTTTGACATTTAGTATGTCACTTAGAACATTCACAATTTATGTAATATACTTGGTATATTTTTACAGGGAAGAGTTCCTTAACCCGTTTATTTTTTTTTCTTTTTTGTAGCTGTGTATGGACAGCAGGCCTTTATTTAATATGTTTCTTTTAATGTGGTGCTGAGGATCAAACCCAGTGCCACAAACATTCTAGGCAAGCGCTCTGCCACTGAGCTATAGTCCCAACCCAACCCCTTTATTCTTAATGACATGTCACCTCTTCTATAAATTCTGCTTTTCTTTTCTTTTTTTCTTTTTTGGATGCTGGGGATTTAATCCAGGGGCACATTACACCTGAGCCACATCCACAACCCTTTTATATTTTTAGAGAGGGTCTCACTAAGTTACTGAGGGCCTAAGTTGCTGAGGCTGGCCTCGAATTTGAGATCCTCCGGCCTCAGTCATCTGAGTCACTAGGATTATAGGTGAGCACTATTATGCCTAGCTAAACTGTTTTCCAATACTTTATAAAGTTATTTAAAAATCACTCTACATTAAATCTTGGCATTTAAGAAAGATTTCAAGATGTTCTTCTGTTGGCTATAACATCAAGATCAGGATTCACTATAAAATGAAAATGTTAGTTGCTTATCTGATTGGTACACACATATAAGTTATTTTAGCAAGTTACAACTGTCAATGATCAATAGCATCAAGAGCTAATAATCAATAACTAGATTTGTCAAGAAAGTTGTCAGCCCATGAAGCAAATAAGTCTAACATAAAAATATTTAATCAATTATACAGATTAAAATAAAAAAGGAAAAATAAACACAAATCACTATTTTGGGAGCCACTAAACTATCTAGTAAATGTAGACCTCTAGTTCCTAGAAACATCTAAATGCAACACAAATACCTCAGCATAAATTCATCAACATTAATGGAAAAATTAATGAATTGTTTGCTTTCACGTGTTGAGCACTATGTTTGAAAATACCCCAGATTCCAAGATTACTTTTGCTTAAAATGTACATTTCCTCTAACTGAAAAATGGTTTAAGTGCTGAAAGACTATAAGGTTAACAAAGCAAACTAACTTCAAGAGTATGGTTTCATAGTCATTATCCTGGTCTTTCTTTCAACAGGACTTTGCTGAATACTATAATTACTAAAAAGAAAGCATTAATAAACCAAATATACATTAAGTTTATATTACATGCACAGAACTCTGGGACATTTTTTGAAAATCATAAAAAAATCATAATTCAGCTAGACAGGAATTCCATGAATAAACCATTATCTAATAAAGTGTTGTGCTACATTCTACATGTAACTCTTTATTTATGCCTGTAAGAGTCAAGGGATAACAGGAAAACAGCATGAGCTAACACTGTCAGAGGAGCTTCCTGGAAGAAGGGAAAGTGGTATTACTATATTTCGCTGCCCTCCAAAATTGAAATCAATTCTGGGATGGGGACTTAAGAGTTTCTACTTAGAGGTGGGGATGTAGATCAGTAATAAGAGAGCTTGCTTGGTATGCACAAGGCCCTGGGTTCAATATCCAACACCAAAACAAAAATGCAAAAAACCCCAAGAGTTTCTGTTTCAAAAAAACATTTAATGAGTAGCTATAAATTTACCCTGCTGATCACATTTTTTAAATGCTGAAAAGCACTTCGGGGAAGTCCCAGGGATGAACTAAGGATCTTATGTGTGCTAGGAAAGAGTTCTACTACTGAGCTACAACCCCAGCCAAGAAAACCACTTTAAAGTGAATGTAAAAACAGTAGGAAACAAATTCAAATTAATACTGCATGGAAATGTTTTGTTATTAAAATTCTTGGTGGAGAGTAGCAGTATTCTAAAGAGAAAATAAAGATCATTAAGAATTAGTATCCTGGGGCTGGGGATGCGGCTCAGGCGGTAGCGTGCTCGCCTGGCATGCGTGCGGCCCGGGTTCGATCCTCAGCACCACATACAAAGATGTTGTGTCCGCCAAATACTAAAAAATAAATATTAAAATTCTCTCTCTCTCTCCCTCTCTCTCACTCTTTCTTTTAAAAAAAAGAAAAAAGAATTAGTATCCTTAACCAGGCGTGGTGGCACATGTCTGTAATTCCAGCAGCTTGGGAGGCTCAGATAGGAGGATCACAAGTAAACCAGCCTCAGCAACGCAACAAAGTGCTAAGTAACTTAGTGAGACCTTGTCTCTAAATAAAAATACAAAATAGGGCTGGGGATGTGGCTCAGTGGCTGAGTGCCCCAAGTTCAATCCCCGGTCCCCCCCCCCAAAAAAAAAAATAATTAGTAGCCTGATTCAAAAAAGTCTAACTTCAAGTAGAACACATTTTTTCATTTATTTCTACTTATTTTTTCAATCTCTTCAAATTCTATTCATTTATTCTTTCTTTCTTAATTTCTTTCCTTTTTTTTTTTTTTTTTGAGCTAAGAATCTTGTTATGTTGCCCAACTTAGCCTCAGTCTCATAGGCTCAAGTGATCTCTTGCCTCAGCCTCATGAGTAGCCGGACTAAGATGCATACTACCATGCATTTAGCATCTTCTTCAAGTAGTACATGGTTACTATAATAAGATCAGAAGTGTACCAAAATACTAATTACTTTAATCTATCCTCAAAAAAAAAAAAAATGAGTCTGAGGACTGGAGGTATAACTAGTAGTAGTAAAGAGTTTGGCTAGCATGTGCAAGGCCCTGAATTTAATCTGCAGCACTGAAAAAGAAAATGTCTACATATAAAAATTATAAACAGCCATGAGTTCCTATTTCTTATTAAAATCATCTCCATCTTGGAATTTATGATAGCAAGATTACAGAAAAAGTAAAAGTTCTAAAAATATAAAGCTACTATCTTCTAGAAAATAATTTAGAAACTAACATTGCTTCCTTAATTAATATATCCCAAAGTTATTATTTTTTAAGCTTTTGATGTTTTTGCACTAAATCCCAAATACATGTTTTGTTCTTTGAAAATGTTACTACTTTATTATTTTAAAAAAACACTATTAGCTAGGAAATTATGTTCTCTTTGCACCTACAATTGGCAGCTTAAGTGGTTCCTGTAGCCTTTCTTATAGATATATTATTAAAATAATGCTATTGTGTCTCAAAACATGACTCCAGAATCTCACCAAGCATAAGTGATCCTCTTTACCCAGATTTAAGGCCCTATCTCTCTGAAGGACTTCAAGAAAAAATTTACAGGAGTCATATTCACATAGTGACCCATCCTTAGCATACATACTGATCAATATTCACATACTAATAAAACCCTTTCTCACTTAAAATAAGCTTAAATCAAAAAATAATACAGCAAAAGAAGTTCATCATTATTAAAGCATTTATAAAATTTCTGCACTCAAGAGTTTACACAAAAAATTGTTAAATATATTAAAACTGAAACTTGAAACAATCATTATGGTTTTTTCCAATTGAAAATTGAAATAATTCTTGTAAAACAATCACTTAAATTATTCTAGGCAGAAATGAATTTTAAAAGACATTCCAAAGGGCAGAAAAAGTCTCTTAAGATAGTTTTGGGTGAAATGAAGTTTATGAAATATTCAGACATAAATGACACTTCAGGAGTCCCATTTTATCTCTTAGATATGGAAAGCCTGAAAGAATATCACTCCTAACCTAAAAATGAGAAAGACTGGATAAACTATCCAGTCTTTGTATTTTTTGATAAAAATTATTTTTTAAATACAATGATTAGAATCCATCAAAATTTAAAACTTTTATGTTTCAAAGGGTACAGTCAAAAGAATGAGAAGACAACCCACAGAGTGGGAGAAAAGATTTGTAAATCATATCTTTTATAAAGGACTTACATCCAGAATATATAAAGAACTCTTATAATTCAATAATAGAAAAAAGTATTTGCAAATCATGCATCTTTGGGGGGGGCGGGGAGGTTGTACTTGGGATAGAACCCAGAGTTGCTTATCACTGAGCAACAATCCCCAGCCTTTTTGTTTTTTAATATGAGACGAGGTCTCACTAAGTTGCTGAGGCTGGCCTCAAACTTTCAATCTCCTGTCTCAGTCTTCTTTGTTGTTAGGATTACAGGTGTATGCCACAGGATCAAACCTGCAAATCATATATCTTTATAAGGGACTTATGTCTACAATATATAGGGAATTCTTAAAATTCAAAAATGAAAAAAGAACCCAACTTAAAAATGGGCAAGAGGGCTGGGGTTGTGGCTCAGCAGTAGAGCACTCACCTAGCATGTGCAAGGCCCTGGGTTTGATCCTCAGCACCACATACAATAAATAAAAGTACTGTGTCCAGCTACAACTAAAAAATAAATTTAAAAAATTTTTAAAAATTATAAATAAATAAATATGGGCAAGAACCTTATCAGATATCTATTTTAGATATATATATATATATATACACACATGTATGCATATATATGTGTGTGTATGTGTGTGTGTGTGTGTATGTGTGTGTGTGTTTGTGTATATGCATATGTAGACCTTTGTATGTGACTCCAAGAGATCATATACTATGACCTAAGTTTTTCCCAGCATCATGAATACACTGGGTCACTTCTGACTTTTAAGAAAGAAATTCAAGGGAAATAAAAGCTGAAGTTAGCATATATTTGAATTTGGAAGCATCCTGTAGTAAACAGTATAAACTTAAAAAGTTTAGTCCATTCCTCTAATGGACAATTAATATCATATTAAACTGCTGGTTAGACCCTGAACTTAAATTTCTAAATCCCAAGTTTTTATAGTACACTAGCATTTAAGGCAAAAGAATATAATAATAAATGTAATATATATAACACATATCCCCCACCAATACAGATATACAAAAACGAAAATCTCTGTAAAAAACACAACAGCACAGTTTAGAAATACAAACTTGTAAATTAAAAACAGAATTAAGGTTCTATGTAATATATTAAACTTAAAATTCTTATTATAATTTTTGTTTCACAATTTTTTTCACATTTAGACTAACTATGCATACCTGTGTATATAACTATAAAATAGCAAAATTTTCTCTTAGAAAAGGACTATCCATATCAGCTCAATATATTTTATCTCATCCTAAAAATTTTACTTAGAATTTAAATAAGCTCAAATAAACTAGCATTTCGGGCTAGGGTTGTGGCTCAGTGGTAGAGCACTTGCCTAGCATGCCTGAGGCACTGGGTTCAATCTCAGCACCACATAAAAATAAATAAATAGATAGATAGATAGATAGAGTTATAAAATATACAGATTTTATACCAGAGATGAAATTTATAAAATAAGCGATCAATCACATAAATGGTCCCATGATTCATGTCTGCTATCAAAGCCCAAAAGCACAGCTCTACAGTATTTCCATTTGGCCTCTAAGAATACAACCACACTGATATCAAAAACAAAACCCATGTATCTACTCAGCAAGGAAAATAACTGTCAGGAAGATTAAATCTGTTAAAAACAGGAGCTCCCCTCCACCCCAATAATTTTAAAATAGGTTGGGCTGAGGATCTAGCTCAGTGGTAGAACATTTGTCTAGTGTGCTGAGACTCTGGGTTCAATTCCTAGCCATTACAAAGAACGAGAGAAAGGGCTAAATTAAAAACATTTAACAAGGGCTGGGGCTGTAGCTCAGTGGCAGTAAAGCACCAGCCTCGAATGTGTGAGGCACTGAGTTCCATCCTCAGCGCCTTATAAAAATAGAGATATTGTGTCCACCTACAACTAAAAAAAAAAATTTTTTAATAAAAATTAAAAAAATATTTAACAAAACAAGAAATATTAAAAATAATTTAAAACAAAAATAACTTTGAAAAAAATAACAGGCCATCTGTTGAACAATATTTGAAAGAAAACTTAGACCATAAAGATTACCTCAGCAACTTTTGGAGGCACTCCATCCCCAAGCACTTCCCTGATGAAGCAGTGCTGACCCATGTAATATGAGAGTCCACAGGTCCTCTTGAAGGCATCTTTAAGTCGTTTCAGCTCTACATCTGTAACTACAATGCAGAAACAGAAGGTGGAAAAGAAATCAGAAGAGGAAAGAAGTCTCTCAAAATCCAGTTCCTAAGAAAAAGTGGCAAATACTTTCAGATTATAATCATAATTAGTCATAATTCTAATATTCTTAAATCTACTATAGAAAGTATAAAAATTTTTGACCACTATTTTCAAAAGACAGAAATTTATATATGTGTACAATTTGAGGCTGGAAGTAGTAACAATTTTAGGAAGAAGTAACAAATATTTCAAATTAGCAGATAAACTAAATGGAATTAGATTCTGGCAACAGACTTCACAAGCAATACATTCATTTCCTTTATAATAAATATTTGTGGTAAGGGCTGAGGATCTAGCTCAGTGGTACAGCAGTTTCCTAGTATGCACAAGACTAGTACTTACACACACACACACACACACACACACACACACACACACTCACTCACACACACACTCTCTCTCTCTCTCTCTCTCTCTCTCTCTCTCTATATATATATATATATATATAAAATCAATTTGTAATCTGTAAGCACATGTATCTATGAAGAGGAAGGTCCCCAAATTTAGCCCAGATTTTTATCATCTTTACAAAGAAAACCATAAATAGATGAGACTAACAACCTAAAATTTTTAGATATCCACTATCAAAAACAAAATAATTACCAAGCTATTAATTTAGGCACTTAAGATCATATCCACTTTATAGAATAAACTCTACCTATAAGGACAGAGAAATTACTACCCTCAATATTATGTGTTGAGTAAAATTAGAATGGAAGTGCAGAAATGATTCTCTTGATCCACGTTAGAGGAAACACAAGGCTTCTGGATGGAGAAGACTGCATTGAATTTTAAAGGCTAAGGGATAACAGCATGCCAGACAGGGTTAACAGTTTATTTCAAAATACAAAAGTGTATAGAGATGTATAGTATATTACTATAGCAAAATAAGCAAGGCAAGAGATAGTAAATGGTGAACGAATAAATCAAGAAAGACAGCAAGACCAAGTCATAGAGACTGTTCTGTCATAAAAAGGAAGGGATATGATTGGATACAATTCAGATATAAACTCTGGATAGAGAAGAAACAAGACAGATAAAAATCAGACAACTCACTCTAAAATACTGTAGAGGGGCAAAAAGTACACTGCTACCACCAGAAGAAAAGAAGCTAGATCTGGGAAAGATCCAGAAGTAAAGTAGAACTTGAAGCTTGACTGAAGAGGGGAAACAGTCGAGAATAATACCCAGGTTTCTATCCTGGAAAATTTAAAGAATGATGTTATCAGGAAAATGAGGAAAGAAGAATTAGAGTAAGACAGAAAGAAAAGATGATGTGGGATGTGGTGGCACATGCCTGTAATCCAAGTGGCTCAAGAGGCTGAGACAGGAGGATCACAAGTTCAAGACCAGACTCAGCAACTTAGCAAGACCTTGCCTAAAAATAAAAAAGGCTGGGGATGTAGCTCAGTGGTAAACTGCCCCTGGATTAAATCCCCATACTGCCCCCCA
The DNA here is from genome assembly GCF_045843805.1 of Urocitellus parryii. NCBI lineage: Eukaryota > Metazoa > Chordata > Mammalia > Rodentia > Sciuridae > Urocitellus > Urocitellus parryii. The sequence goes on from NC_135537.1 coordinate 148,848,643, forward strand.
CCCAAGAAAAAAAGAAAAGAAGAAGAAACATATAATTAACTGTTAAGGACGTATTGAATATGGGAGATCTGAAGAAGATTCACTGTGTTTATAATTTTTGAACATATAAAGCTTAGAAGAGGTCTGAAGGGAGTTTTGAGTATACAGGTGGTAATTAAAACCATAAGTAAGGGGTTGGGGAAACAGCTCAGGGTCAAAACATTTTCCTGGCACACACAAGCCCTGGAATTGACCTCCAGCACCCAACAATATCTATAGAATGAATAAAAAGTATAAAACTGAAAGAAGTCAATGTTTACAGTGTCTACAGGAAGAAAATGAGAAAAAAGAAGGAAAAAAGTTGAAAAAAATAATCAGTAGGACAGAAGAGAAACAGAAGAACATGGTCTCCAAAGACCAGGAAGAAGGCACAGATCAACAGTATCCAATAAAGCAATAAGGGCAACAAGATAAAGACCAAATGTGTTTGGCACATAGCTAATCATTCAGTAAACATTTGTCATATGGAGGGAGGGTTCAAGTACAACAACATGTAGGCAATGATAAAATAAAAAGAACTAACACTTGAATAAGTAACTAAAGTATATTAGTTGCACTAAAAAAAAGTATATTTAGTCCACTAAAAACCAGACTTATGATATTAACACCATCAATATTCAAATTTATTATTTTTCTTTTTAGAATGTAAAAATGAAAAGCAGAACAAAGCTCAACTCATAGATTTCAGTAAAGAAAGAGGTACCTTCAGCTACTAGAAAATCTTTTTTCAAGATGCCTAATTTTCTTTCTTTTTCTTTTCTTTTTTTTTTTTTTTTTGTGTGTGTGTGTGTGTGGTGCTGGGGATTGAACCCAGGGCCTTGTGCATGCAAGGCAAGCACTTTGCCAACTGAGCTATATCCCCAGCCCATGATGCCTAATTTTCATTAATGCTTTGACTATCAAATTAGGTTGCTCATGATCTGGTGGAGATGAGAAAATCAACCATTAAAACATAATATGGTACAGATTATTTGAAAAACTAATATTTTTTTTAAAAAAGAGAAATCTGATGACTAATAAATTTATTCATTTTATAATGGAGAGAAATGTACATATAAACTTTTCTAAGCATTTATAAAAAGCAAACAATGTCTTTCAACAGAAGAGACTGAATGTTATTATAGTTACTCAAAATAGACTATCTAGAATATCAGACACAAAAATGCTACCACAGATCCATATTTACTGAAAATAAACACTTTTTATTTACTCAAAATAAACTAACATTTGGCTAATCTACTGATAAGGAATACATAAAAATATTCATTGTATGAGGTTGGAGTAATTTTAGCCCACTGGTATAGCACTTGCCTAGCATGTATGATACCCTAGGTCCAATCCACAACACTACAAATTTTAAAAAATAATTAAAATTTTTTTTAAAGTTTATTATACCAATAGAAAAGTTAAAAGCTAAAAACTTATTAGGCAAGACAAAAAAAAATAGAATAGAATCAAGCCTAGTAAGTTTTTAAATAAAGTAGTAAAGTATAATACTCTCTCAACCTCACCAACCTCATTCAAATTGCTATGAGAATAAAAAAGCATCATTACAAAAACAAAGAGAACTGAGGACTTAAAAGTTAGTCAAATGCTCCAAAATCTGAAACCTGTATTTATTTATTTATTTTTATTTTTTGGTACTAGGGATTGAACCCAGGGGTGCTTAACCACTGAACCACATCCCCATTCCTTTTTATATTTTAAAAGAGACAGGGTCTCACTGAGTTGTTTAGAGTGCCAAGACTAAGTTTAAACTCTAGATCCTCCTACCTCCGCTTTCGCAGCTGCTGGGATTACAGACTTGCACCACTGAGCCTGGCCAAAATTGGAAACTTTTTGAGCATGATCATTGCCTTTGCTTTTTTAGCCTCAGCAAATTAGTGAGGCCCTGAACAACTCAGTGAGATCCTATCTCAAAATATCAAAAATAAATAAATAAAAAGGTTGGAGATGTATTTCAGTGGTAAAGCACACCTGGGTTTAATCCCTAGTACCAAAAATAAATAAATGAATAAACTTATTGAATATATGATGAGTCAATGATGCTTAATGACCTTTGTGACTGATTATCCATTTCACTGAAACCTGAAATTCCAAAAGTCACTGAGGGGAGGAGATGAAGCTCAGTGGAGATGAAGCTTAGAGCACTAGCTAAGATTCATGAAGACCCAAATTCAATCCCTAGTAAAAAAAGAAATTAAAAAAAAGCCATTTGCCTTTCCTAATACTGAGTTTGATTTTGCATAATTAGTTTACAAAGCTATAGTCTGCTACAAGGATTTAATGAGAGAATATATATGAATATAGACATACATACATTAACTTAACAAGCACTGAAAAATAATGAATGCCCAATAGATAATAGTCTCAGAAAAGGTGATTTCCGGGCATAGTGAGGATTCACCTGTTCTATTTTACTTCTAACTCTGGAGAGAAACAGTAGGGAAGTTATGAAAATAAAGATGAGAGAAAGGAAGTACATAGAAAAATGACAAAACAAACAAAAACAATAGATTTTTCTGTCCCTATTCTCCTTTTTACCTATAGACCCTTATTTCCAACCCAGCATACCCAGTTATGACCTAACAATGAAACAAAAAACAGGAGAGGAGGACTATCAAGAAGAAAACTGTCATTTATTGTACTTTATGTACCCAAGTCATGGTCTTTTTGAGCATGAGTAGTGTCTTATTCAAATATAGTTAGGTCACATTACTTTTAAGTATACACCAACACATTCAAAGGACATTTAATATTTCATAAAATTATAAGCAGAATGAAGTCTCCTTTCATAAAACAAATTTTGCCATCAACACTGCCTAAAAGAAGCAAGCCAGGGATGACTTGGTCTTAAAAGGTCAAAGGTTCTGGCAGGGGAGTATAATTCAGTGGTAGAGCACAAAACTGATAAAACAAACAAAAACAATGGATTTTTCTTCCCCTATCCTCTTTTCTCTGTACCTATAGATCTGGGTAAAATCTAACATTGAAACAAAGGAGAGGAAAAGAAAAGGGAAAAGAGCAAGAGAGAAAGAATATTAAGAAGAGAACTATGCCAAGCACCAAGCCCTGGGTTCAATCCCCAGCACTCTCCACCACCCCCGCCAAATATAAACAGTTTAATCTAGTAAAACTGTAGCATTCACCTGCTATAGGTTGATCTAAACCCAGCATTTCCAGTTTTTACTCAAGGCATAGGTACATTCATTTGCTGTATTTACTATGCTTACCTACAAGACTTCTAATTAGTCATAGGTAGACTAAAGTCACCTCTAAATTTCAATACATACAAATCTTATACAGACTATCTTATACCAGAAGATTTAAGATTGAGGCTTCTTACATTTAATCCATTGATCAAACACATAAGACTAGTTCATAGTTCGCTAAATCCAAGACTTCCCTAGAGGATATGCTTTTGCTTGTATTTAAAATATAAATAAGAAAAATAATTTTGTTTGTCCAGAAATTTCTGTTACAAAAGAAATCTTAGCAAATTCTGAGAAGCCCACTCCTTTTATCAGCTTTGTATTACTGTGACCAAAATATCTTACAAGAACAACTTAGAGGATGGGCTGGGGATGTGGCTCAAGCAGTAGCGTGCTCGCCTGGCATGCGTGCGGCCCGGGTTCGATCCTCAGCACCACATACAAAGATGTTGTGTCCATCGAAAACTAAAAAATAAATATTAAAAATTCTCTCTCTCTCTTTCTCTCTCTCTCAAAAAAAAAAAAAAAGGGAACAACTTAGAGGAGAAAAATTTTATTCTGGCTCACAGTTTCAGAGATTTAGTCCATGGGTAGCCAACTCCATTGCTCTGGGTCCAAGGTGAGGCAGCACATCACAGTGGAAGGGCAGGGAAGAGGGAAGCTACTCAGGGAAGGGGAATGGGGCTGCCAGGAAGATGAATCTTTCCAGGGCACATCCCAAGTGACCCACCTTCTCCAGCCACATCGCACCTGCCAACAGTTATCACCTAACTCAGTCCATTCAAACTAAGATGGACTGATTAGGTCACAGTTTCCACAATCTAATCATTTCACCTCTGACTTTTTCCTGCATTAACACAGGAGCTTTTGGAAGACACAGCATATCCAAACCATAACAACCAGGGGTTCAAATGCATATTAGCATAATAATATACAAAGAAATAAAGTAATAAACAGTCTAACAACAGAAGTAAGTGCTATGTTAATAGAGAAAACAGAAAGGAAAAACATACCCAATAGCCGGAAGGGAATAAGAAATGAAACATAGACCAGGAGATATTAGAAATGCTTGACCTATAGTTTGGGAGGATGGAATATAAAATGTGAAGATTGCAAGAGAGAAAAGTACAAGTGAAAGGAATACCTAAGTGAGTGAAAAATACGCTAATAAATTTTGACTTTCAAGGAGTTCCTCTTAGAATTTTTTTTTTGGTGAAAATATGGAAAAAGTGTAATAAAATATAATTTTTAAAAATTTCTCAAATCATTTTGAAGATACTGAAAAAGTAAATCTGATTTAAAAACAGTGTTCATAAACACAACACAGTTCACAATAAAAAAAAAGCTGATAGTTTGAAAAAGAAAGACACTCTAGAGAGATATACAATGACTCTACCAATGATTAATTATTTCATTTTCTGATAACAGAAAAAGGAAGAAAGGCCAATGGGTTTCTGTTTGAGAATTCTTAGCAAAAGGTCCACCATCTGCCACAAAATCAAAGAAAGAACTGACTCAGGAAACAACTGGAAAAAAGTGAGAAAAACAAAATAAGAAACTAACAAAGTTTTTAACAAAGTTTTAAAGCTAACAAAGAACTGGAAGCAGAGTCATAAGCAGAGTCATAATCCCAGGGCACCAGAAACTGAGGCAGGAGGATCCCAAGTTCAAACCAGCCTCAGCAACTTAGTGAGGCACTAAGCAACTCAGTGAGACCTTGTCTCTAAACAAAACATTAAAAAGGGCTGGTGATGTGGCTTAGTGGTTAAGCACCCCAGGTTCACTCCCAAGTACCAAAAAAAAAAAAAGGTAACATTTAGATTTAAAATAGTAAAACAGACAAAAGAAAACAACAAAGATAAAAATTAGTGAAAATGCTAAAAGAGAAAAAGGAAATCTTCTTATTGATATCCTAATAAAAAATTAAACAAGAGTGGTGCTTCTGCTAAATCACAAGCCTGCCCGCACTCAAGGATAAGAACCATATATTATACCTATCAATGGGAGAAGTTATCCAAGTCACATTGTAAGAAACAAGTAATGCAAAATAATCTTTTGGCCATTGTTTGAAAATATAATCTGCTACATACATGAATATTAAGTATCATATTTGCTTTAGGGTTTCTTTTTTGGCAATACAAATGCATGATTAAAGAACAATTCAAGAGCCAGTTGTGGTGGTAATGCCTGCAATCCCAGTGACTTTGGAGGCTTGAGGCAGGAGGATCGCAAGTAAGACCAATTTGAACAACCTAGTCAGATCCTGTCTCAAAATAAAGAATAAGCGGCTGGGGCTGAAGCCGAGTGGTACAGTGCTTGCCTAGAATGTGTGAGGCACTGGGTTTGATCCTCAGCACCACATATAAACAAATAAAATAAAGGTATAAAAAATACAACAACATTTTTTTTTAACTTTTAAAAAGTAAAATAAAACAAATAAAAAATAAAAAGGGCCAGAGATGTAGATTTCAGTGGTAAAGCACCCTGAGATCAATCCCCAGTACTTGGGTGGGGGGAGTAACTCTGGATAGAAATTTTAACTAGTATGTATAAATGGCATATAGGGTACAAGGGTAGAATAACAGAAAGACCTAATAAAACCCTAACTATTCAAGATGATAATATTCTTAGCTAAAAGCTTCCCTTAACACAAGAAATGACCAATAAAATGTTAATAGAAATTGCTAGGAGAGGATCTCCAGGAAGCCTCCTTAAAAGGTAGCAACTAGTGAATGTCCTTTTGTCTTTGTTTAGTCTTTCCACTTGGAATTCAGAAGCTTCTAGGAGCCATTTAATACCCTGAGTGAACTTCAAAGTTATAAGCCATACACTAGTATGGTAATGTCAAAAAGATAGAAAAACCAAGATGCCAAACAACCCATGGATGTCATATTTCCAGATTTATGTATGGAAAAAAAAAACAGCTATATCTTATGTAAAGTATTATTTTAGCTGGGCACAGAGGTCCATGCCTATAGCCCTAGCTACTCAGGATGCTAAGGTAAAAGGATTACTTCAATCTAAGAGTTTGAAGCCAATCCAGGTAACATAGCTAGGCCAATCTAGGTAACATAGCTAGGTTTTTTATTAAAAAATAAAAATAAATCAATGAATAAATAAATAATTATAATAATAAAATCCTTTCTTGGATTTTACACAAATAAGAAACAGATTTAAATTTACACTTGTGCAAATGTGTTTTAAAAGACTAGAAAAAAGCCAAACTGGAGACATAAAGAATAATTGAGAGGCTATTGCATTAGCACAGACAAGACATGAATGCATAAAAGTGAGGCAAGGGAAAGTACATTTTAAAAATTAGTCAACTGGATAGGGTTTAATGAGTAATGAGCTGCCAAAAGATAAGGAAAAAAATGAACTTTCATGATTTCTAAGAGTCACTTAGGTTCCAAGGTGAAATCAGCGTCATTAATAAAGATCAAGTCTATAGGAGAATTTTAATATTTTACATTCTGTTTACATTTCTGGTATAAACTAAATGTACACCTTCACTCTCCCCAATACATATGTTGAAGCCCTAATCCACAGTATAGCTCTATTTAGAATAAGTAAATAATTATAGTTAATAGCCATCACCAAAAACCAACCCTCTTGGAACCAAACCTTACTTCCAACAGGAAATAAAATTTCTGTTTTTTAAGTCACCAAGTTTTTGGTAATCTGCTATGGCAGCCCAAGCACACTAATACAATTTCTATAATACCAATAATAAACAGGCCAACTACTCCTTTCTGACTTAGAGAAGCTATTTAAATGGTTTTTGCAGGGTCATATGAAGAGATCAGAACTTACTGTCCTTGAAAGGGAAATAAAATTATGTACTTTAATAATTGCACAAAACTTACGCAATGTAAAAGAACAGCACAATGGTTGCTATCCTCTCTAAACTCATATATTGTTTTTCCTATTAATACCAGTAATTATCAGCCCTTTTCTGGAGTGACAGATGATGGACATCTTCATTCCCATGGGTAATTCCTGAACTTTCGCTGTAACTCCATACTTTTTACTTCAAGAAATCATATGCAGCCGGGCACAATGGCAAACGCCTATAATCCCAGTGACTCTGGAGGCTGAGACAAGGGAATTGCAAGTTCAAAGCTAGCCTCAGCAAAATCGAGGTACTAAGTAATTCAGTGAGACCCTGTCTCTAAATATAAAATACAAAATAGGGCTGGGGATGTGGCTTAGTGGTTGAGTGTCCCTGAGTTCAATCAAAAAAAAAAAAGGGGGGGGAAATCATATGCATATACAAAAATGCCTGAATCTGACCCACTTTTGTAAAGTTCATACATATGCATACAAGAAACAAGAAAATGTGGCCCATACCCAGGAAAAAAGACAGTAAATAGAACCTGTCCCTAAGGAAGTCCAGACGTTATACTTGCTGGTAAGGCTTTTAAGTTAGCCTTTTAAAATATGTTCAAGGGCTGGGGATGGGGGTCAGCAACAGCTCACTCACCTGGAATGTGTGAGGCACTGGGTTCAATTCTCAGCACCGCATATAAATATATAAAATAAAGGTCTATCAACAACTAAAAAATTTTTTTTTAAATATATGTTCAAAGAATAAGGTAAGCATGTATAAATAATTAAAGGAAAGTATAAGCACACTGCCTCATCAAAAAGGGAATGTTAACAGAGAAATTGCAAACAGAAACCAATTAAACTGGGTTCAGCAAAACATACCTATCCCAGCAAAGTCAGAGGCTGAGGCAGAAGGATCACAAATTCAAAGCCAGCCTCTACAATTTAGCAAGACCCTGTCTCAAAATAAAAAAAAATATAAAGGACTGGGGATGGAGCTTAGTGGTAGAGAGCCCTAGTAAAGATGGAGGAATAAACCAATTAGAAATTTTACAGTAGAAAAGTACAATAACCGAAATGAAAAATTCATTAAAGGATTTCAACATAGATTTAAACTTGAAGAAGAATCATAGAACTTTAAGTCAGGTCAATTAAGATTATCCTCTGATTAACTTTTATGATTTTGATTGAGATGTCCCCCCAAAGCTCATGGATGAGACAATGAAAGAAGGCTTCCAGGTGAATGATTGGTTTATAAGAGCTTTAACCCAATTAGTAGATTAATCCCTTAATAGGGATAATAGAGATTAGCTGAGTAGTAACTGAAGGCAAGCAAGGAGTGGCTGGAAGAGGTGGGTTATTGCAGGGAAGTGTCTTTGGGATATATATTTTGTTTCTGGTGAGTAGAATCTCTCTCGGCTTCCTGATAATGTTATGAGCCACTTCCCTCCACCACACTCTTCCACCATGATGTTCTCCCTCACCTTAGGCCCGAAAGAATGAAGCCAGCTAGCTGTCTATGGCCTAAGAACTCCGAAACCAATAGCACCCAAACAAAACTTTTTCTCCTTACAATTGTTCTTGTCCAGGTTTTTAGTCACAATAGGAAAAAAGCTGACTAAAACAGTAACAATAAAAATTACTGAAGAAAATGAATAGAACCTCAGAGACCCATAAAACTGCTCAAGAGCAGTTATGTACAAAAACTGGGTAGAGTGGCACAAGCCTTTAATACCAGCTAATTGGGAGGCTGATGCAGGAGGATCCCAAGTTTGATATCAGTCTGAGCAACTTAGTGAAACCCTGTCTCAAAATAAAAAAGAACTGAGGATGTGGCTCAGTGGTACAATGCTTGTCTAGAATGTGCAAGGCTCCAAGTTCTATCCCTAGTATCATAAAAAAAACATGAAAGGAGGGAGGGGGGAGAGGGAGGAAAGGGGGAAGGGGGGAGAGAGCGGGAGGGATAGGGGAGAGGGAGGGAGGGATGGGGGAGAGAGAGGGAGGGGGGAGAGGAAGGGAGGGAGAAAAGAGAGAAAGAATATATACATACACAAAAATAGAGAAGAGAAAGGCACAGAAAAAATATTTTAAGGGGCTGGGGATGTGGCTCAAGCGGTAGCTCGTTCGCCTGGCATGTGTGCGGCCGGGGTTCCATTCTCAGCACCACATACAAACAAAGATGTTGTGTCCGCCAAATACTAAAAAACAAATATATAAATTTTCTCTCTCTCCCCCTCTCTCTCACTCTCTCTTTAAAAAAAAAAAAAAAAAAAATTAAGAAGTAGTGCCCCAGGGGCTAGGGTTGTGGCTCAGAGGAAGAGCATCTGACTAGCATGCATGAGGCAGTGGGTTCGATCCTCAGCACCTCATAAAAAAAAATAAAGATATTGTGCCCACCAACAACTTAAAAATAAATAATAAAAAAAAGAAATATTGCCCCAAACTTGCCAAATTTGAGAGAAAAAAAATTGAGCTGACCCTCTAAACAGCTCAATGAATTCCAATTAGAATAAATTCAAAGATATCTACACTGAGGCACATCATAGTCAAAATGTCTATATACAAAAAGAGAATCTTGAAAGTAGCTGTATTAATCTCTGAAAAGGATTGGCTGACCTAGCAAGGAAGGATTTTTCCTATCTTTAAGTATTAGCATTTTGATACAATTTTAAATGACTTTTTTTTTCCTGCATTACTGTTATTCTGCTTCATCTAGCATTCCCATAGTATTTTTCCTACTGCTTTTTTATTGCAACTATATAGTATTTCAGCTAAATTATCATTTGACTTTCTGGAAGCCACCACCCTATGAACCTAATCATCACTTTTATTTTTAACATTGTTTCTATGGAGAAACAAGTTTTATATCCAGATAAATTTTTGAACACAATCTATATTGTACTTAAAAAGTAGACTTGCCAGGCACAGTAGTACACAACTGTAATCCCAGCAGTTCAGTAGGCTGAGGCAGGAGGATCAGGAGTTCAAAGCCAGCATCAGCAACTCAGCAAGGACCTAAGTGACTCAGTGAGACCCTGTCTCTAAATAAAGTATAAAAAAGGGCTGAGGATGTGACTCAGTGATTATCACCTCTGGGTTCAATGCCTGGTACCCTCAAAAAACAATGGGGCTTACTCTTTCATGACAGTATGTTACAATAATTTAATTAGTCCAATGTTTAGAGAAACCTTCATTAAAATTATCTGTACAAATCTAATCACTAAGAGTAAACAAATGTACAAAAGTAACATTTTCACAAGCATGTAGAATATTTTGATTTGAAATTATAGAAATATATCATTTTGGAAAAAAACACCTATTTTTCCAAAGTTTCCCAAAAATCAATTAGAAAAAAAAATGGCAAAATGTGAACAGTTAACTAAATATAAAAGTAAAACACAGGGGGGGCTAGGGCTGTAGCTTAGTGGCAGAGCCCTTGCTAGCACATGTAAGGCATTGGGTTCAATCCTCAGCACCACATAAAAATAAACAAAATAAGGGTATGCTGTCCATATACAACTACAATTAAAAAAAAAAAAGTAAAACACAGAAGGAAATTCTATAGCAGATATTTCTACAAATATGAACAGGAAAATTACAAAAACTAAACTTTCAAAAATTAAATTTGCATGGGAAGGTAGAATACGTGCAAAAGTAGATGCTAGATATATAACTAGAATATAAAAAGACACTTTCTGAATCAGATCTAAATACCTAACAATGAGCATTACAAAAAGCAATTAAGCAGGGCGCAGTGGTGCATGCCTATAATCCCAGCAGCTCTGGAGGCTGAGGCAGGAGGATTTCAAGTTCAAAGCCAGCCTTAGCAATTTAGCAAGGCCCTGAGTCAGCAAGACCCTGTCTCTAAATAAAATACAAAAGGGGCTGATGATTTTGTTCAGTGGTCGAGTACCTCTGGGTTCAATCTCTGATACTTTAAAAAAAAGGGGGGGGGGCAATTAATGGCTACTTCACACACAAAAATGTATAGGAAGCAATCAGAAAATAGTTTGTTATAGGTGAGAATCCCGCAGCTGAAAAATACTACTAGAAAGAGGGAAATAATGTAAAATTCAAAGGAGCAGAATCTAGTAAAGAAAGGTAAGGTTCAATAAAAGTCATATTTCTCTATACATCAAGAATATCAAAGACCACTCCAAAAATGGGAGGCCAAGTAAGAATTTTTATATCTAAAAATTAGACTTGGGCTGGGTTGTGGCTCAGTAGTGGAGCACTTGCCTAGTATGTGTGAGGCCCTGGGTTTGATTTTCAGCACCATATATACATAAATAAAGGTCCATCAACAACTAATAAAATATTTAAAATAAATAAATAAATAAAAACTAGACTAAAAGATAAAAACGATTTTTATAGCAGGAGTTTATTATAGATCTAGTTTGGAGAAACTAGATAAAACCATGATATTGATATGAGGATGCTTCCTAAGGCTTGTGATACTGCCTCATGAGCATCGCTGGAAACTAAGGTGAAAAAGTACATCACTTGGGAAGACTGAGAATCCCTAAGATTAAAAAAAAAAATAAATTAAAAAACACAAAAATATAAGAATTAACAGATGAAAATTAAAAATGTAAAACTTAGAACTAAGGGAGATATGCATCAGAGGCTCCAGCTATTCTAAACTATTTACTGTTCCTTGCTTACATTATGTACTCTGCCTATGAGCCCCAATCATTCTTAACAGGCCAGCATTCTTCAAATCTTGGCTTCAGCAGTCCCTCATTCACTTTTTAGAAACCTCTTTTAAATGCTTCCATGACCAATGACCTTAAGTTAAACATCCATCCTATAGAATGGCTTTCCTTATAATCACTTAAGGTCAAACTTTCAATGCTTTAACTTTAAAATAAATTATACTATATTTAAATGTACATCTTCCCTCTGCTGTTTGGGAACAAAACAATGGACTTATTTATTTGTATCTCTAACACCTATCAAAGAATCTTAAATATTACTGATATTCAAAAACTTTTTGGATAAAGACAAATTTTCTTAAATACGCAAACAAATGTGCTATATATTCTCTGGTTCACAATCTCATGCTTAGTACTGAACCCCAGCATCTATAACACTATCCAACTCATAGTAAGAATTCAATAAAAATGTTTTTTCTTTATCTTGCAACTGGTATTTATGATCACTAAAACTTATCTTCTCTCCTATATTCTTCCTTAACCTAAGATTTAATTTGGAATCAGCTTCATCTATTAATCTAATGAATAAAACACAGGAGGAAAATATATTAAAATGCTGAATAGGCATAACTTAAGACATTTACCTACCCAAAGACAAAAAAACAAATGACTTTCTCAAAACCTCTTACCTTTGATACATGCATTTTTTTCCTTATCACTAAAAGCAGACTAAATAGCTTGCCCTCAAAAATTATATATTTATGGATATGACAACTTGAAAGCTTTTCAAATTTATATATACACTTTTAAAACTTATCAAACTCATTCATGCCAGGCATTATTCCAGGTGTTTTACAAATATTAACTCATTTAAATGTTGTTAATGACTACCAGCAGAAGGATTTGCACTCAGAGTCAAGTCTCCTGCCTAGCATGTGTGAGGCTCTGGGTTTGATTCTTAGCACCATATATAAATAAATAAAATAAAGGTCTATTGACAAGTAAAAAATATTTTAAAAAGAAAAAGAAATTCTAGTTAGACACAGTAGAACACACTGGTAATCCCAGTTACCAGAGAACTGAAGCAAGAAGATGGCAAATTCAAGAGGAGTCCTGGCAACTTAGTGAGACACTATCTCAGAATAAAAATAAGTAGGGCAGGGGGACATAGCTGAGTGGGTAAAGCACCCCTGGGGGTTCAATCTCTAGAGTGAGGGAGGGAAGGAGAAAGGGAGGAAGAGGGAGAGAGGGAGAGAGGGAGAGAAGGAAGGAAGGATTAAAGGAAGGAAAGAAGGGTGGGGGAGGAAGGAAAGGCTAGGGATATAACTCAGTGTTGGGGCATTTGTCTGGCACAAAGTCCTGAGTTTGATCCCCAGGAAAGGGGGTGGGGGTGGAGGTGGAGGTGGAGTCTAACAGTAAAGTTGAGATAAAGTTAATATATTTCATCATTGCTGAAAGCATTATACATTGGGATGATTGTTTTTTTGGAAGAATATGGCAATATATAAGAATGCCCAATATTTATCATATCCATTGATCTGGTGATTCATTTCTGGGAATTTATCTTAATTTTTTTTTAAATTTCTTTGGAACAAGGGACTAAACCCAGGGTGACTTTTACCACTGAGCCACATCACCAGCCCTTTTATATTTTGAGACAGGATCTCATTAAATTTCTTAGGGCCTTGCTAAATTGCTAAGGCTGGTTTGAACTCACAATCCTCCTGCCTCCGCCTCCCAAGGCACTAGGAATAAAGGTGTGCATTCCCCACCAGTAGGGAATTTATCTTAAAGAAATAATGTGAGTATTATTAAAGCTGGTAATAAAGACGTCACAGAAATATGAAAACATGTTTTTAAGATAGTACATAACCAAAGATTATTAAAACTATACAAAACATACACATTAGGGCTAGAGATATAGTTTAGTGGCAGAGAGTTTGCCAGCATGCACAAAGTCCTGGGTTCAATCCCTAGTACTACAAAAATAAAAATCTTTATCAAAATACATATACATTGATCATATGGAAAAAAGTAGCTATTGTTTTGGGTGATAGTTGGGATATAAAAAAATGTATTCTTTTGAATTAAAAAAAAAGTGCATATAAATGAAGCTAAAGACACCAGCATCACTGAATGCTAGTCAATTTCAGCCTCCAGCCTTGATCTCTCCTACTCTTAAAGACAATCAACGATTGGTATATCTCTTTTCAGACCTTTTTTCAAGCTTTTATATGTACCTATAAAAATTTATAGTGGTACCATATTATACATATTACAATGCAACTAACTCTTACATATAGATTCATTACTTGGTATATAGGCTCCATTATACAACAATACTACAGATCACCTAGCTATTCAATTATGCTTGGATATTCAGGCTATTTCCCTTTTTCCTTCACACACTTGTCATGATAAAATCATATCCATATCTCTTTGGATATATCTATAGAGTGCTTTTCTGGAAACTAGGGTCACATGCATTTTCTAGTTGAATGAATATGGCCACACATCCTGCCAAGTGGCTCTACTAATTTACATTCCTAAAACTGTGCTTTCTTAGCGTTTTTTTTTTTTTCACTACTGATTACAGACTCTACAAGGCAAACTTGTAAAAAAAATTCTAAATAATTCTGAATAGCCCATCTAAGCATAGTTATAAAAGAAAAACAAATCTCCACTTCTGTTTAGGAGAAGGTATAAATCTGATTCCCTGCTACTATATCCCATTCCTGAGCAGATCATTTGTCTTTCGAAGTATAAAACAGTATAGTGGGCTGGGGTTTTGGCTCAGCGGTAGCACACTCCCCTAGCATGTGCAAGGTCCTGGGTTTGATTCTCAGCACCACATAAAAATAAACAAAATAAAAAATAAATATTAAAAAAAAAGTATAGTAATATCTACACCATTTGGCCTCAATGCTCAGATACAGTGTTGACAGTGTTTGCTATGTGGGGGTCTATGCCTGGAAACCAAAAATGGATCAGGTCTCTTCTGCTATGTCCATATAAAGCTGTTCTTGGCTTTACCACAACACACATGGTTAGTGCAGCCTACAGAATAGATTGTGGCTCCATATCTTCACTTCACAAATTGCCTGTGTCTGTAATCAAAATGAACCACTCCAACATTACGGAGCATCAGGTTACCCCATCTGCTAGTACTTCTGTTCCCCAGCACCCCTGAGTTTGGCTGCATTACACAAAAAAATTGAAGTTGTCTGCTTTCTCCTGCCGATTAGAAAGTTCTTATTAACAAATGTAAAAATGTGAAAAAGAAATAATACAGAATGGAATCTTTGTATGAGACAATGAACCAGTAACAACTTATAAACTTCGGAGCACAAATGGAGAAAAAAGCAAGTTGTACAAGTTTTCTTCTCAGAAGAGTAACAGCTCCCATTCTGAGCATTTCAATGTGTCACTATAAAGTTAACTACACGTAATCTGGGGGTAAGAAATTGT
Organism: Urocitellus parryii; assembly: GCF_045843805.1. NCBI lineage: Eukaryota > Metazoa > Chordata > Mammalia > Rodentia > Sciuridae > Urocitellus > Urocitellus parryii. Next base: position 148,863,845 of record NC_135537.1, read on the forward strand.
CTGTAAAACTGTCCATAAGAACAAAACATGAATCAAAAACAGCATCACTTAATTTATGGTCACAGGAATTCTGTTAAATTTGCCACAGTAGAGGTTTAAAACCATCATAAAGACAATGCCCTTAAGTACTCATTAGTTTTTTATTTTTCATAATATAACAAAGTGACAATCTAACTCATTAGTGACAAATTTTCTAGTTTAATTACTTGCTTTCAGCAGTTTCTCAAATCAAAAATACAATTTATCATTCTCCTGGTTCATAAACTTCTGAACAAAAACATCGCACTCATCAATTCAACTAGATTAAAATATGTTTCCAAGTACCCTCCACTCCTCCAATAAAGGGGGGACATCTAGTAGGGCTGGGGTTGTAGCTCAGTGGTAGAGTGCCTGCCTAGCATGTGTGAGGCACTGGTTTCCCTTCTCAGAACCACATATAAATAAATAAATTAAAGATCTATCATCAACTAAAAATACATGAAAAAAAAAAAAGACAACTAGTAGCCCAAACTCATTTATAAATTAAACAAAGATAACTGGGAAAAGTGGTACACACCTGTAATCCCAACTATAGGAGAGGAGGAAGCAGGATTCCCAAATTCAAGCTGAGGCTCAAAAAACTTAGTAAGACTTGTCTTAAAACAAAGGAAGAAAGAATAAAAGAGAGTAAAGTACCCCTGGATTCAATCTCCAGTAACCACAAAAAATAAATGAATAAATTAACCAAAATGTAATAACAAGTTGTCTCCAGAATCTTTAACCTACTAAACAAGAAAATTAGGGCTGGGGATGTGGCTCAAGTGGTAGCGCGCTCGCCTGGCATGCGTGCGGCCCGGGTTCGATCCTCAGCACCACATACCAACAAAGATGTTGTGTCCGCCGAGAACTAAAAATTAAATATTAAAAAAAAAAAAAGAAAATTAATGTGCCTCTTTAAAAAGCATTTTCAAGGGTGGGGTTGTGGCTCAGTGGTAGAACACCTGCCTACATGTGTGAGGCCCTGGGTTCACTCCTCAGCACCACATAAAAATAAATAAAGATATTGTGTCCATGTACAGACTCAAAAAAATATTTTTAAAAATGCATTTTCATAGACAATATCACATAAGAACCTTACAACAGTCTTATAAGGGTAACATGTATCTGTGTTGCTTCATTTGTTTTGGGGAAGGGAAGGGAAGGGAAGAAGAAAGGGGGGATGGAGAAGAAAGTAGGGAGATCACCCTGCAGAGAAAGTTGTAAGTTTGCAGGTTCCTTAAAGGACCAGTGATGTTTCTCTTTTAATTATCATGCTTCAAAAACTGGTCCATTTGGGCTATTAACAAAGTAACTTATCCCTTAGGCCTCCTTTACAAGGGCACTAATCCTAGTCATGAGGGCTACTACACATTTCTATGACTCAACTCCCTCCCAAAGATTCCACTGTTTTGTTGTTTGTTTGTTTTTGTAGCCCATTATAGGCTGGATATCTTTTTTTCTTCCAGATTTTTTTTTCAACTGGTATGTACATAATGGTGGAATTCGTTGTTACACATTTGTATATGCACACAATGTAACAATATAATTTGGCTAATATCATTCCTTAGTATGTTCCCTTTCCCTTCTTTCCTCCCTTATTCCCCCTGGCCCATTTCCTATACTGTACTGATCTCCCTTGATTTTCATGAGATCCCTCCTAACCTTTCTTCTCCTTTTTCCTCTCTAGCTTCCAATTGAGAGAAAACATATGCCCCTTGACTGAATTTGGCTTATTTTGCTTAACGTAATATTCTCAAGTTTCACCCATTTTCCTATCCATGAATTTACAATCACTTATTACCTCTACTCATTTTAAGGCAATCTGTTACAATATGATAAAGAAAAATGTAATTTATTTTTTTTAATATTTACTTATTTATTTATTTTTAGTTTTCGGCGGACACAACATCTTTGTATGTGGTGCTGAGAATCGAACCCTGGCCGCACGCATGCCAGGCAAGCGCGCTACCGCTTGAGCCACATCCCCAGCCCAGAAAAATGTAATTTATCCTAAATTTCTTTTACATAAACTTCATTATTCATTAATATACTAATCAAGAAAAGAAATGTGGCTCAAGCGGTAGCGCGCTCGCCTGGCATGCGTGCAGCCCAGGTTGGATCCTCAGCATCACATACAAACAAAGATGTTGTGTCCACCGAAAACTGAAAAATAAATATTAAAATTTTTAAAAAAAATTCTCTCTCTAAAAAAAAAAGAAGAAAAGAAAAGCCCAATCCTCTAATGAGATCCATTTTGTATTCTATACAACTCAAATTTAATATTTTAGGTTCCCATTTATAAGAAAGCCACAAATGTAAATTAACATCTCCACTAAATGATTATAGAAAGAAGTTTAGATCTACATTCTACTAGTACTAGCTAAATCCATAATTTTCAAGTTCAAGGGCTAGGGCTGAGGCTGGGGCTCTGCGGTAGCACTCTTGCTTGGCATGTGTGAGGCACTGGGTTCGATTCTCAGCACCACATATAAATAAATAAAGGTCTATGAACACGTTTAAGAAATATTTAAAAATTTTTAAAAAATCAAATTCAAAGTTAACTCCTTGTCCCTTTTAGTTAAAAAAAAAAACATGAAAATTTTCCTATAATTCTCAGAATTCAGCCATCCTAATGTGTCTCTAAGATCCTTGCCAAAAGGTAATACCAAAAACACAAACAACAACAACAAAAATACCACCTTGGATGAGAATAAATTCATGGAACTAGAAAACATATTCATGATTTTGGGATTATTCTTTCTATACAAAATGAAAATTATTGGTGTTTTTATACATCCTTCTAGGAAAACTGGTGAAGAAGAGCACTCACAGTGCTTCACTTTTCAACATTGATGTCATTTGGGAAGAAACAATAATGAAAACTGATGTTTTAACAACCACTACATCTAAGAAATCACAGGAAAAATGTCATCTTCGTTACCTCTAATGATACCAATACAAAAATATCTAATAACCCTTTTAATACCAAAAGCAAATCTAAGAGAATTATTTAAACCCATAGGAGTCAGGTATGAACAAGTCTGAATTCTTTAAAGAAATTCACGTTTACACTGTAAACTGAGTTCTTGAGTTATATTTTCTCCAGTATTGTGACAATAATTTATGATTGAAAATAAACACCAGGGCTGGGGATGTGGCTCAAGCGGTAGCGCGCTCGCCTGGCATGCGTGCGGCCCAGGTCGATCCTCAGCACCACATACCAACAAAGATGTTGGGTCCACCGAGAACTAAAAAATAAATATTAAAAAAAAAACTCTCTGGGCTGGGGATGTGGCTCAAGCGGTAGCGCGCTCGCCTGGCATGCGTGCGGCCCGGGTTCGATCCTCAGCACCACATACCAACAAAGATGTTGTGTCCGCCAAGAACTAAAAAATAAATATTAAAAAATTCTCTCTCTCTCTCTTAAAAAAAAAAAAAAAACTCTCTCTCTCTCTCTCCTCTCTCCCTCTCTCTTTAAAAAAAAAAAAAGAATTAGCATTGTTCTAAAAAAAAAAAGAAAGAAAGAAAAGAAACATCAAGCTGGGTACAATGGCACATGCCTGTAAATCCTAGCAATTTGGAAGGCTGAGGCAGGAGGATCAAAGCACAAAGCCAGCCTCAGCAACTTAGTGAGGCCCTAAGCAACTTAGTGAGAACCTGTCTCAAAGTAAAAAAATAAAAAGGGTTGGGGATGCAACTCCCAAGGATCAAAAAACAAACAAAACAAATAGTGCATACCAACCTTGGTAATAAGTGTTTAAATCTGAAATTTCTAATACTAATGAAAATGGCCCACTGAACCTGGGTTCCAAATGCATGGATTCAACCAACCAAAGAATAAAACTATTGAAACTGCAAGTGGAATGAACACGTACAACCTTTTTCTTGTCATTATTCCCTAAACTGAACATGTATGAACCTTCTGTTGTCATTTTTCCCCAAGCAGTAGAGAATAATAACTATTTACATACCATTTACACTGTATTAGGTACTATAGGTGTGTAATATAGATATGATTTAAAGTATATTGGAGAAATATATTAAGTTATATGCAAATACTATACCATTTTATATAAGGAAATTGGATGAGATTTTAAGGAACTCAAAGTTTTGGGAATCCATGGGGAATCTAGACCTTGACAGATTCAGAGGGATAACTATATATTCATTGTATCCTAAATTCCCAATCATAACTTTCAGACAGGTGACTGACTAAAAAACTACTGGCATAGATGGCAACATGTTAACAATCCACTCATAAATAACAAGGATAAAAGTCATTGCCACTAAAAATTTAGGTAGAGGAATAAACAGTAACATTACCATTTCTTGTTTATGGTTTGATGAAAAAAAGAAAAGAATGTTATTTCAATAAGTGTTAAGTTTTACTTAAATGAGAAAAATATTCACTGTTATTGCTTCTTATTAAAACCCAAGTTTTAATTGTTGTTAATCTAATTTCATAAATTATTTCTCTAAAATGACTGTTTTATAGTTGATTTTAACTTTCAAGTCAATTAATCTGTAACTAAAGAATTACCTTCCTTGTAATCATTCACTCAATATTTCCCGAAGGAATTATTGTCCTAGTTAAGCACAAAAAAATTGTATTTTTTTTTCATTATACTGTGACTTCACGGTAATGGTTATTAACTCATTAAGAAACAAAGTAATTATGAAAAGGATACAGAGAAAAGTTTTTATAAGCAAAAGTTTATACGTGATTTTATTAAAATACCAAAAATAATGCCGCAAAACAAACGTAAGAGAAAAATTCGAACCAAGACACCAAATAGAGTTTGCCTTAAACCAAACTTCTGTAAAGTTCTGGGCTTCAAAATTACTTGAGAAATTGATTTTTTTTGCAGTGCTTGGAAATAAACCAATGATAGACAAATACTCTATCACTAAGCAATTCTTGTTTTTTAACAGCAATAATGGTAGGACTCTGACTTTAAAATTAAAATGAGCCAGGTACAGTGGCACACACTTAAAATCCCAGCAACTCAGGAGGCTGAGGCAAGAGAATCCTAAATTTGAGGCCAGCCTCAGTAACTTGGGGAGACCCTCCACAACATAGCAAAATACTATCACAAAATAAAAAAATAAAAAGGTTTTAGGATGGGCTGGGGTTGTAGCTCAGTGGTAGAGTGCTTGCTTCGCACAGATGAGGCCCTGGGTTCAATCCTCAACACCACATAAAAATAAATAAACAAAAATAAAGATTTTTTTAAAAAAGGACTTAGGATTCAACTCAGTTGTAAAATACACCTGGGTTCAATACCCAGTACCACATACACACCCACAAAAAAAAGGCTGAGATGTAGTTCAGTGGTAGAGTTCCTGGGTTCAATTCCAATACAGAAATAAATAAATAAACTAAATAAAAATTAAATTTCAGGAAAAAGAATTATTACTTTGTTAGATTTAGTAGAACTAACCAATGATTATTAATTTCCATAATCTAAAAATTAAGAATTGTATTTAAATATAATTAAAATTTTTATATTTACTGGTTTATTATAAAGGATGTTATAAAGATATAATTTAAATTTTTAATATATATATTAAATTTTCTCAAATTTTTTTCACTTAAGTCTACTTGTTTAAATTCTTGGTGCTGCTTTTCTTCCGGAAACAGAAACACAATGCTATTATTAAAGCATACGAGAGAGGCTAGGGACATAATGCCTAACACCATGGGTTCCATTTCCACCACTACCAAAACAAAAAGTGGGTAAGAATTTTAAGGCTACATTTTAAAAGAATCTCATATACTTCAAAGAATCATATAAGATAGCCAATAACAACAAACTTTGAATATTCAAGGATTGTCCTGAAAAGTTCCACTTAATTCACTTCACCCTATTTCACTTTTTAGTTTTTTTGGTAGCACTGGGGATTATAACCAGGTACCCAGGTACTCTACCACTGAGCAACAACACTACCCCTCTGACCCAGTTTAAAAGAACAATTCCATCCTTCTTGCTGCAAGAGAAATGCAAGAGATGATGGAAGATTTCACATTGTGCTCCAGTACTGAACAGTGTACCATTTGCTGTTTATATGGACACAATGCCTTTATTTTATTTATTTATTTTTATGTGGTGCTGAGGATCAAATCCAGAGCCTCACCACTTTACCACTGAGCCACAAACTCAACACTTATACAAACATTAGATTGCTTTCATTCCCCGTATGTAGTAAATTTTAAGGTGGAGAAGAAAGCAATTCTTCATTATCTCTTACAGCAGGAAGGATGGAATTGTTTTACTAACAGGCCAGAGTGATAGGGTTGTTGCTCAGAAATACTGACCTAAATGATGGGCTGGGGTTGTGGCTCAGTGGCAGAGCGCTTGCCTTGCACACATGAGGCACTGGGTTTGATCCTTAGCACCACATAAAAATAAACAAAATAAAGACATTGTGGCCATGTATAACTTAAATAAAAAAAAGAACTAAATAAGGACTGGGGTTGTAGCTCAATGGCAGAGCACTTGTCTAGTGTAGACACCTCACCACAACATAAAAATAAATTAAAAAAGAGATATTGTGTCCATATAACTACATATATGTGTGTTGAATATGTGTGCGTGTGTGTGTGTGTGTGTGTGTGTGTAATTTTTTTTTTTTTTTTTTTTTTAGGATTAGGGATATAGCTCTGGGCTCAATCCTCAGTACCAAACAATGATGATAATGATGACCATGCTGATGGTGATAAAACATAAAATAAACCTAGGTTCCTGGACACAGTATTTCATACTTCTCAGCAATTTCCTGATAACCATACATGGTTCTACATACAACCTCAAGATGGCAACATTCTTAAGTTTTATTACATAATTGCAAAAGTGTACAAAAACTTCACAAACAACCAAAGCAGAACAAAATAATTAAAATAAGGAAGTCTGGGGTTCATATGGTGCAATGCAAGTTTCTCTTGAGAAAATACACACATTTCTGATACAAAACTAACTGGAAAAATAAAACGATTTTTAAAACAGAGAAGATATTTTTATGCATATAGAAATTATTTTTAAGACTTTTTATTTATTTATTTTTTTTAGTTATCGGTGGACACAACATCTTTGTTTGTATGTGGTGCTGGGGATCGAACCCGGGCCGCACACATGCCAGGCGAGCACGCTACCGCTTGAGCCACATCCCCAGCCCCGACTTTTTATTTTTTTAAAGACCAGAGTGCTAGGGTGTGATTCAGTGGTAGAAGCTTGCCTAGCATGCAGGCAGCCTTGGATTCTATCTCTAGTAAGGGAGCAGGAGTATAATTAAGAATAGAAATGATTCCCTAGCTCATATTGGATTAGCTGCTTAGCAAATTTAAAAGGTCATAAATTCAGACCCTATGTTTTACCACACTCCAATATAAATTTCAGGTAAATTTTCAAAAGCTGAATATTAAGTTTAAATATATGAAGTCCTAAATTAGGATTATTTTTCAAACACATGTTGGAGTAAAAATGCAAAATACCAGAGGTAAAACACAATAGTCAGCAGATTTGACAACAAATTTTTAATTCATGCACATTCAAAACAGCAAAAAAAGCTAAGATAGTAAACTAATTAGAAAAGTACTTACAGTGAATTTGCGAAGTGGTTAACATTTAAGGTATTTATTCTAAAGTGTTCTACAAACCGATTTTTTTTTTTTTTTCATTTTGTGCTATTGAGCCCAGGGGTGCTCTACCACTGAGTCACATCCTTGGCCCTTCTAATTTTTGATTTTGAGAAAAAGTCTCACTAAGTTTCTGAAGCTGTCCTTAAACTTGCAATTCTTGTGCCTCTGCCTCCCAAGTAACTGGGATTACAGACATGTACTACTATGCCCAACTACAAATTGATTTTAAAGAACAATTTTCAGAACTAATAGTGATGATAAGAAACAAAGAACAAAAAAAAATTTACAAGGATGAGGAAATACAACTAGCAAAAATGTGGAGAAAGGTTCTCTACCTTGACACTATTCAAAAAAATACAAATTAAAAACTGTCATTTTTAGATTATTCAATTGGCAAAGAAAATTTTTGCAAATTTTACTACCAAATGTTGACAAATGTTTAGTAAAGCCAACACTCAGATACGAATGTCAAATTATTTGAAGACCACAAGCTTAGCATGCATGAGGCTCCTGGTTTTATCTTCAGCCCCAAAAGAAAATCAGAAGATTCCTTCAGAGGTCCAACATAAGAAGTTTCAGACAAAACTATAAGAGAAAAAATTAGCTCTGAAACTATTATATTAAAGAAAATTTCCTAGAACTGAAGAAGACTAGTCTTCAGACTAAAAGAACTCATTTTAACAAACAGGTGAAAACAGAATCATATAAAAGTGGAATTTCAGAATAAAGATCCAATCAACTTCTGTAGACAGAAACAATTACCATGGTTCTAAAATTAGAATGGCACTGGGTATCTCAACTACTTGGGAAGCTAGGCTAAAATTGAGGGTATCTTTACAGATTCTGAAGAAAAATTATTTCTAACTTAGAATTTTAACTCAGACTTTTAGTCAAGTATGAGGATAGGTTTAAAATATTGTCAAACTTATGAGTATCAAATACATTACCTCATAATCTCAGAAAGTTCCAAGAGGAAGTCATGTTTCAAACTGAGACAAAATTTAGAAAGCAGAACATCTGGAATCCAAGTAACAAAAGATCTAGTAGAGAATTCCCAGGATGAATGAAGGAGTTCCCCAGAACATAAATACGAGTCAGGTTCACACAGTAACCATTCAGTTTGAAACCATTGAGATGGCCAGCCACAGGAGACATCAGAAGAAGAAACTGCCAACATCTGGTAGTCTTGACAGGAATCTTGGTAAAGTAACATGTGCCTCACTCTCCACCCTCAAAAAATACCAGGCGCAGCAGTCATAGCCAAGGTGCTCTCACTTGACTTATGGGGCAAAGATACTTAAGTGAAGAAGCTGCCCTCACGAGTTGAAGTGTACCCAAAGCCAATGTATATTCCCAAAGGAAAGAGAAAAAAAAAAAAAATATATATATATATATATATAAAGAATCTCATCCTTAGGTCAGTAATCATGTCTATATATGTAATAAGGATGTCATGAGGCTGTCTTTTCTGAAAGACTCAAAGTTATAACTTGGAGAAGCATGGGGGACAATGCAGGAATAGCTTCAGGACACAGGGTTTCCTCTGCAACAATTCACCAAAAATCAATTTCCCAAGGCTACTACTAAATAAGTGACAACTACTTAGAATATGAAGCAAAAACAAAACCACAATTATTGGCTCCAGGGAAACAAAGGTTGTGCTAGAAAAGTTATCACAGCCTATTACATAACTCAGCTGAAGATCATATAAACAGGGTCATGATAAGATAAACACTGAATATTTATCTAACATTAACATATAACTATGGTTATAACAAGTAATAAGGACAGGAGAGAGGGAAGTGGCTATGGGGGAGAGAGGAACAAAGACCAAATTCTCATGCTCAGAAAAGGGAAGCTGGGCTGGGGTTGTAGCTCAGTGGTGGAATGCTTGCCTGGCACACGTGGGGCACAGGGTTCAATTTTCAGCACCACATAAAAATAAATAAATAAAGGTATTGTGTCCATCTATAACTTAAAAAAAAATTTTTTAAAGGAAATGGGGAGTCAATAGATAATGTGTAAATCTGAAAAAAAAAAAATCAATACCAGGGCTGGGGTTGTGGCTCAGTGGATGAGTGCTTGCCTGCATGTGTGAGTCACTGGGTTCGATTCTCAGCACCACATACAAATAAATGAATAAAATAAAGGTCCATCAACAACTAAAAATATATGTGTATATGAAGTTTTTTTAAAAAAATCAATACCAAATACCAAAGATCAACTAACAGAATATAATGTGGTTTCAGGGAAGGAGAAAATACCAAGGAAGGTTAAGAGAACTGCTTCTCATTTAACAAATCTTGTTCAAACTATTTAACACTTTAAACTATAGGCATATATAACACTGATTAAAAATATACATCTTGGGGCTGGGTTTGTGGCTCAGTGGTAGAGCATTCGCCTAGCACAGCGGGACTCAGGTTCGATCCTCAGCACCACATAAAAATGAAGGCATTGTGTTGTGTCTATCTACACCTAAAAAATAAATATTTAAAATATATATATATATATACACACACACATCTCAGGACTGGGGTTGTGGCTCAGTGGTAGAGCTCTTGCCTAGCACAAGTTAGGCACTGGTTCGATTCTCAGCTCCACATAAAAATATAAATAAATAAAGTTAAATATATGTGTATATATACATACATCTCAGAAATACAAGATACAAAATTGCATGTACATAATGATTAAAACAATTAGAAAATATTAACTTGAAAAAAGTTAACTCAAATAATTAACTGTTAGCTGACAGAATTAAGCAGAATTTTCTTCCATTATTTTCCAATCTCTAAGCAATACTTTTATATAGCTTTTAAAATTTTTAAGTAAGTTTTACGAAAGTGCGATTGGTTGGTAGTTTATATTCCTGTTTGCCTTTGCTTACAACACTTGCTCCCTGTTTGGATACTACCTAGAAAGTAGTATTCTTTCTCAGTACAGAACCTAGAACAGTGAAGACCTTTAATAAATATTTAATTTTAAAATGTTTAATTTTTTATAAAATTTTTAATAATTTTTAATAAAATTTAATAATTTTTAAAGAGAAAAGAAACTAATATACACAGAAAAGAAGAGCTTTCTTAAAGGAAAATATGATTTCTCATGAAATTTCATTTTTTCTACTTCAAGTTTTAAAATAATCTGCCTTTAACTTCTTTATAGAATACAGATGAACAAAATATTTTTCACGTCTTTACTAGATGATTACCTGAAGGATAAACTCAAAATTTATCTTAAAAATTCTTCATAAAACTTTGACGTTGGAAAGAATTTTATACTTTTTAAAAACAGATTTTAATTTTATTTTAAAATATAATTAGTGTACTATAATTAATTATAGTACACTAATTATAGTACACTAATTAACTGAATAAAAGGCCAAGACCTCTTTTCTTATCATACTCTGCATCAATATACTTTCAGTGACATTACCAAATAGCAATTTTTCTGGTTCCCAAAATACTTCAAAAAGTTGTGAAACAACAAAGGAAATAATTTAAAAGAAGCTATTGGAAACATCACAAACACCATTTGATTTTCATGAAGCAACTGGCTATAAAGCATAAAAAGCATTTTACCCATTAATCTGAAAACTACTAACCTAAAAAAGGCATATCACAAAAATTTTTAAATTAAAAGGATACTTCAAATTCCAATGAAATACCAACATAAAGATAAAAACTACTTATTACATCACATGTGAAACATTGCTTATTCATGAAAAAAAGGCCTAAAGGTGAAAGTTCTTTTTTTACTTCTGATTTTATTTTGCAATAAGAGAGTCTTTGAAAAACAATTTAAATTCATTAGAAAAAAGATATAATAATAAAAACTACCTTCAGCTGTACCACACAGCTAATGTTTGCAAAACATATATCCAATTTGTTTTCTTTACATACATTATTTACAAAAATAAAATACATAGGGCTGGGGATGTGGCTCAAGCGGTAGCGCTCTGGCCTAGCATGTGTGCGGCCCGGGTTCGATCCTCAGCACCACATACCAACAAAGATGTTGTGTCCGCCGAGAACTAAAAAATAAATATTAAAATTCTCTCTTAAAAAAAAATAAAATAAAATAAAATAAAATAAAATAAAATACATAAAATATTTCCTATGAGCTTTAATGGGTACGATATTCATTGTATAGATAAAACATTTATTTTACTAATCCTCTACTAATGGACACTTAGGTTATTCATAATTCTTTCAAAACTATAAACATTATATAATAAATAGTCATAAATCATTTGGGGAAAAATTATTAATATCTTTGCTAATCAGTTCCCCAAGAAATAAAAAGTACCTAATGCTAAAAATCTAACCACAGAAAATAAACCACATAAGACAAGAAGCCTGTACAATTGTAAGAAGGAAGAAAAAATGAGATTACAAAAAAATAAAATTGAGGTTATATAGCAAAGCCTCCTATCCTTTTCCCTACCAATCACATACATTCCTCAAATGTCTTTGTCAAGGTATGTTTCACATTTAGACATACTAATGTATAAATGTGTACTAATGTCCTCCTTGCATGGTTACAGTAGGCATGAATTACAGTTCCCACAGTTAAATTAGCACAAGTCCCCCCAAAACACAGTTCAAATTTCAGTCATCATAATATATTAACTGTAAAAGCTATGTGAAGAACAAATTTCTCTGCTAGTTCTTTCTTCAATCTATGAAGCACATCATCTTAACTGACCAAATCACTTCTTTCAAAACTGTACATGACTGATCATTTTGTATCTGCTATTTAGTTCATCCAGAGTAGTTGTGCAGTAAGTCCACAAAATATTTCATGAAAATTGATAATCAAACAAGAGAACAGCCCAACAAAGATGAAAATGCAACAAAGAAAAGTGATAATGTGGGACTTGGGTAGAGCGCTCAGTAGTAGAGTGCTTGCCTTGCATGTGTGAGGCCCTAGGTTCTAACCTCAGCACCACATAAAGATAAATAAATAAATAGAGGTACATGTCCATCTACAACTAAAAAAATTTAAAAAAAAAGAAAAGTGATAATGCTATATCTGGACTAAACATGAAGAGAGATTTAGAAGAAAACAACAGACTATGAGAATGCTGAATTGTTGATATATAGCTAGACCTTACTAAAGGTGGACTTCTCAACAAGACTGTAGCAAAAAAAAAAATCAATGTTTATAGCAGCTCAATCCACAAATAGCTAAGCTATGGAACCAAACTAGGTGCCCTTCAACAGATGAATAAATAGGTAAAGAAAATGTAGTATATATACAATGGAATATTACTCAGCCATAAAGAAGAATGGAATTATGGCATTTGCCAGTAAATGAATGGAACTGGAGACTATCACGATAAGTGAAATAAGCCAATCCCCCCCCAAAAAAAACAAAGGCCAAAATGTTCTCTCTGACATGAGGATGCTAACACACAATAAACGAGGGAGGAAGGGAGAATAGAAGCTCCTTAGATTAGACAAAGGGGAATGAATGGAAGGGAGGAGGGATGAGAATAGGAAAGACAGTAGAATGAATAGAACATAACTTTCTTATATTCACATATGAATACACTACCAGTGAAACTCTGCATCATGTACAACAAGAATGGGATCCTAATTAGAAAAAGTTATATTGCATATATGTATGTCAAATATACTCTATTGTCATGTATAGCTAAAAAGAAAAAATTAAATTAAAAAAATTAAAAAGATTGTGGCAAGAAGATGAAGGTAATAAAGAGAAAGAAGATGACCAGAGGAGGTGATGCTCACAAAAACAAATTTAAATTAAAGGGACTCTCGTGGGCTGGGGATGTGGCTCAAGTGGTAGCACGCTCGCCTGGCATGCGTGCGGATGCCGGCCAGGTTCGATGCTCAGCACCACATACAAAGATGTTGTGTCCGCCGAAAACTAAAAAATAAATATTTTTTTAAAAATTCTCTCTCTCTCTCTCTCTCTCTCTTAAAAAAAAAATTAAAGGGGCTCTCTCAGGTATTTCACAACACTGACAGCACAAAAAAAGAAAACTTGGAAACTGAGCCAAACTTAGCGAGATACTACAATTCACCAAGACATAGAAAAGATGCTCAATCCAAATTATTAGTTACACAATAAGAAAAGATAAGTACTGCCAGGCGCGGAAGAGCATGCCTGTAACCCCGGCGGATCTGGAGGCTGAGACTGGAGGATTGCTAGCTCAAAGCCAGCCTCAGGAATGGCGAGGCACTAAGTAACTCAGTGAGATCTTGTCTCTAAATAAACTACAAAAAAGAGCTGGGTATGTAGCTCAATGGCCAAGTGCCTCTGGGTTCAATCCCCCTCAAAAAAAAAACACTTTTTTTTTTGGCCTTATCAGTAGAATCTCCTTAGCTCTTCTATATTTAAAAAAGAAAAAGGAGAGCTGGGCACAATGGTGCATGCCTGCAATCCCAGCGGCTCAGGAGCCTGAGGCTGGAGGATCATGAGTTCAAAGCCCGCCTCAGCTACTATTCTTGATATATCAATTTTCTTAAAAAAAAAAATTTGTGTTATACATGGACACAATTTCTTTGTTTATTCACTTTTATGTGGTGTGGAGAGGCTCGAACCCAAAGCCTCACATGTGTGAGGCAAAGGCTCTGCCACTGAGCCACAACCCCAGCCCTCTGGATAGATTTTTAATAAACACTTGAATTCTGGAAATTTACAGTATTCTAGACAAATGTCAGTTTAACCACCGAAGACAACTGAGTTAACAAAGGTAAAATTTAAGAATTCATACAAATAAAGCACTGTTCTGATTCCTGGTTGCCATGAACTGAGAAACTTTCCTCCTACAGGCCCTTCCACCATGATGTTCTGCCTCCCCTTAGACTCAAAGAAATGAGGCCAACCAACCATGGACTGAAACCTCTGCCACTTCTTTTCACCTAACAGTGTGTTACCCCAATCATATGTTCACACAAGGGATTCACTTGAGATTTCTGGGAGATGGGAGAGGAAGAATAAAATTGTTTACCCTCCACAACTGCCTGGCAAACTTCAAAGACCAACAAAAATCTACCACAAAAACAAAGTTAAAAAAAAAAAAAAAGGCAAAATTAATGTGAGGAATGTCCACTGACCAGGCTTTGGCTCAAATGGAATTCAGTGACACAAAAAGGAGGGGAACAAAAAATTAAACAGGTCTTTTAGAAGCACAAAATATGGCAGTAAGAGACCAACTACAATGTGGAACTCAGATCCATTTTATGGACAGCTGAGTCTACCTTAGGGTGAAGCTAGTGCCTGAAACACATCCACTAGCAACCACAGGCGGAAGTCACTTGGAATCATGGAGAAAGTTTATTGTCATCATTTTACCAAGTTGATGGAAGGATCCCAACATTCACCTGAGGAACCAAAGACAATAGTCACTCACACCACGGAGTATATTCAGGACCTCTGCAGCCAGACTATCATTCATGCTTATCCCATCTACTCAGGAGGCTGAGGCAGGAGGATCACTAGTTTGAGTACAGCCTGAGCAACTTAGCCAGACCCTGTCTCAAAATTAAAATTTTCAAAAAGGGCTGGGGATGTGGCTCACTGGTAGAGCACCCATCACTGGGTTCAATCCGCCAGTACTGAGAACGGTTAGGGGAGAGGAAAGAGAACAAAGAAACTTTAAAGGCAAAACACACACACACACACACACACACACAAAGTACTACTACTACTACTACTTTTTTTTTTTTTTTGGTATTCAGTAATAAGATCAATATGTGTACATGTAGTCAGTAATAAAGGCAAACATTTTTTGACGTTCCCTAATGAAAATCCTGATTTTTTTTACTCCAGGTAAGATTTGAAATAAAGTTGGCTCTCCTATGCTTTTTCACAGGCATCACTGCTTTTTTACCAGTACCATTTGCTTTAATTTACCCACATACTGTAAATTACTCAGATATTTCCAACAGATTCTTCATTTTGGAAGGTACAGGTGTAAGGACTAAGGCTCCTTTTATGTTATTTTTTTGCAGTTGTGAAGTCAATCTACCAATGCTTTGTAATTGGTTATAATCTCTGCACAATCTGTAACATTATTTAAATTCAAAACTACATAACTGACTTCATCAAAATTTAAAACATTTGACCAAAAGGTATTTTCAAGAACATAAAAGGTAACTCATAGAATGGGAGAAAATATTTGCAAATCATATTTCTAATAAGGGATTAATATCCAGAATAAAAACTCCTATAAGTCAACAATTAAAAACAAATGATCCAATTAAAAAATGAGTAAAGAGCTTAAATAGACATTTCTCCAAATATACACCAATGACCAATATGTACATGAAAAGATGCTCAACATCATCAGTCATTAAGGAACTACAAATCAAAACCATAATGATACTAAGTCACACTCCCTAGGATGTCTACTAATTTAAAAAGATAACAAAAACTGAATAGGATATAGAGAAGATAGAGCTCTTGTGCATTGCTGGTGGGAATATAAAATGTTACACTTGGGGTGGAAACAAGTTTAGCAGTTCCTTAAAAAAAGTAAACATACAACTTATAACCATATGACCCTGCAATTTCATCCCTATGTAGAGAGCCAAAAGAACTGAAAGTAGAGCCAGCTCCAGTGGTACACACTTATAAATCCTAAGTACTAAGGAGGTCGAGTAAGGAGAATTGCAGGTTCAAGGTCAGTCTCAGCAACTTAATGAAAGCCTGTCTAAAAATAAAAACCTGGGGATGAAACTCGGTGTCAAAGTGCCTTTGGATTCAATACCAGTACAGGGATGGGGGAATTGAAAATAGAGACTCAAAAGAATATCTGTATACCAATGTTAATATCTCACAATAGCCAAAAGGTGGAAATAACTCACATGTCCTATCAATAAATGAATGTATAAACCAGATGCGGTATATACACAGCATTCAGCTAGAAACAGGAATGAAATTCAGCTACATGCTACAACATGGATGAACCCTGAAAACATTAACCTAAGTGAAATAAGGCATGAAAGGATTAATATATGATTCTATTTAATTCAGTTCCTACACAGGCAAATTCAGAGACAGAAAGTACAGCAGAGGTTACCAGGGTCTAGGCAAAAGGGGAATGAGGAGTTATTGTTTAATGGGTAGCGAGTTTGTTTGGGATGAGGAACAAGTTCTGGAAACAAACAGTGGTGAAGGTTGTATGAGATCATGAATATACTTAAGAACACTAATTATACACTTAAAAACCCTTAAATGATAACTTTCATGTTATGCATATTTTACCAAAATAATAAAATGGATTAGTAAACCATAAAAAAAAAATGTGTATACCCGAGTTTGGGAAAATTCAACAAAAATTCAAATAATGAGGATCGTGAGTTCAATGCCAGCCTTAGCAATTTATCAAGGCCCTAAGCAACTCAGTGAGACCCTGTCTCTAAATAAAAACACAAAAAATGGCTAGGGATGTGGCTTAGTGATTAAACATCCCTGAGTTCAATCCCTGGCATCTACCAAAAAAATTCAAATGAAATAATCCAGAAGTATCTTAATTATCCTAAAAAACATGAAGAGGCTCAAAACACAAAGTAACGATAAGGAAATAATCATTACTGATCTGATCAGTTTACATGAAAACATATATACTGAAATATCATATTGGGGCTGAGATGTGGTTCAGTGGTAGTGTACTCACAAAGAAGAAAAGGAGAGAAAGGGAGACAGAAAGAGATCACACTATAACTCATAAATATGTACATTTTTCATTCAAAAAGTATTTTTTCAGCCAAGCGCCTGTTATCCTAGTGGCTAGGGAGGCTGAGACAGGAAGATCAGGAGTTCAAAGCCAGCCTCAGCAACCTAGAGAGGCACTTAGCAACTCAGCAAGATCCTGTCTCTAAATAAAAAAATTAAAAGGTCTGGGGATGTAGCTCAGTGGTAAAGTGCCCTGAGTTCAATCCTCAATACTCATAATAATAATTAATTTTAAAGATGTAGTTGAGCCAGGTGTGGTGGCATGCACTTGTAGTCCTAGCTACTCAGGAGGTTAAGGCAGGAAGATCAGTTGAGACTAGGAGTTCAACGTAGGCAATTTAGTGGTTAAAAAAAAAAATGACATAGTTGAAAATACAATACTGCTTCTCTCGAGATACATAACATACATAAAAAATGCGTATTTATGTGTTAGTATGTTAAAATACTTTCAAAAAATATATACTAATTTTTAGAGAATATTTTACAACAATGTATTGTCAAATTAGCCCCTACATAAATTAAGAAAAACAGTAGGGTTTCTTAACTCTTAAAGGATAACTGCGAAGACTTAGTAAATATGAAAACTTTGAAGAGCTAAAAAATCCACCCGCAACTATTTTCACTTCTATAGGAAAATGCATAAATAATTACCATACTCCAGACAGAGGGACTAAAGACACTAAGATAAACAGTAAAGTCTACCCTTTCAGTTTAGCTTACCACAGCCAGGAACACAAGAGGCACTGGTAAAGAGTAGACATTTGGGGTATGTTTTCAAATCCTCAAAGTGACACAAATACATGAGGCAAGCAAGTCTTCTAAATTCCAAAGCAACCTACAACTGTCTTATCTTCTAATAAATTCTTCTATCACAAAAAGAATTGTCATGCAGTGCAGTTCTCTAAGATCTATCATTGTAACCTGCAGTCACATTCTATACTTACAAATTGGAAGCTGGAGATATGAACCAATATTATCTGACATTTAGAAGACATGGAAATGGAAGTAAAAGGGTGTAATTTAAAAAAATTTCTTTTTTTAAAATATTTATTGTTTTTTAGGTGTAGATGGACACAACACAATGAAAGCCTTTATTTTTATGTTGTGCTGAGGATCGAACCCGGGTCCCGCCCATGCTAGGCTCTACCACTGAGCCACAATCCCAGCCCCAAAAAGAAAAATTTCTTAAATTCTTATTTAAGAAAGAACTATGAATTTTTTTAAAGCAACCTATCACAATTATATAAACCAATGACTATAACCATATGGTTTTCTCAATCATCAAGCACATGGTGAATACCTAAGGAGTGCTTAAAACAGTGCAAAGTTAAAAAAAAAAAAAAAAAAAAAAAGTTTCACCCACAAGAAGATCTCAATCTAGTGGGGTAGTAAACCATTACACAGGAAACAATATCATGTGTATGAAAAATACTCAAATATAAAGGATGTAAATTAAGAGTCACAAGATTTCAGAGGAGATAAATAAGTGCTAGACAATACATCAAAAATTCCTGAGAAGACAGCAGGATTTTTGTTTGTTTTGTGGCACTGGAAACATTCTACCACTGATCCACATCCCCAATCCTTTTTAATTTTTGAGACAAAATTGGAGGTTTCAAACTTGTGATCCTCCTGCCTTAGCTTCTTCTCAAGTACCTGGGATTACAGGCATGCACCACAAAGGCTAGCAAAGGAAGTTAAGATTTTGGCAAAGACCAGAATAGACAGAATCAAATGAGAATAAATCTTTACAATCTAACTTCATCTTGTCTTGTCAACACCTTGTATACAATTATATACAATTATCAGAATAGATGTGAGGGGAGGAAAAAGTCATCCCAGATAATAGAAGTGACAGAAATATGACAAGAGCAAACCAATTATCCCCATAGGATGCTTACTGTGGAGAAGAGGTTAAAATTTTTAAGTAGGGACAATTGGTGTAGTGCACATTGGTAGTTCCGATAGTAGGGAGGCTGAGACAGGAGGATTTTAAATTTAAAGCCAGACTGAGCACAACACTAAGATCCTCTTTTAAATTAAAAAAAAAAGGAATATGTATCAAATTAAATTACATGGTGAAAAAAGGTGCCAAAATGCAAAGAATTTTTACATGACTTTCCCAAGTCCCCTATTTACACTGAGTACTCGATGTTCAAAGACATACCTAAGAATCATCACACCAAGGTTAACCTGTAAAAAGTGGCCACCCAAATTTAAACAAAGGTGCTAATTATACCCAAATCAGAAATCTACTAGTTCCAAGCCAGGCAAGATGGCCCACGCTTGTAATCTCAGTGACTCAGGAGGCTGAGGATGTCAAATCAAGGCCAGCTTCAGTAATTTATCAAGAACCTGGCTCATAATAAAAAATGGCCACATTCAGTAGCACACGCCTGTAATCCCAGCAACTCAGGAAGCTGAGACAGGAAGATCGCAAGTTCAAAGCGAGCCTCAGCAATTTAGTGAGACTGTGTCTCAAAATAAAACAAAGAGACTGGGGTTGTGGCTCAATGATTAAGCACCAAAGGGTTCAATCCTCAGTATCAAAAATAAATAAAAATAAGAAACCGAGGGCTAGGGACGTAGCTCAGTGGTAGAACATTCCTGGGTTCAAAAAAAAATCTAGCCTTTACATAAAAGGTCTTCTTCTTTCTTTTATATTTACTACTGAGTGCTTCATGGGTTCAAATAACTTTAATTTAGGACTAGGAAGCATTATTTATAATGCCTTAATAATAAATGTTGATATTTCTGGAATATTTGACTATTTACATAAACAACATCAGTCAAACAATGATTTATTCTATTGAAACTACAACTTAGCCAGGCACAGTGGCACATGCCTATAATCACAGCAGCTTCAGAGGCTGAAGCAGGAGGATCTTGAGTTCAAAGCCAGCCTCAGCAAAAGCGAGACACTAAGCAACAACTCAGAGAATCTGTCTCTAAAATTATCATTACTAGCTTTTTTCTGTCAGCTTTCTTTATTCATAGAGCACCAAGTTATCCCTTCTTTCAGTCAACATTTCTTCCCATGGATCAGAGGGCGGTTCTCAGTAGGCAGGCAACAGGGAGAAGTTCCACAATCTCAATTAACATCTTAATAAGCCCCTGCCAGTCACCTCTAAGCCCCTTAATCCTTATTTTGAAATCCATCAAAAAAATAAAGACAATCAAACTAGCAGCTGTAATGTATTGGGATGACTACTACAAAGTTCTTTATAGCAAAACAGAGGAGGAAGAATAAGGGCAGTGTTAGGGAAAGCTTCTAATACAGCTCAATTCCTGGGCTTAGTTTTGATTATAAAGATCTGATCAGGGGGCTGGGGTCATGGCTCAGCAGCAGAATGCTCACCTCACACATGCTGGGCCCTGGGTTTGATCCTCAGCACCACATAAAAATAAACAAAATAAAGATATTGTGTTCAACTACAACTAAAAAATAAATATTTTTTAATATAAAAGACCTGGTCAGGTAGTAAATATATTAGGCATAAAGAGGAATGAAATTATAGCATTTGCTGGTAATGAATGGAATTGGAGACTATCTTGTTAAGTGAAATGTTAAACCAATCCCAAAAAAACCAAAGGCCTAATGTTCTCTCTGATATGTGGATGCTGACTCACAATGGGAGGGGCTTCACCAGATTGAACAGGGAGAGTAGGGAGAAGAGAAAAGGAATGAGAATTGGAAAATAGAAAAGACAGTAGAATGACAGAATAACTTTCATACATTCATATATGAATATATGACCAGTGTATCTCCACATTATGTACAACTACAAAAATGAGAAGTTATATATACTCCATGTATGTATGATATGTCAAAATATATTCTGCTAGGGGGAGGAAGGATAGTAGAAAGAATCAGACATTATTACCCTACGTATGTATATAACCATACAACTGGTGGGATTCTACAACATATGTAACCAGAAGAACGAGAAATTATCCATTATAGATGATGCATCAAAGTGCATTCTACTGTCATGTTAACTAATTAAAACTATTTAAAAAAAAATACATTCTCTGTCATGTATAACCAAAAAGACTGGGTTCAATCCCCTGTACCACATAAAAATAAATAAAGATATTGTGTCCAACTAAAAAAATATTAAAAGAAAAAAATCTGGCCTGATAGTTCAAGGGAAAGATACATGCTAGTTCATTGATAAACATGCCTACCACTATGTCAACTGCTAGAAATAAACACACTGGCCCTAATTTCAAGACACTAGTAATTAATCTTGTTAGCAATTTCCTTCACAGAAAGAATGCTTCAAACCAATGTGATTCTGCAACCTGTACACTCAGAAAAATGAGAAATTATACCCCATTTGATTCAAATATATGATATGTCAAGATCATTATACTGTCATGTGTAACATACATACATACATAAATAAATAAATAAAAACAATGCTTCAATTTTAGTCTTAAAATTGAGAATCAGGGGCTGGAGTTGTAGCTCAAGCATGTGTGAGGCACTGGGTTCAATTCTCAGCACCACATACAAATAAATAAATAAATAAATGTATACTTAAAAAGAATCAAAAACAAAAAAAGAGGGAGAGCGACTCAGGCATGGTGGTGCACACCTGTAATTCCAGTGGCTCAGGAGGCTGAAACAGAAGGATCACAAGTTTAACTTGACAGCCCCAGCAACTTAGCAAGGCCCTGAGCAACTCAGCAAGGCCCAGTCTCTAAATATAAAAAAAGGGCTAGGGATGTGGCTTAGTGGTTAAGCACCCCTGGATTCAATCCCTAGTACCAAAGAGAACTAAAAATAAAAATTATTTCACCATGCATACACAAAAAAGTAAATATTGCACGAATTCTATTTATATAAGGTGTGAAAATAGTACAAGCAATCTATGGTGACAAAAGTCAGAATAACTGTAAGGGACAGTATCAACTGAGATAGGAAAGGAAGAAGTGTATTTGGATTCTGGAAATTTATATTTGACTTTGCATGGTGGTTACTTGGGCACACACCTAAAAATTCATCAAGCCATACAGTAAAATGTGTGCATTTTACTACATGTAAGTAATAAAGGAAGGGGGAGTTGAGTTGGGGGTATGACTCAGTACTAGAGCACTTGTCTAGCATATGTGAGGCTCTGGGTTCAATCCTCAGTACCACATTAAAAAATAAATGAAATAAAGGTATTGTATCCATCTACAATTAAAAAATTATATGTGTGTGTGTATATATATATACATACATATAAAAGAAGAAAGGGAGAACCTGTGGAGAAGTAAAACATTTCAAGATCAAGACTATAATCCTCCACTCCATTTGCAAAGACATGAGTTCAGGGAGAAACCAAATCACAGAAACTACCAGTTTGCCATGCTGAGCTTAGAAAGATTACTTTGGTAAAAATATAAAGAATAGATTGGCAAGGTACAGTCCAAGGTACATATGAAGGTCTAATCTAAGTTGATGACTTTACAGATGGAGAATAGAAGATAAGAAGGTATAAAGAGGTAGTATTGTAAATAAATTAAATATGAAAAAAAGAAAAGTATTTTAATTAATGGCCTGGTTTCTGGCTTGGGCCTGTGTAATTCATAAAGACATGAAACATATAAGAAAAGTTATAGAAAAATAAGTTGCATTTAGTTTTGGACTCTACTAAAATAATATAAAAAATATGTGGGCTGGGGCTGGGGCTTAGTGGCAGAGAGCTTGCCTAGCATGTGTAAGGCACTGGGTTCGATCCTTAGCACGCATACAAAAATAAATAAAGAAATGCTGTCCATTTACAACTAAAAAAAAAAACTTAAAATATGTTCCATTCAAAATGTAAAACTTTTTTTGTTTTCCCTTGTGGTGCTAGGGATGAAACCCAGCGCCCCACACGTTAGGCAAGCACTTTTAACACTGAGTTACACCTCCAACTTTGGAACATTTTTCTGTGAGACATTGTTTTCTGCCAAGTGTTCATTCAGGTAATCTCCTATTTCTTTTACTATTTAAATATATTTGCTTGGCAATCTTCTATCAATTTCAATTTGAATCTCTATAGTACCAGTGGTTCCACAAGTCAGCTTTTTTGTTTTGTTTTTGTCTTTGTTTTTGGTGGTGCTGGGGATTGATGCCAGGACCTTGTATATGCTATCAAGTTAGCATCTCTGACAAAGAATAACATCAGTCTATAAACCTCCACTCCACTCAGTGAAAGAGTTCATTTATAGATGCTTGCTAAACTAAAGAATCTCCAAACCAAATTTATTAATCTAACAACTGTTAGAAGGCTCCACAGCTTCCTACCACAGCTGCTCATCAAGAAATTCCAAAACCATATTTAAAGTAGAGCCAAAAATGACAGACATATTGAATGCAACTATTTTTAAAAGTAAAATACACATACAATTATAAGCCTTAAGATACATATGTACATACACACACACACACACACACACACACACACACACACCCCTAAGTTTCCACTAAATACAACCTAGTTTTTAGAAAAGATTGCTTTGATATCCAATTCACTCCTTCAACAAATGTGAATTGGTAGTTAATATTTGGTATGCACTACACAAGTACTAGGGACACACCAGTTAAGACAGATACATATGTCCTTACCCTCGTGGAGTTTTATAGTCTACTGGTATGTCATGAAAACTGCATTTCGAAACCCCAGTCTCTAATCACTGCAATGAAAACTGTCCTAAGTCTTAAACCAAAATCCAAATGATGGGCTGGGGATGTGGCTCAAGCGGTAACCTGCTCGCCTGGCATGGGGGGGGGGAGGGGGCTGGGTTCCATCCTCAGCACCACATAAAAAAATAAAATAAGGATGTTGTGTCCACCAAAAACTGAAAAATAAATATTAAAAAATTCTCTCTCTGTTTAAAAAAAAAATCCAAATGACCAGAGACCAAGCATAATGATTATTAAAAGACACTTTCAGAATAATTAACTGATAAAAGAAACAGAAGCTCTTGAAAACTAAAGAGAAGGAAAAAGTAGAGATACAAGAAACTTTACCTTGTGGACACCTTTTCTAAGAAGCTACCAGAAAATGAGCCCCACCAATATGGAATAAATAAATAAAGAGGAAACAAGGGATACAGAAAACGGGATATACAACTTACGACTTATCTGAATATATGTAGAAGACAGAAGCTTTTGAGGTTGAATTATAAAAATAGTTGCAAACAACAAAAAAAGGCAATTATTAAAAAAAGGAAATCAGGGCTGGGATTGTGGCTCAGCGGTAGAGCGTTCGCCTAGCATGTGCAAGGTCCTGGGTTCGATCCTCAGCACCACATAAAAATAAATAAATAAAATAAAGATAAAAAAATAAGGAAATTATGTAGGGAAAAGAAAAATAATCCTACCATATTAAATGGCTTAGCTTTGAAGAACATTTAAAAAGGTCTAATAATGTAAACACTGACACTAATTTAACCAAAATTATTATACATATATGTGTGTGTGTGTGTGTGTGTGTGTGTACACACACACACACACACACAAAGGATGAGGTAATGGGAAGATAGGAGGAATATATTTGTATGTTTGGTGAACTGGTAGAACATACAGCTAAATCCTCATGTTCAATAGTTGGAAGCCAATAAATAAGCCTTAAATGGACAAAAGTAGCAGAATAAGAATATTATTTTGAAATATATAAGCAAAGAGCAAACCAAGAAATTTAAAATATTTAAGGCACTGGCTGATGGAAGAAAGGAAAACTGGTGGAGGAGAGAGGAATTAAGGGTATGTACAACTATTTTCAGTAATAAGCCTTGTATTATTATTTGATTCTAAATTTTGGTCATCTATCACTGTGATAAAAACCAAATGAAGAAGTGGGGGAAGCATTAGCCATGAAGTATAAAAGAAAAAGGAGCTAGTAAAAAAAAAAAAAGAAGAAAAAAGAGGGCCTATGGATGAGTTTGATCCCCAGCACCATGTGGGGGGGGGGGGGCTTTTTACCCAGTAAGGCAGCCAAGTACTTGTGGCGGCTAGTCCCTATTCCAGCTACTCAGAGGCCAAGGCAGGAGGATCACCTAAGCCCAGGAGTTCAAGGACAATCTGGGAATCAAGGAGATACCCTCTAAGTTAAATGTACTAGGCACAGACTTGCCAGCAACTCAGGAGACTTGAGGCAATAGGATTAAAAGTTCAAAGCCAGTCCTGGCACCTAAGTAAGAGCCTGTCTCAAAATAAAAAGGGATGGAGAGGGGGGGCTGGGTTTGTAGCTCAGTTGGCAGAGCGCTCACCTAGCAAGTGTGAGGCACTGGGTTGGATCTTCAGCACCACATAAAAATAAAATAAAGGTATTGTATCCATCTACTATAAAAAATATTTTTTAGGGCTGGGGATGTGGCTCAAGTAGTAGCGCACTCGCCTAGCATGCGTGAGGCACTGGGTTCGATTCTCAGCACCACATAAAAACAAAATAAAGATATCGTGTCCACCTAAAACTAAAAAATAAATATTTTTTAAAAATATATATATTTAAAAAAAAAAAAAGGCTGGAGATATAGCTAAGGGGCAAAACACCTCTGGGTTTGATTCCTAGTACCACCAAAAAAAAAAAAAAAAAAAAAAAAAAAGCACTCTCATGTTCACATAAGCATAAAAGTTACTTTACTCCCATTCTATTATCTCAAGTATTTATGTTAGATATCAACTTTTAAATATTTGAAACAAGTCACAATATATAAAGCATATATTATATTTAAGACTAATATATTTTTAACTATTGTTCAAAACTTTTAGCAAAAACTTTTTTAAAGTTGCTGAAAAGGAAAATAATCTGAGACTCATGTTACTTAGTATATTCAACTCCTGTCTATATTCCATTTTTTAGTCCCAAACTTACAAACATTATACAAGTTTTCTACATCTCTTGACAAATTACACATTTATACATTCCCCCAACCATACAAAATTCATCAAGCATTTAATATACACTAGGCAATGCCAGCTACTCAGGAGGCTTAGGCAGGAGGATTCAAAGTTCTAGGCCAGCCCAGGCAATTTAGTGAGACCCTGTCTCAAAATAGGAAATTTAAAAAGGGCTTGGAATGTAGTTCAGTAGGAGAGCCCTCCTGGGTTCAATCCCCAGTATTGCAAACAAATAAGCAAGCACTGCACCTATCTTAGTACCAGGGATTCAGCAACACACCTGAAAATAAACATAATAATCATACAGAAAGGCTACAAACTAATATTCACTCAGAATATTACAAGAGTGACAGAAGAATACCACTTTATATAAGGTGATAAACAAGACCTCCTCAATGCATCTGAGCTGGGGCATCAGGTATGAAAATAAACTAGATGTGTGAAAATTTGTAAATAGTCTTTCCAAGCTGAAAGCAGCAAATGCAAAGGTGGCAAGCCACAATTATGTTCCAAAATGAAAAAGAAAGCTAATGTGGCTAGTATAAAGAAGACAAAAGGGAAATTACTGATTGAGGTTGGAATTTTAAGCAGGAGCCAAGTAATTTAGGCTTGTAGACCACTACAAAGATTATATTTTTTTCCCTAACACAATAATAAGCTTTAAAGAAAGGATAGAAGATCTGGTTTGGATTATAAGAGCATACTACAGTGTGACATTATAAACCCACTATATGGTCTTAGCAAAGATGACATGAGCTGGGACTAGAGTAGAAGCAATGAAGATGAGCAACAGAAGTTAAAA
Organism: Urocitellus parryii; assembly: GCF_045843805.1. Taxonomy (NCBI): domain Eukaryota; kingdom Metazoa; phylum Chordata; class Mammalia; order Rodentia; family Sciuridae; genus Urocitellus; species Urocitellus parryii. Next base: position 148,890,893 of record NC_135537.1, read on the forward strand.
GACTGCCCCCCAGGGCTGGGTTGTGACACAGTGGTAGAGTGCTCGCCTAGCATGCATGAGGTACTAGGTTCGCTCCTCAGCACCACATACATATAAAATAAAGATATTGTGTTCACCTAAAACTAAAAAATAAACATTAACCAAAAAAAAAAAAAAGACTGGCCCCCAAAGTAACAGGATCTGGTGACAGATTCAAACTGGAGATAAGGAAATAGGTTAGAGAGTAAAAAACTGAGATGTCTCCAGATTTTTGGCTTAAGCAACTAGGTTGGAATAGTGGTGACATTTACTGTCACGGGTAAGACTAGTGGAGCCCTATCTTGATAGAAGAATCCTTTTCACAAAGGAATTTCTACAGAATCTCATATATTATCAAAAAACAACCACAATGAATGAATGTTACAAGGCTTTTTCCAAAGGGGTAAGATACTTGAACAACCTAACTTCTTTATAGAAATGAAAGAGAACTATCTCTGTAAAACCTTATTTAGTATACCTTTGCTTTTAATGCAGTCCAGTATCAAGAAACATGTTATAGAAAGGTTTTAAAATATCAATTTTTCCCAAATCTCATTCATAAGATAGTGACGAACTTGAGAATTTCCTAAAATAAAGAGTCTTGGTGGGGCTGGGAATGTGGCTCAAGTGATATCGTGTTCGCCTAGCATGCATGAGGCATTGGGTTCAATTCTCAGCACCACATAAAAATAAAATAAAGATATTTAAAAAAAAAGTCTTGGGTTAATGAGTACAAAATCCCTAATAAAGAGGGATGGTAAGAAAAGGCCTTGAATACCCATCATTTTTGAACAGGTAGGTGTTGAATTGATAAGTTTCTAACTATAATAGTATATTCTCAAAAACACAGTTTTATCAGGCTTTTTTGTCAATAATTAAATATCCATCACTAACCTCCATGAGCTCCCAATTATTAAATGAGAAGAACTTACTGGCATGCAGAAAAGAATTAAGTACCTCAATTTAACCACAAATATCATGAGGCCCAAAAGGCAAAAATAGAAACAAAAATAAGCCCTCTAAAGAGAAGCCACACTTCCTGGATACAGTATGAAAATAACTGTCAGTCCCATCCTTGTCTTTTCAGCACCACTACGAGAAAACTAACTTTTAATTAATAAATAAAATCCACCACTGCAGCTGTTTAAAATTAAAACTTCTAATCCAAACTGTCAACTTCAATTTCTACTGCTCAAAAAACAGATTTTCTATAGTCATAGAAATAATACTTATCAGTACCCTAATAATAATAATTACTTTTCTGCAACCAAGTCAAAAATCTTCCAAGTGCCAAAAATCTTCCCTTTCTCCTGTGAAAATATCTGGCTACTGGTTGGGCATCACAATCCCAACTCACTCGAAATTGCACATTTTTATGGAAAGCAACCCTGAGGGTTGCCACTGTAAAGTCTCATTTAAGCACAAAGACAATGAACAACAAAAACAAACAAAAGCTGTCCAGTTTGGTAAGTGGGACTAATAAGCAACTGATGTCATCTCATCCTGCTCATCCCCCAAAATCCAGTGTTCACTGGTGTATTTGTCACTGACTCTCCAAATGTAAAAACTGGAGATTATAAAGAATGGCACCTACCTAACTACATATGAGCAGACCAATTTAAAAAATACTCATTTTTCTCCTTTACAAGTAATAAGAACAGGCCAGGATCTATTCTAAATGTTAGAAAGTTATTGGTGAATTTAATAAATTCAGATGAAGAAAAATAAAGGCTTAATGACAGAATAAATAATGCTGTGAAACTCAGTTTTCATTCAGAGGCTGATATTATGCTAAACTAGCTTAGCTAACATCATAGTAAGTATTAAACTAAGGAAATTATAATGGTAATAATCAGAAACTTGGTGAAGAAAATCTTGGTTAGGGAGTCAGTGTTTTAATGCATCCTAGGGTTGGTGGATAAGCAAAATAATTTTTCTTTTTTTTTATTTTTTTTTTAGTTGTAGATGGACAATGCCTTCATTTTGTTTATTTAGTTTTATGTGGTACTGAGGATCGAACCCAGGGCCTCACACATGACAGGCAAGTGCTCTACCACTGAGCTACAACCCCAGCCCGCAAAATAATTTTTCTAACAGCAAATACAACCACCTATAAGGGACCAGGAAATTCTTTAACCTGTCATTTTTGAGCACATATTATGAAATGAGTACAGCACTAGGGGCACTTCCAAGACAGATACCCAAACCTAACTCTGTATTCCCATAGCATTTCCTTTTAAGGCACTAAGGCACTTAATATACCACAAGTTAATCATTTATAAATGACATGCATATAGACTACTTTTAAATAGTTTGTGTCCATTATTAAACATACTCAAATTAGAACTTCAGATCAAAGTTCTAATATTTTATTACCACTATTTATGGAGAGTCTTGTATATACTTTAAGGTATACATGGAGATCATTGACCCAGGATATATGATCCTAGAGAAAGGGACTTATTCTTATCTGTTTCATCTATGCCTAATTCATAACCAGAGTTCAGTAAAAACTTGCTGAATAAATGAGCAAAGGAACAATCAAAATATAAATCCACAATATAACTTTCTGACACACTACAGTTCATCAGCCCACTACTTAGCCCAAAATAAGTGCCAAATTCTAATTAAAGAAGGGGATTAGAAGGGCTGGGGCTCTAGCTCAGTGGCAGAGCCCTTGCCTTATGAGGCACTAGGTTCAATTCTCAGCACTACATAAAAATAAACAAATAAAATAAAAGGATGCTGTCCATCTAAAAAAAAAAAAAAAAGGAAATTAGAAAAATTTATCCACTATACTTTATTACCACAATTGAAAAGTCAAGAACCATATAATTCAGAAAGCGTGTGAATGCACGCACTCTTATAATTTTATTTCCAGAGGATAAAAGGAAGGAGAGAACTAGAGAAGATTTTTTAAGATTTGAGTCCTGAAATGCTAAACAAACTGCAACTCACCTTTCTTTCAATACTTTTTGTTATTTGTATTATGTGGTACAGGGGCACTTTACCACTGAGCTACATCCCCAACCCAGGTGTTGTTTTGTTTTGTGAAATAGGTTCTTGCTAAATTGCTGAAGCCTCAAACTTGTAATCCTCCTGCTTTAGCCTCCCAAATCACTAGGATTACAATTCTGCATCACTGTGCCCAGCACAATGTTTTTTAATGCTATGTTCCTAGAACTTAAAATATAAGAATACACAGGGAGCCAGGAGGATAAGTTTAAGGCCAGTTTGGGAAATTTAGTAAGATTCTGTCTCAAAAAAAGGGGGAGGGTAAGAGATGGGGGAAGTAGGGGATAAGATGTAGTTCAGTGGTAACATACCCCTGGGTTCAATCCCCAGTACTGGAAAAAAAAAAAATGTACAAGCTATAAACCAAGCATGATGACACAATCTGGTACTCCCAGATACTTGGGAGGGTATAATAGAAGGATCACAAGTTTGGGGTCAGCCTGGGCAAATCAGCAAGACTCTAGCTCAAACTGAATTTTTCTTAAAAGGGCTGGGATTGTAGTTCAGTGGCAGGGCTCTTGAGGCCCAAGTTCAAGATCCAGTACCCCCGCCCCCAAAAAAGCAACAAACAGATGCAATAAGAGAAGTGAAATGAAGAATATAGCTGCTAAAATTCTCAGCATCAACGAAATACAATAGGCATACTTCTCTAGAAATCGCATGCACTAACAAGAGTCAAGTCTTCCTTTATGCTCTACTCAAGATATGAACCCAAAATAAAAAGCTACCACTTACACATCTCCTTAAAAATGTTTAAAGGTATACTTTCAGACAACATGTTAAGGTTTATGTAACTGACATACAGTCTACCTAAAATAGGTTACAAATCCAATCTTCCTAATTTCTAGAGCTTCTCAAATGTAAATGAGTCACTAGGCATCCTTTCACTCAGATCCAGAGTTATCTGTCATTAACATAAGACTTCATTTCTAAGGTCCTCTTTGCAAGATAAATTGCCTACAATTCCATGTTTGTTTGTGATAATACTCATTGGAGTGTATTTTTAATGCTATTTAATTATGAACAAGCAATAGTATTCAATCATTTAGTTAGAGCCAAGGGACAAATATTTCAGTAGTTTCATCGAGCTCATTTTTTACTTGTATAATGATTCACATAGTTCACATTAGAGTAATGTGAAATGACAAATCCTATTTCCCACTCACCTTATACACTATAAACAAATGAAACTAAGTGATGCAGATTTTAGTATTTACGTAGATTATTCAACTGCCAATAAAAGGTTTTCAGATCATTTTTTAGTTTCATCAAAAGCTCTCTAAGTTGAGAGTGGTAGCAGGAAGCCGCTTGGGAGGTTGAGGCAGGAGAATCCTTCAGTTCAGGATATCAAAACAAAAGGGGCTGGGGTTGTGGTTCAGCGGTAGAATGCAGCGGTAGAGTCCCACATGCGAGGGACCCTGGGTTCGATCCTCAGCACCACGTAAAAAATAAATGAGTGAAATAAAGGTATTGTGAATAAATATTTAAAAAAATAAAATAAAAGTGACCCTTTAAAAAAAATTAAAAAGGCCCTGGGGTTGTGGCTCAGCAGTAGAGCACTCACCTAGTGCCTAGCACGTGTGAGGCGATGGGTTCAATCCTCAGTACCACACAAGATATTGTGTCCAACTACAACTAAAAAAAATATTTTAAAAAAATCTCTATAAACAACTTCTGTAACCTTTCTGAAATTCTACATTAAAGTCCCACATTTACTTGAGTAAACAGCACATATTTAAAAGTTACCTACTTTAAAAAAATAAAAAGAAAAAGGCTCCTTGTTTACATTTAGAAATGCTACTTTGTAGCCCACCAAGGTGGTATATACCTGTAATCCCAGCTAATTCTGAGGATGAGGCAGAAAGATTGAAAATTCTAAACCAGCCTGGGCAATTTAGCAAGACCCTGTCCCAAATTTAAATAAAAAAGAACAGGGATATAGCTCAATGGTAGAGCTTCTCCCTAACATGGACAAGGCCCTGAGTCCAATAACCAGAACTGAAAAAAAAAAAAAAGAAAGATGATGATGAAATGCTACTTTATCAACTTGTTCTTCTTTTTTGCTTTAATTTTCCTCTATAGCAAAACTGATAAAAAGCATTCAATCTTTACAAACAAGGTTTTAACAAATAATCTGTTCAAATACATGTTTTAAAATTCAACAGAAAGAGGGGCTGGGGGTGGAGCTCAGCAGTACAGTGCTCCTCAAATGCATAAGGCACTGGGTTTGATCCTCAGCACCACATAAAAATTAAAAAATAGATTATATTGTGTCCATCTACAACTAAAAAAATTTTTTTAAATTCAACAGAAACTACATAATAAATTAAACAAAAACCTCAGTTAAATAAGTTTAGAATGCATCACTAACTTCGTTTACACTTAAAAATACAGACTTTTGTTTTATATAATTAAGCAAGCTTCAGTTGGGTAAAACTTAACTTTAGAATTTTTTAATGCCAGGTGCATCAATAGCATTCACACCCTCAAACTTTAGAAACACTTCTGAACCTTAAAGCTGTAAGTCAGTTTGACTGATGTCCTCTTCCATGTAAGCCATTGCCTAATTGAGGCCAGACCTGTCAGGCTCAACAGCATCCCGGAAATGACTAGCCTACTAGAGCTGGAAACACATCAAGAATTTGGAATATTTCTCATATTGAGGCAGGGGGGAAAAAAAAAGTTCAAGTGAGATTGTGCTTAAGAACAATCATTATACTGTTCTGTAGGGCAAAAAAAGATATAAAAGGCATATTTTTTGTTATTGTGTTAAGTCCACAACAAATACATCTAAAATTCTGCATGTTATTATCTTGTGATGGTCCATTGAACTTATCCCTCATATATATATTCTAATTTTTGAATGCCTTTTAATCTGATTTTCATTTTATATCCTTAGCTACTAAAACCACCTGGAGCATGGCCGGTTTCTTGACTTAGAAACCTGTTAGTAATAATGCCTAGCACCTAATCTACTTAATGTTCACTTCTTACCAAGAAAATCCATTAAACGTCGTAAAGAAATACAAGGCACACACGTATACACACACTCGAATCCCAGTCATGAAAAATTAAGTCACATTCCGGCCATAAACTGTGCAACAGACACTTCCAGTTAGCGTGTGCTTTAGTGATCATGGACAGCGGTATCAGAGTAAGTGGTAGGGGGTTGGGGCTGTTAACAACACACTGTGTATCAAAGCCAATAGCAGCAGGCCAAGACTGGCAGCAAGGCCAGTGTCTAAAGCGAGCTATACCACAGTATCACAATGCTGGATTTCCGAATGCCATTTAGAGGGTGAGGGGGATTAGACTGGGAATCAAGTGCAGTTAAAAAAAAAAACACACACACACACAAAACTCAAACGTTTGAAGAGATGAAACCTAAGACAAGGTCTTGTGGCAACACCAGCTGTCCAGTCTCATCTCACCTCAAACACAACTTCATTTCAGGTCCTTCTTATCAAAGTCAGCCGCTCAAGGATGAGAGATGGCAGGAGTGGATGGCCATAGTTCTCAAAGAGACAGGCAAAGGCCCTTAGAAAAAAGCAGACTCCCCAATAGGAAGGGAGTTCTAGCAGCAAAGAGCGCTTTGCAGCCGCCTCGAGTCTCTCCTTCCAGCCAAAGCTGTTAGGAACGAGCTTAGGATATTGCTGGAGGTTTTTATAAAGGAGTGATATGAAAAAAAAAATGGCAGTGAAGGATGAAGGGGGCTGCAAGGGTTGGGAGCTACCCAAGAAAAGGGGGAAGAGGAGGTCTTAACTGGACACAGCCAGGATGAACAACGCCACCAGTAAGCACAGGCACTGCCTTGCAAGCCCTGGATACCCCTCTCTCTGGGAAAGCTTCGCCCGTTCCATAAGGTCCCAATTCCCAAACACAGCTTCCCACCCAACCTCTCTCCCCGACAATATTCCCCCTGCCGGCCTCCTCTGCCTTCCGCCTCAGGCGCTCCACGCCCTCAACCTCCTCTCCCTCCCCTGGTCACCCACCCCCCGGGCAGCCCGTCGCCGGCCTCCCCAGGAGCTCGCCCAGACCCCTCCCCCCTCACCTCTCCTCAGCGCCTCCTCGTAGCTGAGGAATCCGATCCGTGACTCCTTGGCGCCCATGCTCCCCTCATCCCCTCGGCCGGGGGTCGGAGCCTGATCTCGCCCCCACCCCCCGCCCGCCTTCTCCTCGGCGTCCTGGGGTGACGGTGTTGGCGTCCCCCGACCCCCTCCTCCCCCAACACTAACAAGTGCGGCTACTGCCCCGGCGGCTCCTCCCGGCCGCCGCCACCGCTTCCATGCCGAATCACGTGACCCGCTCCCACCCCGCCCCCTTCCCTTCCCTCCTACTCCGCCCTTCTCCTCTCTCCTCCCTTCCTTTCCCTCTTCACGCCTTCTTCCCGCCCCTCGGCCCCCCTCCCGCCAGCCCCGCCGAGGGTCACCTGACCCGAGGCCGGGGATTGTTCCGGGTAATGGCCGCCCGGGGCCACACTCCGCCCCGCCCCACGCCAACCGCGCGCAGGAGCGCAAGGGCGGGGCCGCCCCACCGCACGTAACGCATCATCGTCTTCCCGCCAATCCCAGGGCGCGAGGCCCGAGGGGGCGTCTCCGATGGAAGGAGAGAAGTGACTTCCGGGGCGCTCGGGGACTATCCCCGTCGCCCTCGCGTTCTGGGCTCCATGGCCCGAGTACCGACTGTTGGTGCATCTTCGGCTGCGACCCACTATGGAAGACGGGAGGGATCTTGGGGAGCGGGGGTCTGAGGGGTGCGGTTCGTCAGAGAAAAGAATGGGCAGGCAAAGAACTCCTAACGTTTAGGGGGTTTTTTGACTGGAAGTTGTGAAAGGAAAGAAGACTCTCAAGGCTTTCCTCTGACGAAAGAACTCATTCCCAGTGGGGAGATCCCTAAAGAAAGCAAATCTTGTAACAAAGTGGAGAGCGCGCCTTCCTTTCCGTGTCATCTCCCCCGCCCGCCCGGCTGCCTTGGCTTTCCTTTTACATCCGCAGGTCCGAGCACTGGTCCCCCCACTCCAGCTTCTGGGCTCCGAGCCTGCCCCTCTCTTGTTCTTTGGGAACCGCTCTGCCAAAGGCTTATCCTGCTTCATTGGAGAGTCGCCCTCCTCCAGGAGTGACAGTTCTAGGGTGGAGTGACTTGCAATTTTTTTTTAATGGTAAAATATATGTAACGATGTACCATTTTGGTCATTTTCTTGTGAATTCAGTGATATGACTTGTATTTACATCATGCAGCTGTTAACCTCATCCATCCTTGGGCCTTTTCTTCATCTTGCAGGACTGAAAGTTATATTCCCCTGAACAAATAATTCTCCATCATCCCCCACACCAGTTCATGGCCACCACTCTCCTTTGTCTCTATTAATCTGACTACTCGAGTATTTCCTATGAATGGAACTATATTTCCCCTTTTGTGCCTGACTTATTTCACTTGGCAATTCCCAGGCTCATCTTGTAGCACATGTCAAACTTTCCCAGGTTTACCATATGCTCCAACAATTCCACTTACGGATATATACCCCAAGGAATTCAAAGAAGGGAATCTGCACCCATGTTTATGCACAGTAGCCAAGAGAGGAAAACAACGGAAGTGTCATGAATGTGTAGACAAAATGTAACATATAAATACAATGGCATATTACAATATAAAGCTTCTGGTTAGGAAACAACATTGAAAAATGACCATCTGGATTAGATTTGATTCAACGTGCCAACTAGGTAATTTAGGGCCAGCAAAAGGATTCTAGTTCCTAAAGCCAACAGATTATTAAATGCCCTGCCAGGGAAAGAAGGTAATATTCTGTTCCTCACCTTTCCTGGCAGACCAGATCAGCAGCGTGGCATTAGTCACAACGCTGCCCTTTCCAGTTTACTGTGAGGCAGTTAATTTTAAGACCTACGATTAGCTGCATTGCTGAAAGGCCATGAATCAGAGGGTTGGGAATGTATTTCAGAGCCTTTAATTTCCAGGTCATCAGTTCGGTGTAGACAGCCCACAGTCTTCAGACAAAACAACTCAGTCATCTTCAGTCTACACAGTATGGGTGCTGAGTTAGATTATCATAATTAATGGGAAGTGAATCTAGAGGAAAAGTGTAACAAGAGAAAAGACTCCTCGAGAGTTTAGTTACAATGTGCTGGAAGCATTATTACTGCCCTAAACAATCAGTACATAAAAATGACCTTGCTGTATGAAGGTTTGACTTGGGTGTTTAGCTACTCAATTGTTGAAGCAACTTATTTTCTCTTGTGACACTCACCCACTTGCAAGGTAAGACTAATATTGGAATTTATCTCATGCGATAATAAATTATTACAAAACACTCAGGAAATAGTAGAGTAAAACTTTATAATGTAAGATTCAGAGTAGTACAAACACTTGGGAACTTTTAAAATTTCATACTTAAGTTTCGGGTCTGGCTTCCTCTAGGGCTATAAAAATTTTCACTCCATCACAGAATTTATCATGGATTAAAAATTATGAGTTGAGATAGCAAACTAAGAAATGCTTTTTCTCTCCTTTGTCTAAGTTAAATTAAGCATATTATTAAAGGCAGTGAGGCAGGTAGTTTTATCTGATGGGAATTTAAGATGTTAGGCTAGGATCAAAATCTGCATTTTGATTTGTATTACACAGAATCAGGAATCTAATGTTAAACATTCCTTTATAAAATTGATACAGCACTTAAGTTTGATGATGTAGAAAATCTAAAGTCTACTTGTCATGCTAAAAAGAATTCTATTAATCATTTAGTTTGTTCAGTTTCACTTAATCCATAGAAGAGTTGGCTGGCCACCTCACTTGGAGCATTTGGTTGTACTTAGGAAACCATTGCTTTAACTATAATTACATGCCTGTGAAAGGGTTGTGCATACAAAGATTTAAAGCATGGCAGATTGCTATGTAATTTCTACTTCCAGTTGGGCAACCTAAATGACGGTGTTCCTCAGTTTATGCTCCCAGAGAAATGACATAAGAATAGGACAGTCATTTTAGAACTTGCCAAAGAAGCTTAGCCAAGCTAGAGATAGGGAAGCCAATAGAATAAAGAAGCGTGGAATGGCACCTGATCTCTGTATAACTTTTTAGTTTGTTTGTTTGTTTGTTTTTGTACTGGAGATTGAATGCAGGGACACTCAACCACTGAACCACATCCCCAGCCCAATTTTGTATTTTTATTTAGAGACAGGGTCTGAGTTGCTTAGCACCTTGCTTTTGCTAAAGTTGGCTTTGAACTCACAATCCTCCTGAAGCCTCCTGAGCCGCTGGGATTACAGGCATGTACCACTGCACCTGGCCTGCCCTATGTATAACTTGATTGCTGCAACATGAGGCCAACACTCTATCAAAGTGTGACTATACAGTAAGAGAACTAATTTTCCAGTATTAGGGACTTGTTACCTTATAATGGCACATAATGAAGATGTAGTCTCTTAATGTTTTTATTTGCACTGAAGAATGTTGACTTGCCAGGTGCAGTGGCATATACTTGTAATCCCAGTTACTAGCGAGTCTAAAGCCAGAGAGTCACAAGTTTGAGGCAATTTAGTGGGATGCTGTCTTAAAAAAAATATTTTAAAGGACTAGGGATAGAGCTCATTGGCAGAGTGCCCCTGGGTTCAATCCTAAGTATCACAAACAATAACTTCAAACTATTTTTATGCAAATAACACATGCTCATTTTAAAAATTTCCATCAGTAGTCAAGTGTTTATATATAAAAGATCTCATAGAGGTAAGTGTATCATTCCAATTTTCATGACTACACTCATGATATTTTCCATGCATATAAAATATACAAATGTACTTCCTTTTTTAACATACTTTTTCATGGTCTATATATTCTCATCTAAAGTTCCTTTATTTCACTCACCTGTAAATCATAACTGCTTTTTATGTAAATCTACCTTATTCTTTATCATATGTATATTATGCCATTGCATGCATTTTATAGTCATCTATTGAATATTAGATTGTTTCAATGTTTAAGTATTACATTCTAGACAAATAAAATCTTTAATAAATATCCTGCAATAACTATCCTTGTTTTCATATGTAAGGCTATCTATAAACAGACTTTCCAGAAATAAAATTGCATCCCCAGCCCTCACCTTTAAACCTTTTGATAGATATTGCCAAATTGCTTGCCTAAAATGTGGGACCAAGTGTATTCTAATAAAGAGTATCTTCAACCACACCAGGCAACCACATCTTGTGTGGTGCCAGCTGCATCCTGGAGTCACAATGGTGTAAACATACTAAACAGATTTGGCCACGTTGCTCACCTGGTCACGGGGGCTGCTTTCTGAAAAAGTGGATATTGTCACTATCAATGACGCTTTATTGACATTAACTATATAGTCTACATGTTCCAGTATGATTCCACTCAGAGCAAATTCAGTGACACAGTTAAGTCTGAGAACAGGAAGCTTGTCATCAATAGAAACTCCATCTTCATCTTCCAGGAGCAAGATTCTGTGCTGATACTGAATATGCTGTGGAATCCACTGGGGTCGTCAGTACATGGAGAAGGCTTAGGTTCATTTGAAGGGCAGTGCCAAATGGCCATCATCTCTGCCCCTTCTATTGATGCCCCTTTGTTTTTGATAGATGTAAACCATGAGAAGTATGACTCTCTCAAGATCAGTAGCAATTAATTCTGTGCCATAACTTCTTAGCCACCTGACCATGGTCATCCAAAACAGTTTTGGCCTTGTAGAGGAACTCATGATCACCATCCATACCGTCGCTGCCACTCAGACCACTGATGGCCCTCTGGGAAACTGGGGTGTGATGGCTATTTCGGTGCCCAGAACATAGCTGAGTCTATCAGAGCTACCAATGTTTTGAGCAAGGTCATCCCTGAACCAAATAGGAAGCTTACCAGAATACCTTCCATGTGCCTACCCACAATGTGTCAGACTTTAATCTGACCTACAGTGTAAGAAAGCTGCCAATTACAATGACATCAAGAAGGTGGTGAAGCAAGCATCAGAGGGCCTACTCAAGGGGCCTAGGTTGTCTCCCATGACAGTAACAATGACACCTAGTCTTTTACTTCAGATGCTGGGGATGACCTTGCCTTCAATGACCACTTTGTAAAGCTCATTTCTTGGTATGGCAATAAATTTGGCTATGGCAACAGGGTACTGGACTTTATGGTCCATGTGGCCTCCAAGGAGTAAGGGCCCCTGGACCAGCCACCCCAGCAAGAACACAAGAAATAGAGAGGCCTTTAGCTATTAGGGAGTCCCTGCCCCTAATCCAGTTCCCCAACACACTAAGAATTTGCCCTTCTCCCAGTTTCTATCCCAGACCCCCTAAAGAAGGGAAAGGCCTAAGGGAGCCCAAGTACACACTGCACCCGCCCCCCAAAAAAGAGTATCTCAGCAAGCCAATTTTGCTTCATGCTTACTAACATTAACACCAATTTAAGCAAAATTTTTTATATTACCCTTTACCTACTATTAATCCTACTAACAAAGAATTGAACTCCTGCTTTTCTAGACATGCAGTTCATTTTCAATTTAAACCCGGACAAATATTAGAATAATGACTTCATTCTCTGAATTGCAATTAAAAACATTTCGACTTTCTTTTTGAAATTGGCAACATTTCAACAGGGCCCGTCCCCTAAAAGCTTTAAGATTCAAAAGACTCTTAAACTAAGAATAGGAAAGAAGTAGGAACCTTCACCATATACCTACTATAGAGGTTCTCTTTTCCTGTTTTACCGCAACCTATGCTTAGCAAACAATTTACACTGCCCACTAATCCTATGAGTAATTTTTTTTTTGGGGGGTAGGACGGTGAACCCAGTCCCTCACACCTGAGTCCTCTACCACTGAGCTACACTCACAGCTCCACCACCACCTCCCCCGCCACCCCCCTTTTTTTTTTGAGACAGGATCTCACTAAATTGCCCAGGCTGGCCTCAAATGCAATTATGTAATCCATAATCCTCCTGCCTCAGCCTCTCAAGTAAGTAGGATTACAGGCATACCTGGCTAAACATTTAATCTTTGTAACATTCCCTTATACTGGAAAGAGCGGAGGAAGAGAGGCAGGAACCAGAAAAAAAAAAAAAGACTAAAACTCCTATATTTCCCTGCCTATGCACAAGTATTTAATAGTAATTGTGGTATTTTGTTTAATGTTTTATACTTTAATTTCATTTATCATTTTTTATATGATGCTGAGGATCAAACCCAGTGCTTCACACATGCAAGGGAAGCACTGTACCTCTGAGCTACAAACACAACCCCATAATTTAAAAACTCTTAGGGATTTACAGCAAAAGTGAGGATGGGGCATGGGCTGGAATTGTGGCTCAGAGGAAAAGCGCTCACCTAGCAGGTGCAAGGCCCTGGGTTTGATCCTCAGCACCACATAAAAATAAATAAATAAAATAAAGATATTGTGTCCAACTACAACTAAAAAAAAGAGTAAATATTTTTTAAAAAAAGAAGTGAGGATGGGGCAAATTATTAGTCTGTAAAGGACTTAGGAAATGAAGCTACATATATAACATGTGATTTGTATCTTAGATAGAGGCAAAACATTTTGTTTGATGTCACTGATCCAACAATTACCGTCTTTGAAAATCCTAGTTTCTTCCAAATGAATTTAAAAGCTATAAAATAACATTTGCGTGCGCGCGCGCACACACACACACACACACACAAATGTTGGCAACTCTGTTCAGTCACTGGTACTCTGGCAGCAGGGGTATCTGATGTGGGTTTTTAAAAAAGGGAAGGAAATTCATATAAAAAAGAAGAAGTTGGCAAGTCCCTCACACCTATTTAACATTCCCCCATTGCTCTAACATTTAGTATAAATATTGGAAATAGCTCATCTTTGTGTGTGTGTGTGTGTGTGTGTGTGTGTGTGTGTGTTGCTGCAGATTGAACCCAAGCCTTGTTCATACTAGGCAAATTCACTACCACTGAGCCACATCCCTAGCCCTCATCTTAATTATTTTAAAAACACTTTTCGTGTGCTAATCTCTAGTGAATACAAATAAAGTTTTTTTAAAAAATCTCTGGGAAGTACTATGATCAAGTCAAATGTATTATGGGAATCAATAATAGGGAGAAATATTAGGCCAACCTGAAGGAGTCGGGTGAGGGAGGGAAGCCAGGGGAATGTGAGTTTTGAAGAATAAATATGAAATTAGCTGTTCATTCATGCCAACAAATACAAAGCATGTACACTATGTTCTAGGCACTCTTCAGTGAAAATGCACTTTTATGTAATTTACATTCTAGTAGAAAAAGGATGACCAAAAAAAGTAAAAAAAAAAAATAATAATAATAATGGTAAGTCATACATATTGCATAGAAAATTCAATGTTCTATAGAGAAAAAATGCAGAGGAGGGGGACAGGAAGTGCTAAGATGAAGGTTACCATCCAGAATGGTCAGGGGTGGGGAGGTAATATTTAGCCAAAAATCTGAACGAGAAGATGGAGCAATCATTGTGGATATCCAACGAAAATTGTCCTAGGCACTAAGGTGGAAGACTTCCTGGCTGGTGTGAGGACCAGCAAAGAAGCAAGTATGATTGCAGAGTGAGGGAAGGGAGTGGGGCAAATCCTCCTTAAGGACTTTGGCAGGCTGGGGTGTGGCTCAGTGGTAGAGTGCTTGCCTAGCATGTGTGAGGTACTGGGTTCAATTCTCAGCACCACATATAAATAAATGAATAGAATAAAGGTCATCAACAACTAAATATGTATGCATATATATTTAAGATTTTTTTTAATGGAGAAGAGATTTGTCATACTTTTGTGTGTGAGTATGTGTGTGGTGCTGGTTGTCAAACACAAGGCTCATATATGGTAGGTAAGTGCTCTTGCCCTGAACTATGTCCCCAGCACTGACATACTTTTTTGTGTATGTGGTGCTGGGGATTGAATCCAGGGCCTTGTGCATTGACATACATTTTAACTGCTGTGTTGAAAATAGATGGAAGCGAGAGGAAAAGGGACAAATAGGAGACTAGTTGGGAAGCTATTGCAGTAATTCAGACAAGGAGGTTTCCTTGTCTTTTGTGAGAAGCTGGTTTCCAAATATTATTTTGAAAGAAGAGTAAACAGGACTTGTTGAGAATATTGAAGGATGACTCCAAAGCTGATAACCTAAGAAACTAGAAGGATAAAAATGCATTCACTAAGATGAGGCAGACATTAGGAAGAGAAAGTTTATGAGTCAAGAGTCAAGACCAGGAACTCAGGTTTGGATCTGTTACTTTTTTTTTTTTTTTTTTTTTGTATCAGGGATCCAAATCAGGGGCACTTAACCACAGATCCACATCACCAGCCCAGTTTTGTTGTTGTTGTTTTTAATTTTTTTAATTTTAAATGAACACACAATATCTTTGTTTATTAATTAATTTTTTCAAGTGGTGCTGAGATTGAACCAGCGCCCCTCACACATGCTAGGCAAGCTCTCTGCCACTGAACTACATCCCCTACCAGCCCCCCCCCTTTTTTTTTTAAATTTTGAGACAAGTTCTCACTAAGTTGCTTAAGGCCTTGCTAAATTGCTGAGTCTGGCTTTGAGCTTGGATCTGTTATATTTGAGATGCCTATTAGACATCCAAGTGGAGACACTGAATAGAAAATTAGATATTTCAGTCTGAAGTTAGAAAAATCCGGCTGGAGGTTCAAATGAAGAAGTCATTAGCAATTGGTGGTATTTAAAGCTGTCTGACTGGATGAGATCTCCAAGGGTGTGATCCTCTTCCAAGGTAATTGGAATTTCCAAAATGAGAAGTTCAGGGAGATGGAGGATGAGCAAGCTGACTGAGAAGGCAAAGTCTGAAAGGCAGGAAGCAAAGAAGGTGAGAGGGCAGCCAGGCATGGAGGTGCAAACCTGTAATCCCAGCCACTAAGGAGGCTGAGACAGGAGGAGCGCAAGTTGTAAACCAGCCTGGGCTTTTTATTTTTAGTGAGATCCTGTCTCAAAAAATAAAAAGGTTTGGGAATGTAGCTGAGTGGTAGAGTGCCCCTGGGTTTAATAATCCCCAGTACCAAAAAGAGGAGGTCTTGCCGAGAAAAAGAGAAAGGAGAGACAGACAGACATGTGAGTAAAGGCACAGAAACATAAAATAGAACTCAGATAAGAAGCTTAGCCTCATCGGAAATGCCTTTTCTACTAAGAAAATCAAAGCTAGCTGGGCTGGGGCTGGGGCTCAGTGGTGGAGCACCTGCAATGCATCCTTAGCACCATCTACAACTAAAAATAAATAAATAGCTACCAAAACAACTGAAACATCAGAATCTATTACTAATCAACAAGGTAATATTTCCTACTTTTAACACTTGGTAAGAATCATAAGCAGTTAAGCAGCTAAAGAATGCTTTCAGGTAGACTAAGAGTTTCTTTGTTGTTTTTTTTTTTTTCTTTTTTTTTGTCGAATTTCTTGACTCTGAGTTATAAATGGGTGATACTTGACAGGAAGCTCTAGGCAGCCTAAAATTTGCTCTAAAAGAACAAGATACCTAGGCTTACTTGAATTCCAGGCCTGAGTATTCTAAGACAGATCACACCTTTTGTAACAAATGCCTGAGATACATATCATCTCAAGAAGCAAGGGTTTCAACTCCTGGCAGAGGTATGTGTTCCTATTGATGACAGTGACAATAAAATTGGGACTGAGATCAGAAATTGTCACCTGAATGAAAACATTGAGGGAGGATCATTACACCGAGCTTTTAGTGACTTCTTATTCAACATTGACTCTCCTGTTACAGCAGAGATCAGATGTTCAAATTACCTTTCCAGGTTGTTTTACCAATACTTCTTGTATTCATCCATTAAGTAATCCAGGGGAGCCTGAAGAAAATGAAGCCACTGGAACAGCACAGGGGCATTTAGGAGCTGAATTGGGAATTCCCATGGGAGAGGATCCTTCAGAAGAAATGAAGAGGAATTCATTACAGGGCTCAGTCTAATGGCATCCAGAGTGAATACGAAATTGATTACATTCTGTTTGTTAGGAAGAACATAACTATGAATCCAGATGCCAACAGATTTAACCCTATTATTATGTGTCAAAGGAAGGACTAGAAGAACTTCCTAAAAAAGCAGCCAATGGTGAAACTAAAATAACTCCATGGTTTCAAATTATGGTAGTATCTTTCTTCAAATGGTGGGAAAATGAAATCATTCAAATCATTTTATTGACAGGAAAATATAGAGAATGTGAACGTGTAGATAAATGATTACCTCCAAAAAATGTCTATTTAGTGAGTTTAGAATGTTTTTGTCTATTTGTTTTGTGGTATTAGGAACTGAACACAGGGAGCTCTACCACTGAGACAGGGTCTAAGTAGCCCAGGCTAGCCTCAAATTTGCAATCCTCCTGCCTCAGCCTCCTATCTCTCTAGAATTACAGGTGTGCGCCATTGCATGAGGCTGTTTTAAATTTGCACCCCCTTACAAGTAAAAAGAATAAGAAAAAAAATTCAAGCCCCCTTTAGGATGACTTTTATATGATACATTGCTACTTTACAACAAGAATTTGTGTGGTGCCGGGTCCAGTGGGACATACCTGTAATCCCAGAGGCTAAGAAGCCTGAGATAGGAGGATCTCGAGTTCAAAGCCAGCCTCAGCAACAGCAAGACACTAAGCAACTCAGAGAGACCCTGTCTCTAAATAAAATACAAAATAGGGCTAGGGATGTGGCTCAGTGGTCAAGTGCCCCTGAGTTCAATCCCAGTACCCCAAAATAATAATAATAATAATAAATTGTGTGAAAAGAACAACTGACAGAATTTTATATCACACCCTCATATACATGTACAGGTGTTTGTAAAATGTATGGAACATTATTGTAAAAAGAGAGATAGCAAATAAAATTTAATTTAGCTGGGCATAATGGCAAACAACAGTAATCCCAGTGACTGGGGGGCCAGGCTGGGAAACAGCAAGACCCTGTCTCCAAAACAGAATAAAATAAAAGGGGATGGGAATATATCTTAGAGGTAGAGCATGCCTGGGTTCAATCAATCCCCAACACCCCCCCAAAAATAAAACTTAAATTTAACCTGCCCAAAAAAGGAAAAAAATTTTTATGTGATAACTAAGGGTTGAAAGTAAGTTTCTTTTTATACATGAACTTCAGCATAGTTCAGATGTTACTCAGAAGAGACTGGTAGGGCCCAAATTTTTGTGTACATTAGGGGATAACATTAACAACCCAGTCCAACCCAATTCAACAAGAATCTCAGGAAGCAGCCAGTGGATGCTTAGATTTTCCCTGAAAATTCATAAAGGAAGGGTTCAAATATTATCAATGATACAAACACTCCCCTAATTAGTAGCTTAGACTACATGCCAGTGTCATGAGCAGTCTTTCTAAAAAGGGGTGCTAAATTATCCCAAATCATCTAATTTCTATGGGTATGGGGGAAAAAATGGACAGAGTTAAATTCTAGTTAATAGATTATAGTATGCATTTATTTACTACACCTAAGCTTGCATTGTAGAAATACTAATATAAGAATCTTTCATTCTAACAGTTATCTCTCAAAGGGGGAAGACTGACAGATGACCAGTATTTTCTCCATCCTCAGTACTGTCATTAATCTCTTGTTCTTCTGAAATAGCCAAAGCACTAATCAAAATCACATTCTAATAGAAAAATCTTTGTTTACCCAAGGGAGTGCAGCTGTACTACTGTCTGTGATTCCGAGTCATCAATGCTGCATAAGGAATTACCTCCAAGGGGCTGGGGCTGGGGCTCAGTGGTAGCGCACTTAACTGGCATGTGTGAGGTACTGGGTTCAATTATCAGCACTGCATATAAATAAACAAAATAAAAAGGTTTATCAACAACTAAAAAAGTTTAAAAAAGTGGAACCAATCCCAATGCCCCTCAATAGATGAATGGATAAAAAAAATGTGGCATTTATACACGATGGAGTACTACACAGCACTAAAAAATGACAAAATCATGGAATTTGCAGGGAAATGGATGGCATTAGAGCAGATTATGCTAAGTGAAGCCAGCCAATCCCGAAAAAACAAATGCCAAATGTCTTTTTTTTATTTATTTTTTTTTTAGTTTTTTGGCGGACACAACATCTTTGTTGGTATGTGGTGCTGAGGATCGAACCCGGGTCGCACGCATGCCAGGCAAGCGCTCTACCGCTTGAGCCACATCCCCAGCCCCAAAATGTCTTCTTTGATATAATGAGAGCAACCAAGAACAGAGCAGGGAGGAAGAACAGGAGGAAAAGATTAACATTAAATAGAGTCATGAGGTGGGAGGGAAAGGGAGAGAAAAGGGAAATTGCATGGAAATGGAAGGAGACCCTCATTGTTATACAAAATTACATATAAGAGGTTGTGAGGGGAATGGGGAAAAAAATAAGGAGAGAAATGAATTACAGTAGATGGGTAGAGAGAGAAGATGGGAGGGGAGGGGAGGGGGGATAGTAGAGGATAGGAAAGGTAGCAGAATACAACAGTTACTATTATGGCATTATGTAAAAATGTGGATGTGTAACCGATGTGATTCTGCAATCTTTGTAATGTTTTGAATAACCAAAAAAAAAAAAAAGAATAATAAATAAAAAAAACCTTAGCAATGGTTTGTAGTTAACAATGAACAGATCTTTAAAATTCATTTACTTTTAAAAAATTCTTTCAAAGATTTTTATGTGTTCCATATTTTTATGTATATGTTCATGTTTCCTGAAAATATAGCTGCATATCTTCCTTTCCATAGGCCAATTAGGTCCAATTGCTGGATAGTGTTGTTCCAATTTTTTATATGCTTACTGGTTATCCACTTGTTCTATCAGTTATTAAAAAGATGTTAAAATTTCAAAAAAAAAAAAAAGAAAGGGAAAAAAAGTTAAAAGAAAATCACCTCTAAAACTTAGTGGCATAAAACAATGACATTTATTTTGCTTATGAATCTGCACTTTGGGCTGAACAACTAGGGACTAGAGTCTTCTGAAGGCTTGTCCACTCACATGTTTGGTGCTAGTTGTCAGCTGAGACCTTAGTTGGAGCTGCCAGTTACTTCCTTCTTCCTCATAACATTGTAGCTAGATTCCTAATGTAAAAGAGAAAGAAACAGAGAAAGATGGAGAGAGAGGGATTGTATTGCCTTTTGTGACCTAGCCTAAAATGTAACAGTCTCCTTTTCTATCCTTTTCCAACATTCAAAATGTCAAAGCAAAGGGGCTCAGGAGGCTGAGGCAAGTTCAAAGATAGCAGCAGCTAGGCAGGGCCCTAAGTAACTTAGCAAGACCCTGTCTCAAAATATAAATAAACAAACAAACAAACAAACAAACAAATAAATAGGGCTGGGATGTGGCTCAGTGGTTAAGTAGGTCCAAAAACAAAACAAAACAAAATGTGTCAAAGCAAGTATGTATGTGGTGGGTCCTTCAGCAGGAAATTCTGTATTTTCCTGGTTCTTCCAATAGGAGCCATGATCAAAACTTGTGCTTACAACACAGGAGCCAAAAATCTGTATATAATTTCTGTAGAGGGGATCAAGGGATGGCTGAACAGATTTCCTGCAGCTAGTGTGAGTGACATGGTGATGGTTATAGTTAAGGAGAACAACACCGGGCGCAGTGACACATGCCTATAATCCCAGTGGTTTGGGAGGCTGAGGCAGGAGGATTGAGAGTTCAAAGCCAGCCTCAGCAAAAGTGAGGTGCTAAGCAACTCAGTGAGACCCTGTCTCTAAATAAAATACAAAATAGGGCTGGGGATGTGGCTCAATATCAAGTGCCCCTGCGTTCAATCCCTGGTACCAAAAAAAAAAAAAAAAAAACGGAAGAAGGACGACAAACCAAAGCTCAGAAAGAAGGTACATATGGGAGACAAAAAAGTTATATGGGAGAAAAAAATGATGTGTTTGTTATTTTGAGGATAATGCAGAGGTCATAATAAATAATACAGATTAGATGAAAGTTTCTGCCATCACAGGACCAGTGGCAAGATTGTGTAGACTGTGGTCCAGGATTGTTTCTCCAGTGTGTTTGTAAAATAATAATAATAATAATAATTTGCTCAATCACACACACACACACACACACACAAATAACACAGACTCTTCTGCTGCATTCCAGTCATTGAAGTAGTTGCAAAGTTCTGCCCACGTTCAAGAGGAGGGGAAATAATCTCCAGGAAATATTGCTATGACACTCTGCCTTTTAGCCACAACAATTTATATTTTCCCATATGCAAGATACATTTACTCTTCCTCCAAAATTCCTGGTATGGCATCAGAGACAGACTGGAGTCTAGGATCTCAGGGTCTAGATCAGGTCTAGATATGATTGAGGTATCTCAGGTACGGTCCCTCAGATACGTGCCTTTTGCCTTGAACACTTGTTTCTAGTAAACATACACTGAGTTTATTTAGAGGACAGGTACTGTAATATATGCAGGTTGCTTTTAAATGTCTCAGGAAAAAAACTACATTATTTCACACACACAAACACACAAATACACATATATAGATTTCTGGATATTATTTCCCTTTGAGTCATGCTTAAATGAATGACTTAAATGACTGCTTAAATGAATGGAACTGGGATGTAGCTCAGTGGTACAGCATATGCTTAATATGAGCATTCAGTCCCCAGCACTATATTTAA
This sequence comes from Urocitellus parryii, assembly GCF_045843805.1. NCBI lineage: Eukaryota > Metazoa > Chordata > Mammalia > Rodentia > Sciuridae > Urocitellus > Urocitellus parryii. The sequence continues at coordinate 148,912,560 of NC_135537.1, forward strand.
TAACAAATAAAAACAAAACAATAAAAAAACTTCAAAATGAATAGAAAGCAGCAGAAATGATACCAAGTTACACCTGAGAATAGAATATGAAAGAGAGAGTGGAAATCATAAAGCAAATTGAGAAAAACATAAGGCGACTCTGAGTGTGGGTATGCAAGTGCTCTTTGTGATAGTCTTAATTTTGCAACGTTTCTGTTAGCTCCAAAATATTTCCAAATTAAAAATTTATTTAATTTATTTATTATGCAGTTTGGGGGTTTGTTTTTGTTTTTGTAGGAGGGATTGAACACAGGGGTGCTTAACCAGTCCTTTTTTTTATTTTTAATTTTAATTTTTATTTTGAGACATGGTCTCACTAAGTTGCTTAGGGCCTCGCTAAGTTGCTGAGGCTGGCTTTGAACTCCTGCTCCTCCAGCCTCAGCCTCCTGAGCCACTGGGATTATAGTCATGTGCCTATATTATACCGTTTCATATATTTATTTTAAGAATCTTTTTAAAAAATATTTTTAGACGCAAATCTTTATTTTATTTATTATTATGTGGTGCTAAGGATTGAACCCAGTGGCTCACATGTGTGAGGCAGACGCTCTGCCACTGAGCCCCAGCCACAGCCCCCACCCGACCCCGTTTCATATTTGGAAAAATATGAAACGGTCTCACTATGTTGCCCAGGCTGTTTTTGAGGGTTTTGTTTGTTTTTTGATCATTTGTTTGTTTGGTTGGGGGCTTTTTTGTTTGTTTATTTTTCCCTGTTCTCACAATACTAGAGATTGAGCCTAAGGGTGCTCTTATCATTGAGCTACATCCTCAGTGTCCTGCAGCACCCTGCCCCCAAGCCTGGCTTTTTGTTGTTGTTTTCTTTCTTTCTTTCTTTCTTTCTTTCTTTCTTTCTTTCTTTCTTTCTTTCTTTCCTTCCTTCCTTCCTTCCTTCCTTCCTTCCTTCCTTCCTTCCTTCCTTCCTTCCTTTCCTTCTTTCTTTCTTTCTTTCTTTCTTTCTTTCTTTCTTTCTTTCTTTCTTTCTTTCTTTCTTTCTTTTTCTTTCTTTCTTTCTTTCTTTCTTTCTTTCTTTCTTTCTTTCTTTCTTTCTTTTTTTCTTTTCTTCTTTTTCTTTTATTAAATTTTGAGACAGGGTCTTACTCTAATTAGATGTGACTGGCCTTGAACAATTCTTCAGCCTCAGCCTCCAAAATAGCTGGGACTCCAGGTACATACCCCCATGCCTAGCTCATAAAGATTTTGTTTTTAATATAATACACTTAGAATAAGTCCTAAGCATTAATATTTTGACATGTTTAATTCCAGAGGCAAATTCTGACTTGATTTTTGTATTAAACTTTGTAGGCTGAGGAAAAGTGCTTTACCTCTTCCTTTGCTCAAATATCTACACATGTCTACACGAAGACATATCCCATTTTCCTTAAAGCACTAATTCTAACATAAATCCCTCTTTGAGAGGGGAGATTTGGCCAGACTGAAACAGCCTTTGAATGCTCTTTGAATCTCTTACCTTACTAAAGGCATCTCGAACCTTCCTTTGGCTATAGGTAAAGGATGCACATCAGCCTCCTTGTAACAAAAGAGACTGGGATGAGCTCCCCTAAAACCCCTCCATCAGCTTTGGAACACCAGTTCTAAAAATAGTGGCTTCTGAGAAGTAACTTCTCATGTTTCCAGTTAGAAAGGGACACTTAAATAGAAGATGGGCCTTTTTAGCTAATGTCACAGTCCCCAATCAAGAAATAATCCTTACTGAAACTCACATGATGGCCATTTAACAAATTTATTTATAAACATATAATTTCATTCCTTCAAAGCTGATTATTCTGAAATCCTTAAACCTGTATCAGAACTGTTATCATCTAAAAAGAAGTAATTAACCATATCAAAGACTCTGTGTGTGTGTGGGGGGGGGAATGGTAATTGAACTCTACTACTGAGTTATATCCCAGCCCCATTTTTTTTTTTTTGAGACAAGATCTCACTAAATTACTAAGGCTGGCCTCACACTTGCGATCTACCTGCCTTAGTCTCCTGAGTCATAGGGATTACAGGTGTGCACTACCCAAAGACATTTAAAGAGTTCATTTTATGAGACTATGATATAGTCAAGGTAAACACTATTAAATACTTTTTAAATTGATGTACTTTGTGTGCATCTTTATTTAGTATTTTTTATGTGGTGTTGGGGATAGAACCCAGTGCCTCGCGCATGCTAAGCCACAACCCCAGCCCAAATATTTGGTAATAATTGCTAGCACTAAATCAACTCTTAAACATGTCAGATATTGATTCAAGGGATTTTACAGATAGTATCAAATTATTCAGTCCTCACAACAGCCCTTTGAGGTATATGTTGTTTTCTTCTTTATTTTTTTAAACTAGAATTCAAATACTTTTTATACCTTCATTTTATTTATTTATTTTTATGCAGTGCTAAGGATTAAACCCAGTGTGTCACACATGCTAGGAAAGTGTTCTATCACTGAACCACACCTACAGCCACTGTTATTGTCTTCTTTTTTCTTAACATTTATTTTTTAGTTGTAGTCAGACAAAATACCTTTATTTATTTTTTTATGTGGTGCTGAGGATTGAACCCAGGGCCCTGCAAGTACTAGGCGAGTGCTTTACCACTGAGCCACAACCCCAGCCCTGTTACTGTCTCCTTTTTAAAAATGAAGAAAACTGAGGTCCAACAAGTTTAAATAATTTGCCCAAAGTTGTACAATTAGTTGATGATGGAACTGGGATTTGAACCCAGATATTCTGGATCTAGAATCAACATAATGTTAAGTGTGTAGAAACCTACACACTTAACATTATGTGTTAGGAAAAATAGTGAACATGGTACTGTTTTGTAAAGTTAGTTTTCCTAACTGAGAAAGTTGACAAGCTTTGACCACATGTATGATGACTATCCATTCTCTGATAAATCAAGTCTCATTTCTCATGGTAAGTATGATCAGGTAATTTTGGAGGAAGAGGTACTGAGGATTGAACCTAGGGCATTTACCACTGAGCTGCATCCCCAACTCTCTTTTTTATTTTATTTTAAGGCAGAGCCTCACTAAATTGCTGAGTTGGCCTTGAACATGTGATTCTCCTGCCTCAGCCTCTCAAATTGCTGGGATTACAGGTATGTACCACTGTATCCAGCTGATTAAGTAATTTCTGGGTCTTTATATTTATAGATCAAGGAGTTGGTAAATTCTTAGGAAAAATCAAATCTGTCAGGTCCTTCTTTTCATCCGAGAATGACCATGTTTAAATTTAATAAGCTCACTCAGTAACTCACTCACTCCACAGACATTTGTGTAAGAAACTAGGGTGTGAGACGTAACCTGAACAAGGCTGTGGCTATCCAAAAGAGGCTTCCCAGGTTGACACGATTCTAGTACATTCACCTTAGCTGAGAAACTTCTAGGTTTATAAATTCCATTTTATCAAGTTGATCAAGTTCTCAAAGACTGGCTTATGTTAATAAAATTCCAATGAAAAAGAGGACTTTTGTTTCTGACCATAATGGAGTTAAAAGAGATCTTTTGCCATCCACAATTAGGAAGCAAGACAAAATATGCAGAGCAACTGTTCTTAGACATTGGGCAATCGGCAGAACACACATGATATCATTATGAGAAGGAAAACAAACGAGGTAAGTTTATAATTGCCCTGGCTTTCTGTCTAGACGTACATTCTGGATCATAACATGAGAACATGGCAGTCTCAATGAGTTGGAGACATGAGATTGGAGTTCAGGGACGCTAAGGAAGCTGGAAGTTGCTACACAGAATTCCAAAAAGGAAGAAGGCATGCAAAAACAGAGCTCTAAAAAAATATGCATAGGATCTTGAGTCTTTGCTGAATATTAATGTGGGCAGACATGGAGTTAAATTCCAAGAGGCTGAGCAAAAAGCAATTGAAGAGATGTAGCTAAACATTTCCCAGAACCCATAGAGGGCTGGAAAACATTCAAATCCTGACCAATTAGAGTAGAAATACCACAATGATCTCTCAAGATGTTCAGGAGAGACCTCAGAAGAATGAAATCCTACTAATAGGTCTAAAGTAGCCCTAAAGTATATTCTATACCTGCTTGACGAACCTTAAAAACAAGCCTCAAAAACATCAAACTAATCTGAAATCGAGCTAATTGGTAAAACAAAGACCTACACTCTTGGTTACAAAATAACACCCAACAATGTAACTTGCTACCATCCAATCAAAAATTACAATATAAAGCTGGGGTTGTGGCTCAGTGGTAGAGTGCTTGATTAGTACATGTGAGGCACTGCGTTCAATCCTTAGCACCACATAAAAAATAAATAAATAAAATTAAAGTATTGTATCCATCTACAACTAAAACTAATAGTAATACAATATATGCCAAGAAGCAAGGGGGAGGAAAAGAAAAACAGAAAAAAGCAGTAGGCATAAACAGACCCAGAAGGGACTAGAAATAACAGACAAGAATGATAAGATTGGACTGGGGTTGTGGCTCAGTGGTAGAGCGCTTGCCTAGCATGTGTGAGGCACTGAGTTGGATCCTCAGTACCACATAAAAATAAATAAAATAAAGGTCTAACAACAACTAAATATTTTTTTAAAAAAAATAATGATAAAATTGCTTGAACTATGTTCAAGTATTTAAAGGAAAATATGCATATGATGAGGAAAGACATGGAAGATATGAAAAAAATCAAATTCCTAGCGGTGAAAAAAACAATATCTGAAATGAAAACTTCATCATAGCAGTTGGAGAAATAAGAGGAAAAGATAAGAAGGCACAATGCCTGTAATGACAGTGTATTAGTTTTCCAATGCAGTAATAAATTACCACAAACTTGGCAGCTTTACACAAAACATGCTTATTATCTTACAGTTCCATAGATTAAGGTCTGACAAGACATCATGTTGTAAAGAGTCTCAAGAAGTCCTATGGAGGGCTGGGGCTGGGGCTCAGCAGTAGCCCACATGCCTGGCATGTGTGAGGCACTGGATTCGGTTCTTGGCACCATATATAAATAAATAAAGATCTATCAACAACTAATAAATAAGTATATATCTATATCTATATCTATAGTAGATAGATATAGATATAGATATATACTGAAGATATATAGATATATTCTGAAGCCTCCTGACAACAACCAACATTAAGTTCCAGGCTGTGAATGCACCATCTTGGAAGTAGACTACCAATCCCAATCCAATCTTCAGTTAGATGTTAGCTAGTGCTAACATCTTTTTTTTTCTCTCTCTTTTTTTTTTTTTTTTTGGTACCAGTGTTTGAACCCAGGGGCACTTAATCACTGAGCCAAATCTCCAGCTCCTTCCACCTTTTAAAAAATTAATTAACTAATTGGGGGTGGGTATCAAGGATTGAACTCAGGGGCATTCAACCACTGAGTCACATTCCCAGCCCTATTTTGTATTTTACTTAGAAATAGGGTCTCACTGAGTTGCTTAGCAGTATTCCAGGTGTGTGCCACCATGCCAGGCTTTAATTTATTTTTTTATTTTGAGACAGGGTTTCATTAAATTGCTTAGGGCCTTGCTAAGTTGCTGAGGCTATCTTTGACCTTGCGATGCTCCTGCCTCAGCCTTCTGATCTGCTGGGATTACAGATGTGCACCACAGCACCCAGCCTGCTTAACATCTTGACTACAGTTTCCAAGAAGCATTGAGTCAGAGTCACCAAGCTAAGACACTGCTAAATTTTTGGCCCACAGAAGTTGTGGGAGAAAATAAACATTTGTTATTCTGAGCTATTGAATTGAAAACAATTTGGTGCCGGGCATGATAGCCCATGCCTATAATTTCAGCAACTCCGGAGGCTGGGGCAGAGGATCACAAATTCAAGGCCAGCCTGGTCAACTTAGTAAGACCCTGTCCCAAAATAAAAAATTAAAAATGGCTGGGGACATAGCTCAGTGGCATAGCACTTCTGGATTCAATCCCCCCCAATATCACAAAATAAGTTTTTAAAATTTGTCTCCAAGAAATAGATGGATAACTAATGCAAGAGTCTCTTCAACATATAGTGGTATGCAGAAGTTAAATGGGGAAGAATACATTCTGTATGGTCTAGTCATAAGAAACTAGAGAAAAGATTAATCTAACCCAGGGTACAGAAAGCAGATCAATGGTTACCTGGGGCTGGAAAGAGAGGCAGGGAGACAAAAAGAAATTTTGTGGAAGCAACAGAATTGTTCTGTATCTCAATTGTGGTTATTTACATTATAAGGGTGTAATTACTAAAACACATTAAACTTGACTAGAAGGGTGGTACAAATCTGTAATTCGAGCACTTCAGGAGGCTGAGGCAGGAAGATCACAAGTTTAAAGCCAGCCTCAGCAATTTAGCAAGGCCTTAAGCAAGCTAGAGAGACCCTGTCTCAAAATTAAAAGTGTTGGGGATTTAGCTTAGTGGTAAGGTACCCCTGAGTTTGATCCCCAGCATACCTGCCCCCCAAATCAAACAAACAAACAAAAAATAACAAAAACCCCTCATTGAACACTACACTTAAAATGTTGAGCTCTCCTCTGTGACAGTTTCTTGGGTCTTTCCTTGTTTTTCATCACCTTTACACTTTGAAGAAGCACCGGCTGGATTATAGACTGCCCCCCGAATCTGGGATAATCTAGCGTTTTTCTCATAATTAGACTGGGGCAATGATTTTTTGAGAGAATTACTGCAGAGGTTATATGTCCTTCTCATCACATATACCTGAGAGTATATGATGACCACAAGACATCACTGCTAACCTTAACCTTTGTCACTTGCTTAATGTAGTATTTGCTGGGCATCTCCACTGAGAAGTTAGCCTTTCCTTTTCCTGCTCTATTCTTCAGATAGCTCAGATTTTGATGGATATCAAAAGCCATTTCATAAGAGAGCAAGGTAATTCGACACTATAATGGCCTTAGTTTTTATGGTTTCACCCAGACCATTCCTAATTCATATACTAGAGTTCAAAATGCAAAGAATCCTCTCATGTCCTAAAACTTTGAGCTATAAAATGAACCAAAACTTATTAATACCCACTGGGCAAGCATTGGAATATTATATAGCTCTAACATTTCAAGGTGATCCAATGTAAACTACCAGCATTTGGGATCTCCCAGTTCCTTGAAATCTAGAGAAACTGATTCAGAGATTCAATCTATAAACCACAGAGTCCCAAATGCCTCTCAAAGTTTCTCCAAATTCCTAGGAATTTATTTCATCATAATGGTCCCTTCTGATTGCATTTCCTGCCTCTGACACACATTTTTCTCTGTAACAACGTATCTTGTCATTATCCCTCTATCTCTTAACTGGCAGGCTGGGCTCAAAATAGAACAGCCCAGCTTCTTTCTAATTCATCTCATTCCAAAATGAACACATATTCAAGGCTCTTTAGTAGACTAGAAATTTTACTGAAGGTTTTGTGTTATAATAAACAGTTGCTTCTCATATCCTGCAACAAACAAATACAATACAAATTAATACTTTTGGTCACCTCGTCCTCAGGAATGTTTTTTTTGGAACTGTAGTTTCCATGCTACCCAACTTTCAATTCACCCCCAGCCTCTCACCATGTGTGTTTTGTTGGCTTCTATTTCTGCAGAGTCCCCTCCACTTTCTTCTTCTTTCTGATGTCCTTTTCTAGATTAAAAACAAAAACAGAGGCCAAATCCTCATTTTTTTTTTTCTTTCAGAGCATCTTAGCTTTCTCTCTTTGGTAATAAGATTCCTGCCATGCCCTTGGGTCTCGCCTCCTGCACCAACAGCTTTTGAAGTTGTTTCCTTTCCTAAAAGTAATTCTGGTGCCAGCTGTTAAGATAATAACATTTTCTACATTAGTATCAAGAACATCTAGCCATTCAATCACTTATTCAACAAATACTTATTGAGCCCCTCTAAGAGAGAACTTGGAACATAAGCAGCTCATTCAAACAGGATTCTGCCCTCAAGGAGCTCCTGGTCTCCAGTGAAAGGGAACAAATGCTAAACAAACCACATGACAAGCAAGCCCATTAATAGATCCTTTAACTGGAATTATTTTTCATCCTCAAAGAGGCTCTGTGAGGTTGATTCTGTTCTTTCCTTTTTACTATTAAGGTAATAATACTCACAGTCAGTGGTATGCTGGTAAATGCTTAACAACCAGCTTAGTGGGAATGGGGGACCCTGATTTCTGGTGTTTTGGGTTTCTGTTGTATAAATATTACCACTGTGACTATCCAGCTATCAAGGTGACATGACTAAATGCACAGTTGGGAAAAGACACTTGGCAGCATATCATTAAGTAGTATTTCCATGATATAGACACAATAGAGCTCAAGAGCAAAGACAATTGTAAACTGTAGAAAGTTAACTAGGATTTGCTGAGATTTAAGTATTTATTGCTTTGTTTTCAATAAAATCTATTACAAACTTACATTGAATTTTTAAACAGAATTCAACTTCCTAATTATGGTAAAATAAATACAATGAAATTTACCATTTTATACTTTATGTGTGTGTGTGTGTGGGGGGGTACTAGAGATTCTGGATCTGAGCTATATCCCCAACCCTTTTTAATATTTCATTTTGAGACAGGGTCTTGCTAAGTTGCACAGGCTGACCTTAACCTTGCAATTCTCCTGCCTCAGCCTTCTGAGTAGAATTTTAAAATAATATAATGCAACCAGATATGGTAGTGTATTCCTATAATCTCAGCAGCGTTGGAGGCTGAGGCAGGAGTATCACAAGTTCAAAGTCACCCCAGCAATTTAGCAACCCTGTCACAAAACAAAAAAAAAAAAAAGAAAGGGCTGGAGATGTGACTCAGTGGTTGAGTGCCCTGGGTTCAATCCTTCATACCAAAACAACAGCAAAAAGTTGTGTAATCTTCACCACTGTTTTCTGAACTATCCCATCACTCCAAAGTTTGTACCCAATTCCTGTCTCCAGAATATATTATTTTTTCTCTATTCTATTTTATTTCTATTCGTATACATCTGCCTATTCTAGATCTTTCATGTAAGTGAATTCATACAATATTTGCTCTTTTGTGTCCTATTTATTTCACTTAACGCAATGTTTTTAGATTCATCTATATTGCAGAATATATCAGAATTCAGGGCAGGGGTCGTGGCTCAGTGGTAGAGCGCCTGCCTAGTATGTGTGAGGCACTGGGTTCAAGTCTCAGCACCACATATAAATAAATAAAGGTCCATCAATAACTAATAAAGGGCTGGGGATGTGGCTCAAGCGGTAGTGCGCTCTCCTGGCATCCGTGCGGCCAGGGTTCGATCCTCAGCACCACATACAAAGAAAGATGTTGTGTCTGCAAAAAAAAAAAAAAAAAACCACTATAAAATAAATATTAAAAATAAAAAAAATAATAAAAATATATTTTTAAAAAGAATCAGTTCCTTTTTTGTGCTGCTAAGACTGAACCCTAATTCCTTTTATTTTGGAGGTGGTATCAGGAGTCCAACCCCAGGGTGCTTAACTACTGAGCCACATTCTCAGACCCTTTAATTTTTTTATTTTCAGGCAGAGTCTCACTAAATTGCATAGGATCTCATTAAATAGCTGAGGCTGTCCTTGAACTTGTGATCCTCCTGTCTCAAACACCCACTCCCAGCCCCTGTAGTGGCTGGGATTACAGTTGAGTCACCATACAGTTCATTCCTTTTTAATGGCTGGATAATATTCTATTCTATGCATAAACTTGCACATCACCATCACTTCTACATTCATCAGTTGATGGACATGTGAGTTGTTCCCACCTTTTGACTATTGTGAATTATGCTGCTATGAACATCAGTATACAAGTACCTGTTTGGTTCCCTACTTTCAATACAACTTAATATTTAAAAATGGTGTATTGGGGCTGGGGATGTGGCTCAAGCGGTAGCGCGCTCGCCTGGCATGCGTGCGGCCCGGGTTCGATCCTCAGCACCACATACCAACAAAGATGTTGTGTCCGCCTAGAACTAAGGAAAAAATAAATAAATGTTAAAATTCTCTTGCTCTCTCTCTCTCTCTGTCCCCCCCTCTCTCTCACTCTCTCTTTAAAAAAAAATGGTGTATTAACAAACAGCCAGTAAAATTGCTGAAAATTTAATAATCAGCTCTGGAGAGCCTGTTAGAGACAGTACTAGCACCATACAGGAGAGTGTAACTTACCCAGTTGGACCCAGTTGGGTACCAGGGACTGATCTCAGGAGCACAAGGGATAACTGATGACTCAAGCACACCACACCAGTATTTTCCAAATTTGCTTGATGATAAAAATTTCCTGGGACATCTATTAAAATTCTCATGCCCTCTTGAGTGATTCTGATTCTGAAGGTCTGAGGCAAGGTGATTTTTTTCAGTCTGGAAAACTCTGATATCATACTTGCCCCCAGAACCTGAAGGAAAGTGGGTACCAATACAAGAGCCTGGAAACGAGAGAAAGCAAATGTGAGTCCTTTCGGGAGAAACTGCTGCAAAATTTGGGATGCATATTTTTGCTCTCCAAAATCATTCCCAGCTCCAACATTTATTAACTGCATTTCTGTCCTACTCGTCTCCCTGGACCCCACCTTAGGAAAGAAAACCTTCCAGAAAGATCCAAGTGGAAATCATTAAACCCAGCAATTTGACACCATCACAGACAACTTGCATATCATTAGACTATTTAGAAACATGCGCTGAAGTTCTGAGGTTGCATTCAGCAGTGTTATTTTGATACCCTGACAAGATATTTTTAGAGCATATGAAGCCCAAATTAAAACATTGCTACAAAGAAAAAAAAGTGAAATTAAATCAGGGCTCCATTAAATGGAAAACTACAGTAAATATCAGGTAAGAGTGGGGGGAAAATATCAAATATTTTTTGAGAACTATTTTGAGAGTAGAGGAGATGGAGAAATGTTCCTGGCTTCTATGCTTGGATTTGCCTACATCCTTCCAGGTAGGGAGGCAAAGGCCTTGCCCCTGCAGCCTATCTTGACAAGCCCTTATGCATTAGGTTAGAAGAGGAGGAGTCTCTAGTCCAGTGCTCAGAGCTTCCATTTAGAAGTTCAAATCTTCCTTTGGTTGGGCCTGGAATGGTTAGTTCAGTTTTAGGTCTCCTTGCCTTCCTTCTTCCTCTGACCTTTTCCTTTCAAGACTAGCCCTCTTTCTGGTGTTTCTCTGTGCCTTTATTTCAGGACTTCCATGACTCAGATCTAAGACCCATCTAACGGCAAAAGCCACCAATAAAAAAGTGCACATCCTTAGATTAGATTTGTTACATCATTGGTTCCTAACATCTTTGGGATTCCAGACCTCTCTGATGAGTCTTCAGGTGCAATTTGGTGGATAGAGTTTTGGGGGGGAGGGTTGGGTACCAGGGATTGATCTCAAGGGCACTGGACCACTGATCCACATCCCCAGCCCTATTTTGCATTTTATTTATTTATTTAAAAAAATATTTATTTTTTAGAAGTAGTTGAACACAATACCTTTGTTTTATTTTTATGAGGTGCTGACGATGGAACCCAGGGCCTCGCACGTCCTAGATGATGGCTCTGCCGCTGAGCCACAATCCCAGCCCTTGTATTTTATTTAGAGACAGGGTCTCACTGAGATGCTTAGCACCTCCCCATTGCTGAGTCTGGCTTTGTACTTGGGATCCTCCTGCCTCAGCCTCCTGAACCACTGCAATTACAGGTGTGCGCCACCACGCCCAGCTGCTGGATAGAGTTTTAAAGGTTTTACTCCCTCAAGCCCACCAGTGGAACTCAATGAGACTCTGTCTTAGTGATCCACAGGCTGGTAGCCTTGGAGTAGAGATGGCTTTGGTCTCTGGTTAGGAGTGATAGGCATGCTCTGCAGCCCCAGCACTCCATCTATGAAAGGAATTTGAATGGCCTTGCTTTTCTTAGCATCTTGATAGGATTTGAATTAGATAACTGAATAATTTGCAGCAAGATCAAGAGGCCTCTTATGGAAATTTTAAAATGTCCTGGAGCTTCTTATCAAGGAAGATGATAGAAGAGAGTTCTTTGGGGAAAGAAAAGTTGGTGTCACTGTTTGAGAGAGAGAGAGAGAGAGAGAGAGAGAGAGAGAGAGAGAGAGTGAGTTAGTTCAAATCTACCAGGGAAAGCAGTGTAAGAGTAAGTGCTAAGAGTCACTTTCCATGTTGGCTTAATTCAGGAAATAAAACAATTATGTTAACTCTGTCTTTGGACTGGGGGAGGTGCAGTGACGCCTGATGATCACGAGGCTGTTCTGTGCCATCAAGGAGTATGCCAGCCTGCACAAAGTGGACTATGGACAGATTAACAACGCTCACCCCTCACCTGCCAGATACCTAAAGTACATGGCACATAGTAGTTGTTTTTTTAAATAGATGTTGCAGGCGTGAGACAGCATAATATCAATTCTGATAATAACTTTATTGAATGAGTTGCCTGAGTCTATAGTCATTTCATGCTGACCAACTGGATTTTGAACAATGCCCCCAAAGGCAATGGATTTTTGTTTTGTCTTAGCTAACTATTGTGTGTTGAGCCATTATTCCTGGCTGCTCTTACGTTCAATTGTCTCTTCAGGCTGCTCCCTGTGGTTGATAATAAAATCATTATGGGAATAGGGCAGCCATCCAGAGCCTAGGGCTCACTGGAGGCTCAGAGAGGAAAAAGGAGGAGTGGAATAGGATAAGGGAACAGGCAGGGACAGCTTAGCTCTGAGGTTCTAACATGTATTTCCCTCTGTCAAAATTGTAGCTATTTAGGGACATATATTTATGCACATACATACACTCATGCATATACAGACACATATATTCATATAGATATATTTTAACTTTTCTTACAGTCTTGGTGCATATTCATCTCCATGTATGAGTTGCAGCCTACAGACCCTTTTGGGTTCTGTTTTTTTAAAATTAGCATTATATAATATTTTTATTGATGTTTAGTCCTTATGAGCAACTTTTGAAAAATAGACTCTTTTCTGACTGTAAAATTAAAGCATTTTCATTATTTTCTTAAAATGCAGACAATACAAAAAGTGTTAAACCCCCCCTTGCTATTTTGAAGTGTGTCCTTCAAAACTTCTTTGCTATGCGTATCCAAAATGGCATTATACCCTAATCCTGATTTAATTCCTGTTATCTATGTCAATAGACCTACAGTAGAATTTTTAATGTTTTTGTAGATATGCCACATTTTATTTGCCCTATGGCTGACATTTCAATAGTTTCCAAAATGTTACTATTTTAACAGTCCTTGTCTTCTATCCTTAGGACTAATTCCTAAAAGTAGAATTGGTGGGTCAAAAAGAATACTTTTTTGGGTACTGGAGATTTAACCCAGGGTCAATTTACATCCCCAGCTTTTTTTTTTTTTTTTTTGAGACCGGATCTCACTAAGTTGCTTGGGGCCCCGCTAAATAGCAGAGGCTGGCCTCCAATTTGTGGACCTCCTGCCTCAGTCTCCTGAGTTGCTGGGATTACAGGCCTGCGCCACCACACCCAGCTCACACTTAACATTTTGAAACACATATTTTACCAGTTATCACTCCCAGTAAAAGTGCATACGAGGGCTCCTTTCTCCTAGCCCTTGCCAATGTAATTATCATTTTGATGGCATAGAGAGCAGGGTAAAAATTGTCAGAAACACAACAGAAACTTCCCGCCTCCAGCAGCGCTCCACCGGGGCCTCCCGGCCGCCTGCTTCACGGCAGTCAACAGCCACCGAGTCCCTGTCGTGCGCGGGTTCCGCCGCTCGGTGGAGAGGCGTTCGGGCTGGGTGGGTGGACGGCTGTGCGACCCGATGGCCGCCGAGGCAGGAGGAGAATAGGGTCAAACTGGGTGGAGAAAACTGCGCCCCAGTCCCGGAGGACACCGAGGAAGATCCGGAGGATGGAATTCAGCGTCCCAGGGAAGAAGATGTGGCTTAGGTGAGGAAACTGCGGCGGCAACGGTCTCACCATCGCCCGCCGCCGGCCATGCGCACACTGGAGGGACACCAGGGGGCGCTGGCGCCGCGATGGGGGCGCGGCGATCCCCGCTTGGTCCAGGCGCCAGTGACGTGGAGAGACACCTGGATCTGGCTGGCAGTGTTTCCTCCCACCCCAGGCGCCTCTTAGTGGCAGCGGACCTCTGGGCCTCTCGGCTCTTCTTCTGTGAAATGGGCTCACTCCTGGGACCTTCCCCCGGGAGTTGTTGTGAGTGGCTACTGAAATGACACAGTGGCTGTGATTTTCGTACTTCTCCCTTAAAAACACCACCACCATCCAACCAGCACCTGACACAGCTGGCTGAAAGAAGATGTGATCTCAGTAGAGATCTACTGTATTCCATTCTCTCTTTCAGCGCCGCCTCTAGTCCTTTGTCCCAAATCAGGGAAAGGAATGTGACAAACCCTGGTCCTCAATGCTCAGGGAGCCCACTGCGCGTAGCTGAGGAGGCGGGAATGGTACACACGCAGGAAAATTACTTACCAAGGTTCAAAATCAACTGCATCTGACAGTACTCTTTGGGAGAAGGGATGCCAGCCCCTCCTGGCCAGTTGTGAGCTGACACAATCCAGTCTACTCAGCGCATCTTGTTCAGTCCCTTGCTCAGTTCCAGTTGGGGAGGAGATGGCTGGTGGCCACCTCTAGGAATGAGGGCACGGAGGGGTGGGGGCTGGGCTCTGTGTTGGCAGTTACCATGGTTTTCCTCCGAGTTCTGGAGCTAACTTGCTCACTCCCTGAGATACTCAGGTCACAGAAGCAGTAGGTCAGAAGGCTGAGGGGACCTGAGGAGTGCCACCCTGGAGCCTGCCAGCACTCCTATTAAAATGGAGGCTTTAGATGGCCAAGGGGGTGAAGGAGACAAGCCAATAGAGAAGGTGAAATAAGGCAGGGGATGGGAGGAAGGGAGGGAAGGTCCCTAGGGGCTGGTTTTGTAAAGTAGAGAATCTGAAATTCAAAGAAGAAGAGGTGAAGGAAAAATGGTGGGGTACCTGAGTTAGCAAGAGGCCCAAAGAGCAAGAGAACATAATTCATTCAAACAGATGTTTATCTAAGACAGGTATTCCTGGCAAGATGATGGGAAGGGGGTCCTATCTCATGGTTGGTTATGAAGACTCAAGGGCATGTGCAGATGTGCACGTGTTTTTTCATGTGTTATGGTCTGTGTGTGGTGTGTATGTGTATTTATTGAGTTATTTAGCCAGAGTTCCCCCTTTCTAGTCCGTGGAGGGGCCTGTCCCATCCCCTCCCTATCCACCTCTGTAACTTTCCCCTAGTGTCCCCTCAGAGTGGTCTGGGGATGCATCTTTCTTGTTCCCACTGGACACAGAGAGAAATTATTGGTCATTTTTCTTAGAGACTTTGCAGTTATAGTCATGTCAGTCTAATCCTGTGCTCTGACTTATAGTAATATTTCACAGTCACTTAAAAATTAGGGGGGGGTAAGCAGGGATTGAACCCAGGGGTGCTTAACCACCTCAGTTGGTTGCTTAGGGCCCCGTTAAATTGCTGAGGTTGGCTTTGAATTCGCAATCCTCCTGCCTCAGCCTCCTGAGTCACTGGGATTACAAGCATGCACCTGGCATTCATAGTCACTTTGTTAACTTTCAATTCTTTGCCCCACTTTTGCTATCAAAAGATTCATGTTGTCACCATCCCCCCCTTTTTTTTAAATTGAGGGCCTTTTAAGATGCCTGGCATGACAATAAAGATTATAGATGTAAAGACATGGACCTGAGACTTAGGCAATCAATACATGTTTGCTGAATGAAAGAATAAGTGAACCCTTGATCATTCCCTCAAGGACTCACTTAAATCTTTTGATGTCTCAGTGTTCTCTTCTGTAACCATGGATATGACATCTAACCTCACGGAATTTGTAGGAAAATAAAATGAGCTAATGTTAATCTAGAACTTTGCAAACTGACTAGTATAATATGTTATGCTTGTTATAAAAGAAATAGGTTTTCAAAGCAGAGATTTTTCAGAGATGGGCTTTTTTGCCCGGAGTGTATTCATATCAGTGCTGGGTCAAGGAAGTCATAAGGAGGACGGAGAAGGGCTTTGGCTGCCATTTGGCTGGTGCTTATAAAGCACTGTCCGTCAGGAGCGGTGGCCCCAGCCCCTCAGCTGAGTTCCCTCTGTCTCCTCTCAGGTGAAGAATGTGCCCTGCTTAGAGAGGAGCTCCAGCACCATCCCTGCCGGAGACTCACTTGTCTGCCATGCCAAAGGCTTGGGCCAGGACACATTCAAAATTGTGAGTAAGGAACCAGGTTGGAAATCTGTCCTCTGTGCCTCTGTAAAGAAGTAGCAGGTCTTAGACCTATAGCTCAGTGCCCCACTTGTCAAACTCTTGGGGTTAAAGTGGGGTGAGAGTTCCACAGGAACCTCCTCACTAAGCACATACAGCCCTTCCAGAGCTTTGTTAAGGGCTACTGCATCCGAGCCTATCTGCTAGTCACTTGACACTGCCCCAATGCCTAGTCTTTTCCCTATGTCCCCTCACTGTGCCTGTTGCCTCCTCAGTGTAAAGAATACCTGCGGCCGCTGAAGAAGTTCCTGCGCAAATTGCACCTGCCCAAGGACCTTCCCCAAAAGAAGAGGCTAAAGTACATGAAGCAGAGCCTTGTGGTCCTAGGGGACCACATCAATACCTTTCTGCAGCATTATTGCCGAGCCTGGGAAATCAAGCACTGGAAGAAGTAGGGTGGCCTCCTAGTCTTTCTACCCACACTCACTTCTGAGCCACCCCATCTACACTAGTCAAGATCTCCCAGTCCTTCATCTTTATGTGAAGGAGTCAGAATCCTAGAAGTGACAGAGAGGGTAGAGAGAATAGAGTCCCCCTGGCCATTCAGGGCAGCACTGATGGCACCTTAGCTGTGCACACAGTGGACTGTGAGGAGAATGCCCTTTGACTGAACAATACTGGGTGCAGGTGCTCATCTCTAGGACATGATATTCTGGTTCTGGCACATCCCCTCAACCAAAAAGCAAGGAAGCAGCATGGGCCCATTTCTCCCTGGGTGGGGTCCTGGCTCCAACACAAATGTTGGAGAAAGGGCTCTATTCTGCCCCCTTCAACCTTGAGTCTCTCCCCACAGGATGCTCTGGCGATTTGTCTCCCTCTTCTCTGAATTGGAAGCCAAGCAGCTTCGTCGCCTGTACAAGTACACCAAAACCAACCAGCCGGCCAAGTTCCTGGTGAGGCTTTCCAGAAAGCTCCTCTGGGGGCCTGCTGAGGGTGGTTTGATGTGTTCTTAGATCAGGAGGGGAGGCCTAGGACTAGTATGACCAGGCATTGGGGTCCTTTCCACGGCTCACTGCCTGAAGAAGACTCCACTACTCCTGCCTCAGCCCTGCACTGGGCAGAGAAAGTGGCTGAAGAGGGCAGGGGCTCAGCATTAAGTTCTTTTTCTTTTTCTTTCTTGTTTTTTTTTTTTTTTTTTTTTTTTTGAGGGCAGGTACTGAGGATTGAACTCAGTCAGGGGCACTCAACCACTGAGTCACATCCCCAGCCCTATTTTGAATTTTATTTAGAGTCAGAGTCTTACTGAATTGCTTAGTGCCTCACTTTTGCTGAGGCTGCCTTTGAATTTGCAATTCTCCTGTTTCATCCTCCTGAGCTGCTGGGTTAGCATGAAGTTCTTGATAGGAATTCACCCTCCACATGCACATTCTGATGGTAGCAGGGGTAGGGACATCCCTGAGAAACTATGGGTGGGATGGTTGAGGTCAGTCAGCTTGGGGAAGTCTCAGGGGCCTGTCCACAGAACCTGGCCTGGCTTTGTCCCCAGTGACCCTCAAACATTTTAGTCTGGACAGGTTATCCTTCTTGGAAAGTGTTAAGAATATCAAAAGGTTTGGGCAGAGTGGTGCACACCTATAATCCCAGTGGCTCTGGAGGCTGAGGTAGGAGAATTGCAAGTTAAAAGCCAGCCTCAACAACTTAGTGAAGCCCTAAGCAACTCAGTGAGACAGTTATCTCAAAATAAAATGTATGAAAAAGGGCTGGGGATGTGGCTCAGTGATTAAATGACCCTGGGTTCAATCCCCAGTACCAAAAAAAAAAAAAAAAGGCATTTATTTATTTGGGTCATGTCTGTTAATGTCTATCTTATTAGAAATTAAAGAAAAGTTTTAAACATATATTTACTAATTTGTTTGAGAATATAAATAAGGACAATCTATTACATGTTCATATTTTGATGAGCCGGGTAGTTGCACACACCTTAATTCCAGCTACTCAAGAGGCTTGAGGCAGGAGGATCTGAAGTTCAAGGCCAGCCTCAACAATTTAATGAAACCCTGTCTCGAGATAGAAATAAAAAGGGCTGGGGATGTAGCTCAGTGGTAAAGTGCCCTGGGTTCAATCCCCAGTACTGGGGGGAAAAGAAACAAAAAGGAAGAAAGAGAAAGGAAAAAAAAAGAAATAAAAAATGTTTACAAAAAAACTATTTTTAAAAAAATTAGTGAGAATATAGTAGCGTTTTATATTTTAGCAAATTTTTTCCATGTCTAACTTAATAGAAGACAGCTGGATTCGCCTCTGCTGTCAATGCCATGATATGTGACTTGGCTGACGTACATGAAGAAAAACCAGCCTCACACAGATATATGCTTGGAAAAGAGAGCATTTTCTTAGCATTCCCAGATAACTGTGGATTTTTTTCTTTGATCACCACATTAAACTCAGTAGGTGGCAATTTCTTAAATACAGAGTGGAATCTGAACCATAACAATGAAATTTTTAAAAAATAAAATACTTTTTAAAAGTAGTTTGATGCTTTTAGAAAAACTGAGTGGAAAGTTCAGAGTAATACCTGAGGGGTACCTTTGTTATGTTATTACTGGCTACATTACATTATTACTAGCTAAAGCCCACAGTTTAGGATAAGGTTCAGTCTTTGTGTTGTGCATTCTATAGAGTTTGAGAGTATATGATGACAGGGATCCACCATTATGGTATCAGAATAGTTAGACTGCCCTAAAAATTCCATGAGCCCCACCTATTCATTCTTTCTTCCTTCTTCCCTCCCAACTCTCACAAAGACTGATATTTCACCATTCTCAGAGTTTTGCAAGAATGTCACGTAGCTAGAATCATACAGTAGGTACCTTTTCAGATTTGGATCGATGGACTTTATATATACTAGATTTCATTAGAATCCATTGATCTGTTTTTTGTTCTTTAAATGGGCCCCAGGGGGGTTCCCTAGGGGTTTGCAGAGAATGCTTGAAAAAACCATAGGACCATAATAACAATCATAGGTAATAGTTGTTTTAAAAAATTTTTTTAGTTGTATAGGTCCATAATAACAATCATAGGTAATAGTTGTTTTTAAAATTTTTTTTAGTTGTCAATGGACCTTTATTTTTTATTTATTTATATGCGGTGCTGAGAATGGAACCCAGTGCCTCACCCCTGCTAGGCAAGCATTCTACCATACTGAGCCACAACCCCAGCCCAAGAGTTGTAAAAACCCTTTTTAGGTCAGGATTGAAAAGTAACCCTAAATGGTTATTAGAATTATTGTCCACGGTTTTGTAAATGAAGATCCCAAATGTAGTGAGGTAAAATAACTTGCCCCACACCCCTGCCACTCCAGCTGCGCAACTCAGCTGAAAGGAGCCCTCTCCCTCTTGTCTCTTCTTCCTCTGAGTGTGAACGGCTGGATCATTTCACTGATTATCTTTCATAAGGAGAGGTGGGAGGAATCTCACTATGTTACCCAGGCTGGCCCCAAACTCTTGGGTTCAACTGGCCTTCCCACCTCAGCCTCCCAGGTAGCTGGGACTACAAGGTGGGGGATCGACAAAACCAGCTCTAGTGATATTCTCTCTCTCTCTCTCTCTCTCTTGATACCAGAGATTAAATCCAGAGCCACTTAAGCACTGAGCCACATCCCCAGCCCTTATTCTTTTCTCTTTTTGAGAGAGGGGGGTCTTAATAAGTTGCTTAGGGCCTCACTCAGTTGCTGAGGCTGGCTTTGAACTTGTGATCCTCCTGCCTCAGTTTTCTGTCTAGTGAGTCTCTCCTGAATATAAGGAGTTGTCATTTTAGTGATTCCTGAATTTCTGAGGTTCATTGGCCAGAAAAAAAAAATGTTTTAAATACCTCTAGTCTCTCAGTTTAAATTTTGATAAATTAGGACTTTAAAACCAGTATATTTGTTTCATTTCAAATCAACAAGAAAGACACTATCACCTCCCCCACCTCCCCCCCCCAAAAAAAAAGAGATGGAAGATAACTTTAAAATAAAGGACAACCTAACTAGGGTTTCATTTAGTCAGATTTTTCGCTGCTGTGACTAAAGGATCTGACCAGAATGATTGTAGAGGAGGAAAAGTTTATTTGGGGGCTCACGGTTTCAGAGGTCTCAATTCATAGACAGCAGACTCCATTCCATGGGGCTTGAGGTGAGGCAGAACATCATGGTGGAAGAGTGTGGCAGAGAGAAGCAGCTCCCATGGTGATCAGGAAGCAGAGAGAGGGACTGTGCTCTCCAGATACAAAATACACACCTCATAGCCAAGCCCCCAATGTCCACCTCCTCCAGCCACACCCTACCACTTCCGTTACCACTCAGTTAATCCCTATCAGGGGATTAATTCACTGATTGGGTTAACACTCTTAAAACCCGATCATTTCCTTTGAACCTTCTTGCGTGTTCTTACATATGGGCTTTTGGGGGACACCTCACATCCAAACCATAACAGGATATAACTGAGTAGTAGAGCACTTGCTTAGCATGTATGAGGTCCTGGGCTCAATACTCAGCACTGCAAAAATATAAAAAATAAATAAATAAATAATAAAGGATGACCTAAGAAGAGACAATGGCACCCTGGCTTCAATGTCTCCCTGGTCCTTCCTCTTCCATCTGTGATTCTCCCCACCATCCTTTTGACTCAGCGAGTGTTAGGTACAGCCAGACTCAGCAGTTTTTCTAGAATTCAGGCCTCTTCTTCACACTCCCCTTAACATGTGGCCCTGTTGCAGGTGGCATTCTGCCCCTTGGATGCACCGGAGAGATCCTTGCTGGTTGACCAGGAGGACAGTCTGCCCAAGCTCTGCAATGCCTGGGGGCTGCACAGCAACATCAGCGGCATGAAGGAGAGGCTGTCCAAGATGCAGGCCCCGGGCAGAGAGGCCCCTGTGCTGGGGGAGCCAACATCCCAGCTCCATGTCAAGAGAGGTAACGTCCACTTGGTGCAGGTGGGGGTGGGGGTAGGAGGAGTGCCTGAACTAGGCTCCCAAGCACAGTCTGGGTATATCCCTGGAGCAGGCTTGAGTGCCCAGGAGCCTCCACCCTGAGCCTGACAAGATCCTTTTCCTCCTTTCCACCTTCTCTTCATCCTGCATTTTTTTCTCTCCATCCTTCTTTCCTTCCCTTTCTCTACTTTCTCTTTTCTATTTTTAGCTTCTCCCCCAGGTAAGTTCATTATAGAACACTTAACATGTACCAGTAAGTGTAAAAACAAATAGAGAAAATCACCCATTACCCAGAAGCCACCACTGGTACTAGTTAGAGTATTTCCTTCAGGGTTCTATATATTTCCCCCTCAGCAGGTCTCATAATACATCTAGTTTTGACTCCTGCATTTTTTAGTTAGCATTTAAACAAATGCACTTTTCCATACAACAAGAAGCATGGTTGAGCAGTTTCTAAGTGATCAAGAGCATAGACAGGAAGGGTCCACATAAGCTGTATGTAGCAGGATACTCACTATCAGGTGGGGGGAAAAGAGGACTCACACTCACAGTGAGCCAGATGGTCTGGGACGGGCTTTCCAGCTGCTTTGGCCTCTACAATAACCACAGTATCTGGCTGTCTGCACAGAGGCTGTGGGGTTGGGGAACAGAGTCTCTTTAATGAGAGGGGCTCCAGCCAATGTGGAAACCGACGAGGGCTCCTCCTGTGCACTCCGGTGCAGAGTGATACTGCACCCATCCACCTCTGACTTCTGGAACTGACTTCTGGGCCACAGCTAGCTTCCCTTGCTTGACTACTGCAGGAAAGGCAAAGGCAAACAAAGTGGCTTGAGGACCTCAGATTATGGTCCTAGGATAGTCCCAGAAATTCTGAAGACCTGGCTGGTTAGGGCTAATGCAGGGCAGCAGGCCTCAAGTGGGCTCAGGGGCAATTCTTCCTCAGTCCCACCTTGCATCCAGCAGGTGAGAGTAGTGAAAAACGGTCAGTGGCAATAGGTATGGGCTAGGCAGCTCGTGAGGCCCAGAACCCTGCCTGGGTCCTGTGAGGGCCCATGCATGGCCCTAGTGCTTATAGTTTAAATGGAGGAAGTAAAACACACAGTGGAACTTGAAAGAACGAAGGCCAGTCCATAATCAAGATGCTCTTGGCTAAGTAGTCATGGATCAGAATAGGAATCAGAATAAGAGCTATGGCAGCCCATCACTGTGCAAGGTACTCTGTATCTTCATTTCATGTGACCCTTGCAGCATCCCCAAGCAATGGGTACTCCTGTCCCTCTCTGAAGCCATAGGGCAAAAGGTGTGTTAATCAGGACAGGTAGGTTGAAACAGGCTTTAAAGAAAGGGACAAAGGGATGGGTGCAGGGGAGGGCAGAGGTGAGGTGGCACTGAGTGGATAATCTGAGACGGGAGGTGGAGAGCAGGGTGGAGAGGTGCAGGGGTGTAATGGGAAAAGACTTGGACAGTGACCTGAGAAATTTGGTTTTCGTATATTATTTTTCAGTGTTGGGGAATCCAATCTCACACGGTAGGCAAGTGCTCAACCACTGAGCTGTATTCCCAAGGCCCTTCAAGCAATTATTGAAATTTTTAGAAATTTCTTTTAGTTGTTGATGAACAAATACCTTTATTTTGTTTATTTTTATGTGGTGCTGAGGATCAAACCCAGGGCCCCACATGTGCTAGGCAAGTGCTCTACTGCTGAGCCCCTTATTTATTTATTTTTACGTGGTGCTGAGGATGGAACCCAGTGCCTTACACATGCTAGGTGAGCGCTCTACCACTGAGCCACAACCCCACTGAAATATTTTTTTACTATTATAAACATAGAAAATTAAATACAGCTGATCAAAAATAAGAAAATATAAACATTACATTGTCATTTTACCACTGCTAACACTTCCCAGATAACTTTTATGCATATAAATGTACATACTTTAACCAAATTGAGACTGTTGTATGTGTGATTTTGATTTGTTTTGCCACAGCTTTGTGATTTTGATTTGAACTTGCTTTGTAAATTAATGGCATTAGGGGCTGTGGTTGTGGCTCAGTGGTAGAGTGCTCACCTAACACCACATAAAAATAAACAAATAAATAAAAGTATTGTGTCCATCTACAACTAAAAAATATATTTAAAAAGTTAATGGCATCAACTTTTCCAGGTCAACATTTTCCTTTCATGTGATAGTTGAAATACATTCAAATTTCAGAAATAATGATGGGGGCTGGGGATGTGGCTCAAGTGGTAGCGCGCTCGCCTGGCATGCGTGCGGCCCAGGTTCGATCCTCAGCACCACATACAAACAAAGATGTTGTGTCCGCCAATAACTAAAAAATAAATATTAAAATTCTCTCTCTCTCTCTCTCTCTCTCTCTCTCTCTCTCTCTCTCTCTTTAAAAAAAAAATAATGATGGCTCTGTTTTCCCAAATGATGCATTTCACCTGGTTGTCTCTTAAATCTTTTTACCTAACAAAGTTGTGTCCCCCTTTTTTAATATTTATTTCTTAGTTTTAGGTGGACACAATATCTTTATATTTATGTGGTGCTGAGGATCAAACCCAGTGCCTCATGCATGCTAGGTGAGCACTCTACCACTGAGCCACAACCCCAGCCCTTGTTGTGCCCCCTTTTTAATACCCTTGAATGGTTGAAGATATCAGTATTGTTCTATGGAATGTTCCATATTCTGTTTTTTTTTTTTCATCTTTCAGCTTGTTTCTTTACCTATAAACAGGATGTTAGATGAAAGTATTGGGATGGGGATGTGGCTCAGAGGTAGAGTGCTTGCCTAGCATGCACAAGGCCCCAGTTTCAATTCCCAGCCCCTCAAAAAAAAAAAAAGATATTGATGAATTAAACATTTTGTTGATACATGAGAGATGAGGTTGTGTCCTGCCCATTGTTACATGAGAAAGCACATGAATCCTGGTAAATCCACTATGAGCAGGCAAGATTAATCACAGAGTCCACCCCTGTAATTAAAAGTAACCTGGAGGGGGGGAATGCTGGGGTTATGGCTCAGCGGTAGAGCGCTCACCTCCAATGTGCAAGGCCCTGGGTTCGATCCTCAGCACCACATTAAATAAATGAATGAATGAAATTAAGGTATTGTGTACAACTACAAAAAAAATAAATATTAAAAAATAAAGTAACCTGGGTGTAGTGGTGCATGTTGGGGCACGCCTGTAATCCCAGCAACTTGGGAGACTGAGGCAGGAGGATTGCCAAGTTCAAACCAGCCTCAGCAACTAAGTGAGACCTTAAGCAATATAGCGAGACCCTGTCTCAAAATAAACAATAAGAAGAGCTGGGGGTATGGATCAGTGGTCGAGCACCTCTGGGCTCAATCCCAAGTACCACAAACAAAAAGCTTGGTGTAATTAGAGATTGATTAAAGTCCAGCAGCAACACAATGGAATTGGGGTATTAGATCCAAGAGGTAGGAAGGTGTCAGAACACAAAGCCAGAGGTCAAGAAAACTTGGGTCTGGTCTTGACTGTGCCCCTAACTTGCTGCAAGGCTTTGGGCGGATCCCTTCCTTACTCTTCCTCATCTGTATGTTGGGAGTGATGTTGTCCCTTTACTGTATGGGGTTCCAGTAAGGAAAAAGGAACATAGTTGGAAGGAAGATAAAATTGTGTTATTTTTCCTTTCTGCCCCCTCCACCTTCCCCTATGTTGCAGAGATTCTCTTAACCATCCATGATATCCCCAGGACCTTCCTTCTCTGACCTTCTCGCTTTCAGGTTCTTTAACGAAACTTCCTCAAAAGCCAAAACTCAAGAGAAAGAGGATTAAGGAAGCTCAAGAAACTCCAGAGACCTGCCAATAAGAAGACCCCCTGGGACAGAAGGCCTGCTAACCCTGGCTCACAGAGCACTACTGGGACTTGGACCTGTCAGCACCTGGGGGGAGGGGACCAATGAGGGAAAGAACAAAATCATTCTTATTGAAGGGATGCTCAGGTCTTGATTATGAATAAATGGGGTGGAAGATAAACAATTCTGTTTACTTGGCTAATAGCCATCTTTTGTTCACTTTTAAAAAAATTGTTTTAAAAATATTTGCCAACCAGGTGTAGTGGCCTGTAATCCCAATCACTAGGGAGGCTGAGGCAGAGAGATCACAAGTTTGAGGTCAGCCTCAGCAACTTAGTGAGGCTCTAAACAACCTAATGAGACCCTGTCTCAATTTTTTAAAAAAATGGCTGGGGATGTAGCTCAGTGGTAAAAGCACCCCTGGGTTCAATCCCCATACCAAAACACATACACACACACAGTCCCATAGTCCCTGTGTCAAGGATCATCAGAGTCCAATGGGGATACAGACATGTGAGTAGACTCCACAGCGGGGTGGATGAGTGATAGGGGAGGGAACAAATAACTGATGAGTGTTTGCCCAGGGAGAACACAGGGGCCCGTGGGGGGATGAGCTGGAGTCAGTCAGTGACAAGTTTGGCAGCCTGCCTAAATCAGCTGGATTTCATTTTGTGGATAACTTGAGGTGGGGTAGTGAGGGAGGTGTCAAGCAGTGGGATGAACTGATATGATTTGGGCCTTGGGAGATGCTATGGTGACTGTGAGCAAAGTGAACAGAAGTGAGTGAGGCTGGTAACAGGAAAAAGCATCAGTTGTTTTAGCCATCGGTCAAAAATGGACAGCCTAGTCGGGAGTGGTGATACAAGTCTGTTATTCCCAGCCATTTGGGAGGCTAAGATAGGAGGATCACAAGTTCAAAGCCAAGCTCAGCAACTTAGAGATCCTGTCCCAAAAAATAAAAAGGACTAGGGGTATGACTCAATGGTTAAGTACCCCTGGATTGAATCCCTGGTAACAAAAGGAAAAAATGGCAGCCTACCACTGTGTTTTGTTTTCCCCAGTGGGGTTCTACTCATGGTAAACGACAGACATTAAAAAAATCAGTTGCCAATATTGAAACTTGATTTTTTCACATTAAGAACATCAGTGGTAGAACACTCGCCTAGCATGTGTGAGGCACTGGGTTCGATTTTCAGCACTGCATATAAATAAATAAAGGTCCATCGACAATTTTAAAAAAATTAAATATTAAAAAACCATCAAGCCAGGCATAGCCTGGCTTATAATCACAACTACTCAGGAAGCTGAGGTCTCCCTAAGTTGCTGCTGAGGCTGGTTTTGAATTTGCAATCTTCCTGCCTCAGCCTCCCGAACTGCAGATATTACAGGCATATTACCTGACAGTTTTTACAGAGCAGGGAGAACTTAGGTGAGAAGGCAAGAAAGCGGGAAGGTGACCATGATGATTAGAGACTCCTGGATGGTGTTTTTTTGTTTTGTTTTGTTTTTGTACCAGGAATTTAACCCAGGGGTGCTTAGCTACCAAGCCAAATCCCAATCCTTTTTAATTTTTTATTTAGAGATAGGGCCTTGCTAAATTGCGGAGGCTGGCTTTGAACTTGTGATCCTTCTGCCTCAGCCTCCCGAGCCACTGGGATTGCAGGTGTGTGCAACTGCGCCCCCAGTACCCCCTGCCACCCAGGATGTTTTCCACTTCTGAGAGATCTCACTAAATCCTAGGGACAAATTGCTTTGGGATTAGATTGACAGATGTCCCCTCATGCAAGGCAGCACTGCCACCTAGAGGAACTATGGGACAGTACAACCTTCTTTCTCCAATCAGGGCTGGAAGGGTGTGTAAAAAAAGATGAAGATCAAGAGAATGGGGTGGGGAGCTTCCCGTCAGCCTTGGGAACAGTCAAGGGGCCTGAAGGCAAAATGGGCAACAGGTGAAGCTGGGTTTGGAGGCCTCTTAGTTCTTTCCTCAAATTCAATATGAGGTTAGAATTTCCAGAAAAGTAGCACCCACGTTGATGCTCTGCTGAAAACCCTCCAACAGCTCATTTCACCCAAAATAAAAAAGGCATTGCAAGGGCCTAGAGGGCCCTCTAAGATCTATGCCCACTGTCCACTCTGTCACCTGTCCATCCTCATCATGCTTTTCTCCTACTTGTCAAGCACACCACTGTGTTAGCTTTCTGTCACTGTGATAAAATTCCTGAAATAATCAATTATAAGGAAAAAAAAAAAAACCTTATTTTGGCTCCAGGCATCCATGGTTTCAGCCCATGGTCTGTTGGCCCTGCTGCTTTCGGGGTTGCAGCAAAGCAGACATAATGGCAGGGAGTGCTTCGTGCAGCAAGAACCCTCATGGCATCTGGAAAGCTGAAGAGAGAGGAAGAGGAGCAGCTGGAGTTATAATATTCTCTTCAAGGGCACACCCCAATGACCTAGGACCTGCAACTGGGGGACATTAAAGATCCAAACCCAAGCTCCAGTGTCCCAGGGACTTTTCACTGGCCGCTTCCTCTGTCTGAAATGCTCTTCCTGAAGGGTCTACTTGGCTAACCCCTGTATGTCCTTCAAATCTTGGTTCACATGTGTTTTTGTCAGCTTTCTCGCTGCTCTGACTATAAGACCGGACCAGAACAACTGTCAAGGAGGACATGTTTACTTAGGGGCTAACAGTTTCAGAGGTCTTAGTCCATAAAAGGCCAGCTCCATTCCTCAGGGAGCTGAGGCAGGATGTCATGGTGGAAGAGAGTGGCAGAGGGAAGCTGCCCACATGATGATCAGAAAGCAGACAGAGAATCCACTCACCAGACACAAAATATATACCCCAAAGGCAGGCCCCCACTGAACCACCTCCTTCAGCCACAGCTTATCTGCCTCTAGTTACCACTGATTAGGTCAAGGCTATAACCCAACCATTTCTTCTCCAAACCTTGCATTGTCTCACTTGTGAGCTTTTAGGGGATACCTAAAACATCCAAACCATAAGAAAGTGTCACCTCTTTAATGTGACCTAGCTTGTCCACCTGTTTGAAGTTGAAAGCCCCATACTCTGAATACCCCTTCCTCTGATTTTGTTTTCCTAAAGCACTTAACCCCACAAATATTATGTAATTTATTCAATGATTGTATTTCTTATTTATTGACTGTCTCCATTTCTTTTTTAAAAAAAATATTTTTTTAGCTATACATGGACACAATATCTTTACTTTGTTTATTTGTTTTTTTATGTGGTGCTAAGGATCGGACCCAGTGCCTCACATGTGTAAGGCAAGCACTCTGCCACTGAGCCACCACCCCAGCCTGACTGTCTCCATTTATTAAAATGTTAAGTTCTACAAGGGCAGAGATTTTTATTTTGGGTCTAGTTGATTGCTATATCACCAGCAGTTACAGTAGTATCCAGCACCTAGAAGTTACTTAACCAATTTTTATTGAATAAACGAATGCACCAAAGCAAGGCATTTTATCCAACTCCTTTTTCAGAGGGGAAAATAGAGACCCAAAGAGAGAGGAGACTTCTCCAAGGTTCTACAGATCTGTAAGAACTAGTACTTACAGAACTCAATTCTGATGAACCCCCCCACCATCCCAGGCCACTGTGCTCCCCATTCACCAATGACATATGTTCCACCTATTCTCTGCCAACACTCATTTTTCACAGAATATAAATAACCCTCAAAACTAAGTGTATGCCTGGATATGGTGGTGCCCACCTATAATTCCAGCAACGTGGGAGGCTGAGGCAGGCCAACCTCACCAACTTAGCAAGATCCTCAGAAACTTAGTGAGACCCTCTGTCAAAATAAAAAATAAGCTGGGGATGTAGCCCAGTGGTTAAGCACCCCAGATTCCAATCTTCTGGTACCCAAATAAAAGAAAAAAGAAAAAAAAAAAAGGTCTGGAGATGCTATGTGATTTAGTGGTAAAGATCCCCTGGGTTCAATTCCCTGCAGACCTGCAACCAAAAAAAAAAAAAAAAAAAAGAGAGAGAGAGAGAGAGAGAGAGAGAAAGAAAGAAAAAGACTAAATGATTAAATGTATTACTTCTTTTAGGATCATCTATATTTTCTTACTTAAGGTATCTACCCAAAGTATGACTTTCTAACGGTAGACTCTGAGATGCTAGAAAAAGGTGGTTGGGGGAGACTATGTGGAAGTGGGGAGGTTGGTGGAAATCCCCACATCACACCTTGGCCTGTGCTGCCTTATATGTTAGGCTCAACCTAGAGAAATACCCCAAAGCTAGACCAAGTAGCCCTTCAAGAGGATTCCTTTCCTACAGCATAAGTGTTCCTGTCCCTAAAGTCAGTTTGTTGTTGTTGTTGTATTTATTTATTTATTTGGTCCTGGGGATTGAACCCAGGGCACTTAACCACTGAGCCACATCCTCATCCTTTTTAATATTTTATTTAGACACAGGGTCTCACTGAGTTTCTTAGGGCGTTGCTAAGTTGCTGAAGCTGGCTTTGAACTTGCAATCCTCCTTTCTCAGCCTCTTGAGCCACTGGGATTACAGATGTGCACCACCACACCTGCTTGGGTTTGTTTGTTTGATTGTTTGTTTTTTAAATATTTATTTATTTTTTTTTAGTTGTAGTTGGACACAATACCTCTATTCCATTCATTTATTTTTATGTGGTGCTGAGGATCGAACCCAGGGCCCCGTGCATGCTAGGTGGGCGCTCTACTGCTAAGCCAGAATCCCAGCCCCTGTTTGTTTTTGTTAATTTTTTTTTTAGTTGTTGATAGGTCTTTATTATTTATTTATTTATATGTGATGCTGAGAATTAAACTCAGTGCCTCACACATGCCAAGCAAGTATACTACTGCTGAGCTGAGCCCCAGTCCCAGCACCCCCCGCCGTTTTTTTTTTTTTATTCCAATGGGGGTCTCGCTATGTTGTCCAGATTGGTCTTGAACTCCTGGGCTCAAGTGATCTTCTTGCCTCAGTTTCCCGAGTACCTGGGATTGCAGTTATAAATGGCAGAGAACTCTAACCACAGACATGACAACTGAATATTGCCAGGCCCATTCCCACCCCAGTCCCCCAAGAGTAACCCATAATCCCCTCTTCATAATAGCACTACCACCATATCTGTAACTCAGGAGAGATGGCTAAGTGGTTTGTATTCATTCTCATTTGATTTTGTGTCAAATGCATGGGGAGACTCCTCCCCATGGCAGAGAAACAAATCAAGGCTTACAGGCTGAGTCACCTGCTGCCTGTCCAGACCTCCTGATGCCACACCGTGAGCCCGTCTTTTGGCTTTAAAGTTTTTCTTTCCTTCTTCCTTCTTCCTTCTCCTTTTTTGTTTTTAGTGGTATGGAGATTGAACCTGGGATGTTGCTCTACCGCTGAGTTACATTTCTAGATTTCTAGCCCTTTTACTTTTAATTTGGAAACAGGGTCTCACTAAGGTTGGCCTCAAATATGCAACTTGCCTTGCAAGATTCTCCTGCCTCAGCCTCCGGTCACTGGGATTACAGGTATGTGCCACTGAGCCCAGCTCAGATATTTTTTGTTTATGTTAGATCATCAGCCTCTCCTTTCACGGCTGTATGACTTTTTAAAGCCTTCCTCATTCAGAGAACATTTAAAATTCTTCTCTGTTTTCTCCTAGCACACCTTGGGTTTCGGTGTTTATGTCTGGATCGTTGGCCTATCTGAAATTTAAGTTGTGTAGTAGGAATCCAATATATATTTTTTTCAGATGGTTAGACACTTTTCTTTGCAGGTGTGGGAGTTAATTTGTAGGCTAGGTCATGTGTGGGTGTGTGTGGGGAGAATCCATTTTTTCTACACTTATTTAAAATGCCACTCTTATAAATAATGCCACTCTTATAAATTCATGCTTTATTTGGGTTTATTCTGAACTTTCTGTTCCAGTCCATGCATCTGTGTATGCATGTGGGATTGGGACTTAATGAAAAAGAACAAAAAGAGGGCTGGGGAGGTAACTTGGGGGTTGAGTACTTTACACTTTACCTAGCATGGGTGAGACCTTGAGTCAAATGCATGGGGAGACTCCTCCCCACTGCAGAGAAACAAATTGAGGCTTACCGGCTGAATCACAGCTGACTGTCCAGGCCTCCTCATGCCACACCGTGAGCTGGTCTCTTGGCTTTATAGTTTTTCTTATATTCTTCCTTCTTCCTCCTCCTAATCCCTAGTACTGCAAAAAAAAGAAAAGAAAAGAAAAGAAAAAGAAGCAGAAGAAGAAGAAAAAAGAAATACAGTAATAAAATAGGTGACAGTAGGGCTGAATATAGCTCGGTTGGTAGAGTGCTTGCTTTGCTTGCACAAGGTCCTGGGTTCTAATCCCCAGCACCACAATAAATAAATAAATAAAATAGGTGACAGGAAAGGAGTATACAGATTTGGAAAAAAAACAAATAGAACTTTCAGGAATCATGGATCATTCTTGGCATCATGAAAAGAAATAACCAGACATTATGTGCTTCTAGTTAAACTGTATTCTTTCAAAAAAGAAATTTGAACCCAAATCTGATCAAATTTCCAGATCTAAGGGACAGTTCTGGGGAACTGAGTAGCATATTAAATGACACCTCAAGGGTAGAATTAACAAATTGCAGATGATGGGAAATTGCAGAGAAAACAGACCAGTTACTTTAATAAATAAACTGCAAGGGAAGGAAGAAAATAATGTGACTTTAGAGGCTGAGACAGGAGGATTGGCTTGAGCCCACAAATTTGAGGCCTGGGAAACAATATGGAGTGATCCTTTTTTTTTTTCTTTTTTTTGTACCAGAGATTGAACTCAAAGGCACTCAACCACTGAGCCACATCCCCAGCCCTATTTTGTATTTTATTTAGAGACAGGGTCTCACTGAGTTGCTTAGCACCTTGCTTTTGCTGAGGCTGGCTTTGAACTGGTAATCCTCCTGCCTCGGCCTCCTGAGCCTCTGGGATTATAGGCATGCACTACTGCTCTCAGCTATGGAGAGATCTATTTTTAAAAGAGAAAGAAGGAAAAATTCAGAGATCAGAAGAAACTTATGAGATCAAATGAGATGAAGATTGTGTTTGCACCTTAATTAGAACAATTATACAAAAACATTTATTAATCATTTTGAGAAATTCGAACACAGTCTGGTTATTTAATAATAGAAAGGAATAATTGTTAATATTTTTAGGGGATTGATAGCATTCTGGTTATATATTTTTAAATTTCTTTGTGTTTTAGAGATAAACAGTGAAATATTTATGGGCAAAATAATATGATGAGTGGGGTTTGATTCAAAACAATACAGTGTTCAGTGGCAGGGGCAGGGCATGATTAGTCAAGGGAATGGTCATAAGATTGGCCATGTATTAATAAACTGGATGGGAAATTCAAGAAGAGATCACTATTCTAGTCTATCTGATTTTATGTCTGTTTGAAATTTTCTATAACAGAAACTTTCAAAGCTTTAGTCAAGCTATTGCCTCACTCTTACTTCTAAAAGAGCCATAATCCTCCTGGTTTAAAACAGAATCTTCAGTCCTAATGTTTGACCTTGAAGTTTACCCCAACATAGACCTGTCCCCTCAGAATTTTTTTTGTGTTCTTTTCTTGCAGTACTGAGAATTGACTCTAGGGACACTTTACCACTGAGCTTCACCCAGATCTTTTAATTTTGAGACAAGGTTTTCTAAGTTGCCAGGGCTGGCCTCAAATTTGCAACACAGGATCTTTTTCTGTAAGTCAGGAGGGGTAAAAGGGAAGACTGGAGTCCAAATCATGGCTTGACCTTCAGATAACTTACACTTTCCCAGAGAACTGTGACAGGTGTGTCAGAGCCATGGGAAGAGCTCTGGAGTTGGGAAAAGGTCATGGAGCAGACAGGATTGGTACAGGAGCATCACTTATAAGCAGGAGCATCCTGTTTAGAGAGACACTGTGAAAAGTCAATCAATCAGACCTGAAATGCTCACCTCATGACCAACATAAACAATGCAAATTAAAAGAATGAGATTCTGGGGCTAGGTTTGTAGCTCAGTAATAGAGCGCCTACCTAGAACATGTGAGGCCCTGGGTTTGATCCTCAGCACCATATAAAAATGAATAAATAAAATAAAGGTATTGGGCCCATCTATGACTTAAAAAAAAGATTAATAAATGAGATTCTACTTTAATACACTGGCAGTGGAAAAAGAAATCACGAAGTCCAGTGTTCATATGGGTATGGAAAAATAAGAGCTCTGATCACTATGCTATAATCTGAATGGAAATGGTGACAAGCTGGCAGCACGTGTGAAAATCTAGAGTTGAACAGGAATTTATGATAAGAATCATAGGTGGGCACAGAACTTTAGAGTCAAGAATAGTCATCAGAGAGGTGTTTACAGTAGGGAAAAATGGGGTGGGGGAAGAAAAGAAAACCACTGTGTGTGATTTTCTGGGGCAAGTCATGAAAACCATCTCTGTGTTGAATCACTCCTCCTGGGGGAAGTCAGTTGCCACAGCTTGGAAATGCATAGCAGCCCGGTGGAAAGGAACTGGGACCTTCTGCTGACAGCCTGTGAAAGAGCCAATGCCTGCCTCTCTGGATGCCATCTTTATGCAGCCTCGCCGCATTCCTGCACCAGAACCACCCAGCTAAATTCTAGATCCGTAGGAGTTGTTAATAAATGTTTGTTTAAATCATTAAGTTCTGGGGTAATTTGTTATGCATCAACAGAGGGTGCGTTAAATAGGTATCCCATCGGCACAGGGGCATGTATGTAGTCATTAAAAAATAACACTTTTCATATATATTTAATAGTGTGGGGAAATGGTCATGGTGGAAAGAAACATGAATATATGAAACATGAATGTGAAACAAATACACATACTCAGGGGGGAAAAAGACAGTAGGAAAAAGTGCCAAAATACTAAGAGTAGTTACCTCTTGGTTACAGGGTTACAAATATTTTTTTAAAAAAATAGTTATTAGCCAGGCTCAGTGGCTCATGCCTGTAGTCCTAGTGGCTAGGGAGGCTGAGACAGGAGGATCATGAGTTCAAAGCCAGCCTCAGCAAAAGTGAGGTACTAAGCAACTCAGTGAGACCCTGTCTCTAAATAAAATACAAAATAGGGCTGGGGATGTGGCTCAGTGGTTGAGTGCCTCTGAGTTCAATCCCTGGTACTAAAAAATGAATAAATTAATTTTTTAGTAATTTCCAATACAATTTATATACACTACCTCTGTGAGAAACAAAACAAAACATTTGTTCATTGGGTTTTAAATGCCAGTTTAGCAGCCCCATTATGCTCCATGGGGTTAATTCCTTTCTCCTCACCCCAGCTCAGAGATGGGGTACATATTGTTAGGATGAGGAAAGGGATTCCATAGTCTTCTCTTGAGGATTTTCCTAAAGCTCATGTGACCTCTTTTTTAAAAACAATTATTTTAATATATATGTTTAGTTGTTCATGGACCTGAACTTTATTCATTTATTTATATGTAGTTATTAGCCGGGCTCAGTGGCTGAGAATTGTAGTGCTGAGAATTGAACCTAGTACCTCACACATGCTAGGCAAGCACTCCACCACTGGGCTACAGCCCCAGCCCATCATGTGACCTCTTTTAAAAAAATTTTATTTATTTTATTTTTTTATTCTGATTTGTTATATATGACAACTGAATGTATTACAATTCATATTACATATATAGAACACAATTTTTCATATCTTTGGTTGTATACAAAGTATATTTGCACCATTCACATCTTCATACATGTACTTTGGATAATTGATGTTCATCACATTCCACCATCGTTTTCTAACCCCATGCCCCTTTCCTTCCCCTCCCACCCCTTTGCCCTATCTAGAGTTTGTCTATTCCTCCCATTGCTCCCTCTCTCTACCCCACTATGAAAGAGCTCGATGATGGTTATTTTAATGAATCATAATAATAGCCATTATTTATCAGGTGGATAGTATGCACCCAATACTGTTAAAACACTTCATGAATTAGATTTCTTTTTAAAATCATATTTGCTGAGATATAATTTATATATGGTACAATTTGCTCTATTTAGTTTTATAGTTATATGAATTTTGATAACACAAATATAAAAAATGACAATATACATATATGAATAAATAGTACTACCATCAAGATACAGAATATGGGGCTGGGGATGTGGCTCAAGCGGTAACGTGCTCACCTGGCATGCGTGGGGCGCTGGGTTCGATCCTCAGCACCACATAAAAATAAAATAAAGATGTTGTGTCCACCCGAAAACTAAAAAATAAATATTAAAAAATTCTCTTTTTTAAAAAAAGATACAGAATATGTTACCTTGTTCTTATTTACTTCTTTTTTTAAACAAATAGAAAAATTAATTTTAATATATTTCCACATAACTCAATGGATTACCAACATAATTTGCAAAGAAAATAATTATTAGTAAGGTGTTTCATGTTCATTTTCTTTGTCCTAGTAATTCTTTGGGATCTTATGTCTATTTGACACATAGCCCGCCTCAGTTCAGACTAAACACATTTCAAATACTCAATAGCTTCTTGTAACCAATGGCTGCCATATTGACTCCTTTCTCCATCTTTCCAAACTTTTGGTGAGGTATATACTGTAGGCTGCATGATAAGTCCCCTTGTTATGTGGTTTCTTGTTGAGTTCCATCAGAAAGGGACACCAAAGAGATGAAATTAGAATATACAAGAGTAGAGCAAGGTGTTTTATTCCTCCCTATAAGACTCTATTAGACTGTGAGTTGGTTTCTACATGCTTTTGGTGGGAATAACTTCAGTTAGGTCACCTTCTCCTGCAAATTTTTCATAATGGCTCTCTCTTACTTCACCTCCTACCTCTCCAAGTTTTCGGAAGGAAAGGTGCTTCACAAAATTTGTTAGTTTTCCTCAACCCTGCTCTTACCTTTATTGTTTAATACCTTTTTAAGCAATTTTTACTCTGATATATCTTTTCATCCTTGAATCTTGAATAATAAATTTTAAATTATAAGAGTATAAAATATACCTCATTTCATATCACAGGAAATATATATATATACACATACCAGATTAATTATATATTAAAATATAACATAAAATGATAAAACATTTAAAGAACATATTTGTATAACTTTGTGAATAGAAATAGAAAAAAATACAAAATAAAAAACTGAAAAATTAGACGATATTGTAGTTAAAATTTTATGTGTAAAAATTTACCAAAAAAAGAGTTGAAAGAGACATAAATTGTATTACAGGTTATTTTTGTTTATTTATTTTTTTTAATTTTTAAAAAAATTTTTAAACTTTATTCATTCATTAATTTCTTTTTTATTTTTTAAGAGAGAGAGAATTTTTTAATATTTATTTTTTTTTTAGTTTTCAGTGGACACAACATCTTTATTTCATTTTTATGTGGTGCTGAGGATCAAACCCAGCACCCCGCGCATGCCAGGTGAGTGCGCTACCACTTGAGCCACATCTCCAGCCCTCATTCATTTATTTATTTATTATTTGTATGTGGTGCTGAGGAAGGAACCCAGGGCCTTGTGCATGGGAGGCGAGCGCTCTACCACTGAACCACAACTCCAGTCCCTTTTTTGTTTATTTTTGATATTAAGCTTGACTTAATTTCTCCTTTGGTTGGATTTTCCTTTATTGTAGTTCTTTCCTGTGCAGATTTCATTGTTCTACCTTGTTTTTCATGTCCTCCTCAATGGAATATTTTGCCAAAAATGTTCTGTAGTTCAGGATTTCTTGCTGTAAATTCTGTTAGCTTTTGTTTATCGTGGAAGATTTTTATTTCATCATCAGATTTGAAGCTTAATTTTGCTGGATATTAGATTCTTGGTTTGCATCCATTATCTTTTTGAGCTTCCAGGATGTTGTTCCAGGATCTCCTAGCTTTGAGTGTCTGGGTTGAAAAATCTACTGAGATCCGAATTGGTCTTCCCTTATAGGTCATCTGATTTTTCTCTGTTGTGGCCTTTAAAATTCTATCCTTATTCTGTATGCCAGGCATTTTCATTATAATGTGTCTTTTTTAAAAAAAATATTTATTTCTTAGTTTTTTGGTGGACACAACATCTTTGTTTGTACGTGGTGCTGAGGATCGAACCCGGGCCGCACGCATGCCAGGCAAGCGCGCTACCGCTTGAGCCACATCCCCAGCCCCTATAATATGTCTTGATGTAGATCTATTGTAATGTTGTACATTTGGTGTTCTATAGGCCTCTTGTATTTGATTTTCCAGTTCATTCTTCATGCTTGGGAAATTTTCTGCGATTATTTCATTAAAGAGATTGTGCATTCCTTTGGTTTAAATCTCTGAACCTTCCTCTATCCCAATAAATCTTAAATTTGGTCTTTTGATGGTATTCCATAATTCTTGGATATTCTGTTCATGATTTCTTACTATCTTCACTGTGAGGTCAACTTTATTTTCAAGATTGTGTATTTTGTCTTCATTATCTGAGGTCCTGACTTCCAAGTGATCTAGTCTATTGGTGATGCTAGCTATCTATTGAGTTTCTTAATTGGCTTATTGTTTCTTTCATTTCAAGGATTTCTGTTTGTTTCCCATATCTCTATCTCTTTCTTGAAGTGATCTCTTGCAACTTGTATTTGCTCTCTTATCTCTTTGTTGGTGTGATGGATGGTTGCCTGAATTTGTTCTCTTGTCTCTTTGTTGGAGTGATCAATTTTTGCCTGTATCTGCTCACTTAGGTCATTCTTTAATTCCAAAATCATTTTAGTTATGTATATTCTGAACTCCTTCTCTGACATTTCACCTACTGTGCTATCTATGGATTCTATTGTTGTAGTATCTTGGTTTGTTGGGGGCACTTTCCTCCCTTGTTTTTTTCATGATGTCTATGAGTCTTCCTCTCTTGCAGTGTAGATCCAAAGTATGACAACTTCTGCCTTGTTGTCTTATAGTGTCCCTATAGGTTACCAATACCTCACTTTTAAGGGAGAGATCAATATTACAGCAGTCGCTGTACCCAACATGCAACCATATATCAGTTAGCTTTTTTTTTCTATTTACAGTTTTGTCATTATAATCAGAAATGATGAGTTCAGTTATCTTCTACTTTATAGTCAATAGGTTTGCAAAATGGTTTACAGTTTCTAATGGTAGAATGGGGGTCTGGGGAGTTGGCTGAGATGTTTATGAGGTAGGATGTGAGAATATGGAGGTATTGGATTATATGACAAGTGAGAGGGTAATCATAAGAAGTTGGCTGTTAATAGGAGAAACAAGAGATAGGCAACCCCATGCAAGACTCTCTTTTACCTCAGTAACAGGATAATTGTTAGCACCCCTAGTAGAAAAACCTCTGGTGCAGCCACACCCACAGGGACCTTGGTGACTTCTTACCAAGTCCTTATTGTTATCCCTTGATAGAAGTGGAGATATCCCAGATTTGTGGTCGTGGCAGCCTCAAGCCTATATGTACCCTGATGTTGGGCTGTGGAGCCATGCTTTGGTGAATAAGGAACCCCAGTGCGGGATGGCTCACCACATATCTCCCGGTGCAGGGCAGGGAGGCTTTCCCTCCGGAACTCATGTGACCTCTTTTAATATTATTTTATTTCATTATACACAAAGACACTTGTTGCCTCCCCACCCCCCAGTATAATTTCTCCCAGTGCAGAAAGGTAGCTTTCTAGGTTCAGGGCTGAGGGTCTGCAGCCAGAGAGCTCAGTGGTATCTATAATGCCTTTATTAGTGATCAGCTTGTCCTACCAAAAATGTGGGTGTTTTCCTGCTAAGTGGCAGATCTGGGATTTTAGTCTAGTTCCAAATGTGTGCCCACATTCTGCCCATGTCCTGCGTGGGGAGCAGTGAGTAACTGTAAGAGGTGTGGGCTGGCTGAGAAATAAAAGCTATGAAAGTAATATTAAGAAATAAATAGAGACAAAAAATGAAGGAAATTAACTGAAGCAGGGGCCAGATGGGTGGATAGACCTGATGGGTCTGATCCTAACAAAGAGAAAAACCAGCAAATGCTTTATCTATAGCAGTAACAGTAAGGAGCTTCTTCAGGAAAACAGGTTGTTTGGTGCATGGCAGATCCTAGGGCTGTGAGCTAAGGCAGGGTACCAGTGTGATCTGGACTTTCTTAAACCAGGGAATTTCACCAAGGAGTTCCCAGAAAAGCAGCTTCCCTGCCTTAATGGCTCAAACAAAATCCATAGCTCATATATGGCTTTCAATACCCACAACCCTACTAGAGGTGATTCTGGGATGTCAAGCCAAAATAAATTAGGAAATGATGGAGGATATCCTTAGGGCAGAGGGATCCTTGGGAACGTGGGGGAGCCTCAAACTTGAGTGGATCTGTCTATACTATCCTTCTGATCTGGGTGGTGCGAGTGATCTGTGAGTTCAAAGGCGAAATTTTTCTCAAGACTTCTACACTGAGACAATAAACAAGTTCTTTAGAAAATGTGGAATTTCAGTGTGTTTTAACTAGGTGACTTTGATTTCCTAGGATTTCTCAGCATTTCATTCAGAGCTCTTTTAGAAAGTACAAGGGAACCATGAAGTGAAATGCAAAATTTGCTTGGAGTGGAAGAAGAAATTCTCTGTTTCTGTTTTAGACCATACCTGTAGCATCCAGCTCTCCTCTTCACACTCCTAACTCAAGACTCTGGGCCTGCTGCTATCAGTGGGCCATACTCCACATTCTCTACACTTGACTTGGATTTTTACCTTAGTATAATTTGAGTTACTGAACTTTCCCAAACCTTAACTTCCTTTTGTCAGAGGAGGATAATGTCCCCCTCACAGGTTATTATGAGGATGAAGACAGCATCCACACACTACCAAACACAATACTTAGCACAGTTTTACTCCTATCTTCAGGAACTATCTGTTCAACATAAGAAAATTCATCAGCAAATACTCTGAGACCAACACATGAAAACTAAGCACTCTATTAACCTTTTTCTGTTCAGATGAAGACCCTTTTTGTTCATTTTCAGAAGCTTCTCAAAAATGTAAGGTTGGCTTTGTAGGCTGCTTCCTTCATCTTCTTATTTAGTCTTGCTAAATTGCTGAGCTTGACCTCTAACTTGTGATCATCCTCCCTCAGACTTCTAAGTTGCTGGAATTATAGGCATGCGCCACCATGTCCAGCTTCTTCCCTTTCTTAATAGCATTCATCACTAAGAAGTAACTTATGTGAAGTGACTTCCGTCATTAGGACCAACCTGCCAAAAGACAAGATCCACCTAATTTAACCTAATCCTTGACATACCTGACCTGGAACTTAAGAGCTTATCTCAACCCCATATATTGCCAAAACCCTGAGTAATGGCTATACTTCTTGGTACCAGCTGAGTCTTACAGATGCCATTCTGTAAGACTGTAATGCCATTTTGGCAGAAGGACTCATCTTATCTACATATGTACATCATTCTGTGTTTAGTGAAACTGAAG
The DNA here is from genome assembly GCF_045843805.1 of Urocitellus parryii. Lineage (NCBI taxonomy): Eukaryota > Metazoa > Chordata > Mammalia > Rodentia > Sciuridae > Urocitellus > Urocitellus parryii. The sequence continues at coordinate 148,952,984 of NC_135537.1, forward strand.
TTTTGAGTATACTTTTCTCTCATGCAAGAAAATAACAAACATTTTCAATGTCTATAATGGACCTAGTACTGATCTCAGCATTGCATTAATTTTAATTGACCTTCATAATTACCCGAGACAGGTCATGTGTACCTCAGTTGACAGATGAGGAGCCAGATTCAGAAAAGGAATATTTGCCACAGGTTCCACTTATGATAAAAGGCACTTCTTCTGGACTCTGAAGCCCTCAATTTCATTGTAAATATCCTGCCTCCCTCTCTACAGCCTCCTTCTAATAAAAGCTACCTTTAGCTAGGTAAATCATATTTCTAAAAGCTGAAAGTATTGATTTGAATGACCAAATAAGTACTAAATTCATTACAGTAAAAAAAAAAAAAAAAGGTTGGGCTGGGTATAGAGCTCAGTTGGTAAAGTGCTTGCCTTGCATGCACAAGGACCTGGGTTAACCACCCCCCCCCCCCAAAAAAAAAAAACAACCACCTAAAAGTCCTTTTTTATTAAAATCAAATAAACAAATGAACAACTTTTTAAGGTGTAGATGAACCCAAAACTTTTATTTATTTACTTTTAGGTGGTGCTGAGGATCAAACCCAGTGCCTCACACATGCTAGGCAAGTGCTCTACCACTGAGCCCCAGCCCCAGCCCATATGTTTTGTTTTCGTGGTACTGGGGATTGAACCCAGGGCCTCTGACATGCTACACAAGTGGTTTAGTAGCTACTGCACCAGCCCCAATGTCTAGGGATGTAGTTCAATGGTAAATTACCCCACTGAGTTCAATCCCCAGTAATGGGGAAAAAAATTAAAAACCACTATCAAAGTAAATGTATCATGTCTGACAACTGTCTAAGCAAATTGAAAGCCATTTGTTGTCTTTTTATGAAACTGTGGTATACACAAAATTTACTCCCTTATCCTGGTACCAGGGATTGAACTCAGGGGCACTCAATCACTGAGCCACATCCCCAGCCCTATTTTGGATTTTATATAGAGACAGGGTCTCACCGAGTTGCTTAGTGCCTCGCTCTTGCTGAGGCTGGCTTTGAACTTGCAATCTTGCCTCAGCCAGCAAGTGCTGGGATTATAGGCATGCACCATCACACCCAACTGCCTTAGACATCTTTAGGTGTACAATTCACTAGTATTAGTTATATTCACATTGTTAGGCAAACAATCTCCAGAATTTTCATCATGTAAAACAATATCCATTAAGTAATCATTCCCCATTTTCCTTCCCTGCCAGCTTCTACAACCACCATTCTTTCTGCTTCTATGGATTTGACTACTCTATAGACACCTCATGTAAGTGGAATCTTTAATGGTTTCTTTGTATTTGGTTCATTTAAAAAATATTTATTTTTTAGTTGTAGTTGGACACAATACATTTATCGAATCTATTTATTTATTTATTTTTTAAATGTTTATTTTTTAGTTGTAGTTGGACACAATACCTTTATTTCACTTATTTATTTTTATGTGGTGCTGAGGATGCCAGGTGAACGCTCCACAACCTCAGCCCCTGGCTTATTTAAAAAAAAAATTTTTTTTAGTTGTAGATGGACACAGTATCTTTATCTATCTATTTATTTATTTATTTATTTATTTATTTTTATGTGGTGCTAGTAGATGGACACAGTATCTTTATTTATTTATTTATTTTTATGTGGTGCTAAGGATCGAACCCAGAGCCTCATTTGTGCAAGGCAAGGGCTCTATCACTGAGCTACAACCCCAGCCCACGTTTGTCTTATTTTTTTGCTTAACATAATGTCCTTAAGATTGTAGCACATGTAAACATTTCTTTTAAAGGCTGAATAATATTTCATTTTCAATATACACCACATTATCTGTTTATCCATTGACACTGGAGTTGCTTCCATCTTTGGTTATTATTATGTTGCTATGAACATTGGTATACAAGTATGGGTTTTAAGCATACTTTTAATTAATTTGGATATATACTTTTTTTAATTCCAGTACTAGATTTTAACCCCTGGGCTCTCTACCACTGACCTACATCCCCAGCATTCCCCTTCTTCCCTCCCTTTTTTCCTGTTTTTTTTAAGACAAGGTCTCATTAAGTTGCTATGGTTGGCTTCATACTTGCCATTCTCCTGCATCAGTCTCCTGAATCACTGGGATTACAGGTGCATGCCAATATGCCCAGCAATTTAAAAACTTCTGAGGATCCTCATACATACGAAACTGTATGTGTCACTGGGTGTGATACAGTGATGCATAACATATGACCCATTTTACATCTCCAATAGTACAGAAGAGTTATGATGTCTCTACATCCTTGACAATACTTGTTTTAGAATACCATCCTAAAAAAATGTTCATCTCAAAATATTTTGGGCAAAGCCACCCTTGGCAACTTAGCAAGGCCCTGTCTCTAAATAAAATATAAAAAAGGGCTGGGGATATGGGATGTGGTCAAGCCCCACTTTGGGAGGGAGGGAGGAAGGGAAGGAGGGAGGGAGGGAGGGAGGGAGGGAGGGAGGGAGGGAGGAAGGAAGGAAGGAAGGAAGGAAGGAAGGAAGGAAGGAAGGAAGGAAGGAAGGCAATTTTGGGGAAGTCCTGGAGATTGACTCCAGGGCCTCACACATGTGAAGCATATGCTTTATCACTGAGCAACCCTGTCACCCTGTCTTGAATTTTACAACTATAAAATAAATGTGTTAAAGCATCCGGGTGTAGTTTGCTAACACATTTGGAACAGTATCTGTGACAGGGTAAACTCTATGCTCTTTGTTAAATGCACAAATCAGCAAAGTTTATAAGCTGGAAATAATTTTTATACTGCAAGTTATATCACTATATAGCAACTGGGTTAAACTTTTTTTTTTTTTGGTGGGCGGGTACTATGGATTGAATCCCAGGGTGCCTTACCACAGATCAACATCCCCAGGACACCCCCCACCCCTTTTTGAGAGTTTCTCTAAAATGCCAAGGCTGGTCTTGAATTTAGGATCCTTCTGCCTCAGCCTGCCAAGTTGTTGGGATTTTAGGCATATGCCACTGATATATATATATTTTTTGTGCACTCATTCTATCAATATCTATCTACACATAGTTTTCTAAACAAAAATAAGGTGATTCCATTTTTTACATCCCCCAGTACTGAGGACTGAACCCCTGGGTGCTCTACCACTGAGGTAAACCTTCAGCCTTTTTTATTTTGTACTTTGAAACAAGGTCTCACTGAATTGATGAGGCCGGATTCAAATTTGCAACCCTCTTGTCTCAGCCTCCCAAACTGGGTGGGATTATAGGCATGTGCAACTGCACTCAGCTTTTAGTAAAATGCTAAATTACTAATAAATGGCAAGTCAAACTTTAAGGGAAAGCTCCCATTAGTCTTTGAGCTCACAGATGGATAAGACCTTACCTAGGAAATTGCATTCCATACAGAAGAGGAAACAGTTGTGTTCAGAGTTTCAAAGTCATGGGGGATGTAAAAAGAAAAAAAAAAATTGAATTTAGTATTGCTGAAGCAGAATGAAGCTAGAGCTATTACAAACAAAGGTGGGATGTTGTCTTTTTTTTTTTTTTTTTTTTTGTGGTGCTAGTGATTGAACCCAGGGCCTTGTGAACGTAAGACAAGCACCCTACCAACTGAGCTATATCCCCAGGCCTAAAATATTTTCTTTATAATATCTTAAAATGTAGCTTCATTTCCACTATCTGTCTCAGCGCTTATTAAAATTTATGTTGGGTTGGGCACTGTGGCGCACGCCTGTGATCCCAGTAGCTCAGAAGGCTGAGACAGGAGGATCGCGAGTTCAAAGCCAGCCTCAGCAATAGCAGGGCGCTAAGCAACTCAGTAAGACTCTCTGTCCTCTTGCCTCAGCCTCCTGAGCTGCTGGGATTACAGGTGGTACACGGCTCGTGGTGCTTTTTAAAGACCTAACTTGACCCTGTCTTTCATGTGAGGTGAAACACAAAGAGGTTTGTAATATATAACACAATTCCTACAGTGCAGAGGAAGAGCTGTAACTGAAACTCCAAACTTAGGATTTTTCTCCTTTTCCAGCAGAATTTTCCCAGGTCTCTTTATCTCCATCTTTAGGCTTTTAGAGCTGGAAGACTAGGGAAGAGTGATATGGTCACATTCTTAAAGTCTAAAAAACTCGCTTCATTAGTCATTTTCAAAGTGACTTCATGAACACCATTTCCAGATGCTGTTACGAGTCTCTTCTGCTACACATCTTAATTTTCTTGAATAAGAGTGCTTTTGTTCTAGTTCCAACTGTTTCTCTCACAATGTTCTGTAATAAAAAGTTTGCAAAATGTAAATAATCCTGAGTCCCAACCAAAAGCAATCACAACTAAATTGGAAACAGACTATGAATGCAGGAACACTATATTTATTAGGTCAATAATTCGTTTTTAGCAATACAAGTACAGAATATATCACAATGCTGGTTACAAACATACTTAGTATGATTTAATAATTACAAATAATGGTGGGCACTACAAGTCAGTGAGAATGATACGAAAGGTCATTCTGACACAATGAACTGTCTTCAAAAATCTATTAAACTTAGTTATTTCTATAGAAATTACTGTGGCACTAGTAGTGGGGACTTTCATGTAAAGAATGTTAGTGATTTGTTTTTAATTGTTCGTTAAGAGCTTTTTATTTTGAGGCTATTAAACTAAAATCCCCTGTTGCTTAATAAAGTATAAAAATAGTACTGACCTGGTAATATTTAATAAAATGTAGCATTCACTCACATCATAAAACTAAATTGAAAAGTTTTAGTTACCATGGCAACATATCTTTCCATAAAAGGAATATACAGAAATGAGTGATGTTACACAAATGGTACCTGCAACGGTTATTTAATGATCCAACACTTAACTGTGCACCACAAACCAAGTTTTCTAGATATCTATATATAGCATATATATATTTAATCTTAAATTTTACTTTTGAAAAACATGTGCACTTCAACAAACTCACTAAGGCCACTCATGCTATAGATACCTAGGATTGCAATTAAGAATAGTATTACTTAATAAGTCCTAAAGCACACTCCTTCAGATCAACAGGGTAAAACCAGCTTTCCACCTAAAACATTCCTGAGATTCGTGGACAAAAGAATTACAAGTGTTCAAATTGGAATTTAATCCAAATATCATATTTAAAAAAAATGTCTTGGTAACTTGAAGTCCTCCAAAGTCAAGAGGTGAAATATGCATTAATTTTTAAAGCAAAAATAAAATTCTTAAAAAAAATTCTTTAAAGTATTTTTCCAGTAGTAACTTTGCCATTCAGAAAAAGAAGTCTGGAAACAAAAGGCTACAAATCCTGGGGAAAACATAAAAATAAGTGCTAATTAACAATGCCTGCTCTTAGCAAATCATTTTTTTTAAGTTTGTAAAGTTTTGGCCAAAAGCTTCAATCATGTTTTAGGCATGTTTACCGATCAGCTTTCCGTCTGCACTATAAAGAGAAGCCAAATGGCATTCTGATTATTTCTAAGATTGCAGCCATTGTACTTAAAAATGGGGGTTTTGCTGTGTTGCCCATGGTGGCCTGGAACTTGTGAGCTCAAGTGATCCTCCCACCCACCCCAGCCTCCCAAATAGCTGGAACTATAGGCATGCACCACTACATGTGGCTTTCTGTACTTAATTTTTGCAAGATTGTGAAATCCTACAGGTTATGAACAAAGGTCTCTTGTTAAATCCTTTGTTTTCGCAATGCAACAATATTTGGGCAGGGGCTACTACAAAGCAATAGAGAGTGCATTCTTAACTAACGAACAGATTTGATAGTAGTAAAGGTTCTTATTCTTTGGGCAAAGTCCATTTTGGGGACCCATAAATATTATGCTCTAAAAAACTGAATAGGCTCTATTAAACTGAAGTTGAAAGTGAGTGACCACCTGTATGGCATGTGTGTGAGAGCTCCCTGATGCCCTCAATTTGAATAGCACCAATCTTTTTGGGTAGAACTCAGGTAATGATGAGACCAAAAGCCCTTATTTAACATTACTTCATTAAGCTTCCAGAAAAATATTTAAGTTGGCCAAGGCTTCCTTACACTGGACCCCATAATATGTAAAAAGTTTAGTTATTGTGGGTATAATTTTATTACTTTTAGTTTTATTTCTTAATGTCATAAATTATGGTGGCATTCATTTCTCAAATTTGCTCTCAACATCTTTACTAAAGGGATAAATCCTATACTTAAAAATTATTAGGATATTATTATTATTGATCAGAATCAGAATAATGCAATTATTAAGTCATATCACTAACAAAACAGCTAGAGTGTATGTTTTATAAACACTTATGGACTTAAAGAAAACTACATTAAATTAGTGGTAAAAAGGAAAAACTGCCAATAATGACATGGGGTAGGGGATGACACTGGCTGCCAGCTGACATTATCACCCTGTGATCCAAGTCTTCTAAATACTGTGTCACTTTATCACTGAGTGTGAGCTAAGTTGAATTCAAACTGAGTTAGGGAAGATAAGGCTTTAAAGTCTTTTGCTTGATTTTATCCTAGGAAATGTTGTATGTGCACAAACCCCCCTGCCCCCCCCCCCAAAAAAAAACACAAAAAACAAAAAGAAAAAAAAGAAAAAACAAAACAAAAAAAGATAAAAAAGATAAAAAAAAGAAACTTCATGTGGAAACATAAGTTTCAAAATATTTATTGAAAAACAATTTACCACAACATTCCTATACCATAGGACTCTAATAACCAATAAAAGTATACAAAGCCTATCCTGAAAATATCTTTGGAGGTATTAAATATATAGGTCCATGAGGATAGAGCTGAGTAACTTAAAATGTTAGTCCTTGGTCACAGACTATTTAGTAATTAATAAAGGGTGACTCTTGACATCAGACTGCAATTAACTGGGAGGGGGACCAGATTCATAAACTGCAGGCATGCCAATTTATTCTTTCCAGAATTTAAAGAGAATAATTTGAGGAAAAAAAATCCAGATTTCCAAATCACAAAGTTATCATCTTAGGGATCTGGGCTTGCTTATGTCTTCAGGTATACCTCTGAATAATTTAAATGCATTGGCTCATAACTAACAAAAATGCAAATAGCGGTTTCAAACAAGGTTAAAGTTGGGAAGTTAAAAAAATATTTAAAATTAAATCACCAATTAGTTTTTCTGTACTCTATGTGAATTTAGGTTTATTTCCCCTGTCACCCAACATGCATGTTAAGAGAAAAACCAAAATTCAATACACACTCACGCACAGACTACTCCAAGCATTAGCTTGGAATAACATCTCTAATGGCCAAGTCATGAACCCCTGAAAATAGGGGAGAAACCCAGATTCTTAACTGTAGAGGCACCAGATGGGCCACTATAATAAGAATTGAGGTAATAGCAAAAGACCTTTGTTTCTTGGTTTGCTACATGTTATAACTTCTCAAATTTGAACATTACCTCAACATTAAATAACCCAACTGACTTAATTTAAAAAATAAGAACAAAAAGATGAAAAAGAAAATTAGAACCCAAAAAATGGAAAGACAAATTGGTGAAATACAACTATCATTAGGGGATCTCTCCATTTGACTACTGGGTTTCAGATAAAATGATGCTGTTTTATATACCATAAAAATAAAGGAATTTCTTAGAAGACATATTTCTGGGCATTCATTTTCCATTATCCCCACAGATAACACAGTAACCTAAAATTTCCACCTAGACATGAGCTATTTCACGACTCTTAGCCAATATATTTGTTTATTGTGTTGATTATTAGAGTAAATTTTAAATAATGGTGGTAGTTGCAGCAGGCATTATAGACTTGCTTATGGCATTGCCATCTATGTACCTTGACTAAAGATGTGCCACTAAAATTACCAAATTTCCCTAGTTCAGTAACTATTATATGAATGTAGTTTGTGCATTATCATTTTCCCTTATAGAGCTAAATGAAATCATTCTACTGATAAAAGTATATGCAGGGGCTAAAATAATAATCTAAAGCCTCTGGTCCAAATAACCACCTTTTCTATTAGGCTGGTCCTTTTTAGATCCTCCTGGTCCTGTTAGCAAACGCTGTTAGAGCATCTTGCATTGTTGTACCAAAAACAAACAAACAAACAAAAAAAATGAGTTAAAACCGCTGGTCTATCATATTTTCTATTACTTACAGATCAACACTGGTCCAGTTCAGATGAATCTGACAGTCCTTCTCTTATAATATAGTTCTAGAGTGGTTGTATCCACTTCTCTGGGAAAGGTGGCCAAACCTAAAGTCAGGATGTCCCTCTTTTATTAGTACTTGTGTTAACTTTTCTATACTGCATATAAAGATTTTCCCCGTAAAATTTCTTTACAGTACAGTATTGAATACCTCCACATGGAAGAATTTTATGTTAAAAAGTTGTTAAGATCATCCTTACATAATAAGAATGCAACTCTTTTAAACTCTTAAATAGTTTTATTTAGGGGTTCTTTTTTTTTTTTTCCTTTCAGGCTTTCTGTAAAACGAATTATTTTTTAAAAAGAAAGAAAAAAAAAGGGGGGGGGTGTTTCTGTTGTTTGTTCTACTAGGTTGAGAATGTGGGCCAGACTACTTATACATGCGATACATGCTGAATATAACTGAATATATGCTTATTCTACGGACACTCTGCAAGATAGGGATTACCCAAAATAGGGCTTTCAATGGACTGGACCAGTGTTTCAATGCAAATTCCAGCCCCCAAAAACAACATGGTTTTGATTTCACAGTATGAATTCCCTGGAATCTGGGAAAAGATAATTGGTTAACTGAGGTCCTCCCTCAGCAACTTGGTCCCTCAATATTCTGAGAAATCAGGAAGGACTGCACCACTTCTTCAGTGGACTGGGGGCTGGTGTTAACGTCTTCAAGAGCATCGGTCACTGAATACTGCCGATCTCGCAACCGGTTCCAGTTAGACAGAACATTGTGATATTCGAACACTTTCTCATAATTTCCAATGGAGTTGTAAAGTTTAATGAGACCTCGGTAATCATATTCTAGTCCACTGTAGCCTTCACCAAAAAGTTTCTTCCCTGAAAATAAAAATAAATAAGTAAAGGAAAGTTCTAATAACAAAATGAAAGTCTTTCAACACAAACTAAGTTTAATTATTTAAATAGACTGGCTTGGTTTTATTCCCCTAAAAGGATTGGATACAATTCTTATATCACTGCCAGGCAAGCATCCCTGTAATCCTAGCTACTCAGGAGGCTGAGGCAGGAGGACTGTAAGTTCAAGGTCACCCCAGCAACTCAAGTGAGACCCTGTCTCTATTTAAAAAATAGAAAGGTCCGGGGATATATTTCAGTCCTCGGTTTGCCCCCCATCCCGGACCCCCCAAAAAATTCAGTTTGGAACATTCTTCTATCACCACCTCGGAACCATTTCCACCCATGTGCTATCTGAACTTTGAAGGACTGAATTTCTAAAGAAATCTCAAAGAAGAATGGCAGCATTTCCAACAACAGAAAAACACACATACATAAGGCTATGCACAACAACAGTGACTGTTCTGGCAAAATATAGAAACAAATGCAAATATTTAGAATAGTTCAATTGTGGTATGATCACTTAACTGGCATAATGTTAAACTATAAGCCAAGGAGGAAAGTTTCAGCACTCAATGAGCTCATATGCAGGGATTTGTAGGGTATGCTAAGTTAAAGAAAAAAAAGTCAAAAAATAGTATCTAGAGAAGAGGGGAGGGGAGGGGGGATAGTAGAGGATAGGAAAGGCAGCAGAATACAACAGACACGAGTATAGCAATATGTAAATCAATGGAAGTGTAACTGATGTGATTCTGCAATCTGTATACGGGGTAAAAATGGGAGTTCATAATCCACTTGAATCAAAGTGTGAAATATGATATATTAAGAACTATGTAATGTTTTGAACAACAATAAAAAAATAAATAAATAAAATAAATTTTAAAACAAAACAAAAAAGACTTCTAACCCCATGAGCCTCAAATAAACTTTCCCTCATCTGTTAAAAAAAAAAAAATAGTATCTATGTAGTATGCTATATGTTTGTGTAGGAAAATAAGAAAGTACATATTTATCTTTTATCTACATAGCAGGAAGTTGGGAATGGATAGAAGAAATGAGGGAATATTACATGTCCCTGGACAAACCTTTCTGTATAGTTGTGATTTTAAGAACAGTAATATTTCACATATTCAAAAAATACTTAACAAAATACACAGGGAGGGGGCAAATGTAATACAAAAATAAATGAATCTAATTGTTTTTCAAATTAATAACATATCCATATTGAAGAGGGCAGTGATAACTCCATCTGCTTTTGAACATAGTATTCCGAAAATACACTACTTTCAGGTTAAAGACAAAGAAAACTGTAAACAATGATAGAACTCTAAGTAGCAGGTTTGTTTTTTACAGGTGTATGGGTTACCAATTCTGAAACTACATGCATTTGGGGACTAAGCAAGTAAGTCAATATATGATGGCTAAAGAGGGACACATGTAAATATGAATACATGATTTACGACAAGGGGGAAAAGACAATCTTTTGAAGAAATGGTCTTGGGTCTATTGTATGTCCATATGGAAAAAAAATGAAAAAATAATTTTTTAAATTATTTTTTAAGATTGCTGTCTCATACTATAAAATAAAGGGCTTCTGTTCTTTAAAAGGTACCCTTAGAAAAATAAGCAATAAAATGAGGGAAGATATTGGCAATATATGTAACCAACAAAAAGGGTTTGTTATATCTATAGTAAATAAAGAAGTTCCATAAATTAGTAAGAAAATGACAAGACAATCAATATGGAAATAGGCAAGAGGTATAAAAGGCACTTCATAAGATGGCAGCCATGGCATCTTATTTTGTAATACCTTGAATTGGAAACTATCCAAATCTTCCATATGTTCATTAACAGTGGAATGGACAATAACACTAATCCAATAAAATATTACATTATATAACATGAAATTAACAAGTGAGAGTGAAATGCCATAATACAGATATATTTTACAATTAAGGTTCATTAAAAAAGTCAGACGTAAAAATATCATATAACTCCATTTACATAAAGTTCAAAAAACAGGTGAAGAGGGCTGGGGATGTGGCTCAAGCGTTAGCGCGCTCTCCTGGCATGCGTGCGGCCCGGGTTCGATCCTCAGCACCACATACCAACGAAGATGTTGTGTCCGCCAGAGAACTAAAAAATAAATATTAAAAATTCTCTCTCTCTCTCTCTCTCTTCCTCTCTCACTCTCTCTTAAAAAAAAAAAACAAACTACTTATCTTTTTTTAAAAAAAAAAAAAACAGGTGAAGAATCTGTTTTGTGACGTAAAAGAGAATAGAAGGGAGGTGTGGGAGAGATGGGGCAGTAACTGCACTAAGTCAAAAGCAACTATTTTTACCTACACTTGACACTCTAATAAGAGTCACACCTCTTGCTATTGCTTCGATATCAAATAAGCACCATTAGCAAAGTATTCCAGATGATGTCCTGGTGGTATCTAAATATCCTCTGCAATTCAGTAATAGTATTTCCCTTTTACAACATATTAAAAGACATGGTGACCCACTGGTCTTTGAATCAAAATGACTAAAGGAAATTTAAAGGTAACATACCAATTGCTATAGATCGCAAATAAAGTTTCTCAGCATTTTCATACTGATTCATGTCATAATTATATAAAGAAGCCAGATGTCCCACTGAAAGGGCTACTTCATAATCTTCTTGACCAAGAAGTTGCTCTTTAATCTGAATTGCTTTAATGTGCATTTCTTCAGCTTCCTGTAAAATAATTATGTGAATTAATATACTTTACTTATGTCAACAATTCTTACCCAATGAGCAAAATTCTTCTAAATGTCAAAGACAGTTTATGAAAAGTACCATAAAGTAATAAGATCAAAAAATACACCAAGCTATTCCAAGAGCTGCCAATGGAAAACATTCCTGGTTTTTGGAAACTGTGTACATAAGGTGATAACAGTGATTAGTTTCTAATGCCAAAAGTAAAATAGAAATAGAAAATTGTTAAGAAAAAATTAACAAGGCATTTAAAAATGAAATTTAGTTAATACATTCCAAGATTTAATAGGACCTTGTTAAGGAGGTGTTAATTCATACAAACATACACTTTGTTTTGGGGAATTTTGATAGTTTTTATCAGGCAAAAAGAACATCTTTTTTAAAAAAAAATTTAGGTGTATATAGATACAGTATCTTTATTTATCTATTTTTATGTGATGCCAAGGCTCAAACCCAGTACCTCACCAATGTGAGGCAAGTGCTCTGCCACTGAACCACAACCTCAGCCCAAAATTGAACATGTTAAACTCATTCTTTCCTTCCTGTAAGCTCAAAATGGACAATATTAATACATTATAAGCCATAATTCTAAAAGAGATTCAAAATCAGAAATTTTATTGCTACAATTAAGAATATTTAATTATTGGGGCTGGGGATGTGGCTCAAGCGGTAACACGCTCACATGGCATTCCTGCGGCCTGAGTTCGATCCTCAGCACCACATACAAACAAAGATGTTGTGTCCACCAAAAACTAAAAAATAAATATTAAAAAAATCCTCTCTCTCTTAAAAAAAAATCTTTAAAAAAAAGAATATTTAATTATTAATGAGTAATTATACAATTACCTCTTGGTATTAATACCTGTTATTTCTTGCTTATCAATCATGTGTCAGGCTTTCTGCTATGAGCTGGACATACTTAAGTTAGCAAAGGATTATGTTTGAAGTCTTTTTAAAAAATTTATTTATATGACAGCGGAATGCATTATAATTCTTATTACACATATAGAGCACAATTTTTCATATCTCTGGTTGTATACAAAGTATATTCACACCAATTTGTCTTCATACATGTACTTTGGATAATAATGATCATCACATTCCATCATCATTTATAACCTCAAGCCCCTTCCCTTCCTCTCCAACCCTTCTGCCCTATCTAGAGTTCATCTATTCCTCCCATGCTCCCTCTCTCTATCTCACTATGAATCAGCCTCCTTATATCAAAGAAAACATTCGGCATTTGGTTATTTGGGATTGGCTAACTTCACTTAGCATTATATTCTCTAACTCCATCCATTTACCTGCAATTACCATGTGTTTGAAGTCTTTCTGTAACAATCATATCAGTCTTTTTGATTTGACCTGTTTCTTTTCCATGGTCCCAATTCTCTAATTTTATTTTAACGATTATGTTGTTTTATACTCACTGTTTGCTAAATTACTTTGTGAAATTAAGTAGAAATATAATGAATCTATGCTACATTATTTAAAATTACTGAACATTTATTATTTAAGGAGAGAAAAATATGAAATATGTTTCTACCTTAAATTTTCTCATTGACTGATAAAGTCTTCCAAGGTTACCATAGTGTTTTGCAGTCTGTACATTAAATTCCCCAAAAGCTTTTTTAGCTAGTTGAAGTGAAGACAGGTGCAAATCATGAGCTTCTTGAAGCAGCCTCTGTTCAGTTTCCTTATTATGACAGTCAATAGCAATCTCCTCTAAAATAAGTGCTGAATAGAAAGCAACAAATTAGTGTACTTCAAAATCATTTACTAAGCTAAAGGAACATCTAAATGAAAAACAAATAATAGCAATATTTATTGACTATATTTATATGTAATTATAATTTAGAACTTGTCAGGATTATAGGATTCCACTTCAACTGTACATTTTTGTAGAAATCATTCTATTTTAGATAGTATATTCAATTCAAATTTAAGAAAAACAATGGTATAATTCAAATTATTTTGCAGTATCAGTTTCTACTTTAATGGACTGTTTTACTTTACTGATAAGTGAGTGTATTTTTTTAAAGTTGTAGATAGGCACAATACTTTTATTTTATTTATGTGGTGCTGAGGATGGAACTCAGTGCCTCATTATGCGAGACAAGTGCTCTACCACTGAACCACAACCCCAGCCCTTGGTAAGTATATTTTTAAGGTAAATGTCAGGAAGAGGCAAACTTTTTAATCCTATGAAACTGTATCAAGGAGTACCTAAGCACTTTTGAAATTTTTGAAACCAGCCTTTATAAAACATGACCTTTAACCAAACACAACTATAAGAACCGGCTTCTTCCTACTTTACTTGATCACTAAGTCAGGCCAGAAGATATTTTATTTTCAAAGCTGCATTCAAAAATTTAAAATTCCATCTAAAATCTTGAAAACACACACACACACACACACATATAGAACACACAAACACACACACACACATACACCTGTATCAATTTCATTTCTTGAAAAACTATCTACACAAATGTGGGTAAAAGATTTACCTCACTGTAGCAATATTGAACAACAAAATGTTAAAGATACAAAGGGTCAGTAACAGAGGTGAGGTTAAATACACTTCCAGAAAAAAGGGTAAATAGCAACATATATTCAAATGGAAAAACTTTCATAATGCATTAGGTGAAAAAAGCAGGTTATAAAACTAAAAGAAATACTTATTCACTTAATTATCTTATTTAAAGAAAAAAGCTGAAATAACATCTATCAAAATGTTGACAGAAATGGTGGGGTTTCAGGTAACTTTTCATTTTTTTAAACTTGCTTTTAATTTTTGAAATTTTCATGTACTTGAGTAACTTAACTGTCAACCTCAAGGAAGAAAAAGTCCAGTTCCAGAAACAAGGTAAAATTTATCCAGAATGCATGAAATCACCCTAATGATGACCAACATGTTAGCAAAATAAATGCACTAAATCAAAAATCTTTGGTGGGCTGGGTGCAGGTGTATATCCCTATAATCCCAGAAACTCAGGAGATAGAGGCAGGAAGATCCCAAGTTCAAAACTAGTCTCAGCAATTAGTAAGACCCTGTCTCAAAAAAAAAAAAAAAAAAAAAGTTCCCGAGGTAGAATTTGCCTACCATGTTCAATCCCCCAATCCCTAGTACTTAAAAAAATACCCTCCTCTATCCTCTATAAAACTAAAGCTACAAAACCCATAAACCCATCTTCAGTATTTTACTCATGACTATGTAATCATTGTGTAACTCATTATTTTCATAAGAAATGCTTGTATTAATTTCTTGCATGCAAGAAAGAAAGGAAGGAATAAAGAAAGGAGAGACAGGAAAAAGGCACCTTAATAATATTATATGAGAGAAGTGAACAATCTTTCACCAAGAACCACTGGAAACTGTGAAGTGGAGTTGACAGAATTGGTTATTTTAGAAATACGGAGATACAGTCTAATTCTACTACCTCTGAGAAAATAAATACCCCTATTTTATGCCACACATTATCATTCTAAAATTATCTGAGACTGGATTACAAAGGGTACCTTTCACCCTCTTCGAAGAAGCCAAAAGAAGATGATCTTCAGGTAGGATGTGGGTAATGATACCAATAGCTCTTTCTGCATGAAATCTGCAATACAGATAAATAACAGTCTGGCATTTCTTTTTAGTTACAAATGATTTAAGCATTTTAAAAAAATCACGCTATAATACTGATAGAAAGTACTTATAAAACTATGGTAAATAATCAATTTCTTGTTTGTTTCACATTTTCAATCTATTGTGGACTAAGCTTTTAACTCTCTTACCCCTCCATCCACACAGACCTACATGATTCCTAGCATGCAAAGCATAGTCTCACCCTTGCATGTGATTTACCCTCTTTGCAATGCTCTTCCCCTGAATATTCACATGGCTCACTCTCATTGAATAGGCCTTTCCAGAATAGACTATATAAATGTCCCTAAAAATAATCTACTATCATTCTCTAAACTCAGTCTTCTTTATAAAGTATTCTTATCTGACATGCTTGGTTACTTGTTTTATGTTCCATCTCACCAAATAAAAGATAAGCTATTTGTCTATTTTATCTGCCAATTTTTCAAACAACTCTAAGCCTCCTATCTCCATTTCTAGTAATTCTAAATTTTCTCAAACCTGTCTTCAAATTCACTAATTATCTCTCTCTCATAATTAAACCTGACGTTTAACCTCTCTACCGAGTTTTGTTTTTTTTTTTAATATTTATTTTTTAGGTGTAAATGGACACAACACATGCCTTTATTTTTATGTGGTGCTAAGGATCGAACCCGTGTTCTGCCCATGCTGCTCAGCTCTCTCCCACTGAGCCACAATCCCAGCCTTGTCTACTGAGTTTTAATGTCGATGATTATTTTCCATTTCTAGCTATTCATTTTATTTTTTTTATAAAAGGTCTTTTCCTTATGAAGATTTAATTTACATAACAAGTTATTCACCTATTTAAATAAATGTGTAACTCAGTGATTTTTAAAATATATTCCATTATACAGCCATCACCATAATCAATTTTAGAAATATTTTCATCATGTCAAAAGAAACCCAGGTCCATTAGCAGTCACTCCCCATTTCCCTCCAACTCCCAGCCTAAGTAACATTGATTTACTTTCTGTCTTTATGGATTTGCCTATTCTGGACATTTCATATAATGGAACTATACAAGATGTGATCCTTTTTGACAAGCTTCTTTCACTTAGCACAAAATTTTCAAGGGGTCAACTGTGCTATAGCATGTATCAGTTATTTTATTTTGAAATCTAAACTGAGTACTTGCAGTCCTAGTTTTCTGAAGGCTAAGGCAGAGTGGTTTAAGCCTGGGAGTCCCAATCCAGCCTGGGCAACATAGCAAGACCCAACTTGGGGGAAAAAAGTAAACACAATCTTTATTTTTCCTCTAAAATATTACTGATTTACATATATATATATTAAGATTGGCAAACTTTTTTTTTTTTTTTTTTTTGGTACTGGGGATTGAACCCAGGGGTGTTTACCCATTGAGCCACATCCCCAGCCCAGGGTTGGCAAACTTTTAAGGGGCCAGATACTAAATATTTTAGGTTGTGTTGGCCAGACATTCTTTGTCCTAACTATCTAACTCTGTTGTTGTGGTATGAAAGCATTCATAGAAAACAGATGAATAAATGAATGAGTAGGGCTACATTCCAGTAAAATTTTATTTTGCCTGCAGGCCACAGTTTGCTAACCCGTCTTATATCTTTAATCATTAAAGAATACATACTTCATAATATTTTGACTCAAGTTCAAAGGGTTCCAATCATTATGTTTGTTGACCCTCACTTATAGAAAAATGTTTCCTTATGTATTTTGTAATTTTTGATGGTGACTTCACGTTAGGTAGAGCTATATCTATGACATACTTGTGTTTTGGGTTTTGTCCCAGAAGATAGCCCAAGCTCAGATAATGTTTCCTTGTCATGTCTCTGCTGTGGGGTAATTTTTCCTTCCCATTTGTCCTTTTCTTGAGGTATACTCTTTTTTGTTTTTTTAAATATTTATTTTTTAGTTGTAGTTGTCAATACTTTTATTTTTTTTTTTACATGGTGCTGAGGATTAAACCCGGGCCTCACACGTGCCAGGTGAGCGCTCTGCCGCTGAGCCATAACCCCTATCCCTGAGGGTATACTCTTGATCCTGGCTTCATGTGAGGGTTTCATTTCTAACTCAACAGCAGTTACAGAAATTTCTAAGCTTTCCTACCACCCCTAAATGGTTTACACCATAGTTTGTGCCTTTGAATTTTTAATGTCCATTATTGATTAAGGATTTATCCTCATTCTTGCAAGCTCAGTTACACATTTTAAGAGATGACTGTAATATTTTATTCAATATTTCTGTGTGCTTTAAGCAAGATTTTTTAGGTTATTAAAACGGTCTAATATTTAGCCACAGGCTGCTGTATTACTCAAAGAAAAATTATTTAAGAAAATAATCAAAAGATAAATCATTTTCTATATAAAAATGTCTCAATATTAAACTATAGAGTCTAAATGAATAGCTTATAAATTGGTATGATTTTAAAAAACTTAAGAAACATTTTAGGCATCTTCTTAAAGCTCTGGGAGAGAAATTTAATCCATAAACTAAATTAAGTACTATTATATTGGGGAAAAAAATAAAACAAACAAACAAAAAATGGTATTTACTAATTTACTGAGAAGGAATGTGGAACTTACAGTGCATTGTCAAATTTTCCAGAGCTATACTGGTGAACATAAGAAGAATAAGCCAAGTCTTCATGTGCAGTTGCTACATGGATATTTTTGCCACCAAACACTGACTGTCGAATATCAAGGGCTGCCTGAAAAAGTAATAAAAATATTTAATAATATTGTCAGCCTTTAGAAAATACCACCTATCTTAAATTAAATATTTTAATATTTTATATACCTAATCTTATAAATTTAATTTCTAAAACATTAGTTTTTAAGCCTTCTATGTAATAGTAAATTAATGAGTGCTCTATAAAAGGAAGGCAGGGCTCAAAGAGTTTATTTTGAAATAGTGATTTATATACCACAAACACACACAAGTCGGCAAGTCAATTTAGGGTGAAAAGAAAAAAGAACCATCAACATACCTGATAAATTGCAACAGACTGACAGATATTATCTACATTGAGTAAGTAGAACCCATAATCTAGCAGTGTATCAGAATATTTTGGGTGTTTGGATCCAAAATGATCCCTATAAAAAGATGAAAAACTATTAGTATATAATGGAGAGTAACAATTCAAAATGACATTTGTAAAAGACTTAAAAACAACATACTACAGGGACACAGCCACATCAATGTTTATAGCAGCACAATTCACAATAGCTAAACTGTGGAACCAACACAGATGCCCTTCAGTGGATGAATGGATTAAAAAAATGTGACATATATACACAATGGAATTTTACTCAGCAATAAAAGAGAATAAAATCATGGCATTTGCAGGTAAATGGATGGCGCTGGAGAAGATAATGCTAAGTGAAGTTACCCAATCCCAAAAAAACAAATGCCGAATGTTTTCTCTGATATAAGGAGGCTGACTCATAGTGGGGTAGAGAGGAATTGAAGAATTCTAGATAGGGCAGAGGGGTGGGAGGGAAAGGAAGGGGGCAGGGGATCAGCAATAATGGTGGAATGTGATAGACAACATCATCCAAAGTACATGTATGAATACACAAATTGTTGTCAACATACTTTATATACAGCCAGAGAAATGAAAAATTGTGCAGTATACATGTAATAAAAATTATAATGCATTCTGCTGTCTTTTTAAAAGAAAAAGAAAAATAAATAAATAAATAAAATGACATTTGAAATAACCACCACCTACCGTGCCAAATACACTGCATGTTTAATTAACTGTTCTGCCTTCTTAAATTCACGTTTTACTACACAAGCCTAAAGATGATAAAATGAAAAATTGTTACCTTTTAAACAGTTCATTAGTGTGCTAAAATAGTTTATATATTTTAGTTATAGTAGTAAGAAAAAAATCTTCAAACAGAAAGATTCTATTTGTAATTTTTTTATTTCCAAGTTATTTATAAACTATTATACACAGATCTGCATATAACCTAAAAAAACCATAAAGATTAAAATTTTTACAGCCATTTTCAGTGCAAAACCATGACAAAGTTTCCTAACAAAGCTGGTATAATTACCTTCCTTATTATTAAAATAAAATAGTAGGAGGAGGGCTTACTGTAGTATTTTCTAAGGTACTTAGAAAGGTACCTTAAAGTACTTATCCCAGTTCTGGAGTGGCTTACAATGATCTTTCATAGTTTTCCTGTAATATATTTTTTCCTAAGCCTACAGCACCTAGAATACCAGGTGCTCTCCCATGCAAGTACAACCTAGACCCAACCCTCACCTTAAGATATCAGATGAGATGGGGAGTATTTAGGGTGGTATGCCTTAGACTCAACTAATAATTTTTAAATACACAGATTTTCAAGTTTTTCTATTATTTCTCAAAATATTTTCAACCATGAGGATTGTCAGTAGTTTTAAAACTCTACATACCATTTGCATATAGGAATATAAATCTTACATATTTACCGTCTTTATGTTAACTGAATATTTGATGTTTTTACATAATTAAAAACATACTAAGATCCCTTTTATAATGCTGATGATAACCTGAATATTTATGCTGCCATTTACTTGCTCCAAAATAAGTGATTTAATATTTGCAAAAATATTGCAGTCTTCTAGGATCCATAATTTTGTAATATTTTTTTCCAATTGAATTTCCGTAAGCCAAACTGATGAAAATGGAATATTCAAATTTGAAAAACTTCTAGAAAGACTATATGCAAAAAAGTACATTAATGCTTTAAGGCTTCAGTGAACCAAAGCAGTAATTTTTACCCTCCCCCACCTTATCATACTAGGTAAGTACTCTACCAATGAACTACATCCTCAGATTCCAATGCAATAATTTTTAAATGCTACTAAGTGGTGAAAGAATTAATGCATATGTTTATAGAATAAGAAGAAACTACAGAAAGATTAAAAAAAAAACAACAACTATCTACCAGGTCAAGTATTGCAAGGTGTCTTGCTATGAGAGTGCAATATTAGAGTAAAACACTTAATACTAGGTTATCCTTAAGGAGAAAAGTGATTATAACCCATATAGTTTTGGCCTAAAGAATTCAGATTACTCCATAGGTTTAAGAAAACCAAGAACTCAAATCAGAATTACCCCAAAATACCATAATCTGTACTTCAGTGAAATGAAACAATTATTAAAACGAATTATATCACAAGTTTTCTTGAAAAAAGAAAAGTAATTAAAGTCCATGTAAGATAGTTCGGCTTAAATACCAGATTTCTAAAACTTGGCACAGAAACTTAGAATTTAGATCTTGGTAGTATATACAGTATACAATAACTAAGATGTTAAATAGTAAGTTAACTAAAACAAATTTAAATCCTGATAAATCCTATAATTCATTTAATAATTTTAACATGATATTCACCTTAGATGCTTGTCTCAAAACATCAACCACAACTTTAACTGGTAAGCCTGCTGTAATCTCTTTCATTGCTTCAATGCACCATTTATATGCCTAAAAAACAAAAAATTTTTAGAAGAAAACAGAACAATTTGATAATTCAATTGACAGTACTTAACAAAATGATTGCAGATTTTTCCAATAAGCTATCAAGTACATAAATAACATACCAAATATTTACAATTAAAAAGTTTTCTGAGTCTTTATTTTCTTGAAAGTATGAATGTTACATTATTTTTACTCTTAATTATGTACAGGCTTTCTGAATCAGACCTTGCAGATATATGACATATGTTCAAGAAATGAGAGGCATGTGCTCTTTTGCCTAGAAGTCCTTATACATATTTCCTCTGCCTTAGAATACATTGTCTCTTCCTCTAACTCTTTAACACACCTAACTTGTCTTTCAGGTTTCAGTCCTGGTCTAAGTTTCTTGTATTTTACTTCCTCTATCATAACACTTATTATTTTATATCCTGATCAGCCACGGTGGCACACACCAGCCTTAGTAATGTAAAAAAGACCTGTCTCAAAATAAAGAGGGTTGGGGATATAATTCAGTGGAAGAGCTCCCATGGGTTCAATACCTAGTACCAGGGGAAAAAAATCTTAATTGCCTGTTTAGTTAAAATGCTTATGTTGTGCTAGCTATTGTTCATAAAGTGCCTGTACTTTATGTTACACATTCAATCGACAGAACAAGCAGTCCTTCTTGCTCTCTGCTCCAAGATTTTTAATATTCCAGACAAATGTCCTAAATAAACCATAGTGGGTCTTGAACAAAATGTAAGCATACTGTTAAGTGCAGCTGTAGTCATCCCAAGTATAAACAAAACAACAAACTTTTATTGTTACAAACCACTGTTATTTTGGGATTGATATTGACTCCAGATGGCCTACCCTATTGTGACTAATAAGAATTTGGTGATAATTCATCACACTATATCCTCAAGATCTGCACAGTTTCTTGAAGACAGCAATGAAAAGTTTATTTATAAAAGAATACACTGTCAAATTATCCAAGAAATGGGGCTGGGGATGTGGCTCAAGCGGTAGCGTGCTCGCCTGGCATGCGTGCGGCCTGGATTCGATCCTCAGCACCACATACCAACAAAGATGTTGTGTTCGCCGAGAACTAAAAAATAAATATTAAAAATTCTCTCTCTCTCTCTCTCTCTCTCTCTCTCTCTCTCTCTCTCCTCTCTCACTCTCTCTTAAAAAAAAAATTATCCAAGAAACAACAACAAACTTAAACATTCCTCATGAATGTGCTAAGAGCTGCAAAGATCAAGAGTAAGGCATCATTTAAACTACTAAACCCAAAGAAATAACTGTCAATTAAGTAGTAATGGCCTAAAAGGAAAGAAAATGGAAACTGGTAAATAAAAGTCACCTGAGTAAAGAATGGCACAATACAAACTACTCTATGTAAGAGGTAGGGGTGGGGGATGGGGGGTGAGGTGGGGAGACATGACTACAGTGTTTTAGAAAGCAGTATGAGGGAAAAAGAAAAGAAAGGAAATGATGAAAGAGGAAGCAGAGATGGCTGAGTTCCTATGCAAACATATAAAAAGATGTTGGTGCATCTAAGAACTGTTGTATTTTGTTTTTGTTTTTTAATTTTTTTTAGTTGTCATTTTATTTATTTATTTATATGTGGTGCTGAGAATCAAACCCAGTGCCTCACACATGCTAGGCAAGCGCTCTACCACTGAGCTACAACCCCAGCTCAGCATCTAAGACTTTTAAAGACAGGTATTACTTAATTTCTATTGTTAACCTCACTCTCATTTTCCATGAAGTCAAGTATCTGCACAAAGATCTTCTGTGAATGGAGCTGTTTTCTGGTGTGTGAGAATTAGAAAAAGGGGCCAAGCCCTACATCTAAGTTGATAAACAACTATGCATCACTCATTGCACATAAGGGGCAATAAAACAATCCACCCACAGAACAAATTTAGCAGACACAGGATCTCAACATCAAAAAATTACACATACACTTATTTCCCGAAAAACTATAGGCATGCTGATATGGATTTTAGATTTTTACATGTCAGTCTTAAGTATTCTTACATAAATATTAAAAAGGCACAAACATCCTTTTTTAACTATTCTATAATTTTCTGGTATCACTGCTAATTGTAATTTCCCTTTAAATATGGCATATATACTTGGAATAGGACAAAAATCAATATAGAGATAATTTTAAAATATGAAAGCTAAATGATGACTGATAGCATGAAATAATTATGATATTTTCCCATAAAATAAAGCAACCAAGCAGCAAAGCACACTAGTCAACTATGTACTTATTATCACCAAAGTATTAATTTAATAGTATAAAACTAGGAATGAAGCAATCTTATTCATGAGGAGGAGGAAGGAGAAAAGCAATGCTATAAGCCATAAATAAAGATCTAGCTTCCAAGTTATGAGAGTTCACTCAGAACTACACATCTAATCAAAAACATCTATTAAGGTTTACTTACCAGAGGATATCACTAAAACAATTTAGGCAGAGAAATACTTGGTTAAATTAAAAAATAAAAAAAGGCCCTGTATTGTACATACACACACACACACTTATTTATTTTAAATATTTTTATTAGTTATTGATGGACCTTTATTTATTTGCTTATATGTGGTGGTGAGAATCGAACCCAGTGCCTCACATATCACACATGCTAGGCAAGCCCTCTACCACTGAGCCACAACCCCACCCCTGTCAAATTAATTTTACACACACACACACAAATACACGGGGCTGGGATTGTGTGGCTCAGTGGTAGAGAGCTTGCCTAGCATGTGTGAGGCACTGGGTTCAATTCTCAATGCTACATATAAATACATACATACATACATACATATATACATAGGTAAAGGTCCACCAACAACTAAATAAAAAATTTTAAAGAAATCTATTTGATAAATACTTCTTTAATATTGTCTTAAGTATTACAAATGTGTATTGCTTTAAGTAAACTTAATATGTGAAACTGAGATTTATAAAGCATATGAAAAGACTATTTGATTTATCCTTTTATGGGCAATTATTGGTCACACTGACATATACCTCAAAACACTTACCTCATCATAATGACTTTTTGCAAATAGGAGTGCACACAGTTCCCCATAGAGTGCAGCTTTGTTTGCTTGCTGGCCATGTTTTGACAGTTTATCCATATATGTCTGAGCTAACTTGAATGTTTCTTCACCCAAATGATATTTGCAGTTTCCATTTCGTACATGAAGCAACCTGTAAAACACAAATAACTGTCCTTTATTTCTGGTATTCCAGCACATATAACCTGATAACTTATAATTACTATGTAATGCTTAAATAACTGAAGATAGATGAAAGAAATGAGGCAACATCAGAAAAAAATTGGCCTAGAATAGGGTTAATTAAGGCCCATAAAAAGTACAATACAGGCCAGACATGGTGGTGCACACCTGTAATACCAGCAGCTTGGGAGGCTGAGACAGGAGGATCACGAATTTAAAGCCAGCCTCGGCAACAGTGAGGTGCTAAGCAATTAAAAAATACAAAATAGGGCTGGGGATGTGGCTCATTGGTTAAGTGCCTGAGTTCAATTCCAAGCACCAGAATAAACAACAACAACAAAAAAAGTAGAATACATGTTCTTCCAAGAAGCTTCACATAATTAACCTGATCCAATTTTGATTTCTTATCTTCTCTAAGTATTTTGTACACTTTGTGTACTCAGCATGTGCTATATATATAAAAAAAATTATTTTTTTGGTTCCAAATCCAAAAGTAATAGTTTCAGTATAAGAAATCTGAAAATACCCAGGTGTGGTGGTACACACCTGTAATCCTAGTGGCTCAGGAGGCTGAGGCAAGAGGATCTCGAGTTCACAATCAGCCTCAGCAAAACAGAGGTGCTAAGTAACTCAGTGAGACCCTGTCTCTAAATAAAATACAAAATAGGGCTGAGAATGTGGCTCAGGGGCTGAGGGTCCCTAAGTTCAGTTCCAGGTATATAAAAAAAAAAAGAGGGCCAGGGACATAGCTCAGTTGGTAAAGTGCTTGCCTCGCATGCACAAGGTCCTTGGTTCAATCCCCAGGAAAGAAATCTGGACAACAGACCAGATGTGATGGCATACACCTGTGATCCCAGCTATTTCAGAAGGCAGAGGCAGGAGTATCCCAAGTTCAAGGCCAGCCTAGGCAACTTTGAGACCCCTGTCTCAAAGTAAAAATAAAAAGGACTGGGGATATAGTTCTCAATGGTAGAGCACTCCTGGGTACAATTCTCAATATTGGGGTGGAGGGTCAAGGAAAGGAAAGAAAAATAATGAAGGAAATAAAAATCAGCCTGAGATACCATTACCCACCATTACTTTTCATTCTTATTTTAGTATACTTGCATAATACTTGGTCACTGATTTCATGAATGCTCATTTTTGCTTATTTTATGGGAAATAGCAGTATATCAGTTACTGCTAACCTTTATCCTTGGTGGCAGAAAATACAGTGTTCTTTACATAAAGTAACTGTACAGCCCATCAATCAACTTAATGATATTCAAGAATACTAAAATACTTTAGATCAGAATAAAGTCTAAATAGCAATAGACTGTACATCTATATAACACATGAGCACAATGTTAGGACTAAATAAATATATCTTATTATAATGATGGCTTGAACATTATGTCAGGGCAATATTATTTTCTTTGTATTAGGCTAATGCAAATTTCTGATGCTCAGCTTGAAAAGGAACCAAAGTATAAAAGATATTTTAAATGAAAGCCAAATGACAGGTTCAGAGGCACAAACCTGTAATCCCAGTGTTTCTTTCTGAAGCAGGAGAATTACAGGCTTAATGTTACCCTGCTTAGTGAGACCCTGTCTCAAAAAAATAAAAGAGGCTGGGGTTACAGCTCAGCAGTAAAACACCCCTGGATTCATTCGGCTTGGGTAAATATTTAGGAGTGATGGATGGGTTGGATTGTAAGCGTAGGAACATAACTTTAGAAGAAATAGTCATGGGTATGGTCACACCTGCCTAATCCTAGCTTTTGGAGAGGCTGAGTCAAGAGAACTCCAAGTTTAAGACTAGCTTGGACAATTTAATGAAAAATAAAAAATAAAATGGCTAGGAATATAGCTTAATAGTAGATCATACCTGGGTTCAACTCCCAGTATCCCCCCCACCCCTCACATACACAAAATAAAAAAAAGGAAAGAAATCCAAGTGGGCTGAGTGTAGCTCAGTGATAGAGCACTTAACCTAGCATGCACAAGATCCTAGCTTTGATTCCCAGCACCAAAAAAAAGGGGGGGGGGGGTAAGCAGGAGAAGGAAGGGAACAAGTACAGAAAGGTTGGGAAGCATTCTTCAGGGGTATCACAAGTAGAAACTTAAGATTTTTCTTTTTTTAGCTACACCAAAAATATTAACAGATTAATAACCCAAAATGAGAAAAATTCAATTTTTTCTCCTCTATCATTTCTTTCACAGGGAAACAGAACAACTTCAAAAACAGCTAAGGACTATTGATTAGAAAGACATTTAATCAATAAGTGGTGTATACATACTATAGTGTAGTGCCAATAATCACCACATAGTTATCTTCATTTCAAAAAGAATAAAACCCTTATACAAAATAATATTCTAAGGTTATTCTAAAATTCCAAGTATCTTTTTTATAAGTCAGAGCCAAATAAACTTGTAAAACTAATGGGTAACTCAACTGGATGGTTCCTTATCTTCAAAGAAAAATAGTGCTTGGGAAGGGAGTATTTCTTTTTATGGACAATGTGGAATCTGTACTTGATTAGAGAGCTAGGCCAAAACAACAGACTCACAACAGACAACAGAAAGATGGAAAGAACTTATTTCCTTGATAATCTCCAAGAATTCTGCATTAATCTGCACTCAATGGTGTATCATCTTTTTTTTTTTTCTTCCTCCTTTTTTGAGTTCAAACTAGGGATTTAATTTAGGGGCGTTTAAAAATGAGCCACATCCCCAGCCCTATTTTGTATTTTACTTAGAGACAGGGTCTCACTGAGTTGCTTAGCACCTCGCCTTTGTTGAGGCTGTCTTTGAACTCCTGACTCTCCTGTCTCAGCTTCCAGAGCAGCTGGGATTTCAGATGTGTGCCACCACGCCTGGTAACACTGTATTATCATTTTATCAAATGCTTTGTATTTTGAGGATGCACTGCTATTTGTGAATTACACAATCTATTATCAATATCCCTTTTGTACCAACTAAATCCCTTTTGTTTTTATCCTGAATTCTTCATTGTCAACATTATTGTTTTGGTGTGTCTCTTCTTAACAATATATGGCTAGATTTTATTTTAGCCCTTTTGGCAATTTGAGGAACTAATTATAATAACATGTATTATAATAATCATTATAAATGCTTATAATCTTTTCATCTTATTTTTATATATCATACTTAGTCATGTCTATATTTTCTTTCCTTATATCTAGTTGATCAAGTTTCTAATCCTTCTAACCCATGCTCCCTCCGCTCAAAACTGGTATTTGGACATTAAATAATGATGCCCATTCCTACTTTCCCCACCAAGATGAGACATTTATAATGCTGTTACTTCTCTATTCTCCCAAATGTATACTTAAAGAAATAGGCTATCAATATATGCCTAATACAAAGTAATTTCATTTTGCATCCAAAAATATTTTTGGTATCCATGGGGGTCTTAGAACCAACTACTTTTGTATGCTAAGGGAATAATGGCATAGTAATTCTGATTGTTTCTGGGCAGTGAGATTATGTACAACATTTATTTTATTAATAGTTAATAGTTTCTGTATTTTTAAATTTGTTTGGCAATAGACATGTATGAACAAAAAACTACAACAAAAACAAGTAAAGGGAAATAGGCAGAGTTTCAAAGGAATAAAAAAAAAAAACTACTTAAAAAAAAAATGGTACCAAGTTTAACTACAGAAAGACCAAGAAGGCTCTCTGACATTTGCTCTATGTTTCAATGCCAGCCTTAGATTAGAAACTGACTTTATAATATTAAATTGAAGAACACACTTTACTCTTGCATCAAGCTCAAAAACCCTGAGATTAATTAACCAAAGGATTCCATTAGTATCTGTTCTGAAAAACATTTCTTTTCCAATTCAACATGGTCAATTAAAACCTCAAATTTTCCCATGCCTTAAACACATCTAAATTAGAAAAGTGTAATCTTTTTTTTAAAATTAATATTCAGTAGATGATTATATACTACATACTAACTATATTACATATATTGATGAAGAATTTGGCAAGTATAGTTGTGTAGAGGCAAATTTTTATTTTGAAATTTCTTTCAAAAAATATTTTTTAATATCCATATAACTTTTAGTTGTAGAAGGACGTAATTCCTTTATTTTGTTTTTATGTGGTGCTGGGGGTCAAACCCAGTGCCTCACACATGCTAGTCAAGTGCACTACCACTCAGCTACAACCCCAGCTCTGAAATTTCTAATTTGTAACTACAAACTCATTTGTCCTAGTACACAGACAGTAAGCTGAAACTATAAATGCTATTGTTTCTTAGTCTAGACAACATTCAGTTCTCGGCGGACACAACATTTTTGTTTGTATGTGATGCTGAGGATCGAACCCCGGGCCGCACGCATGCCAGGCGAGCGTGCTACCACTTGAGCCACATCCCCAGCCCTTTCCTTTCTTTCTTAATGCAGACTCTGAATTCATTCAAGGTAGCTATATGCACAATTAAAAATGTTTTACTCCCTAGAACACCTTACATGGGTTAAAGAATATAGTGAATCCTAGCTTTCCCATTTAAGAAACAGGTAAGCAAAGGAAGGAAGGAGAAAGAAAAAAGCAGACTCAGCTGGAATGAGCCTTCTGCCCTTCCTTTTTCTCCTGGGAAAACCACTTGCAAACCTAAAGATGTGAGCTACTTGCTAGAAATGACAAACAAGGAAGGAGAGAAAGTGCCAAGGTCCTGCAAGAAAACTAACCCAGTGTGTTAGGCTCAAGTAAAATTTATACAAAAGCCTTAAAAATTAGAAAAATTAGGTTATCTGGATGGAGTAGATCTTCTGATCCTGTGAATAAAAATCAAGCACATGAGAAAAAAAAATGTTAATAGCTTTTCTATTCCTAATAAACTAGTTCATACACATAGAAATATTTAACTTCCCATACCACTATGAGATAGTCTTATCTCCTATTCTTAAAAAGATAAAATAGGCAGAAAAAGGCAGATGACAGAAAGATTATTTTCATCAGTATTACAGATTATAAACCCAAACACTAATCCCTTTATAGGTTCTGCACACAAATATCCCTATAATTTATCATATAGTACTTCTAACACACATATGGGCAATTATAAGCTTCCAACTTATTTATAACTAAGATTGCAAACTAAAAAGCTAACTTCAGGATTTGAATGTTTCCATTACACAGGTAACTATATAAATAGGACAATAACATCCTTAAAAGACTGGAGAAAAAAAAAAAAAAAGCCAGGTGTTGTAGCATATGCCTGTAATCCCAACAGCTTGGGAGGCTGAGGCTGGAGGATTCTGAGTTCAAAGCTAGCCTCAACAACTTAGTGATGTACTTAGCAACTCAGTGACATCCTGTCTTTAAATAAAATATAAAAAAGGGCTGGGGATATGGCTCAGTGGTTAAGCATCCCTGAGCTCAATCCTCAGTACCAAAAAAAAGCGCACTGTACTCAATTTTAGCTTAAATCAACAATGGATTTAGTATCTAGACTGTATCTATATTCTAGCTCTGAAGGGGTTTGGCTTTGCTAACTCATCAGCTCAGTGGTAGGGCACACCTGAGTTCAATCACCGATATACTGAAAAAAAATAAAAGAGAAAAAAAAACAGTGAGTGGGCTGGGGTTGTGGCTCAGAGGTACAGGGCTTGCCAAGCATGCGTGAGGCACTAGGTTTGATCCTTAGCACCACATAAAAAATAAATAAATAAAATTTAAACCTGCAACTAAAAAAAAAAAAAAAAAACCCTATATATATATATATATATATTTATTTATTTCTTGAGTTTCCTAGAACCCATTGCCTAGCACAATTCCTAGCACATAAATCTTCAATAAATGTTTGTTGAATAAACCCTATGAAAAAGCAAAGAGAGATACAGATTCACATTCTGGTTCATAATGCTGAAATCTAAGCTAAGACATCCATAGCAGATTCACCATATTCTGGAGATGGAAAACAAGCCAGATTAATGAAATTATGACATAAAAATATCATCTCACAGATTTACACAGATGTTAGAGCACACTTAAAAGAGCTAAAATTGTAGAAGACACTGTATACAATCACAGTGTGTAATTACAGAATCTGTTCCAACTTACCTCACACAACATTCTACTGCACGAAACCAATGAAGCATCTCATCATGTAAGGTACACAATTGAAGGCAAGACAGAAAAACTTTCTCAGCATCACTGTACCAGCCTGCATCTGAAAGAAAACCACCTGCAGAAAAAGAAAAGTAACTTTAGACAATTTAGTAAATTGCCTGAAAGCTAAAATGACATGATTACAGTGAATATTATCTCAACTAAAAAACAAATATTTTCATCTTGCAGTATACACATAACTTTTCAATCTCCATAGGCCTTATTGCAAAGACAAATGGCTCTTATAAACTCATTCTTCTTACTCATCATAGATGAATATACACATAAAAGGGATGGTGATGCTTGTCATCTCATTCTTTTGGCAAGAAACTAATTTACTGACTAGCAATAGCTTTAATGTATTAGACAATTACCTCAAAATACCATCCTTTTGTTTTGTTTTGTTTTTTGAAGGATCCTGATCTCAAAAAATGGCTGATGATGCATTTTACTACACTGCACAAACTACTTTGTATCATTATGGTAACCATTCCACATGAATTTTCTTATCTAATCTTCACAAAACACTTTCAACTTAAATGCTATAATTGCCCCAACTTTTTTTCTTAAATATTTTTTAGTTGTATTTGACACAATACCTTTATTTTATTTATTTATTTTTATGTGGTGCTGAGGATGGAACCCAGGGCCTCACACATGCTAGGTGAGCGCTCTACCGCTGAGCCACAAACCTTATTGCCTCAACTTAATATGGGGAGGGAGGGGGACTTCAGGCAGAGAAACCAAGTTACAAGTTGATAAGTGGAAAGACTCAAATTCACACTATGTGACTTCAGAGGCTAAATCTATATTTGCTATTATGAAGAACACTTTCAAGTTGCTACTCAGCATTAGTTAACAATAGCCAGAAAACAAAACTACTATATTTTTCAATCCTAAAACACATACTTTGCACATTTTTTATATTTTTAATTAATTAAGGTACTAGGAATTAAACCCAGGGGTACTTTAACACTAAGCTACATCGCCAGTCCTTTTTATTTATTTATTTATTTTATATATATATATTTTTTAGTTGCAGACAGACACAATACCTTTATTTATTTATTTTTATGTGGATTTTAAGGATTGAACATAGTGTCTCACATGTGCTAGGCAAGTCCCTACCACTGAGCCACATCACCAGCCCCTTTATTGTTTATTTTAAGACCAGGTCTCACTAAGTTGCTGAGGTTGACCTTCAACTGTAATCCTTCTGCCTGCTTCTCAAGTCACTGGGACTGTAGTCATGTGCAAGTGCACCTAGCTCTTTTTGAATGTTTTAGAATCTTTAAAATTAGGACAGATCATAAAATTTGTCTAACATTAATAGTGGTAGCATTTTTTTTTCTTGGTAGCATAAAATATATGGTGTGTCATTTTAATAATGTTAATCAGTCAGCCAATAACATATATTTCCTCATACCCATGTTTTATGTTTTTTAAAAAAATATCTTTAATTGTAAATGGATACAATACCTTTATTTATTTTTTTGTGGTGCTGAGGATCAGACCCAGTGCCTCACACATACTAAGCAAGCACTCTACCACTGAGTCACAACCCTGCCCTGTTTTATGTTTAATTAAAGCAACATACAGCTAAATATTATTTCTTTAATTGGAAAGAATTGTGCATTAGAACATTTTAGGGCCCTTTCCAAGAGACTAAACTATAATAATAAAATTATTATAAATAGTTATACTAAGCAACCTTCTACTTATCATACCAATGTACTATATAATGTGCTGGTTATCATGCTGTCTCTCAGCTTCAAATCTCCTTTCTAGACTTTATGATGTTGAGGCAAGGATTCTTTACCTTGCTCCCTGTTGGGTTCTGCCAATAGGAAGTGCTAGAGAGCGGGGGCTCCAAGACTGGAAAAGCAAGTAACACCTTTTCCTGTTGCTGACAGGAATATGTTTCTTCACTCTGCCAGGGGCAGTTCATTGCAGTCAGTAACAGTCAATTCCACTTAGAGTTTTCCAACACTTGCAAAACCAGTTTCAT
This sequence comes from Urocitellus parryii, assembly GCF_045843805.1. Lineage (NCBI taxonomy): Eukaryota > Metazoa > Chordata > Mammalia > Rodentia > Sciuridae > Urocitellus > Urocitellus parryii. The sequence continues at coordinate 148,985,247 of NC_135537.1, forward strand.
AGCACACTATCAATAATACCAGCAACAGCTAGCCTGTTGCTAGTCCTTGGACCCCCTTTCCAGAGCTTTGAGGCACTGGTATCAATGTTGCAGCATTCCAGTTCTTCAAGCTTTAAATTTTCACAATTAGGTAGGCATGGTGGCAAATGCCTGTAATCCCAATGAGTTGGGACACAGGAGGATAGCAAGCTGCAGGCCAGCCTTAGCAACCTGGTATGATTTTCAGCAACTTAGAAAGACCTTGTAGATGTTAAAAAGTGGGGATGTAGCTCAGTGGTAAAGTGTCCCTGGGTTCAATCCCTAGCATCAAAAGAATTACACAATAAAAACCTATTTGTTTGGTTCCCTAAGCTCAAATGTAGTAGCTGATTCTTGGAGTTGCTATTATTCATAATAAAAACATTCCAGGGGTTCTCTTTTTATATTTTCAGTGCTCTAATAAAAATTTGTGATATCAGGGCTGGTATAGCTCAGTGGTAGAGCTCTTGCCTCGCACATGTGAGGCACTGGGTTCAATTCTCAGCATCATATAAATGTAAATAAAGTAACAATATTGTGTCCATCTTAAAAAAATCTTTAAAAAATTTGTTATATTAAATTCTATCTCTACAACAAGGATAAGCCTTGACAACATTATGCTATCTAAAACAAGCTAGTCACAAAGACCATATGTTTTATGAGTCTATATGAATAATTTACAACAGGTAAATCTATAGAAAGAAAAAGTAGACTGATACTGGCCTGGAATAAGAAGGAAATGAGGAATGGCTGTTAAAGGGTATAGGTTTCTACTGGGGTGATGGCATTGTTCTAAAACCTACTCTGATGATGTCTATAAAATCTGTGAGTATATGGAATATCACTGAAAAGTACACATTATATGTTCAAATTATACTGTTTAAGAATTATGTCTCAAAAAGGTTGTTATTATTTTAAAAATCTTTACTACTGTGTACTTCTGGCATAAAGTTTCTTCACTCTCTGAATGATTTCATAATTAAGTCTAATGATATGATTCTGAATTTGCAAGGGCTTGGTTCTTTCTCCAAGATATCTATCTAGCACATCACAATGGCCAGGTTGGTGTACATACATGTGGATATGACAGAAAAACTCAATGAATATCTCCTTTCCTGTCTTTCACCTTTTTTGATAACAAATTTTTTTCTATGGCAATTTTCATATTACCTTCTAGAACTAAAGGGATGTCACTGTTAACATCGGTCAAGATCATATATTCTCTATTTTCAGAGACATTCTTTAAACAATCCTTTTTTTCCCAAACTTCCATGAGCCAATTGTTTTTATGTGGTGCTGAGAATCGAAACCAGTGCCTCATGCATGCTAGGCGAGCACGCTACCACTTGAGCCACACCCCTAGCCCCTCAAAATAAGTTATTTTTAAAAAATAACTTTTTAGGGCTGGGGTTGGGTTCAGTGGTTGGGTTCACAGTGCTTGCCTAGCACATGTGAGGCCCTGAGTTTGATTCTCAGCACCATATAAGAAAATAAATAAAATAAAGTTATAGGCTGGGTGTGGTGGTGCATGCCTATAATCCCAGCAGCTGGGGAGACTGAGGCAGAAGAATCACAAGTTCAAAGCCAATCAGCAGTGATAAGGCACTAAGCAACTAAATAAAATATAAAATATGGTTGGGGATGTGCTCAGTAGATGAGTGTCCCTGAATTCAATTCCCAGTACCAAAAATAAATAAATAAATAAATAAAGTTATAAACAAAAAAAGAACACATGCTTTAAAAAATAACTTTTTCAAATAGGGAAAGAAGGTAACAACAATTTAAAGCTTGAAACATTATTTATCTATATACATTTGTGAAATGTTTACAAATAATAAACAATATTTTTCTGTATGTATATCATGCAAAACTCTTCCAGAATGCTTTTACATTTATGTTTTCATTATCCTCATAACATCTTCATGAAGCAATTAGAATAACCCTCAATTTAGAGACTAGAAAACTGAGCCCCAAAAGGATTAAGTCCCATGCCACAGCAAATACTAAGCAGGTGAAAGAGTTTGGAAGCAGCATGACATGACAGAAAGATATGTGCTTTGTAATCAATCATATAGACACAGGTTCTAAACTTAGCTCTTTACTAGCTATGTGACTTGATCTGGTTATTCAACTTTTCTATTTCCTCATATGTAAAAGGTTAAAGTACTTCAGGACTGGGGCTGTAGCTCAGTGGCAGAGCACTTGCCTAGCATGTGTGAGGCACTGGGTTAGATCCTCAGCACCACATAAAGATAAACAAACAAAAAATAAATAAAAAATAAAGGCATTTAGTCCATCTACAAATACAAAAAAATTTTTTTTAAAAATATCATTACTTCACTGGAACGTCATGAGAATTTAGGATAATGCCATTTAAATACCTAGTGTAGTGCTTAGCACAGCATTAATATCCAATAAATTACACCTAATTCTTCTGATATTTTCCTCATAACTTCCCCATATAGACTTTGGGAAATTCCTGGAGAAATCCTTTATTGTTGGGTTTACTATGAGTTCATAATAGGATAAAACTCTCCCCTACTAATAGTATTACTTACCTAAAACAAAGCCAACCTGAATGGCTTTTTCCTTTACTGCAGCATCAGATTCTGCTATGTAAGAGCACCGTCTACTAAACGAGTAGGCCAAGACTGAAGCAACTTTAACACCATGATCCATCAAAGCCTGAAAACAATGATGAAGCAAATGTCTGAAAAAGAAAAAAACATTTAATAGAGGAATCTTATTTCTTTCCTTTTAGAAAGCTAGTTGCTTTTCTCTATTAATATTAGTATCATTATTTTCCAAGATAAAATGAGATAGAAAGCATTTTGCCTTATGAATTATAAAGCTATAGTAAATTAAAAATTTAGCCCATCACCAGGTACACCGGTGCATGCCTATGATCTCAGTGACCTGGGAGACGAAGGCAGGAAGATTGCAAGTTCAAGGCAAACCTCAGCAACTTAGAAAACTCAGTCACAAATTTAAAAAAAAAAAAAAATTTAAAGGACTGGGGAATATAAATATAGCTCAATAGTAAAGCCCCTGAGTTTAATCTCCAGTTTAAAAAAAAAAAAAAAAAAAGAAAGAACTCAATTAAAAATGGGCAATGGAGGGCTGGGGATGTGGCTCAAGCGGTAGTGCGCTCGCCTGGCATGAGTGCGGCCTGGGTTCGATCCTCAGCACCACATACCAACAAAGATGTTGTGTCTGCCAAAAGCTAAAAAAAAAATGAATATTAAAAAAAAAAAAGGGGGGGGGGCTGGGGATGTGGCTCAAGCGGTAGTGCGCTCGCCTGGCATGCATGCGGCCCGGGTTCAATCCTCAGCACCACATACAAACAAAGATGTTGTGTCCGCCGAGAACTAAAAAATAAAATATTAAAAATTCTCTCTCTCTCCTCTCTCACTCTCTCTTAAAAAAAAAGAAAAGAAAAAAAAAAGGGCAATGGATTTGAACAGATATTTCTCCAAAGATCTATCCATAGTCAATAAACATAAGACACTTAATATCATTAGTGATAATGGAAACGTAAATCAAAATCACAATGAGAAACCACTTCCCATCCAAGAAAAAGGTCATAACTTTTTTTTTTTTAAAGTATTGGTAAGATGTGGAAAAACTGGAACCCTTATACATTAGCGATAGGAATGTAAAATGGTGCAGCTGCTCTAATAAAGTCTGGTAGCTCCTCAAAAAGTTAAACATAGGGTTACCATATGTATACACCCCAGGCACATACCTCCCTAAATGAGAATATGTCCACAAAATCTTATCAATGAAGGTTCACCACAGCATTATTCATAATAACTAAAATATATAAACAACCCCATCCATTCATCAATGAAAGACTGGATAAACAAGAGTATTATCCATATAACACAAAATTATTCAGTCCTAAAAAAGGGAAAGTAGGAACAACATAAATAATAATATCCCTGAAAATATTACACTAAGTGAAAGGGTCAATCAAAAAGACACAAATTGTATGATTCCATTTATATGAAATATCTAGAATAGGCAAATCCATAAAGACATAAAGATTAATGATCAGCTAGGGATTAAGGTTAAGAGGAAATAGGGAGTGACTTAACATTTTTTCCTTTTGGAATGATGGTATGTTCTAAAATTAAGATAGTGGTGATGGGAGTTGTGGGGCTGTAGCTTAGTGGCAGAGCACTTGCCTAGCACGTGTAAGACCCTGGGTTTAATCCTAAGCACCACATAAAAATAAATAAATAATTGTACATTGCCGGTGGGACTGCAAATTGGTGCGACCAATTTGGAAAGCAGTTTGGAGATTCCTTGGAAAGCTGGGAATGAAACCACCATTTGACCCAGCTATTCCCCTTCTCGGTCTATTCCCTAAAGACCTGAAAAGAGCATACTACAGGGACACTGCTACATCGATGTTCATAGTCAAATAGCTAGACTGTGGAATCAACCTAGATGCCCTTCAATAGATGAATGGATAAAAAAAAAAATGTGGTATTTATACACAATGGAGTATTACTCTGCACTAAAAAATGACAAAATCATGGAATTTGCAGGGAAATGGATAGCATTAGAGCAGATTATGCTAAGTGAAGCTAGCCAATCCCTAAAAAACAAATGCCAAATGTCTTCTTTGATATAAAGAGAACAACTAAGAACAGAGCAGGGAGGAAGAGCATGAGAAGAAGATTAACATTAAACAGGGACGAGAGGTGGGAGGGAAAGGGAGAAAGAAGGGAAACTGCGTGGAAATGGAAGGAAACCCTCGTTGTTATACAAAATTACATATAAGAGGAAGTGAGGGGAAAGGGAAAAAAAAACAAGGGGAGAAATGAATTACAGTAGATGGGGTAGAGAGAGAAGATGGGAGGGGAGGGGAGGGAGGGGGGATAGTAGAGGATAGGAAAGGCAGCAGAACACATCAGACACTAGTGTGGCAATATGTAAAACAGTGGATGTGTAACCGATGTGATTCTGCAATCTGTATATGGGGTAAAAATGGGAGTTCATAACCCACTTAAATCAAATGTATGAAATATGATATGTCAAGAACTATGTAATGTTTTGAACAACCAATAATAAAAATTAAAAAATAAATAAATAAAATAAAAGGTATTGTGTCCAACTAAATTTAAAAAAAAAAAATACAGACTATGAGGAAGGAACCTCGTAGCTCTTATCCACTGCTGTAATCTTAGCATACAGAATAGTACCTGGCACATCCTAAGCATTCAACAAATATTTATTTAGTTAACTTGCTGAACAAATCAAATAATTTGGCAATATTCACATTCAAGATCAGCAGTGTTTTGTGAAAGTACATATTCTCCCTTTTTTTTTTTGAGGGGGGGCGGGGAGATACTGTGGGCTGAACCCAGGGGTGCTTTTATCACTGAGCTACATGGCCAGCTCTTTATTTTGAAAAGGAGTCTCACAAAATTGTTGAGGCTGACCTCAAGCTTGCAATCGCCTTACCTCAGCCTTCTGAGTATCTGGGATTACAGGAGTACACCAGTGCAACCAGTTTGTGAAAGTATATTCTGATTTCTTTAGAAATGTGGATTAGGGCTGGGAGTGGTGGTGCACTGTAATCCCAATGGCTCAAGAGGCTGAAGCAGGAGAATTGATAGTTCAAGGCCAGCCTCAACAATTTAGCAAGGCCCTAAGAAACTTAGTGAGACCCTGTCTCTAAATAAAAAATATAAAAAGAGCTGGGATGTGGCTCAGTAGTTAAGTGCCCCTAGATTCAATTCCTGTTGTGAAAGAAAGAGATAGAAGAAAGAAAGAAACAAAGGAAGAAAGGTTAGGTGATAAAAATTGCAGTTGAAGCGAATCATGGAAGAGAACAGCAAGTATAATCAAAGACCAGATTATCTTTCTGTGGCTCCTACTTCATAATACCTATAATGAGGGCTGGGGATATAGCTCAGTTGGTAGAGTGCTTGCCTTAAATGCACAAGGCCCTGGGTTCTAATCCCCAGCACCCCCTCACTCAACCCCCTATAATGAGGAAGCTAAATTCTTGAACTCAAAAGCTAAATTTACAGGGCTGGGGTTGTGGCTCAGCAGTGGAGCACTTGCCTAGCATGTGCAAGGCCCTGGGTTCGATCCTCAGCACCACATAAAAATAAACAAAATAAAGGTATTGTGTACAACTACAACTGAAAAAAAAAAAAAAAAAAGCTAAATTTACAGAGTATTAACTTTCCAAAGAAGATGGAGGCAAGTGAACAAATTCTCATTGTCACCAAACTTGTTTGGATTGTACAATTACTGTGATCATTTTCTTTTTTTCTTTTTAGTGTTTTTATTTATTTATTTATTTTTATTTTTAGTTCTCGGCGGACACAACATCTTTGTTTATATGTGGTGCTAAGGGTCGAACCCGGGCCGCACGCATGCCAGGCAAGCGCGCTACCGCTTAAGCCACATCCCCAGCCCTGTGATCATTTTCTTTATCATGCTAAATGGTCTTGAGTTGTAACTCTTAAAATGCTTTCATATTGTACTTCCAGGTATATCTAATAGATATGCATATATGTTCACCAAAAGACTTGTACATGGATAAATGTAGCAGCTGTTTATAATAGCTAAAAACCAAACAGCTCAAATATCTAACAACAGTATAAATAATGACATATAATGGAACATTGTACATATATAGCAATGAGAATGAACAGACTATAATAAATAGGTGATTCTCATAAACATGATGTTGGGGTGGATGGAGAGGCAGACACAAAAGTGTACATACTGTATGAATTTACCTAAAACAAGCAAAATGAACCTACTGGTTCCCCAATTTATAAAGGCAATTTTATTTCATTCTAAGTTTTCTGATATGATCATATTTAAGAACTACTTTCTCATTACATAGACTTAATTTTAAAAAGCCAATTAAAATGAATTTATGGTAAATAACCTGAATGTTCCTCAAAATATTTAAAATAGAATTACCAGTGATCCAGTGATTCCACTTGGTATACTTAACCAAAGACACTGAAAGCAAGGATTTGAAGAGTTATTTCTACACCCATGTTCACAGAATTTTTATCCATATTAGCTAAAAGGTAGAAACAACTCAAATATCCACTGATTGATGAATGGATAAACAAACTGTGGCATATATACACAATGGGATATTATCAAACTTCAAAAAGGAATGAAATTTTGACATGTTACAACACAAATGAACCTTAAAAACATATGCTAAATCAAATAAGGCAAAAACAAATGAACAAATACAGGATCCTACTTATATGAGGTACCTGAAACAGCAAACTCACATAGACAGAAAGTAGAATGGCAGCTTCAGGGCTGAAAGAAGGGAATGGGGAGTTATTTAATGGGAACAGAGTTTTCATTAGGGATGACGAAAATTTTCTGAAAATGGATAGTGTTGATGGTTACACAACAAGGTGAATATACTCATTGTCAGTGAACTGTATACTTAAAAACTGTTAAATGGTAAATTTTATGTTATGCATATTTTACTGTAATTTTTTTTTAAAAATTTACCTTTTATCCAAAGCTCTCAATACTTTAGCAAAAACTTCCAACTCACAAAATTCACTGCCCAGTTGACATAAGCGTCCCTGTTGGTAGAGCTGAAATAAAAATGAAAAATGACTTAAAATTTTTAAATTTAATTTTAATTTCTACTTTTAATTATATTGATAAAGTTAATATTTGTGGTTTTAATGAGTAAGATTTAAAGTCACAATAATTACAAAATACTATCAGGAAAGACGCTTACAATAAGAAAAATGGAATACTAATTTAACAAATTCCCACAATTCATATAATAACAGTTCACTAATTTTATGTAAATGTTAAGAATCAATATTTGGAGGGCTGAAGCTATAGCTCAGTGGCAGAATGCTCGCCTCACACATGTGAGGCACTGGATTCGATCCTCAGCACCGCATAAATAAATAAAGGTATTGTGTCCATCTACAACTAAAAAAATAAATGAAATAAATTTTAAAAAAGAATTAATATTTGGAAAACACAGGCTAGGGAAGTAGTTCAGGAGTTTTCTATCTTGCCCAAGAACCTGAGTTCAATCCCCAATACCTCATTAAAAAACAAACAAACACCAAAACATTGTAGTGGTACCTAAAACATGGTAAGCATTACTAAGTGCCATATAATAATATTTTATATTGGCGCACGCCTGAAATCCCAGTGGCTTGGGAGGCAGAGGCAGGAGGATCATGAATTCAAAGCCAGCCTCAGCAATGGTGAGGCGCTATACAACTCAGTGAGACCCTGTCTCTAAATAAATACAAAATAGGGCTGGGGATGCAGCTCAGTGGTTGAGTACCCCTGAGTTCAATCCCTGATACCTCCCCAAATTTATATAATATTATATATTATGATATTTAATATAATAACATTAAACATAAGCCCATTATTCAAGAAACTTAAAACCATAACTTTTTTCCTTAATCCATCAAGTCCAAGTTTTTAATTCTGTGAATATTTCAACAATACAAGTGCATTAAAATAGGTTAATATTTATTGTTCAATTAAGGTTTTTTAGGTGTTCCATACTGGGATAATGAGACAAATTGGGTTTATCAAAATTGGACAGTTAAATTATAAAAAAGGGGGGCGGGGCTGGGGATGTGACTCAGTGGTACAGCATGTGTCTAGCATTGTACAAGGCCCTGAGTTCAATCCCCAAGAAAAATAAAATAAAATAATAGTAAAGACAGTGTCCAGAAAACACAGCTGTCAATATGCTCCACTAGAAGTTCTTATAACCATCTTTAGAACCTTAGTTTACTTCTGGACATGATATCTTCACCAGTACCCTAGGAGTATGGCAGGATTTCTAACTGTCCAACTCATTTATACATTGATTTTTCAGAATTGTTATTTTAAAGAATATTTCTAAAAATGTTAAAATTTTTTTCTCTCAAATACTACATACATGGTCAAAAAGAGACAAATACACCCTCCAGACCCTGTAACAAATAACTTTTGAATTTACATATGCTATATAAATAACATGGGACTTTAGAAAGAGTTCATAATGACTGCTATAAAAAAAAATCCATGACAATTGCTGGAGGAAAGAGGGGACAGATTATCATGTGATAAATTCACATAATGGTTAGATAATTTATATTAACATTAAAACCTTCATGAGGAGCAGGGCACGGTAGCACATGCCTGTAATCCCAGCAGCTCGGGAGGCTGAGACAGGAGGATCAAGAGTTCAAAGCCAGCCTCAGCAATGGTGAGGCACCAAGCAACTCAGTGAGACCCTGTCTCTAAATAAAATACAAAAAGGGACTGGGGATGTGGCTCAGTGGTCAAGTGCCCCTGAATTCAATCCCTGGTACCTTAAAAAACTTCATGAGGAAAGATTTACTATTTGGGGGGATTATTGTTTTCTGCTACAGAAAAATAAGCCTCATAAAACTATTAATCAATCATTGTAATATTTTCCTATTAACTAATACAGAATAACTCAAGGAAAATAAAACTGAGAATTTACAACCAAATTCTTATTCGTAAGCTACATAATGTGATAATCTTCTGATTTGGGGCAGAACCACAAATATAGTTATCAAGATAAATATACAGGGGCTGGGGTTGTGGCTCAGTAGTAGAGCGCTTGCCTACCATGTGTGAGGCACTGGGTTCGATCCTCAGCACCACATAAAAAAATAAACAAATCAAAGGTATTGTGTCCACCTACAACTAAAACAGAAATTCTTTTTTAAAAAAAGGGGCTGGGGTTGTAGCTCAACAGTACAGTGATAGCCTTGCAGTGTAAGACCCTGGGTTCGATCCTCAGCACCACATAAAAATAAGTAAGTGAAACAGAGGTATTCAACTACAACTAAAAAATAAATATTAAAAAAAGATAAATATACATATTCCAAAAACACTAAGGTTAAAAAGCTTAAGCTTCTTACCAAAATGACTGACTCATCATTACCCAACTTTAGGCTTAGAATTTCTTTTATAAGACAGAAAAAAATGAAAACAAGTTATATAACCATTTTGCCTGTATTCACTAGTTGAAAATATATAAATTCAATTTTATGTGTTCTATGACTTACAATATCGCTTTGATGACTGAAAATTGGTCTAATCTACTAAGTGAGATTTGAAAATAGAATTTAGGATAATTGCTGCCTTAGTTACAGTTTCAAAATATTCCCTATTACAAGCACCAACATTTCTATATACTGAAATTTAAATTATCTAGGTAAAAATGGGTTCACATTTAAATTGTGGGAAGAGGATAATAATTTTTTAATTTAAGTTTAATTGCTTCATCCTTACCAAATTTAATCAATAAGTGCAAATTAATACAATGTATGACCTAAAGGTTTTTTTTTTTTTTTTAATAACAATCTCATATAAAAACAGCATCTAGAGCTGGGGTTATAGCTCAGTGGTGGAGAGCTTGCCTAGAATGTGTGAGGCCCTGGGTTTGATTCAACAACTAAATCGCACTTAATTATTATTATTTTAGTTGGCAATGGACATTTATTTTATTTATTTATATGTGGTGTTGAGAATTGAACCCAGGGCCTCAAACGTGCTAGGCAAGTGCTCTACCACCAAGCCACAATCCCAGCCCCTAATTCTTATAGAGGTCTTATATGAGACAAGGACTGTTCTCAGTGCTTTTCATAAGTCAGTCATTTTGTCCTTTTACAGACGTGGAAACTGAAGCATACGAAGTTAAATAACATGCTCAAAATCATACAATTAAGAAATGTTAGGCAAGGCACTGTGGCACTTTCCTGTAATCCCAGGCACTAGAGAAGCTAAGGCAAGAGGATCACAAATTCAAGGCCAACCTGGGCCCTGTCTCAAAATTTAAAATAAATAAATAAATCACACACACACACACACACACACACACAATTTCTTGTTCTTTACTTTTTTTTAAGGGGCTGGGAATGTAGGTCAGTGGTACAGCACCCTGGGTTCAATCCCCACTGCCACCAAAGAAAGCAATGCAGGAATCTGACCTCTGGCGGTCTGTTCCTACATCCATATTCTTAATACGTTACAATAAACTGCCTCTTGAAATAATGAAAATTAAGAAAACATAAAATGGGAGATTTTAAATCTTTTAATAGAAGACCTAAAGATTAACATAGAGAAGGGGAAACTGAGGTTCTAGGTTCTAGTAATGATTCGTATATCTGATTTTTAAAAATAGACTTATTTTAGTTCATTATTCTGATGTTTATATTCTGTATCTACAGAGTAATAAAGCTATGGAAAGGTTATTTTGAGTATTTCTAGCTTAAGAAAAAGTCAAATTATTCCTTATTCCTAGAAGTAGTCTAGATGTAGTAATACCTGCCACCAGATAGAGAAACAAATAAAACATACTTTAGTATATGTAACAACATATGACAAAGGCATTTTAATTGCTAAAAGAAAAATAGTTAATAGCAGCACATAAAAGGGAAAACAAAAATACCTACCTGATAAAATATATACCAGATTTATCAAAATTTTAAATGTAAAAAAAAAAAAAATTCAGAGCTGGGATTGTAGCTCAGTTGTTGAGCGCTTGCCTCGAATGTGTAAGATGTGTGAGGCACTGGGTTTGATCCTCAGCACCACATTAAAAAAAAAAAAAGTGAAACTAAGATATCATGTCCATCTATAACTAAAAAAAATATTTTAAAAAAATTTTAAAATATTAAAAGTGCTCTACCACTAAGCCACACCCCCAGTACTAATATGACTTCTTTTAAACACTGATTATGGGCTGGGATTGTGGCTCAGTAGTAGAGCGCTTACCTAGCATGTCTAAGGCACTGGGTTCAATTCTCAGCACCACATAAATAAATGAATAAAACAAAGGTCCATCAACAACTTTAAAAAAATGTACAAAACAAAATAACACTGATTATATCACAAATAAAAATCATCAAGGAAGCTAGGCCTGGTAGCACACGCCTCAGCAACTTAGTGAGGCCCTAAGCAACTTAGCAATACCCTATCTCAAAATAAAATATAAAATGTGCTGGGGATGTGGCTTAACGGTTAAGTTCCCCTGGGTTCAATCCTCAGTAACAAACAAACATACATCAAGGAAATTGATTGTATAAAAGCCTAAAATGTTCACGAATATAAAACACTATTAAAATTCAACAATACTACATAAAATATTAATAATATATGTGTAAGAGTTATTTTCATTAATACACAAAGGGGTCTAATAAAAAAATGAACTGCCTAGTGATGTTTTTAGAAGCAAAGGTTTCCAGGATCTAAAATAAAAATCTTGAAAGAAAATTAAAGCAACTATTCCCACAGCAATGCAAGACAGCCCAAAATCCAGAGAACTCCTTGGGAGATAAAGGTGGAAATAAAAATCTCCGAACATTTTCAACTGGCATAACTGCTCCCCAACTCATTTCAAAATTACCACAAATTAAGAGTAAACAGCATAACCTTAACAGCAAACTAGCAAATTAATTAACAAAGTAATCTGTTTAATTCCTAACCACAACAACAAAACCCAGAAAGATTTAGAAAAAGGCATTCAAGAAATTGAGTCCAAAACTATAATGTAAGAAAAACTGAAGTCACATAGGTGCCCACATGCATGCACGCACATATGGAAACTCATGCATCTCACATGTTTGTAACTGTTTGCAAGTCACTGAATCATTGGAAAAAAAAAAAAGACTTTCAAAAATGAAAGATTATTATCAATTAAAATGACCATGATAACACAAAAACTGAACAAGTTCCCAAAAGGTTTGAGTTAATATATTTTTATTTTGGTTTTTAAATTGTGTACCTATATTTTATATGCATAATAGTTAATAAAATGTTTATATCAACGGTATAGGATTACTATCTAAAAACTTTCACCTCCACTGTTATCATCATCTTTAACCTGAATTACTACAAAGGTTTAGTAGAACTGGACTCTGCATTAATATTCTTTAATTTTTACTTTAGTATTATTTATTTTTGCAGTATTGGGGATTAAATCCAGGGGAGCTTACCACTGAAGTACATCCTGAATCTTTTTTTTTAAATTTTGAAACAGGGGCTTGCTAAACTACCTTAAACTTGCAATCCTCCTGCCTCAGCCTGTTCCCCTTTAGTCAACTGCCCACACAGTAGCCACAACTATCTTTGTAAAAAGTAAATCATACCATGTCATTCCCCTGTTTAAAACCTTTTAATTAGTCAGGTACCTTCCAGTGATCCTAGTAACTTTGAAGGCTGAGATAGAGAGATCTCAAGTTCAAGACCAGCCTCAGCAATTTAGAATTTCAAAAATAAAATAAAAAGGATTGGGGTATGTAGCTCAGTGGTAAATGGCCTGAGTTCAATTCCCAGTACTCCCCAATTTTTTTTTTTTTTTTTTAAGTAAAACCTTTTAATGAGTTGGGTGCGGTGGCACATGCCTGTAATCTCAGAGAATGAGGTTAGGGAATTGAGGCAGGAGGAATACAAGTTCAAAGCCAGCCTGGGAAACTTATCGAGACCCTGTCTCAAATTCAATTTAAAAATAAATAAAGAAGAAAGGGTGGGGATGTATCTCAGTGGTACAGTGCTTGCCTAGCATGTGTGAGGCCCTGGGCTCAATCCCCAGTACTGCAAAAGAAACAAATAAATACCCTTCAATGGCACCCTAACACACTTAGAACAAGTCCAAAATCTTTGACCAATAAGTTCCTATAACTTGTCTCACCCCCACCCATCTTTCTGACCTCACCTTCTATTGTTCTTTCTTCTGTATTCCTGCCACCTTAGGTTTCTTTTAGCTCATGACTTCTATCTCCTTACCATGATTCTTTGCCTGTTAATTTGTAATTCAAATTATCTCAACTAATATTTCACTTTCTCAGACCTTTCCCTGACTCCCCAATCTAAACTGTCTCCTGTTATACTTTCCCACAACACACTGTGCTTTCCCTTCATAATAGCAACATGCATTCACTTAAGTGGATATTTGTTAAATGTGTCACTCCATTACACACTACTCTATGAAGTGAGCATAATCACTACTATAATATCCCCAGAACCTAGCACAATGCCTAGCAATAGATATGCATTCATTATTTTCAGAATGAATAATCCAAATTAGTAGTTATCTCCTTTGGCTGGTACTCAGAAGAAACAACAAAAAATGCAAGACAATTTCTAATCTGAAATTTATAATTAGTCAACCACATATTAGTACTATTATTCTATTTATTGATACCATCCAGAGGTTGGTAAATCTGACATAAAGGGAAATACTCCAAATGCATACATTTTTTTTTCTTTTACAATACTGAGGCCTGAAGACAGGCACACTATACCACTAAGCTACAGCCCCAGTTCTTTTAATTCTTTATTGTGAGCCGACATGCCACTAATTTACTCAAGCTGGCTTTGAACTTGGGATTCTCCTATCCTCAGCCTCCCAAGTAGCTGGTATGATAGGCATGTATCAACAAGCCCAGCTCACACACAATTTCTATTGTCTCCACACCAGGGTGTAAACTTATACACTTGTTTTTTGTTTGTTTTTATACTGGGGATATAACTGAGGGGCACTTAACTACTGAGCTACATCCTCAGCCCCTTTTTTTATTTTGAGGGTCTCGCTAAACTGCTGAGGCTGGCTTTGAACTTATGATCCTCCTGCCTCAGCCTCCTGACTTACTGGGATTACAGGTGTGTGCCACCATGCCCAACTGGTATAAACTTAAAGACAAAAATTTGGAGCCAGGCACAATAACACATGCCTGTAGTCTCAGCAACTCAGGAAGCTGAGGCAGGAGGACAGCAAGTCCAAGGGCAGCTTGAGCAGCTTAATGAAGTCCCAGGCAACTTAGTGAGACCCTGCCTCAAAATAAAAAATAAAAAGGGCTGGGGATGTGGCTCAGTGGTAAAGTGTCCCTGGGTTAAATTCCAAGTAGCCCCTGTAAAAAAAAATAAAATCAAGAATAAATTCTAGGGGCTGGGGATATGGCTCAAGCGGTAGTGCGCTCGCCTGGCACGTGTGCGGACTGGGTTCGATCCTCAGCACCACAAAGAAAGATGTTGTGTCCGCCAAAAACTAAAAAATAAATATTAAAAAATTCTCTCTCTCTCTCCCTAAAAAAAATTAAATTCTAAATATAGCTGCTTAAATTTATAGGCAAAAATAGGTGTTTCCTATTTTAACATTTTTTATCAAGTACCCTATATTCATCACACAAAATTCTTTTTTTTTTTTTTTAATTTTTTATTTACTTTTTAGTTTTCGGCAGACACAACATCTTTGTTTGTATGTGGTGCTGAGGATTGAAGCTGGGCCGCATGCATGCCAGGCGAGCACGCTACTGTTTGAGCCACATTCCCAGACTCCATCACACAAAATTCTTACCTTACTAAACAACTTGTTATGTCTTCGTGATTTTCATATCAAAAGCAAAAATACAGGGTTGGGGTTGTGGCTTGGTGGTAAAGATGTTTGCCCTAGCATGCATGAGGCACTGGGTTTGATCCCTAGCACCATATAAAAAAAGTAAATACATACAAAAAAGCAAGAATATAGGAGGGTGCGGTGGTGCATGTCTGTAACCCCATCAGCTCAGGAGGCTGAGGTTGGAGGATGGTGAGTTCAAAGCCAGTCTCAGCAATGGTGAGGTGCTTAGCAACTCAGTGAGAACCTGTCTCTAAATAAAATACAAAAAAATAAGGCTGGGAACATGGCACAGTGGTTGAATACCTCTGAGTTGAATCCCTGGTACCCTCCCCCCACACACAAAAAGCAAGAATATTACAACTAAGAATATTCTACTTATCGTTTTATTTATTTATTTTTGGAGCTGGGGAATAATACTCTTTCATGCTAAGCATGTGCCCAGCCACTGGGCTAAACACACCCCACCGTCATTTTTATTTATTTATTTTGTGGTGCTGGGGATTAAATTCAGGGCCTTGTGCGTGTGAGGCCAGCACTCTACCAACTAAGCTATATCCCCAGCCCCGCCCCCACCATTTTTATTAACTTAATAAATATCAGGAACATCTGCACAAGGTACTATGCTAAGTTTTAACAGTGGTGACTATAATCACCACAGCAATAAAGTCAGTAAAACTACTCCCTGATCTAAAAAAAATTAGATAATCTATCAAACATAAAAATGAAGTTCACAAAATAATGATGAAAGTAGCCAGAGAGCCGAAGGAACACAAATAAAATACATTCTTCAAGAAAGAAATTCAGTTGAGTTTTGCAGAGGAATGGGAGTAAAACTTCTAGATATATGATGAATAGAACAAACACAGACAAACCTTCTAGTCCTTTTTCAAATAGGAAAATACAGAATATAATGTCACAAAATAAGTTTTGTATAAACAGCTGTGTTTCAAGCCTAGAAATCCCACAGTTGCCAAAAATTAAGAAAATATAAACTTGAAAACAGCTGGGCGGGGCTGGGGATGTGGCTCAAGCGGTAGCGCGCTCGCCTGGTATGCGTGCGGCCCGGGTTCGATCCTCAGCACCACATACAAACAAAGATGTTGTGTCTGCCGAAAACTAAAAAATAAATATTGAAAATTCTCTCTCTCTCCGCTCTCACTCTCTCTTTAAAAAAAAAAAAGAAAACAGCTGGGAAGAAAGAAATAGAATATACCTCTGAATGACTTCATGCTAGAATAGCAAAGATCAGAAAAGAGTTCACGTAGCATATTCTATAAGCAAAGGAACCTAAAAATTAATTGCCTGCCCAAAGACAGGAGCAAAAAGTCCCCCATGAGAAACTGAAGCCTACAGATTAAGACTCATATGAGTATGCAGCAAAAATTCATATTATCTAGATGATTTACCAACAATAAATGCAGAAACTGGAATTAACAGTTGGTCAGAAACCAATGAAACCCATAAAGTCATCACAGACAAATGCAAAAACACCAGGTATTGAGGAGTAATGAAAATGTTTTATATATTCATCAGTGAAGTTTAGATTGTGGGAAACTGCAGAGTTTATAGGACAAAGGAACCTATTTCTTCAAAAAATGAATTGCTAAGAAGACAAAACAAAAATGAAAAGTGAAATATAAAGAGAAACTTCAGCAATATAGCAGTTGGGCTAGATGGTGCACACCTATAATCCCAGCTACTTGGAGGCTAAGATATGAGGATCACAAGTTTGAGGCCAGCTTGAGCAATTTAGCAAGACCCTGTCTCACAATTAAAAAAAAAAAAAAAAAAGGGCCACAAGTGAAGCCCATTGTAGAGCAATTGCCTATCATGTGCAAGACCCTACGTTCATTCCCTAGTATCGAAAAAGAAACCAAAAGATAGACAGATATACTAACCGCTTAAGGTGTGGAACTTACCTGGATCTTTATCCAAACAAGTAAACTGAAAAATACATACAAATTTGACATCTGAGTCAACTAAAAATTTGAACAATGACTGGATATTTAATAAATTAAGGAATCACCATTAAGCTTTCTCAGGCATAATAGTATAATGGATATCAAAATATTTACAGATGAAATGATATGGTGTCTAGATTTACTTACAAACAGAAGAAAGGGGGAAAAGGGTGAAAAAATAAGACTCAGTGACAAGACTGGCTAAGAACAGATAATCTTTTTAAGCTTGGTGGTGGATAAATAAGAATTCATTATTCTGCTCTACACTGGTATATACTAAAATTTTTTCCATCAACATTTTTCTTTAAAGCCCTACAAAATACCCTTTATCTCTATAATAAATAAAGTAATATTTTAATAAGCATGTTATCTTCACTTACAAGATTCTTTTATTCTTGTGATCTAATCTCCAAATGTTCTCTCTCAGGCCATTTGTATTTTCTTACAAACAATTCTTTGTTGTTGTGTTGTTGTACTAGTAGTAGATGGGACAGCATGCCTTTTCTTATTTTTATGTAGTGCTAAGTGCCTCACATATGCTAAGCAAGCGTTCTGCCACTGAGCTATTGCCCCAGCCCTACAAACATAATTTCAATAAATAATTTTTATTTATTTTATCCATAAATTTCAGTAAGTTTTTTCCTAAAACACAATTTCTGTCTGATTAGCATGGCATTAAATAAGTTATTTTACATTTTAAAAAGCTATTCCACAATTTATGGACTGGGGTTGTGGCTCAGTGGCAGAGCGCTTGCCTCACACATGTGAGGCACTGGATTAGATCCTCAGCAACTCATAAAAACAAATAAAAAACAAACTAAAGGTACTGTGTTCATCTACAACTAAAGAAAAGAAAATTTTAAAAAAAAAGCTATTCCACAATTTAAAAAGCTATTTTTCTCCTTCCTATTGTATCAATAGTTGTTTGCCCTTCCTAATTTTAGCTTTCTTTCTTTCACCTCCCTAATTTTTAGCTTTCTCATATGTTTCTTTATTTGGCTAGCTAATGAATTAAATATTAGATAAATTACCTATTTTTAAAGGACTTAGTTCTCATTCATGCTGACTTTAAAAAATCAGTAGTCAGGTTATTTCCCTCTTAGTACAACTTTGTGTCCAAGATAACTGACCTCCCTCCTCCCAATATTGAATCCAGGGCCTCCTGCAGATTAAGACATGCTCTATCATTGAGCTACATCCCCAGTCCCAAGATATTTTACTATTAAAAATTCTACTTTTCGGGGCTGGGGATGTGGCTCAAGCGGTAGCGCGCTCGCCTGGTATGCGTGCGACCCGGGTTCGATCCTCAGCACCACATGCCAACAAAGATGTTGAGTCCGCCGAGAACTAAAAAATAAATATTAAAAATTCTTAAAAAAAAAAAAAAAAAATTCTTCTTTTCTTTTTTGGTACTGGGGATTGAATCCAGGGGCTCTTTACCCTTGAGTTACATCATTAGTCTGTTTTATTTTTTATTTTAAAACAGGGTCTCGCTAAAGTGCCGAGACTGGCCTCAAACTGTGATCTTCCTGTCTCAGCCTCTTGAATTGCTGGGGTTACAGGCACATGCCACAGCACCCACCTTCTACTTTCTTTTTCTTTAAATACATTTTTTTCTGCTTACCAAAGTTAATATATGGCCCCCCCCCAAAACCCAAGTATTAGAAAAATATATTTTAAAAGTATATATACACACATTTCTAAAAATGACTGCAATCCTATACTTGAGTAAATATTAAAACTTTCTTGTGTTCCTCTTGATTTTTCAGCACAGAGTAACATACATATTAAAAACACATAGCAGATTATGCTTTCATATTACTTTACAACAAGTAAATTACTATTTTCCCCAACTGCTCTGTGCTCTGGCACCTCTAGTCCAGGATATACAGAATTCTCATTTTTTAAAAATTTTTATTCTAATTTGTTATATATGACAGCAGAATGCATTATAGTTCATATTATACATATAGAACACAATTTTTCATATCTCTGGTTGTATACAAAGTATAGAATCCTCATACTTAATGCCTACAATACAATATTCCATTTCTAATTGATTAGAATATAGTTGTCTTTGATTTCTGCTGCATTGAATAAACATCAGCAGCATTTTCTGTACACTCAACAAACATTTCTACAGGAAAATTCTCTAAATGGTATTGTGGATTAAAGTGTATGAGTGATTTGAATTTTTAAACCTTGACAATCTGATAGGTGAATACTGAATACTATTTTTAAAATATTTTTCTTTAAGCCCAACACAAATACAAAAGAGTACACAACTCAAATTTTAAACTCAAAGTTTAATAAATTTTCACAACGTAAATACACAGTATCCAGATCAGAATCCCCAAGGCCTCCCCTCATGGTCTTAGATAGTCACTGTTCTACCAGGGTAACCTCTCCTAACTTCCAACACCTTAATTTTGGCTGCTTTTGAGAGTCTATAAATGGAATCATAAAGTATACATATACTCACAGTTTCCAAACGATACAACAAGGTACCTTGGTGCACTGTAGGACATTTTTAATCTGAGAGAAATAATATTCAACATCTGTATCACGCTGTACCAACTCAGACTGTTACCCTTACTTTCATTGATATCTTTAAGAAGCTGTTTTCAGTTATTGCTGTGATAAAAATGTGCAAAAATATGGAACAGGAAATGAGTGTTGATGTTCATCTGATTCTAAGGTTTTGAAACGTTGTACAGTGCCCAGCAATCACAAACATCCCATTAATAATTGTGATTGTTACCCCCCCACACACACACACACACACAATGTTTTGTCTCCACATGTCCTGTAGAATTGCCACATAGTACAAATTAATCTGTCCTTCATGTTTTATACCTGGGTGCCTTCTTTCATCACTACTCCTGTGTTTGGGGGCTTTTATTAAATAAGATAAAGGTTACTTGAACATAAGCACTGTCATATAGGGTATTCTATTTGAAAACTGGGATAACTACTAAGTGGTAGCATATACAACATGAATACACTGGTCTATGAGGTAATTCACATACAATGGGATGAAGCTGGACATGGAGAGATTTCACTGTACTAATCAGAACAGCAAACTATTTAAAATTTATGAATTGTTTACGTTTGGAATTTCCCATTTAATATTTTTAGATCATGGCAGATCACAGGTAACAAAAACCACAGAAAGTGAAATCTCAGATAAAGAGAGACTACTGTACTGTGATTGATTTATTTTACCCGCTAACATTTGTGAAACTCATCTATCTTATTTCAAGTAGTTGTTCATTCATTTTCACTGTATAATGACTATTCCAGAATTTATTAATTCTCCTATTGATGAGAATTTGGAAGATTTCCACTTTTTGGTTATTATGAAATTTTGCTATGAAAATTTCTACGTATGTATATCTTAAAGTGGAATTAATGAATTATAGGATGTATATATACAGGCATATACTTTCAGTTTTAGTAATGTTAGTTATCCAAAATGATATATCAATTTACACTCCTACTAACATTATACAAGTTTTATTGTTCCATATCAACAATTTTTTTCTTTCTCGTGTAATCATTTTGATGAGTGTATGGTGAAAAAATACTTCCCTGAAGATGAAATGAGACTAAGTAACTAATTGGCCTTTGAATATTCTCTTTTTTGAATGCCTATTAAAGTTCTTTCATTATTTAAAAAAAAAAAACAAAACTTTTTTTAGAAAATGAGTTATTTTTCTTTGCTATTAATTTGTATTTCTTTAGATGCATATGGCTCCTGTCAGATATATGTACTGCAAATGTCTTCCACCATTCTGTGGTTTGGCTTTTCACTCTCTTAAGGTATCTTTTGATGAACAGATGTTTTGGATTTTAATATAGTCACTTTTTAAAAAAACTTTCTTTACAGTTAGCTGATTTGTATTCCATTTAATAAATCTCTGATGACATAATAGAAAATTTTTTCTTATAAAACTATTAGCCAGGTATGGTGGCGCATGCCTGTAATCCCAGCTCCTCAAGAGGGTGATGCAGGAGGATCACAAGTTCAAAGTTAGCCTCAGCAACTTGGTGAGCCTAAGCAACTTAACAAGACCCTGTCTTAAAATAAAAAAGGGCTGGGGATGTGGCTTAGTGGTTAAGCATTCCTGGATTCAATCCCTGGTTTAAAAACAACAAGAAAAACAAAAACAAACTCAAAACTGTTTTATTTTTCACATTTATATCAGCAATTCATTTGGAAATGATTTTTGTATATGGTGTGAAGTAAGATACCTTTTCTCTCCTCACAGATACCAAACTGACCAACACCATTTCTTTGACCTTCCTTTCCCCATTGTACTATGTCTGTTTTATCATAAAGCAAGTGACAGTCTACATATCAGTCTTTTTCTGAACTATTTTTGTTTCGCTGCTGCCAATACTATACTATCTTAATCTTTTTCTTCATACTTTTAAAAGTATTACTGCTAGGTATTTGGTGGTGTAAATCCCACAGATTTTGTTCTTTCATCTTTTTGACTGCCTTGGCTTGATCTGGCATTTGAATCTGCATTTCAGTTGTGCATCCTTTGATGATTACTGAGCATTTTTCCTCATATAAGCTAGCCAGTTCAAGTTCTTTGGACATGAGGTAGTTTGCCTTTTTCATACTGATTTGATCTTTCTGTGTTAGGAAAGCTGCCTTTTACCTGTTAAATCCCACCTATTTTTAAAAAAATGTATTAAAAAGTATCAATTTTATTTTCCCCTCCTGGTTTTTGGTTTCATGCTTAGAAAATTCTCCATGCCAAGATGGCAGTACAATGTTGGCAAGATAAGTAGCAGAGGTATTCACCTCTTTATAAATTTTTAAAAATGTTTTACATTTTTATAATTTGTAAATTACCTTAAAAACAATTTGTTTCAAAGCTGGGCACAGTGGTACTGTAATCCCAGCAACTAGGGAAGCTGAGGCAGGATTGCAAATTCAAAGCCAGCCTCAATGACTTAGCAAAACCCTGTCCCAAAAAATTAAAAAGGCTGGAATGTAGATCAGTGGTTAAATGCCCCTGGGTTCAATCCTGGTACCAAAAAAAAAAAAAAAAAAAAACTTTCAAGAAGACATTTCAGCCATTTCCCACTGTAAAATATACTGACCCAATAATTTATTCTAACACATCCAAGGTTTCAATAGCCATATTTATTTATTTATTTATTTATTTTTGAGAGAGAGAGAATTTTAATATTTATTTTTCAGTTTTGGGTGGACACATCATCTTTGTTTGTATGTGGTGCTGGGGATCGAACCCGGGCGGCACACATGCCTGGCAAGCGCGCTACCGCTTGAGCCACATCCCCAGTCCTCAATAGCCATATTTAAATCTTTCAATTCATGTGGAATTCATTTTGGTACATAGTATGATACCTCCAAATTTGTGACAATCATTTTTTGCAAACTTACCTCTATACCCTGGTTGTTAACTCTTTCCTTCTGTTCTCAGAGAAAATATGTATTTCTTTCCCCAATGTCAAATTAAGACTAATTCCTTAATTTATGAATGATGAAAGAGGAAAGACCAAAAAGGTCCAAGACTCATTATTTAATGCTTCTGCTCCTTAATCTATTTTCTGCCTAACTAGTATATTCAATCTCTCACTTTCTTTATTTCTCTCCCTTCCCTTCTTCAGGAGCAGTCAACATTCCTATTTCTTGACCTTCTATTCATTGCACAGCCTACTCTACTAGTATTTTGCTACTATGCCTTCATCTGAAACTACTGACCAAAATTAATATAGTGACGCTGGAATACACCAATCAAGAACATAGAACATAGGGAGGGGTTGGGTAGCTTAGTGGTAGAGCGCTCACCTAGCATGTGTGAGGCCCTGGGTTCGATCCTCAGCACCACATAAAAATAAATAAAAAAATAAAGGTACAATACCTTTGTGTCCAACTATAACCAAAAAATAAATATTAAAAAAATGTACTTTTAAAAAAATATGGGGGGGGGAGGCTGGAATTGTGGCTAAGTGGTAGAGTGCCCGCCTAGCATGCAAGAGGCACTGCATGTTCGATCCTCAGCACCACATAAATGTAAAATAAAGATATTGTGTCCACCTAAAACTTAAGAATACAATATTAAAAAAAAAATAGGGGGGTTGGAATTGTGGGTCTGAGGTAGAGCGCTTGCCTTGCACAAATGAGGTACTTGGCTTGATTCTGAGCACCACATAAAATAAATAAATAAAATAAAGGTACTGTGTCCATCTACAACTAAAAAAAAAACACCACACACACACAAGGATATTCCCCCCCAGAGGGAAACTTTAAAAAATATTTTTAATTTATCAATGGACCTTTATTTCATTTATTTATATGTGGTACTGAGAATTGAACCCAGTGCCTCACACATGTAGCCAAGCGTTTTACCACTGAGCCACAACCCCAGACCTTAGTATTTTTATTCCAAAAATACTAAGGTATTTTGTCTATGACTATGCCTACTGGTAGAACTAGGGATTATAGAAGAGATCTGATTTTTTCTTTGGCTCTTAAATGGAGAAAACTGTAAACAATTCATTTTCTAAAACTTCTACAAGTTGGGCAGGGAATGAGTATCTATATTTATGTGTGGACTTAAAGTGCTTAAAAAATGCTTTATGTGTGAGTACTGTATTTAAATATCCTTCTTATATCTCCATTAAAGAATGGAATCCTGGGCTGGGGATGTGGCTCAAGTGGTAGCGCGCTCGCCTGGCGTTCGTGCGGCCCGGGTTCGATCCTCAGCACCACATACCAACAAAGATGTTGTGTCCGCCGAGAACTAAAAAATAAATATTAAAAATTCTCTCTCTCTCTCTTTCTCTCCTCTCTCACTCTCTCTTTAAAAAAAAAAAAAAAAAAAAAAAAGAATGGAATCCTGAGCTGGGAATAGTGGTGCAGGCCTGTAATCCCAGTGACTTGGAAGGTTAAGGCATCAAGTTAGAGGTCACCCTTGGCAAATTAGTGAGGCCCTAAGCAACTCAGTGAGACCCTGACTCAAAATTTTAAAAAATAATAATAGTAAAAAAAGAATGGAATACTGATTGACTTTCTCTGTATTTCTATAGGTGTTCATAAAAAATTAGTTCTATGATATCTTCCATTAAAATAAACTACTACCTGAAGATACAAATTCTTTCCAAGCAAAAAAGCAAAGTACTCAGAAACTAAACCCTAGATTTGAGAACTTGACTCAATTACTTAACTTTCTCACCTATAAAACAGGGTCATACTCTACTTCACACAGTTTAATTGTGAGGCTAAGACAATATAGGTCAAAACACTTAACACAGTTCCAGGCACATATCAAATACCTTCCTTCACTTTAGCACAGTACCATATTCACAATAATATACAACCAGTAAGGAGTAAAGTGTGACTGGCATGGAAGGAAGTGCGCGCCTGTAATCCCAGGGACTAGCCTGTAATCGTATAGCAACTTCAAGGCCAATTTAGACAATTTAGCAAAACCCTGTCTAAAAAAATACAAAGGACTGTAGAGGATAGTGGTAAAGCACCCTGCGTTCAATCCCCAGTTGTTTCTTTTTTTTTTTTTTAAGGAGTAAAAGCATACCAAAAAGAAGCAATTTCAAAACTTTGTGAACTATGTGAGACAGAAAATGTGGCAAAGCACCATCTGTTCATACCAGCTAATAATAATCTTCAAAGGAAAACCTTCAATTAAAAGTAAAAGTTACTAAAAATGCCCAAATATTTTGAAGAAATTCAAATAGCAAAAATAATTTCCCAGTGATTTCCTCTAAAAAGTGTACCAGATTACACATGATTTAATAAAATGGACAGAGATAGCACTCACAAAACTGCAGTTGTCCAGTTTGAGAAAGATCTAATTTGTCCTTGGGGAAGAATTTACCTTAAATGAACAGTATTTCCTTACCTATATACAAAAGTAAAGCAATGTATCAAGGAATTTGAAAGGAGGGAAGTTTTCCT
Organism: Urocitellus parryii; assembly: GCF_045843805.1. Classification (NCBI taxonomy): domain Eukaryota; kingdom Metazoa; phylum Chordata; class Mammalia; order Rodentia; family Sciuridae; genus Urocitellus; species Urocitellus parryii. Next base: position 149,010,592 of record NC_135537.1, read on the forward strand.
CTAAATCCAAAGATAATAATATGCATAGCCAAAATTAACCTTTTCCAAATAATGGGGGGGGACACATTTTAATTGTTAAAATTAGGACAAAGAGACTGGATTTAGCAGAATGCAGTATGCCAGCTGCTAATCCTGAAAAAATATTCCGAGGATGGAGAAAGAAGGCAATCTTCCCAATAAAACTTCCATAACATACCATACAGATACATGAACATACACATCTGTTAAATATCAGTTTACACTGTTCCAGCCAATTTACAAATCAAGAAGAAGTATTTAAGATTTAAAAAAATAAATCCTATCCTACTTCTAGTTACATTTTGCGAGGCAGCTACTGGTGACTAGGGGTTATCCATGCTGATTCAAGGCAAGCACTGAATAATAAATCCAGTGTTCACATTCAAATGTGGAGGGGCAGAGGAAAAGGGAGGCTCCGAGTTCATAAAGTTCTCCTCCCTCTGAAAACACTGCAAAAATTGTCTAAGAACACTTACCCTTGAAACTCCTTGGAGACTTTTTGTTCAGAGATTTTTGAGGGGGAGCGACATAGGAATGCTGCACGATTGCAACTTTCAAATACATAATTTAAATTTCTAAATTTTTTTTTTCTTTCAGGAAATTTCACCCCTTCCTTCTTCTCATATTAATAAAATCCCCAATTCAACACCAAATGTCAACCAGAAAATTCGGAGCTTTAAAGTACATGCAAATAAAGCACACAGACTATTTCCAATACCCAACTCCCTTCCAATTGGGATCAAAAAGAAGAAAGGAAGCAACGCGAGGCGGGGGTGGGGGTGGGGGTGGGGGGGATACTTGGGAAAGAAGGGCAATGGGGTGAGAAAGTGGAAGGGATGGGGAGGAGCAGAGCAAAAACTCCAGCTGCTGCTGATACTTAACTGAAAGAACAGAATGGAAAATATCTGAAAATATAGAAGAGAAGGATGGGACAGAGGCGCAACAGAGGAAGTCCACGCAAAAGGCCTACTCCAGGGGGCCACTGTGTAGAAGGGAACACCAAAATGGGGTAACACTCATTAGGAAGAAATATTAAGGCCCTAAAGTTTAGGAGAGAGAGGATGAGAAGAGAGGGTGTTTCCTGTATTGGAATCGTGGATACCGCACCAGACGTCTCGGCTGCTAGCCCGCTACGAGGGGTGAGGGGTTAACTGCGGGGGTTCGCAGACGTGGAAGGGGGTGCGGCTCCAGAGGTTGCGGCAGGAGAGCCCGGAGCAGCCAGCGGTCCGTACCTTATAGTAAACATCAAACTGGATGTTCTCGGGCAAGGAGCGGATGTCTCGGCGGGAGCGGATGTAGTTGTCCACGACAGCGGAGATGGCGGTGTTGTACAGAGTCTCTGGGATCCACTCTAGTTCCACGGCCGCCATCTTCCTTCCCTCCTCCTCCGCCTCCTCCGCCTCCTCCTCCTCCCGAAGGCCCCCGCCTCCCTCCGTAGCGAACTCCTCTGCGGCCCCGGAGGATTCGGAGGGGCGGTGGCAGCCACGCGGGCACACGGTAGAAGGGCACGGCAGCCCTGGCTCCTAGGGGGCGAGCTGCAGGGAAGCGGCAGCAGACGCAGGCGCGGGTAGAGAGCGGGACAGGGAGCAGCAGACAACCGGGCCGAAGCCTCACATTCCGGGTTTGAGAGGAACCCGGGTTCCGTCCCAGCGCCGATCTCTGCAGGGGCGGGACTGCGTGTGCGGCGTCATGACGTCAGCGCCACGCCGATGCGCTGGAGGGAAGGTATGCGGCAGGCGGAAAACTTGGGAAGAAAGAGCAACGTCCCTCCCACACACATCCTACTTTTTGAGGGGCCTGGGATAAGGGTAGATGCGAGACTCTGCCCAGGGATAAACTATTACAAGTTTTCAACCCTCCATTATGAATCACTCGAGTCCTTCAGCAAAATTCTGTATCGGGTTTCTTGGATGCGGATCCTTTTGAGTTTCAGGTAAAAGTTTGGATCCTCTCCCTAGAAAAGTACACAGTAATCCATACGTTGAAAATTATGCATTCAGGGAATTCACAAATTGAAATCCTTCCTTAGCCAAAGTCCTAAACCCAAGTTCAGAAACCACTGTCCAGGAACTAGAGATTATGAGGGAAGGGATTGCTTTTGATTGTATGACCTATTCGCCCCGTTGGAACTTTTATCACTTCTTAATCCAAGTAAAATTTACAAAAATAAAAAAAGAATAGGAGTCGCTCTAGAAGAATTGAGTAGAAAGATTATCCTGATTATGGCTGACACAAAGACAACTGTAGTGGTAAGATTTTTAAAAAGGCTCATTCGTGTCTATGAGAGGACTTAATGATAGAAACTAGTATTTCAATCTTCTTCCAGGATTAACAGTCCGACTTTAAAGGATTATCGAATAAATGGGAGTCCTTGTTTCAGCTGCTTTCCTTCCTCCACCTGAACGTCTGCTATTAATGTAGTTTAATTTTATAAGTCTGTGATTTGAAGAACTTGCAACATCTTTCTGTTGTAGGAATTTAACAAGGAAATTATTGTCATTGCTGTGGATGACACTATCTCATAGTCACTCTATAACAATGTAAATACTGAAGACAGCAATAATAATAACCTGATATTTAGCTGTAAAGGAAATGGAAGGGGTTCTTTAAATTTACCCTTCACCCAGGCATTTCAGTTAATAACAGTGGTTAGATAACTTAGTGAAAGAAAGAAATATGCCATGCCATAGTACAGGCCTGTAATCTCAGCTACTCTGGAGACTAAAGCTGGAATATTACAATTTGGAGGCCAGCCTGGGCAATTTAATGAGAGACCCTGTCTCAAAAAAGATTGGAGGGTGGGGATGGCCATGGAAAAGCGGCATATAACTCAGTGGTATAGCACCTCTGGGTCCAATCCCCAAGTACCAAAAAAAAAAAAAAAAGAAACACATTTAGTCTTCAGTCTATCTAGTTATTACTTTATAATCCTAATTTTATGATCCTAAAAAAGATGGTTGGCAAATGTAGCAAGAGAAAAATTATAAATGCCAAATTACATTTTAATTTCAGATATACAAGTAGTTTTTAAATATAAATGTTTCCATTATGTTAAGCCAAATAAGCCAAAATTAGAAGGTTGAGGGGCTTAAATTTTCTCATATGTGGAAGCTAGAGAAGGAAAAGAAAGGTGTGAGGGAATGTAGCTCAGTGGTAAAAGTGCTTGCCTATCATGCTGTGGGCTCTGGGCTCAAAAAAGAGAGAGAGAGAGACATTGTGAACAATGGGCCTCTTAATCCTTTCTTCACTGCTTTGAGACTGAGAGTTATTAAAATGTGTGAGATGGACTTAGAGACACTGGACAAGATGAGACAGACCAGCCAAAATGATGAGGCCAATGAGAAACAATTTATCGTGAGGGTTAAATGAGTCAGGACTATTAGACTGGCATCTATACGGAGGGTCAAGGGTCAAAGGGGAGAATTGACTCCTGAATTAGAATCCATCTGGAGGCTTAGACCCTTGAGAACTGGTGAAATGAGAAACCATTAGAAATTAGGCCATTTTTATTGTAGACTGTCCTCAACTGATGGAAGAAGGGTTGTCCTTTTCACTCCAGAAAATTAGGTCTGCCAGAGCTCAGATTTGAACTCAGTTGTTATACTGTGCTGTTGTTCATATTTTGAACTATAGCATAGAATCTAAGTTTCTGGTGGTCAGGACCAGATCAAAAAAGGGCTTATTATGCTGCAAGTGGCCTTGGACTTTATCTTGGAGACAATATGGAAGTAAAAGAATCAGACTTGTGTGTCAGAAACATGACAAGTTAGGTGTGGTGGTTCATGCTTGTAGTCCCAGGTACTGGGGAGGCTGAGGCAGGAGGATCATTTGAACCCAGGAGTAAGGAGACACTACCTCAAAAAAAAAAAAGAAAAAAAAATGAAAAGAAGCCAGGCATGGTGGCACATGCCTATAATACAGTGGCTCAGGAGGTTGAGGCAGGAGGATTGTAGGTTCAAAGCCAGCCTCGGCAACTTAGTGAGGCCCTAAGCAGCTTAGTGAGATCCTGTCTCAAAATAAAATGAGGTTGGAGATGTGGCTCAGTGGTTAAGGCACCTCTGGGTTCAATCTCCAGCACCACATACAAATAAAAAAGAAAAAAGAAAGAAAAAGGAAGGAAGATGGCAATAATCTATGACTAGCAGAGAGAAGCAGAAGATTTAGAATTATGTATTCCCAGCTCCACAATACACAAGAGGCCTGCTAAACTATTAAGCTGTCATGGCTTTTTTAAAATTTATTTTTTATTATTTTTTAGTTATAAATGGACACAATATCTTTTGTTTACTTAAATTTATGTAGTGCTGAAGATTGAACCCAGTGCCTCACATGTGCGAGTGAGCCACAACCATCAACTGCCACTGAGCCACAACCCCAGCCCCCTTTCATGGCTTTCTATATATTTTTGTGCGCAAAGGAACTTTGTGTTACGCACTTGCACAGTCCACTAAATTCCTCCTGGTATCTTCAAATTTGGCAGGAGACCCTTGCATGATACAGATATATATGAGGACATGTCCCTGGTCCAAAAGGATTCCTGAGGATCATAAGAGGCTATGATATCCATTGTGATTTTAAATGGCAGTTTCTTTGAAGCTGCCATCATTGAGAAATGGAACCTAAATACTTCCACTTGAATCTGAGGGGTTCTGACTGTATTGACCAATGGAGTGCAGCAGAAATGATGCTGCATGACTGCTGGAATTAGATGCGAATGGCCAAGAAGAGTTCACCTTGTTTTCTGAAATACTCTGATCCCTAAGGCACCATGTAAAAAATACTGAGTATCCTAAGGCCACCATCCACTGAGGCAACACAAGCCAAATGGAAGGCTAAATGGAAGCATTGGTCCATAGTCTCAGAATCATTCTGGCCCAGCTACCAGATGTTTTGAACAAAGAATCTCTGAATAATTCCAATTTTAAGACATTTTTGTCACCCTCAGTTTTTCCAGATGAGGGCATTATGGAGCTGACACAAACATCCCTACTGTGCTCCATATGAATTCCTGACCTACAGGGACATTATAAAATACTTGTTCATTCATCACTAAGGTTGAGGTCATTTATTATGCCATAGTAGAAAAAAGGAACACCCCAGTTATCCAGTCCCCTAAAGTTTCTAGAAACCCATAACCTGGGCTGGGATTGTACCTCTCTAGTAGAGCACTTGCCCAGCATGTGTGAAGCACTGGGTTTGATTCCCAGCACCATATACAAATAAATAAAGGTCCATTGACAGCTAAACAAATATTAAAAAAAAAAAAAAACATCACCTTAAACTCCATAATGAAACTGTTCCCTCTCAAGTCTGTATATATATTACTAAGCATATTATTTTATTCATGAAAATAATATAGTTCTTTGCCTGTGGTTTCTTAACTTTCCGATGGTCATTCTGTCACACTAAAAGGCTGAACCATGGGATATCAAAATGGAGACAATGATATTTGTCTTAAATCTGAAGAGTCTTTTTCAGAGTCCTTCAAACCTAAGTCTATGAATTATATTCAATACCCACACATTAATAACCCCAGACTAACGGTCACATGGATCTCCTAAATAGGGTCTTCCAGGTGTACCTAAGACATCACAAATCATATAAGAAAAATGATCCATGTAACTTGCAGCCAACAAAGATCAGAGCAAGTCTTTGTCAACAAGCTTTGGTCATGTGGGAGAAACAATACAGAGAGGAAATCCAGCTTAATTTCAACCCTCATCCCTATATCTGCTTAAAGATTCATGGACATGTTCATAGTTACTGTTCATGTTGTTTTGACTTCTTTAAATTCACCCTGCTTAGATGTGGCATTCCATAATCAAGATAGTTAAGTTACCTGATAGGTTTTTTTCTCATTGTTTGTTGTTGTTGTTGTCATTTTTTGTTGTTTTTGTTTTTGTTTTAACTCCATGTCTTCATTAACATATATACTATCCCCATTTGGACCTACAAAGCAATGGAAAATATAGCCTATGATTTGCCAGTCCTTGTTTTGAGGAAGCCCACCTGGAATACATACTGCATTCTTATCCTGACACTCTGAAATAATGGGTATAAAAGGACTGAGTGGGTTTTAAATTTGTGGTGACAGTGTTGATCCAATGTAAGGCTTAAGAATCATTCTTGGAAAGATAGACACACAACCAATAACAATGCAAAGTCAGAAATACTGTGATAGAGTTTTCCCAAGATATTGTAGGAATTTCCATGGGTAAGATAATGACTTGGGTTTGGATGTAATAATGCAGCTCCAAGTAGGTCAATTCTCTCAGTATTTTTAGTTGCAATGAAGTTCTCAGGAAGATAACACTGGAACAGATTTACTTGAGCAATCATAAGTGGGTTCATTTTCATTTACCTTGATATCATACCTGGTTAAAATTTCTTGGGAAATCTATCAGAATACCTGGGAAAATTGTGAATCAAACTCATAGTTCTTCATTTATGACAGTGAAAAACTAACTTTTTCACTGAGATAGAAAATAAAAACAAGTAAACTACAGGCAATATGATATAATTATATAATAGTAATAACTCTTGTGCTATCTGATGGGAATACTGTTTTCCTAAGTGATATCATATACCTCCAACCTCCCACCAAACATTTTAATTAAAAATATTTCAAATGATCCAAACCTTGAATTTTTAATTTAAAAGAAAACATAGGGTTGGGGTTGTGGCTCAGTGGTAGAGTGCTTTCCTAGCACACGTGAGGCACTGGGTTCAATCCTCAGCACTACATAAAAATAAATTAATAGAATAAAGGTATTATGTCAATCTATAACTAAAAGAATATTTAAAAATTATATATGGTAAGGCTTTTTACTGAGGTTAACAACATACTGAAGTTTGGGTCTATAAATACGCAAGCAGATTTGAGAAAAATTTCAAGACTAGAAAAATATAGTTGATAATTACTGATGATAGATAAGAGAGGAAGAATGGATAATTAGAAAAAGAAGAAAAAGTTCAGGCATTATAATCTGCCATCTAATATATCTTGTAATAATAACTTACATTATAATTTAATTATTATAACAATATATCTGTATGCCATGTTTCCCCACCTGTCCAATAAGCATATTGAGAACACAGCTATATAATACATTTCAAGTACCAAGCCAAAAACAGATTACAGGGTGAACATTCAATAATTGGAGTAATAAATGAGTAGTCCCTCCTCATTTTCTTTACAGGGGTGGGGGGAACACATGGTTGTCATATCACATAATATTTACTTCCTGGGCTAGAGATATAACCCAGTGGTAGAGTGCCTCTGGGTTTAATCCCCACTACCACCAAAATAAACAAACAACAACACTTTCTTTACAACTCAAACTTTCAAAAACACTCCTTAAAATACTTTTGAAAAATTGTGGTATGATATAGATAACATATAATTTGCCATTTTAACCATTTTTTCCAGTGCTGGGAATCAAAATAAGGGCTTTGAACATAATAGGTAAGACCCTACCATTGAACTACACTTCCAGCCCCCATTTTAACCAGATGATGATGATGATATTACTGAAGATTGAGTCCATGTGTGCTTTACCACTGAGATATATTCCCAGTCCTTTTTACTTTTTTTATAATGTTATTTAATTTTTTTGATAGTAGTAGATGTATATAATGCCTTTATTTTATTTATTTATTTTTATGTGGTGCTGAGGAACAAACCCAGTGCCTCGCACATGCTAGGCAAGCAGTCTACCACTGAGCCCCAGCCCCAGTCCCTTTTTACTTTTTAATTTGAGACAGGGCCTCACAAAGTTGCTGAGACTGACCTCAAACTTGCCATCCTCCTACCTCAGCCTCTAAAGTCACTAGAATTACAGGTATGCGCCACCACTGCTCCTGGCTAACCATTTTTAAATGTGTAATTCATTGGCATTAAGTATATTCACAATGTTGTACAACCATTACCATTATCCATTTCCAGAAATTTTTCATTGTTCCAATAAAAAATTCTATAAGTACAAATCACTAACTCCCCATTCTCCTGTCCCCCTAACCCCCAGGCTCTGGCAACTAATTTTTTACTTTCTGTCTCTGACTCTGCTTATTCTAGGTACCTAATATAGTAGAATCATACAATATTTGTCCTTTGGGTTCTGGCTTGTTTTTATTAGCATGTTTTTGAGCTTCTCCATGTTGTAGAAGGTGTCAAACTTGCATTTCTTTTTAAGGCTTAATAATATTCCACGGTATGTACATACCACATTTTGTTTATTCATTCATCTATTGATGAACATTTGGGTTTTTTCTACCTTTTGGAAGATGTGAATAACACTGTTACAAACATAAATGTACAAGTATTTGTCTGCAACCCTATTTTAAATTCTTTGGGGAATATACCCAGGAGTAAAATTGCTGGGCCATATGGTAATTCTATGTTTAACTTTTTGAGGAACTGCCAAACTATTTTCCACAGCATCTGCACCATCATACATTCCCACAGGCAATGCAGAAGGATTCCAGTTTCTCCACATCCTGGCCAATGCTTGTTTCTTTACACACACACACACACACACACACACACACACACACACACAAATGGTCACCCTAATCTTAATGGGTATGAAGTGGTGGTAAAATATTTTTGCATTTCACAAAAAAAATCACAGTAGAGTAATGAACTAGCCCAATAGAAAGGTATACTAAATACAGAGTCTAAGACACCAGTCACATTGGAAAAATGCTTAGGTAAACATTTTAGAGTCTTAAAAATGTTCAAGTTTTTAAAATATAAAAGCAATTAAAAATGTTCAAGTTTCCACTTGATTTATAGATGTTTCCTCACATATTCAAGTAAATGTATGTATATGGATATTTATAGAGCTCGTTTATGTGTTAAGATATCAGTTTTAAAATATGAGCGGATGTTACTGTGCAGCCCTTCCCCCCACCCATGGAGGCAGCAGCTAGTGTGGTTCTGTGCCTATTTGTTTTAAATGAGAGGGCACAGAAAAGAGAAACTAGGAGCCTTCTTTGTTTTTGCATTTCAAAAGTCTAGGCTCTGAAGGGAAAAAGAGCTCATACCAAAGACAATACAGTAGATGTGGGACTGACTTGATAAATAGAGCTTCCCTATTCCTTAGACTAGCCAGTTTCCCTGGAAAGGAGCAAGGGAAAGAAAGGAAAGCCCAGAGTAGAAACTTGATTATGGAGGAAGTACCCTGCACCCTGTCCCTTTACCAACAGTTCCATCTTCCCAACCCCAACATGGATCCTAGAGTAAAGAAGGGGAGAAAAAAAAATAAAAGATTTGAGCAGTTCCAAGACATAGGGTCCACTTTCATAGGAAAAGTCCAGAAATAAGAACCCTAAATGAGAACAGCTGTCTGACATGCCCAGGCTGGGGGTCACATGTCCATCTTAGTCCTAGGGAGGACAAAGCACTATAACTGTTCACCATGAATACATCAAATAGAAAAGGGATAATAAACTAAGAATAAAAATCAGGTAGCCAGGCACGATGACACATGATTGTAATCCCAGCAATTTGCTTTTTTTTAATATTTATTTTTTTAGTTGTAGTTGGACACAATATCTTTATTTTACTTATATATTTTTATGTGGTGCTGAGGATCGAACCCAGGGTCTCGCACATGTGAGGCAAGCGCTCTACTTCTGAGCCACAACCCCAGTCCCTGCTTCTTTTCTTTTTTCCTGGAAAAGCCCCTGACTTAGGCTAGATAGAGTTCTTTTTTTTTTTTTTTTTAGTTGTGGTTGGATACAATGCCTTTAATTAATTAATTAATTTATTTTTATGTGCTGCTGAAGATCGAACCCAGGGCCTCGCATGTGCTAGGCGAGCGCTCTACCACTGAGCCATAACCCCAGCCCAATAGAGTTCTTTTTAATCTATTATTTTAGAAAGCTATCCTGTTCCATACTTATCATGGTGAATCTTATCTTTTATAAAATGAGAGTTATTCTTATTTTCTGATTATGAAAATAACACATGCCCATTGTATTGGTGTGGATCTTTTTTTTAATTCATTTTAATATTTATTTTTTAATTATTGGTGGACACAACATCTTTGTTTGTACGTGGTGCTGAGGATCAAACCCCGCCCCAGGTGAGCGTGCTACCGCTTGAGCCACATCCCCAGCCCCTGGTATGGATCTTAAATGTCCCTCAAAGGCTCATTTTCTGAATGATGGTTCCAGCTGATGGTGCTACTGGGAGGTGGTAGAAACTTTAGAAAGTGGGAGGAAGTAGGTCTTTGGGGGGAATACACTTGAAAGGTCTATTGGACCCCAGATCCTTCCTCTCTCTGTGTCTCTCTTTCTCTCATGGATACCATAGGTTAGTAGCTTTGCTCTGCCACGTGCTCCCTGTCGTGATGTACTGCCTCCCCACAGGCCCCAAAGCAGTGGAGCCAGTCAACCATTGACTGAGACTTTTGAAGCCATGAGCTGAAATCAATCTTTCCTTCTTCTGAGTTGATTATCCCAGGTATTTTGTCGTAGTGATGCAAAGCTGACTGGCACAGCAAATTGGTACCAAGAAGTGGGTTCATTGCTATGACTATAACTGATGATGTTGTTCAGAAGCCTTTAGAATTGATTTGCAGGAGCAATTTGGAAAAATTTTGGGGAAATTTGTTAGAAAAGCCCTAGAAGGCTATAAGCACAGCTCAGTGGGTGATTCCAGTTGGAGCCCAGAAGACCAAAATGCTGATAAGAATGTGGACAGTAAATACTGTACTCATAAAGTTTCAGATGGAAATGAGGACACTCTTGGGAAGACCAGAAGCCATTTATGTTACATTCTGGCAGAGAACTTTATCTACATTTTGTTAATGGCTTGAGACTTTGTGTGAGGCTGAGTTTAAAGGTGATGGACTCCTTTATCTGGCAGAAGAAATTTCAAGGCAGCAGAGCATTCATACAGCACCATGGATATTACTGGCTGTGTTTAGCGAGATTTTTCAGTGCAAATCTGGAGCAAAAAGCAGAGCAGAAAGATTTGAAAAACTTATAATTTCGTCAGAAAATTGCTATGTTAAAAGTTGCAATTGATCAGCAAGCAGTTGCTGAAGAGATTAGTGCCATTAAAAAGAAGGCTCAGGGGCTGGGGATGTGGCTCAAGCGGTAGCTCGCTTGCCAGGCATGCGAGCTAAAAAATAAATATTTTTTTTTTAAGAGAGAGAGAGAGAGAGAGAATTTTTAATATTTATTTTTTAGTTTTCGGCGGACACAACATCTTTGTTTGTATGTGGTGCTGAGGATCGAACCCGGGCCACACGCATGCCAGGCGAGCGCACTACCGCTTGAGCCACATCCCCCTAAAAAATAAATATTAAAAAAAAAAAAAGGCTCAGAAACAATAGGAAAGATACCTGAGGGCATCTCGGGAATTGGCAAGACCCAACCCAAGCCAGGCTCAAGAGTGTAAAAGTGTAAACTCCTTTCAAAGATTTTTGCTTTGAGAAGAAATCCCCAGGGTGCTCTGTTTGCACAGGGACACCTAGGGAATTATTTGCCAGGATTCATTTCCTGTATTCAATCATCCAGGCACTCAGAGTCCCCTGCAGCTGTGGTCCAGAAGGGCCCAAGTTCTCCAGCCACTGGTGGTAGACCTTGGCATCATACACGTGGTGCTGATTTTGCAAGCATGCAGAATGTAAGAGTTACTGGGTCAGGGAGGCTTCCACTCAGATTTCAAAGGAAAGCCTCTGAGGCTAGGCACTGTGTGAAAGGGTAGGGAGTCTCTCCAAGCATCCCCTGAGTGCTGTATGACACTGTGAGAGTGAAACTAAATCTGAAATAGAGACCCACGAGGTTGGAGATGCCAGGAAAGTGAAACATCTGCATCTGCCAAGGGAAGTAACAGGCAGCAAGCATAGCCAGCCCAAGAGGAGGACCATTTGGATTGCAGTCAACAAGGTCATAGGGACAGGGTTACCCAAACTCTTTGGAGCTCACATCTTGCCACTCTCAATCCTGTAGCTCCATCTGACCCAGATGCCAGACATGGAGCTACAGGATTTAATGTTTGCCCTGCTGGGCTTCTTCCTTGCTATTTTCCTTTTTCCCCTTTTGAAATGCAAATTTTTACCTGTGCCATTGTATCTTGAAAGTATATAACTTTTGATTTTATGGGGGCTTACAGCTAAGAGTTTGCCTTGAGTCTCAGAAGAAACTTTGGACTTGAACTTTTCAGCAACACTGGAACTATCCAGATTTTGGAAACTCTTGAAGATGGACTAAATGTATTTTGAATTATGAGTTAGATAAATCTTTAGGGGCCAGGGTCAAATGTTATGGTTCAGGTCTTGAAGGATGGTCCCCAGCCAATGGTGCAACTGGTAGGTGGTAGAAAATTTAGGAAGTGGGGCCTACTTGGAGGAGGCAGAGGAGGGGCATGCCCTTGAAGGACCTTGCTGGGCCTTGGTGCCTTCCCCCCAACCCTCTCTCTCTCTGCTTCTTAGCCACCATAAAGTGAGTAGCTTTGCTTTACCATGTGTTCCCTGCCATGTTTTTCTACTTCACCAGAGGTTCAAAAGCAGTGGAGCTAGCTAATCATGGACTGGAATCTCTGAAACTGTGAGCCAAAATAAATTCTTCCTCCTTATAAGTTCATTACCATGGTATTTTGTCACAGCAATGCAAAGCAGACTAAAACACCCATAAACCGAAATTTGGGGAAAATAGGAAACTAGAAAGAGTACAAGGATAACCATTATTAATACCTTTAAATTTTTGTGGTTTTAAATTATTTTTGTTTATAAAGATAATGTATCATAAGAATGAGGTATCTGTTATGGAACTTTGGTTGAAACTACCCAGAAGGAGAAGTTCTCTTTCTTACTGTGACTTATATCTGAAAGATAGAATATGGTGGAAGTTATGCTACATGACTTCCAGGGACATATCTTCCACTCAGTGTTCTCCTTTCTTTAGTCATTCTCCCTGAAGCCTACCACCATGTTGTGAAGACAGACAAGCAACCTTATGGAGAGGACCATGTGGCGAAGAACTGAAGCCATGATCATGGTGGCTCCAGATGAAATTTTGATTGCATCTTCATTAGAGATCCTGAACCCAAACTGCTCAGATAAAGCTGCTCCTGCCCACAGAAATCTTAAGAGATAGTACAGATTTGTTATTGTTTTAAGCCACTAAGTTTTCCCCCCATATATTTCATTGATGCACTATAATTACACATAATAGTAGAATTTTTTGTTATATATTCATATATGCACATGATTTAACAATATAATTGGGTCAATATTGTTCCCCAGTATTTCCCTTTCCTTTCCATCATCTCTCCCCCTGTCTCTTTCCTCTCTTCTACTGGTCTCCCTTCCATTTTCATGAGATTTCCAACCCCACACAATAAATCTTTCTTTTTTCTCCTGTGGCTTCCACATCTAAGAGAAAAACATATAACCCTTGACTTTCTGAGTTTGGCTTATTCTGCTTAACATAATGTTCTCAACTTTCATCTATTTTCCTGCAAATGATGTAATTTCATTACTCTTTATGTAAACCACTAAGTTTTAGGGTAATTTGTTATGAAACAATAGATTAACTAATACAAAATTGTTTTAGGAATCAAGACCTAAGCTGATCAGTATGTGGCATTCTGCAGGTAAAGTTTATTGATTCAAACCTAAGCATGTTACTAAACTGTCCCAATTAGAATCAAAAGGATAGACTTTTAAATAAAATAAAAAGCAGTTGGGTGAGCAACTGTATTCTACTTTCATAAACATGAAAACCTGTATTCAGATAGTGGTTGGTACTGGGTTTCTGTTCTCACAACTAAAAGGCTCAGGGGTCACTCCAGTTAAACTGGGCTAATTGGGCTGCACAAACAACCATACAAGAGACACAAATACCTTTTTCTTTAGGGTCGCTCCTCTGACCTTAAGGGTCCACAGGAAGAGAGAGAGCTCGAGAGCACGCGATGACCCCTTTTATTGAGGAGAAGCTATTCAAATGAGGCAAGGGGTCAGGTTTCAGGGGGCTGAGTCTATCTTCATGATGTCCACTGTCAGCAGGTTGACTGACACCTGGGTAGGCCACACCCAAGGGCACAGTAAGAGAAGGGGACACACACAAGGCACTTCCATGGAAGATTCTATCCTAAACAGGGCAAGGGGTTATATTACAAAGGAACAGATGAGCATAGCCTCACCCATGAGGCTGTAGCAAGACACACCCATGCACGAGACATCGACCCTGGAACCCGAGAAGGGTGGGGAAAGCTCTGCCACATTTCTGCGACTGAGCGCCTCAGCCCCCAGCCAGGGAGTGTGATTCAATTATGTACAAGATTGGTCTCCCACGGGTTGGCAGCTATCCAACAAGTATACTATGGTATTGCTCTGTTTAGCCTCACATTTTATGGTCCCAGATATTCAGGAAGCTGAGGCAGGAAGATCCCTTGAGCCCAGAGTTTCAGGGCCAGTTCAATACCCTGTCTCTTTTACTTTGTATTTTTTTTGGTACTGAGGATCGAACCCCCAAGGGTGCTTAACCACTGAACTACATCTCAACCATATTTATTTTGAGACAGAGTCTGGCTAATTTGCAATCTTTCTATCTTTGCTTCATGAGTTGTTGGAATTCAGGCAAGTGTCACTACGATTAGAATGGTTGGTGTTTTAAACTTTTATTGTATTTTTTTTTCTTCATAGGGTATTCACATTTTTTTGAGACAACACTTACAAATCTGGATTTTTTCACATAAAAATTCAGAGATATCCACACTTAAAAAAATTAGAAAGTCTATGGGAGAGTAAAGCAGGATTTTCTCAAATTCTAAGCCAGCCTTGAGCAACTTTAATCAGATTCTGTATCAAAATAAAATTAAAAAGAGCAGGGGTATAACTCAGTAGGAGAGCACCTGCCTACCATGTTAAAGGCCCTGGGTTCAATCCCAAGGCCCAACCCCCTCTCTACCAAATTATAAGATCTATAATGTGAGGGCCCTACACTTCCAGGTAACTGAATGGCAGCTGGCCCATATACATGAGGTATGTGTTCTCTGGTTTATCACAGTTCCCACCATTCTGTATTATTTTTCTCAAGGGGAAGGTAAATTTTAGTTTATATGTGATCTTTGCTTGTAATACTGTTTTCTTATGTTTTTCTATTTCTAAAGTTTTATCATTTTTATGAAAGACCCAAGAGGGCCCCATTTCAAGAAAAAAAGTAAGATGCCCACTTCTCTGTTACCTCTCTGATCCCACAGGGATCAGATTTTGAGCTTTCAATTTTTGTTTAACTTCTTTTTTCTTTTTTACTAGTGGTTACACACATAAATTGTTAAGAAGTATGATATGAACCAATATATTTTAAGACCACCAAGAAACAGTATCTATAATTTTACTCTTTCATAGAAAACAAAAAAATAAATAGAGTTGGGGTATAGCTCAGTGATACAGCATCCTTGGGTATTTCATCCACAATATCAAAAAAAAAAAAAAAAAAGCTGGATCTCATTTATATCTCATTGGTTATAAATTGTCATTTCAGAGATAGCCAGGTATAACACTGTTTAATCATGATCTTTGACCGTTAAAACAGTAAACACCATTCCATTTTTTGTTTATTGCTTTTGTGTGTGTGTGTGTGTGTGTGTGTGTGTGTGTGAGAGAGAGAGAGAGAGAGAGAGAGAGAGAGAGAGAGAGAGAGAGAGAAAGAGAGAGAGAGATACTGGGTATTGAACTTGCACATGCTAGCTAAATTGCTCTACTACTGAGGTACATCCCCAGTCCAAGAAAGTTTTTTGGCAGTGGTGGTGTATTTTTCTGAGTTTTTGTTTATCTTTGGAATTTGGAAAGTCACCAGGATTCACTTGGAATCATCTTCAATTCCTGTCTTTCACACAATTTACATTCTATCTATCAATAAATCTTGTTGGTCCTACCTTCAAAATACAGGTAGAATCTGATTACTTCTTACTTGTTTATTGCTACCACCTCAGTTCAGGCCACATTGCCTCTCACTTGGATGACTGGGATAGCCTCCTGAAATGGCCTCACTGAATTCACCCTTGTCCTTTCTCTGCTCAAAACACACTGTTTCCAGGCTGGGGTTGTGGCTCAGTGGTAGAGCGCTTGCCTAGCATGTGTGAGGCCCCGTGGTCAATCATTAGCATCATTAAAAATAAACAAATAAAATGAAGCTAATGTGTCCATCAACAACTTAAAAAAATTCTTTTTTTTTTTTTTGAGAGAAAGAGAGAAATTTTTTTTTAAGTTTTTTTTTTTTTTTTTTAATATTTATTTAGGACACAACATCTTTGTTTGTATGTGGTGCTGAGGATCGAACCTGGGCCGCAGGCATGCCAGGCGAGCGCGCTACCGCTTGAGCCACATCCCCAGCCCGAGAGAAAATTTTTTTTAATATTTATTTTTTTTTAGTTTCTGGTGGACACAACATCTTTGTTGGTATGTGGTGCTGAGGTTCGAACCCGGGCCGCACGCATGCCAGGCGAGCGTGCTACCGCTTGAGCCACATCCCCAGCCCCTAAAAAAAAAAAATTCTTAAAAAAACAACAACAAAAAAACCTGCTCCCATTTCACTGAAAGTAAAAATGGAAGTCCTTACAGTGGCCAGCACAACTTCAGATCCACACCATCTGAAGTTCCCTATACCCTACCACTGCTCTGTGACCAGACTTCCTACTGCTCTCCTCCATTCTGTTCCAGCTACAGCGGTCTCCATGCTTTTCCCAGGAGCACTCTTCCCCAGATGCCTCAACTATTAATCATCTTCTTCAAGTCTTGCCCAAATGATACCTTTTCAATAAGGCCTTCTGTGATGACCATAAATAACAGTGTAACTGGCCCTCCAAACCATTTATTTTGAATCGACTCCTTTCTCTCTCTCTCTCTCTCTCTCTCTCTCTCTCTCTCTCTCTCTCTCTCTCTCTCTCTCTCTCTCTTTAAAGCACACAACACAGTCTATCACATAAACTAGTAATTACTATGTTTATTATTATTTCCTCTTGCTAGAATTTAAGTTCCACGACATTAGGGACTTTTGTCCTTTTTGTTCACTGCTCTACATCTGGTAATATGAACAGCACCCCCCACATCGCAGGCGCTCAAAAAATATTTGTTGAATTGAATGAATAGAACATACATAGATATCCTCTGATATCTAAATATCAGGTTTACTGATACTGTTTAGGTTACTGGTTCCTCAGTCAGTAACCTGGAGTCTAAATAATCTGAATTTATTTTTCCCAAGTAGAGGGAATTCATGGAAAATTCTCAAAACACAAGTTCCCCTTTTCATATCCAAATGAGAATCCTAAACTTTAAGAAATTGTTTATACATTTGGTTCTCTCCTCCAAGCCATTCATCTGACTCAGCTTCATGGGAATTACTTGAAGACTAAGGGATAAAAGGGGTTCCTCTTCAATTTCCAGCAGCATGACAAAAAATTTTCCTTTTACGAATCTCAAATCATTTCATTAGGAAATAGGAGAAAGAGGAGATGGGATGGGTGTGATTTGTTCACCACCTTGGCCAATTCAACATCTGTCTTATATTAACTTTTTTACAAAACAATATTTAAAATATTCCTGACTTTTATAAAAATGTGGTTTAAACAAACTGCATTTTCTGCCCAAAATTTCCCTTTTTGCCAAAACTCCATTATAATAACTGTAAAGGTATTTTTTTAAAGTCATAAACTAACAGGAATAAAGAGAAGAAGAATGGAAATGGCAGGCACAAAATTTTGATAATTGGAATGTGAGCCCTGCACCACCTCCTGTGGAAGCCTGATGGGTATTAAGTGCTTTAATAGACCTAGAAAAACACAAATGTAAGCCAGCAACAGAAAATAGAGACAACCTGATTCACGTCACTGAACTCATAAAAGGCTCGGAGTTGGTGGCACAATATGGAATTGTGGGAAAAGGAGAAGCTAAAACTGGAAGTATAGACTGAAAAATCTGATTAGGAAATATTAAGCTATCTGAGGCCCACCCACCTGCCCACATCCTGCCAGGCAATTCTGCTTCCTTCATTCTGGCAAAAGAATGGAGATTTATTGGACACAGGGGGTAAAAGGTGGGGTCTCTTGTCTGAGAATTACCAGATTCAGTGATAGGGGTTCTATAGAAAATAAGATATATTAAATGATTTTTTTTTCAGACTGGGAATTGAACCCAGGTAGAAGACAAATGCTCTACCACTGAGTCCAGTAGCTTTTATGAAAGATGTTAAGATCCTCCTGTACTCTCTGCCATCTTAGCTTAGCTCCCAAAATACTGAAAACTAAGTCTATACCTTCCTGGTAAGAGAAGAGGCTTCTCTAAGGAGTTTAAACAGCCCAAATGAGGTAAAGAAAGTGACATCAAGTTTTCCTCAATAAAAGACTTGAGCTAGGTTACCATACACTTAAGGTCACGATCAACAAGCTCCATCCATATATGGAGCCTAGAGGCAGCTCAGTATTAAATATATAAGCCCTCAACTAAGCATTGTCAGACATTAAATAAAAACAGCTAATACAGAACACAGTGTTCAAAACAGACAGAAAAGAGCAACCTGGAGGAAACCCATATGATAAGGGAGAAGAAAACAAATGAAAAAATTGTTACTCATGACACTGTCTCTGGGCTGAGCAGAGGTGAATGTTTCGAGGGCAGCCATCTATAACCTGTGAGCCCTGCACCACCTCCTGTGGAAGCCTGAGCCCGCTGTGCAGCTTTCTCCCTTTGTCTCATAACCATGTCCACCAAGGAGAAGGCTAACTCACCAGCTGCCTGGCTTAACAGATTCAGAAACAAGGAAAAGATTGTTCAAAAATGAGGCAGCACCAAATAGAAGTTAATGTGGAGCTAAGGAAAGCTAAGAAGGATGACCAGATGCTGAAAAGGAGAAATGTAAGCTCCTATACTGATGATGTCACTTCTCCACTACAGGAAAATCACAACAGCCAGGGCACTGTGAATTGGTCTGTTGATGACACTGTCAAAGGCATACAGCAACAATTTGGAAAGCCAACTCCAAACTACTCAAGCTACTAGGAAATTGCTTTCTCAGGAAAAACAGCCCCCCATAGACAACATAATCCCGGCTGGTTTAATCCCAAAATTTGTGTCCTTCTTGGGCAGAACTGAGTTTAGTCTCATTCAGTTTGAGTCTGCTTGGGCATCTACTAACATTGCTTCTGAGACATCAGAACAGACCAAGGCTATGGTGGATGGAGGTGGTATCCCAGCATTCGTCTCTCTCTTGGCATCTCCCCCTACTCACATCAGTGAACAAGCTGTAAGGGCTCTAGGAAACATTGCAAGTGATGGTTCAGTTTCTGAGACTTGGTTATCAAATATGGTGCAAAAATATGGTGCAGTGGCCCCACTGCTGGCTCTTCTTGCAGTTCCTAATATGTCAACTTTAGCATGTGATTAATTACTTAATCTTATCAGGACCCTTTCAAACCTTTGTTTCGACAAGAATGCTGCACCTCTGTTAGATTCTGTTGAGCAAATTCTTTCCACTTTAGTTGTTTCCTGCATCATGAGGATCTAGCAATATTAGTGGATATCTGCTGGGCTATTTCCTACCTTACTGATGGTCCAAATGAATGATTGAAATGGTTGTGAAAATAGGAGTTGTGCCCCAACTTGTGAAACTTCTGAGAGCTTCTGAATTGTTAACTGTGACTCCTGCTCCAAAAGCCATAGGAAATATGGCTGGAACAGATGAGCAGACTCAGGTTGTGATAGATGCAGGTGCACTTGCCATCTTTTCCAGCCTACAAACTGACCCCAAAACTAATATTCAGAAGGAAGCTACATGGACAATGTCAAACATCACAGTTGGCCAACAGGACCAGATATAGCAAGTTGTCAATCATAGATTAGTCCCATTCCTCACTGGTGTTCTAAGGCAGACTTTAAGACACAAGAGGAAGATGTATGGGCTATGACTAATTATACAAGTGGTGGGACAGTTGAACAGATTGTATATTTCCTTCATGGTGGTGTAATAGAACCACTGATGAACCTCTTAACAGCAAAAGATAGCAAAATTATTCTGGTTATTCTGGATGCCATTTCAAATATCTTTCCGGTTTCTGAGAAATGAGTGAAACTGAGAAAATTGAGTATAATGATTGAAGAATGTGGAGGCTTGGATAAAACTGAAGTTCTGCAGAACATGAAAATGAGTCTGTGTTCAAGACTTCGTTAAAACTGATAGAGAAGTATTTTTTCAGAAGAGGAAGAGGAAGATCAAAATGTTGTGCCAGAAACTATCTCTGAAGGCTATACCTTTCAAGTTCAGGAAGGGACTCCTGGGACCTTTAACTTCTAGGCTATACAACTGAGGCATAAATTTTGTTGTGTACTGTATTCGTATAAGTTTGTCTTACTGTTTCTCTACTGAGAGCTCTTTTTAAATGTGGTTTGTTATCGTAGAATTTTTTTTTAAGAGAGAGAGAGAGAGAATTTTTTAATATTTATTTTTTAGTTTTCAGCGGACACAACATCTTTCTTTGTATGTGGTGCTGAGCATCGAACCCTGGCCTCGCGCATGCCAGGAGAGCGCGCTACTGCTTGAGCCACATCCCCAGCCCTAGAATGTTTTTTTTTTAACAACAAAACTATACTTGAACATTTTCAAACTTTACATACTGTATAAAATTTGTCCTCTAAATGGGTTTCTTATTTCTATATGGAATTTCATATCGTACAGTGTCCTGTAAATAAAGATTAAATTCTATCCTTTTCTCTAAAAAAAATAAAAATTGTTACTCATATCTTCAGACAGTTCATCTATTAAACAACAAAAAGATGAAACTTCAAAATGAAACATTTAGGGATAGGGATGTATTTATTAGTGGAATGCTTGCCTAGAATACATGAAGGCCTGGGTTTAGTCCCTAGCTCACTAAATAAAAAAATAAAGGAAGCACTTAAAGTCTAACTTTAGAAAGCAAAAGAGCTCTTGGAAATTTAAATCTCAACAGTGTTTTTGAATTCAAAGTTGAGAAAATGTCCGGGAAAGGTGGAGAGAAACAAAAATTAAAAAGATGGCAAATACGAAATGGGCGTGGTGGCACATGCCTAAAATCCCAGCATCTCAGGAGGTTGAGGCAGGAGGATCACAAGTTCGAAGCCAGCTTCAGCAAAAGCAAAGGGCTAAGCACAGTGACACCCTGTTTCTAAATAAAATACAAAATAGGTCTGGGGATATGGCTCAGTGGTCAAGTGACCCTGAGTTCAAGCCCTGGTCCCCCTACCACCACCCAAAACAAAGATGTCAAATAGGACAAGAAAATAAAAGAAGGTGGGAATACCGGGAATGTAATGTAGTGGAAAAAACGCCTCTAGGTTCAATCCCCAGCACCAGGAAGACAAAAAGGTACAATAAAAACAATGACCTCACCAGGCACAGTGGTGCAAGCCTGTAATCCCAGCTGCTCACAAAACTAAGGGAGGAGGATCCTAAATTGGAGGCTAGCCTGGGCAATGTAGTAAAACACTGAGGCTGGGGCAGGGGATCAATGGTAGGGTGCTCACCTAGCACATGTGAGGCACTGGGTTCCATCCTCAGCACCACATAAAAATAAATAAATAAAATAAAGGTATAAAAAAATAATAATAATGAGAATGTAATTCAGTAGTAGTGCCCCTGGGCTCAATCCCCAGCACAGGGAAAAAAAAAAAAAAAAAAAAAAAAAACAGTGACATCCAACTTCTCAGTAGCAACGCTGTTGTGAAAATGTTTATTAGTATATGGTCTCAGGAAATTCCTTTGGGAGAAAATTATTTCCAACCTAGAATTCTGTACTCAGACCAATTATCAATTAAGTGTGAAGGTAAAGGAGAAGTATTTTCAGACATAAACATATTTTAAAAAAATGCTTTCTTTGTACTCTTTCTAAAAACAAGAACAGATTATGGGCTAGGGCTGTAGCTCAATGGTAATGTACTTGCCTCGCATGTGTGAGGCACTGGGTTGGATCCTCAGCACCACATAAAAATAAATAAAGATACTGTGTATTCATCTACAACTAAAAAAAAAAAATATCTAAAAAACCAGATTTATACAAATGGAGGAATTTGGGGTTGAATTGATAACAAGACACTTAGAAAGCTAAGCAAATGAACAAATAAGATAACCCATAAAAGACAAAATGTGAAAGGAAAAGTAATCATAATATTACATTAACACTGATAAGAATAGCATTTGCATAATCACAATAAAGTAAATGCTCTGTATTCCTTTAGTAATACTTTAAGTATATGGAAGAAAAAGAAATGGGAAGGGTACATCTGTGACATGGTAGGGGAATGGCAAAAGAGAATTAAATCCTCATCCTTTAAAGGAAGAAAATAGATAATGCCCATATTTTTAAAAAGTATTTCATCAAAAGGGAAAACAAATCACAAAGGTATCAAACTTCTCACCAGGAACACTGGTGTTAGGAAACATAATTAGTGCCTAGACTCACTGAATGACTGAAGGAAAAAGCTATTTTCAATTTAAAACAATTTGGGAATAGAAAATGGAAAGGAGGACTGCTATTTTATATGATGCCATTTATAGGGGCCAGGTGTGTAGTTCAATGGTAAAGCACTTACCTTGCAGCCTGGGGTCCTGGGTTTTAATCCTTAGGACCACTAAATAAATAAATTAATTAAATAATACAACTTACAGAATTATGTGACTCTTTATGTGAATGTGTAACCCAGAAAAACAAATCACAAAATATTTTATATAATTCTATTTGGAATACTAAATTAAAATTTAAAAATCATAATGTGTAAATAAGCTGGCTAATTATTATCCTTGCGTGGATATTAAAAGCTAATTTTTTACTTGATAAAGTAATAAATTATTAAATTAAATGTCATGAAAATATTTACTAGCATATGGATTCAATGAATTCCAATACAAGCCAGTAATTTGAAATTTCCTAGTAACCAAAAATACCAAAAAAGTGAAATTATTATAATAATGTATTTCCTTTAACTCAATATATCTTGTTAAACACACACAGAGAACACAGCAGAATTATATGAAGTAAATAAGACAACTCCGTCATTTTACTCTGAAACGTCCCAGATTCTACTCATTCCTGAATATTAATTTTCAACTTTTCCTTTCTTTTCATGAAATACGATATATTTTCATTGTCCTCAGAACTACCCAGAGTCTGTATCTTTTGCTTCCAATCAGAAGAAACTTAACAATATAAAAATGAACATACCATAATTTAATCTACCTCTTTGTAATAAATACTCACATTATTTAATTTATAATATTAATAATATTACAAGCTGGGCAAGGTGACACGTGCCTGTAATCCCAATGACTCAGAAGTTCGAGGTAGAAGGATCACAAGTTCTAGGACAGCCTCAGCAATTAATCAACACCCTCACTTAGCAATTTAGCAAGGCCCTGTCTCAAAATTAAAATAAAAAGAAATAGAAATGTAACTCAGTGTTACAGTGCCCCTGGGTTCAATCCCCAGTACCAAAAAAATTAATAAATAAAATAACAATAATAATAATACCACAAACATCCCTTCCAGTTTGCACATCTGCATGTTATCTTTAAGATAAATTCCCAGAGATTAAGTTGCTGAGTGAAACTCGTAATACACTGAGAAATTTGATAAATATTGCCACATTTCCCTGTAAAAAATATCATACCAGTATCATTACTCATAAACAGGGTTAAAGATTTTGGATGCTACTTTCCCCATCTCCACTCAAAATCTGATTAATAGAGAACATTTGGTATTATCAATTGAAATTAAAAAATGGTAAATAGGAATTGAAGTACAATCTCATTAATATTAACAAGACTCCAGTAAACTGGAATTTAGTTTAGGTCTGAGGCCTCTTATTGCCATCTTGTGACTCATATACTCAGGCATTCTTGTGGAGAAATCAAAGTTAGAAAAATGAAGTTCCCCAGGCTAAGAGTACAATTTACAGAGAATGTGCTTTTTTTTTTTTTTTTTTTTTTTTTTGGTAGCAGGGATTGAAAAGCAGGGGCACTTTTACCACTGAGCCACATCCCCAGTCCTTCTTTCTTTCCTCTCCCCCTCCCCCCCCCCCCTCCTCCTCCTCCTCATCTTCTTCTTCTAGATGGACACAGTATCTTTATTTATTTTTATGTGGTGCTGAGGATCAAACCCAATGTGTCACACATATGAGGCAGGCACTCTACCCCTGAGCCACAACCCCAGCCCTATTTCTTATATTTTATTTTTAGAGACAGGGTTTCCCTGAGTTGCTATGGGCCTCCCTAAATTGCTAAGGCTGGCTTTGAACTCAACAGTTCTCCAGCCTCAGCCCGTTAGCCACCTTACACAGACAGATTATGTGCTTTCATGCACAAGGCCCTGGGTGTGGTCTCCACTTTTCCTGTGCCAAAAAATAAATAAATAAATATAATAATAATAATAATAATAATAATAATAAAATTAAAGGAAGAAAAAAGAAAAGAAATTCTCCCTTCTATAATAAAGTCCCAAATTTGATCCTCCCCAATTTCTATTGGACCTGATGAGTCTGGTTTCTACTAACAGTAGCTAAATCTCAAGTTTCTCCTTCTCAAATGGTGGAGCCCCTGTGAAGCACCTCCAAAGTGAAACTAATGCCCCCTGTGATCAATGAAGGAGACATTCTATGTGATGAATGCACTCAGAGATCCATGACAAAGAAGAGCATAAGCAATTCTGAAGGATTCTTCTTGTTGAGGAATAAAACTGGTCTGTTTTTCACATTTGGTTTGAAAAAGAATTGACTGGGGGCTGGGGATGTGGCTCAAGTGGTAGCACATTGTTTGCATGTGTGCGGCCCAGGTTTGATCCTCAGCACCACATACAAAAACAAATCCTCAGCACCACATACAAAAACAAAGATGTTGTGTCCGCCAAGAGCTAAAAAATAAATAGTAGAAAAAAAAAAAAAAAAAGGAATTGACTGGGGACTGAAAGAGCTCTGCTTCATTGTTAATTTTCTGGCCCACTGGGTGGATAGGTAAATAAAGTTCTGTTTCCTGCTGCCAATGGTTGTATCAAAATATGTTCCTTGAAGCAGTTAGCTAGAAAGGTGAGGTGTTGGCTCCCTGTTACATAGTTACTGAGACCAGGATATATTTCAAAAGTATAAATATACCATTTTACTTCCCCAGTTGAAGACTTGTGATGATTCATCATTGCCCAAATCACAAAGTCTACATTTCACAATGCAACTTTTAAAGCCCTTTGCAATCTAATCTAAACCTTTTTTTTAATATTTATTTTTTAGCTTTAGGTGGACACAATATCTTTATTTTATTTTTATATGGTGCTAAGGATCGAACCCAGTGCCTCACGCATGCCAGGCGAGCGCGCTCCTACTTGAGTCATATCCCTAGCCCTTTAAACATTTTTTAACCTCTTTCCTTATTCCCATCCTACCTCTTACCATATTCTCCTATTTCTATTTACTTTTCCTCCTGATACTGGGGATGAAATCTGGAGCCTTTTACATGCTAAGCAAGCACTCTGCCACTGAACCATACCCTTCAGTCCCAGTATTTTTTGAGACCTGATCTCCAATTATGCTAAAAATCTGGCCATTGCCTAATAAGGTAGTATATGATGAGTCATGCTCCCTGTGCTCTTGACACATATTACCAATATTGAGAACACCTATTTATCCTGAATTACTTAGAATACATCCTGCCTGAGCTGTCAGGAAGCTCAAAGTTAAATTTGTTGCTGCTCACTAAACTTATTCTTGCTAGCCTAATTCTTACTAGCCCAATTCTCTTTTCCATTTCTTTGGACCGTGTCTTTAGATTTCAGACTTAAAACTACTTGTGTGTGTGTGTGTGTGTGTGTGTGTGTGTGTGTGTGTGTGGTACTGGGGGCTGATCCCAGGGGTGCTCTATCACTGAGCTACATTCCTAGTCCTTTTTATTTTTTAATTCCAAGATAGGGTCTCACTAAATTGCTGAGAATCTTGATAAGATAATATATATTATCTTTTTTTTTTTTTTTAAGGAATACCAGGGCTGGGCCAATAGCTCGGTTGGTAGAGTGCTTGCCTCACATGCACAAGGTGCACAAGGCCCTGGGTTTAATCCTCAGCACCACACACACACACACACACACACACACACACACACACACACAAAAGGAATACCTCTGAGCGAAGCACAGTGGCACATGCCTGAAATCCTAACATCTCAGGAGGCCGAGGCAGGAAGATAGCAATTTCAAAGCCAGCCTCAGCAATTTAGCGGGCCTACGCAAGTTAGCAAGACCCTGTCTCAAAGTTTAAAAAATAAAAAAGGGCTGGGGATGGGGTTTGGTGGTTAAACAGCCTGGGTTCAATCCCAGGTAGGAAAAAGGCAAAAAAAAAAAAAAAAAAAGAAATACCATACCTCTGCGTGTGGTGGCCCAAACCTATAGTCTCAGCTATTTGGGAGGAGGATCACTTGAACCTAGGAGTTTAAGGTTAGCCTGGACAACATACAGAAACCTTGTCTGGAAAAAATACATGCTGTTGTTCAGTCACCAAATGGGGCTGGAGGTGTACCTTGGTGGTTGGAAGAGCACTTGCTTAGCATGTGGGGGGTCTGGGTTTAATCCCCAGAACCACAAAAATAAATTAATTAAGATAATGATAAGTACTTAAGTGTATAAACTGTGCAGTTCTGGATACTTCCCTAGTCCACTCCCCAGAAATAGCTACTGGTAAATGTAATACATACATTTCCAGATTTTTAATATAAACAACTGAAAGTCTTACATTGTTGGTGAGAATATATAAACTGGCACACCATGTTGGAAAACTGTTGGGCAGCGTCTATCAAAACAATAAATACATGCCACACACACATACACACACACACATACACACACACTCATGTTTCATTCCCAGGTTATATGCTTAGCAGAAATATAGACACGTATGAACTAAAAAAAAAAAAACACATAAAAGAAGTGTCCATAGAAGTTTTATTCCTAGTAGTCCCAGTTGGAGAATAGATAAATAAAATTGTGGTATGTTCACAAACAATAATGATCGCAGAAACGAGACACGAAAGAAAATGTACTGTATGGTTATATTTATATAAAATTCAAAACAGGCAAAACTAATCTATGATGATAGACAGGAGTGGTTACCTCTGAGGAGTTGGTTGTGACTAGAAGAGTACATGAAGAGGCATCTGGGCTATTAATAGGTATAATTGCTTTATAATAATTTATTGAACCAAATGTAGATCCAGAATCTTGCATTGGATGGACGTTTATTTATTTATTTAACCATTTCCCTATTGATTGGACATTTATTCTTATTGTAATGCTGCACTAAACAATTTTGTACATATTTTCTTACATCTGTATAAATATATCCATGTGTTGCTTTACATAGGGAGATATGTTCTGAGAAATGTGTTTTTGGGCCATTTTGTCATTGTGCGTACATCATAGATTACACTTACACAAACTTAGACACTGTCATGTCACTAAGTGGTATAATTTTGTGGGACCAACATTGTTCAGTCATTGACCAAAATATCATTAAGTGGCACATGACTTTGAAAAGAGTACTTGTGGCTTTGAAAGCAATATATGTTATAAATGTTGATGGGCATTGTCAATAACCTACAAAAATTCTATGTCAATTTGTATCTTCACCCGTAGTTTAGAATTGCCAATTTTTATAACCTAGAAATTTGCTGGTACAAGTCTTTTAAATGCTGTCTCTCTAGTAGCTGAAAACATTTTCTCCCTGCTGCCTCCATTCATACTTTTTAATTGTTGAAGTTGAAAAACTTTCCATGTTCTTAGTTGTTGTTATTTTTAAGGAGCTTCTTATTTATGTCTTTTTCTTCTTCCTCACAGAACTTGTAATGTTTCAAACATTAGTTAAGGATACTGGATACGGGGCTGGGGATATGGCTCAAGTAGTAGCGTGCTCACCTGGCATGCCTGAGGCACTGGGTTCAATCCTCAGCACCACATAAAAAAAAATAATAATAATAAAAGAATACTGGATAGGTGTGGTGGCACACACCTGTAATCCCAGTCACTCTGGAGCTGAGGAAGGAGGATGGCAAGTTCAAGTCCTGCCTCAACAACTTACGGAGACCCTGTTTCAAAGTAAAAAATAAAAAAATAAAAAAATTAAAAAAAACACTGGGAAGGGCTGGGGTTGTATCTCAGTGGTAGAGCACTTGCCTCGAATATGTGAGGCCCTGGGTTCGGTCCCCAGGACAACATAAAAATAAACCAATAAAAATAAAGATATTGTGTCCATCTACATCTAAAAAAAATTTTTTTTAAAAAGGAAGCACTGGGAATGTAGGGCAGTGGTAGAGTACCCCTCGACTCAATCCCTAATAACACACACACACACACACACTTGTAAATTATTTTTCTTGGATTATCATTTGGAGTATGTTTTTATTTATGGTGAAATAAAAAAAAAACAACAAAAAATATTTTTTACGCATAATGTTTCTTGTTTTTAATGTTTTCTAGTGTCTTTTGCAACTTAAAGCTAGTCAAGTTTTTCAGAATTTGTCTTATGCTGACAATTTTATATCAGTTTTTTTCAGGAACACAGTGTACTCTATGAATATTCTAGGGGAGGAGATCAAGGTAATATTGGACAAGTCCTTCTCACACATCCTGGGTTGGCCTCCTGGACACTGGTCTGGGGCAAACAGGACAAGCTGTCTTGCTTCTCAAGGCTGTCATGAATGCCTCTTTGATGTGAGCCTCTGAAGCCTTTGAAATGGGTCAAGGCAGAACATTTACTTTTTATATCAGCCACATTACACACAAAATGAAATGTCACAGCGTTTTTAATACTGTTACATTTTCAAATCTAGCATATTAGATAATGCCACCCAAATAACACTGCTTCAGTTATTTTTTTAAAGATCATAATACTTGAAATTTAACAGTGTGATCCCTTGCCTTTATGTTTGAAGAGAAATTGATGTTCCCAAAATGAATCTTCCTTTCTTCTCTCCCAAAGAAACATTACAATCCCCAAATTTCTCCTTTCCCAATTCTTCCTTTACCAGAGTGTAGCTAGAAAGGGCTCATCCGGATGAAAGCTTATTGTCAGGGTTTTTTTTGTTTTTTTTTTTTTTTTGGACAACCGCAGCTCTGTCCATCTTCTATTAAGACCCATGGTGATTCTTCCAGCTCTTCCAGGGATGTTCCAGCCCAATCCTGTACATTTCCTGAATTCTAGAAGGACAGAAGAAAATATTGCACAATCTCCTTAACTACAAAACTTCATTTTCCAAGCAAGAGTGATTTTTCTGCAATGTAGTAGCAATCTTAATCTAAAGGCTAGGTACCCATTGCTGGGGCACAAGAACTTCTTTGTTTCAGATCTGCTGAGAGTTTTATCAGTCCATTCCAGATACTTAGAGCACATCATATGTGAAATTAACATTCCATTGGGAGGGGACTGGGGCTGTAGCTTAGTTCAGTGGTAAAGCACTTGCCTCACATGTGTGAGGCATTGGGTTAGATCCACATAAAAATAAATAAAGATACTGTGTGTCTATCGACAACTAAAAAAATAAATAAATAAAAAATTAAACTGGGAGGCACTGAGGGTATACTCAGTGGTAGAGTACTTGCCTAAAATGCACAAGGGCCTGGGTTCAATTCCCAGCATCATTAACTAACTAACTAACTAAAATAAAGCTGGGTGTGGCACACACCTTTAATCTCAGTGATAGGAAGTCTGAGGCAAAAGGATCACAAATTTGAGGCCATCCTCAGTGATTTAGCAAGACTCTATCTCAAAATAAAAAAGGGCTGTGAATATAGCTCAGTAGTAAAAAGCCCCTGGCTTCAATCCCATAACCAAAATAGTAAAAATAGCAAGAAGAACATGAGAATAATTTAATTGGGAGAAGGCCCACAATAAGAAGTATGACAGTAAGGTTCACATGGCCTCAGAAGAGAGATTTATCCCATATATAAACTTCCATTTGTCCCTGGCGATAATAGCGCCTGCATGACTTTTGTCTCTCTTTTTTTTTTTTAATGATCCCTTCTTTCCAGCAGTCAAAACATAAGACCAACAAATGCTCCTACCCCAGAATTTAAATGCTGCACAAGTGATGAAAAGATGAAGTGATTGTCAGAACTCACTCATAAGAGGGGTTGTATCAGTGTCTGGCCACAGCAGGGACAGTAAACATTTTTTTGTCTTCATATTTTTTATTGGTGCATTATAATTATGTATAATGGTGGGATTCATTGTTACATATTTGTATCTGCACACCAGTAAACACTTCTTGATAAAAGACAACTGCAGGTATTCCTGTTTCTTGGGCCTACATTGTCTTGGCCTTGGTTCATTTTCTGACTTTGATTCCTCAGTGTTGCATTGATGTTATGAGCCCAAATATCTTTCCACCAAGAATACAAAAGCTAAAAGATACCCCCAAAGAAGGGAGATTGACACTGAATAGTTTAAAACTGTAATAAATGGTTCACTACATCTTCCTACTTTCCTTTAGTGTTATTTCCATATATTTAAAACTTCTGAATTTCCATTACACCTTTAATTTCTCTATTCCTGACACCCCGGTGCTGAGGAGAGTCATAGGATGTGGACTCCACTCTTGTTTGGGGTTTGATTCCACATACTTACAATGGGCATCTGTTGAAGAGTTTGTTTTCCCTGCAGTGTTATCTCTGCTGCTTCTACAACCCTCTACTGCTGTGGGTGTTATAGTGGCTTCATCCTATTCCTTAGAGTTGCAATTTCTGCTTTGTGGGTGAGTTCTCCTTTTATTTACATTCCTGGACCCACTGAAAATTTCTCCTACACCAGTTCAGTGTTCAAAAAGCCAGCCCAAGATTTGAATTTTATGTTGTTTATTCTTTGTGTGATGCTGGGATCAAAACCAAAGCTTTGTACATGATAGGCAAAAGACTCTTCAGCACTCTTGCAGAAGAATTAGTTCTAAACCTCCTATTGCTTTGGGAAAGTGGGTGAAGGGTGAGTACATCACCGTGGAATGTCAGGAATGAAAGATGGTACATTTTGGTTCTTAAGTTCAAAAGCTGTTTGTGTATCATGAAGCAAAAAAAAAAAAAAAAAAATTAAGAAAGTAGATAAGGGGCTGCAGGCATAGGCCAGGCCTGTGATAGAGCCTAGCATGCATGAGTCCCTGGGTTTGACACAGAACCCCACCCACTACACACAGAGAGAATTATAGAAAAGTTGTATTTTATACACACCAGAACTTGCAGGATCCTGAGAGTGAGCACCTGTTTACTTACATTGTACATATAAGTAACTCAATTACCTCACCCTAGTTCCATTCAGCTGTGCTTTCTATTTGCTGTTTTCACAGGGTACTTTTTTTTTTTTTTTAACCATTTCAAATGTATTAGATGGACATTAAATGGACAGCCAGAATAACTATTAGATTCACAGGGTACCTTTTAACATTTTCCCAAACTGTGGCTTTCTCTGAGGGAGATCAAACTACTTCAGAGATTATTCCAGCTACTGAACTCACACTTTGTAAAATCTTAGATAGGCCCCAAACATCCTCTCTATTTTTCAAGACTGTTATATCTGAATATAGCTCTCTCTCTCTCTCTCTCTCTCTCTCTCTCTCTCTCTCTATATATATATATATATATATATATATATATATATATATATATATATATTCCTTTCATTTCTAAGATCACAGGCTTTCCTCCTGATAGGCTCCTCTTCTCCCTCACATTCTGAGAACCCCAAGTCTACCCTCTGTCAGTTCTGTATAAAAAGTTTACTGTTGGGGCTGGGGATGTGGCTCAAGCGGTAGCGCGCTCGCCTGGCATGCGTGCGGCCCGGGTTCGATCCTCCAGCACCACATACAAACAAAGATGATGTGTCCGCCAATAACTAATAAATAAATATTTAAAAAAAAAAAAAGTTTACTGTCAGCCTAGATGACACCTGAATCTCTAACTCACTAAGGGCTGGCAACAGAAATCTCTATTACAGTCTAACAATTCATATTTCTTCTATACTACTAATAAGGGTTCTTTTTTTTTTTTTTTTAAAGAGAGTGAGAGAGGAGAGAGAGAGAATTTTTAATATTTATTTTTTAGTTCTCGGCGGACACAACATCTTTGTTTGTATGTGGTGCTGAGGATCGAACCCGGGCCGCACGCATGCCAGGCGAGCGCGCTACCGCTTGAGCCACATCCCTAGCCCCTAACAAGGGTTCTTAAAGAGGATTTTTTTTTCTATGCCATGGCATTTATTGCTTTCCTTTTCATTCAAACATTAATGGCACTATTAGGACTTTCTATGAAACCAGCAAATAGTTTATTTTTTTGTTGGTGCTTTATAGTTGTACATAATGATGGATTTGTTGTTACATATTTGTACATGAACACAATATAACAATATAATTTAGTCAATATCACTCCCCAGCACTCCCCCTCCCTCTACTTCTCCCAATCCCTAGGGGATTGTTTCTTCATAAAGGACACACCTATCTGAAACTAGATATCAAACTTACAACTTTGGAACATTATCCAGTTAAGCAAGAGCACATCTTGCCACATAATTTTATGCATTCTAGTTTGGAAACGCTCCCTGGTGGACAAAACTAGTATGGTTAACATTATAACAACCAGGGCTGAGGGTGTAGCTCAGTAGAGAGCACTTGCTTACAGTCCCCTGATAATCACTAGAGCGAGCCCAAAGGGTTAACATGCCCTCCAGTTGGGTCTACTCCATTATGAAAACCAGCCAAAATAGACTGTGATAACTTCACCACCTTTTACTCTTGGCTTTTCTGCTGCCCAACCTTAAAATAAATCACGATACAATCATTAATAGAAAAATATTTAGGCTGGAGTTGTGGCTCAGTGGTTAAGAGCCCATGGGTTCAATTTCCCAATACCAAGAAAGGAGAGAGAGAGAGAGAGAGAGAGAGAGAGAGAGAGAGAGAGAGAGAGAGAGAGAAATATTTATTGTTCCAATTCATGTTATTATGCTGTCCAAGTTATTAGCTACTATAATGGCGAAATATTTTGGGAAAATGCACGGGAGCAGTGTCAGGTAATGAACCTTTGCAATGACAGGAAGTAAGTAATTAGTATGTCCATTCTCCAGCAGCACATAATACTTAATCCCCATTGGAAAAAGTGTGTATATATATATATATATATATATATATATATATATATATATATATTTAGTTGTAGTTGGATACTATATTTTAATTTTATTTATTTATCTTTATGTGGTGCTGAGGATCGAACCCAGCGCCTGGCACATGCTAGGTGAGCGCTCTACTGCGCAGCCACAATTTCAGCCCCAACAGGAAAATTATTAAACCAAAATTCCATATATCAAACAAGAATATGGTAGGTATGTTATTATTTGAAAAAAGTAAAAATTTTATAAAGTAAATATATAGTTATATATTAATCTCTTTTAATATATTTTTTAATTTTTAAAAAATATTTATTTTTAGTTGTACACAGTTTCTTTGTTTTATTTATTTATTTATTTTTATGTGGTGCTGAGCATCGAACCCAAGGCCTCGCATGTGCTAGGCTAGCGCTCTGCCGCTGAGCCACAACCCCAGCCCCTATTTTTAAAATTTTTAGTTAACTTATTTTGTTTACTTCTGTTTATGTGGTGCTGAGGATTGAACCCAGGTCCTCACGGGTACGAAGCAAGTGCTCTGCCACTGAGCCACAAACCCAGCCCTATATATTAATCTTTAAAAACAATTTTTTTAGTTGTAGGTAGGCACAATACCTTTATTTTATTTATTTTTTTAAAGAGAGAGTGAGAGAGGAGAGAGAGATTTTTTTTTAATATTTATTTTTTAGTTCTCGGCGGACACAACATCTTTGTTGGTATGTGGTGCTGAGGATCGAACCCAGGCCGCACGCATGCCAGACGAGCACGCTACCGCTTGAGCCACATCCCCAGCCCTATTTACTTTTTTTTAAACATGGTGGTGAGGATCAAACCCAGTGCCTCACATATTACCACTGAGCTACAGCTCTAGCCCACCCCCGCAACACAATTATTTATTTATTTATATGTACATTCATGACTGTTTCTTTCTCCCCGACCCTAAGGGCCACAATTATCTATAGTCAATGAGACAAATCAGGCTATTTAACTTGTGGTGGCCCTGTGTGCAATGGCTGCGTACAGTAGACTCTTTGGTAGCATACACAGCTTTTATGGGTTATCCTAAGGGACCTTAGAGACAGTCCTTCCTATTGTACAGTCATGCCTCTGATCTTCTGCTTTTCCTAGTCTAAGCTCCAGACAGGTATACAGGTGCCTTTGAGAAGCCCCAAGGCACAGTGGCAAGGATTTACTTTGGCCAAGCCATAGTATCCATCTGCACCAAGCTGAAAAACAAGCAGCATATGATGGAGGCCCTAAATAGGGCCAAGTTCTATTTCCATGGCTACCAGGAGATCCACATTTCAAAAAATTAGGGGTTTACCAAGTTCAATTCGGATGAATTTGAAGACGCTACTGAGAAGCAACTTATCAGTGATGTGTATAGGGTCAAATACTTCCCCAATTGCAGTCTCCTGGTCAAATAGTAGGCCCTGCCCTCATGAGAATTCCACTGTGATACCCTCTCCTAAATCATGCCCACTGATAAATTTTACTTCCTTTCAAAAAAACAAAGATAGCAATTAAAAACTCTGGAAATCTTTTAAACAAAGCTAGGAAGCCTCAAGCAGAGAGAGCTTACAGAATGGATCCTTAAAATCTTTTTTTTTTTTTTTTTGATACTGGAGATTAAACTTTACCACTCAGTCATACACAATCCCAGTCCTTTTTATTTTAAGACAGGGTCTCACTAAGTTGCTTAGGGCCTCACTAAATTGCTGAGGTTGGACTTGAACTTGTGATCCTCCTCTTCAGCATCCCAAGTCATTGGAATTAGGCGTGTGCCACTGTGTTTCGTTTCTTTTTTTATTTTTCCAAAGATTCACATATTTATTACTGAACCAACTGAACTGGGTACTATGATGCTTTCATACCTAAAGAAAGATTAGCTTCCCAGGTAACTATGCCCATCTGTCCTAACAGTAATGATATTTTCAGCTTGACATGGAAAGTTGATCAGGACCATGATACAGCATAAATACATGATACAGCATCTCATGTGGAATTCCTTGTAGACCCAGGTTGATTTTCCTCCACTGTCTCCTTTTGGAGTTGTACCTGATTTTATTATCAGTTTCCATCTGAATCCATTGGGGAATGGAATCATTTTGCTTTTGTTTCTTGGTTAGGAATTTGTTGATCCTGAAAGGCTTGTGAGAAGACACAGTGAGGGATGGAATCAAGCACACACATCATGACAACAGGAAAAAGCCCTGAAATAATCTGTTTTTGTTTTGGTTTTGGTACTGGGGATTGAACCCAGGGGCACTTAACCACTGAGCCATATCCCCCAGTCCTTTTTATTTAGATACAGGGCCTCGCTAAATTGCTGAGACTGGCTTTGAATGTGCCCTCCTACCTCCTGAACTGCTGGGATTACAGGTGTGTGCCACCACATTGGGCTAGATTCTCATTTTTTATCTCCTCTGTTTTCAATATGATGTTGCCATCCTGTCCTTCCTGTTTCTCAAGCAAACCTGCCTATCCCTGTCTTAGGATTTTTGGAGTAGCTGTTCCTTCCGCCCAGAACACTTTCCTTCTATGGTTTCATGTGGCCGGCAGCTTCTTGTTATTCAAAACTCAATGCAACTATCACTTCCTCAAAGTAGCCAGTGTACATGAAAGTGCTGGCACATGCACACACACATACACACACACATACACACACACACACACACACACACACACACACACACACCCATCACATGAACATATTACCATGGTTTATTTTCTTCATAGCAGATATGGATTTATCTATTTAATTTGCCCACTTGTTTATAGATCATTTATTTCCTCTCCAGTTAGAACCCAAGATACAAGTAAAAATAGACACTCAAATTACTGGTTAATAAGTCTCATTTTGCTGATTAATAAATCTATTTTTCTTTTTTGCCTGTTTGGGATTGATAATATTTTTCTGAACTCACGCTTAAGATCAATACAGACTTTTCACAGAGGCTGCTCAGCCAGCCAGTAAATGGGAAATTAGCATCTCCTTCTGTATACATATATCAAAAGGGAAGGATTGAGCTAGAGCATTCAAAAGAATGATCCAGGGGCTAGAGTTGTGGCTCAGTGGTGGAGCACTTGCCTAGCATGTGTGGGGCCCTGGGTTCAGTTCTCAGTACCGCATATAAATGAATGAATAAAATAAAGATCCATCAATATCTAAAAAAAATATTAAAAAAAAAGAATGAGCCATGTAGAAGTATGGAATCTGGATAAACTATTAACTTCGGCATGTTCTGTGAATAAAATAGAAAATGTCCAATATGAATTCTGCTTGGAGTAGAGTAATGTGGGGGTTGAATGGGTAGTGATGTTGAGGGAGAAAGGGAAAAATAAATTATGTCCTGGGGGGTTAGTGTACTGGGCCTATTGTGTTATTTCTGATCATCTTGATACATCATAGAATGGAAGAACTTCTTTAAGAACAAAAATTTAAGGAGAGAAGAGATCTAGCCCTGTCTGACAAACCAAGCTTCAATGGGAATGTTGATGGAAAGGTGACTCCAGCATGCAATGCCTAGATGCCTTGCTAACTGTGCAGACCTTGACAAAAGTGACTGAGAGACAAGGAGTCTATTAAAAGGGCCCGTCCTGGAGCACTTAGAGGCAAAGAGAAAACCTAGTCTCCACATCCTCATTTCACAAAGAATTGACTATGAAATTTCTCCCCCACGCCTTCCCAGTCTATTTTCTGCTCTAAGGATATGGAAGTAGAGACCCAATGCTCACATAGGGGGATTCAGCTCTACCCCCAGACAATTCGGTTACATCCTACACTCAAAATTAGTTTCCTTCCACATAGAATCAAAACTTCCAAATTAGCAGTCATTATCTTTTTTTTTTTCCCCCAGTACTGGAGCTTGTACTCAGGGTTACAGTCATTCGCATTAAAAGGCAATGCCTGCTCGCTCCTTTTTTCAGCCACTGTGGTGCGAGCACTGAATTCGGTTTCTCACCATGTCTTTTCACAAGACTTTCAGGTTCAAGCGATTTTTGGCCAAGAAACAAAAGCAAAATCGTCTTATTCCCAGTGAATTAGAATAAAAACTGGTAATAAAATCAGGTGCAATTCCAAGAGGAGACATTGGAGAAGAAACAAGCTGGGTCTATAAGGAATGACAGGAAATGGCACACATATTTATCAAGGCTGTGATCATCTTGTCATCATGTCCACCTGAAAATGTCTGTACTCTCTGAATAGTTGGGGAAATTTAACTGGGAATGTGTGCTTTCTTTGGTGTCACAGCTGGAGTACTGGTTTTGGATGGTTTGCTAATAAATATGTGAAACATTTGAACTGCAAAAAAAAAAAAAAAAAAAAAAAAAAAAAAAAAAAGGCAATGCCCTAGGGCTGAGGCTGGGGCTCAAAGACAGAACACATGCCTGGCATGCGTGAGGCACTGGGTTCGATCCTCAGCACCACGTAAAATAAAATAAAGATATTGTGTCCACCTAAAACTAAAAAATAAATATTAAAAATAAAGGCAAAGTCTTAGTCAGGCTTGGTATTGCATGCCTATAATCCCAGTAAATCAGGAGGATCACAAGTTCCAGGCCAGCCTTTATACCCTGTCTCAAAATAAAAATAAAAAAGCGCTGGGGATGTAGCTCAGTAGTAGAGAACCCCTGGGTTCAATTTCCCAGTAGAACACATGTGTACACATACACATACACACACACCCCAAAGCTGTCCAAGAAAGAATATCTTTACAAATGTATAACATGAAAGTGATATGAAGACTAGTCAAGAATAAGTTTCAGAGTGAGTAGCTATGGATATAAGAGTATGTGAGGTGAGTGGGGGAAGCTTTGAATGGTGAAGGAGAAGAATGGGAGAGGAGGCGACAGACCAAGAACAAAGATAAGGTTTCCTGAGTATTACTAGGCCTACAGGTGCAGAAACTTGAAGTAGCACTTATCCTCATAGCATTTTTTATCATTTTTGGTACAGGGGAAGACAACACAGCACAGGATTTATTCTGGAAATGACACTTTGAAATGTCCAGGTTGATAGAAGGAAGGGATGCAAGGGACGTGAAAGTACTCCTGAGACAGTAGCACAGGTGACTATGAGGTCAGATTAGAAAGGGAAGGAAGAGGGAGGTCAGACCAGAGAGGCTACCATGGGACTAATAGTAATTGGGAAAACATAAGGATAGGATTGGAATAAGGACGGAAGGATAAGGGGCCTACAGGTCTCTGTGTGATCCAAGAATAAGAGTAGTAAAAGTGAAGGCATGGGAGAGCTGGAAAGAAAGGTGGAAGATAGAATGGTAGGTACCTTGGAGTTAAAGATATGTAACATAATTGAAGCAATTTCTAGGATGGTCACATGTAAGTCTGATTGACCTGGAGTGAAATACATGTCATTTGAGTTGACTAAGTCATGTAAGAGTGAGGTTATGGAGTTTGGTTTTCCTTCCTTTGCAGTTCTAGGAATGAACCCAGGAATGCTTTAACATTGAACTATGTCCCCATCCCTTTCATTTTTTTACAATTTTGACATAGGGTCTCCTAAGTTGCCCAGGCCGGCCTCAAACTTAATCTTCCGGCTTCAGCCTCCCAAATTGCTGGGATTACAGGGATGTACCACTGTGCCCGGCAAGGTTTAGTGTTCCCTCCAAAGGAAAGTTACCAGGCTGTGCACAACATGGGTTTTAAGAGGTGTATGGTGAGCAAGGTGCTATGGAATCTTATAAATGTAAAATAGTAAGTGTAAACTTGTGGATAAAAAATAAAAGTCGTAGAGAGATTTTTTCTCACCTGAGAGGAGTACTGGTTTGGTAATAGGAGAGAAAGCAGAAACATTCAAAATTCTCCCCTGCTCCTGTCATGTATGAATTATTGGAGACCACGAACCCACTAATGTAAAAAAGGTAGTACCAAGAGTAAGATTTTCAGAATAAGACAAGAAGAAGATTTGGGAGGAAAAAATATGAAGGAAAGGAGAATATCAAAGGAATCATTGATAAAGGAAATACATATCTGGAAATTAGAGTAGAAAGATATTTTAGGGAGGATAGCAATGGGAGGAGGAGGCATTGGTTTGGAAGTATAGGAGAGAAAAAGAGAACAGTGAACAATAGAGACTAAATGGTGAGATGTTTTTATTTTGAGTAAAACCTCTAAGAATAATGATTCAGTTGACCTTTACAAATGTATAACATTAGATGAATGGAACTCTGGAGTCCTACTCGTACGGTCTCCTGACATGGCTATACTCTGATAAGGTCTCAGTGGTTTCTGGATCATGATATCCAGGCTGGAGAGCTAGGGGCTATGTTGGAGTGAGTCTAGGTTGACTCTATCATTCAATAAATTTCAGACATTATATACAGTTGAGTGGTCAATATATTCATTATTTATCCAATGAAAGATGTACTGGATGTAGTCGTAAATAAATAAATAAAGTCTTCAAAAGGATGAAAATATTAACAAATCTCAGTCTGTCTTTCTTTTCCTTTTCTTTCCCTACCCTTTCTTTTTTTTTTACAAGAAGTTGTTTTCACTTAAACAGTAAAACAGTGCATTTTCTTTTTTTTTTTTTTAGAGAGAGAGAGAGAGAATTTTTAAAAAATATGTATTTATTAGCTTTCGGCAGACACAACATCTTTGTTTGTATGTGGTGCTGAGGATTGAACCCGGGCCGCACACATGCCAGGCATGCACGCTACCGTTTGAGCCACATCCCTATCCTTCCTTCCTTCCTTCATTTCAATAGTTGTAGGACTGAAATAGAGTGGGGTTTGAGTCTGCTTCCTCAGAGGAATGGAGAAGCTGAAAGACTATCTTGCCTAAAGATATGTGTATTGACCAGATGAACTTAATTTTAGGTAGAAAGGTGTGTTTATTGAGCAGGAGTTTGAGGAGGGGGGAAGAATTTATTGTACTCTATCTATGAGACATGTCCAAGAGTCAATCACTGAAAGTGTCTATGACTCAAGCCTCTGACATAAATGTAGGGAAATCAATCCATTGCTAGATTAAGTACAGGAAAATGTCCTTCTTTGTTTTGAAATAATTATTTTCATTATGGGGATGTAGATCAGTGATAGAGTGTTGGTTAGTATGTGCGAGATCCTGGATTTGATCACAAAGAAAGAAAGAAAGAAAGAAAGAAAGAAAGAAAGGGAGGGAGGGAGGGAGGAAGGAAAAGGGAAAGAAAAGAAAAGAAAAGAAAGTTTGGAAAACCAGAAAAATTTCTTGTCTTCCAACAATTTTTTTTTTTTTTTTTGAGACAGGGTCTTATTATGTTACTCGGGTTGGCCTGAAATCTCTGAGCTCAAGTTATCATTCTGCCTCAGCCTCTCAAGTAACTGACACTATAGGTGTGCACCACTGCTCATGGACCCTCCAACAAACTTTTAACTTTATAGAGACATTAGTATTTATCTTTGTAGAGTTATTGTATTAAGGCTACCACATGCATGGAATCTGGCACTTATTATCATTCAACAAATAGTAACCATTATTATCATTTTTAGTCCATACAAACTATACTATTTAAATTTCATCACATTCTGGTAAAATAAGAATAATTATTTGGCCACCTAAAGAGAATTTAGAATTTGTGTGATATAATGTACATGCTCTGATTGATTGGTGCCCAACCCAAATGGTTAACCACTAGGTCATCTTTTTGGAATCTGAGAATAGTAAGAGCTTTTCCTGATACCAAATGCTAGGATCTGGACTCCTAAGATTCACTTATACTAAATGACTGTTACCTCCTCTGACCCAGTTATTTGATGCATACTCAGAAGTTAATTCACTACACAGAGCCCTGACTATATGGTGTGTGAGTGTGTGTGTGTGTGTGTGTGTATGTGTGTATATATATGTAAAATATATATAATATATAGTATTATATACTATATATATAATATATAGTATTATATACTGGGAGATGAGTAAGACTATAGGCCTGGAGTTAAACTAACTCTGTTCAAATTCTTTTTTTTTTTTAATATATATTTATTTTTTGGCAGACACAACATCTTTGTTTGTATGTGGTGCTGAGGATCGAACCCCGGGCCGCATGCATGCCAGGCGAGCGCGCTACCGCTTGAGCCACATCCCCAGCCCCCTAACTCTGTTCAAATTCTACCATTTGTTTTCTGTGTGATCTTGAGCAAGTAATTTTCTACAAATTTCTATTTCTTCATCTATAAAATGGGGATAGTGATAGGATCCATCTCTTAGAGGTGTGAAATCAACTGAATTCATACAGGTAAAGTCCTTAAAATAAAGCCATGTGTACAGAAATGCCCAATAATGTTAACTATTGCAATAGTAATGATATTATTTTTTTGATAATTTCACACAAATGTTCACCTTAAATTATGGCTGAGGGCAGATGTGGCTGTAAAGTTGATTTTATCCAATTCTCTTACAAGACTTTTGAGAAACTGAATCTCACAGAGAAAAATTGACTCCTTGGTGAGATACTAATGTAATAATCACTGTGTTAAAACCCCTTAAACATTATCCCATTTGTTGAGGGGGGTACAGCATAGTGATAGAAAAGCTTGCCTAGCATGCTCAAGGCCCCAGGTTTAATTCCCAGCAAGAACAACAGCAAAAATAAGTAAGTAAGTAAATAAATAAATAAATAATAAAGGCAAAAACCACTATACCAGAGTCATTAATTCTATACCAGTCTGCCTTTTCAATCCCCAGTAGTATACATGTTGTTGTAAATCAACAACATGACTTTATTTTATTTGCTTATTTTTATGTGGTGCTAAGGATCAAACCCAGCACTTCACACATGCTAGGCAAATGCTCTGCCACTGAGCCACAACCCCAATCCCCAGTCTGCTTTTTAAAATTAATTTTGGGGATATGAATGCACCTCAGAGGTAGAGCACTTGCTCAGTATGTACCAGGCTCTGGCTTCCATCCCCAGTACCATGAAAAAAAAAATTAAATTCCCAAATGTCTACACCAAAGTACTGGATTGGAAATTTCCATGAAGGTGTTACTTGTTACCATCCATAGGAAAATTTTAATAACTGTAACACAACTTGTCTGGAATAAATCAGTTGCAAAATATTCTTTTAATAAATAACAAAACAAATTGGCTTTCTGTGTGGTGTTATAAGCTAACTGGAGGGCAATGAACCTTCACCAAATGTTTATACTTCCCTACCCTATCATCCTTGCCTTTGCCCTCCTTCCTTACCTTCTCAGTGATAGAACTCTCCTAAAGAGATCTTCTTCATATATACTCTGAATCAGTGGTTCTTCCAGTGTGTAACCTGGATGAACAACATTGGCAGCAGCTGAAGATTGTTAGGCATAATTTTTTCCCTCTGGTATCCAGGGATTGAACACAGGGACACTTAACTACTGAGGCTTTATTTTAATCCTCAGTTTTTTTTTTTGTTTGTTTGTTTGTTTTTGAGATAAAGAGTCTTGCTAAGTTGCATATGTCCTTGTGAGGCCGGTTTTGAACTGAAGATTCTCAAGCCTTAGCCTCCTGAGCCACTGGGATTACAGGTGTGTGCCACCATGCCCAGATCTAGAAATAAATATTCTTATGCCCCATCCCAGACTTACTGAAAGAAACTCTGAATGGGCCCCGCAATCTCTTAGCAGCATGCACAGTGAGTGATTCTCATGCACACTAAAGTTTGAGAACTACTATTCTGAATCTTTATATTCAAAGGGGGTCCCACAGACAGGTAACAGTAGCATGACCTAGGAGCTTGTTAGAAATGTAGATCTTGGAGTGGGATGTAGTGGTATGTGATTGAAATCCTAGCTACTGAAGGCTGAGGCAGGAGGATCACTTGAGCTAGGAGTTTGAGACCAAACTGGGCAACTTAGTGAGACCCTGTCTCAAAAAATAAAGTTCCTTGGCTGGGTGTGCTGGCATACACCTGTAATCCCAGCAGCTCAGGAGGCTGAGGCAGGAGGATTGAGAGTTCAAAGCCAGCCTCAGCAACAACAAGGCACTAAGAAACTCAGTGAGAACCTGTCTATAAATAAAATACCACATAGGGCTGGGAATGTGGCTCAGTGGCTGAGTGCCCCTGAGTTCAATCCCAGTACCCCCCAAATAAATAAATAAATAAAAGCAACAACAATAAAGTTACTTGGGAGGCTGAGGCAGGAGGATAACAAGTTCAAGGTGGCCAGCCTGGAAAACTTAGCAA
This sequence comes from Urocitellus parryii, assembly GCF_045843805.1. Classification (NCBI taxonomy): domain Eukaryota; kingdom Metazoa; phylum Chordata; class Mammalia; order Rodentia; family Sciuridae; genus Urocitellus; species Urocitellus parryii. Next base: position 149,053,934 of record NC_135537.1, read on the forward strand.
GATCCTCTCTCAAAATAAAAATTTTAAAAAGAAAAAGAAAAGTGACAGGGGATGGGGGAATCTCATGAAAATCAAAGGACATCAATAGTGTAGAGTAAAGGGACCTGGGGAGGGAGGAGAGGAGGGAAAGGGGAAATGCTGGGGGAAAGGGGAAATAGTGGCCAAATTATATTGTTGTGTTGTGTGCAGGTACAAGTATGTAACAATGCATCCCACCATATTCATAACTGTAATGTACCAATAAAAATATGGAGATTAAATAAAATAAGAAGGTCTGGGATGGCATTCAATTCCCAATATTCTTTCAAAACATTCTCTTCACCCTTTAGCCATTTCTCTCCCTCCTATTCACAGATAAGCTTCTTAAATGACTTGACTATACTATGTTCAGAGTCAGCCTCTGATATTACTTCACTCACTCCTCAATCCCTCTCAATCTAATTTATCCCTACCATCCACTGGAATTTCTTGGAGTTACTCAGTAATGAGTAACCTTTGTGGATAAATTCAATGGATGATTTTTCAGTGATGAACTTACTTGCCTTCCCCACAGCACTTGACATTGTCAACCATGTTTGCTTCTTAAAATTCTCCTTTGACTTCCGAACAATACATCCTTTTCTATTTTTTTTCCACCTCTCTGACCACACATAATCATCTTCCTCTGGAATTCACCACTCCCACTGCTAACCTGGGAGTTAAGAAAAGGCACTAAGAAACTCAGTGAGAACCTGTCTATAAATAAAATACCACATTGGGCTGGGAATGTGGCTCAGTGGCTGAGTGCCCCTGAGTTCAATCCCCAGTACCCCCCAAATAAATAAACAAACAAACAAACAAACAAACAAACAATAAAGTTACTTGAGAGGCTGAGGCAGGAGGATAACCTGGTAGCTGAAAGGCAGTAGGCCCACTTATCTAAAATAGTGCCCCAACCTTGTCACTCTCTACTCTTTCTTGTGAGAGCTTTCCTGTGTATCCTAGGATGTTCAGCAACCTATTAGATGCTAGTAGCATTCCCTCTATCCCAGTGTGACAATAAAAAAAAAAAAAAAGGTCTTCAGGTATTACCAAATGACCCTTTGCGGGAGAACTTGCCCATAGTTGAGAATTACTGGACTAAAAGTAATTCTGGGTGGGCTGGTGGTGTAGCTCATAGTTGAGCACTTGCCTAGTAGGAACAAAGCCCGAGATTCTATCCCCAGCACTGCAAAAGTCCAATGTGACCCAGTTCTGGCAAACACTAAGAGAGGCTTGATAAAGACTTCTCAGAAACTTCTTTGCCTGAAAAAGAACTATGGGAAGCTCTTCTTTCTTTCCCATCACATGATGAAGCACATAACTTTGATTGCTATAAGCAGGTCTGGATGAAGAAAGAGATGGTCACTGAACTTCTGCATCAACCAGTTCTTTTTTTATATATATATATATATTAGTAGTTGGTTCATCTTTATTTACTCATATGCAGTGCTGAGAATCAAACCCAGTGCCTCACACATGCTAGGCAAATACTCTACTACTGTGCCACAACCCAAACCAACCTGTATCAACCAGTTCTAACAGCTGTCCTTCCTCTGGATTTAATCCTAATACACATTCCAAACTTGCTAACTCATATTGTCTGCTGTTATTTTGTGTCCTTCTACTGGTTCTCTTCAGATTGACAGTTTGACAGTTCCAACTATGTGATTTTCTTTTCTTTTTTAAATTTTGAAACAGGTTCTCCCTAAATTGCTGAGAGTATTGCTAAATTACTGAGGCTGACCTTGAACCTGAGATCCTGCTGCTTCAACCTCCAGAGTCTCTGGGATTACAGGTGTATACCAACAAGCTGTTTGGTTTTTCTTTTTCTTTTTTTGGTACCAGGTGCTTAACCACTGAGCTACATTCTTGGCTCTTTTTATTTTATTTTTGAGACAGGGTCTTGCTGAATTGCTTATGGCTTTGTTAAATTGCTGAGACTGGCCTTGAACTTGCAACTTCCCGCCTCAACCTCCCATGTCCCTGGTATTACATGGGTGCAACATGGTATCTAGCTCTGTTTGGTTTTCTACTTTGGTTTTCCCACTGGATGCTAATTTTACTTTCTTCACATTTGACCTGGCAGCTATCATCTCACTACTGTCACTATAGTTTCCAACTCTCAGATCTGAGCCTGAAACCTCAGTACAACTGAGAGGAACCTGGAACAAGAAGTAGAGAAATCTGGCTGGGGTCTAAAATTGCAATGTGTGGCATGCTCAGTTGCGTCCTCTGCTGATACTGGGTCAGGAGGTGGAACAGCTTCAACTTGAAACAGCAGGAGTTTGAACAACCTCTGCTTTCTCTTATTGAAGAACTAGAATTAAGAAATAGAAATAGAAAATCCAAGCGAGTCCTTAGAATTAAAAGGACATGTAGACTTTAGAACTCATATAATGTGTTTTTTTTTTAAATATGTTTTATTTGAGACAGCGTCTTTTTTTTTTTTTTTTTAAAGAGAGAGTGAGAGGGGGGGAGAGAGAGAGAGAGAGAGAGAGAGAGAGAGAGAGAGAGAGAGAGAATTTTTAATATTTATTTTTTAGTTCTCGGCGGACACAACATCTTTGTTGGTATGTGGTGCTAAGGATCGAACCCGGGCCGCACGCATGCCAGGCGAGCGCGCTACCGCTGAGCCACATCTCCAGCCCCATATAATGTGTTTTTGTCTGTTTGATTCCATCTCTATTCTCAGTGCCTGGAACAATCTTAGTCACATTAAATGCTCAGTAAATATTTGCTAAATGAATGTATGCTGATGAGCAAGTAAAGGCCTACTTGGCTGAGAAAGACATACTTGAGACCTTTTATTCTCCTAGAAAGATAAGGAGAACAAATTCCTTGGTTTTTGAAAACTCCCTATTCAAGGTCTTTATTAGGCCTCAATAGGACTTATTTCATTAGGCTAGAATTCCTGTCCTCTGGTTCCAAAATATGTCATCTATATAACAAATTTTTATTTTGATTTTATTTTTTATACTGAGGATTGAACCCAGGGTTGCTCTACCCTTTTATTTTGAGATTTGGTCTTTCTAAGTCATCCAAGCTGACCTTCAATTTGTGATCCTCCTTCCTCAGCCTACTGAATAGCTGGGATTACAAGTGTGTCCCACCACACCTGGCTAACAAATCCTTTTTTATTTATACTGCCTTGAGAGATTTGGCATAGACTGCTAATAGCCTTCTACTGTAATGGAGTTTTTATCTGAGCACACAGTCCTCTCAGAAAAAAGAATTCATTTCTCGGCCTTCTATAATTTAGGTGTGGCCATGTGACTAAAATCTGGTCAATGGAAATAAGAGTTCTGGGGAAGTTCCACATGACACATATGTTTTGGACCACTCTTAGGATATCTATTCTTGGCTCAAGGATTAACCTGGGAATCTCTGGGTCCCAAAGAGTAAAGATGTTGGTGACCAAGCATTCCTAGAATACCTTGAATATCACCTCAGAAATGACCCTTTCTATAGATGTAACATTGTCCTCATAGTGGCATATTTTATTCCTAACATAATTCCCAGCATTCTGATCATTAGCAATACTTTTCAATGGTATCTGCCTCCTTAAATGGTCCAGCTCTTTCTAACCACTGTCTTCAATTTAAATTCCACTTTTAGAAATGAGGGGAGGGTCTGGGCACTGTGGCTCATGCCTGTAATACCAGTGACTAAGGAGGCTGAAGCAGGAGGATCACCAGTTGGGTCAATCTCAACAACTTAGTGAGGCCCTGTCTCAAAATTAAAAAATAGAAATTAAAAAGTCTCTATCTCAGGCTGGAGATATAGTTCAGTTGGTAGAGTGCTTGCTTCACATGCGTAAGACCCCAGGTTCAATTCCCAGCACCACCACCAAAAAAAAAAAAAGTCTCTATCTCACTCCTTCCCGGCTGCCATGAGATTAGACACTTTCCTCTGCCATTCTGTTCTACCAGGATACTTCTGACTTGGAGGTGACCATGAACTGAAAACTCTGAAACTAAGAGCCAAAATAAATTTTTCCTTCTCTTAAAAAAAAAAAAAATTAAGTTGAGTGTGGTGGCACATGCCTGTAATCCCCCTGGCTCAGGAGGCTGAGGCAGGAGGATCTCAAGTTCAAATCCAGTCTCAGCAACTTAGAGAGATCCTAAGCAACTTAGTGAGACCCTGTCTCAAACTACAAAATAAAAAGGGCTGGGGATGGGACTCAGTGGTAAAGCACCCTGGGGTTAAATCCTTACTATCACATAAAATGAAATAAAATAAAATGCTTGAGGTGGATGGTGGCAGGGGGTGTGGCTAGCAGGTGTCAAGCAGTGGGATGAATAGTGTGATTTGGGCCACAGGGAGATGCTGTGATGACTGTGAAGTGTAGAGAACTGAGGCTGAAAACAGGAGTCCAAAGAAGAAATATCAGTTGTCTTAGCCAGAATGCAGATTCAAGCTGGTGGCAGCCTTGCCAGGCATGGCGGCACATGCCTGTAATTACCAGCAACTCAGAAGACTGAAATAGGAGGATTACAAGTTTGAGGCCAGCCTCAACAATTTAGCAAAGCCCTAAACTACTTAGTGAGACCCTGTCTCAAAATTTAAAAAATAAATAAATAAAAAGAGCTGGGGATGTGCCTCAGGAGTTGAGTGCCTCTGGGTTCAGTCCCTGGTACAAAAAAAAAAAAAAAAAAAAGAGCTCAGATGTAACTCAGAGGTAATGCTCAGAGGTAATGTGCCCCTGGTTTCAATTCCTAGTACAAAGAAAGAAAGAAGAAAGAAAGAAAAAAGAAAAAACAAGAAGAGGATTGGGAGTGTAGACCAGTAGTGGAGCACTTGCCTAGCATGTGTGAAACCCTGGGATCATTCCCAGCACTGAAAGAATAAAAAGAGGTGAGATAAAACATTTATCTGCTGGAATGCTAGAATGCTAAAGCAATTCCCTCTCCCCCTGAATAGCTTAGCAAAGAGGTAGCTCAGCACCAGCTACAGAATGTTATGGCCAACCTTGCAACCAGAAAACTGGTTGATTAGTGTTCCACTTCCTCTGAATTTGCCTATAAATACAGACAGAAGTTTAGGCAGATTCCTTTCCTAGACCTTGGTTTGTAAAATGTCCAACTGTGCCTGGCCCAAGCTACCCTCTCAGAGGATCATGAAAGGTTGTGGGTTTGTCCACCATGCGGCCTGCGCAATGGTTTCATTAATGAGGTTTTAGGCATAAAGTTAGTTAGAAGAGATCGAAATAAAACACACAGACTCAGTTACCTTATTTCTATTGCTAGGTCCGAGACAGCTCCCCTCTCTGGTTCCCTCCTCTAACTGCCCAGCAGGGCAGCAAGGATTACTCAGGGCTAGCAGGAGAGAGAGAGTTTGAACACGCCTGGGAGTAGCTTTTTATTGGGGAACAAGAGATTCAGGGGAGAATTCCATCCAATGAAGGTTGAGGGGGGACTGCACTCCAAGGTCAGGATCAGTGATTGGGCCCCTGGGGTCAGTGGTCAGGCACACCCCCACATGGATGGGCTCTCTCATCAGGAAAGGGCCGGGAAAGTTCTGACACAGCCAGAACGCCTCAGACCCTTAACCGGAGCCACCCAATCACCTGTCAGAAATGGCTTCCCACAGGTTTGGGGGTGTCTGTGTGCACTCTGCTCCTGCTTCTGTAAACTTTTCCCACTGAGTTTTGTGTTATGCTTGCATCGTGTGTTCCTAGCAGCATTTGTCAAAACATATGTGCCTCAGATTATACTCCAAGGATCTCTAAGTTCATTGCTCACTAATCACAGAGATGGAAGCCATGCCAATAATTTAAAATGGATATTCAGAGTGTCCATATTTCTATACTTTGTGCTTTGCGTATGTCAGATCCATCTATTTTACCATTACAGGATTTGTTTGGCAATCACGGTATTCCTCTTAAGAGGAATGTCTTGTTTCACAGTAAGTATTGTTTTCAATCCTGCTACTTCTAGGCATTCTCGGGACCATTTAAATCCTCTCTAGATGGCCCACTCAGAATCTGAATAAATAATAGACTACACAGGACAACCACCTTCAAGACTTTCCACCAAGATAAAGTACGAGAAAAGGAGAGCTACTGCTTAACTTCTGTCTAGGAATGCACTCTTCCCTCAAAGCAAGACTGTTACAGTGGGTTTACCAAAGTTCTAGGTAAGTTATTTGCCTTCTGTTTTCAGACATTGACTCACAACAAACATTTTATAATTTCCTTTCCAATATACACATCTGGCATAATGAATTATACTATTATGTGTAATTATAATGCACCAATAAAAAATAAATTAAAAAATTTATTTCCAATTGCATTAAAATCAAAAGAAAGACATTTTAAAGGGAAACAGAATTTATAAGATGGCTTCACTTCTCCCCTGACTCCTTGGTAATCCGTCAGTGGGAGATTGTTTCCATCCCCTTGCCTCATCTGGTGCCATGTATCATGCATGAATGCAACTCCACCCACATTGGCCAAGCTGGTGTCCAGATTAATGCCTGCCGGGAGCTCTACTGCCTGACTTGGCATCCAGCCTAATGGCCAGATGTCAAATGACAAGACCATTGTGGAAGGAGATGACTTCTTCAATACCTTCTTCCCTGAGATGGGCCCAGGCAAACATGTACCTAGGCAGTGTTTGTAGATCTGAAACCCACCATCATTGAAGAAGTTCATACTGACAACTGCTGCTATCTCTTCCACCCAGAGCAGTGTGTCATTCATGTTTGTTTGCAGAGAGGAAAAGCAGTGCCAGGTGTATATATCTTGATAACCCCAGAAATATTCCATTTACATCTTAGACATAATTATTTTCCAAAGGCCCAAATGCAATGGAGGTTAGGAAAAAGGGGTAGTTAACCTTTTCAGTCCCTATAGAGAATGTAGCTAATGGAGAAAACAGTTAAGAATAGTTGATGGATCAATGTCGATCAACTATTCCTCAAAGAACATTTCCTCCAACAGTAATCAGAGTCACACAAATGTGCCAAATTTTCTTATCTACTCCACTACTGAATGATGTTTCTAATTTTTGATATTTCAAACAATAGTGCAATGAACATCCTTGTATGTCTTCCTGTGGGTTTGTAAAAACCTTATCACTTTCATTGTACAAAAATACTGGCTGTGATGATTTGTTATTTTTGCATACCAAGACCAAGGTTTTTTGGGGGAAAAAAAAAGCTGAATGTTTAACATTTTTCCCCTCTAACACCATTTTCCTGGGGCTTAAACACAACTGTCTTCAAGTAAGGGAAGGGTCATGAGATAATAGGAATTTCTGGGTATGGAAGACCAATAAACACATGAAAAATAATTTTCTGCTACAAAGAAATTAATAGTTTCAACATATAATAATTGAATGCTGGATTAGTACATGAGCAAAAACTAGGACATGTCAGAAGAGAACATGAAGAAGCACAAATCTCAGAACAGACTACATGGGATCAAAGCAAAACTGTAGCACAGAAGAATGCAGGATATTTCAGAGACCAAACTAGATCAACAGGCAGTCCAAGCTCCTTAACAAGGAGGAACAGATTCTATCTGTGGCAATAAAGATTCTTTGTGTTGCAAGTGAAGAAAAATATAAGGCAAACTGGTGTTTTTAGGAGAAGAAACCAAAAAGACTGTTGTTAAATCTAGGGACTGTCAAAGTTCAAATAATGTCATCAGGGACTAGCTCTCTAACCTTCTCAGTGTTAACTTCATCTTCATTTTGGTTTCTTCTCAGAAAGGCTGCTGTAGTCCCAATTTCACATTCATAAAACACCAAGTCCTGAGAATTAGTTTCTCTTCCTGTAGATCTATTACTAGGGAGAAGTTGTTCTGTCTCAGAAGTGGCAGCAAATGTTCTCATGTATCATTGGCTTCTGATTAAGTTTTGAGTTCATTAGTGAACTCATTACTAAGGCCATGGAGATGGAATATGTTGACTGACCTAATCCAGTTTAAGCTCTCTCCTAAAGATAGGGCTGGGAACATTCTACCCAATCACTTGACTTGAGAATGAGGGAGGGAGTGATTATCCAGAAGAAAATCATTGTTGTTTTACTAAAGGAAAGATGAATGAATGTTGGAAAGGAAAAAAACAAAATGTCCACTAGAGTACTGAAACAGACTTTATGTGATTTTTTAAATTAATTGTATATAAGTAGGCTAAGTAACCTATATGATTCTCATTACAGAGATGGTCTCAGTCATTATCTGTGAATCTTTGGATTTTTTTCCACTTCATTTTTCATTAAAACTTATCCATGAGTAATTCAATAGAAACTCTCTCCAACAATATATACAATGATATACCACTTAACTGCTGTACCTGATAAATCAATGCTTTCCACTGCCTCTAAAAAAAAAAAAAAAAGATACTGAATCCCAGTGCATGTTGAACCATTGGTAATAAACTTCAACTCTCAGACACATGCATACACTACTGCTCAACAAGTTGAGTCACTGCTTGTTCAAAAACTTGTTTGTTCCAGTTGTTCTTGTTTTAATTACATGCTTAATTAAATGTTACATAAAAATAGGTTTGGAATATTTAATACATGAATGGAATAAAAATAACTTCTATGAAAACCAAATTGAATATTTTAGAAAGACTTAATAAAGGCAAGTCAATTTTTAAAAACTGCTGTCAATTAGATTTGAATAAGGTTACCTATGAAAGACTGATGGTATGGTAGGGAAGTCATAAAACTCAGAAGGATTTTCTATTGAGAGCACTCTGTCTATGTTTTAAGTTCGTATTCCATTTTAAAGAAACCAAAGCTGGGGCTGGGGTTGTGGCTCAGTTTGAGAATGTTGCCTAACACATGTGAAGCATTGGGTTCGAACCTCAGCACCACATTAAAAAAAAAATAATAAAGGTGTCCAATTTTTTTTAAAAAGGAGCTGATCTTTGTTAAAAAATAAAAAAAAGAAATCCAAGCTGAAAGTCATAGGTGATGCATTATTAATGTGGTTTATGGGAAAAAAAGAGTGATGCTGAATTACAAACAGTAGACTCATCCAAAGTTAAAGTCTTGGCCTTACATCAAAAGATTGGCAAATGAATGTGCATTGATACTATTAGTTAAAATGTTTAAGATACAAATATATGTGTGCTGAAAGCTGTGAAAACGAAGCTGAGAGGACAGTGAGCAAGAGAATTGGAACTAATTTGGTCATTGGGAGGCAAGAAGTGGCTGGTTCAGGAAGGTGAAGAAGATGGAGCAATTTATCAAGTCAAAGCTTTCAAAACAAAGACAGGATTCTCAAATCAACAGATCAATAATGAGAATAGTAAACCCTGAAAGATTGAAAGATAAAGAAAATCTTGCCACCTAATAAAGGGATTATGACTAGCCAATGGATAGTTCTATAAAAGACATTGGGAAACATGGGGTATGGTGGTGCATACCTGTAATCCCAGCAGCTGAGGAGGCTGAGACAGGAGGATCAGAGTTCAAATCCAGCCTCAGCAATTTATTGAGGTGCTCAGCAATTCAGTGAGACTCGGTCTCTAAGTAAAACTCTCTCTCTCTCTCTCTCTCTCTCTCTCTCTCTCTCTCACACACACACACACACACACACACACACACACACACATACACACACACAGGGCTGGGGTTAAGTGCCCCTAAATTCAATCCCCAGTACACACCAGGAAACATATCTATTTGAAAAAAATTCAAATTCACTTCATGCCAAAATAATTCTACATAATGCAGATGCATATTTAATTGATCTCAAAAGTAAAAAAAAAAAATTAAGTACAAAACCCATAACCCATGGAAATACAACACAGGAAGGTTCAAGAGTTCCCCGCCCCCCTTTATTTTGGCAATGCCACTGGGGATTGAGCATAAGGGCATTCTACCACTGATCTACACTGCCAACCCTTTTAAATTTTATTCTGAGACAGAATTCTTGCTAAATTGCTGAGGCTGGCCTTAAACTTACAATCAGCCTTCCAAATCTCTGATAGGCATGGGCCACTGTGCAGGCCATTTTTTTTTTTTTTTTTTTTTTTTTTTTTTTGGTGCTGGAGATCAATCCCAGGGCCTTGTGCATGCTAGTCGAGCACTCTATCACTGAGCTACATTCCCAACCCCAGGATGTTTTTAAGTATGTTTTATCACATGTTGTATTTAAAAAAATATTCATATACTATTATAAATAATGCAATAGTGAAGGCCCTTGTATATGTACTTTTTGCAAAGGTGCTTACATGGTAAACTCCTAGCAGTGGGATTTCTAGGTCCAAGGATATGTGTAGTACAAATTTCAGTTGATATGGACTGAAATAGAAATATCAAATTACATTCCCACTAATGAGAGCACTTCTCTGCTACATCTTTCCCAGCCTGCATATTAATGAACTTAAGTTTTTTTGGTTTTTTTTGCTAAGCTGATAGGTGAACTATATCTCATTGTTTCTTAATGTACTAAAGTATTTTCCCCCTTAATTTTAGCTCTTAATTTTTTTTTGTACTTTTAGATGGACAGTATGCCTTTATTTTGTTTATTTTTATGTGGTGCTAAGGATCAACCCAGGACCTCGCACTTGCTAGGCAAACCTTCTGCCACTGAGCTACAGCCTCAGCCCCAATTTGCCGAGTTTCTGTTCTCTCGACTAAAAGGCTCAGGGGTCACTCTAGTTAAACTGGGCTAACTGGGCTGCACGAAATAACCACACAAGAGACACAAATACCTTTTTCTTTGGGGTTGCTCCTCTGACCTTAAGGGTCCACAGAAAGAGAGCGAGCGCGAGAGCACGCACTGACCCCTTTTATTGAGGAGAAGCTATTCAAATGAGGCAAGGGGTCAGGTTTCAGGGGGCTGAGTCTATCTTCATGATGTCCACTGTCAGCAGGTTGACTGACACCTGGGTAGGCCACACCCAAGGGCACAGTAAGAGGAGGGGACACACACAAGGCACTTCCATGGAAGATTCTATCCTAAACAGGGCAAGGGGTTCTATTACAAAGGAACAGGTGAGCATAGCTTCACCCATGGGGCTATAGCAAGGCACACCCATTTCTGTGACTGAGCACCTCAACACCCAGCTGGAGAGTGTAACTCAGTCACCCGTAAGGTTGGCCTCCCACACCAATTTTAGCTCTTTAATCCATATGCCATTTTATTTAAATGTAGACATGTCTCCTAACCTCAGTTAGTGAATAAATCAGCTATTTCCCCAATTATTTGCAATGCTACATTCTTACCATGTATACTTTACATATATACATTGATTCATTTATGGACTCTCTGTTCTATTCTGTTAACCATTTTGGTCATTTCTCTCTCAAGGCCAACTTTATATAATGTTCTCATATCTGTAAGGCAACAAACTACCTTCTTTTTCAATAACATCTTGGCTATTCTTATTTTCTCTTCCAGATAAATGTTATTGACTTATTTATTTATAGTAAATATTGAATGAATCCAGGGGTACTTTACCACTATACTACATTCCCAGCCCTTTAAAATTATACACACACACACACACACACACACACACACACACACACGTTGTTGATAGACCTTTATTTTATTTATTTATATGTGGTGCTGAGAATGGAACCCAGTGCCCCACACATGCCAGGCAAGTGTGCTACCGCTGAGCCACATCCCCAGTCCCCCTTTTTAATTTTTATTTTTGAGAAGGGCCTCACTAAGTTGCTGATGCTGGCCTCAAACTTTCAATACTCTTGGCTTAGCCTTGAGAGTTGCTGTTATTATAGGCATGTAGCACTGTGCTAGGCCCCTTCCAGATAGATTTGAGAATCAATTTGTCATGTAAAAGAATTCCAGATGGAATTTTGGTTATAATACTATGAATTTGAGACAAACTGAATTTTTTAAATCTAGGAACATGGAATGATTTTCTATTTGCTCAACATTTTTTTTCTCTATTAAAGTTTCATGGTTTTTCTCATATCAATTTTATGCAGCTCTAGCTGCCATCTTGCGTTCCCCGCATGTGTGTGCTTAATCTCAGCTGGTCTGCCTGAGACTCCCCTGAGCACCAACCCTAGTCTCCCTCACGGCCCCATTTCCGCTCCGACAACATGAAAGAAACTATTAAGAACCAGAATAACTCGCCAATCTGCAGGCACAAGTGCACATTGGTGGGAACTGCTCGCAGAAAGAAGAAGGTGGTTCATAGAACAGCTACAGCAGATGATAAAAAATTTCAGTTCTCCTTAAAGAAGTTAGGGGTAGGGGCTGGGGGTGTGGCTCAAGCGGTAGCGCGCTCATCTGGCATGCGTGCGGCCCGGGTTCGATCCTCAGCACCACATACCAACAAAGATGTTGTGTCCGCCGAGAACTAAAAAATAAAAATTCTCTCTCTCTGTCTCTCTCCCCTCTCTCACTCTCTCTTTAAAAAAAAAAAAAAAAAAAAAAAGAAGTTAGGGGTAAACAATATCTCTGGTATTGAAGAGGTGAATATGTTTACAAACCAAGGAACAGTGATCCACTTTAACAACCCTAAAGTTCAGGTGTCTCTGGCAGCAAACACTTTCACCATTACAGGCCATGCTAAGACAAAGCAGCTGACAGAAATGTTACCCAGCATCTCAAACCAACTTGGTACAGACAGTCTGAATAGTTTAAGGAGACTGGCTGAAGCTCTGCCCAAACAATCTGTGGATGGAAAAGCACCACTTGCTACTGGAGAGGATGATAATGATGAAGTTCCAGATCTTGTGGAGAATTTTGATGAGGCTTCTAAGAATGAGGCAAACTGAACTGATCAACTTCTGAAGAAGAGAAACTTGAAGAAGTTACTGGGAGCTGATATTTTATATTATGACTGCTTTTTAAAATTGTTTTGCTTATGGATCTGATAAAATCTAGATCTCTATTATTTTTAAGCCCAAGCCCCTTGGACACTGCAGCTCTTTTCAGTTTTTGCTTATACATAATTTATTCTTTGCAGCTAATTAAGCTGAAGAAGCCTGGGAATAAAGTTTGAAACAAAAGTTAATAAAGTTCTTTGCCTAGTCAAAAAAAAAATGCATTTCTTGGTAAGTAATTCATCAATTAATAATTCTTTGTCCTAGGCTCAGAGTATACCACAATGAACAAGGCAAGTTCCCTGTTCTCAAGGAGCTTATATTCTAATTGGGAAAGACAGACAATAAAAAACACCAGAGAGGCAACCAATGTGGAAAGCAGTATGGAGATTCCTTGGAAAACTTGGAATAGAATCACCATTTGACCCAGCTGTCCCACCCCTTGTTATATACCCAAAGGACTACAGTATACTACAGTGATGCAGCCACATCAATGTTTATAGAAACACAAATCACAATAGCTAAAATATGGAACCAATCTAGATGCCCTTCAGTAGATGAATGGATAAAGAAAATGTGGTATATATACACAATGGAATATTACTCAGCATTAAAAGAGAATAAAATCATGACATTTTCAGGTAATTGGATGGAGTTGGAGAATATTATGCTAAGTGAAGTAAGCAAATCCCCAAAAATCAAATCCTAAATGTTTTCTCGGATATGAGGATGCTGATCCCTAATGGAATGGGCAGGGGAGCATTGGAGAAATGGAGCAAATTTAGATAGGGCAAAGGGAAGGGAGGGGATAAGAGAGGGTAAAGGGGTAGGAAAGATGGTGGAATGAAATGGACATCATTACTCCAAGTACATGTATGAAGACATGAATGGTGTGACTCTACTTTGTGTATAACCAGAGACATGAAAAATTACGCTGTATATATGTACTATGAATTGAAATGCATTCTGCTCTCATATATAACAAATTAGAATAAAAAAATAAATTTTAAAAAACAACAACAAACAACCCTTCCATTTTCTCACTTATAGAGTGGAAATAATATGTATCTCACATGCTTGTACTAAGGATTAATAAATATTTTAAGTTCTTCTGTAAACAAATCAAACCCAAAACAAACAAAAACAAAACACAGATAGTAGGAAGCTCTCTGTAAAGAATTAAAATGAAGTTATGTGATAGAAAGATATTGAGTGGTTACTTTAGATGGGATGGTTAGGAAAGTCTCCTAATTTCTAAAAGATCTGAATAGCCAGAATAATCCATTCTTGTAATGATTCTGGGGATGAGGAGATCATTGTAAGGAAAAAACCTTAAGGCTCATAATAGCTTTGAATGTGAGAGGAACAGAAAGGTCAAAAAGGTAGTGGGACAGGGAAGTGCTGTGAGATGGTGTTGGACAAACATTTAAGGGCCAAGTAGATGACATAGATGTTCACAGGGAGTTTGATATTTTATTTTTTAGGGTGCTGGGGATCAAACTTTGCATATGCTAGGCAGGCACTCTCCCATTGAATCATATACCCAGACCTGCATATTATTTTAAATGTGATAGAAAGTCACGGGGAAAGTGAATTATCTGACCTGATTTATACTTTTTAAAAGATCATGATAGGGCTGTGGTTGTAGCTAAGTGGTAGAGCGCTCTCATAGCACATATAAGGCACTGAGTTCAATCCTTGAGACCACATAAAAATAAATAAAATAAAGGTATTGTGTCCACCTACAACTAAAAAAAAAAAAAATCAAGACAGTAGCTAGCAGAAAAAGAATTTCTTTTGCCAAAATCAAAAGAAAACTAATGTAGTAGATGGTGATGTGATTTAGGGATGAAAGAAAGACTGAGAAAGGAAGAGATATGGGGAAAAATAATCAAGAGTTTGTTTTGGTTATTTTAATGATTTTTTAAAAAATATTTTTTTCAGTTGTAAATAGATCTTTATTTTTTAATTTACTTATATGTGGTGCTGAGGATCAAATCCAGTGTTTCAAACATTCCAGGCAAGTGCGCTAACTCTGAGCCACAGCCTCAGCCCTGTTTTGTCTGTTTTAAGTTGAAGTACATGTTAGAATCTCTGTGGAACTATCAAGTATGCAGTTGTCTGTGATGCAAGGTAAAGTTGAGGACTGGAACATAAATTGAGGAATCTTCAGCAGATAGTCTTTAGAACCATGGTTCTACATGGAGTGTATAGGTGAAGGAAGGGGCTCAGAACAAGGTCCTGGGGGCACTTTCAACAATTTGAGATCTGGTTGGAAAGAAATCAGCAAAGGAAAATGAGAAAGGGTGGTCAGTCAATGAGGCAGGAAGAAAACCAGGAAAGCATAGTCTCCTTAGAAGCCAAGAGAAGAAAGTTTCAAGAAGGAAACAATGGTTTGATGTGCTACTAAGTTTCAAGAAGTAAGCAATTCTTTCACTTGCTACTTTAGCTGGAATAGAAGAACAGAAACATTTATCATTAGCTTTGGAAACAGAGGTGTGGTTATGTCATAAAAACAATCTTAGGATATTGACCGAGGTGGTGGTCCAATTGGAATGGGTTTAGGAAAAACCATGAGGTAGGAATTGTAAATATCCTCTTGATAGAGAAAAGCCAGGCGAGGTCGTGCCTGCCTGTAATCCAAGTGATTTCGGAGGATTGCAAGTTCAAAGCCAGTCTCAGAAATTTAGCCAAGCCTAAGCAACTTAGCAAGACCCTGTCTCAAAATTTTAAAAAAGGTAGGCTGGGGCTGTAGCTCAATGGCAGAGTACTTCCCTAGCATGCATGAGGCACTGGGTTCGGTCCTCAGCACCACGTAAAAATAAACAAATAAAATAAAAGCATTCTGTCCATCTACAACTAGGGGGGAAAAATGGTGGGCCGATGGTGCTGGGGATGTGGCACAGTGGTTAAGCACCCTTGGATTGAATGTCCAGTACAAGACAACAACAACAAAACAACCATAAAACACAATAGAACAAAACCCAAACAGCACCATCACCACACGCACAAACAAACAAACAAACAAAACAAATAAAAAACCCCAAACAAAATCTAGCAACTTTTGCCCTGCAGGGGAATAGAGAAATGGGGGTAGTACAAAGACAGGTTATGTAAAATAGAGACCAGACCATGTTTATATACAAATGGGGATGACCCAGTAGAAATGAAAAATTGACAAGGCAGGAGCAAGAAAGGTTAATTATTGATGTAAAACTTTTTGAAGGGAGGAGAAAGTATCTAAAAACACTAAAGGAAGTGTTGCCTTTGATGATAGGAAGGCCATGTCACCATGAAGAGGATGAAAAATTGTGTTTGTGTATGTCTATGTATGTATGTGTATATATATATATGTATATACACAAAACTGTATATATACAATATAAATATATACTGTATGGTTTGTTTGAAGATTAGTATATAGAGTTAGAAAGTAGGAGAGCATAAGTAGAAAGTATTACAGAGATAAGAGTCAGATTTATGATGGATGATTTGTAGACACCAGTTGTGACTGGGATGAAAAGGATTTTAAAGCATATAGAATTACCTTTTGGAAATCTCTTGGGCAAAACGTTTAAGCTGAATAAAATATAGAGCTAGATAAATTTTTTTCTTGTAGGTTTGGGTATGGAGGTTGCAGGATTACAATAGTATTTCACTTAGGATCTTTTTAGTTATAAAAATAAGCAAAACTTACAGGTTTCCTTTGAGTGTTAAAATTATTAGTTTTTGTATTGGGGATTGAACCCAGGGGTGCTTAACCACTGAACTACATACCCAGCCTTTTATTTTGAGACAGGGTCTCTTTAAATTGCCCAGGGGCCCTCCAATTTGCAACCTTCCTGCTTCAGCCTCTGGAGTGGCCGGGGTTCTAGGCGTTCACCACCATGCCTGGGTTCTATTTGCATTTCTTGTGCCAACGGTTTGTATTTTTTTCCCATCCCCATATTAGTATAATTGAATTTGAAAATCTCAAAGGCTGTACAGGAAATTGCATATAAGAGAGTTGGTGATTAAGTGACCACAAGTGGAAAAAATGAACTTGAAACTGATTCACTACAAAAACGTTTGGTATTGAGAACATACTAATTTCCATGAAAATTCGGGCAAAGATTTCAGCGCTTGGATTGACGTATGGGGAGAGTTGGGAAATAACTAAATTGTCAGGGTACTGGAGGTCCTGGAGTAAGTTTCTGTAAGCTATTTTTTAGTGATAACCTAGAAGTGGTACCATAGGGATAAAAAGCTGTATCCAGAGCTAGTCAGAAAAAGTATTAGGTTAACAAAAGCTAAAGAATTGGTTAAATCCAGCCCTCGTAAATCTCTAACATACCTAATTACGTGAAACAGAACTGCGCAATCAATCGTGGAAATTTACCAAGTCTTTTTTTTTTTTTAAACCACTAAACTGACTGCCTTCCTCAATTCCCAGGATACGTCCCACCCCAAACCAGTTCACGGGTGCCTCATTTTTTTCCAGCCAGTTCACAAACGGCCTTCGAAGGAAAGTTTCCCGCCGTTTCACTTTGAGAAGCGTAAGGTCAAATATTCCCCCGTCCTCTCCCCCCATTTTCTACACTCAACGGAGGCCCAAGCTTACTCCGCTTTACCCGCAAGGCGAGCAGCGGGACGTGAAGGGCAGGAACTAGAACCACGGTCCTGAGGACCGAGTACAAAGGCGACAGACCAAGGCGCTCAGCAACTGCAGAAAACCAGCAGGGTGCAAGAGCCCGAGGGGAGATAGAAACCGAGAGCTTAGAGCGCGGGCCCGCAGCTCTAGGCGGGAGGAGCAGCGCGGCCGTTGCGAGGTGGAGCGAAGGCTGGGGGCGGATGGTGGGTTCGCCCCCCTCGACTCCGGATTGGTCGCGCCCAGAGAGTCGAGTGACGTCAGTCGGGGAGAACGCCTGATTTGTGTGATGGGCGCGGGCAGGCGGAGGAAGCTCAGTGCGCAGGCGCAGCTTGTCGACTCTCTCGCCCCAGCGCTCTGGCCCAGCTCTCGCGGACAAGTCCCGACATCGCGCGCCCCCTCTCCGGGACCGCCCCCTCCTCCCTCTCGGCGTCGTCGAAGATAAACAATAGTTGGCCGGCGAGCGGCGAGTGTGTCTCCCGCCGCCGGATTCGGCGGGCTGCGTGGGACCGGCGGGATCCCGGCCAGCCGGCCATGGCGGGGCTGTACTCGCTGGGAGTGAGCGTCTTCTCTGACCAGGGCGGGAGGAAGTACATGGAGGACGTTACCCAGATCGTGGTGGAGCCCGAGCCGACGGCTGAAGAAAAGCCGTCGCCGCGGCGGGCGCTCTCGCAGCCTTCGCCTGCGCGGCGGTCCCTGGCTCCTCTTCCAGGCAGCGAAGTGTCGGGGAAAGGCCCAGCGGCGGCAGCCCGAGACGCTCGCGACCCTCCCCCGGACGCCGGGGCCTCACCAGCGCCCGGCCGCTGCTGCCTCCGCCGTTCCTCTGTTGCCTTTTTTGCGGTGTGCGACGGGCACGGCGGGCGGGAGGCGGCACAGTTTGCCCGCGAGCACTTATGGGGTTTCATCAAGAAGCAGAAGGGTTTCACCTCGTCGGAGCCGGCGAAGGTTTGCGCTGCCATCCGCAAAGGCTTCCTTGCCTGTCACCTCGCCATGTGGAAGAAACTGGGTAAGTTCCCTGGCTTGTTTGGCGCCCGTCTCTTTTTTTCAGACACTTGAGGGCTTTTGTAGTATCTGCACCGCGTGGGCCCCCAGAGAGAAAGTGGTGGGAAGGAAGACTCTGCTTGGGCTTGTAGCGCTTTTAACGGAGGAGGTCAGGGCACACAAAAGTGGCCTTGCCAAAGGTAGAATTGCTGTCTCCCTGAAACCGCTTCTCGCTTTATTTCCACCCCTGAGAGATCAGGGGGGGAAGTAGTCCTCTCCCTTTGCTAATTCGCTTTCGTGGTGGCCAAAGAAAGTGTTTGAAACCCAGCGCCAGGTTTTGATCAAAAGATAAATCGAAAAGACGTTCCTATGTGGGTCAGGCTAAGAAAGCGGGAAATGGCAAAAATCGGACCATTTCCTTACTATCTGTCATAATTTTGCTCTTGATGAACTCTTATCCCTCTAGGTTGCCTCCTATCGGCGGTGTCATTTCTCTCTTGGAGTAAAATTAGTAAAAGCTAATTTATAAGGACTGAAATGTAATCATCCGGCAGTTTTAAAGTCTTTTTAGGAAACAATTTTTTTTAAGTTGTTGATAGATCTTTATTTATTTATATGGGGTGCTGAGAATCGAACCCAGGGCTTCACACATGCCCAGGCAAGTGCGCTACCGCTGAGTTTTAAAGTCTTGAAAGGAATTCTGTTGTGATCATAAGATGTTTTAGGAAAACATGAAAAGAAAAAAGAGTGGAACGTGTTGTTACCTTTTAAACTGGCCCCTGCTGGGGGTGCGTCGTTAACTTGTTAGGACTTTTTGTTTGGTAGGTGCCTTACCTAAGTGCTTTCAGATAGTTTTCAACAGTTCTTCATTAAAAGCACTTTTATACGATGTAATACCTGTCAAAGTAACAAAGCTAAGGAGTTACTGTATACCAAATGGAAATAGAGACCTTAATTTCTAAAAATTCGGTGTAGTAGTTTCATCTAAGTTTCAAATGTTTGTAAAGCAACCTGTATTTCTGTACACAGCATATATCATTGCATAGAATTATAGCTGCTTATCTATTGCTGTGAATAAATGGCATGCAAGTTTGTTAGAGAAAAGAAATGATACTCTTCTGTCATTAAAAACAACCTTTGTGGGGCTAGGGTTGTGGCTCAGTGGCAGAGCACTTGCCTACTGGGTTCGACCTTTAGCACTGCATACAAAAATAAAATAAAGGCATGATGTCCATCTACAACTACAAAAAATATTAAAATAAAGCTTTGCTTATGATAGCATAATAAAGTTGCTCTATATTTGGCAGAGAAAAAAGAGTGTTACAGAATTGTAAAACAATATTTTTAGAAAGGTATTATTATAGAGTTGTAGACTAGATAGTTTCAAAGTCTGTTTTCCATTTGCTTGGCCTTTTGCCAAGAAGTATTTGATTGACTTAAAGACCAACCACTAGGCCTTTTGGAGGAGGTTCCCATCCAATCCCAGGGGCCCCCATTACGGATTTATTTATTTAATGGGCAATAGAGCAGAAAACACTGGTAGTATATTCTAGAAATATATCATCATTGACTGCAGGGGAACTAGAGATGGACAGAAAGGCAACAAAACAAAATAGGGGGAGATTTGACACACAAAGAACTATTTAGAGTCCTGTTTATTTTCAGTACACTTTTAGCAATGTAAATTTACCATATTGTTTGAATTTTAAGAATTAAAAAATCTTTTGAGATTTAAACTTGGCTCCTTGAACTTTTTTTCTTGTTACTGAGGATTGAACCCAGAACTGACTGAGCTACATCTGCAGCCCTCCTCCTCGCCCTTTTATAAACAATTCTGTAGTTTGTGGAGACTTGAATCTTTTTTTAAAAATTTTATTTTTTAATATTTATTTATTTTGTGGTGCTGGGGTTGAACCCAGTGCCCTGTGCACGCAGGGCAAGCACTCTACCAGCTGAACTATATATCCCCAACCCCTGATCTCCAGCCCTTTTTAGTTTTTACTTGAAATGTAAAAAGGGCTGGGGGGAAGTGCTGGGGATTGAATGCAGGGCTTCTCCTCTGGTGAACACAAGCTCTACCCCTGAGCTATACTCCCATCGCCTTAGGCATTTTTTTTAAGGAAGCAGGGGCCATACATTTAATGTGTGAATTTTTTTTTTTTTTAACATGTGCATACTTTTTTTGAATCAAGCTTTCAATGATGAATGGTTTGGAGCCTTGTACTATACTTGTACTATAGACACATGCTTTGTACCATGGCTAAACCATCCTTAAAACTTAAATAAAAAAAGAATATTCTGAGTGTATTCTTCACATAGGAAGTGCCGAAAATTGTTTAAGTTCACAATTTTTCAGCACATTTTCTTTCCCCTCTCTCTCTCTCTCTCTATCTCTATCTCTCTTTTGTAGTACTCTGTATTGAACCCAGTGCCACTGAGTTATGTTCCCAGCCTTTTCTTTTTTGTTTTGAGATAGGGAACAGAATTTTGTTAAGTTGTGGAGGCTGGCCTTGAACTTGCAAATCTTCTGCTTCAGCCTGTGGAGTAGCTGGGATTATAGGCATGTGCCTTCACAACATCTTATTATACTTTTTCTTTTGGTACCAGGGATTGAAACAAGGAGTGCTTAACCACTGAGCCACATCCTCAGCCCTTTTTATTTTGAGACAGGGTTTCATTAAGTTGCTGAGGCTGGCCTTGTACTTGGAATTTTCCTGCTCTATCACTGAGCTAAATCCACAGCCCCTAAAATAATGTTTTTTTTTTAGCCTTTTTTTTTTTTTTTAAATTTGTTTAGCCCCCTTTCTTGATGGTTTAAAGAGGATGGTGAACATAGTGCAACTTGTAGCTGTGTATGATAGTCTTATCAAGAGAGCCAAAAGAAAGTGAGGCATGATGGTGCACGCCTGTAATCCCAGCTACTCAAGAGGCTGAGGTAGGAGGATCACATTTTTAAGGCCAGCCTCAACAACTTAAGTGAGGCCCTAAGCAATTTAGTGAGACCCTGTCTCAAAATAAAAAATGAAAAGGGGGAGGGATGTAAATCAGTGGTAAAGTACCCTTGGGTTCTATACCCAGTATTCCCCCTCCCCACCCCCAACACATGCACACACAAAAATGTTACCTGAGTGCATTGTATCTCATCCTTCCACTCCCCATGAGATGCAACTGCTGCCTCAAATTCAGTGTTTATCATCCTCATTTCTTCATAATGTTATTATGTCACTGCGTATCTAAAGAATATATAGTACCTTTTGCATTTTTTTTATAACTTAAATGACACCTTACTATATGTATTCTTGTCTGTCTTGCTTTTTTGGTTCAGTATAGTTTGTGATTCCTTCTTGTCAATACATATTAGCTCAGTTTGTTTTCATCTATGGATAGTATACATACAAATATGGTGCTCATTTATTGTATTCCCCCCTCTTTTTTTGAAAAGAGGTCTTGCTTCCTTGCCTACACTGTTCTGGAGCTCCTGGACTCATGAGATCCTCCTGCCTGAGCCTCCCGAGACTCAAGTGCTGAGACTACAGGTGCATGGTACCTGGTACCTAGTTCTTTGTATCCTCAATGAATATTTAGTTTTCCAACCATTTATAATGAAAAACATATCTGTAACCACTTTCA
Organism: Urocitellus parryii; assembly: GCF_045843805.1. Lineage (NCBI taxonomy): Eukaryota > Metazoa > Chordata > Mammalia > Rodentia > Sciuridae > Urocitellus > Urocitellus parryii. The sequence continues at coordinate 149,075,955 of NC_135537.1, forward strand.
TGATATAGCAGTGGAATTGAGTAGTTTTTATGGAGACCATATATTTTACAAAGCCAAAAACATTTCTCTGTCCCTTTAGAGAAAAGATTTGCTGACCCTGTTCAGAACAATTGTTGCATCATGGTGTGTGCACATCTTGAACTTACTAGCTATTGCCAAATTGCCTTTCAAAGTTTTTGCACCAGTTTACTCCTGAGAAGTATAGGAGAGTATAGTTCTTTCACCTTCTTGTGAATAATTGAAGTTGTCAGACTACATATTATATCATTCTGCTGGATATGAAATTGTATCTCATTGTGGTCTTAATTTTCATTGTCCTGATCACTAATTGAGATTAAGCACCTTTTTAAGTAGGACTTTTTTTTTTGTACTGGGGATTGAACTTAGGGGCGCTTAACCACTGAGCCACATCCTCAGCCCTCTCTCTCTATCTACCTACCTACCTATCTATCTATATTTTATTTAGAGACAGGGTCTTGCTGAGTTGCTCAGGGCCTTACTGAGTTTCTGAGCCTGCTTCAAACTTGCAGTCCTCCTGCCTAAACCATCTGAGCCTTTGGGATTGTAGGTATATGCCACTGCACCTGTCTGTGTTTTCTTTTTATAAGACACCTTTAAATCTTTCTGTTCATGTTAATATTGAATTGTTTTCTGTCTGATTTGAAGGAGTTCTTTATTTCAGAGGAAGTTCTTTATGTATTTCAGGTACTAATTCTTAGTTACAGAGGTTGCAAATTAGAATTTTAGTCAATTTTATGTTTATTAATCAATAAAAGATTTTACATTTAATATAGTTTTGTTATTCATTTCCTTCAAATTTCATGCTTCTTTTGAGTTCTATTGAAGAAAATTTTCTATATTTTTTATTTTACAGAAAAAAATTTTGACACTGGGAATTGAAGCCTTAAGTATGCTAGGCAAACATTCTATCATTGAGCTACTTATCCAGCTCTTTATTTTTTCAGCTTGTCAAGTTACTTTATATTTTGAAATGAGGTTTTCCTAAATTGCCCTGACTTGTCTTGAACTTGTGATCTTCCTGCCTCAGCCTCTTGAGTAACTGGGATCTCAGGCATGTTCTAACATGCCCAACTTTTTTCTGTACTTCAAAGTTACAAAGATATTTTTGTGTTCTCTTCTAAAAGATATGTAGTATTGCTTTTCACAATTAAGTCCTCTTATTTTATCTGGGAGTGCTGGCACATACCTGTAATCCCAGCAAGTATGGAGGCTCAGATAAAAGGATTACTGGAGAGCAGCCTTGGTAACTTAGGGAGAACCTGTCTCAAAATGAAATTTAAAAAAAAGAGCTGGGACTATAGTTCAGTGGTCGGATGCTTGCCTAGCAAGCCCTGGCTTCAAACCCTAGATCCACAAGATCTAGGGTTTGTTTTTTGTCATCTATTACGTGTGTGCTGTTCAATATAGTAGCCACTGGCTGCATGTGACTACTTAATATTTAAGAAAGAAAGCTTTATTGAGATATATCTTACATATAATACATGTTACATTTTAAAGCATACCATTTGGTAGGTTTTTTATTTTATTTTTTAGTTGTAGATGGACAAATATCTTTATTTTATTTATTTAATTTTTAAATTTTTATGTGATGCCAGGGGATCAAACCCAGTGCCTCACACATGCTAGGTAAGCATGCTAGGTAAGCACTCTACCACTGAGCCACAACCCCAGCCCCCCAATTTGGTAGTTTTGACACATGTAAGAGTGTGTGTGTAAGTGTGTGTGCGCACAAGTGCGCACATATGCCTGCCATACCAACATGATAATATAATAAATATCTTTCACTACCAAAAGTTTTCTCTTGCCTGTTTATAATCACAGTTGACTCTCCATATCCACAGGTTCTGTATCCTCAGATTTAGCCAAGCATGGATCAGAAATATTTGGGGAAAAAAATGCATGTGCACTCAACATGTACAGATTTTTTTGTCATTATTCCCTAAACAATACAGTATAAATACTATTTACATGGTATTTACATTGTGCTAAGTGTTGTAGGTAGTCTAGAGAAAAGATATGGGAGGATGTGCATAGGTTATATGGTACTTATATATAAGTGTCTAGAGCATTTGTAGAGATTTTTGGGGGGTTCTGGAACCATTCCTCCTCAGATACTAAGGGATAACTGTACTCCCCATGTTCCACAGCGTACATTCAGAGGTAACCACTGCTCTGTCTGTAGATTATTTTGCCTTTTTTTTTTTTTTTTTTGGTACTGGATATTGAACCCAGGGGCACTTAACCATACCACCAGCTCTTTTTTTTTTTGTATTTTATTTAGAGACAGCTCACTGAGTTGCTTAGGTCCTTGCTAAGTTGTTGAGGCCGGCTTTGAACTTGGGATCCTTCTGCTTCAGCTTATCAAGTTACTGGGAGCTTTCTAGAATTGTAATATATGGAATCTTATAGGATTTTTTTAATCTTCCTTCTTTGACTTAGCATAATTATTTTGAGATCACTTTATTGTAGAAATCATTATTTCATTCCTTTTTATTGCTGCATACTACACTTTATCTGTTCACCTTGTGATGAACATTTGGGTTGTCTGCAGTTTTGCCTATTAAATGAAGCTGATATAAAGCTTTTTTTTTTTCATCAGTAGAATGATTACTAATAAGAAAGAATGGTAAAACTAGAAAATCACATTTGGTACCATTATTTGTTATTTGTTCAGCCAAAAAAATGTTATATAATGTTAAAACTAGTGGATAAAATTTGAGGGAAAGAATTATATTTCCTAGGGGTACTGTCACAAATTCCTAAAGATTGGATGACATGAAAGAACAAGAATTCACTCTTCCATGGTTCTGGAGGCTAAAAGTTGAAAATCAAGGTGTCATCAGGGTTGGACAATTCTTGGGATTTCTTGGCTCCTAGATACATCACTTAATCTCAGACTTCCATCTTTTTATTGCCTTTTTCTGTCTTTTGTTCTTCTCTAAGGACACTTGTCTTTGGAATTAGTGCCTGCCTACTCTAATCCAGGATGAGCGTTTTAAAGATTCTTAACCTATTTACATCTGCAAAGGCCTTTTTTCCAAATAAGGTCACGTTCATAGGTTTTTGGGTGGATATATCTTTTCACTTAGAGGTGAGAAATACCATTCAGCCTAATCAAAGGATATTTACAGTGTCTCAGTTTATTCCATCCCAGAATACTTTATTAAAAAAGAAAAAGATCAGAGCCGGGGTTGTGGCTCAGTGGTAAAGCACTGTGCCTAGCACATAAGAAGTGCTGAGTTTGATCCTTAGCACCACACAAAAATAAATAAACATAAATAAAGATATTAAAAAAAAGATTATGGTGGAGAAACCTGGTAGACCTCATCTTAAGTAATTAAAAATAGCAGTAGTTTTAATGAAATAAGTGGAAATTTTATACTGCCTCTAATAAGATTATAGTTAATAATAATACTTTTGTGATATTTCTAGTGCTTAATAACCTGAAAACAAATGTGAAGATATATAAAACAAACCCAAGTTGAAAGACATTCATGAATTGGCTGGCCTAGTATTCCTTAAAAGCACCAAGGGAACATGGGGAATTATTCCGGATATACAAGACATAATAAGGAAAATAACAAGAGATTATGGGTTTTATCTTTTGTTACATAAGCACATTATTAGGATAATTGATGAGATTTAAATGAGGTCTACTGACTAGATGGTGATGTGATATCAGTGTTAACTTCCTGATTTTGATGGTGGTTATGGTTTGAGAGTGTCCCCCAAATTCATATGTTGGAAATTTAATTCCTTAATTTGGCAGTGTTGGGGAGTGGGGCCTAGTGGAAGGTCATGGGGATGAAGCCCTCAGAAATTCATTAATGGTTTTCTCTAGAGAATGAGTTAGCTATGGCCGGAGTTTTGCCCCTATTCTCTTTCTTCCCTCTACCTGTACTTGTCCTTCCACTTTCTGCCATGAATTGAGGGAGTAAAATGCCCCACCTAGCTCACAGGATGTGACCACCTAATCTGAGACTTTGTAGCCTTCAGAAGTCAAAATAAATGTCTATTCTTTATAAATTACCTAGTCTTAGATATTCTGTTATAATAATAGAAAATTGTTTAAGACAATGGTTGATTATGGAGGAGAATCCCCTTGTTTGTTAGGAATTAGGTACTATAAATATTTGGGATATCTTGTTGGTGGCTTACTCAATATTGGTTCAGGAAAAGAAAGTTCTTTGAAATATTGGGAAAAAAAAATAAAACAAGAAAGTTGAAGAACTAGGTATCATGAAGATCAGAATCCCGGGTACCTCCACGAATATGTATGGTATATCCATAACAGATAAAAAGGGCTATATTTATGTGTTTTAGTAAAGAAAACCAGAAATAGCAGTTTCTTTTGTAATCACCCCTTATTTATAATAATCCAGTTATTTTCCAAAAAACGTCCCAGAGTTTTTAATGGTCATACTATAGAATGGAATATACAGGATCACCACCACTGCTGTTTTCATGTTTTACTATTGGCACCAGTCTTTGTGATTTAAAGGAATTCGAGAATGTCTTTAGTTTACTATTTTGGAGGACAGTATCATTGTTAGGGTGTTCTGAAGTCTTGCAGTTCTAGTAATAGGCTTCCTAACTTGTCAATTAAGAGTTATGAGGGAGTCAGACATGGTGGTGCATATCTGTAATCAGTGGCTTGGGAGGCTGAGGCAGGAGGACAAGTTTAAAGCTAGCCTTAGCAATTTAATGAGGCCCTAAGCAATTTAGCAAGACCTAGTCTCAAAATAAAAAACAATAAAAAGAGTTGGGGATGTGACTGAATGGTTAAGTGCCCCTGGGTTTATTAGTTCTTGGTTACCCAACCCCCTCTCCCCCCCACACACACAAAAAAAGAGCTATAAGGGAACCAGGTGTGAAAGATGGGTGGTATGTGCCCATAATCCCAGGTACTCCAGGAGCCTGAGGCAGGAGAATTGTAATTTTTTTTTCTTTTTCTTTTTTTTTTATTGGTTGTTCAAAACATTACAAAGCTCTTGACATATCATATTTCATACATTTGATTCAAGTGGGTTATGAATTCCCATTTTTACCCCGTATACAGATTGCAGAATCACATCGGTTACACATCCACGTTTTTACATATTGCCATACTAGTGACTGTGGTATTCTGCTATCTTTCCTATCCTCTATTATCTCCCCTCCCCTCCCCTCCCATCTTCTCTCTCTACCCCACCTATTGTAATTCATTTGAGGCCAGCCTGGGCAATTTAGCAAGACCTTGCCTTAAAAATAAAATTTAAAAAGGGCTGTGGATGGGCTGGGGATGTGGCTCAAGCGGTAGCGTGCTCGCCTGGCATGCGTGCGGCCCGGGTTCGATCCTCAACACCACATACAAACAAAGATGTTGTGTCCGCCAAGAACTAAAATAAATAAATAAATAAATAAATATTAAAAAAAAAAAAAAAAGGGGGGCTGTGGATATAGCTCAGTGGTAGACTGCCCCTGAATTCAGTCTCTAGTAACAAACACACAAAAAGTAAAAATAAAAAAAGATACTGTAATTAGTTTAGTAGGATGAATTAAGAACTACATTTGAGATAAATGGTAATCAAGGTTACATTTGAAACCAATTTCATTACTTTAGGTCATTACAAAATATCTCTGTACATGTTACATATGCTTTTGAACAAAATTTTGATTTAAATATTAATTTTGTGTTATTAAATGTTTTATTTTTTTGCTATTTTCCCCAATTTTGTTTCAGGTGATTTTTGTAAATGGCTGAATTACTTATATGCTGTAGGTAAAAATGCTTGAGAACCCCTCTTTTCTGGATATCTCCTTATTAATTTCCATTGTGATAATAGGTTTTTTCCTTATTTTTAGATTCTTAGCTGCAGAGAGCAAGCTACTACAGCTGTTTAAAGTTTCATCAGGAAATAATAAGGGAATAACATATATTCCATGCTTATATAATTATATCAAAATTTTTACTGTCAGGTATAACTAAAAATAACCGAGAAAAGAAGAGAAATAGGTAAGACACAAAATAATTGAAAGCACTGTAGATATTTACTGCATCCTCTAAGCTGAGCTTTTAGGAATGACTTCTGTAACCAGACTGAAGAACTGAAAGGGCTAAAGAGCCATATCTGCTCTGATCTATGCTAGCAAAATTGATATTTTCTCCCTGTTTCTTTTTATCTTAAAAAAAGTTATAAACTGGGCATGGTGGTATGCCCAGCTAATAATTTCAGTTACTTGGGGAAACTGAGGCAGGAGGATCCCTTGAGCCCAGAAGTTAGGGACCTCATCTAAAAAAAAAGTTATGAAATATATATATATATATATATATATATATATATATATATATATATATATATGTATATATATAAGAGAGAGAGAGAGAGAGAGAGAGAAAACCTAAGTATACACTTTCCATCCAGTTAGGAAAGAAAACATTGTTTGTACTTAAGACACAGCTATATGTCCTTTTTTTTCTCCCCCAAGGTGTGATCACCATTCTCATTTTGTGATGATAGTTGTATAGTGATTTGCTTTTTATTTCTTAATAGTTTGAGCAACTTCTCTCTAAACATAGAAGCTAGTTTTTGAAGAAAATTATACTGTATGTATTCTTGTACTTCATACCCCTTCCCCCCTTTTGGCAATATTATTTAGTCTGAGCCTTGCACATGCTAGGAAAGCCCTGTGCCACTGAGCTGCATCCCCACTGCCTCCTCCACTCTTTAAACTTTTAAGATAAGGTTGAAATTGCCCAGGTTGGCTTGGAACTTGCTTCAGTATCCCAAGTATCTGAGATTACAGGTATTCATCAGCATGCCTGGCTTAATCTTGTGCTGCTTATGAGATTCTTATACTATGTGTACATATGGTAGTCCAGTCTCTATGTTGAAGTACATTGGGATGAGTTGGCCCATTATTGGCCTTCGTGAACAGTGCTGCTTTGAACATTTCATATAAGTTCTTTGAATATGTACCTTAACATATCATCTACCATATGGTATACAACTAGGGGTAGTCAAAGCTATATATAAATCTTCACATTTTATAGGTGATGTCTAAATGTTTCTGAAATGTTATCATTCTATACTCCTGTCAATAGCTGATAATTCGTGTTTATATATATATATATATATATTTGTGGTGCTGGGGATTGAACCCAGGGTCTTGTACATGCTAGGCAAGCACTCTACCAACTGAGCTATATCCCCAGCCATATATATATATATATATATATATTTTGGTACTGGGGATTAAACTCGGGCACTTTACCACCCCCAGACCTTTTATTTTTTGTCATTTTTAATTTTGAGACAGGGCCTTGCTAAGTTATTGAGGCTGACCTTGAAATTGTGATTTGTTTCTCCTCAGCCGCCTCTGAGTTGCTGGGATAGCAGGTGTACACACTGCACTGGAATTGTCATTCCTTATTCTTTACCATAATTGCTATTGTCAGATTTTATTTTTCTTTCTTTTTTTTTGGGGGGGGGTGGATATTGGGGATTGAACTCAGGGAAATTGTGTTCCATTTACAAGAATTTTTTTTTTTTTACAAAAAGAAACAACTATTTTGCATATGTTTTGGTTGTTTTAATTTCTTTGCTAATGCCTATTTGGGCCTTTTGTCCATTTTTCCATTTAGATAGTCTGTCTTAGTGATTTGATTTGTAGGGACATTTTATATTCTCTTCCATTCTTTTCTTTGCATGTCTTTTCATGGTATCTTCTGAAAAATAGATGTTTTTAGATGTAGTTTTATTTTTTTATGGTGTGTAATGTGATGGTTTGATGTATGTATATACTGTGAAATAATTGCCAAAATCAAGTTAATTAATATATTTATCATCTCATATAATTACCAGAAAAGGTGATGAGAACATATAAGAGCTACTCAGCAAATTTCAAGTACACTGGTATATAGTTGCTAGACTGTGCATAAGATCTTGAGAATTTATTCATCTTAAACCTGGAAGTTTGTGTCCTTTGACCATGTCTACTTCTCCCAGTCCCTAACCCTTGACAACCATCCGTCTAGTCTCTGCTTCTATGAGTTTGATTTTTTTAGATTCTGTCTATAAGTGAGTTCATATAGAATTTGTTTTTCTGTTCTTGATTTATTTCATGTACCAAGTATCCTCCAGGCTTGTCTTTATCATTGGAAATGGCAGGCTTTGCTTCCTTCCTTTTTGGCTGAATGATATTCTGTTGTTTGTAGAGGTTGAATAATATTTTTATTATTAAGAAGTATCTGAAGTATTGGGACCAGAAGTGTTTCGAATTTTTTCAGATTGTGGAATATTTACATACATATAATGAAATATCTTGGGAATGGGATCTGAGTCTAAACACAGAATTCATTTGTGTTTTATATGTACCTTATACACAAAGCCTGAAGCTGATTTTATACAATATTTATTTATACAATATTTATTTATTTAGAGTGCTAAGAACTGAACCCAGGACCTTGTGCATGCTAAGCAGGTCCTCTTCTGCTAAGATACACATTAGCTGAGTCTGCATTTTTGTATACATCCTATCAAATACATAGGTCAGGTATCACATTTTCTATGTGTGGTAGCCTGTTGGTGCTCAAAAAGCATTTTGGATTTCATAGTTTTGGGTTGGGGATTTATAGCTGGTATATGTTATATTTCCTTTATTCCATATCTTAACCATTGTGCATAATACTGCATAGAACATGGAAGTAAAGATCTTTTTTAAGGTCCTGATTTTATTTTCCTTGGGTATATGTCCAGAAATGGAGGGTTTTTTTTTTTAAACATTTTTTTTAAGTTGTAGATGGACACAAAACCTTTAATTATTTATCTTTATGTGGTGCTGAGGATCGAAGAACCCAGTGCCTCACCCATGCTTGGTGAGTGCTCTATCACTGAGCCACAATCCTAGCCTCCACAAATGGGATTTTTAAGTCATGTGGTATTTCTATTTTTAATTTAATTTTTATTTTTAATTAATCTCTATACTTTTTTCCATAATGGTTGTACCAGTTTACCTTCTCAACCAACACTTGTTACTTATAGGAAGTATCAAAAAGGTGTAGAGTGATAACTCATTGTGGTTTTGATTTGAATTTCCCTTATTAATAATGTTGAGCATCAATTTATTTATTTATTGGCTATCTGTATGCTTTGGAAAAATGTCTATACATTTACCCATCTTCCTACCCCCAACTACTGGGCATTGAAATCAGGGCTTTGCACATGCTAGGCAAGTGCTACACCACTGAGCTATATCCTCGGCCTTATTTTATTTTATGTATCTACTTATTTTTTATTTTATGACAGGATCTTGCTAAGGTGCCCAGGCTTGCCTTGAACTTGTTCCTACTGCCTTAGCTTCCTGAGTAGCTGGGATTACAGGCATGTGCCATATCACTAGACTCCTTTTTTTTGTTTGTTTTATTTTGTTTTTTGTTACTAGGGATTGAACCAGTGCACTTAACCACATTCCCAGCCTTTTCTTTCTTTTTTGTTTTTATTATTAGAGATAGGGTCTTACTGAGTTCCTTAGGGCCTCCCTAAATTGCTGTGGTTGGCTTTGAACTCATGATCTTCCAGCCTCAGCCTCCTGAGCCTCTGGGATTACAGGATCCCAGCTCCTTTCCCCATTTTTAAATTGGCTTTTTTCTTTGTTTGTTGTTGTTTCCTCAATTGGGTTGTATAAGTTTCTATATATTTTGAATATTAATTCTTTATCAGATACATGCTTTGCAAATATTCTCTTGTAGGTTGCTTGGATATTGGGTATCTCCCAAAGCTCATGTGTGAGACAGTGCAAGAACATTCAGAGATGAAATGTTTGCATTATGAGAGCCTTAACCCAATAGAGAATTAATCCCCTCTTGGGGATTAACTGGATGGTACTGAGGGCAGGGTAGGGTGACTGGAGGAGATGGGCACTGGGTGCATGCCTCTGGCGGTATATATTTTGTATCTGGCGAGAGTTTTTTTCTGCTTTCTGATCATCATGTGAACTGCTTCCCTCTGCCACACTCATCTGCCATAATGTTTTGTCTCACCTCATGCCCTGGGAGCTGGCTGTCTGTGGACTGAAATCTCTAAAACTCTGAGCCCCCAAATAAACTTTTCCTTCTCTAAAATTATTCTTTTCAGGTCTTTTAATAACAGCAATGAAAAAGCTGACCAAAACGGTTGCCCTGGGCTGGGGTTGTAGTTCAGTGGTAGAGCGCTTACCTAAGGTGTGAGGCACTGGGTTTGAGTCTCAGTACCACATATAAATAAATAAAATAAAGGTCCATTGAAATTTTAAAAATATATTAAAAAGATGGTTGCCTTTTCATTTTGTTGATTTCCCCCAACCCTTGGTGCTGTATCCTTGCGCATGTTAAGCAATGCTCTGCTGTTGAGCTACACTGTACCTTGACTGTTTTCAGTGCTGTGTGAAAACTTTTTAGTTTGTAGTCCTGCTTTTTTTGTTTTGTTTTTTTTTTTTCACTTTTGATATGATGGCTAAAAATAAAGTCATTGCCAAGACCAGTGTCAGGGAACTTTTATCCCTGCTTTCTTGTAGGAGTTTCATGTCTTACCATTTGATTTTATAATACATTTTCAGTTAGTTTTTGTGTATTATGTAAGACAATTTCATTATTTTACATGTGGATATTAAGTTTTTCAAATGCTGTTTATTTTTTTTATTTTATTTTTTTTTATTATTGGTCTTTCAAAATATTACATAGTTCTTAATACATCATATTACACGGTTTGGTTCAAGTGAGTTATGAACTCCCAATTTTACCCCGTATACAGATTGCTGAATCACATCAGTTACCCTTCCATTGATTGACATATTGCCTTTCTAGTGTCTGATGTATTGTGCTGTCTGTCCTATTTTCTATTATCCCCCCTCCCCTCCCCTCCCCTCCCCTCCCCTTTTCTCTCTCTACCCCTTCTACTGTAAATCATTTCTTCCATTTGTATTATCTTGTCTTACCCCTCCTTTCCTCTTATATGTCATTTTGTATAACCCTGGGGATCGCCTTCCATTTCCATGCGATTCCCCTTCTCACTCCCTTTCCCTCCCACCTCTCATCCCTGTTTAATGTAAATCTTCTTCTCAAGCTCTTCGTCCCTACCCTGTCCTTGTTGACTCCCCTTATATCAAAGGAGTCATTTGGTATTTGTTTTTTAAAGATTGACTAGCTTCACTTAGCATGATCTGCTCTAATGCCATCCATTTCCCTCCAAATTCTATGATTTTGTCATCAAATGCTGTTTATTAAAGAGACTATCCTTTCCTCTTTTGGAATTCTTGTCAAAGATTAGTTGACAGTATATGCATGTTTATGTCTGGACTTTCTGTTCTCCATTGGTTTAAACCAGTACTATATGATTTTTTTTTAAGAGAGAGAGAAAGAATTTTAATATTAATTTTTTAGTTTTTCGGCGGATACAACATTTGTTTTGTATGTGGTGCTGAGGATCGAACCTGGGTCGCACATATGCCAGGCAAGCGTGCTACTGCTTGAGCCACATCCCCAGCCCCCAGTACCATATGATTTTGATTACTAATACTGTAATATAGTTCAAATTTGGAAGTGGGATGCCCCTAGTTTTATTCATTCTTAAGATTGTTGGCTATTTAGGGCCTTTTATGGTTCCATATGAATTTTAAGATTTTTTTTTCTATTTTTATGGAAAATGCTAGTGGAATTTTGATAGGTATTGCATTGAATCTGTAGAACACTTTGGGTACTAATGCTCTTGCAATTCTTTTTTTTTTTTTTTTTTAAATATTTATTTCCTAGTTTTTGGCGGACACAACATCTTTGTTTGTATGTGGTGCTGAGGATCGAACCCGGGCCGCACGCATGCCAGGCGAGCGCGCTACCGCTTGAGCCACATCCCCAGCCCATGCTCTTGCAATTCTTGAACATGGAGTTATCTTTCCATTTATTTGAATCTTCAGTTTGTTTCATTAATTTCATATTTTTGTGTGTGTATTGCTGGGGATGTAACCCAGCTCCTCCAGTGTGTTAGGCAAGTGCTATACCACTGATCTATACACCCAGTCCTAGAAATGCAACTATTTTTATATGTTGATTTTGTATCCTGCAATTTTATAGAATGTGTAAGGTCTTTTTGTGGAGTCTTTAATTTTCTATATATAAGATCATGCCATCTGCAGACAGTTTTCCTTTTTCTTTGGTATCAGGAATTGAACCCAGTGGCACTTCACTACTGAGCCATATCCCCATCCCTTTTTATTTTGAGACAGGGCTTCAATAAGTTGCTAAGGCTGGCCTTGAAATTGCAATCTCTCTGCTTTAGCCTCCCATGTCACTGGGGTTACAGGTATGCACCAAATATACTCAAAGATAAAATAACGTGTGTATGTATATAAATGAATTTTTAGCTTGTTCATTATTAGCTGTTCTGATTTCCCTGAACAATTGAGAATGTCACTATTTCATATACTCCACATACTTCCCTTCTGTGAGTGACAGGGCATTTTGTAGGGTAATTTCAGTCTGGGGATGGAATAAAGAGATGCAAGTTGCTTTGTGGTTCAGAAGGTTTATTTTCAGAGTATATAACATTGGGGAGGGGAAAAATGAAGTCAGATATGGTGGTGTATATCTGTAATCCCAGCTACTTAGGAGACTGGGAGATTTCAAGTTTGAGGTTAGAATGGGCAATTTAGTAAGCTTTGTCTCAAAATAAAATAAAATAAAAATGACTAGGTGTGTAGCTCAATGGTAGAGTATTTGCCTAGTATGCATAGGTCCTGGTTTCAATCCCTAGTACCACCAGAGGGGGCTGGGAGGAGAGGAGAGAGAAAAGGAAATTAGTTGTATGATTAGAAGAATCTTCTTAGTGACTATGAAAGTTGTCTGTGTATTCTGCCCAATTTTTTTTTTAAGGCCCTTTCTTTTCTTCTAGTTCTTTTTGAGAACCTGTTAGACTAAGAGATTTACCACTTTTCTTATAAGAGAGATATTATTAAAAAAAAAAAGAAAAGATAGAAGTTATAGTTAATAGCACTTCAGGGACTAAAATGGTTTTTTTTTGCTTTGCAGAAAGTTTTGGTCCTGATCTAGCTCCTGCAGTTATAGTATTAATCCACCAACCTCCTTATTACCCATTCTTCTTCTTTTTTTTTTTTAAAGAGAGAGAGAGAGAATTTTTTAATATCTATTTATTTATTTATTTATTTAGTTTTCAGCAGACACATCTTTGTTTGTTTGTGGTGCTGAGGATTGAACTCGGGCCGCACGCATGCCAGGTGAGCACGCTACCACTTGAGCCACATCCCCAGCCCCTTATTACCCATTCTTATTCTCAGCGTTTAAAAAACTTTTACTGGGACTCATTGACAGGGGAAAAAAAATTTGTTTCCTTGTTTACTGGCTCTTCTTGCTTATATTTGATTACAAGATTGCATTCTGATTCATCACTTAGAATAAGATAAATTTGTATTTGTTATCACTTGTATTTGCTTATGATCTTTCCCTATGTTTTATGACTACTATGGATTTTTTCTTACAGTCTGCCCTTAGTAGGATTCTGGTGTGGAGAACATGTGTTTAGACTCAGTCTGCCATCATGAACTACAAGTTGTCATTTAGTATTAGAGAATATTTCAGAGTTGAGAATGTCAGATGGTATAAGTTTGGTTTCCCCGAGCAATTGAGAATGTCACTATTTCATATACTCCATGTAAATCCCTTCTGTGAGTGGGGTGTAGCTTAGTGGGAACCTTTCAAGATTAATAAACAGATGCAAAGTGGCTGGCTTGATGGTATCAAAACTGTTAACAGAGCTGGGGTTTAGCTTAGTGGTAGAGCACTTGCCTAGCATGTACAAAGCCCTGGGTTAGTCTCTAATACTACAAAAAACAAAACTTAATATATTCTTTTCTCTAAATGTAGTTAGGATTAAAAATTAAATGGAAATAGTCTATCCTCTAATGTATTTCTTCTAGGATTGATTTGACTGTTTTATTGTAGTTACATTGTTTATAAATTTTAAATAAATAAATTAATTAATAATACATATAGGGCTGGGGATGTGGCTCAAGCGGTAGCGCGCTCGCCTGGCATGCGTGCGGCCCGGGTTCGATCCTCAGCACCACATACCAACAAAGATGTTGTGTCCGCCGAGAACTAAAAAATAAATATTAAAAATTTTCTCTCTCTCTCTCTCTCTCTCTCTCTCTCTCTCTCTCTCTCTCCTCTCTCTATCTTAAAAAAAAAATAAAATGAGATGCACAAGTCTGCTTTCCTCTTTAAAAAAAAAAAACAAAAACATATAAATCCTTGAGTAGCTTTCAAAATAATTTTTTTAACATTTTTTCCTATGCTAATTCCAATGTTAACATGCTAATTCATGGTATGTTGCTATTTGTATTCTGACAATGTATTCATATTTATACCTGGAAAAATAATTAATTTTTTTTTCTTATTACAGCAGAATGGCCAAAGACTATGACAGGTCTTCCTAGCACATCTGGGACAACTGCCAGTGTGGTCATCATACGGGGCATGAAGATGTATGTAGCTCACGTGGGTGATTCTGGGGTGGTCCTTGGAATTCAAGATGACCCGAAGGATGATTTTATCAGAGCTGTGGAGGTGACACAGGATCATAAGCCAGAACTTCCCAAGGAAAGAGAACGAATTGAAGGACTTGGTGGCAGGTAATTATTCTGCTGTTTTGTCTATTTTCTCTTGGTTTTGTTTATCGGTTTCTCCCTTTTAATTAAATCGGTTCCTTAGAATTTTAGGTTATTTTTTAGATTGCCTAATGCAAAAATTCCATGTGAACTCATTTATCTTATTACTTTGTTTTGTTAATTGTTTGTTTGTTTTGGTATCAGGGATTGAACTCAGGGGCACTCAACCATTGAATCACATCCTCAGCTCTTTTTGTATTTTATTTAGAGACAGGGTCTCACTGAATTGCTTAGGGCCTTGCTAAATTGCTGAGGCTGACTTTGGACTTGTGATCCTCCTGCCTCAGCCTCCCGAGCTGCGGGGATTATAATTCCACCATGCCCAGCTATCTATTATTTTGAATTGACTTTTTTATTTGTAATAGTGGCTCCAAAAGGGAAATATTTCAGTGTACTGTAAGTAATAATACATGCAAGGATTTATTGAAAATCTTTCACTTAAATGCTGATCAGCATGACCCTCAGAATCTGGACAAAGAAGAACAATTAATATATTACATGTGATGTGATGTGAGTTTTAAACATTGTTTCCAAATTTGTCTTTTGGTGATGTTCCTGGGATATTTCTTTTCTTTTAATTTTTTAGTTGTAGTTGGACACAATACCTTTATTTTATTAATTTGGTTTTATATGGCGGTAAGGATGAAACCCAGGGCCTCGCATGTGCCAGGCAAACTCTCTACCGCTGAGCTACAACCCTAGCCCAAGAGTCTCTTATCTTCTGTATTCAGTCTGTTATGATATGTTATTTTGTTTGCAATACCTGAAGTGAATCTGGTTTTACATAGATATAGCTTGAAAGGGAAGGAGTCTTTTAATAACTTCTCTATGTATTCTTTGACATTATCCCAAAACTAAGAAGTGGTAGAAGTGGTAGTTTTTTTTTCTTTCCAATTTTTAATTGGTGCATTATATTTGTACATAATAGTGAGATTTGTTACATATCCATATGTGTACAATATCAAAATATAATTTGACCAATATCATTCCCCAGTATTTTTCCTTTCCCTCCCATCTTCCCTGTCCCATCCCTTTCCTCTTCTGAACTCCCTTCCATTTGTTTGTTTGATGTTTTTGTTGTTGTTGTTTGTTTGTACCAAGGAATCGAACCCAGGGGTACTCAACCCCTGAGCCACATCTCTAGCTCTTTTTATTTTTTGTTTTGGAGATAGGGTCTCACTAAATTGCTGAGGGTGGTCTTGAACATGTGTTCCTCCTGCCTCAGCTTCTTGAGCTGCTGGGATTATAAGTATGCATCACCATTCCCAGCTGGGAGATCTTTTTTATGTTAGACACTTTGTTTACTATTTGATAGACACAAGAACAGATGAAAACATTTATTATCAAGGTTGGTGTGCACTTTTCCTTTTGTTTCTGGGTATAGAATCCAGGGTGCTTTATCGCTGAGCTATATCCCTGGCTTTTCAGC
Source organism: Urocitellus parryii (assembly GCF_045843805.1). Taxonomy (NCBI): domain Eukaryota; kingdom Metazoa; phylum Chordata; class Mammalia; order Rodentia; family Sciuridae; genus Urocitellus; species Urocitellus parryii. The sequence continues at coordinate 149,092,099 of NC_135537.1, forward strand.
AGTTGGTATTACAGGTATGGACACCTTCACCTGTCTCCTTTTTAAAATTTTATTTTGAGACAAGGTCTTGCTAAGTTGACCACGCTGCCTCAAACTTGTGATCCTCCTGCTTCAGCTTTCCAAGTTGCTGGGATTACAGGCATGTGCTGTGTGTGCTTGGCCTAGAATGACCCTTTAATGGAACTGCATATGGGTAGAGAACACGTTGAATAGACCATAACTTTCTCTCTCTCGCTCTCGCTCTCTCTCTCTCTCTCTCTCTCTTTTTTTTTTTTTTTTTTTTTTGTTATGAGGGATTGAATCCAGGAGTGCTTGACTACTGAGCTATGGCCCCAACCTTTTTTTTTTTTTTTTTTTTTTTTAAGAGAGAGAGAAAGAGAATTTTTTTAATATTTATTTTTTAGTTTTCAGTGGACACAACATCTTTATTTTATTTTTATGTGGTGCTAAGGATCAAACCCAGTGCCCCGCACATGCCAGGCGAGCGTGCTGCTGCTTGAGCCACATCTCCAGCCCCCATTTTTTGAGTTTCGAGACAGGATTTCACTAAGTGCTTATGGCCTTTCTTACTTGCTGAGTCTGGCCTTAAATTTGAAATCCTCCTGCCTTAGCTTCCTTTGCTGTTGGGATTACAGGTGTGTGCTGCCTGGCTAAATTTCTTTCTAAGCACAGATCTGGAGTTCCTTAAAAGTATGGAGTTTGACTTGTCTGGCATAGTGGAGCTGTAATCTCCGCAGCTCGGGAGGCTGAGGCAGGAGGATCACAAGTCCAAAGTCAGCCTCAGCAACTTAGCAAGGCCCTAAGCAATTCAGTGAGACCCTGTCTCTAGGAAAGGGAAAATACTGGGGAATGATATTGGTCAAGTATAATCATAGGCCATTGTTAGTATAAATTTTATGTGCTAAAGGAATTAGTCTAAACTAGACCATGTGGCCTTATTTCCTTACAACTGCACTGTCATTTGGGGAATTAGAAAATGGCTTCTGGATATATACTTTTTTAAAATAAGAAATGCTTGTAATTGAGGTAAATAAAGCTCAAGTAGGAGATGGTCTCATCTATGATGTCCTTTAAGGGTCGTTTCTAAAGATAGTATCCTTGAAGCTGCCATGCAGGCATACTTTATCCTGCAATGTAAATACACCAATTTTTTGGCTCTAGTTTATTTAATCCTATGAGTGTGAAGATCAGTCTAATATCTTGAGACCTTTACTGGTAGTTATGAGAAGTGGGCTTTGCATTTATAAATAGATTTCCTGAAATATTTGGGTTCTGCAATATTTAGGCCTGGTCCTTCTTAATCTTTTGAAAACAACATTTTTAGCTATTAATTCTTTACTTTTTAACTCGAGTTTTTAATGTTATATTTTCTTTTATTTTAATTACATTTTTAAAAAGTTTTTATTTTTTGCTTTATCACTAAAATACCATCTGGACTGTTGGAGAGATGCTCTTTGTGAGCAGGTGTCTTTCTGCAAAAATTGAGCCATTTTATGATAAGTTATTTCCTTACTTCCCTCTATCCCAACCTAGCCAATTGGCCAGTACTCTGTTTTTCTGCCTTCTGTTACTGCTCAGTCAGCTCTCTGCATGTCAGGCTGTTCCTTTTTATGTGCCTTTTAATCATACAGGACAACAGCAGGGAGTGTAATAAAAGTCACATCTTTTCTAACATTGCTTTGTTTTGTTGATACTGAATTTAAAATTTTTATGTTTAATCAGTACCATTATAGATTCTTTTTGCTCCTCAGAAACAGAGAGACCATAATATCTTTGACTATTAAGTATCAAAAGAACTCTTAGTAAATAGCTATATTGAAATGCCTTAAGTATTAAGCTTTACCTTTTACCTTTTAGAGAACAGATTTAGGAAGGGACTATAGGGCTTTATGATGATATGCAGGCAGAATATCAACATCCCTTCTCAGTGTAATTCTTCTTTGGTAGAGTCTTTTTTTTTTTTTTTTTTTTTTTTTTTTTAAAAGAGTGAGAGAGAGTGAGAAAGAGGGAGAGAGAGAGAGAGAACTTTAATATTTATTTTTCAGTATTTGGCGGACACAGCATCTTTGTCTGTATGTGGTGCTGAGGATCGAACCCGGGCCGTGCGCATGCCAGGCGAGCGTGCTACCACTTGAGCCACATCCCCAGCCCCTTTGGTAGAGTCTTAACTCATGTTTCATAGAGTCTTGTGAATGGCCAATTCACTTAACTCTCTGTTTCCTTTCTGAGGATCAGCACTGAAGAAAGCATAATAACAAAACAATTTTCCTTGATAGTCTAACTCTTGTTATGATGTTAGATGTTGCTTTCAGAACTGAGAGTTCTCAAAAAGGATGGTAAATGAGTGACTTTTTTGGAATTTCTGTTCTATGTTAACATAATTCTTTTTTTTTTTTTTAAAGAGAGACAGAGACGAGAGAGACGAGAGAGAGAGAGAGAGAGAGAGAGAGAGAGAGAGAGAATTTTAATATTTATTTTTTAGTTATCGGCGGTCACAACATCTTTGTTGGTATGTGGTGCTGAGGATCGAACCGGGGCCTCACGCATGCCAGGCGAGTGCGCTACCGCTTGAGCCACATCCCCAGCCCCAACATAATTCTTTATTTTTATTTTCAAGTGGTGCTGAGAATCAAGCCCAGTGCCTTACATGTGCTAGGCAAGTGCTCTACCACTGAACCACAACCCCAGCCCCTGCAGCCATATTTATTTTTTATTTTGAAACAGGCTCTTGCTAAATTGCCTAGGTCCTGCTAAGTTGCTGAGGTGTGGATCCTGAACTTGTGTTCTTTTTGCCTTCTCAAGTTGCTGGATCACAGGTGTTTACCACCATGCCTGGCTAGAAACTCCTATCTTTCCAATTATTTGAATCTTGCATTTTTCTGGGATGTGATAGTTAACAATTTTTCTTCACATTCTTTCTTTTTTTGTTGTTGTTATTTTTTTAGTTGATCTTGTTTACTTTTTCATTATTATCCTTTTTTTCTTTATCTCATTTTTCTTTTTTGACTCTTACTATATATATTCACTTTTGCCCCACATTATTTCATTTGTTTTTTTTTTCTGGTCTATTTCAATCAGTTCCAAATTTTCCTCATGTAATCTTATCCTATTTTGTCTTTCATCATTGAAGAGCAGCTTTGGCTTATGTGTCTTTGTATCTGAAACAGATAAACCATTATTTTATGATAATATAATCTTACTTTCATTAGTTATATGACATGTTGAGCTATCTTAGGTGTTATCTTTTAATCATTTAGAGAATTCACGTGAACTTTGTTTTTTAGTGTCATGAACAAGTCTGGGGTGAACCGTGTAGTTTGGAAAAGACCTCGGCTCACTCACAATGGACCTGTTAGAAGGAGCACAGTTATTGACCAGATTCCCTTTCTGGCAGTAGCAAGAGCACTTGGTAAGTAGAACTTACTTTTGGTAAAATCATGTTAGATTTTTACAATATATGATGATAAAATAGAAGGGGACACAGAGCTAATCTAATCTCTTTGTTGGCACATTATGAGGATAGAGATATGATGATGTTAATGATTTAAAACTTGATTGAAGAAAAAGTGAAGGTATATATTTCAATGCTAGTTGTTCTTTAGTCATGAGTCATAATCAATGTTTTGTTACTTCCATCTATACTTAGGGACATATATTATGCCTAGGCTTAATGTTACCCTTAAAACTATTTTTAAATGTCCTTTCCTACTTCAGCCCTTAATATTCCTAAGAATCTTCAGGGCTCTTTTTTTGTTTGGCTAGCAAAATAAATTGTCCATGACAAAATAAAATGGTTCTTGGCTAGTCTACTTGGCTTTGGAAGGAAGGCTAGAGCACCATAGCTATTTTAATATCTTGCATTGACTCTGCTAGATGGGGGTAGTTTTAATATCTCTAAGAAAACACCAAATTGTTCCTTATCTTCTTTTTTCTTTTAATAGATATTTGAATACCCAACTTAGTGCTAGTCATTATGTTGGGCTTAGAAGGTATAATGCAGATGTACTTTCTGTCCTCATGGAGTAAAGCCATGTAATTGAGGAGATAGGCAATAGGGAAGTAAGCTTATAAGTGAAGTAATTACAGATTAGGAAATTTCATGAAAGAAGTAAACAGTGTGCTGTGAGAAATAATAATTTAGGGAGAAATAATAATTTAGGGCTGGGGATGTGGCTCAAGCGGTAGCGTGCTCGCCTGGCATGCGTGAGGCCTGGGTTCGATTCTCAGCACCACATACAAACAAAGATGTTGTATCTGCCAAAAACTAAAAAAATAAATATTAAAAATTCTCTCTCAATAAATAAATAAATAAATAATAATTTAGAAGGGAAAACTGTTTTAGATAGTGTGGTGGAGATGCTACTTTTTAAATTGAAATTTGAAGGTCGAAGAAGGAGCTAGTCTTGTGAAGAATCTGTGGAAGAATATTCTAGGCAAGGATCCTGAAATGCAAAATAACTCAACATGTACTAGGAATATCAGAAGACTGAAGTTGGTGAAGTGAACATGGGCCATATCATAGTAGAAACTTACATTCTGGTTTCATTGCAGTGGGAAGCATTGTAGGATGTAAGTTAAGGAATAAGAACACCTGATCTGCCTTTTAAAATGACCATCATACCTACAATATACAATCTCTTATTGATCTTTGATGATCAAAGGCATATAGTCCTGTTCTTAATGGAGTCTATATCCTGGTTGGGGGAATAGATAATAAACAAATGAGAAAATCATTCTAAAAGATGTCATCTTTAAAGGAATTAAACAAGTGGTGTGCCAGTAGTTGATAGGAGGGATAGTAGATATTAGGAGAGATCTACTTTAGGAAGGACTGATTAAGGAAACTTTGTTAAGGAGGTGATATTTAAGTAGGATCTCAAGGAGGGAAAGGGGCAAAGGAAAATAGCAAACAGAGCCAAAGCTTTGCCAGGGCACATAGATGGCTAGTAGACATTTAGATTGCAAAGGTCAGGGGTACCCAGTATATATTCTTGCTTCGTTTTAAATAATTTCCTTTTTGGAAATCATATCTGTTGTGCTATGTGAAGTCTTAAATATTCATTTTCAAGGTCTTTTAATAAAATATATGAGGAGCATATGATCTCAGGTAGACCAATCAGATTCTGTATTCTAGACTATCAAATATAGTAAGAACAAAATATTTTAAAGAAATAGGCCAAGTGTAGTGTGGCACATGTCTATAATCTCAGTGCTTCAGGAGGCTGAGGCATGAGGATCTCAAGTTTGAGGCCAGCCTTAACAAGAACCTGTTTCAAAATTAAAAAAATTTAAAAAGGGCTAAGAATATAGTTCAGTGTTAGAGCACCGTGGGTTTAACCTCCAGTACTGCAAAAAATAAAAATAAAAGTTCAAAAAATTGGATGTGGTGGTGCATGCCTGTAATTCTAGCTACTTGGGAGGCTGAGGCAGAAGGATTGCTTGAGCCCACAAGCTTAAGACCAGCCTTGTCAACATAGTGGGTCTTCCATTGAAGAAATAGAGGGAGGAGGGAGTGGGGAGTTGGAGACAGAGGAGAAAGGGGAGAAAAGAAAAAGAAAGAAAGATATGCTTTTGTGTGTAGCTCAGCAATTTTCTTAGCATACATGAAGCCGTTGTTTGATCCCAAGCATCACACAGAGAGAAGAGACAAAAATAGGAGAGGAAGTATACGGTAGTGGGAAAATGATGGACTTTAAAGCCAAAATGACTAGTTTTCCATCTCAATATTGTTATTTATTGTGCAAACTTGGGCAAATTACTTACAATTTTTTAAATATGTATTTTCTAGTTGTTGATGGACCTTTATTTTATTCATTTATTTATATGTAGTGCTGAGAATTGAACCCAGTGCCTCACATATGCCAGGCAAGTGCTCTACCACTGAGCCACAACCTCAGCCCCAAATTACTTACATTTTGTGACATATCTTTTTTGGGGTCCTAATAAATGGTATTGTCTCCATCTGTTTTGCATTGCTGTGACAGAAGACTGGGTACTTTATAATGAACAGAAGTTTATGGCTCACATTTTGGAGTTTAGGAAGTTCAATATCAAGATGCTGGTATCTGGTGAGGTCCTTAATGCCTCATCACATGGAGGAAGCAAGAAGATGATCGAGCAAGAGAAGGCTATAAGCTCACCTTTCTAAAGGCTCCAATCTCACCAGTAAGGGTGGAACTCCATATCCTAATCTCCTCTTAAAGATCCCACCTCTTCATATAGTGATAAGGGCAATTAAAGTTCAGATTAGTTTTGGAGGGGGTACATTCAAACTATAACAAGTATTTGTCTCATACTGTTGTGATTATTGGGTGAAATAATACATGTGAAGTGTTTTAAGATTGGTACATAGTACTCTATAAATGTTAGTTGTTATTATTGTTATTTATTGAATTGGGTCAGTGACATGATCCAGTTTGTTTTTGACAATCATTTTAGCTATTTTAGAGAGATCAAAGTGGAGGCAAAGATATATCATTCAGAAGCCTATTGTAATACTCTAGGTACTTTATATATTTTATAGATTTTTTTTCAGAACTAGAAGAATAAGTTATTGAGGTCATTCATAGTATAAGCATGTAATACTATTAATCTTCCAGTGTTAGCAAGGAAAAAGAAGGGGAGAAGATGATAATTAGCTGCTGCTTACATTTCAGGTTAGAAGGTAAGTTTGGTTGATTACCATCATTTGTATCATTAGTGAGCATTGAAAATGGGGGCATGACTGGGCATGGTGGCACATGCCTGTAATCCCAGAAACTCAGGAGTCTGAGGCCAGTCTTGGAATTTAGTGAGATGCTGTATCAAAATAAAAGGAAAGGACTGGGATGTAGCTCAGTGGTAAAGCATCTCTGGGTTCAATACTAGAAACAAACAAACAAAACAACAAAAAACAGGGCATGAGAGTCAAGGAATTGACCAGAGGGGCTAAGTGCATAGCACATTCTTGTAATCCCAGCGATGTATGAGGCTGAGGCAGGAGAATCTCAAGTTCAAGGCCAGCCTCAGCAATTTAGCAAGGCCTTAAGCAACTTAGCGAGACTTGATCTCAAAAAATAAAAATCAAAGGTCTGGGGGTAAAACTCAGTGGTAAAGTGTTGCTGGGTTCAATCCCCAGTACCAAATAAATAGATAGTGGAAGGTTTTGTTTCCATTTTGTGGTTTGTGGGGATTGTACCTAGTGCCTTGTACGGAAGGTGCTTTACCACCAAGCTATATCCCCAACCCTTTTAATTCTATTTTGAGATAGGGCCTCACTAAGTTGCTGAGCTGGTCTCAAATTTGAGATCCTCCTGCATCAATCTCCCAGTATCTGGTATTACAGCCATGTGCCATCACGTGCGGCTGAGGGTTTTTTGTTTGTTTGTTTTTAAACAGGGAACTCATTGAACTGAGGGCAGGATCTTACTCTAGGTAAGGTGAACCAAAGTAGATGTCAAGTTATTTTGTCTATGTGTGTGAGTGTGCCAAGCATTTTAAGCAAGTTTTGAAACCCGTAAGTGATTATGTAGAAGAAAAATAAGAGGGACTGATAGAGAGGTAGCAGAAAAATCAGCTGGTTTTTCTGGTTCAGATAGTCCTGCTCAGTCCAGTGATACTCTTCTCCAGCCCCAGTAATCTTTACTTACAAAGCACAGATTTACATTATCCAACGATCTAATTGTTATTTTATTGTGAGTTAAACATTTGCCTCCATGACTCTTTCAGATATCAGCCTTAGTTTTGTGTGCTAAAACAAAAACAGAGCAGTGTACTTTATCTGTTGCATGATAGTCATTTACATATTCAAAATCGGTTAACATGTTTCTCTGGTCTTCTAGGTGAAAGTGCTAATTTAAGGTCCTTTATTATACAGTCATGTGCTGCTAAAAGATGGAGATATGTTCGGCAAAATGTAGGCCATGCATGGTGGTGCACACCTGTAATCCCAGTGGCTTGGGAGGCTGAGGCAGGAGTATTACAAGTGCAAAGCCAGCCTCAGCAACTAGTCAAGGCCCTAAGCACCTTAGTGAAGCCCTATCTCAAAATAAAAAATGAGAAGAGCTGAGGATGTGGCTCAGTGGTTAAGTGCCCCTGGGTTCAATCCTTAGACAACACACACACACACACACACACACACACACACACACACACAGTGTCCTTAGGTTATTTCATTGTTGTACAAGTGTTAGAGTGTACTTACATAAACTTAAATGGTATAGGTCAGTCACATTATGCAGCTTCTTGATCGAATTGAGATGCAATAAACAAGGTATATGAAGCTGCTGCATGGTTAACACAGCAAACTGTCTTATGTTTAACTTTTTTTTTTTTTTTTTTTTTGGTACTGAGAATTGAACCCAGGGGCATTCTACCATGGCACTACATCCCTAGTCCTTTTTATGTTTTGAGACATAAGTTGCTTAGGTCCTTGCTAAATTGCTGAGACTAGCTTGAACTTGTGATCCTGCTGCCTCATCCTTCTAGGTTACGGGAATTATAGGCATACAGTACCACACCTGGCTAGATTTGTGTTTTAAAGAGATGATTTGGTTGTAGTTTGAGTATGGATTAGAGGAGGCAAAAGTTGTTGGGAAATTCCATGGAAATCACCTATAGATGAGGGGGTACAGAAATTTTCTGGGTATACTGTGGACTGCTGGCTGCTAGATGCCACAGGAACAAGCAAATGAGGGTTCCTTAGAATCAGGACAGGGCCTCCTCTCTTCTGGTGTCTCTTCAGCGCCCTCTATGGAGTAAAAAGGGGAAATGACCAGCTAGCAGTCAACAACCATGTCTGCCAATGTCTAAGTTTCCTTCCTTTAGGACCTAAGGAAATGACATTCTGTGATTCTGTTTTGTTGAGCAAACCTTCACCAAAACTTTTATTTAAAGGCCCATTTCTGATCCCTACTACTTATTTGATCTTAGATAAAGCCATGTAAGTTGGGTGGAGTGGTGCATGCTTGTAATCCCAATAGTTTGGGAGGTTAAGGCAGAAGGATTGTAAGCTTGAGGCCAGTCTCAGCAACTTATTTTTATCTCAAAATAAAAAATTTTAAAAAGACTGGGTAGAGTAAGTAACTCAGTGGTGGAGTATCCCCAAGTTCAATTCCCAGTACTGCAAAGAAAAGGGGGGAAAAAAAAACAACAAGTGGGGATTCAAGAATCATCCCTAAAATATGGCATGTTTTGGTGAGGAACAAATTGTTTTTGTGTGTGCTCATGGTGCTGGGTATCAAATTTAGACTTGCTTCCTAGGCAAGTACTCTTACCACTGAGCTACATCCCCAGCCTTAGAACAGGAGTTGTCTAATTAAAGGGTTGTTCTTTAATACGACTTGAACTCTTTACATCTGTCAATTCCATGAAGGACAAAACCAAATGAAAATAGGGAACTTTTCTGTGTTAAAAACAGCAAAAAATTTGACAATTAAATGTAATGAATGATTCTTCAATAAATCTTGGATATTAAAATTGCATTATTAGAACAACTGGGAAATTTAAACATGGTCTTTACCTTATACAATATGGTGTCAGTATTAAATTCTGGAGTATAGTTACGTAGGAGAATATCCACATGTTTAGGAGATACATGCTGAAATATTAGTTTTTAGTGGTAAAATATGAAATCTAATCTCATGATTCAGCATAAAATTAAAATCATCTTTATCCAGAAAAGACAAGGTTGCATTAAAAAATCCTAAAGAATTTGCTAGGAAACTACTGGAATAAATGAGTCCACTTAAGTTCACATAATCCAAATGCAATATATGCAGTCTGTCATTTGAATGAATCAGAAGTTGGGCCTGGTGGTGCATGCTTATACTCCCTACCTACTCTGGAGGCTGAGTAAGGAAAATCCCAAATTCTAGCCCAGCTTGGGCAATTTAGTAACACTCTGTCTCTAAATAAAAACAAAATTTAAAAGATTGAAGATGTAGCTCAGTGGTAGAATGTTTGCCTAGCATGTGCAAAGGTCTGGTTCAATTCCTAATATCACCAAAAGAAAACCAAATAAACAAACAAAAAAACACCTCTGTAATTTTCTTTTGGGGGCAGGGTACTAGGGCTTGAACCCAGGGGCATTCTGCCACTGAGCTATATCCGCAGTCTTTTTCATTTTTTAATTTTGAGACAGATTGTTGCTAAGTTGCTGAGGCTGGTCTAGAACTTGTGATCTTCCTGCCTTAGTCTCTCCAATTGCTGGAATTACAGGTGTACACCACCAAGCATGGTGAGGTTTTAAAAAATTTGTTCAGCGAGCTCTCTCATCTTAAATACCTCTTACTGGTACCTATTTTCTTTTGAAACTTTTGTTAAGTTTATTCCTAGGTGTGTACATTTGGTTCATGTTTTAAATGGAATTGTTTTAAATTTACATTGTCATTGTATATACAGTTGATTTCTATATATTGGCTCATATTTAACAACCTTTCTACATTTTCTTGTTAACTATAATAGTTTCTTTTTGGTGGTCCATGTAGAATTGAAATTATGTATAAATAATGATGGCTCATTGCTTTTTCAATTTACTTACTTATTTTTATCGTATTACTGTGCTCAGAAGGAACTCCAGTATAATATTGGAAGAGAAATGATAATACTAGGCATAGTTTTCTTTTTTATTCATTTTGAAAGGAATACTTTCAATAGCCTACCTTTAAGTAAGATGAGCCAAGAACATTGGTGTAGGCATGTAATCCCAGCAGCTAAGGAGGCTAAAGCAGGAGGTCCACAATTTTCAGGCCAGCCTGGGACACCCCCCCAAAAAAAAAAAAAGTAAAATATTTGCTGCAGATCTGTTTGTGTGTATGTGTGTGGAGGGCAGGGGTGCGGTGAGGTTAGTTAGAGAGAGATTCATAGATGCTGGGGATTGAACCCAGGCCTACCATATGTCAGGCAAGCCTTCTACCACTGAGGTAAATCCCCAGGTCCTTCTACAGATTTCCTTCCTCCCTCTTTCCTTCCCTTCCTTCCTTTACTATGGAGAATTGAACCTACATATACTCTACAACTGAGCTATATCTCAGTTCTTTTTTATTTTGGAACAGGGTCTCACTACATTACAGACACTGGCCTCCAAATTTTAATTCTTCTGCCTCTCTAAGTCACTGTGATTATAGCGTGTGCCACCTCATCATCAGGTTAAGGGAATTTCCTTTTATTCCTGGTTTGCTAGCAAATTTTTAATTATGAGTGGATTTTGATTTTATTAAATGTTTTTCTGTATCTATGGACATGAACATGTACATTTTTTCTTTAATCTGTTGATCTGATACCATTAGCTTTGAAATAATACTACTTATTTCTTCTGTTTTCTTTCTTCAGGTGATTTGTGGAGCTATGATTTCTTCAGTGGTGAGTTTGTGGTGTCACCTGAACCAGACACAAGTGTCCACACTCTTGATCCTCAGAAGCACAGATATATCATCTTGGGGAGTGATGGACTTTGGAATATGATTCCACCCCAGGATGCCATCTCAATGTGTCAGGACCAAGAGGATAAAAAATACTTGATGGTGAGCAATTACTCAATAATTTTAGTACTTATTTTTTAGGATTGAATATTTTTATTACAAACAGAATATATAGGCTTGGAATATAGCTCATCAGAGCCTGGCTTCACTCCTTAGCACCCCCCACCCCTCCAAAAAAAAAACAAAACAACCCAAACAACTAATAGAATATATAAATATCAATCTTTTCAGATTGTGAGTTCTTTAAGCTATGAGTTGTCTCAATTCATATTGTTGTCTTAAGACTTAATGTGTTACATTGTCAAATATCAAAGAAGATTTAATAATATGAAAATTATTTTATCTAATGGATTGTAGATTTGTGGCATGGGTGGTGTTAGGGGTTGAATCCAGGGCCTTACACATGCTAGGCAGTGCTATACCACTGGGCATACTCCTCAGTTTTTGTTGGTTTGTTTTGAGATAGCATCTGGCCAAGTTGCCCAAGCTGACCTCTTTGAACTTGGGATCCTTCTACCTTAACCTCCAGAGTAACTGGGATTAAAGGAATGTGCTTCTGTGCCTGTCTAGATTTAGAAATCTTTTTTTTTTTTTTTTGTAATTCAGAACTCTTTAATGATCTCAGAGATACTTGCATGACATGACAAAGACAAAAGCCAGTTTTGTAGTCTGCCAAACAGTTTCCAGAATGAGTATTGCAGGAAACATCCATATGACAATAATTACAAATCTATAAGAAATGGGAAATAGAGAAAGACAGGAAACTCGGGGGGACTGTATTTCTGGAAGAGAGTGATATTTGAACAAGTCTTAATGATGGGGTGAATTTTCCAGGTAATAGAACAAGGGAGAAGAAAGAAGCTTACCATGCAAAGAAAATACCATGTATAAAGCCAGAAATAAGAGGTGAATATGATTCAGGTTTCAGGTTTCACAAGTAGCTTGGTGTGCCTTGGAAGCAAAAGGAGATGAGGCAAAAAGGTTTGGGTTGGTCTGTTATGGACTTAAATGTTTATAGTCAGGCAGTAGAGAGTTATTGGAAAGCTGATTTTAGATAGTTTGCTCATTAAACACTTGAAACTAAAATAGAGGGTAAACAGTAATGGATATGAACCTGTTACTTACGAAGCACAGGAAGAATATCTAGCTTAATAATACAATCAAACAGGTACAAGTTTGGCATTGAAAGAGAATGGGTGGTAGTAATGATTAGTGAAGGATCCCTAAGAGAAGGTGAATAGTTATATAATCGGATATCCAGCTCTCTTCATATTCTTTTCTTGTTGCTAATGTAATGAAACTTTTATTAATGGGTATATTAGACTTCCTTTTAGGGGCTAATATTATATTCCAAATAGGAAAACTTGCAAATTTAAGGCAACAATGTTAAAAAAAAAAAAAAAAAGGAAGAAGAAGAAGAAGAAAGAAAACAGAAGAAATTCATGAGTGATAGAATTGTGATGGAATTTGGGCTTATAAGAGGGAAAAGGTGATAACATCCAACTTTCTGACCCTGGTAGAGGTATTTTTAAGAAGCAGCACATTATTTTACTTGAGAGGAAGTGTATATTTCATATGTAGATGTATTGACTTGGAGGTACCTATGGTTCATCTAGATAGATAGTATCAGTAGGCAGTTACTCATATTTGAGAGTGAAGCCTGGAAATAGTGAGTTCAGAAGATCATTGACACTATATGAGATCACTTAGCAAGACTGTAAAGTTGAAAAGGACAAAATATAAGGGGATCTAAATCTGCAGAATTATAGTGAGCTGAAGCAAAAATGTAGGTATGGTAGTGAAAATAGCTTAATGTGAATTTATTTTTTCACTAATAATGTGGGAAGAGAAACAGGCATACTGAAACAGTGAGTCCTAAGCTAGTGTCTGGAAAGTGATATGCTCTGGGTAATGTAATAGATTCATGTAGTTAATGCTGCCTTTCCTCAATTATGAGGTGCATATTTTTTCACCTTTTGAAATTAGGATAGCATGCATAAGGCCCTAGGTTCGATCCTCAGCACCACATAAAAATAAAAAATAAAAATATTGGGGCTGGGGATGTGGCTCAAGTGGTAGCGTGCTCGACTGGCATGCGTGAGGCCCGGGTTCGATCCTCAGCACCACATTTAACAAAGATAAAAAATAAATATTAAAAATTCTCTCTCTCTCTTAAAAAAATAAAATAAAATAAAGAAATTAGGATGCTTTTGATCTCAGTGATCCAGTCAGAAAGCCATATAAAAAGAACATCTGGGGCTGCAGCTGTAACTAAGTGGTAGAGCACTTGCCTAGCATGTGTGAGGCACTGGGTTTGTTCTCAGCACTGCATGTTAATAAATAGGTGGTCCATCGATAACCAAAAAAATATTTAAAAAGTAAAAAAGAGGAGCTTCTTAAAAGAACATCAGGGTAAAGTCTCCAAATAGGAGAATGAAAATAGCAAAGAACAGAAATTAATGATCTAGAGATTCACAAAATTGGGTAGGGGGAGATTGTTCTTTTAAAAAGACAAATGAGGTATGATTGATATTCTTAGAACAAGCAAAAATGCACAAAAAGTTTGAGTGGACATAATTCCACTTATAAATATCTCTAGCCAAGTGTGATGGCACATGCCTGTTAATCTCAGCTACTCTAGAGACCGAGGCAGGAGGATCACAAATTCAAGGCCAGCCTCGGCAACTTAACAAGATCCTGTTTAAAAATACAAGTAAAAAGGACTGGGGATGTAGCTCAGTGGTAAAGCACCTCTGGCTTCAATTCCTAGTACCAAAAAAGAAAAGAAAAAAAAAAAGATTTAAAAAGAAAACCCCACAATTCTAAAACAACTTTATGCAAATAAATTTGAAAAAAGAAGAAAAATTATTATCTAAAAAAAGGGCAAATTAACTCATGAAGGAATTTTTATTAAAGTTTTAATGTATGCATCAGTTGTAACCATGAAATCAATTTCATTGGTTTTAAAATGTATCTACCAAAACAGACACTATACAAGTGGCAGCAAGCACTTGTAGCATTAGATAAATTCCTGTATTGTAAACAGTTTCAGAAAATATAAGACTGAGAAGACTTTTCAAGCTGTAATTTTATTAGTACCTGTATTTTATAACACTAGTAAATCTTGATTATAAACTGGACAAAGAAGGTATAAGAAAGAGGGGAAAAGGTAGTGGTAAAAAAAATATGTATATGAAAAAGTCAGACTTGTCTTGGGAATGTAAGGATGGATGGCTCTGTGTGTGTGTGTGTGTGTGTGTGTGTGTGTGTGTGTGTCTGTGTGTGTCTTTTCCAGTGGTGGTGATCTAGCTCAGGGCCTTTCACAAGTGCTGTACCCTGAGCTACACCTCATCTCCAATATTAAAATTTTAAACAAAGTAGCTAAGCGGAGTTATTTGCCATGTGCGTGTGTTGTAGGAATGCATCCAAGATGAATAATCCCAAATGAAGATGATTTCCTTTTTTCCCAAGGAGAAGATGAAGAAAATTCAGCTCTTCATCCTATTTGAATATATAAACTTCAGAGATAGAAGACATCCAGATGAATTACTGTACTTTGCATACAGTTAATTATAAATGAATTTATATAGTGCTAGTAGTGCTCTAATAAATTTATATCATATAATGTGCATCATAGTATGTTATAGTGCATTAATAGTTTTGTATTTACATTAATTTTTTTATCACATAAAACAATATACTAATTTTTAAAGTTTCCACATAACAATTTAAGACATTTAACACTATGTTTGGAACACATTTTCATTTCTATTTTTTGAAATTTAGAAGAAAAAAAATTTTTTTTCTTTTGGTGCTTGGTATTGAACCCAGGGCCTGGTGCATGTTAAATACATGTTGTATCATTGAGCTACATCCCCAGAACTTTTAGTAATTGTTTTGGTTTGTTTGTTGTTTGCAATGATAGGGCTTAAACCCAGGGTTATATGCAAGCTAGCTGCTTGCTCTATCACTGAGCCATGTCTCCAGCTGAAAATTTAGCAAGTTTTGAATTCATACATGGTGTTCTTTTATTTCAGGGCATATTTATTTATATAACATGACATTCTTTTCTTTTTGTTGGCATTTATTTTCTCTGTATACTGGAACTAATTTTAATACTTTTTTTCCTTTTAGGAATGACATTGACCTTTTATATATCTATATTTAGAGAGAGAGCTGTTTATATTTCCTTATCAATTTTCTTTAATAATTTGTATGTTAGGTCATCATTTTTTATTTGTAGGAGCTCTTCTAAAGAAATTAGGTCTTTGTTATTTTTTTTTTTAATTTAGAAATACTACTTCAAAATAGCTATGGGAATTATGGATAATGTTTGAAAATTTGGGAGTTTTATTTACTTAGGTCACATTGAATACCCATTTTTTAATTTGATACATATTTAGTAGCAACTAAATGTGAGTTAATTTTCTTTTCTTGTTTTTTTTTTTTTAAATACAGGGTGAGCCTGGACAATCTTGTGCCAAAATGCTTGTGAATCGGGCACTAGGCCGCTGGAGGCAGCGTATGCTTCGGGCAGATAACACCAGTGCCATAGTAATCTGCATTTCTCCAGGAGTGGACAATCAGGGACACTTCACCAATGAAGACGAGCTCTATCTGAACCTGACTGATAGCCCTTCTTATAATAGTCAGGAAACCTGTGTGATGACTCCTTCTCCATGTTCTACACCACCAGTCAAGGTATAGTTCTGTAATTTTAAGGTTCTGTTTTAATAGAATTCCTTTGGTTAGTGCTGCCTACAAATACATTTTAGATTATTGATAAAATGGAATTTTGAGCTAAATTCAAGGTGATGGATCTTTGTTATGTAATTTGTTGTCAGAGAACTAGCTTCACATCAGTGCTAATCTGAATGTCAGCTGGGTGTATACCACTTACTAGAAAACTGTTTGGTTCCCTGAAGAATATTAGTGTTTGAAATTTATTGATCCCCTTCTGATCCTGTGAACATTTGTAAAGCTTTAGGAAGTTTTGAAGCATTCTGATCTATAATATTCACTTGAACCCAATAACTCAGAAATGGTATTGATATCAATATTATATATCCCATTTATTGATAATATGACTGAGAGATTAAACAGTCTGGATAAGGTCATACAGAATCAAAATTGAACTAGATCTTAGAATTGCAGAACTTAGAACTGGATGTCTGTTAACATGAGTAAGATACATATTCTTGTTTCTTAACCCTGTTAATATTGAATAAGTTTAATATATGCTGAGAAACAAATTTACCTTATCTAATTCCCCTTGTCTAATTTAATGAGACCTCAAATACTTGGTTGTGTTTTCATCCTGTTTTTTCCTACCAAAAATTAGTAATATTGATAATTGCTTTAATATAAAACAAGGCTAATCTTGTTTTCTGAGAATATATTTTGAGTGGCCTCACCATTAAAATGGGAAATACAGAAGAATTTTATATTGTATATTCAGGCAATTTTTTATTATTACTGTTTAACTTTTTTCTAACATGGAAATGGCAAAAATATATATAACAAAGTGGAATCTTTTCATTTAGAAATTAACAAGCTGGATGTGTAGCTCAGTGGTAGAATGATTACCTAGCATGCTGGAAGGCCCTGGGTTCGAACCCCGAGCACTACCAAAAAAATTGACTATTTTATAGTAATATTCCTATAGAAATTCCTTGTCAAAGCTTTCTTTCCTTTGAAACTTGTTTACTTGCCTATTTTTCTCCCCCACCCTGTGGTACTAGGGATTGAGCCCAGGAGTGCGTTACCATTTGAGCTATGTGTCCAGCTCTTTTTATTTTTTATCTTGAGACAGGGTCACACTACGTTGCTGAGGCTGGCCTCGAACTTGTAATCCTCCTGCCCCCAGCCTCCCAAGTTGCTGGGATTACAGGTGTGCACCATATGGCTGCCTATTTGCCTTTTTCTGAATATTGTATGTATTCACTACTTTTTTGTTCCCCGATTTACTTGAATAGCTGATCTTTAGTTAGAATAGAGAAGGAAACATTATGGTTATGCATTAGTAAGGGAGCAAGAGAGTATTGTGATTGGAATAAATACTCAATGTTGAACTCAAATAAAAATTATTGTAATCTATTGATTGGCATTAGGAAAATTGTACATAAAATGTTTAAAAACTATTTCTTAGGCCAGGCACATAGCTATAATCCTAACTACTTAGGTGGCTGAGGCAAGAGGACAATTTTGAGGTCAGCCTCGACAACTTAGCAAGATTTGTCTCAAAATAAAATTTAGGGGCTGGGGTTGTAGCTCAGTGGTAAAGTGCTTGCTAGCATGTGTGAGGCACTGGGTTCTATCCTCAGCACCACATTAAAAAACACAAATAAAATAAATCTTAAATTCTTAAAAAGATAAAATTTATTTAAAAAAGGGGGGGCGATTATTGTTCAGATGTAGAGTACATACCTAGCATGTGCAAGGCTCTTGGTTCAATCCTCAGTACTGATTAAAAAAAAAAAAAAATTAGACTGAGGCGAGAGGATCTTTTGAGCCTAGAAGTTTGATAAACCTGGTGGGTTTGTGAAATCCTGTCTCCAGAAAGAAAGAAACACACCTCAATTCTGAGATATAATCACCTAATAATTATACCAA
Organism: Urocitellus parryii; assembly: GCF_045843805.1. Lineage (NCBI taxonomy): Eukaryota > Metazoa > Chordata > Mammalia > Rodentia > Sciuridae > Urocitellus > Urocitellus parryii. The sequence goes on from NC_135537.1 coordinate 149,110,170, forward strand.
AGTTAAAGTAAGGAGAGTTGCTGTTGGTTTTGGTAAGCACTGAGCTACAGTTCTAGCCCTTATTTTTATTTTATTTTAAATTTTGATACAGGTTATCCCTAAATTGGCAGACTGACATTCTGCCTGTGGTCTTCCTGCCTCAGCTTCCACTCCTTAAGTAGCTGGGATTACAGGCATGTGGCAGCAGGCCTGGCTGATAAGGAGATTTTTACATGTACTAATTTATGTACAGGGATGGTTGGTTGTTAACCTAGTACCCCTTTCCAAATATGGGGAAATATTTAGATCAATTCAGAATAATTAGAATTTGATTGTACTAACAAGTAGTGGAAGCAAATCTGCCTTATTTATTTATTTTATTTGGTTACCTTAATTGACTTAAAGGGAAGTATTCACTACATCTCTAATTTATTTCATTGTTGCAGTATCCTATGTCTAATAACATCTAGATAAATGTGATGACAATTGGGTTAAGATTTATTCACATTTCACTGAGTGTATCACAAGTTCAAGGACAGCAACTTAGCAAGATTCTGTCTCTAAATAAAAATAAATAAATCAAAAGAACTGGGAGGATAGAGCTCAGTGGTATAGCACCCCTGGCTTCAATCCAGTACTCTACCACCAAATGTACATGCACCAAAAAAAAAAAAAAAAAAAAAAAAAGGTTCATATTTAGACTATGCATGTCAGGTTACTCTACAGACATGTCAATTTTAGATGGGTTCTGGTGTGGGTTATTTGTTTTGGAGTAGATACAGTGAAAATACCTTGGTTTAAGGTATTAAAATGGCTCACATTTCTTCATTCTTTCTGTAGGGAAGAACTAAATATAGTTGTTTTTATAAAAGAGCTATAGGAAGGAAGGATGAGGAAAAAGAGACAGTTTCAGAAAAAAGAAAATTTACCTTCAGTTGTGCCTTAGGCATAATTTGAAATTAGTTGTTTAATACTGGCTTATAACATAGATGGGAGGAGATACCTGAGTCAGTGAAGCTTTTAAGGTATGTTTTTAAAGAGTAATCTTTCAATATATAATAAGTATTTTATCGCTTCTCGGCCTTTTGGCTAAGATCAAGTATAATAAGTATTTTATGAATATAACAAGAAAGATTAACAACACAAATTAATCTGGGATGAGTCTAAGAAACCTAAGCAGTTGCTTGTGCTAACAGATGTGATGTATTCACAGAGTGCCAAGAGAAGGAGAAGGAAAAGTTCAACGAGGAAGTGGGACAAGAAAACCTAGTCCACTTGTAGTGTCAGAATAATAATCTGTGAATTTAAAAAAGACACAGCAGGAATAATTACTATAAATTCTATGAACTATGAAATTGTTCCTTTTTTAAAAAATAAAGGAATTCAGTCTGTGTCTAACCTTGTTATCCATGCTGCAGCAATATGTGGTATTCCTATAAATAGCTTGATTAGTCCTTGTTTTTGTTCCTAAATAGTGACAAGTGATTATTTAGCAGTAGGAAGACTTCTGCTGCAGAACTTATTCACTGCTGGTCTTGTTGTATACTTGTTTCTATATTAGAGCTGCATGATTCTTTGTCAGTGATTTTTTAAAAAAATATATCTTTCTAGTTATACATGGTCACAATGTCTTTATTTTGTTTATTTATTTTTATGTGGTGCTGAGGATTGAACCCAGGGTCTCACACGTGCGAGGCAAGTGCACTACCGCTGAGCCATAACCTGAGCCCCTGTCAGTGATTTTTTTATGATTTATTTTTCTGTCATCAGTCAGAATATGCTTGTTACCATTTTAAATAATTGAATCAATTAAGGGATGAATGCACACAAAAATCTCATTGATATTATTGAAAACCATGTGTCAGTATTAAAGAACAGATAGTTGTTTTTTTTTTTTCCCCCCAATACTAGATTCTTAAATTAAGATTGATGCCCATTACTTGAGAGGGCAAAGCAGGGAGAGCACATGTTTGAGACCTGCTTGGACCACATAGAGAGACCTGCCTCTTAAAAAACAACAAAAAGATTGCTGCTTTCCATTCACTGTTAAAGCAGGCAAGAATAACCAGGCTTATTTAATAAGCCACACAATGTATAATAAATGAATGAATCAGTGACTTCAGAAAGAAAGCATATTCTATTTATTCATTTATTGGTACTGGGGATTGAACTAGGGGCACTTAACCACTGAGCCACATCCCCAGTCTTTTTTATTTTGAGAGACAGGGACTTACTAAATTACCCAGTCTATTTTTGAACGTGGTATCCTCCTGCCTGAGCCTCCCAAGTTGATAGAATTAGAAGCATGTACCACCACTAGGCCCAACAAGAGCGTGTGTGTGTGTGTGTGTGTGTGTGTGTGCGTGCGCGCGCGCGCGTGCGCGTGCGCGTGTATGTGTGTGTTTTGCGTACTGGAGATTGAACTCAGGGGCACTTGACGACTGAGTCACATCCCCAGCCCTATTTTGTATTTTATTTAGAGACAGGGTCTCACTGAGTTGCTTAGCATCCTCACGGTTCTGAGTCTGGCTTTGATCCTCCTGTCTCACCCTCCAAGCCGCTGGGATTATAGATGTGCAATAAAAAAAGAGGAGCAATGTATTTGGGGCAGTACTAGATTCTACCCCCTCCCCACTAATATTCACTTCTATGGTTACATTGAGATATTTAAGTCTACAAGATTCTGTATGCTTTGGCTTCCCATTTGTTTCAATTCTAGATACATTAAAGGAAACTTTCTTACTATAAGTATGTATTTATACAGAACTTTTTAGAAAGGTATTTACTGAAATGGGATTTTATATCAGAGTAAGATATCATTAAATCATTTACTACTCTACATATATTAATCATATGTTAATATTTTATGAATGTAGTTGAGAATTCACTTGGGAAATTTTACACATTTTGGAGAGAGTTATATTTGCATTTTGATTCTTTTTTATTTGTTCTTTTTAGTTATACATGACAGTAGAATGTGTTTTGACCACATCACAGATACATAGATTAGCACTTCCCATTTTTGTGGTTGAACATGATGTATTCATTTATGAACACAGGAAAGTTATGTCTGATTCATTCTACTGTCTTTCCCTGCATTTTGATTCTTGCCTTGAAAAAATACTAAGACAATGGTTTTATAAAATATTATTACTTTGGAAGAATTGTTTGAATTAGTTGGGCATTGGGGGTGCACACCTGTAAGCACAGGTACTCGGGAGGCTGAGGCAGAAAGATTACAAGTTTGAGGCCAGCTTGGGCAACTTAGGAAGATCCTGTCTCAAAATAAAAAATAGAAGGACTGGTGATGTAGGCTAGTGGTATAGTGCCCCTGGGTTCAATCCCCAGTATTCAAAAAAAAAGAAAAAAAAGTTTTCAAAATGTTTAGGTAGGCATTTGTTTGGGTTATCATAAAATTAGGATGCTGTTAATAGCTTCTTGAAGCAATTTTTTTTTAAAGAGAGAGAGAGAATTTTTTAATATTCATTTTTTAGTTTTCAGCGGACACAACATCTTTATTTGTATGTGGTGCTGAGGATCAAACCCAGCGCCACGCGCATGCCAGGCAAGCACACTGCCGCTTGAGCCACATCCCCAACCCCTTTGAAGCAATTTTTTTAAACATTTATTTTTTAGTTGTAGTTGGACACGATACTATATATATATATATTGCTGAGGATTGAACCCAGGGCCTCTCACGTGCTAGGTGGGCGCTCTACTGCTGAGCCACAACCCAGCCCTTGAAGCAATTTTTTGATGGTCCCTATGGAAAAATACAAGGCTTTGTGTAAAACAATTAGATTTATGGGGCTGGGGATGTAGCTCAGTGGTAGAGAGCTTGTCTAACATGGAGGAGGCCCTGGGTTTTATCCCAGTGCTGTACAACACACATTTTAGAGTTGTTTCTTTAGTGTTTAGTTGTTACTACATATAAAATTAAAATGTACATAGATTATGATACTTTTATCTTCATGTTTGGATACAGAGTGAAGGTGCTATAAATGTGTGCCTATAGTTATTTTTAGGGTCTGTTTTGAAATCTTATTCCTTAAAGTATCTTATTTTTAGTTACTCACTAGTAGACAGGAAATACTAATGATGAGATGAATTTTAACCCACTCCAATAGATTACTTATTTCATCTGTTACCCCATAGACAGGATTGAGGGTCATCGTTACCTTTATATTGCTTTCCACTCACCTAGGTTACCCTCATAGAGCCTTGTAACACAGTTCAGTGATGATATAATAAGTGATTGAATGCATATCGTATTTTTGCCTTCTTAATCACTTCGTAAGGAGCCTAATATGTGTTGTGGATTTATTGAGTTCTAGGGTAAATTATTTCTTGTTTTACCGTCTTGTTTTTCAGTCTCTGGAAGAAGATCAATGGCCAAGGCTGAACTCCAAGGACCATATACCTGCCCTTGTTCGTAGTAATGCCTTCTCAGAGAATTTTTTAGAGGTCCCAGCTGAGATAGCTCGAGGGAGCGTCCAGGCTGTAGTTATACCCTCAAAAGATCCAGAGCCACTTGAAGAAAATTGCACTAAAGCCCTGACTTTAAGGATACACGATTCTTTGAATAATACCCTGTCAGTTGGCCTTGTGCCTACAAATTCAACAAATGCCATCTTGGACCAAAAAAACTTAAAGATGTCAACTCCTGGTCAAATGAAAGCTCAAGAAGTTGAAAGAACCCCTCCAGCGAACTTTAAAAGGACATTAGAAGAATCCAACTCTGGCCCCCTTATGAAGAAGCATAGACGAAATGGCTTAAGCCGAAGTAGTGGTGCTCAACCTGGAAGCCTCCCCACAACCTCACAGCGGAAGAACTCTGTCAAACTCACCATGCGACGTAGACTTAGGGGCCACAGAAAAATTGGAAATCCTTTACTACATCAGCATAGGAAAACTGTTTGTGTTTGCTGAAAAGTATCTGGGAATTGAGGTTTTTCCAATATGATATAAGAGGGCTTTTTAGATTTGGCACCGAAGTTGAACTTTTTTAAGGGGACAAAATAAAAAGAGTATACAGTTTGACTTTTTGGAATTTAACAGTTTTATCCTGGCCTTGTATTTGCTTGTATTATAAATGTGAATTTTGTAGATGTTAGGTTATAAGTTGCTGTACAATGTCTGTAAATTTGTATCCTTCACACAAACTCAGTCTCTTATTCTGATACACAGTAATTGTGACAACAGGGCTAAATGTTTTAAAAAAATCAAAAGAAACTATTAGATTTTAGAAATACATTTAAACTTTTTAAAATGCTTATTAAAAATTTGTACAAGCCACTTGTGATGAAAACAACACAACTTTTTAAAGTAAATTATTAAGCAGACTGGAAGAATGATGTATTTTCATAGTGACCTGTGTTCCACTTAATGTTTCCTAGAGACTACTCGTGTCTTTTAAAAAGTATTTTTTATTTCTAATTTCATAATTCAGAACTAAATTTTTCATAGAAGTGTTGAGCCATGCTAAAAGTAGCTGGATATTAGTTTCCTTGTCCTAATTAAAACACTATGCAGTATCTTTTACTTCATTAGCATTTTTCTAAAACATTAACCATCAGATATACTCACTGAATCTTGGTGTGTGTTTGCCTAAAACAATGCCTTTCTCAGTCTTCCCAGACCAGTGGCATTATTAGTTCTTTAAATAGTTATCCCCTTTCTAGTGTTTGCTTAAATATGTGAGTTTTTCTTGCTATTTCAATAACAGATGGTGCTGCTAATTTCCAACATTTTTTAAGTTATTTTGTATCGTACAGTTTTCATTGATTATATGAGTATGTTTGTTCATCTAATAAATCAGTGAGCTGTTCTTCATGTAACTGGATTTTTGTTGGTGGTTTGTTTTAATGGTATATATTAATAGTCTATTGTGCTATGATAATGCATTAGAGTAATGACTTAAATATGTGTAATATTCATTTTTAAACTGAATTTTAATATAGAATGCATAGAAACAAATTATCCAAAAAGAATATGATTGAATTATGATTTATGAATATTTGGTGGAATATGTATCAATTAACCATGAATAAAACAGGGTCTGGAGATGTAATACAGTGGTAGAGTGTTTGCCTAGCACATTTAAGGCCCTGGGTTCCAATATCTATACCACCAGAAAAACAAACAAACAAACTCAAAAAACCCACCCCCCACTATTTATACTTTAGTAGCATAGCAGGGAAAAGGGACAATACTAAAGCACCAAGTATGATGAATTGTGTTCTATGAGAAAAAAGTTGAATTTTATTAGGAATAAGAAATCTCATTGACAGATAAATGAGTTAATTCATGGGTTGGGGTTGTAGCTCATTGGTATAACATCTCCTTAGCATGACTGAGGACCTGGGTTCAATATCCTGCACCAAATTAAAAAAAAAAATAAAAAGAATTTATACATGCAACAATGTGTGTCACATATACTAGAAAATATATACTTGGAAGCATATCAATTTTCTATGAAAGTATTAATTGAGAACCAGTGTTATTTGTGGCTGCTTTGTTGGTTTGAATTGTTTTGTGGGTGGGGATTAAACCTGGGACTTGCGGGTTAAATATGTGCTTTATCCCAGCTACACACCCAATCCTGTGTGGCTGTTTTTTTAGAAGGATTTCTTTTCCCCCTTGGGGTACTGGGAATCAAATCCAGGGCCTCATACATTCCAGAAGTGCTCTATCACTGAACTACATTCCCAGCTTATGGATTTTTGAATGTTGAAGAATTTGTTTTTCATATCTTTCCAAGACAGAGACATAGCAACGAATAGACAATTTTGGAGTTAATTCATTGTGAAGGACTTCCATCTTTATGATATTTTATCTGTACCAAGTTGAAATTCACCAAATATATGTGTATATTAAAATCTGTTTAGCTACTTTTCACTTTTATCTCCTAGTGGTTGTAAATAAAATATTCCTATACATGAAGTTAAAATTTCCACTTGATTAGTGTAATGGGTTATGTAATCTTTATTTTTCCAGTGCTGGGGATGAAACTTGGAGACTCACAAAAGCTTATAAGCAAAGTGCCCTGCCACTGAGCAATATCCCCAACCCCTAACAGAGCTTTCACAAGGTGTGTACTAGCTATGTTTTCATAACAGCATTAATGAACATTGAATTTTTCATGTGATGGAAGAAAGCACTTAAAGTGGAATGTAGAAACTTTACCATTGTATTGCCCTCTGTATTATTGTCTAACATATAACATCTATAAACATAGAAAATCCAATCAGATACTGTTACAGTTCTTGCTATCTGTAATGAAACATTTTTTCTTGTTTCCTTCTTTCTCTACTGGGGATTGAACCCAAGGATGCTCTACAATTGAGCCACATCCTTGTCCATTTTTTATATTTATTTTGAGATGGGGTCTTGCTAAATTGACCAGGCTGGCCTTGAACTTGTGATCCTCCTGCCTCAGCCTCCCAAATTGCTGGGATTACAGGCGTGCACCACTGAGCCTGGCTATCTTTTTCTTATATTTTCTTTCTTTCTTTCCCCCCTCCCCCGGAGATGGTGTCTTGATATGTTCCCTCAAGCTGGTAAGTGATCGTTTTGCCTCAGCCTTTCAAGTAGCTGGGACTAGAGGTGTGGATTCAATCCTGTCTTTAAATTTATTGTAAATTAAATGTATACATATATATGTGTGTTTGTGTGTGTGTGTGTTCCTAGGGATTGAACCCAGGGCCTTTGTGCAACTGAACTATATCCCCAGCCCTGAAAATTAAAATATTGTCCGATATGGTGGTGCACACCTGTAATCCCAGGGGTTCGGAAGGCTGAGGCAGGAGGGTGCCTTCATACTTTAGTGAGGCCCTAAGCAACTCAGCGAGATTCTGTCTCTAAATAAATATTTTAAAAAGGGCTAGGGGTGTGGGTCAGTGTTTTAGCACTGCTGGGTTTAATCTCTGGTAAAAAAAATTATTTATATTCACCATAGTTGTGTAAGAACATAGATTACTTTGGCATTGTTAAAATCAAGTGACAGTGCACACCTGTAATCCTACTTATTCCAGAAATTGAGGAGGGCAAATTCAAGGAGAGCCTAGGTAACTTGGTGAGAACCCCCCCTCCCCCCATCTCAAAATTTAAAAAGGCTGGGATGTAGTCAGTGGTAGAGCACTTCTCTAGCATGGGTGAACCCTTAGGCTGAATTCCTGAACTGCAAGAAAAAAATAATATGACACTTCCTAGCTGAAATTCTTCCAATAGGTTCCCATCCTATAAAAAAAAAAATGGAAACTCCTTATAATTCTGTGTAAGACCATATTGCATTTGGCCATTCTTTATCTTCCCTAACTAGTTTGCAGTAAGATCAACTTAGTTCACTTATATTTGAGCCATATTGATTTTCTTGTTTTTCCTTAAAACTCTTCTTAGGGGCTGGGTAATTTGATCCTTTTGTCTGGACTGCTCTCTCAGAATGTCTTCCTCATTTATTTGAGGTTTTTATTTAAATGTTCTCTCCAGGCTGGGAGTAGACTAGAGAATGTACTTAGCATGCTCCAGGCTGTGGGTTCAACCCCCAACACAACAAAAGACAAAACAACACACACAAAACAAATATCCCTGATTGTACTATCTTTTTTGTTTGTTTGTTTTGTGCTGGGGATTGAACCCAGGGGTGTTTTACCACTGAGCAACATTACCAGCTCTATTAATTTTTTTTTTTTTTTTTTGGAGGCAGGATCTCACTAAATTGCTGAAGCTGACCTCTAATGTGAGATCCTCCTTCCTCAAGTCCTGAGCAGCTGGGATTATAGGTATGACCTGGTCCTGACTATATTATCTAAAATAAGCCATTTGCTGATGTATTTATCTGGATTCTTTTTCTTCATGGAATTTTACACTACTTTACCTTCTCAGTTTGTGTTTAATTCTGTCTTCCCATCAGAGTGTGGATTCTTTGGCTAAGGACAAGTGCAATGATTTGTCCATTTGTTCACTGGGCTATATATATATCCCCACTCAGAACACACCTAACACTTGATAGGTACTCAGGTATAGTTGAATTCATGAATGAATGAACTTGTGCACAGATATATCCTTTATGATTTTGTTTGCTTGATTTTACCATAGCTATGAAGAGAAATAGTCAAAGAGTTATGAGGTTTAACAATGCATACAAAACAGTAGGGCACAGTGCGCATGCCTGTAATCATAGCAACTTGGGAGGCTGAGGCAGGAGGATCTCAAGTTTGAGGCCAGCCTCAGCAATTTAGTGAGACCCTGTCTCAAAATAAAATTTACAAGGGGCTGGGAAAGTAACTCAGGCTCTGAGTTCCATCCCCAGTACTACAAACAAAACCAACAAGCAGAACAAAAATCAACTCTAAACTGAAAAATTTATCCAAATGTTGATCATTCCATTTGTGATTATTAGTTATTGGTATCTAGGTTTTGTTTTTAATACTGCTCTGGGTTCTGGACAGCATATGAACAATAGTTATTACATTCAAAGAAATCTTAATTTTTAAATTCTTGTGGATTCATGGCTGTAGGTTGTTAAGGGGGATTCAGCAATGTAAAAGGCTTGGCCTACTATTGTCTAGGAAGTATTTAATGTTGTAGATGGGAGGAAAGGATATTTGCAGAAAAGAAGCACCCAAAACACATTACAGAGACAATAAAGAAGCCAGTGCTGGCCCAGCATGGTGGCACAGGCCTGTAATCCTAGTGGCTAAGGAGGTTGAGGCAGGAGGATCCCATGTTCAAAGCAAGCCTCAGCAACTTAGGCTGCAAGTAACCCAGTGAGACCCTCTCAATAAAAAATAAAAAAGGACTGGGGATGTAGCTCAGTGGTTAAGTGCCCTTGGGTTCAATCCCTGGTTAAAAAAAAAAAAAAAAAAGACATACAACAGTAAAAACAGAAGGAATTCAGAATACTGGGAAGATTCTTTCTGTAGTGTGTTTAATGTAGGAAGTTTTTTTTTTTTTGTTTTTGTTTTTTTTGGTACTGGGGATTGAATCTAAGGGTTCTTAATCACTGAACTACATCCCAAACCCTTTTTAATTTTTGAGGACAGGGTATCAATAAGTTGCACAGAGCCTCGCTAATTTGCTGACACTGACTTTGAACTTGCCTTCCTTTTGCCTCAGCCTCTCAAGGTGCTTTGATTACAGGAGGTGCACCACTGCGCTGGGCTCTTGTTTCTTTCATCCTTTCTTTTTTGGTACAGGGGGTTGAATCCAGGGGCGCTTAACCACTGAGCTACATCTCCGCCCTTTTTAAAAATTTTTGAGACAGGATATTTCCAAGTTGCTGAGGCTGCTTTGAGTTTACAGTCGTCTTGCCTCATCCTCCCACCTCGAATCGCTCCGATCACAGGCGTGTGCCACAGCGCCCTGAGATTTCGTATTTGGGAGGTAGTAGTTTTTCTACTAAACCTTTCCCTCCTCCATTGTGCTAAGATCTTTCTAATGTTTACTGTTGTATCAGCCAATTAGTTACAAAACCGTGCCTATTAATAAGCAATATCTTCATGAAGCTGTTGTAGCATTAAATTTGGTAATAAAGTATTGCATATAAAGTAAAAACAAAGACTGCGGAGGGATCAATAAATCAATTTTTCTTCTTTTAAAAAGTATGAAAAAAATGACAGTGGTTAGATCCCGATAAGGAAGATGTAAACTATGGTAAACACTCAGTCCTGGTTCTATAAGGGAGCTCAAATCTAACATGACCACCGCCATGCCCCTTCCTCAGAACAACACCGCCTAGGTTCCAGGGCTGATCTGCGGGGCCAGTCAGCCTAGGATCCCGGAAGGTAAACACATCGCAAAGGGCGGGGCAGAAGTCGGTTTCGGCACGGATGAATGGCCAGTTAAGAGTGATTGGCAGCTGCCACGTCCATGTGCTTTGAGTTTCGAACCAGCTGTCGCGAGAATTCGATGTAAACAGACCCGTCTCCCTGTCCTCTGGTTCCCAGTCTGAGACGCTTGGGCGAGGTCGGCAGGTGTCTGGGGCATGTTGTTTTTTCCTAAACAAACCCATGATGGTACTGTCTGCCACTAAAATAGACACGTTCGTAATCCTTGCCTACTTGACTGCGTTCGCAACCGAACCTGATACATCGACTTCACCCGAACTTACATACTGTTGTGTTTTCCCTCCAGCCCCAGCGGATTGGATATGTTCAGGAGGCGGGTCCGCCTCTTTTCTACTTGCTGGTTGGCGAAGCTGACCTCCAAGGGCGGTGCCCGACCAGGGCCAGTTTGCTTCTGGGATTGGCTAGCAGGGTGGTTCCGCTGAGGCGTGGTAGGAAGTGGAAGCCGTCAATCACGAGGGGAGACTCCAAACAGTGAGCCTGGAGCTGGGGAACAGCGTTTACCGGCGGAGCGGCCGGTGAGAGGGCTGGCGGGTCTTTGGCTTTGGGGAGGCTTGGAGCGGACGGGGGGCAGGCAGCGTGAGGGGGGCAGTGTTTGGCTGGCAGGAATTCGACGGGAGAGAGGTGTCGAGACTAGAGGGGGAGGGGAGAAGGGCAAGGGGCCAGAGGGCGGCCGGGGGCAGCGGTGGCTCTGCGTTGGAGGTTAAGTGGATAGCGCTGTGTGAGTGTCTTTTGGGAGAGTGGGGCCTGAGGGGCTGGCGAGAGTGGTCCTCAGATGACAGGGCCTTTAAAGAACAGAGAGAGGTTGGATGACTGGTTCGGAAAAGAAAGGGTGGAATGGAAATGAGAGGGATAAGGGAGCTGGAGTTGAAAGGTACCCCCTGAGGAAGGAAGGGGTAGCTGGACCAGTTGGCAAAAGGTGTAGGAGATGGGACTTATCAGTTTGGGAGTTTTCAAACAAGGTGATAGAATGCTTCCTACTTAGAAGTGATGCTTTTAGGTTCTTTTCGCATTAGTTTCGTGCTCTGGGCTTTAATATTGCTGTCAGTCCTCTTTTAACCTTAAACAAGTAGACTCCATGCTCTTAAAACCTCCTTAGTGATTCAGAGACTCATTAGACATTCAAGGATGAGGATTTAGTGATGCAATGGGGAAGGATAAGGGGCATCTCACACCATGCATGTTTATATACATATGTATTCAGCCTGGAGATTAGGTTACAATAGACAGAGGTTGAAAATATGATTTAAATGAGGCCCTGCTGTCTTACTGAGATTCCCAGCAGGTTTAATAAGAAAGTAGAGGGGTATCATGTCATTGTTCCTTTGGGTCTTGAAATATTATTCCATGTGCATATTCACTATCTCAACTTAAAATTTGAATAAATTCTTTTATTTTGGCTCACCAAGGTAGAATATTTATCTAATTGCTCCTGTGCTACAATTCCCATCCCATCCCATTCTCTTATCTTTCTAGTGTATGTTAACAAGAGAACAAAGGGTCCAGCAAGAGCATTTACTGTTTTTGGTTCTGAGACATTGTCTATATATAAAAAAAACCCTCATAATTTGGAATTTAAAAAATATTTTCTTTTTCTGGTTTAATAGAAATTTCAGGAGGATTTTGTACTTTGTTGGTCCCCTTATCCCCCAACCTTTCCATTACTGAGGATTAAATACAGGAGTGCCTTACTACTGAGCCACATCCTGAGCCCTTTTAATTTTAATTTTGAGATAGAGCTATGCTAAGTTGCTGAGGCTGGCTACTCCTCTGCCTCAGCCTCCCAAGTAGCTGGGATTATTTGTTTGTGCCACCATGCCAATCTTTTTAGGCATTTTTTCAGAAGGATTCTCTGGTAAGTAATCATAAGGCTTTCTTCCTCTAATGATGATGATTAAGCTTTTTTTTTGTTGTTGTTCTGGAACCAGGTTTTATGAATGAAGCTATGGCTACAGATTCTCCTAGAAGACCCAGTCGTTGTACTGGTGGAGTTGTGGTTCGCCCTCAGGCTGTCACGTAAGCATACTTCAGATAAACCCAACAGCTGAAGAAAACTTTACTCACAATAATAACTAACATTCAAATTTTTGTTTTCATTTTTGTTTTGTTTTGGTACTGCGTATTGAACCCAGGGGTGATTTACCACTGAGTTACATCCTCAGCCCCCTTTTAAAGAAAAAATATTTTTTAGTTATCAATGGATCTTTTTTATTTTATTTATTCATATGTGGTGCTGAGGATTGAATCCAGGGCCTCGTACATGCCAGGCAAGCACTCTACCACTGAGCCACAACTCCAGCCCCATCCTTAGCCCTTTTTATCTTTTATTTTGAATAAGGTCTTGCTAAGTTACTTAGAGCCTTGCTTATTTACTGAGGCTGTCCTCAAGCTTGTGATCCTTCTGCCTCAGCCATCTTAGTTGCTGGGATTACAGGTGGGCACCCCTGTATCCAACAACAGATTTTCTTTTTAACTAATGCTTACTTTTGTAAAAATCTTTAAAATTTTGGCTTTACAGGTTGAGGGAATATCATTGCTGAGGCCAGATAAAAGGAACATTTGGAGAGCTATAGAGTACGTAAAGAATACTGTGCTAAACTGGGCATGGTGGTGCATGCCTGTAATCCCAGTGGCTTGGGAGCCTGAGACAGGAGAATTGCTAGTATAAGGTCAGCCTCAGCAACAGTGAGGCACTAAGCAACTCAGTGAGACCCCTGTCTCTAAATAAAATACAAAATAGGGCTGGGGATGCTGTCTGGTCAAGTACCCCTGAATTCACTCCCAGGTGCCAAAAAAAAAAAAAAAAAAAAGAATACTGTGTTAAATCCTGAAGAGTCATGGTTTTTCAAACTCTAGGTTTAACAAACTAGTGGATCATAAAATCAACTTGGTGGGTCAGGATCTGTGTTTTAATAATTAAATAGCATCTGGAGGCATAGCTCAGTGGTAGAGCACTTGCCTAGCATATGTGAGGCCCTGGGTTAGATCTCTAACACCACAAATAGCAAACATATAAAGGAAGTTAGAATTATTTCATGCTGTACACAAATATATTCCTATGTATGTATATGATTACTAGATTTGTAATATAAAATATATCTCTTACTCTAGGTCTCAGAATGTTTCAAAGTATCAAGAGCAAATTTATAGATATTGGATAATCTTTGACAAAGAGTATCTATATTTTCTAGGAGTTTATAATACAGTGTGGTTTAAAGATGTACATACTTGATATTAGTGTAACCTGCAAAAAAGAAAGGATTCCAGCAAAACAGCATAAGAATTTAGAAAGTATTTTAGGAGTGTGATCAGACAAGATTTCTTTAAGAAGGTAACAGTAAGAATGTATCTTTTAAGGCTGAAAAAATTTAGGCTTTTGGAATCAAAGATACATTTAGGGCAAAGGGAATAGGGTGAACAGATGTGGGAAAGATAGGCTGTTTTATAAATGAAATGTAGTCCTGATGCAGGAAAAATGACCTATTTAAAATAGGTTGAGGAGGACAATTAAGACCCTTCAGGGCCTGGTATAGATGAGGCTCATTTTATGCCTTATAAAATGCTGTTAGAGGGAAATTGTAGTAGTCTTGGATTATTTCCCTTGGGTAGTAGTTTAGCATTTTACACTAAGATTGCTTTCTCAGATTGACCAAGTATATGTGTAATATGATCTTTTACCATGATACTTCCTCTACACTTCCGAGAGATATATTTCTTTTCTAACTATGAATCATAGCAACAAGTTATACATGTTATTAGCTATGAGTTGGGTACTGTTGAGGAAATCAAAATAGGGAAAAATTGAATTCTCCTTGGTAACAGTCAAAGAAGGGATCCACCATATTAACTTTTTTCTTTCCTTTTTTTTTTTTTTGTGATGCTTGGGGATTGAATCCAGGTAATTGTGCATGCTAGGCAAGCACTCTACCACTTATACTCCCAGCCCTCAAGAAGGGGAGCCAGGATCAAGCCCAGATTGTTTTGTTCTTATTTACTGTGAATAGGGATCTGTGTCCTTATTTAGTATTCTGTGTTGTCTCACAATATGGTGTTCACAGCATGTTGCATATTGCTTTTAGTTATGCAGTACACACTTTTAGTGGGGTTGTTTTTTCAATCTTTTATTCATTCATTTTTTTAAATATAAGCATAGACTTAAATACTGGCTAATAGGTTTTGGTGATAAGATGATGGTGGCCAGGAATGGTGGTACATACCTATAACCTCTGCTACTGGGAAGCTGAGGCAGGAGGATTGAAAATTTGAGGCCAACCTGGGTAGCTTAGTAAAACCCTATCTCAACAACAAAAACAAAAGGGTTGGTGATATAGCTCAGTGGTAGAGTACTTACCTGGTATGTGGCAGGCCCCGGGTTCAATTGCCAGGACTTGTCAATTTTAGGGGAAGCCGACACAGTGGCTCACTCCTTTAATCCCAGAAGCTCAGGAGGCTAAAGCAGGAGGATCTTAAGTTCAAAGCCAATGTCAGCAACTCACTGAGACCCTGACTCAAAATAAAAAACTAAAAAGGGCTGGAGATATGGCTCAGTGGTTAAGCACCCCTGAAATCAACCCCTGGTACCCCCCCCCCAAAAAAAAAGTAAATATGAGAGATGAATATCTTCCTTCTTGTAATGGAGCTTACATTCTGATGGGGGAAAATAATAAATAAGTAAGCAAGTACATAAATTATAGGTGTCATCCCCACACAGTATGCCATGATAGAGAATAACAAGGGAGTATGTGTAGGGCTATCACTGAAGATCTTTTTGAGGAAGCAGCATTTAAACTGGAGAGTTGAATGAAAGAAAAGTATGTGGGAAGATATCAGGCAGAAAGAAAGATGATGTAGAGGTCTTGATTCAAGGAATAGTGTAGTGCTGGGCATGGTGTGGCATGCTTGTAATCCCAGAGACTCAGGAGGCTGAGACAGGAGGATCTCAAGTTCAAGGCCAGCTCCAGCAACTTAATGAGGCCCTCAGTAAATAAGTGAAACCACATTTCAAAATAAAAAAAGGGCTGGGGATATGGCTCAATGGAAAAGTGCCTCGGGGTTCAATCCTCAGTACAAAAATAAAACAAAAGAAAAAAAAAACAAAGAATAGTATAGTGTATTCTAGAAATTGCAGTGGCATATAGGTTAAGCAGTGTATGTAAGCAGAATGGCAAAAAAGTGAGGTTGGAGAGGTAGGCCAAATCTTTTTTTTTTTTGGGTGCTGGGGAATCAAACATGTGCTGTGCCATGGTGCTACTATAGTCCACAGCCTAATCGTTTTTTTTTGTTTGTTTGTTTTTAGGCCTAATCAATTTTTGTAAGTCTCCAAGGCATGTTTTAAAAATATAGGATTGGGAATGTAACTCATTGATTAGGTTCTTGATTAGCATGCATTTGGCCCTGGGTTCAATCACTGACTCTGGGGAAAAAAAAACACAACCAAACAACAAGAAGCAATCACAGTCTAAGGTATATTTTTTTCCTAGGTTTTAGAATATCTTGTATTATTCTAAATGTACTTTTTCATATCTTTCCTGAAATTAATTTAGTATTTTGAAGAAATTATTTTTTGCACATGTTTATACCTGTATACTTCCCATTTAAAATATCTTTGGGTGGGAGGTGGAGATATAGCTCAGTTATAGGATACTTGCCTAACATGTGTTTTGTTCTGGACTCTATTCCCAACAGCATAAAAAAAAATCTCATTTAGTGTCCTGAACAATGTTATTTTCCCTCACTTTTATGCTTTTTGATATTTTCCCAGGCTTCATGTATGCCAAAAGTTCTGTAAAGACTTTTTAATAACTTGTTCTAATGTCTGCACATAGAGCAAAATGTAGACTCATTTTGCTACATACAGGTAAGGGACTAGGTTCATAACAAATTTAAAGAGGAGGTCACTAAATACTGAGTCATCAGCAACAGTTTTTCTTGCTCTAAGTAGGGCATTGTTATGCTCTGACTCAAGAGGAAGGTCTGTCTTAGCTAGGAATTCTGTCATCATTCCTTCAAACATGAATTAGAAGTTATCTATCAAATTAGAAGAGCATTATTATTATTATTGTTATTATTTTTTTGGTACTGGTGATTGAACCCTGGGGTCTTTCACTTCTGCAAGTGCTGTAACACTGAGCTATAGCCTCATCAACTTAAAAAAAAATTTATCTTTTTTTTGGCACTGAAAATTTAATCCAGGGATATTCTACTGCTGATCTATATCCCCACATCCCCAACCCCCCCCTTTTTTTTTTTTTTTTGAGAAAGGGTCTCATTAAGTTGCTTAGGGCCTTGCCAAGTTGCTGAGGCTGGGTTTGAACTTGTGATCCTCCTGCCTCAGCTTCCTGAGCTGCTGGGATTACAGGCATGTGCCATTAGTTCTTTTTTTAAAATTTAAGACTTACAGTCAAGAGCATATACAAAGATTCATGAAACTAGCAAGTGGATAAACAGAATTATCAAGTGATAATTTTTTCCCCTTGTTTTAATATTGGGAGTGACTTCATTTGGGCTCACATATAGAGCTTTTCCATGGTCTGTCTAAATCTATCATGTCACATCTTATCCATTTTGCTCTTTTCCAGAGAGCAGTCCTACATGGAAAGTGTTGTAACTTTTCTTCAGGATGTTGTGCCACAGGTAAGTGTCTTTGCAGAGAAAGTAGTTTTACTTTTGTGTGATAGCAGAAATAGTGATTTTATCTTTTACTAGGAAGCTCTGAAATATTGTTTTGTGACTATTTTTTTTTGTACCAGAGATTTAACCCAGAAGCACTTTACCACTGAGCTGTATCCCCAGTCCATTGTTTTATTTATTTATTTATTTACTTATTTATTTTATTTTTGGGATGGGGTCTTGCTAAAATGCTTAGGACCTCACTAAGTTGCTGAGGCTGGTCTTGAATTTTCAATACTGGTGTGTGCTACTGTGCCTAGCATACACTTGTTTTTAGTAGTGTAGATACCTTAGTTTTTGTCATGATTATGGTGTGTTATTCCTTAAGACTTCCCCTCCTAAAAGGAATCAAAGTGATATGTTAGTTGAGAGTTAGAACTTGAGAATCTCTAGTTGAGTTCTATTTCCAAAATTGTTACCTTGTCTGAATTAAGAGGTTTTGGGCTGGTTGATGTAGCTAAGTGCTAGAGCACTTGATTATCATGTGTGAGGTTCAGGATTCAATCCATAGCAGTTAAATAAAAAAAAGTTAACTAGCTTTAACTAAATATTACACCTTAGCACAAATCTTTATCTTTTTATGATAAACAGTATTTTTGTGCCATGTACGTGGATATTATTGTACTATTTATTTATTTTTTTATTGGTGGTACTGGGGATTGAACCCAGAGGTGCTCTTACACTGAGCTACATCCCCAGTCCTTTTTATTTTTTGAGACAGAGTCTTGCCAGGTTGCCCAGGTTGGCCTAGAACTTGTGATCTTCCTGCCTCAGCTTCCTGAGTTGTTGGGATTACAGGCATGCACCACTGCGCCAGGTTTATTATGTTAATTTGTAAGATTTTAAGCCCTTTATTGTGCATTTTTTTTTGTAAATGAGAAAATAATAAGAGCAGCCTTACTGTCATCATCTAGTATACTATTACCCAAATTTAACAAATATCTTTTGGCATATTTGTTAAAAGTGATTGTAATTTCCACGCTCTTCTCCAACTGCAGACTTGCTTTCCCAGTTGCACTGCTCTAAAAGGGCATTTCCACATCTAGGATCTGAACTTGTGAGAGAGTCTAGGAAATTCTGAACTCTAGATTTTACTTTTATTAAACAAAATTGGTGTTGCAGGCTGGTGTTGTGGCTCAGTGGTAGAGTGCTTGCCTAACATGTGTGAGGCATTGGGTTCAATTCTCAGCACCCCATATAAATAAATGAATAAAATAAAGGTCTGTCAACAACTAAAATACACACATGTGTGTGTGTGTGTGTGTGTGTGTGTATGTGTGTATATGAAAATAATTTTTAAAAAATTGGTATTGCTTTATTATATTCAGTCAAAAAACATTTTTTCCCCCTTGGGATTGATCCCAGGGGTGCTTTACCACTGAGCAACATCCTCAGCCCTTTTAATATTTTATTTTGAGATAGAGTCTTGCTGAGTTGCTTAGTGCCTCACTAAGATGCTGATGCTGGCTTTGAACTTGTGATCCTCCTATCTCAGCCTCCTAAGCTGCTGGGATTACAGGCATGTGCCATAATGCACAGCTGTTCAGTGAATTTTAATGAAAATAGACCTTGACAGTAAGATCTGTAGGCATATATAAGAAACTATAAATCTTTTTCTTTTTCTTTTTTTTGCCAGGTGCGGGTACTGGGGATTAAATTCAGGCACTCAACCACTGAGCCACATCCCCAGCCCTATTTTGTATTTTATTTAGAGACAGGGTCTCACTGAGTTGCTTAGAGCCTCGCTTTTGCTGAGGCTGGCTTTGAACTTGTGGTCCTCCTGCCTCAATCTCCCTAGCTGCTAGGATTACAGGTGTGCTCCACTAAATGATTTTCTTTCTCGAGGCACTTGGTTAATAAGTCAAATTGCTTGAAACAACCAGAGAGTATTAATAATGAGGCAGTAAACTTTACATGTACAGACTGAATATTTCATTGGTAAGGGGATGCAGAGTAAAGAAAAAAGTGAAGGAAGTTATAAAGTAGCATTAATTGGAACGAGGAGAATGATTTGGTATTTTTTGAGAGAAACTGGCTAGGTGGATGTGTTAGACCCTCTATAGCTGTAGAGGGTCTTGTACTACATAGTATCAGGTTTACCTAGCAATTTGGGGATGAATTCAAACTTACTCCTCCTTTAAACCTTGATCCATGGTGTGAGAGTACAGTTCCAAGGAAAAGTTTTTTTTTCTTCATTTATAATTCATCTCTCCCCTACAGGGTCTCTTTATCCATTTATTTACAAAGACACCTTTTATGTGATTAGGAACCATATAGCGAGCAGTTTTTATTGACTGGAGGAGAAAAACATTGGTTAGAAGTTTGAGGGAAGAATTTGCTAGTGGAACAAAAATATCCAATTGAGTAGTTTCTATTAGGTGGAAAATAGGGGCTACTAAAACTGATAGGTAAAAATAATGGAAATTAAAAGATTAATTTTGTATCCATCAATATAATACGTTAGAAAGGAGGTGTCTGGTTGTTAATCTATGCAATTGGCTATGAAGATCTCGATCAGGTAGGAACAATTTATGTTGTTGGTCCCCTCTATGTGAGTCATTATTCTACTTAATGTAGGAAGGAAGTAAAAATTCAGACAGTAGGTGCTGGGGTTGTAGCTCAGTGGTAGAGCACTTGCCTAGCATGTGTGAGGCTCTGGGTTCGAGCCTCAGCACCACATAAAAATAAAATAAAGATGTTGTGTCCACTGAAAAACTAAAAAAAAAATATTAAAAAAATTCTCCCTCCCTCCCTCTCTCTCTTTCTCTCTTAAAAAAAATCCTACGGATATTGATATTAGATATATTGGTTTTATATGTCAACTCTAGTTATTATCTCTGGGCAAGTTACTGATTCCTATTTCTAAATATTGGTGTCCTACTGTATAAATGGGGTTAATCTTTGTATTCATCATGAGTTTATGTTGAGGCCTAGGATGCCATATATAGGAAGCATACAATAAAGCAAAACAAATATTGAGTAGTCTGTCTTAGAGGGAGCCTGAGGAGAATAGAGATGGAGGGCCAGAGAGATTTATGGCTTATAATCAGTAGTTGATATAATCAAATGAGCCAAAAACATTACAGTTGATAATTATAAAGTGAGCTTTAGCAACTACGGAGCTAGTGGCCATATTTTGCTTAGAAGAGCAAAAATAGGGGAAACCTTTTTTACATTAGACACTTTGTATACTGTTTGGTAGGCCCGAAACAGTGCTTTCTAACTCCTTCCACATTTAATCCAGAATCCTGCTTGGTACTTTGTGGTCAGCTAATTTTTTTTTCTTAATGTTATGTTCCAAATCCTGCACTATTCTGGGAATCATCACATTCATGAAGTCTAGAAATTATTATCTGGTTCTGTAAATATCCCTGTGAAGAGAGAAAATGTGTTATTAGACTAGATATTGGCATTTGTTCATATTACCCACTGAATAATTCTAGTTGTATTCAACTGATAGGGTTGATGGCTGGTCAGAACTGTGAACTGTGCCCTTTGATCTGATAATTTCAAAGGAGAGCATTTTGAAGATGTTGCAGAGGAGTTGGGAGAATGTTGAATAAAACTGTAGATAAGATGTCTTTCAATAAGTTGGTTAAGCTGAAGGAAAGTTTGGAATGTTAGTGATTTACCAGATTAAAGAGAACCCTGACTTAGGGGAAAAAAAACAGAGTTCTTTTAAATGCAATGAAGTATACCACATTGGATCCTGGAAGAGAGAAAGGATTTTAGTGGAAAATTTTGTGAAGGGGCTGGGGTTGTGGCTCAGCAGTAGAATGCTCGCCTAGCATGTGTGAGGTACTGGGTTTGATCCTCAGCACCACATAAAAATAAATAAAATAAAGGTATTGTGCCCAATTAAAACTAAAAAAAATTAAAAAAAAATTGTGAAATCCAAATAAGGTCTCGGGTATATTAATAAAAATATATCAAAGTATGGTAATATAAGATTTTTTTGGATTAGTTTATATAATCAACTTCAACTAGGTGGGGATTATAATAACTCTCTGTACTGTGTTTAATAATCTAAAATTATTCATAAATAAGTTTGTTTTTATAAAACGTTTTGAGGGCTGGGGTTGTAGCTCAGTGGTAGAGCTCTCGCCTCGCACCTGCGAGACACTGGGTTCGGTCCTCAGCACCACATAAAAATATATGAATAAAATAAAGGTATTGTGTCCAACTACAACTAAAAAATAAATATTAAAAAAAAACTTTTGAGGGCTAGGCATGTGGCTCAAGCGGTAGTGCACTCGCCTGGCATGCATGCGGCCCGGGTTTGATCCTCAGCACCACATACAAACAAAGATGTTGTGTCCGCCGAAAACTAAAAAATAAATATTTAAAAAAAGAAACAAAGTTTTGAAACTGAGCATGGTGGCATGTGCCTGTAATCCTAGCAACTTGGAGATGAGTCAGGAGGATCCTAAGTTTGAGTCCAGCCCTGGCAACTTAGTGAGACCCTGTACCAAATTAAAAACTAAGAAATTCTGGAAATGTTAACTCATTGGTAGAGTTCTCTGGGTCCAATCCCTAGTATCACACACACAGAACAGAACAAAACAAAACAAAAAACAAATGAACAAAAAAACCTCAAGACTAAAAATAACAAGACTTAGGAAGAAGATGAGGGTGAGGTGGTTGAAGATAATCAGTCAGTTGGTTCCAGTGAAGATTTTTCTCTTCTTTCAAGAAATTAACTGTTTTTACATACCACTTGTTATTATTTTTATTTTCTTGGTGTTGGGGATTAAACCCAGGGCTTAGCACATTACCACTCAGCTAAACCTTGGTCCCTTCATATGTTTTCCTTTTTTAAAAAGATGATTGAAATTGTATGTATTTGTAAGGTAATTATTTTGGATAGTAAATCTATTAAGGTAACCCTGTCTTTTAGTGGTATTTTTGATCACCATTAGCCTTGTGTGGTATAGTATGGATACATAAATTGGTGTTAAATTGGTATACTATGGATACTTAAATTTCTAAGAGGAAGTGCTGTAAATTTGTATGGGATAGTAATTTTTGTATGCTTTTGGTGCAGCTTATATTAAATAATTGTTCTGCACACTAAATAACTATAAAATTTCAAAAAGTTGCAGATATTTTGTTGATATTCAATTATCTATATGTGTATATTTGTATATATTTGTGCAACAGTATATATTACATATATATGTTGTTGTTTTATTTATTTATATAGTTGTAGGTGGACACACTTTTTTTTTTTAAGAGGGGAGAGAGAGAGAGAGAGAGAGAGAGAGAGAGAGAGAGAGAGAGAGACTGAGACTTTTTAATATTTATTTTTTTAGTTTTTGGCAGACACAACATCTTTGTTTGTATGTGGTGCTGAGTATCGAACCCCGGGCCGCACGCATGCCAGGAGAGCGCGCTACCACTTGAGCCACATCCCCAGCCCCAACACACTTTTATTTTGTTTTTATGTGGTGCTGAGGATTGAACCCAGTGCTTCACCCGTGCTAGGCGAGCGCTCTACCACTGAGCGACAACCCCAGCACCTTGTTTTATTTTTTTAATTATTATTTTTAAATATTTATTTACTTATTTTTTTGTTTTAGGTGGCCCAATATCTTTATTTATTTATTTTTTATGTGGTGCTGAGGATCGAGTGCCTTGTGCATGCCAGGCCAGCATGCTACCACTTGAGCTGCATCCCTAGCTCCCCTTGTTTTATTTTTTGATTCAGGGTTTGCTGGGTTGACCAGGCTGGCCTGAACTCCTGGGCTGAAGTGATCCTCCTGCCTCAGCCTTCTGATTAGTTAGATTACAGGCGTATGCACTAGAGCCCTGCTCTATGCGATTTAAAAAATTTAAAATACAAACATGCTTCATGTAGAGATGAATCCTTTTAAATACTGATAAGTATTGTCCACACTAGTTAGCCCTTAATATTTATCTTTGTGATCCTTGCAGGCTTGTAAGAATTAGCTGATAGGTTGGATCTAGAAGCCAGATAATAGGTGAAAAAAATAATACTCTTGAGAGCTGTAGGTATTGTGTAATTGAGAAAAAGCACTGAGGGATGAATTATATAAAGGTGGTAGTTTTAAGCCTTATTCATTGACCAATATAGGTGGTATTTTAGTTTTTTGTGCCTGTGAGTTGTTTCTTACAGATTGTGATGATTATATTTTTAGGTGTCTGCAATTTTTTAATTAGTTAAAAATTATCTTTTTAACCAAAGTCATTAGACTTCTTTATGAATATCCATCAGAGTCATAATGTTCTAAAACGTGTTAGTTACCAAGATAGAGGATTAGTGCAGTTGGAGAGGGATAGAATTGATTTTACTGAACATCAGTAATAGAGCTGTAAAACATTTTTATTTAAACATTTCTGTTTACTATACAGGCTTACAGTGGAACATCTTTAACAGAAGAAAAGGAGAAAATAGTCTGGGTCAGATTTGAAAATGCAGATTTAAATGGTATGATTTAAACTTTTTTGGAATATGTGAATTAAATGTTTGTTTGGGGTTGACCAGATCCCAGAAAGAGAACTCTTACTGTAGTCCAATTATTTTCTTTTATAGTAACTTTTTGGCTTTCAGAATGAATTCATTTTTAATTAAAAGGTAACACCCACACTACAGAAATTTCTTTAGAACAAATATATATTGTACAAGTCTTAAAGTTTAACACAATGTGTAGCCTCAAACTTAAATTCAAGTGAATTAGGATTTTCTTTGGAAAGATGTTGTAATTCAAGTTCGATCAATTTTGTAGGATTTATAACTGCAAACTAATCATTTGCAAAAATGTTGAACTTTTTAGACTTTAAAATTATTTTTGTCTGAACAGAATTTGTAAGTCCAATGTCTGTTTTCATTCATTGCCTTTTTCCACTCTTTTTCACAAGGGGACTGCCTGCCCCTCTATGTATTTTCCAGTCTTCCATAACTATAAAATTTCAAAAAAGTTGCAGCTATTTTGTTGATATTCAATTATCTATATGTGTATATTTGTATATATTTGTGCAACAATATATGTTACATATATATGTTTTATTTATTTATTTATTTATTTATTTATTTATTTATTTAGTTGTAGGTGGACACACTTTTATTTTATTTTTATGTGGTGCTGAGGATTGAAGCCAGTGCTTCACCTGTTTCTGTGGTTTTTCCTCTGTGGTTTTAGTCTCCCCTGGGCAACCTACCTGCATTCCAGTTTCTGCACTCCACCCTTAACCTAGGAGTAGTGATGGCTTTCTATTGTTGCTCATTGAATAGGTTGCCTCACAGCTCCATAGACCACCTCTCAGCTCTTTTATCACCAGTATAATCTGTTGTCTGCATTAAGTTTGCATTTTAAAATATAATAAATTATTTTAATTTCCTGTTTGGGAATTTACTAATATCATATCTTGGGTTTTTATTTCCTTAAGACTTTTTGTTTCTAGTTTTTTTTTTTTTTGGTTGCAGATGGACACAATACCTTTATTTTGTTTATGTATTTTTTTATGTG
Organism: Urocitellus parryii; assembly: GCF_045843805.1. Lineage (NCBI taxonomy): Eukaryota > Metazoa > Chordata > Mammalia > Rodentia > Sciuridae > Urocitellus > Urocitellus parryii. The sequence goes on from NC_135537.1 coordinate 149,135,149, forward strand.
GTGCTGAATATCAAATCCAGTACCTCACACATGCTGGGCAAGTGCTCTACCACTGAGCTACAACCCCACCCTCTAGTTTTTTTTAAATTGTGATAAAATGGATATATGCTATTGTTTACCACCTTTAAAAAATATATATGTATGTATTTTAGTTGCTGATGGACCTTTATTTTATTTATATATGGTATTGAGAATTGAACCCAGTGATTCACACATGCCAGACAAGTGTTCTACCGCTGAGCCACAACTCGAATCTTTTTTTTTTTTTTTTTTTGGTACTGGGGATTGAACTCAGGGGCACTCAACCACTGAGCCACACCTCCTGCCCTGTTTTATATTTTATTTAGAGACAGGGTCTCACTGATTTTCTTAGCGCCTTGCCTTGCTGAGGCTGACTTTGAATTTGTGATTCTCCTGTTTCAGCCTCCTGAGCCACTGGGATTACAGGTGATCGTCACCACGCCTGGCTCACTTTAATCATTTTTAAGTGTATAGTTCTGTGGTATTAAAAACATTCATAAAAGTTGAGTGCAGTGGTACATAATTGTAATCCCAGCTACTCAGGAGACAGAAGAGAAAGGATTATTAGTTCTAGGCCAGCCTGGGTAACACAGCCAGACTGTCTCAAAAAACAACAATGAAAAACATAATGTTTGTTGTATAGCCATCACCACCATCAGTCTCCATAACATTTTCATCTTATAAAACAAACAGTATTCATTAAACAATAATTCTATATTCTCCTAATTCCCTATCCCCTGTCAATCACTATTCTACTTGGTATGATTTTGACTACTCTAGGTACCTGTGTGGAATCAAATAATATTTGCCTTTTTTGTGACTGGCTTATTTCATATAGCATAATATCTTCAAGGTTCATTCATGTTGTAGTATATGTCAGAATTCCTTTTTTTGCGGGGGTGGTTTACTGGGAATTGAACTCAGGGGTACTCTACCACTGAGCTACATCCCCAGCCCTATTTGTATTTTATTTAGAGAGAGGGTTTCACTAAGTTGCTCAGCACCTCACTTTTGCTGAGTCTCTCTTTGAACTTGTGATCCTCCTGCCTCAACCTCCTGAGCTGCTGGGATTACAGGCATGTACCACTGCACCTGGTGTCAGAATTCCTTTTTAAGGAGTTTAACATTTCATTGCATTGTATTTACATACTACTTATTTTATTTTATTTTATTTTTTTTGAGATGGGGTCCTTGTTCTGTTGCCAAGACTGACTTTGAACTCCTGGACACAGCAATACTTCTGTCCCAGTCTCCCAAGTAGCTTAAATTATAGGTGTATGCTACTAAGACCAGACAATACCACAGTTTTTGATCCATTTATTTTTCAGTAGATACTTGGATTTCTTCCATGTTTTGGCTGTTGTAAATAATGCTGCTGTGAGCATTGGTGTGCAAATATCTCTTTGTGTTCCAATTCTTTCAGGTATATACTCAGAAGAATTGCTGGATCACATGGTGATTCCATTTTTAAATTTTGGGGATCTGCTTTACTATTCCCCACAATGACTGTATGATGTTCTATTCCTACTGATGATGCTTCTCCACATCCTTTTTTTTTCTTTGAATTTTTTCTTTTTAGTTGTAGATAGACACAATACCTTTCTTTTCTTTGTTTTTATTTTTATGTGGTTCTAGGATTGAACCCAGTGCCTTACGCATGCTAGGCAAGCGCTCTTGCCACTGAGCCACAACCCCAGCCCCTCCACATCTGTTTTTTATCTTTGTTTATTGTGGTCCTGGGGATTGAAATTAGGGCCTTGCTTCTGCTAGGCAAGTGCTCTATTATTGAGCTGTATTCCCAGCCTTTTTTATTTAGTGATAAGGTCTTGTGATAAGGTCTTGCTAAATTGCCTAAGCTGATCTCAGACTCGCAATCCTTCTGCCTTAGTGTCTGAAGTAGCTGAGTTACACTCCCAGCCCCTCTGCATACTTTTCAACACTTGGCATTATTATTATTACTTTATGTATTAGCTGTCCTTGGAGATGTGAGTTGTAGTTTTGATTTATGTTTCCCTAATGCATAGTGACTTTAAGTATCTTTTCATTTACTTATTGGTCAGTAGTATACACTAGTCCCTTGTTATTCATGATTTCACATTCCATGGTTTCATCTATCTTCAATTAGCTATGGTCTGAAAATGTTAAATAGGAAATTTAAGAATAAAACAATTCACAAGTTTTAAATTGCACACTGTTCTGAGTTTCCTGATGAAATCTTGTGGGTTTGTGCTCTTTCCTACTCTGTTCTTCCTGGAATATGAATCATATATTGGACAGTATATCCTCTTTATACATGCTACAAGCTTGTTAGTCACCCAGTAGTCTTCTTGGTTATCAAATCAGTGGTTGCAGTACTGCAGTGTTTGTTTCTAGTAACTTTTATTTTACTTACTAATGTCCCAATAAGCAAGAGTAGTGATGTGATGCTGGCAATTTAGAGAGGCAAAAGAGAAGCCATAAACTGCTTCCTTTAAGTGAAAGATCTTGAGTTAATAAGGGAAGAAAAAGGTATGCTGAAATTGATAAGAATGAATCTATGTGTGAAATTTTGCAGAAGAAAAATTTTTTATTAATTTTGGTTTCATATTGCAAATAGCAGTATGACCACAGTGCATGATAAATGCTTAGTTAATTTGGAAAAGAAATTATTGGTATTTTTTGTTTTTACTGTCTATGGTTTTAGGCAGCTATGAGGATACTACTATATCTGTAGAAATGTCTATTGAAGTCCTTTGCCCATTTTTGAAATTTTCCCCCAGTGTTCTCTGTATATGCTGTTTATCAATTCCTTATCAGATATATGAATTGTAAACATTTTCTCCTATTCTTTGGGTTGCCTTATCCTCTAAGACTTAGTATGTTTTGCCTTATTTTCCTTGTGGAGCTATGGTTCAGGATGAGAAAGGATGAAAGTCACTTTTACAGATTGAGTTTACTTAACTTTGAATTCTATTAGCTTGTTCTTTCATATAATATCAACTTCTTGGCCCTTCTTTGTGAATAACAAAACTCTTATGGATGATAATTTATGATATCAATGACAAATATTTTTAGAAATGCTTTTTTATTTTGGAACATTCAAATAACTGAAATTAGTATTAAACTCCAGTCTGCTGTGTGTGTGTGTGTGTGTGTGTGTGTGTGTGTGTGTATAAGATAGTGCGCACTATTAATGTTACTGGTAGTCAAATCCAGGGCCTCGTGTCTGCTAGGGAAGTGCTTCCCCAACCCCATCTCTTTGAAATCTTATTATATTTTTAATTTTATTCTTTTTATGATTTTCTATTGGATTCCTTCCTTATTAGAATATGACTTGTCTTTCTCTTCTTTTCCTTCATTATTAATATTTGTAACAGACAACAGACAACATTATAATAATTTAGGTTAACAGTGTAAGTTGGCTTTATTATTTTATTTTATTTTTTGTAGTACTGGGGATCAAACCCTGGTCCTCATGCATGCTAAGCAAGTATCTACGCTGAATTATGTCCTCAGCCCAGTTGGCTTTATTTTTTTGATTCTAGAATCAGATAATACTTTATTCCACAAAATAGAAGAAACATTTAAGTGGATGGAGCAGAGGAAGTTGGTTTTATAGACAAAAGGGTTGAAGAAAGCAAAAACAGCAAAAATTGAATTGATCACTTCAAAGTTACTTTCCTTGTAAGTTGGAATGGGGTAATAGAACAATAGAAAAACAATTGATTAACATCAGGTTACTTCAGGTTAATTTTTTTTATAAGGATTAAAGGATAGGGAACTTTATTTTCATACCAACTGAAACTGGCCTGTTTGGGGAATTTGGCCATTATCTCTCTCTCTCCTGGATGCCAGTGTGATCAGATAGGAGTTCTGTTTTGGTATTGTGAATTTAAGTATGAATGAATCCACTTTGGTGTTAAGTCAAAGCTGTTGGGGGCTAGAGAAGGAGCTTAGTCCAAAACAATGACACTCTATAACTTTCATTTAATAATACCTATCTCATATTATATACTCTTATCAGCTTTCTTTCTTGGGAAATATATATATATATTTTTTTGCTTTGTGGAGATTAGAATGTGTTAGAGAACTTTCTTTTTAAAATTTTTATTTTATTTTTTTTGCAGTACTGGGGATTGAACCCAGGTCTTTGTCCTTCACAGGCAGCACTCTCCTGATGAGCCACTTAACAATTGTTTTTAAATTTTGAGACTAGATCTTCCTTAGTTGCCAAGGCAGCTCTTGAACTTTCAATCCTCCCATCTTGACCTTCTAAGTATTTGGGATTACTGTGATGCCCCTCTGCCCTGATTTTAAGGTTTAATCTTATGTTCTTGGTAAATCGTTGTGGGTGCTCTTCTTCTAAACTGGGATTTGTCTTTTCATTCTTCTGATGACAGTGGCTTATGATTAACAGAAATTCTTCATTTTAATGTAATAAGGAATGGAGCAGTAGAATTTGCTAGTCTTTTATGTTAAAATTTTTTTCCTCTCAAAAAGCCCGTCCTTAACACTGGGATGATTAGAAAAAGTCTCTTGAGAAGGTGGGAGAAGATGGGATTCAAAGCTCAATGGATGGATTTACTTTAGACCAAAAGAAAGACAACTGTAATTGCTTGGAATGAGAAGAAAATAGTTCAGGTATAAATAGGTCTTTGGCAACATGAGATTTCCAGTTTGTGTAGTGAAAGACTTTATTTGTGGAATGATAATGGTTAAGTCTCCCAACTAGCTGGAATTACAGGCATGTACTACTATGCTAGGTGGGGTTTTATTATTTTTTTAAAAAAATTAGCAATGGTCACTACAGGGCAGGCCTGGTGTGCAAGTCTATAATCATAAGGAGTCTGGAGCCTAAGGTAGGAGAACCCCAAGTTCAAGGTCAGCCTGGGCTATTTAGGGAGACTCTGTCCCCAAAGTAAACAAGACTGGGGATACAGTTCAATAGAAGAGGGTTTGTATAGCTTACGTGAGGCCCTGGGTTCAATACCCAGTACTGAAAAAAAAAAAAAAAAGAAAAAAAACAACCTTCTGGTTTTCCTTTAAAAAAATTTTTTTTGTAGTTGTAAATGGACAGAAAGCCTTTATTTATTTATTTTTTCCTGTGGTGCTGAGGATCGAACTGAGTACCTCACACATGCTAGGCAAGTATTGAGCTACAGCCCCAACCCTTGTTCATTGTTTTTTAAATAGTGCCTTCTGACTGGTCATGATGGAGGCCTGTAATCCCAGCAACTCTGGAGGCTGAAGTAGGAGGATCATAAATTTGAGGTCTGCCTCAACAATTTAGCAAGGCCTAAGCAACTTAGTGAGAACCTGTCTCAAAATAAAAAATGAATGTAGCTCAGTTGTAAAGCACCTCTGGATTCAATCCCCAGTGTACAAATAAATAAATAATGTACTCTATTTACTTCTGCTTGCTCTTGAATTAGAAAATTTAAATAATTGTCACATTAATAACATTACGTTGTTTTCTAGATTTATATTGTTTAATTGTGTTTTCTTAATTCTACTACAGATACATCAAGAAATCTGGAATTTCATGAAATACATAGCACTGGGAATGAGCCACCACTGCTGGTTATGATTGGCTACAGTGATGGAATGCAGGTCTGGAGCATCCCTGTAAGTATGCAGTTGGTTGAATTCCCAAAACAAAACATCACAGCATGTTAGCTTATATGGAGGTAATTTTATACTTTTATTAAGGTCTCATCCATTTATTTTACAAGCAGTTCCCAAGACATTGTCATTTGTACAATGTAATATAAGGAATTAGGAATGAGGGGCAAGTGGCATATCAAAGATACTCTAGGGCTGGGGATGTGGCTCAAGCGGTAGCGCGCTCGCCTGGCATGCGTGCGGCCCGGGTTTGATCCTCAGCACCACATACAAAGATGTTGTGCCCACCAAAAACTAAAAAAAATAAATAAATATTTAAAAAAAAAAAAAAAAAAGATACTCTAAATGGTTAATAGAGTGCAAATCATGATTCATGCAAGATCTCATTTTTCTTCTTGGTACCTTATTAGGAAGGAGTTATTATTATTTATTATTTGTCCTGCTATACTCAAGAGTAAACTGAGGCTTGTGGAAATTTTTTTTTCTTCTTTTTCTTTTTTGCAATGCTGGGGATTAAACCCAGGGCCTCAAGCATGCAAGTCTAATGCTTTTCAACTGTCTCAATTTTTATTTGAGACAATCTTACCAAGTTGATAAGACTAAAAGTTGCTAAGACTAGCATCAAATTTTTGATCCTTCTGCCTCAGTCTCCCAAGTAGCTGGAATTACAGGCATGTATTACCAAGCTAGGTGGGGTTTTATTATTTTTTAAAAATTAGCAACCATTAAAAGTATATTTAGGGGCTGGGGATGTGGCTCAAGCGGTAGAGCGCTCGCCTGGCATGTGTGCGACCCGGGTTCGATCCTCAGCACCACATACCAACAAAGATGTTGTGTCTGCCGAGAACTAAAAAATAAATATAAATATTAAAAATTCTCTCTCTCTCTCTCTCTCTCTCTCTCTCTCTCTCTCCTCTCTCACTCTCTCTTAAAAAATATATATATTTATTGGGGCTGGGGATGTGGCTAAAGCGGTGGCATGCTCAGGGTGCTGGGTTCGATCCTCAGCACCACATAAAAATAAAATAAAGATGTTGTGTCCACCGAAAACTAAAAAATAAATATTAAAAAATTCTCTCTCTCTCTCTCTCTCTCTCTCTCTCTCTCTCAAAAAAAAAAAAAAAGTATATTAATACTGGGGACAGTGCTGTATGCCTGTAATCCCAGCATCTCAGGAGGCTGAGGCAGGAGGATCACATGTTTGAAGCCAGCTTTGGCAAGTTAGTGAGGCTTTAGGTAACTTAGCAAGACCCTGTCTCAAAATTTAAAAAAGTGAAAAAGGGCTGGGTGTGTTTCTCAGTGGTTAGACACCCTTGGAGTCGACTGAACCCAAAGGTACCTTGTTATCAAAAAAAAGGACTGGGGTTGTAGCTCAGTGGTATAGCACTTGCTTCACATGTATGAGACACTGGGTTCAATCCTCAGCACCACATAAAAATAAATAAATAAAATACAGATATTGTGTCCATCTACAACTAAAAAAAGATAAAAAACAAAACAAAACAAATATATTTTTTCAGTGCTTGGGAGGCTGAGGCAGGAGAATTGTAAGTTCTAGAACCAGTTTCAGCTACTTAATGAGGGCTTAAGCAACTTTGAGACCCTGTCTCAAAATAAAAAACAAAAAGGGCCGGGGATGTGGCTCAATGGTCAGGCACCCTTGTATTAAATTCTCAGTACCAAAAATAAATAAATAAATAAAATGGAAAAAAAAAAAGGGTTGAGAATGTGGCTCAATAGTTAAGTACCCCTGCGTTCAATCTCTGTTACCATAATACATACATACATAAATACATTTTGCATCAGTTAAAACTTGACATGGTACAAAATTCAATAGGTAGAAAAGTGTCAACAAATTTCTTTCTGCTCTGATCCTCTATTTCCCCTAACCTGAGGCAACAAGAAATTGTAATTTGTGATGTATTCTTACAGCTATATTTTATATAAATAAAATAGATATAATACATTTCTTTCATTTTTGTTCTGAATCTTACTGTTTTTATTCATAATGTCAGTATTTAGAGAACTTCTTCATTGACATTTTTTTCTTAATTGGATGCTAGGGAATCATTAAATGCAGGTCCTCATGCATGCCAGGCAAGCACTCTACCCCATTCCCTACACAGACTTTTATAGGTACATAATAATTCTGTTATTTGAATATTCTTTAATGACTTGTTCCTTATTGATGAAAATACTTTAAGTGTCCATATTTTTCATACTAAAACAATGAGGTAGTGAACTTGCACAAAGGTTAGTCTCTATATCTGGGTATCTATGTAGGATAAATTCCTTTTGTTGAAATCTGAGCAGGAGTTTATGGCTTTTTTTTTTTTTTTTTTTGTACTGGAGATTGAACCAGGGGTGCTCTACCACTAAGCCACATCCCCAGCCCTTTTATTTATTTATTTTTTGAGAGAGTTTCGCTAAGTTGCTGAGGTTGGCTTTGAATTTGTGATCCTCCTGCCTCAGCCTCCAAAGGCACAGGGATTATAGATGTGTGCCACTATGCCTGGCTTCCATTTGTATTTTGGTAAATATTTTACACTGCAAAATAATGATCCTGGTTTGCCTGCTGAGTTGTGTGTGTGTTCTAGCGTGACAAAAAGTAAAATGTAAAAGTAGGAGAGACTGGGGAGCAACACAGCTCAGTGAGATGTAGTAAGGACCATGTATTTTGGCTTATCTCATATGTCTTCCATATGTTATATGTTTGGCATGACCTAAATATTATATCTCTCCATTAGATGGGTGAATCTGTTGTGCAATTCTTTTGCTGCTAGAAACTTTCGGCCAATAAAATTTGAATTCATATCTATAATAAATGTTGTTACCAAACTTGCTTGACACTGTGTGTTAGTGAGTGTGTGTGTGTGTGTGTGTGTGTGTGTGTGTGTGTAAGTGTGTGTGTGAAATTTTTCCTATTTAAAAAGTTACTTTTTTTGGGGAATTATGGTTTCTTCCTAGAAGATTTATAAGTAAACATATTACCTCATATTTAATAGACATTAAGATGCTTTTCACTATAGAATTTGGCCTTAATGCCATAGGGATTAGTATATAACAATCACATTGACTGCATAATTCTTTAACATTTTCAGTTAAAAAATTATTTATTTCTTCATAAATCACTGGTGATTACCTTTTCGTCCTTTATTTTAATTATTCATAAATCATATATATACATACACACACACACACACACACACACACATACACACACACACATTTTTTTTTAATAGTACTGGGGATTGAACCCAGGGGTGCTTAACCATTGAGCCACATCTCCAGCCCTTTTTAATGTTTTGTTTAGGAAAATGGTCTGTCTGAGTTGCTTAGGGCTTTGCTAAGTTGCTGAGGCTGACATTCAGCTCACAATCCTCCTGCCTCAGCCTCCTGAGCTGCTGGAATTATAGGCATGTGCCACCGCGCCTGGCCCTTTATTCTTTTTTTTTTTTTTTTTTATTTTTTCTTAGTTCTCGGCGGACACAACATCCTTTGTTGGTATGTGGTGCTGCTGAGGATCGAACCCGGGCCGCACGCATGCTAGGCGAGCGCGCTACCGCTTGAGCCACATCCCCAGCCCAGGCCCTTTATTCTTATCAATAGTTGTCATATGGTTTAGAGTTGGTTTTTTTTTTTTTTTTTTTTTTTTAAAGATTGGCTTTATTTTGTAAAGGCACAGAATCCTCCTCCTCCTTCTCCTCCAGCTGAGGATCTTAAACATGTTATGCAAGTGTTCTACTGCTGAGCTTTACCCCCTTCCCCTCTTTTGCTATTAGTTGTTTTGCAAGGCCCTGCAATGTTTTTTTGGTAATTTAAGTATGCCAAAGGTGTAGACAGGGTCTGGGATTGTGGCTCAGTGGCAGAGCGCTTGCCTCACACATCACTGGATTTTATCCTCAGCACCACATAAAAAGAAGTAAATGAGATAAAGGTATTCTGTCCATCTACAACTAAAAAATATTTAAAAATTTTTTAGTTGTTTATGGATCATTATTATTATTATTATTATTTTATTTATATGTGGTGCTGAGAATCAAACCCAGTGCCTCACTCATGCTAGGCAAGCACACTACCACTGCCCTAAAAACATATTTAAAAGGTGTAGACAAAAGACTCAAGATCTGGCAGTTTTTTTTTTTAAACATACCAATACTTCTTGGTCATGATTAGAGGAAAGGATTTTGTAAAGGAGGTGTTTATTTATTAATAGAGATTTCATTTGCTCCATATTCTGTTTGTTGACAGAGTTGAAGACAAAAAGGAAGCTATAGCTTTAACCAGAAGTTTGGGCCTTGTGTGATTAGGGGTGTTGACTGGATTGAGCACATTCCTTTGGTGGGACTCAGGTTGTTTTAACTGCCTACTTGTTTGGTTGTAATTACAGGTGTTACTTTTAATAGTTTTAAAGTTAACTTGTATTTATTTCTGAACAATTTAAAGTTCTTCATTGCTCCTTATGCTAAGATTGTGTTTTGAGGGGCTTGAATAATCTTTTCTTGATGGAATTTTCTTTTGACTAGTTTTATACTATTATAGTAGTATATTCTTTAAGTACTGTTTCATGAATTAGGAGGCAAATAAGCTTATCCTGGGAAAATAAGCTTATTTTGGAGTATTGATTGAGCTCTCAGTATAGCGATTTATATACATATTATCCCAGCTGATGTATACTACCGGGTAGAAATTACCTTCTTTCGTAGGTGGTAAGTTCACAGTGCTTGTAAAAGTTGGAACTAGAAGTTAAAGATTAGCTGAGTTCAAATTCAAAGCCTAAACCTAAAAGCTATGATTCATTACTTCCCAAATGTGATAGCAGAAGTCAGGTAGTTTAGTTTTTGTTTTCATTTGTAAAATACCTTTAAATATTCATAATTAGCTTTTTTTCCCCCTGCCTTCTTAATTATCTTTTGTAGACTTTGATGACTGTTAACCATTGCTTTATCTACACTTACCACCAGTCAGTCACTTTTTCTGATCATTTTCTAGATATTGGGGAGTTTCACATTGGTCAACCTAGAAAAAGTTCCTCTTGTGACTCTTTGCCCATGCTAAATCATACATGCTGCTTTTCAGTAAGTGTGGGAAAGCTGGAAGTCAAAACCTGTTTAAACCATAGTAGTTTTTGCTTCTAATGTGTGTAAAGGGCTCCCATTGGTTGATGTTAATTTAATTTTTTTTTGGCATGCTAGGGATTGAACCCAGGCGTCATGGATGCTAGGCAGGTGCTCACACTGAGCTAAATCCACAGCAACTGTTTGTTGGTTTAATACAACTGTGAGCTTTCAATTAAGAGAATAAACATACTCTGGTAAAAATTTATTTTATTATTATTATTTTTTCCTTAATGGGAATTAAACCCTAAGGTGCTTTAGCATTAAGTGACATTCCCCAGCCCTTATAGTTTTTTGTTTTGAGATAGGGTCTTGCTAAGTTGTCCAGGTTGGCATTGAACTTGTGAACCTCCTGCCTTAGCTTATGGAGTAGTTGGATTTATAGGCCTCTGCCATCATGCTTAGCTCTTCTCTCAATTTTAGACATTGATTTATATTGATTAACTTGGTCCCATGATCTATGAAGATTTAAATCCATGTATTTGTTCATTTATACAGCACAGGTTTGGGATATATAGTTAAAGCACAATAGATGTGGTCTTTGTGGTCGTGGAGCTAGTAGGACAGAGAAATTTAAATAGGAACAAATTAATTTACAGCTTAAATTGAAATATGAAGAGAATTATGAGACTATAGATAAGGAAGTGGCATGAACTCAAGAATAAGATTCAGTCAGGGTCAGATTAAAACAACAAATACTAGTCAGAAGCTCTGAGGTGGAAAATTTCTTTATACTGAAACATTGATTTATATTTTTTAAATTTCTTATTTTTAAGAATATGAAATAAATATCTTTATGATCATGTAATTTGGAGAGATCAATATAAGTAAGGCTCTTGTTATATTTGCCAAATTGCATTCTTGCAAAGCCATGTCATTTATGTTTACCCTATTTACTTATTAATTCATTCACTTAGTAAAGATTTATTGATTGCTCATCACATGTCAGACTGTTGAAGGTTCTGGGAAAACAACACTGAGCAAAACAAAGCCATTCTTGTGGAATTTCCACTGTAGGTAGGTGGTTTGTGTTGCTCTGGGTTCTTATTTTATGTAGGATGGTCTTGGACAGGCTCTCAAATATCCAGTCCAACAGAGGTACAGAAGAAGAAATATCCATATGGGTATCTGAAGGAGGAGCTTTCAAAACCAGGTTGAACATTGTAGTGGGACTATACTTCAGATATTCAAGAATAACGAGGAAGCTGTTTAGGTGGAGCTGTGTGGGCAAGGTGAAGAGTAGAGAGAGATGTCCAAGGGCTGACATAGTGGTGGGCTGAGGCTTTCTCACCACTGTAAAGACTTCTAAAATTTTGAACACAGAGCAAAATTGAATTAATTTTGTCATGAAAACATGAATACCCACTACCTAGGTTGCATTCTTTATTAGATTTTATTATGCTTGCTTTATCTCATATTTATCTTAGTGTATTTAAAGTAAATGCAAACATTGGCATGCTTGCTCTTAACTACCTTTGCATGTGTATCATTAATTAGAGTTCATTATTTGGTTAGTGTTTATTAAGTAAAATTTATACTAAATTAACAAAAATTTTATTTTGGCTTTGTGGGGATTGTACCCAGAGCTTCACCCATGCTAAGCAAGTGCTGTGTCACTGAGCTGCAAACACACAACCCAAATATACAAATCTTTTTTTTCTTTTTAATTATTGTTTTATTTATTTATTTTTGAACAGGGGATTTAAACTTGGAGCACTTTACTTCTGAGGTACATTCCTAGTCCTTTTTTTATTTCTTTTGAGACAGGGTCTCAGTAAGTTACTGAGGCTAGCCTTGAATTTACTGTCCTCTGGCTTCAGCCTCCGAATCACTGTGTTTGCGAGTATGCACCTCCATGTCCAGCCAAATGCATAAGTCTTAACTGTAAATTTTCTGAGTTTTTTTTTTTGTCCTGTGTATTGAACCCAGGGGTGCTTTGCCACCAAGTCACCTCCCCATGTCCCCTCTCCCCTACATGTTTTTTTTTTTTTTTTTTGACATAGAGTCCTGTTTAATTGTCCAGTCTGGCATACAACTTGTGATTCTCCTGCTTCAAGTCTTCCTGATTGCTGGGATTATGGTCATGCATCATTGCATCCAGCTCTTGGGATTCTTTTATTCTTTTTAAATAATCCATATTTCGTATTAAATCATGCAAATGTATTCATTGCAGCATGTGGAAGATGGAAGTTGTGTGAAACAGTGTATTTTAGTTACAAAAGTTAGCATTTTTGTTTTCTTGAAGCTTTGCTTATACTTCAAATTGACACTAGGTGTCACTAACACATTGATCTAAGAAAAGTTGCAGCTGTTCTTGAAAGGAAATATTTGCCCTAAAGCTTTTAGTGTAGCTTTCACACGCTGAAAGCTTTAGAACAAACATACCAGGGCATATTTGAGGTAAATACCAATTAGTATATTATTTATTAGAAGTTTGGTGCCAATAGACCTTGCCATGTTAAGGAAGCAATTTTTATATGCTTCATTTGGGAATAATATAAACTTAGTGATTTGAGTACACTGGTAAGCATAGAATGTTTGGACCACAATCAAAATGTTGCTTTTGTTGAGAACAGGGACTTATTTTGGTTCCATTCTCTTACTGGAAAAATAGTAGTAGATGGCTTGTTAATTATTTGCAGTGGAAATACTAGGTGTTACGGAGTGAAAAAAAAAAAAAAGAAGAAATGAAGAGAATATTGATTTAACTTCTGGAATACACCCATATTAGTAGACAGATATATTTTCCCTGTGTATATTTCTAATATATCATTTAGAGAAGTCTTACATCTGAAATTTAATTTTCCATTGAGTTCTAATAATGTAATAGTGGCATTATATGACTTTAGTTGATTTGATATAGGCAGTGGATACTATGTGAGTTCAAAATTTATTCTAATGAGACTCCTTGTTGGTTTTGATCTTTTTGACATTTTTTTTTACCCTAAAACAATATATTATTTGGATACAGGCTGAATTATGAATCTGTGGAAGGTAATTTTTAATTTTTTTCTCAGTTTTATTGACCATCTGTATATTAAAGTGTGCATATTGTAAGCATATAGATTTAATTCTTATATATATATATATATATATATATATATATATATCTTTCAGCTGTCACCTGATTTAAGATACAGAATGCTTCTCTCACCTGAGAAGAATCCCTCATCACTTCTCTGTCAACACTGTCCTCTTTGTACCCCCAAGTAACCACTATTCTAATTTCTGTCACCAGAGATAATTTTTTTCTATTGTACTTGATTAAAGAAAGTGATTATAGATAAGACAGTATGTTTTCTTTTGTCTGACTTGTCTCTTAACATTGTGATGGTGGGATTTTTTTCCATGTTTTACGGGTAGTACTTATTTGTTCTTTTTATGTATACTATCTTATGAAAATGAATGCAGAATGTTTCATAAAATTCTTTACATGACTGGAAGACATTTTGTTTCCAGTTTTATAGTATAAAAATTCAATAAAGCTTATGTTGAGTATTCTTTAGGATTTTCTTCTTCTAAGCTCTTCCTCTTCCTTTTTTGCTTGGTATTGGAGATTGAACCCAGGGGCACTTTACCACTAAGCTATATCCCTACCCCTTTGTAGTTTTTGAGTCAGGGCCTGGCTAAATTGGCCGAGGCTGGCCTCAAACTGATCCTCCTGCCTCAGCCTTTTGAGTCGCTGGGATTACAGGAGTGTGCCACTGCACTCAGAAATTGAATATTTTTGTATGGTGTTTTTAGAGACATATGTTATTCATTTCTTTTGGGTATTGACCTAGTATTCAACTTGCCATGTAATGGGGTAGGTATATGTTTAACTTTGGTAGACACTTATAAACTGTTTTCCAAAGTGGTTTTTAACAACTTTGTATTCCTATCACAGTGCGTAAAAGTTCTAATTGCTCCACATTCTCATCAGTAGTTATTATTTTCGGTTTTTAAAAATTTTTAGCCATTTTGGTGTTGGTATCTTATTATGGGGCTTTAAAAATGATTTTTGTTTTGCAGTAATTTCAAATTTTATAATTATTACAAGGAATTCCTATTATCCTTTATGCAGATTTACCAGATATAGATGTTTTGTTCCACTTGCTTTTATCATTCTCTCAAGATTGTGTGTGTGTGTGTGTGTGTGTGTGTGTGTGTGTGTTGCTAGGAATTGAACCCAGGGTTTTTGTGCATGCTAGGCAAGTACTTTATCACAGAGCTATACCTCAGTCCTGTGCATATTTCTTTTCTGAACCATTTGTAAGTTGAAGAAATTATGTCCCCTTTTCACAAATAATAACCATAACACTAAAACCGGGACATTTAATTTGATATAATAATAGTATGGAATCCACTATCCATATTCAAATTTTATCATTATTCAACTAGTTTCCTTTACAGCTATTGTGATACTTTCACAATGTTGTCTTTCTTTTTTATTTTTCATCCCAGGGGTTGAACAGAGGGGTGCTTAACCACTGATCCACATCCCCAGCCTTTTAAAAAATTATTTATTTATTTATTTTAAAATTTATTTTGAGACAGGGTCTTGCTAAGTTGCTAGGGCTCTGCTAAATTGCTAAGAATTTCTTTGAACGTGCAAACCTTCCGAGTGGTACAGGCATGTACCACTGAGCCTGGCCATAATGTTGTTTTTTGATGGAAGGAATCTAGTTCAGATAATTCACTCGTGTGTGTGTGTGTGTGTGTGTGTGTGTGTGTGTGTTACTATGGGATTTACCAGGGATGCTGTACTGAGTTATATCCCCAGCCCTTTTAATTTTTATTTTAAGACAGGTTTTTGCTAGGTTGCCAGGCTGGCCTGCAACTTGAGATTCTCTTGTTTCAGCCTCAAAAGTTGTTGGAATTACAGATGTGTGGCACTGCTCCGAGCCAGATAAGTTAGTCTTTGTTGTTGTTAGTAGTCTTTGTATCTTTCTTTACTCTAAGGTCATAAAAATTATCCTGTTTTTGTTTAGAGTTTTTTTTTTTTTTTTAACCTTTAGGTTAAAGATCAATTTAAAATAATTCCCCCCCTCATGGTTCTAGGGATTGAAACACCAGGGCCCCTGTGCATGCTAGCAAGGGCTCTACCACTAGGCTACATCCCCAGCCTTTTTAAATTTGAGACAAGGTTTTGCTAAATTGCCCTTGAATTTATGATCCTTCTGCCTCAGTCTGGGATTAGAAGTGTGCATCACTGAGCCCATCTGAAAGGGGTTAATATTTTACACAGGGAATTGTCTGAAAAAATAAGGCATAAGGTATGCAAATGAAAGTCATTTATGTTTGTGATTCAACATTGCCACTATTAATGTTTTTGACTAGATGATTCTTTTGTGTGGAAGGGTCTTGTACATTGAAGGGTATGTTTGCAGCATCAGTAGCCTCTATGTACTATATAAAAGATATAGCCCACAAGTGTGATAATCAAAATTGTCTCCAGACATTGCCATGTGTCCCCTGGTTGTTACCTCCCTAGGATGAGCAGTATTGCTGTAGAGAAAAATATGATGGAAACTGCTGACTCAGATATCTGTATTGGGATCTAGATAAACATAAAATTTAATGGGAAAATTACTTATGGGTAGATAAGAAAATCAGGAATTGACTATGTATAGGGGTATATGTATATCAGTAAGAAATGTTTTAATGTAGAATTGAAGTATCTTTGTTATTTCTATATATTAAAGTGAAAGTTTTTCTATTATAAACCCATCTTTTGCTCAATATATCTTTCAAATTGATTGTCAATAATCATTTGGCTTATTCTGATAAAAAAGGAGTATTAAGAAATGCCATTTTTTTTAAAGTTTTATAGTTATATGTAGTGGTTGGTTTCATCTTGACATGCACGGATGAGGTGCTTTTTAGTTTATACAATATTTCATTATATGCAATACTACAATTTAGTTAACATTTAAAAAAATTTTTTTAGTTGTAGTTGGACACAGTATCTTTATTTATTATTTATGTGGTACTGAGGATTGAACCCAGTGCCTCACATGTGCGAGGCAGGCTCTGTACCCCTGAGCTACAGTCCCAGCCCACTTATGATCAATTTTTAAAAACTAGAATTCAAATCTATTTCATTTATTTATTTTTATACTTTCATTTCATTTATTTATTTCTGTGTGGTGCTGAGAATTGAACCCAGTGCCTCACACATGCCAGGCAAGTGCTTTGTCACTGAGCCACAACCACAGCCCCTTATTTATTTATTTATTTATTTTTTAAAGAGAGAGTGAGAGAGAGAGAGAGAGAGAGAGAGAGAGAGAGAGAGAGAGAGAGAGAGAATTTTTTTTTTTTAATATTTATTTCTTAGTTCTCGGCGGACACAACATCCTTGTTGGTATGTGGTGCTGAGGATCGAACCCGGGCCGCACGCATGCAAGAGGAGCGAGCTACCGCCTGAGCCACATTCCCAGACCCACAGCCCCTTATTTATGATCATTATCTTTTTAAAAAGAAAAATACAGCTGGGTGCGGTGGTGCACACCTGTAATCCATGGCTTGGGAGGCTGAGGCAGGAGAATCATGAGATCAATGCCAGTCTCAGCAACAGCAAGGCGCTAAGCAATCCAGTGAGACCCTGTCTCTAAATAAAATATGAATTAGGGCTGGGGATGGAGCTCAGTGGTCAAGTGCCCCTGAGTTCAATCCCTAGGACCAAAACAACAACAACAACAACAACAAAAGAATAATATAAGCAGGGCATGGTGGCCTGTGCCTATAATCCCATGGGAATCTGAGGCAGGAGGATCTTAACTTCCAGGACAGTCTGGACAACATAGACCCTGTCTCAAAAAGCAAACAACAACAACAAAAAAAAATGTACAAATAAAATGTATACATTTGATGATTTTTTTTCCTTGTGTGTGTATATGTGTGTTAATGTAAGAATGTGTGCCTGTATGTATATTCATACAAGTAAATGAAACCACCACTGGGAAGAAAGCATAAGGACATTTTTTATATTCATGGAGTTTCCCAGTGAGTATTCCTTCTCTGTGCCCCCCAGGTTAAGATAATCACTATTCTCTCCACAGATTAGTTTGCACGTGTTAAACTTTAAATTGATGCACACAGCGGGTAATCTTTTGTGTCTGACTTCTTTTGGTCAGTGTCTATTTTAGATTCATCCTACTCAAGACATAATAAAATGATGGATTAAAGGCAATCCATTTTGTATGTGTGAGTGATTATGAAGTGTTTATGACAGCTGCTAGGCCAACACTCTTTATAATGGTGTTACATTGACTTCTGAACACCTTTAAGTCTGCCTCCAGGCATGTGTGTCAGTGTAGTCTGAGTTGTGTTACATTAACATCTACCCAAAGTTAGATCTTTTGACTACAGAAGTGTTAGTTGCAAATGGGAGATACCATTAGAGCAGCTTCAAAGAAATGGAATGATATTTGGATTGGTGCGTGCTGGCTGAGGTTTTGAAGTGTAATGTCTAAATCAGCGTCCCATAACTGAAGGAATGTGTGAGTTCCAAATGCTTTTCTTTGATCTTCCCTTAGAAAATCAGACTGAAGGAGAAGGTCATAGTCTCCTTAAGATACTTGTATGTGTGCAAAAATTTGGAAGTATGAAAACAGGATCACAAGTTCCATTCATTATTTGTGTTCTGTGGTTTTCATATTGTTCTTGAAATTCACTTCAGGTTTTCTTTTTGTATTTAGTGTCAAGACCAAAATACAGACTGCTTTATAAGTCTCCTTTATGTGGTTAGCAAGTATCTGTCCTATAAGTTGTTAGTCCTCACAAATATGCATTTCAGGTGGTTTTTTTTGGTTCACTTTTTTTTCTTCCTTAATGGTATACATAATAGGTTACAGAGATGCTTGACACTCTGACATTAATTGAATCATTTGTGGTCAGGAAGTAAAAAATAAAACAAAAATCTTATTCTCCTCTTCCCCCTGAATTTCAGAGCTTCCTAAAGGACTGCTCTTTACCACTAGGAAGAATTCTTCCAACAGTGCTCTCTTAAGTTTTTGAAAGTGTTGCATTAAAGCTGTAACACATAAAACACTGATAGTGACATGTTAGAGAAAAAAAAAAACTGCCTAAGAATTACTTTGAATACAGTATATCAGTAGGAAATTCTGAGGCATTTTGAGGCTGGACAGTTTTTGGCAGTTTTTTTTTTTTTTTTTTTGTTGTTTGTTTGTTTGTTTCCTTATCTATATGAAAATATGGTCATCTCTCATGGGGGATTGGTTTTAAGACCTTCCCTACTCCACATGTCCTAAAATCTGTTATGAAATTAAAAATACTGGGGAATGAATTAGAGCAAATTATATTACATGCTTGCATAATAATGTCAGAATGAATCCTAATATTATGTATAATTTAAAGGAACTAATAAAAATAAATGAAAATAAAATGTAGTATTCTCCTATAACCTACAGATATCATCATATATACTTTATATCATATCTAGATTATTTATAATACCTAATACAATGTAAATGCTTTGTAAATAGTTACTATACTTATTGTTTATGGAATAATGAAAGGAAAAAAAGACCACATCTGTAGTACATTTGTAATTCTTTTCCCAGAATATTTTTGATATCCAGTTGAGAATGAAGAGATGTGGAACTGTATATCATCAAATAGTTCTTCCAGGATGATTCGGGGAGAGACCGTCAGTTCCTAATATAGTTTTCTTTGTAGTTATAATGGCCACTTAGGTAGCTGGGTAAAGTCTCTTTATTGCTTCTTACCTGAGTTCCTTAGTATAAGATAGTACCTGCCATGACTTACCCCATTCCTCTTTACATTTTCTGCATTTCTCCCACTATTAAGAAGAAAATAATTGTTACTTTTTAAGTTGGAAACAGTAATGCAACAATCTTTTTAAGCAGCATTGTTCAGGTATTGTTTCTGTATTGTAAAATAGTTAGAAAATTGATAATGATGTGTTGTATATTTGAAAAGGTTGCTGAGGTCCTTTTATTGTTTTAGGAACTGAATTCTTTATAAGATCTTATTACCTTTCCTTCCTCTCATTTTTATTTTTCTTTCATCTTTCCCCCCTTTTGTTGCTATTAGGAAAGATTAACTTCAATTTTTAAAATTTTGAAGTTTTCAGGAATATTTTCTGTATATATTTAAATTTGTAGTCTTTATTGTTTTTTGAGTAGTTTTAGGTTTACAGAAAAATTAAGGTGAAAGTAGAGTCCCTGCATATCCCTGCAGCAGACCCACTTCTTGCATTTGTATGATACATTTGTTACAATAGAGTCAATATTGATATGTTATTAACTAAAACTCTTAGATTATCTTTTTTCCCCTAATAAAACCTTTGTAGTTATGTTATTTTTTAAAAACATTTTTTTTAGTTGTAGATGGACACAATATCTTTGTTTTTTATTTATTTAGTTTTAATGTGGTGCTGAGGACTGAACCTAGTGCCTCATGTACGCGAGGCAAGTGCTCAACCACTGATATACAACCCTAGCCCAATTGTGTTATTTTAAGTTTAAAACTAATGACACAATCTTCATTTTCAAGAACTTCTGTTGTGTCTCTGTGGTTAGTATATATGAAATAATGAGAAAAGATTGATAATTGCATTTGTATATTTAAATAGGCTATTTTTAGATCAGTGGTGGTAAAGAAAACATTTAAAAACGTTTTAGAAGCCAGATGTGGTGCATGCCTGTAATCCCTGTAGCTCAGGAAGCTGAGGCAGGATAATCGCATATTTGAGGCCAGCTTCAGCAATTTAGCAAGGCCCAAGCAACTTAGTGAGACCCTGTCTCAAATTAAACAATAAAAAGGGCTGGGGATATAACTCAGTAACAGAGTGCCCCTGGGTTCAATCCCCAGTACCAAAAGCAAAACAAAAAAAAAAAAATTCAAACTTTTCTTTTTTTGGGGGGGGGGGCGGTACTGGGGATTGAACCTAGGGGTGTTCTACCACAGATCTACATCTCTAGCCCTTTAAAAAATTTTATTTCATTATAAGACAGGGTTTGCTAAGTTACCAAGTTGACTTTGAACTTGTAGTCCTCCTGCCTCAGCTCCTGGGTAATTGTGATTACAGGCATATATCACCATGCCTAGCAACTGTTAGAATTACTGTTGTTGTTGATGTGGGGATATTTGTAATGATGATCTGGTGTGTTGTATGCCACACCCAATGATTTAGGAAAGAAGAATAAAACTTCCAGTATCTCAGATGTTGGTTGCTTTTTCTTTCCAATGCTTCCCCATGTAAATTTAGAGTCATTACTTATCCAGGGGACTTTGACATGAATGTTATTTTTGACTGAAAGGCAAAATATGCTTAAAATAAACCTGAAGAACTATTTATTTTCCTGTGGTTTTCTTTGTCTGGGGGGCCCATTTAAAAAAATCAGATTGTTTCTCTTTTTTTTTTTATTGATTGTTCAAAACATTACAGAGCTCATGATATATCATCTTTCATACATTTGACTCAATTGGGTTTTGAACTCCCCTTTTTACCCCAAGTACAGATTGCAGAATCACATCTGTTACATACTCACATTTTTACATGATGGCATATTAGTGACTGTTGTATTCTGCTACCTTTCCTATCCCCTACTATCCCCCCTCCCCTCCCCTCCCCTCCCCTCCCCTCCCATCTTCCCTCTCTACCTCCTCTGCTGTTGTTCAATTCTCTCCCTTTTTTTCCCCAGATTGTTTCTCTTTATTGTTGAGTTTTAAGAGTTCTTTGTATAATATACTTTCAAATATATATATATTTTTTAAATTTTTTAATTAGTTGTTGATAGACCTTTATTTATTTATTTATTTTTATGTGGTGCTGAGAATCGAATCCACTGCCTAGTACATGCTAGGCAAGCGCTCTGTCACTGAGCCACAACCCTAGCCCCTTTTTGTATATTTTGAATAACAGATTTCATCAGATGTATCTTTTGCAAATATTTTATCTTAATCTATGGTTTGTCTTTTTTTTTTTCCCCTTTAATTTCCCCCCCCTCAATTTTTTGCTGTGCTGGACATGCTAGGCAAGCACTCTACCTCTGAACTACATCCCCAGCCCTATTTTGTATTTTATTTAGAGATAGGGTCTCATTGAGTTGCTTAGCACCTTACTTTTTGCTGAGGCTGCCTTGGAACTTTCAATTCTCCTGCCTCAGCCTCCTGAGCTGCTGGGATTACAGGCATGCGACACCATGCCCGGCTTTGACATTTTTGTCTTTTGTAGTGCAAAAGTTTTTAATTTCAATCAATCTTAAATCAATCTTAATCCTACCCTTATCAGTTTTTTTTAATTAAATGTATGTTTTTTTTTTGCCATGTTTTCTAGGAGGTTTTTGGTTTCTCTGTTTTAAATTTATATCTGTTATACATTTTGAGGACTTTTTTGTGAAGGGCGTGTGATCTGTGTCTGCATTCATTTTTATTGTATGTGGATGTCTAGTTCTTCCAGCTTCATTTGTTGAAAAGACAATCTTTATTGTAGTGTGTGTGTGTGTGTGTGTGTGTGTGTGTGTGTGTGTGTTGGAGTACTGGGAATTGAACTGTATCACTGAGCTACATCCCTAGCCTGTTTTCTTTAATTTTATTTTGAGATAGGGCCTCATTAGGTTGCCAAGGGTACCTCAGATTTGAAGTACTCTTGCCTCACCCTCCTGAGTCTCTGGGATTACTCTGTGCATCTCTGTGCATCTCTGTGCTCAGTAGCCTGTAGTTTTTTTGTTGAAGATCAGTTGACTGCATGTGAGTTTATTTGTGGGCTCTCTGTTCCATTGATCTGTTCCTCTCTTTTTTTCACCAATAACATACTGCACTGATCAGCTTTATACTATTTCTTAAGGTTGGGTAGTGTCAGTCCTCTGATGTTCCTCTCTTTCTATATTGAGTTGGCTGTTCTGGGTCTTTTAACTCTCTGTGTGAACCTTACTTGTATTATTATTAATATTATTTATTGTGGTACTGGGGACTGAACCCAGGAGTGTTTTTACCTCTGAGCTACAATTTCAGCTAATTATATTTTTTATTTTGAGTCAGGGTGACCTCCCAAGAGGCTGGGATTTCGGGTATGTTCCAGTGCACCTGGCTCCATGTAAACTTTATTTATTTATTTATTTTTGTTACTGGGAATTGAACCTAGAAGCTCTCATCCTCAGTTGTTTTTTTTATTTTTTATTTCAGGACAGGGTCTTCCTAAATTACTGAGATTAACCTTGAATTTTCGATCTTCCTACCTCAGCCTCCCCAGTTGCTGGGATTACAGGCATGTGCCATCAAGCCCAGTTGACATATAAACTTTAGAATAGTGTGTCAGGATCCAAAAGATGACCTGCTTGGATTTTGATTTGAATTGTGCTGAATTTGTAGATCAAGTTAGAAATGGTATCCTGACATTGTTGAGTCCATGTATGAACATGGAATCTCTCTTCATTTATTTAGCTTTTAATTTATTAAAAAAAATTTTTTTTAAATCTGAGGTGGAATCTTGCTGTTTTTCCAAAACTGGTCTTAATTGTGAACTCAAGTGATTCTTCCACTTATCCTCCTAAGTATTTGGTATTATAGACATGTGCCACTATGCCTGGTTTATTTTGTTATTTGGTTCCCTTTTTTTTTTTTTAACTACATTTGATATTAATCAAAAAGCCAGAAAGTGATGCTGTGTTTTTTGCTTTGATATGTTTTGTCAGTTTTGTAGTTTTCCTCATATAGATCTTATATATATTTTATTGGATTTATACTTAAATTTCATTTTGGGATGCTAATATGTTAAGTAATGTATTTTTAATTTCTCATTTTATTCGTTCATTCCATTTTTTGAAATTCATCATTGTTTGCATCTTAACCTTGTACCCTGCAACCTTGCTGTAGTTTCTGGAATTTTTCATTGATTCTTTTGGATTTTATACATTAATGATTATGTCACCTGTGAACTAAGACAGTTTTCTTTTCCACAGTTTTGTGTACATTTTACAGGGTGAGTATCCCTCATTTAAAATGCCCAGCAATGGATGTATTTTTGATTTTGAATTTTTTTGGATTTGGGGAAATTTGCATATACATAATAAAATGTCTTGAGGGATGGCACCTATAACTAAACACAGAATTCATTTATGTTTCATACACACATAGACTGAAGGTGCTCTCAGGTAATATTTAAAATAATTTTCTGTATGAACAAATTTTGTGTACATTGAATCATCAGCCTGATGTCATTTTGAATCTCAGAAATTTTCAGATTTTGGAGCTTTCTGGATTTTTAAATTAAAGATTATATATGTATTTAAAAATTTTTAGATATAAGGTATATAAATGAATTAAAACCATGTATATGGTGTTAAAAATTTGTATGTGTTTTAATTAAATTGAGGAAGTTCTGTTCTATTTTTAGTTTACTGAGGAATTTTTTTTTATTCATGAATGTATTTGGATTTTGTTACATGCTTTTTTTTTTGCATTATTAATCTGAGCATATGATTTTTCCTCTTCAACTTGTTAATGTGATTGTATTGTATTCGGTGATTTTCTTTCTTTCTTTCTTTGTTTTTTTTTTTTTTTTTTGAATGTAGAACCAGCTTTGCATAGCTAGTATCAATCTCACTCGTTCATGGTGTATCATTTTTATAATAATACATTGTTGGATTTTATTTGCTACTCCTTTGTTGAGAACTATGTTCATGAGAGTCTGTAGTTTTCTTTTAATGAATGTCTTTTTTGTGGCTTTGGTATTAGGGTAATGGAGGCCTCATAAATGATTAGAAGTATTCTTGCTGACTTTTTTTTCTGGGAGAGATTTTAGAGAATTGTTTCCTTAAATATTTTTTTGTAGAACTCACCAGTGAACTATCTGGGTCTGCTGCTTTCTGTTTGGGAAGTTATTGTCTGTTTCTTCTTGTGTGAGTTTAGCAGATTGTCTTTTAAGGAATTAATCCATTTCATCTAGGTTATCAAATGTGGGTGTAAATTTGTTCATTATTCTTTTCCCATTCACGGGATCTGTAGTGATCTTTTCTTCTTTAATTTCTGTTATTAGTAATTGGTGTTGTCTTTCTTTCTCATTCTTAAACTGGCTAGAGTCTTAATGATTTTTATTGATATTTTTCAGAGAATCAACTTTTGATTTCATTGATTTTTCTCTTGATTTCCTATTTTCAATTTTATTGATTTCTGTTCTAATTTCTGTTTATTTGCTTCTGTTTACTTTGAGTTCAGTTTGCTTTTTATTTCCTCATTTCATAAGGTAGAAACTTAGATTTAAAAATTTTGGTTATTTCTTCTTTTTGAAATATATGTAATTAGTACTATAGATTTCCTTGTATTCACTTATTCTTGCAGTGTATCTGACAAATTTTGATTAAGTTGATTTCTTTTCTTGTTTTTTTTTTTTTTTGGGGGGGTGACAGGAATTGAACCTAGGAGTGCTTAACTACTGAGTCCATATTCAGCATTTTATATTTTATTTAGAGACAGGGTCTCACTAAATTGCCAGGGCCTTGCTAAGTTGTTGAGGCTGTCTTTGAACTCATGATCCTCCTGCCTCAGCCTCCTGAGCTGCTGTGATTACAGGCATGTGCCACTGTGCCTGGCAAATTGAATTTTTAATTAAGATATTTTAAGACTTCTCTGGAGCTTTCTTCTTCAACCTACCTGTTTATTTACAATTGTGTTGTTTAAACTCTCAAGTATTTGTTATTTTCCAGCTATTGCCCTGTTATTGATTTGTAGTTTAATTCCACTGTGATATAAACATAGGTATTGTATGATTTCTGTTCTTTTTTTAAAATATTTTTTTTAGTTGTCAGTGGACTTTATTTCATTTTTTTATATGTGGTGCTGAGAATCGAACCCAGTACCTCACACAGGCTAGGCAAGTATTCTACCACTGAGCCACAACCCTAGCCTATGATTTCTGTTTTTTTAAGTTTGTTTAGATGTGTTTTTGTCCAGAAGATGAACAACTGCATTAACAAAATTTAGAGATGTGTTGCCATAACCCAATCATTGTAACTTAGCTTGAGAGGAGGATTGATTACTATTATATTTGGAATTTGAATAGGTACAGAGAACTCTACCTTCTTCCAGAACTGCTGAACTGTATCCTTGAATCTCATTCATATCGTGTACTCTCCTATCTACTGGGTAGATAGGGTCTTTCTGGCAAAAGTCATCTGCCATCTGCCTTATAGAGGTTCATTGTGATATATTGTTTGTTTATATATTTAGTTTGAGGCAGTAGTACATATCCAGGGGAGAACGCTTTATGTTTTTCATTCACCATGCATAATAGATAGATTTAAATGTGTTAATTTTATATATCCACCAGAATGGTTGAAACTAACTTTATGCTAGGATATGGGGCAGATAGAACCCTTATACATTGCTAGTGGAAGTATAAATTGGTATAATCACTTTGGAAAACAGTTTTGTTAAGATCTACAAAATCTGTACTTATGTTACCCTAGATCCTTACATAGAAGCAAATATACTACTATCTACTCCAAAAATACTGTTCACCAAAAACCATCTGCAAGAATATTTATAGTAATATTTTGGTGATGTTATTTTCAGAATGGTAAATAAGGATTCTTACATATAACTATAAAATAGACAAGTGGCCTAGATCTTATTTAACTTATTCATTAATTAATAAATGAAGTGGGAAATTGTTACAAGTAATTCAAAGGAGAAGGTGAAAAATAAATGTAGGCAACCATAGGCACATTAAAATGAACTTGCTGATAAATACAAACCTCCTTAATATCCTGTTGGCACTAAAATATACTGGTTGGACTGGGAACATAGTTCAGCATTGGGTATTTACCCAGCAAACCCAGAGTTAGATCATGTACTTTTCCTAGCTGAGTTTGATTCCCAGCACCACCCAAAACAAACAAACAAAACAAAAACAAAATTAAACAAAGCAAAACAGAACAAAACAAAACCCCAAACCCTACTGCTTTAAATCATGTTTTCTGCAGGGGGAATTTAATTGTATTTTCTTTTTTTTTTTTTTTTTTTTTTTTAAAGAGAGAGTGAGAGAGGAGAGGGAGAGAGAGAGAGAGAGAATTTTTATTATTTATTTTTTAGTTCTCGGCGGACACAACATCCTTGTTGGTATGTGGTGCTGAGGATCGAACCCGGGCCGCACGCATGCCAGGCGAGCGCGCTACCGCTTGAGCCACATCCCCAGCCCTGTATTTTCAATTGACAAAATTAATTTTCATTTCTGTATTCAAGAATTAATTTTATTTCTATCAGTTTTCTGTAAGTCAGAGTATCTTAAGATAGCCCACTCAAAGAAAAGATGAGGATCCCTGTGGTACCAGAAAAACTCACTGGGCTGAAGAACTATTGGAAATCTATTGAAAGAACACACGGCAATCTTTTTCTTATTTCAAAATCTTTTACAATTTTTCTTGGCATATTAAGAGCCTCAAACTAGAAACAACCCAGAGATCTAACAATAGTAGAGTGGATGAAATTATAGTAATTTTATACAATGGAATTCTATATAGCAACAGAAAACAAAAATCAGAAAACTACAATCACATACAACAACTAATTAATTTCTTAAGCATAGTAATGTGTAAAAGAAGCCACTGCAAGAGTATATACTGTGTGATCTCATTTACACTATGTTCAACAAGTAAAACTTATGTAAAGTACTAGAAGTCAGGCTTGTGGTTAGTTATCCTTAAAATGGGATTATGACTGGGAAGGGATGTACCAGGACCTTTTGAGTTTCCCTAATGTGCATTAATATTGAACATTCATTAAGCTGTACATATAACTCATTTTGTACTTTTTTTGTTGTTGTTGGGGGGCTTTGGGAATTGAGACCAGAGGTGTTATACCACTGAGCTATATCCCCAACTGTTTTAAAATTTATTTTATTTTTTGGTACTGGGGATTGAACCCAGGAGTGCTTAACCATTGAGCATATCCCCATCCCTTTTGATTTTTTGAGACAGGGTCTTGCTAAATAGCTTACGGTCATCCTCAGTTGCTGAGGTTGGGTTAGAGCTTGAAACTCTTCTGTCTCAGCTCTGGAGTCTCTGGGATTGTAGGTGTGCAGACTGGGTCTGGGTGATTTGTACATTTTTAAGTGTTTATTATCTTTCAGTAATGTTTGCTAAAAATCATTTGCTGACCATAGTCCTCCATTTTACCAGTGTAGGGGATGATGGGGGTGTGAATATATACTATTGTCCTAATTCCATGGTGTTCTAAATTATTATTTTTATTATCCTTGGTATTTGATTGAATTTTCCATTTGGCAGCCAGTTGAACATCAGGATTTAAGAAACAAGTTTGGTTCTGAGGGATGGGTGACCTTTGTTTGCTTTCAGACTTCAGTATGAGTACTTACAGCTCTCCCAGCACTTTTATAACCTTTTCTGTATGTGTATTTTGTCTCCGCTGTTGTAATTTCCTTTTACGTTAGATTGAGTTGTGATCACGATTCTGAGCTTGTATTCCCCCACCCCTTTTTTAGTTTGGTATGTAATTTGCATATTTTCACCATGCGAAAGCTATTTTCTATGGTTGGAAAAGATTTTTTTCCTACAGTGTGAACAAATCATTCTTTGTTCTCGTTATTGTGCCTCCAAGCTGGTACGTCCGGTTTATGCCCCAAACAACAAAAGTCTGTCATCAGAAATTAAAATACCAGTAAGAACAAAGGCAGAGACCATGAGGAGCACTTAGGGAGGTTTCCTCCCTGTTTGCTCCTCTCCCCATGTTACCACAGATGCCAAGAAGCTGGAACACTGCTCGGTACACTCCTTCCTTGTAGTTCTGCTCTTGTATTTATTGTTATCATTGGTTTAAAAGTGAACTTACAGTTCTGTGTGATTCTTTTCAGGACTTATAAAATCCTCATCCGTGAAATTCTTGCCATTTTCAATGAGCTCTTTTTAAGAAACCTTAAAGTCATGTTTGACAGCCTTTTTAGAAAATGTTTTGACACTTGTTTATTTGAAAGCAAAATTACCAGTGAACATGCTGTGTAAAATTATTAGAGGCAATTTAGAATGGTAGCTAAAGCAGAGTTTGTAAGGATGTATACGTCCTCCGTGTGCCCTTTCCAAAATGTGCACATCCTGTCTTTGGTAGCATGAGATTTATTCTGAAATGATATTTTAAAATAGATTTTTCACATATTATTCAGAGAATTCTCTTCTGGGAAAGTTTACATTTGTGCCTCATAGAATAGTTTAGAACTAAGCTTCTAATTTCAGTATGTTGTATAATCATGGTTTTATTATATTAACAAATATCTATAAATGTGACACAATGCTTCCTCCCCTCCTCCCTTTTCCTGTTATACTTAAACAAAGATTGTAGGACCTTAATTTAGAGGTAATGAAACATGGACAATGAATGTGGGGATGCATTTTATAATCAATCTTAATGCTGTTTTTCTTCTCACCTGTTGCTGTTTGTATAAAGAGGGATTTAGAATAGGGCTTTTAGGCTTTTAGATTTGTTTTGAAAGTTGTTTTGCTGAAGAACATAGTGTGTTCCAATTTCAAACATTTTTTTGTGCCAGAGTAAGTTTGTATTAAATTCAGTGGTACAAAAGTTATGAATATGCCAAGGCTGATTTTAAATTATTTTTATTATATTTGAGTATAGATGCTCACTTAAATATGATTATACTTTCTTAACATTAGGTTTTGTTTGAACTAAAAGCTAAATGCCAGACCTGTGGCACATGGAAATAATAGTACAGAACAGTCGATGTTATGTTAGAATATTGTAATTCCTTATAGGTATAAAACTTGTGAGAAGTGTTTTTCATTATTCTGAAATTACAATTTAAATGTAAGTTATACAGTATTATTTTAAAAGGTGTTTTTCATGTTTCTTCCTAATAGAAATAGTATGTATATTGGAGAAGACTGTTACTTATTTCTTTCCCTACAAACATTTTATTTTCAAAATATAAATGATTTGTTGCCATTCTTTTCATTCTTTGCCTATTGTTAAAATTTCAAGAGTGACACATGTGGAAGTAGGCAAAACTCATCTGTAATATAATCAGAGTACATTATGCTTCACCATTTAGTGTATGTATGCTTAAAAATTAGATTATAACTTTAGGTTTCAGAGAATATGCATTTACTGCATTGGGTGGAAAATGGAATGAAGGTGTTTTCTGTATTTTTTATTCTGTTCAATATGCATAAAATGTAGACTTAAGAACTACAGTAGATGCTGGCAATGGTTTTCTTTTCTTTTTATGAAAATGAAAGGTCACAAAGGATTCATGAAGAAGCTATGTTCTAGATTACTATGTTGATTGCATTTATGTGTTTGGTGATAGGTGGTGCTGTTGCTGCACAGTTGATCCTACCAATCCTCACATTTTCTGTATCCAAAGTACTATAGAAGGATTTGTTGTTGTGGCAATAAATATTTATAGGCAGCAAAACTATTTATAGTTTGTAGTTCTTAAATTCATGTAGAAGAGGTGGAAATGTAAAAAAGTATTTATGTCTAAAAGGTACCTCTACAGGTATACAGTTTAATACTGGAAGTCTTGTAATCCTCTTATAATATATATATTTTTAATATTTTTTTTTCTAGTACTGGGGATAGAAGAGAGGGCCTTACACATGCTAGGCAAGCACTCTACCACTAAGCTTCATTCTCAGCCCTTTATTTTAGACAGAGTTTTGCTAAGTTGCTGAAGTTAGCCTTGAACTTGGAATCCTCTTGCATCATTCCCCCAAGTAGCTGGGATTATAGACATGTACTACTGTGCCTGACTCTATTTTTTTTTTGTTTTTGTTTTTTGGTACCAGAGATTGAACTCAGGGTCTCTTAACCACTGAGCCACATTCCCAGGTGTTTTTATATTTTATTTAGAGACAGGGTCTCACTAAATTGCTTAGGGCCTCACTTCTATTTTTGATATTTTAAACTAGTTGTTGGGCAGTCCTATTAAAAATATCAGTAGGTAATTCTTTTGATGGCTTTGTGTCTTCATTACATTTGTTATAAATTCTTGGTTATGTAGAACTAGTTTTATAATTCATGCCATTTTCTTTGATATTACATATTCCATTAAACACTAAACAATTATGAAAATATATTGAGAAGTACATTATCACAGTAAGTCTGGAAAGTAGTTCTTCACTAATGCTAATTTAATCTGCTCAACTTGTCAGTCTGCAGTCGAAAAGCTGTACCTCTTTACCCTTGAATTAATGGAATGTTGTACTTTATATATCTGAGGAATAAATCTGATATCTCTCAATATGGATATTTGTATGGTGATTGGTTTTTGTGTACAATAAAAACAATGACAAGTTGGTTTATATGACTCTTTTATTCATAGCATATTGAAATTAAAAGTATCTTGGAGATATTTTCAGCAGCTTTTCATTCTTATTTTTTAATTGCAAAAGAATATAGGCTTATAGAATTAAATAATTTACTCATAGTAACAGAAAGAAGTCCCAGAAGCATAGCTAGTTCAAGTAACTGGTGAAAATTGCTACAATATTTAAGTGGAGCTTTTCAGAATAGTATCATAGTTGCTTTGCTCTGAAATGGAAAGCTCTGGAGTAGGAACAGAACAGATTTCTAATATTTTAATAAGATAAAAATTGTGGACTTCGAGTACAGACCTTTTTTCCAGTTCATAATATCATGTTTTTCTAGAAATGCTTATGATAATTTTAAATATGAGTTTACTTAATGTGTATGACCAGCCTAAAATAGGTGTGGGTGTATGTGTGTATGTGTGTATATTTCAGGCAAATCATACTAAAATTTAGGAAATCTTGCTTTCATCCAATAATGTGACCTACATTTTAACTTACTGATTTTTTTCCTATCTTCTCTTATGCAGATTAGTGGGGAAGCACAGGAGCTCTTCTCTGTTCGACATGGCCCAATTCGAGCAGCTAGAATCTTGCCTGCTCCACAGTTTGGTGAGTTGTAGTTCTTAAGAAGAAACAAATCATTCAGAGTTTTCCTTTTGTTGGTCTTGGACTACAGACAGCATGAATGATAACTAAAGTCTGTTTCCCCCCCAAGTGTCCATTCTCTTTCCCCTCCTCCCAGCAAGATAAACCCTTAGTTCTGTCAGTTGAGATGGAAATAGGTAATCTTAACCAATTCAATATGGCTATTCACTTTCTGCTGTGGTTTTGATTTATCTTCAGCCTCTTTGATCTCAATTTAGCCTCTGCCTTTGCTAGCTCTTTCTTGAAGCCCTCTTCTCTCTTGGCTTTCATGGTCTCCGTCTTCCCAGATCCCTTCTTCATGACTGTGCTGCCTTTGTTATGCCTCTGGCTTAGCTTTCCTGCTGTGGGTATTCCCCAGGTCTCTGTTCACATGCTCTGCCCTTCTTAGTTATACTCACTGTTGTCGAGAGCTTGGTTTTCACTATTATCTCGGGTGTGGATGACTCTGCTTTCTGTGTCTTTAGCTGTGTCAGAAGTGGAGTTTCAGGGTTTTAACCTTGTAACTCTGATGTAACAATGAATATGTGTTTAAATAATATGTATGTTTTATACTTAGGTAGAAAAATTCAAATGTATGTTTATATTAAATTGGTCTTTTCAGTATCTTAAATAACTTTTGACTCTTTCAGACTTCAAGCTTTGGAAAGGTTGTATTTTCTCATTAACTTGCTTTCGTTCACTCAAGAGTATTTTGCATGTGTGCCGAAGACCTAATCAGATTAATCATGTTTGGATACTTTAAAATCTTTTTAAAAAAGAGGATATTAAAATATTTTAATTCTATTATATTTTAAAAGATTACTCTGAAGTGCAAAATCCCCTAAGACTTCTTATAGCAGTTAATTCTCTAAATTGGTGAGAATGACATTTACTAAAACTTGGGACAATGTGATTGTGCATAAGTATTTTTAGGGATTAATTTAGTGATTAAATCGGCTTACATGAAATGGGAAGAGTAGAGGTAACAAAGCAACAATATCCTGCTGTCATGTGGCGATTTTGTACCTTTCTTTAACTGTATGACATTTATAAATTTCAGGTGCATAGTGCATTCTCTGTCTCTCCCATTCTCCTTCTCTCTCTCACCTTCACATGCACGTTCTTTCTCTGCCCTTTCCTCCACTCCCCACAGGTGTGCTCCATTGCTTGTGCTCCCCCACCCTCTGTTTTCTTTTGCATTTGTATTTGGAAATATTTTGACAAAGAAGATTCCAGACCAACCTTTCCTATAACGTTTTTGGAAGAAACCAGCTTTATCTTTGGATGATCAACATCAACAAGAACTTTAATATGAAAGAACTCTGCTCTTTCTTTTGTATGGTATTCACAGAAGCAGAATTTCACTCTTTATTTATAAAATTATTTTATTTATGCCAATTTCAACTTTTCTCATCTTTTACTTGTGGCAGAAATATTTTTATGAAAGTATCAAAGTAATAAAAATTATAAAAATATTACTTTTACAACTATTTAAAGGTATCTTTTATTTACTTTGCTATTTAATGGAAGATTTCTTCCACTATAATATATTTCTTTCAAATTATTGTTAAACTAAAGTATAATTTTACATGGTAAATTAAATATTATTTAATTTAAAATATAATTTTATATGGTAAATATTCTGTTTTATATATATATATATTATATATATGTATATATTTTAGCTTTAGACAGACACAATACACTTATCTATTTTTATGTGGTGCTGGGGATCAAACCCAGTGCCTCAATACATGCTAGGCAAGTGCTTTACCACTCAGCTACAACCCCAGACTTCTGTTACTACTTACAGCTTTTTTTTTGTATTTGGTAAAGGTTTTTGTTTGTTTTTCTTTTTGGAACCAGGATTGAACTCAGGGGTGCTTAACACTGAGCCATCCCCAGCCCTTTTTTATATTTTATTTAGATACTGAGTCTTGCTGAGTTGCTTAGGGCCTCACTAAGATGCTCAAGCTGGCTTTGAACTCTCAATCCTCCTGCTTTGGCCTTGGCCACCTGAGTTTCTGGAATAATAGGTGTGTGCCACTGTGCCCAGCGGTATTTGGTAAAGTTTTTAGATTAATTGTAAAACATGCAACTGATCCTCTAAAATTTGTAATAGACAATAGCAATTCTCCACTACTTAAAAAAAAAAAAAGTATTGTGCTTTATTCCTTTATTTTGATGGAATAAATCTTTTAGTAACTTTGTAAATAAAGTATGTGTGGGAGATCTTGTATGTCTGAAAATATCTTTATTTTTCCTTAGCTCTTGATTGATAATTTGGCTGGGTAATAGCTGCTTGTTTATAATCATGTTACTTCCAATTTTGAAGGCATTCTTTTAGAGTTATGTGTAAGAGTCCAAAGCCACTTTGGCATTTTTTTTTCCTAGCTCGTTATTCTTTCTGAGAGCTCATAGAGTGTTGGCTTTGTTCTCCATGTTCTGAAGTTTTGCAGTGTTGTATCTTGATTCATACCTTGTTCTGGATTCCTTCAATGTGGAAATGCAAAACCTTTAGTTTTGGGAAAATGTTTTAAATCAGTGTTGTTCATTATTTCTTCCCCTAAGTGTTCTTTATTTTCTTTTTCTAAAATTCCTATTAATTATTATACCTCTTGTATTGGTTAACTAAAAGAAAAAAAAATCACTTCTTTACTAACACTTCTGTTGATTGATTCTTTTCTTTCTTTTTCTTTTTTGTTTTTTTTTTTTGGTGCTGAGAATTAAACCCAGCTTTACCACTGAACTAATCCTAAGCTCTTTTACTTGTCTTGATAAATTGCTTAGAGCATTACTAAATTGCTGAGGTTGGCCTTGAATTTGAGATCTTCCTGCCTCAGCTTCCCAAATCACTGGGATTACAGGCGTGTTCCACCACTGTTTCTGCTGTCAGGTTTTTCTTATCCTCAACTTTTCATACCTCATACCTTCTTCATTCCCTTCCCCTCTCCCTCTTCCGCTCCTTCTCTGCCTTTCCTCCGTTTGGCACAATTTACATATAAATATTGCCAACTAGAATCCAGAATGTATTACTCAACAGGACCAATTGAGATTTATCCCAGGAAAACAAGATTGGTTAATATTAGAAAATCAATGTAATTTGCTGTATTTGAATGAAGAGAACCCTTATATGATCATCTCAACAGAAGTAGGAAGAAAAACTTTTTGAAAAAATTGTATTGTCATTTTTTTTAAAAGAGAGAGTGAGAGAGGAGAGAGAGAGGAGAGAGAGAGAGAGAGAGAGAGAGAGAGAGAGGGGGAGAGAGAGAGAATTTTTAATATTTATTTTTTAGTTCTCGGCGGACACAACATCTTTGTTGGTATGTGGTGCTGAGGATCGAATCCAGGCTGCACGCATGCCAGGCGAGCGCGCTACCACTTGAGCCACATTCCCAGTCCCCTGTATTGTCATTTATTATAAAAAGTTTCAGTAAATCAGTAATATAAAGACACTACATGAGTATAACTAAAGGTTGTCTATTAAAATAATTTATAGGGCTGGGGTTGTGGCTCAGCGGTACAGTGCTCTCCTAGCACGTGTGAGGTCCTGGGTTTGATCCTCAGCACCACATATAAAATAAATAAAATAGAAGTATTGTGTTCAACTACAACTAAAAAACAAATACTTAAAAAAATCTACAGCCAACATCATACTCAATGATGCTATATTTTCTTGCAGAGTTTGGCATGGCTTCTGTTATGTTACCACATCTATTTACTTAGGTCCTAGTCATTAAAATAAGGTAAGAAAAATAAACAAAAGCATAAACATCAGAAAGACACAGAATTTTTTATTCATTGATAACATGATTGTGTATTTAGAAAATGCAAACAAGGGGCTGGGGCTATGGCTCAGCAGTAGAGCGCTTGCCTAGCATGTGCGAAGCCCTGGGTTCTATCCTCAGTACCACATATAAATGAATAAATAAAATAAAGGTATTGTGACAACTACAACTAAAAATATTAAAAAAAGAAAATGCAAACAAATCTATAAACTGGTAGAAATAATAAGTGAATTTAGCAGACTTCAGGAAAAAGGGCTTCTTCTTCTTCTTCTTCTTATTATTATTGAACTTACCCCTCATAGTCTCTCTTTGCACTTCTTTTATTCTTCCCTTCTCTTTGCTACTAATTGCCCCAAAAACATGTCTTTGGGAATTTCTTTCATTTTCTCAAACAGCCATCCTCTTGCTTTCAGGCCTTTAATTTTCTATTTCCTTTTTAAATTTAATTTTATTTTTTGGTGCTGGAGATTGAACCCAGGGGTGCTTTACTGCTGAACTACATCCCCAACTATTTTTATTATTTGTTTTGAGCAGGGTCTGGCTAAGTTGCCGAGGCTGATCTCAAATGTGGAATCCTCTTGCCTTAGCTCTGAGTTAGAGGTGTACGATGATGCCTGACCAATTTTCCCTTTTAGAATAATAAGGTCTCTCTAACTCCTCCTGCTTCTCATCCACTGTCAGTCATTTGTATTCCCATAGGACTTACTGTATTTATTTGCTCTGTTGTCTCTTGCTATTTGCATTTGTAGATTGTTTTTACCTGTTTGTGCTTCATGGGGTGTTTTATACGTTGTGTTAATAAGTATTTGTTAAATATTGTTGTGTGGTATAATCTTTTGAAATTTATGGCCTTGAAAGTGTTTGTGTTGTCAATCTCTACCCTAACTGAAAGTGAGAAACTGAAGGATTTGAATGTGGCATTATCTCATAGAAGAACCATCATTGTAATTAGTGAGCATTTACTCATATGAATATAGCTTGTGTTTTCCTGCCTCTTTGGCCACTATCAATGATTAGTCACTTTCTTAATGAATTTAGACCTGCTTTAGAATTTTTTTTAATATAACATTCCAGAAAGCCAGTTCATATTTTTGTATTAGGTAAAAATGATTACTAATCATCTTAAAAATCTGTCCTTTAAGGGGCTGCAGTTATAGCTTAGTGGAAGAGTGCTTACCTAGCCTGTATAAGGCATTGGGTTCGATCCTCAGCACCACATAAAAATAAATTAATAAAATAAAGGTATTGTGTCCACCTATAACTAAAAAAACCAAAAAATCCTCAAAACTGTCCTTTGAGAACTTGATTCCAAATAAAGTAAATTCTTAATCTTTACTCTGTGTAGCTAATTTTGTTTTTAGTATCTCACTTGTCTAATAAAATGTCTATATTTTAATATGTAAGGCAAAATTTTATATGTTATTGACTTTTTGCTTATAAAGATTATTTTGGAGGATTAGAATCAGAGGAAATGTTCACTTCCTTTAGCATGTTTTTAATTTCTTAAAACCCTGTAATTCCAACAACTAAAAATATTTGTTATAAAAATTCAAAGAATACTGAAATACAGAAAATAAACATTGTAATTCTATGGTAGCAAATCATTACCCCTTCCTTTCTTTTTATTTTTAAATTTTTTCTTCTAAGTTTTTACTTCCTCCTCCTTTTCCCTTTCTTCATTTCCTTTGTTTCCCCAGATAGCCAAGCCTAACTTAACAGCTTTAGGATACATATTAGTAGATTTTTCCCGTAATTATTCATACTTTTGTAACATTTGTTGCTATATCCCAGACCAGCTTCAGGTTTATTACACATATTCCCTGATATGAATGCATGTGTGATGAAGGTTTTTTATTACAATTTATATCCTGAACTGTTTTTTTTTTCAATTTTTTTAGCTGTAGATGGACACATACCTTTATTTTATTTATTCACTTCTGTGTGGTGTTGGGGATCGAACCCAGTGCCTCACATGTGCTAGGCCAAGTGCTCTACCACTGAGCTCTATATTATGAACATTTTTTTCCATTTTCAAAATTTTTCATCATTGCTAAAATTTATATAACATTCAATTGTGTGAACGTTTGCATTGTTTTCAGCTCTTTCCTTTTTACTGATTATATTGTCATGTGCTTCTATATCATATCTTTCCATCCCTCAGTATCTGCGGGTGATTGTTTCCATGATCTCTGTTATAACAAGATCCTTGGATGCTCAAGTCCTTAATATAAAATGGCCTAACTACTGTTTTTGTGTAACCTACACACATCCTTTAGCATACTTTAAATCACTTTAGATTACTTAGAATATATAATGCAAAGCAAATACTATGTGATTGTTACAATGTATTATTTAAGCAGTGACTAGAAGAAAAATTCTGTTCATTTTCAGTAGACACATTTTTTTCCCCCACATATATTTATCTATGATGGGTTGAAGACAATGATGTGAAACCTGTGAATACAGAGGCCTGACTTTACCAATGTTTAAAAAAAATACAAGTAGTACCTAGTGGTGTAGCTCTGGTAGAATACTTGTCCAGTATGTGTGAGGCCTGGTTTCGATCCCCAGCACTACAGCACACATATACACACAGACATAAATGCAAGGAATTATTTTTAAATATTTATTTTTTAGTTGTAGTTGGATACATACCTTTATTTTACTTATTTGTTTTTTTATGTGGTGCTGAGGATTGAACCCAGGGCCTCACCAGTGCTCTACTGCTGAGCCAGAATCCCAGCCCTGCAAGGATTTTTTTTTTTTTTAATAAGGATAACTCCCAGATAAGGAATAATAACATCAAGGGATGTGTACATTTATTTAAAATTTTGATATATGTTGTAAAATTGCCTTTGAGAATGCTTTTTTCCCTATTCTGTCCTATAGTGGCTATTATAAATCTTTTTTGTTTTTTGCCTATCTGGTGTAGAAAAATTCTATTCATTTGTAATTTTTTGATCATTGATTACTGGGGAGGATGGAAAAGTCTTTTTTTTTTTTGGTCTCTTATAGGTTTTGACGTTTATACTTGTTTGAATTCTGTGCTCTTATTGATTCGAACTCTGCTACCGTATTATTAGTAATATATTATTATGTACGTTCTGTACATATGATTGATATTTTGCCTTTTTTTGTTATCTATTGAATGCTGTCACATGTATGATGATTTTTGTTATTAATTTCATGATAGAAAATCTCTTCATGGGTAGGGGTTGTAGCTCAGTGGAAAAGCACTTGCCTAGCCTGTGTGAGTCCCTGGGTTTGATTCTCAGTAGTGCACAACCCTCCCTCCCAATCATCATGTTTCACCATGCCTTGTGTGTGTGTGTGTGTGTGTGTGTGTGTGTGTGTGTGTGTGTGTGTATGTGTATGTGTATGCATGTAGGTATGTGTGCGCGTGTGTGTGTGTGCGCGGTAGTGGGTGTCCAGCCCAGGATCTTGCACATGCTAGGCATGCCAAACCTGTCTAATTATTTTTCTTCTTTTTTGTGGTACAAGGGATTGAACCCAGGTGCTCACCTGTGCTAGGCAAGTGCTTTTTTCCTGAAGTACATGCCCGGTCCTTTTAAAAAATTTTATCTTTCAGACAGGGTCTTTCTAATTTGATCAGGGTGTCCTCCAAGTTGACATGCTCTTGCCTCAGCCTCTTGAGCAGCTACAATTTCAAGTGTGTGCCACTGTTCTTGGCCAACTGTGCCTAATAGGTTTTCTCTTGTGGTAAGGGCAATTGAACTCAGGCACACTCTACCACTGAGCTCCATCCCTAGTCTTTTTTTTAAATTCTGAGACAAAGTCTTGCTAAGTTTTGCTGAGAACTTACCTAAATTAAAGAAACTGGCCTTGAACTTGTGATCCATCTGCTTCAGCCTCCCAAGTAGCTGGGATTACAGGTGTGGGACACTGTATCTGGCAACTATTTCTAATTTTAATTCATGACTCTCCTTCAAAGTTTAACTTTTAAAAAACTTGTCCTCTTTTTCTGTTACATTTTTGTTTTTGTTCACAATCAGGAAGTAGTTCTTTCATTCCCAGCTTTTGAGTTTTCATAGATTTTGGAGAAATTGTTCTTGTCTTGGACTTTCCCCTCCTATAATGTTATCTTTCTGAAATAATAGGAACTGTTATTTACTATTATTTGCATTCTTTGCAGTGTCTTGCATAATGTGTGGACAGATGAGTAATACTCAAAATGAATTTATTTAATTTTTTATAGAAGAGAATGTAGAACTCTGCTTTTTAAAAAATATTTATTTTTTTTTAGTTTTAGGTAGACACAATATCTTTATCTTATTTTTATGTGGTGCTGAGAATCGAACCCAGTGTCTCACTCATGCCAGGCGAGCGCTCTACCACTTGAGCCACATCCCCAGCCCCTGCTTTTTTTTTTTTTACTTGGGATTGAACCCAGGGGTGTTTAACCACTGAGCCATATCCCAAACCCTTTTTATTTTTTATTTTGAGACAGGGAATTGCTAAATTGCTGAGGCTGGCTTTGAACTTGTGATCCTCCTGCTTCAGCCTCTGGAACTGCTGGCATTATAGGAGTGTACTATTGTGCTCAGTATAGAACTCTGCTTTTTTTTTTTCCTAGTTATAGATGGACAGTATGCCTTTATTTTATTTGTTTATTTATTTATTTTTTTACACAGTGCTAAGGATGAAACCCAGTGCCCTTCACACATGGCTAGGCAACTGCTCTGCCACTGAGCTACAGCCCCAGCCCGAACTCTGCTTTTTTAAAAAAGATTTTTATAGGAAGAAAAAGCACTTATCAATGACTGAAGAGATAATGCTTTCATTTACACTAACAACTGTTAGGAATCATATTAATCTTGAGTACATGCTGTTTCTGTACTGCTAATGGAGAAAGACAATCATTTTGGCCTGGGATTATTTCATAGGAATGCAATTTCAACCTTATTCTTTTTTTTCCCCATTTATTATTTTCAAACTCACTTTTTCTTTTTTTGTGGTACTAAAAAAAGATGTGTTGTGCCTGGTAGGCAATTGCTCTATCACTGAGTTACATCCCCAGCCCTTTTTAAAAATATTTTTTTAGTTGTTGATGGACCTTTATTCTGTTTATTTATGTGGTGCTGAGAATAGAACCCAGTGCCTCACACATGCTCATCAAGCACTCTACCACTGAGCCACAATCCTTTTAAAAAGATTTTGTTTCCAGACTGGATTTCACTAAGTTAGCCTGGCCTTGAACTTGTGATCTTCCTTCCTCAGGCTCCCAAGTAGCTAGGATCACAAGTTGCTAAATTGCTGAAAATTTACTTAAGTTACAGAAACTGTCCTTGAACTTGTGATCCATCTGCCCTAGCCTCCCAAGTAGCTGGGATTACAGGTGTGGGCCACCACACTGGGCAATATTTTACTCAATTTTAACAGATACATAAAAGTTGTACATATTAGTCATATTAGTGGGGTACCATGTAATATTTTCATTGATCAACCTTACTCATTATCCTTAGAAATTCATTGTTTTGAACATGTGAATGTTGGGAATATTCCAGTGTTTTAGGACAAATTCTTAAAGTCCAGTGCCTTTAATTCAGAGGACAGAGGACTTTTTGAAGATAAAGTTTACTGAAATATGTATGGGCCAAATTTCTGGCACTCATCTCAAAACACTTGGCAGAAACTTATTTTTGTAAATTTTCAAATATAGTACACTTTCTGTGTTGAGTATACAGTATTTTTCCTATGGTGCAAGTATCTATTTCACTCTTTGTAGACAACTTAAATGTGGTTTTTATCATGTTCAAAGAAGAACTATTTGATTTGTTCAGCTGTATGAAGTTGGAATTTATGACTAAGTTTTCCAGAAGTGTTTGCTGTAATTTTTTTTTTTTGATGTAGCATTTTAATGACTGGCTAAACAAGTGAACCCACTAAAACACATGTGTACGCCTGCCTGGGTTCACGCATGTGCGCGTGCGCGCGCGCACACACACACACACACACACACACAGTCTGTTCAGCTAAATACTAGCAAACCTCTAAAAGTAGGCCAACTGACATTTGCTTATAGTCATCACCAGTGTATTGCAAAGAAAAGGAAACAGGCTTATTGACATTTTAAATGGCTAACCTATGAGATTTAGGGCTTCCCTAATGTTTTCTGCTCCAATTACTTCTCTGTTTACATTGTGTATTGTGTATTTCCTGCATAACACCTAGTGTTTATTATTAAGGCTTTGCATCTTATGATTATTTTATAATATTTTTCTAAGCCTGTGGGTGAGGTAAATTGTACATTGGGAATATAGCTTATGTTTATGTTGAATTTTGTTAATGTTTTTGGTTAGAGTACAGGGGTTTTAGGGGGGAATGTCTACTTTAGAGGTGCTGCTTTTTAAATTGCTTTCTTAGTGTTTGGTAACGTCATGATAGTGGCATTGACATATTGATGTAAGAGTATTCTCAGCTATATGAAC
The DNA here is from genome assembly GCF_045843805.1 of Urocitellus parryii. NCBI lineage: Eukaryota > Metazoa > Chordata > Mammalia > Rodentia > Sciuridae > Urocitellus > Urocitellus parryii. The sequence goes on from NC_135537.1 coordinate 149,177,055, forward strand.
CCTATAATTGGGGCCTTTTCCTATGAGGCCTATATATAAAGAAAGCATGCAGAACAGGAAAAAGAGGAAGTAAATTTATAAATTAAGTGAATTAAAATGTGTGATTATATTTTTCTGATGACATTCCTAGGTCAATTATATATTGTCATCATATTCCACTGTTCTGCAAAGTAAGTATCTAATATACAAGTGAGGAAGCTTGAAGCTCTAAGTGACGGGCATAGTAAAACAGTTGATAAATGGTGGAGCTAAAATTTGAACTTTAAATCTCACCTCACCTTTGCCTTATCGTCTCTCAGTATATGATTTTTCCATTACTACAGGGAAACACTTTTACCAAATCCACCTATTGCAAGGATGCATTTATTATTGAGGAAATCACACGCTAGTATATTTATTGAAATATGTAAAGAAGTAGCTTTGTTTTTCTCTTTCTTTTTAGAAATTTGAAGGTCTTAAATAGCTTCAATTACTGTGTATCTGTCATTATATTTGAAGACCTTAATTGCTTATTCTAAGGATCAAGAGTAATAAAAATAATTAATATGGTAACCAATTTATAGAAATGCTATCATACTACATTAAAAATATAAGCTGTTGAGATAAAGAATATCACAAAAAGATAGTCCACCCAAATGTTGTTTGCTTTTAGTTGAATCAAACCTTAAAAAAAGTGTTGATTCTCTTTTATGTGACTTGGAGTTCAGTAATAGAAGTATGCTGGATATCTTAAATCAGATTTAGTTAAAAAAAGGTGTAACATGAAGCAATGAAATTACATGTGAGCTTAAAGATTCTGACCCAAATAAACAGATTTGTAATGAAGATGCTGATTATTATCACTGCAGCTTCAATGCCTTTTTACTGTAGAACTGCAGAGAAGAATGTGCGTTGTCTTTGTGACTGACCAAGTTTGTGGTCTCAGAAATCTGTGTTCATTTATCATAACACATTGCTAAATGTGAAAGTAAAAGTTCAAATTAAGTAAAACTTAATTTAAAATGAATGTTACAATCAGCTTTATTGAGAAATAATTTACAAACAACAAAATTCATCAGTTTTAAGCATGTTCATGGATGAGTTGACAGATGGATACATTTGTGTAACAATTATTACAATCAAAACACAAATCCTTTCTGTTGCTGCAAGGAAGTCCACCTGTCAACCTCATACCCACTAGGATGATTATAATACACAAGAGAGATAAAAACAAGTGTTGGGTAGGATAATTGTTCACAATTAGAACCTTGATGCATAGACCTCAGGAGTGTAAGAATAGTGTAGTTACTCTGAAAACCAACTTGGCAATTCCTTAAAATGTTAAGCACAGAGTGACCATATAAACTCATCATTTGCATTAGGTATGTGACTAAGAAAATGAAAATGTATGTCCATGGAAAAAACTTGTACATGAATTTTTATAGCAACATTACATATAAGAGTAAAAAAAATGTGACTAACCAAAATGTTTATCAACTTATAAAATGCAATATATTCATACAATATTTATATGACTATAAAAAGTAATAAAGTTCAAGTACATGCTGTGCTGTGATGACACTTTAAAACATTACATTAAGTACAAGAAGCCAGATATAAAATGCCACATGTTGTTTATTCCATTTATATGAAATTTCCCAAGTAGGCAACTCTACATAGAGTCAGAAAAGAATTTAATGATTGCCTAGGTTGTGGGGCCAGTGTGGTGTGGGGAATGACTACTAATGTGTATAGTGTTTATTTCTGGGTGATGGAAATGCTCAGAAATTAGTTGTGTTATGGTTTTTCAACTTGGTGAGCATACTAGGACTATTAAATTGCAAACTTAAATTGATGAAGTATGTGGTCTATACATTATATGGCAGTTAAGTTGTTTAAAATAAAAGACTTCTTATACTCTCACCTCCCTACATCTTTTGCATCATATTATATCACTCTTGCTTATTTCTAGAATTAAAAAAAAAAGTAGAGGGCTGGGTATGTGGCTCAAGCGGTAGTGCACTCGCCTGGCATGTGTGCGGCCCGGGTTCGATCCTCAGCACCACATACAAACAAAGATGTTGTGTCCGCCGAAAACTAAAATATAAATATTAAAAAAAAAAAAAGTAGAATACATTCCATTTTTTTGAGCCTGGCTATTTTTAAACTTCATACCTCGCTTTTTTTTTTTTTTTTAAAGTACTGGGGATTGAACCAAGGAGTGTTTTATTGTGGAACTACCTCATCAGCCTTTTATATTTTTTATTTTGAGACAGGGTCTTGCTAAGTTGCTGAGACTGGCCTCTAACATGTGATCCTCCTGTTTCAGACTCCCAAGTGGTAGGATTATAGGTGTGCACCATTACACTTAGCCATATCCTACTGTTGAGTGTCATTTGGGTTGTGTGTATCAGTTTTTAATTGTTTTTTAAGTTTCTGAGTCATCTTCTATTGTTTGGGTACACTATAATTCTTATCCACAAGAGTGGATATTTGAGTTGTTTCCAGTTTTGCCCTTATATATAAGTGGCTCTGAATAATTGCATGTATAATAAATATAATGAGTGTATTTGTGAGGGCTGGGGTTGTGGCTCAGTGGTAGAACACTTGCCTAGTAAGTGTGAGGCACTGGGTTTGCTCCTTAACACCACATAAAAATAAATAAATAAAATAAAGGTATTGTGTTCATATACAACTAAAAAATATTAAAAAAAAGTATATTTGATTCTCTGGAGTCAGTATTGAGGAGGGGGGTTGTTGGGCCACATAACTGTATGTTTAACTTTGTAAGATATTGCCAAAATATATTCCAAAGTGGCTATGATATTTTGTATTTCCATAAGCAGTGTTTCAGTCTCTAAAATGACTAATGATATTGAACATCTTTTCATGTACTTATTTGCCCTTTTTATGTTTTTGTAGCTGAGTATTTTGAAATGTTTTGCTTATTTTTAAAATTTAATTTTAAATTAGAGCATTATAGGTCTACACAGTAGTTGGATTCATTTTGACAAAATCATACATTCATGGAATTTGATTTCAATTAGCATTCCCCCTTTTCACTCCCATCCTCCTTCCCCTATTTCTCCTTTCTCTACTGATCTTCTTTTCACTCATTTTAAAATTTTTGATTGGTGCTTTTTACATATATCTAAAGGGGAAATTATCTGTGATATATTCATTCATGCATATAACGTGATTTTGTTAAATTAGTTCTGTATTTCCTCCCTTTTCCTGTCTATCCTCTTTTTCATTCTCAATCTCCTCCCTACCTCTCCCTGCCCTACTGGTCTTCCCTTTCTCTTTGTGATATCCACCTCCTCCATCTTTTTTCCTTTATTTTGCTGTGGTTTCCACATATGAGAGAAACACATTCACCCCTTGATTTTCTGAGTCTGGCTTGCTTCACTTTCCATGTTTTCCATTTCCATCTATTTACTGGCCAATGCCATAATTTCATTCTTTACATGTATGGCTGAGTAAAACTTCACCACATCCTTGTTATCAGTTATTATTATTTTGTGTTCTTGATAATTGCCTTTCTGACTGGAGTGAGATGAAATATTAGTGTTGTTTTGATTTGCATTCCCTGATTGCTAGAGATGTAAGTCATTTTTTCATATATTTGTTGGCTTTTTATGTTTCTCCTTTAAGAAATACTTATTTAGTTCTTTTGCCAATTTATTGATTTTTTTTTTGCTATTAAGTTTTTTGAGATATATGTTTTTGTTACAGACACACAATATTAATCCCTTGTTGGAGGAGTGAGCTGGCAAAGATTTTCTCCCATTCTGCAGGCTTCCTCTTCATACTTTTAATCATTTCCTTTGCTGTGCAGAAGCTTTTTAATTTGATGGCATCCTACTTACTAATTCTTGATTTTATTTCTTGAGCTTTAGGGGTCTTGTTAAGGAAGTTGGTGTCTATATCTATAAGATAAAGTGTTGACCTTCTCTTTTCTTCTAGCATTTGCAAGGTTTCTGGTCTAATTCTTTTTTTTTTTTTTAATAGTTATGTCTTTTAAAAAAAAATTTAGGAGCTGGGGCTGTGGCTCAGCAGTAGCATATTTGCCTGGCATGTGTGAGGCACTGGGTTTGATTCTCAACACCACATATAAATAAATAAACAAATAAATAAATAAATAAAGGCCTATCAACAACTTAAAAATTTTTTTTTAGTTGTAAATGAAAACAATACTTTTATTTTATTCATTTATTTTTATCTGGTGCTGAGGATCAAACCTAGTGCCTCACATGTGCTAGGCAAGTGCTCTACCACTGAGCTACAACTCCAGCCCCATGGTCTAATTTTTTAAAAAAAATTTTTTTAAGTTGTTGATGGACCTTTATTTTTTATTTTTTGTATGTGGTGCTGAGAATCAAATGCAGTGCTTCACACATGCTAGGCAAGCGCTCTACCACTGAGCCACATTGCCAGCCCCTAATTCTTAAATTTTTGATCCATTTTGATTTGACTTTTTGTAGGGTGAAGTACATGGATCTAATTTCATTCTACTACATATGGATATCTAGTTTTCTTTTCTCCAACATGTATTTTTGGCATATTTTTCAAGTATCAGATGATTGTATGTATGTGTGTTTATCTTTTTCTTCTATTTCATTGGTCTTTATGTCTATTTTGATGCCAATATCATGCTGTTTTTCTTACCTAGCTCTGTAATGTAATTTGAAATTCTTCCTGCATCATTCTTGTTGCTCAGAATTTCTTTGGCTATTCTGGGTCTTTTTCAAGGACTGTTTTTTCCAGATCTATGAAGAATGTCATTGGTATTTTGATGGGAATTGCATTGAATCTGTATCTTTCTTTTGTAATAGGGCCATTTAGCCAATATTAATTCTGCCTATCCAAAAAAAAAAAAAAATGGGGATGGGGCCTTTCCATTTGTATATATTCTAAATATAAGTCCTTTTCTACATAAATGTAAAATATGTTTAAATATTTGCCTTCTCCTACTTTTCATACTTTTTATTCTTTATAACACTGGGGATTGAACCCAAGGGTACTCCCCTACTAAGCTATATCCTTAGCCCTTTTTATTTTGAAATAGGATCACACTAAGGTGTGGAGGGTAACCTTGAACTTGTGATCCTCCTGCCTCAGATTCCCTACTCACTGGGGTAACAGGCATGTTATGTTGCACAGTACCTGGCTGCCTTAACAAACTTTTGAGAAGGAAAAGTTTTCAATCTTGTTAAAGTCCTATTTCTTGACTTTTTTCTAGTTTGCTTTTTACTTTCATTCAGCCCAACATATTTTTCTAGGTTTGCATGTGATTTTTGTCTTTGACCCATTTGTCATTTAGAAGGATATTAGTTTTATTTTCAAGTTTTGGGATATTTTCCTGATTCTTTGTGTTATTAAATTATAAATAATTAATTATTTAGTATTTTTATTGTCTCTACAGTTTGACCTTTTCCATAATTTCATATAGTTGGAACTGCACAGTATGTAGCCTTTTCAGGTTGACTTCTTTCACTAATATGCACTTAACTTTCTTGCATGTCTTTCATTGCTTAATAGTTCATTTCCCTTTAGTGATAAGTAATATTCCATTGTTGTATGTTCCAGTTCATCCATTTATCTGCAGGAGGACATTTTGGTTGCATCTAAGTTTTGGCAGTTATGCACAAATCTGCTATAAACATGCATGTGTGTGGACATAAATCTTCAACTCTTTTGTGTAAATACCAAGGAGATTGATATACAGCATTATATAATGAGAAAATGCTTATTTATTTATTAAAAAAAACTGAGCTACATTGCCAGTCCTTTTAATTTTGAGACAGGATCTTGCTAAGTTGCTGAAATTGGCCTTGAACTTTGAATTCTCTGACTCAGTTTCCCAGGTTTCTGGGTTACAGGTATATACCATTATGCTCAGCCTAAATTAGTATGCTTAGTTTTGTAATGAACTGCCAAACTATCTTCTACAGTAACTGTACTGTTTTGCATTTCTACCAGCATGAATCAAAGTTTCATTGGTTTGTACCTTCATTGGATTTTGGCGGAGTCATTCTTCTGGAATTTGGCCATTTTAATATCTGTACAATGATATCTCATTGTTTTTATTCCATAATGACATGATGGATCTTTTGAGCATCTTTTCATGTGCTTATTATGTATATATGTTCTTTAGTGAGGTGACTATTCAGGTCTTTTCCCCATATTAAATTCAATTTTGGGGCTGAGGTTGTAGCTTAGTGATAGAGCACTTGCCTAGTATATGTGAGGTACTTGGTTTGATCCTCAGAACCACATAAAAATAAATAAATAAACAAATAAATAAATAAGATAAATTTATGGTGTCCATCTACAACTAAAAATATTTTTTTTTGTTATTTTACTGTTAGAAAGAATTCTTTGTCAGGTTGGGAGTATAACTTGATCTCTAGCACTGCTTTGTCCCCACCCAAAGTTATTTGTTAATTTTGAACAGTAGTCTTTATCAGATATGTGTTCTTCAAATATTATCTCCTAGGGTGTGGCTTGTCTTATACTTTTTATAGTGTTTTATGCAGAGCATATTCAAAATTAATTTTTTTGGACACAGTACCTTTATTTTGTTTATTTTTATGTGATGCTGGGATCGAACACAGTGCCTCACATATGCTTGGCAAGCGCTGTACCACTGAGCCACAACCCAGACCCTCAAATTTTTTTCTTTCCCTCATCTACATGTAATTTAGCACATTCAGTGTTTTACAAAACTTACTGATGTTGTGTTCATGTTTTAGTCTTTTTTCCCCTTCTGTGCTTCCACTAGTTTCTGTTGTTGCTACTCCTTCATGTTGTCTAATCTTTTCTTCTGGAGTATTTAATGTTATTAAACTATCTGGTGTATTTTTTATCTTAGTATACTTTTTAGTGTGGGTTTGTGTGTGTAGGGAAAGAAAGCATCTTCCTCTGAGTCTTTAAGTTTTCAACATTTACCATTACCTTTTTGAATAAATGAACTATATGTATTGTAGCAATGTTAATGTTGTTACTTGACTGATACCATTAATTGATTTTTATTCTTGTTATGAGTTGTTTTCTTGCTTCTTTGTATACTTTCAATGTTTTGTTTGAATGTGACACATTGCATATTTTTTGTTGCTCTAATGCTGTTATTTTGAATTCCTTTAAATAGTTTTTGGCTTTGTCCTAGGACAAAGTGAAATTACTTGGTAATAATTTGTTTCTTTTATCACTTTCTTTTACTCTTTTTTAGATAAGCCTTGAATAATTGTTAATCTAGAATAGGCATCTGCTGATATTTTCTTATAGGGCCAGATAGTAAGTATTTTAGTCTTTAGTCCTATGTAGTACCAGTCACAACTATTCTACTAGTCATCTCTGCCATCATTGGGAAAAGTGGTCATTGTCAATATATAAACAAATGGAGGGGCTGGGGTTGTGGCTCAGTGGTAGAGCACTTGCCTAGCATGTGTGAGGCACTGGGTTCGATTTTCAGCACCACATGAAAAAAAAATAAAAGGCCACCAACAACTAATAAAATATTAAAAACAAATAAACAAACAAATGGATAGTAGGGCTAGCATCAGTTGTTTTCCTTGTCATTGTTTTGTGCTGTTTGAAAACTACTTTTTCATCATACATTTTATCTGTTGTGTAAATTTTTATGGCAAGAAAGTAAATCTATTCTGTGTTACACTATTATGGCTAATGCTGAAGTTCATTGTTCTCTTTAATTTCATATTTTGGATAAGTTTCCTTGAGACTGCTTAGAATAACACTTGGCAAATAGAAAGACTCTGTATGACTTTTTGTAAATAAGTAAAAGAAGTATGTTTGAAATTGAATTTTATCTGTAGTAACATTTTAAAAAGTTATTGTGTCTTGGAGGAGTTAAGTCTCAGACTTTGTGAAGGATTCAAGTAGTATAGAAAAATATGGGGTGGCTGGGGATGTGGCTCAAGAGGTATCGCGCTTGCCTGGCGTGCCTGCGGCCCGGGTTCAATCCTCAGCACCACATACAAACAAAGATGTTGTGTCCGCCGAAAACTAAAAAAAATAAATATTAAAAAAAAAGAAAAATATGGGAAGATATCAGCATTAATTGTGTTTCTCTCTAGTGCTAGATGTAATAGCAAAAATACCAAGGGATTTCGTATTTCTTTTGATCTTATGAATAGGCAAAGCAGTCTTAAACTTTTTCTTCTCTCTATCGTCAAGGGTTTCTGTGATTCTTGACTATCTGAGAATGATATCATTTTCTTTTGTTCCTCTCAATGCTTTTAGTTTCATAAACTATTTTATTTATTATCCATCTTCTTGGCACCTGCTGTTTTACCTAGTTTTCATTATATTTGTTCTTCTTTTTGTGAGTGTGCTTTGCAGTTTTTATGTACATAAGGTTCACTTCTGGATTATATTGGAATTTTCATTATTTTCATTTGAGCAACAGGGAAATAAATTAATTTTAGGCCAGGTGAATTTATATAGTTTCCTGGTTAACAGTTACAACCAGAAACATGACATAATAACCTTCTAATTTTTCAAAAAAGGAAAATAAAAACTGTATGGGGGGTAAAAGCAGTGTTAACCAAAAGATTTAGGATAGTTACTCCCTGATGTAATAGGTGAAAGGGTTTAGGATATACATCTGTATAAATAAATGGAAGTTATTGGCAGTGTTCTACTTCTCATGGGTGATGGGTTCATAGGCATTCATTAAATTATTACACTATGAAGAAAAGGTCCATTCTTATACCATTGAAGAGAAATGAACCAAGGATTATTAATGGTCTAATTCTTTGTACTCTCTCCAAGGTGGAGAGCAGAAAGATGCCAATAAGAGAACTTGAACATGGTAGCCCTTATAGGGATGGAAATGAAAATTAGAAATGTGAATTATAAATTAGAAACAAGTTAGAGTGATAAATTAAAGGGAGATTTATTTATATATGTATTTTGACTTAAGAAGTTTTGTTTTTAGCTGGGAACAGTAGTGCATGCCTATAATTCTAGTGATTCAGGAGACTGAGGCAGGAGGATGACAAGTTTGAAGCAGCCTTGGCAACTAAGTGAGGCCCTGTCTCAAAATAAAATCAAAATAACATCAAAAACAACCAAAAAGGTCTGAGGATGTAACTCAAGAGTTAGAGTGTTCATAGATTCAATCTCCAGTATATCCCTGCCCCGACCCTCCATGCACAAAAGAAAGTTTTGTTTATATAATATCATACCACTTAATTTGTTAATTTTAAAAATTTACTTTGTGCTGGGGATCAAATCCAGGGGCTTGCTAAGCAAACATTCTGCCACTGAGCTATACCCCAACCATGCTATCATTTTAAATTTAATAGCACTAAGTTTTGCATTATTTATTTATTTGTTTGTTTTTGCAGTTTTGCAGTACTATTGGACCTAAGGGTTTGTACATGCTAGATAAGTCTCTACTACTGATATGCACTTTCAGGCCATTTTGTTTTTAGGAGTACAGTGTGTGAGTATGTGTGTGTGTGTGTGTACGTGGGTGCATACATTTTTTGGGCAACCAGAATGCATATGTACCGAAGTTTTGAGAAACTTTCTGTGGTATGATTTTAGGTTAGTCATTTAAATTTTATACCTTAGTATTATACTTTCTGGAATGTAAATAATGTTTTTCTTAACCTACCTTTATAGGAATAGCATGAGGTCCAATGAAGTAAACTGCTATATATTTTTTTAAATCATCATTATGACTTTTTTTTTTTAAATCTCATTAATAAAACAGCTAAAACAGAAAGTATCAAGAAGGAGCTCCATGGCCTCCTTACCCCCTGGTAGGAGGGAAGAAGTGACTGCAGAATTCTTGGTGTGTCTCCCATTACTACCTTCCTTTCTCTCTCCCACACTATGCTCAAAAATGAATTGCTACCACTGCCATGAGACCAAGGCCTCTAAATTCCTTATGTTCTTTATCCCTTTTTCCCAGGATCACCATAGCCCCAATCTCACAGGTCATGTCTCATCCTCACACTCTCTCCATATGGTACTCATTTTGCAAACTTTGTCTATCTATAAAATTCTCATATTCTCTCCGCTACTCCTCCCCAACTCCTGAAACTTTTTGATTGCCCTCTTGGAAGTCACTGTAACGTCTTTTGTAGTGCTCTTTTTCTTTATCCTCCTTGAGGTTTTCCTTAGTTATTACTTCTCTGGTTTTGAAGAATAGATGATTTCTCAAAATTATTGAGTTTGGAGATTTTGAATAACATACATAGATAGAAACACACAAATATAAATCATTGATTTATGATTTTCAAATATTTTTGTTCTCAGGGCTGAGGCTTTAGCATTGTGGCAGAGTGTGTATGTTTAGCATGCTCAAATTCTTGGTTTCAATCCTCAAACCAAAAGAAAATTAAAAAAATATGTTTTTCTCTGTGTCCGTGACATTTCCTTTCACCCTCTCATGTCCAGTTTATCATTTTTAAAATCAGTTAGGTCTTTGGTATTCTAAGAATTCAGTAAGCCCATACTACTGTTGCCTATAACATCTTCTTTATGTAACTCATAATTTTTCTATATCTTTCTTCTCAAATTCATTTCATCTCCATTGAGCAGAATACATTTTTAGTTAATTTGATGAAAGTCAATTAGAATGGGTACTATTTTATGCAGTTTATTCAAATGCTTTCTTCATTATGTGGTTAAGCAAAGTTTTTTTTTTTAATATTTATTTATTTATTTGTTATTGGCAGACACAACATCTTTGTTTGTATGTGGTGCTGGAGGATCGAACCCGGGCCGCACGCATGCCAGGCGAGCGCGCTACCGCTTGAGCCACATCCCCAGCCCCTAAGCAAAGTTTTAAATTAATAATATTGCTTTTCATAATTAAGTAAATTATTATTTTCAGATGTGAGTGGGGACGAGACTGTTTCCTCTGGAATAATTTGCCACAAAGTAATAGAGATCCATACAAACATTATTAACTTTCATTCTTTTGGTTATCGTTTGTCAGATATTCTTATGCTTGGGAAATAGTTGCTTACTCAGCAAGATTCACTTCCTGCAGTCTATAAATCTTTAAAGGAACAATTTTTAGTGGTAGTTGTAATTGATATTTGACTGGCATAAGTGGTTTTATATCTCTTTAAAAAGGATATAATTACCTTTGTAAAAAGGCCAACCCCAGCATTTGACCAGGCTGTAGTGTTCTTTTGATTAAAGCTGAGAGGGTTACTCTTGTGAGTGTATGCTATAAGTATCATATGGTTTTGTGGGAAGTTAAAGGTATGGGATGTGAATATATATATACACATACACACACATAATATACTTGGAGACATATACATACACACACACTTTTAGTTACTTTTGTATTAATGTTCTTGACTTTTTTTAAAAAAATTATTTATTAATTTTTTCAATACTAGGTACTGATCCTAGAGAAGCTTTATCTCTGAGTTAAATCCCCAGCCATTTTTCTTTTGGGACAAGTTCTCACTAAGTTTGCAATCTTCCTGCCTCAGTCTCTGAAGTGGCAGGATTATAGGCATGTGCCATCATGCCTGGCTAGTATTCTTGTCTTAATGCAACCTTGATTATTTTTAACTAGAAAATTATATACTTGGAAGCATTTGGATGTTAACTAAAGGGCTTTAACTTTTTTTTTTCAGTTTCAGAGTGGTATTCAGTTAACAACAACAACAACAAAAATAATTGTGATCATGTAAGCTATATCAGAAACAACTGACAATAAAAGAATCACCTTCCCCATAAAAATAATTTGAGCTATGTACCAAAAAGAACATGCTTTAAGTTTCTGTGCCATTTATATCCTCAAATTGTACCAGACAAGGTTAGAGTCTATTGAAAATACCACCAGGACAGTGCTAAGGACACATTTTGTAGTATGTTAACTATACCAAAAAAATAATAATAATAAAAAGAAAAAGAAATTGTGCAAATTATTTTTAAAAAGTTTATATATATATATGTATATATATATATTTTTTTGTACCAGGGATTGAATTCAGGAGTGCTTAACCACTGAGCCACATCTCCTTCCCACTTTTATTTTATTTTTTTAAAATTTTGAGACAGGGGGGCTGGGGATGTGGCTCAAGCGGTAGCACGCTCGCCTGGCATATGTGTGGACCGGGTTCGATCCTCAGCACCACATACAAAACAAAGATGTTATGTCTGCCAAAAACTAAAAAATAAATATTAAAAATTCTCTCTCTCTCTCTCTCCCTCTCCCTCTCTCTCTCACTCTCTCTTTAAAAAAAATTTTATTTTGAGACAGGGTCTTGGTAAGTTGCTGAGGCTGACCTTGAACTTGTGATCTTCCTGCTTTAGCCTTCTGATTTGCTGTGATTCCAGGCCTATGCCACCATGCCCAGTGTCATTATGCACTTTAAAAACAAATCTTACACAGATATACATTTCAGTTTTTTCTTCAAGAGGAATGAACTGTGAACCAAGTCGTGTAAATGCTATAGGTTAGTAAAAAAAAAAAACCCCTAAAAGAACCTGTTTAGTAGGGCTGCGGTTGTGGCTTAGTGGGAGAGCGCTCGTTTAGCATGTGTGAGGCCCTGGGTTCGATCCTCAGCACCACATAAAAATAAATAAATAAAATAAAGGTATTGTGTCCAACTACAGCTAAAAAAAAATATTTAAAAAAGAACCTCTTTAGTTATCATTATCTTCACCATCATCTTCCTTCTCCTCCTCTTTGTTTTCTTCTCATAAGGTTGCTTGTCATCTGCTGCAGCATTCTTCCAAAAGTCTCCCTGATAATTTACAACACCACTCATGGGTAGGCTGGAAGTTTCCCCTTAGATTTTTGAGCTATACTAAGAATAGAATAACAACCACCACCACAGCAAAAAGCCAGAGGTTTTCATTTCTCCCTTTTAGTGGGTTTTGTCACCTTTTTCATGTTTTCAAATTTCCGTTTCTCATTAGCAGAAGTTGTCTTCTTACTACTTACAGTGAATTTTTCTAAATCATGCAAGGATGGTATGATTCTGTTTGAAAATATTCTTATGACCATTTAATAAATAGACCTTTTAAAGTGGGAGATTAGACCAAGCATGATATATTTACTGGAAGATGGTATATATTACAGTGTTTTTGGACAAATATGCAAATGGAGCTGGGAGTGTAGCTCAGTGGTATAACATGTGGTTAGCATGTGCAAGACCCTGGATTTGATCCTCAGCATAACTAACTAACTAAAATTAAATAAATAAACACCCCTCCAATGAAACAAAATTCAAATGTTTATAACATTTACCATCATGTCAATGCTCTGGTAACTTCTCATACGTAGAGATTATTGTTGCTGAAAATAGACCTTTTTTTTTTGGTTGTTGTTTTGTTTTGGTACCAGAGATTGCACGCAGGCATGCTTAGCCACTGAGCCATATTCCGAGCTCTTTTTAATTTTTATTTTGAGACAGGGTCTTGCTAAGTTGCTTAGGGCCTTGCTAATTTGCTGAAGATGGCTTTGAACTTGTGATCCTCCTGCCTCAGCTTCCTGAACTGCTGGGATTACAGGTGTGTGCCAGCATACCCAGTGAAAATAGACCTTTTGATATAATTTTTTAAAATGATGCGAGGCCTTCTTGCTCATATTTGGCAAACATTCTACCCCTGAACCACCCCAAATTCCAGTTTCAATGTAAAGTTTTGAAAATTTGTTAGAAAGTAGTTCCAAGTAAATTCTGAATTTTCTATTGTAATTTGTGTCCACTCATAGCATCAAAGGATGCTATCTGACTGTTATGGGAGTATATTTGCAGCTTTTTTACTTCTCATTTCCAGGTTGAGGTCCTTTATATCTTTCTTAGAGTTATAGGTAAGATAGTCTTGTATATTGAAATATTTTTTAAGCTAATTATAGGAAACCTTTAAATATTTTATTGGATACACATGCAGATGTTTAATGTTGACCCTTTAAGCTAATTGTGCCATCATGGCTCTGCTTTATTATTTAAAGATTTTAATCATTTTTTCTTACATAGAGCTTATCGTCCTTCTTGCCCTTGTTTTTTTTTACCCCCTCTTTAATTTCGTTTATCATATACTTATTTGGATTACATTTCTTTTTTATTGTCTCTGTTCTATTTCACACTTAATGCTACTCTTTAAAAAAATTAAAAAGAATTTTATAACAATGAATTATAAAAATATTTGTTGACTCATTATTCTTTCATTCCATTTCTTTCTGTGTCAGTTCATACAAAGCTGGTATTCACATTCCCAGACATTTTTCTACTGTGAATTTCTTTTTATTTAATTGGAGATTTTCTGAGCTTTCTGGATCAAAAAACTGTTGACATTTTATAACTCTGGAAAACTTGGGTTATTGATCTTTTAATATCATATTTTTATTTATTTTTATCCTCTTTTCATTGCTTACAGAGCGCTCCATATAGAACTTTCGGTCAGAAGAACAACAGCAGGTGAATAACCTAGTTAGAAAATAGATAAAACACCCTCAAAAGTGAAAGAATTCACACTGTGCCTAGCAAGTGCAAGGTCTTGGATTTGATTCCCAGCACATTAAAAAAAAAAAAGAAAAGAAACAGAAAATTACACCATACCAGCTATATAATAGTGTTTTAAAGTTAAGGAAGGACCCACATATGAGGAGTCTAGAAATTCCTGCTGAGAAATGATGGCTTTAACACTACTTTTATCTTTTGTATCCTTTCAAATAGCTTGTAGCACAGTGTGAGACCCATAATTGTTTAATAGTTGCCTGCTAGGTTACTTTTTATTCTAATTTATACATTAGCCAACTTTTAATTTTAAAAATATCAAACTGATATAAAACTGGAAGAATAAAATAAAAATATTTGCATTTTCTTTCCCTATACTAATTATAAGTATTTTATCACATTTTAAATTAAAAAAAAAACTCACCCCTTATCTTGTTACTGTAATCAACTGCTGTTAATGTTGGTTCATATCACCAACATTTACCACTGAACATATTTGTTATTTCCTTAAATTTTAATGCAGCTTTAATTTATAGTACACAAATCCACGCTTTCATGTGGTATAGGTTTTATTTTTTTTTTATACTGTGAGTTTTGACAAATACAGGTATCTTTGTATCAAACTCAGACCTTTGTGAATTTTGCATTTGCCTTACCCAAGGCAGTTCTCACATGCCCTTTCCTAGTCACTCCCAGCTCTTCTAGCGGCTTCTATTATTTTGACTTTTTTCACTTCATAGAGAATACTTTAAAAAAATATTTTTATTTATTTATTTATTTATATGCGGTGTTGAGAATCTAACCCAGTGCTTCACACATGCCAGGCAAGTGCTCTACTGCTGAGTCACAACCCCAGCCCGAGAATACTTTTACTTAATTTTGGTGTTACATGCATTAGTTTATATTTCCTTTTTATTGCTGAATAGTATTCTATTGAATGAATGTATAAGTTCCATGGAATTTAGGTTGAACATGCTTTTGAGATATCATGAATAAAGCCATTATAAGCATTCTCATTTTAGGCTTTCTGTCAGGAAGTAAAGATTTGAATGTGCTGAACGTATCAGTAGATTAACAATATAATGAGTATAATATAAGATCTGGTAATTACTGTGAAGAAATAAATCAGGGACAGGATATATGGTGTAAGGGAGGGTGGTCTCAGAAAAGCCTTTCTGATTAGGAAACCTTTTAGTAAAGATGCAATAAAGTAAACAAGTGAACTATGCAGATGACTAGGAGAGAAGTGAGTATATGCAACAGAGAGAGTAGAAAGCACAGCATTACTGAACCATAGATATGCTTGGCAAACTCCAGTGTGGGTGCAGAGTGAGCATTGTAGAGAGCTATCAAAGAAATGTTGGTACCTTGGTAAAAAGAGCAAGATACCTGTCAAGGTTGTGAGCATTATTATTATTTTTAACCATAAAAATAGATAACAGCTTTTACATATTAGGGTTGCAAGAAAAAATAATAATTGCATAAACTTTCAGTTTTTACCTGGTTTAGCACTGTGCTTTGTCATTTGCACGTATTATTTAAAAAAATTTTTTTAGTTGTAGATGGACACAATATCTTTATTTTTATTTATGTATTTTTATGTGGTGCTGAAGACCGAGCCTAGGGCCTCATGTGTGCACTCTGCCACTGAGCTACAACCCTAGCCCATGTATTATCTTTTTAAATAGTCACAATAATTCTATGGGATGTATTGGTACTTTACACCCTTTTTACCAATGAGAGGAGTAAAACAAACTGATTCAGTCAAATCTATTGTAAAGAAAAAAAATTCCAAAAAATACATTAGCCTTTATCAATAATTTTATTGAAAAAATTCAGCAGAAGAGTTGATTATATGTATGATTATATATGTTATATATATATGTTGATTATACATAATATATATGTTGAATATATATAAATGTGTGTGTGTGTGTGTGTGTGAGAGTAGGTTTTCTAGTGAGAAAGGGTAACAGGCAAAAATTCTGGGCTGGCTTTCAGGTTCTGATAGGGCATTTAGTACCATAAGAATTCGGAAAAGTTATTTAACTTTTCAAGATCAGATTACTCCTCTGTAAAATTAAATGGAAGATTTATATGGTGCTATTTTAAGTTCTGATGAGGCTAATTTGTGAAGGAAGACTTGATTATCAAAGTGAAATACAAGTTGCCACCAAGGGTTAAGGAATACCTTGTGTATTTATTGTTCAACAATATACTGTCTTGAGCTGCGAAGCACCTCTATGGTAGACATGAGCTTAACATGCTGGAGGCCCTGGGTTCAGTCCCCAGCACCAAAAAGAAAAGGTCTTTATGTACTCTGATGAAATTTTTGAAGTAACTGTGGAGGGTAAAATGTGTGCATATATTTTGGACATTTAAGACAAATGGCAAAGATGTCTTTTGTGATTATATTTAGGTTAAACAGTTCAGGGTAGTAAGATTTATGTCTTGCTGGGTAGAGCACTGCAGGCATGTAAGAAGGCTGAGACAGAAGGATTTAAGTTCAAAGCCAGCCTTAGCAAAATTTAGCAAGGCCCTCAGCAATTCGGTGAAATCTTGTCTCAAAAAGTAAAAAGGGCTGGGGATGTGGCTGAGTGGTTGAGCGCCCTTGGGTTAAATCTCCAGTACAAAAAAAAAAAAAAGTCCTGTTTCTTTTGATTCATTGATAGTAAACTGCAGCCTCTGCATCTGTTTTTCTATTTCTTCCTTCTCTTCTCATCTCATATTTTATTCCTCTGTAGTCTGTTTCAAAAAATTGCTCACATTTTTCCTGTTTAGATAAGAAATAAATAATAGGGTTACCCAATTCATAATGGAAATTATTTATATAAAATCTAGTAAAAACTAGTCTGAAAATTTGCACGCAAAATTTGTTGACTAGAGAATCAAACTTTCTAGCTAAAATCGAGAACCAGAAAATTTGACTACATCTTAAAAACTCACATTCAGGGAATCTGTAAGCAAAACACAGAAGAAAAACTGATTCAATCAAATCTATTTTAAAGAAAAATAATTCCAATAAAATTAAAAATCAAAATGGGAGACTGAAATGGTTTAACTGAGTACTTTAAATTAATTTAGTTGTTCAGTGGAATCCCCCTGAAAAAGATTTTTCAATAGAAATTTATTAGCATTAACATACTTTTATGTGAAAATTTTATATTCAGGACATCATCTTTAACATCAAAAGACTAGAGTTGGAGTGTTTATTTCATTATCAGTTTGATTTTCATTTGCCTCTGGATCTACTTTTGGACTCAAGTAGAAACCATTTCTGTTTGATGTCTTCAAATCTTTAGGGCTGACTTACGGGCATTAACTCTTTGATTTAAATGAGTTTAAAATGGTGTGTATGGTGGGGGATATTATTTAACATTATCTGACAAGCATAGTGTTTTGAATTTTGTTGAGTGGTAGAGGAGTTGGTGAATTGGTGGGCAAACCCATTTTCATTACTTTAATTGTGTGATTTATTAGGATTTTAAGCTTTTTATAAATGTTTTAGTGTTATAGGACAGAATTAAAAGGATTTAGAATAAAAGGAGTTTAACAAAAGGACTTTGCAACAGGATTGCAATAGTTTTTATATTTGATGGATTTGGCTAGCCGCTTTTCATTTCAATCATCATGGTACATTCTGTTAAATGCTGTAGAACAGGTGTGTATAACGTCATTCTCTCTATTGTACATGCAAATAAACACACAATTTTATATATAAAAAGTTAATCCGCTGCAATTTGGAGGATTACATTATGGGAGGGTGATGACTCCATTAGGCATCATGAAGAGTACATGCTACTATTTATACTGCATGAAAAAAATAAGATAATAGCTACAATGTTTATGAGATTGTAGAATTTTTATACTAACACTTTAAGAATTGTATTTATTCAGACCATCCATAATAAAATTATATAAATGAGAATTAAAATTTTGCTACATTGTTTTTAATTCTGGAATTAATTTTTCTTGTTGTTATTGTACTGGAGCATGCCTAAAATAAATTTGGAAGTTTTGTGATATTTATTTATTGTAGACTCGGGTCTTTTTGGCTTACATTGATCTTATAGTAGCTTTTTTTTGGGGAGGGGGGAGTAATACTGTTATCAAGTTAGAAACTCTATACATATTTTAATATTGATGTTTTGTGAATATCTGAATAGTATAACTCTTTAGGATATGTCATGTGGCTGACATATAATTCAAAGTCTGCTGGACTGGTATACCCTAGGAGGTCAGTAGAAACTAATGGAGTTCTTTGATTCAGTTTTGAGAAGAGCAAAACAATCAAACCATTCTTGCCAGTATTACTTGCATTTTTAAAACTTGATGTTTCATTCATCAAAATATCAGACTGGTATGTACAATACAGGTAAAAACCATAAAGACCTTATAAAGACAAGGAAGTAGAATGAAAATGGGTATTGTTAAATGTGATGGTGAAATATGTAGCAGTGAAGAACTGGCCTTATATAGATGAAGTTCAGTTATAATTAATTTAGAACATAAATATTGTAGGCTTTGGACCAGTTAATTTTTAACTTGTGCTTGGATCAAAAATTGTATTGTTAATTGTGAAAACTGTTTCATTGCAGGGTTAGCAATACACAACTCATAGTGAATTGCCCCTGGACAATCATCAATTTTATTTATTTACTTATTTTTAAAAAATATTGTTTTAGTTGTAGATGGACACAATACCTTTATTTTATTTTTTTATTATGTGGTACTGGGGATTGAACCAAATGCCTCATGCATGCTAGGCAAGTACTCTACAACTGAGCTACAACCCCAGCCCCTATTTTTATTTATTTTTAAAAAAATTTTAACTCTTACATAGAAACATAAAATTTTTACATTTTTATTAGGTACCATGTGATGTTTTAAACACATTTTCTTGAAGCTTTCCCAATGTAGTTATAAATACATTTTAAATACTTAGGGCACTGATAGCTATACAATTCTAAAAATTTTAGATAATTATAGAGAATTTTATTCATAAACACTGTCTTTATCATTATGGTGTTATAATATAGTGTGGTGTCTAAGCAGAGATAGAACTTATTTTTCAGTCTTTATTATAATCATAGGTAAAAAGTTTCAAATTATGTCAGGTCACAATCTAATTGTATAACCATTAATCTGTCCTCCTTTGGATTAAACCTCATTATTTTTGGACGGATCTGTTAACATTACAAACGCTTTTTTCTACTGGGCTTGAAAAATGAAAGAGAGTTCTAAAGTCCCCCTGTTGATACTTACCAAAATATTATCTCCTTCCTAAACCTCAAAGAGGTAAATCCCTATTTTAAAATTAGTGTTTATCTTTCTATTTATACATTTAGTACTTAATATGCACTACATATCTATCCATCTGTCTATGCCCACCTACAATTTATACCAACCTTATAAAAGTTTTTTTTTTTAACATTGTGGTAGAAGTAATACAAAACAAAATTTAGAATCAGTCTTTTTGAAGTGTACTCTTTACTATTGTTATACATAATCACATTTTGCAACAGATGTCTAGGACTTTTTAAAAATTTGCATAGTTATAACTCTGTACCTATTGAAGAATTATTCATTTCTCTGTCTCTCTTCTCCCCTGGAAATCATTATTCTAATTTTCCTCTCAGTGATCTTGATTACTTTAGATACTTCATGTAAGTGGAGTCATACAGTATTTTTCTTTTTGTGACTAGCTTATTTTACTAAGAATAATATTATCAGGGTTCATTCAAATTGTAGCATGTGTCAGCATTTTTTTTTTTTTAATTGTGGTACTCAGGAGTGAACCCAGGCCCTTGTATATTGCTAGGCAAGTACTGTACCCCTCTAAGTTACATCCCCAATCCCTTTTTTTTTTTTAACTTTATTTGAAAGAGGTCTCACTAAGTTGCCCAGGATGGCCTCAAACTTGTGATTCTTCTGTCTTAGTTTCTCAAATAGAAGAGTTATCTGTTTTAAGGCTGAAAATTTTTAATCATGTGTAACATATGCCACATTTCTTTATCCATTCATCTATCAGTAGATTTTTGGGTTGCTTCTGCCTCTTAGCTACTGTGAACAAGGATGTATAAGAATTTGCTACTTTTTTGTTGAATAATGTTATATTTCAGAACAGTTTTACTTTTAGAGCAAAATCTAGAAGAAAGTACATAGAGTTCCTATATGCTCCTGTCCCCATAGGACACAATCTCACTCTCTACTCAAATTTTGCACCATAGTAGTGAACACATCACAATTTGTGATCCTTCATTGATGACATCATTATCCAGCCTATAATTTAATTCAGATGCACACTTGGCATCAATTATTTACATTTTCATGAATGTATAACGTATAAAGGATATGTGCCTACTATTGGGAGTATTAAACTGAATATTTTCACTGCCTTAAAAATTCTCTGTGCCCTACATAGTTATATCTCCTCCTTTAGTGTATCTTTCATTTTTCATCAGTTTGTAATTTTCCTTAGACAAGTCCTGTATGTACTTTGTTAGATGTATTCTTGAGTTTTTGAGTTTCTTTTAAGCAACAAAAATGGAATTTTAAATTAAAATTTTCATGTGGTCTTGGCGAATGTATATGTATATATATATTTTTTTAAGGAGGGAGGGAGAGAGAGAGAAAGAGAGAGAGAAAGGGAGAGAGAGAGAGAGAGAGAGAGAGAGAGAGAGAGAGAGAGGGAGAGAGAGAGAATTTTAATATTTATTTTTTAGTTTTCGGTGGACACAACATCTTTGTTTGTATGTGGTGCTGAGGATGGAACCCGGGCCGCACGCATGCCAGGCAAGCGCACTACTGCTTGAGCCGCATCCCCACCCCCAATATATATTTTTGTTTGTTGATCTGGGGTTCTTTGTCTTGACAACAAGCTTACATGTTAGATGTAGAAGTTTTTTGTTGATTCCTTGTGATTTCCTATGTAATCAATCATGTTTTCTGCAAAAAGGCAGTTTTTTCCTTCCTTTTTGGTTTATGTACCATCTATTTTGTTTCTTGCCTTGTTGTAGTGGGTTGAACTTCTTGTACTATATTGTATGACAGTGGTGAGAGTGGACATTCTTGTCTTTTGCCTGACCTTAGGAAAGAATTCAGTCTTTATGATGTTAACTATAGGTTATTATGATAAGCTATGCTTGCATCACTTATTACCTAGACCAACCACTTGGACTCCTTGTCTTATAAACAATTGCTTTTCCTCTTAATATTTTTAGAAGCCTCTTTTTTTTTCTATTGTCCTAAAATTATGTACACTGATATTGGCCTCTTTAATGTGCTGGAATATGAAGGGCTTATAAACTTTTATTAGGGAAATTAAATTATTAAATTATTAATAATTATTATAATTAAATTATTAAATTAAAATAAATTATTTCTTGGTTGATTTTGTCTTCTGTTTTCTCTTTTTGGATCTCTTATTATCTGTATCTTTGTTCTTTTTAAGATTCTTGTGTAGGGATCACAATGCTCTTTTCCTCTCATTCATGTTTTTGTTCTCACTATGAATTTTTCTTGACTTTTCCATTGATACTTATTTAAGTTTTAGAATCAAATCTACCTCATATTTTATATTGTCAAGAGACTTTAATATTTAAGTATTTATTTTTCATTGTATTCTTGTATTGTTCCATGCCTGCTATATCTCCTTTTATGTCATGGAAATTATTAATAATAATATTTTTATTTTTTGTTATTTTCTTCCTATTGATACACTTTTTAGATGACTGTTAATCTTGATTGTCTGGATATGATTGACAGTGCCAAATCAAAAGCTAATGGAAAGCTCTGTGTATGTGTTTGTCAACTTTCAACTTTATTGTGGGGTGCTTTGTGATGTTTGTTAGAGTCCTCTGATGGGGAATATATTTTTTAGATTTTCCTCCTAGGCTTGCTTGATTTCCCAAAGAAGATTCTTAAGCTCCTGCCTAAAAGATAAAGTTCAGATGCTGGAAGCATAATGGGAGGGGAGACATGGATGGTAGGCAAGGATTGGTTCTGTACTAAGAATTAATGTTGTCACTTAATACTCTTGGTTTTTTGTTTTATATTCACCTGTACTCAGGATACTGCTGTCTTACTAAGAATAGCCTTTCACTCTTCTGCTGGGAATAGGCAGGGTAAGTTGTCTAAGAGAGTAAAGGTCTTAAGTGTAAGTCTTTTTCAAATAGCCAATAACAAACCAGCCTTCCTTATTTTAGCTTCATCCCCTTTCACACCCAATCCAAGTGTGTCTGCTGTTATCACTTTTTGTGCCTTTTAAAGATTTAAAGGTTTAGAGTAGTTTGAATCTCAGGGCTTTTTTTCCCCATCACCACATCCCTGCAGTTTACTTAGGGCTGCTAAATTTGTCATCTATTTTTGGTCTATTTTCAAAATTAATTGGGGGTTATTATATATTTTTAAACCTTAGATTATTTTAAAGGGATAACTGGGCGTATTGGTATACACCTGCACTCCCAGATAATCAGGAGGCTGAGGCAGGATTATAACAAGTTCAAGGCCAGTCTCAGCAACTTATTGAGACCCTATATTAAAGTCAAAAAAATTTTAAAAAGGGCTGGGGTGTTATTCAGAGGTAAGGTACCCTGGGTTTAATCTTCAGTGCTGAGGAGGTGGTAGGAAGTACATAAAGGGATAAAGTGAAATGCATGTCTTCAGCTTGCCAGATTAACTCCAGATTTGAAATAAGCATTAATTTGTCTCTTCTGGTATATGTCTCTTTATTAAAAAAAAGATTAACTGTTTTGGGGATAATTTATATACTCACATGGTTTGAAAATTAAGAGGCATAAAATGTTTCTATTTCCTCCATCTCTCATTTTTTCATTCCCGCCCACCCATGGACAAATAACAATTATGATGTTTTATGTGTCCTTGAAGAGTCTGTATATAGGTGTGATTGTTTGTATGTATAATATATATAATTTATGTATATTTTTGCATATACAGTTAATCTTGTTTTGTCTGCTGTATACAAGGTTGTATTTTATTCTGTCTCTTCATATTGTTGTATGCATTACCTTTTCTGCCTTGTATCTTCTGTCTCATTCCATTTTCTATTAACTACTTTGTTCTTATTTATATTTTTATAGTACTGGGGATAGAAAGCACTAGTGCTCTACCTTTAATCTACATCCTTATCCCTTTTTGTTTTATTTTGAAATAGGGTCTCACTTAGTTGCCCATTCTGGCCTTGAACTTGTCATTCCCTGTCTCAGCCTCCTGAATAGGTGGGATTACATGCATGCACCACTTCACCTCGGAGGGCATTTCATTCTTTTTTGCAGATATAGGAAATATTCCATTATACACTTGACATTTTTCTGTCATTTGCTATTTATGCTGTAGTGAGTAAACTTTTATACAAGTTATTTCTCTCATGTCAAAGGATACGTGTAGGGTAAAGACTTAGCAGTGATATTTTTGCTTTAAAGGGTATTTGAATAATAATTTTGATTAATATAGTGAGAGAATTTGATCAAACTTTTGGATTTTCCAATAAGCTCTTAGGTAAATGTCAGTGTATGTCAATGTAGCTAAATTAAAATTTTTTTGGGTAGTTGTAGATGGACAGAATGCCTTTATTTTATTTTAATTTTTGTGAGGTGCTAAGAATTGAACCCAGTGCCTCATGAATGCTAGGCATGCGCTCTGCCACTGAGCTATAGCCCCAGCCCCGTAAGCTAAAATTTTAATTGGAAAATTTCTTAGTTATTCAAAGTGTAATGACTTGTGAAGCTCATCTTTGTATGGCTAACCCTCTTTCATTATCATCTATTCCCCCTTCCTCCACATTATTTTGATTTACATCCCAGAAAACATATCAGTTTATTGGTTCATATTTTATTTTTTATTTTGAAAAGTAAAAAATATTCAAATATAACTATAATATTATAGGGGAGTAAAAATTTCTCCTCTGTCTTCTCAGGTTCTCTGACTGAATATGAGTATGAGAATTAAAATAGATGAACAGGATGAAAGAATGCAAATTTTATTTAAAACTTTTATATGTGCAATAGACTTCTCACAGGAAGATGAAGACCTAAAGAAGTGACTACGCCTGGGTGCTTATATACTAGGTTGAGCAAAGAGTGACACTTGTGGAAGAGTATCTGGAAAGATAAGGTTTAGTTTAATAAATTTTTTAAATGGATTTTCCTTATCCTGACTCTTGATCTTTGGTGATGAGAATGTCGTCCTCTTCCTGGCATGGGGAGGGCATCTTTCACACAGAAAGGGAAGATC
Source organism: Urocitellus parryii (assembly GCF_045843805.1). Classification (NCBI taxonomy): domain Eukaryota; kingdom Metazoa; phylum Chordata; class Mammalia; order Rodentia; family Sciuridae; genus Urocitellus; species Urocitellus parryii. Next base: position 149,201,753 of record NC_135537.1, read on the forward strand.
AGAGTGTCCTTTCTTCTGTTTTTCATGTGCCTTTAGCTTAAAATATTCAATATTTTAAAGCACCATATTATAGTGTGGCATGTCCTAAACTTTTTTAGCACCATTATCATTATGGTTTAAAGGAATTTCTCTTACTTGTGAGGTTGAAAATCTTTTTCAGGGCTGGGGATGTGGCTCAAGTGGTAGCACGCTCGCCTGGCATGTGTGAGCACTGGGTTCGATCCTCAGCACCACATAAACAAATAAAGATTAAAAAAATTAAAAAAAAAAGAAAATCTTTTTCATAAGGTTCAAAGCCACTTGTATTTCCTGACTTTATTTTTTCTGTTTATTGCTTGTATATCAGTTTTTTATCCAGTAATATTATTGAGTTCATTTATTATTATGTAGACTAGGAATTCTTGTATAGCATTGGATGGGGCCAGCAACACTGAATATTCTTGTGTCATTGCTAATTTAAATGGAATATTCTGAACCATCACCTATGATACTTGCTGTAGATTTTTTTGAATAATCAGAATTGGGTTTTCTGTTGTTCTTACGATTAGGTGTAGGATTTAATTAATCTTTCTTCACTTGCTGAAATGTCAACATGATGAATTATATTAGTACTTTTTTTTTGTGTGTGTGTATGATGCTAAGAATTGAACCAGAGCCTTGCATAGGCGAGGCGTATACTTTGTTTCTGAGCTACACCCCTGGCCCTTGTGTAAATGTTTTAAAGCATGAAATAATGAGAATTAACTAGAACACTTCTCAAAATTTACATTTTGTTTTTATACTCCCTTACAGGTGGTCAAAAATGTGATAACTTTGCAGAAAAAAGACCCCTTCTTGGTGTGTGTAAGAGCATTGGATCTTCCGGGTAAGGAAATTTTTAAAAATAAGTTGAATCAGCTACTACAAATTTGTGTGTTTATTCCAGAGTGGAACCTCTGATGTCTTAAAATCTTTGAAATCATAAGACTAAGCTCCCATAAGAGAAAAGAGAAAGGAAGTAAGACATATTTAGGGTTTTGTGATATAGCCACTGAATTCTTTATTTCCCTGCTCTGTATTTTTTCATGTATAGAGTGATAGCAGGAGGCAAAAGAAAATCAGTCATAAATAAGAATATAGTCTTTAAATAAAAGATTGCCATTATTGAAAAAATTTTTTAATTTATGTGTTTCTGTATAGTCATTGTTATGAATGTCTTTATACAATAGATTTGATGTTACTATTAGCTAATAATAATGTCATTTTTGTGATAGAATAAAAATTATTAACTGTAACTAACATTTATTGGTGCAGTAACATGTGCCTGAGTCAGCTCTAAAGACAGCATAAATTTGTCTTTATTCCTATTGCAGAACTGTGAAAAAGTGCCATTCTGTTCTTTTTTCATAGTGCAGCATAAGTAAGGCACTGGATTCACACAATTAACCTGTGGATTCAAATCTAAGCAGCCATGTGCTTAATTTAATGCAGGCTGCATTTGTAATAGTAATAGGGCTGTGGACTAAGAGGACAAATTGTTATTTATTTTGAAGTCAGTTTCTTTACTTCCTCCTTATGTAAAATGGGAATAATAATCTTTCCAGTGATTTATATTGAATTAGCCATCCTTTTGTTATTAATTTTTTTTCTATATAATTCCAGTTAGAAATTACGTTTAGCCACTAGTAAAGTTACAGTGACCTACACACTTTCTGTAGTTAAAAGTCTACTGATAAGGGGGTGTGGCTCAGTGGCAGAGCACTTGCCTAGCATGTATGAGGCACTGGATGTGAGCCTCAACACCACATAAAAATAAATAAATAAATAAAATATTGTGTTTATCTACAACTAAAAATATATATATTAAAAAAAGAAGACTACTGATAGGCAGTTCCGATACAGTGAACTGTTTTGATGATGTCATTAGCAATCTAGGTTCTTTTCTAGCTTTGACATTCTTTTAATGTGACTCCTTTTCCTAATGATCTCAAGTGGCCACTGTCTTTTCAGTTACTGCATTTCCTTCAACTGAACTCAGCTGTAAAAAGTTGGAAAGTCGTTATATTTTTATTAGTAAGAAGATGATAAAAATGGATATTAGATTGGCAACTGGAAATCTATGACAAATGCTTTCAACTCAGTCTATATAGATCATGGGGCTTTGGAAAAGGCACGAATATTTTAATGATATAACATGTTTTGATCGTGGAGTCTTTGTTATTGCTTCATAAGGATGTATTTTAACTTTATGTACTACTAGACAAGTTTCTTCAGTGCAAATTTTGGGTATGAGTAGGCCTTTGGAAATTTATTGTGTACCAAAGTACTCTGCCAGATATGGGATGAGAAAACCAAAGCTTGAAAACCTAATTTCCTTCCCCAGAGATGTAAGGATGTGACTGAAAAGAAAGAGTACAAATTGTGAAAAATAATTATGAAATTATGATGTATATGAGATTCAAAGAAGGGAGAGGTAAATATGTATGGAGTTATGGCAGAAGGCCTAATGGAGAAGTAACACTGGCTGGATCTTAATGAATGGGAAGTATTACAATAGATACAGAAGAGTAAGAAGGGCATCCAAAGTAGGTTATAAAATGATCATGGAACAGAAATGGTCATGGAGCAAATAGACTTAAGAATGATAAGAGTTTATGAATTAGAGGTAAGGTCATCTACACAGGTAAAAATATATATGCCCATGCCCTGATACTCAACAAAGGCATACAAGAATCTGAAAATGTTTAGGTTTCAGCAGTTGCTGAACTCTGCACAATTACAGTGTAATCTGTGGCATTCATGCCTGCAGCTCCCATCCCATTCTTAAGTTATCCCCCTTCCAGGCGTGGTAGATATAGAGGCTATTCCAGAGTGAGGAAGGTTGTGCAGAACAGCCCAGTACTGCCTTACTGTGGTTGAAAGATGCTCACTCAACTTGAAATGTCAGGTATTGCCCATGTCTACCAACATTGTTGATGGAGGTTACTATCTTGAGGGCATGTTTATCTTGAGGAGCAGTGACTTTTTCAGTTTCATTCATTAGCTCAGGATTCATGAATGTATAAAGGAGCCATAAAAGGCACAGGGGAAAAAAATCTGGGTAGACTTGAACATGGATGAATGTGCAGATGCTTTGGCAAAGGCAACTCATCATTGGCTGACTCTGAAGATACACAGGGAGAAGGACAATTCCCTGACACAAGCCTGTCTCTTAAAGCAAGAATAAAAAGAATCAATAAAACTGAGATATCATTAACTGCGCATTGTAGAGGAAGACATTTCATAGGATACAGGATTAGTGTAACCTATCATGTAAAATGCCTACTTTTAAATATAAAATTATAACACATGCTAAAAGAAACAAATAGTGTGGCATAATGGGGGAAAAAAAGACAGGCAATGGAAATAGTCCTCTGACTCTCTCCTGATGTTAAATATTGGAGACAAAAATTTTAAAGCAGCTTCTACAAATATATTGTAAAAACCAAATGAGCTATGTTTAAAGAATTAAAGGAAAGTATAATGATAAATAATTCAAAACGTCTCAAAAAGGAGTAAGGAATGTGAAAGAGTAAATTAACTAAGGAACTCAGCACCATGTTCAAGACAGCACAAAAAAGATGAGGGGGCTGATAAGTTTACAAGGGAGCTGAGAGAATGGAAGCCACAGATAATGGGGAAGCTATGATGAGGAAGTCAGAATTTGTTGTTACCTGCAGAAGAGTGAAAGCTCCACAAAAAGAAGTGTTTTTGAACCTGGATGGCACAGGAGGAAAGGGAAATCTTAAGAAGTTCCAACTTTTGTGTTAAGTTACTAATGGTTATGTTAATTAGAAGTAGAAGGAGATTGCTTGGGAGAATTGGAATATGACTTTTCTTTTTGTCATGATATACCTCAGAGCCCTTATACAAAATCCTGGCATTTTCAATTTTGACTGATTTTTACCTTTTTTTGTTTGTTTGTTTTGGTAGTGCTGGGGATTGAATCCAAGGCCTTGTGCTTGCAAAGCAAGCACTCTACCAATTGAGCTATATCCCCAGCCCTTCCTATTGTTTTAAAGACTGATGGAATCATAGTTTAGACCAATATTATTTATGCAGGCACCAAAATAAGGCCTATATCATTCTTCCAGTTTTTGCTGCTAATAGATAAGGGCTTTTCCAATGGTTTCTTGGCATCAAATTCAAGCACCAAGTCTTTCATTTCCCTTCCCTCTTGTGTTTTTTTTTTTTTTTTTTAGAATTTTTTGTAGGTACTTTGGCTTTTCTTCAATCACTCTGTCTTGGCTTTGTGGTTCTTTTTATTGCCCAAAGAATGCGTTTGTAAACCAGATGCCAAGATGCATGCCTGTAATTTCAGCTAGTTGGGAGGCTGAGGCAGGAGGACTGTGAGTTTCAGACATTGTCTCAAGAATTAAGGGCTTAGGAACATAGAGCAGCCATGGGTTCATTCCCGCATTGCAATCAATCAATCGATTACTGAACCACTTGGTATCCTATAACCACTTGGTATCCCACTTGGGCCTTTGGATTTTAGTAGTGTTCAAATGTTCTTAATCTGAAACTTTTTAAGTGCTACTTTTATGCTCAGAAATTTTAAAATTTTGAAGCATTTCAGATTTTGGATTTTTGGATTAGGGGTATCCAACTGGTAAAGTCTATGCAAATATTCCAAAATATGAAAAATGCTGAATCTGAAGCATTTTTAGTCCCAAGAATTCTGGACAAGAGATACTCACCCTGTGCTGGTAGTGATGGTGTATGCCTATAATCCCAGCGGTTTGGGAGGCTGAAGCAAGAGGATTGTGAGTTTAAAGCCAGACTCAGCATTTTAGAGAGGCACTAGGCTGGGGATGTGGCTCAGTGGTTAAGTGCCCCAGAGTTCAATCCCTGATACAAAACCAACCAAACAAGAAGAGATACATATCCTGTATAATCTTAGACCTGTCAAAGCTTCAATGCAAGATAAATATGATTCCTGTTCATCTGATTATGGATGTAGGGAAATCTTATGGAAATAAGTTCATAATACTATTATTTACTAATTACATTTTCTCATGTGGCTGAGGGATATTCTTCATTTATCCGGAAATGTTAGTATTCTCTTTTATAAATCAGAGTTACTAGCATAAATGTATGAATGCAGCATTTATTTTGACCCTTGTTCACTTTTAATACTTATGGCAAATTTTTAGTTTTTATATGGGGGTAATGCGGGGAGCCAGAGCATTACTCACTTAATTTATACTTAATACAGTTTTTAAATATACAGTGGACAAATCTAAGTAGAGGTAAGAGTGGTCTATTTGTATAAATTGATAAATATTATGTAAGATTATAACTATGGGAAAGTTGTTTATGTATTTATTTATTTAAAAATATAGCTTTGGAACTAGACACACCCAAGTAGTGTACTCAGTCTACTGAAATGATTATATACTGGTGACCAAACAAAGGACTTTATTTTTTAAACAATTGTCTTACTTGCATATGATATATGAATTCCTGAAAATATGTGCAGAATTTAGATAATGTCCTCAAATTGTGTATTTTGAGAATTTAAATGAAAAGAAATAAATGGGAGATGAAATTCTATATCATTTCTAAGTAAGAGGAGAGTTGTTAGCAGAACATCAGTGAGAACCATCTGAAGGGTATTATTGGCAGGAACTGTGGCCTGTGGTTGAAGGGTTCAGCTAACCTGCAGTAACCTGACAGCAGGGCAGCCAGGGTTGTTCCAAACATATTCTCATTTCTCCACATGTCTTCTACAAAGTAAACACAGCTAGAAGCCAGAGGGCTGGACTCTGAAGATGCAGAGACCAATGATGCAATCCATATGATGAAGTTTATACAACCTGGTATACTCAGGACAGTATTCCAATATAAAATTAGGACATTAAAGAGAAGTGTTAATAAAAGTACAAAAACCCCCCATAAAAACACAGTAAGTAAGTACCCAGTAAAGTACTTTTATGGAATGGAGATGAAAGGAACAATTGGGACTGTTAAGTTTGGAGGAAAGAACAAAATGGACAAAGACCAGGAGATACATTTTTAAGTCTGATCACATGGTCATTCTGAGCCACAAAGAATATTGTTTCTTCTGGTTTTTTTTTTTTTTTTTTTGGCACTCAGTGGAACTAATATGCTTGATACTTAGTTGCCGTGAAATTGAAGCATAAAAAACTAAAATTCTGTGAATTTTATTTATTAATGCAACTTTCTTCAAGTAATGAAATCATTTCCAATTCAGAATCATATTGCAGGAGGAAGTATATATACTTTGAAATATTTTTGAGAGGTAGTTGACATGCAATGAGCTATACATATTTTCATTGCACAATTAATATCTTTCACATGTGTACACCTATGAAACCATTGCCACAATATCTAATACTCTCAAAAGTTTCACCATATTTCTCTATATTTTTTCCCCTTTGGCTCTTCCAAACTCCTTTTCCCATGATCACCACTGACTTATTTTGTTACTGTAGATTTTGTACATTTCTGACAAATTTCCAGTTCCTCTGTTTTCTCAGAAGTGCTTGACATTCTCAGTCTTTGTAATTATAAGTATTCTTGAAAATGTGAATCAATTTTTTTTCTGCTACTAGGGATTGAACCCAGGGGTGCTTTACCTCTGAGCTTCATCCTCAGCCAGTTTTATTTTTTATTTTGTGACCAGGTCTCACTAAATTGTTCTCTGCCCTTGAACTTGAGATCATCCTGCCTCAGCCTCTCAAGTTACTGAGTTACAGGCGTGTGTTGCTGCTCCAGGCTTATTATAGTTTTATCTTTCATTTTTTCACCATTTTCTTCATTCTTAATCCTTAATTAGTTAAATTCTTACTATCTTCCAATTCTGATTCATAATATTGTTTCATGTCTAAAAGTTGCTTATTTTAGTTACCTTGCCTTACATAAAAGCTCTTGAAAAACTATACTGCCGTACATTTTGTTTTGCATAATGGTTTTCACACTAAACAAATATAAATTAAAACAGTATTCTAGGTAAGATTTCAAGAGAAGATTATTGCCAATTTGTTCAAAGCAGTAATTTCTAGTTATAGAATTTCATATCTTATAACTTTAAATATACACTGTTTTCAATTATTATAGTAACACTTTCCAAGAATCTCACTTGTAGATGACATCTATTAATATTCTTATACAGTCCTTTCTCAGTTGAAAATGAGCTTATTTGTGGGACTTCTTACCAATAATATATTTGTAAATATAGCAGAAGTGGGACCTTGGTAAATGTTCTCCTGTTGGGTCTTGCTCTGTTAAACCATCATCAATATCATGTGAAGGTGAAAGACCACAAAGGCCAGCCATCTTATTCACAGGGAGATCCCTTTCTTTTGTGAGTAAATTCTAGGTGATTTATTCTGTGCTCTGCCACTTGACTATTATGCTCTGTTTTCCAAGCAATCCCTGCTTGACTCTGGTGCCAGCTCAGGAGCAGGCTTGGTGAATATTGAGTATTTATAATCCCTGCTCCATACACATGTACGTGTTGTTTAAAGTTGGTGATTTTTCTCTCTCCTAATTAAGCTGTGACACAATTTAGGTGTGACTTCATTTACTTTGCTTGTTGATGTGTTTTGTTTTTTTGGAAGATGTTTGAAGTTGGGTTGCCATATTCACATTCTTAAAAACATTGTAAAAATATGTGGGTTTGTTGTACTTACTTGGACCTTAATTACTTTTCTCTTTTATTAATGTGTTATAGTAATTATTTAACCGTAGATATTGATGCTACCTCATGCATATTATTATATTGTATACATATCTCCAAGTGTGTGAAGCAAAAATGGTAGAACTGAAAGGGTCTTGCTATGTTGCCCAGTCTGGCTTTGAATTTCTGGGATCAAGTGATCCTTCCATCTCAAACCCTGCTTCCTGCCTCCCACCAAGTAACTGGGGCTACAAGTGTACACCACCATGCTCAGCTCATGCTGTTTATATGGATCACAAATGAAAAGAGCCTAAAGCTTAATATAGACTATCATGTGCTGTCATCAGATCTCAGAAACTTTTGTTCTGCTCTGTAAGATTTTGTGTCAAAGAATGTTTGGTGTCTTAGTTTGTTTCTGCTACAATAACAAAATACCACAAAGGAATCATTCATTTCTTAACGGTTCTTCATTTTGGGAATTCTATAGCTTTTTTTTTTTTTTTTTTTTTTTTAGTACCAGGGATTGAACTCGGGGGCAGTCAACCACTGAGCCACATCCCCAGCTCTATTTTGTATTTTATTTATAGACAGGGTCTGACTAAGTTGCTTAGCACCTTGCTGGCTTTGAACTTGCAGTCCTCCTGCCTCAGCCTCCTGAGCTGCTAGGATTATAGGTGTGTGCCACCATTGCCCACCATCAGTCTGGGAATTCTAAAGTCAAGGTGATGTCTGGTGAGTGTCTGTTCTCAGTCTTTGTTTCCCATATAGCATTTTGAACCCCATGTTGTCAAACAGCAAAAAGTCAAGAAAGGTCTAGAATGTTCCCTTCCACCTTACTTATAAGGTTGTTAATTGCTGCCCCCAACCTGGGCAGGCAGCTGAACTTAAGGTCGCTTGTGTGTATTTCCAGGGACACCAAATAAAACACAGACACACACTTTACCTTTAAACAAGCTTCAGATGGCTTCTCCGCTCTTGGCCTTAGGCTCCCCAAATAGGAGAGCAAGAGAAAGTCACTGAGACGCTGGTGAGAGAGTGAGCATGTTCGGAAGTGGGCTTTATTGGGGGTCCCTTATTTTTAGAAAGTTCCATCTAAAAAGGCCAGAAGGGGCAGGATTACAAGGGATAAGTGAGTGTAATTCAACCCAAGGGACATCACCTACATCTGAAGACATGCCCTCAACTTCCTGTACCTGGACGATGCCCAGATCACTACGAATGTAGTGAATGTAGTGATGGTCAAAGCCTTTCACTTCAGAATGGAAGACGTGAGTCATTCAGAGTGGCTCCCCACAGTTAATCCCATTCACTAGGGCTTAATCATCTCCTAAAACCCACTCATTTTTATATTATCACGCACATTCATACTATTGCAACTGGTAAGGTCAAAAAGAAGAGAGTATTTGTGGTAGGTTTGCTTCCATATCATCTAATTCTGAATGTGTTAATAAATTATCTGAAAATTTATTAAAATGGGATGTTTCTAACCATTTTACTCTAGGGTATGTTTCATGTAGCAATGTTGCAAAGGTATATTTCCCATGAACTACATCTAATCCTTGTTTTTCATTTCTTCTGAGCTATGAGTATAGCAACTTTAGTTTATCTCTAGGATTTCCTAGAGACCCAACATAAAGAAAGATCATCAGAGGAGAGTAGTCTGTATTGTACGTTTGAAGAAAGAAGTCTACAAAGCAAATTGTGGTAGTAGTGATATTATGGATGATATTGGGACCTCAGTAGCAGCTTTTGTATTGTTAATTTCACAGGAACTGCCTACAGTGATATTTATGTTTAAGGAGTCAGGTTTTGATTTTGTATTCTGTTGTTTTCTTTACATGTAGGTTTACGTTCAGATTAGTACTCCATAATATTCATTGATAGTCTTGAATCTGTGGATGGAAATATAGAATAATGGAAAGAATATTGGTTTTAGAGTTGTACAGGGCTCAATATGAGTTATGAGCTATATAAACAAATAATTAGACAGTCTGAGGCTCAGTTTCCTTTTTGAAAAGTAATCCTAATATATCACTGCAGTGCTTCTTGTGAAGATTTAATGAGGCAGTTTTTAAGTTTTTACTATAGTCTTATGTATTTGGTACACCTCGTATTATTTCATTTGAGTCAGAAAGATATGAAGGGAAGCCAGGGAATACTTTTTGTCAGGAATTGTTTTTGTGTATATATAAATATCTGTTTCTGCAGGTAGAGGTGAAAACTTTGCCTCCATGAATGTTGGAAAAACGTGGCTTTGCCCCCCCTTTTCTGGTGCCTGTTCTACAGATTTGTTAGTCTTCATGGCCTAACCCAGTGCTGTATCTAAGAGTCTTTACTTTCATTGGAAAGTTGTATTTTGTTTATATTCCCTGAAGAAACTCATATATTTATAAAGCTACACAGACACACACACATCTTTATTGAGGTATAATTGAAACATGATCAACCACACGTATTTAAAGTCTATGGTTTGATAAATTTTGACATCTGTTTATACCCATGAAACCATCACTCCAATCAAGATAATGAGAGTATATCCATCATCCACAATAGTTTTCTCATGCCCCATTGTAATATATCCTTCGTGCCCCTCCCTCAGTAGAAGAAGCATGTTTCTGTGTAATAATAAGTATCTTTGAATAGCAGTGAACTCTTCAGTTTGTAATAAACTTTCTTTGGAGATACTTGGCTATAATATAGTTTAAGGTAATAGTTAAAAATATGAAAGCAAAGTCATGAGTTCAAAGTTGTTGTTTTTTTTTCACTCTAAAACTTAAAGACCCTCTAAAAGCAAAGCTTTCCTTCTAGAACCAGTTCATAAAACTACTAAAGGGCTTGCAGTTTCACTGTGTAATCATTTCAAAACAACAGTTTTTTCAGCCACCAAAGAGGATGTAGTCTTGACATATAAATAGAAAACAGATTGAGTTTTTGGCTGATATTGCTATACTGGTTTAAATATTGGTTCAGTCAACTTCAGGCTTAGATTACAAGATTTGCAAATTAAAGGAAAACCAAAAGGGAAAGAACATCTGCATAGACTCTGACTTTGTGGAATTCCAGACAGGCACGCTTATCCTACTTCTGGTGGAACGGGGCATGTGCAAGTGAATCAGCCTGCAGAGAGATCACTGCTGTGTTATGATTATCTTAAAGGCAGAATTGAAGTAGACAATTAAGCAGTTCATTACGGAGAATCATGACAATTTCCAAATAACTTATTTTTTTTGGAAATAAAAAAAAATAAGTTATTTGTTGTTGTTGTTGTTGTTGTTGTTGTTGGGTCAGTGTCTGGCATTGTTGACTAGGCTGGTCTTGAAGTTGTGGGCTCAAGTGGTCTTCCTACCTCCATTTCCTAAGTAGCTGGAACTATAGGAATATGCCACTATTCCAGGGGAGATTTTTAAAATACAGCTTTGTATTGTTCAGCTAGAATAAAATTATGAATTCTCAATCATGTTACTTGAAGATTTTCTTGTATCAAAATACTGGGATTTGAGAAAGGTAATTTGCTTTAGCTAGGGATTAAATCTTATAATCAAGAACTATATGGATACAGTTTACTCAGTAGATTCTAATGCTGCTTCAGACACATTTTTGAGAATCTAAAAAAATGTAAGGGATGATCATACGTTGTGTGAATGTTTGCTCTAGATCTTATAGGCTGCCATTTACAAAGGAATCTCAAGGAATTGCTTGATATGAATGCTTCCCCCCCCTTTTTTCTATGAAAGGACTTGATATTATTTCATGATATACTTATAAGTACTTGGTTGGTGTCAGCTACTCTTTTTTTAAACATATTTTTTTTAGTTGTAGATGGACACAATACCTTTATTTTATTTGTTTTTATTTTTATGTGGTGCCAGGGATCGAACCAGTGCCTCACACATGCTAGACAAGCGCTGTACCACTGGGCCACAACCCAGCCCTGCTACTCTTTAATAGTAGTAATCAAAGTCATCATTTCTTACTTGAGGGGAAGAAGAGAAGAGAGAAATGTCACTAAGGGACAAATGGTAGTCCTTGGGGGCTTTTTTGGTTGTTATAGTGTGGGACACAGAGGTACTACCATATCTAATGATTACCCCACTAAACATCCTATAATGAACAGCTTAACTCTTGACAGAAAGGAGTTATTCAGCCCATCATGTCAACAGGGTCAAGGTTAAGAAACCCTTGTCTATGATAAAGACAATCAATGTGTTAGTAGAGCTGACAGTCTAATTTAGAGAGTATAACAATAAATATACAAGTATAACGTATAGTATGGTGGTAAATTTTATGTAAAAAGTGGTAGATGATTAGATAGTGCTGGAGAGAGCAGTGATATTTGTCATCAACGCACAATTGCATAGTTGCTGTTTTGGGGTTGACATGAGTAGTGCTGATGTAAACATTTCCATACTTTTTTTGTGTTCATTTCTGTTTTGTATATATAAGTAGGAGTGAATTTGCTGAGTTATAGTTATCTTTTGTTAAGTAATTTCCATGAACCTTTGTTTATTGCCAGCACATGGAATTATAATATAATTAAAACAATGTAGTAAATGTGTGTAATTTCTTATGTTGACAATATCATGAATCCTATGAGATTGCCTAAAAAAATGGGATTTGAAATCCTGTGTGTATATTTTGTCATTTTTTAGTTATGTATAATATATATATGCCCTTGTTTCTTAATTTTCTAGTATTCTAGTTATTGAACACAATAAAATAGTATTTCTGTTTGAGAAGTATAAATCCAACTGTAAGAGTACAAAATATAATTCTGTGGTACAAATTTAGTTGGAAAACTCCCTGGAAGCTACAAAAATCCTTGTTGTCATTCAGACCATGAGGGAGAAAAGGTCAAATAGGAAGTCCTCGGTAGTTACTTTGTATGAAAGATTAGTCAAGTGATATGGTAGAAGAAATTTGTTGTGATGCTCTGAGTTCCTGCGTTTTGTATTCTGTGCAAAATGGTGCAGGGGGACAATTTTTCATTTCTCTGTGCAGTGCTGTTAGTTATACCTGAGGATACTGAGTGCCAAATTGTTGAAGGGATATTTGAAAAAATGCAAAAACCTCTTTTGTAGTTGTACTTTGGTGGAAAACTTGAAAACATTATGAACCATTTGAAGAATTATTTTATGTTTACAGACAGATTACTATTATTTAAAAAATAAACTTTCTGTATTCAACAGCTTAGTTATCAAAACTACTCCAATATCCTAGAGCCGTGATTCAGTTTTTGTTGAAAATTCTTTTCTTGAAAACCAAGTTATTTAAAAAAAAATTTTTTTAGTTGTAGGTGGACACAGTATATTTATTTCTTTATTTTTATGTTCTGCTGAGGATTGAACCTGGTGAGTGCCTCACATGTTCGAGGCAAGTGCTCTGCCACTGAGCCCCAGCCCCAAACAAGTTATTTGATTGAGTTATGTTGTCTTTGTTTTATTGTAACTGATTTTATTCTTTGTTCAAAAACAATTATTTTAAAATTTTTCATTAACATAATCTTATTAACATATTTTTTTTTCAAATATCATACACTAAGAAGGTTAGAACAGTGAGTAATTGGCATATTAGTTTGTGGGCACTTGTGCAGACAGGGATGCAGAACAAGGGTGCCCCTTTGTAGTTTTTTTTTTTTTTTAACTTACACTCAAATGTGTGGCTTATGTAGATTTCTGTCACTTCTTTAAATGTAGCAGTTCATATTTTTCTCTGTGGAAAAAATGGAAGACAATAAATTTCCACGTTGTAAAGTAATATTTCCTATTATATTTTTCTTCTATTATTTTCAAACTTCATTTTCTGCTTAGTGAATTTCATGCAAAACTTGAAAGAACACATTCTGAATACATTTGTTTGTCAGTTTTGTTTCCTTTTTCAAACAAGGAAATTATATGTATGTGTCTGATGACCAGAGAGCATGAGGAGAGCAGCTGCAGCTAGCCCTTCTTGAGCCGCTTGTCCCACGAAGCAGCAGCAGCATAGGAATTACAACACACCTCTCCACTAATAAAGATAGGACTGCTACGATTGGGGCCATTTTAAATTATCAAACGCTGTAAACGCCATAAAGTTAATTAGAAGAGGAACAAACTCTACAAAGATAAATGTGTTTTCAATATGATTCTTAGGGAGGGTACAGTAGAAACCAGTGAATAGAGAGGAAATTTATTTCTGGCAGGACTCTAGACATGGAACTGTGGCTGAACTTTTTACCCTAATTACCTCCTGCTAATGCCTGCAGCGGTCTGGAATCAAAGTGGTGCTTCAGGCCCTGGAAATTCTCTGATGTGGCAAACGTTTGTTGTGTGAGGAGGGTTTCTTAAGAAAAAGCAGAATATTGTGACAGGATTTAAAAAAAATTTCTCAGTTACCACCCACCTCACTTGTTGCCTACAAAAATAGAGTAATTGTTTGCATCTGTGTGTTCTTTTTTTCCCCCCTAAGAAATAACTGTTATAAATCAATGTGACATAGATCCAGTGAACTGAGGCTTGCTCGAAGTAGGTTTTTTTTTTCCCTCTCAAACTTTTCCTCTAATTCAAAATTGAGGCTCAAAATTTAAATTATTTTTGAAAATTAAGAAGAAGTGTTTTACCCATTTTCAAAGAAAATTTGGACTTAAAGTGTGCTTTTCAAAAGGAATTCTAATCTTTGTAGCTGATAACTATTAAAATGCTTAATTCTGAAAGTAAAAATGGGAATTTCCAGTTGCTATTTTTTCCTCTCTAACTGACTGGGACTGCCATGTAAGAGACATGCTCCTTTTAATCTTTTTGAAACTTTACATCTTTATCTGTCATGTAAGTTCTGGCCTCTTGTAAACATTTTTTGGAATATAAAGAGGTTCTCTATAATTCACCTGCTTCTCTTACTCTTATTTTTTAAAAGCAGTGTTTATATACTGTATTTGGATAAGTATATTGACTGTTCATTTTTTCTTTTTGTACTGGGATTAAACCCAGGGGTGCTTAACCACTGAACCACATCCCCAGCCCTTTTTATATTTTGTTTAGGGTTAGGGTCTCAATGAATTGCTTAGGGCCTTGCTAAGTTGCTGAGGCTGGCTTTGAACTCATGATCATCCTGCCTCAGCCTTCCGAGCCACTGGGATGACAGGTGGGTGCCACTGTGCGCACAGCCATTCATTTTATATATTCTTAGACAATCTGAATTTCATATAGTTTGCCCTTGTGTCATATGTGCCTGAGCGAAGTTGCATCTACAATTCTAGCCATTTGCTAATCTTATTAAAATACTTTTTATTTGTTTATTTGTTTTTTAGTTTTTTTATACTGGAGATTGAAATCAAAGGTGCTCTACCACTAAGCTATTATCCCCAAACCTTTTTAATAATTTTTAACTTTGAGACAGGATCTCCCAAAGTCGCTGAGGATGGCATTGAATTTGAGATCTTCCTGCCTCAGCCTCCTGAGTCACTTGAGATTACACGTGTACACTGCTGAGCCCAGCTTTCTTTTTTTTCATTTTTTATTTAAAAAATTTTTTTAGTTGTAGATGGATAAAATACCTTTATTTTTACTTATTTATATTTTATGTGGTGCTGAGGATTGTACCCAGTGGCTCATGCATGCATACTAGGGAAGTCCTCTACCGCTGAGCTACAACACTGGCCTGAGCCCAGTCTTTTTTTTTTTTTTTTTTTTTTAAAGAGAGAGTGAGAGAGGAGAGAGAGAGAGAGAGAGAGAGAGAGAGAGAGAGAGAGAATTTTTTAATATTTATTTCTTGGCGGACACAACATCTTTGTTGGTATGTGGTGCTGAGGATCGAACCCGGGCCGCACGCATGCCAGGCGAGCGCGCTACTGCTTGAGCCACATCCCCAGCCCAGTTGAGCCCAGTCTTAAAGTACTTTTTAGGTAACTCTTGAAAAACTCTAATATTATTGTTGTTTTGCAATGCAAATAAATTCATGTCTTCTCATGGGTTGAAACTGATTTAGGATCTTTTTTGGTGCTCTATAAGGGGTGCTTTAATATTTTTAAAAAATATTTATGTGTTTTAGTTGTAGGTGGACACAATACCTTTATTTTATTTTTATGTTGTACTGAGGATTGAACTCACTGGCTCACACATGCTAGGTGAGTGCTCTACCTCTGAGCCACAACCCCAGCCCAGGAATGCTTTAATTCATTTTTTATTTTATTTTATTTTATTTTGAGAGAGAGAGAGAGAGAGAGAGAGAGAGAGAGAGAGAATTTTTTAATATTTATTTTTTAGTTTTCTGTGGACACAACATCTTTATAATTTTTTTATGTGGTGCTGAGGATTAAACCCAGTGCCCTGCGCATGCCAGGCGAGTGCGCTAGCGCTTGAGCCACATCCCCAGCCCCTAATGCTTTAATTTTTAAAGGTAGAATGCTATGGTTTTTGTTGTTTGATTGTGATAATAAAGAGAATTTTAATTTCTCATAGTAAAATACTGAATTTTTTCCAACATTGTTTCAAAAATCCATGGTTTGCTGTGATTTTTTTATTTTTTATCTTTTTTTTTAGTTGTTGATGGACCTTTATTTTATTTATGAGGATTGAATCCAGTGCCTCACACATGCCAGGCAAGCACTCTACCACTGAGCCACCACCCAGCTCTGTTTGCTGTGATTTAAGTTATAGTCAAAAATTGCTACATTATAGCCTTAATATTTTGTATTTTGTGTGCACATATCTTTGCATTGCAATTCTGACCATGCCTCTATATAGTAGTTTTATTTGTGCGTGATGGCTATTTCTTTGAATTTCCAAGTTTCAAAATTATGTTATAAATAATTAATATTTATTTTGGCCACTACATGTTTATAAAAAAATTTAAAAACAATTTTTTAGTTGTAGATGGATACAATACCTTTATTTTGTTTATTTGATTTTTATGTGGTGCTGAGGATTGAACCCAATGCCTCATACATGTGAGGCAAATGCTTTACCACTGAGCCACAATCCCAACCCCTATAAAAAGTTTAATCAGTGAAGAGACAGTGATAGATTTTCACTTCTAATGTATTATTTCAAAATTGTATTTGTCCACTTTTGATGAAATATTTGTATTTTTACAGCACTTTGCTTTGTCATTTATTTACCTGTCCTTGATTTTCTCAATTCTATCAACCTTCTCAATATAAGACAGAAAATATTTTACTATTTTGTCCACTATGAAAAGTAATCTTTTATGGTAATAATATTGTTAAAAATTGAAAACTACTATTTCTTTGCCCACATTTGTAAATTTTAGGTATTTCAGTGCAGTTTAATTTATACTTCACTATGAAATAACTACATATTGTCATAAGAAGTATTTAAAGTCTCTTTCACTTCTCCACCCCCATTTCTGATCTCACAGGAGAGAGAAATGTGCTTATGTGGCTTTATCATAAATTATATAATATTAAAAAACTTCTATAAACTAAAATAAATATTCTCAACTTTTTTACTTTCATTATGAGTCAAAAGTACTGATTTATAATGGGATATTTTGTTGTCTACTAAAAAAATGAGGAAATGCTTAGATTTTCTGTTATAGTTTTAAGTATTTTATTTAGTTTTATATCATCTTTCAGTACTGGGATTTGAACTTGCATGCGAGGCAGGTGCTCTATCACTGAGCTACATCTGCAGCCCTTTTTAGATTTTATTTTGAGAAAGAATTTTGCTAAATTTCCCAGAGTGGCCTTGACTTTGTGATTCTGTCTTATCATCCCACGTAGCTGGGATTACCACGTACACCACCATGTCTAGGTTTTTTTTTTTTTTTGTAATGGAAAAGTAATTGTGTATATTTCTTAGGTAAAATGTGATGATTCAATTACATGTGTACATTGTGGAATGATCCAGTCAGGCTAATTAACGTGTATTATCTCAAATATTTATCATTTCTTTGTGGTGAGAACTTTTAAAGATCCACTCTCAGCTGTTTTGAAATATAAAATAGATTTTATTAATTGTAGTCACTATACTGTACAGTAGATCACAGAATTAGCATTTTAAGTATTGAAAGAGGAAATAATTGACCAGTAATTGACTTTTACACATATCCTTTTCTAAAATGTTTCTTTTTCTGTTATAATTAGTTATTCCTTATTTTTTCGAGAAGTGCACTTTATTTTAGTTTTAGCATTATTTAATTTCTTAGTGTCTCAAGTGTTTGTTTCTTTGACACATTTAATAAAGTAGTTTCTGTTGATTTCATTTTTGTGCTCAAACTTCATGCACATCAATAGATTGTAAATTTTAAGGTGATAGTAGAATAATAAAAACAGACATGCTGTTGCACAGTGGAATATTTGGCCTCTCTGTGCTTGCTTGGCTGAGGTTCCTATAATTAATATCTTTTGTAAGCTGATCCACACTTAAGTATTTGCATTTCAATTATCCCATGTTTTTGGGTACCAGTGGTTATACGTATCTGTTGATGTCACTTTCTCAAGTATTACTATACTTTTATTCTTTAGGATAAGTACTGAGAAGTGGTATAGCTTGGTCATATGGTGGTTCTGTTCCTAGTCTTTTGAGGAACTTCCATATTGATTTCCATAATGGTTGTACTAATTCACAATCTCCTATCAACAGTGTAAAAGTGTTCCTTTTTCCCCCACATCCTTTCCAGCATTTATTATTGTTTGCATTCTTGATCTGCCATTCTAAGTGGTGTAAGATGAAAACTCATTTTAGGTTTGGTTTGCATTTCCCTAGTTGCCAAAGATGTTGGACATTTTTTCATATATTTGTTGGCCATTTCTCTTCATTTGAGAAGTGTCTGTCAGGTTCATTTGCCCATTTATTAATTGGGTTATTTTGGTGTCAAGTTTTTGAATTTTTAATGTAGTCTAAATATTAATTATCTGTCAGAAGAGTAGCTAGCAAAGATTTTCTCTCATTCTGTAGGTTCTCTCTTCACATTCTTTATTGCTTAGCTATGCAGAAGCTTTTTATTTGATGTCATCCATGTATTAATTCTTGGTGTTGCTTCCTGATCTTGAGGGGTCCTGTTGAGAAAGACCTTGCCTGTGCCTTATGCTGGAGTGTTGACCTATATTTTCTTCTAAGAGTTGTATAGCTTCTGGTCTAATTTATAGGTCTTTGATCATTTTGGCTTTTGTACAAGGTGAGAGACAGACTTATTCTCATTCTTCTACATATGGATAACCATTTTCCTAGTACCACCTGTTTAAAAGGCTACCATTTTTTCCCCAGTGCATGTTTTAAGCACTTTTTTTTTTTGTGTGTGTGTGGTATAAGGTTTAAACCCAGGTCCTTGAGCATGCTGGGAAATTCTGTACCACTGAGCTATATTCTTGGTCCTTTGGCATCTTTTTCAAAAGATCATATGACTTTATCTGTATGGGTTTGTTTCTGTGTCTTCTAGGCTGTACCATTGGTCTATGTGTCTGTTTTTATGCCAGTACCATGCTGTTTTTGTTACTGTAACTCCTAGAGTCATTTGAAATCAGGTATTTAAAACCTCCAGCAGTTTTTTTGGCTTAGAATTGCTTTGGCTATTCTCAGTCTTTTATTCTTCAAAATGAATTTTAGGACTGTTTTTTCTAGTTCTCGGAAGAATGTCTTTGGTATTTTAATGGGGGGATGGCATCGATCTGTACATTGCTTTTGGTAGTGTGGTCATTTTAACATTATTAATTCTGCTTATCCATGAGCCTGGGAGGTCTTTCCATTTTCTTGTGTCTTCTTCATTTTCTTTCTTCAGTGTTCTGTAGTTTTTATTGTAGAGGTCTTTTACCTCCTAGGTTTTTTTTTTTCCTTTAAATATTTATTTATTTTTTTGTTGTAGTTGAACACAATACCTTTATTTTACTTATTTATTTTTATGTGGTGCTGAGGATTGAACCCAGGGCCCCGTACATGCCTGGCAAGCACTCTACTACTGAGCCACAACCCCAGCCCCCTCCTAGGTTTATTCCTAGTTTTTTTTCTTTCTCAGCAGATTCATTATTGGTATATAGGAAAACTATTGATTTTTATATGTTGATTTTGTAACCTGATACTTTGCTGAGTTTATCTATTAGTTCTAGCAGTCTTCTCTTATGTAGTATGTGATATTCCTGTTTAAAAACATCTGATTCCAACCTCAGTCCTAACATTACCTCCTATTTTTATGTGGAGATATTGTTTACTCCTTCCTGCCTGGTTCTTCTTCATGTGAAAACATTGTTCATACCACATTTTCAAGTGATGGGTGTTGGAAGGTTTAGTTACCCAGTGTTTATTCAAAACTCTGCAGCAGAAAAAATGCTGAATAAAAAGTTATTAAGTAGTCTGATTGCAAATTTAGCCTTTAATATGGTCAAGTTTCCATTTTCCTTGCTTTTTCTTTTTACTACTTAATAAAAAATGAGACCAACTGGCTTTTGTTCTTTAGGAGCTGAATAAGAATACAAATAATGTAATATTATCAAAAATTTTCCTCTTATATTTAAAGGATTAGATTTAGTAACACATGTTGAAGGTTGTGCAGCTTTTTCCCATTTAAAAATAAGTGTTTCCATGCTTCTTATAATTTGTGGTAGATTTTAAATGTCTTTGCTATTTTGTGTTTCACTTATACATGCACATTCTTGGAAAATGTCACTTTCTCGAGTACTTTGTTCCGCTTTTCCTAATTTTGTTTCAATCTGTTAAATATCATGAATGAAAATAATAAAAGTCTTTGCAAAGGAAAATGGTATTAATGTTTAGAATTTTGAAATCTTAAAAGCCATATTTTACATTACTTTAAAGTGATGTTCATGGTATTTCAAGAAAAAAGAAAAGCCAACCTTTTTTGAAAACTTTGTCCAGGTTAAGAAATGGGTATGATTCTAATAAAATATATGAATGTAAAAGAAAAAAACCATAGAGTTCTAAATAATTAAAAATAGATGTGAGAGATAAAATATTTTGTTGAGTTTAGTAATTAAATTTAATATTGTATTGGTTTTAGTTCTCATTTTTCCACTAAGCAAAGAACATTTTACATCTATCTAATACCCCCCTTTTAGGAGGTATTTAAGTATCAAAGATAAAATGTGAGGTATAATATAATCATCATTCCTTTATGCATTATTATAAGATATGCTGAAGTAATCGGCATAGTACTGAAAAAGCACAAAGTACCTAACTCATTTTTCCTTCTGTTGTGGCATAGAAAATGGACAAATTGATACTTCCAAATATAGATATCATTACACATGAGTACTTAAGTTTACATAACTAAAAATATTTTAAATTCTTGTTTTTTGAACTTATTCAGATTTTGGCTTTGTTTAGTGGTTCCTTTTGAGTAGATTTCACTGCATTCCTGACTTTTTCTATAGGTAGTAATTGTTGAATCTGAGACACACTGTCATAGCATTTCCCCATGTTGACAGTATATATAATAGTATTTGTATGTAGGAAAGTTCCAAAGTGGTTGTGTACATTTGATTAAACCTTTTATCTGATTTAGAACAAATTCCTGATATGAATTCAAAGAAATAAAAATAACTTTCAATTAAAATTGCTTAGTGCTGGCTGGAGTGTAGCTTACTCATAGAGCACTTAGTGGTAGAGCACCTAACATATTCAAGGCCTTGGGTGCTAAAATTAAAACTGTCTATTTATATGAATATAATTTATTTGATAATATTCATGTGCTACTTCGAGTAATTAATTGAAATTAGATTAATACAGCAGGCATACTGTAGTGCCAGCCTTATGGAGGGCTGAGTGACACCTCTGGTATGTATAGGAGATTGCAGCAGTGAAGTGGCAGCCACCAGGGAGTGGTAGGGGGTGGTTATTTGTGGGTGGGACAGGGAGGGATCACTGAGTGGGGTAGAGGTTTTGTATTGAGGGCCAGTGATGATGTTTTGATATTTTTTTTCCTGCTACTTGAAATTTGAATCTGAGTGAATTGTCCCCATTTCTGGCTATGTCAGTTATTGCAAAGCAACAGATTCATAAAGCAATGATCAAAAAATATAGCAGGCATAAATAAAATCATTACCCTGCTGAAATTTAGTGTTCCCTTCACATATAGTCTTTGAAAAAGCATC
Organism: Urocitellus parryii; assembly: GCF_045843805.1. NCBI lineage: Eukaryota > Metazoa > Chordata > Mammalia > Rodentia > Sciuridae > Urocitellus > Urocitellus parryii. The sequence continues at coordinate 149,223,454 of NC_135537.1, forward strand.
CTTATGTCATTTTGAAGTAGTATAATGGTAGGGAAACTAAACTTTATTAAATATTATTTAAAAGCCCTTCTGTGTCTTGGACTTAATTTTGGAATGAATTTGAGGATCATTGTGTACGAGAGGGAGAATGGACAGGTATCTATTGCTGTGTACTGAGTGAGGTCAGATCTAACAGTAATAAACAGATATTTATTATCTCGTACTTTCTATTGGTCAAAAGTCCATGAAGTTAAACTGAATTCTAAAATTAGGTTTTCACAGGCTGAAGTCAAGATGTCAAAGTTTCATCTGGAGGCTTGACTGGGCAGTGGGGGGTAAAGAGGGAGGAGAATCCACTTCTGAACATAATCTCATTCCTTTCCTGAAGATTGTATTGAGGCCTTGGTATTGTGAGGACTGTGTGGGTGACCTACAGTTTCTGGAGGGCTTCTGTAGTTCTTCGGCATGGAACTTCGCTATATAGGGCTGCTTCCATAATTAGGCCACCTGCCGCAGTCTGGCTGGGCACAAAATCAGGAGCCACTCAAGCAGGAACAAACTTTATTTTTGAAACTGTCGCCAGTGCCGACTGACCCACGTGGCCATTCTCCCGGACCCCAACAGGAAGTCCCTCCTCCGGACTTCCCTCCTACCGCACTTTCCCAACCAATGGGAACTCTCCAGGAGTCAGCAGGCCGAGGTGGACAGCAGGAGTCCAATATCCATATGAATGCAGATCTTAACATAATCATATCATCTCAATGGCTTGCTGGCGTCACCTTTCAACCAAAAATGCCATGCATCATATCACTTGGTTGTGGCTCTTAGCAGCCACCAAAGTGTCTCTAATGATGGTCTTTTAGCATAATGGGGATTTAGTTATTTTATTTATTTAGTTTTTTGGTACCAGGGATTGAACCGAGGGGTGCTTAACCATTAAGCCACACTTTCAGCCCTTTTTTGTAATTTTATTTTGAGATGGTGTCTGGCTGAGTTTCTTAGGGCCTTGCTGAGTTGCTGAGGCTGGCTTTGGACTTGCAATCCTCCTGTATCAGCCTCCTGAGCTGCTGGGATTACAGGCATGTGCCACCGTGTTTTCTCTCTCTCTCTCTCTCTCTCTCTCTCTCTCTCTCTCTCTCTCTCTCTCTCTCATATATGTGTGTGTGTGTGTGTGTGTGTGTGTGTGTGTGTGTGTATGTATATCTATTTTAGTTGTAGATGGATACAATACCTTTTATTTATTTATTTATTTGGTGGTGGCTAAGGATCGAAACCAGTGCCTCACATGTGCAAGGCAAATGCTCTACCACGAACTACAATCCCAGCCTCTCCAAAGTCATTTCTAATTCCTTTTCTTTATTTACTTTATTTATTTTGTGGTCCTTTGGATCAAACCAAGGACTTTGAACATGTTAGACAAATGTTTTACTTTCCCACTGAGCTACTACTTCCTAGCTCCTATGCATGTTATTTGTTAATCCCTAGCACTCAATTCATTTTACCAATTTTTGTGTTTTTGTTTGTTTTGACCTTCTAGAATATGCCCAGTGAGAGAAAGTATTCTGGGCTGTTTTGTTCATATAGTGCCTGGCACAGAATGTATAACTAATATAAATTTGTTGAGTGAATAAATTAATGAAATATAAAAGGCAGTAGTTATCTAGCACCACTCTGAGAATATGACCTAATTTTTACTTTTTTGGTACATTTTTTACTTTCATATGGGTCAGTATAATATTATAGAAATTTTTTAACCCATTTTGGATAAGTACCCCCTGTCATGTATAAGTTGTTAAGATATCCTGATATCACCTGTACCTCTTTATGTTCCTTCCCAGTGTGGCTATATGAAAAATTTTGTTTCTTCCTTTCTGTTTATGGGTGCTATTGTATGTCTCTGTAATAGTTTTTTTCCCCACTTTAAAAAAAATTGTTCTAATTAGTTATACATGACAGTGGAATGCATTTTGACACATCACACATAAATGGAGCACAACTTCTCAGTCTTCTGGTTATACACCATGTAGGATCACATATATGCACATAGGGTAGTAAATGTCCAATTCATTACACTATGCTTCCTACCCCCATATCCCCTCCCCTCCATTCTCTCCCCTCTGTCTAACCCCAAGTATATCTGTTCTTCCCTAGTCCCACCCCCTTATTGTGAATTAGCGTCTTCATATTGGAAAAAACATTCAGGATAGTTTTAACTCTCATGCCACCCTGTGAATTTCTGGGGTCAGATACTAACACTAGTTAAGGAGAGGGCCTTTGTAATAAAGAGTATAACTATTTAAGACTGCTGGCTTATTATGGGATGGTGAGTATAGCTCTTTAAGACATTCTGATTTTTAATTTACCTAGTGAGTAGAAGTATCATATGATCACAAAGAAAAAAAAAGTATTTTGAACTAGGAAGATACTATTGTCAATCTGAAGAATTGTTAAGGCCCAAGTGTTTGGAGATAAGAATGAGATAGAGCCAGATAAATGAATAGGAGTAAAAAAAATCAGTGAAAGCATTTGGGTTAGAGTACAAGTTGTGTGAAGGGGAAGAATATATACAAGTGGGAACAACAACAATATTCCAGCCCATATTAAAAAAAATGGAGGCCTTCAATGGCTTATATCAAAGTTAACAATATTCCAGCCCATATTAAAAAAAATGGAGGCCTTCAATGGCTTATATCAAAGTTCGAGCTTTATTTCTATATCAGTGTCCTGTTTCTGAATGTTTCAGAAACAGGAATTAAATGATAAGAGGTATGGTTTAGGGAGCTTACTATTATAAGGTGGATTTTTAAGTTTGTAACTTTTGAGTGTGGATTAATAAAAGAGATCATCAGGTTGTTTACATGCTCATGATTCTTAACTGTGGGCACTTCCAATTACCCTTTGTTTCTGAACATCTTGTTTTTCTTTTAGCTGTTCTGATTTCTTCTTCATTCAAAAACATTTGTTAATGGTGTACTATGTTCCAGTCATATGCTTAGGGCAGGCAAAATGCATGGTAAATCATTATGGGCTTGGACAAGGTCATAGTCTGTTGGAGACCTGGAAATAAAATAAACAAAACAAACAAAAGAACATTGTAAAAAGGTCATTGTTCCCCAATATTCCTTCTGTTCTGTTCTCTTGGTTACATAGTTGCTTTCTATTTTCCAGATTTCTTTACTTTTCATGTTAGAGTGCTTTCAGTTCTTAAGATGGTTTATATACACACAGGTGCACTCATGCCCTCACTGATATTCTGTGTGTGTGTGTGTGTGTGTGTGTGTGTGTGTCTGTCTGTCTCTCTCTCTCTCTCTCTTTGTCTTTGGTGGTACTGGGGATGGAACCCAGAGACTTGGGACTTGCATATGCCAGGCAAGCACTTTGCTTTTGAGCTAATCACCAGCCCCTAAATTTCTACTTTGTTTTATAATACTACCAGTTTCTCATTGAGATTGGTTCAAAACCTTCATGTTGAAATTGATCTGTTCTTGCTATTGTAGAGTAATGCATGATTTCCACTAGTGTTGGTGAGTTGTTTTATATATATAATATCATATATATAGTCTAGTTTTTCTATCAATTGTTGAGAGAGGTGTGTGAAACCTTTTGTTACTGTGGATTTGTGAACTTTTCAGTTCTAGTTTTTGTTTCACATATCTTACAGCTCGTTATTTGGTGTGTACACATTTTAGATTTGCCTTCCTGATGTGCTGATCCTTTTATAATTATATGCTTTCTGTGTCTCTGCTAATTTTCCTAGCTCTATAGTCTATCTTATACTGCTATGACAGGCATTCCTTTATTTTTTTCCATTTTTAAAATTGAAGTGAATTTTCATAACATACAGTGTAATCTTTTTTTTTAAGAGAGAGAGAGAGAGAGAGAGAGAGAGAGAGAGAGAGAGAGAGAGAATGAGAATGAATATTTATTTTTTAGTTTTCGGCGGACACAACATCTTTGTTTGTATGTGGTGCTGAGGATCGAACCCGGGCTGCAGGAATGCCAGGTGAGTGTGCTACCACTTGAGCCACATCCCCAGCCCACAATGTAATCTTTTTAAGTGTAAATTCAGTAGTGTTTAATACATTGACATTGTGGTATAACTACTACCTTTATCTAATTCCAAAACATTTTCCTCATATGAAAAGAAAATCTTATGCCCATTTAGCGGTTCCTCCCAGTTCCTCCTCCCTTCATCCATTAGTAACCACTGGTGAGCTTGTCTTATGGACTTACCTATTCTGGATATGTTAAATAAATGTTTTCATACAACTTGTGATGTTTTGTGTCTGCTTATTTCACTTTGCATAATGTTTTTGAGGTTTATCCATGTTGTAGTATGTGTTAGTACTTCATTCTTTTTTATTGTGTATGTATACTGCAATTTGTAGTATCTGTTTATCTGTTAAGGAACATTTGTAAGCTTCCACATTGGGTTTTTTATGAATAATGCTACAGTGAACATTCATGTGTAAGTTTTTGTATGGACATATGCTTTCATTTCTTTTAGATTTTTATATGCCTAGGAGTAGAATCATTGGGCCGTATAGTAATTCTATTCACTTTTGAGACACTGCCCAGCTACATTCCACAGGATCTGTACTACATTATAGTCCCACTAGCAGAGGCCCAGAGTTCTAGTTTCTCTTCTTCCTTCGCCAACACTTGTTATTTTCTGGTTTTTAAAGATTATGACCAAACCTAGTGGATGCAATAGTGTATCTTAGGGGATTTTAATTTGTGGTACTCTAATAATCATTGATATTGAATATCTTTTCATATACTTGATGGACACTTGTGTGACTTCTTTGGAGAATGTCTTTGCACATTTTTACTGGGATATATGGCTTATTTTTGAATTATAATAATTCTCAACAAATTCTGGACACCAAATTCTTATATTATTTGCATGTTTTCCACATTTTATAGTTGTCTATTTTCTGGACAGTGTGCTTTGAAGCACAAACATGTTTTAATATTGATATAATCTATTTTACCTATTTTTCCCTTTTGTTGCTTGCTTTTGGTGTATTTAAGAATTTACTGCCAACTTTAAGATCATGAAGATTAATTATATGTTTTCTCCTAAGAATTTTATAATTTTAACTGTTGTATATAGGTAATTATAATCATTTTGAATTGGGAGGTAGGGTATCCTTTCATTCCTTTGCGCATGCCTATCCAGTTGTTGTAGTATAATTTGTTGACTGTCTTTTCCCCTTTTAATAGATTTGGCATATTTCTTTCTTTTTAAAAAACCTTTTAGTTGTAGATAGACACAATACCTTTATTTTATTTATTTATATGTGGTTCTGAGAATCAAACCAGTGCCGCACACATGCCAGGCAAGCGCTCTACCACTGAGCCAGAACCCCAGCCCCTAGATTTGGCATATTTCTTTTTCTTTTTTGGTGCTGGGAATCAAACCCAGGGCCTGTGCATGCAAGGCAAACACTCCACCAACAGAGCTATATCACCAGTCCCTGGATTTGGCATATTTAAAAAAAATCATATATGTATGGGTTTATTTCTGGACTTTGAATTCTATACCATTTGTCTGGTCTAACGTTATGCCAGTTATGCAGTGTTTTATTTAATGTATTTTGTTCTGAATTATAAAATTAGAAAATGTGTGTCTTACAATTTTGTTACTTTGCCATATTGTTTTGGTTTGGGGGGCTTCTTGCAATTCCATTTGTTTCTTTAAAATTTATTCTCCCTCCCTCCCTCCCCCCACCTCTTTTTCCAGTCCTGGGTACAAACCTAGGGCCTCACACAGATTAGGCAAGCTCTCTACCACTGAGCAATGTCTCTGGTTCTCTATTTGCTTTAGGATTTTTTAAATTTATGCACAACAAATAAAACTATTACATTTTTGGTAGAAATTGCATTGATATTGTAAATGAAATTGTCTTCTTAGTTTGTATTTTGGATTATTTGTTTCTGGTTATGCATGTTGAACTTGTGTCTTGTAACTTTGTTGAATTCGGCATTTTTGTAAATTCTCTGGAATTTTCTCTCATAGGGGCCGGGGGCATGTCATCTATGAATAGAACTAATTTTATTTCTTCTTTCCAATTTGAAGGCTTTTTATTTATTCTTAACTTCTTTGGCAGAACTTTCAGTAAAATGATGAGTAACAGTGAATATCCTTGAAAGTGGTAATACTTGTCTGGTTGCTGATCTTTAAGGAAGAGCTTTCAGACTTTCACCATAGAGCATGTTGTTAGTGATGAGATTTTCATTGGACCTTTTTCATATTTAGAAATTCCCTTCTATTTAGTTTCCTTTATGTTTTTATCATGAGAAGATTTTGATTTTGGTAAATGCTTTTCTGCTACTAGTTTAGATGATCATGTGAGCACCCCCCCACCTTTCATCTGTTATTGTGGTGTGTTATATTGATTGATACTGTTTTGAACTACACTTGGATTCTACTAAGTTGTGGTGTATAATCCTTTTAGAATTCTTTTGGAATTAGTTTGCTTGACTTTTGTGGAGGGTTGCCCCATCTATATTCATAATAGATTTTGATTTGGAGATTTCTTTACTTCTGGTATGTTTCTCTAATATTGATAATACGGTAATTGATATCTTCATTGAGTAAATTAGGAAATATTCCCCATCATCAGTTTTGTGAAAGTATTTGAGAAGGATGGTCATAGTTTTTCTTTAACTCTTAATGACTTCACTAGTAAAGTACTGGTCCTGGATTTTCTTTGTTGGAAGGTTTTTGAATACTTTTATTTGGTTTTTGTTTTCTATAATTTTTCCCCATTTTATCTAGTTATCTAATTTAGTAACATAAATTTTTCTCTGATTTTTTTCCTTCTGCCTGATAAGGTTTAATTTGATTTTTTTCTAGTTCCTTAAGATGTAGAGTTAAATTATTGATTTGAAATGTTAAAATAATAGTTTTTTAAGTGTATTGATTATACAGATTAATGGATTTCACTGTGACATTGCCATATATGCAGATACTATGCTTTGATCATGTCAAACCTCACTGTACCTTTTCTTTTTCTTCACTTTCCTTGTTTCCTTCCACTTCCCTTGTTGTTCTTCCTCTTATATAATCTTCCATCTTCAGTGCTTCATACTCCAAGTTTCTACATATGAGACATATAACAGATATAACTCACGATAGTGAAGCTGAAGTTTTTCCACTTCTGCTGGTGGGTAGGGCCTATGGGAGTTAGGCCTCTGCATTGGAGAAGGCATGTTTTATTGTTAACAGGTGTTCAAGGCAAGGAATGCCTGCTATTGTCAGCTCTGAGGGTCACAGCTGGCAAAGATGGAATCTTCTCCACCACCACCAAATGGAATGTTGCAGCTCTTAACAGCAGGCTGTGCCTTCCAGTGTTGTAGCAGACCTCAGAAACTCACTGCCAATTTCTTCTGAGTAGGAAGAATAGGATTTACAAATGGGGAGAAAAGAAACAGATCTCTTGTGGTGTGCAGAGCAAGAGGGGACCCACTAGGGGTTGTTGCTTGAGTGTGCTAGTCTAAGGGCTCATGTAGCACCTAGGTCAACGTTATTGGTCCAAATTTATGCTAATTATGTTTTGGAAAGTATCACTGCTATTTGTCCCCCTTGTTTCTGAACTTTAGGGTCTGCCCCAACTTCTTTTTTTTTCCTGCTGCTGGGCGTCAGGTTGGGGAGCTGTGGCTTGCCAAGGCCTTGGCTTCCTGTGCCTCAGGCCAGCACTGCTATGATGAGATCCCCTGGTCCAAGCCCATGCTCACTGCCTTGAGCTCCAGCCTGCCCTGGCCTCTGCTCTGCTGCTATAGGACTAGGGCTTGGCTTCAATATTTAATTTTTGTCTGGTTAGCTTTTCTTAACACAATAACCTCTAGTTTCATCCGTTTCCCTGAAAAAGACATGATTTTATTCTTTTTTATGGCTGAACAAAACTTCATTGTGTGTGTATATGTATGTATTTAAAGTATATATGAATGTGTGTATATGTGTGTGTGTATGCATGTGGGTATAAATGGTCTTGGCATAAAAATAGACACATGGACCAATGGAATAGAATATAAATAAATAGACATATCAGCCATCTGATTCTCCACAGAAGTGCATATACTATATATGTATATGCACATATGTATATACATACATATATAAATAAAATACTTATTTTATCCATTCATATGTTGAGGGTCATTTAAGAGGATTCCATATATTGACTATTATAATAGTGCCTCAAGGAATATGGGTATGTAGGTATTTCTTTTGTATGTAATTCATTTAATTATATATATAGGATTGGTATAGCTGGAAGCCTATAGCAGGTGTGTCTTTTATGTATTCATTTTTTTGTGCTATAGGGAATTGAACTCAGGTTTTATGCATGCTAGGCAAACACTCTACCACAGAGTCATACCACCAGCCCCCCCCCCTTTTAAAAATGTTTTCAGTTGTAGATGTACATAATATCTCTATTTATTCATTTATTTTTATGTGGTGCTGAGTATCAAATCCAGTGCTTCACGTATGTGATGCAAGTACTCTATGCCCCAGCCCTCACCAGCCCTTTGTAAAATTTTATTTTGAGAAATTTTGGTTGTTGCTCAGATCTTGCTAAGTTGTCCAGACTGGCATTGAATTTGCAATTATCCTGCCTCAGCCTCCTGAGTAGTTGGGATTATAGGCAAGTGCCATCATGCCTGGCTTACTTTTAATTTTTTGAGGTACCTCCTCATTGCTTTCCATAGTGGCTGTACTAGTTTACACTCCTATCAATAGTGTATAAGTGTTCCTTTTTCCAAACATCTCTGCCAGCATTTGTTATTTTTTGGTTTTCTTGAGAATAGCCATCCTGGTAGGGGTGAAACGGAATCTCAGTGAAGTTTTGTTTGGGATTTCTTTGATGGTTAACAATGAGAATTTTTTCATGTATCTTTTGGGAATTTTTACTTTTTCTTTTGAGAAGTGTCTATTCAAATAATTTCTTCCATTAATTGATTTAACTTTTTTGGTTTTTTTTTTTCAGAAACAAAGAACTTTATTGCTTTTGACATAGCAAACAGCATGATCGTCATATTTGCAGTGGTTCCCTCTTGCTCCCTAGTTCCCACAGTGTGGCCAGAAGGGTCCCAAGGGGATGCTATGACTGTACTATAAACTTGGTACATTAGATACCATGGATCTTGGCAGGTGCACTACTCTCTTCTGTATGCTTGCTTGTCCCTTTGTCATTGATTTATAAGAGCTCTTTGCCATCAGAATAAATATTTTTTGATCTGTCATTGAATATTGCCAGTCTTATGCCAGTTTGGTTTTTAAAATTGGAATTTTATCAATCCTAGTCTCCCCCTATTCATGTATTTTATTGCATACATAGAAATACTGCCAGGTTACAAAAAAAAAAGATTTTTTCCCTCTATGATTTTATTGTTTTTAGCATTTACCATTTTCATCCTTTTGGAATTTACTTTTGTGTAAAGAATCATCATTCTTTACCTACTTTGGTTTTACCAAATGACTAGCTAGTTCCTGCAACTATATTTTCATCTGTCCCCAGCTTATTTGAAAGGATACCTTCATTATATACTAACATTTCATCTGTATGTACCTCTTTTTCTGTTTTTCATTCTATTATTTTAATTTGTTCATATGTTGCTACTCCAGCCTTGTCTTTTAATTATAATAACTTTATGGTACACTTAACTCCTTGTAGGACTTGTCTTATTATTTCTCTTTATTTTTTTCTTCCATTTTTTAAAATTTGTATGACAGTAGAATGTATTTTGACCTATCATACATACATAGATTATATAACTTCCCATTCTTGTGATTGTACATGATGTGGAGTTATACTGATTGTGTATTCGTATATGAACATAGGAAAGTTATGTCGGATTCATTCCCATTCCCCCACTTCCTTCCATTCCCCCTGTCTAATCCCATGAACTTCTACTCCTTTCTCTCCCTTGCCTATTATGAGGTAGAATCCTCATAACAGAGAATATTTGGTCTTTGTTTTTTGGAGATAGTTTTATTTCACTTAGCATGATAGTCTCCGTTTCTGTCCATTTACCTGCAAATGAAATAATTTCATTCTTCTTTATGGCTGAGTAATATTCCGTTGTGTATATGTACCATATTTTCCTTATTCATTCATCTATTGAAGGGCACCTAGGTTAGTTCCATAGCTTAGCTATTGTGAATTGAGCTGCTATAAACATGGATGTGTCCATGTCACTATAGTATGCTGATTTAAAGTCCTTTGTATATATACAGAGGAGTGGGATAACTGGGTCAGATGGTGATTTCATTCCTAGTTTTTTTGAGCAATCTCCATACTGCTTTTCAGAGTGGTTGCACCAATTTGCAGTCCCACAAGCAATGTATGAGTGCCAACATTTATTGCTACTTGTATTATTGATTGTTGCCATTCTGAGTAATGTTCCATTGTGTATACATACCACATTTTCTTTATCCATTCATCTACTGAAGGGCATCTGGGTTGGTTCCACAATTTAGCTATTGTGAATTGTGCTGCAATAAACATTGATGTGGCTGTGTTCCTGTAGTATGCTGTTTTTAAGTCCTTTGGGTATAAGCTGAGAAGTGGAATTGCAGGGTCAAATGGTGGTTCCGTTTCAAATTTTCCAAGGAATCTCTATACTGCTTTCTAGATTGGCTGCATCAATTCACAGTCCCACCAGCAATGTCTGAGTGTGCCTTTTCTGCCACATCCTCGTCAATACTTATTGTTTGTATTTTTTTTTTTTTAAAGAGAGAGAATTTTTAATATTTATTTTTTAGTTCTCGGCGGACACAACTTCTTTGTTTGTATGTGGTGCTGAGGATCGAACCCGGGCCGCACGCATGCCAGGCGAGCGCGCTACCGCTTGAGCCACATCCCCAGCCCCTTATTGTTTGTATTCTTGATAGCTGCCTTTCTGACTGGAGTGAGTTGAAATCTCAGTGTAATTTTGATTTGCATCTCTCTAATTGCTAGAGATATTGAACATTTTTTCATATGTTTGTTGATTGATTGTATATCCTCTTTTGAGAAGTGTCTGTTCAGTTCCTTGGCCCATTTATTGATTGGGTTATTTGTTTTTTTGGTGTTAAGATTTTTTTTTTTTTAGAGAGGGAGAGGGAGAGGGAGAGGGAGAGGGAGAGGGAGAGGGAGAGAGAGAGAGAGAGAGAGAGAGAGAGAGAGAGAGAGAGAATGAATTTTTTAATATTTATTTTTTTTAGTTTTCGGAGGACACAACATCTTTGTTTGTATGTGGTACTGAGGCTCGAACTCTGGCCGCACGCATGCCAGGGGAGCCGTGCTACCGCTTGAGCCACATCCCCAGCCCTGGTGTTGACTTTTGATCCTTATATATTCTAGAGATTAGTGCTCTATCTGATGTGCTTGTGGTAAAGAATGGCTCTATATTGTTCTATAAGCCTTATTAAGGAATAGGGCCTAATCTGACATGATGGAGATTTAGGCCTACTCTTTCTTCCATGTGGCACAAGATCTCTGGTTTAATTTCTAGGTCCTTGATCTACTTTGAGTTTGAGTTTTGTGCATGGTGTGAGAGAGGTTTAAAATTCATTTTGTTACATTGTGGATTTCCAGTTTTTCCAGTATCATTTGTTGAAGAGGCACCTTTTCTCCAATGTATGTTTTTTGTGCCTTGTCTAATATATGTCCTCTATTCTGTTCATTGCTTCTATCGGTCTACCATCTGCTGTGTTGTTACTATTGCTCTGTAATATAGGAGAGTAATGCATCCTGTGTCACTCTTCTTGCTAAGGATTGCTTTCTTTGGCTATTGCCTAAGTATTTATGAGGAATGCATTGGGTTTTGATTGGGATTGCATTGTATCTGTCTAGTGTTTTTGGTAGTATGGTCATTTTTACAATATTAATTCTGCCTATCCAAGAACAAGTTAGATCTTTCTATCTTTTAAGGTCTTCTTTAATTTCTTACTTTATCATGCTGAAGTTTTCATTGTAAAGATTTTTCACCTCTTTTGTTAAGTTTATTCCCAAGTATTTTATCTTTTTTGAGCGTATTGTAAATGGGGTGGTTTTCCTAGTTTCTCTTTCTGAGGATTTGTCACTGATGTACAGAAATGCCTTTGATTTATGGGTGTTGATTTTATATCCAGCTACTTTGCTGAATTCATTATTAGTTTTAGGAGATTTCTGATGGAATGTTTTGTGTCTTCTAGGTATAGAATTATTTCATCTGCAAATAATTTCTTTCATCTGTCTGATTCCTCTGGCTAGAGTTTCAAGAACTATGTTAAATAGAAGTGGTGAAAGAGGGCATCCCTTTCTTGTTCCAGTTTTTAGAGGGAATGCTTTCATTTTCTCCATTTAAAATGATGTTGGCCTGGGGCTTAGCATAGATAGCCTTTACAATGTTGAGATATGTTCTGATACCTCTATTTTTCTTAGCATTTTGAACATGAAGGGATGCCTTCTCTGCATCTATTAAGCTGATCATATGATTTTTATCTTTGAGTCTATTGATATGATGAATTATATTTATTGATTATTTTTAATATTTATTTTTAGTTTTAGGTGGTCAAAATATCTTTATTTTATATTTATGTGGTGCTGGGGATCAAACTCAGGGCCTCATGTGTGCTAGGTGAGCACTTTACCACTGAGCCACAACCCCAGCCCACATTTATTGATTTTTGTATGTTGAACCAACCTTGCATCCCTGGGATGAACTCTACTTGATCATGATGCACTATCCTTTTGATATGTTTTTATATTTGATTTGCCAGAATTTTATTGAGAATTTTTGCATCTATTTTCATTAGAGATATTGGTCTGAAGTTTTCTTTCTTTGATTTGGTTTTGAATCAGGGTGATATTGGCCTCATAGAATGTGTTTGGAAGTGTTCCTTATTTTTCTATTTCATGAAATAGTTTGAGAAGTATTGATGTTAGTTTTTCTTTAAAGGTCTTGTAGAACTCAGCTGTGTATCCACCTCATTGTAGGCTTTTCTTGGTTGGTTGGCTTCTGATGGCGTCCTCCATCTCCTTGATTGAAACTGATCTGTTTAAATTGTGTATATCATCCTGATTTAGTTTGGGCATATCATATGCCTCTAGAAATTTGTTGATGCCTCTGATATTTTCTATTTTATTGGAGTACAAATTTTTGAAATAATTTCTAATTATCTTCTGTATTTCTGTAGTGTCAGTTGTAGTATTTCCTTTTTCATCATGGATATTAGTAATTTGGGTTTTTTCTCTCTTTCTCTTCATTAGCTTAGCTAATGGTTTATCAATTTTATTTATTTTTTCAAATAACCAACTTTTTGTTTTGTCAATTTTTTCAATTGTTTCTATTTCATTGATTTCAGCTCTGATTTCAATTATTTCCTGTCTTCTGCTTTTGGGGTTGATTTGTTCTTCTTTTTCAAGGGCTTTGAGATGTAATGTTAAGTCATTTATTTGTTGACTTTTTCTTCTTTGAAGGAATTAACTCCATGCAATGAACTTTCCTCTTATACTGCCTTCATAGTGTCCCAGAGATTTTGATATGTTGTATTGGTGTTCTCATTTACCTCTAAGAATTTTTTAATCTCCTCCTTGATATCTTTTGTAACCCATTGTTCATTCAATAGCATATTGTTTAGTCTCCAGGTGTTGGAGTGTCTTTTATTTTTTATTTTATCATTGATTTCTAATTTCATTCCCTTGTGGTCGGATAGAATGCAGGGTAGTATCTCTACTTTTTTGTATTTACTAAGATTTGCTTTGTGGCATAATATATGGTCTATTTTAGAGAAGGATCCATGTGCTGCTGAGAAGAAAGTGTATTTGCTAATTGATGGATAATATACTCTATATGTGTCAGTCAAGTCTAAGTTATTGATTGTATTATTGAGTTTTATAGTTTCTTTGTTTAGTTTTTGTTTGGAAGATCTATCCAGTGGTGAAAGAGATGTGTTAAAGTCACCCAGAATTATTGTGTACTGGTCTGTTTGACTCTTGAGCTTGAGAATAGTTTGATTGATGAACATAGATGCTTCATTGTTTGGGGCATATATATTTATAACTGTTATGTCTTGTTGATGTATGGTTCCCTTAAGCAGTATGAAATGTCCATCTTTATCCCTTTTGATTAACTTTGGCTTGAAGTCTACTTTATCTGCTATGAGGATGGAAATCCCTGTTTGTTTACATAGAATATGTGAATGGTATATTTTATCCCATCCTTTAACCTTCAGTTTGTGGGCATCTGTTCCTATGAGATGAGTCTATTGAAGGCAGCATATTGTTGGGTCTTTTTTAAAAAAATCCAATCTACCAGCCTATGTATTTTGATTGGTGAGTTTAGGCCATTAACATTTGGAGTTATTATTAAGACATAATTGTATTACCTGTTGTTTTTGTTTATTTTAGCTTGATTTGATTTCTCCTTTGGTTGGCTTTTCCTTTATTGTAGTTCTTCCCTTTGCAGATTTTCATTGTTGTTTTTCATTTCCTCCTTATGGAATACTTTTTCCAAGAATGTTCTGTAATTCAGGCTTTCTTGCTATAAATTCTTTTTTAAAAATTTTTTTTCTTAGTTGTTGATAGATCTTTATTTTATTTATTTATATGTGGTGCTGAGGATCGAACCCAGTGCCTCACACATGCCAGGCAAGTGTGCTACTGGTGAGCCATGGTCCTAGCTCATCCTGTAATTTCTTTTAGCTTTTGTTTATCATGGAAGGTTTTTATTTCATCATAAAATTTGAAGCTTAGTTTTGTTGGATATAAGATTCTTGGTTGGCATACAATATCTTTTAGAGCTTGGTATATGTTATTCCAGGATCACCTCCTGGCTTTGAGAGTCTGGGTTGAAAAATCTACTGAGATCCAAATTGGTCTTCCCTTATAGGTAATCTGATTTTTCTTTCTTGTGGCCTTTAAAATTTTCATTATAATGTGTCTTGATGTAGATGTGTTGTAATTTTGTACATTTGGTGTCCTGTAGGCCTCTTGTATTTGATTTTCTAGATCATTCTTCATGCTTGGGAAATTTTCTGCTATTATTTCATTGAAGAGATTGTGCATTCCTTTGGTTTGAATCTCTGAACCTTCCTCTATCCCAGTAAATCTTAAATTTGGTCTTTTGATGGTGTCCCATAATTCTTGGACATTCTGTTCATGGTTTCTTACTGTCTTCACGGTGAGGTCAATTTTATTTTCAAGTTTTTGTATTTTGTCTTCATTGTCTGAGGTTCTCTCTTCCATGTGATCTAGTGTGTTGGTGATGCTATCGAGTTTTTTAATTGGCTTATTGTTTCTTTCATTTTGAGGATTTGTGTTTGGTTTCTTGTCAGTATCTATCTCTTGAAATAATCTCTTGCAACTTGTATTTGCTCTCTTGTCTCTTTTTGGTGTGATCAGTGGTTGCCTGTATTTTTTCTCTTGTCTCTTTGTTAGAGTGATTGATTTTTGCCTGTATCTGCTCACTTAGGTCGTTCTTTAATTCCTAAATCATTTTAGTTATGTATATTCTGAACTCCTAATCTAACATTTCACCTACTGTGCTATCTATAGATTCTATTGTTGTAGCATCTTGATTTGTTGGGGGCACTTTTCTCCCTTGTTTTTTCATGATGTCTATGAGTCTTCCTTTTTTGCATTGTAGATCGGAGGTATTACAGCTTCTGCCCTATTGTCTTATCGTGTCCCCGTAGGTTACCAATACCTCAGTTTTAAGGGAGAGATCAATATTACAGCACTCAATATACCCAACATGCAGCCATATATCAGTTAGCTTCTATTTTTACATTTATAGTTTTGTCACTATAATGAGAAATGATGAGTTCAGTTATCTTCTACCATATAGTCAATAGGTTTGCATAATGGTTTACAGATTCTAATGGTAAAAGGAGGGGTTGGGGAGTTAGCTGAGATGTTTATGAGGTAGGATGTGAGAATATGGAGGTATTAGATTATATGACTAGTGAGAGGGTAATCATAAGAAATTGGCTGTTAATAAGAGAAACAAGAGATAGGCAACCCCATGGAAGAACCCCCGTTACCTCAGTAACAGGATAACTGTTAGCATCTCTAGTTGAAAACCCTCTGGTACAGCCAGGCCACAGGGACCTTGGTGACTTCTTACTAGGTCCTTTTTGTTGTCCTTTGATAGAAGTGGTGATATCCCAGTTTTGTGGCAGGGGCTGGCTCAAGCCCATATGTACCCTTATGTTAGGCTGTGGAGCCACGCTTTGGAGAATAGGAACCACAGAGCAGAGTGGCTCCTGGTATAGGCATGGGGTGGACCTCTGTTGGGATCACCAGGCCATGGTGTGGCAGGGTGGGCAGGTGGGTAGGCCTCTGTCTGGATCTCTGGGCTGTAGTGTCTTGTTATCTTTTCTTCTGTGAAGTGTTTGTTCACTTCCTTTCCCCATTTATTGATTGGGTCATTTGTTTTTTTGGTGACATTTTTTGAGTTCTTTATATATCTGCAAGATTAATGCTCTGTTTGAGGTTCAGGTGGCAAAGATTTTCTCCCATTATATAGGCTCTCTCTTCATGCTCTTGATTATTTTCTTTGCTGTGAAGAAGGTTTTTTGTTTGATACAATACAATTTATGGATTCTTGATTTTACTTCTTGTGCTTTAGGAGCTTTGTTGAGGAATTCAGTTCCTAAGACAACATGATGGAGGTTTGGGCCTACTTTTTCTTCTTTTAGGTGCAGGTTCTCTGGTTTAATGCCTAGGTCCTTGATCCACTTTGAGTTTTGTGCAGGGTGAGAGTTAGAGGTCTAATTTCATTTATTACATATGGATTTTCAGTTTTCCCAACACCATTTGTTGAAAAGCCTGTCTTTTCTCCAATGTATATTTATGATGCCTTTGTCTAGTATGAGATAACTGTATTTTTATGGATTTGTCTGTGTCTTCTCTCAGTACCATTGGTTTTCATATCTGTTTTGTTGCAAATACCATGCTGTTTTTGTTACTATAGCTCTCTAGTATAATTTAAGGTCTGGTATTGTGATGCCTCATACTTTACTTTTCTTGCTGAGGATTGTTTTGGCTATTCTAGGCCTTTTGTTTTTCCAAATGAATTTCATGAATGTTATAGGAACCTTAATAGGAATTGCATTAGATCTGTGTAGCACTTTTGGTAGTATGGCCATTTTGACAATATTCTTTCTCCTATCCAAGAACATGAGAGATCTTTCCATCTTCTAAGGTCTGCTTCAGTGTCTTTATTTAGTGTTCTGTAGTTTTCATTGTAGTGGTCTTTCACTTCTTTTGTTAGATTGATTGCCAAATTTCTTTTCTTTGAGGCTATTGTGAAATGGAATAGTTTTCATAATTTCTTCTTCAGTAGATTCATCACTGATGCATAGAAATGCAGTTGATTTATGGGCATAAATTTTGTGTCCTGCTACTTTGCTGAATTCATTTATTAGTTTTAGAAGTTTTCTGGTGGAGTTTTTTGGGTTTTCTAAATATAGAATCCTGTCAGCAAATATGGATAGTTTTTCTTTTTTTCCTATCCTTAATTAAAAGAAATCCTTTAATTTCTTTTTTCTGTCTAATTACTTTTGCTGGAGTTTCCTGGACAATGTTAAATAGAAGTGGTAAAAGAGGGCATCCCTGTCTTTTTCCAGTTTTTAGAGGAAATGCTTTCAATTTTTCTTCATTTAGAGTGACGTTGCCCTTGGATTTACTGTGTATAACTTTTATAATATTGAGATATGTTTCTACTATCCCTAGTTTTTCTAATGTATTGAACATGAAGGGATGCTATATTTTGTCAAATGCCTTTTCTGCATCCATTGAGATAATCATGTGGTGCTTGTCTTTAAGTCTATTGATCTGATGAATTATGTTTATTGATTTCCATATGTTGAACCAACCTTGCATCCCTGGGGTGAACCACACTTGATCATGATGCACTTAATGCATTTTTCTATATAATTTTCCAGTATTAAGCACTTTGCATCTATGTTCATCAGGGATATTGCTATAAAATTTTCTTTCCTTGACGTGGAAACTTATACTCTAATAAATAACTTATACTCTAATAATCAGAAAACTTATACTCTAATAAAATGGAAAATCTTGAAGACATCAACAACTTTCTAGTGTCATATGGCCTACCTAAACTGAATCAGGAGGATAAACCCAATATAAACAGATTTAACAAACTTAGAGTATAAGTTTATTAGAGTATAAGTTTGTCTGGTTTTGGTATGGGGTATATTATTTCTATAATAGCGTCATAGAATATGTTTGGATGAGTCCCCTCCTTTTCTATTTCATGGAGTAATTTGAGGAGGATTGGTGTTAATTCTTGTTTGAAAGTCTGATGGAACTCAACTGAGAATCTGTCTGGTCCTGGGCTTTTCTTGGTTGGTAGGCTTTTTTTTTTTTTAATATATATGTATTTTTAAATTGTAGTTGGACATAATACTTTTATTTTTATTTATTCATTTTTATGTGGTGCTGAAGATGGAACCCAGTGCCCCGCATGTGCCAGGTGAGTGTTTTACCACTGAGCCACAGCCCCAACCCTGTTGGTAGGCTTTTGATGGAGTCTTCTATTTCTGTATTTTTTTTTTTTTTTTGGTATTAGAGATTGAACTCATGGGAACTTGACCACTGAGTTACATCCCTAGTCCCTTTTTTGGTATTTTATTTAGAGACAGGGTCTCACTGAGTTGCTTAGCGCATCACCATTGCTGAGACTGGCTATGAACTCCCTATCCTCCTGTCTCACCTTCCCAAGCTGCTGGGATTACAGGCGTGCACCACCACACCCAGCTGTGTCTTCTATTTTATTGCTTGAAATTGATCTGCTTATATTGTGTATGTCCTCCTGATTGAGTTTGGGTAGGCCATATGACACTAGAAAGTTGTTGATGTCTTCAAGATTTTCCATTTTATTAGAGTATAAGTTTTCTGATTATCATCTATATTTCAGTAGTGTCATGATATTTTCTTTTTCATCATGAATTTTACTAATTTGATTTTTCTCTTTCTTTCTCTTTGTTGACTTAGCTAATGGTTTATTAATTTTATTGATTTTTTTTCAAGGAATCAATTTTATGTTTTGTTAATTTTGGGGGTTGTTTCTTTTATTTCAGTTTCATTGATTTCAAATCAATTATTTTAATTATTTCCTGTCTTTTACTGCTTTTAAAATAACCTAACATAAGGCTTTGAGACATATGTTAGGTTATTTATTTGTAGGCTTTTATTCTTCTAATGAATGAGCCAAATGCAATGAACTTTACTTTACTGCTGCCTTCATAGTGTCCCAGAGATTTTGATATGTTGTGTCAGTGTTCTCATTAACCTCTAAGTACTTTTTAATTTCCTCCCTGATTTCTTCTTCTATCCATTTGTCATTCAATAGCGTGCTATTTAGTCTCCAGGTGTTAGCTTCTACTTTTTATTTTATTATTGATTTCTAATTTCATTCCATTAGATCTGATAGGATGCAAGGTATTATCTCTGTTTTTTTTAAATTTTGATTTTCTAAGAGTTGCTTTGTAGCCTATGATATGGTCTATTTTAGAGAAAGATCCATATCCTGCTGAGAATTAAGCATATTCAGTCATTGATTGATGAAATATTCTATATTTTTTAAGTCTGACTTATTAATTGTATTTTTTAGTTCTATACCTTCTTTAAATTTTTTTTTGTAGTTGTAGATGGACATCATACCTGTATTTTATTTATCATTTTTTAAATGTGGTGCTGAGGATCGAACCCAGTGCCCCATGTGTGCAAGGCAAATGGTCTGCCACTGAGTTAGAGCCCCAGCCCTACTTCTTATACCTTCTTTATTTAGTTTTCCTTTATAGGATCTATCCAGTGGTGAGAAAGGTGTGTTAAAGTCACCCAGTAGTATTAAGTTGTGCTCTATTTGGTTCTTGAAATTGAGAAGGATTTGTTTGATGCATGTAGATGCTCCATAGTTTGGGACATTAATATTTATGATTGTTATGTCTTGTTGATGTAGGATTCCCTTAAGCAGTATGAAATGTCCTTCTTTATTCCTTCTGACTAACTTTGATTTGAAGTCCACTTTGTCTTATATGATGATGGAAACCCCCACTTCTTTGTGCAATGAGTGACATGTTTTTTCCCCCACCTTTCACCTTCAGTGTGTGGATGTCTTTTCCTAGGAGGTGAGTCTCTTGAAGACAGCATATTGTTGGGTGTATTTTAAAAATCCATTCTGCCAAAAGTCTATGTCTTTTGATTGTTGAATTTAGGCAATTAACATTCAGGGTTATTATTGAGATATGATTTGTATTCTTGGTCATTTTGTTTTATTTTTGGTTTTTAACTTGACATAAGATTCTTCTTTGGTTGACCTTTCTTTTATTGTTGTTCCACCCTTTGCTAATTTTCTTTTCCTTCTTATGGAATATTTTGCTGAGAATGTTCTGTAGTGCAGGCTTTCTAGTTGTGAATTATTTTTAACTTTTGTTTATCACGGAATTTTATTTCATCATCAGTTCTGAAGCTTAATTTTGCTGGGTATAGTATTCTTGGCTGGCATCCATTTTCTTTCAGACCTTGGTGTATATTATTCCAAGACCTCCTAGGTTTGAGAGTATCAGCTGATCCAGATTGGTTTCCCTCTAAATGTTACCTGTCGTATTTATCTGACAGCCATTAAAATTCTGTCCTTATTCTCTGTGTTAGGCATTTTCCCATTAATGTGCCTTGGTGTGGGTCTTCTGTAATTTTATATATTTGGGGTCCTGTGAGTCTCCTGTATTTGATTTTCTATTTCATTCTTTAGGTTTGGGAAATTTTCTGATATTCTTTCATTGAAAAGATTGTTCATTTCTTTCATTTGTATCTTGGAGCCTTCATCCATCTCAATAATCTTAAATTTGGTCTTTTCAGGTTATCCCATATTTCTTGGAAGTTTTGTTCATGGTCTCTTAACCTCTTTTCTCTCCATGGTCAACTTTGTTTCCAAAATTATAAATTCTGTCTTCATTGACTGAAACTCTTGTCTTCCAAGTGATCTAGTCTATCTGTGATGCTTTCAGTTGAATTTTTTTGTCAATAATTTTTTTATTTGAGTTTCTTAAAAAAAGAAATATAAATACATATATTTATTTCAGTTATTCATGACAGTACAATGACTTTGATATAACATACATTTAAATCAGATAGGATATAATTTCTCATTTTTCTGAGTGTACAGGTTGCAGAATCACACTGGTCATGCAGTCACATATATACACACAGTAATAATAATATCTGATTCATTCTACTATCTTTCCTATACCCCCATCCCACCCCCATCACTTCTCTCTACTTAATCTAAGGTAACGATATTCTTTTTTTTTCTCACATCTTCATACATGTATTTTGTATAATGATAAGGGTCTCCTTCCACCATCCATGCAATTCCCCTTCTCCTACCCTTTCCCTCCCACCTCTCTTCCCTATCTAGAGGTAATCTTCTTACCATGCTCTTCCTCCCTACCCCATTTTGTGTTACCCCCCTTATATCAGAGAAGACATTCGGCATTTGTTTTTTGGGGGATTGGCTAACTTCACTTAGCATAATCTGCTCTAATGCCATCCATTTCCCTGCAAATGCCATGATCTTATCATTTTCTAGTGCTGAGTAATATTCCGTTGTGTATAAATGCCACATTTTTTTTTTATCCATTCATCCATTGAAGGACATCTTGGTTGGCTCCACAGTTTAGCTATTGTGAATTTTCTGCTATAAACATTTATGTGGCTTTGTTCCTGGAGTATGCTGTTTTTAGGTCCTTTGGGTATAGTCCGAGTAGAGGAATTAGCTAGGTCAAATGGTGGTTTCAATCCCAGTTTTCCAAGGAATCTCCACACTGCTTTCCAAATTGGCTGCACCAATTTGCATACCAGCAGTGTATGAGTGTACTTTTTTCCCCGAATCCTCGCCAGCACTTCTTGTTGTTTGTCTTCATAATGGCTGCCATTCTTACTGGAATGAGATGGTATCTTAGAGTAGTTTTAATTTTCATTTCTCTGATTGCTAGAGATGATGAACATTTTTTTTGTATATTTGTTGATTGTTTGTATATCCTCTTCTGAGAAGTGTCTATTCAGGTCCTTGGCCCATTTGTTGATTGGGTTATTTTTTTCTATTTTTTTGGTGTTTAGCTTTTTGAGTTCTTTGTATACCGTAGAGATTAGAGCTCTTTCTGATGTGTGAGGGGTAAAAATTTGTTCCCAGGATATAGATTCCCTATTCACCTCACATATTATTTCTCTTGCTGAGAAAAAACTTTTTAGTTTGAATTCATTCCATTTGTTGATTCTTGGTTTTAATTCTTGTGCTATAGGTGTCATTAAGGAAATTGAGGCCTGGCCCCATGTGATGGAGATTAGGGCCTACTTTTTCTTCTATTAGACACAGAGTCTCTGGTTTAATTCCTAGATCCTTGATCCATTTTGATCCATTTTGTGCATGGTGAGAGATAGGGATTCAATTTCATTTTGTTGCATATGGATTTCCGGGTTTCCCAGCACCATTTTTTGTAGATGCTATCCTTTCTCCAGTGCATGCTTTTACCACCTTTGTCTAATATAAGGTAGTTGTAATTTTGTGGGTTAGTCTCTGTGTCCTCTATTCTGTACCATTGGTCTACCAGACTGTATTGGTGCCAGTACCATGCTGTTTTTGTTACTATTGGTGTTTAGTGTAGTTTAAGATCTGGTATAGCGATACCACCTGTTTCACTCTTCCTGCGGAATTGCTTTAACTATTCTGGGTCTCTTATTTTTCCAGATGAATTTCATAATTTCTTTTTCTATTTCTCTGAGGAATGTCATTGGGATTTTGATTGGAATTGCATTGAATCTCTATAGTGCTTTTGGTTATATGGTCATTTTGATAATATTAATTCTGCCTATTCAAGAGGAAGGTAGATCTTTCCATCTTCTAAGGTCTTCTTTTATTTCTCTCTTTAGGGTTCTATAGTTGTCATTGAATAGATCTTTCAACTTTTGTTGATTCCCAAGTATTTTATTTTATTTTTGAGGATTTTGTGAATGGGGTAGTTTTCCTCATTTCCTTATCAGAGGATTTGTCACTGATATACAGGAATGCTTTTGACTTATGGGTGTTGATTTATATCTGCCACTTTGTTGAATTCATTTACTAGTTCTAGAAGTTTCGTGGTAGAGTTTTTTTGGGTCTTCTAGGTATCGAATCATGTCATCAGCAAATAGTACTAGCTTAAGTTCTTCTTTTCCTATAGCTATTCCTTTAATTTCTTTCATCTGTCTAATTGCTCCGGCCAGTGCTTCAAGAACTATGTTGAATAGAAGTGGTGAGAGAGGGCATCCTTGTCTTGTTCCAGATTTTAGAGGGAATGTCTTCAGTTTTTCTCAGTTTAGAATGATGCTGGCCTGAGGCTTAGCATAGATGGCTCTTACAATGTTGAGGTAAGTTCCTGTTGTCCCTAGTTTTTCTAGTGTTTTGAATATAAAGTGGTGCTGTATTTTGTCAAATGTTTTTTTCTCTATCGTGATAATCATATAGTTCCTATCTTTAAGTCTATTGATGTGATGAATTACATTTATTGATTTCTGTATGTTGAACCAACCTTGCATCCCTGGGATGAATCCCATTTAATCATGGTGCACAATCTTTTGATATGTTTTTGTATCCGATTTGCCAGAGTTTTATTGAGGATTTTTGCATCTATATTCATTAGAGGTATTGGTCTGAAGTATTCTTTCTTTGAAGTGTCTTTGTCTGGTTTTTGGAATCAGGGTGATATTGGCCTCATAGAATGAATTTGGAAGTACTCCCTCTTTTTCTGTTTCCTGAAATAGATTGAAGAGTATTGGTATTAGTTCTTCTTTAAATGTCTTGTAAAACTCTGCTGTATATCTGTCCAGTTCTGGGCTTTTCTTGCTTGGTAATCTTTTGATGACTTCTTCTATTTTCTCACTTTATTTTTTAATTTTTAAATTTTTTTTATTTTTGACATATATTAATTTATTAACTTGTTTTGTTAAAATTATTTTTAAAGTAAGAGCATCATTTTGATCTGATTATGTGTAGATCTGTATTAGAAATTTATTCCATTATTTTTGCTTAGATTTTTAACCAATATTTTTACATAATCAATAGTACAGTTAATCATCACAATTTGATTTATATAAACCAACTGTTCATTTTATTTTCTCACTTTATATTGATCTATTTAAGTTGTATATATCTTCCTGGCTCAGTCTGGGCATATCATATGACTTAAGGAATTTATCGATGCATTCACTATCTTCTATTTTATTGGAGTATAAGGATTCAAATTAATTTCTAATTATCTTTTGTATTTCTGTAGTGTCTGTTGTGATATTGCCTTTTTCATTCCGTATGCTAGTGATTTGTGTTCTCTCCTACTCTTCATTAGCATGGGTAAGGGTCTGTCAATCTTATTTACTTTTTCAAATTACCAACTTTTAGTTCTGTCAATTTTTTTTGATATTTTGTTTTGTTTTGATTTCTTTGATTTCAGCTCTGATTTTTAATTATTTCTTGCCTTCTGCATTTGCTGCTGACTTATTCTTCTATTTCTAGGGCTTTGAGATGTAGTGTGAGGTCATTTATTTGTTGGCTTTTTCTTCTTTTAAGGAATGAACTCCATGCTGTGAATTTTCCTCTTAGTATTGCTTTCATAGTGTCCCAGAGATTTCGATATGTTGTGTCTGTGTTTTCATTTATCTCTAAGAATTTTCAAATTTCCTCCTTGATATCTTCTGTAACCCATTGTTCATTCAGTAGTATATTGTTCATTCCCCTTGTGATGTAGGAATTTTTCTTCCTTATTTTTTTGTTAATTTACAATTTCATTCCATTATGATCAGATAAAATGCATGGCAATATCTCTCTTCCTTTGTATTTGCTAAGAGTTGCCTTATGGCATAATAGATCTATTTTTGAGAAGTATCCATGTGCTGCTGAGGAAAAAAGTGTATCTGCTTGATGTTGGTTGATATATTCTATATATGTCAATTAAGTCTAAGTTATTAATTGTGTTTTGAGTTTTATAGTTTCTTTATTCAACTTTTGTTTGGAAGATCTGTCCAGTCGTGAGACAGGTGTGTTAAAATCACCCAAGATTATTGTGAATCTTGAACTTGAGAAGAGTTTGTTTGATGAACATAGCTGCAGCATTGTTTGGAGCATATATATTAATGATTGTTATGTCTTGTTGGTGAATGGTTCCCTTTAGCAGTATTTAGTGTCCTTTTTTATCCGTTTTGATTAACTTTGGCTTAAAGTCTATTTTATTTAATATGAGTGTGGACACTCCTGCTTGCTTCCGAGGTCTATGTGAGTGGTATGATTTTTCCCAACGTTTCACCTTCAGTTTGTGTATGTCTTTTCCTATCAGATGAGTCTCCTGTAGGCAATATATTGTTGTATTTTTTAATCCAATCTACTAACCTATGTCTTTTGATTGGTGAGTTTAAGCCATTAATATTTAGGGTTACTATTGAGATATGGTTTATGTTTCCAGCCATATTTGTTTATTTTTGTTATTTAACTTGATTTGTTTTTCCTCTTTGATTAATTTTTCTTTTACTGTATTGCCTCCCACTGTTGATTTTTGTTGTTATTTTTCATTTCCTCTTCATGTAATGTTTTGCCGAGGATGTTTTGAAGCGCTGATTTTCTGGCTGCAAATTCTTTTAACTTTTGCTTATCTTGGAAGGTTTTATTTTAATCTTCAAACCTGAAGCTTAATTTTGCTGGATACAAGATTCTTGGTTGGAACCCATTATCTTTCAGTGTTTGAAATATGTTGTTCCAGGATCTTCTAGCTTTCAGAGTTCTGCATTGAAAAATCAGCCGTTAACCTAATTGGCTTACCCCTAAATGTAATCTGGTTCCTTTCTCTGTGGCTTTTAAAATTCTCTCCTTGTTCTGTATGTTGGGCATTTTCATTATAATGTGTCTTGCTGTGGATCTCTCTTGTGGTTTTGTACATTCGGCATCCTGTAGGCTTCTAGGATTGGATTTTCGTTTCATTCTTCATGTCTGGAAAGTTTCCTAAAATTATTTCATTGAACA
The DNA here is from genome assembly GCF_045843805.1 of Urocitellus parryii. Taxonomy (NCBI): domain Eukaryota; kingdom Metazoa; phylum Chordata; class Mammalia; order Rodentia; family Sciuridae; genus Urocitellus; species Urocitellus parryii. Next base: position 149,249,482 of record NC_135537.1, read on the forward strand.
GGTTGCTCATTCCTTTGGTTTGGACCTCTATACATTCCTCTATCCCAGTAACTCTTAAATTTGGTCTCTTTATGTTATCCCAAATTTCTTGGATGTTCTGCTTGTGGTTTCTTATCAGACTTTCTGAGCTGTCTATACTCTTTTAGAGATGGTATACTTTGTCTTCATTGTCTGATGTTCTGACTTCTAAGTGTTGTACTCTGCTGGTGATACTCTTCATTTGAGTTTTTAATTTGGTTTATTATTTCCTTCATTTCCAGGATTTCTGTTTTTTTTTTTTTTTTGTGTGTGTGTGTATAATCTCTATCTCTCTGTAGAGTTGATCTTTTGCTTCTTGAATTTTTTAATGTAATTCATGGTCAAAGTGACCTTTCATTATCTGTATTGGCTGTCTAAAGTCTGCCTTGAGACTCCAGATCACCTGAACCATGTATATCTTGAAATCTTTGACATTCTTTCTACTGTAGCTATTATCTCCTCTATTGTTGAATTGCCCTGAATTGTTTGTGGTCCTTTCTTTTCCTTTTTTTTTTTTTATGTTGCTCACGTTTTTTTCCAGCTCTGTGTGACTGTTGTGTCATTATTTTTCTCCTATAGATTTGCACTGCTCTTGTATAGTTTCGAGATCTCTCTTTTGTGATGGAAGACAATGTCTAGAGATGTTGGATTCAATTATAATTTAAAATACATTCATTAGCTTCATAAAAGGCATACAGATTCTGGTGGTGTAAAGAGAACTGAGGGTCGGGCGTAGGACTTTATGTTCAGAGGGAAAGATGTGAGGCTATAGGGTTAATATATCTTAGCTACTTTGGGGGAGAACTCTAATGAAGCGGGTTATTAGAAGGAGAATAGACAGTAGGTATTTCAGGGTAGCTAAGTACGTGGGATGACAATAAGAAGCATAGACACAATCACCTATTTGCATTTAGTAAATTACATGTAGTAGAAATAGTAACACTTGGGAGGTTGGGAGAGGAAGAGAAGGAGTAAGAAAAGTAAAAAGAAAACAACAACAAAAAAGGGGGGAAGAGGTAGGAAAAAAGGAGTAAAAAAAAGAGAGAGGAAAAGAGAGAAGGAAAAGATAAAAAGAAAAAAGGAAAGAAGGATAAAGAAAAAAAATGCACTCTTAGAATTCTGTTTTTTCCTCTTCCAGTAGATGGTGTTGTGCATTCCAGGTTAAGTCTCTGCCCTCATGGTGGAGGAAGCAATCTGTGTGAGGTGGCTCTCCCTCCCCTGCCGAGTGCCTCCCCAATCCTGGTCACTTTAGGTTGCTCCGTTCCCCTCACTTCTCCTGCCCACCAGGCCCCAATTACTGGGACTCTCGTCTGCAGCCCTGTGTTCACTTTTGGCTTGTGGCGTGCTGGCCAATCCGCGCTTCTCATCAACTGAGCGCTACCTCTGTGTTGGGTAGTCACTAAGTCATCACAGCTGTGGAGAGGGGGAGTTGGAAACTGGCAACCTGTTCTGTCTTATTCCCTCTGGTAGCCATGCCCACCGAGAGCTGGCAAGAAAGGTTTTGAGTTATCACAGCTGGGTAGAGGGGGGCTGGGACTTACCTGTTTAGACGCCTTTTTTTTCCTCCCTCCAGAATCTCTTTCTTGAAGTGATCTTTCACTTTCTATATTTTTCTCTGACTTTATTCCTTGTACTGAACTTTACTTCTCAGATTGATTTAACTGGGTACTTTCTAAACTGCTTCTCTGTCATTTCTTCCACCATGGTGTTGATGGATTCTGTTATTAGAGTATCTTTGTTTGTTTGGGGTGATTTATTCCTTTGCTTTTTCATATTGTTTGTATTTCTACCCATCTAGTAGTAAGGATCGAGGCAGTAGAGTTTCTATGCTATGGACTTACAATGCCTGAAGATTTCCAGCACCTCACTGGGACAGACAACATAAGAACTGACTAATAAGACAGACAAATAAGTACAATATCCCATGCAAACAATATACAGCATTAAACAAAATAGTTCCTACTGTGATGAGTACAGTGTTGATTAGCACAGTAAACAGAAATATTCGATCAGTTATTGCCTGCAATAAAAACAGCAAGTTTGCAAAAGGGTTTACAATTCAAATGGTAACAAGGAGAGAACAGAAATGACATAGGATATGATTATTATAAGGGAGGAGGAGAGAAGTTAGAAGTAAAAAATTAAAGGAATATTGAAAGAATAATAGAGTTTGGCTGTTAGTGGAAGAAAAGAGAGAAAGTGAATCAAGCAAAATAGGTTGGGAACACCAAATATATATATATAAAGTACAAATTTTAAAAAATTAAAAATAAAAATACAAAACAAACTAAAATATACTAATCAAACATCCTAGTCCTGAAAAAAGTGATACAGGAAAAATAACTTGCTTAAAAAATGCTAGAACTAAGGGAAAAAGCCAAATATGAATATGTATAGATTTCTAGGTAACATTAAGATCACAATTAAACAATGAGAAGAAAGGAAAAAAAGGAAGGAAAACTGAAAAAGAGAAGAAAAAAATCTCATTGAAAAGTTAAAGAATTCTTTATGTTGGAGTTCAAAAAATTCTCAGCTTCTCTTCTCAGCAGTTTTAGGTGGGGGGTCTTCTGGAGTGTGATGCTTGACTGTTGGGATTAATGAAGTGAGAGGTAATCCCACAGGCGGAATTCCTAGAGGCAGGGTTTTAGGCAGGCTCCAGGATCTTCACTGCATGTCAATTGGTCTAGAGGTTTTTAAAGTGGCTTATCTCCAAGGTCCAGTAATTGCTGGTCCACTCTATAAGACTGTACCCTAGGAATCTTCCTGGGTTCCACTGGTTCCACTTGTTCCAATTCTTAGTCTCCTAGGTCACCTGTGGACTCCATGTTTCCTGGTCTTGGATTCAGTCTCCAAACTCAATCTCTCCCTCCCCTGCCTTTCTGAATTTTCGGCCAAATGTGTTTCCCAGCCCATGTTGCAACTAGCTGGATTAGAGTGGAAGGGGTAGAGCCAGGTGGGTTTCCATGACAGTTGTTCCTTGTGTAAATCTCTCGAGATCCTTGTTTGATTTTCTTCTGGTCATTTAAGCATACTCTATGTTGTGCAGTGTTTGTTTACTGGTCCTGCATTTCAGGCCAAACTTGCATTTGGCAGGAATTAGCTTCCTCAGGTGCCGCTCCTGAACCATGGAGGCAAAATGTTTCCTTCCTTTGTCCTCTGTACACTGTTTAGAGATATGGCTGCTTCTTTCCTGCACAGGGTTGTTGTGCAGCATGCCTTTCAGTTTAGTTGGGCAGTGTCATTGATCTTTAATCTCACGGTACCCAAACATGCCTCAGGCCTTCTAAAAATGCTGCTTCCTTTAAATCCCTTATTTTTCCACTTTGCTTCTGGAGGAACCACCAATAAATCCCTTATTTTTCCACTGGTGCTTGTGGCCTGGCCCAGTAGCAGCTGTGCCTCTGGGAATTTTTTCCTTATTTTCTTATATCCAACCTCCTGAGTCCCTGATCTGCTTTGAATGTCCAATTTTAAGTCCAGTAAAGTCCCCACCCTCCTTTTTTTGTTCACCGACCTTGCTAAGAAGCTGCCTGGCTTCTTTCTTGGTTTTACGCCACAGTGCAGCCAGGAAAGTGACATCCTGTATTCTGCCATCTTGAAAAACCTTTTTTGAGTTTTTATATGTACTGGTTATTAATTCTATTTCAGACGAATACAAGATTTTTAATATTTTGTAGATTATCTCTTTGTTGAATATTGCATTTGCTGTGCCAAAGCTTTTTAATCTAATGTAATTCCCTTTGTCACTTTTTGCCTTTATTTCCAGAGTTATTAGAGTGCTATTCAGGAAAGCCTTGCCTATGCCAATATCTTGAAGTGTTTCTCCTATGGTTTTCTTTAGTAGTTTCAAAGTTTAATGTCTTACATTTCATCCATTTTGAGTTGATTTTTGAACAGAGTGAGAGGCAGTGATCTAGTTTCTGGCCTCTACATGTGGTCATCCAGTTTTTGTAGCAGTATTTGTTTAAGAGGCTTCTTGCCTTTAATATGTTTTTGACACCTTTTTGAGAATAAAATGACTGATTGGTCACTTTATTTGTATTCTATTCCATTGCTCCATGTGTCTATTTTTATGCCAATATCGTGGTGTTTTTGTAATTATATTCTATATTTTGAAATCAGGTATTGTGATGCCTCCAGTGTTTCTCCTTTTGGCCCCAGATTACTTTGGTTTTGGGGGATCCTTCATGCTTCCATATGAATTTTAGGATTGTTTTTCCTAGTGCTGTGAAAAGTGTCATTGGTATTTGGTGGGAATTTTATTGATTGGGATTACATTTGATGGAGACTAAAATGGTAAAAAGCAATGAGTTATCATGGCAAAAAAAAATATGGAGGAACTTTGAGTACATAATATTCAGTGAAAGAAACCAACCTGAAAAGATAATATACTGTATGATTTCAGCTCTATGACATTCTGTAAATAGCAAACTATGGAGACAGTAAGTTTAAAATAAAAACTTGCACATCAACATGTATAACAGCCTTACTTATAATTTCCAAAACATAGAAGCAACCAAGATACTTTTTAGTAGGTGAATAAATCAAAAAACTTTGGTTATATTCATAAGATGGAATATTCTTTTCATTTATTTTCAGTGATATTTCTTGTCATTTTTACCACACCTTTTCACTGTGATGGGTTTTTAGGTTGTTGTCTGTGTATTCGTATTTTGTTTTTTATCAGTTTTGATGGATGCATTGTGGTATCTCTTAGTACTTTTTTTATGCCCCTTATGTCTGATTATGCATCCATATGATCTCTTTCATGATATATCTGTGCTCACTTACTTTTTAAAATAAAGGCCTGATCTAAGGTCAGTTAAAATATTTTTAATTTTTTTTGGTTTGATTATTTCATGTTGCCCTTTGGAAAGAGCTACATTTCCATTTTCTCTTGTAACAAATACCTATGACCTATTATTTAATTATATAGATTAAATAAAACCTCAACCTTGTAGTTATTTATTGGAAGGAAATGAGTAAAGGATTGCAGGGGGAACAGATTGATAGATTTTCAGAATTTAACCTGAATATTAGAATTTAGGCTTCATTTTATGGCATACACGATTTTTCAGAATTTTTAAAGGTTGTAGGTAAGGATAATTATTTTTGTTTAGCCAGTCTGTTCTACAATTATAGATTCATTTAGATTAAAACATTTAGTGGTTTTGGGCTTGCCTCACACATGTGAAGCACTGGATTCAATCCTCAGCACCACATAAAAATAAATAAACAAAATAAAGATATTATGACCATGTATAACTAAAAAAACAAAACATTTAGTGTTTTTTTTGTTGATACTTGTCTTCCATATTCTTTTTTAAAATATTTTTTTTAGTTGTTTGATGGACCTTTATTTTTTATTTATTTATATGTGTTGCTGAGAATTGAACCCAGTACCTCACACGTGCGAGGCAAGTGATCTGCAACTGAGCTACAATCCCAGCTCCCATATTCTTGAGAGTTTTAATATTTTTCCTTTTAAAAAATCCATTTTACGTATTTTGTTTTTTGGTTGATAATTGCTTAAATTAAGCTATTCACTTTTAGGAAATGAAACTTAGTTTTTGAAATTCAACTTTAAATACTTATAGTTGTCTTCACTGAAATGAATTAAATAGAAATTCCATTTCTTTCAGTATTATAATATATAAAAATGAGGAGTTCCCCCCTTCTAAAATAGCAATAACTTCCCTTATGAGTCAGTTTAACAGTAGGCAACAAATTATTCAGATAGAAAAATTTCAACACATATGCTTGGTAACTCACTGTAAAATAAGTTACTTAGTTAAAAGATCAGGGAGAATTTTCACTCCTTCCTATTTTATATTTATCATGGGAAATATAAAATATATATTCTAATATGTACATATGTAAAGTAGCACTTGCTTGTGCAGAGTTCAGAGGCTTTTAAGCAATTGTTTAATAATAAATGTTGCATAAATGTTGCACAACTTGTGGTATTTGCTTGTAGTAGATTCAGTTACATTCTAAACTTGGCTCTCAAAATTTCTACTAGGAACTTTCTGTGCTCTAAACTATCAGCTTTTAATGTCAGATGGAAACCTTTGAAAATGTTAATCCATTTGAGCTATGTAGAAATCACATGGAGATGTATTATACAGATTTCTTGTGGCACTGTTTTCCACACCATTTGTATGGTGTATAAAAGAGTAGAAAGTAAAAGCTTGTTTCATGTCTCTTTATTTTAGCATGACACATTACAGGGCATGCATACTGACTCAAAGTTTTCTCATCAGCTAGTCCATGAGGAAAATTAAGATTGTCTTGCTATGCCCCATGGAAATGGTAAGGGTTTTCAAAAGAAAAAACAGAGAACAAAAGGACATGTCGGGCGTGCACACAACTGTGTTATTAGCAGGAAATGTGCTGACTCCTTTATGAATGTGTGAATTTACGAATATATATTTTTTTTTAAAAAATAAGAATTATTTTTTTTTATTAGTCATTGAATGAAAAGCATTTTTCCTGATTCAGTGAGGTTTTATTCTGCTGAATTTTGTTCAGCTGTCTATAAACTGAGCTTTCACAGCATTTTTTTTCTGCCTATGGGAGTGTTTTTGATGGAAAAATCTCTTAGTTTTGATATTGTTCGGATAATACCAGGGAAATGATCAGAATTCCAGTATTTAGTGAGTTGTAGCCTTAATGAGCGCCTGATTCAAGTTGACAAGTTGTTTTTTTCCCCCTCCTAGTTTAGGGGAAATGCTAGATTTTGTTCATTATTAACTCATTCCTTTAACAGAAGAGAACTGGATTAATTTTGGGGAGGGAGAACACTAAGAAAATAACTTTTGTGTCTTCTTAATGTCAAAGATTGAATTTTAGGCTTTTACAAATCCTCCGCCATCTCCAGTTGTTCCCTTTTATTTGTATTTGTTTAAATTCCACTAAAATAATGATATAGCAACATTTTCATCACCCTGAAAAGTTCATAATGCCACTTTATACTCTACTTCCTCTGTGTCCTGTCATTGCAGTTTTGCGATTGTTAACATTTTATAGAGAAGGAATCATGCAGTATTTAGCTTTTACATAGGATGACACCCCCCCATTCATCATAGTTTTGAAATTGATTTCTGTTGTTTTATGGATAAATTATTACTTTTAAATGTAGAATACTATTCCCTTGGATCAATATTTTAAGGTTCTTCTGTTGATTAACATTTGTTTTTCATTTATGTTGTTATTAATAATAAAATACTTAACCATATATGGGGCAAGATATATTAACTTTTAAAAAATAACAGGTAATCTCCTTTTCAAAGTTATTGTGCCTTTCTTTATCCTTGTCATTAATTAGTGAGAGTATCAATAACTTTGCATTTTTTTATGCTTTGTATTAAACCTGACTAATTCTAGTGTTATTCCTTAGAGATTTTAATTTGTATTTCCCTGATATTTAATTATTTAAATATTGTATGTGCTTACTAGCTATCTATATATCTTATTTGGTGAAATATCTTTTCAACTATTATACCCACTTTAAAAGTTTAATGCATAATTATATTGATTTATAGGTATTCTTTTTTATATTTTAGATATAAACCTTTTGTCAGAAGTATATTTTGGAAAATTTCCTTACAATATCCTTTTTCATTTTCATATATCTGTTACAAATAAAATTATTAAATTTGATGAACTTTGTTATACTTGCTGTATATATATTTTCATGTGTTCTTTTTCCTATTTAAGAAGTAGGTTGCAGAGATTTTTTTCCTAAATTTTGTTCTAGACACTGTACAATTTTGACTATTGACAATTTTAGTACCATTTGATTGAAAGACTGTTTCAGTATTTAATTATATTATGCCTTTGATGAAAATAAATTGGCCATGCAAATGTGAGTTTATTTCAGGACTCTTGATAATTTTGCATGTTAAGGGATTTGTTTGTGTCATCTGAATATTTCCTACTTCTTTCTTTATATTTCTTTTATTTATTTTTCAACATTTTGTCTAGAGTTGGCTCTTAGCTCTTGTAAAATTTAATAATGACCAGTCTTTAATTTCATTATCTTTCTTTTGCTTGCCCATATTTTATTTTATCAATTGTTTAATTTTTATTAATTACCTCATCCAATTATCATTGGTTTTTTTTTTTTATTGGTCGTTCATAACATTACATAGTTCTTAATACATCATATTACACGGTTTGATTCACGTGGATTATGAACTCCCCCTTTTACCCCGTATACAAATTGCTGTATCACATCAGTTTCCCTTCCATTGATTGACATATTGCCTTTCTAGTGTCTGATGTATTCTGATGTCTGTCCTATTCTCTACTATCCCCCCTCCCCTCCCCTCCCCTCCCCTCCCCTTTTCTCTCTCTACCCCTTCTACTGTAAATCATTTCTTCCATTTGTATTATCTTGTCTTACCCCTCCTTTATCATTGGTTTTTAATTTGTTCTTCTTTTTCTACTGTCTTTAAAAAATTTTTAGATTAAATTAATTTTTAAATCAAACCAGAATCTTTGGAATTATATATGTTAATGGGATAGTGTGCTGTCTCAATACATGTATACATTGTGCAATATTTATTTATTCCCCAAAGACTTCATTTCTTTATGGTAAAACTTTTGAAATACATTCTTTTAGCTATTTAAAATGTATATTATTATTATCTGTGATCATCCTACTGTGCAGAGGCAAATCAGAATTCCATTCTCCTATCTAATTGTAACTTAATACCTGTTATCCACTTTGTCCACACCCTTCTCTTTCCACTATGCTCTCCAGCCTCTGATAGCCACCATTGTACTCTCAACTTCTATGAGAGCAACTCTTCTAGATTCCACAAATGAGTGAGAGCATTCTGTGTCTACGTTATTTCACTTAATCTAATGACCTCTAGTTCCATCCATGTTGTCGTGAATGACAGGATTTTGTAATTTTTTTTTGAAGATGAATAGTATTTCATTGTGTGTATATACCATATTTTCTTTATTCATTAATCTGTTGATGGACACTTAGGTTATATTCATTTTTTAGCTATTTTGAATAGTGCTCCAATTAATATGGAAAAGACACAAGTCTTTTAGACGTAATGATTTTATTTCCATGGGATATGTATCAAGTGGTAGAGTTGCTGGATCATATGGTAGATATTGTTAATTTTCTGATGAATCTCTATACTGTTTTCTTAATGAATGGCATTACTAATTTATATTTCCATAAACATACAAGCTTCCCATTTGTCTATATCCTCACCAGCACTTGTTTTCTGTAGTCTTTTTGATAATAACCATTTTGACTGGGGTGAGGTGATAGCTCACTATTGTTTTTATTTCTCTGTCAATTAGTGTTGTGTGGAGTATTTTTCATATACCTGTTAGCCATCTGTATACCTTATTTTGTGGAGGAAGGTAAATATCTACTTTGTTCTGTTTTCCGTCTTTTTTTGGAGGGGGGTTTTACCATGGCACCTTATTCTGAGCCACATCCCCAACCCTTTTTATTTTTTATTTTGAGATCAGGTCTCACTAAGTTGCTTAATGTCTTATTAAATTGCTGAGGTTGGCTTTGAACTTGTGATCCTCCTGCCCCAACCTCCTGAGTAGTGTGTGTCACCGTAGATGGTTTTTCTTTCTTTTTGCTATGAGGATTGAACTTATGAGCACTTGACCACTGAGCCACATCCCCAGCCCTTAGTTTTTCTTAATTTACAAAAATACGGGTGACATTTTTATAGTAACTTTGTATCTGATGACTTTGATAAATACACATATTAATTATAATATTTTGTGCTTACTGAGTAGCATTGTCTGGATATTTTTCTACTAATAGAATTGTAGTATAAATTTCCAACAGTCAGGTTTTCAGCAAATAATGATGTTTTTTTTTCCCCTTGGAATAATTCCTTTTCTTATGCATAGAACCTTCTGTACTATGTTGAATTGAAGTGATGACAGTGATCTTATTAGTTCCTCTTAGCATTTTATAGTTGTATGTGTTGTTCACCAGTTTTAAGTCTAGTGCCCTTATCAGATTAAGGAAATATTTCTTATTGTGAATGTATTTAAAAGTATAGCTTAAGTTTCTGCATCTAATGAGATTATCATTTTTTTCTTCTGTAGAGTATCAACTTGGTGAATGATAGATTTTTTTCCTTTCCCCAAATTTTGTACATTCTCAAGTTTATAGGAATGTGGTATGAGTGTTTTTTTTAATTTTGAATTTATTTACTAGTAGCATGTTAATAAGGGATTTAATATTATGTCAGGAAAATGTATTTTTTAAATGTTTTTATTATATATTTATTTATTTTTATGGTGCAGGAGATTGAAACTAGGGCCTTGCACATGCTAGGCAAGTACTGTGGCAGCTCTCCTTTTTAAAAATAATGACTTTTTTCTTCTTTTAGGACAAGCCCACCTTATTGTTGTGTGGATCTATATTCACTTCGTACTGGAGAGATGGTCAAGTCCATTCAGTTTAAAACACCTATTTATGACCTCCACTGCAACAAGCGGTAAGCATTTTTTCATGTTTCTTATTCAGGTATGATCTACATCCTGGGCATATAGAGTACTACGAGTTCCATGACTTGAAGATTTTTAAAAATATCAAGGAAATATCTTCAAAATTATGTCCTATAAAATAGCTCTAAAATCCCTTAATTGAATATTTTCAGACTTCTATCTTGAGCCATGAGGGAAATATGAATTCATTGCAATGGGATTTAACCAGTATTTTAAAAACACAATGAAAAAGAATAGAAAGTATCTGAGACATCATAGATGTTCTGAGCAACCTTTTTATATATACAATGTGTATACTTCTCTGTGTTTACTGACTTATGATATGAACTATAATTTTTCTGGGAGGTAAGAAATACTTCATGCTACATAGTGGAGCTAAAACATTCACTGGATTGGTTTTCCTTCTTTATGATTTATTTTATTAAATTGGACATATTCAAATCTAGGTTGAACTTCTACTTGACCTTTGGTGATAATGACAGATTATAACCACAGAATATAAGTGGAGAAAGGAACATAGTAATCTTTCATTACTGAGTACTTTCCTTTTACACTTGAGAAAACTGAAGGCCTAGGATGATGAATGTCTTTAACCAAGAATGATGCAAGATATAAATCTTGTCATCAAAAGGAAACATATGAAGCACAACAAACAAAATATTTTTGGCATTTCAATAAATTTAAGAGAAACCAGATTCTCAGATTAGATTTTAATGAGATAGTGCAAAAAGATATACCCAACAAATGTATAGTAAAGAAAATGTGCATTATCACTAATGACAGAACTATTTGAATTTAAGTGCAAAACATGAAAGTTATAGGAAATAGAAGAAACAGTATACTATGCCAGGATAAGGTAATTATATCCTGAGAAATCAAGTTAGTGAAAACAAAATCATATAGAAGTATTAAACAACATCATTATTGGTAGTTTCAGTAGATATATAATATATTTAACCCCCAAAACTATTTCACGTGCCATCCTAAAGTAATTTACACATTATTTAGCCAAAGAGGAACTTTAATACATTCTAAGAAGTAGTATAGAGAAGATTTTAGATCAGTTTTCTCATATTACAGATCTGTGGATATGCTAGAAACCAGAGAAAATAAACAAAAAACTACAGTTGTTTTCATTATTTGCTCAGTTTAAATTAAATAGGAAATCAAAACTAATTTTATTTCTTTCAAAAATTAATAATAAAATATATGTGTGGTGAAATTCTGCAAGATAAATAAAAGAAATTATTATTCTCCAGAGATAAATATAGTCACCTGTATTTGAGTTTATCCTTCTCCAAAAAGCATTTACATCAATAAATGCAGGTATAACCTGTAGCTCATGCTTTGTTTATAACTCTGCAAGAATGAATACTATTAACTTAAAATATCAAATATGAGACTAATAGGATCTTTTTCAAGAGCTAATACAAGAGGTGATATGGCAGATGGTGTGGAATTCAAGATGATATGGCAAGAATTTGTGCAGAAAGGACATAGGTAAACTGTGGTTCTTTTCCTGGAAGCACAGGGTGTTAGAACCATTAGAACTTGAAATCACTAAAGTCAGTAAGGGTTGGGAAATGGGAAGGAACAGATGTGGCCATGAACAAAAACTCCTTCTTATTGGGTAGTAGGCAATTAGTGTCTCTAAATAAATGAATCTGATTAAGGGTAGTTGTGGCTTAATCACATTCATTTATTTAGAAACTGAAACAGAGTAGCAACACTGACTGAAACAGTTGGTTACTCCCCAACCTTACCAGCCTAAATGTACCATTTCCAAAGTTAGCAGTTATTATCAGCCTGTCCCACCAGTGTATTTTTGGTGTGTAGAAGGTTTCTAATAACTTGTCTTCTAAATTCATAGTCTTCATATTGAGAGTAATTGTATATGAGGGGTTTTATTTAAGGAAGTGTACCAAAGGATTATCCTTTGCAGATGTACCTGATGCAGAGGGTGAGACTCCATGTTGGTGCCATAAAGGGATGAGAGAGGGTAGATGGTGGGGGAGTAGAGTTTATGCTGCTTATTTGTGGGAAGAATGTCAATAATTAAATGATTTTAATAAATTTTGAAATAAAGCATCAGGGATAGTATAAAATATTGTGTTATTATTTGATAATCTACACTTCAGGCATCAGGATTTAATTTCTCCAATCTAGAGTATAAGGGGTGAACCCAATAACTCAGTTAAAGTAACTACAATGAAGTAGAAGTGTTGGTGGGCAGCTTCAGAGATCAGGTCAAAAAATGCAGTGAGGTTTCCTTTTTTCTTTTTATTTGGATTAAGGTACAGGTCTAAGAAAGTGTTTTCATGGTGGAATAGACTCTAAATATCAAATACTTCTGACATGATTAAAATTAAATAGCAGAAGAGAAAAATAAAGAGAAAGGTAAAGTGCTTATAGATAGGAGTCAGATGATAAGAATCAAACAAAATTAATATCCTCAGAAAGGAAAAATAATCCTCTTCCCTGTAAAAGCAAAGCATTCACATCAGGAAGGGGCGCTAAAACCAAACTTATCAATTATATGAGTAAATTAAAGTAAATTTAAATCACTTGTAACAAAAATATTTTCAACTATGAACTCAGCCAACCAAAGGATTAATCTCCCTGATGTCCTGAGTCATATTATACCTTGTATACCTTTGTGATCACAGTGAATGAAAATCTCAGTCGAGAAATAAGACCTTCCAGGTGGAGCAGTAGAAAGTGTACAAGTTGAACAGGAGAGGAAAGAAATGGAGAAACATTATCAAACTCCATTGATCTATGAGATGAGAAGATTTAAGAAGACAGGGGTATGAGAAAAAGTCTATTTGAAATTTCAAAAAATTACCCAAATTTTATGAAGAACAAAAAATTATGTATTTATGATCACTAGGAACACCAAAGAGGATAAAAAAGAAGAAAAATATTCCTGGACACATCATAATATAATTGATTGAAAATAAAGATGAAGCAGAAAACTTGATGATATTTAGAGATATAAAAAAGCACATTAAATGTGGGGAACAACAGTATGAATATTCTTTTTTATGTTTTTCTTTACTTTTGGGATTGATTTTTATTTTGGGCTATTCATGGTAGTTAGAGCCACTGTGTCTTCAGAACAATCACAACACGGCAAATATGTCACTGAGACGCCCAGAAAAGTCTGACTAGCTGAACAGTATGAATATTCTGAATTTCAGTAAGGGGCACACAGAAGAATCAGGAGAACTCAGAAGAAAACTTCCACTTCACCCCTGCTACCTACTTGCTACCTAGATAGTCCTTGTGTTTTTCCTCTCTGGTGAATGAACTCCCTGTGTTCCTCCCTTGTAGCATCATTTCTACATGTGTATTTGATCTTACGTACTCATCCAAATCTTTTCTTCATGACTCCACATTCTCTCTATGGTACCCACTGCAATTTCCCCAGATTGAGAGTTTTCCTTTCCCTCTTTTGTTCAATATAACATTGCTCTCTTCAAGTTGACATTGGTTCTCAGGTTCCTATATGGATCAGTTTTCAGATCTCATCATACTGCCATGTGTTCAGGACTCATTAACCAAATATTCAGTAATTTGCTATTTTATATCCAGCACTAATTTCATCCCTGTGTATTCATCTGTGATCAAAATTTCTTCTTTTTAAATACAACATCCTCATTAGGCTTTTGGGACATCATGCTCTTGTTTTTCCCTCTAACTTTACTGAATTCCTTCACCAATGGATACATGTTGGATTGCTGTCATCTTTGAATCTCTCTTTTCAGCTGTATTTCCTCTTCAGAAGCTCTTATTTATTTTCATTTCCTTAATACAATTAATTTACAGATGATCAATAATTTTCTCTCTGATCTGTAATAGTACTCTCTAGATCTATGTCTTTAATTGCCTATTTTTATAGCTCTGTTTTGATATCTAGATGAAATCTCAAGTGTAATATTTCTGAGATGGAAACCTTATTAACCTATTCTTCCTGCCATTGTCTCCATTTTAATGAGTGGTAACTACACTGACAATTCTTTCAGCCAAAATCCTTTGGGCCTTTAAAAAATTTGTGGTATAATTCACATACTTTAAAATCTACCCTTATAAAGTAAACAATATTAGTGGGTTTTTTGGTATGAACATGTCCTGCAATTCCCATCAATAAACACCATGACACCACATCCCCATCAGTAGTCACTTCCTGTTTTACCTTTTCCTAGCCTGTCTAAACACTGATTTATTTTATATTGCTGTGATTATGTCTGTCCTGGACATTTTTTTTTTTTGAGAGAGAGAGAGAGAGAGAGAGAGAGAGAGAGAGAGAAAGAGAGAGAGAGAGAGAATTTTTTAATATTTATTTTTTAGTTTTCGGTGGACACAACATCTTTATTTTATTTGTATGTGGTGCTGAGGATTGAACCCAGCGCCTTGCATGTACTAGGCAAGCACTCTACCACTGAGTCACAACCCCAGCCCTGTTCTGGATGTTTTATGAAAATGAAATACAATATGTGATCTTTCTGACTGACTTCCTTCACATACCTTATTGTTTTTTAGGTTCCTTTACAAGGAACATGTATCAATATTTTATTCCTTTTTATGACTGAATTTTGCATGGATATGCCACATTTTGTTATCAGTTTATCAACTGATAAACTTTTGAGTTGATTCTATTTTCATGTTCTTGGCAATATTGCCTTGAATTTTCCTATATAGGTTTTTAATTGAACATATATTTTCATTTCTCTTGTGTTTAGATCTAGCAGTTTAACTTTTTGCGGAACAGCTAAGCTGTTTTCCAACATGGCTGCATCATTTTACATTTCTACCAACAATGTGTGAGGGTTTCATCTTCTCTACTTTCTTTCTCACCAACACTTACTATTATTTTTGGGTGATGCTGGGATTTTTACCCAGGACCATGTAAATGCTAGGCTTTGTTGTTTTGTTTAAAAAAATTTTTTTTTAAGTTGAACACAACACCTTTATTTTAGTGATGTATTTGTTTGTGGTAATGAGGATTGAATACAGTGCCTTACATGTACTAGGCAACCACTCTATCATGGAGCTACAACCCCAGCCCCTCTTCATTCTTTTTTTATTGTCTAGTGGTTGTGAAGTGGTATCTTTTTGTAGTTTTGTTTCATGTTTCCTTAATGAGTAATGATATTTAGCAGCATTTCATGTGCTTATTTACCATTTGATTTGTTCCTTCCAGAAATATCTATTCTGATTCTTTGCCCATTTTAAAATTTGATTATTTGTCTTTTTATTATTAAATTGAAGAACAACTCTGTGTACATTCTAGATAAGTTATTAATCAAATGCATTACTTGCCAAACTTTTCTCACATGCTGTGGATTATCTGTTCACTTTCTTTGTGGTGTCATTTCAGGCACAAAAGTTTTTAATAATGGTGATGTCCAATTCCAGTTTTTTCCTTGTTGCATTTACTATTGTTATGCAATAGTAAATGAATAAGAAACCATTCTCTACTTCAAGGTTATGAGCATTCATACTGGTTCTTTCTTGTGAGAATTTTGTAGATTTAGCTTTTAAATTTAGGTCTTTTTTTTTTTTTTTTTTTTTTGTACTGGGTTTTGAACCAAAGGCACTCTATCTCTGAACTACATCACCAGCCCTTTTATTTTTTATTGAGACAGGGTATCACTAAGTTGCTTAGGGCCTCACTAAGTTGCTGAGGCTGGCTTTGAGCCTGGGATCATGTTACCTTACCCTCCCAAAGTGTTTGGAATTATAGGCGTGTGTCACCACACCCAACTTCTTGGTCCATTTTTAACTTCTGTTTTTCTTTGCTACCTTATTGCAGTCCATGGACAAATCCTGTTCAGCTCCACTTTCAATTTTATTAATAACTTAATTGCTTCTCACTACAACCATTGCTATACTCTGTTCTAAACCACTATCTTTTACCTGGATTATTGTGGTATTCTTTAAGTTCTCTGCTTTCAAATTGTTACTTGCTTGCCTCCATAGTGACCTGTTCTTAATATAGTGCCAGAATCTACCTTTTAAAATTTATGCCAGAATATTCCATCTTTCTATTCTATTCTCTCTCTTGGCTTCCTTCCCATGGCCTATAAGAACATCTAGTATCTTTGCTTTTTTTTGCTACTTCTCTGACTTCATCTCCTAAGATTTTTTTTCCTTTTGCTTTTTGAGCTGCGACTCTGCCTTTTAATTGAAATTGGAAAAAATATTGTTACCTCCAGAACTTTATATATTTTGGAATTTAATTTGTGATAAGGTGGTATTTTAAATTTGGGTGTGTGTGTAAATATATTATTCAGAGAATGATTTGAGAGCACTGAGACTCTTGGGGAGGATCAGGTCATTTATGAGTAGAAAAAGCCACAGATCCTTTCCTTGTGAGGGTGACATACCTCTTATTGTTGGTATTGATAGTTTAGCAGTATTCTTGGTTGAAATAAATTGTATTTGCTTATGCAGAAATGAACAAATGCAGTGTGAAAATTTGAAAAATCAACATATCTTTCAGCATCAAAAGCTATTAAAATTCTACAAATAAAGTAAATAAATGATGTGTAGAACATGTAATCACAGAATTTTGAATAAAAGAGGTTTAGTAAAATCTAAATAAACCAATAATAAAGACCACTTTTTAAGGCATGAAAGGTTTATTATTTCAATATTATTTTTGACCAAAATTATATTACTGTCTATCAGTACAGTAATTTTACAGGTCTGATGTTGATAAAAGAGAAATACACCAGTGCAATGGAACAGACTCTGGGATTAGACATACACTTATATGACTTGACATAAAGGTGTCCTTTAGCTCAGGTTTTTTCAACCAGTTTTGTTTGCATATTCATATAGAACAACAACAAAAAGAAGTCTTAAGTCCGACTTAACTATAAATTCTAGATGAATTGGAACTCTGAACATGAAAGGTAATACCACTTATTTGTAGGCAAAATTTCAGTTAGAAATTCAATTTACTTTATGTTTACAAGTCTTTTCAGATTTTAAAATTCTTTCTGATACTAGTTTTGATAACTTATTTGTTTCAAAAAATTTTTCCCATTAGGTTGTATTAAGTATTGGAATAAAATTGTAGTATTTATTATCAATGTAATGGCTGTGAAATATCTAGCAATATCAAAGTTGTGAATGCTCTCTTTTTTTGATCAGTCTAGCTAAATATCTAATTTTGTTTCTAGCTATGACCTGTCTCTCCCTTGCCCCTTAAGAGTGACGTGAAATGCATGTTGTTTATCATTGTAGGAAGTTCTTTTTCTAGTTTGCTGACAGTTTTGTCTTTGTTTGTTAATTTGGTATTAAATTTAGCAAAGTCCTTATTAAGATGATTGTATGTTTTATTTTAGATCTGTTAAAAGAGTAAATTATTTTGGTTGATTTCCTAATGTTAAAACCATTCTTGAATCTTTGAATGAAACTTTGGTGGTGTTATCTAAAATTCTTTTTATATGCTTTTGGATTTTATTTTTGCATCTATATTCATGAGGGTGGTTGATCTGCAATTTTCTTTTTCTTGTGTTTCCTTGATTTTTTTTTCAGGGTTTATTTGCATATGATTGTTACTTTCTTCCTTAAATCTTCTGAATTTCTGTTATTGGGTACACATAAATTTATGATTATTATGTTTTATTTTCTTGCTTTGTGATCCTTTCATCTTTATGAACTATCCTTTGTGACTTCTGATATTTCTGTTCTTAATGTTTATTTTATCTTGTAATCATTTATCCATTCCAACTCTTATGATTACAATTTACATGGTATGTATTTTTCCATTTTATAGTTTTAAACTACTTGTGTTTTTTGAATGTCTTGGTCTTGACATATTTAACTTGATCATTATCCAGTCTGACAGTCACCTACTTTTAAATATTCTATGTATTTAAAAGAAATTATGAAGGACTATAAATGTAGCTTTAGTAGTAGAGCAAATACTTGGTATATGGGAGGCCTTTGGTTCTATCCTCAGCACAACAACAAAAACAAAACAAAAGGAATAGAGAACAGTTTGCTAGTATATACACACTTATCCATACATATACATACATAAATAGATATATGACCAAACCTTATTTGGTTCTGTTGACTCTTAACAATGGTGAATATTTTCATTTGTGTTTTGTTATTTGATACTTTTATGACAACTATTGTAACTTTTATGACAACTATTGTATTTAAAGTATGAGTGTTGATCTTGGTAAATAATATTTACATGTGAAAATGCCTTTTCTTTTACAAAGGTGTTGAGGGTGTTGTGCTGACTCAGTGTGTAAGTGAGAAGGTTTTGGGCAATCTTGTAGTAACAGAACAGAAATGTAGTTTACTATTGGGTATTTCTAAAACTTCATATTATTTCTTTTATAGGGTTATTTTCTTTGCTCTTTGAATATACAAAGTGTACATATATTATCATTAACAACAAACAGCTCATTAAAAATTAGAAAATTAGAAAAGTTTTAAACAAATCCAGCTGAAAAAAAATTACAAGGAACAACAGTAATTACTCATTAGAATAGTTCTGCATCAGCAAATGAGACTGCTCTCTTTTAGCATGTGAACAAAATTAATAGAGCAGCATTTTAATATTCTCTCCCCGCCCCTATTTTTCCATTCAAGTATCAGCATGTGTTGTTTAGATTTACCTATTCCCATTAGGAAAAAAATAATGTTAAATATTTTATAATAATTACAATCATTTATTGCATTTTTTGAAATAATTATTAAAACTTGGTGGTTCCTATAAATAGCTTATGAGGAATAGTCATATTCAGATGTATTTAGAAATTACATTTTGAAAATATATTTGAATATAAATTGTTTTCCTAGTTATTTATAAATCTTAGTATCTGAAAAATACTATTTATACAGATTCTCATTTGAATTTTAATATATTGAGTCAATCAGAAATGACTTATTTACACCACATGTGATTGTCTTATATTTCTTTGTGTGTGAGTTGTTGGTAATGCAGCAATCATTTTAAGTGATAGATTACATAAATCCATTTTATGTTTAATTCCATGACTCTGAAACATCAGTGGAAAAGCACTTTTAGTAAATGGCTAACAGTTTATTGATATTATCCATTCTTAATGTTGATTTATCTGATTTTAAATGAATGAAAAAATGAAACTTTTTTTTATTTAAAATGAATGAAAAAATGAAAGAGAAAACATTTTTTGAGGTGGTAATTTTCCTTCAGGCTTTTTTTTTGTGGTAATCTCTATCTTATAAAAGATTTCATCATTTTTATTTTTAGATTTTAGAGGTAGATATTGCTAGGAAATATTTATAGGAAATGTAACTTATGATTCAATTCGTAGAATTTCATCTTCACCTTTTTTTCTCCCCTAATTTTAGGATCCTCGTCGTAGTCTTGCAGGAGAAAATCGCTGCCTTTGATAGCTGTACTTTCACAAAAAAATTTTTTGTCACAAGTATGTACCAAATCATTTTATTTCCTGTTATATGCATTTGAGTTTATACTGCTTACTTGATACAGTCAGCAAACTAAATGTAATCGTATTATCATTATTTCATCTGTTTTTACTTATGATCTTCTGTGATTTTGTGGATATCTTTATTCAGTAGAATAATTGTATGGTATGTAAGTTCACTTTGGCAACATGGGTTCATCATATTTGTTCTTCATTGTCTTAGTTTCCCCTTAAATACTTTCCTTGAAAAGTTATGATTAATTTCATATAGCTGTTCATTTTTCGAGGTATTTGAGAGTTTTAGCCTTTCTTTCTCCCCATCTTTGCTCCATCCTCATCACCTCTAGAACTGTCTAAAAGTTCAGAAGTAAGCATAGAATTTAGTTCCCCACAATGTGCTCAAACACAAAATTAGTATATTTTGTATCATATGAAATTATGCATATGAAATTTTATAATGCGAGGGAAGGAGTGTTGGCAGGGAGGAAGGGGAAGGGAGAGTGAGAGAGAAATTAATTTTAAGAAATTGGCTTGGGGCTGGAGTTGTGGCTTAGCAGTAGAGCGCTCGCCTAGCACATGTGAGGCCCTGGGTTCGATCCTCAGCACCACATAAAAATAAATAAATAAAATAAAGGTATTGTGTCCAACTAAACTAAAAAATACATATTAAAAAAAAAAAAGAAATTGGCTCATGGAACTGTAGGGTCTGGCGATTTGAGTTTTGCAGGACTGGCTGTTCAGCTAAAAATCCAGCAGGATCCAATGTTGTAGTCTTGAATCCTGAGGCAGTCTGGGGAGAGAATTTTTCATCTTCTCTTTTTCCCTGAAGTCTAGTAAAACAGTAGTTTTTCTCTTTGTCTTCTATGTTTCAAACTCACAACTGACTGTGAAAGTTCCAGCTGAGTTTTACCAGACTGTCTGATATGTATATCCTAAAGAAATACTTTAATGTATCTCAGTTTTGAAATGCCCAAGGAATCCTAATTATGTTGTTTGAAACTTCTGAAATATCACATGGATTTACATGAATATTTATTGAATACTCAATATCAAACTCCTAATAGTAGATATTATCCTTGCCTTTAAAAGCATTTTCTTTGATGCAGTTACCACATTATGTATCATATATAACTGCATACATCATATACTGCATGATATCCTGTATAAACAGTAATTCATTATAATATCTTGTTTAACATTTTGTTGACCATGAATAGGATAACCTCAGGCTTGTAATCTTTTTCTCGTACATATATAGCTGTTACACATTCTTATTTATTATAATTAGAATAATTAGGGAAATAAAACCACATCAGTTCTATACATTTCTTTCCTCATTAGGTGGGATAGAGATGAGTGAATCAGAATAGAGGAGAAGTATTTCAGCCACATTCAGCTGTGAAGTTTTCCTTAGTATTTGTCTTTCCATTTTATCTGTAGTTTTTTGCTGTTCATTGTTAATCAGAGATATGGACATCAAGGCTTCTAATGTTAGCTCTGTTGTGATTCCATTTTAACCTTCTAGGTTCCATTTTTAATTTTATAACCTGTATCTTATACTTGTAGCCGTATTTCAGGAGCACTGAGCTATCTTTTGTTCTTTTATTATTTTTGATTTATTAACAAATAAAAATATCTTGAGCCCTCAAGTGAGTGTTAGATTGGGGGGAGAAATCCAAAATCATTTATTTTAACAAAGGTAGTTTCAATTACAAAATATATTTGGAAGTTTAATCCCTATTTAAGTGTTAGATCCTACTATACTGTGTATGTTGAAATATCACATTTGTCAATAGCTGTCAGCTTCTTTGTAATAAATGGCAGAATATAAATGAGTTTTAATAGTGACTAATGAGAGGTTAAGAAAGTTAATGGTGGAGATATTTTTTTTTGAGGGTATTTATTTTTTAAAGCATATTTATATTATAGTTTTAAATGAACAAGTAAATATATATATTTCCAGTAATTCATTTAATGTTCTATTTAGAAGAAAAACCTTCATTATAAAAGAATAATTTAAAATAACTAGATTTATGTATTAGCAGTATGGTTATATTTATTTTTTATTATTGCATTACAATTAAACATGATAGTGGGATTCTTTGTTACATATTAGTACATATACACAGAAGAACAATGTAATTTGGTTAGTTTTGTCTCCTAGTACTTACCCCCACAACCTTGTTCCCTCTTCTACTCTGTTCGTCTCATGAGATGCACCCCCAGCATATTTTAGTTTTCCTCTCTAGCTTCTACATATGAAAGAATATAGCTCTTGACTTTCTGAGTTTGTCTTATTTTGCTTGATATAATGTCCCAAATTCCATCCAGCAAATGGCATAATTTCATTATTTTTATTGATATTAAAACTCCATTGTGTATATATGCTATATTGTAATTAGGTTGGAAGGACACAAAGGTCTATAATAATTCTAATACTTTAAAATGGAAATATAACTTTCATAATACTGTTTTATTGACAAATCTTGACAACATTACATATATAGAATTTTAAAAACTTTGATCAAATAATATTTTGGATGAAATGATATATGTGTAGGTGATAATCTATCTACACATTGTCCTCTACGTGAGTGAAATTTGTTTCTACCAATATTAGGGTTTGTTAGCACTTTTTCTTTCTTTCTTTTTTTTTTAAGGAAGGAATTTTTTAAAAATACCTTTATTCTATTTATTCATTTGTATGTGGTGCTGAGGATTGAACCCAGGGCCTCACATGTGCTAGGCAAGCTGAGCTATTGCCCCAGGCCCAGCACTTTTTCTTAATGCCTTTTTTGCTTTCTCTTTTTCTCAGTGTTTTTTTTTTTTTGAGACATCTTTGTGATGTATTCCTAAATGCTTCAACTTGCATTGCTAGAACCCAATAAATAGTTGAAGCAAACATTGCTAAATTATTAGTCTCTATCTTATTTTGTGAATTGTTCATCACTGGAAGGAAGAGATATGGAAGCATCAACAGTATTACTGGTTGTACAGTCAAGTACTTTATTAGAGGCATACAGTTTCTAAAGAGATCCTAGTTGATGGCTTGTGGTCCCTATAATGAATTTTCAGTTATTTCTGATCCATGAGTATTCTCACTTATTCTCTCAGAGTACTATTTGAATTTTGGCTCTTGTTGACACCTTAATGTCAATATTTAGCATGGATTGCATAAAATCTAAACTGTTGCTTAATAGTATGCTATAATACATACCTTACTAAGGAAAAAAAAAAGAGTTCAAACATCAACAACAACCAAAGTTGGTGATTTTTCTACTTATACTCTAAATAGTATTTATTATAGAATTTCACTTTAGTCTTCTCAAATCTCACTTTTGCAAATACTCTTACAAATAATAATGATATATCTTATTTCACACTTCCATTAGAATGTGTGGTTATTCTTAGTTAGTCCTAAGAATCAAATTTATGCATGTGATTTTAGGTTGGTAAAATTGAGGATATTCAGCAAATATTTGAATGGAGATTTAGTTGATTTTCTTTGTATTACAGCTTTGTGTAAAATGATTTTTGGTCAATGTTAGAACCAAATTCCATATGAACAGAATTTTAAAATCAAGAAATAGAGGGTGCCACTTTGTAACTTGAAAGAAGCATATATTTTTTCTCCAATTTCTGCATCAGAGCCCTCCCCTCCCATCTCTTTACCCAGACTGAAACTCGATACAGGTTACATACATTTCTGTATATTTGGATTTATGTTATCCCATGAGTATATACTAGTTTTCTAGGTACTGGAGACAGGGGAGCTGGTGTTATGGCACAGTGAGATAGTTTTTGTGGTAGCTCATCTGCCATTTCTCCATGGGTTAGTACTCTGTTTTTAAAGAGGTAAGAGTACACCCCATGTAGAAAGACAAGATGTCCATTTAATGAGGATGTTATTTTGATCATGCAAGCATTTCAGACTGCTAAAATAGTCTGAATATCTCTTGTACAATACATTCTCAGTTGACTACCTTAGTTATGTAAGAATACAATGAAGGTACTGTAATGAAGTACTGATAGGATGTGTCCATCAGAGCAAGCATCATGGGAATTTGTGCCAAAGTGTGGTGTGGATGGAACAGGTAAAGAGAGCCAATGGGGAACTGTTGAGAAGGTATCCAATGTGATGAGAAAGGTTACACTCTTGTATTTGTATGCACAGAAAGTTGGCCTTGAGCAGCTGTCTGATGTGGAAATCTGAAACCCAGGTATGATTAGGAAAACAAAAGACAAAGATTGATAGATGTCATTAGTAGTCATTTGAAGTGTACTAAAAAAATCTCCAGGGAGATTAGAATGTCCAGTAATGCCAGTCCTCATGATACACACCTGTAATCTCCACGATTCAGAAGGCTGAAGCAGGTGGATCATAAGTTTGAGTCCAGCTTCAGAAATTTGGTGAGACACTGATTTAAAATAAAAAATAAAAGAACTAGGTGTGTGAGAACCTAGTGATAGAGAACCCCTGAGTACAGTCTCCATTACCACCCCCCCAAAACCACACACACAAAAAGATAAAGAAAAATGAAAATTTAAACAGATCAATTTCAAGTAATGAAAAAGCCATCAAAAACCTACCAACAAAGAAAAGTCCACAACCAGACTGGCTTCTCAACTGAGTTCTACTAGACCTTTAAAGAAAAACTAGTATCAATCCTCCTCAAATTATTCCATGAAATAGAAGAGGAGGGAACTCTTCCAAACTCATTCTGTGAAGCTAATATCATCCTGATTCCAAAACCAGCGAGACACATCACGGAAAGAAAATTTCAGACCAATATCCTTGATAAACATAGATGCAGAAATTCTTATTTTAAAAAATTTTTTTAGTTGTAGATAAACACAATATCTTTATTTATTTATCTCTATGTGGTGCTGAGGATTGAACCCAGTGCCCCACACATGCAAGGCAGGTGCTCTACCACTGAGCTACACCCCATCCCAGATGCAGAAATTCTTAATAAAATATGGCACATCACATACAAAAACACAGTAAAAAGATAGTGCACCATGATCAAGTGGGTTTACCACAGGGATGCATGTTTAACATACAGTAATCAATAAATATAATTCATCACAAAAATATACTTAAAAGAATCACATGATTATCTCAATGCAGAAAAAAGCATTTGACAAAATATAGCATACATTCATATTTAAAACACTAGAAAAAATAGGGATACAAGAAATATACCTCAACATTGTAAAAGCTATATATGACAGATTCAAGGTCAACATCATTTGAAATGGAGAAAAAAAATGAAAGAATTCCTTCTAAAAATAGGAGCAAGACAGGGATACCCACTTCATCACTTCCATTCAACATAATCCTTGAAACTCTAGCTTGAGAAATTTGGCAAAAGAAAGAAACTAAAGTAATAAAAATAAGAAAAGGAGAGCTCAAACTCTCTGTTTGCCGATGACACGATCCTATATTTAGAAGACCCAAAAAATCTGTACCAGAAAACTTCTAGAACTCATAAATTAACTCAGCAAAGTAGCAGAGTACAAAATTTATACCCATAAATCAATTGTGTTTTTATACTCTAATGATGAATCAGCTAAAAGTGAAATTAGGAAAACCATCCCATTCACAATAACCTCAAACAAAACAAAACAAAAAAACCAAACCAACAAAATACTTAGAAATCAATCTAACAAAAGTGGCGAAGGACCTCTACATCAAAAATTACAGAATGCTAAGGAAATTGAGGAAGATCTTAGAAGATGGAAAGACCTCCAATTACCTTGGATAGGCAGAATTAATATTGTTAAAATGGCCTTACTATCAAGAAACAATCAAGACTGGGAAGAGAGAGCCTATACAATGGGAGAAAATCTTTGCCACCTGCATCTCAGAGCATTAATTTCCAGAACATATAAAGAACTCAAAAAACTTAATACCAAAAAACCCAAATAACCCAATCAAAAAATGGGCAAAAGGGTTATTAAAAAATTTTTTTTAATTGATTTTTTTAAAAAAAAACATGACACTGGAATGCATTACAATTCTTATTACACACATACAGCACAATTTTTCATACTGGGCAAAAGGGTTTGAATAGATGCTTGTCAAAAGAAGAAATATGAATCATTAGCAAATATATGAAAAAATGTTAAACATCTCTATCATTTAGAAAAAATGCAAATTAAAACTATACTGAAATTTCATCTAACTCCATTCAGAATGGCAATTATCAAGAATATAAGCAGCAATAAATGTTTGTGAGAATATGGGGAAATGGGAACACTCATACATTGTTGGTGGGATTGCAGATTGGTGCAACCACTCTGGAAAGCAGTATGGAGATTCCTCAGAAAACTAGGAATGGAACCACCAGTTGATCCAACTGTCCAACTCCTCAGTGTATATCCAAAGGATTTTAAATCAACATACTACAATGATGCAGCCACATCAATGTTTACAGCAGCTCAATTCATAACAGCTAAGCTATGGAGCCAACCTAGGTGCCATTCAATACATGAATGGATAAAGAAAATGTTGTATATATATATATATATACAATGGAGTATTACTCAGCCATTAAGAAGAATAACTTTATGACATTTTCCAGTAAATGGATGGAACTGGAGACTATCATGCTAAGTGAAATAAGCCAATTCCCCCAAAGCAAAGGTTGAATGTTTCTCTGACATGTGAAAGCTAACCCACCATCAGCCTGGGAGAAGATAGAAGTTCAATAGATCAGAAAAGGGGAATGAAGGGAAGAGATTGGGGATAGGAAAAGGAAAGACAGTGGAATGAATCTGACATAATTTTCCTATGTACATGTATGAATACACTGCAGTGAATTTCACCATAATGTGTATCCACAAGAATGGGTTCCTAATTAGAATAAGATATATTTCATGCTTGTGTAATCATATAAAAATGTATTCTATTGTCATGTGTAACTAAAAAGAACTAGTAGGAAAAGAAACATTATATTCAAATATTAAGTTCACAGAAATCTTTTTTATTCTGATTTGTTTTATATGACAGAATGCATTACAATTCATATTATACATATAGAGCACAATTTTTCATATCTCTGGTTGTACACAAAGTAGAGTCACATCATTCATGTCTTCATACATGTCCTTAAGGTAATGGTGTTCATCTCATTCCACCATCTTTCCTACCCCCATTTCCCTCCCAGCTTCCCTCCCCTTTGCTCTATTTAGAGTCCATCGAATCCTCCCATGCTCCCTGCAACCCCATTATGAATCAGCCTCCTTATATCAGAGAAAACATTTCGGCATTTGGTTTTTCGGGATTGGCTAACTTCACTTAGCATTATATTCTCCAGTTCCATCTGTTTACCCACAAATGCCATGATTTTATTCTCTTTTAGTGCTGAGTAGTATTCCATTGTATGTGTGTGTGTGTGTGTGTGTGTGTGTGTATACCACATTTTCTTTATCCATTCATTAACTGATGGGCATCTAGATTGGTTCCACAGTTTAGCCATTGAAGTTCACAGAAATCTTCTTAAAAGTAAACTGAATTTTAAATAGAACATCTTATTTTATTTAGATTATGTATTTTAAGAATATAAACTGTTAAAAAGAAAGAATATATGATCTAATAGTAATTGTATAAATATTTGAGTTCATAATAAATAAATAAAACACGACTTATCATGAGTTGAATAAAGATTTTCAATTTTAAAAATTGAAAAATATTGTTCACTAAGCATTCTCTTTCCACTGACCTCTTTACTTTAAGGAGGAAAAATTACTTTTTATATTCTTAATGGTATTAGTGTTAGTATGCGTGTTTTTCATTTATGTTAATGATGAATAACAATGGAACAAAACAAATGAATTTAAAGGACCTTAAGTCCCCATGATATTTTCAGAGCTTTATAAGTCTTAATTTTGGAAAGAGCAGCTTTACTTTTTATATTAAGAAACAATGGGAGCTGGGGCTGGGGCTCAGTAGTACAGCACTTGCCTAGCATGTGTGAGGCACTGGGTTTGATTCTCAGCATCATATAAATAAATGAATAAAATGAAGGTCCATCAACAACTAAAGAAAATATTTTAAAAAAAGAAAAAAAAGAAACAATATTTGTGACTAGAAGTGGAATTGCCATTTGACCTAACTATTCTACTCTTTGGTATTTATCCAAAAGAACTGAAATCAGCATTCTATAGCAATACATGCATTCCAATATTTAAAGCAGTGCAGTTCACACTAGCCAAGTCATGGAACCAGGCTCAAGAGATGAACAGATTTAAAAAAAAAAGAATAAGCATATATACACAATTAGACTTTATGATAAAGAAAAATGAAATCATATAATTTGTGGATAAATGGTTGGAACTCAAGAAAATCTTGCTAAATGACATAAGCCAGAACAAGAAAGTCAGGGGTTGAACGTTTTCCCTCATATGCAGAAGCTAGAGAGAGAGAAAGAACGAGAATTTAAAAAAGGGATCTCATGAAAATAGAAGGGAAATTAGCAGAGGAAGGTGGGGGATGAAGGAGGAAGGGAGGGAAAGGAGAAGAACTTGGGAGTAAATTCAAATTATGTTATATGCACATATCACTGTACTACTATGAATCCTGCTTTTATGGGTAATTCTAATGCACCAATGAAAAAAAGGTGCATGCAAATAAATAGAAGGAAGACTCAAAGAGTAGAGGAAGGGGAATAGGAAGGAAAGGGGAAGCACTGGCAGATGAATTGGAGCAAATTATGTGCACATATGAATAAGTCACAGTGAACCCCACTATTCTATATAGTTATTATGCACTAATTAAAATATTTTAAAAAGAAAGAAGTTTGTAACATTTACGTAAGGGCTTGATAGAGTCATATGAGATCGAAGCCCAGTTTTAGTTAAAAGTTAAACTTGTGCTTTTGGATTCTGCACAAGGTAGACAAGGATGCCATGATATTTTCAGAGCTTTAGTAAGTCCCCAGTGCATATTAGATACTCAGTGAATATATGTGCAATGAACTAAGTTGCTACTTTTCCATTCTCTGCAAATAATTCCCACCCATTGAGTCTTACAATGGCAGTACTTTGAAGTTGATGATGTGTTTCATATATATAAAAAACTAAAAATAAAGCAGAAGTTGTCTCAAAGCTAATGAAACCTAAAAAGTCTCATTATCAGCTGTATGATAGTAAAATGAATCTCATGTGATGATTAGTCTTTTGTGTGTTTGTGAGTTTTTCCAGGATGGTGTTCATAGTATTTTCTCTATGTCAATACAATCTGTGATCCTTTGTGACTGGTGTGTTTCCCTGACCACAGATAAAATTAGTGTTCATTTTGTGACATCTATCCTTATTTCTTCTCATTGTGAAATAATATTACATTGTATGGAATATCACATCTAGTCATCATTTGAAAGACATTTAGTTTGTTTATAAGTTTGGACTCTGGCTTACACTTATATGAACATTAGTGTACAAGTTTTTATATGGACATATGTTTTTAGTTCTCTTGGGTTGACTATTTGGTTACAAACTTTTTCAATTGTGTGCTTTCCCCTCTTAGCTAATGATGTTGAGAACTTTTCATGTATTTATTTGCCATTTGTTTATCTTTGTCCTTTTTAAAATTTGAGTTTGTCTTTTCAACATTGAATTGTAATAGTTCTTTTTATATTCTGAAAGCAAGTCACTTATGAGATACATGATTTGCAAAAGTGTTTCCCCATTTTGTCTTTTCACTTTCTTGATTTTGTCTTTTGAAACACAAAAGTTTTAGTTTTGAAGTCTGCGCTTATTTATTCTTTTACCTCTAGTAGTTTTGTTGTTAGATATAAGAAAGAATTGTCAGGTCATGAAGATTTATTTATTTTTTTCTAAGAGTTTAATCATTTTAGTTTAACATTTATGTCTTTTATTCATTTCAAATTAATTTTATATTAGGTAAGGGTTCAACTTCATTTGCATGTAGATATCTAGTTGTCCAAGCATCATTTGTTGAATGGAATATCTTTTCACCAATAACTTACCTTGGTTCCTTTATCAAAAGTCACTTCATCGTAAATGTAGGTGCCTGGGTATTTTAAAAAAAATCTGAAGTTTTTATTTGGCCAACAAATAAGGTAGAGTGTCTTGGAGAGTAGTTAAACCTTCCTTTTTGAAAGGGGCTCAACCTACCTCTCCATTAGGACCAACTTTCTGGGAGGGTACCATGTAAATTTGTATCATTCTCATGTGCCTTCTTAATTACAACTTTGTTTATGGAATATTCTTCATTTCATGTGCCCTTCTTGAATTTTCTCTTTGTTTAAATTGGGAAACCCAAATATTTTTAACACCCAGCTCTCTCTTATCTAGTTCAATGACATTGTAAGCATGTTAGAATTAGTCCTATTCTTACAGAGGTTACATCTTTCCTCCCCCTTCACTTGTTTTCAAAGTTTAGTTGGAGGCAAAGGTTAATCTTTATTGGAGTCATGCTTATAAAGTTGGGATAGTGCTGAGTGGCTGATGTTCTGCTGATCCCAGCTATAAAATATTGTTTCAGGGAGCAGAAAAACAATTTGTTTTCATTCTAATACACTATAATTCTTGAGATCCACTGACTTTCTAAAAACATGGACTCAGAAAAGGTGGAATAAATCATAAACTGTTTTCTCTTATAATCCTTTAGTATTAATAAAAAACTACACTTAATAGCATTAAGTAATGGTTGAAGTAGTTACCAGAATTGATTGAGAGTTAGATTATGTTGACTTCTGAAGAGCTAGTTATGGGATTAGATACCTCTAATGTGATGCCACCATTCATGGATATTTGGTTTTGTTTTTCCTGATGGAAAGTAAAAAGGAATTTAATTTCTCTACCTCTGCTAATTTCAGTGGAATATACACTCATTTATAATTTTGTATCAATACTATTAGTTTACTCATTGGGAGCCAAATCCATTATGAAATACTACACAATAAATATTAGAGAATATATATTAGATTGTGTTGTCTTTGTACAACTTTCAGTGTCTTTTTCCTCTGTATACCACCAGAACAGGCAGTCACTGAATATAGTAATATCACAGTTACTCACAGATCGGTTTTCCAGAAACCCAAACCATCACAAACATTCCTTTAAACCATATGCAGATAATTTTTTTGAACAAGACAGAAGGTTCTGTTTTATATGACATATAGGCTTTCTCTAAGAGTCATTTTCTTCTTTGTAAATTCATTGTCTTCTTTAACAAATAAAAATTAGAAATTGTATGACAGTTTAGGGAAGCCAGCTGAAAACTGTACGCTAGTGGAAATGATAGGAAAGTGGGCTTCTTCAATGCTTGGGAGTATAGGAATAGTAGCATAGTTAGAATGCTGCCATGTTTCTTGAAGGGCTTTCTGAATTTAGGGAAGCATGTAATGTATACTAAAGAAGGATTTCTATTAAAAATGGCTTTAAATTAAGATCTGTAACTTAGCCAAGCCTACTATTTGGATATTTGAAAAAAAATTCTTTAAAGAGTACTGTTTTAAATACCTTATAAATTTGCTTTGATTACTTTCAGTGCATTTTTAAATTTGTTCAGACCTTTATTTAGTAATTGCTGTCAGATAATGTTCAAGAAAGGGGAGACTCAGAGTTGAACAGAAGGGGCACAAATCCTTGACTTTATGTATCCCTCTGATCAAGTTACAAGAAGGTAGAAAATGAATCAACAATAAAAATATGTCATGCAACAATCTACTCTTATTACTGACTGGTAGCGGAAGTAGAAAGAATGAAATTAATGCTTAATGTAGATACATAATATTTTATGGTTCCCCAACATTTAAAAAATGTTTTTGGTTGTTGATGGACCACTATTTATTTATATTTGCTTATATGCAGTGCTGAGGATCAAACCCAGTGTCACACACATGCAAGGCAAGTGCTCTACCACTGAGCCACAACCCCAGTACCTCCCCAATATTTTTTATGAGATACCCTTTGGGGGTTGCTTGTCCTCATTGTCCCCCTACCTTAGTATCTGTCCTTTTTTTTTTTCACCACCTGGTATCAACATTTCTCTTTGGTGTATTTTGATAGTCTTATTTTTCTTTTGCCCTTAACTTCCAGAACCCATTCTTAGCTTTCTCGTTCCTTTCCTAAATTTTTTCATTGATTGATGAAGAACGTGGGGACTTTTGAGGGGTCTCTCTCTAAACTTTATTTTCTTGTTCAGGAATAACAGTATAAATGCCCAGTTATTGCAAAAGAATAATTAACAGTTTTCCCAGATTTATTTCTCTAATGGGATAGAGTCAATCCCAAAAGGAAACTAAGTAGAGGAAAAATGCACCTCATTTAGCTTTTAAAGTAATGACTAGTATTATGGGGATTTATGAGACTTGAAAAAAATATAAGCATTTAATTTTCTGTTTTTCTAGTACCAACATATGATACATCAACATTTAAATTACTAAGAAATTTCTCAATACTGCCATTTGAAATTCTCAGGTTGTTATCCTTGCCCTGGGCCAAATATGAATCCTATTGCTCTTGGGAGTCGCTGGCTTGCTTATGCAGAAAACAAGGTAAGACATGGCCCATGTTTGGGTAATATGTAGTAGACCAAATGTTTTAAGAATTTTCTATATTATATATGCCCTGTTGGTGATAAACAATAACAAATATTTATTTTGATTGTGCAATCAATAATTGGGCTCTTTTAACAATTCATACATGTTTGAAATTGTCATTAAACCAAGACTCAGTACAATCCTTATTTTTTAGGCTTATTTCTATTTAAAGAGCTTTACCATATTAATAAAACACAGCATTGAGATTCCCATAGTAGCAGTGAAAAGATAGCCATTTCTGTCAAGCTATAAGTCAGGAAATGCCCTGTTTCCATTATAACATTGTTATATTGGAAAGTGCCAACATTTTTATTATTGGAAACAGGGCATAGAACAATTTAATTGACCTTAGACATCCACAACTAGATCTAAACAAGGGTGCAGCCATTTGCTTTAGTAATTAAATCACACAGGCTCATATTTTATTGAATTTTCCAGTTATTTATCAAGTTTACTTACCAAACTTTCATAGTAAAGGAAGATATTAACTTATAGAGTAAGTTTTATTTATGTACAATTCAAGACAAAACAACTCTAAATTTTACATAAGAAAATGTAATATCTTTTGTCATTTAGCACCCTGCATGTGAATATAGAATAAAACCCCCCAAATAGTACAGACTTAAAAAGAAGATTAGTATTTTTGTTGGTTGTATGATGAAAAATTTTCTATAGTATACATGTTATAAATTATGTATTATATATGTTATAAAACATTATTAAGTAGCTACTGATAAAATCAAGATGTCGTGAGTAAAGTAAAAGACGGAAGTCACAGAACTAGTAAATCTCTACCCTCTGGAATGACTGGGTTTTGCTTTGTCACTCAGTCTAGGCTTGAACTCCTAGGCTCAAGTGATCATGCCACTTCAAATCTCCCAAATGCTTGGCATACAGGCATGTTTTCCTAGGCTCAGCTTTAGTCATTTTTTAAACTAGCATGATTATTATTTTGGGTTCAAATGACAAAAGTGAGTCCTGAAAAAGGACAGATGTGTAGTATGTGTCTCCAGATGTGGTGTGTGCTGTGAAAGTATCAAACATTACTTCAGTAGTCTTCTGGCCAGAACTTCATAATCTGAATATAATCAAGAGAAAATATCAGACAAATTCAAAATAATCACTCTTTAAAATTTTTTAAATCATGATTACTTAGTGCACAAATTCAATGTACACCTTGACAAAACTACCATCCTTAATCATTTCGAGTTTCAAATAGTCCCAGAGTTGGACAGTGGGAGTGCCTTCAGGCTTGTTCCTATGAAATTATGACATATACTCCTAGTTTTTAAAAATTTGTTTACTTAACTGGCGTAAGAATATGTCCAAATTCATATTGTACTTACCCTTCCTCAGCCTTGGAATCTGTTTCTGGCTCTCCTGATTCTTTTTAATGGGCAATATTACTTAGAGAATAAACTTTTTCTAGTAGATATGTTTGTTGCTACTGGGCTGTCTTTGCTTCTAGGCATTTTCCATCGATGAGTTAGCAAATATGCATGACGTGTGTGTGTGTGTGTGTGTGTGTGTGTGTGTATGTACAGACACATGCATATTCACATATGTGATTTAGAAATCCCAAGTTCACATTGATATTTGCACTTGGTTCTTTCTGACATTCTCCATTTTATGTTTATATGTTCCTTCTTTAGCTTGGTAGACTTGTACTAACTTCAGCACATTTATTAATTTTATGATATAAAAAATAATTACGTATTCCTTGCCTACACCACTATAAAAGTTAAGCCAAATAAGAGAAGTTCATGGTATTTTTACTTAATTATGCCTGCTGCCTTTGCTGCCTAAAACTGAAGGTGTACAAATAACTAGTTTCATTAATCTTTCTTTCATCCCTCTCTTTTTCCTGTCTTTATTTTGGTTATGGTATTTTTTGAAATATAGGTGGGTACATTTTTCTTTTTTTATTTATGTGCTCATATATTTAAAAAAATTTTAGTTGTAGATGGACAAAATATTTTTATTTACTTATTTTTATGTGGTGCTCATGATTGAACCCAGGACCTCACACATGCAAGGCAAGTGCTCTACCACTGAGCTACAACCCCAGCCCCTATGTGCTCATGTATTTTAATACATGTTATATATATTAATTTATATTTCCCTTTCTTTCACAAAAGTGAATGTAGTAGTATATATGCTCTTTGGCATACTAATTTTTTACCTAACAATATTTTCTAGAAATTAATCCACTTGAATGTTTGAATTCTACAGGGAATTCTCACTGATCTTTAATTTTGTTTAATCAAGATACAATTGTACTTTTCAGGCCAAAAGTTTTAGATAAAAATTTATTTGTAGAAATTCTGAGTTGTAATCAAATTGAAAAAGTAAGAGTGTTGCTTATTTTTACATATTTGTCCCCAAATATTTTAATTACCAGAAGCAGGAAACAGAGAATAGCCTTTCCAAAATATTGCCTTTCTATGCTCATGCAGTAGGAGGCAGCAGAGGTATAATTTTCACAATTCTTTGAATGTGTATTTGTGGATGAATTAAGAAGTGAGAGAGATTCTTTTTATGAGTTAAAATAATCATTTAAAGATTTTTTTTTAATTTTACTATTTACATTTGCTAACCACTCACCTTGAAATCTATTCAGTGTAGCAAAGCTGAGATTGCCTAAGCATGATGTTGCATATCAGATATATAAAGGTGTTCCATTCTGTTATAGGAATATTTTTAGAGGAATTTTAAAAAAGTAATGTGAGTTTTTCTGGGACTGTCACTTAGAGCTAGATCACTTGCCTGGCATGTATGAAGCCCTGGGATCAATCCCCAGCATTGCCCCCTCCCACCCACCTGCAAATGTGAATGATGAAGCAAAATTGTGAATAAAGAATAAAATGATTACATGTTAATCATCATCAAACATCCTGGTTTTAAGCGATGCAAAGCATTTTTAGGTTTAGATAATTTGTGAATTCCAAAGGCTTTCAAAAACTTTTATTACTATGCAGTATTGTTGTAATACTCTACTATTATCAGTTTATTTTTTTAATTAAACATACAAAACTGGCTGATTTTTTTTGTTAAATATGGCAAGTGTAGGACAAGTGAAAATTTAATCCAGGTTTATTGCTTCACATTTTAGAGATTCATACATATCAAAGTGGCGATTCACTTTGAAAATTGGCAGGTTGATTTGTTTATGTCAGGCACGGATGAGGGCATGTCTTTTTTATCCTAATGGTAAAAGCAGTAA
Organism: Urocitellus parryii; assembly: GCF_045843805.1. Classification (NCBI taxonomy): domain Eukaryota; kingdom Metazoa; phylum Chordata; class Mammalia; order Rodentia; family Sciuridae; genus Urocitellus; species Urocitellus parryii. Next base: position 149,285,247 of record NC_135537.1, read on the forward strand.
GCTCTCTGAAGTGGACCGCTAGTGTATGTGTCATAGTTGATTTATGTACAATTTGTGCTGCTTTTCCACTGACACAATTGAAAATGCAAATATAGCAAAAATCTTTTGTTTATTTTTTATGTTTCCTTTTATAATCTTTGTGGAGAAATTAAGAGGACAAAACATGCAATTTGCTAGCATGTCAAATATTTAATGTTAGGAAGTCATGTCTAAATCCTTTGATTATGTTTTTGAGATTTATTTGTAGAAAAGCTGCCAGACTCCAAATCCTACCATTTCAGAGTTTATGAATTCTTAAAGACTATTCCTCTTGTAATTAAAACCCTAGTTGAGCATGAAACTGCCTGAGTGGCACCAGTAGATTATAAAAAGGGGAAAAGTGTCTCAGCAGGGCTTTTAGCTGTTTTGTCTGAAATACACTCATGCAAACATTCCCACCCACCATCATCATTATGCTCAGTAAATAAGCTCTACCTAATAGCCTTAAACAGCTTCATAGAACTTTTTCTCTCTTTTTCCCCCCAGTTGATTCGATGTCATCAGTCCCGTGGTGGAGCCTGTGGAGACAACATTCAGTCTTATACTGCCACAGTCATTAGTGCTGCTAAAGTGAGTACCTCAGTCTTCTCTAGGAGAAGTGATTATGTGGAGTAATTATCAGGTTTGCTTCTGAAGTGTATTGGCGTTGTCCCTTCCATTTTCATTCACATGTGTGGAATAAATTGAAAGAAGTAAATCAGAATTTTTTTTCTTTTTCGCTCATGAGAATTGATGATTAAATAATTTGGTATTTGATCTTGAAAGGTAAATAAATTTTTTGTTCTAATGATTCTAGGGTTTGTCCTTATCCAATTTAAAATCTTAAAATCTGTTAACTGGATTAAAGTCTGGTAACTAATTAATACCACATTTGAAAGAAGCTTTACATGTTTTAAATAGTGACTTCTGCATTCTATGTCTGCTATTTGTATCCTTCTACCTACACTGATTTCCCTGTGTATCTTTGAACATTTTTGAGGTTTTTTTAAATACATAAAAATAATATAATTCCTTATGAAAACTTGAGGCAATCCTCTGGCACATTCAAAGGTTCTTTCATGTTAAGAGCTATCCCCTTCACGTTTGTCAAATGAGTACTTTTTTGTGTGTTGGAGGGTCAATTTTGATGATGCATGGTAAGCTTTATGCTGATTATAAGATATTATAATAACCACTATCCTTTTGAATTGTGAAGTAGACAACAGAACAGTTCTAATAATAGGGATGACACAGTTAATCTAAATGACAGCATGTAATAGAAAGCACAACTATTCAGAAAAGAACAACAGTGTAAAATAAACCACAGGGAGGGAATCAAAGGTCACACTGTTTTATGTAAAACAAATACAAAAATACTTCAAGATTGATCACAAATGCTTACATGTTGTGTTTAGAATGTGTTCCTTGGTTTGATGAGAGAAACATTACATACTTTTTACTCAGAAGGGAAATAATGAATGAGTCCTTACACTTATAGCATTATGTATTTGTATTTCAAAAATGTTTTGAAGAATGCTCACTTTTCTTCATCCATTTGCAAAAATAATGGTGGCTATTTCAAAGAGTAACCTAAGTTGGCATAGTTAAGCAAGTTATTCCCTATTATTCTGTTAGTTTGTAACATAACGCTGAAGTCTGTGTTTTAGATTCTTCAGACATATCTGTCTCACTCACTTGGATCAGGATAGCTTATTATATTAGCATTTTGAGTAATTTTCTGTTATAAAGGGGAGGACAACTTTTTGGATTTTGTGTGCTATTATTATGTGTTTGTGTGTTTACAAAAAGAAAAGTGACCTGCTTTGCTCAGTGTTTTCCCTGTGGGTATACTGGATAGAGGTTATGATTAATATGATTTGAAAATAACAGTGTTGGGAACTGTGAGGTACTGTGTTAGGTCTTCTACATTTAAACTGTAAGAATTTATATCTTAAAACAACACATTAATCTAGTCAATTTCCAATAGGTCATGGGTTGATGAGAATTCATTATTAACTTTAGCAATGTTTACTTTGAATAAAGTAATAATTTATTTTAATTGTTTTTGCCTGATGTTAGTGTTGATTCATGTTGATGGTTATAAATTTACAAAATAAAGGAAAAAATACAGCCATAAACGCTAAAGCCCTCCATTTCCTGATAATCATGTGTGTCTATGTATATCTGTAAATGCACATTTAATTTTTAGAATTGTTTTCCTTACAGTTGTGTATTGTACCCTAATCTGGTAGCTTATAGTTATACCTAACTCAGTTGTCATTAATATTTTTGGAAAATTTTTTTCATATCCATATAATATTTGTTTACTTTGTATTTGAGTCAGAGAACATGGATATTTTAAAATTTCCTTAAAAATATTGTCAAATTATTTTGCTGAAACTCCTACACAGAGTGATCCTTCATTTTACTTTCACAATTTGAATGTTTTTATGTATAAAATATTGGATAATTGGCATTCTCTAGGAAGATATGATATATTACTTGTTGGTAAATTGACCTTCGGAGGAATAAAATTGTTCTAGTTATGCATAGCACCTACAGGGAAATAACTTCTTGGCATTCATTCTGTTGTTGTGTGTTGACTTGTGAAAATCTCTCATGTTGTTCAGTAATTACTGTGCTTTTCTGTTTCAGGGAATATAAAATCTATTTTTAAATTCTCACAAAGAGATCTAGAAACCTTCTCTAGAGAATTTTATCTAAGATTTAAGAATAAAAAATAACAATATTATAAAGACACTTCCAGAGAATAAGTGTCTTTTGCCTAATTTTGTTTTATGATGCCAGATTACCTTGATAAAGAAAATTGATAGCAGCATTATGAAGTGGGGGGGAGGCACACATGAAATCTCAGCTGTCAGGAAGGCTGAGGCAGGAGAATCCCATGTTTGAGGCTAGTCTCAGCTATTTAGCAAGACCCTGTCTCGAAGTAAAAAATAAAAAGGGCTGGGATGGTGCTCAGTGGTAGAATTGCAGGAAAAAAGAAATAATATATAGGAAATTGTGTGAGTCACAATCAACTTGGAATCATTCCGTAATAAAAGGCTGGTTGATCACTCAGATGTGAGTATATTCTGCCACATTTAGCAGGACAGAATTATGTGATAATCTTAATAAATGAACAAAAAGTGTTGAACACATATTCCTTGATAAAATGTTTTAGAAAATAGAGATTGTTTCTGTTCTCTGGATTTCCATTTTCTCACTTTATCAAATTCACTTAGGTGCAATAAACCTCGTCATATTAATATCTGTTCTTGATAAGTCTCATGTTTGCCTTTTGGGTCTGTTTCTGTTGCTTTCTCTGCTGGTTCTTATTCATGATGTTTGACTCCTTGTTTATCAGAATTTACTTCAAAAATTTTTGTAAAACTAATTTTGAGTTTGAGATGATAGTGAAGTTCTAGGACTTTGTCAGTTTTGGATCATTTTAATCCAGTTTTGGAAGTTGAGATTATTTTTATTATATAAGCAAAGCTCACCTGAATGATTACCATGATTACTTTATTGAACACTAGAAGAGGTTCACTGTTTTGTTGTATATTTCTTAGTACCAACATAAAGCATGGAGAGACTCTCCAGGTATACCCCCTTTGGCAGGCCTTTGATTCTAGGATAGGAGGTCTTTATCTTGAAATTACTTCACTGTTAACTAATTTTCTTCACAAGAGTAATCATCACCCTTTTTCTGTCCGATGACAACTTTTTCTGTGGCATCAAAAGGTTATTTACCTCTTTTATTACATAGAAGGATTATTCTGTGTTTAATTTTTTCTCTCATTTTATAATTGTTAGAATAAAATATATTAACTGCATATGCACTTGGAACTCCTTAGAGGCAGTGATCCTTTAAACATTTTCTGAATTTCCAAATAGCATGTAAAAATTAATCTTCATACTTTTAGATTTCTTACTCTTTGCTTTTTAAAACAGTTCATTTGACTTTCTTTATATATACCAATGAAGAATTTTCTATGGTAGTGATAAAGGAAAAATTTTAATATTAAAATTGTTCAATGAGATTACTTTGATATATTTATAAAATCTTGGTCCATATATTCTAGTTTCCTCATAACTGTCCTATTATGATGTTTTAAACCCTGTGTCATCAATTGATTTAATAAAAATGTCTCTGTTTTCTCTTGTTATGTGATGACTTCTTAATGACAACTAACAGTTTTATGAGTAGAGCACCATAAGCACTAATGGAGAGTGGGGAAAATGATATGGCATGGGAAAGGTTAACGATGACTAGTGACCCTTTGTTATATTTGTTTATCACAGAACAGAATATGTTCTATGCTAATTTGAATTACAGATCATTATGGATTTTCTCACACTTGTGTGAGTTTTGTTCTGTGAGTACTCTTGTAAAGACTGATCAGGGATCTAGTGAACTTTTAAATGTGGATATCTTGCATCATGAAGAGGCTCTACATTTGGCCAAATTAGAGTTCTCTATTCCTGATTGATTGATTGATTGATTTGGTGCTGGGCATGCGAGGCAAGCACTCTACCAACTGAGCTATATCCCCAGCCCTAGAGTTCTCTATTCCTAATCTGTGCATAGCCTTCACCATTCTTGAATATATTTGAGGAAATTATCACATACACATACTTTAGCTACTGAAGTCAAGTGGAAAGACAATTTACTGTGAGGTGATTTTGATTTCTAAAGATGGTATGTGAGAATTGTTAAATAACATGATATAGATTAGTTCTGGAAACTAGTGCTGATAGATGTGCATTATTCTAATGTGGAAAACACATTTATCCTAAAAACAAAGGTCTTTACTAATGCAGAAAAAATTTAACACTCCTGCTTCCCCTTATTCCCACCCTGTTGTTAATTAGTATGATAAATAGCTAAGTAAATAACTAATGATACTGTCATATGACAACAAGAACAGATTTGATGACTGTTGAAATTTGGGATTTAGATTTTTGTCCTCCAAAAGATGACTACATCAGTAGTCATAATTCTTTCAAAAAAATCAAGAACTCGTGTGATATGAGCCTTGAACTATGAAATATACTACTGCTTTTCCCCTTTGTACACCCTTCTCTTGTTTTCTTACATGAACTTTTATCGTTACCTTGTGGTTTGCTTTGTTACATTACTTTCCACTTTTTATGTGCTCCAGTTCTTTTAGTTTTATTCCTATTCATTGGTATAAGAGCATGAAGTAATAGGCTCAGGGGCAAATGCAGAGGATATACAACCAAAGACTTTAAAACTGAAAGGCATTCCTTTGATAAAGGGATAGCTACCTCTAAGTGGGAGCATCTCCATTAGCATTAATGGAATGAGTACATCAGCTGAGGCATCTCAGAGGTTAATCAGGCTTCCTGGCCAGCTCTTGACATCAATACACTGTGGCGCCTGATTCTCTAGGTCCTTCAGAGGCTTACTCGACAACACTCTAACAGACTTTGTGTAAGTCATTTCTTGTGAATTATTGAAGCAAACGTTTGGTTGCTAATTGAGGAACACTAATGTGTTTCATAATCACTGCAGTTTGAGTTTTTAGCACTAAACAAAACAGTTACAATTGATTTGTGGTTTATTTGTTCTTTTCATTCTGCTGTATGTTATATCTTTTTGCTTGAATTCAGCAGATGGCTTTGCTGCTCATTTTATTTAAGTATTTATTAGGAACACATTATTATGGTTCTTAGTTTTTCCTCTGCCTCTTTCCCCACAAGACATTTGTGTTTTATATTCATGAGCTGTGAGATCACAAGCAGTTATAAGTGGGAATAGAGTGCAAGGCAGTATAGGATAGGGTAATGGCTAAAACCACCCTCTGTAGACAAGTAGTCCTTGTTTTGAATTCTGGCTCTGTCATTGGTTAGCTGTTTAAGCTGCCATTTTACTTAAATGTCCTAGGGCAATTTTCTCTTCTATAAAATAAAGAAGTCTATCTAATTGCCAGAGCAATTAGACAGTCAAAAGAAATTAAAGGCATAAAAATAGGAAAAGAAGAACTTAAATTATCACTATTTGCAGATGATATGATTCTATACCTAGCAGACCCAAAAGGGTCTACAAAGAAGCTATTAGAGCTAATAAATGAATTCAGCAAAGTGGCAGGATATAAGATCAACACGCATAAATCAAAGGCATTCCTGTATATCAGCGACAAATCCTCTGAAACGGAAATGAGGACAACTACTCCATTCACAATATCCCCCCAAAAAATAAAATACTTGGGAATCAACCTAACAAAAGAGGTGAAAGATTTATACAATGAAAATTACAGAACCCTAAAGAAAGACATAGAAGAAGACCTTAGAAGATGGAAAAACATACCCTGCTCATGGATAGGCAGAACTAACATCATCAAAATGGCGATATTACCAAAAGTTCTCTATAAGTTCAATGCAATGCCAATCAAAATCCCAACAGCATATCTTGTAGAAATAGATAAAAGAATCATGAAATTCATATGGAATAATAAAAGACCCAGAATAGCAAAAACAATACTAAGCAGGAAGTGTGAATCAGGCGGTATAGCGATACCAGACTTCAAGCTATACTACAGAGCAATAGTAACAAAAACAGCATGGTACTGGTACCAAAACAGGCGGGTGGACCAATGGTACAGAATAGAGGACACAGTAACCAATCCACAAAACTACAACTATCTTATTTTTGATAAAGGGGCTAAAAGCATGCAATGGAGGAAGGATAGCATCTTCAACAAATGGTGCTGGGAAAACTGGAAATCCATTTGCACCAAAATGAATCTGAATCCCTATCTCTCGCCGTGCACAAAAGTTAACTCAAAATGGATCAAGGAGCTTGATATTAAATCAGAGACACGGCATCTGATAGAAGAAAAAGTTGGTTATGATCTACACGCTGTGGGATCGGGCTCCAAATTCCTCAATAGGACACCCATAGCGCTAGAGTTAACAAATAGAATCAACAAATGGGACTTACTCAAACTAAAAAGTTTTTCTCAGCAAAAGAAACAATAAGAGAGATAAATAGGGAGCCTACATCCTGGGAACAAATCTTTACTCCACACACTTCAGATAGAGCCCTAATAACCAGAATATACAAAGAACTCAAAAAATTAGACAATAAGATAACAAATAACCCAATCAATAAATGGGCCAAGGACCTGAACAGACACTTCTCAGAGGAGGACATACAATCAATCAACAAGTACATGAAAAAATGCTCGCCATCGCTAGCAGTCAGAGAAATGCAAATCAAAACTACCCTAAGATACCATCTCACTCCAGTAAGACTGGCAGCCATTAGGAAGTCAAACAACAATAAGTGCTGGAGAGGATGCGGGGAAAAGGGCACTCTTGTTCATTGCTGGTGGGACTGCAAATTGGTGCAGCCAATTTGGAAAGCAGTATGGAGATTTCTCGGAAAGCTGGGAATGGAACCACCATTTGACCCAGCTATTCCCCTTCTCGGTCTATTCCCTAAAGCCCTAACAAGAGCATGCTACAGGGACACTGCTACATCGATGTTCATAGCAGCTCAATTCACGATAGCAAGACTGTGGAACCAGCCTAGATGCCCTTCAATAGATGAATGGATAAAAAAAATGTGGCATTTATACACTATGGAGTATTACTCTGCATTAAAAAATGACAAAATTATAGAATTTGGAGGGAAATGGATGGCATTAGAGCAGATTATGCTAAGTGAAGCTAGTCAATCTTTAAAAAACAAATACCAAATGACTCCTTTGATATAAGGGGTGTAAACAAGGACAGGGTAGGGACGAAGAGCTTGAGAAGAATATTTACAGTAAACAGGGATGAGAGGTGGGAGGGAAAGGGAGTGAGAAGGGAAATCGCATGGAAATGGAAGGCGATCCTCAGGGTTATACAAAATGTCATATAAGAGGTAAGGAGGGGTAAGTCAAGAGAATACAAATGGAAGACATGATTTACAGTAGAAGGGGTAGAGAGAGAAAAGGGGAGGGGAGGGGAGGGGAGGGGAGGGGGGATAGTAGACAATAGGACGGACAGTAGAATACATCAGACACTAGAAAGGCAATATGTCAATCAATGGAAGGGTAACTGATGTGATACAGCAATTTGTATACGGGGTAAAAGCGGGAGTTCATAATCCACTTGAATCAAACCATGTAATATGATGTATTAAGAACTATGTAATGTTATGAACGACCAATAAAAAAAAAAAAAGAAAAAAAAATAAATTCTCATATAATTGTTGCTTAATCACATTTACACCTTCATAAACAAACTTCTTTGTGTACCATTTATAAATTATAATTTAAAAAATTGTGTGTATAATAATTTACAATTAAAATTTTAGCTATAGTTTATGCCTGAATATAGGTGACGATGTTTTTCCCATAATTATTTTAGAAGAGTTATCTCACTAAAGAATAGTTTAAAGTGTATTAATAAATTTCTTCACTACACAAGAATTGTGAAAATGTGCATATATTGTTTAGCATGAAGTTTTTGATTTCTCCTTATGATCTAGGCTGCCTATCCTGGTTCTGATTTTCAAGTATTTGTTATTTACCCTGTTTGTTTGTTTTGGCTTTCTTCCTTTCACATGGAAAAATAATCCTCTTTAAAACTATTTTTATTAATACATCTTATAATCAGAAGATATTTACATACTAGATAAAATATATATACGTTGGCTTTAACTATTTGCTTTGATTGAAGTTTAATTAAAATGCAGTTATGAAACATATTAATTTATCTTTTAATTGAATTGTTGAATTATTTTCTGTTACCAGATAGAAAAGAACCCTCTTAGATAATTTGAAATGATATTTCATTCATCTAGTAATGATGTGGAGACTATTTTCCACATCACAACTCTTGGCATATAGTATATATATAACAGCACATTATAGGTTTATTTGAGAAGCATAGTCTCTTTTCACATAATTATTCTACCAGTAACTCAGTCTTTTTCATGGTAGAAAATAGATGTAAAATTAGATATGTAATATTTCCAGAAAAAAGAATATTACAATTTTTACTTCTTTTATGTTATGTATTTTAAGATGCATACAGTAAAAGGGATGAATAAAAGAAATATTTCTATAAAATACAATTTATATGAAACAGATCTTCAATTATGATCATGCTCATTTAGTTATGGCCTTATTCCCACTGTGCTGACTTTATTAGATGCCATTCCTTTCAAGTAATACTGATTTTCTAATGAATATTCAACATGGTGAAAGTCAGATGAAACATCTATGACAGTTTGCTGGTGCAAAACGGATTGTAATAGAATCAATAATTCAATATAAAATAGGATGATTAGTAAAGTTCATATTTCTATTTAGACTCCGTATGTTGATGTGTGGTTACATATTTTGCTTTTCATTGTATAGACACTGAAAAGTGGCCTGACGATGGTTGGGAAAGTGGTGACTCAGCTGACAGGCACACTGCCCTCAGGTGTGACAGAAGATGATATTACCATCCACAGTAACTCACGCCGGAGTCCTTTGGTCCCAGGCATCATCACAGTCATTGACACTGAAACAGTTGGCGAGGGTCAGGTAAGAACTGTGGGTGTATGATATTTGTGCTACCTGCAGAGATAAGGGCTAAGATCAAGAACAGTCAAAGGATATTTTGCCTAGTAGATTAATAATTTGGAATTTTAAAAATTAAAATTTCTTAGATCAGATGATTTTTTTTTCCAAGAAATGATAAGTAGGTAATGTATTAAACCCGTTCAAACATTATTAACGCATCAAACCTAACTATGAAGTTAAGGTTCCAGGAAATTCTCTTGACCTCTGTATCTGGACATTTGTTTGATAAAATAGTAATTTTGTATTTCATTACACTATTCTGTTCATAATACTTTTTTTTTTTTTTACAATGCCATGTCACCCAAATCCTAAGATTAATATATTTCTTTCTAAAGGCATAGGTTTTCACATAAAACAGTAGGATTTTATGTATCTGGGGGAATTTTTTTTTTAATCTGGGGGAATTTAAAAAAAAATTAAATAATGATGGTTACAAGTTACATAGTGAATAATATCAACATTTATAACATATTTCATTATAAATATAAAAAACAATACATGACATTTTATAATAGTGCTGTTGTCAAATACTGTTATCTTCGGGTAAAACAGTTATTTTTAAAATCTAGGTTTAGAAACATTTAGAAAGGGTGATTGTAAACATGGAAACTAATTTATGCTTCCATCTTTATCTTATTCTAAGATGTTTCTGGCAAAATGTATGTATTCCTCTCCCTTATCCTCCACTATGTATGTATTCATGAGCTGTTTTCTTTTGTATCATAGCCTTCACTTTGCAAATACATTTCTCAAAGGAAGTTAATTTTTTGTTCTAGTAGTTGTGATCATTGCTATAACACATAATCTAAAACCAATTTCTGGAATAAGAGTAGAACTGCATTTGTGAAATAAATTTGTTTTGCTTTCATGTAAAATATATATTACGTATACAGAAAAAAATGCTTAGAAACTGTGAGTCTTTAAAGTATTATCATTTAATATTCCATGGTCCTTTCAGAAAATCTATTTGCACTATATATGCAGGTACTCATGTTCTAGTTTCTGTTATAAGATTGCTTTCTAGTTCAAGAAAAAGTTAACTTTTCTGCAATTAAAATAAAAAATTTCTTGGAAATTTGGAATTATTAAATTTAGATGTTTATTTTTTTAAAAAACCTGAACAATAGTAATTTTTTACCCCTTACACTTAACTTTATGGTTAACAAAATGTCATAGGCTTCTTTTTCTTTTTCTTCTTCTTTTTTTAATGAAGTGCTAGGAAACTTTACAGTTGACTATAATGACTTTCTGCTTGTGTGTGTGTGTGTGTGTGTGTGTGTGTGTGTGTGTGTTTTATCTGATGTGGATAGACACAGATGTTTTCTTTTTAAATTGGAATTAGACATATAAACCTTTAATGTTTTGAGTATTAATGTAAAAAATTTTCCTTTCATTTTCTGATTCTTAATACCAAGGCCACTCACATATGTTAAGTAATAACAACTGTTCAATATTTTCTATGATTCTAAGTCTGTTGAAGAGTGTTAAGTCTATAGTCATTTGAAAGTAATTTCTTTTTTTTCTTGTTATTCATTATCTTTTTGTGGGTAGGGATGTGGCTTAGTGGTAGAAAGCTCACCTAACTTGTACAAAAGCCCTGGGTTTGATCCATAGTACTACCTAAAAAAAAAAAAAAAAAAAAGAAAAAAAGAAAAAGAAAAAAGAAAGAAAGAAAGAAAAAACCCAATAATGGTAACAACAAAAAAACAAAATAAAAACTAGCAAACAAAATGTCCACCCCAAATAAAAACAAAAAAAAGAGTTCTCAGCTGAGTGTATTGGCCCAAGCCTCTAATTTCAGCTTCTTGGGAGGCTGAGGAAGGAGGATCACTTGAGCCCCCAAATTTAGGGCCAACATAGGAAACATAACTAGACCCTCTCTCTTTAAAAAACAAAACCCCCAAGCAAATAAACAAACAAAACCTTTGTGCCTTGTCCTTTTACTGAATAAATTTTGGGGAGGTTAAAAACAAAGTGTGTGTATTTATTTATATACAAATTCTTGGTTACAGTTTGTGTAAATGGATTATAGCTTGTGAAGTTACAAAAGTTTTCTGTAATGAATGACTAGATAATGCTTGAAACAAATGTTACTTTTTTAGGAAGAATCATAGAAGTGTTAAGTTTTAAGAGTTAAAATCTCAAATGTTCAAAATGATAAAGTTCATCTTTTCTATTTTTGTTTGTGAGCTATATTATGACATTCCGAAATTTCAGCTTACTTTAAAAATTACAAGGGAAAAGAAATGGATTTTCTAAATTATACTTTTTCAAACAGCAAATTCCTACAGTAAAATACCGTTTCCATTTTTTCATTAATGTGCATCTGTTTTTTGTCAATAAGACATCTTCGTCTCTGATAAATATTACAATTGGAGTAAAAGTCAAGGCTGTTTTTAGGTTGTACTTTATTGTATTAAAAAGACTGCAGTAGTCAGTGTCATGGACTTATTGCTTTTACTCCTTCCCATTGATATTTCACCATAGCTGTGATGTTTTTCCTTTTCCATATATATTCAGAAGCTAAACTGAACAGTACATTGACTTTTGTTGTTTAAATCTATTGAGCCTTTCATAAAGATATTTTTGTGTTCACTGTGGTAATGTATATAGTCTGATTCACTGTCTTTGTATCGATTAATTTGATTTTATGGTGATGGGATTATTGTGTGGTAACTGCATTAAGGAGGAATGGATTTGATTGACTTTGTGTCCATTTTTATCTATGTTACTTTCATGTTTTATTTAAAAGCATTTCTTGACTAAGATAAGTTAAGTGGTATGATTTGTCTTTTACACATTTATATAATTGAAGTTAGCAATGTGGTAAAATCTGTAATTGAAATAAAATGCTTCAGAATGATGACATAAACCTGTTTCTTGCCCTGAAAACAAGTGTCATTTATAATAATTTAATGATTTGGAAGATATATTTTGTTCTTATGGTGAAGTGAAGGCTTATCCACTTTTTATCAATTAAAGTGCTTTACTTTGTCTAATATAGTCCAGTTAATGTTAGAGGTTCATTGGGCTTAGGTACATGGTGAGTAAAGATACTGAGATATCTCTGGTATTAATGATTTGATTAATGGGTTGATGTTTTAGGCAAGGTGATGATTTAATGGAGAGGATCCTTCTAGAAGTGTATGGTTATTTATATTTACAAATTCTGTAAAAATAAGACTCAAAGAACCTTATTTTAGTTAGAGGTTTTGCCATGGATCATATCTAACGTCTCTTTTGACTGGATGGCTTCTGTCTTCATTATTGCCATCAAATGCGTGCTCAATGCTAATTATAGCTGGGCATAGTGGCATATGCCTGTTATCCCAGTGGCTGGGGAGGTGAGGCAGGAGGATCAGATTGCAGGTGCAAAGCCAGCTCAGTAACTTAGTGAGACCCTGTCTCCAAAAAAAAAAAAAAAAAAAAAAAAAGAAGGGCTGGGGATGTAGTTCAGAGGTTAAGCTTCTCTGGGTTCAATCCCTGATACCAAAACACAAACAAACAAACAAACAAAAAACAACCTAATTTTCTTAGAAACATACACACACACAGTGTAGGGTTATAAAAACGATAGGAATGGGATTGTTTTTATTTTGAAATAAATATAGTAATGGAAAAAATGTAGAAATGACATGAAATATATATACACAATTTCATTTGTTATGAGGATTGTAAGTTAAAACTGATACAATTTTTGATAAGCTTAAATCTTTATTCATTCATGTATTTATTTATTTTTATGCAGTGCTGAGGATCAAACCCAGTGCCTCACACATGCTAGGCAAGCACTCTGCCACTGAGCTACAGCCGTAGCCCGGATACCATTTTTCACTTATCAGTATCTGAGAAACTCAAAAGCTTGCAAAATATTTTATTTTTATTTGTTAGTTTTGAAATAATCGTAGACACAGTAAGTTGCAGATCTGTCCACATGCTTTTCACCCCACTTCCTCCCACTTTATCTGAATGGTGACATCATCATGTTTTACATCATCATGTCTTATAATATCTTACATCTCTATAGTGCAGTATCAAAATTGGAAATTGGCAATGGCACATTACTATTAACTAGGTTATAGAGCATTTATTTAGCTTGTTCATTTGTACATAGATGTGGGTGTTTATAATTGTATTTTTATTTTTGTTGTGCTAGGGATTTAACTAGCATCTCTTATATGCCAGGCAAGTCCTGTACACAGTTATATTCCCAGCCCAGTTCTATAAATGTTTATCCCTTGAAGAGTTTCATGTAACCACCAGGATAATTAAGATATGAATCTGTTCCATCCATAGTTACCTCTTTGTATTTAGGCCATCCATCATTCCACCATATCCCTTTCTCCATGAAAACACCATAAGTGTGTTCTCCAACTCTAAAAGTTTTGTGATTTTTTTAAAAAGAATGTTCTATAAATGAAATATCATATAGCATATGACATTTTATTTCTCATGTCATTATTGACATTCTTTAGGGATATTTTTATCTGGCATAGAATTAATAGCTTTCCTACTAGAGAGGGTTTTACTTGAATTGTTTAGAAAGTGAAAACATAAGCATGCCAGTGTTCTCTGTCCAGTAGTAAAGTTGATAAGGAATGAGCAGGCACAGTATACCTTCCTGGTAGGCTGAAATTACAGTTCATCTTGTGGCCAGTTGAAGAACAGAGAGGAAGCTATTGATGAAATATGAACAGAATCTCAGAGGCATTTGGGCCAGCACTATATAAGCTGGCATGTTGCTATAGTTTGGATATGAGGTATCCCCCAATAGCTCACTTGTGAGACACTGCAACAAGGTTTGGAGGACGAATGATTGGGTTATAGCCTTAACCCAATCAGTGAATAATTCCCTGATAGGATTATCTGAGTGGTGACTGGAGGCAAGTGGGTTGTGGCTGGAGGAGGTGGGAATTGGAGCATGGCTATGAGTATATATTTGTATCTGACAGTGGAGACTTCTCCCTCTGCTTTGATAATGATGTGAGCTGCTTCCTTCTGCCACACTTTCTCCCCATGATGTTCAGCCTCACCTTGAGCCCCAAGGAGTGGAGCTGGCCTTTTATGGACTAAGATCTTTGAAACTGTGAGCCCTCAAATAAACTTTTATTCCTCTATAATTGTTCTAGTCGGGTCTTTTAGTCACAGCAGTGAAAAAGCTGACTAAAACACATCATGTGTATTTGGAATCTCAGAAAGAGATTAGAAAGGGGCAGAAAAAAATATTTGAAGAAAGAGTATAGATACACATGTTTTTCTTCATTTAATTTCTTTAATATTTGGAGGAGTCCTTAAGGAACTAATCATAAAGTTATTTCAGTTGTTAGGACAATAGGTGAAAGTGCAAATGAATAGGGAGTAAATGCAGTTACATTGTAGCAGGCAGGTATATTTTGCTAGAATTCACTCAATGTCAACAGGAAGCAGATGATAGGTTAAGATGCATGTTGTAAACCACTCAACTACCACTAAGAAGTTACTTAAAAAATTAGCAGAAGAATTAAAATATAATACTAAATATTTTTTAAAAATAAGAGGAACAGTGTCAATTGTAAATGGAGTCAAGTTGCAAAGCAGTGTCTGACCAGACCAATGTTAGATTTAAAGACAGTATTGTTAGAAAATAAAAGGATGACAAAAGTATATTATGCAAATGATAATAATAAGTAGAATTGGAATGGGTATTTAATATCCACCAAAAGACTTCCATTGAAAAATATAAAAAGGGACTTTTCATAATGATAGATGGTCACTATAATACATTTAGTAAAACATTTATGAATATATTGACACCTAAATTAGAACCCCAACAAACATTAATCAAAATCTTACAGATTTGAAAGAAGAAATCACAGTTCAAAATCATAATACTTGACTCTAAATAATTGATAGATGAACCCCACATAAAAGTAGTAATGACTCAGAAGATTTGATTAACACTGTTAACCAACTTGACCTAATTACTCTACCCCAAGCCTGTTCTTTTCCAGAATACCTAGAACATTATATGATATGACATATGACATATTTTCCTGGCCATAAAATAAATGTGAATTTCTTTAAAAGGATAAAATTATGCAAAATAGGTTTTCTAAGCACAATGGAAATCAATAACATAATTAAATTAAGCAACTCTCCAAGTATTTGGTAAAGAAATGACACATTTGTAAAAAACTGATAGGCCAAAATAAGAAGCGTGATGACATTAGAAAGTATTTTGAATTGAATAAAAGTAGAACATACTGAAAATTATGGATGACAGGTATGATATCTCCTGGAGCAAAATTTATAGCTTTAAATACTTATATTAGGAGAGAAAAATTGTCTAAAACTAATTATTTTTGCTTTCCTCTTAAGAAATTACACAAAGAAGGGCAGATTATAGCCAGTGTGAAAAAAATGAGGCAGCTATCAAAAGTTTTATGGAAATCAATCAATGAATAGTAAAATATTGGAGAAAATCCGCAATTGTTTTTATTTTGTTTCATTCTTGTTTTTTCCTGTAGTACTTAGCATGGAACCCAGGGGTACTCTACCACTATGCTATACCCCCAGCCTTTTGTTTGTTTTTTAGTTTTTAGTTTTGAGACAAGAATTTCACTAAGTTGCCCCGGCTGGCCTCAAACTTTTTTAAAAAATTATTTACTTTTTAGTTATAGGTGGACACAATATCTTTATTTCACTTTATGTGTTGCTGAGGATCAAACCCAGTACCTCACGCATGCTAGCCGAGCACTCTACCTCTGAGCCACCACCCCAGCCTCTGGCCTCAAACTTAATTCTCCTTTGTCAGCTTCCCTGGTTAGCTGGTGTTTTAGGCATTTGCCATAGCTATAGTTGGTTCTTTGAAAAATAACATCATTGATACATTTGTAGCTAGACTGGATTTGAGGTTCTAGCCAGAGCAGTAAGATAAGTAATTTTTAAGGATAAAAATTAGAATTATGACATTTCAGACATTTTTATGTGATAGCTTGTTTTGATGGTTTTTTTTTTAGAGAGAGAGAGAGAGAGAGAATTTTTAATATTTATTTTTTAGTTCTCGGCGGACACAACATCTTTGTTGGTGCTGAGGATCGAACCTGGGCCGCACGCGTGCCAGGCGAGCGCGCTACCGCTTGAGCCACATCCCCAGCCCTGTTTTGATGGTTTAATACTATATAAATATAATACTATACGAATTATAAAGTTAAAATGAGTGGCTTTTATCATATGTAAATTGTATTAGTGTAAAGCTTTCACAAACAAAAGTACTATCCCGATACTTACAGTTTTTTTTGTCCAAATTTGCAAGTAAAGTAACTGATCTGGTCATTTACTGTGTCTTTCAGGGCTTGAATAGTATTTGGTTTATGCTTCCAGCATCTAGCAGGTTATTTGACATGTAATGCTTGACTCTACTAGCAATTTTGAAAGAAAAAAATGAATATTGCCTTGGTAGGACTATTTTTTAGTATGCTGAGAATTGTATTTTCTATGTCTAAATATTGTGATCCAATATATTTTTAATATTTATTTTTTGGATTTAATATTTAATATTTATTTTTTATTTTTATGTGGTGCTGAGGGTCGAACCCAGTGCCGCATGCATGCCAGGCAAGCAGTCTACCACTGAGCCACAACTCCAGCCCTGTGATCCAATATTTTGACAAGTTTTTTCCTTGCACATTTGATAGGCAAAAACATTTCTTTTAAAATTGTTGTTCAGTGGGAATGGTGGTGCATGTCTCTAATCCCAGTTACTTGCGGGGCTAAGGCAAGAGTGTCACAAATTTGAGGCCAGCTTGAACAAGTTAGCGAGGCCCTAAGCAACTTAATGAGACCCTGCCTCAAAATAAAAAATAAAAAGAACTGGGGATGATGGGCATAGTGGTACACACCTGTAATCCCAGCAGCTCAGGAGGTTGAGGCAGGAGGATTATGAGTTTAAAGCCAGCTTTAGCAATTTAGTGAGACCATAAGTAACTCAGTGAGCCCCTGTTTCTAAATAAAATACAAAACAGGGCTGGGGATGTGGCTCAGTGGTTGACTGCCCCTGAGTTCAATGCCCAGTACCAAAAAAAAGGACTGGGGATGTAGCTCAGTGGTAAAGAGCCCCTGGGTTCAATACCCAGTCCAAAAAAATGAAAAATAAAATTATTGTTCAGTGCACTAGTGGTGAGACATAATTTATAAATTGTAAATTATATTTCAATGTATCTATAAAATTAAGGGAAAATAATAAATCACATTGGGGATATAAACCTACCTCTTCTATTGTTTTTGTGCTTTTTTATGTGTTATCTTAGTAGTATAATATTTTCAAAGAACTCCTTGTTCATCTATAAGTAAGTAATAAAGTTGACATTTTTGTACTTTAAAATAAAGAATTTTATTTGGTAATTATTTGTTTATTTGAATTTTACTTAAGCTATATATTTTTTCTGTTCTCGTGTTCTATTCTAATTTTTAATTCTAATGGAAAATTTTTTTCCAGCAGTCTATAAAGATAAAAAGTATATTTTATGTCCTTGAGTAAAGCTATATTTGATTATATTTTGTTAAAGACTTGAAATTACTTGATTTTGGCTTTTTGCCCCTTCATGTGTAATTGAAGAAATACTTGCCTGTGTCCTTTACACTCAGGTCAACTGTTTTTAGAATATATATGTCTATCTTCTAGGGGCATGTTTTATCTTCTCATTTCTTAAGTGGAATTCTCATATTGATAAGAATAATTTTCCAAAATAGTGGAAGTAAGTTATTTGGTTAGGGATATTGAGATGTAGCTATTTATAGTCTTCAAGCTCAGTTATTGTTTAGAAAATATTAACCTCCTTTTGTCTGTCTTTCTTTTCTGAAGGTGCTAGTGAGTGAAGATTCTGACAGTGATGGCATTGTGGCCCACTTTCCTGCCCACGAGAAGCCAGTGTGCTGTATGGCTTTTAATACAAGTGGTAAGTTTTTATTTTGCCATTTATTTCATGAGTTTTCCAGCCAAGTATTTTGGAAATGGAAAATACAAAATATGGAATATGACTTTTCTCCTTGTTGTCAGTGTATATCAGAAATGTTAGTTGTCCTCAGTATATTGAATGAATGAATTTCTTTACAACTTATAACCAGTCAAAGAATAATAGTTTCACTCCCAGTAAAGTGATGATTAAATTGCAGTGGTAGATAAACAGTGTTATTGAGTTGCATTGATTTTTTTTCCACATATTTTTATGGTCCATTATTTAGTTGTACATGATGATTAGATTTTTTGTTACATATTCATACTTGGGCACAATATAACAATATAGTTGGCCAGTATTGTACCCCAAAACTTTCCTCTCCCTTCCCTTCTTCTACCCAAGGTTCCCTTTCCTTTACTGATTTCCCTTTGATTTTCATGAGATCTGCCCCATATTTCTTTTCCTTTTTCCCACATATGAGAGAAAACATAGGCGCCTTGATCTTCCCGAGTTGCCTTATTTTGCTTGACATAATGGTCTCAAGTTCCATGCATTTTCCTGCAAATGACATGATTTCCTTTTTCTTTATGACTGATTAAAAGTCCATTGTGTATATATACTACATTTTCTTTATCCATTCATTTGTTGATGGACACCTAGGCTGGTTCCGTAGTTTGGCTATTGTGAATTGTGCTGCTATAAACATGGGTATACGTGTATTACTTTAGTATGATGATTTTAGTTCCTTTTTTTTTCTTTTTTCTTTTGATACTGGGACTTAAAACCAGAGGGACTTTACCACTGAGCTACATCTGCAGTCTCTTTTTTATTTTTTGTTTTGAATTATGGTCTTGATAAATTGCTTAGGGCCTTGCTACATTGCTGAGATTGGTTTTGAATTTGTAAGCCTCTTTCCTCGGACTCCCAGGTTGCTGGCCACCACACCCAGCTAAAGTCTTTAGGATAAATACTGAGGAATGGTATAGCTGAGTTATATGATGGTTCCATACCAAGTCTTTTGAGGAACCTTCATACTGATTTTCATAGTGGTTGTACTAATTTACAATCTCACCAATAGTGTAAAAGTGTTTCTTTTTCTCCACATCCTTTCCAGCATTTATTATTGTCTAAATTCTTGATGACTGCTATTTTGACTGGTGGGACATGAAATCTTAGTGTGGTTTTGATTTGCATTTCCCTAATTGCTAATGATATTGAACATTTTTTTAATGTAATTATTGGCTATATGTGTTTCTTCTTTTGAGAAGTGTCTTAAATTTCCTTTGCCCAGTTATTAATTAGGTTATTTGCTTTTTCAGCATTAAGTTTTTTGAGTTCTTTATACATTTTATATATTAATCCTTTGTCAGAAGAGTAGCTAGAAAAGATCTTCTCCCATTCTGTGGATTCTCTCTTTACATTCCTAGTTGCTTCCTTGAGTTGCATTGATTTTTGTATTATTATTATGATAAAAGCTTCAAGTATTCTAAATCAGAATGTTAATGTATGTGAATGGCATTTTCTTTGTAACTTGAAAGTTTTTTTTTAACTTATAAGCTCATTTACTTTTATTTTCCTATTGTATTGCATATGCTCTTAGTTTTTCTGGTTTTCTAAAAAAAATTGATAAAAACTAGTATTATAGCACCATATGTGGAGTGCCCTGTTACTTTTCATTTTTTATTATGAAAAGATGGAAAAATGAAATAAAAAAGTAGTACAACAGTCATACATGTACCACTACCATCTAGATTCAACAGGTGTTCACATTTATATTTCTCTGTGTGTAAGCACAAGCACATGTGTTTTCCTGAAACTTCCGAACATATCATATACACTAATATTTCATCCAGTTTCATTTAATCATGCATTTCTTTAAAAAGGACCTTTTCCTATATAATTAGTATTATAGCTCAGAAAAATAACACTTTATATTGTCCAATGTAATTCATGATTTAAAATTTCCCAAAAATATTTACTGTAACTACTTCAAACCATGGTCTAAGGTTTGCTCCTTACATTATAGGTCTCTTTAAATTCCTTTTAATATAGCCTATAGCTTGTACCTTTTTCTTTTTTTTTTTTTTTTTTGGTGGTACTGGGATGCAGCCCAGGACCTGTGAATGCTAGCCAAGCAGTCTTTACCACGGAGTTACATCCCTAGCCCCTTTATTTATTTATTTATTTATTTATTTTTGCACTGTCCAAAGCATTTGTGTTATTAAAAATCTGGATTTATCAGAGTTTTTCATTATAATGTTTTGAGAATTCCTGTATTTCTTCTGCCAACTGGAAGTTAGTCTAGAAAAGCTTAAAACTATTTAGTCTTCTTTGTTTATTTTTAAACTTCCTAAGAACTTCCATGTCCAACTTTTTATCCCAATAGGAAACATATCAGGTCATGTCCCTATTTCCGTTTCAACATTTGGAAAAGTTGGTGACCATCAAATGACTACATACATTTGAGATAGGGGTTTTTTTCCTTGTGGAAATTAGCAAGTATTTTATGGAGAGTTATTTTGACCTCAGTTCTAAAACTTTTAAATTAATAGTTCTATTACATTAAAGGTCGAAAAATGATGTTTCTAATTCTGTCATATTCCTGCATTTACTTATGCTAGTCTTCTATAAAGAAAGAATTATCTTATCAAGCAGGAATTTACCACAGTTCTCCAATATATTTAGACTGATAAATTCCTTATTTTTTCCTTTTTTTAGCTATCAGTTTTTTTTTTTTAGTAAGCTTGTTAAGCAGTTGGTAATACTTCTAGTTTTGAGAAATGAGGTATTTTTAAAATACTTTGTTTCTAAGTAAATGATAAAATTGCTCTTTTGCTTTCATGGCTGATATAGTATTTAAAAATTTATAGTCTTTTCAGATCTTATCCATTTGGTTGATGTATCTGAGGAGCCTACCATTTTTATCTTATCTCTCAGAAATGATCATATCACTTAAAATTGATGGGAAAGATTCTTTATTTTCCCCTTCTTTTTTTTAAAATAATGAATGATGGTAAGAGAGTAATATAGAGTACTTTGAATAATATTCGTTCTAATAACTCAATTAGTAATTTTTTATGGAGAACAATTTTTTAGTGATTGGTCATCAGTAGGATTGATTTAATTAATAAAGACAAAGATTTATTGAAATTGAACGTTGTGAGAATTCAGTTAAATTTGAAGAAACATTCTGGAAGTTATGTCACAGCACTCTAGTTGGGGTAACCAGTATGACTTATTTTTTTTTTTTTTTTTGAAAGAGAGAAAGAATTTTTTTTTAATATTTATTTTTTTAGTTTTTGGCAGACACAACATCTTTGTTTGTATGTGGTGCTGAGGATCGAACCCGGGCCTTATGCATGCCAGGCGAGTGCGCTACCGCTTGAGCCACATCTCCAGCCCCATGACTTATTTTTATATTCATCCATTAGGTCAAATTGCCTTTGTATTAGTGTATATTTCAGATGCCACTTCAAGTGCTTTTGTCATTTGGAGATACATTTTTCCTCTTCATGACTTTGTATTATATGAAGAACATATCAATTAATGTAAAGAATTTCATAGTCATCACTATCATTGTCATTGATTTTCCATTAAAAATTGTTTCATTTTTTTGAAGTGCATGTTGCCATTTGGTATTGACCTCCCATATTTGTGTTTATATAAGATTGTTAAAAATATTTAGAACTATTTTCCATTTTCCTAGAGTGCTATGTTTAGGAGTATGATGTAATTTATTTTGTGATAATTATTTGTTTAAATGCTTCTTTCCTTTATAAACCTCTGTCTTCCTCCCAGTTAGGGATCGGATGTTGTTTATCTTTTTTTTTTAAGATAGTAAATTATTTATTTATTTACATATACCTTTTGTGCCTTGCATGGATCTCAGTGTATTAAGAAAGTTATTGAATGTGTTAATTTAAAACCATTCCCAACTCTGAACACTTGGCTCTCTGGTAGGCATGGTATTCCCTGTTATGAAAATAAAGCAAATAAATCAATCAATACTTTATTTTTCTCCCCCACCCCCTCAGTTTTCTATTGATATTTTGATGAAAGAATCCTAGAGCTATTTTGGAATTTATTCATTTTGAGATGGCTCATAGTGTCTATAGAGTTTTCTCATTTGATTGTATATAATTGTTTTATAAAACAATTTATGAATTTATATATCATTGGAAGTAACCTCAAAATAGGCTACTGACTCATAGATGCCTGTTAATTGAGTTAATACATGGCAATTTCAAAAAACAGCAGTTTTTTCATTGAGTATTAGCATTAGCTATGTCTTTGATCTTACCAGCAACAAAAATAGTGAATATTTTCATATAACTTCACTTTTGTTACGCAATTATTGTAATATTGAATATGCTTCAAAATTATTATAGAACCTATATATATCATTATGCACGTACATACACACACATACATACACATATATCTATATGTTTCATTTTGTTTGTGTTATTAAGGATGGTGCTTAGAGACACCCACATGCTAGACAGGCTAGCTATATCCCCAGCCCTGATAAATTTTTAACATCTCATGTAGTTGGTCTTTTAAATAAATATTATTTTGGGAAAGTTGTTCTTAGGCTTCATATATTGTGAAAGCAGCCCATGGTGGTGAAATGGTTAAAATTACCTCATCAAAAGTGTTGAAGCTTGCCAGGCATGCTGGAGCACACCAGTAATCCCAGTGACTTGAGGGGCTGAGGCAGGAGGATTGAGAGTTCAAAGCCAGCCTCAGCAAAAGCAAGGTGCTAAGCAATTCGGTGAGAACCTGTCTCCAAATAAAGAACACAAAAATAGGGCTGGGGATGTGACTCAGTGGTCGAGTGCTCCTGATCAATACCCGGTACCCCGTCCCCTCCGGGCCAAAACAGTGCTGAAACTTGAGTTGGGTGTGGTGGTGTACGCTTGTAATCCCAGCTACTAAGGAGGAGAATTTTGAGCTTGAGACCAACCTTTACCAGGATCTTGCCTCCAAATTTTAAAAAATCAAAGAGCTAAGGATGTAGCATAGTGGTAGAGTGCCCCTGGGTTCAATCTACAGTAAAAAACAAAACCAAAAAACAAGTGTTGAAGCTTGATATGGTTTTACCCATTTCAGTTGAACACATTGAAAGTCAGATCATATTGCCTGGCTAGGAATTGGTAATTCAGTTAATAAAAGACAGTTCCAATATATGCAACCTGCTGGTGAGATACAAATATTTAAGTAGAGCCTTAAGGAAGGAAAATCCTAAATGCAGTATCGACAAAGTACTAGTAGATAAGTAAATATGAACCTGGTTTTGGGGAGAGTTCTTCAAAAGGAAATTAGTGCTAAGTTCAAACTAAAAGATGATTAGTTGGGAAATAATTATCTGTGCCTTTATACAAGTAAGTACTGATTGAATGAGTGAGGAAGAGAAAACGGGGTACATTTGAAATATATTATAAAGCACATTCTATACAATGGACTCATGAATCTGTTATGTAGGAGATAGGTTTTTTTAATAGGTGTTTCAGTAACATTCTAGTTTTGTAAATTAAACATCTGTGGTAAATGGAGGGTTTATAACTCAAATCACTCACATAGTTGCTTTGTATAATGCTTAATAGAAGCTGGTAAGTAGAGAATTTTATTTAGTTGTTTGCAGTTCATCTGAATTGTGTTTAGCTTTGTGTATTATTGCTCTTCAAAATAGTGAACTGGTATTTCTTGATTAGGAGCAAGGGTATAGAAAATATTAAGTTATTAGTTATTTGGCAATCTTAAGTTTTTTTTTTTTTTAAGCAAGTGTTATACCCCGTTTCTCACAAAGAACCATAGGGTTTTGTCATGACTCTTCTTAGATCTTATCATTAATTGGTGTCTTATTTTTCTTATTTCTCATTTTCTTTGTTTATTTTCTTGAATTGAGATGTGTGTTCATACATGGTGTGTCTTAGCAATATGGTCACATTGGCTATTACAAATGCATAGCCACTTCAGTAATTGTGATTTTTTTTGGTCTATTACAGTTTCAAAAATATTTTTGAGAGTTAAAGTGATATATTTTGTATCACTTTCCATTTAAGTTCTCTCCTATAAATTTACTAAAGTGATCAAAGAATGTGATGTTACAAAATGATGTATTTTTCCCTCATTGACTGAATTATATTTATTACATAATATTCTGAGCTTTTATTAATTGGTGTTTTGTACAAAGGTATTCAATTTAAGTTGGCCTTAATGCAGTACTTAGAGATTTTTACTTTAATTTAGATAATTTGAAATATACCTTGTAGATTTTCCAATAACATAGTCTAGTACTATATGTTTTTCTAATTTATTTATACCAACATGTTTTAATTATGCTAACCCTCTAATAATCCTTGACATTTAACATTGGAAAATGGCATTTTCATGGGATATATAAAGTGGTAATAGCAATAGTGCTTGTTAGAATATCTTTCTGGATGTTTATATAAACAAACAAAAAGTTGATTGTTTTTGTTTTAAATGCTAACATTTCTTAAACCAGTTTACCACTGTGTACTACTATTATACTAAAGAATATAGTACAGGTACATTTCATGTGTTTTTAAAAAGAGACTTATTTTTAGAAGACAGTGTAATGAAAAATGTTCTGGACAACAAAAATCAGGGACTAACTACACCTGTGGCCACCTTCTGGAAAATGTTAAAAATACTATAAAATATCCATGATGGATTAACATGCAAAATAAAGTAAAGAGAAAATGTAGATTGGTTGGGTGGCATGCAGTTCTGTCTTGTATAGGACCTATTCAGAAAAGAAATTAAGGGATGCCATTAAATAAAGTTGTGAAACTTATAGTTCAGCAGCTATATTCAGTTTGTTTTTCAATTTCTCTTTCCCATTCTTGTTTATTAGCTGTGACTATGAGCTCAGAATTAAAACAAACATTTTAATCGTAGTATTTATGATTCGTTTAAAAGTGCCAGATTGTCTCCCTTGCTTAGATCTTGGTAGATTCAATATGGGTGGTGTAAATCTGTTACATTCAGTTATTTAGGGAGAAAATAAGTAATATTATCTTGAACTCTTTTTTGTTAAAGTACTAAACTTTATTTTTTGGAGAAATTTTAGGCTTATAGCAAAATTGAGCAAAAAGTACAGTTTCTATATAACTTTCATACAACTGCTTTTCCCATGCATGTACAGTTTCCTCATCATATAGTATAAATATATGTAACATATATATGTACACACACACACACACACATATAATGTTTGAAAATATTTCTTCCAGTGATAAATTTGTCTTTTTGTTCTCTTACCTGGGTTTTACACAGAAACAAAAATATTTTAACCGTTTGCTAAATCCAATTTATTTTTTCTTTTATGGATTATGTTTTTGTTGTTAAGACTAAAAAATGTTCAATCTGGGACCTGAAGATTTTCTCCTATGTAATCTTCTCATAGTTTTAGAATTTACATTAAAATCTGTCATCCATTTTGAGTTGTCAATCACGTCAGGTTTGGGCTATGGTTTCTTTTCTCCCTGAAGATAGTCATTCCTCTATTGAATTTCTCTTGCTCTCTTTACCAAAAGTGACATATTTATGAGCTATTTTTTGGATTTTTCTTATAAAAGTGAATTTCTTTCTCTTTATTTATTTATTTGATATTTTTAGTTATGCATGACAGTAGAATGTATTTTGACATACATACCTGAAGTATAATTTCCTATTCTTGTGATTGTACATGATGTGGAGTTACACTGGTTGTGTATTCATACATGAACATAGGAAGGTAATGTCTAATTCATTCTACTGTCTTTTCTATTCCCATCACCTGTCTTTTCCCTTCAAAAAGTGAATTCTTTTAAGATTTTTTTTTCTCTATGGGAATATCTGTGTTTTACGTAAAATTTTGAAGAATATTTTCACCAGATATGATCTTTTAGTTTTATAGTTTTTTTTCCCCTCCTTTTGTCAGCTGTCAACTCACTTTGTTCCAAGATTTTGGTATTATTAAACTTGAACCAGTTGCTTAGTTGGGTGCCAACTTGCATAATTTTGGGGTCTGCATTCTAATTAATGATGTTTTATTGGAGCCATTGAAAAATATTTTTAAAAGTGTACTATGTTCTGTGCTGGGGTTGTGGCTTAGTGGCAGAGTGCTTGCCTCACACATGTGAGGCACTGGGTTCGATCCTCAGCACCATATAAAAATTAATAAACAAAATAAAGATATTGCATCTATCCTTAACTAAAAAAATATTTTTAAAAAAGTGTACTATGTTCTAAAGTGGATGCAGTTGACAATTCTGTAGAACCGGAGACTGAGGAGGCGGGAAGATTGCAAGTTTGAGGCCAGCCTGAGCAACTCAGCAAGACCTTGTCTTAATATTTTAAAAAAAGGCCTGGGGATGTAGCTCAGTAGTAGAGCACTGCTAGATTTAATCCCCAGAATGAACAAAAAGAAAGGAAGGGAACAGGGAGGGAGGGAGTACTGAGTTCCTCCTACCCTCACTCATCCTTGATTCTTTTTCCTGCTATTTTTTTTTTAATTTTTTGTAGTTGCCAGGCATGATGGTTGCCAGGCCTGTAATCCCAACAGCTCAGGAGGCTGAAATGGAAGGATCCTGAGTTCAAAGCCAGCCTCAGCAAAAGAGAGACAACAAGCAACTCAGGGAGACCCTGTCTCTAAATAAAATACAAAATAGGGCTGGGGATGTGGCTCAGTGGTTGAGTGCCCCGGGTTCAATCCCAGGCACTGCCCTCCCCCATTTTTTTTTTTTTTTTGTAGTTGTAGATGGACAGCATGCCTTTATTTGATTTGTTTATTTTATGCCATGCTAAGGATTAAACCCAGTGCCTCTCATATGGTAGGCAAGTGCTCTGCCACTGAGCTACAGTCGCAGCCCATGTGTTTTGTTTTGTTTTGTTGTTTGTTTTTGGTACTGGGGATTGAACTCAGGGGCACTCAAGCACTGAACCACATCCCCAGACCTACTTTGTATTTTATTTAGAGACAGGGCCTCACTGAGTTGCCTGGCACCTCACTTTTGCTGAGGCTGGCTTTGAACTCAGGATCCTCCTGCCTCAGCCTCCTGAGGGGCTGGGATTACAGGCACCTGGCCCTGCTATTCTTCCAGAGACACAAGCTCCTTCCTTTCCTTTCCTCCCTCCCTCCCTTCCTTTTTTCATTTTGTGCTGAACTTTCACATAGGATTTTTAAACTTTACTTTTGTTGTTTTTTCCTAGTACATTTTCATTATACGCAACAATAATAGCCAGCTTGAGCTGCCGTAACAGCATACCATTGACTAGCTGACCTGAAAGCAGACACTTTTCCCCCCTCACAGTTCTGAAGTCTTTAGTGCCACAGTCATAGTTCTGAACAGTTCAGATTTGGGGCAGTGATTTCTTCCTGTCTTATAGACAGCTCCATTCTTGTTGTGTCCTTAAGTGGTCTTTCCTCTCTGTGTGTCTGTGGGGTCTGGGGAGAGATAGAAGGAGAGAGCATTTAACCATAATTATATCCTCAGATCATTTCCAAATATATCCACACAGGGGGCTAGGGCTTCAACATAGGAATTTTGGGGGGATGGGAATACAAACTCTGAGTATATAACAATACAAATGATAATCATTCTATTATTCTCAGTCTTAAAAAAAAAACAATCATTTGACATCCCAAATTTTAAGTTAGTTTGTTTAACTATGGTTCTTATATTATACTTCATGTTTACTTCCATTTTAAGATAATAAAACATTTTGTCAGAAATTTCAAGGTTAACAATATTTCTATCTTTAGCAGACTCCTTATTGCTCTGAGTATATTGTCCAAATCTCGTATAGGCTGGTGCCATTTACTATTTCAACCTGGTCTCCCACATTTTCCTCCTAATATCTAGACTCTGCTTTTTTTTTTTTTTTTTTTTTTTGTGTGTGTGTGTATTTCCTTTCCATTCTGCATATCCATCCAAGTCTTTGTGAATGGTAGGCAAGTATTCTACTACTGAGCTACATTCCCAGTCCATATTTAGGTATATTTTCA
Organism: Urocitellus parryii; assembly: GCF_045843805.1. Taxonomy (NCBI): domain Eukaryota; kingdom Metazoa; phylum Chordata; class Mammalia; order Rodentia; family Sciuridae; genus Urocitellus; species Urocitellus parryii. The sequence goes on from NC_135537.1 coordinate 149,313,809, forward strand.
CTCCTTAAACATTGTATTATTTGTCCTCTGATTGATATTCTCTTGTGCATGTCTAACTCTTACTTGTCACTTAAATTCACTAAATATTATTTAAGAAAACTTCCTTGACCCTATGTAAAATGTTATGTCCTTCTTCTTCCCTTACTTTTCCACGTAAGTTGAGAAGTTAAGTTAAATCTGCTTGGCCCATGTTCAGTGCTTTGTTTTCTTCATCGGTAAAATGAAGGCAAAGATTGTTATCTAAAATAAAATAACAGATAACATTATGTGACCTCTATAAATATTAGTTGTTGTTTTTTTCTGTAATAATAATACTTTCAGTGGTAGGGATCTAACCCAGGGCTTGGCACATGCTAGGCAATCACTGTGTCACTGAGCTGTATATCCTTAGACCTTTTTATAATTATTTATTTTGAGACAGAGCCTCCCTAAATTGTGCAGGCTGGCCTCAAACTAGCAATCCTCCTGCCTCAAGCCTCCCAAGTAGCTGGGATTATAGGTACATGCTACTGAGCCCAGCAGTTTGGCACTGGGTGTTTTTACTATTACTAACCTCCTTCACCAGTTTTATATTTATCAATACCAATTAGAGTATCCCTTTACTGTGTTCTTATTAGAAGTAAGCTTTTATTTTGTCCCCACATATTAAGCCAGTAATGTTTACATACTTAATATTGCATAAATTTATATTGAATAATTGCACTAATTAATTTGACTGAAGTTTTCATAATTTTGAAAAACTCTAGCAGGGCAGAGATCAAATATTTTTTATTTTGATTATTCATGTATTGAATAAAACCAACTCATTTCTAAATTGTGGTATCAATAAAAATCACCTCCCTCTCTGAATTAAGGGGATGATCTATAAGGACATGTTAAATGAAGTGCAGGGATATATACCACAGGTAATTAAGATTGGAGTACATAATAACTATTAGTATAAAAATATCTTGTAGAAACCACTTTATTTGAGAAACAATAATAGTTTGGGCATCACAAAAGAGAATATTCTTTATTACATTGGAAATTGAAAAAAGAGGAAGATATCTTCAATTCTTGGCAATAAGCTTGACATTTCTAAAACAGACCTGGATATCTTTAATTCAGTAAATTATTGATCTGCTTTCCAGTGTTACTTCTGCCAGCTGAGCTCCTGGAAGCTGCGAAGTACAACACATCTACATTTTAAATAATTACCCCTTCTTGGCAGGGAAATTGCTTTTTCATCCATTAATAAGAGCAAAATGAATGTTTATTTTCAAGTGAAACAGATTGAGCATGTACCCCTTTGAATGCTTGTCTGTGTATTTAACAGAAATTCCTCTGGTTACTTAAATGCTGCATATTTAAAGGTTATGGTGCTTTGGGGTTAATTATTAAAGAAGTTTAAATTGTAATTTTTTTCATAAAAGTTGTTCCCATTGTTTGTAGCAAGGCATAAAAATACCTTGTCTTTATTTTTGTTAATATCTATAATACCTCACATGTGTATAGAGTAATGTGCTTTGAGATTTTTCATCTGACAGCTCTTGTTTGTTACTACCAGCCATCAATACTGTATCATTAATGCAGAGGCAGCTTTGAGAGTTTTTTTGCCCTATTTTTCTGTAGAAGGAGATGTTTCCATTCTACATCTGTATTTGCTCTCTAGTTTCATCATCTTGTACAGTGGTACCTTTTATTTGTGTAATGAATTATTCCCTGAAGTATTAATTTTCAGAAATTTGCTCTGTGTTCCCTGTGGCACTGTAATTGAATTACAGTTAGAAGAAAATGTCCAGGATGACTTACTTTTAGACATAAAGTAGGTACAGTGCATGGGGCTCATGATACTCTTTGGGTTCCATCATGTTTTAATTTCTTTAAAAACAATAACAACAAAAGGATAAAGTTTCATCTTAATGAAATAAAGTTGATAAAATATAAATACAATTTTTTTAGGGGAATGAGGCTCACAGAAACAAAATACATAAGTTCCACGAACCTTCTAATGTATCCTTGGGTCCTCAATTTCCACCGGTAAGTGAGGAACCCTGCCCCTTTTCACCACTACCACTACCACCACTGCACTCCCATTTGATTGATCAGATGTGTTCAGTTAATACTCAATGAATTGGTGGAATATGTGAATGCATATATTGGAATATTATGGAGAACTGTGAAGTAATATATACATATATTTAAATATGTTATAGATAGTGACATTGTTATAGAGGTGTATATAATAATTAGCTATCTTTATTATCACACACACATATTTATACACACACCTATAATAATATAGCTATCTAAAACAGATATAACATGAATTCTAAAATAAATATAAGCCTAGTACTGAATTTTCAAAAAGGTGAAAAAGCATAAATGTGGCCAAACACATACATGCAGAGAAGCCAAGGCCTGTTCTGACTTTGGTTTACCAGTATCATCAGTAATGGTTTGTGAAATCACTGAAGGTTGTATATGTGTCACTTCACCTGGTTGCTTCTCTATGATGCCCTTGCCCTTCCTTAGCATGAAACTTTTTTCACTGTTCTCATTCAGATTGAACGTTACTCTGAAAACAGTCCAGGTATTTCTCAAGGATGCATACATTACAAGGGAAGTTTATTATGTATAATAGGGTGGGTACGTAGTTGGGAAAAAATGGGGGAGATCTAGTAGGAGCAGGGATAGAGGTCCAGAATGTAAATATGGAAACAGTAAGAGAAAGGGACTCTTAACAGGATGAAATGAAAAGTATGATTAATTCTTCTCTGTATCAGAAGCCTAAAAAGGATGATAGCTAGAATGCTGAGAAAGTAGAAGTTTCTCTACTTTCTACAGAATTACGTATAATCTTAAAGTTCTAGAAGTATAACAAATTGATTAAAAATGAGCTGATTTCATTATTTAAAGAAATGATTAAATATGAACTAATTTTTAATATTTTTCCTTTTGTTGCTTTTTTCTAAGATTTAGGTGTATATAAAATGCCTGCCCACCCAGTGATTTTTTTTTCATATATCAGCCATTGTTCTTATATTCTTTCTTTGTTTTGTTTTAGTTATTTGTTTTGCAGTTCTGGGGATTGAATCCGGGATCTCACACATGCTAGACAAACTTTCTACCATTGAGCTATATCCCCACACTTTTTAAAATTTTATTTTGAGACAGGGTCTCACTAAGTTGCTGAGGCTGGTGTTGAACTTGTGATCCTCTTGCCTTGGCCTTCCTAGTAGCTGGGATTATAGTTGTGCCCCACTATGCCTATTTTTTTAATCTTATATATATTTTTTCTGAAACTTACTCATATAATCATGCATTGATAATGTTCATGTAAGTACAAATTGGAATAGAATACATGTTAAGTATTTTTGAAACTTTGACTTTTGTCTACTCATACTTGGCTCCTAGGCTAAAACCCTGATTCATTTCTGTTATCTTTTCCTGTATATTCCTGTGGAATGCATGGTTCTTGGTGTTTTGACCACCCATTTGTCATAGGGCATGTTGGAGATGCATTGGCCTTTTTTTTTGACCCCTTGTTGTATGTCTGTCTCTTCGCTCCCTCTCTCTGCTGTCTTTGAAGTTGTTTTCATTCATTCTTCCCTCCATGGGTGCAGTGGCTGTTCTAATGTTTTCATTTGTAACTGATCCACTCAGCATCACATCTTTTTCCTTTCTCCGTTTACTCCATGCGAAACCATCTCGTTTTTCTTGTCCCTCACCTGTATTTTAATTTAGGCTTATTTTTATCAAAGTGTACTTTATAAAATATAAATTATACAGATTTTAATTGTAGAACTTAGTGAATTTACACACACACACACACACACACACACACACACACACCCCTCTCACATGCAACCTCTATTTCACATGTCTCTAGAAATTTACCTTTCCAGTAACATTTTGTATTTCTACCACTAAAAAATAGGTGGATAAAACAAAATGGTATGCATTGTGTCTCCTTGTTTATTTCTTTTCCTTTATTGTGCTGTTCTTGGTGTTTTGCTTTATTGACCATTTTGTGTACCAAATTCCTGTATTCAAAGTGTACTTTAATGTGAACTTTGAGCATTGTCTGTGATATTTTCAATTAGTTGAGTGCATATTTCTGAAGATAAATTTTCTTTGAGGTCAGTTATGTCTAATATTGCTGTGTAAATACCTATGGAGTGTGAATACCTAGCATTGTGTTGAGACACATACACACACACACACACACACACACACACACACACAAGCACTTTTATCTTTAGACTTCTAAATTTATATTTCCTACTCTGAATTTCAAGCAATCATGTTGTTTCTACAGTTCTTTTAAGATATCAAATTAAGAAAGTTTATCACTTGTTGTTTTCCTGAGTAAAGTTATGAGTCAAATTAATCTTCTCAAACCTTACTTTCTTATCTTACCAATTCTCCTTCTTTATCTAAGTAATTTAACATTTTTGCAACTTTTACCATTGCAGGGAGCCTCCACCTTATTATGTGAGAACAAGAAAAAAATTATTAAATTATGATAGTAAAGTATATTTTCATAAAAATCTTTCATCACTCTTCCACCATGCTATCCTACTAATGTTTTGTGTATTACTACTGTTTACTATGGCTAAATTTATGTTAAGTGAATGTTTAAACCAAAAGTAATCAATGCAAGCTAATTCTGCATTTATATAGAATTCCAAAGGAGCTAAAAGTAGCCAAATCAATCTTGAAAAAGATGAGTAAATTTTGAAGACTTGCACTACCTGCATTTCTGACTCAATCTAAAGCCACATTAATCAAGACTCTTTTGCAGTTTAAAAATAGATAGATCAATACAATGAAATAGAATACAGAAGTCAATCAGACTTAGTCATTTGACTTTTTGAGAAAAGTGTCAAACAATTCAATAGAGTGCAAGTGTTGATTTCCCAGCAAATGGTGCTGGAACAACTGGGGTATACTTTTGGAAAAAAATGAACTTTTAGTTAACAACAACAACACACATACACAGTGTACACACACACATACACACACAAATTAACTCAAAATGGTCAATCAATGTAATATAAAAATCTAAAATATGAAACTGCAAGAAGAAATCAGGGTTATATTCTTGTGACATTGAAATATAGAAACATTTCTTAGGATAATAAAACCACATATCATAATTAAAAATTAAAAGTCTTGCTGGGTGTGGTAGTTTATGCCTGTAATCCCAGGGGCTCAGGAGGCTGAGGCAGGAAGATCTTGAGTTCAAAGCCAGCTTTAGCAAAAAGCAAGGCTCCTAAGCAACTCAGTGAGACCCTAACTCTAAATAAAATAAAAAACAGGGCTGGGGATGTGGCTCAGTGATTGAGTGCCCCTGAATTTAATCCCCAGTATCCCCTCTCCCCCTAAAAAGTTAAAAGTCTTTAGCTGGGCCTGGTGGCACATACCTATATATCCCAACTACTAGGGGAGGCTAAGGCAAGAGAATCACAATTTTGAGACCAGCCCAGGAAACTTAGGGATATTCTGTCTAGAGCATCCCTGATAACAAATAAATTTGTGATGGGTATGTAAAAGTAAATCCAACTAAAAATGTGCAAAAGATTTGAACAATCATATCACAGACAATATTCAAATAGCCAGTAAGCACATGTAAAACTTATCAGCATCTCTGATCACCAAGGAATATGGCAAATGAAAACTATGAGAAATTATAGAATACCCTTTGTGAAAGATTAAAATATAAAAAGATGGACAATCCAAAGGTTGGTGGGGCTTTGAAGATTATGTGACTATAAATAATGTAGCCACACTGGGAAATAGTTTCTTTTCTCTTTTTCTTTCTTTTTTTTGGGGGGGGGGATTGGATACAGAGGGTTGAACCCAGGACCCTGCACCTGCAAGGTACATACTCTGCTACTGGGCTTCATCTCCATCTTTTAAAATTTTTTTTAAGCCAGGATTTCGGTACTTCCTAGATTGGTCTTGAATTTGGAATCCTCTTGGCTCAGCTTGTGAATAGCTGGGATTACAGTTGTGTATTGGCACACCTGGTTTGTAGCTTCTCATAAAGTTAAACATTTTAATATATGACCCAGTGGTTTACTTCTAAATAATTACCATAAAGAAATAAAAATCTATCCATACAAAGACTAGTACTTGAATCTTCTTAACAGTTTGAGTCACAATATTAAAAATATGGACACTGCTGAGGAATAGGTATATAAATTGTGGTTTATTCTTATAATGAAAGAGTATTCATTAATATGAGTCAATGAATGAAGTTCTATTACTAGCAGCAAATAGGCTCAGGAAATACTATTATTATATTTACATTAAATTCTAAAGAAGGCAGTATTAATTCATTGTGACAAAAAGCCAATCAGTTGGAGCCAGATGAACGGGGAGGAGGTGATAGACTGCAAGTAAACACAAGGGAATTTTTTCTGACTTTTTTAAAAAAAATCTTAATTCTAGTGGTAGGTACATAAGCTGTCTATACTTGTTAGAGTCATCATACTGAACATTTAAAATGAACGCATTGATTGTATTTTTTGACAAATGAGAAGAAATATACTGAATCACTTTGGAAGAACACACGTAAACATATACTACTTTCCTAAATGTCTATTTCATAAATAAATCTATTGGAAATGATGAATAATATAATACTTCATATTAAAATCTATTGGATAGGGTCAAAGATGTCTTCATTAGTCCAACAATTTCGCAATTCAAAGTGAAATAAAATAATTTAAGTAAAAAAATACAAAAATACTTAATTTCTTACTGCTAAAAATTCAGAGTATGCATATAAGTTAATGAAACACATGAGTAAGAAAAGTGTCACTGATTTAGACTTTTCTGCATGGAACATATTAGGGCAATATTACTTACTTTGTTTTCATTTATATTGGTTATGGACATACAGAACTTTAGGAAAGAATCATACAAATCATCTCCTGTGTTTTATTTGGTAGTGTTTACTTCATTGCCTTTTGCAGGATGTTATGTAGTGTGGTTTATAAAGATTTATTCTGGAGTCTGATGGTATATTCAGTGATAGAACTCTGGTGTAACCTTGCACAAGGTCCTGGTGTGATCCACACTGGGGTTGGGGGGAAAGAATAACAATAATAAAACAATGTGAAATTGCAAAGATTTTACTATATTCTGCACTCCTTAAGTGGAAAAACACATTGATGAGTTTGATTATTGGCATTTTTGGACAGCTGAAGAAATGTGCTGCTCTAAGCTTCTTAAAAAATTGATGCTTTGTATATGGACCTTAAAACCATTATTTTTAAGCATTCTTATTCAATTAGAAAGTTTTATTAGATTTTAGTAGGCTATAATATTATTATTGGTTTTATGTAATCTGAGTGGGTTATGGATTTCTATTGGTATGAAAATTCTTATAGTTATGTTTACAAATTTGGTTTTAAACATTATAAATAGTTTGTCAGTTTTCATCTATAAAAGTATTGATTGAAAAGTAGTACAATACAAGTATTTTTGCTAAAATATGCAATTTTTTTGAGTGATGCAGAATGAATTCTTGTAAATATTTGTTTTACCTAGCATATCAATGTTTATGTCTCTTTTTGGAAGAGAGTGTGAATAACTGGTAATTTGTCTTCCAATTCACATGTGGGCACATGATAAAGGACCCTACAATTAGCTAGGTGTTATAAATAGGATATGGGAAAAAAGACAAACCTCCTCATGTTTCCAAGATTTTATAGCATATTCCCAGTGCAGCTTTGCTACTCTTTAATTTTGCTTTTTGGTCTAACCAGCTGACGCCCAGTTGAAAAGACTTATGTTCTTATGAGGCCGCAAAAGACTTAATGTTCGTTCTCCAGCTACCTCAGATTTGGGAGAACGATGTGTACCATCAGCAGCTCCAGTCCCCACCCTCTAACACTAACGCTCATCTATCAAGCCTGAGGTTGAGAGCGAGGGAGAGGAAGCTTCCAGATAAACATACAGCAGTGCCTAAACAGCTAATCACTCTAGGCTTCCGCTTCCAGGCCCTATAATTAGAAGTCCTTCTTTTCCTTGTATTCCCAGATGACGCAAATGCTTTTTGTGGCTTGGCACCTCATTTGGGGTGTGGGTTTAGTTTATGGCCAGGCCAGAGTCTGGTTTAGTCTTCTGATGCTGCATAAATAGGTCTCAAGCCACAGTCTACTTTGCATGAATTTTTCCTATTATGTATTTGCTTTTTAACTTGTTTTCTAGAAAAAAGAAAACGCTTACCATTTCCTTAGAATGTGTGCAAAAGAGGAAATTGTAAATTAGAAGAAAGCACATGACTATGCAGCTCAATACTAGCTATTTCTTCCTTTTCTCGCTGCTTCTTCAAAATTTTTATAATACTTTAAACCTTTTATAAGAAAATAAAATTCATTGGTGGATTACAGAAGCTCCCACATTTATTATGGAGTAGTGAAAATATAAAATACTTGAGATGTAATGACAATAGGTAAAAGTTTTCATTGGACTAGTTTCTGAAAAATATGAATTGGTTTTACACAGTAACCACTAGGCAGAGAAAAATGTTTGTTTAAAAATCTAGGAGCGTGTTGACAAGTGTTTGTGAATGATTATAATTCATATATAAAACAATAATAATTGATTTGGTAAATCAGGCCTTTTATTTGAATGCCCATTCTGAATAAAATGTCAACATGATTTTAAAAGAAGTATATATAGCAAAGCTTGTCCATATTATAAAAGAATACATGTGGGTTATAAACCCTAGTTCATCTTATCCTGTCAGAATGATCTTTGTATTAAATTGTCAAATGCAGAAAATCATTATTTTGTGTGAGGAGGTGAAGTCAGAATACAGTAGTAAAATTGTTATAAATCACTCAGCGAAAAAAGTAGGAGGGATGGGAAAATACTACCCCCAAAGACAAAATGATTTGTTGTTTAAATAAAAACAATAGAAGAATATAAAGTGTGTCACCAAATGACCATAACTTGGTGCATAATTATTAAATAAATCATTAAATATATGTTATAATTAATAGGTTATTAAATTAAGGGTAATTAATAATACTTTTCACCATCTAAAATGTGTTCTCTTTGTAACAACTAGGAAAGCATCATCTGATATTTTACCCTAGCAACTAGAGTCATACCTTAGTCACAGAAATAGCAAGCTCAATATATTTCATTTTCATTAAATGACTACTTTATGTCCCCACATATTTTTAATATTTTTTTTGGAGGGAGTACCAGGGATTGAACTCAGGGGTGCTCGACCACTGAGCCACATCCCCAGCCCTTTTTTTGTATTTTATTTAGAGACAGGGTCTCACTGAGTTGCTTAGCACCTCACTATTGCTAAGACTGGCTTTGAACTCTCAATCTTCCTGCCTCAGTCTCTTGAGCCACTGGGATTACAGGAATGTGCCACCTCACCCAGCTATTCTTAATATTCTTTCATGCCCTTTTTCTCTGAACAAGGTAAAGGTTTGAATGTTAACTAATATGACCCCACTTCTTGAAAATCTGAGTAAGCTAATAAACCATCCGTCTTACAGAAAACAGTTGTAGTATCTGCACAAAATATAAAGGAATAAAAGTACAAAGTTATTAGATATGTGTAATGTAATCTCTGGATCAACCCATTAATATGTAAAGATCCATAGTCCCCAAACTCATTGGTAATTAAAAAATGAATATTAAAAATAATCAAATTATAAACTTAGGTGCACTAAATGCAAATGATCTAAAAATACCAATTGAAAGACTGGATTTAGAAAGAGAGAGAGACTGCATTTATCTACTATTTAACTCATTTTATTATTTTTTAAAACTTTAAAATTTTTAATTTGTTCTTTTTAGATATACTTGATAATAGAGTATATTTTGATATGTTATGCATACATGGAGTATAATTTATTCTAATTAGGATCCCATTCTTGTGGTTGTACATTATGTGAAGTTTCACTGGTCATGTATTCATAGATGAACATAGGAAAGTCATATCCAATTAATTCCACTGTCTTTTGCGATTGCTATCTTCCCTCCCTTCCCTTCATTCCTTTTTATCTAATCCAATGAACTTCTCTTTCTTTCCCTTTCCCTCATTGTGTATTAGCCTCCACATATCAGAGAGAACATTTGACCTTTGGGTTTTTGGGATTGGCTTATTTCACTTAGCATGATAGTCTCCATATCATTCATTTACTGACAAAAGTCATAAAGTCATTCTGTTTTATGGCTGAATAATGTTTCATTGTTATATACCACATTTTCTTTATCCATTCATCTGTTGAAAGGCATCTAGGTTGATTCCATAGCTTAGTTATCATGAGTTGAGCTGCTATAAACATTGATGTTGTTGTCACTATAAGTATGCTGATTTTAAATCCTTAGGATATATACCAAAGAGTGGTATAACCCAGTCAATTGGTTTCATTCCTAGTTTTTTGAGGAATCTCCATATTGCTCTCCATAATATTGCACCAATTTGTAGTTCCACCAGCAATGTATGAGTATACCCTTTTCTCCATATTCTTGCCAACATTTATTGTTGCTTATATTCTTGATTGTTGTCATTCTGACTGGAGTGAGATGAAATTTCAGTGTAGTTTTTTTTTACTTTAAAAAATTGTTTTAATTAGTTATACATGATGGTAGAATGCATTTTGACACATTGTACACAAGTGGAGCACAACTTCTCATTCCTTTGGCTGTACATGGTGCAGAATCGTGCCTTTATTTAGGGTGATAATGTCTGTCTCATTTCACCTTCACACCCACCCCTTCCTATGCCTTCACTCCCCGTTGCCCAATCCAAAGTTCCTGAAAGCTGTAATGGTGATGTTAACATCAGAGAAGTAGAATTCAGAGCAAGGAAAACAAACAGGACCTTACGTTAAAAGAGTTGATTCAAGAAGAATTCATAACAATCCTAAATGGGCTAAATGTGTGAATCTTGAAAGTAACTGCAATTTTTTTCACCTTTTTTTTTTTTTTTGTGTGTGTGTGTGTGTGTGTGTGTGTGTGTTTCTAGGGATTGAATTTAGGTGGATTCTACCACTGAGTCCATATCCCCACCCCGTTTTATTTTTTGCTTTGAGATAGGGTCTCACCAATTTGCTGAGTCTGGCCTTGAACTTGTGATCCTCTGCCTCCTCTGAGTAGCTGACATTGCAGGCATGCACCACCACCTCCAGCTAGCTTTAAACTTTCTGAGCTGAAATAACTGTTGAAAAATAAGCATATCCACAATTATACTTGGGTTTGTTTTTTTTTTGGTACTTTGAACCCAGGGTCACTTTAACACTGAGTTACATTCCCAGCCCTTTAGTCCTGCCCCTTTTGTGAGGCAGTTTCTCACTAAGTTCCTTAGCACCTTGCCAAGTGCCTGAGAGGCTAGACTCCAACTTGTGATCCTCTTGCCTTAGCTTCCCATGCTACTGGGATTACTGGCCTATATAAATAACCATGCCTGGCTTTGAAATTCTAACTCACAAATATTATTCAGTAATAGAAAAAGTAAGTAAAAAATCATAAAGACATTAAAGATCCCCAAAATATTAATGATTAACTTGAATGAATATTTACAGAACACTCTAGGTGTTCAGGGGTATATGTAAGTGTTACCAAGCTACATCATGTTCCGAGCCACAAAAGAAGCTTAAACATGTAATTCCTTGTTATATTACTAGTATGATAAGTAGGTATATTGAATAAAATTGCAAAAAGACTGAGTTTTAGTTCCATGGGTGTTATAATTTTCATAACTCGTTGTTCTTGAAATGACTATGGATTCTCTAATTTTGTTCTTAAAGAATTTTAAAGAATTCTCTTTGGCTGGGTGCAGTGGTGCGTGCCTGAAATCCCAGTGGCTTGGGAGGCTGAGGCAGGATGATCGAGAGTTCAAAGCCAACCCCAGCAACTTAGTGAGGTCTTAAGCAATTCAGTGAGACCCTGTCTCAAAATAAAATACAAACAAGAGCTGGGGATGTGATTCAGTGATTGAGGGCCCCTAGGTTCAATCCCCAGTTCAAAAAACAGAACAGAACAAACAAAACAGAAAACTCTCTGCCAGTGACATGGAAAAATCACAATACCTGCACATTTAATAGTCATACTCTGTTGCTTTACTGATATGTCATCAAGTTGGATGTGCACAATAAAAAGATGTTTTAATTTTTCATTTTGGAAATTTTTATGTCCTTGCTATTTTTTGTTGGTAATAATTTAATATTTACAAGTAGTTTTTGAAAGTATTTATCCACATACATAATAATTTTTATTTTTATCCTGTTTGTTTTTTTTTTTCCCCCTTGTCTTCCAGGAATGCTTTTAGTCACAACAGATACACTTGGCCATGACTTTCACGTCTTCCAAATTCTGACACATCCTTGGTCCTCATCACAAAGTGCTGTCCACCATCTGTACACTCTTCACAGGGGTGAAACTGAAGCTAAGGTAAATTGTGTGTTTTTCCAAAAGGTGATTTCAGTGTGTAATATGACATCTAATCTAGTTGGTCATTTTTATCACGTTGGAGCTTAATATTTGTGAGAAGGTGTTGTTTTCTGTGATAGAATGGGTAAGAGTAAATAAAAAAAAATTCCTCTTTTGACCCAACAATTACATAAGCAATAGATGACCACCTTATGGTTAAACATTCAAAGAATTTTGATGCAGTGGTGTTTCAGCTTATCTGCTTATCTTGTTCCTTCCACTCTTCTACCATTTCTTACTCCAGAGAAAACACTCCATTCACTTGATGTCTTTTTTCCAGACCTTTTAGTATATTATTTTGGTTCTTTTTACATATCTAAGTATGTGCATACATATGTGTACATATATATGTATAAATACACATTGACAAGTACACAAAATAATTTATTTTCTTAATGAATATGGTTATCCTGGAGGCTGTTCACTATGGCTGTTGAGAACTAATTTTGGGGGGATTGAACTCAGGACACTCAACCACTGATTCGCCTCTCCAGCCCTAGTTTGTATTATATTTAGAGACAGGGTCTCACTGAGTTGTTTAAGGCCTCACTAAGTTGCTGAGGCTGGCTTTGAACTCTCGATCCTCCTGCCTCAGTTTCCTGAGCTACTGGGATTACATGTGTGTGCTGCCACACCTGACTGAGAAGTAATTTTTTGCATCTGTCACCACCCCTGCAGTTGGTGACGTCAGGATGGTAATGAAAGATCATCCATGGTGGGTCTATATTGGATCATGAAAATTTTCAAACATTACAAATCACGGTTAGTTAATCTTTTTCCTCAGAGAGCCAGTGCCTAAACATTTACACTCACAATTGGGCAAACATGCATGGCACAAGTACATTCATCCACATACTTTACTGGGTATTGTATTAGGCACCATGCTTAGTAATTTACATGTACTTAATATTCTTAATACCAGTATTACCAGTAGATACTGTGTATCATCTTAGTAGCCTAAAAACCCAGATAACTTTTTGTTTTATAAGGGCATTGGCTATCCATTCACCCAGTACACCACTCTATATCTGTCATTCTAGGAGACTGTTGAATGATCCTATATGATATATGGAGTATTCCATATTTTTTCAAAAGCCTAAAGTGTTGTTTCACCAAAGTAAATGCCTATAATCAAATAAAACACTTAAATATATAGAAATTAATCAGTGCAAAATGAAAAATAACAACAACAACAAAAGGCATTGAACTTTACTGCAAGTAACTTGTTCCTTTCTATACTAAAAATTGATAAATACAGGGATGGTATCTAGCATTTATCCTGCCTTTCTTATGTCAATTTAATAAGATAACTGAACGAGGGAAAGTTTTTCTGTGAAAGAATTCCAACATAAAAATAAGTAGAAGAATAGAATTTTCTTAAATTATTGGATAATCATTAGTCTAGTTTTAGTTGGTTAATCTTACATTGCTAAAGTAAAACTGGTATTAAACCAATATGATACAACATGGTATTTACAACATTATATATGATTTATTATTGCCAAACCTTTTAAATTAAACCTGTATCTAATTTACCTTCTAGATGTAAGTAGTAATTTTTTTTTTTTTTTTTGGAACTGGGGCTTGAACCCAGGGGGCTCTACCAGTGAGCCATATCCCTAGCCCTTTCTATTTTTTTTATTTTCATACAGGTCCTACTGCATTGCTCAAGGCTTCACTAAGTTGCCTCATCCTCCTAAATCACTGGGATTACAGGCGTGTTCCCCCATGTTCAGCTATAATTAATACTTTAAAGAAAATACATAGTGCGACAAGGGAAACAACATCATTAGAATACAACCAGCCAATTCTAGAATGTTCTAAAATGTAAATGTGACCTCTTTTTTTCCAACAAATAATTTTAATACAAAAATAAAAGTTGGTGCTTAGTAGAGGAAAAGTGAACTGTTGTAGACTAAGGGAGACAGAGAATATCATCTGAATACATAGTGTGGGCCTCATTGAATCTTTTTTTCCCACACAAACCAAAACAGAAAAAAAATATTTTTCATACAAATAATAAAATTTAAATGTTTGACTTATGAGATGATTTAAAAGAATTTTTAAAACCTCATTTCTTAGTGATAAGTACTGCAGTTGCTGTAAGTGATGAGTATTGCAGTTGGTATAGAGATACCTGGAATTTGATTTCAAATAATCTAGCAGCAGGAGAGCATAGTTTAGATAATACAACAAATGAATGAGAAAAGAAAAGGTAGGGAACAATGTGGGAAGAGATGTTTTTGAGACAGTTGGAGAATATTATCCAGCAATTGGGTATTATTTGATATTTACCAAGTATTATTAAATTTTTGGTTGTTATTAAATTGCTAATTTGCATTAAGATTCTGTCAAGACAGAACAATGATATATATTTAATAAAATTTAAAATGTTAATAATTATTGAAGGTGGGTGATGTCCTTGTAAGGTGGTACATTTTATTTTATTTTAAAATTTTTGCATTTTAACATTTTGAATCTGTTTAAATTTTTTTTCTCAGATAAAGTAAAAATAAAATAAAACCTGTCAGTATTAAGCTTTTTTATTTACTTCATAACATGATTTACTCTTAATTTTCTAAATCTTTATTAGCTATTGTGTTTAGAGTAATTCTTTTGACTAATACAAAGAATATTGTCGAGATTTTTGTTTGGATCTAATTGAGATTACATTTTTATATTGTTAGAATTAACATTCTTATGTAAGAGAATTTTTGCATGTAGGAATTATTACAATTTAAAATTAAACCATTCTAGTATGGGGAAATACTAGTATGGCAAAATATTATTGTTTTCTACCAAATTCATATCTTCCTGCTTTGGTAGACTCTCTTATGAGATTAAATAGTTTGCAGCAAATTTTCTTTGTGACATATATTTTCTTAAAATTGCAACAGATTTTTGCTTTTTAAAAAACATTTTAATAGTTGTAGATGGACAGCATACCTTTATTTTATTTATTTTTTTATGTGGTACTGAGAATTGAACCCAGTTCCTCACACATGCTGGGCAAGTGCTCTGCCACTGAGCTACAGCCCCACAGGTTTTTGCTTTTTTAGTTTTATTTTTCCACATTATTACATTGGCTAAGAACTATAAACCATTGTGCAATATAGTAGTGGATTTTTTATTGTTTTGCGTTATTTATGCCAACTTTGTTTTATAAGTAATACATAAAAACATTTGGAAATTCAATTTTAATTTTTTGAATGTAAGTTTTGTTCAATTTGAGGTATATGGAGCAAAACATCAAAGTTATCCATTAGTGTATCTGCTCCTTGAGCAGCTTTGCTTTATTATGACTTGTTGTACCTTCTTTAGTTCCCTTCCATATTTACATAGATTCCCCCTATCCTTCCCCTGTACTAGGTATTGAAACCCAGGGTTATCTACCACTGAGGTTCATCCCCACACTTTTTTTTATATAATCCCAGTGACTTGGGAGGCTGAAGCAGGAGCATCTCAAGTTCGAGGCTAGCCTTGGCAATTTAACATGGCCCTAAGCAACTTAGTAAGACCATGTCTCAAAATTTAAAAAAAAAAAAAAAAGGGCTGAGATGCAGCTCAGTGCTGAAGCACCCCTGGGTTCAATCCCTAGTACTGAAAAAACCAAAAACAAACAAAAATCAGTGGTTTTATCACTCTAATTTGAATTCTAATATTTACAGATTGTCTGATAGTTTTTAATAGCTACATGCTCTCATTTCCACTTAATATTTTAAGGAAAACCCCAACTTACTGCTTGATAGGCTCTTGGCATTTTCATGGTCCTAACTCTATTTCAGCTTTATTTAAAATATTTAAACATGGAATTCTTATCCCTTACTGAACATTTTTTTTTCTGATTTTTAATTCTTATTGCCACAATTCAGAAGAAACTATAGATATGAAATTTAAGAGACTATAGATATGAAAAAATATGCATTTTTTCTTCAAATCAGTTATTGTATCCTGAAAGTTGAGAAATCTTAGCCTTTTTTTTAAATGTCATGGTAGAATGCATTTAACATAAAGTGTACTATTTTATGTATTTCTAAGTGTACAGTTCAGTAGTGTTAAGCACATTGCCATCATTGTGCAACCATTACCATTATCTGGGTAATCTTAGTTTCTGGCAATGTTTTTCTGGCAGCTAAGTTTTTTATGCTCTTTACATCAAACATTTTATACTAGCTCTTCATGGATAAGAATCTGGAGAATATAGAGTTTTAGCTACGTACAGTATCGTCTTGTTTCTTTTAGTGTTCCCACCATGCAAATTATTATGTATGTGTAAATTTTAGTTCATTCATGGACAAATATGAGAATATTCAACTTCTCATAAATACAATGTCTGCCTTCCTCCCTAGGGGTCTTGAACCCCAGAATACTGTCACTGAGCTACATCCCCAGTCTTTTCATTTGTTTGTTTTTATTTTGAGACTAGGTCTCTTAAATTGCTGAGGCTGACCTCAAATTTGCAAGCCTCCTGACTTAATCCCAAGTAGCTGGGATTACAGGAATGCACTACTATGCCTGGCTACTGACAGGTTTATAGCAGCTCAGTTCACAATAGCTAAGGTATGGAACTAACCTACAGGCCCTTCATCAGATGAATGGATAAAGAAAATGTGATATCTATACATAATGGAATATTACTCAAAAGACTGAATTACTAAAGACCAAATGTTCTCTTTGATATGTGGATGCTAACACACAGTCAGGGGCAGAGAGGGAAGAATAGAAGTTCATTGGATTAGACAAAGGGGAATGAAGGGAAGGGAGGGCAGATGGGAATAGAAAAGATAGTAGAATGAATTGAACATAACTTTTCTATATTAATATATGAACATGATCAGAAAAACTCCATATCATGTACCCCACAAAAATAAGATTGTAATTAGAATAAGTTATACTCCATGTATGTATAATATGTCAAAATACACTCTACTGCCATGTGTATCTAAAAAGAATAACAACAACAACAGTAATTTCACTATTTCTTTTCCATGTCTAGGTAGAGTTAATCCTTCTCTTTCTTTAAATTTCTTTTCTCATTTAATATTCTTCTTTCTTAGGCCTCTTGACGTAACTTATACTTCAGTATGGTTCTTGTTTGCATTTTGACTGGTTGTATACTTGTCTGTCTACACTAATACTGGGTTTTAATTTTAAAAAATAACTTGCGGACCGGGAATATAACTCAGTTGGTAGAGTGCTTGCCTCGCATGCACAAGGCTCTGGATTCAATCCCTAGAATCACACACACACACAAAAAAATGTTAATATTGATTATTTTTTGCCTAGGGCCTTTCAAATATCTAGAAATATTTTTTTTTCCTGGAACCATTTAAAAGTAGATTGTCAACGTAGTTCTCTGTTATCCTCTATGCTTGAACATGTATTTACTACAAAAGAGAACATTCTTCTCATAACCATAAAATAATCATCAAAATACATATCAATAAATTTCCGTTATCTAATTTTCAAAGTTCCTTTGACTTTGCTGCTTGTCCTAATAACTAGCAAATGGTTCTAGTTCAGAAATTTAGTTGTCTTCATTTTGGAACGATCTACTTCATTTCAACACAGTTTGTCATTCTTTCTTTGCCATTCATGATTTCAGCACACTTGAACACTGTGACCTATTTATTTTGAGGATTGTTCTTCAAATTTTTGTCTGATGTTTCCTCATGATTAGATTCAGGTTACTCTTATTTGGTGATAATGTCACAGAGGTGTTGCATCCTGTCAGATGGAGCATGATTTTGATTAGTACCGTAATTAATCATTTGGTTGGTGTATCATTATATCATTTTGTTCTCATAGATTCTTTTTTTCCAATGGCTTATATTTGTTCCATAATTATTTATTTTAGTGCTCAGAATGTCCCATGTTTGACCAGTGGGAGCCCACTAACTGTGTAATTGTGTCTTTGAGTGTAATCTCCACCATTCTTTGAAAATTCCTTACTTTAATTCATTACTAAATTGCTTACTGTCAAGTTTAATTACCATTTATTTTTGTTTATTTTGTATGGAAGTTTTAAGACAGATGACCATTTTAGGTGAAGATTTAATATTTCAGTATTCTGCTGGGCACGTTTTATTTTTTTATTGTTTTAAATCCTGTCCTGTCTCTTCTGCTATCAGTTTGCTTGACCTTATCTATAACCTTTTAGTATTTGAATATTTTAGACACTTAACATTTATTTTTGATATCTTCTTTCTATTAGTGTTATTTCCATTTATTTTATCTATATGTCTAATCTGGAAATATAAACTTTTAATTTTCTTGATGTCTATTGGAACAGTGTCTTATATATGTTTGGTACAATGTTTGCCAACGCTGTCCTTGTTTAACAGGTAGGCAAATCAAATAGAATTCATTAAAATGATTTTACTCCAGGATACACCTGTAATTTAGAATTATCTAAACCGCAACTATCAAGATCTTAGATCCTCAGTCAGTGACCGTAAAATTGATTTTTATGAGTGTCTACTGAAAATTATTTTGAACTGATAAAGTTTAGCACCATTTATTAAATCTGTACAGCACATGATCTATCTAGCCATATTTGTGTACTTCAGAATCATATTATTCTGAATTATTCCAAGAACTCTTAGGGTACTTTAATCAGACAAGGAAAAAAATAAAATTTGTGGATCTACTTATGTTGAATTAAGTTGTTTTGTGGTCTTTGACTTGGAATATCCTCTGCATCTGACAGTAATTTCCCTCATAAAGCATATATGCAGTAAGAAAAATAGTCCTTGTTTCAACAATAAGTATAAACCTTACAAGTACTTTGTTAATACACTTCTATAATATCTTCCTCAAACTGACTCAAGTAATTTTTTAACTTAACCTGCTAATTTTGGTATATATCATAATTGCTTTTGAACCATCTATACATCAGACAAGTGTGAATTTTAGAAATAGTCCTGCCCGATAGTATGACTAGTATCTTTGTCAAAGGGAAAGACACATTTAATATTGTTGATTGATACTATTAGATGGCAATTTGAGATAAAATCAGATTTTTAAAGTGTGAGTATGTCCCAAATATTGCCTAGTTATGCTTATACAGATATTCAAATTTAATTGGATTTTCTGTATTTTTATTTGGAAAATCTGGCAATCCTGTACATGCCTCTGTGATCATGGGGTTTTCTTCAATTTTCACCAAAACCCTTAGTTTTATGCATATGTAATTCACATAATATGAAATTCATTTTTAGGTGGTAAAATTCGGTGTTTTTTTTTTAAGCTTGTCCTTAGATGGAGGCGAACCATCACCAACCATCACAAAAATGAAAGATCATTTTTGTCACCCTTAAAATACACCCCCTCACTCCTTAGCTGTATGCTTGGATGCTGAATAGTAACTATATAACCAAAGACAAGCTAATTCTTTCTCAAAGCTTCAAGTTACTCATCTTTTCTATACCTACTTCACAGGATTTATTGAGAAGAAAATCATAAATACTATATATACAGTTCTTAGCAAAGCACTTGCCACAGTGATTGCCAAATAAAGTGTCTTTATGAGGACCTCCACTGTTGGCCAATATAGTGTAAGAAGGACTGGATTTACCCTTCTTCCTGAAACAGTTAAACATTTAACAGTGTTTTTTTTCCTAGACATTGTACATAAAGCTTTGAATGATGATGATTTATCCCAGCATACTGCCTTGAAAGAGCTTCCAGTCCACAGTACAGAAAAGGGGACCCAATGGAACCTAATAGTCTCCCTTAGGTAATGAGATACTGCTAAGAGTCCAGGAAGTCCAAGGCCATAGATTCTGGGGACAGAGTACTAGATGCCTGAGAGCTGCAAAGAGAGAATTCCAAAGATCTGCATAAGACCTCTGAGAACTAGGAAAAAACCACCATCAAGCCCAAAAGGAAGAAGTAAAGCTGCTGTTGTTCAAAGATGATGTGATGATATAGAAAATCTAAATGATTCTATAAAAAGACAACTAAATGAAATGATTTTAACAACATTACAGGATATAGATCAATATACAAAAAATCAATTGGACTTCAACATATTAGCAACAATCAATTGATTATTTAAAGATATTTAAAAATATAAAATACTGATATTAACATGTACAAGACCCTTACTCTGAAAACTGGAATTGCTGAGGATAAATAAAAAGCCTAAATTAATGGGAAGTTGGACCATTTTCTTGTGCTGGAAACTTAATATCATTATGAGGTGATTTCTTTCCAAATTGATCATAGATTCTTTGTAATCCCCATTAAAATCTCAGCAGGATTTTTCCCCATTGAAATTAAATATCTAATCCTAAAAATTCATTTGAAAATATGTAGGACTTATAATGGGCAAAATAACTTGAAAAATAGAAAAAAGTTGAAGAAGGGCTGTCACTATATGATAGCAAACTTAGTAAACCTATGTTAATCAATAGGGAATTCAAGAATTTGCCATGTTGATTTTTGGCAAATGTGTATAGATGAAAAAAGATTCATCTTTTAACAAATTAAAATTGGATGATAGAGTTAGTAGTAAAGTGTGTAACTACAAACATTTTATACAGAAACAGGAGAAAACTTTGCTCCTTATGTTATGCATAGATTCTTAAAAATGGGACCCCAATATAAAAATTTATTAAAGAAAAATTGATAAATTGTAGTTTATCAAAATGAAACACATGCTCCTTGAAAGAAACCTAAAAATAAAATAGCATAAGTTCTTTTGCATCCATAATTCATTTCAGAAACTCTCAAATGTCAGTGAGTGGAGGAACTGAATTTCTCATATCTTGTATCTTGCTATTAGGAGAATGAACTGGTATAGCCAGTCAGAAAAATTTTAATATTCATTTATCGTCGATCCTAGTAAGCTTAGTCCCAAGGAGACTGTCCACAGTTTAAAATTCACATTTTTCTGGATTATGTCCAAAGTAATTAATACTAATTTCTTAAAATATTAGAAGTTTACTCTCATGGAAGTCCAAAATTAAAGTTTAACTAAGCAAGGCTGTACTCCCTTTGTAGATTCTGAGGAAGAATTTTTGCTTTAACTTTTCTAGCTTCTGGTGGCTTTCAGCATTACTGGACTTGTAGCCACATAACCGGTCTGTTTCTCTGTACTCTACTGAGTCTTCTAAACTATAGCAATATTAATTACTCACCTGAGAACATCTTGCCCTTTTGCCATGTGTATTGGTGCATCCCTGTAATCCCAGCGGCTTGGGAGGCTGAGGCAGGAGGATTGCAAGTTCAAAGCCAGTGTCAGCAACTTAGCGAGGCCCTGAGCAACTCAGTGAGACCCTGTCTCTAAATAAAATAAAATTTAAAAAAAGAAAGAAAAAGGGGGCTGGAGATGTGGCTCAGTGGTTAAGTGCCCTTGTGTTAAAAAAAAAAAAAGTGCCCCAGTACAAAAAAAAAATACCTTCCATAAAGATGGTTTTTATTCTTTTTCATTAGTAGTTCTGTATTATAAAAAATTCTAGTGGATTATTACTATATTTTGAATCTCATTAATACATTTTTATGTTATTTTTTTTCTCTTGTATTTATAAGTATCTACTTAATACCCTTCTTTGTTTTGGCTATTCTTTCCTATTTGATCAGACTGGGTGTGGTGGTGCATGCCTGTAATCCCAGCCACTTGGGGGGTTGAGGCAGGAGGATTGCAAGTTTGAAGACAGCCTCAGAAACTTAGTGAAACTCTTTCTTGAAATAAAAAATAAAAAGAACTGGGGATGTTGTGTAGTGGTAGAGCATACCTGGGTTAAATCCAAATTACCCCCCACCCCCAAAAGTGATGGCTTTTGATAACAACTTAAATCAACCAAGATAATTTCATCTCAGAATCTGTATCTTAATCATTTATTTTGACAAAGAGTCAGCCCTTTAAAGGATTTGGACATGTGGACATGTCTTTTGGGTGGCTACCATTCCCTTAACCTCATTCCGTCATCTCCAGAATTATGTTCATGCCATGTATAATTCTTTTACCCCATACCAGTATCCCTAAAAGTCTAAGCCCATCACACAATCAACTCTAGAATTTCTTGAAAATATCATTGCCTCAAAAATTTCCAATCTGATCATTTAAATCATCCAAATTAGATGTGGTTGACTCAATTTAGGGCAAAATTTGTTTCCATTAGTGGACCTATGAAATTTATTAAAATTCTAGAGGGGGATATGAATACAATAGGCATTCCAAAAGGAACAAATGGGAAGGAATCAAAGACTTACTGGTCTCAAAAAATATAAAACCCAGCAGGTCAGATGCCATTAAGTTTCAAGTCTTGAGTTTCCTGTGTGATTTGAGGCTCCACCTCTTAGACTAATTATTTTCTTGGCGTGTGATTTTGCTCACCCCTGCCTTTATGTACTCCTCTTTGGTATTATAGTCCCGTGTCCTTGCCTGGGAACCCATTCATTCATTTTTGAACAAATGTATCCATAGAAAATATGTACATAGTGAGTATGATTGGCCCATTGTTATAGGTTGCCTAACCCTGTATTAAAGTGAGGGTGATGGCTCTCCATTATCTGGACTGATTGCTCCTTACTTCAGTCAGCCTTCCAGAGTTGTTGGGATTATATAACTGCCATGGCCCCATGAATATCATTGTGTTTCATCTTGGCTGAACCATCAGTGGTTTGCATTTAACAGGAGCTCTGTGAATCAAGGGGCTGTTGAGCCGGTGGCATTGCTGCAGGCAGTGGAGTAGAAGATAGTGTAGGCATAAAACTCAAGGTATCAGGCTGGCTGGACTTTGGAATGCCCCGTTCCCATTTGAATAGCAGGTCTTGTTGGGCCCTTCCCACCTCAGGTTTAAGTTAACTCATCCCACAGCAGATCTGGAAAGTTGTACCTCTGTGGTTCAGCTATTCAGTCATGATTAGAACTTAGTAGCAGGTTGTTTCTTTCTAATGTACTTAGTTGCTTCATCAGGCAGGTGGCGTTGTTGTACTGGGATAACACCCCTGAGTACCTCAGCAGCCATTAAATCTACCTAAATATTTTCCTCCTGGGATTTTGTGTTGTTTCTGGTATATGACATGGGAAGGAGCCGGAAGCCTGATAGGTGGTCTATTGTGAACTTGTCCCATTATCACCTCAGTACATGGCCGAGGATAACCTCTGACACAGTCATTTAGTTACACTCATGTAAGCCATTAATACCATTATCCATACATCAATATAAGCTACAATGACAGTACATTAATTGGACTAAAGGGCCCTATCCTTTTATAACCCATTCCAGAATGTATTTTTCCCTATGAAAACATGCAGTCAATGTGAGTATTGTCAATTGTTCCAGTGACAGTCACCATGTGGTAACATTATCCCTTACCTGTGTGGCAGGGGAGGGAACCTTTTGGATATATGTGGACATTCTGGAATGTTAGCCTTTCTTCTCACTGGTCCTTGGATCCATGATTGGTTCCCTAGTGTTGGTGCCACTTTTCCTCCTATGAGTAACAGTTGCTATTTCCTAGCATCTGCTTCCAGGGACAGCAGGACATTCCTTCTGTCTCCCACTCTGCTTTCCCCAGCCACCTTGTTTCATCCTGTAGTCTGTGACATTTGTGGCCACTTCCCATCCTCATCTCCCGTCAAAGTTAGGCCAGCTGCATCAGGAAGCAGGCCCATGAGGACTGCTGGCCCTGTATTATTATATTAGCAAGGATTAACATTCACTGTTTTTAAATATTGAATGTTTGTTGTTTCACCTCTACCTGTACAAAACAATAATGAAAGAGCCCATGTACACTTTACCCAGTTTCATCTGAGTACTCACACTTCGTAGAACTATGGTATCTCACAATCATGATACTCACATTGATAGAATCCAGGAACCTTTTTTAGACCCCAATAGGTTTATTTGTATTCATTTGTATCAATTTACACAAATTTATATAGTCTATGTGTCTACCACCACCTTCAGCATACTGAACCCTTCCTTCAATTTGCCCTTTATCACCATACCTACCTTCCACAGTTTGTTGGAACAATCACTTGTTAAAGGGCATCTGGACTGTTTGTGGTTTTCTTCTGTTATGAATATGTTATGTGACTAGTCTTAATTTCTCTGACATAGGTGCCAAGAGTGTAATCACATGCTTAGCTGTACAAGCATTTACCTACAGTGAATGTTTTTAATTTGGCTGAGAGCAGATTTATCAGTTTTTCCTGTGCTGACACTAATCCTTATGTAGATACTACTCCTTTGTAAGATAAGTAGTTTGCAATTTTTTTTCTACCAACCTCTAGCTTGGTGTTTTGTTTTGTTTTGTTTTGTTTTGTTTTGTTGTTTAAATCCTCCTCATGTGGGCTTTCAGGGCAGAAATTTTTTAGTTAGATGAGACCCAATCTATTAGATTTTTAAAGGGATCTTGCTTTTTGTATTAAGCTAAAGAACTGTTTGATTAATCCTCAATCCTGAAGATTTTATCCTGTACATTTTTCTAAGTTTTATCATTTTACATTTTATATTATCAGCATCTAGTAGCCTCATGAAATCAGTTGGAAGTTCTCTTTCCTCTTCCATTTTCTGAAACACAGTTTTAAGTTATAGGTATATTCACATGACCTATTTCATCTTGGGTGAATTAGTTTGTGGTTTTTGAAGAACTGACCTATTTTCTTTAAGTTTCTAAGTTTATTTGAATGCAGTTACTCATAGATTTTTTTAAATCCGTTTAACAAGTACTGGATCTGTAGTGCTGTCCCCTGAATCATTCCTATACTGATGATTTTTGTATTCTTCTCTTTTGATTTTTTTCAATCTCCCTGGAGTTTTGGCATTTTTTTAAATTAAAAAAAGTTATTTTTGTTTCATAGATTTTTCTCTGTTGTTTACCTATTTTTTAGTTTTATTAATTTCTTCTCTCATTTGTATTTTTCTTCTTGCTGCTTCTTTGGTATTATTTCAGTCTTTTTCTTTTCTTCTTTTTTTTCTTTTTCTTAATCTTTCATGGGTAGCAACTCAGATGGTTATTTAATTTCTTTATTTCCCAGTTAGGAACCTAGCAGTATAATCTTCCAACAGGACTACATTTATGTTGCCTCACATATTTTAATGATGGGCATATTTTTAAAAATAAATTATTGGCAAATATTTTATTTAAGCCTGGAAACACTTGGGCACTGTGGCACACACCTGTAATCCCAGTGACTCAGGAGGCTGAGGCAGGAGGATCACAAGTTTAAAGCCAGCCTGGGCAATTTAACAAGACCCTATAAAAATAAAACAAAATAAAATAAAAAAGACTGGGGATGTAACTCAGTGGTACAGCACCTGGTAGAGCACCCCTGGATTCAGTCCCCACATCCCCCTCCCCAATTTCTTTAAACCAGAAAATATCCTTGTAGGCTAAAGGATTTGTATCTTCAGCTTCTGTGCAGTTAGAAATGTGAGAGTTGGGATTAAAACCTTGATCTTTGCTGTCTGGTAATTGCCTTTCTTTTAGTCCTTCCTACCCATCTTTTCCCTTTCACCTATGTTTTTTTGATTTCACTCCTTTTTTTCTGTCTTTTCATGAGTGAAGTGTAACATTTTCCACTAAATATAAGGACAGAGAGGATAGCTTACAAGATTAGGTTATTTTTAAGCTCTGATAAAAGTCTTTTCAGAACAAAATAGTATTTAAAGTCTCCATATGTTCTGATTAGTTTTGAAAATTTTGAAAATCTGGCCTTTCTATCTAGTTGAATGGGACTTCATATTAATATTGTTAGTAATAAAGAATATTTTGAACTTTATGTCTTATATAGCATTATCTTTATTTTACTGATCTAGTACTTGTTAACAGTTACACTTTAAAAAATATAGTAGTTACTATTCTATTTGCTTTGTTTGTATTATCTCCTTTAATCATCAGCCAAATCCTATTGGGAACTAGTTTTTTGATGCATATTGTATGGATAACAAATTGTGTTATGTTAGACCAAAAGGATTACAGTTGAAAACTTCATTCTTCTTCTGTGAAAAAGGATAAAGGAGGAACAGCAATGTCTTATCTTTTTGAGGGTGGAAATCAAACCCAGGGATACTTTACCACTGAGTTATATCTCCAGCCCTTTTTATCTTTTATTTTGAGTTGCCCAGGCTGGTCTTTAACTTGGCAATCCTACTGCCTCAGCCTCCCAAGTTGTTGGTTTTATAGGCATGTACCACCTCAGGCATGTGCCACTGTGGCCCAGTGCATGTCAGGTCTTAATCAAACTGCCACTTTTCTCCTTCGTTCTGCTTCAACCTTCTCTCTGTTTCCACGTAAAAATGGGCTAATTATTTACTTTTTACATGTAAAAGGGTGTAAAACACATAATAGGCTTCCCACCATTATTTACTGAATGAATAAATGAACATGAATAATTAACAGGGGAAGAGAATAAGTAAGGTCAAAGTATGTGTAGGTTATACTTCCTGCACTTACTTTCCAATTATTTTGTCTTCAAGTAGTCTTTTACTGCTATTCACTTGGTTACAATTGCTCTGTGATATGACATTTTTAATGAAAGTGTTTTTATTGATACTGAAGGATAAAAATTCTGACAGTGTGTGGTTAATGGTTATGCAAATATTTCTCTGTTTTTATATTTCTGTATATTTTTATTACACCTGACTTGGACCTTGCTTTATACATGCCACATATATATTTTTTAATCTTTTTAAATTTTGTTCATTTTTTATGTGGTGCTGAGGATCGAACCCAGTACCTCGCAAGTGCGAGGCAAGCGCTCTACTGCTGAGCTATAGCCCCAGCTCCATGCCATATATTTTTTTTTACATCTGCTGACCTTGACCTTGGCACATTAGTTATTGGTATATGGGAGTTGCCTTTTATGGTTTTCACTAGACATCTAAAAACTGTTGCTTTGAGACTCTATCCAAGTCTCTTTGTTCTGTTTCAACCCACTTAGGATTAGAGAACAAGTTGCTATTTGAATAATTATGTGTATTTTTAGCCAAAGAAAAGAGTATACATAATAGATTTAAAAATCAGCCTTTAATCAGGTGTGGTGGCATTCACCTGTAATTCCAGAGACTTGGGAGGCTGATGCGGGAGGATAGCAAGTTTGAAGCCAGCCTCAGCAACTTAGGAGACTCCATCTCAAAATAAAAAATAGAACGAGCTGGGGATGTGACTCAGTGGGTTCAGGTCACAGTATAAAAAAAAATCAGAGTTTATTTTACTATTATACAAGCAGTCTGCTGTTGGTCTTGAAAGCTCAACAATGTCTCTGACATTTTTGCCCCTTCCTATATAATTGTTTTATACATGCCATTTCTTTGAACATCATTTCAGAATTCCAGGCAATCAGTTGAGGAAAAAGGGCATCACCAATCGTGTTAATTTATTTTATCAGAAAACCAGATATTTTTCTAGAATCCTGCAACTTCCATTTGCTTTTGTCTGACCAATCATAACTTTTCTGAGCTTTGTGTAAGAGAGACTATGCAAACACATATTAAGCATCTGTAGTAATGTTAGGCGAGTGAGTGGATATTAGAGATGAGTGTTGACTTTTCTACCTAGTAGTAAACATCTCTACCGCAATCAAGATACAGAACAATGTTTAAACTGGTTTTAGGATTACATGTGTATGCATGTATCAGGGCTTCACATGGTACCCCATTAGTGTGTACAGTTTTTATATTTTTATGTATCAGTTCAATGTTGTCAAAGAAAAGGTGCAGGATATTTTTCTTATCTCAGAAATTTCTTCTTGCTCTTTACAGTCAGTGCTCTGCCCTACTCTTATCCTACACTACCATTCCTATTATCTAATATATTCTTTAAAAAAAAAACATTTTAGCTGTAAATGGACACAATATCTGTATTTATTTTTTTATGTGGTGCTGAGAATCAAACCCAATGCCTCACACATGCTAGGCAAGCACTCTTCCACTGAGCCACAACTCCAGCCCATATATTCATTTTTGAAAACATCTTTTTCATGATCTCTAAGATTTGGTGTACAGTTGGAAGGAGTGCCATTGCTACTTATTTAATTTTGCTTTCTAACTTAATATTACTTTAGGTCAATAGAAAGTAATTTTCTGAGTGTTTTAAAAAGTAGATTTTTTGGTCATGTGTGCATGCCCCAACCCCTTAATACCTACTCAGAGTTCTGAAGGAGGGAACACAGGATTTGTATTTCTTAAATAATCTAGTTGCTTCTTATCACACTGAAGTTTGAGACTGCTTCAGATTTTAGGATGTTAAAATAATCCTAAAGTTTTATTTCTGTTATTAACTGAGGTTGTTATTTGAGGTTTTAGGGTGAATTTGCAGTTGTATAAGATGCTTTTTGCTGCATCTTAGGTGCTAAAATGTAACATTTCATTCTTTACTCCAGTTCGCTTTTTTCATATATACTTTAACATTAAACAGAGACGAGTGGGGTGAGAGAAAGGGAGAGAGAAGGGAAACTGTATGGAAATGGAAGGAGACCCTCATTGTTACACAAAATTACATATAAGAGTTTATGAGGGGAAAGGGGAAAAAAAAACAAGGGAGAGAATTAAACAACAGCAGATGGGGTAGAGAGGGAAGATGAGAGGGAAGGGGAGGGGGGGTAGTAGGGGATAGGAAAGGTGGCAGAATACAACAGTCATTAATATGGTATTATGTAAAAATGTGGATGTGTAACTGATGTGATTCTGCAACTTGTATTTGGGGTAAAAAATAGGAGTTCATAACCCACTTGAATCAAATGTATGGAAGATGATATGTCATGAGCTTTGTAATGTTTTGAACAACCAATTAAAAAAAACATATATACTTTGAATTTAATCTGTTTTTGTGAATTTACTATATGGTTTTATTTTTAAGTTTTGATAAAATGTTCACTATAATTAAAATCTTGAGAAATTTCATGTTCCATGTAAGCGTATGTCTGCTGCATTAGATATTGGTTGCCTAATATTTGATTCTTAAATCAATGAAATCAATTTAAAAATGCATTACTCAGGCTGGGGTTGTGGCGTAGTGGTAGAGCGTTTGCCTAGCATGTGTGAGGCACTGTGTTCAATCCTCAGTACCACATAAGAATAAATAAATAAAATAAAGGTGTTGTATTTGTCTACAACTAAAAAAAATATATATTTTTTTAAAATTCCTTACTGGGCTGGGGATATAGCTCAGTTGATACAGTGCTTGCCTCACATGCACAAGGCCCTGGGTTCAATCCCCAGAAACCCCCCCACACCACAAAATGGCATTACTCAGATTGCCCCTAAATGTTTGTATAAATAGAAATTCTTGGAATATGACTACAATATACGTTCACAAACAAATACATAAGCTTTCTAGCATCTAAGTGTTTTTAGTAATTCAAATTTACATTATTACAATGAGAAATGAGTGTGATGTTTTTGAAATATGGTAAATAATACATAAAACATTTAAGAAATAGTAAATTACATATACTAAATTTTTAAAACATTCAGTTTAACACTCCTAATTTTTAATTTGTATCTCATTAAAAACTCTGACATTTTTATAACTAAAAGCGCTAAACTTGATAATCCATGTTCTAATGAGATTTTGCTTGAGTTTTTCTTCTTATGCCACACTTTTATGCTGAACAGAGGGAAACTTAATAAGAACATCTGGTTATACTATTTACCCATGTCATATTCAAATCTTTAACCTAACACCAGATGTGAACTGAGTCAAAATGGACATTAGATAAAATGTTAGTTTAGGCCTCCTAGCAGCTACGTACCTTTCTTTAAGCATAGGACAGGGCAGGCATTTTTAAGAATTAAGGGACTAGCAAACTATAAAAAGAAATATAGAATTTCCCTTTTCATCAAATTGTACACCATTATGTAGTATACAATTCCATGGTTTTTAGTATATTCACAGATTGGTATTTTTTTTTTTCATTACTGGAGATTAAACTCAGGGATGTTCTAACAATAAACTACATCCCCAAACCTTTTAAGACAGGGTCTTTCTAAGTTGCTGAAAGTCTAAGTTGCTGAGGCTGACCTTGAACTTGAGGTCCACTTTCCTCAGCCTCCCAAGTCACTGGGATTACGAGCATGGGCCACCATGACTGACCCTCAGAGTTGTATGATGATGACTATTTTCTAATTCCAGAGCATCTTAATGACACCAAAATAAACTTGGTGCCTATTAGCAGTCACTCTCCATACCCCTCCTACTAGCTGTTGGCATTTACTAATCTGGTTTATATCTGTGGACTTGTTTAGTGTGTACATTTCATATAAATGGAGTGGTGTGATACTCAGCCTTTTATGTGTGGCATCTTTTACTTTCATAATCTTTCAAAGTCCAATCATTTTTAAGCTTGCATTGGAAATCATTCCTTTTATGGATGAATAACATTCCACTTATGTGGGTATATCACATTCCATTTATCTATTCATTAGGAGAAGGACATTTGGAGCAATTCTATTTTGTGGCTCTTAGGAATACTGCTATGAACATCAGGGTACTGGTTTTTGTGCGAATGTATACTTTCAGTTCTTGAGCATCTAGGAGTAAAACTTCTGGGGTATATGATAATTCTGTTTAATATTTTGAAACACCTTATAGGTGGCTGTGTCATTTACATTTCTGCCAGAAATGAATGATGGTTCTAATGTGTGTACCACATCAATAACACTTGTTCTGGTCTTTTATCTTTTAGCTATCATTGTGGGTATGATTTGCATTTTTGTAGTGACTTAAAGATGTTGAGCATCTTTTCATGAGTTTGTTGGCCATTTGTGTATTTTCTTTGCATAAATTTCTGTTCAAATCCATTGTTTATTTTCATTTAGTGTCTTTATATTGTTGATTTGTAAGTTATTTATATATTTTAGATATGAGATCTTTACCAGATGTATTTTTTTCAAATATTTTCTCCCATTTTGTGGTTTGTCTTTTTTGCTTTCTTAGTAATATCCTTTGATGTGCAGCAGGTTTCAATGTTGAAGAAGTATAATTTATCTACTTTGTCTTGTGTTGCTTTCAGGTGGTTTCAATTAAGAGTCCAGGTAAGAGGCTAATACAGTAACCTAGTAGATAGAGGAGGGTGGCTTAGTCCACATTAGTAACAATGAAAACAGAGATAGGTGTTTGGACAGAACTGGAATATATTTTTTATGGTAATGTGATTGAATTTAATTGTACAGGGCTTATTCAAAACTAGGTATTGTTTTAAGTGCTCTCTATATTAATTAATTCATACTAACTGCTATGATATTATCACTTATTTTGCACATTAAGAACCTCAGGGTGCAGAACTAGCTTATTAATTAGCTTTCTCATGGCCATATAGCTACTTAAGAATGAGTATATTTACCATGATATACCACCTTTAGGTAAAGCCTATAATAATATATAGAGCTTTATACTTACAGCACTGTTTCCCTCTATTTTCACAATCTTATTAAAATTTATAGATTGCTATGTGTTTAAAATTGGCCACATTTAATCTAATCATGTAGACTTTTGTATGCATGCACACATTATATATATAAATGGATAGCTATGTATTAAATTCTGCATTAAGAGATGACTAGAAAGTTGTATTCCAAGATGAAGAAATATTAGCCTCTGGATTGTTAGATTTATATGTATGTGTTCTTTTAAACTAAGTATTTTTCTGTAATTGTCATGTATTATTATTGAATTGAATACAATAATGTTCACCTTGAAAACAAAACAAAATATCTTCTTATGATTGAATTTTTCAAAGTACTTTCATCTCATTGGTCTTATGTTCATAACTTATATATTGTATGAAATCTTCTAATAAGGCTTTCTATAATCATTCCTCTGTACTCTGCTGAGTCTTCTAAACTATAGCAATATTAATTACTCACCTGAGAACATATTACCCTTTTGCCATGCGTATTGGTGCATCCCTGTAATCCCAGCGGTTTGGGAGGCTGAGGCAGGAGGATTGCAAGTACAAAGCCAGTGTCAGCAACTTAGTGAGGCGCTGAGCAACTCAGTGAGACCCTGTCTCTAAATAAAATTTTTAAAAAAGAAAAAAGTAAAAGGGGGCTGGAGATGTGGCTCAGTGGTTAAGTGCCCTTGTGTTAAAAAAAAAAAAAAGTGCCCCAGTACAAAAAAAAAAACCTTCCCTAAAGATGAGTTTTATTCTTTTAATTAGTAGATCTGTATTATAAAAATTCTAGTGGATTATTACTATATTTTGAATCTCATCAATAAATTTTATATTAATTTTTTTCTCTTGTATTTATAAGTATCTACTTAATACCCTTGATTTTGATTTCTGACCTGTAGAGCCTAAAATTACTGTATGTCCCTTTATGGAAGTAGTTTGTTGACCCCAGTTCTAAAAGACACCCTCACTGGTTTCATATATACCACATTCTCTCTACAATCATTCCCTGATTTAGTTTCACAGCATTTTGAAATGTGGCTTATTAAGAGCATGTACTATATCCTTGCTTCCCGAATCTCCTAGTGCCTGAGTTAGAATTGTGAATAGGGAGTGTTTAAAAAAAATTATTGAAATATATTTGTTGCCTACATTTGAGAACAGGAAGTTTGTATAGCAAATTAAGGCTGTATTTGTTCAACTTCTGTTTATCACAATTGCCTAATCCATACTTAAAAAATGTTGTATGTGAGGATATGTGTACTGTACAGTTAAGTCAGTGATACAAATTCCACTCAGGTTTCCTTTTTTTAATATTTTTATTTTTTGCAGCCCTGTGGATTGAACATGGTCTCACTAAGTTGTCCAGTTTGGCCTGGAACTTCTGCCTTAACCTTGCAAGTGATTGGGAGTATAGGCATGTGTCACCACTCCCTGCCCAGCTTTTATGTTTTGTTTTTTAATATTTATTTTTTAGTTGTAGATGGACATAATACCTTTATTTATTTATTTTTATGTGGTGCTGAGGATCAAACCCAGGGCCCCCGCACTTGCTAGGTGAGCGCTCTACCACTGAGCCACCACCTGATCCCCAGCTTTTAGGTTTTATGATGAAAAAAACGTTAATTCAAAACAGCATTCCAGGGCTGGGGTTGTGGCTCAGCGATAGAGCACTTGCCTAGCATATGCTTGAGGCCCTGGGTTCGATCTTCAACACTATATAAAAATAATAAATAAAATAAAGGTATTGTATTCAGCTACAACTAAAAAACAGATATTTAAAAAAACAAAAACAAAACAAAACAAAAAAATCAGCATTCCAAAATTGAGATACAAAGCTCATGCCAGTGATGTCATCATTTTATTACTAGATTGCCATTATCCCCCCATATACATACACACACACACACACACACACACACACTCTCTCTCTCTGCTTTTAATGAATGAAACCCATCCAGCTAGTTGATAATACCAAAAGATATATCATTTTGCATTTTGTGGGTGGGTGACTTGTAATGTTATTTAAAGGATTAAAGTTTCTCTAGTTCATTTGGCAGCTAATATCTTTAGCAGCTCTGCTCATTCATGTATGCCTACATGTGTTCAGGGTCATAGAATAGAATCACTTTAATAGCACTTTTCTAAGTAAGCATTAGGTAGAATTCTGTCTCCCTATTTTGATATTGATTGTTGACTCCACTTCATATTACAAGTATTCTTAAAATGAAAGAAAGAAATTACTTTTCATTAACAGACCAGGAAATGATCTTGATTATAGGTATTTTGGAAAATGGTTTTAGATAGCATGATCATTCTGTTGCTTAAATTACTCAGTAAGTCTAAAGATGTTTTTCTTTTTATTTTTGATTCTAGCATGTGAAAATGTATTGATAGTTTTAAAATTATTTTTATGTTTTTTTTTCATTTTTATTGGTATGTTGTAATTGTACATAATGATTGAATTTGTTGTTACATATTCATACATGCACACAGTATAACAATATAATTTGATCAATATCACTCCTCAGTATTTCCCTTTTTCCTCTCCTCCTCCCTCTCCCTGGTCTGTTTCTTCTATTCTACTGATCTCTTTTCAGTTTTCATGAAATTCCCTTCCACCCCCACCTTTCTTTTTCTTTTTCCTCCTTAACTTCCATATATGAGAGAAAACATTGGACCCTTGGCTTCTGAGTTTGGCATATTTCGTTTAACATAATCATCTCAAGTTCCATCCATTTTCCTGCAAATGACATTACTTCATTTTTCTTTATGGCTGAATAAAAGTAAACTATCTATATATACCACAGTTTTAAAAATTTTTAGTTGTAGACGGACACAATACCTTTATTTATTTATATGTGGTGCTAAGCATTGAACCCAGTGCCTCACATGTGCAAGGCAAGCGCTCTACCACTGAGCCCCAGCCCCAGCCCACCACATTTTCTTTATCCATTCATCTGTTGATGAATACCTAGGCTGGTTCCATAGTTTGGCTGTTGTGAATTGTGCTGCTGTAAACATGATGGTATGCATGTATTACTATAGTACAATGACTTTAATTCTTAGAATAAATACTGAGGAGTGGTATAACTGGATCATATGGTGGTTCCATGGCTAGTCTTTGGAGGACCTCCATACTGACTTCCATAGTGGTTGTATAGTCCCACCAAGAGCATTTATTATTGTTTGAATACTTGATGACTTTCATTTTGATGTGTGATGATGTCTCAGTGTGGTTTTGATTTTCATTTCCCTAATTGCTAATGATGTTGATCTTTTTTTTAATACGTTTGTTGGTTGGCCATTTGTCTTTCTCCGTTTTAGATGTGCCTATTTGGTTAATTTTCCCATTTATTAATTGAGTTATTTGTGTTTTTGTTGGTGTTAAGTTTTTTGAGTTCTTTCTATATTCTATATATTAACCCTGTGTAAGAAGAGTAGCTAGCTAAGATATTTTGCCCATTTTGTTGGTTCTTTCTTCACATTAAAATTTTTTTTTCTTTTTGTGCAGAAGCATTTTAATTTGATGCCATCCCATTTATAAACTCTTGGCAGTATTTCTTAAGCTTTAGGAGTCCTATTGAGAAAATTGTTTCCTATGCCTGTGTGCTAGGGTGTTGACCCTAAATTTTTTTCTAGGAGTTGTATAGGTTTTGTTCTAATTCCTAGGTCTTTGATCCATTTTGCGTTGATCTTTGTGCAGGGTGAGAGGTAAGGGCCTAGTCTTATCCTTTTATGTGTGTCTAACCAGTTTTCCTAGCACCAATTGTTAAAATGGAATTTTGATCAACATCATTATGAAACTCTCATCTGTAAAATAAAAATTCTTTACTTAAAAACTGTTCTTAGGTAAATTCAGTAATGATGCACCCATTTCTGTTCAGATTTGGTGACAAATGATGCTCTTAGGGTATATTCAAATAATTTCAGCTCTTTTTGTATCTTTCTTTATTTCTAGGTACAGGACATCTGCTTCAGCCATGACTGTCGTTGGGTTGTGGTCAGTACCCTCCGGGGTACTTCTCATGTTTTCCCCATCAACCCTTATGGTGGTCAGCCTTGTGTTCGTACACATATGTCACCACGAGTAGTTAATCGCATGAGCCGTTTCCAGAAAAGTGCTGGACTGGAAGAAATTGAACAAGAACTGACGTCAAAGCAAGGAGGCCGCTGTAGTCCTGTTCCAGGCCTATCAAGCAGCCCTTCTGGTTCACCTCTGCATGGTAAACTTAATTTTCTCTCTCTTCACTTTTCCCTTTAGTCTTCCTTCAATGTGTTCTCAGTTTTTGAAATCTAGGATAAAATAAATATTTTCATCACCAATCCTGTAATAAAAAGATCTTAATCTCATTGAAGGCATTCTTATTTATTAAATCATTTAATAAATTGAACCAATACAATAATGATCTTTACCATGCTATTTTAACTTCCTAATTTTTTCAGTATAAGGGATAATTGCTATTAATAGAATAAAAATTTTTGAATTTATGTTCATAGCTTTAGAGAACTGAATCCCATTTTCATATATCTCTTTCAGAACATTCTGTCTATAATGGGCTAGTAATATAGTTCATTGAGAAATATTCATTGTTGCAGAGGAATGGTCATGATTCATGTATACTTGAGATAGAGCAACATTTTCATTTTATTTTAAAATACATCTCTGTGGAATTTATACTAGTGTGTTATAGGAAAACAAACAAACAAACAAAAAAGGTGTATTGCCATTATTTACCTTGGAGCAAATAGTTATGTAACCATCATTTCAATCAATAAAGAGCACATTACCAAGATCCCCCTTTTCTCCTCCACTCTTTAACATTGAAGCAGAATTCTGACTTTTATGATATTTGCTTCTTTACATTTTATTTTTTACAGTACTGGGAATAGAACCCTAAGTCTTACATGCCAGGCAAGTCTAACCCCACTTATATTTAAAAACAGTTTTACTCCTAAGAAACTATCCTTAAACATGTTTTTCCCCATTATATATAAATGGAATTATATAGAATACATTTATTCTGTTATTTTTTTTAGCATTGTTTTTGTGAAGTTCATTCATTTTGCAGGTATATTTAGTTCATTTGTTTCCATTGTTTATTTTTACAGTTGTTCTATATAGTGGAAAATTAGCAAATGTAGAAAACCTCTTTAGGTATTTGTGACCTGCCTTTGTTTTAGAGGTAATGCTTCAAAAATGCTTACTTATTCCATTGGGCAAACATGCTTCTATTTATTTATCTTTTCTAATAAAATTGTCATTGCATCATTAGAATTAATAACTCAAAGCCAGTTATTTGAGTGGTTTCTGGCTTTGAGTTATTAATTCTAATGATGCAATCACAATTTTTCTACTGCTTCTTTGTATAAATGTAAACTCATTTTTGAGTGTGAATTTTGAGTCATAGTGTGTGTTAACCTTAGCCTTGGTAGTTAACACCAGTGATTGGACCATTTAATTCCCAGCAGAATGAATGAAGATGTTGACATTAGGTTACTCTGTTTTGGGAGCATTATGTATTCTTCTTGAGAGATAACCATTTTTGCTTTGCAAGATTGAGGTATTTTATAGAGAAAGATTATGGTTAACACAGAAATAATTATTTTTAATTAGTCTGAAATTTGCATAATAAAAAATTAACCAATTAAGTGTGGCATTCTTACATGCACAGTGTTGTGCAACTACCACTTCTTTCTTGTTCCAAACATTTGCTTATGCCAACAGGAAATTACATATTCTTTAAGCTGTTTCTCACCATTTTTTTTACCCCAAACCTCAAGCAACCTCTACTCTGTGGATTTATCTGTTCTATATATTTCAAATATATTTAATTGTATACTATATGACTTTTTGTTAGTAGCTCTTCAATTTAATGTTTTTGAGGTTTATGCTCATTGTAGTGTATATCAATACTTCATTGCTTTTTATGGTTGAATTATATTCCTTTTTATGGATATAAGCCAGTTTATCCATTCATCATTGCATGGCCATTCTGGTTGTTTTGACCTTTGACTAATATGAATAGTGCTGTTAGAAATATGTGTGTACATGTATTTGTTCAAGTACTTCTTGGCAATTCTTCTTGGGTATTTATACCTCTCCTTATTTTATTTAACTTACATGCTCTTTTGTAATACCTGATCAATTCTTGATATATGTAAATATTTCTATAGAAACTTATAATATAGATGAAAAAGAGGTAAATGGTATCTGAAAGAACTGTTGTAACTCAAAAAGTGTGACTTCTGTGGTCTGTATTCTCCTCTGTGCTTTGGCACTATTATTTTTATAAGAACAGTTGTTAAATACTTGTATTTCACTTAACTAGTAGTCTTCAAGTTTGAGAGTTTTGTAAATTGAAGGTTTTTAGAATCAGTCCTGGATAAAAAATATTCATTTTAAAATGTTTTTAGAATTTTATTGTATAAAATTTAGAAATGTATGAGATATTGATATTTTTAGCCATTTGCGAGAAATTTTACTTCAGACCTATTTTTTGTTGTAAATTTTTTGTTATATATTTAGTTGTGTAGTATAGATCCTCTGAGAACTTCTTTGTTTTGAATATTTTGTTGACAGATTTCAAGAAATGATTTTTTTTGCAAGAGAGTTAATGTGCATGGGTGGTAGCTAGATCAATAGGAAGAAGTGCAGGTGTATTAGTTGATAATTCATGACTGATTTGTAGTCTTTACATTTATACATCTTTTTTTTCTTTTTTTAATTTTTATTATTGGTTGTTCAAAACATTACATAGTTCTTGACATATCATATTTCATACATTTGATTCAAGTACATTTAGAAAACTTTCCTTTGCACGTTTTTCTGCCTATTCTTCCTTCCTTTTTTTCTTATTGTAGATAGACACAATACCTTTATTTGATTTATTTATTTTTATGTGATGCTGAGGATTGTACCCATTGCCTCACACATGCTAGCCAAGTGCTCTACCACTGAGCCCCAGCCCCCCCCCCCATTCTTCATTCTTAGTTAAGCAATGAACCACTTAAGAGGTTCTGCGCTAGGCTTGGGGGTAACATGTACAAAATTTAGCGATGTCCTTGTCCTCATGTATCTTCTACTCCAGGAGAAAAGACATATTAAATGACTGTGAACAGATACCTTGTAGTATATATTTGTTGAAGGTTGGGAAATATCAAAGAAGGACTTTGTCATTTGTAGAGGGTCAGTAGTTGAAGGCTAATTACTCGATTTCTTCATTGAAATATGCTGTTTTCTCTCAGCTTTATTGCTTTCATAGCTCTCCTCATAGTTTTATAGAAATTGCTGAAAGACATTCAACATTGACAATACTTAAGAATTCCTTCTGAAAGCAAGGAATTTCAGCAGGTATTTTCCTCCTGATAACACAAATGTAAAAATGTTATTATCTCAGAATTTCTCCATCACTCTTTCTAGATTTTCTCATTTTGTAAGCATAGACATAAAATGATAGTCATTTTTCTTCATTTTCTTTTTGTATCTTACATGTCAAAACAAAATGGGCTTTGTTGTTGGTTAGTTCTAAAAATGATATATTTAAAGTTTGTGTGGGTAAACAATCTGATGCTGGTAAAAAACAATGTAAACCTTTGAACAGGGAGGGATTCTTCTTGAAAATGAATCATGGTTTGGCGGTATTACTGTTGTTTGTCTGTGCTCTTTTTAGCAAAGTAAAGGAAACTGTTAAATAACAGTTGATATAGGGGTATTTCCTTTTTACTTTTTGGAGTCAATCCAGTTTAGGTTAGGATTATTTTATCTATTTGCTATTTAAAAAAACTTTCCAGAGGATGTTTATTTATTTGAAATATATTCTAAATATCTCTTTCATTTCCTATCTTCTTGCCTGGACCTTAGTCTAGATGAGGAGTTCTTAAATTGAGATTCATAAAGAGGATAGGAAAAAACTTATGTCTTTATATTCCTTATTCCTTTACCAAAAGTACACATTTATTTTCATTATGAATATAGAAAACACATGACGATTATATTAGTAGTACTTATGACATGTTGCCAATAAAAAACACATATGTTTTCATATCACATTATATATGAAATATATCTCTTTTTAAATAGTATCCAGGAATGAACTATGGGTGTTCTACCACTGAGCTATCTCCCCAGTTCTTTTAAAAAAATTTTATTTTGAGACATGGTAAGACTGTGTTTTGGCAGAAACCAAAACTGAAGCTGCCCTCGATCTTAGGGCCCTCCTGCCTTGATCCCAAGCTGCTGGGATCACAGGCGTGCACCATTGTGTCCAGCTTAAAATATGTATCTTTAACTATTGAATGTATCTTCAGATTGTTATCTATGTTCATTGCTGTTTTGAAATTATTATGTATGATACATAATAATTTTACTTATTTTAATGTGAATTTATTACATATATCACTATAATACCACATTATTTTTTATTATATTTATAACTGTTTTTGCTGGGAGAGATGAACCCAGAGGTGCTCTACCTCAGAGCTACACCCCCCAGCCCTTTTTATTTTACTATATTTGGGTCTCAGGTTGCTGAGGCTGACCTCAAACTAGCAATTTTCCTGCCTCAGCCTCCTGAATGAGATTGCAGGTGTGCACCACCATATTTTATAACTGTATTTTAACTTAGTTTACTTCCTTCTGGAGTATAAGTATTTGTAAGTATTCTGAGAAGGAGTCTAGGTTTTCCTCAACTGTCCAAATAGTCTGTGATGCAAAAATTATTATGAATCTCTGATCATCATATCTCCCCTCATCTGTTTCAATAAACTTTAACTATTTTTACTATATAATAAGCATTTTCTTTGTTAACCATAAAATGATCAGCTAATTTTCTGCTTAAATCATGTGTCTCATTATGTTGTTAAAATTTTAGATAATTTTTCTTCTAATTTCCATATTCTTCTTGCATCATACCTAGATTCTTGTACCCTTCCATCAGTATGCCACATATATCCATTTTTAAAAACTTTTCCAGTTGCACTCTTTTTTACTTGAAAATAATTGTTACCACTTTGAATGCCTACTAAATCAACTAAAGTATCACTTTATCTCTAAAGCCTTCTCTTGATGTTGTATCATGTGTAAACCACAGTACTATTACCCTGTACAAATGTTACATCACTGTCACATGGAAATTATTCATTGACATGTCTATGCTTCTAGATTAACCTCCATAAAGACAAAATTTTCCTGTTTGTATTTGAAATCTTGGCACCTCATATATTAGTTGGTTAATGTAGACCTTAATGCTTTAAACACCTTTAGAAGTTTTCCTATAAAGGCGATTGGAATTTTAAATCATTACTTACCAGAATTAAGAGATTTTTATTCCTGGTAGCCTTGCTTTTCAATTTAATACATGTAAGGTACATTCATTTGTCCACCAACTGTGAATTAATGTTTAGCATGTCCAGGCCACTGCATTCTGGGAGTGTAACAGCAAATGTAAGGGGAAATGTGCCTGACCCCATGCAGCTATGCAGAAAAATTAAAAATGGAAAGGAATAGGAAATTCCCAGAGAAGATCTCAATTTCAAATTATATCCTTTTTGTAGGTTTTTATTGAGAAGATGACATGTGAGCAAAGACCTGATGGAAATCAGGGAGAATATCATACATATTGGAGCAACCAGTGTAGAATTTAAAGGTGGGAATACATCTGTACTCTTGAGGGTGGGGCAAGGAGTTCAGCATGGCTAAAGCAGTATGTGAGGTGCAAGAGGGGTGATGAGGTCAGAGAGGTATCATGACCAGATCACATCAACTTGGGACTTTCACTCAAGTGGGAAGGGTGGGCTCGGAGCGTTTTGAGAAGAAGAATGGCATGATAAGACTGTGTTTGGGCAGAAACCAAATGGAAATATGTATGGAGACTATGCAGTTGGTACATGGATAAGGGTGGAAACCTAGATAGACTAGTAAATAGAGCATTTGAAAAATCCAGGAAAGAGAAGATGAAGTTTGGACCCGGTTGTCTATAGTGGGGCTTGTCAGCGGTCTTGATATATTGGTTATGGTTTATTGGCATTGGCATTTCTGGTTTATTTTATGATATGTATGAAAGAACAAGTGAGTCAGGATGATTAGTGAAGCATTTTGGTGGAATAACTGGAAAAATGAAGTTGCTATAAACTTAAAACAGCAATACTATGATAAATCAGGTTTGGGAATGAGGACAGAATCAGGAATGTTGCACATGTTAAATTTAAGATCTTTCTTTGATTTCCTAGATGGGGGGTAAGAATATTACTGATTTTACAGAGTTACTGTAACCATCAAAGAACATTGAATAGTGTTTGGCACATATCAAATACTTAATGAAAATTGGCTGCTCTCTTTTGTATCTTCACTGATCTACTGTTAATTTATCAGTATATAGGATTGATTTATTTTTCCATGTTTTTTATATATTGCCTTTTATCTAGAAAACAGAATAAAGGAATAATTGACCAAATAGTGAATGAATGAAACACAATTCTGAACTTATTCTGTACAGGCTTTTGTGGAGTTATAGTGCTCAATGTTGATATTAACTTGTGACATTGTTTCTCAAATGACTCCAATGCAAAATTGTGATACTAGTATTATTTTAATCTGTTCTGCATGTTTTGATCTATATCTCAGGTTATATAGCTTGATAAATTAATCCACCTGTTTTTGAGTTGAGTCTTGGCATTTCTTTATTTTGCAAAATAGTTTTCCATGTAAGTTTAAGAATACAGGGTTTACCATAGCCCAGGACTTTGAAGGAATTTATTTATTTTTCCTCCTGTTTCCACTGAGTAAATGGAGATCTTGAATTGTCTTTTGCAGTTCTTTAGATTTCTTGGACGTGTCTTCTTTTCCTTTAAGTCATTCTTTCTTCTCAGAGAAGGAGTTGTGTTCCAGTCACAAATTTTGGCATCTGAATTCCATATCATGCTTTTTCCAAAAGAAAGTAGTTGGTTAGATTTGAGGCCTTGTTTCAAGCAGGCATCTGATTCCTTGGACTTGAAACCTCCATAATTTCAGTAAAGTGCTTTTGAAAAACTAGCAGTATCACTTTTCTT
Source organism: Urocitellus parryii (assembly GCF_045843805.1). Lineage (NCBI taxonomy): Eukaryota > Metazoa > Chordata > Mammalia > Rodentia > Sciuridae > Urocitellus > Urocitellus parryii. The sequence continues at coordinate 149,356,665 of NC_135537.1, forward strand.
TTTAGCATTTATATGAGGCATTCATTTTACCACTTGGAACTGTTTATAGCTTTCATTTGATGGTTTATTGTAATTATTTACTTTTGTTGATCATGAGTTTTCTTGATTCAGACCACATCACAATTGTAAATACAAAGCAACCACACATTTCAGCCTTATATAGTTTCACCTACTTAAGAGAATCAATAATAATGTGATGTTTCTTGACTTCTCCTTCCACATCACTGTTTACTTATGGATTGAAATTTCCATGAGTATGTTTTAATTTTTGCCAAGAAAAATCAATCATGTGCACTGTAGCTCTGCTTTAAATTTTATGCCTCATATGACATAGAGTATATAAATAGTATATACATGTTAAATGGGGAGCAATTTTTTTAGGATAGATTAGTACCTGGGTTTTGTTGGTTTCCTGTTCTTTATTGCCTCAGCTCAGATGCAGTATTGTTTCTAATCTGTTATTTGGAAGACTAACATTTTCCTGCTGAATTTGTTTTCCTGTAAGTTTTTAAAAAAATCATTCTTTTAAAATATTGTAACATTATGTTAGTTTTGACATGTACTGTTTACCAAACTCATATTTAAATATTTCTCAAAGATAGCAGATGAGTTGTTTTTTGAGTTTTTTTTTTTTCTTTTTTTTTGGTGGTACTGGTGATTGAATGCAGGGTCTTTACCACTAAATCCACTCCCAGTCCCCTTATTTATTTATTTTTTATTTTGAGACAAGGTTTTACTAAATGGTGGAGACTGGCTTCAAACTTGTGATCCTCCTGCCTTAGCTTCCTAAATTGCTGGAATTACAGGGTGTGCCACTGTGACTTGAAGCAGATGAGTTCTTTATGGAAAAGAGTGATCACATAATATATTTCTAATAAACAATATGGGTTAAGAATCACTAATTGAAGAAATTTTCTTCTAAAGAAAACTATTCCTGGACCAGGTAGCATACACCTATCTATCATCCCTGTGATTCCAGAGACAGACGCAGGAGGATTACAAGTTTGAGGTTAATCTCAATAACTTAGTAAACCCTAAGAAACTTGGTGAGACCTTGTTTCAAAGGGAAAAAAAAATAGCATGTGTATAGGTATATCGCTCAGTGGTAAAGCTCCCAAGTGCTCCCCCCCCAAAAAAAAAAAACCCAAATAAACAAAGAAACCAAACAAAACAAGAGAAAGATGTTATAACTATATTTTATTTTTATATCAGTTGTAGGTTTGTAGAAAAATCAAGAGGAAGGTATGGATAGCATTATTTTTGGGAGAAACAATCTGTGGATAACCTTTTAAAACTCCAGATAATATAGTACCTCTAAATTACACTTTAAAATAAATGTCAATTTTTGTAATTAGCACTTGAGGCTAGCTCAGAGTTTCTTGTTTTGCTTTTTACTGTTTGTAAAGTGTTTTTAGTTTTATGTACAGTTTTTACATTGAAAAAAATAATAAATTCTCAAGTTTCACCATAGTTTTATTTTCAAATGGTTAAAGTGACATGCCTCTAGAGGGCAATATTTTCTCAACTTTTCTGTATTGTAATCACAGAAATCCTGGGACGAACATTGGAGTACTGTGAATGTTGATGTGTTGTCGGGCCTTGTGTATAATACTTCTTCTTCTTCTTTTTTTTTTTTAAATTGTGTTCCATGGTTTATTCCTCTTTGACTTTTTAGAGCTTTGGACTTTAGAAATATGTTACTGTCAATTCATATCCTCTTTGAATACTCTATTTACCTAGTTCCTGTGAATGAGTTCAGTTATTGAATAAAAAAAAAAATTTAGTTATCTCACTCAAGTAAGTATATCAGTATGTTCTAAAAATTCCTAACTTTTATTGTCTATAAAATACTAATTAAGGACTTTTGATCTGTGTACTTTGAGGTATAAGAGTGAGTAGATTCTATTATTGAGGCACTGAGGCATTATTAGGGCTAGAAGTTATTATCTTTCGTTTTCTATTAGTGTTGGTTGGACCTTTATTGTTGTTTATTTTTTAATATAGATTTCATTTCTTGTCAAAGACATATATACATTTACTAGAAAATCTAATAATACCATAATTTTAGAGTTAAAGTCAGTCTCCTGCCCTTTCCCTCCCACTCTGTCACTCCTCAGAGGCCACTTTTTCCAGCTCTTTGTAATTTTTTCTCTGCTGTTTTCTTTTTTTGCCCTTTTCTGGAATTCCTGTCAGTTGAATAATGAATCGCCTTTCTTGGGCCCTTAACTTTCTTGTATATTTTCTCTCTCTTTTTTTTTCCTTCACTTTATGAGGGCATCTCCAACTTTAACTTCTACTCTTCTCATTGCGTTTTTATTTCTGTGATACGTTTCTGATATGCCTTTCTTTCAATGTTTATTTTATGGCCATACCCTTATTTTATACATCATAGTGCTATCTCTTTAAGTGATAGTTAATAATTTTTAAAGTTTTTTGTTGTTGTTCCTTGTTTTAGCTTCATTTCCTCTGAATCCCTTTTTCAATTTTTTTTAGTTTTGATCTTTCTCTTTCATATTTGCACCATGGTTGTTAACCCTGATTGTACATTCTACTTAAACTGGATAGATTTAAAAAATACTAATGCCTAAGCCTCATCAGATTGATTAAACCAAACTACTGATTTCAGTGTCTGGTAATCTTTGACTGATCATTCTTATTTTTAATTTTCAGGGTATTTTGTTTATTAATTTATTTTTGTCATTTTATTTTTATTTAGTCAATGAATCAGTGCTAAGAAACTAATTAGAACCTCTTTGAATATAGCAAGGAACACCAACTTATAGGTCTCAGGTAGGACTGGCTATTTTTTTAGGGTACCTCCAATAATTACTATTCATAGGTCTTCTCACTTAGCTTGGTCACTTTCCCAATTAAGTATCCTCTATCCTCTGTTCAGGGTGCCTTTGGGGTAGGGAAAGCCTTTCCGGCAATAAACTTAGAAGTTGATTTTCAGAGAGTTGAAGGAGTTATATTATTTTAGGCTAATGATTAAAATAACAAAGAGGATCTGGAGAATCTATTTGCACGGTATTCTTGCTTTTTCCAGTGAGGAGGCTTCTTAACTAAGAATTCTGGTCTGCTTCTACTGAAATAGAAATCTTTATATGGATACCAGGAGGTAGAATTTTTAGATGCTTGAGTAAAAAATAAAAACTATTTATCAATAACTCTTTCTGAAGAAGGGCATAAATGTTTATTTCTTTTTATACTTATCAAAAGGAAAATCTGAATTATTTTTACATTATTTGGTTTTGAAAAAAAAAATTAAAGGGAATAGAGTGGGTAGGCTTCTTAGAATATGTAATAACCAGTGTCTTAATGATAAACCCAAATGAACAGATTAAGAAATTATCAGACTTGAGTGTAGCAGGCATGAGTAGTCTTGAGGTGTAAAAACTGAGCAGAATTGCTGTTGATATTTATAATCTACAAAATGGCAAAAAGACTAGGGTCAGTGCCATACTAGGGTTATATATAAGGAGAAATAAAATCTATGATAGTTCTTACCATATAGGGTAAATGGCATTCTGAATTTGGAAGAGGATGAGAAAAGGAAAAGGATTTAAGGTTCATTGGAAGAGTTACTCACATTGGTTGATGTATTTTTTCAGGTGAGAATATTGAAGCTAGAATGAGGCACCAGAGAATTTCAGAACAGATAGAGGAATTAATGTGGGCATTGTTATTGGCAGCTTCAGAAGAAATATCCCTTTTCAGCATAAGGAAACATCCTTGTTAGGGAATGCTTAGTAAGTGTTCAATAATATTTCACTCTAGCAGAGTAGACTAGATTGAAATGTGTCCACATTTGATAAAATTATGAATGAAGAAATATAAGGTGACAGTACTGAACATGAATATAGTTTTCTGGCAGTGACCTAGCTGATTAAGAAACAGTATTTCAGGGTTGGGGCTGTAGCTCAGTGGCAGAGCGCTTGCCTAGCACGTGTGAGGCACTGGGTTCAAGCCTTAGCACCACATACAAATGAAATGAATAAAATAAAGGCACGCTGTCCGTATAAAGAGTATTTCTGTTAGAGGAGTCATTATTTCTTCCGTGTAGTTTGCCCAAGGATAGCCATGGTTTCACACCTCTTTGTGGTTCTTATGCTCAAGGATTTTTTAAATAAAATGAGTCTTATAATAAAATTTATATAGGTAAATTCGGGGATATGGTTTTGGAAAAATAATTAGAAGACCAGGACTTGAACTACTTATTAGTGTTCGGGTGTTATGCTAAGTTTAAATTTTTGCGTGTGAATAATTCTTTTTTACAAACTGTTGATAATTTAGGCAGCAAAATTGAGTGTTGGTTTCCAGTTTTCTTCTTCAACAAAATAGTAGCCAGATTTTGATGGAAATATATTTAAATGTTCTGAAGCTAGAAATAAAATGTATGTGAATATAATAAAAGGGTTTATCTTCCCTCTTGTCAAAACTGCTGATTTGGCCCTTTTGCACTATACTCCCATCTTTGTTTGGTTGTTAAAATCTGTTGCTCTTTCCCATCTAAAGGAAATGCATCTTTGACACTTCTCATGACCTGAGTCATGATGCTGAAATAGATCCAGAAAATATTCTCAACAGTCATGGGTAATAAGGTTTCCGCTGGGGGGGTGGGGGATGGGGTTGCGCAGGAAGGAAGAACTGGAAGAATTGGAGGTTGTGGGGAGAAGAGAATCCTTGCTGTGTTGGTTTATATCTTTTTAATTATTAGAAAAATTGTTTACATTTTACTGTTATACTTATTATTCAACAGAAAACACATTGATTTTAATATTTAATTCTTCCTCAAGTATATGTTTAATGTAATTGAAAAAGACAATTGCAAATGTTAAAATTATTTTTTAAGTTCTTCATGTCTTAAGAAAATGCTCCTCATATATTGTAATTAGTTCAGTATTTCATCTTATTATATGTTTGTTTTTATTCCTGAACCAACTCTCAATATGTCTATGTCTTACATGTTCTCCAGTTTAAGTAATAAGGACATATTTCTTGAATTAAGTAGACAAAATTTATATTTTTCTCCTTGAACAATGAAGTGCTTCTGTTTGCTTTGTTGATAAGCCACAGAATTAATTGTGTGATAAGAAAGGGAGAATTGAGTTATACTATGGTTAAGAAATAATTTTAATGATGACTTGTACTTTGGGACACTTATTTTTATCCCAAATTTGGTTTAAGGGTATTTGATTTGGGGTTTATAATTCTGGGGGTCTTTTACTAGGGTTAAAATTCTTCATTCTGAACACTGAGTTTTAGAACTATATTTGAGTTTGATTTAGAAAAGTGGGAAATTTGAAGATGCTTTGATATGATAGATTTATGAATAATTCAAATCTTAAGAAAAAAGCTCCAGCTCTTTTTCTCATTTTTTGTATGTATACGCAGAAGTTACTTCTCTAGTTTACATAGACTACTTTTATTGTCTGTAGTCTATTTACCATTTAGAGAAATTTTCCCTTTTGTCAAACTATAATCTGATATTTAGAGATAAAAATTGCAGAAACTTCTTCAATACTAATAATGCCAGCTCGCAGTATATTTCCCTCATCCCAGAATCTTGGAGTGCTCTAATGATGAGTTAAAGTAACGAACTTCCTGCTTTTATGGAGGAGGTTTTATTCATTCAGCGTATAAATTGGGTTAACTATGTGATTGAGATTAAGTTGTATGATATTTTTAAAGCACATTTTTTTTGTATTTCAGTAGCATTCTTGATAGCCATTTCTTTTATTTTCCCCTGTTTGTAACATTGTCCATAATTCCTGATCTCTTTTTCTAGACTTATTGTTTTCCACCTATGTTTTTTAGACTCCTTATTCCAGCTCACTTTACTTCCTTGTTTGAATAGTGTAAACTGTACTTGCTCTACTTGTAATTTTAGCACATTATTTCTTTATGACTTTTTTTTTTAGATTTTTAGTTGTAGATGGACACAATACTTTTATTTTGTTTATTTAGTTTTATGTGGTGCTGGGGAATGAATCCAGGGCCTCACACATGCTAGGCAAGTGCTCTACCACTGAGCTACAACCTCAGCCTCTTATTTATGACTTTTTTATGTATCGAATTTCTGAATCCATTGAGTATATTTTAGCTTTAAGGAAAGAAATATACTTAAATTTACATGTTATGGTAGCCAGCACATTAAGAGTAATAATGAACAGGTGAGAATTCAGACTAGAAGAGGAAAATCTCCTAGCAAATTATTCATTGAATTATCATACATAAATATACATGCAAGTATATAAATAGCTATTTTATTGTTAGTACAATATCAGTTCTTCAAAGTAGTTTTATTTCTATTGATATTTATTTATTAAGTACTAGTGCAAAGTGTCATGTATGCCCCTTTCTATGTAGTAGCAAGAAGTAATGACAGTATCATTAAGAACCTCAGTCAGCTGGGTACTGTGGTACATGCCTGTAATCTCAGCTACTGAGGAGGCTGAAGCAGGAGGATCACAAGTTTGAGGCCAGCCTCAACAACTTAGTGAGGTCCAACCAACATAGCAAGACCCTGTCTCAGAAAATAAAAATAAAAAAGGCTGAAGATGTAAATCAGTGGTAAAGCACCTCTAGGTTCAATCTCCAGTGCTCCCTAGCTCCCTCCTAAAAAAAGGACCTCCATTATTACCTTGAAAAATAATATGGAGTTTTGTTTTTAGTGTATTTTGTGCTTGATTTGTCTTCTTACCTTCCTAGTCTTTCCAGTAGTACCTATGGAAGTATCTATGGTGATGTGAGCTGTTTACTTGAAAAAAGCAACAAGTGTTTTTGCTTGAAATGCATAAACATTTGCAGTATTTTTTCTTTACTATCTATTGCCTTAAAAAAAAAAAAGTTGTAGCAAGAATAAACCAAGTAAGAATTGTCCTTGAACATTTTTTGTTTAATTACGTCTCAACTATGTGTCGTGTTAATAGTCTTTTAAAATATGTATATCTGTATACGTATGTGTGCGTGTGTGTGTGTGTGTGTGTATAAAATTTATTTTCTTTTAATTGTGTGTTCTATTCCCCTTGACTCCTGTGAACAAGCATTGCTTCCGCCCAGCTTGGTATGTGGGTCAGAAGGCACTGTTTCTCACCAGGGCGCTGCTGTTTCCTTTTCCTACTTGAGTAGATTACAGATTATACTGGAACATGCCTGAGAAAAGGTCAAAAAGGAGGGTGAAAGTCCTAGAACTGCAGCTGGGAAGCTTGTCATTCTCATCTAGGAAAGGGGAAGAGAGAGAGGCTCCCATCTCAATCCAAAGTAGCCCACATACAGAAAATTCCCATTTGAAAAGGATACTTCTTATATATTCTGAACGGATTTTATTTGATTTTCATTAAATAATTACTGAGTATAAGGTTGGAAGAGCTTGAATGTCAAATTAGATGGCAATTAAGAACTAAGCAATGTTTTTAAAATTTCAGATCCTAAATTTGCAGTGATTGTTTTGCAGAACAAGCTACCATTGGGCTCTTTTTGACAGCATTAAAATTCAAAGCTCTTCAACTCCAGAATTAACTTAAACTCCTTGGTAAATTTTAGATTTTTTTCCCTGTCAGTTCCACAACAGTATATTAAAAACAGACCAATAGTTTTGGCCTTCTGTGGAATGCTAAAATGCACACAAAAGACTCATAGAATTGATCACCCAGTTTTTCTTTTGGTAAGATAAGATGGTATGGAATAGAGCATCTATATGACGTTTCAGAGTAAGGAAATTGAAAAGGGGACAGAGGTAAAGGAAATAGTTGGAAATTGGGCTGTTGCTGTAGATCTGTCTTCTTTGGAGTGCCTGGGGTCTGCATTAACATTAATTGTTGTAGTGTACCTCATTAATCCGATTTCAAAATGCAAGAATTCAGAATAGCAAACCAGGGACACTGACTTGGGAATCTTATATTCTTATACAGTGAATCTTTTGGATGTGTGGAGACAATGAGATAAAAATTTGAATCAGTTGAAAGAAGTAAAGTATACTGAATTGTAAGAGGGTTTCTATTATAAATCTTCCAGAAAGTACCTGAAGTGAATAAGGCCTGCATCTGTGATCAGAATGGAAAAAGTCAAATGATCAGATGAGTTCAGATCTCCTTCTAACAGAACTGTCCTATGAGGCACCGTTTATGCTGTCTCCTTTCCTTTTGCTCTTTTGTAAATGAATCTGTAACATTTTTGCACTTATTTGTCCCCAAATCCCTAAAGACAACAAAAGCACAATGTTCCTTTGCTCTACAAATGCTTCATTTAGTTTACCTTTTTCCATTGTAGTGCTTAGTTTCTCATACATTCCATTCTTAAAGAATCTTCCTTTGACCCCCATTGGCGACAACCTATAGCTTGTGATTCTAGAAACTTATGACAAAAGGTCTCATTGACATACTCCACCTCCTCCTCCTCCTCTTTCTTTTTCTTTTCTTTTCAGTCCTGGAGATTGAACCTAGGGGCACTTACCCACAGAGCCACATTCATAGTCCTTTTTATTTTTAAAACAGGATCTTGCAAAAATTTGTCAAGGCTGGACTCAAACTTGCAGTCCTCCTGTCACAGCCTCTTGAGTTGCTGGTATTGCAGCTGTCCACCAATGTGCCTGGCTGATGTGATACTCTTTTAATGTGTTTTCTATGATTATTATCCTTTAATTGCTTACTAGTATTTTAGGTGATTTTATTCCCACTGGTTCATAATCTAATGGGATAACAAAAAAATTTAGGTTGAGAGGAGGCTTATTTATTATTCTTTCTTATTTTAACTCTTTTTATTTGCCCTGGAGATAAGATGCATTCATACTTACATGCACAACACACTGATATTAACTTTACTATTTAGCATAATGTGAAATGTTCAACATTTTCAGGGTCTTGCTTGCTTTAGAAAGTTCTTGCAGTTGGCAGTTTGCCACATTCACATGTTCTCACATCACTGCATTCAGAAGCTAAGAATACCAACCTGGCAGCTTCTGCACAGAGGATAAAGATAAAACAGAAGGGAGTCTAGCTTTCCAGCCACATTACCTGGGAGTTGCTGCTGATGTCTTTTCCACAAATGTCCAAGTTTGTCAAAGCCCAGTAAATCTTGGAAAGTTTATTTTCCTTGTAGCATCTGTGTTTTATAATGGGTCTTTTAATTTGTTTTTACTTTGTCTGCAGGGATTTCTTTTGTCCGGAGTTTTCAGACTCTGTCTTTTTTTTTTTTCCTGTGGAAGTGAGTCCGTTAATGATGACTGGTTTGGGAATATGCCGCTCTGCAAACCTGACCTGACAAGCTCTTTCACCAGTGCAGCAACAAAGGCCATTGTTATTTTCTGTTCACTTCTTTCCTCTGTGTTTTTATAGTATGAAACGTCTGGGAAAGCCTAAGTTGCGACAATGCATAAATAAGGTGCCACTTTGAAGTTAACCAAACTTTTAGTAAACGAATCAAACCATGTCGATCTCCCATATGCAGACTGTAGTACTGTGTGTCGATATGGAGACTGAGAGGACCCCTTGCACAAAGTACAGTGTACCTGCAGGCATTCTTAATCCAAAGGGCAGTGGAGAAAAGAGGTCTTATGAGGTTGTTATCTTAATTCCTTCTTTGAAAATGCAAATTTGTTCACCATACACACAGAAGTCAGTGGTTAAACTCCAAAGTGAACTGTTCTGGCTTAGTGCTTTGTATTATAATTTTAAAAAACAATTACAACAGTAATCATACTACTGAAAACAGAACAAACAAAATATCATGGCTTTAAACATCAGGGGATGTTTGTTAAATTCTGATTTTAAAATGATTTTCTATTCTCAAGTAGAACTCCTGCTTCAGTTTACTGGGAAACCATTTTATTGGAACTTGGGATTTTTCCCTGGAGAAGCCCATCTATCATAGATACTGGTAACCCTCTAAAGGATCAAAGCTCTAGTGGATTTGGATAAAGACCCAAAAGCCTGAAGGCTTATGCAAGTTTATCTATATAGACTAAGCCCAAAAAACTGGGATGAGAGTCTTAGAAGAGCTTATTTTCTCATGAGATTTTTGGGACTTCCTCTGTCTGGTTGTGCCAGAAATACTGTGAGAATATCCATTCTCATGGCATTTGTCACTTACAGGTCTTGTCCCAGCTGGAATTTGAAAGTATAATGGTGTGTGAAATATTTTTTGTATCTTAAGGCTTCATGAAACCCACTAGTAAGACCAAAATTAAACAACCTCTGCTCTTCCCATTGTGCTCATATGGTAATAGCAAATAAAAGTATGGGAAGGAGTGTTAGTAAAGATGACACTTTTATGTAGTGGCTCTCTTCATGGTTGTCAGAAAAAATTCACTTTATTATTACTATCATATATATTCTTGAGAGGTCGCACAAAGAAAAAGAGCAGGGCAAGTTTTAATCCAAATCCAAGGCAGACATTATGGGTTTCTTTTTCCCGAACCTCATTATATTAAGAAGTTTGAGGTTTAATGAAACTTCCTGACATGGAAATGTTAGACTTGATTTAACCACAGAGAAGTTTCTAAATGTCTGGGATGCTTTTTGTTGTTGTTGCTGCTGCTGTTTCCAGTTCTGGGATTAAACCCGGGGCCTGGTGCATGCTGGGCAAGTAATGTACAATTGAGCTGCATTTGCAGCCCTAAAATATCTCTTCTTGAATTTTCTGAGTTGAGGCTCCTTGGCCTCTTCAACATGAGACTAGGCGGGGTCATGAAAGCCATGGTTTCCAGTCATTTGACTATCTTATGAAGTACTTTGTGTCCCCTCCAGAATTATTTTTTTCTATAGATCATAGTGCTGTATTTTCCTCTACCTCCTGGGTATGGGAAAAACATATTTCTTTCATTCATTTAATGATCATTTATTGAATGGATGGTCATTAAATGTCAGCTATTGAGATTTCCAGGCTAAGTTGGCTCTCTCATTTTACTAACTCCTGATGTTATTTGTTATTCATCTCTCTTTATTCTTTATTTTCTTTTAGAAGAGCAAAATAAGATATAGGTTCATTTCTCTGTGCTCATATTTTATATATTTTATCTCCCTTTTTAAGTTTTCCTCCAAAAACACTGGAAAAATGATTCCTTTCTCTTCATTCCTCAAACATTTTCCAGATATCTTTATTAGTATGTTTTTCTCTAATTTTTCATTTTTTTCTAATGCTTTTCTGTACCACTATGTTATGAACACTTTCAGATTCCCTCAGATTTATTCATTTAGGACCTAATAAGCCTCTAAAACTGTGTAGTAGAAAAGTGTATGTTTTTTTTTTTATTGGTTGTTCACAACATTACAAAGCTCATGACATATCATATTTCATACATTAGATTGAAGTGGGTTATGAACTCCCAATTTTACCCCAAATGCAGATTGCAGAATCACGTCGGTTACACATCCACAATTTTACATAATGCCCAATTAGTAATTGGGCATTAAAAGTGAATGTTGAATGAAACCTTTACTCTGTATTGTCTCATCTTGTTCCTATCTTATCTCAAGTCTCAATCTTTAAATCTTTGTTCTACATTGATTACCTTTATCATTTCCTATTCAAGGTCCCTTTCCTTATCTATCACATTTGACTTTTCTTTCTATTGAAACTATCCTATTGGAGGCTATCAAAGTTAGTAGCTTTTCCCCTTGGTTTGCCATATTAAACCTACTCTTTATTGACCATTTCATTAACATACTTATTTCTTTTTTAACAAAATGCAAACTTATTTTTATTGCTATATTTTTATTTTAATTTGTTCTTTTTTGTTGTACATGATAGTAGAATCTATTTTGATATAATTATACAAGCATGGAATATATCTTATTCTAATTAGGATCCCATCCTTGTGGATGTACACCACGTTGAAATTCACTGTGGTGTATTCATATACATTCATAGGAAAGTTATGCCAGAACATTCCACTGTTACTCCTATTTCTATCTGCCTCCCTTCCCTTCATTCAGTCAAATCCACTGAACTTCTGAACCCTCCCCTCTTGTTGTGGGTTAGCTTCCACATATCAGAGTGCCTGTGTGTGATGAAAACATTCCATCTCCTTTCTTCCAATAAGAATATGAAGTAATACACCAGAACTTATTAAACTATAAACCAGTTCTATTAAACTATAATTATAACTATAGTTTAGCACTCATTGACCATACTTTCCCCATTCCTCCCACCCCAGCTCAACCTCTGGTAACTACCATTCTACTCTGAATTTCTGTGTGATCAACTTTTTAAAATCCCGAGTATGACAGATCTTTCAGTTCTTGTATTTCTGTGCCTGGCTTATTTCACAATTACATAATGACCTGCACTTCCATCCATGTTCTCATAAATGGAAAGATATTATTTTTATGACTGGATAGTATTCCATTATACATATTTACCACACTTTCTTTATCTGCTCATTAACCAATGGACACTTAGGTTACTTCCATTTCTGGCCATTGTGAATAATACTGCAATACACACGAATGTCTCTTTGACATGCTGATTTCACTGCAATACACACGAATACTGCAATACTCACGAATGTCTCTTTGACATGCTGATTTCATTTCCTTTAGATATTTGCCCAGTAGTGGGATTGCTGGATCATATGTAGTAGTATTAATTTTTTGAGGACCTTTCAAACTGTTTCCACAATGAATGTACTAATACATTTTCCCACCAACAGTGTGCAAGCATTCCTTTTCTCCATATCCTCGCCAGCAGTGTAATGCTTTTTGCTGTTTTTTTTTTTCCTTCTCAAGATACTTTTGGCTATTTGTTGTTGTTGTTCCCTACAAATACTAGGATTTATCTTCTGTTTCTGTGCCACTCATATTTTAGTAGGTATTTGCATTGAATGTATAGATCAATGCAAATACCTACTAAAGTAGTATGGATGTTATAACAATATTCCAACCTCTGAGCATAGGATGTCTTTCCTGTGTGTGTGTGTGTGTGTGTATTCTCTTTGATTTCTTTTACAAATGTAATATTATTTTTATTATAGAGAAATTTTGCCTCTTCAGTTAAAATTTTCCTGGGGGGCTGGGGAGGTGGCTCAAGCGGTAGCGCGCTCGCCTAGCATGCTCGGGGCGCTGGGTTTGATCTTCAGCACCACAAAATAAAATAAAGATGTTGTGTCCACCCGAAAACTGAAAAAATAAATATTAAAAATTCTCTCTCTCTCTCTCTCTTAAAAAAAAAAATTCCTGGGTACTTTATTTTGTATCTTCTTGTAGCTATCATAAATAGGATTGATTTCCTGATTTCTAGTTTAGATAGTTCACTATTAAAATACTGTTTTTTTGTAAATTTATTTGTTCATTAAAGCTATGTTTATAAATTACCTGCCAAATCCCATAGTATATAAGACAGACACTATTTCTATAAACATAAGCATGAACATAACTCTATACACTTACTTTATGCTCTCAGATGTATTGGATTACAGACAGACTACCTCATGAATACAGATGACAAGAGCAGAAGGCTACAAACAGTTGGGTGTTGCTAGAGAATATAGTACAAGGCTGAGAAGAATAGATATCAAGTACCTTGTATGCTTTCTGAGGTTGTTTTGTGCCCTAGAGACAGTGAATTCTTTTTAATTATGGCTACCTAAACCATGACATTTGGAATTTTTCAGTGAATAAGTTCATTTTTCTATACCACTGAACTTCTTATTTATTTATTTATTTGGTTTTTTTTTAATTGATTGTTCAAAACATTACAAAGCTCATGATATATCATCTTTCATACATTTGACTCAATTGGATTATGAACTCCCATTTTTACCCCAAATACAAATTGCAGAATCACATCGGTTACACACTCACATTTTTACATAATGGCATATTAGTGACTGTTGTATTCTGCTACCTTTCCTATCCCCTACTATCCCCCCTCCCCTCCCCTCCCATCTTCCCTCTCTACCTCATCTGCTGCTGTTCAATTCTCTCCCTTGTTTCCCCCCCACCCTTTCCCCTCATAACGTGTTCTATGTAATTTTGTGTAACATTGAGGGTCTCCTACCATTTCCATATGCTTTCCCTTCTCTCTCCCTTTCTCTCCCCCCACTCATCTTTGTTTAATGTTAATCTTTTCCTCATGCTCTTCCTCCCTGTTCTGTTCTTAGTTGCTCTCTTTATATCAAAGAAGACATTTGGCATTTGTTTTTTAAGGATTGGCTAGCTTCGCTTAGCATAATCTGCTCTAATGCCATCCATTTCCCTGCAAATTCTATGATTTTTTCATTTTTTAGTGCTGCGTAGTACTCCGTTGTGTATAGATGCCACATTTCTTTTATCCATTCATCTATTGAAGGGCATCTAGGTTGGTTCCACAGTCTAGCTATTGTGAATTGTGCCGCTATGATCATTGATGTGGCAGTATCCCTATAGTACGTACGCTCTTTTAAGATCCTCAGGGAATAGTCCGAGGAGGGTGATAGATGGATCAAATGGTGGATCCATTCCCAGCTTTCCTAGGTATCTCCATACTGCTTTCCAAATTGGCCTTACCAATTTGCAGTCCCACCAGCAGTGTACCAGTGTACCCTTTTCCCCACATCCTCGCCAACACTTATTGTTGTTTGACTTCATAATGGCTGCCAATCTTACTGGAGTGAGATGGTATCTTAGGGTGGTTTTGATTTGCATTTCTCTGACTGCTAGAGATGGTGAGCATTTTTTCATGTACTTGTTGAGTGATTGTATATCCTCCTCTGAGAAGTGTCTGTTCAGGTCCTTGGCCCATTTGTTGCTTGGGTTATTTGTTATCTTATTGTTTAATTTTTTGAGTTCTTTGTATATTCTGAATATTAGGGCTCCATCTGAAGTGTGAGGGGTAAAAATTTGTTCACAGGATGTAGGCTCTCTATTTACCTCTTTTATTGTTTCTCTTGCTGAGAAAAAAACTTTTTAGTTTAAGTAAGTCCCATTTATTTATTCTTGTTATTAACTCTTGGGCTGTGGGCATCCTATTAAGGAATTTGGAGCCTGACCCCACAGTATGTAGATCGTAGCCAACTTTTTCTTCTATCAGACGCCGTGTCTCTGATTTGATATCTAGCTCCTTGATCCATTTTGAGTTAACTTTTGTGCATGGCGAGAGAAAGGGATTCAGTTTCATTTTGTTGCATATGGATTTTCAATTTTCCCAGCACCATTTGTTGAAGATGCTATTCTTCCTCCATTGCATGCTTTTAGCCCCTTTATCAAATATAAGAAAGTTGTAATTTTGTGGATTGGTTTCTGTGTCCTCTATTCTGTACCATTGGTCCACCTGCCTGTTTTGGTACCAGTACCACGCTGTTTTTGTTACTATTGCTTTCTAATACAGTTTGAAATCTGGTATCGCCATACCTCCTGATTCACACTTCGTGCTTAGAATTGCTTTTGCTATTCTGGGTCTTTTGTTTTTCCATATGAATTTCATGATTGCTTTATCTATTTCTACAAGAAATGCCGTTGGGATTTTAATTGGCATCGCATTAAACCTGTAGAGAACTTTGGGTAATATCGCCATTTTGATGATGTTAGTTCTGCCTATCCATGAACAGGGTACATTTTTCCATCTTCTAAGATTTTCTTCTCTCTCTCTCTTTAGGGTTCTGTAGTTTTCATTGTATAAATCTTTCATCTCTTTTGTTAGGTTGATTCCCAAGTATTTTATTTTCTTTGAGGATATTGTGAATGGAGTGGTTTTCCTCATTTCCATTTCAGAAGTTTTGTTGCTGATATATAGGAATGCCTTTGATTTATGCGTGTTGATTTTGTATCCTGCCACTTTGCTGAATTCATTTATTAACTCTAGCAGTTTCTTTGTAGACCCTTTTGGGTCTGTTAAATATATTATCATGTCATCCGCAAATAGCGATAATTTAAGTTCTTCTTTTCCTATTTTTATGCCTTTAATTTCTTTTGTCTGTCTAATTGCTCTGGCTAGTATTTCAAGAACTAAATTGAATAGAAGTGGTGATAAAGGGCATCCCTGTCTTGTTCCAGATTTTAGAGGGAATAACTTTAGTTTTTCTTCATTTAGGATGATGCTAGCCTGAGGTTTAGCATATATAGCTTTTACAATGTTGAGGTAAGTTCCTGTTATCCCTAGTTTTTCTCGTGTTTTGAACATAAAGGGATGCTGTACTTTGTCAAATGCTTTTTCTGCATCTATCGAGATGATCATATGGTACTTGTCTTTAAGTCTGTTGATGTGGTGAATAGTACTTATTGATTTCCGTATATTGAACCAGCCTTGCATCCCAGGGATGAATCTTACTTGATCATGGTGCACAATTTTTTTGATATGCTTTTGTATTCGATTCGCCAGGATTTATTGAGAATTTTTGCATCCAAGTTCATTAGAGATATTGGTCTGTAGTTTTCTTTCTTTGAAGTGTCTTTGTCTGGTTTCGGGATCAGGGTGATGTTGGCCTCATAGAATGAATTTGGAAGAGCTCCTTCTTTTTCTATTTCTTGAAATAGCTTTCAAGCTTTCAAGTATTGGTATTAATTCTTCTTTGAAGGTTTTGTAAAACTCCGCTGTATACCCATCTGGTCCACGGCTTTTTTTGGTTGGTAGTCTTTTGATGGCTTCTTCAATTTCTTCCTTTGTTATTGGTCTGTTTAAATTGTGTGTGTCTTCCTGACTCAATCTGGGCAGATCGTATGACTTAAGAAATTTATTGATATCTTCACTATCTTCTATTTTATTGGAATATAGGGTTTCAAAATACTTTCTAATTACCTCTGTATTTCTGTAGTGTCTGTTGTGATATTGCCTTTT
The DNA here is from genome assembly GCF_045843805.1 of Urocitellus parryii. Classification (NCBI taxonomy): domain Eukaryota; kingdom Metazoa; phylum Chordata; class Mammalia; order Rodentia; family Sciuridae; genus Urocitellus; species Urocitellus parryii. Next base: position 149,373,414 of record NC_135537.1, read on the forward strand.
TCATCCCATATGTTAGTAATTTGAGTTCTCTCTCTTCTTCTCTTCGTTAGCATGGCTAAGGGCCTGTCGATCTTATTTATTTTTTCAAAGAACCAACTTTTAGTTTTTTCAATTTTTTCAATGTTTTTTTTTTGTTTCAATTTCATTGATTTCTGCTCTAATTTTAATTATTTCTTGTCTTCTACAACATTTGCTGTTGCTTTGCTCTTCCTTTTCTAGGTTTTTGAGGTGTAGTATGAGTTCATTTATTTGTTGGTTTTTTCTTTTTTTGAGGAAAGAACTCCAAGAAATGAATTTCCCTCTTAAAACTGCTTTCATTGTGTCCCATAGATTGTGCTATGTTGTGTCTGTATTGTCATTTGTCTCTAAGAATTTTTTTTATCTCCTCCTTTATGTCTTCTGTAACCCATTGATCATTCAGTAACATATTGTTCATTTTCCATGTGATGTAGGATTTTTCCTTCCTTCTTTCATCATCGATTTCCAGTTTCATTCCATTATGATCAGATATGGTGCATGGTATTATCTCCACGCCTTTATATTTACTAAGAGTTGCCCTGTGGCATAATATATGGTCTATCTTTGAGTAAGATCCATGTGCTGCTGAGAAGAACGTGTATTCACTTGATGATGGTTGATATATTCTATATATGTCGGTTAAGTCTAGGTTATTGATTGTGATATTGAGTTCTATAGTTTCTTTATTCAGCTTTTGTCTAGAGGATCTGTCTAAAGGTGAGAGCAGTGTGTTGAAGTCACCCATAATTATTGTGTTGTAGTCTATTTGACTCTTGGAACTTGAGGAGAGTTTGTTTTATGAACGTTGCAGCTCCATTGTTTGGTGCATACAAATTGATAATTGTTATGTCTTGTTGGTGGATGGTTCCTTTTAACAGTATATGGTGTCCTTCTTTATCCCTTTTGATTAACTTAGGTTTGAAGTTGATTTTATTCGATATGAGTATGGCCACTCCTGCTTGCTTCCGAGGGCCATGTGAGTGGTATGATTTTTCCCAATCTTTTACCTTCAGCCTGTGTATGTCTTTTCCTATCATATGAGTCTCCTGAAGGCAGCATATTGTTGGATTTGTTTTTTTGATCCAGGTTACTAGCCTATGTCTCTTGATTGGTGAGTTTAGGCCATTAACATTTAAGGTTACAATTGAAATATGATTTGTACTTCCAGTCATGTTTATTTATTTATTTATTTTAGTTTGGCTAGTTTTTACTTTTTGGTTATTTTCCTCCCCCTTTACTGAGATACCTCCTGCTGTTAGTTTTGGGCACTATCTTTCAATTCCTCTTCTTGTAGTATTTTGCTCAAAATGCTTTGCAGTGCTGGTTTTCTGGCTGCGAATTCTTTAGCTTTTGTTTATAATGAAAGATTTTAATTTCATTGTCAAATCTGAAGCTTAATTTTGCTGGATACAGTATTCTTGGTTGGAATCCATTATTTTTCAGCGTTTGAAATACATTGTTCCAGGATCTTCTCGCTTTCAAAGTCTGTGATGAAAAATCAGTCGTTAACCTAATTGGTTTACCCCTAAATGTAATCTGCCTCCTTTCTCTCGTAGCTTTTAATATTCTCTCCTTGTTCTGTATGTTGGCTGTCTTCATAATTATATGTCTTGGAGTTGGTCTATTACGGTTTTGAATGTTAGGGGTCCTGTAGGCTTCCACAATTTGGCAATCCATTCCATCTTTCATCTCTGGGAAGTTTTCTAGAATTATTTCATTTAATAGGTTGTCCATTCCTTTGGTTTGATTCTCTATGCCTTCTTCTATCCCGATGACTCTCAAAGTTGTTTTTTTATGACATCCCATATCTCTTGAATAGATTGCTCGTGGGATTTAAGCTCTTTTCTGTGTTGACTATATTCTTTTCAAGTTGATAAACTTTGTCTTCATTATCTGATGTTTTGACTTCTACTTGATCTAGTCTATTTGTAATATTCTCGTTTGAGTTTTTAATTTGGTTTATAGTTTCCTGCATTTCTAGGATTACTATTTGATTTTTTTTAAGATCTCTATCTCTTGGTAAATCTCGTTCTTTGCCATTTGAATTTGTTTGTTTAATTCAGTTTCAAAATATACTTTTATTGCTTGGACTTGCTGTCTCATGTCTTCTCTAATATTCCTTTCCATCTGAGTTAGGTATGCCTTGAGTTCTTTCCCTATCCATGTTTCTGATGCTTCTAGGTCTTCCTGTAGATTTAAGTTGTCCTGCATTGTTTGTATTCCTTTTTTCCCTTGTTTTTTCATGATGTTCACGCTATTTTCCAGCTCTACTTGATTGCTGTGTTTCTGCTCTCTTCTATAAATTTGTTTTGGTTTTTTTATATCTCTGTTGTCTCTCCTTTGTGTTGGTAGACTATGCCTGCTAAAGTGGATTCCGCTGGGAAGGAATTCCGACGGCCGAGCTCCAGTGATGTCACCTCTCTGCTATGGCGGGCCCCAGGCTCCTTGCCGGGGTGTCCAAATGGGGGGGGTGGGACTGGACTGTCTCTGGTTGGTTTCAGCTCCCGGACGCCGGCGGCCGGGCAGTCTCCAGCCGCCCAGTTGCGCTGGCAGCGGGTGGGCGATCAGTCACTGGCGGGCGTGCGGTTTCCAGCTGCTCAGTGTCAGGGGCAATGTATTTATTTGTTTTTATTGCTGTTCTAGAGGTTGAACTCAGAGTCTCACACATGCTAAACAAGGGCTCTACCTCTGGGCTACAGCCCCAGCCCTACTGATCTTATCTATAAAGGTCATTGATCTCCCTGAACATGATGGAGTGGCACATGCCTGTAATTCCAGATACTCAGAGGCTAAGGCATGAGGACCACAAGTTTGAGGCTAGCCTCAACAACTTATCAAGGCCCTAAGCACTTAGTGACCCCGTTTCAAAATTTTAAAAAAGAGGCTAGGAATGTGGCTCAGTGGTTAAGAGCCTCTGGGTTCAATCCCCAGTACAACCCTCCCCCCCACACGCTGCAGAAAAAGTTGTGACCTCAATTATCCATACTCTTCCCTTGCTGAAAAAACTTAGCTTTTACTCTTCTGTCTCAGTTGAAAGGTTCTCCTAAAGCTGAAATAATTTTATCTTTCTATTGCTTTTTACTGTGTATTTGCAACTCTCATTAGCAATGCCTCATGTCCACTCACATGGTGCCATCCCTTTTTACTGCTTTCCCTCCTTTTATCCTTCATGTATTCCTTATGTCCTACTCTTAACTAGGTCATGTATCATATGTTCCATGAACCTGTTTCCAAATAATTGTTCTTATATGTAGTTATCTTTAGTCCTAAACAATTAGCCCTTAATCATTCCTGTTTCATACATGTTAAACTGTCAGCTTCATGATAAAGAGAAGGCAGCATGTTATTGTAGGCTGAGGCACTCAACTAATATTTGTTTACTAGCTAAGCAATGTGTTTGGTATGCACAGTTCTTGAATTTTAATTAGTTTATGATATGTTTAATGTTGGAGTATCATGTCAGTTCCCAATTAATATTAGCATAATCACTTAATGAGGAAGTCGTACAACTATTTTTATCTGCATTGTCCTTGAGAGTGTGATAATAAGTTACTTTCTAAATATAGTTTTTTTTCTTATTCCTCCACAAATACAAAATATTTTAATGGACTACCCCATTTATCTTTTCTACAATGATCAGTGTTGTATGAGTGTAATGTTGTTGTCTAATTCACTAAAAAGCCTAAAACATCTTGTGCACCTTGTAAATGCCATTTTGTCCCCATAATACATAAAAATAACTTTTATTACCTTTAATGTGTAATCTTAATTTGAAATTGGTGTAGATTTCTTATCATTCTCTTTTTTTGCAAAAGAGACATTTCTTCAAGTTTAAATTTTTTTTTTGTGTGTGTGTGTGTGTGTGTGTACACACATACATACATATATTTGCCCAAGGAAGAAGTAGCTTTTGGTTAAGTCATAATCCTAATTCTAAAGGCACTCTCATCTTGTAATGAGTTGTAAGAATTTGACTCTTACCTTTTCAGAGTTTCTGAAGATACCATCAGATACTGTTTGGTAGTTCTGTCTCTATCTGAATTATGATATTTTGAAAGTGAATGTCTTTTATAAACAGTGTATCATTATAAATGCTGCCAATAAATTTTTTTGCCTTAATTCAAATTAGTAAGAATTTTCTGTGCTTACTCTGCATATTTAAAAAAAATATTGTATTTACTGCTAACAATATAATTGAGGTTAATTTTTATCAAAAGTCAAGAAGAGCTATTTGAAATTAAATTAGGTCAGTAAGGTGGTTTTTGTCTGAAAGTATTATTGTTTTAAAAATACTGGACTCATAACAAACTACAGGATTCATGGAAAACCTGGTATTGTTGAAAAAATAGACACATAGATCAATGGAATCCAAACATAGGCTCAAACGTATATGGTCAAGTGATTTTTGAAAAAGGTGGAAAGGCTATCAGTGGAGAAATAATTGTTTTAACGATGGTGTAGAACAATAGGACATGTATATTCAAAAAGATGAATAATGAAACTCAGCTCTCACCATATATACAAAAATTAAATATAAATAAATGGTCATCTGTTCTTGCCCTCTCTATTAAAATTATATTAGTAGTTCCAGGAATTAGGCAACAAAAGTCATCCATACTAAAAAAGTAGAAGTAAAATTATTTTCTTCAAAGATGCCCTTATCTTTTTTTGTTTGTTTTTGGTGCTGGGAATTGAACCCAGGGCCTTGTACATGCTAGGCAAGTGCTCTATCACTGAGCTATGACTCCATAATCTTTTATGTAGAAAAAATCTTATAGAATCCTCAAGAAAATGTAGAGTAAAGCAGTAGAATATAAGATCAGGGTACAAAAGTCACCTGTACTTCTTTACCCTTGCAGTAAACAATATGAAATGTGGGCTGGGGATATAGCTCAGTTGGTAGAGTGCTTGCCACACGTGCACAATGCTCTGGGTTCAATCCCCAGAACCACAACAAACAAATAACAACAGCAGCAACAACAAAAAAAGTATGAAATGTGAAATTAAGAAAATAATTCCATTTATAAATTTCATTGAGAAATCTAAAACAGAGTAGTAAATTAAAGAGATATAAGCTGGGTGAAGTGGTTAGTGCTTATCATCTGAGCTACTTGATAGCTACTTGAGGAGCATTGCTTGAGTCAAGAGTTTAGAGCTACCCTGGGCAACAGAGACTTTGTCTCTTAAAAAAAAAGAGGAAGAGGAAGAAGAAGAAGAAGAAGAAATAATAATATAATATGATAATAATATGAGATTCATGACCTGAAAAGTACAGAATAATTTTGAAGGAAATTGTAGAATACATGAGCAAATGGGAAGGTGTCCCAAGTTCTTGGGTTACAAGACTTAATATTTTTAAGATTGCAATAGTCACTTCTTGGTGTGCTAAGGTGATCCATTCCAGAACTAAAGTGGTTACCAAACTCCTTGGTGCCCCAGTCCTATATATAAAATAGTATAATGTTGTATATAATCTTTGTATAGCTTCCAAAATACTGTAAATCATCCTTAGGTTACTAAGAAGACCTAATACAAAGTCAGTGTTATGTAAATAGTTATTATTTAGGTAATTATTATTATTTAGGTAATAAGGATGAGAAAAAAATGGCTCTAGATGTTTGGTATTGATGTAACCATTGTAGACTTAACTTCATAGTGCAGGAACAAGATCTGTGCCTAACAGTACTCAAATAATACTGAAGAGAAACTGAGGATCTCTAAAATTGTGGGTAGCTACAGCAGAATATACCCACACATAACTTCATTTACATGGATTCAGAGTAACCCTCAGTGCATGGCAAATTCAAATTATGCTTTGGGAACTTCTTAGAATTTTTTCCCCAAATATTTTGAACAGTGGTTGAATCCATGGATGTGGAACCTGTGGAAAAGAGAACTGACCATACTCCTGAAATTGATCTACATATTAAATAGAAAACTCAAGTGGCCCCCATATTTTTTTCAGAAATTAATCAAGTATAGGAGAAAGCAGCAGATTTTGTTGGATTCAGTGATCCATTGAAGATGGGCCACAAGCCAGAAGTGGTGGTGCATTCCTATAATTCTAGCAACTTGGCAGGCTGAAGCAGGAGAATCACTAGTTTGAGGCTAGCCTCAATAACTTAGGAAGACCCTTCATTAAAATAAAAAATTAAAAAATGCCGGAAACATAGCTCAGTGGTAGAGGGCCCCTAAGTTAAATCTCCTGCACCTCCCCATCCCCCCAAAAAGATGGGTGTCAAACTACTATGTCTTTCTTTATAAAGTAATTCAACCCCATACCCTATTACCAAAACCCCTGTAATTAAGTCTCATTTCTCACTAGAGTACTTTGAATTCTTCCCATCTGTATAACTTTTTAAAAAGCATTTTTATTTCTATTTATGTGGTGCTGAGGATCAAACCCAGTGCCTTACACATGTGAGAAGAGCACTCCACCACTGAACCACATCCCCAGCCTCCATCTATATAACTTTAAATCTCCTGGTATCAATTCTACGTTTGATGCCTTTCTGAAATGATTGATGGAGTCAATGAAAACCCTGTCAGAGGTAGGGAAGCTTCCATTGGTGATGCTTTTCTGTTTTTCTCTTTGTAGGAAAACTGAACAGCCAAGACTCTTACAATAACTTTACCAACAATAATCCTGGAAACCCCCGGCTCTCTCCTCTCCCCAGCTTGATGGTAGTGATGCCTCTTGCTCAAATCAAGCAGCCAATGACATTGGGGACCATCACCAAACGAACAGGGTAAGGCCTCAGGCTCAATGTTTTTTCACAGCTGTTTAATAGGGTTGAATGAATAAAAATAAAACATACTTTTTCTTTGTGTGGTTTTGATTATGTTCTTCATTTCCAGCCCATATGAGCCTTAATGGTAGCAGATTAAGTACAAAGTATAGAATGTGCGCAAACATACTTGCACACATCCGTGTACACACACATCCACAGAAAAAGCAAGGCAGTGACAAGTTGTGAAAACTAGTATTGGCTAATAAAAAACAGGCCCACCACTCAGTCCTGTACTCACTGCCTCATGGCATTGCCTGATAGCACAGTTGGATTTTCATGACTTTTACAGACATGATTGGCATGTAAAATGACTCCAAATTTTGACAGACATAAATAATGAGAGACAATCATGTTTCTAATGCATTTTGAATACCATCTCTACTGAGGTTTAATTTACATATAATAAGCCTTCGTTTGTGTCAGGACAATGTGATGTTACAGGTAGTTTTCTAAAATTTGGACTTTTTTCCAAAACTGATTCTTGAACATCCTTAAAGACTTTTGATGACTCGCTCGATTTCTTTGTGCTTATTTTAACTATTTAAAAAAACTTTGTCCCTGTTAGGAATATATAATTATTGCTTCTTTGCACTTCTGGAAATAAACTGTGAAGTCTATGATATCATTAGATATTATGTGATAACAGAAATTCATTTTGTTGTTTAAAAATATATTTGCTATAGTCAAATTATTTGTTTTTCTCAATGAGCAATCCTAAAGTTTAACCTGATTTGAAATGGAATAAATTCTATATTAAAATGGCCAGGAGAAACCCTGTCTGGATCTCAAATGGTCCTTTGGGTCTTCCCAATGAAAATAACAGATTAAATTATTTGTGTGACAGGTTAATATCTTTTAATATTATTATGCTAGTGTTGTTGTTTATAAAAGTCACTTTCATGACAAGACGTACTCAAGGCTCTCAGGAATGGGTCCTTGGAACTTCCAATATCACCATATTAGAAATTGACCCTCAACCTGGGTGTAGTGATGTCTACATATTAAGTGATCCTATTGCTATATGGAGAAATAAAATTAAATTTGTGACTAAGGGAAACAATAGGAAAAAGATAGAAAATGTATATCCCAAATCACATTTTATGGTACAGATCATTTGGCCTGTCTTTTAATTCAACTCTTTTTGTTCAATAGAAGTGTGATTTAAAATAGAATTTTGATTTTTCTTCTATTAATTTCTTGATTTTAAAATAAGTTAATAATAGTGGCATAAAGAGTGAATGGGTTATGTCCTTACACTTGCAATTAGTTTGTTTTTTTTCATTTTATGACATTGTGTTCCCTGGATATAGAACTAAACAAAAACAGGACTAAATTTTTAAACAGAACTTTAAAGTTGTTTTTCATTTGCTGAAGTTAGTTTATAACTGTATCTTCTAGATTTACCTCAGCATTGTACAGTTCTTCAAATTTCTTTCAAATTTTGTCTGTCTTTCCTGAATCCAAGTGAAAGCATCCTCAAACTTGTTCCTTGTAAATTAATTTTACATCCATAGTGAGGCGAACATAAGAACCTGGTTCAGTAGTTCCAGGGAGACATGAAAACATATTCTGGTGTTTTGTTTCTCATGTGTGTGTTTGTTGTTGTTTCTAACATAAGAACTAATGCTGCCTTATCATGCAAAGAATAAGCTGTCTTTAATAAGGCTTTCTAAAATTACTCTGAGACTATGACTAAAGTTTTATTGATAAAATGATATGATGTTAAAATTTAAAAATATTTGTGGGCAGGGTTGGGAAGTAAGTCTACTCCTGCTTATATTTGAAATTTTCTAGAATACAAAGATAAAGTCTGTCACTCTTTTACTCTTTGTCTTTCTACCCTCTTTCTCTTTTCACTAAGATGGAGAGAATCTTTATCATCTGGTGTCCTGCTGTTCGGCCATAATTCATCAGCATAGATAAATTCTTTGTTTCCTTTTCTTTGTTAAAAACCTGCTCAGAATTCTCATATTTTTGGAGCATACCTAATGTGTTCCCTCATATCATGTATAAATTAATAATTATTAATGAAGCATTATTAATTTATTTTCTGGGCTTTGAAATTAACATAAAGTATACAATACTTGTAACATATTGTTGATTAGGCTTTGTATCTCTATTTTCAAGTCATTTGATTTCTGTTAAGTTTTAAGTTGTTTACAAAGAATAATTCATACCTGTCCCAAATGAGGACTTGACTTTAATTTTTCAGACTTAGTACATACTTACAGAAACATTGTAAGACTAGTAAAAAGATTTCTGTATATCCAAATTTCCCAGATCTTAAAGTTTTAAGGTCTTTTAGTATTCACATTCTCTCGCTCTGCATAGATACGGACACACTATACTTTCCCTACTTATTTCAAGATGAGTTGCAGACTCAACACCCCCTTATTCCTACATCCTCCATGCACAGTATCTGAAGGCAAGGATAATCTTTCACATAACCATGTTATAATTACCAAAATAAGAGATTTTACAATGAATTTTGTTAGTTGGGTTTTAAAAAATTCCATATTCTCTTATCATGAATTCTCTAATTATGACAAACTTTAGAGTACCACAAATTACTCAACCTACTATTCTTTTTTTCCTCTTCCTTTAGTACAGAGTACAGTGACTAATAAGTGTGCTGATGACAGTGATTGTAATTTGTATTTGACCAATGCTGGATCGAAGGACTTTAATACACTTATGAAAGTGTTTGCTGATTATAATCAGAAATTGCTATTGTGACTTTATCATTATTTTATTATAGGTTACCTAAACCTTGGCTCATAGTTTTCAGATATAATTTTTGGTTTCATCATCTTAAAATTCAATGTTTTTCTCATTAAAATACACATATTTTGCCTTATCAAAATTAAGATTTGATTTGTGTGAAAAAATATATTCTGTTTCCAATTTTTCCATATGCTGAGTTTTGAAGCAAATCCTAGATGATATTTTATCCCTTTTGATTTCATCCAATTAGAATTTAAGCATGTTTTCTTAAACATTTATTTAAAACATTTAAAAAACTGACCAATTCTCAACACTGCAGTTAGCTAATTAGTGCTCATTTTTTCCACTACATTTTGTTTTATGTACTGAGACATTCAGTTTTCTTATTAAGGTGATGAGCAAATGAAGTTTTTGGTTTCCAGGTCTCCCTTCAGTTTGGAAATTTTGATTTCATGGACCTCCTTTTCTAATGTTTTTTAAAATAAAAAGAAGCATTCATATGGATAATGTAGAAAAAGGATCCAGAATCCACCCATTACAGATGTGTAACTTCTGTCTACCTCTAATATGCCTAATAATATACCTTAAAAAATTATATACTTACTGAGGTTAGCTCAGCTTCCACTTGTCCTAGATATTTTGCATAAAGATGTAAAATAACAACAAAACATTATATTTTTATGGCAGAAATTTCCAAGGATTGCCTAGGACCCAATATTTAAATATCCAAATTGAGATAGAAGCCTCAACTTAAACCTTCAGGGGACAAAATGTGTGTTTACCATATTTAACATCTGCCCTCTTATTTTTACAAATACATATCCCTGTGCAGTGTCAAGGACCATCTGTCTCACTCCAAGACATTCATGAGGTCAGTGAAACTACAAATGGCAAAAGACAGATGTATTTACACCTTCTTGTTCAGTACCTCGAAGCAGCTCTTGGAGGAAAAAAGGCCTGTGTTGGCAACAGCTGCTACTGACCTCTGAGGATGTATGTGGATGAAGGCAAAGGAAGTGCTAGAAATTATTTGGCTTCAACAATCACCCATTCAAACAGAATCCATTTTCTGTCAGTCTAAGACTGGAAGATTGGAAAGTCCTGCTTACCACACCATCATGTTTATATCATATAAAATCAAGAATTATTTAATTATTTAATCTCCTTGCTTATTTAAAGTAACATTAGCCAGGCACTGTGGCGCACGATTGTAATCCCAGTGGTTTGGGAGGCTGAGGCAGGAGAAATGCAAGTTAAAAGCCAGCCTCAGCAATAGCAAGGGGGTGAGCAACTCTGTGGTACCCTGTCTCTAAATAAAATACAAAATAGGGCTGGGGATGTGGCTCCATGGAGTGCCATTGAGTTTAATCCCTGGTACGAAAAATAAATAAATAGATAGATAAACAGATAAATAAATAAAGTAACATTATATTAAGGGATTGTTCCAGTTCTTGGAAGTTAGGTTTTTGTGGTGGGAATTTATTATCAGTATTTCACAGATGTTTGGTTAAATTAATGAGTCAAATTAGAATAATATTTTTAATATTGCTTTCTAAGTAATTACAGAACAAAAATTTTTTAATCAGTATACGATTTTATCTGCTTTGAATCTAAAATTATTTAGGTATATACATTATTTTGTGGCAAAAGCAGAAAACAACAAATGTCAGAGATCAAACTAATTTCATGGGAATTAAAACAATACAAAAATTAAGAATTAAAGTTATATCCTTGCTCTAAACTAGTAGAAAGTGGACATAACATAATTTATTCTCTCATAGTTTACTTTTTCTTAAATGAAAGTAGCCTCCTACTTTCTTCCTCTCTCTCCACCTTTTTTATATTTATTATTTTCTCTGTAAGTAATTTGGGGTAGTCATTAGAAAACTTGGGCTTCATCCTGTAGAAACAGAAAGGTAGTAGAAAAATAATTGTGAGTCTGAAGCTTTCTTTTTTCATGTTGGTTTAGCCACTGACTATCTGTGTGTCCTAGGTCAGTTTCCTAATCTAAAAAAATTATATATTTATATAGATTATAATTTTTTCGCCTTACCATGTGTGAGTTTCCATTCATTCTTCAATTCAATATACTCATTTCAAAGCCTCCCCACTGTTGAGCTGTCCTGAGTAGTGCTGAACATAAGCCCCAACACAGGAGTGTTTGCTTATGTTCAGAAATGGAAGCAATTAATAGCATTTATTTGAATACAACCAATTGATATTTGTAAAATAACTGTCATCAGAGCTTGCTGCATGAGTTAGTGACATTGGCATACTTTGAAGAAGGTCCATTCCTTATTTATGTTAACTCGAGTCAACTTAGCTTATTTATTTAGTCAATTTGACCTGATCCCTGAATCTCGTAGGCTAAGGTCTGAGAGTTAGGTAGGAAAGTTATGCAGAAAGACCTGTTAGATACAATTGCAATGGCAAATTCCCACTTCTCATCTCGGTCCTGTGAACTATTAGTTCTTGATTACTCAGTTCTGAATGTTTTGTTCCAGATATAGAATAGTAGACAATATATTTTCATTAGACTATATATGCTTATGTTTACATGTGTGATGTATTTAACATAGTTTGAGTTTTTATCTATCTATTTATTTATTTATTTATTTATTGTGTGTGTGTGTGCACTAAATAAGTAGAGTACTTAAACCATACCATAGTTTATTGCATCTTACTGTAAATTTGGGTACTTTTTAAAATGAAGTCTACTATTATACCATATTAAAAGTCAGCAAGCATAACATTCTATAGAAGTTTGACATTGTTGAATTTGAACATTATCTCTATTTTTCTAATGAAAATCTCTTATATATTGAGTTTGTGATTTAAATTGGCATGTCGAGTATATCTCAAATTAGACAGTTGTCTGTTTCAGGTTCAGTTTGCTCTACAGAGCAGTAGATTGAGAGCCCCAGTGCCGTAGATCTCTTTGCTTTGAAGCAATTAAAATTAAATTAATGAAAATGACATGGGGTAATTTGCTTTTATGCAGGTGGGAGGTGTGAATTCACTTCCGTTGCTACTTGAGAGAAGGTGCACACAGTGTGAAGGCAGTAGAGGTCCTAGAATTTGTTTTTAGAGTAATGTGACTTCGTTTTAGTGTTTTCCATGTAACACACTGTGAATTTTTCTCTGTTCAGTACATTTATTTATGGTCTTGTTCTGGGGTCTGCTTTGTGTTAGAACCTGCTGATAGAACATGATCACTTGAAAATAGGATTAATACAGTATGTATATATAATTCATCTCTTAGACTCCAGATACTTTTTTTCACTCTGAAGATACTAAAGAGAATCATTATTAATAACCTTTTAGTGCTAAAGTCAGGTTTAGAGAGTTTGAGAATGTTCATTTCAAATCTGGTTATACTTTTTCCTTACATGAAAAAAAAAAAAAAACCCTTGGCATTTGCCTTTTTTTTTTTTTTCTTTTCCTGCTAGTAGAACCAAAGACTTTGTGGTGTTATTTGGTGTTCAACAAAATGATTGAGAGTTTAATGACTTAAATAACGTGAATCGTATGTTATAAAACATAATTCTTTCCTTTTCCTAAGAGACTCCCAGAGAATTCCTTGGAGAACTAGTGGCCAGGTCACTTCCAAGTGGTCAATAAATAATTCTGTAATAAATGTTGCTGGATTTTTAATCTCTTGACTAGATATTCCTAAGGTTTTTCAATTGGAATTCAGTTCAAAGTGATCATAATTATCACATAGTGAACAGGTTTTATATGGCAGGATGTTTAGGCCTGCTAAAACTTGATTGGAAAGCACAAATTCTTCAAATCCAAATATAGTAATTTGAGTTGCCTGTTGTAATTCACAGGGTCTTTAATTCAACACGCACTCGCACTCTCATGCTTGGTTTTCTCCCTGCCCTCTTTCCACTCCAGTACAAAACTACAGCTGTGGGCCTCTGGAGGGAGGGGAGAGTCATAGGTGAAGACAGCTGAATCAGGGACTTATACTTTGTGACTTCATATTTTCATTCTTTTACTACTGAGGAAAGATTAAGTAGGCTCATTTCAAAAGAACAGCTGACACTTTCCTTACAAAGTCAGTAATTACGTCAGTTACTATATTTCTTTGGAGTTTGTAGATCTTCTTTCCCATGTATGTGGCAGAGGTCCAGTTGTGGGACCAGGCAAGAAGGGGGGTAAATATCGATTGAGTACATGCTGAGTCCATGTATTAAGCCAGGTTTTCACCTTGTCACCCCAGTCCTTGTCCTTTTTGTTGAGCTGTATTAACCTAGTGGATTCCTATTTGATTGAAGTTGGATGTTTTAAACAAGTGGGTTTGTGACATTGTGGGTAGTAAGTAGGGTCTTTCAAGTTGACAATGCCATTATTCACTACAGGCCTGTTTGCTACAGTGTCTGGAGACTTACCTACACTTTGGCATCATGGGGTAAGGAATCTCTTGTTGTTAATGTGTTGTTACTGACTGGAAAGGAATATCTAGGTTTGCTTTTCAAGTTTATGTATTGTTTGTTGGTATAGCATGTTTCCATTTTATATATCAGGAAACTTAATCCTAGGAGAAGATATTTACTAGCTATGTAGGTAGAGAACATCAGGTTGTTTGAAATGTAGAAACTTCAAAGGTTTGTTTCAGTTTTGCTTGGTTGTTTTTTGGTGTCCATGGAGAATTATTTTAAGTCATAAAGAACTAAGTAAAAACTTTCAAATTCCTTACAATCTATCAGTTGTATTCTGATGTTTGAGATGAGATGAGAGACTGTTCATTGTAGGTACATTGAAGAGCAGGTTAGGTCTGGTTCTTCAGACTCCAAGAATTTCTGCCAGAATCATCTGGACTATTTGGTTATTTCACATGTCCTGACTAACAAAGTAAAATTAAAGATTTTGTGTACTGTGTGCCAGCCCAGACCTTTTCATTTTGGAGGTTTTTCTAAGCATATAGAAAAAACTTGAACCTTTTGGCTTTCTGATCATTTCTGCATTTTATCACTATGCTGTTGAAAGTCTCAGATTTTTAAATTTGGGTTTTTCAAAGTGCAGGGTGAACTCTAGTAATATTTTGGTTTTGATCAGTGATTAGTGAGTCTTGAAATCAAATAAAGAGATTGTGACTAGCTTTTTTTCTTTACTTAAAAAGAGTAATAAATGAAATTTTGCTATTGGTTTTACAGATCAGCAGCATTGGTGTTTACTAGTAGCTTTTTGGAGATACAGAATCTGAGACTCTCTAGCCATCAATATGCGTTAGAATATGCATGTATTTGCACTGTAACAAAAACCCAGCATTAATGTTTGCAGAATGTGAGATGGAAAATATAGTGTTTATTACAAATAAAAACCACATTCACTGAATTGTTACTTCAGTCTTTTTGTGTGTTCATGTACATACCAAAATGTTTTCTACAGTTCCCAATCAAAAAAGTTTCAAATCCATTAAGTGTGAGTGGTGGTGTCATAGCCCTGGTTGTGTTCTTACATTAAGTGTAGGAGGGCTATCCTTGCTTTGCCTTGCTATCATCTTTAAGTTTTTAAAATTGATTTCTCTTTTCTATCTTGCTTTCTTTTAGTCATCTCTCACATGTTTCTGTTTCTTCTTTGTATCTCCTGTGCTTCAAGGAGATTGTATAATTGTTGTGAAAACATTGCTGAAGTTTTAATTTGTAGCCAAATGTACTCAATTTAATGGCAAATTAATGCTAATTAGCAGGATTTTAAAAAGATGTTCCAAGCTCCAAATTTGAAGAAGGAAATACCCAAGTTTTACTAATATGCCTTCCTGTTTCTTTGTTATGTCTTCCAAACATCAGATGCAGTGAATATAGTCAAATTTTGTTTTGGATATAATTAAATCATTGAATCTTACTTGTGTGTATGCACGGTATGTCATAATTCTGGGAACAGAATTTTAAGTAGAACTACATGTACTACTTACATGTAGTCTGGCTTTGCATCCTTTGTTGTGTTTAAAGCATGCAGTTGTATGCTTACTATATTCCAGTCTAACCCAGAAGAGAACAGGTAGAGAAGGCTAACCTTTTGTACTACTATTAAGAGAGATGCTTAATTACCTGAAATGTGACCAAAGCTAGAGAAAAATCATACTGTATGTATTTAGCATTTGTTCCTTTGGCCAACAATACGTAGTTCAACTTACAACAACAACAACAAAAAAAAAAACAGCTTAAAAAGTAAGTTCTTTCTTTGTGTGGCTGTGAGACTGCAAACAATGGCATATCAAAAATTTTATTTAGTCATCTTTAGCTAATTTTAAATATTTTGTGTCACACAACTGCACATGGATTGCTTGTCTCCATCTGATTATTCCATTTAATTTGGACCTTGTTTTAAGGGCCTTAGCAGTGAATATTATTTTAAGCTAGAAATGCTATAGGTGTGCTCCAGAAAAGGGGGAGAAATAGAAATATTTTAAATTCCTAACTCTGAAAATTAAGGGCCTTGTTACTATACATCATTCTATTTCTTGGATTATATCAGACTGTACTACAGCAGAATTGCAAATGATTGCTAATTTTTTAGTTATTTTTATCCATACTCTATAACAGTATGATATACATGTATTTGTTAATGTTAATTGAGTTTTCCTCTAATTTTTTTGTGCATTTTTCCCCCTTTTCCATGAAGGCCTTATCTCTTTGGAGCGGGGTGTTTTTCCATAAAAGCTCCATGGTGAGTTCCAGTTCAGTCCCGCATGCCTAATTCATTTGCTGTACTCTCAAAAAGTTACTCTGTTTTGTAGTTTTATTTTCAGTTGCATGGCCTGTTCACAGATAGATGCACCAAGTTATTGAATAATTTGTAGATAAGACATGAATGTTGATATATAAGCTTTAAAAAAGCAATTTTCTTGGTTTAACTTCATTCCTTGGATAGTTAAAAAATATCAGATGTGTTTGAAAAAAAAATGGAAGAATTCTCTCATGGTGTTGGTGGATATTACAAGACATGACTAACACCCAAGTTTAGAGCTTTGGATATTGTAGTGATGGAAGTTCTCCACATATCATAACTCACATGAGAGGATGAGTTATTTTGAAATATAAATATACTCAAGGTATACTAAAAATGCCCTCTAAAGTTTTACTGCATTTTATTTGGTCCTAAAAGGGCAACATTGAATTGTTTGGGGTAGTTTAGTATTTAAAGAGCTATGTGATGAGGAAATATATATTCATATGAAAACTCCTAAGTGATTTTTAAAATTTTGAATTATTAGCACTTATTAATACCTAAATTATTTAGTAAATTCTCTTATAACAGTATAAAGAATATAGCTTTGTCAGTCTTGGGCATGATGATCATAACAACAAAGTAGAGTATGTTTCATATTTTAATTTAAAGATGTGAATTAGAATGCATTAAGAATCTGATATAAAATGTTTTAGTGGTTTAAAGTCAGGGATACAGAATCAGATTGCTTGTGTCTTAAATCCAAACTCACATATTTAATAGCTATATGATAATTTTCTAAAACCTGGTTTTTGTTTTCCTTATCTATTGAATGAAATCAATAAACCTTCTTGGTTTATTGTCAGAATTAAATGAACTAATTTGTAAGTATATATAAAATTAGTGATATATATATAAATATATACAAATACATATATATATATATATAAAATCAATAGTACATAACAGAATATAATAGCAATATATAGCAGTGCCTGGCATATAGTAACTACTCACTAAATGTAAAAAGTTATTGCTCTATAACTACTGTATTTTCCCCCAGTACCCTGTTTAAGGGGCAAATTCCATGTTTGTAGAGGTGCTTCTTTATATTAGATTGTGGGGTTTTTTTTTTGTTTTTTTTTTTTTTGCTTTTAAAAGCATGCTAACCAAAAGGAAGTTTTGGGACATGTAAGGTATATCAGTTTTACTAAATGAGAATACTTATAAGAGTGCCACACACATATGTGTTGGTCTCGTGGTCGCTTCTGAGATTCCTTCATTGTCCTGTTATATTAGAAACAACATTTTGCTTTCTCTCATGGACAAAATAAGCTGAATCATTCTTTAAAGTTGATTATTATTTCACACAGACTATTTTCAGTGTTCATTTACCATGAGAACATCTGAAATTTTCTTTATCATGTAAGAGTAGATGACATAAAACAACTCACTATGAATGTGCCTTCTTGAAATGCAGAACCAAAATTAAAAAGAATTCACAAAATTATTCTTAACAAATTCAGGGTACACATGAGTATAAATCCTCTAAAAATTTATCTTAATTCTTTTTGTTAACCAGATTTTGTCTAAAAACAACTAAACTTCATGAATTTTTTGAACTTATAGTGAGCAGTATGACTTTTAAATGCCATATTCAACATATCATAACATTTCTTTGTACACCAAACTTAGAATTAAATTCCATTTTAGCGTAAATTCCTCATTCTGAGTACAAAGAAAAGAGTTTTTATATGGTAATAAAGATTGAAGTTTTCACATAGAACCAAAGATGGAGTAACAAATGTTGTATGTTAAATAAGAAAAGTTCATTCCCCCAACAGCTCATGTGAGCCTCGAATTTAAGCAAAAGCACTTGTCAACCAGAAATGATTTGAGGTTGAAACAAGATTAAAAGAGCCAGATTAAAGAAAGGGGTATATGAAATATAGTAGACTTTTAAATCATTGCCTGTCTTTTAGAAGACTGCTTTTGTGGTTTGTTTGATGCCATCGTTAGCTCACAAGAAACTCGTTTTTAGTCACTTATACTAGACTAAAAGGTCCTCCTTTAAAATATGTTACTTCACCAGGGGTGCATGTTTTTTCCATTAAGATCTTAATGAAACCTCAAATTAAGACAGCAAAATGAATACCAATTTGACAACTTCTTCCCTGTTGTTTATAAGAGCACCTTTGTTTTAATAGTTTTTGCTGTTTTTCCATGATATTTAACATTCAACTTGACAATATTTTTATTTACTTTTCTGAAATAAAACATCATGCTAAATATTTATAGTACTTCCAGTTGTAGGGCAATATTTACATTTTAGATGAAAATGAAATTTTTACAATTTCTCTTAAAATGTAAACTTCTTACATTTTTTGTTTAATCAGTTTCAACTTGTGACATTTGTGCATGGTTAAGATTTTGCTTTGGTATGTCACAATTTCTACTAATTCTTTATTCTTCACCAGTAGGATTTAATTCTTTAATTCATGCAGTTTTAAATGAGTCAGTTTAAAAATTATGTCTTTTCTTTGATATAAAAATAAGTTTATTGGAAAGCAGACTGTGTGGGCCCTCTTTGACCTTAAAGTTAGTTTAGACTTCCCAGGATTTTGCATTCTCTAGGTTAGTTAAGAATAGTTGATCTTGAATGACCATATTAAATAATGTGAAAGATTTACACTTGTAAATCTATTTAAATATAGGAATTTAAAATAAATAATTCCAGTGTAAATTTTTTTCTTTTTAAAAATATTTTCCAGTGTAAATTTTTAAGACTGAATTTTGATTTCAAAATTACAAATAGGTAACAAGAATTAAGCTCGTAAGTCTGTAATACAGATTCTAAGCTACTGTTATTGTTTAATTGCTTTGGATAAAAATACACATACACACATACATAAAGGACATGCTGTAGATAGTCCACATTGAACTATCCCTCACTCATAAATTGTTTTTGTATTATCTAAGGTTAATTTTAAAGAAAAATTAAAATTTGCTTTATCAAATTATATTTGAAGTTTTAATTAGTATTTTCTATGAGTACTTGATTATAGTACAAATTGTTCATGTAAAGAACTCTTGTTTTCTTAAGAATATTTAAGAATTTTATAATTTCATTTTTAAAGTTAAGATTTATATGGAGAATAGACTTCTTACCCAATAAATTTACAATAATTTGTGATTAAAAGAATAATTTTAGGTAGATGATTAACATATTTCATTATTTTAAATAAAATGCTTCCAGTTTCCTTTCTTAGGGGTCTTATTCCACAAAAAACAATTGAGACTGAGAGAATATTTCTAAATTCCTTCTAAGAGTTTAGTCTTAGAGATGAATATAAAGAAAATTATTTCTCTAGCAGAAGGTTATTATACTACTTATGGTTCTTGAACTGGTACTGTGTTTTCCATTTAAACTCAAATATTGATGATTCGTTTATGTTATTGAAAAAGAAGAAATGGTGCTTCTATCTCATGTTAGTACTTCTCATGCTGTGTCCTTCTGAAGAGGGCACTGCTTCATTGCTGCTTTTCACGCTGTCCACAGTACACCACGGACTTCCTATCCTATGGTGCAGAGTAAACTTATCCAGATGGAATCATGGTTCTGTGTTTTTAAAGCAGATACCACTAGAGGTTTTTTTTCCTTTTCTTTTTTTCTCCTCTTGTTTGCAGTTGAGTGTGGAGAAAAGACAGGCAAGAGAAATTTAATATGTTAATCTGACTGGAGATCATAATACAGTAGAAGCCAATGGGAGAAAGATGCAGAACTTCAATAGGCTTTCTAAATATTGTTGAAATCCTAGGGATGTTAATATCCCTATACTTCCTCTGTCGTCAGTGAAGATATTTGCAATGGTTAAATCTTAAAGAAATGACAGAGTTAAACTCCTGAATTTTCATTTAGTACCTTGTTTGTTTATTTTGGTTTGCTTATATGTTTTTTATTCTTTTGATTTTATTCATTTGTATTAGGCTTAGTAAATGAAATGTTCTATGACCGTTATTTTTTCTGACATGGTGAATGTGGGATTCATTGCATTTTTCTTTTATGTTTTGCTTCAAAAGTTAAGCGAAATTAAAAAAAATGAATGTGGGGTTATTTGTAAAACATGAAAAGGAATAAAAGAGCAGGAGTAATCTGTAGAAAGGAGTTCATCAGGACTATCAGTTGTGTTTTGTTCTTATGTATAATCATTTGAAAAAGACTGGGCTGGGCTTAGTGGCTCACTTCTGTAATCCCAGCAACTTGGGAGGCTGAGGCAGGAGGATCATAAGTTCAAGCTCAGCCTTAACAATTTAGTGAGGTCCTAAGCAACTTAGTGAGACCCTGTCTCAAAATAAAAATTAAAAGGACCTGGGATGTGGCAGTGGTAAAGTGCCTCTGGGTTAAATCCCAGTACCCCTACTCCTACCCTCTCAAAAAAGGAAAACAGAAAAAAAGAAAAGGATGAGTCTACATGATCCAGTTAAATTTTTAGGTACCAATAAATTTAAATATTAAATATTATTTGATATCATACTGTCAGTTTAATATATGAATAAAGAAAGGTCAACTAATAAAAAGAGGGCCTTTAAACACCCAGAGTTAGTCTTTTTAAACTTGCAAATATTCTTTGAAGGGATTTGTTAAGTCCCATTTAGGAGGACAAAGAGGGATATTTAGAGCAGACACTGAAAAAATGTTTAATAAATATCAGAGCACTTTCTTATAAGGATTGAGTCACCAATCTGTAAATTTACACTATTTACAAGGCTAGTACTTTCCTATTCTATTTGCATATGTATCACTTTTTAGTGTTTTATCTTAACGTCAACAAAGTTTACTTTGTGATAGAAATATTTTGGGTCATTGTGTAAATGTTCTTGTATAGTGTATAGCTGACACATTTTAGTAGAAAAGCCATTCTGCTTCTACCAAGCATTCCTGGACAGAGTCTTTGAATGAAAGGACAAAGGACAAATTGAGCAAAAGAGAGAATTTCTAACTTTGCGTCTGTTACACAGAAAATATTTTATTAATGGCATTCTTTTCATTAGATTGCTTCTCCTTTTTATTCTTCTGCAAGCCCATATGCACATATTTTTATGATTCTGTTTTGCTTAAATATCAAAATTGTTCCAGATGTAGATGGATGATAGAAAAAACTCAATATGAATGTGTTTGCCCAGTACCCTCCATCCCCAGTGTAAAGCACTATGTCATTTTATACGTAGCAATTTGTCATGTTTGGTGGGTGTATACCAGGGGTTGAACCCAGAGGCACTTCATCACTGAGCTACATCCCTAGCCCTATGTTGCTGAGGCTGACCTCAAACTTGCAATCCTCCTGACTCAGCTGCTTGAGTTGCTGGGGTTACGTTGTGTACCACACCTGGCTGATGGCAGGCTATTTTGAGGGATGTAAACTCTTGATTCCTGATTAAACGCAAATGTTTACCTATGAGATTGATGAAGGTCCTATCAGAGAAAAAAGAAGTAATGATGAAATCTAGGAATAAAAATGATAATCTTTTCATAAACTAAACACAGTTTTACCCTAAAATATTCCCTGTAGGAGATAATGGTCTTGTGTAAAATGGCACTGCATTGATGCTTTTCACTTCTGTGTTCCCAAACTGAAACATGTGTTACTTATAGAAGTACTAGAGATTTTAGCTTTGGACATAGGTTTATCAGACTGTCAGCTAATAAGCACAGAGAATATATATATTTTTTTGTCCAAAAGACTAAATTTATGTCCTGTCATTTTTCTACTCATTATAATTTTAGAAAAATCACCACCCAGCCTAGTAACAACGATTTTTAATCTGTTTATATGCATACCTTAGTGGAACCATATTTTCTCTTACTAAGTGGTATACTCATCACCTCATGATTTAGAAACAACAACAAAAATCACATCCAGTAATTTGCAAAAAGCTTTAAATATGTCCCTGTAAGCTCATTTTCACATCGTAGTATCATTATTCCCTGATGGTGATTCTAGTAAAACAAACAAACAAAACACCTGGTCACACAGTTGTAAACACCTTGCAAAAGATTCTAGAATGGTTTCCTTTCTCCTCTTCCCCACCCCTCCAATCTCTCCAACCTGTAAGGATAAAAATAACCAATGGTACTTCACAGATGCCAGTTGCAGGAACTTTTTAGCTCAATGATAGTGGTTCAGTTATGTAAAGAAAAGCTTTGAAGGAAAACATACATTCTAATGTAATGCAGCAAAGAACACCATAACCAGAAAGAATTCTGATGCCAATGACCCACATACCAGGGGAAGGGACATGCTCAGGTGTAGGGTATAGGGGCATCTTCTTTTCTGGAAGTAGCTTATTGCAGTTGTGACATATCCAACTAAGAAGAAGGCAAATCATATAACCAGATTCATTTTCTCACAGAAATATCTGTTAAACTGTCATAATTCCCCCCAACTGAAAGTTTTATTATGACTGGTTTTGATTATTTATGCATGGGTGCGATTCTTTTGGAGAGTGGTGTGAAATGTATAGTCAGTGTTAATGATGGAAAGAAGACTCTTTTTCACATACAGCAGTGTGCAAGGATTTGGTTCAAAGGAGGAGAGCAGTGGGAACAATCATAGTAGCATCTGATACAGAGGTTTTGTTTCCAAAGAGGGAAGATGTCAAACAGAAGGCGCAGGAACTAAGATATCTGAGAGACTATTTCAAGTGTCATAGAAACTGGGAAACTGAGATTGTCAAAGCAAAGTCTGACTTTGAAAATTAGGTGAGGGCTGTGAGCTAAGTAAAAGAGAAATGTATTTGAGTCCTATGATTGGGAAAGCACCTGCCTGGAAATTTTACATGCTTTATTAAATAGAATGTCAAACATGAACATACATCAGAATATTTTGGAGGGTTTAAATACATAGTTTGTTGGGTTCTGCCCTGAAGCTCCTGGTTTAGCTGGGTATAGTGGCATATGCCTGTAATCCCAACAATTTTGGATTGCAGGTTCAAAGTAGGTTTTGGCAACTGAGCAAGACTGTATTGAAAAATATAAAAGGGCTGGGAGTGTAGTTCAGTGGTGAGTAACCCCGGGTTCAATCCTTAGTACCACAAAAAAAAAAAAAAAAAGAAAAAAAAAAGAATAAAGTTTTTGGCTTAGTGAGTCTGGCATGTGGTCTGATCAGTATTAGCCTGTAAGTCTCAGAACTTTCCAGGTGGTATTACTAGCTAGGGACTAGATTTAAGAATAAATATAATACTTAAGATAACTGTGTATGGTAGGAATTACTATTTATATTTTACATATTGGTAGTTTTAGCTCTCAGAGGTTAAATAAATTAACCAGAAGAACCCAGCTAATAAATGGCAGCATTGGGATTCAAATTCAGATTTCTTCTAGAAACTAATCTCATTCCATCTGCCTATACTTTTTTAAAAGATAAAGGGATAAAGTAAAGTGAACAAAAGAAGGCAGAAACATTATGGTTTTATATTGAGGACTAACCTGCAGGGCTGGAACGTCAGAACTCAAGTTCATTGTATTCCATCAAAGTTGTGATGTTCACCAATAACCAGTGAGATTATTTTCTGGTCTATGAGTTGGAGAAAATAAGGTGGTTGGCAGAATTCCTAATGAACTTTGGGGGAAGATCTTGATAAATCAAAAGAGAACAGAAGTATAGCATTTGAAAGAAGATGAAAGATGAATATTAGAATTTGAGGGTGTGAACTCTTATTTGTGAAAAACAAAGAGGAAAGCAAGTTTTTTATAATGGAAGTCCTTTGAAGGAGTAGCAGTTACTAAATGTGTCCTCAGACATAGGAAAAGCAGAACAGATTTATGTTTCAAATGCTACGAATATTGAACTCTGCCTTAATGCCACCCCTTACCCAGTAATAGAACATTATTTTCACAAATCCATGAAGAAAAAGAAACAACAGATAGGAAGAATACAATTGCTGTAGATCACTAGATCTTCTCCTGCAGGATCTGACTAGACATAGCACTGTGGCTGAGAGCACTTTCAGGGTTTCATCCTGTATTGTTTCATTTTCATAATGCTGTTGCCATTCACCCATATTGTTAACCCCATGTTTTATGTATCAAAATGAAATGATAATCCATTTTGTTATTTTGAGATATTTAAGGAACTTGTCTTGGATTTTGCCAGCACATACTTCGAAATGAAATTTTTGTTGCTTTTGTTATGGAGACTGGACCTCACTGTTTTGTCCAGGCTGGCCTGGAACTCCTGTGCCCAGGTTTTCTTTCTGCCTCCGCCTGCCTGGCAGTTCAGACTACAAGTAAATTCCACTGCACCTGGATAAGAATTTTGTTTTAAAATTCTTTTTTTTAAAATTCCCAAAACCAAAATTTAGAATTTTGGTTTTGGTCATATATTTTTCTCTTTTGACAAGACTTTGTGACTTTGAACTAGTTTTAATTTTATTCCCAAACATAGTCTCACGTTATTAAGGCAAAATGCATGTCCATATTATAGCATTTGAACACGTGGGGGTGGAACTGAGAGGAAAATGTTTTGTTGTCTGCAGTGATCAAGTCATTTCATCATGGTAATTTTTTTAAATGTCATTTTATTTTTTAAGCAAAGTTAAACCACCTCCACAAATTTCACCCAGCAAATCGATGGGCGGAGAATTTTGTGTGGCTGCTATCTTTGGGACATCCAGGTCATGGTTTGCAAATAATGCAGGTCTTAAAAGAGAAAAAGGTATGTATTTTTACTGAAGTTCAAACTTGCAATTTACAATTTTTGCTTCTTAAGGAAAACTGGTAGTAGTTCCCCTAGAATAATCTTGTACCAAATAGTCTTAGCTTTTGCTAAAAGAAAAATTTGTTATTTATTTATTTTTTTTAGTTAGTAGTCTTTCTTCAACTACTCAAACTTAGTCAAGAATAAAATCTACCCTCTCACAAAGAATGAAATTCTATGAAATGGAATAAATTTTCCACTGTGTGATTTTTGTCTTGTTTCATTGATGACAGTGTACAAGTGATTACGATGATGTAAATTCCATATTCATATTATAACTTTTACATTTTCACAAGCAGATTTTACATCATTGTCTCTAAAGTGTGGAAGAAAACCTTGCTTGTCCATATTTTAGAGATGAGGAATTTGAAATCGGAAAGTTTAAATAACTTCACTAAAGACCATAGATTAGTAGGTGATGGAACCAGAGTTTTAAATCACCTTTTCTAATGCTAAATCTTGACTTTAGGAGAAAAACAAAACCAGCAACAACTCTGTCATGTTTTTTAACAGACAAACCAGCCTGTCACTGAGAAAAATGAGTCAATTTTTGTGGCTACCATTGGTCCTTTGAATTGATATGGTTATTATGTTTTTAATTCCTGATTTGATTTCCAGGATCGATACCTAAAATGTTTGTATGATTAATGTTTTAGTATGTGATTGCTTATTGTGTCTGTATTGAAGAGAATTCCTACATTCATAAACTAAGTATGAATGTTAAGGAACAATTTTCCCTATATTATTTTAGTATTATTAAATTAGGTCACTAACTGGGTTGTTACTGAGGCACTTCTGGTGAGTTCCACAGACTGTATTGTTCTTGGCAAAATGGCTCTCCTTTACACTTAATCCGGGCAGTCAGACATCAGCCCTTTCCCTCGTTATCGCCTTTCAGTGACCCTTCCCTCAGTAATAGGATCTCAGGCACAGCAGGTTCTTTACCTAAGTGAGAGAGGATATCGTGAAGTATGCAAGCCTTCCATTTCCTTATCCCATCTTTATTTTTTTGTTACCTCCTTAGGTTTAATGATGCTATCGAAAGGACTTTTTGTTACTAGTTAGAAACTTCTGTGGAGCTCAATTTCCAATGCTTTTCTCTTCTGTTCTAATTACCCTTTTAACTTGCTACTCCTTTATGTCCCAGTGGCTGGTTATTAGCCATTTTCTCAAATCAGCTGTAATTGATTCGTCTGACACAGAGATAAGATGACCCACCCAGCATTCATGAGTGATTTTATATGCTCCTTGGTTTACTGTAAAACCTGAGAGTAAGCATTAAACCTGTTTTGGCAGTGAGTACATGTGTATTCCTTATAAAGTCATTCGATTAGATCCATATTCAGCACCTGACTTCTCAATGCATGACTGACCTTCACTTGAGAACCAGTGATCCCGTTGAGAGAAAGCATGGGTTTAAGTGAGGAGGATGAATGTGTGTGCATGGGCACACATTTTTAATATATCTCATTTTTCTCTAGTCATTCCAGATTCACAGCAAAATTGAGAAAAAGAGAATTCTCTTACATCCTACCCCATATGTACACGGCCTCCTCCATTCTCAGCCTCCCTCCCATCATCAGATTGGTACATTTGTTTCAACTGATGAACCTCCATTGAAGTTAATGTAATTTTCATTTGTTTTGATCTAGAAATTTGAGTTTTAAATTTAAGTTTTCTGAGAAAAAGTAGATGAGGGGTTTGGCTCATTTAGGCATACAGGTAGCTTTTCATGCAGTTTGGTTGCTGTATCCAATGTAACTAAATCCTAGTGTGTAGATTATTTCTCTTTAGTGATTCCTTCCCTGCTCCAACTGACACTCATTTTTCTTAATGTGGAACAAATTACATGATAGACAAATACAAAAAGTATATAACTACATTGTTTAGGTGTATTTGAATTTTGAGCATAGTCATATTATTCTTGAAATAAATTGTTTAATATTTGGAAATTCTGTGATAGCACAAAGCTTTTCCCACTCATTAGCATCTACTCTTTTTTTTTTTTTTTTTTCTGGTACCAGGGATTGAACTCAGGGTTGCTTACCCCTTAACCACTGAACCACATCTCCAACCCTTTTTTATATTTTATTTTGAGGCAGGGTGTTTTTAAGTTGCTTAAGGTCTCGCTAAGTTGCTGAGGCTTGCTTTGAACTTGGGATTCTCCTGCCTCAGCCTCCCAAGTCCCTGGGATTATAGGCATGTGTCACCCTAGCATCTGCTTATGCCAGTCAGCCTTTAGGAAAGGAGCAGGCACCATATAACAACATTCCTATCTTTTCATTTTCTCTCAGCAGCCTCAGGAGCAGACCTGTATGATCAATAACTTCTACAGATTATGCTGTGCGATTTTTGTGCCACCGTCACATATTCAGGATCTGTTTGTCTGTTTGTAGATCAGTCCAAACAAGTTGTAGTTGAATCTCTCTACATTATCAGTTGCTATGGAACCTTGGTGGAGCACATGATGGAGCCTCGACCCCTCAGCACTGCCCCTAAGATTAGTGATGACACGCCACTGGAAATGATGACATCACCTCGAGCCAGCTGGACTCTGGTTAGGTAGTAACTCCTGTCTTTCTTCCTTTTGAAAAACAGGTTTACTGAGGTATGAAAGATTAAAAATGTACCATTCCATAATGTTCAACATACATATACAACTATGAAATTATCATCAGGATCATCTTGATATATTTATCATTCCCAGAAGGATGTTTGTGCCCATTTAGGATCTCACTTTTCACCCATCTTTGTCACTAGAATTTTATACAAATGGAATCATGTAATATGCATTTTTATTTTAAAAATTGGTTCATTATAATTATCCTTGAGAGTTAGATTCATTGTGCTGTATTTGTAAATACAATTAATTTGGTCAATCTCATTCCCCTTGACCTTTTCCCTTCCCCCTCCCTCTCCTGAAGTACAACCACTTGCTGTACTTTACTGATCCCTTTTCTAATATTATTATTATTATTGTTGTTGTTATTTTAATTAGAGTAGGCATTCTCTTGCCTGCTTTCTTTCACTTATCAAAATTATAGTTCATGACTTTTTTCCTTTGACCTAATTTATATTCAATAAAATCCAACCACTAAAAATTACTTTTCACACAGTTGTGCAATCATCTATATATTCAGTTTTTATCTCCACATAAAGAAACCCTGTAGCAGTCATTCTACAGTTTCCCCTAACCCTGGATTTCTATTTTTTTTTCCTGGATTTCTATTTAAGCACCAATCTACTTAATGTTTCTGTGGATTTTCCTACACTGGTCATTAAATAATGATGGAATCATACAATATAATACCTTCTGTGTCTGTGTTTGTTCACTTGGCATGTTTTCAACGTCCATCCATATACTGCCATGTGTCAGAACTTCAGTCTTTTTATAGCTAAGTTACATTCCATTATGTGGATATATCACATTTTGTTCACCCAGTCATGTGTGGGTGAACATTTCTACTTTTGAGCTTTCTTTAATAATTGGGCTATGAACATCATATACGAATTTTTGTGTGGACATATGTTTTAATTGTCTCAGGTACAAACCCGGAGAACAACTTTTTGTGACCTCTTTGCATCTTTGTGTTACCTTTACTTACATTTTCCTTACTTGCTGTCTCTTGGTCACTGAAAATAATGAGTAGCATTGAGGCAGCCCTTAGGGGAATAAAAAGTAATATAAATAGATTTGAAGGTTTCCTTTAAAGTGATCCCCCAAGATACAATGGTTAAGCACTGTGGAATGTTTATTAAGAACCAGAGTCCATCTCAAAAGTGCATAATAATGAGAGTCTTAAAAGAGTCACAAAGAGGGAGAAATGAAACCTGGAATAAAAGCTGCTCAGTATAGTGCATTGTCCAGGAGAGAAGAGATTGCTCCTGACATATATGGAAGGAAACAGACAAAAATTGATATGAAAATGACCCCTCTCCTTTTTGACATTTTAAAATATTCTTATATTGATTTTTGGCGGCTCCAGCATTCTTTACTACTACTTTACTGTGCTGGATTGATTTGATCAATATCTGATTTATCAAGCTTATTTAGAATTGGGCAGATCTGATTAAAATTACTGCAGCATCATTATTGAAATAGTGGCGTATTTTGGATTTCAGATCCTAATTAGATCTAGAAGAAGTCATCCATTTACACAGCTGTGTTTTTTTTTTTAACCATTTTACGTGACTCATTTCATTTTAAAATATACACATATTCTAAGTATAGAAAAGGTCCTACTCTGGTCAAAAAGTACATAAAATTAGAACCCTTTAGTTGTGGCTTTGAATTCTACATTCCCTTTCTATTCTACATTCTGAGTATTATGTGTCTGCTATTGGAGAGCCTTCTTCTGTTAGACAGTGTTGGCTCCATATCTCTGTATGACACATTGCCATCTTTTTATTCTTTCTAATCAGATGGACTTGTATTTCAGGTTTTAGCACATTTGTTTTAATGATTACAACTTCATTTTAAGGATTACAAAGATAGCGTGAGTTTCTGTCAGTGTCTATAAATGATGATAGTCATGGTGATTTACATTACATTTATTAAGTTTAAATATTAATATTCTTCACTGTTTCTTTAGAACGCCTCAGTGGAATGAATTGCAACCACCATTTAATGCAAACCACCCTCTGCTCCTTGCTGCAGATGCAGTACAGTATTATCAGTTCCTACTTGCTGGCTGTAAGTAGTTCTGGTTGGTTCTTTTTTTTTTTTTCCCTTATATTTGATCTTTTCATAGTTTGTCTTAAAATACTGACTTTTAAAACATACATGCGTATTACCTCTGGCCCATAGGCCTTAGGACTTAAATAAGCAGACTGAAGCAAGTATGATATTTAATGGCAGTTGTAATCCATAAACCTTAGCACCCATGAAGTGTGTCTCTGGCTGTTGTATTCCCTGCCCACTAATTATAATTGATAGGTGATGTCTGGTAGGCTCCGAAATTTTAAAAAATAAATAAAAACAAAAATCTAAAGCTTGGAATAAACTTCTAAAAAGACAAAAATTAAGTACTTTTCACCATGAGAACTATGTCAGCAAGCTTTTCTTTCTGTAGAATTTTGACTTGCAATAATAAAGTAATGATTTCAACTCCATTAGGTTATTTAGTTTCAGTTTTGCAGTGCTGAGGATTGAGCCCAGGGCCTTGCATGTGCTTGTCAAGCACTCTACCAATGAGCTAGATTTTTGTTTGTTTGCTTTCATGTTTAACTTCTAATGTGTATAGAGACTGAATAGGGTTCACTAGGCTAGGTATATACCTTTTTTTTTAAATACAGGAGACATGAAAAGACAATTTAATACTTATTATCCAGTTATTGTTGATAGAATTTAAAATTCTTTACAATTATAATTCAGTTTTGTAGGATAGACTGAATCCTAATTTAACTTGATGGCTCTAAGGACTGCATGTTTTTAAGAAACTCCCTAAAAATTGACATTGACATGTTTTTAATTGAGTTGTGCTGTATCCAACTTACTGTCTTGCCTAGTGTATTATAAAGTATGAATTTAAATAATTTTAGAACTATATTATTTCATTTTTATAATATGTCACATATTATGCTGGAATCAGAAAATATTTTTATACACTTTGTTCTACAGTTATGAGACTCTACACCTGTAATAAATAATTGGCAGTCTTTCTCACATAAACTCAGTGCTTTTTCTAACAAGTATTCATCAAGTGCATACTTTATGTCACGCATTTGTGATTTAAAGGTGAATTGCATGTGCTTCTGTCCTCAGTCACCTCACTACGTAATTCCAGAGACATTTAGTAAATGAGTAAAATGCAATGGTATGTGTGTGCATCAGTGAAAGGTTATACGTTCAACTACAAGAACAGTGCGTAACCTGCCAAAGGTTTCACAGGGGTAAAATGTGGTTTTCAGATTTGCTCAAGAAACAGCATATGTAGAAGTTGTTAGTTTCTAGTTTTTTTATGCATATGTTTAAGTATCCTATGAACTGGAAAAAACGTGACCTATATATTGTATAAAGAAGAATCATGAGCATATTTTCCACTACCTCAAAAGGGGCAAAAATAAGCATAGTTGATTCTTTCAGAGTTAACATTGCTTTTTATTTTATTATTTGGATACCTGTTAGTCTGTTTAGTAGACAAACTATAAGAAATCTGAAATACGTAAGAAGACATTTTTTAAAAAGTAGCTGTATCTCTTAATTTTTTTTTTGTTCCAGTAAGTAAACTGGTTGGTATTTCTTGATTTTTAGCCACCATAGACACCTTTGTCCAATTTAACAAAAGTCCCCAAGTGCATAGTTTAAAAACTACCATTCTGAACAGTAGCCAGCCATCAGTTTTCAAGTATAGGAGTGACACAGAATTAGATTTTATTTATTTATGCTAATTTTCCTTAGTGGTCTTGGGGATTGAACCCAGGGCCTTGTGCTTGTGTTTCACTCCTGAGCTACACCCCAGTGCCCCTGCATCCTGTTTCCAA
Source organism: Urocitellus parryii (assembly GCF_045843805.1). NCBI lineage: Eukaryota > Metazoa > Chordata > Mammalia > Rodentia > Sciuridae > Urocitellus > Urocitellus parryii. The sequence continues at coordinate 149,404,864 of NC_135537.1, forward strand.
AAGCTTACTCTTCTGGCAGCATCACAGCTGAAGATTCATAGGAAGGGAGTGGAGGCTAGGTGATCCTGGCACAAGATGAGAGCTTTAATTAAGGTTATATTAGAGAAGATAGACAGACGTTCAAGCTGTTAAGGAGTTGGAATGGAATTCGTTAGAGACAATTTGAAAGAAAGTAGTCACCAATGATTCTGTGGTTTCTAATTAAAATAAGGAATATAATACATTATATATTAGTCTTTGGAATTCCAGATGGATTAGCATTATTATAAGGATGAAAAAGCCTGAGTTTTATTTCTAACCACATCGTAATAACTTGCTACATGTAAAATATCAGTTATAATACTTGTTCTTATCTTACAGAGGTTTTAATATTGATCAATGAAATGATGGTAAAGTCCTTTTAAAAACTGCGTGAAACAATATGTACATTCAAACATCATGACATGCCTTTGTTTCTTATCTCAGAAGTACTTATTTTCAAATAATAGGCTTCTGGGACTTTAATAAAATTCACAAAATTTCTTTGGAAATTTTTTATTAATAATGTACTAACTATTCTGTAATTCTGATATGTTGTAATATCATAAAATATTATAATCAATATATTTGATCTTGTGAAATATATACTTAATAATATCTAAGAGATGGATGATTCTGCAATAATTACTATTTTGCTTTTTTATATTGAGATGAGAGGTACAGAACTAGCATGGATTTTTAAGAGAGGTTTTTTTTTTCTTTTATATATAAGGTATTTTTTGAGGGTGGTGGGGGTTACTAGGGATTGAATTCAGGGGCACTCGACCACTGAGCCACATCCCCAACCCTATTTTGTATTTATTTAGAGACAAGGTCTCACTGAGTTGCTTAGTGCCTTGCTTTTTGCTGAGGCTGGCTTTGAATTTGAGATCCTCTGGTCTCACCCTCCCAAGCCACTGGGATTTAAGTGTGCACCACCATGCCTGGCTAAAAAGGTAGTTTATTGAACGTCATGGATATGCCAGAATATTATATGGCTGAAACTATTACGTGTGCAAAAATGTGGACATTTGGGTAAGAGGAATAAAAATACAATAGAAGCAATACTGGTGCCACTTTAGAGACAGTGCCTTTACCTGCTCATCTGGAAGTTAGAGCCTCATTCTTATAATTTGATTTATTTTTATTTTTAGGTGGATACAATATCTTTATTTTTATGTGGTGCTGAGGATCGAACCCAGTGCCTCACACGTGCTAGGTGAGCGCTCTACCACTTGAGCCACAACCCCAGCGCTAGAGCCTCATTCTTTAAAAGACTATTACTCTTCAGTTTTCTTTCCAAGTCCTCTCGTTGAAGCCATTTTAAATGGTACCTCTTAAAACACAAGTGTAACATAACAAAAGCCAGGGCTTTTGTTGGTGTTTTATGTATCCATATTGAAAACCTCTGGTGGGCTTAGAATGCAGCTCAGTGGCAGAGTACTTGAGTAGCACAGGCAAGACCCTGGGTTTAATTCCCAGCACCACAAAAATAAATAAAAGCAAATTACCTGTTATTTCCCAACTTGATAACCTTGATAAATGTCTTTTTAAAACTATTTTCAAATAAAACTCTATAGAAAATTCTAGAACTCTAATACAGACTTCACAAATGTTACAAACATTTTCTTTTGCTGTATTTAGAGTGTGGATCAAGTGAAGCAGACTTTTACAAACTCCGGAAATTATAATTATAGTAGACAAAGAATGATGTAAATGGAAATAGGAAAGAGACTGTCTTCTCAGGGAGAAGAGAGCAAGAGAGAGGATGTTTAACAAGGAATCTCTACTCCCCTTCCAGCCTGTAATCATAATAAATACACTACCAGTTGATAAACAGTTCTGGATATGTGGCAAATGGGGAGCTGGTAGGGAAGGAAAGGGAAACCGCCCCAAACACTATAGACTTCTTGCTTACCTATAAGATAAAGTAAATAAAAGACTCCAAATGCTGTGCTTTTAACTGTAGTAGCGCTTGATCCTTATTTTAACTAAATAAAATTTTCAAGATTGAGAAATACTGATGTGTCTTGAGAAATTTTGGTGTATCACAGATGAGGTTGTATTAGAATGGTCTATGCAGAAGTCACAATAGAGGGGACTTCTTTAATTGTTCTGTTGAACCATATAATGCCATTTTTTAAAAAAAAGTCTAATATCAGCAATTTTGTGTGGCTCAATGCAGTAGATTTGTTAATTTGTTTATGGAAACTAAATGCATAGGTGGTAATCTAAACTAGCTATTTATCTCAGTGAAGTTTATAGACAAAAAATTATAATCCAAAATGTATTTTTCCTTGGACATAAATATCTGGGGAATTTTTATAAAAGTTTATAAAAAGATTACAGCAAAGGAGATCAGTGATTGTGTTAACACTATATTTTTCCATTCAGAATAAAAATTATATAATGTGCTTACCTTTTCTAACAAAAGCATTTTATTACAGTGTGTTCCTTTGAAAAAAACAAAGCTATGCCTCAGAACATACCAGTAAATATCAATCAGTTTTGAATATGATCCCAGAGTAGATAATAACTTTATCTTTAGTTGGCTTTCAACCTTCTAAATTGTAAATTAAAAGCAGGGCTTACTGAGTCAATTTGGGAAACCTTTATTTAGAGGAAAAATAATATTTTCTCCTTTTCTTTCAGGTAATTTTCCCACAGCATATTTATTTATTTATTTTTGGTATCAGGGATTGAAGTCAGAGGCGCTCAACCACTGAGCCACATCCCCAGCCCTTTCTTATATTTTATTTAGAGACAGGGCCTCAGTAAGTTGCTGAGGCTGCCTTTGAACTTGTGATCCTCCTGCCTCAGCCTCCAAGCTGCTGGGAAGTGTGCGCCACAACTTCTGGTTCACAGCAATATTTTTAAGTTGCTGACATTAACTGGCTTGGTGGGAGCTTGGGTGTCAGATGTTGAAATTCTTTCTTTCTAAAATAATCCATGGGTGTGTGATCTCAGGTGAATCTGTGGTTCACAGGAGAAATCACAAGGGAGATTAAGAATTATTATAAACTCAGTAATATTGAAACCAGAAAGTATTCATATCTTAGACTATTATGTGTTTTAAAAAGTCCATTTGATTATTAATGCATGCAACAAGTTTGATGACTCTCAAGGAAATTATGCCAAATAAAAAAGCCAATCTAGGAAATTTGCATCATTCAGATCCATGTATCTATCGTTCTCAAAATGACAAAACTGTGGAGATGGATTACAGATTAGTGGTGACCAGATAGGTGCAAGGTGGCAGAGGGGGTGGAATCTTCTTGCTGATAGAAGATTAATACAAGGTAGAACTTTGTGGTAACGGAACAGTTTTGTGTCTGTTTTTACTTTTGGTACCAGGGATTAAACCCAGGGGTGCTTAACCACTGAGCCAAATCCCCAGCCCTTTGTATTTTTTATTTTGAGGAAGGGTGTTGTTAAGTTTCTAACAGCACCGCTAAGTTACTGAGGTTAATCTGGAACTTGCGATCCTCCTGCCTTAGCCTCCCAAGTCGCTGGAATTATAGGTGTGCACCACCAAGACTAGCCCTGTTTTGTACCTTGATTGTAGTGGTGGTTACACAAATTTATACCTGTGATAAAACAGAATACATCCCCATATGAATAAATTGAATTTGCTTGTAAAGCTATGTATATAAAATTGCTTATTTCTGAATAAAGTGCCTGAATTGTATCAATGACAGTTTCCTAGTTTTGCAATTACAGGATGTACCCAGAGTATCACTGTAGCATTTTACAACTTCTTGTCACTTTATAATAATTGCAAAATAAAAACTGTAAAGAAAAACAGAAAAAAATTGTGGGATGGCCCTAAATGAATACTCACAGGAAATTGATAGGGCTGAATGCCTATGGCTGTAACAGAGCAAGGTCTGGAACCAATGGCGTCAGCTTCTACATAGATAAACTGGAAAAAAAAATAAAGCCAATTAAAACAAAAGAAGGGAAATGGGAAATAATAAAAATCAGAACACATGAAAACAATAGAGAAAAATCAATGAAACCATGGTGTGATTTTCTTTTGCTTGAGGTTTGTGGGATTATTAGATCTGTGGATTTGTAGTTTTTAACCAAATGTGACAATGTTCATCCAGTTATATCTTCAAATATTTTTCTGTCACTCTCTTTCATTCCTTTTGAATTGAATTTTGTTTATGTTAACCATGTGATACTTTCCTAGATCACTGAATCATTGTTTAATTTCTTTTAGTCTAATTCTCTGTTTGATTTTTATAGTTTTTATTTCTATGGTCTTACATATATTGATTATTCTATTTTTTGTCTTGTGTTAACTTCTTTCAACTTATTTTTATTTCAGATATTGTATTTTTATCTCTAGAGTTTCTATTTGGGTCATTTTTAAAACTTTTTTTTCCTCATTATGTTCATATTTGACACCATGGAATATTATGGAACCCTGCACAGCATGACATATTAGAAAATTGCAGATGAGAAGTAGAAGCAAATGATTTAGAAGTGGTATAAAGAAGAAGTCATGGGTAATACTTTGGGAATTAGAGAAGAGTATAAGTTAACCATTCTGAAGCATGTAACTGAAACCTGACTTTGAAGTAGTAGTGGTACTTCTGACAGAATCATTCTTTTTATTTTGCTGAAGTGAATTAAGTCTTCTGAATAGTGTGGCTGCTTATTGATATGTCTGATTTTTAAAAATGTTTTTACTACTTCCTTGAATACCTCTGGAGTTTTTATTTTGATCTTTACGTACAATAAACTGGGTAGTATTTAAAGCTAGTTTTGAGCTTTTTCTTACATGTAGCAATACTAAAATCAGAAGTCAGCAGTGATTAAAATTACATTCTAGGGATTTTGACACCCAATTAAGTTTTGTGCTACTGGCTTAACAAACACAACCGTGAGACCAGAAGGAGTTTATATTTTTCATTCTAACATTAAGTGAGAGGTTGGGTTTAGTTTAGAATGTTTTAGCATCATATTATTGTTAAACTGGTTATTGGTTTTTTTTTGCCCAGTGAAGTATATGTTTGTGCACATTGCTGATACCAACTCACAGTTTCCCTACCTACAAAGAAAAATGATACACAAATTTAAAACAAAAGTATTGCTCTTCTCTATAATGGACATTGTACAGTGCCATGGAGAAGCAATTAAAATATGCAGCATTTTCTTCCAAGCTGCTGTCTCTCAAACGTCACGTTAGATTTAAGCTAACATCCTGATCTGCATTGCTATTGTGGTATGTGCCCAGTGTGATGGAGGCACTCAATGATATTTCCTTGCATTGTCCATAATAAATATTTGCCCAAGAGTGGGTAGAGGTGGAAGGGGAAGAAAGAAATGTTTTTCTCTTGTAGAGGAAACTTGTAATGTAGGACTTATTTAAAGAGTATTTATAGTCCATTGTTGCCCATAGGGTGTGTCCTGCTGTTGTATCTTATGTTTGACTGTCTGAACTAGCTAAGAAGCCACTTAGATTGAAATTTCACTTATTTATACTTAAACTTATCAATTTACATAGAGATATTTTAGTGAAACTAACATTTCATAAAATGTTTCAAAACATTTAGTAAGTTTCATTTACATTTCTGAAGAAACAGTCAAAACTTTTAGACCTGATTTTAGTCACATACATGACTTGTGGGAACATTATGAAATTGAAGTTTATTATTCTATGAAACAATATGAAATAATTAATTAAAAGTATGATGTACAGTCAGCAAGCTTTATAAGTGATGAATTTGAAAGTTTGTCTTTTTTTTAGTTTCTTTTTTAAATTTATATGTCAGCAGAATGCATTATAATTCTTATTACACATATAGAGCACAATTTTTCATATCTCTGGTTGTGTACAAAGTATATTCACACCAATTCATGTCTTCATACATGTAGTTTGGATAATAATGTCCATCACATTCCACCATCATTTCTAACCCCATGTCCCCTCCCTTTCCCTCCAACCCCTCTGCTCTATCCAGAGTTAGTCTATTTCTCCCATGCTCCCTCTCCTTATCCCACTACGAATCAGCCTCCTTATATCAGAGAATACATTCGGCATTTGGTTATATGGAATTGGAGAGCTTCAGACCAATGGAGTAATTCATTGAGTATTTTGTCATTGCTGATCTTAAGATGTTTAAAAGTCCCCAAAAAGGGGGCAGGGAGAGATGTTTCAGTCTCCCAAGTTCTATTACTGCCTAATGATCTGTATCGTATTCTAAAGTGAATCTTGTCATTTGTATCTTCAAGTTGGCAAAAAAAAAAAATTGTACATGTAAGCTACATTCCTGTCATAATTATTCTTAAAATTGAAATGAAACAAAAGTATCTACAAAGAGCTTCTTTTTGCTTTTAAACATCTTTATTTTATAAAATTGTAGATAATATTACTAGTTCAGTATTCCTTTAGATTGTTTTATGACCTGCTGTATTCAGTACAGTTGAGAGTAGGCATTTTTTTCCATTGATGCTGGCAATATATATCATATTGAATTAGCAGATCTCACTGGGAAAGGACATTGATTCTGATAGATTAAAGAAAAACAATCTATTGGTCAAAATACTATAAGCCACCAGTACCTCTGCTTCTGATGTCATTTACTATGTTCCTTAGATTAAGATTTTTATGTACAGATACTGCTGTTGCTGAATATACATTTTGACAGTTGGGGATGAGGGGATGAGGGCATAGGTGCAGGGATATCTATTGGCCACTTTCTCCAAAAGTAAGGAGCTGAAATAGAACGGTCAGTCTCTGCTTACCTGCAGTAATGGAATGAGCTGATATTGGCAGGAGCTTGAGGTTTGATGTGCCATCACTTCCATCAGTAAGGTTACTTGCTAATAAATGACTAAATGGGAATTTAGGGGGAATGCTGCTGCTGTCTGTTATGTTAGTGGTAACAGGAGTTCTGGCGCCATTTCAGGGTCACTATTTGTATCTGTCTGTCAGAGTTAGAATACAGTCGTTTCTCTCAGTTTCAGTCTTCTCTAAAGAATTTCTGTCGATTGTTTGACTCCATTAAGTGTGCAGAGGAAATAAAAGCCTGAATGACCAATCCACTAGGGGCTATGGATAGATCCTTTCTTTGTCCATAGTCCGAGCACTGCATTAGGTCTCATTATCCATTTATAATAAGTGACCTCCTCCCCTTTGGTCATTGGAAAATATTCAGTGTGCTTTTCTGACACATAGGGTGCCTTTCTCACCAGACATGAAACAGTGGTGGTCTGCAGGACCAGTAAACATTTTTGTAGGTTTTTAAATAAATACACACCCTTGTGCCAAATCACTCTGGAAAGTGTTTTTTCCTTCTCTTACATGATTCATAAATAGGCCAATGGGAGCCTAATATCTGGAAAATGAATATAATGTTCTTTGTTTCTTATTCTTTTTATTTTTAAAAAAAGTTTTTCTATGCTTTTCCATTTTGTTTTCTAGAAATGGTTTGTCTCCAACTCTGATTTTGCATTTCCTGATGGAGAACTGTAGAAAGTCTCGAGTGTAGTGAATAGAGAGCCATCACCTTTGGAAAGTATTTGCTTGATATACTGAGTATGGCTGTCTAGGTTATTTGTGATATGTTAAAACCCTTCCCTCTGGCCCTCTGTTCTGCCCCAACTGCTAGTGACTAAGTCTCCCTTTGAGGACTTTGGAAATGAACTTAACCTTTCCTTGTAAGTAGAGTCCAATTTTGTTTTATGGTATAAATTTGGACCACTTGCCAAAAAGCTCTGCATGTCTAGTTGTTCTGTCTCCAGTGCCTGGTATGTAGACTGACTTGGGATCGATGAAGATGAAATACTGATTAGTGGTTGGAATATTTAGAGAAAACTGTTATTTCCAGAGCTTTACAGAATATCATCTGAAGGACAGCTTTCTAAGAGTTGGAGTCTTGACTACCAGTAACTGGGTGGCCTTAGTACAATCTCTGTGTCAGTTGTTTATACTAAGTTTTGGGACAGGAAAAATAAAGGGTAGAGAACCACTTCTCTAGCAAGTTATATGAATAAACTTTAAGAATATGAGTTCAATTTTTTAAATCCATTTTTATTTTTTAAGATTTTTGTTGTTTCTGAGGACCTTTATTTATGTGTGGTGCTGAGAATTGAACCCAACGCCTCCCACATGCTAGGCAAGCACCCTGCCACTCAGCCCCAGCCCCAGCCCCTATGAGTTCAATTTTTAATTAACATTTTATTTAAGTATTAAAAATTCTTTGAAATATACATTTTTATAAAGTATTTGTAGGTTTCTAATGCATACTTTTTGTTAATAAAGTCTAGTTCTTCCTTAGATGTCTATTTATTTTGTATGCATTTTCACATGTGCTGGCATGCTTATTTTATTAAAAATTATGAGATGGGAATTTGAACAAACACAGATCATTACAATAAATTAGCAACTACTTTGTCCATTAGATACAGGTGTTTTAGATGCAATAGTTTTCTGTTCTGATGTATTACTATGTGCTCTCAGCTATAGGGACACAAGAGTTGTTGTTTTTGTTTATTTGTTTGTTTTTTATCTCCACAGAATGATCATTGTAGTCAAAGTGCAGATTTCTATCTCCAAACCAGTTATAGAAAACCCAATAGTTGTTAGTACTCTCTCCATGACAAAAATTAATATATTAACTGGATTATAGCACTGTTTGACAAATTGCTTACTAAATACATCAAAATTGATTGGGCATTCTGTATTTGAATTGACAAATGGCTGCATTAAGAGAAGGAGGGAAATCCATTAATTATAGCTGCTCTCAACTATAGGAAATGTAATCATATAAATATGGATTTTACTAAAACAAAAATCTCTTCTTCAGAGTAGTGTTGCTTATGTGTGTATCTGCCCCTCTTTACCATTAAAAGAATGGCTGCTCTCAGCTGCTGTCCTTTATAGAATTAAAAAAAAAATCTGCTGTGTAATAGCCATGTTTCTAGTTCTTCTAACTGCATGATAGTTTTTTTAAAAAAAATTCCAGAAAAGACCAGGGAAATCCTGCAGGTCTGCCTTTCTGCTTAGTTTTCATTAGTACCTCTACCTATCCATCTTGTGCTCAGGTGTTCCCACTGTTTCTGAGATACCCTTACAAATCTGTGACTGCCCCAGCATAACAGTATGCATGGCAGAACCTTTATGTAGGAAACAGGGAATCTGGACATGAATGCTTCTGCCTTCTTTAACACTATTGCTTTGGATCAGTCATTACTTTCTATGCCTCAGTTTCCTCTTCTTTATAATTAAGGGATTACAAATCCTTTTCAACTTTTAGATTTCGAGTGATCTATACACTAGAAGCTCATAACTTATCTTGAAACTTGTGAAAATTAAGAACCAAGACATTTTAATAGAAGAAAACAAGTATCTTAGACAACAATAACAACAACAAAATTTTAACCCTCTGGGTACTTTACTACGAGCCACATTCCCCAGCTCTTTTTATTTTTTGAGACAGGATTTCACTAAGTTGCTGAGGCTGCCTTTGAACTTGTGATCCTCCTGCCTCAGCCTCCCAAATTGCTGGGATTAAAGGTGCACACCACTGCAGTTGGCTAGACTCCAAAATCTTAAAGATTATCCTTGTTACTACTCTTTCTTCATATTTTTATGTAGAGGCAGAATTTTTAAAAAAAATTTTACTAGTAATTCCTGGTTATAAAATAATGGAAACAAAAGAATCTCTTCTATTCCTTATAGAAAAAGTATGTTTGATAAACATTTTTAAATAATCCTTTTGTACTAATCTTTAGTTATAGGAATACCTGGTAGAAATTTCTTCTTTCAAATTAAAGCATAGGACTTGGGATATAGTTCAGTGGGAGAGTATGCTCTTAACATGCATGAGGCCCTGGTTTCAATCCCCTGCTCTGAAAAAAAGAAAAATTAGTGCATATATTACTTTGGTTTTTCCCATCCTTTTCTTTACTCTCTGTCTGTAAATAGTAGTCTTTTTGTCTTTATTTATTTAGGTATCCAGAATTGAACCCAGGGATGCTTAATCACTGATCCACATCCTCAACCCTTTTTATTTTATTTTGAGATAGTGTCTCACTAAATTGCTTAGGGCCTCACTAAGTTGCTGAAGCTAGCCTTGAACTTGCCACCCTCTTGCCTTAGCCTCCTGAGCTGCTGGGGTTACAGGTGTGTGCCACTGCACCTGTCTTTAGTCTTATATCTTTATATTGTAACCTCTTTTAACCCACAGATTATCAAGGCTATATGCTTAATATATTGTTTTTGTTCTTAAATTCAGATGATTTGTTTCATTTGCCATCTTGTCCTGATGGTGTATAAGCTTTCATCATTCCTGAGTTTCACTGGCAGGGGTGGGGGACATCAATGGTGGTTCTTATGATCTTTCTTATTAAAGATAACCAACACAGTGATCAAGCCATGAAGGAGGTGATATAATGCCATAAATTTCTCCCTATAATTTGAATGTGTTCTTATTGTTGTCATGTGACAAGAGACTTTTAACCATGCAGTTTTGTGGAACTTTGTGGAGAGATTAAAAAAACATTATACTGTCTTCATTCCCTTCATACCATCAGTTTCTGGCTTTTTCTACTGTGCTTTCTTTGTATTTTACAAGTACAAGAAGAACATCATCCATAACCACCTGCATGTGGTGTGGGGTCTGGGCTGGGATTCTATAGGGAATTGGGGGGGGGGGATGTACTGGTGTTTTCTGCTGCCTTTCTTGCTCTTTTCCAGGCACAAGTGACCCATCAGTGGCTGTGTCAAATTCACCTTTAAGTATGAAGCCAACTAAGATGATACATTCTAACTGCTTAGGGATATCATAAAGAATGTAACATAGTGGGCCAATGTATTTTTGTTTGTTGCTTTCACTCTTCCTGAAATGGCTAATATACTCCTTTATTGTAACTTCTGGTTGAAGTTTTAAGTTTTCTCCAGTTTTTGATCACATTGTATATTATGTCTGCTCTGGATACAGAGGTGTGTATTAAAATGAGACCAAACTTTATATGAAATAGGTAATGAAGTAATGAATTGTTCCAATTTTACTTAGTTTTAAGAATATGATCTTTGGAGTCTGCAGTCGTGAATTTAAATTTCATTTTGATTACTTGCTAATGTAGGTGACTCTGGGGAAATGACCTTTTGGACTTTTGTTTCCTTTCAAATGAGAATAACATCCACCTTACAGGATCATCATTAGGTTAAATGAGATTATTCATCCAAAAACTTTATCCAGTAGGTTGCATGGAAAATATACTCCCTGAAGATAGCCTTTGCTTCTAAGTGGTGGTTATAGAACAAGTATCCTCGTTCCCTTTGAAGTCTTTTCTTGCCTTGAAATTCCAAGTTTGACTCTATATTCTTCTATGCATGTCCAAAACTGTGGAGAGGAATTTTACTTTCCAGTTCTTATTTATCTATGCAAGTTCAAATTTTCTCTTAGACCTTTTTCTTTGAACATCTTCATTCCCCTAATAATTTATCGGTAACGAGATTTTTTTCCTTGATGTTCAGTGTATCCTCAATGGCTAACTTTCTAGAAATTTTCTCTTCCTCATTTTCCTCCTCATCATCTCCTCCTCCTCCTCCTCCTCCTTCTCCTCCTCCTTCTCATCCTCCTTCGTCTTCATCTTCATCTTCGTCTTTTTTTTTTAGAGTTGCCTTAATACTCTGTTTTTCCCCCCAAAGATAATAGTCTTAATATTAAAACTTCTGAAATGGGGCTAGGGCTGTAGCTCAGTGGTAGAGCACTTGCCTTGCATGTGTGAGGCACTGGGTCCGGTTCTCAGCACCACATATAAATAAATAAATAAATAAAATCAAGATATTATGTCCATCTACAACTAAAAAATATTTTTAAAAGACTTCTGAAATGGCAGGATGACATTTGACTTTATGAGATCATTATTGCAATCACTATTTCAGTGAGTGAGATGGATGAAAATGACTTTTATTTTTCACTCCATATTCTTTGAAGTTTACAAATAATAAATATTCAAACCATATTGATAGTTCATTTTCCAAAAGATTTTTTTTAGAAAAGTATGAAGGAAGAGGAAATAAATGAATGAGAGATGAATCATGAAAATGATAGAAGAGTTAGAGGAAGGACCCCCTCAATTTGTCACAGAGAATAGAAATAAAATGTCCTACAGCAAATAAAGTATAAATATCAACATGGACGGCTCATATTAGTGTTCTGGGTGAAAACATTATTTTAGAAAAATATCAGTATGATTTATTTTAATTATGGGTCACTGAATAGTCCTGAATATTCCACATTTCTCATATCCCAGCCAAGAAGAGGTGACTGTGTATCAGTCTTCAGAACAAGAAATGTTTGTTCAGTTTTTTCCAAACATTCACAAAACAGTTTTTATTTTATTTTCCATAATAATCTTTTATTATGGAAATATTTAGGCATGCACAAAGTATAGTGAATTGTGTAACAAGTCTACCTGTCACTTACCTTATGGAATTAATAAAATTTAGCTCTTGTTCCTTCTATTTTCTTCAAAACTTTTTTTGTGTAGGACAACATAGTATTATAAGCCACCCACTATTATAACTTTTCCTGAATAAATATTTCCATATGCATCTATGAAGACTTATAAATACCATACACTGACATAATACACAGATGAGGCAGTGGCGGTGATTTTGGAAAATAACTTTCTGGTAGTTTGACATTGTGGAGCACTAGAGGAGGTCAAGTCTTGGCAAATGCTCTCTTCCTTTGGGAAAGCTAGAGAGAAACTCCTACACTGGTTATGAATTAGTATTCGCTGTCTCATTCCTACCCAATAGTTTGGGTTCTGTGAGTTTTCTGATATATTTAGAGTTAAAATAAGGAGCACATCATGGATCCTTAATGATTATTTGTAAAGATTTTAAATTATATTCTTATGTATAGGTTGAAAATGTTGGTGTCTTCCAGGTCTAAAAGCTTTTCTCTCTCCTTGCCAAGAAAACTTTGCCTCTTTTGCTTAGGCAAGAGAAAATCTGCATTTAATTCTTCCTGCTGTATAATGACTCGGACTTTTCTAGTATAGTAGTAGCTAATAAGTAAGTGGAGCATGGAAAAAGTTATGTTAACTCTTTGCAAAAAAAATTATTTTGGCCATTTTTACATTTATAAACAACCTTACCCTTTAGGGTTATTTTATAGGTACCTGAATGATTAAACATAGTTTAAAATCAAGAAACAGTGATTCTTTACTTTACAATATCAATTCAAAATACATTCTACATACCTGTTACTCATCTTGGTTTCTTAAAGAGAATACTATATTTTTAGAAGTGTTCTTTGAATTTAAAATGGAGAATTGATTACTTCTAAAAGAAACGTGTCTTACACAAAAGTCAGGTTAATTGGCTGTGAGGTTCTGTTGCCACCATTGAAGGGTTACACCTGTGATTCTATACAGAATTTAGACTTGGATACTTTTAGCTTCTAGAGAGTAGACATTATCCTAAGCAGAAACACTCTGTCATGTGTTTTAGTAGTCAATAAGCTGGTCTTACATTTGATATTTCTGTATGTGAAAATAATAAGTGGATATATATGGAGAAAGTTGTTTGAATGTGAGGTAGCACCCTCTTTAAGAAAAAAATCACAGGACCTAATGAAAAGGAGGGGGACATGCTGAAATAAGCAGTAGAATCAGCTTTTTTTTTCATATATCAATTTCAGTCATCTCTTTGATTTCTTTAATTTCATTTTATGACTCTGGCTGTACTGACTTAATTACGTTGATTGTATGTTCTTATCCCACACTTTTATTAAATATAAAGTGGGTACAGGTACACAAGATATACAGTTGAAAGGTACCAAACTATATCCATTGGAATTTAGGTCCTCCCTGAAGGAGATTGGTATTATTAATGTCTTGTATTCTGCACAACTGTAAAGGTTAGCTCTAATAAGAATGATTTTATGGTTAGATTTACAAATATAGGATGATTATGTAAACTGTGGTAAGACAAAGTCCCCCCTGCCCCGCTGCAAGCTCCGAGGATGATACTACGCAGTTAGGATACCACCACCTCCACCCCCCAAAAAAAAGTCAAGATGGACTTATTTTTCTGGTTATCCTACTGCTGTTGATTTAATGTGGCTATATTGTAGTTGTGCTGTTAAACAAGTTGAGATAATAGGTATTAAATGGCACTTTTGTACAGACTTCCAAGTGAATAAACTCCAACTTGATCTTAGTTGCAAATGTTTTCAAGGGATTGTCAGACTGTTCAGTTCTTAGGAATATGTTGGGGCACTTTGGCATTTTTGCTCAGTGGAATTGCTTAACTGGCTGATTGCACAAACCCATTATTTTCTGTTCTTTTCTTCATTTTATAAGATATTTACAGTCCTACTGAGAAGTAGAACTAACTTGTGAGCCCTGCAGTGCTACCCCCACATGCAGCTTGCTCTGATACTAAATGTCAAACGAGCAGCAAGAGTATCAAGTGAAGCCCCTCAGTTTGTGTCTTCTGTGGCAGCACTGTGATGCTCTGTGCATGAGAAACTGGAAGGTGGGAGCGGAGTGCAGGATGCACCCTGAGCTGTCAGTTCTTCAGGGAAATCTGTTATCTCAGACAATGAGGATATGTCATTTTCCTACTTATGTATATTGCCTGTGACTTTTCTTCTGGGAACATGGAATAAAAGCAAAGTGAAACCAGAGATGTACAATAACTGACTGTTAGAAAACTTTAATAATTAATTAGAGAACATCTCTGGTACCACAGGGTCAGGGTGCAAGGAAGATAGATCATTGATCTGTTTAACATATAGTGTAGGTAAAGCTTGTTCCCTGTTCTGTGTTGTAACACTTTAGTTGTGGCACTAGAAGAAGGAATGGCTGCTGATGAGCAGAAGAGCCAGTAATACATAATTATGTATGAATTCATGGAATTCCTTTATGTTTAAATTATGACATCTATAAACAGGGGGTGGACTCTAATAGTACTCTTCATTTTGGTCATTTCCATTTTTTCTCCAGATAAGTGAGAGTGTGAGCTCATTTGGGTGTATTATTTTTAACACCCCCCCACACCACCTTTTATTAACAAAAGTCTTTAATTTTTGCCCCTTTGATAGGTGTGAAACAACTTGTTTAAATTTGTAAATCTCTCATTACTATCATTTACATGTATTAGTTGACTGCTATATTTCCTCATCCATGATTTGCTAGGTCATGAGGCCCTGCTTTATCTGTTTTGTTTTTGGATTCTTTGGTTTTGGAGTCTCTTTAAAAAGCAAATTTTGGTTTTTGTACTAAGTAACTACATTCTCCAACAGAATTTCATCCTCACATCCTGAGTGCTTTCTGATCAGAAACAGAGTTTAATAAAGATCCCTCTCTTCTTGTATGGCTGCTATATAAATTCTGTTTTTAATAAGAATTCAAAATATATTGAAGTTTGTCCTTGAATAAGAGTTTATCACTGTTGGCCTTTGGGTGAACTTTGAGCCCGAGCTGTTTCATTCATGGCAGCATGATGTCATTTAACTCACAGATTTCTCTGTTGCTAGAAAAAATAATGTTGTTTCCTTAAATAACCTAAAGGACTAAAAAATGCTATCACAACATTACTCACCTCTCAGGTCTTCACTTAAGGCTCTATCTAGCTTGGTAGGCGTTTTTTTGTTTGCAGAGGAAGGGGGGAGTTTATTGCAGAGAGGAGGGAAAAATGAAAACTCTCTGGTCCTGAATCTGAAGAATATGTTATCCTACCTCCCACATGAAACTCAGCTGCCAGGATGACCCTTCTCACACTCCTTCAAGTTAAAATCTCTATGTACCTCTTTGATTCTCCACTTTTAAATCAGACTGAGTTTGAAATTTATAATTGAATTTAAAAATGAATTTAATCTTATTTATAATCAGTATGAATTTGCAGATTAAAAGATTAGCTAAGTTTCATTCTAAATCAACACATGCAGCATATGAATATATTATAGGTTTTCAACAACAAAGAGCCATACGACTCTGTTACATAAAAAACCAGATACCATTTGAGTTAGGAGTTTTGGCCTTACTTGAGAAGCAGGTTTCCCTGATACCAGAAGCATTGCAATTACTTCCAGGGAGTAGGGCAGCTTCTTGACATCTGTGAAAATTTAAAGACTGGAGTTTACCATCAGTGGTAACTGATCAGCTGTGCCCTCTAAAGCTTCCAGAGTCACAGCTGAGATGAGTTGACACTGGCACCTCAGGAATTCTTGGGATGGATGAATACAACCAGAGTTTGCCCTATTGCTTCATAAATAAGTACTTCTTAATTTTTAGTATTAACCTTTGTGTTAGTTTGTGTGAAGAGCGCACCCATAACCTGTATGTGGTTATTAGTTTTTTATAGATGTATAGGCAATTCTTTGTCATTGCTTTGAATCAAAAAGTGTTAGGTACATTTTTTTTATTCTATCTTAAAGCAATGCGTATATCCTATTAACTTCATTTTTAAGAAGCCTGATTTTTTTTCCTTGAATATCTAAAATCCAAACCCAATATTCTAAGACTAGTTATCTGCTCTAATAGTAAGTATATTGAGTACTTATATTTAATTTTATTTATTGGTGCAATATAATTATTCATAATAGTGGGGTTCATTGTGTCATATTTATACATGTACATAATTTAATCAGTCTCATTCCCCAGTACCTTAACTTTTCCTCCTCTCCACCATCCTCCTGATCTGCCTTTTTCCTCTACTGTTGTCCCTTCAATTATTATTGTTATTACTATCATTATTATCATTATTATTTTACTTAATGCATTATTTTATATATATATAATATATATATATGCAGGATTCATTATAGTATATTTGTACACAAACATAGAATAATTTGTAGATTTTATTCCCTAATACTTTATTAATGATAAAGCTTATCTCTGAGGTACAAGACGAGATTTGTTGCAGATGTAATTCAGTTATTGTGAGCTAATTGTTTCTTTGTTGGTATTTAGAAACAATTTGATTCCATGAAATTGAGGTTATATACTCTTATTATTTTGGAGGAAAAGTGGAAATGACAAGAGATTTTAATTTTTTAAGAACTAGTAATGACTCATTCTTGCAACTTTGGTTCAAGTATATCTTAACCTCTATTAACAAGTGTTAAAGAGGTGGATATTTACAGAAACGTAAGGTTCTCTATTTAGATGTCTGTTAATACAATGCTATGACTCTTTCATTGAGTAATTATTATTTACATAGCCTATTATTTTGTACCTATAGTTTAACATTATGTAAAGCAATACTTTAAACTTTCTCAAACTCATACCTTATTTTCTTTTTTAAAAATTTTAATATTTATATATGACAGTGGACTGCGTTACAATTTTTATTACACATATAGAGCACAATTTTTCTTATCTCTGGTTGTATACAAAGTATATTCACACCAATTCGTGTCTTCATACATGTACTTTGGATAATAATGTCCATCACATGCCACCCATCATTTCTAACCCCATGTCCCCTCCCTTTCCCTCCCACCCCTCTACCCTATCTAGAGTTCATGTATTCCTCCCGTGATTCCCCTCCCTACCTCACTCTGAATCAGCCTCCTTATATCAGAGAAAACATTCGGCATTTGGTTTTTTGGGATTGGCTAACTTTACTTAGTTGTGAAGCCAATATGGAAAGCAGTATGGAAAGCCAATATGGAAAGCAGTATGGAGATTTCTTGGAAAATTGAGAATGGAACCACCATGTGACCCAGCTATCCCTTTCCTCAGTGTATACCCAAAGAACTTAAAAACAGCATACTACAGGGACACACAGCCACATCAATGTTTATAGCAGCATAATTCACAATAGCTAACCTATGGAACCAAACTAGATGCCCTTCAATAGATGAATGGATTAAAAAATGTGGCATATATACACAATGGAATATGACTCAGTAATAAAAGAGAATAAATACCTTATTTTTATATGGGGCAATTTAAGAAAAAATTCTGTATGCATTCATGGTTATAGTACAGAAGACATCTAAAAATCCCCAAAATAAATTATCCATAATTTTTTTTTCAAGAGTTAGAAAGTTATATTTTGAAAGAACTTTCTGGAATTTTGAGAATTTTATTATATGGAATTCAGATTTAGTGACATTATTAGGGAAATATTTAATTTTTCTCTTTACAATCCTATTTATGTTATTCTGTTGATTTCAAAGTATATTGGGCTTAGATTAACAGGACTAATTTGTGAAGGTCATCCCTGAAGCAGCTTAATTTTTGTTGTCTTTATACATAAACACATATGAAAAGATACAAATATATACATAGCAATACACACATACGTGCATACACCCATTTATCACTGCAAGACAGAAAAATACAAATAGTGATTTTTTTTAGCTCTTATTTACTCACTGTAAGCATCATCTGCTTTCCTGAGCACACAATGTAAACAGTCTGTTTCCCAGTTACCTCATGATGATCCTGCATCCTGCCCTTGCTTGTTGATCTCTATTTATCAGATGCCTACTGGAAGCACTTTTGGAGTTACATTCTAAAATAAATTGATGGTATATCCTTTTTAGGTAGGTAGATAAGGTGCATTTTAAATTACTGTGCTGAAAGTAGAGATAAAACATAGCAGGATTTATACCTCAAAATTCTATATCCCTTTCTATTACCAACTTAATTAATTATCTATGAATAGTTGATAAAGTTTCATAAAAATGCTGATTTAGGTAGCTGCTGTGTGTCTTGCTCCATTGTATTTGAACATAAGCATTTTTCTTTATATAGACTTTTTGGGGGGGGGGCAGGGATACCAGGGATTGAACTCAGGGGCACTTGACCACTGAGTCACATCCCCAGCCCTATTTTGTATTTTATTTAGAGACAGGGTCTCACTGAGTTGTTTAGTGCCTTGCTTTTGCTGAGGCTGGCTTTGAACTCGAGATTCTCCTGCCTCAGCCTCCTGAGCCACTGGGATTACAAGCATGTGCCACTGCACCCAGCCTTTATATAGACCATTAAGTTACCTTTTATATCTACTTATTAGAAATGTGGGGAAAATACTCTCAATTGATTGTGCCCCCTTCCAAAGTTACATCTAAATTCTATAGCACTTACAGAGCATAATATTATGGGGTAAGGGATTAGGGGACATTTTATCCTGGTTGTCACTATTGAGAAGTCCCAGTTCCCAGTGAGATCACTAGTCACTGGCTCATATAGGTTTCTGCAATATCCATTCTTGTTTCTACTTCAAATCCTGTCAGTTCTCTGGAGTGTGCCTGCATTACTCTCACACACACACAGGAAACATTCTCACCTAAGCCAGGGCGAGCACTGTGTGGCTGTCACCACTGTGGCTTTGCTATGTACCATATATGTGTGGATCTCTTGGTACTTTCTTAGACTCAAGAATGAAGATTCAGTTTTTCACGGCTGTTGGTCCACGAAACGCCCAGATTGTCATTCTCTATTCTTCCTTGTGGGCCCTCTATTCCCCACTTTCTGTTTCTGACACTCTTGCTCCAGTGTTAGGGTTATCATTTCCCAATAATTGGGTGGTTGGAGAGGATGCAAGCTCTTTTTCTCTTGATATTTTCTCTTGATGGTTTTTATTCTCATCCCAGGTTTCAAGATTTCAATTTTTTTTTTCCTGTGACCTGTTATATCATTATTTTCCCAAGGTATAAAATGTTCTTCCTCTGTGGATTGGGGGAAATATTTAAATATAAATGTATGTAGGGGAGAAGGGAAGGATTTTATTTGATGTTGAAAAGTATTTTCCCTCTGAACTTACATTTTTTATATTGCCCATTTTCTGATGACTTCAAAACATTTTTACTTAGAAAACTAGTGAATGAAAGACATGGAAATCCTTCTTCCAATCTCTGTTTAGGAGTTTGGGATTCAGATTTATGGTTGTATTTCTTAGATGTATATTTGGAATATTTACTGCTTCCTTTGGAAAGCAGATGAGGGCAGAAAGGATCCTCCCCTTTCCCTCTCCTCCTTTTCCTCCTCCTTCTCCTCCTCCAACGTTTCACTGTGGGAAATTCCAAACATACACAAAACTAGATAACAATAGTGGAATAAGTCTCCATGTATCTCTCATTCAGCTTCACTACCAATCAACTCACAGCTAATCTTTTTTAGTTTATAATTCTACTCACCATCTTTACCCCTGACACAAAGTTATTTTGAAGCTAATCCCAGATATCATATTATCCCCACTTTGATAATGGATAAATAAGTGTTCAGCCATTCTGGTGCCATTACTTAGTCCAGAATGCAAAACTCCAACCATCTACTCACAATACTTATTGAATGCTTATTCTGTAATTGGTCCTAGTCTAGGTTTAATATATGTGGAACACAGCAAACACTCTTAGAGAATTTCTAGTAGGTACTAATTACATACACAGGGGCATAATTTCTCACTTTTACTTAAAGATTTGTAATCCTGTTCTGTCACATTACTCTAATTTTACTTGAAAAAAAAAAGGAAAAAAGTATCAAGTGTGCTAGTGTACACATAATCCCAATGACTCAGGAGGATTGCAAATTCAAGGTCAGCCTCAGCAAGTTAGGGAGGACTTAAGCAACTTAGCAAAACCCTGTTTTAAATAAAAATAAAAAGGACTGGGGATGTGGTTTAGTGGCAAAACTCCCCTGGGTTAAATCCCTATTGCTTTCCCCGCCCCCCAAATAAAAGCCCTTTTTCTACCCACGGGCCTCTCTCCCTGCCCCTCATCTTCCACTTGCAACCTGAATCACCCCCTCAACCACAATGGCATGACAGTTCTTACTAAAATATCCCCATTATATTTCAACCTCAAAAATCTTTGTACTTGATCTTGCCATTGTAATAGTTTGCCCTCAGACATCTGTATGACTTACTCCCACCTTTAAAGATCTTCTTTGCTCATCTGCTTTCTGAAGCACATTGTAATACTTTGTATTTGTCAGTGTTCAGCTTTTTGACTAGTTACTCAAACTTTGGGGATTTGAGGGATCCTATCTTTCTATCTTTGTTAATAATTTAATATCAAATTTATTATAAAATTGATGATTTGTGAACAACTCAGTCTTTTGAAAACATCAGTTGACTTATATTCTTTGTAAAACATACCATAATTATTTCTCCAAGAATGCTTAAATAACAATTGATAATTGTTATGACATTCTCTGCCTTATGATACCATTTCCATCACAAGAATCAAGGTGTATCCCTTCATGGTCATCTATATTTTGTGCCAAACCCCAGCTTGCCTCTCAGTTATAGAACTATGATTTTGAAGAAAGTAGCGGCTAGCTAGCAGTTTTAACTACCACAGATCTTCATTTCAACACTGTATACATCTGCTGAGTAACTGACTGAACTCAGTCCTATTTCTCCTCTTGTAAGGAGTTAAGATAAGCTTTTGGTGAGCATGTGCCTGTTAAGTCTTGCCCTAGGTCATACTGCGTATTCTTCATTTGTATCTGTTTCACTAAGATTTTGTTCTAAATACCTTGTTCTGTCAAGATTGCATTAAGATTGACATCCTTCTTTACTGCTCATGGAAGTGTATAGCTCTTTCTGGGAATATGTAGGAAGAAATTTTAAAACATTCACTTCCTCTGATTTCATTTTCAGGAATCTAGCCTAAGAAAACTTTTGACTATACGTGTAAATACTGCATCGCTGCATGATACAAGTGATGAGACTGTTTTCTGTTTCTCATTCTTTTTTATTTTGTCCATATTTCTTTAATGCTCTTCTACTTTTCTTCCTACTGTTGCTGTCCCATCTTTTAATTTTTTTTCCATTTTCTCATTACTTGATTCTCAGAATATTAAAATGATACATGGGGGTAGTGGGTATGTTGGAAATCTGTGCACGTTCATTTCTATTTGAATGTGAATCTGAAACAGCTCTGGACAAAATAAAGTCCATTTAGAGATGGATGGATAGAATGAGTGAGTGGATCTTCCAAAGAAGAGTCTAAGATTTGGGAGGGTAAAATATTTATATTTATTGAATTGTTTTTCTGTTTCCACTAGACAAATGTTCTTTTTGTATGAGAAAGTAGACTGTAGTTTGACTGTATCTTACCAAGTCAAAGTCAGGGAAAACTGAAATATCCAAGAAAGGAAAATATTGGATAAATAAAAAAAATTTTAGCAACTGAAAGTGTTTTAATTAAATTTACATTCTTATGCCCACCATTTAATTGATACTAATGGGTAGTTTGTTTAAAAGAAAAAAAAATGTTTTTTTTTTTTTTGTTTTACTGAACATTGAACCTGGGAGTACTTTAACACTGAGTTACATTCCAAAATTATTATTATTTTTTTTAATTTTAAGATAAGTCTTACTATCTTAAGCCTCAAACCTCAGCCTCCTGTAGTCCTCCTACCTCAGCCTCCCAAGTTGCTGGGGTTACAGGCATGCATCACCATGACTGGCTCTTCTAAAGACTTTTAATGTAGTCCACCAGTGAATAGATTTGTTGCTATTCCTCAATGCATTTTGATATTAATATGAAGTTAATTGTTTGTTTTATAGTGATAAGATATCATTAATAAGTTTCTGAAGATTTTTTTTTTTTTAATCTGGCATCTTATGTTGCCCAGGCTAGTCTCAACCTTGTGGACTTTAGCCTTAGCCTCAGCAAGTAGCTAGGGCTGCGGGCTTGTGCCAACACACCTGGCTAGCCCTACAGATAGTTTTTAAAGTATGCTCTTAATTGAAAATTTTTCTTCTTCTTAGGAACTTCAGTTTTATTTATTCATTCATTGTATGAGTTGCCTCTGTGTTTTAAATGTCATCTTTATCTTATACATAACCACAGAATTTGAGCTGGCTATATTCATACCCATTTCTCCACTGCATAAATTAAAGTGGTTGAAATCTGTGTTCTTTCTCCCACAGTGGTTCCCCCTGGAAGTCCTGGGCCCATCACTCGACATGGGTCCTATGACAGTTTAGCATCTGACCATAGTGGACAAGAAGATGAAGAATGGCTTTCGCAGGTAAAAATAATGATATACTTGGAGCATTAAAATAAAATAGAATCCATTGTCTGTTTTTATTCTTTTCCTTAGACAAAAATTATAGAATTGGTAATTCTTTGAATCATTAAGAATGAATCATTCTCTGTATATTTAAAATTTATCAAAAATATTGCCTGAGGTATATACACACATGTTCCTCTATATTTTGCACATACATATGTTATACATAAACATTCCTTTCATATATAAGAATCTATGTTCATATATATACACAGAGAGTGAGTGTGTGAGTTAGCTTTAATACAGAGAGCATAAAATGTATATATCTTTCAAACAGTCCATTTAAAGTAATTGAGACCTTCTACTTCATTTATTTATTTATTTATTTATTTATTTATATTGGTTGTCCAAAACATTACAAAGCTCTCATATTTCATACATTTGATTCAAGTGGGTTATGAACTCCCATTTTTACCCCGTATACAGATTGCAGAATCACATCGGTTACACATCCACGTTTTTACTTCTTGCCATACTAGTGACTGTTGTATTCTGCTATCTTTCCTATCCTCTACTATCCTCCCTCCCCTCCCCTCCCATCTTCTCTCTCTATCCCATCTACTGTAATTCATTTCTCTCCCTTGATATTTTCCCTTTCCCCTCACATCCTCTTATATGTAATTTTGTATAACAATGAGGGTCTCCTTCCATTTCCATGCAATTTCCCTTCTCTCTCCCTTTCCCTCCCACCTCTCATCCCTGTTTAATGTTAATCTTTTTCTCATGTTCTTCCTCCCTGCTCTGTTTTTAGTTGCTCTCCTTATATCAAAGAAGACATTTGGCATTTGTTTTTTAGGGATTGGCTGGCTTCACTTAGCATAATTTGCTCTAATGCCATCCATTTCCCTGCAAATTCCATGATTTTGTCATTTTTTAGTGCTGAGTAATACTCCATTGTGTATAAATGCCACATTTTTTTTATCCATTCATCATTGAAGGGCATCTAGGTTGATTCCACAGTCTAGCTATTGTGAATTGTGCTGCTATGAACATTGATGTAGCAGTATCCCTATAGTACGCTCTTTTAAGGTCTTCAAGGAATAGTCCAAGAAGGGCAATAGCTGGGTCAAATGGTGGTTCCATTCCCAGCTTTCCCAGGAATCTCCATACTGCTTTCCAAATTGGCCTTACCAATTTGCAGTCCCACCAGCAGTGCACAAGTGTACCCTTTTCCCCACATCCTCGCCAGCACTTGTTGTTGTTTGACTTCATAATGGCTGCCAACCTTACTGGAGTGAGATGGTATCTTAGGGTGGTTTTGATTTGCATTTCTCTGACTGCTAGAGATGGTGAGCATTTTTTCATGTACTTATTGATTGATTGTATATTCTCCTCTGAGAAGTGTCTGTTCAGGTCCTTGGCCCATTTGTTGATTGGGTTATTTGTTTTCTTATTGCTTAATTTTTTGAGTTCTTTGTATACTCTGGATATTAGGGCTCTATCTGAAGTGTGAGGAGTAAAGATTTGTTCCCAGGATGTAGGCTCCCTATTTACCTCTCTTATTGTTTCTCTTGCTGAGAAAAAACTTTTTAGTTTGAGTAAGTCCCATTTGTTGATTCTAGTTATTAACTCTTGTGCTATGGGTGTCCTATTAAGGAATTTGGAGCCCGACCCCACAATATGTAGATTGGAGCCAACTTTTTCTTCTATCAGAAAAATTTGATATCAAGCTCCTTGATCCATTTTGAGTTAACTTTTGTGCATGGTGAGAGAAAGGGATTCAGTTTCATTTTGTTGCATATGGATTTCCAGTTTTCCCAGCACCATTTGTTGAAGATGCTATCCTTCCTCCATTGCATGCTTTTAGCCCCTTTATCGAATATAAGATAGTTGTAATTTTGTGGATTGGAGACCTTATACTTTAGACAGACTCTTTGGAACACATTTTCATCAGGTTTAAAGTAAGAGTTTTGCTTGCTAAAACAAAGGAGTTATTCAACAGTCTTTGGGAATCATTTTGTAGAGACAGCATTTTCTGAAGATGGCCCATACTTTCATTATGGAAATTCAGCATTGTACTGTGCACAAATCCTGATGGTGCCTGACTGGGTTTCCTTTCCTAAGTTTAAGCAGTGCTCTAAACCTGTCCTATAACAGCTTTAACTGAAGGTCCTGTACCTTACTGATGGAGCTGTCTTTAACTCGGGAGCTTTGAAATAAAAGATACATGGGCAGTTGTCAAATGATGAGATTACAAATGATTTCACTACAAATAATGTTATGTCTGCCTCAAGTCTGACATCATTTGATGAAGTTAATGACCTGTCTCAGATTACCAATCTGGCAGCTTTGCATCAGACAGATGCCTCAGAAAAAGTGGAATCCCTTTGTTGTTTCATTTCTTTCTCAGGGAAGGTAGCCTGAAAAGTGAAAATGAATCTGGCAATTGGAGAATCAAAAAGTTTCTAAGTAACATCTATTTAATTTATCACACCACAAATACTCAAGAGAATCTCCTTGAATGAAGGCTCAGATTCTGACATATGAAAGCCCATCCTCTCTTGATGATACAAGATAAATTAAACCCAAAATGCACATGCTTTTTCCAGAATCAAAATATTGTCCAAGAATGCTGGCAAA
Organism: Urocitellus parryii; assembly: GCF_045843805.1. Lineage (NCBI taxonomy): Eukaryota > Metazoa > Chordata > Mammalia > Rodentia > Sciuridae > Urocitellus > Urocitellus parryii. The sequence goes on from NC_135537.1 coordinate 149,430,478, forward strand.
GAAACCACTGTCCTTCACTTCAACTTTTCAATTAGAAGAAGGGGTAATGTGTGCTGTCAGTGTGAAAGTATATACAATATGTTTGTCCTGCGCACAACAGGAGCGGAATACAGGAACATCTGGCCATCGCCTCAGTGAGATTGCACAGGCATCTGTTTACCTCTCGGCTCTGTGACACTGATGGTTCTGAGCTTAAAATACACAGAATGCTTTATCTGTGGCCTAATTTACATTGCTGAATACAACTACTTGAATCAGAAATCACTGTCCTCAATCTCAGTGTTTTTCTCCCTGTGATTAGTGGGAATGTGCATATTGTTCCAAGACCATGATGCTTTTGCCCTTTCAGACTCAAAAACACAGAACAACACTCTATGAACCTTTTCAGTTATGTTTTGTTAAGAATTAATCACTGCAATCAGAGAAATGTGATTAAATATAAAAGAACCAGGGCAAAGATTCAAGGAATGGGGGAAGTTGCTCCCTAAAGTGTTTACGTAGACACAGATATAGCAATGACAAGACTTGGAGATAATACAGTAGTTTTTCACCAAAGGTTTGCATGTTTAATTTCTTATTCAAGTTGATCATTTGTAAAACCATGAAATACACACATTTTCAGGTTTTGCACATTGTCTTCTGTATGCTTTTTCTTTACAGTGTTTAAGATAATATTGGCAACATTTCCCTATCCATTTCATAGATGATGAAATTTATAAAGCATTTTGGTATTGTTATGTATGTGGGTTTTGTGTGTGTGTGTACATGTACGCATGTGCATAAAATGCCTGTCAGTGTTTGTGGCTATTGAGGAAACTCATTAAATAACAATATTTTGAATATGAAATTTAGTTTGAGAAAATACGTATGATTTTCCATTTAAAAGTAGAGTTTTTTAAAATTTGAAAGCAGCATAAATATTATAATATTGAATTATAGAACCTAGCTGTGGTGTTAAAAAGTATGTCAGACCTTTTATTTTTAATACTGGTGGAGATTGATCTCAGGAGTGCTTTATCACTTAGCCCTATCCCTAGCCCTTTTTATTTTTTATTTTGAGACAGGATTTCACTGAGTTGCTGAGATGTTCCTTGAACTTGTGGTCCTCCTGCCTTAGCCCCTTGAGTTGCTGGATGTTTTGGTTTTTTTTTTTTTTTTTTTTTTTGGATGGGAGTACTGGGGATTGAACACCCAGATGCTTACCATTAAGCTAAATCCCCAGTCTTTTTTATTTTTTTTATTTTTTATTTTGAGGTAGGTAAAGTTTCAGGAACAATTTCAACTTCTTCATGAGTTTGATGTTGAGTGAAGGAATTGCTTTTAATATGTGGATTAGTAGGTATAGTATCCAGGGATGCCCACTAGAAGGTAAGTAGTGTAGAATGAATGAAAAAAGATAATCCCTAGGGAGCTAATATTATTTATATAAGTCCAGAAACTAGTCTTTTCTCTTTCATAATTTTTGAATTGCGTATGTGATGCATGTGTGTGTGTGTATTTACACAAATGAATTTTTATAATGTCAGTGAAAACCAGTAAAGGGATATAGTGAATGTGTATTTAGGCTATAACTATGATCACCTTTGATTGTGGGTACACTGACCCTTTCCCACATCAAGATGGGCTTCAAGAATGTGGGATGCAGGTATTGTGAAAGGCCCTCAAATTCAAGTTGTGATTTGTTTAAATCATGATTCCAACTCTTTTTCAGGTTGAAATTGTTACACACACTGGACCTCACAGACGGCTGTGGATGGGTCCACAGTTCCAGTTCAAAACCATCCACCCCTCAGGCCAAACCACAGTCATATCCTCCAGTTCATCTGTGTTGCAGTCTCATGGTCCAAGTGACACTCCACAACCTCTTTTGGATTTTGATACAGATGACCTTGATCTCAACAGTCTCAGGTAGGCAATGAGAACGAGGGAGTTACTTAATGGTAGGATTGGCATATTCATTCAAAATGAGCATCCTTGGTAACATTTGTGACATGATATCATGTTGCCAACAATATGCACTGTTACCTGTGATTCACTGTCATCTCTTAACATCTGAACACATGTGATCAATATTTGTGTTTCAGATTGTGATTTCTCTAAATTCAGGACACTTTGAATAGCCATCCTCATTTGAGATATTTGCTTGAAGTCTGATTATGATTTTTTTCCTTTCAATTAGATTTCATCTAATCCTGAATCACCATTCTTTTAGATTATAGAAAGTTTTAGGATGAGAAATTGAGTGTTATTATATCTTACCCTACGCTCCTTATTTGCCAGAACCATAGTTCATGTATACAAATTATGCTTTTTCTTATTATTACTTACATTTTAAATGCAATACAGGTATTTTTTGCTTTTGCAGTCTCATATTTGCTTAGCAGTTTAATTTGCTACCTCAAGACTTGCCATACTGAGGTGCTACAAATAATGAAGGGTTCAGTCTAATGCCATATAATCTCCTGTGCCTTTTTTCTCCCTTACACACACACACACACACACACATACATGCACACGTACACATACACATACCTCTAGCCTGGGACTGTAGCTCTGTGGTAGAGCCCTTGCTTATCTTTACAAAGGCCTGAGTTTGATCACCAGCAGCTCCCCACCTCCTGCCCCCAACACAAATCTATGCTTCTAGATTTGATTTGTGTGTGTGTGTGTGTGTGTGTGTGTATGTGTGTGTGTGTGTGTGTGTGCGTATGTATGATACTGGGGATTGAACCCAGGGCCTTGTGAATTCGAGGTAAACAGTCTTCCAACTAAGCTATATCCCCAACCCTCTAGATTTGATTATAAAGCAACTGTATGACCTTCTTGAATATCTTTTAAAATACAATTGTGGTAAAAGATGTTTCATTTTCATGAAAATTTTATCTCTTTGTCAACAGCAATTAAACATTTAAAAAAAAAATTTTCTAGTTGTAGATGGAAATAATACCTCTGTTGTGTTTTATTTATTTTTATATGGTGCTGAGGATTGAACCCAGTACCTCTACCACTGAGCCACAACCCCAACTGCAATTAAACATTTTTTTTTTTAATGGAGACAATTCCTTTATTTTATTTGTTTAGTTTTTAATGTGTTGTTAAGGATCGAACCCAATGTCTCATACATGCTAGGCAAGCACTCTACCCCAGAGCTACAACCCCAATCCCCGCAATTAAACATTTTTTAAAATATTTTTTTAGTTGTAGATGAACACAATACCTTTATTTTATGTACTTATTTTTATGTGGTGCTGAGGATCGAACCCAGTGCTTCATATGTGTGAGGCAAGCACTCTGCCACTGAGCCACAATCCCAGCCCCTAAACATTTTTATGTCAAAAAAAAATATTGCAAAGCTGGATTAGGTCTTTCTTGTTTATTTTTAAATTTAGTACATATTTGTTGAGTACCCGCCAGGTGCTCTACAAGGCTCTGGGAACTACACCTGGAGTAGAGCCAGCTGCCTGGTTGATGTTTCCTCTAATGGTCTCCAAAGCATCAAACACTCCCCTGTCTGAATCTCAGCTATTCAGCTCATCCCTAATCCTACTCTTCCCCTTACCTTTCTCATCTCTTTACATGAGTCTTTGAGCAGCTAGTACTCAAGCCAGGATCTAGGGGTTATTCTAGTCATCTCCACCTTTCTCACTTGCTGCATGTAACTCATCAAATTTCATCTCATATTCCAGAATATATTGGGAATCCTTCCACTCTCTTTTTCATTTGCCAGCAGCCACACCTCCAGTCACTTGGTTCCTTTTTATGTCTCCCTGTTTACGTATTGGCTTTCCACTCACTGATGGATCTTTGTAGAAAGGAAAGTTCCTAAGGAGAAACCAAGTCCTTGTTTAGTGTTTGTTTTTGTGTTTTGTTTGTTTTTGTATGTTTAGTTGCTTACTTTGTGTGATTTTCTTCTTCCCTAAATTTTTGTTTGGTTCCAATACGTTTTACAAAACTGACACTTTTCTACCACGATGTCAGTCAACAAGGACAGGATATCATGGATGTTAGGTGAATTTTCATTTATGTTGCTTATCATAAAATATGGTCTCGTTAGTTAGTCAAGCCATTCTCAGGTAGTCACATTGAATCAGCCGTTAACTTGATGATTGAATGGATCATTATCCATTTACCACAGTCATTATTTAAATGTTAATAATAAAGCTTTTAAAATAGGCGACCCACTTGTTCTCTTTATAAATATGTAACCTGTTCATTCTCTTTGCTGAAACATGTACAAGAACCTATCACTATCTTTTTTAGTTCCTATCAGCAGCTGTTCTTGGAAGGCCCTGTCTCTAGTCTTGGGAATCCGTCTTGAGCTTCTCCTCACAGCTCTGCCTCCAGCAGTATCACTGTCCTTTACCTCGGACACCACCCTTTTCCTAAGATCTTTGTATCTTGCTTTTTTTTTTTTTAATGTACTTACATTTCCAAAATCCTTTAGCATATTCCTCAGAGACTTTCCTTCTTATACAAAAGAGCTCCCAGTATTCTTTTTTTTTTTTAAGAGAAAGAGAAGGAGAGAAGAGAGAGAGAGAGAATATTTTTTTAATATTTATTTTTCATTTTTTTCTGTGGACCCAGCATCTTTGTTTATTTATGTTTTTATGTGGTGCTGAGGATCGAACCCATAGCGCCCTGCGCATGCCAGGCAAGCACGTTACCGCTTGAGCCACATCCCCAGCCCAAGTTCCCAGTATTCTTTATATCAAAATGACTTTAAATTGTTTATGTTTGATTAAAATATTGTTCTGTTTATTGACTACTAAAAATATTTATATTAACCAGTTTTATAAATCATTTTTGATTGCCTTTGTAATTTATATTTTAAAAGTTGAGCAAATAGACTTGTTTAGACTCCTTTTTAAAGACCTTAGCTCCCATTGCAGCATAGTTTTAATGAGAAATTCAGATTTAACTCACATCAACTTTGTGTCTTTTTACATATCATTTCCCACCCCAGCATTCAACTAGGACTCAACTAAATGACATTCTTATTGCCATAATCCCAGAGACTCAGGAGACTGAGGTAGGAGGATCACAAGTTAGAGGCCAGCCTTGAAACTTGGCGAGACCTTCAGCAACTCCCTACCTCAAAGTAAAAATTAAAAATAAAAAGGGCTCAGGGTGTAGCTCAGAGGCAAAGCATCCCTGAGTTCAGTCCCTAGTACAATACAATAAAATAAAACAAATTCTCCTCGTTGTTGCTTACTCTCTTCTAGTCCAGTGCTTCACCTGATGTCTACATTTTTCAGACTTATACTCAATGGCACTATGGCTGGGCATCAGTCTTCCGTTCTCCTTTAAACTGTGAAAAATTTTACTAATTTTTTTTTGTATCAGTTGATCCATAGTACCTATTACACTGTCCCTATACTCCATTAAGATATCATAAATTGGGCTGAGGATGAGGCTTAAGCGGTAGTGTGCTCGCCTGGCATGCGTGGGGCGCTGGGTTCGATCCTCAGCACCACATAAAAATAAAATAAAGATGTTGTGTCCACCGAAAACTAAAAAATAAATATTATAAAATTCTCTCTCTCTAAAAAAAAAAAGATATCTATCTTAAGTATGTTGTACAGTCATAGTCTGCCTGTCTACATCTCCCAGTAGGAAGTAGATAAATAATATGTTGACTGTCATAAATAAAGAAATCAGATACAGCTTAACCTCATGGCAGTTCCTTATCCACAGCAAGGATCCAAAATGTAAAAAATTTAATGATATACTTGTTGATTGACCTAAAAAACATAATGTAAATGAAGCTGGGTATTCAGAATCCCCCTTTCTACTCAACGCCTATCTCCTCAAAGATTGGTAAAAATCATTGTATTTTAATTGGTATATAATTCACATAACATAAAATTCACCAATTTTAAGTGTACAGTACTGTTGGTGGAGGTATAGCTCCATGCTCCAGCACATGCCCAGCATGCACAAGGCCTCAGGTTCAATCCGTAGCACCCCCCCATGCACAAAGTGCACAGCAGTGTTTAGAATATTCACCATCGTGTGCATCCATCTCCACTATTGAATTCCAGAATGTTTCTATAATCATAACCAGTTTATCTTTTTTAATTATGGAAAATTGTAAATATATATAAAATAAAGAGAGTGATAGAAAAAAAGACCTATGTATTTGTTGCCCCGCTGCAACTCATTAATTCATGGCCAATCTATACCTGTCCCCAACTCTCGATTATTCAGAAACCCCAATATAAATTTAATAAATAATAGAAAATGAATTATTCCAAATAATAAAGTGTTTAGATTGGATGAGGCCTTTACTGTGGATGAACTGACTATATTTGACAAGCTAGCTTCTTGTTGTTCTCAAGAACAAGAAATTTCAAATATGCTATCTTTTTGTTACTGGGCCATATTCGCTTAGGCTTGCACATCCCAGAACTAAGTAACTACTGCCAAGATAGAAGGGGTTACCATGACTGCCTTAGAAAAATTAACTGCAGTGGAATACAAGATGTTCTTCCATAGCTGTGTCCAAGACCTGTACCACAACAAACATACTTTCAAACTTTATTTTCAATAACTGATTTCTTTATCTGCAATTGGCATTTCAAGCTTCTGGAATCTGTTTCGTGTTTTATCATCACTTCTTATCCCCCACCAATAATAATGTTATGAACTCTTTTTTTCAGCCAAATCCTGTACATCAAGAATCCATGCATTTTTCCTACTTTGTCAAAATTCTAAGGCTCTGCCTGTTCTAGTCTTGTGCTTCAAAGACACTTCTTTCTCCTCTTCATCTCTACATATCTTATTATAACTATCCCCTGGTATCCACTGGGAATTGGTTCTAGGAAGCCCTGAGGATGCCACAATCTAAGGATGCTCAAGCCCCTTTTATTGTGGTATAGTAATTGCAAATAACCTATGCATATCCTCTCTTTAAATCATCACTCTGTTATGAGTAACCCTTATATGATGTAAATGCTATGTAAATAATAGTTATCCAATATTGTTTAGGGAACAATGACAAGAAAAAAGTCTGCATATGTTTAGTACAGATAACAGTTTTGGTTTTTTGCTTTTTTTTTTTTCTTGAATACTTTTGGTCCATGGTTGCTAAATCCAAGATACTGAAACCATGGATACGGAGGAGTAAGCATACTATATACAGACCCGTTTCTGTGGAGTCTGCATATACGGTTATGTATTACTTAATGAGAAATTATTTGCTAGCTTATTTTGTCATTACTAATATCATATTGTGTAGTAACACAAACCAAGAGAGTTATGCAGTATGCCCTTACCTAACCACTGTTATATATGCAGTTGATCACTGATCTGTACATACTAAATGATGCATGACTGTATTCTCCCTTCTCATTCTGAACTTTTTAAATGTTATTTTCTAATTCAATTTCTTTAGCATCAATTCATTAATGTTCATGTCATATATCCACATATAGACCTTGTGTTTCATTTTTTCCCTACTTCTTCCTAAAATAATGGTGACATGCAGTCAATATTCAGTAAATAGCCATTTATGAATGAATTACCAGAAATACATGTAAAAGTTTCCTTGAACTCCCAAGATCTTTTAAAAATTTTTTTCTTTTAATTTTTTATTTATATATGACAGCAGAATGCATTACAATTCTTATTATACATATAGAGCACAATTTTTCATATCTCTGGTTTGTATACAAAGTATATTCACACAAAGTACATACATGTACTTTGGATAATAATGTTCATCACATTCCACCATCATTTTTAACTCCATGCCCCTCCTTCCCCCTCTTCCTCCTCTGCCTTATCTAGAGTTCATCTATTCCTCCCTTGCTCCCTCTCCCTACCCCAGTATGTATCAGCCTCCTTATATTAGAGAAAACATTCAGCATTTGTTTTTTTAGGATTGGCTAACCTCACTTAGCATTATCTTTTCTAACTCCATCCATTTACCTGCAAATGCCATGATTTTATTCTCTTTTATTCCATTGTGTATATATGCCACACTTTTTTTTATCCATTCATCTATTGAAGGCATCTAGGTTGTTTTTTTTTTTTTAACCTTGCTCACTATCAGACTCAGGACCTGAATATCCCAACTCCAGATATTTATATGTTAATAATATTTATTCTAATGTAGCTGGAGAACTTCCCTTGGTGTTTAAACATTCATTATTCTTACACTGCTTTTTGTAATAAATTGCCATTTTGCTGTGGTCCCAATTAATTCTTGTATACTAATTGGGAATTTTATGGAAGTTACTTGGTTAGTAGTGGTCCTAAATTAGACCCCTGCACTCACAACACAGCTTTGTTATCCTGTGCTTTGTTGATAATTATAAGGAAGTTTCTTAAAATTTTGAATCATGCATTGCTGCCTTTTATGGAACTCATTACTAGCTATGATTTCATTAATGAATTTGAAGAGTCTTGGAGCTCTTCATATGTGTCCCTTGTGAAAGCCAAAGATTTCATTATAAAGTATTTTGTTCCCTGTCCCATTCTACTCTTTCTATCACTTTAATATCATTTTTTTAAAAATCTGTTGAGTAACACACAAAAATGAGTTAGAAAGGGTGTTGGAGTGGAGGAATATAGTTTGTCTGTATACAAGACTTAGGGACTCCAACTCCCATTTTGTCTGGATTTAGAATGAATGATTCTCTAATGGATTGAGCTATTTCAGCATTCCTGATTTAAGGTCTGTTGTAGCAAGCAATAGTGTTCATGCCAGTAACATATGTGATTTAAATTAAATTGTGTTGCAGGATCCAGCCAGTCCGCTCTGACCCAGTCAGCATGCCAGGGTCATCCCGCCCAGTCTCTGATCGAAGGGGAGTTTCTACAGTGATTGATGCTGCCTCAGGTAGAAAACCTCCTCACACATGTTTACTGGACTTTTTAAATGCATTTTAAATTTATTTCCTTGCATAATGTCGAGGATGATATTCATTTGCCTTGGTTGGTTTTCTTTTTTGGTGGGATTGTCTGTGTATTAATTCAGTTCCTTTCCTGTATTTGTTACTAAACAGCGCCATGCATTTGAACTTTCTTAAGGTTGGTAAATAATACGTTGGAGTTGGCACTTGATTAAATGTAATGAACATAGTATTGAAGGCTACAGGGTTGATGACTGTTTTGCCTTTGATCACTGAAATGTAGAGAAGCAACCTTGACAGAGAACGTAAATACAATATATGGATTCAATTTACTCAACCTGTTGAGTATCAGAGTGCCTGATCTGTGGATGTTGAGAGAGTCCAAATACTAAAGCTTGAGTAGTTTTATTATTGGAAGCATAAAGTTAAGAAATTCATTAACTTAACTCTAGCCTATCTATCACAGTTATTAATGTCCTATCCTTGGACTCAATCTGTGAGAATGGATCATTAGTACCTGGCAGGAGCCTTTTGCCTTTGTAGGTGATAGTTGCTGCCTTAGTATTATAAAAATGCTTTCAGTGAAGCCTGCTAAATAGTTGAATTATTTGTAATATATTTCCGCCTCTCTCCCGTGAGTGGTGAAGTATCTAAGTAGTTTGCCTTGCACTGTTGTGCAGCTGTGGGACATCTGAAGATAACATGCATCAGGATTTTTGTCCAAAAAGTCTCTCACAAGTAGAATTATTAAATACTCACTCAGCATTACTGAAACAGTTGAGTCAGAGAGGATTTTAATCTATAGTGATTTTAAAATCCCTGAAGACTGCTGATTTGATTGAGGCTTAAACTGCAAAAGAAAATGGGAAGTATCACAGAACTGATTTGTGAAGGTCACTTTTGAAAAAAACCAAAGCTTCTGCCTGTGCCTGCGCCTCCCCCCCCCCTCAACACCCCCCACCACCGCCAAGTTTCAAAGCTACTGAAGTTTGTTTATTTTCTTAGCTTTCCGATTTCTTAGTGAGGGAATTGTACCTTGTAGCTTATTGAGCTGTCCACATCCAGGGCTATACCTTAATTTTTAATGTGGACACTTTCTTTAGAGGACTCATTTTTGTTTCTCTGCTTTAACTTGGCAAATATGGATGTCCCCTGGAAACAACACAGAAATGGGCAATCTAGCTCCTGGCTTCCCTGCATTGAATGGGATATTGTGATGGATAACTTAAACATGCATTTTTGATAGTCTCATTGTGAGAGTACTAATAGTTAGGGCTGATCTGGAATTATCATTTAAAATTCTGGAAATGTTATATATTTTAACCTGAAGGATTTTTTTTTTCAAGATTGAAAGAATAGGTCTTGTTGGGCTTCTGAAATGTTCTTAAATTACCATGTTATTAATGTGCTATTGTCAAGTGACTAACTGTCTGGAACACATGTTGCCAGAGTGCTACAATGTTTTTAAGTTGGCAGATTCAGTATAGAGTCTATGGCAATACTCCATATTTATCATGTAACCATTTTAGCTCTGTGTAAAATTGCCTTCCACAACGAAAAGTTCCGTGTTTTGTTGTTTCCATAGTTTCTCTCTGTTGCAAAAAAAAAAAAAAAAAAAAGTTTCTTAAATTTATTTTTTAAGTAAGAAATTAGGCCTTTGCTATTGGTTTACCTATATTTTTATCAGATCTACTATACCTCCTAGAAGTTTCTGAATATTGCTCTATGGCATTTGGCCTCTACATGAAAGCGTGGATCTTTTGCATAGCAAAGGGACTGTTTGGTGGCTAAGTTTTAGTATTATTTTTTCTAGGCCAATTTTCCCTCCAGAAAGCTATGGTTCCTTTCTGAAAGATGACCAAAATAATGAAATGTGTGTGCCACTTTCTTTAGTATTGACTAAGATGGTCCATAGATAAGGAATTGGAATTTTGTGAATAATTCTTTCTTCAGTTACCTCTCAAGTGGTTTGAATCCTTTGTGAATGAGCAGTACATATTGTCTAACACATTTTTTGAGTAAATAATGTTTTGTTGTAGAACCTATATCTGCTTTATCTAACAGGATCACTGTTAACAGAATTACTTTCCTACTGATGTTTAACAAAATGAGGGTAAATAATGTGAATTCTTTATGAGAAATTTTTATTTTAGTTTCTTATATTAAAAAGAGTCTAGATGAATGTGGTGGTGAATGCCTGCAATCCCATGTGTGCAGGAGACTGAGGCAAGAGAATCATAAGTTCAAGGCCATCCTGAGCAACTTAGCAAGACCATGTCTTAAAATAAAATAAAATGGGTGTGATTCAAACTGTGTGGTAGAGTGCTTGCCCAGTATGTGTGAGGCCCTAGGTTCTATCCCTAGCACTGCAAACGTACACACACACACATACAAATAAATAATAAGGAGTCTAATATGTTTTATAATTGCATCTGAAACAGGAAGTGCTTATCTCATTGTGGACCCATGCTTTGGAGTCCACTGTTTATGAGGAAGATGCTTATCTTGGAGTTTGATGCCTGTGTGGGGTCTCCTTCCTTGGGCTTTCTTATTTTGTCTTATTTTCCAACGAGTTATATGATGTCATATATTGTCTTTTTAACTGTTTTGTGGCTTATTTTATGGCAGTCCTTCTATTTCAGTGGCAGCTCTTTCTCTAACCTGGTAATTTATCATTTTTTTCATGTAATTAGTTTTCAGAGATACTGAAACAAAATTGAATGTGATATACCTAAATCTTTTGGGTCTATAGTTTGTTTTTTAGATATCTCTGTGTTAATCTTGCTATGATGAGTAGGGCATTGAACTACTTTTGCTAAGTATTTTTTCTCTCTCTCTGTTTTGTTTTTGTTTTTACAGTTTCTTGATTACATAATGATCTCCTTCACATAGAAACATATTCCCTAACGTACACGTTTTTTACATATTGACTTCAGCGAATTAATCACAGGGTAAATTCTATCCCTTTAGTTAATTGTAGACTAGCTTGTTAGTATAGAAATATGTATATTTTAGTTCCTTAGAAACTCTTCAGATGCTTGATGACACCTGTTTCATCTTATCTTTGCTGATCAAAAAATACCATGCTGCTAAAATTTGCAGGTTAGATAATTGTGAAATGTTCTCTTCTTGGTAAATGAGAAGACCATTCTAGAAATGGATACTTCAGAGGATCTGAACCTCAGGCAGAGGCTATCCAGAACAAATGGGCTTTGAGGCAACTACTCAACTTCCCCACATCCAACTAATTAAAGAGTGGCATCAACTCATAGACAGCATTTTTAGATAAAACACTGGGTTGATTTCTTAATCTTCCCCCTGTATATTCTTTTTTCTTTGGATATTTTAAGAATCACTTCTTTTGTTTAAATTTATTGTATATGTTCTTATTTTAAGGTTTAGGACTTCTGGGGGTGTTGGATTTTTTTTTTCAGTACTGGAGATTGAATCCAGGGGTGCTCTACTACTGAGCTACATCCCCAATCCATTTTATTTTGAGACAGGGTCTCCTAAGTTGGTGAGGCTGACCTTAAACATGAGATCCTCCTGCGTCAGTTTCCTGAACTGCTGGGATTACACTGTGACCACCACTCCTAGCTTAAGGTATAGGACTCTAAAGTGAAAGCAGAAAATAGCGGCCAATGCCTTGTTTAAACTTTGTTTCCCAGATTGGTGACTGGTGTTTTTCTTGTAAGAGTTGTGAGCTGTACCTTCTAGATAACTTAATAGTACCTTTACTTAGTTTGGGGCCATCAAATAAAACAGCTTATAATGATCTGCTTCACCCTGAGTTTGTTTGTCCTCATTTGTAGTTTTACTCTGGAAATTGATTTGTTTTAAATTTTTTGTTGGTAAAATTCAAAAGGAGAAATTTGTCTGGCTTACATGAAAAAGAAACATCCTTGTCACACTCTAATATAAAGTAAAAAATTTTATGAAGAAAAATTATTAGAAATACAAGAAGATAATTTATATACATTTCTGGGAAGATGTTCGGGGAAGAAAGAAGAATAGTCACAACAGATGAACAGAATCAATTCTTACCCTTCAGAGCAGACTTGGATAATAATAAGGACAAAGTCACAGACCTGCTTGTTTGTTGACGTTGTTGTTGTTGTTAAAGTAAGAAAAATATTATTTTTTTGTTCAATCAAAATAATATAAATATTTCTAAGAAATTAAAATTAAATTAATTTAGGGAAGAATTTTTGAACAAACACCTAATTTTTCCCAATATTAAGTTTTTTAACTGAAAAAAATTATAAGTTTACAATTTCATACTAGTTTCATTTGATTCCTTATATAATGATTATTGGTGCCTACTTTCTATATTTTGCACTTGGTATTCCAGATCTTTAAAAAATTTGGGTTGGGTTGTAAATCAGTGGTAGAGCATGCACTTATCATCTGTGAGACTCTGGGTTTGATCCCCAGCACTAGCCACCCCCCCCCACCCACTGACACAAAATATGTCTTAGAGAACTGTGACTACACAAGTGATGAGGAGATTGACCAATTTTCAGAGATTATGTTGCAGTAAGGGCTGTGCTGTTTTATCTAATGGAGATTTTTGTGTTGTGCTGGCAAGAGGATTCCTAAGGATTATGTATCTCTGTATCTACAGTTGCCATTCTAATCTGAGGCAGACTTAGCCATTGTATCTCTTTTTCTTTTTCCTTTCTTTATGTTTTTATTAGTGTATTATGGTTATATGTAATATTGGATTCATTTTGACATAATCATATGAGCATGGAATATAATTTGCTGCATTTCAGTTCTCAGTACTTCACCTTTCATAAAGCCATCCAAGACACAGATGCTGATGGTTAAGAGGCAACGAGATTTAAGAGACATCATCCAGTCAACCATGGTGAGGCTGTGTAGCTCTGTCTTCTTAACTAGAACTGAGGAACAGAACCATGTTTATAATCCTGGTCTTAAACTTTGGGTCCACCTAGAAATCCTATTTCCTATCTCACCATTCTTTTCTGCATCTGTAATGGGAAGTTAAGGTTTCCTATGCAAAGTTTTGTTTCACCTTGATTGAAAGAGGTGACTTCAGATTATTTCCTAAAACAATTTCTAGATACAAAGGATACAGAGTTCTTTAGAAATATTAAGATTTTTCTTTGAATAGATGATATGGATTTCAATTAATAGAGTTCCAGATAGTCTTTGTGATTATGAAGTGACGAAAACTCCAGGCTTGTACCTTGGGCATTCAAAGCCTGTGTGGGATCAGTAAGAGGATTAAGGATAAGGGTGAAATTAAAAGAAGGCTCAGGGCTGACCTGTGAACAATCCCTTAGAGAGGAAAAATATTCAAACTCAGATAGTAATATTGGCTTTTTCATTAGAAATAACAAAATATATGCATATTAGTTCTCAGCCTTTTGAACAACTCTCACTTTAAAATTAAATTTCAGAGATCAAGAACTTTGGAGAAAAAAATTGATCTCCCCATAAGGAAAGTATTCAGCCACATCTTTCTTCTTATTATTTAAATATTTCTCTCACTACTATTTCTAATACTTATAAAGTATCAGCAAATTAAAGTCAAGTTAACAACAAGGAACAGGTTAGCTCAGCATAATTTTAAAAAGCTATTATTTCCCCAATTGAAGATGAAGAAAGATAAAAAAAAATAGAATAAACTGTTGGAAGAATATCTTCTGATGACATGTGTCTCCTTTGAATGAACCTTTGTGCCCAGTAAAATCTTGCATATGCTTCTGTATTGGAAGACCATGATCCTTGGCACCATGGTCCTTGACATCTTTTCTGATAATTTTAAGGAGTGGATAGAATTCCTCTAACGTTTGGCATTCTAGGATACCACATATTTACATGGGACTTTTTGATGAAAAGACTTTTCTCTTTTGTACTTTTATTACTACCTCCCTAATAAAAAGCTGAACTGTTTATGTAGTCACTTGCCTGAGGATATGGTGGCATGGTGACAGTGTTGGGGGCAGTATTAGAAATTGTTTAAGTCTGAACCGGGAATTCTATTTGTCTTCATGACATGACTGTCAAATTGTTAGTGCAACACTATTTTAAATTGTGTCCAAGAGCCTGAGAGGCTTATGCTTATAGGTGCTATCTATAAACTTAGAAACAAACAAAGAGCCCCTCTCCTTGAATAGTAGCCTAGTGGGCAATTAAAGAGCAGCCCAGGACCTCACTTTGACAACCAGTCAGAGCCAGATCTCCTGATAATCCCCTGGACATTGTTGAGAACTGTCACAGAAAAGCTAAAGTAAATAATCACAGTGAAAAATATTTGTTTCAGAGAAAATTCTTGTTCTGGAAGCTTGATGTAGTGAAAAGAATAAGGACAATCAACTTAAACCTTGGGTTGCAATCTAAGGTCTGCCTGTAACTATTTGCTTCAAAACTTCAGTGAAATTTGTCAGGCACAATGGCATGAATGTGTCAGTCGGCATCTTGGGAGGCTGAGGCAGGAGGATTGTTTAAGGCCAGGAGTTCAAGGCCAGCATGGCAACATAAAAAGACCCTGTCTCAAAGCAAACAAACAAAACCCCCTAATATATTCTTCCACTAAATGAGGAAATTGAATGAGGTCATTTCCAGAGTCCCTTTCAGCTTGAAAAATTGATGAATCTGTACTTTGGAACACCTTTAAAGACATTTTTAAAATAGGGTATAATTTATGTATAGCCAAAGTACACATATGTTAATCACACAGCTCAATGAATTTATATAACCATATAATAACCACTTGGACAAAAAATGTAGACTATTTCCATCAAACCAGAAAGTTCCCCTCCTCCCCTTCCAGTTAGGGAAGTTAGTTTCCAGTTAGTTTCCTCTAACCTACAGGTAACCACTTCTATCATCCTAATTAGCTTGGTCTATATTGAGCTTCATATACTTGGAATCACATATATGTTCATTCTTTGCTTAACTTTATGATTTTGAGATTCCCAAATGTGACATTTGTCAGTATGATTTTTTTTTATTGTTGGTCGTTCAAAACATTACATAGTTCTTAATACATCATATTACACAGTTTGATTCAAGTGGGTAAAAATATGGAACGCTTCACGAATTTGCGTGTCATCCTTGCGCAGGGGCCATGCTAATCTTCTCTGTATCGTTCCAATTTTAGTATATGTGCTGCCGAAGCGAGCACTGTCAGTATGATTTTTTTTTTTAATTTTGTAGTTGTAGATGGTGGACAGAATGTTTTTATTTTATTTGTTTATTTTTACGTTGGTACTGAGGATCGAACCAAGTGCTTCACACATGCTAGGTAAGCGCTCTACCACTGAGCTACAGTCCCAGCCCTCAGTATGATTTCTAACATTACAATTTAGTATTCCATTATGCATATATGTATACTAGACTTTACATATCCATTTCCAGCTTTGGAGTATTAAGAATAAACTTGCTGTAAACATTCCTGTACAAGTATTTTTTTTAACCTAGGCATGTTTCCTTTGGGTATATGTCTAGTATTGGATTTGCTCGGTCACAAGGTTAACTACTGTTTATTATTAGCTGCCAAAAGGTGTTCCAAAAAGACTACAACTATTTTGCATTTTTGCATAAAAATAAAGATGTTGTGTCCACTGAAAACTGAAAAATAAATATTAAAAAATTCTCTCTCTCTCCCTCTCTCTCTCTCTCTCTCTCAAAAAATACAAAGTAAGCTTGTCACTTTGAGGAAAATAAGTGATAAATATTCATTACCAATGATAAAATTTAACTTTCTTTTGAAAATTAGAAATTTGGAAACCTTGTATCCTTATTGCCTACTTTACAAGTTCCCAATACATACTGATGTTTTTGGTGAGATAAATGGTGATATTAACTAATATCATTTTATTTTATATCATAAAATAAGAGATTCAACATTTGGGAGATGTTCAGTATTTTCCAGATGATCAAATTCATGATTGAGTGAAAGATTCATTTCCAATGCAAGATAGGATAAAACATTTTTTTTAATATTTATTTTTTAGTTCTCGGCGGACACAACATCTTTGTTTGTATGTGGTGCTGAGGATCGAACCCAGGCCACACGCATGCCAGGCGAGCGCGCTACCGCTTGAGCCATATCCCCAGCCCCAGGATAAAACATTTTAATATAAAAGTAGGAAAGGTAATTGATATGATTTCAGATTCCACATTGCAATTAACTTTTTAAGTGTCACATCAACAAAGAGTATCCTCCAAATGTGAAAGTGCTCCTAGAATTCTCTGTTCTTTTCAAGTTTGAAAATCACTGATTCAAACCACTCATATAAACACATATGTGTATATTAGGTAATAAATTTATTCATTTTTATAGCAGTTCAGATGACATTTGAATGGGATTTCATCAAATATGTACTCCAAGTTTGGGAGAATTAGCATCTTTAAAATATTAACTATAGCCATGCATGGTGGCCCAGGCACATAGTGCCAGCTAATTGGGAGGTGGAGGTGAGAGGATCACTTGAGCCCAAGGGTTTGGATCCAGCCTGGGTAGCATAGTAAAATCCTGTCTCTGAGAGGGGAAAAAACATCAAATTTTCAAGTACTTAAACTTAAAAAAAAAAAAAGAATTTTTTTCAGTTGAAGATGGATACTTTATTTGTTTATTTTAACATGGTGCTGGGGATTGAATCCAATGCCTCACACATGCTAGGCAAGTACTCTACCACTGAGCCACAACCCCAGCCCAAGTGCTTAAACTTTTGTAGATATCCATTTTAGACATCTTCTATAAATTTTATTTATTTCTGTTTGGTATTATGATTTAACATATTTAGCATATTTTATTTCATTTTTCAGTTTTTTTCTTTATAGCATATTGAATAAAATACTTTGAATACTGAATTTGTACCCAGAAAACTTCTAAATTCATTAATTATTTCTAATAGGGTCTTTTGGACTTCTTATGTGTACTTCTGTCATCTACAAATAAAGTTGATTTTATTTCTTTCCCATTTTTATATTTTCCATTTCTTTTTCTCCATTATTATTTCTCCCTAGATTTACACAACAGTGTTGAGTAGACATGATAATGTTGAACATTCTTACCTAATCAACCATACGGAGAAGTATTACTATTTCACTATTATAATGTCAGTTTTAGGGTTTTAAAAAAATATGTTATTTAGAACATTTTATATATTGTAATGAAAGAAAATGGGAAAGATCTGTAAATGAACCAAATGCATATTCTTTAACTCAAAGATATACTTTCTGAAATAATTCATTGAATGGGCCAAATCAGAGACTAAACATAGGAATTGAAAGAATCAGAGATTCAAAAAACAAGTAAATATTTGTTAAAACTAAAGCAGAATTTATAATGGTTAAGTCAGAGAGGCATACAGGTAAATAGCCACTGTGTTACTGGGTATCTGTTGCACGTATGGAAGGAAAACAAAGCACAGAACTAGAGGAAGGGTTGAGAATTTTCCAGAATTAATGGAAGTCGTCAACCTCAGGTTCCAAGAGCTCAGTTTCTCCTAGTAAGATAAATACAAAAAAAACTATGCAGAGAACATCACAGTCTATTGAAATATAAACATAAACACAATTTTAACAAGTACTATGTTTCTTTCCTTTTTTTTGTAGGTTCATATTAGGGTGATGGTTTGGATTTTTAATAAAACTGGAAGTTGGAAAAGTACAAGTGTGATTTTTAACTTTCCTTGGCAGTTTGAGGTCTTTGTCTCACAATAATTATGCACTGAGTGGGGGATTTTTAGGATATCTGCCAATAGAAGGAAAAAATATTCAAAACTAGGATTATTTATAAACAGCAAGGTGCCCAGGACTGTGCTAAGTGTTTTCAGATGTCTTGTTTCATTTAATCTTATTTAATTAGGATCACAGGTCCACTTCAGAAATACTCAAAGAGGAAGACCTAGGACACCTAGCTCCTGATACTTAGAATTACTTAAAGTGCATTACGGTGACACCTCAGATAAGTCCAAATCTCTTTCTACCCTGCCTGATCAAATATTCATTTCAAAACACTGTATGCTGAAATGAGCCATGTGGGAGTTCAAGGGAATCAACTATTCAGGTGGTGAAAATGTGTGAATGCAGCTGGCAGATGAAGTTCCAGTATGATGAATTCCCAGCTTGTCCTTATTGCTTCAGGCAACAACTGACAGGCCTGACTGGTCATTGGCTTTCCATTTCTGGCATTGATAGGATTGAAAATTCTTAGTGTCACAGATACTTAAAAGCTATCCCTGTTATAGTGGATGCAAACAGCGCTGGAGGGTCCTCCTTCCATAGAGATGTAATCAATATGGTCTGGAATTCTTGACCTGAACCTATAATTATTTGGACATTATAAAGGTAGCTTGTTGTTACTAAAAAATGCCTATATTCAGAACACTGGGGCTAAGTCGTGCATGGAGACAAGAAAAATAGAGGCTTTGTCCCTCTTTGTAT
Source organism: Urocitellus parryii (assembly GCF_045843805.1). Lineage (NCBI taxonomy): Eukaryota > Metazoa > Chordata > Mammalia > Rodentia > Sciuridae > Urocitellus > Urocitellus parryii. The sequence continues at coordinate 149,449,758 of NC_135537.1, forward strand.
TCTTCACAGTATTTAAGAGGCTTTTATAATAATCACAGAACAGGGTGGTATTATAGGATTAGAACAATGTATCTTTAGGGTTATGGGTACTGAAGTTTAAATATCACCTCTGAAGTGATTCTGGTATCTTGCAAAAATTCTAACTTTAATGTTCTGTTTCTTGTGGCTGTGTATTCTCCAATATCAAAGTAGATCTTTTTTCCTTGATCCAAATTCTTGATTTGAAGTGAGGCTTTTAGTAATAACATTTGAATTTGAGTTCTTCTTGCAGCCAAGTGGTAAGCTGGAAAAATGTATTGGGCAGGCAGATTTTGTGGCATTCATGATTCTCAGGCAGGCATGAATACAGGAAATGACATTGGTAGTAGTTCTTTTTTTAAAAAATTTTCAATTTATTTATTTTAGTTTTAGGTGGACACAATATCTTTATTTTACATTTATGTGGTGCTGAGGATCGAACCCAGCACCTCGTGCATGGTAGGCGAGCGCTCTACCACTGAGCCATAATCCCAGCTCCGTAATAGTTCTTATGTCTTTGTATGTACCAGTTTGTCAGTTTATTGTGATTGTGATTGCTTTGCCTCATGAAATGGAGACATAAAATGTCCTAATAGTAGGTATGGATCCTGATTGCTCGGTCACTGTTTGGCTTTGTTTTGACTTTGGTTGGACAGGCGCAGTGGAATATGCCTGTGACTCTCAGCATCCCAGGAGGCTAAGGCAGGAGGATTACAAGTTCAAGACTAGCCTTTCTGAGGCCCTAAGCAACTCAGCGAGACCCAAATAAGTGTCTCAAAATAAGTGATAAAAATGGCTTAAAAAAAAAAAAAGGGAAACACAAAAAGGGCTGGTAAAGTGCTCCTGGGTTCAATCCCTAGTACCATTAAAAAAACAAAACAACAACAAAAAAACAATCTTTGATTAGGATCATTCTTGGAATACCCTTTGTGTAGGAAGTCTTAGAAAAGGAGGACACTAATCCCTTGTAATATGGGGCTCTTTGAGAACAAGTATCATCCTTGTGTCTCCCTGGTCATGCATGCCACAGAGCAGATAATCTGTAGTAGTTGCATGGTTGATTCCTGATAAAACAGAAGCTTTTATATGATAAAGTGATGAAAGTTGCTACTACAAAGGCTGTATCTCCGTATATTACATAAACCTGGAAAACACTTTCTCAGTCTGTCATCCTTTATTAAGTTTTCCTTATGTTATGGTCACTATTTATTTGGGTCCATGGTAAACTTATGTGATCAGTTGAAATATTTTGCAAGGTGTTTCAAATTATCTTTTATGTATTCTTTTAAAGATGCATATGTTTTAAGCAGAATGTTTCTCAGCTTTGATAAATTTTACTTATAGGGGCTGGGGATGTGGCTCAAGCGGTAACGTGCTCTCCTGGCATGCGCGGGGCACTGGGTTTGATCCTCAGCACCACATAAAAATAAAATAAAGATGTTGTGTCCACCGAAAACTAAAAAATAGATATTGAAAAATTCTCTCTCGGGGCTGGGGACGTGGCTCAAGCGGTAGCGCGCTTGCTTGGCATGCGTGCGGCCCGGGTTCGATCCTCAGCACCACATACAAAAAAAGATGTTGTGTCTGCTGAAAACTAAAAAATAAAATATTAAAATTCTCTCTCTCGCTCGCTTTAAAAAAAATTATCTCTCTCTCTCTCTCTCTCTCAAAAAAAAATTTTTTTTTTACTTATAGGAGCCAATAAAAATAAAGGAATAATAGCCCTTTATCTGTTAGGCCTAGTCTGTAAATTTTTGTCTTACAGTTATTTTATGGGAGGAGGGAATATTAGGAATTGAACCCAGGAGAGCTTTACCACTGAGCTACATCCTCAATCCTATTAACTAATTTATTTATTCATTATTTTGAGACAGGATCTTGACAAGTTGTTGAGACTGGTCATGAACTTGCAATCCTCATGCCTCAGCCTCTAAAGTAATTGGAAGTTACAGACATGCGCCACCAAACCTAGCTGTTTTAAGGTTACCTTGTAAGGCATTAACTATAACAAGTTTTGCTTTCCTGGTGTCTATGGTCAAGACTGGCAAACATCTAATAAAAGTAATGGTATACTTTTGTATTATGGTCACATGAGGCTATCTTTCAGATATGCCGTTTTGTGGATATTATGGGTTTTCTTTTAAGCTAGTTCCACTTAGCCTGAAAGTTGTTATTGTTTTTAAAGACTCTCCAAAATTAGTAAGTCATGACAATTTGTTATACTTTTGTTTCAGACAGCTCCAAGAGACATAGTAGAATTGATCTCCATTATGTTAGATGGCATCTTGAGTCTTAAACCTGTTTTTACTTGGAAGGCACATGTTATTTTGTAAATGTTCATTGTAAAGATTATAGAAGCCAGGTGAGGTGGTGTTTGTTCATATGTAGTCCCAGCTGCTCTCGAAGCTAAGGCAGGAGAATCCTTGAAGCCTAGAGTTCAAGGCCAGCCTAGGCAACATAATGAGTCAAAATCTCTCTCTCTTTCTTTCTCTCTTTCTCTCTCTCACACACACAGCTATAGACAACACCATGAGTTGAACTTGAAACTTCAGTTGAACTCCCCAGTAAGTAATCCCTGTATTAGATAAGTTTTCAGTTGAAGAATGTTTGCCTGCTTAGAAGAGAACTCTTGGACCCGTTTGTTTTCCTGTGTAAGAAACTCATAGCCATGAATGTGAAGACCTTTAATTAGAGTTCTTGTAACCACAAGAGGAACCCAATTCCTAAAGTAGTGAGTCTAAACCTGGCACTATGGTGCCTTAAACATTTTTATTTACTTCAAACTTGTTCTTAATATTAATCATTATGTCAGTTCACTCCCTTGATTAAAATAGTTACTTTCACCTCAGTTCTAAAAATTTTACCGTTATATTTCTCACTTCCTATTAGAGTTCCTGAGTATCATTTTCCTCTAGCCTGTGAGCGCATCTTGATATTCCTCACAAATCCCTAAATGGTTTGGAAACCAAATAGACACTCAGTAAACATTAACGAATTCAACATGTCAGTATGGAACATTGAAACCAAATTTTTGAATTTGAGAACAGTAGTCATCTCCTACAGTTGGAAAGGATAGGGCACAGAAGTGGGGAAACCATGTTTTCAGTGTGGTCATTTAGAACATGTGCATGCATTCTCTCTTCAAAACAACTGAACAACCTTTTCAAGAAATTTTGGTTTAATGAATGAAGAAGCTGAGTTAAGGAATTTTAAATAACTTGTATATTGTCATAAAGCTCATAAGTGGTAGAACAAAATGTGACTCTTTGAAATCTATACATTTTCCAGGACCTTTACCAGCATTTCAGCTTAGCCTAATTCAGTTTTGTTCCTATAATTATCAGGGGGTGTGTGTTACCTAGAAATTGTGCATTTATGTCACCTGCCACCTGCTTGTTTAAGGGACAGGTTCTTGCTGTGTTGCCCAGGCTGGCCTCCCAGCTCCTGAGCTCAAGTGATCTTCCTGCCTCAGCCTCTCAGTGTATTTGTCTTTAATATCATATACTATATGCATCATACAAGTCACATAATATATCACTTCCACTCTTAAATGACATCTTTATCTTAAAATGCTATTGGCAAAACCTCTTTGATGAGGTTTTGGTGATTGAAAACTCTAGTCATGGCTCACCCAGATTTCCCTGCAGGTCACAAAGAGATTCTTACCCTTTAAGTAGTAAACAATTATTTTCAGCTAGGAAAGCCACTTCCAATCAGATAATGGTTTCTTCAGCTGAAAAAGGCTTTTGACTAAAGAATGGTGATAGCCCAAGGTCACATTTCTTTTCCATCTATGAGTAGGAAAATGCAAACTAAAGGAATGCTAATGTTTAAAACCTGTCATTAATTCTGTATGGTGGGGGAGAAGGGAGACAAAGTGATTCTGTTGCTCTTAGAAATATTAATTGCTTTTTCAAAATATGTGTTAAAGTTTAAAATAAGCCAAAAATGTACTGATTTTAAATGGAGCTGACACCTTGATCTTCAATCATGGAATAACATATGAGTGAGGATTCCCAAAGGACCGCCATACACTACAATATTTATTACTATAAAGATCTACAAGCTCTTAGCCACTTTGAAACTTGTAAGAGCTATTCAAGTCCCATCCTCTTGACTTGCATTTTCACATTTTTAAAAATTACTCTTGTTTTTGTTTTGTTCTGTAGTGTATTCAGAAATACCTTTTTACCTTATAATTTAGAATAAGTAACAATATTTGACTTTTCAATAAATCTAAGGGAGAGTTTGGAAGTATATCTGAAAGGTAAATGTATTCACTTTTCACTTCTTGCCCATCAATGTTTGGAGACAACAAGTCGTATAACTGTACAATTTTAATGCTTCCATTTTTTTCACATGAAGAAGGCTCCGGTTGATATGCTCAAAATACAAGTAGATGGGCTGGGGATGTGGCTCAAGCGGTAGCGCGCTCGCCTGGCATGCGTGCGGCCCGGGTTCGATCCTCAGCACCACATACAAACAAAGATGTTGTGTCCGCCGAGAACTAAAAAATAAATATTAAAAATTCTCTCTCTCTCCCCCCTCTCTCACTCTCTCTTAAAAAAAAAAAAAAAAATACAAGTAGAAAGGCTCCATGGTGATACATTTACTAGTTCCTGCGATTTTTGGTGGAGTTTTCACTGTAGTTTGCTTTAATATACATGGTTTCAAGAGGTTTTTTTTAAAAAAAGGAAATTAATAAAGAACTTCCTGAATACAGTATCATTCACATTTAGAATAATTGTTTTATACAAATTAATAGATATCCCTGGATAAGATGCATCATTTTGAGGTTATATAATTTTTTTGAGGTTATATAATTTTCTACTTGTGCTTCCTTACTTGTAAAGAAACCTATTTGGACTTGTTTATTTTTAGAAACTTATAGAATTAAAAGTAAATAAAGTAGATATTTACATCTTACTTAAATCTTAAGTAGCTCTTAATTTCTGTGCCGGACATGAAATTATCGATAATGAACTAATAGTAGTGGTTTTAGGTGACATTTGATTGCCTGATACACTGTGCTCAGCATTTCACATGTATTCTCTCCTTCATTCTTTAGAAAATCCTATGAGACAAGGAATTACTGTAAATTCCATTTTTCAGATAAAGCTATGGTTCAGAGTATTTAAGTACACTATACTACCTCCTACTTCCTCTTACTTTAGCAATGTTATTTGAATTTCTTTGTGATGAACATATTTTATATAGCTTTATATTTAAATTTTTTTTCTGGTAGTAGGGATTGATCCCAGGGGCACTTTACCATTGAGGTTTTGGTTTGTTTGTTTGTTACCAGGGATTGAACCCACTGTTGCTTAACACTGAGCCACATCCCTGTCTTTTTTTTTTTTTTTTAAAGTTTTTATTTTTAGACAGGGTCTTGCTAAGTCCTTAGGGCCTTTCTAAGTTGCTGAGGCTGGCTTTGAATTTTGTGGTCTCCTGCCTCGGCCTCCCGAGTCACTGGGCTTACAGGTGTGCATCACCACACCCAGCTATCACTGAGCTCTTTTTTAATTTTTATTTTGAGAGAGGTTTCATTCAGGAAGGGCTGGCCTCAAATTTGTGATCCTCCTGCCTCAGCCTCCCTTGTAATGGGATTTCAAGAGTGTGCCACCGCAGCCTCCTTAAAATATTTTAATAAATGCCTTTTTTAGAATTGACTGATAAGTTCATAAGCACATGATTTTTGTGGTCAAATGTTGATTTAATCCCTGTTATTATAGCTGATTAAGTAAATGACTCTGAGTTTCTTTGTCCCTAATGAGAATATAAGCACTGTCTCCGATGTTGTGAAAATCAATAGATGTAATATATGTAAAGCTTCTGATCACATAATAAATAGGACTCCTTAAATGTTAGTCTCTTCCTTACCATCTTTACATAATAATATAATTGCTTTACCATGTCCCCAAATTTTTGTTTTATTCATTATGTGTATCTTACGTGTTATGTTTATTCTACGTGACCATTCTACAAATTAGGATGTAGTATGGTCCCGCTTTTGAGTTGAGAAAAATAGAGCTTCTGTAGATCTTAGGATGGATCACATGCAGTTTATTCCAGAGCCTGTGTTATTAACTGCTGTACGATTTGATATGAGGATATGTTCTAATAATAACAGATTAGATTCTAATATTACAGGCGAGAATCTTAAGTCCCCAAATCCTCCTCCTCCTTTCTTTCCCACATCCAGTTCTTCCATTATCTGATGATGCCAGTGTAATAGTATGTCCCCATCTGCAGTTGACTCCTGCAAAATGTTTGTTATTCTAGATGTTTAAACACCTTTGTCATTCAGAAAATTTTTGGACCTAAATTTGATCAATTTACAGTACTCTAAGGTGCCTGGAAATCCTTTAAGGGAAAGGCATTCATTGATGTAAGTTAGTAAGAAATATGTTGACATTTTTTCACTCAAGGAACCTGTGCTGACCTGAAATTATGGAGAGTTTGTCTGGACTAAGGAACAGGAATTAACTCCCAAGCGGCTTCTCCTTGAAAGAAGGGCCTTAAAAATATTCTGCTCAAATGGATTATTTGTGTCTTATTTAGTCATATTTGATGGTTTTTTTTTTTTTTTGGTAGTTCTGGGGATTGAACCCAGAACCTTGAGCATGCTAGGCAAGCACTCTGCCTACTGAGCTATATCCTCAGCTTCCATCGTATTTGTTTTTAAAAGTAAATACATCGGGCTAGGGATGTGGCTCAAGTGGTAGCGCGCTCGCCTGGCATGCGTGCGGCCCGGGTTCGATCCTCAGCACCACATACCAACAAAGATGTTGTGTCCGCCAAGAACTAAAAAATAAATATTAAAAATTCTCTCTCTCTCTCTCTCCTCTCTCACTCTCTCTTAAAAAAAAAATTAATACATCGTTCTCAGCCAAAATCAAGTAAACAAATGAAGCCATTCGGTTGCCAGTGCTGCACATCACTGTCCTGATCATGTCAAATTGGCTGTTTAAATTTGGTTTTGACTCTCTTCATCTGACTTGGTTCTTTCTGTTTCAGTATGTCTTCTGTTTCTCAATCCTTCTTGGGTCTCTCTTCCTGTTTGGATAATGCTGTTTCACCTCTGTAAGGGAAAGACTATCATAAGGATGCTGAGCATGGTAGTATTTTTGTACCAAGCCATATATGCACAGAGTGTGTCACTGGCTTTAAAAGTTTGTTCTTGGCATGAATTTGGCAGATAGTTTTTAGCCTCAGTGAGACTTCTCATTGGGATCCTGGAAGTGTTGAGGCACTACTGCCCACTATTCTTGCTTTGTAAAGTATGACATTAGTGGTTTTAGCTCTTGTTGACCTTTCTCTAAACCAAAGCTTTATAGGCTTTTAGAGCACAGTGTGGATTTTTCTTATGATACATTGGAATGAAAGAAAAAGCTTCTCTAAAGTTTTACAAATGGTTTCATTTACCAAAATGACTATTTCACTTGGAAAGTTGTGTCTTTTTTGTAGAAATTCCAGGAGTTGGGTGGGCTTGATGTCCTCTCTTCCACTCCACCTCCCCACCCACACATTCATGTCAGCAAAGATGCTAAGAGTTTTATTGTAGGCGTCTAGGAGGCAAGACATTGAGCAAAGAATAATTAAGACACAATTTTCTACTTTTATTTAAAAGAAACATTACAAAGAAAACCAGGTCTATAGGACTTTTTCATCTTGTATAACTGGATAAAGAAATTTTTTCAATTGGAATGAAAGTTATGAAATACCACAGGATTGTGTTTCATTGTAGAACATAGAAAAAATGCTTTAGAACATCCATAATTATGAGGCAGCCTTGGAGATATTGGGATCTATGTCTTTTTGATCTGTACTAATCTCATCTTGTATCATTTATTATATCACCTGGCAGTCTCATTTACTCAGGATTCATACTAGCACCCTGGACTCCACATTACACACTGGTAGATTTTCTGCATTATCCCTATGTACTCTGCTTAATTAAAGGACTCATTGTAATAAGCATCTGTATTTTCCTAAGGAAATTATTAAAAGCAAACTCTTGTTCTCAATGCTTTAAAGAAATGAAAAATAATTCCTCTCTCCTTAAAAAAATAATACTTAAAACTTTAATCTATGGTTTGCTTAGCAGAGTGCCTCTGTGCAGCCCTGGAGCAGAACATTCTTAAAGTAAACCCCCAAGACCTAAGCTTCTGATGGTTCTACAAATAACTGCTGTACAAAGCATAAGCATTTCCTGGTCAATGAAACTGGGGATATGGCTCAAGTGGTAGTGTGCTTGCCTAGCATGTGTCAGGCACTGGGTTCGATTCTCAGCACCACATAAAAATAAAATAAAGATTTGTCCACCTAAAACTAAAAATTAAAAAAAAAAAAAAGAATTTCCTGGTCAAAGCAAGTAGTGTCCTTGTGGTCCAAGTAGGTACCAGCTTGTGTTACAATCTAGGAATAGTTCAAAACTGAGAAAGTTGTGAAGCTTTTTATCATCACAAACTGTAGAATACATATTTCAGGTAACCTCCGTGGATTTGCTCCCTGCTCTTGGCTCAGCTGTGGCTTTTATTGTAGCCATATCTGTACCTCCACCTCCTTTAGCCCTCCCTTTGTATGAAAATAAAAAGTAAATCGGGTGCTATTTAAATATTCTCCACTTAACGTTTACTGAAAACTGCCCAGCTGCAGGGCATAGTAGTTTGGACAAGTGCCCTGTGCCAGCCCACTTTTCCTCTCAGGTGGTTTACCCCAAAACCTGAACTCTGCTTTCCTTAAACCTTTAATTCTTTTAAACCAAGTGATCACAGAAGAACTTGGGAGGAGCCTACTTTCATTTGTGAGGTTTTCAATAAAACTTAAGTGGAGTGTGGCTAGAAAGCCAAACCCATGAAAAGCTGTGACTCTGCTGACACTAGAGGAAAACCTGCAGAATTCATAAGCCTCTTGGTTTCAGTGGGGGGTGGAGGGGAGAGAAGGTGGAAGAGAGTGCTTGTATATTTTGGAAAAGAAAGGAGATAGTCTGGTTTGATTGAGTTCATTTTTCATATATTGGGGTTTCATTTTTAAAAATCGTCTTGATTGTATGTATAAGGTGTATTTTTTTTGTGTGTGTGTGTGTTGTGTATTTTCATTATAGAAGTTTGGGAAAATGCAGAAAAGCATAAAGAATAAAATGTAATCACCAGTTTCATTCCACAGATACAGTGTGACATTATGGTATATGATTTTTCTTTATAAAATATTTTCTTAAATTGATAACAGTAATATTTTGAAACTTGCCTCATTTATCATCAAATTTCCTTCAATTCATTAATGATTTTTGAAAAAGAGATATTTAAATGGCAGCTGAATCATTTATTTGTCTAGTGTTTTCTCATTATACTTTTAGGCTCTATCTAGTTTTTATTTTCAACCATATAAATCTTTGTGGTCATCTTCAATTATTTGTTTAGAATCAGTTCCTAAAAGGGGAAATTCTGGGATCAGAATATGTATACTTTTAAAAATAGTCAGTGGACCTTTATTTTATTTTTATGTGGCGCTGAGAATGGAACCCAGTGCCTCACACATGCTAGGCAAGCACTCTACCACTGAGCTACAACCCCCGCCCCAGAATATGTATTTTGTAAATCACTTTATACTTAAATATTGCCAGATTGCTCTTGGTCACATAGTACCAATTTATGCTCCTTTCAGCTCAGCATGATGTTCCTCATTTCCTTCCTTTATTCTTGCTCCTCTGATTCTGGGATTTTTTTATTTTTATTTTTTTCCTTTAAGGATTTCTAGTTGGTAAACTATAAAGAGTAATCATCTGTTATATTCTGGTGGGAATGTCAAATGTTGTAGCCACAGTACACAACATCTTGGCAATTACTAAAAACTAAACAGTTCTTATATGACCCAACTGTTTGACTCTCAGGTAAATAACCAAAAATAATTGAAATCAGCAACTTGAGTGACAGTGTTCATTGCAGTTTTATTCACAATAGCTGCAATGTGGAAACAGCCCAAATGTCTATCAATAGATATTGAATAAACAGAACATGAATTAAAAAAATAATTAAGCCATAAAAAAGAAAGAAGTTCTAATATTTATATAATGTAGATGAACTTTAGAAATGTTATGCTGAATTAAATAAGTCAGAAGCCAGAGGACAAGTATTGTGATTGCACATATATAATATATACAACGGGCAAATTTGTGGGGACAGAAAATAGATTAGAGATTACTAGAGGTTGGGGAAAATGGGAATTGAGAATTACTGCTTAATAAATTACAGAATTACTGAGGTGATTTAAAAGTTTTAGGAATAAATAAAAGTGATAATTGCCCAATATTGTAAATGTATTCCCATTCAGTGAATTACATTCTTAAAAATGGTAAAATTGCAAATGTTTTGTATATATGTTGAAACAAACAGCAACAAAAAAGAACAGGAATGCAAAGCTTTATTTGGGAAAGAAGAGTCATTTCATTTTATAGTTTTTAAGAATTCCTGTTGGTGTTTGTTATGGCTTAGATATGAGGTGTCCCACCAAAAAAATTCAGGCATGTTCCAAGGTAGAATGATGGGCTTGTGAGAGCTGTAACCTAGTCAGTCCATCCTAGTTGGAATGGACTGACTGGGTTAGAACCTTACAAAAGTGGGGCGTGGCTGGAGGAGGCGTGTCATTGGGAGCCTGCTCTGGAAGGGTGCATCTGCCCAGTGGCTCCTTTCCCTTGCTCTCACTTGCTGCTGTGAAGGGGCCAGTTTCCCTAAGCCATGCCCTTTCAGTGTAATGTGCTGCCTCACTTGGTCTCAAAGCAATGGAATGGGTCAGTTGTCTGTGGACTGAGACCTCTGATACTGTGAGCCAAGATAATTTTTTATCCCCCTCTGTTATTCTTGTCTGATATTTTGGAAACAATGTTGAACAATGAAAAAGTATTAATTTACCATTGCTTTGTTGTTTTAGAAACAGCTTTGTAAAAATATAGAAAGGGAGAGCATGGGAAGATTAGATTAATTCTAGACAGGGAAGAGGGGTGGGAGGGAAAGGGAGGGGGAAGGGGATAAGTAAGATGGTGGAATGTGATGGTCATCCTTATACAAAGTACATGTATGAAGATTTGAATTGGGTGTCAACATACCTTATATACAAACAGAGACATGAAAAATTGTGGTATATATGTGTATTAAGAATTGTAATGCAAAAAAGTACACGTATAATGGCATAAATTGATGTGAACATACTTTATACACAGAGATAGGAAAAATTGTGCTCCATATGTGTAATAAGGATTATAATGCATTCCGCTGTTGTCATGTGCTTAAAAAAATAATAAAATCAATAAAAAAAGAAAACAGAATATATAAAAACGAAGGAGGAAATTCAAAGTTATCTTTAGACAAACCTTTTGTATATATGTGTGTTTCTGCTTTTACTCTGTATATCATGAGCATCCTTTCATGTCAGTTTTTAATTACTATATTGTTTGCAGTTGTGTATGTATGTTCCACAAATTATGTAACCATCCTCTATTTTAAGGAGTCAGCCCTGTATAAGGTTTAGTACAGGAGACGGCTTAGTGTGGAAGTGCCTCACCAGCCCTTAGGTGACTTTGTAAGGTTTCTTCAACATCAGGCTCAAGTTCTCTCAGTGACACCCACTGCTTCCTATAGCGGTTATTTATACTTACAAACTGATGTTTTTACTGCTATAGGTGAGAAAATCATTGTGTTTCTTATGTTGAGCCATCTTGTCTAAGTGGAGTCTGAAAAAAGTAATCTAGGAAGCTTCTAATCCTGCCTAATGTTTCCAATGTATAGAATACACTTACTGGGCAAAGTTATTGTCCCACTTCCATATTTTACAAAAGCAAAAGAAAAATGACATTGGTACAATGTTGCACACCTTTAGTCCTAGTGACTTAGGAGGCTGAGGAAGGAGGATCCCAAGTTGAAGGCAAGCCTCAGCAACCTAGCAAGATGTCTCAAAATTAAAGATAAAAAAGGCTGGTGAGGACTGGGGTTGTGGCTCAGTGGTACAGCGCTTGCCTAGCATGCTTGAGACACTGAGTTTGATTTTCAGCACCATATAAATGTAAAATAAAGATATTGTGTCCACTTAAAAATTTTTTTAAAAGTTAAAAAAGGCTGATAATGTGGCTCAGTGGTAAAGTACCCCAGGGTTTAATCCCCAGTTCCCCATCCCCACAAAAGAAAGAAAGAAAAATTGATGTTGGGCTAAAGTACATATACTTGCTCATTATCTTAGCACATATATAGCTTCATATAACTACCACCACAATCGAAATATAAACTTATACATCACCACAGATAACTTTCTTATACCACATCTTGTAGCCACACAGTTCCCTTCTCACCATCTTTAATATATGGCAGCCTTTGTTCTCCATCTCTATAATTTTGTCATGTTGAGAATGTGGAATAAATGAAATCAGAGCATAACGTGTGACCTTTTGATATTGCCTTTTTTTAAAAAATGATCATAAGCTCTTGAGGTCAATCTAAGTTGTTAGATATGAGTGGTTTCTTTTTGGTTGGGGTTGTAACTATGTGGTAGAACGTGTGCATAGCATATGTAAGGGCCTGGGTTCAATCTCTAGCACTCCTACAAAAAATGTTTCCTTTTTATTGCTGTGTAGTATTCTGTGATATGGATGTACCACTGTTTATATAACTACTCATCTATTGTAAGACATTATGATTATTTCCAGGTTATAACTATTTCAAGTAAAGCTGCCTTGAGCAATCACATACAGGTTTTCTTGTGTATAAAAGTTTTCATATCCATGTGGTCACATTGTAATTATATGTTTAATTTTTCAAGAAACTGCAAAACTTTTTTCTATAATGGCTATAATTTTCTATTCCTACCAAAATATTTGAGATATTCAACTTTTGAGAGAGGCTTGTTGAACTTTCCAACAATTGTGGACCTGAGTATCTCTTTGTTTCAGTTCTGTCTGGTTTTGCTTCATATATTTTGTAGATTCATTGTTTGGTGCATACATATTTAGGATTATTGTTTTCTTTTTATACTTTCTCATAATTATATAATGTTCGTCTCCAGTAATTTTCTTTGCTTTCAAATTTATCTTATATTAAGATAACTACATATGGTTTCCTTTGGAGACATTTGAATAGTCTATCTTTTTTGAACATTTTACTTTTACTCATTCTATATTGTTATGTTTTAATTGAGTGTCCTTATATATGAGTCATTTTAAACACATTCTTCCAGTATTTGTTTTTTAATTAGTGTTTGTAGGCCATTTACATTGAATGTGATAAATAACATATTAGGACTGAAGTCCACCATTTTATTTATTTTTTTTATTATCTAGTTGTTTGCTGTAGTTTTCTTTCTCTGCTTTCCTGTCGGTTGTTAAACATTGTGTAGAATTTCATTTTGACTTAACTACTGTGGTGTTTTTTTGTTTGTTTGTTTGTTTTTTGTGGTGCTCAGGATGGAACCCTCACACATAGTAGAAAAACACTCTACCGCTGAGCTGCATCCCTGGCCCATAGAATGTTTGTTTTTCTGTACAGTATTTTTAAATTATATTTTTATTTTGTTGTATTTCTTTATATAGTTTTATTAATGGTTAAGCTATGTGTATTATATTATGTACATATATGTATCTTAACACAGTTAACCGTTATTCTACCAGTTTGAGTGAAGCCTTCCCTCTCTGTTTCCCTTTAGTATCTCTATTTATAATATAATAATCTTAAAAATGACATATATTTAGAGCCACACTAGAGAGTGTTACAGTTTTTGCCTTAGCTCTCATATATACTTAGAAGCCTGTAGAGGAGAAGTCTAGTATATTTACCCATATTTTTGCTTAACCTTGTTTTTTCTGCCTACCTAACATCCCAAGGTTATGTGCTTTTTTGTTTGTGTGTGTGTTTGAAGTTTTTTGATTAGGAGAATTTCCTTTACTTGTTCTTTTAGAGCAAGTGTACTAGCAATACATTCTCCTAGTTTTTCTTCATCTGAGAATGTCTTAATTTTCCCTTCATCCCTGAAGGGTAATTTGTCTGCATATAGGATTTATGGTTGACAGCTCTTTTCTTTTAGTAGTCAAAAAAACAAACAACAACAAAAAACTGTGTGTTGTATTCAAACATCAAACTATACTCCACAGTATGTATAATTATTACATGTCAATTAAAAATAAAACATAAAAAATGTATTGTATTATTCTGTTTTCTGGTGAGAAATCTAATGTCATTCAGTGTGTCCCCCACCACCCCAACTCCCCGCCATAAAGTGTTATTTTTCATTCACTGCCTTCAAGATTTTTTCTTTTGCCTTTAGTTTTCGGGAGTTTTAATTCAGATATGTCTTTTAGTTGATTTCTTTGGGAGTATTCTCTTTAGGGTCCACTCAGTTTCTTTAATATGCTATTCTGTTTCCACTGTCAAATTTGGGTTATTTTCAACCATTATTTTTCTAGTGCTTTTTTTAATATTTATTTTTTTAGTTTTAGGAGGACACAATATCTCTATTTTATTTTTATGTGGTGCTGAGGATCGAACCCAGTGCCTCATGCATGCTAGGTGAGCACTCTACCACTGAGCTGCAACCCCCAGCCCTCTAGTGCTTTTTTGACCTGTATTTTCCTATCTCCTTCCATGCCTAAAATGACTAATATGTTAGACCTCTCAGTATTATTCAGTAGATCCCTTACACTGTTAGTTTTTTCATTCTATTGACTAATTTCTATTTTCTCTTTACTAATTATTTGTATTTTCTCTCTAGTCTGCTACTTAGCTTGCTTTTTTTATTATTTTTTTTTGAGCCCAGTCTTGTTATATTACCCAGATTAGCCTTGAATTCTTGGCTTCTATCAGTCCTCATACCTCAGCCTCCCAAGTGCTGAGACTATTGACACCCACTACCACATAAGGCTCTCTTAAATTTTTAATTTGGTTATTGTATTTTTCAGTTCTAAAAATTCCCTTTGATTTTCTTTATATTTTCTCTTTGCTAAGTTTCTTTCCTGGCTGAGACTTTTCATTTTTAAAAAATGGACTATCCAATAGATTTATTTTGTGCGCCTTTAGGTTCACAGCAAAATAAGCATAAAATACAGAAATTTCCCATATCCCCTCACCCCCACACATGCATAGACTTCCACATTATCAACATCCCCATCGGGTTAGTACATTTGTTACAACTGGTGAACTTACTATGTCACATCATTATCACAGCTCATAGTTAATTTTTTTCCATTTTTCTTGCTTGTGTTTCTATCATGTCTTTAATTGTGCATCAAAACCTTTTTTTTTTTAACCATGGCTTCTTTTAAATCTTAATCAGATAATTTTGACATCTCTGGCATTTTGGTGTTTGTCTCTATTAAATGTATCTTTTTCATGAGGTTTGATATCTTCTTGGATCTAAATGTGTTGAGTCATTTTCGGTTGAAACCTGGCCATTTGCGTATATTTGGATCTTTTTCAACCCTTCAGTTGTACTACCTTCTTGACACCTTCATGGCCAGAAAAGTGGAGTGTTCTTCCATTTCTGCCTGGGAGAGGTAGAAGTCCAGGTTCCTTACCTAATAACTATTTCCACCAAAAGTCAGATTACTCCTAGCCATAGATGTGACTTCTTGTACCCCACTGAGAGGGTAGCAGAGGTGACATCATTACCACTAGACTGAGGTGGTCACAGTTCAAGGAGGGCTCTCCCCTAGGCCTCTTTCAGCTAGCACTTGAGTCAGGAGAAAGGGTGCCTCTTTCTTGCCAAGTGCAGGTGGAAACACAGGCTCCCTGTTAGTTCTGCACTGGCACTACATGAGTGTGTGTGTGTTACCAGAGGCAGGGATGAAACTCCTGGCTCTCTACTTGGCCTTTCCTAACACCACTCCTCTTGAGGTGGGGAATCTAGACTCCCACTTAGCTTTGATGTGGGTGGTGAGGATGTAGGTGGTAAGGATCCCAGAGTTTGCCCTGTGATAAGCAGTTACTATCTGAAAGTTTCTTACTAAACTCCCTTCCTCTTCCTTGGGATAGAGAGTGTGAGCTCTCATTGAGACCAGCAAAACCATAGGCAAACTTGAGGTGTAGAGAGGCTGGGAGTGTAGCTCAGTGGTAGAGCTCTTGCCTAGCACATGTGAGGCACTGGGTTCGATCCTCAGAACCACATAAAAATAAATAAATAAAATAAAGTTGTGTTCATCTACAACTAAAAAAAAAAAATACTTGAGGTGTAGAAATGTTCAGCCATTATAGGGACTAACTTCTCAGGATTCTGATGCTGATTTTGAAATGTATACTATTTGGTGTGTTTTTCTAACTTGATTTTTGTTTCTTATTCCATGTTAACACTACAAAAATTTATTATGGTTTTTAAGTTATCTTCCAAAAGGTTGACATTCCCTATGTTTGTCAATTACTCTCATTTTCGACATACTCTTCAATGATGCTTGGTTGGGAGTCTCTAGACACCGCACTTCATACTAAGTAAGGCTGACGGTTAAGTGACGTGGAAGCCATTATCTCACCTTTTGTTCTTGCAGGCTGTGGCCTTTCCCTGTTTCATAATAAATAACATTAGCATTGAGGAACTTTTTAACACCTATGGAGACAGGGTTTTTCTGATCTCTTCCAAGCAAGGCTTTTAAAAATGAATGACTAAATCCTACAACATAACCTACAGAGTCATGCATTAAGCTTAGATATAAATTTAGAATTATAAATCCCAAGCAAAACACTAACAAACCAAAATTCACATTATATTAAAAGAATTATCTATCATGACCAAATATTTATCCCATAATATCAAATTTGTCCTTGTAATGTTCTTGGTCTAATAACAAAATGTAATAATCTCAATGTTGAAAGGGTATTTGATAAACTTTAACATTTATTCATCAGTTATTCTGGAATAACTAGGAATAGAAAGATACATTCTTAATATAATAAAGAATAGCCATCTTAAACCCAAAACCAGCATTGTATTTAATTAGAAATACTTTTAGCATTTCTTCTAAAATATGGGAAAGGCAATCATTCTATAACCATTATTATATAATTATTTTAAATGTTCTAGACAATGCAATAATGTATAAAACATAGATATATACTATAGAATCATCATTTACACACAATATAAAGTTTTAACCCAGAAAATCCAAAAGTATCAACTTTAAAGATATTATTAACTGATCAGATGTTTGGTAAATATGCAGAACATCCATACTACATCTATAAACCACTAAAAACTAATTATGTGGTCCAGTGTTTAGAATATTTCACTCATGATAGCAGTAGAAAATGTAAATGACTTAGGAATGACCCTAAGAGAAATATAAGAGCCTATGTAAAGAAAATGGAATCTCTACCATGATAGAAAGATATTATTTACATAAATTAACATGTTATGATCTGAATAAGGAGACTGAGTATTTTTAATTTTAATTTTTTATTTTTTGATACCATGGATTGAACCCAGGGGCTCTTAATCATTGAACCAAATCCCCAGTCCTTTTTATTTTTTATTTTAAGATAGGGTCTTGCTAAGTTGCTCAGGACCTTGCTAAGTTCCTGAGGCTGGTCTCAGTCGTGCAATTCTCCTGCCTCAGCCTCTACAGCCACTGGTATTACAGGCGTTCACCACTGTGCCGGGCTGAACATTTTTTAAATAGCAGGTATTTCAAAATTAATTCAGAACTTTTGTGCAATGTCAGTTAAAATATTAGTGGATTTAGACTTTTAATAAAGTTATTCTTTAGCATATCTCAAAGTATAAAGGGCAATATTTGCTAACTTGACAATGAATAGGAAATTTACTTCACAAAATACTATTGTGAAAAATTTCACAGAAAAAATTTAAATATTGTGCAATGGATATCTAAACATTTCTATATTCAAGTAGCTAACATTTCTGTTCTTTCTCTACACAGAATAGAAGTTTAAATAAGAATAAATGAACCACAAGGTCTATTTTAAATTTATATTAGCTTCAGAACCATTTTGGTTTTTTCTGGGAAACATAACTCTTCAAAAAGAATTATCTGTCCTTTCTGTCATAGATATTTTTTGTTTGCATGTACATGCACACACAAAACTCGTATACTTAAAACGTGAAGCAAATTCTCATGCTAATAATGTCTATTTCTCTAGTTTTGCTGTGTGGAGTCTGTTATATTATTTGATATGTAGACATTCATAACCATTTGGACTTTATCACAGAATAAAATGAAACCAATTTTCTACATGTCCTTTTTCTCCCCCCTTATCTAATTCATGCTTTTTGCACACTTAAGTTTATGAGCACTGGTTTGCATTATAATAAATTTTATTTTGTTTTTTTGGGTACCAGGGATTGAACCCCAACCCCCTTTTTTGTATTTTATTTAGAGATAAGGTCTCACTGAGTTGCTTAGCACCTCACTTTTCAAAGCTGAGGCTGACTTTGAATTCATGATCCTCCTTCCTCAGCCTCCCGAGCTGCTGGGATTACAGGCATGCGCCAACATGCCCAGCTATAATAAACTTTGAAGGGCACAAAACTGCACAGTTTTGTGGGGAAAAAATGACATAGTCATGGATATGTACAACTTTTATAGTATTAAGATATATATAGTATTCATATGAACAAATTTATATATGTGTGTGTATATATATATATTTTTTTTTCATGGATGACAGACTAAAAGAAAAGAGAGTAAATGAGTTGTAAGATTATAGGTAGTTTTATTTTTTAAAAAGGTTCTTTCACTGTTTTCTATAATGGGCTTGAGTTAATTTTGATAAGGTTCCAGAATACTTTTTGTTGTTACTGTTTTATTGCAGATTGAATCCAGGAATGCTTTACCACTGAGCTATACCACCTGCCAGCCCTTTTTATTTTTTATTTTGAGACAGGTTCTTCATAAATTGCTGAGGCTGGCCTCGAACTTACCATCCTTCTGTCTCAGCTTCCCAAGTAGCTGGGATTACAGCTATGCACCACCATTCCTGGCTTATAAATACTTTTACAAAAGAAATTTTACAAGTATACAAATGTAGTATGGTTTCCTTAATATTTTCAGCTTATTCTTTGACACAGCCAAAATAATGAAGTAGGAACAGTATTGAACAGGCCCCCTCCTACAATTTTAATCACAACTGAAATCACACAAGAGAATCTCCAGTGATGCATTTGAATAATGGAAACATTTGGCTACTAGAAATGATTACATAAGTAAGGAAAAAGTTACCAGAGTCTCTGATATGACCTGAGTATTAGAAGGAGAATATTGAAGGTCTCCTGAAAGTCTGTCTAACATTACTCCAGGCTCCTCTTGGTTTTAGGCCAGATTACAAACCCTTTGGTTGAATTTCTTCTTCCAGACACTAGCTTAAATGAAGGTATACTTAACTTGGAAATGTCATTCAGCTTTTGGCTGGAGTAGCTGCTGCAGAGGAGCTTCTTCAGATATGAAGCCATGAGGGAATTCTCTGAGTACATGCATTTTCACACATCTGCTAATGCAAAAGACCCAGTGTGAGCATTAGTACTCAGGAATGTGATGTGGATTCGAGATGATCTCCACAGGATTTTGGCAGGTCAGGACAAACATTATCTTGCTCCCAGATGCTTTTTCAGAGTCTTAAAGGAGAAATCATATGCATTTCCTTAAACTGACATGCTAAATTTTCCCAAATTTACAAAAAAAAAAAAAAGCCCTACACAGCAAAAATCAATTTAAGAATATGTATATGTACCATTCATATATTTAGCATCTGTTGTCATACAACAGCTTATGGCTATTGGAATTCACATATAGTTTGCATTTACTTTAATTTATGTTTAATGATTTATCTCAGAAAACCTGGCCCAACAGATAAAAACTGAAAGATCCCATATTTTGGAAAAGTCCTTTTTATTCCTCTCTACTCTGCATTTCCTTAGGTGCAGTGTGTGTGTGTGTGTATGTGTGTGTGTGTGTGTGTGTGAGAGAGAGAGAGAGAGAGAGAGAGAGAGACCCAGTTTCCCTTATCTCCTCACTTCCCAGTTGTAGTGTTATTCCTCCAGATGGACATGCTTCTCAACTCTTTTGTAGAATCTGATACACATCTGACATATTCAATATGAAAAACAACCTGGGAACCCCTGTGAAGCTGAAAACTTTTGCTTTCAAAAATAATAATGACGACATACACTACATATGAAGACTGTGTCTGTTTTTTATCACTCTTGAGCAAACCCAGTGCCCTTCATATGAGGTTTGACATACAGTAAGCACTCACTAAATGTAGGCTGTCCTTTTTCCTATGTCTTGTTTTCCTCTAGTTTCTAGTCCCTCTAGACAATGGTATGTAATCTACTCAGTAGTTTGGCTCCTTTTCTCTGTAAGCACATTATTAGAAGTTGAATAAACAAATAATTCCTGTGTCAGCAACTTAGTGACCCATGTGTCAAGGAGAGCATTTTGGTTGCTTCTCATTGGCATAGAGGCTGACAGATTTAGTCTTATTTCATTTTCTGGCACACCCAGACCCTCCTGAAGAACTCATCATAATTTTCAGGAGGGAATAATTTCTCATTGCTATTTGTTTTCATGTTTTGTTGATGGTTTTTGTTGCTGCAGTGTCACGTGTATGATCAAATCATCCCTCTGTTCTTTTTTGTGCTTATAGAGCATAGATTTCAGTCTGACATTATTTAAAAATTGTATCTAGGGTATAATTCTTTCCTGTTCCCTGCCTCACCCCACCCTGCACATCTGGAGAGAGGTCTTATATCTTTGACTTCATTTCTTTTGTTTTGTGTTTGTGTATTTAACACCAGTGGTTTCCTAGTGGATTATTTACCTAGCAAAAATAATTTCTAAGAGCAATAAGTCCTAGAATTCTGTTGCACAAGATGAAACATAAGGTGATCATATTATCAGTGATATATTAATAAATTATTGATCCTGAGTTCTTTATCAAGGTCATATAACTTTACTTGGTCAGCCTATAATAGCAGGGATTATAGAATCACAATACCTCCTCCTTATTTATTTCATTAGCTACATGCTGTTGTAGAACAGTTATTTTTAACATCTCAGAGTTCCATAGAAGTATTGGTCTTTTTGTATCATCAGACTTCACAGCTTGTTGGTATTTTGGTTTCTCCTGTTTTTCTGGGGTTTTTTTGTTTTGTTTTGTTTTTTTAAGTAGAGGGAATGTGGAAAAGATTTTTGATTTTGCTTCTCTTCTTCTAGCTTTCCTTGGTGAATTATTCAATTAGTCACATAAAAATGTTCTTCATTTCTAAAGTATGGGAGATTTTTTTAGTCCTTTGAAAAAATTATTTTAGACCATTTTCCATATTACTCAACATTACAGATCTGCCTGCCAAATGATCCCAGGTGTGGGATTGCAGCAGGTAATTTCCTGAACAGTATGGTACAGATGATTTTCTGTGTTAGAAGATGCTATCGGTTCACCTGGCCTCTTAGTGACAGAGAAATCCTTTGTTTATTCATTTAGTAGGCAGATTAACCCTAATGAATATTGGCTTCCTGGAAATAGATACAGGTGACAATGGCAGAGTGAGGAGTGGGAAGAAGTAAGACAAATTCCCTTTTCTTTCTTCACTTATAAATAATGGTGGCTTTCATAGGAGAGTGTTTTAAATCAGAAAGGAATGCAAAATATTTGAGCTAAAGAGCTAGATCAGCCTTTAATTTTTGGTTTGAATGTCTATGTACGTAGATGTATATTCTCTTCAGAAGAACTAAAGATGTTCTTATTTTGCAACAAATTGAAAGTTTTATATTTCCATTACTTTCTTTTTTTCCCCTGAGATGCCGTTTCACACTGTAGCCCAGGCTGGCCTTAAATCCATTACATTTAAATGAAAATATTTAATTAAATACTTCATGCTGGTTTGGGCAGAGCTATTCAGTTGAACAGGAAAATGCATTCCTAATACTTACAATCAGTTAAAATTTTTGTAATTTATAGGAGTATAGCATTCAGCAACCTCTCAGCACATGAAAAGAAATGTGCATTATTGTGTGTGAATTCCTAATATTTGCTTTCTCAGGAGTAAGGATGAAGCTAGTCCAGGCATCTGAAAATTCTTCATACAATTATGCAATGAATTATAAAATTTATTAAGCTGTTTTAAGTTTGTTGTTTTGTTATTGCTCTTAACAATATTGGCAAAGTGATTTTTAACATGCAATTTTATGAAAATTTGATGTAATTCTCAATAATATAAAAGTGAAATGTTTGTAAATGCAACTTAAAGTTTTGCTTATTGAAAGACAGAGTACCTAACAGAATTTTTTCCATGAATGGTTTTGGAGATACATTATCCCCAAGACAGGAATGTATAGACACAGATGTGAAAATCTCTTAACGCTCAACCAAACTTTTCCAGATCTTACAGCTATGATTTATTCTGTACTCTCCAAAGACTCCCAGAATGTCTTCTTTTACATAACTATATCCATTGGAGGAAAAGTTAACATTCTTCCCTTCCACATGCTGAATGCTGAAGATATGCTTTTCATGATGCCTTTTGTAGTTGACTATAAAAACTCTAGAATTTCAAGGAAGTGAAAAAACAGAGTTTACCTTTCCATGAAGATTTAAAATTTACGACTTTTCTTAGGTATGGGGTTGAAATTCTGCTTGAATCATGTTATAGGGAATTCTGTATAATGTGAGGTATATATGAATTGGAGACTGTAATAAATTCTGAATGAATCTTTTGGTTTTTACTTAAGATTACTTTATCCTTAAAACTAATGTTTCTATAACCTCTGACCGAATACAGAAGGTCCAAAATACTTCCAAGGGTGAGAATTTTTCCTTGCCTGTTTCAAACAGTTTAATTCATTCTAATTATGTGGTGCACTGTGAGGCAGAGGGCTACATCAGAAGTATATTTGCAAAATCTTAATTTACATATCACCTTTGCCAAAATATGAGGCAACGCTTTGCTGAGTTGTTGGCAATATTTATTTTCTTAGAAATTGCGGGGCAAAAAAAGAAAGTAACTTATGTGTCATGTTATCTTCACACAAACCACTGCCTATGTTTAATGGAATTTTCTTTCCTTTTAGTGAAAAGCTGAAGGACAACAGTCATTATACGATTTTGTATTTTAAGTATTTTCATAATCCAACATAAATTGGCCCACCCAAGGATTATGTCTGTCTTGTAAAGATGTGTTTATATAGTCATTGGGTGAAAGATTGCAGAAGTTGAACCACTAGTTTTGAAAGTTGAGCCAGACCAGGAAAAATCAGGATACAATTTGGCACTTATGGAGACGAAATGATTTCCTTTTTAGCTGCTGATTTCTACTGGGAAATGTATCCTTGGACTGAAAATTGCATCCGGAAAAATGTTTATGTAGTGTTTTTCAAGTGACTGATTATTCTTCTAACCTTTAACATGAACTGTGTCTAATTTTGGTCTCTCTTAACTCTTTCATGACTAGTAGATTTTTTTCTTTGTGGGAAACATTACAAACAAACAAATCACTACTTTGGAGAAAGAAATATATTATTTACATGGTGACAAGAATGTAAAATGTGTTTAAATTGGATATTTTTCCAAGCAAGTAGTAAAATGCCCAAAGTCACCCCCCCTTTATTACAAGTACCTAAGAATTGTATTATGATCCACCTTTAGAGACTAATTCAGTCTGCTTTAGTAGCTATATCTTCACTCTTATTCCTCTACCACCTCCTCATATAAAATAGGAGGTTCTTAATGTTTTTGTAGGTATAGTATATGACCCATATGATGTTCAAGAAGATCGATACCTGCTATGTTTTCTTTATATACTGTAACTCTTCTGTGTCACTTATTCCTAAATATCCCAGATTGTAGGAGTCTCTATTCCATGTTATCTCTACTCAGGGACCTATGTTGGTGAAGCCTTTAACATTGAATTATTGCAGGTGACCATGGTAGAATGAAAGGGATATTGGAAGTTTTTCAGTTGTCATTTCTATTCATAGCTCATGGACTAGAACTGTGTTGTCCAATACAACAGCCACTAGATATATTTTTTTCATTTAAATTATAATTTAGTTTTTTAGTCAACTAGCCACATTATCATATTTTAGGAATCACAAGATATAGAACATTTCCATCATCATTAAAAGTTCTATCACAGACTACTGGACTAGAATTTCAAGGGAGTTGGAACATACAGTTCTTTTATGTATCTCGAGGTGTGGAGGAAGCAAGTATTACCAAACTGCCAAATAATCTGAGCATCCCTAATGTTAAAATATGGAATCTACCAACATGATTCTTAAAACATTTTGAATTTTGGAGCATTTTGAATTTTTGGAGTAGGGATGCTCAGTCAATAAAGTCTATGTCACTACTCCAAAATTGTACATACTTCTGGTTCAGAGTATTTCAGAAAAGGGATAGTCAAGCTGTAGCGTCTAACGTCATTGGTAAACAAATGCTTTCATGTTATTCCTCAGATGCTCTTCTCTTTTTGTTCCTTTCTTTTTCTGACTACAAAGTGAGAAAGGTGATACAACAAAATAAAACATACATATACACACATGCATACATACTGCTTCTAGCTGCCTGAAAAAGATAAGGAGTACACCCTTGCAAATAACATTCTGCCAAGGGGAGAAGCCCGTTTGTTAGATATCTCTTTGAAGGAAGAATCTGTACTGCATTTGTATGGCTCTGGAGAAGATATTCAACAAAGAAACACCACAATTCCCATTGAGCTCAGAAAATATGATTAAGGAATTTGAATGTAATTACCCAAAGTTTGGCTTTTCTTTTAAAGAACGCGTTCCCTTTAGAGATTCCTTGATACTGTAAATCTGACAACTAGGTCTGGTTTTCTTTTGGAAGCCTTCCACCAGTAATAGTGTGAGTCAGTGATGAGCACATAAAGAAGAAGCCCACGCAGCAGGGACAGCCTGAGCAGTATTGTTTTGACTTCATTCAGATTTTATCTGTGGCCAAGAGTCATAGGGGCTACTTATTGGAATGTGCAAAACTCCATTCGGGTTCCCTATCTTTATTTGATTTGTTGTACAAGCTTATTTAAGTAACATGGGTGAGGGGGACACACCAATAGATATACACTCAATCAAATTGAACTGCAGTTATTGCTGAATACAGTAATAATAAAAATAGATTGGGAGAATTTTCTGCATTTTCAAAGACAGAATTTGAGATATGATGGATTGACCTTCAGTTCTTCTCTTTCTTAACTCATTTGATGACTGTATAGAATCCCCAGTACTTGTAAAAATTGTGTGTCCAGAAGAGAGAAGCAAATGACCCAGCAGTTTGTGCCAGAAACCGTTGGCCCTCCTTTGTATTGTTTCTACACTGTCTTGTCAAACATCTGGAAATCAGCGTGGTTGCAGTCGTCTCACAACATGATTCTGCATTTACATCATTGTGCTAACTGGTAGATTTTTTTTTCCAGGAAAAAAAATCGGCAACTTTTGGTCTGTCATAAGGTCAAGTGATGATTAGTGATTCAGTCTCTCCTAAACACATGGTTAGCACAGAAAAGTTAAATCAGTTCCCCCAAATTTGGTAACCATTAGAGTACTTCCTAACTCACTTCCGGATGTCAGGCCTAAGGTGGAGAGGGGGACAGAGCTATATTGAGTTCTCTCCAGTTTTCTTCCAAAGGGATTTAATTTGGCAGCTGATCCAGCCAAGGAAGCACTCACGCAAGTGCAGAGCTAGACAGGAAACACTTTTGAAAGTGCTGTTTTGATAGAGGATCATGAGATCAGGCAAATAGCTGTGAACTTTATATGTTGCCTAGGCCATGTAGCACACGGCTAGTGACCTGAGGGTATAGAATAAGAAAGGAAATTAAAGGAGGGAGCAGGGCCAGAGAACTTTTCTCAAAGGGGGAGTGCTAAAAATTAAGGATTTCTTTGAAGTAGGGGAACATAGAATTCCTTTGTTGTTGTTTGTTTGTTTTTCTGTGAAACATTCCACTGTGATTATTCATCTTTAAGTTTTTTAACCTGGTTGTTAGTGTAGACTACTAGAGCTAACCTCATCAGTTCTAACCACCTTTTTATGGCTCTCAGAAGACTGTCCTTCCAAGGAAAACATTGCAAATGTTGTACTTTTAGAAGATGGACGCTTTATAATGATCAGTTTTGACATCTTGCTCTGGTTGCCATGTGTCTCCCAGTCCTGCCGGTGGGTGGGTATTTGTCAGGAATGAGAATATGTCTGAGATGGGCTGCTTTATAGCAGACAGATTGGATTTTCAACTTCTAGGGCTTTCAACATCCTTAAAGCATTCTGGTAACAGAGGAGAGGGGCCGTGCTGCTCTTGGATGTGATGTTGGAGAAGAGGAGGCCTTGCATGGCCTTGAGTGGCCTGTGTAGGGAGGCCTCAGTTTTAGAGCCTTTGTTTACACTTTTTATTCAGCCATGGACTTCCTTATGTCTTTTTTTTTCCCCATGTAACTTAGAAACTGCAATTTTAATTTCTTCTGTTGAGCGTTTCTCAAAGGTCTATAGAAGCTGGACCTGATCATTTCTCATGGCAGATCATTAAGTTATATATAGCTTAGTTGCAAATTTTAAAGAAACAATAAAATCATTATCTGCACTTACCGGCTGCAACACTACTATAGATGAGCTAGGCTTCTTGCTTGGTTGGGTTTTGTGAGTGAAGGAGATGGATTCCGCAGCATCATCACCACACTGCTGCTGTGACTCAGACAGCTGGCAGTTCCAGGAGAGAGCATATGGATGGTGTTCCAATGGCATCTGTCCAGTTGTTGTAATCACATATTTGGGAGACAGCTGAAAGATCCACATTTACCTTTACCGACTTTATGTGACTAATCTTTAATTTACTGTAAACACTTTTTTATGTAGAGCTTATTCAAATGCTTATTAATACTTAATAATAATTGCACAAGTATGTCTCTCAATTGTAAATCCCAGAGCTCCTTAAAACACAGTTTACAAAATACTTTCCCAATTAATCATGAGAAACTAATCTGTACAATTTCCTTATCATCATTAACTCTTATATCCAAAAGAACAATCAATGCAACCCACAGACCCCACTCATCAGAATAACCACAGAGCTGGTCCTAATCACCTCTGGCCTGGAGCACTACACAGCTATCCACAGTGGTCCCACAGCCTTCAGTGTCTCCAACCCTGTTACTTCCTCCAGTTCATCTTGCATGGGGTAATAGAAACTTCTTCCTAAAATATTGATTTTATAATGTTACTCCTGTCCTCAAGACCCTTTGATTGTATCCCATTTTACAACATGAGGCTCAGATGTTTTGAGGGAGATTTAAGCCATGCTTCTTGGACATGCCCTCTGTGAGCACCCTCACTCCACTAAAACTGATCTTCTTTGTAGTTGGTTTGGGCTCCTAGCAGTTCTGATCCCAGCTTCTAATGTCAGCATCAAAAAATTATTCTCCTGAGGTCTTCTGAGGGGTTTTAATCCCAAAGTCATGGCAGACAAGGGTTCTTGTTGAAACATGAAAAGCGGGGGGTGTGGGGGTGTGGAGGGGGCTAATTGTGTTATCTGGGTTCAGAAAGTGTTTCTCATTTTGATGGATGTTATTTCCTTATTTTTATTTTATATTTAAAGTATTAATATTGGAAAGAAGAGAATATTAGAATTTCTTGACCACTTGTGACACTGTGACTCTAAGGGGGTGGAGGGGTGTAGAGGACAAGGTTCATTCTGGTTGTCCCATGTAGTGAGATGGCATTATAATGCCATTGGTATTCATATACATAGAGGATCAAAATGTCAATGAAGTTGGAAGAGCTCTTGGCTCCTAGACAGGATGGGATGTCTTTATTGCCACAGAGCATTATATATTTGGCTAAATGTTACCTGTGATTTCTGTCTGGAGTCCATGCCATATATGCTTTCATTGGCAGATTGATATTAAAAGAAGGTTTTAAATTTTGCATTAAAAACTTAGCATCGGTTTTGGAAATCATAAACTCAGCTCTTTGCTTGCTTATTTGCATAGCTGACAATGATCTGGTTTCATATCTCTGGGATGATTTCATATCAGAGCTTGTATCCAAGTGTCCTGGACGTATTGGCCATAATCTGGATCTATCTTCCTATGAAAAATTTATTTTCTCCATTTTACATGAATCCTGTTAGCTCTTATAACCCATTAGTACTTTCAGAAGAGCTATTTATAATAGTTTTTAAAACACCTTGGATTTATGGACAATTTTAGCAACTCAGTACTATGTGAGAAATATGTAAATCCTATTTCATAGATAAAGAAACAGATTCAAACTGTTCCATGATTTAGCCTAGGTAAACCAATTAGTTGTGAACATAAGACTAATAGCCACATTTGCTAACTCTTATTCTGTTCTTCTTTTCATTTTGCTACCTCTTATAAATGGTATTATTTTGTTATGCAGAATCCTAAGTTCTAGAGTAAACTGTGTTTCCTCTAGTTATTCCTAGAATACTTTGCAATGAAAAAATACTATGTGTTTATAGTTGTATGAGTCTAATTCCATTTAAGTAATTGTCATGCTGTGAACATTAAAGAGTTCTTACCCAGAATGTTTTATTTTTTAATGATATCACTGAAAGATGAGGAGGTGAGGAGAGTTGTTGACTTTAATGGTTTTTAAAATGTGTATATTTATTTGGGTACTAGGGGTTGAATCCAGGTGAGCTTTACCACTGAGCTACATCTCCAGTGCCTGCCCCCACCCCTTTTGGTACCAGGGATTGAATCCAGGGGTGCTTAACCACTGAGCCACATTCCCAGCTCTTTTGTATTTTACTATATTGTATTGTATTTAGAGACAAGGTCTCACTGAGTAATCTCAGCCCTTTTTAATTTTTGAGACAGGGTTTCACTGTTTCTTAAGGCTTAAGTTGCTGGTCTTGAACTTGCAGTCGTCCTGCCTCAGCCTCCCAAGGCTTCTGGGATTGCAGATTGTGTGACCAACCCCAGCTGATGGTTTTATTTATTTGAATTTATCTTCTATTCTTCTACCCTGGGCTTACTAAGTTTCAATTAGGTTTGAAAATTATTAACCTGGGGGTACAAATTATAATTTATGAAATAAATTGATACTCATTTTATACTATTAAAACAAAATTATATTCCAAACTCTTAAAATTAAGAATTTGTGATTGAGATTTGAAAAAAAAAAAAAAAAAAAAAACATTTCCTAAATACTGGAGTCCTGTTCCACCTTTGCTAACTTATTTCTGCAAGAGGCCTTTCTTCCTTGAGGCCTGTGGGCCTCTGAGCCTTTTCAGCTGTAGTGGTCTGCACTTCTCTGTTTTTCTTTCCCTGAGAGTGCTGATTAGTGACTTGCGGTGTGGATTCTGATTTATCGCAGACCAGAGCTGCCCCTAAGGGGCTGAGCAGAAACACTCATGAAGGAGCCCTGATTAAAAAGAGTGGTAATGAAGACAAATGTTTCAGAGGGAGTTGAGAGAAAACCAGTCTTTGGCATTCCCTGTAGCTCCTCTGAGCTTTTGAAAAGGAGGTAGTGGTAGCCAAAGGAAATATTTCTTCTTTGTTGTTTATTTCTCATGGCACTGGAAACATTTTTCTTTTCCTCCTGGGTGTTCTAATTCTCACTTGTTAACTGCTTTTCATGCAGGGCTGC
This sequence comes from Urocitellus parryii, assembly GCF_045843805.1. Classification (NCBI taxonomy): domain Eukaryota; kingdom Metazoa; phylum Chordata; class Mammalia; order Rodentia; family Sciuridae; genus Urocitellus; species Urocitellus parryii. The sequence goes on from NC_135537.1 coordinate 149,479,373, forward strand.
AATTAACCCCTGGCAGATACCTCACCATGTTCCCCTTATAGCTGCTCCATCCCAGAGAAGTTTTTAATGCTTTGACCTATAACCATTTTTAAATTCGTCAGAGTTGACACTTTTGCCTAACTTCTCAGACCATTAAATCACACTGCTGGTTTTTTCCTAGTGATTTTTACTAAATTTGACATTGGGTCCCTATAATCACCTACCATTCTTTTTTCTTTCCCCCCTTATTGGGGATTGAACCCAGGGGTGCTCTACAACTGGGCTACATCACAGACCTTTTTATGTTAATTTATTTTGAGACTGTTACCCACTCTGACCTAAAACTTGAGATCCTCATCTGCCTCATCTTCCAAATTGCTGGCATTACAGGTGTGCACAATTGTGTGTGGCTTCTTCTTATTTTTACAATGCAGAATGCCAATAGAAAAAGAAAAATCCTACTCACTTGGTGATTTTAATCACAAATAGGTTGCAATTTCACATCTAATGCTATGTTCATGACTAAAGACACCATTCAAGAATTACTTGAGTACTGAGTGTAAGTGGGAACTTTGCAGATAACTATCATTGTTTGAACTTGGTCTATGGGAATCCACCAACTATTGTCTGTGGGCATGTGGGCCACTATTTACTGCACTCATCAAACTTAGTAAAAATTCTATTTTCTTTTAGAAGTTCTCCAACATTGGAATAAAATGACAAGATTGTAGATTAGTTGTGAAAGGCTTACACAATGGATTTCTGAAATGATCAGAATACACATTCAGGATACTTGGAAAAAGATAAAGTGCCTTGGAAATATTAAGTATTCTGGTAGGCAAAAGCACACCATTGTGGATGCACCTGTATACTTTGTTAATGCTAAGGGAGGAAGAAAGACAGGATAAATAGAAAATAGAAGCCATCCCTCCACCCTGTTCTCACCATGAATGAGAAGCTCCTTACCAGGATTAACAAAAATATCAAAGAATACAAGCAAAGTTCATAAAATTCCACACCCCTGATTTATGACCTGACCTACTGAAAGATTTGAATTTCAGAGGCACATAGTTTCTGATCCCATCAAGTGAATTCCTCTCTGTGGAAAAAGTCTTACTGTACTTGGAAAATTTTGTCAAATATCCAAAATTATCTGGGTGTGGTACCACATGCCTAGCTTAAGAGGCTGAAGCAGGAGGATCACAGATTCAAGGGCAGCCTGAACAATTTAGGAAGACCATGTCTCAAAGTAAAACATAAAAAGGACTGGGAGTATAGCTCAGTAAAGCATCCCACACACACCAAATCCAAGGAAGAAGTTCAAATTAAATCTAATCCAGTTCAATGAACAAATTGAAAAAATATATAGAATGATTACTGTGAACAGAACATTTAAAATTAATCCCATGCCTTTTGGGTATTTTATACCTCTGTCCCCTGCAAAAGAAAACAAAAACAAACCAAAAAAAGAAACCCCACAGAATAACAACAAATAATTAGTAATTACTGTCAGATATAAGGGAGTATTGAAGTTACCTCACTCTGAGGAACAGTGGAGATTAAAGAACACTCATTGAGAGGCTAAGTTAGACCTTTTACACTCTTATCCTTTCTATTGAGGTTGGGTCTCTCAAGAATTAAACTCTACCCTAAGCACAAAGGCAGGGTCAGTTAGGGTCTGAGTCTAGGCTAAATGATGTCAAGTACAAGGTCTGTAGAAAAAGCCAAAAATTGCTACAACTCATCTGCCAAAAGATGAAGATTTAGACTGTTGGACATATCGCCAAGTTTCTAGGATTACTGGATGAGCGTGCTCCAGGGTAGTAGGATTCCATGCACGTTGGAGCCAGTTAACATTGCTTCTCTGTTAACAGGAGAAGAAAGACTTAGTAATTTTTTAGACTGAATCAAATTCTCCCTCAAGTACTTCCCAGTCTATAAAACTAGCATACTGTTTTTTATTTTTCCTGGCATCAAATAGGCATATTAAGATTTCATGGATATCTGAATCTCTCTTTGAGAATCTGGGAACACATCAGAAGAGCCAGATAGAAAAGAGGGAAAAGGAAGTAAGTTATTTCCTTTGCCTCTTGAAGCAAATGAATTGGAAGGGTGCTCTCTGTGACATTCACTGACCTGTAACAGCCTGGATTCTGCCGAAATTACTATATTTATCTCCTTATTATGTAATCCTTTAACAAAGTGTTTTATAGGAATACTCAACATATTATTTTTCACAAGATCCATAGAATAAGGTTGGCAAGATGGAAGTTTTGGAAGACCACAACATATCTTGAAATTGAGGGATATGGTGGGGCTGGGGTTGTGGCTCAGTGATAGAGCGCTCACCTCACATGTGCGGGGTTCTGGGTTCAATCCTTAGCACCACATAAAAATAAATAAATGAATGTCCAACTACAATTAAAAAAATATAAATATTTTTTAAAAGAAATTGAGGGATATAGTAATAAAGGAGGCACACACAAAAGAGATAGAGTGGAAAATAAATAAAATAGTCTGCTTCACTCAAACCAGTATGGCTAGTTAAAAATCATATTCAGAATTAACATAGGATCAGTATACACATGTGTCTTCCAAAAAGGAGTGGAAAAAAATGTAATTTCAGGATAAGAATGTTAGATCAATAGTAACAGGGTCAGACACCTTGGTGCCTACCTGTAATTACAGCAACTTGGGAGACTGAGGCAGGAGGATCACATGTTTGAGGCCATTCCTTGCAACTTAATGAGATCTTGTCTTAATAAAAAGAAAGAAGTAAATAAAAGGGCTGGGGATATAGGTCAGTGGTAAAGACCACCTGGTTCAGTCCCAGTATCAGGACATAGGATTTTTTAAAAATGTGTCATGCACCTGTGTTCTTGCTTTATGAACATTATTTTATTTAATCTCCTTTTTATAAATAAGGAAATCAAGGCTTTGAGAATTATGTGCCTGAATTATTGAAGCTGATAGGCTGGTAGAGCTATAACTCACAACTATGCATGTCTGGTGCCAAGGTTCTCACTTTTTAAAAAACTATACTTTTATTTTTAATTGCCACAGTAATTATGCATATTTATGGGGCACTATATAATGTTTCAGTACATAATACAATGTGTAATAATCTGATCAGGGTAATTGTCATGTATTACTTCATAGATTTATCATTTCTTCTGTCAGGAACCATTAAAGTTTTGCCAACTAGCTGTTTTGAAATATCCAATAAATTATTGTCAACCCTAGCTATCCTGCTGTGCTGTAGAACATTAGAAGTTGTTCCTCTCCAGCTGTACTCCTGTACCTGCTCACTGTCCTCTCTCCCCAACTTCCTTTCCATACTAAGCTGTTTTACCTCCCTCTGTGACTTTTATCTGTTAATCCATTTATAAAATGGTATCAGTCTGGACACTTTGGAGCTCCTTTGGATTCTAGAATTATACAGAACTATTATAAAGTTGGCGGGACTATGTCATGGTGGGTCATTTAGAAACAAACTGAAATAGTGATTGTAATGTTATTTCAAGTTAATAATAGCTACCATTAATTGAGCATATGCTGTATAATTATGTAATTCAATTTAAACAGCTCATTTAATCCACATTTTAACAGCATTGTATTGTCCCTAGGAAATGCTAAATAAATTCCCCCAAGATCACAGAATCTATTCCTAAAGAACCACATCAAAGGGCTGGAGATATGGCTCAATAGTAGATTGCTTATCTAGCTTGTGCAAGGCCTTGGGTTTGATTCCCACTACTGCAGGGGGAAAAAAAAAGCCACATCAAAGATCCAAAGATAAATTTTTAGATTTCATATGACTTTAGTCATTTGAATCTAACACCATACATTGTTCTTACAGAGTAATAAAAATTTAGAGTTATGATGAAGCAAGTTTTTTGTTTGTTGGTTACTGGGGATTGAACCCAGGGAAGCTCAACCACTGAGCCACATCCCCAGTTCTTTTCTTTTCTCTTTGCTTTTCCCTCCCTCCCTTCCTCACTCTCCTTCTCTCTCTCCTCCCACCATCTCCCCCTGCTTTTGGAGACAGAGCCTCACTGAGTTGCCAAGGCTAACCTGAAACTTGTGATCCTCCTGCTTCAGTCTCCTAAACCACTGGGATTACAGGCATGTGCCACTATGCCTGGCACAAGTTTTTAAAAGATGTGTTTCCCCAGATTAGTGCTCTGCTTTTCTCTTAGCATCTTTAATAAAGCAAGTAAAAGCAATTCAGAATTAACATAGGATCAGTATACACATGTGTCTTCCAAAAAGGAGTGGAAAAAATGTAATTTCAGGATAAGAATGTTAGATCAATAGTAATAGATAGATTGGAGATCAATGTTACCAGATGCCTCTCTCAAAAATGGTTTCAATTTAAATGTATGAGTAGCTTAAAAATCAGGCCTGAGAGAGTGGGCCCATCTAGTCTACTGTGTATCATGTGTTGGGTCTCATACCTCTCATAATGACACTGTGAGGTAGTTAGAATTATCTTCATTATAACAGATGATTATAAATGGTTTCTTAACAACTGGTACTTTTTGTCACTTAGCCCCAATTCTTTTAATTCAAGGACATACTGTCAGTTCTGGGGATCTAGTTTAAGGCTGACTTTGCCACACTAATCAGATTACATCAGTGTCAAGTGCCCACTAATTAACACGAAATTTATATCTGCATTAGGTAAATGTCATTTCACCACAGTGGCCTGAAATAAGTCCTTTGAGTTAGCATACCATCTCGTTGTAAGTATTACAAACAAGCTAATGACGAAAGTTAAGCCCGTGTGCATTTGTCCTTTAGCAGGAAATAGCTCAAAGATAGTCAGTACTTCCAGAGATCTGAAGGGAAACGTTCTGCTTCATTTTTTATTAGTCAGCTAACTTGTCACCTTGAGGTCCCATGCACCATAGCAGGCTTCGTCAGACTACTGCCACCACCTGTTTATGTGCAGTGCATAGCTACGAACAGTTTTCACATTTTTAAATGGTGGGGCAAATTAAAAGACTAGTATTTTATAAAAACTGAAAATTCTATGAAGTTCAAATGTTAATGCTCATCAATAAAGTTGTAATGGAATATATTTAGTCATTCATTCATGCGTTATCTATGGCTGCTCCCTCACTATGTGGTTGTAACGGAAACTGTATGACTATATGACCTGATTCTTATTATCTGGCTCTTTACAGAAAAACCCTTACTGACCCTAAGGTTGAGTTCAAACTTCTACACACACACACACACACACACACACACACACACACACACACACACATCCATATCTCTCCCCCCACACCCACCCCTTCTATTCCCCAGCCCTTTCTGTCTTAACCTGAGTGCTAACCGTTCTGAGCTTCTGGCATTTCTTGGACTCCTAGTTTGCTTCATATATGTCTGGGCTTTTTTCCATGTTATTCCCTCTACATGAAATCTTTCCTTTCCATCCTCAGGGCTCCTGGAAAATTCCTAATTGGCTTCTCATATTTTGACTGAAGCATTCCATCTTCTCTCCAGCCCTAGTTAGCATCCTGAGGCGTAGCTTCATTTCTACCTTGTACTCCCTCACCAGGCAGTAAGCTTTTTCAATACGGATGTTGTCTTGGTGTTCAACTTTGTATTTCTAAAACAGGGTTTCTCAATCTAAGAATCATTGGTACTTTGGACCGGATCATTCTATAAAGAATGTGAAGCTGTCCTGTGTATTGTAGAATGTTTACCAGCATCCCTGGAACTCTGCTCATTAGAAATTAGTAGAAGACCCTCCTGCCCCAAACATTGCCAGGTGTCCCCCAGTGGGTATAATTGTTCCCATCTGAGAACATTGCCCTAGAAACCAACCATAGTGGATGCTGAGTAATTGTTGAATTGAAAATTCAGTTCACATTGAATTATATAGTTCAAATGTATGGATTATATCTCAATAAAACTGTATTTGTTTATTATTTTATCTATCTATTTATCTATCTATTTATTATTTTGCAGTACTGAGGATTGAATCCAGGTGTGCTCTACCACTGAGCTACATCCCCAGCCCTTTATTTTTTTCCCACATTTTTGTTGGTACATTATAATTGTACATAATAATGGGGTTTGTTGTTATATATTTATCTGTGCACACAATCTAACAATATAGTTTGGCTAATCACTCCCCAGTGCCATTTCAAGATCACCAGTCTTGTAAGTCATATCTGTTTTAGTGCTATTTCTCCAAAGTGTCATCTGAAAGACAATGCCAGCTCTTCCTCTTCTCTTCCTCTGGTCCCTTCCCTCTACAAATCTCCCTTTGATTTTCATGAGATCTGCCTCCACCTTTCTTTTCCTTTTTCCTCTTTTTTTCTGCATATGAGACAAAACATGACTCTTGACTATTGAGTTTGACTTATTTCATTGAATATGATGGTCTCTAGTTTCATTAATTTTCTTGCAAATGACATAATTTTACTTTTCTTTATGGCTGAATAAACTCTATTTTGTATATGTACCACATTTTCTTTATCTATTCATCTATTTGGTGGACAGCCAGGCTAGTTCCATAGTTTGGCTATTGTGAATTGTGCTGCTATAAACTTGGTTTGTTGTTGTTATTTCTTGAGACAGGGTCTTGCTAAGTTGCTGAAGCTAGCCTCATTATAGGAATGTGCTACCACATTTTTTTAAAAGGATTTACTTACTAAGAGCTATTATTAGTATCATTATTATGGTGAATTTTGTTTGTTTTCCACAGGGTTGCTAGTATAACTGTGTTATATGCTATACTAGTTGGTGCCAAATATTTATTATCTTATTTAATATTAACTTCAAGTCTGGGAAATTGACCTGAGTGACACTTCTTACTTTTTGGAAAATGCAAATAATTCTGTAAATTGCTCAAAAGACATATTAACTAGCAGGCATATATGAAGGGATACAGGATTTAGCACCTATCTAGTTTCAAAACCTGTGTTTATTCCACCTGACCATGTTGCTTCCACAAGCCAGATGTTTGCCACATAATAAACTTCTTTGTTAGGTAAAAGATTTTAATTTGGAGATAGAAAGTAAAATTATAATAAGTTGATGAACTTTCATCAGTAATACATTCTGAAGGAGAAGAAAATATAATTGAATATCATCCTAATTAGCTACAATCTTTGAAAAGTTGAATTGAAAACACTTTGTTTTGTTTAAATACATTCATGAAATCTATTGGATCTAGGAGGGGAAAGCAACTCAGTTATAATGGAGAGAAGAGATGAACTTTTGATTCTTAGAATTCTGTGAATAATTGTTATATTTTTATTTGCATTTACCTCCCGCTGCACTTGCCTCGTACTAATGATCAGTACTTTAAGTTCTGAATTATGGATATGTTCATTTTGTTTTGTTTTGTTTTGTTTTGTTTATTGTTGCTGTTTGGTACTAGGGATTGAGTCCAGGGTTGCTTTACCACTGAGCTACATCCCTAGTCCTTTGTGTTTTATATTTTGAGACAGGGTCTCACTGAGTTGCTGAGGACATGGCTAAGTTGCCCACCAGGCTGGACTTGAATTTGCGATTCTCCTGCCTCTGTCTCCCAAGACACAGACATTACAGACATGCATCACATGCACCAGCATGGATATGTTCTTATGCTTAACATTACATTTTTTCCCTTAGAGTTATAGATAATCATATATATATAGTGTGTGTGTGTGTGTGAACTGGGAGTGATAGCACATACCCAGAAGCCAAGGAAGGCTGAGGCAGGAGGATCTCAAGTTCAAAGCCAGTCTTTAGGACCTTGAGCAAGGTCCTAAGAAACTTAGTGAGACCCTGTCTCAAAATAAAACATAAAAAGGTCTGAGGATGTGGCTCAGTGGTTAAGCACCCCTGGGTTCAATTCCCAGTGCTAAAAAAGACCAAAAAATACAAAGATATTTTTTTCCTTCCTGTTTCCTAATTTGCTGCTTTTGTAAGATAGTGTGAGGAGGTTAAAGAAGTCTGTGATTTGACCAAAAGAGGTTTACAAATACTGTTTCCAGCTTTGTGCTTTTGATGCTTCCTCTTACACATGTGTCTTCCTCGTTTTCTCATCTCTTGACAGAGAGAACTGACTGCTCCCTTTGTATTCTGGGAACATATTATATGAGCTCAGTACAAACTTTGTCTATAGCAGAAATCATCTCCATCATAGTTGGTAAAGCTAATTTTAAGAAGTTCCCTCAAAGGTTTCCTTGTGTGGAATACCCATTTTAAAGGTGTAAATGGCTGTTATTGATGGCTTCCTAGATGGCATTGTGTGGCATATTTCTGTGTAATTTAACCGTGCTCCTTGCTTAAGAGGGTAACAAAGTATGAAGAAGGCATGCCCTCTGGCCCCCAGAAGTTTGGAATTCAGTTGATAACAATAAAACCCTAGTGACCATAAAACAAGGCAGATAGAATTCTCTCTGGGCACAAAGGAGGGAAAGGTTAGTTTTAACAGATGAACAGAGAGTTTCTTGAAAAAAAGAAAAGAAAAATTGCCATTTGAACTAGAATGTGAAGAATAAGTGGAATGTTGACAGGTGAAGATTGAGGAAGAGGACTCCTACCGGCAAGAAACAAAGGCACAGGCAGGCACATGCTGGACTAATTTGGAGAAAACAGCAGTCTGCTTTGAATATATAGCAAAGAATATGTGAGGAGAAGTTGTGGAAGATCCAACTGTCAAGGGAGGTTAGGACCAGACTGAAAGGAAAGTGCTGGAGGAGAAGTGGGAACAGGGGTCAAGAAGGGATTGAGGTGGGGAAGATCATTCTAGCAGCAGGATTGAGTAGACATGGGAAAGACTAAGGAAAAGTAATCTATTAAGAGGTTAAACCCGTGAGAAATGTCCCAGATGAACTCCACAACTGAGTCACAATTTGTGAAGCCACATAGAAGTTTCTATGCCCATCCTTCTTCTTTTCCTGGAGAAATCATTTTTGGATCTTTGGTCATCTCTGTTAGCATAGCCTTTCTACAACTTTGAAATGCAAAAGAAATTAAGAATGCTCTCATTGTAAAGTCAGTGAAAAGCTAGCTTGTGGGTTTTGATTAATCAATTGTATTAGACAATTCTTACATAAAATCTTATGTCAGTTCTTTTCTTTAAGAAATAACTATATGACATTGGGGTTTGATAGTGTATGCATTGAGAGACATTTTCTTCTAATATCTAAGTGTTTTGACAAATGCTATGTAAGTGAAAAGAATGCCTCCCTCTGCACTTTGTTTATTTAAGTTGTTTTTCCCCCAAAGTATAAAAATGAAATGGTGCAGGCACGAAGCTGGTGAGAGGCCTGTTGCCGGAAGTGGAATTACTTTTGGTTATCTGTACTGTTGCTTTGGCCTGGCTTACCTGTCCAGACTGACAGGGCTAGTTCTTTTGGAGAGAGGAATGAGCCTTCATTCTCTGTTACCTTGAGTACTTACAACAACCAGTTTAGACACAGTACATTCTTCAGGCAAGGTCCCTTTATGTGTGTTTGGGGGTGGGGGTGGGGAATGGGTTTGCTTCAGTGTTTTATACAGTTATGTAGAGGTTGAGTCACCCATATTTTAGATTATGAGTTCATTGAAAGTTCCCATTGAGCAATAACACAGATACTCAACTTCTTAAAAGAAGTTAGTTGAAGAAAAGATCTAATAATGTGGAGTATTTTTACCCCCATTTTTACTCTCTCATTTCCTCCTTTTCCCCATATACCTTCTCCTTATTGATTTTTATTACTCTCTTGGTTGATTTTTTTTAAAAAAATGAGCTATGTTTGTTATCAACGTGCTTGACTATGCACTTTATATACATTATCTTGTTTAATCTTCCTGACTATTCTGTGAGGTAGTAGTGATTAGTTCTGAGGAGACAGGGTATCAGAAAGGTTAAGCAATTTTACTAAGGACACAAAGCTAGTAATTGGGAGGACCCAAGTAAAATTCAGACTTGTATGATGGACGCTGATGTCTTAATTACTATAGTATGTTGCCTTCTGTAGTGCTAAATATGTGACCCAGTTTTGGTAGCCGAACACTTTTCAAAAGTGGATGTTTGCAGAGAAGAATCGGAGAATTTTAAGCTTGGAAGAGTATATGATCATCAGTCCTCATAAAAAATGCAAATCCTGCGTATCTAATAAGGGCTCTATTTGTGCAGTTCCCTGGGAATACCAGTTATTACTAGTAATGATGCTCTGAGTTGGGGGGATTTATCATCTTAGTTGATTTGGAGATGCAGATGAAGGCAGGAAAAGGCAAGCACTGTTGAGTGAGTGCTGTGAAGAGCTATGATTTTCCATGTACTGTGTCTAACACAAATGGGGTTGATGACATCTGGGATTTGCTCTAAAATATAGAGGGAGGGAAATAGAGGGTGTGGGTAGAGCAAGATTGCCTGGTTTGGTGGTTATTGGGTTTGTGTGATGGGTGTGTGCGTTCTTCTGTTTTTCTGTTTTGGTATACAAAATTCTCCATAACATTTAAAAATTTATTTGTGGGCTGGGGTTGTGGCTCAGTGGCAGAGCACTTGCCTCACACATGTAAGATGCTGGGGTCAATCCTCAGCACCACATAAAAATAAATAAACAAAATAAAGATATTGTGTCCATCTATAACTAAAAAATAATATATATATTTAAAAATTATTAGTAATCAGTGTTTCTATGATTTGTAGTATTTAGATCAGATATACATTTCTCATCAATTCTCTTAAATATTTTTTATTAAAAGAAGCATTTTCTTCTGGCATTTGTTTTCTTTTATAATTCTCCTCATTTCTCTTTCTGATTATTTTTTAGAGAAAAAGCTCAGCCAAGTGCAGTGGCTCACACCTGTAATCCCAGCTATTCAGGAGGCTGAGGCAGGAGGATCACAATTTTGAGGCCAACCTGAACAACTTAATGAGACCCTGTCTCAAAATAAAAATAGAAAGGGCTGAGGATGTAGCTCAGTGTTAGAGTCCCCTGGGGTTCAATTCCAAGTATCAACCCCTAAAAAAGAAAGAAAGGAAAAAACCATTTTCATTGGTAAAGTTCACTGAAAGCTACCTATATAGCTGCAGTATTGGGGAAATTTATCCAATGAGTAAGTTCTCTTTGGCTTTATTTTTGAACCCAAAGACTTGCTTGCATTGTTCTTTTTAGTGAAAAACATTGCTAGGATGTACTTAGTAATTGGAGTCAGCTGCACTTAAGACTATCCGGCCAGACTGTTATTTTAGCCTTCACTATTAAGGTTTTTAACACCAGTTTGACCTTACTTTGAAACATTCTCAAAATACCATACTTTAATATTAATTTATATACTTTCATATTAAGGCAGGCCATGGTCCCTGGGTGGGGTAGGGGTCATAATGAAATACTCTCCACAAATTCAGAATAAAGGTAGATATTCTGATTTTGTTTTTAAAAGAAGGATATGGGGAAAGATTTTGGATAAAATTTTTTCTTTTGCAAATGCATTCTAAAGTATACATCTCATAAAGATAAAGTACCCACCAATTAGAGGCATGATTCACTTAGCCTGTGGCTCCACTTGTGCTTGAAGAAAGAAATGGAGTCCTCCAGGCAGAGCACTTAGTAGGAACTCAAAGAAGTATTCTTCTGAATACTCAATCATAAATTCCCATAATTCTGTGACAAGTGTATTTTAGGCAAGCAATGCTCAAATTTTGTAAAGTTTTTTCTGAAAATAAGTTGTAACTTTTTGCTCATACTACAAGAGGATAGTTTCCCGACTCCTTATTTTTGCTTTTTGCCATTGTCCCTATTACTTTTTGTTACTGGTCAGCTGGTGGAATATAAGAGAGTAAATTTAGGAGTACTGATGTTCCTTTTTAGATAGATTGAAAGGTTACCCTATCTCAGGACTTTGCTTCTCTCTCTGAAGACAATCACAAATCCATATAAGGCTAGGGACTCCCTGCCATCTGTTCTGAGTCTAATACTTGTATGTCCAGATACTATGACAGATCCAGTGCCCATGAAGACCTCGAACATTGCAAACCATAACTCAGGCTTGTTTTCTTGTGCTATATGTAGGAACTGAGCACGCGTTTTATAACAAAATGTCCCCTCAGGCATTCTGCATCTTTTGGTATTGCAAAACTCTCAGACACCCAGAGAGCAGTCCTTGTTGGGTTTAAAATGTTGGCTGCTTTATCTATTACCTCGATGAAATGGTTGGCTAAGTATTTTTCACAATATAAAATCTATGAATGCTTGAAATTTCATGATTTCAATAGCTAAAAAAAAAAAAGTTCATTTAACAACCTGATATTTTTCTTCATGTTCTTGAGCTTGTCGTTAAGAGTGTAGTAATTAACCCTTTATTTTCTTCAAGTCGGCTATTGGAATTGTTTTTACCAGATGCTGAAGAAGCCAAAGGTTAAAGATATTTTCTTAGTCAGTTGATTTACAGCAAAGAATTACTTCATACATATTAACTGAAATAATGACACCGGTTGGATTACCCAACCTAAGAGCATGACGACATTTTGAGTAAGGCCTCAGTGACAAATCGCTCTAAACCTGTTTGGCTCATCACCATAAGGTTTAAAACATAAAAATATAAAAGTGTTTAAAAATCTTTTTCTGTTTCCTTATCAGAAATGTTCATTTAGAGCATAACAACTGTTAGAGCAAGATAACAACTCCAGGCCAGCTGTCAAATGTTTACCATTATCAAAACTCTCCCTGGAGGGAGAGGCAACTTTGGCTCGCCTCACCGGCAGTAATTTAATTTTTCCTTCATTCTGACTCGGAAATGGCAGCATTTTTCAAAGCTTCCTCCCACTGATGGCTGAAATTTTCCTTGTGAAATGATTTCCACCAGTCTTGCATCTTCCTTGTTTCTGCCGTCTTCACCTTTGCTGATGGTTCTGCAACTCGTCACCAGCTATGCAAACTGACAGTTCACATCCTGGGGCAGCAGCGGGGTCTGGCCTGCAGAAAGGAGCAGCCTGACCAAATTTACGCTCACAAGATCTCTTAATTCACAAAAGCATTTGCTCTAGTTCCTGTTCTCTGCTGCAGGGGCTACAGAGAGGGGGGTGCTGGGGGAGGACCATGGGGAGAATGTTGGGAGGAGAAGAGAGGCTCTCTTCACACTCTACTGAGTACACAGACTTGGGAGATGAAAAACAGACGGAGAGAGAGGCATTTCCAACCATCTTGCTGATCCGTGCGGGAGTTCATTGAACTGTACAGCATAGCACCAGGCCCTTGTGTCATTTAATGTTACTTTAAAAAATTGTGCTTAAATGTTCAGCACAGATATCCCTCCCCCTTTTACTGCAGCTGACCAAGAATATAAAAATTAATAGGAAATCTGAGTCTAAATCATGCAGTGAGAATGACCAGAAATTGTTTTCCTCTGGCAAGTTCAGTTGATTATGAAAGAGCTCTTAACAGAAGTGGACACAGGAAGTTTTAGGTTTGATTTGAACTTTGTATACATAGTATATTTTATTTATTTTCTTCCATCACAAATTTCATCCGAGGCCACTTGTTTGTAGAAACCACCAAGATATGAATGGTTCCAAGATAACTCTGGCTGTCTCCACGATACTCCTGGAATTTGAAATGATCTTTTATCATCTTCTCTTACTTTTTCTTTCTTTTATTTTTTTGGGTGGGGGGCATTACTGGGGATTGAACCCAGGGGCCCTCTATCACTGAACTTCAGCCCTAGCCCTTTTTCTTTTTCTTTTGAGACAGGGTCTTGCTAAGTTTGAGGCTGGCCTGAAATTTGCAATCCTCCTGCCTCAGCCTCCTGAGTAGCTGGGATTGTAGCCGTGTACCACTGTACCTATTCACCTTTTATTTTCTTCCTGGTGGAGTCATGTTTTTGTCCTTTTCCCTGAAGCCCTTCCCTTGCTCTGTTAGCAGATGAATTCCCCTGTGTGTGGTCCACCCCGATGGCTGCTACAGTACTAACACAGGTCACTTATTTGTGAATCATTTTGGGCCACTCTAAAAATTGCTTTAGAATTTTTGTTGTTTTAAATGATTGACCTCTTATGAGTGTCTTTACCCACTACTCCTCAGGTGTATAAGGCCATCTAATCAACTGGTGAATCATTTCATGGCTTTGAAAATAGATCCAAAATTAAGATAAACATGAAAGAATGCTGAGTTCTGGTGGAAGATTTGAATTCTGGGCATTGCTGTTCTACTCTCTATGTTCTTCAGTTTTTTGTTTTTGTTTTTTTCCCCTTGCAGCCCTTGCAAACATAGTAAAAGGATGGTGTTGTGAGTGATAGCACTGTCAGGTCAATAAGTAGGGATCCCACAAATTCAGAATGTATGCTTATGCTCAAATGGGGCTGTTCTTTGAACTATAAGTTGGTTATGCATTATGTGAATTAGGATTTTAAATAATATTTCAGAGGGAAAAAGTTGTTCTTTTATTCTCTCTCTTTACTTATTTATTTACTTATTATTTGGGTACTAAGGGGTGAACCCAGTGGTGCTTTATCACTGAGCTCCATCCCAGCCCTCTTCCTTTTTGATTTTGAGACAGGGTCTCAATAAGTTGCTGAGTTTTGGCCTCAAACTTGCAATTCTCCTGCTTTAGCCTCCCAAGTTGCTGGGATTAACAGGAATGTGCCCACAGACTGGGTGGGAACTTTCACTTGTTATAGAAAAGGAAGACCCTTCAAACCTGCATGTATAATTCCATTCTAATGACAGGTGTTTTGTATATTGAAGTAGATCTAATGGATTTCTATACTTCAAAAAATATTAGTCTTTAGTATAACTTACCGGTTTCATTATTCATCCATTTTCATTATTTAGGCCATTTTCCTAATTGGCTATATAGGGGCATTTTTATATTCTCAACCTACTTAAGGAGTTTATATTATTCTTTAGGAATGCAAATGCCAATTACAAGATATAATATGTGCTAAATTTCACAAAAAGCATTACAAAAATTAAATGCAATAAGAATTTAGATAAGTCAAGACATCCAGAAGGTTTTTGTGTGTGTGTGTGTGTGTGTGTGTGTGCTTTCTTGATTTGTGGGGCTTTTTTGGTGTATATGTGCTTGGGTGGTACTGAAGACTAAACCCTTGAACCCAGGGTTTCTTTACCACTAAGCTCAACCTATACAACACCCCCACTTTCTAAAAATTTGATACAAAGCTTCACTAAATGGCTGAGGCTGGCCTTGAATTTGCAATCCTGCCTCAGCCGTCCATGTCACTGGAATTACAGGTGTGCACTACCACAACCGGCCCCAGAAGGTGTGTGTGTGTGTGTGTGTCTGTGTGTGTGTGCGTGCGCCTCACATAGAGGTCTCCCCAGAACTTGATATATTCTCTGCCTTACAAAAAGTTTAGCTGATACATCTATAAAACTTCCCTCAACTTTGGAGAGAGGTGATTTTGTTTGGTGTCATAGTTCTTCTTGTAATACCTTTTATTGAGTACTTACTATGTACCAAACATTATATGCCAGACACTATTCCAAATACCATGGTAAACCATTCCATGGATGGTTCAAAACTCTGCTGCTGTGTTGGTCAGGCTTAAGTGGTAGGGGCTTTAGCAAATTACTATTTAATGTTGCTGCTGCTCTCCATTCCACCTCGCCATTGCAAAATGTGGGCTCAGCATTGCCAGACCATCCATTTAGTCAAAGGAGACAGGAAATTCAAATTTTTATAGATATTTCCTGATTTTTAAAACAGTTTAGGCTAGCTAAAACAGTTTAGGACTTTTGTATTATATATACTCAACTCCATTTTATCCTTAACAATATCCCTACAAGATAGATACAATCTCAACACAGCTAATATGAATACAAAAGTGCAAATCTAATCCCTGTCTCACTCCAAAATATACTGTAACTGTACTTCCTTCTCTACTCTATTGGAAGGGGTTCTGTTGGCAGAAATGTGTTGTTTTTTAAAGCCAGGCCATTAACAAAATGACCATATCACATGGTACTGTACCATAGAGTATCATCGTCCAGAAAAGTTACTTATAACTTTTGTGGAATTCATTATAACATGAAGATATTGGTAAAAATCATGCAAAAGTAAACTGCCCTGTTACCTTTACTACACATTTATTTTTTTCAACCCCATAATACTTCTAGAGAAGCTGCACAAATACTCTTAAGTCATTTGTAGAGTTCTTCAAGTTTCACAAAGAGTGGCAAAGTATTAGTGGCAATTTTACAAGGCCTGACCTTGCCAGAGACAGAGGAGAAATCAGTAGTTCTCAGGATCTACTAAATATTTAATCACTTTTATTAAAATTCTAAATGAACTTTGTGGCCTGAAGGAGTTAACACACCTCTACAAACCTGCCTTCAGCTGGTAAGATCAGGCCCATTATTATTATTATACACAGCTGTAAAAAGCTGGTTACGTAGCATAAATTGCAGTGAAATACTTAGGCCACAAGATTACTCGAGAAGAATTGTATTGCTTGCTCAGTCATATATTTTGATCTTTATTGCTAGTAGTTTATTCTCATGAGAGTTGGGGATTAGCCTTGCTTTTAATGTAAAAAGTGTATCTGAGGGTAAAAATATAAAATGAAAATAGATTTTTAATGGCAACTTTGGTTCTTAGCATCAATTTTACATGCATTTTTCATTCTGAACTTTTAAACAGTTTTGAGAAACATATGAGAGATTTGTGAACAAGGGCAAGAGAGGGTCAAATGTATCAAATCCTTGGATTCCAGCAAATGTAGGATTTGTGGAAGAGCTGAGAAGCACACATGTGTTGGGAATGTAAATTAAAATAAAACCCCACTTTGGAGAGCCTTTGAGATGTGAGTCCACCCTGTTATGGCAAATGTCTGAGGCGTTTGTCTTCTTAATGAATTAAGCAAATATTAAAATAAACATTAATTTTATCAGTCTGCATTTTTTCTCTGTGGATGAAAGTGTTTCAGGAAAAATCATAAAAGAATCTATGGTAGCTCACGAGAGGTTAAACTCAACAGTTGTTTTCTTTGAAGTCTCTGGCCATGAGGTTAATTGCCAAAACTGCTTGTGGAAAAGGTGGTAACAATTTAACAAGACTGTACAACTGCAGGGACTTAGATGAATATCAGGTGTTTGCAGATGTTTTTCCTAACAGGAAAGGGGGTGGGGAGGAGAGCCGGAACAGAATGAGAAACAGGGGAAGAGAGGGGCCTGAATAAAGTCCCAACTAAACAGCCAATAATTCTTTGTTTGCTTAGCCAATCATCCTGTAATTGGCCAGGAGGTTAATAGGAGTCTATTGATTGGTCAGGAGGATTGCTTACTGTGGCTATTTTTACAGTATACTCCCAGACAGAAGGCTGCAATTACTGGAGCTCTCATTCCCACTCTTTAGGGCCATTGCTGCTCTGATTTATGAAACCTGATCAGGTTACTGTTGGCAGTTTATGTTTTAAGTGTTGCCTTCTGGGTCTTTGCTGCTTATGGGTCAGTGTGCTATTTCTCATCATTTATTGTGGTCATTTGAATAGGTAAGCTTATTTATGACTCACTGAAGTAGGAATGCATTAAAAATAATAACCACCACCCACGTGGACTGAAAAGTGGTAACAATCATACAAGATGTTTGACAGAGTCCCACCTGTCCTAGAAGTAGAAATTTTGTCACCACTGTGATCCTACAAAAGATCAAGAAATAAAATAATATAGTGTGTCCCATATCTTGTCTTACAATTCCCACTAATTGATTACACTTGGATTTGTTTTCCTATAACTTCTAATAGTTGGATTTTTGCTGCTGAAGTGTTTCAAGTTAAGGAAACTGAGGCCAAGTGTAAAATGTCTTCAACCAACCAGGCTGCTTCTGTAGCCTGTGCCAGGGCTCTTCTGTCTTAACCCATCCTGACCCGGTCTTGACCTCAGTATTACTAATAAGGTTCTTACCTCATCATTTCATTTCTCACTTGCTAAACGTGACTATAAATCCTTCTGTCACCCAAGATCTTGGTTTTCCACCCTTGTTCAAGCCTTCTTTTGTAGTTCAGAGTTCCCTGGGAGCCAGTGGGAGGGGAGTAAATCTCAAGTGCCCAGTAGGCCTCTGAGCCACAGGTTTCTGTGGAGCCACATCTAGACACCTGGATCTCACCCGCATTTCCAGCTGGCCATTTAAAATAAAACAACTACTACTGTTACTGCTTCTCCTTCTACCTCCTCCTTCTCCTCTGTTTCTCCTACTTTTTTTCTTTCATTACTACTTTAAAAAATGTTAAGAACTTGTGCAAATCCTTTAATTGCTTGGAAAACTCCCCATTCTGTAACATCCAGCTCTCTACTGACTACTGTTAGGCAGGCCCTCATGCAAGCACAGTGGACACAGGGCTCACGGGGTAGACTCCTGCAAGCTCATGGTAAGCCTGAAAGCTTGGGAAATGTTCCTAAGATGCCCACACTTTTAAAAGAAGTGTGGCAAGCCCCAGCTGCATGAAGTGAGACAATACAAGGACAGGGACTCTCTGCTGTGAGGAAACATAGTGTTATAACAGGAAGCAGAGTACAGTGTGGAGACTAAGCCAATTTTCCAGAAGAGGCTAAAACTATAAAACTATGAAGGTGATAGTCCTGGGGATTGAAGGCATTGAGTCAACTGCAGATCATGAGAATGATGACCAGGAAGTGAATCAAGTATTAGAATGAAGAGAAGAGAGAAAGGGAAGCTGATGCAGGCGGGAGAGGTGAGGCAGGAGGATTCCAAATTCAAAGCCAGCCTGGGCAAAATAAAAATAAAAAGGGCTGGGGATGGAGCTCAGTGGGCAAGCACTCTTGGGTTCAATTCCCAGTAACCAAGAAAAGAGAGAGGGGGTGGGCTGGGGAGGGCATACAATCCAGTAATGAGTTGTATCTTCTTCTTCTTTTTTTTTTTTTAATGAATACAATAAAACCTTGAGGTTATATTTTGGAAAGAAAAATAAAAAAAACCACAGCCTCCCCAGTATTGCAGATTCCTTGTCTTTGTCCTTCTCCATCTCAGTAAAAGATATTATTACTGTAACTGGGGCAGAGGATCTGTGACCTCCCAGAGATATATTTTTTTTTCTAATAAGGGACCCACTTATTATTGAACTATTAAATTTTGTACTGTCTGGGCTTCGTGGGAGATAATGCCTTTCCTAGTTTGTTTAAAAACACTTTCTATCTTACTATGTTAACTTACAATTTTTTCTGCCCTCCTGGGCATACTAGAGCTCAGAAGAATCGTCTTCATTTTCTCCTCTGCCTGCCTATTGTCATGGAACTCTCCTCCTATAGCTTCTGCAAATGAAGCACATGCACTTTTCCTGCCTGTCCCCATGTCACTTTAGAAGTCTGTTCTGATTATAATATCACCTTTCATAAGAGCCTTTTCAGCTATTCTGACTAACCTGTTGTTACCATAAAGAGATGATGTGGAACAGCATTAGTCCGCCTTGTCTTTCAGTGTGGCAATTATGGATCAAGAAAAGCAAAATGTTACTAGTCAATGCACCCATAAGGGACCCAGTTCCATCACACTTTGAGAATATCACTCCTGCATTTCTTCCTGATTCATACCTAGGTGAGATTACCCTTTCTGTCTGCTTTCTTAGAACTTTAATAATTAGTTGTTTTTTACTATGACTACCAATGGGAAAGAGGTAACGTGCTTAAAAGATGCTATCCACATGATCTCTCCAACCCCACCAAGCATCAATATAATGTAACATGTCCCATTGACCTAGAGAAGGTGGCTTGTTACTTTTTAATAGAATAGCCTCTGGTTTACCATAACCAAAAACTCTGAGCCCAAAGGTCCCTGAAAATGCATTTTCTTACCATTGTATTTATTCAGAATCTTTATGCTACAGAACTCAACAGCATTTATAATAAGATTTTTGGTAATTTAGTAATGTGTGAACTTTTATTTTCTCATTTATGGGTAGAATCTGCTACTGTTTTCCAAAGGAATTCACAACCAATATGACCAATAGCAACAGTAAAGTTGGACAGTCCATGTTCTGAAACTAGCCAGTTGAAATGTCTCATTGTTTTAGTCTTCTTTCACTGTTGATAAGACAACAATCCATTCATTTAGAGACGGGAAGCAAGGGTTGAGTAAGTTAACACGATGTTCATCTCCCTAGTCCCACTCTGTTCTCTTCCAGGACCTCTCCTTAGATATTTGTCACACTGCCTGCCTTCAGTTTTTGTCTTCCTTTGTTTTGTTTTGAACCAACATGCCCTTGGCTGGGAGAAGGGAGGGAGGAAGGAAGGAAGAAAGAAAAGAGAAGAGGAAGGTAGAGTGGCAGGGAAGGAGGGAAGAAAAAGAAATCATGTAATAGAGCAAAGATTGTGATCTGAGAATTTGAACAAATGCGATATTTGAAGGTGTAATTGTTTTTAAAACTTTGGGTGCTGACCCAGCCATGACACATTCCCCTTTTTGGGAGAACTTGATGAGATTTTTTGCAAATTTCTGTAATTTGTTTTCATAGTTTTAGAACAAAACTACCACCACAGTCTTTGACATTCTTGAGAAATAGAACATGTCTTAAGTTAATCATGAGAATGTGTTTAATCTAAAAATAAGTAAAATTTTAATATTTGAAGGCACTATTTTTAAAAAGCAAGGTTGAAGTATCCTTTTGATTCAATAAACTGTTTTTGTTGTTGTTTTGTTTATTTGTATGTTTTGGTTTGGTTTTGACTTACAGAAGACAAAAGAAATAATTTCAGAAATGTGTTCCTCTCTCACTTTTTCAAATGATCAATAAATAGTACAGAGAATTTTTAAAAGACATTTCAGATACCATGGAAGGTACATAAGTCACTCAATCGGCCCATTTTACTGTACGCTGAAAAAAAAATTGTAGGGAGCTTACAAGTAATAGATAAACAGGAAGATAGGTAGATAAAATATTTTTCTATGCCAGACCATGTATAAAAGAAACTTTAGCAGGGCTGGGCTACTCAGTGGTAGAGCACTTGTCTAGCATGTGTGAGGCACTGGGTTCAATTCTCAGCAAGGCAAATAAATAAATGAATAAAATAAAGGCCCATCAAAAAAAAAATATATACATATATATATATCTTAAACTTTAGCAAAGAGTAAAAAAATGATAAATGTATAGTTTGATATGAATTTTGGTGAAACTGGAGACAGATAATAAAGTGATATATTTATAGCAAAACTTGAATTGGGGCAATAAATATGTTCTGAGGCTTTGGTGCCATCATGAAGTATTGGTGCTTTATTCTTTGTGATTTATTGTTTTCTCAAGAAAAGGGAGCATTTGTGTTCAAAAATGGATAATTCACACTCAAATCTTGATTTTTCCTTATTTAATCAAGCTTAAATTACAGGTTAGAGCGATGCAGGGGCAGCTACAGGGAAAGGGTAATATTTAGTTTGAATCTCAACTTAAATTTGCCACCCAAGGCTGAATTTTTACATTGGTCGAGGAGCAAACCTCTCTGGTATTTGTCAATAAGCAAGAGAAAAATATTGGCTCTCAGATAACAGGCATTTGGTGAACTGGCGACAGTCATGCAAGCGAGAATGTTCAAATGACTTCAGCTCTTTCTAGCTTCATTATGTCAGGCTGGCAGATCACATATGGCATTATGGAAATCAGCAAATGAAAACCATATTGATCTGCATTGAGAACAAATGTAAAAAAGGTGGTCTCCAGGAGGGGCAGAGAGGAGGAATGCTTTCCTGGTCAACCCGATAGGCCCTTGTTAAGGCCTTTTAATCATTTATTAACGTAACCCTCCTTCTTCCCTCTCCACTCAGATTACCTCAGCCACAGAGCATCCTGCTCCATTTATCTTTTAATGTTTCCTTTATTTAATTTATTTTTAAGCTCTAAGTTATACTCTTATTTCAGAATTGAGTTTTACTTTTCATGGGATTGTTTTAAGTGACTTAAATGACTTTTCCCAACAAGCTCACCAGGCATTCAAAGGAAGAAAAGCATTTGCTGAGATTCACCTATCAGCAAATAATTTACTTGGTATGCACCAAAACCAAAAGCAAAGAGACAGAGACAGTCCGCCAGACACATTAAAAAAAAAAAAAAAAAAGAAAGAAAGAAAGAAAGTAAAATCCGAAGTTGTTTCTAAGCCAAATTCTCTGATTAAGGTTTGGGTCAGTGTATTAATTTTAAAGTCTTCTTTCAGGGTTTGGAATTTAGCCTGGTAAAATTACTTCCGGTTTCAACCTGGAATCTCAGTCACCTTGCCTTTCCCTTGTCATCCTGTGGCTTCAGGAGAAAGGTGGCATTTCTTTCTTTTATCTAGTTTCTTCCAGCAGTATTTGATCTGTCAAAATGAGGTAGAGAAATGAGATTGTGTGGTTTGGGGAAATTGTTTTCCTCAACTTCCCCAGCTGGAATGGCCCCTTCCTCTTTGTAGTTGGCTGCCTTTCGTAAATCACATTCCCACCTGGATTTGAACTGGTTTCTTCTCTCTCCCCACTGTCTTCCTGACTCTAGCAACTGCCTCTCCTTTATTTTTATGTCCAGATTCATCATTTTGTAAGAAATTTCAGAGGTCTTTTTCTATGGAACCTGGGTCCTTTTGTAGTTGATCAGTAACCTGTAGATGTGAGTCCTTGGTGTACTAACTGGCATCCAACAATAACTGTTTATACCTTGTGCTGGGACATAAATGACTTCTAAAAAAGACTCACATGCACAAAAGATCTGGACTGTAGACATAAGTTAGTGCCCTGAAACTGGTACATACAAACCAATTCAATGAGAGACTCCCTCACAAATTATTTAGCTAATTGACAAAAATTGAACATTTGCAATTTTTTCCCTTTTGAAACCTTTGAAAACAAATTCCACAGCATTTAAATGACTGAGATATCACTCCTTTATAAATTTAGCATTGAATTTTGAAATAGGTAGTTATGAAAAAGAAAAAGAAACGTGTCCTTCTCTGAGTACTCTGAACGATCAGATCGGTGGAGGTTTCTCTTTGCTGTGGACTCCTTGTCGCAGGCCTTTTGGAACTGATTCTTTTGAACTTTGCTTTTCTGTTTCTTTACTTTCCCAGTGTATCGTGAGGAGTATCTCTGATTGGGCTACCAAAAGATGCACAATGTGTAGATCTAATTTATCTAAATAGAATTCAGAAATTTTATTTCATTTTGGTTCTCCCTGGAGACCCAGAAATATATTCAGTAATATATTTGAAAAAAAATCCATGTATGAAATCTATTTTCTCATTTCTCCTCCTTGCATACTCATTGATTTCTAAGTGCTTTCCCTCTTAGACTCACATTACTATCCCACTTTTTTTTTCCTGGGCTCTACATAAAGCAGTGTATGAATTACAGCAGAGTGCTCTCTGCGGAGGACTTACTCCCCTTGTTTGTTGCAGAAGAGCAGAACATTAAACAGTGAGTGGACCATGCAGAAACGCTCTCCCTCTCTGCCTCTTTTTCTGCCTCCCTCTCTCCCTCCCTCTTTTTTTCACTCTTCCTTCTCCTTCTCTTCCTCTCTTTCTCTCTCTCCACCCCCATTCCCAATGGGAGTGTTGTTTATAGAGCATTATAATTTATAACTGAAGAGAGTGGATTTAATTTCAGTGGAGAGGCTCGCCAGCAGGGCGCCAGCCTGCAATCATATGAATCAGCAAGCTGCAAACTCTATTGAATGGAAAGTATTATCGCTGGCCACAAACGGACACTGTTTCTCCTAAACAACTCCCTTGGTGCAGGAAGACCTTGTCTTCATTCATCTATTTTACATATCTACTTCTGTTTTAATTTTGCCATTTCCTAAAAGTGTTTTCTCTTTAGATTGCAACTTTTCTCTAACTACCTTATTTCCTGACCCAACATTGGGTCAGGAATACAAACTGCTATTGTATATATCTTTCTGACTGATTTGATCTCTCTTCTATCCCTATTCCTTACCATGCATGACTTTAGTTTTTTATTTGTTTCTTTCCTGCATACAACTCTTTTTTTTCTTTTTAATGGGAGCTGTTAAACATGCAAATTAGACTATGATGAACCATTAGTATTAATACTGAAAAATCCTAGTTAGTTTCAATCACCCAAAGTTTTTATTTAATCATGCACATTTTGTTTAGACTCTTATTTTTAAAAAATTCATTTAAAGATTTATTCTCTTGTCTTGCAAACATATGGGAGATGACTGCTTAGTCTTTACATGCCCATCAAATATCTTGTAATGTTAATACTTGTACCTTTATGCCACATTTTTTCTTAAGTGTTTCAGTCATGTTTTAGAAAGAGTGATAGAGTATATGCATGACTTTTTGTGATCTCTATTTGTTTGTTCCTTTATCCCAGCATCAACTACTTTAATGGAGTTAAACTAAATCTCTGAGTCATTTTAAAATCAAATTAGACTTAACATGGCTGGTACCTTTTAAAAAGTATTTTCCTGAATTCATAATTGTAGGGAATTTTGGTAGTGGATCTTTAAGATTAGACAGATTGCAGTAATATTGTATCAAATATCAGGCTATCTTCATCCAGACTTTTAAATAATTTCAACACTCATGTTTTAACAATAAAATTCAAGTCACACAAAGGGCTGGTTAACTGATACTGATATTTGTTTAAAGAGGGAGGGTAATGGTACATGAAGCAGTGAGGCAGCTCTCCAATAAAGAAATTCTGTTTAGTTATCAGAGGGAAAAGCCAGCCTCGTCTGACTATATTTATTTAAAATGAGGGTCTTATACATTTAAAAAATACTAACAGAAATACAAAATGTCAACAGCAAAAATGTCAACAGTACAGAAATTTGATATAAAGTTCACATTATTGTCAGAAATGTATTTTCTTGTGTGTATGTAAAGAGATATCATATGTCAGCTTGCATATTTTCTTGACACAATTTAACATAAACAAATAAAAATTTATATAACTGTCATTTTTCTCATTTTAAACACAAACTTATGAATTAATATCTCTTTGTAAATTTTCTTCCTTTAAAGTCTAAGAATAGAATTATAGTTTTCAGTCTTCACTGTCTCAGCTAGGATTTTTTTTTTTTTGCCTTTGATTACTCAATAAGAATTACACATAGGAACAGAAAATCAATATGTTTATCTCTTCTTACTTGCA
Organism: Urocitellus parryii; assembly: GCF_045843805.1. NCBI lineage: Eukaryota > Metazoa > Chordata > Mammalia > Rodentia > Sciuridae > Urocitellus > Urocitellus parryii. The sequence continues at coordinate 149,504,396 of NC_135537.1, forward strand.
AAATTAAAGGTTGCTCTGGTTTGGTATCAGAGAAAGTGTACCGAGTATCAGCTTTGAGATGTTCTGTTTGGTTTAGTTTTAAATTCCTTAGGCAGGTGGATGTTACCTCTAACAAAAACTTAGTATCCACAAAATTAAAATTTCTATTTCTTTTTTCTATGAAATAGTGTGTGAAAGGAGGAATTAAATTGTGAGGCGATTTCAGGTGAACATGTTTCTAAACCTTTTATACTAATTTAAAACTAGTTGGTAAGACTGACCTATTATTTGTGCATTTTTGTTGTCAAGATTACAGCAACTGCAGGCAGCTCTGGAATGTATATATACAGAAGTCGTGTACACTTTTAACATCCGTGAGGAGGTGAGAACTGTATTGGAGCACAAAGTTAGATTAGGTTGGAACACCCCCAGAGGAGGGCAGAGGCCCCTGGCTTCATTGTTTCTTTTCAGAAGCCTAAAGAAGGAGGCGCTTTGTCTTTTCACTTAAGTCGTGTGTTCTTTGTTTTATTTTTGTCTAGAAGATGTTCCTCTCTACCTGAAATGTAATGTACTGTTCAAGACAGATCTGGCTTACTTGTATTTCACTTTGAATACTTTCTATCTTTAAAAAACTGCCATAAGAACTGTCAAAACTCAATCCTAGAACAGATAAATTCTGTTTACCTATGTATTCTATTAGCTCAGCTTTTATAAATTAGTGCCCATGAGTTAAATTAATTTTCTGCAGTTGAAATAGAAGAAAATATGCAGTAGTTAGCCTTCATATAAATAGAAATATATTGAAAATAGAACTATCTATAAATACATTCATTCAAAAGCTTCATATGCGACTGGGTTCAAAGATTTAGATTAAGTACAGGGAAATACCATTTGATAAAAAATTGCTTTTTATCATATAAAGATGTTTTTTGTTTGTATGTTTTGTTTTGTTTTGCACTCCTGCATGTTATAGTGACCTGATTTCTTAACATATTATCTGATTCCTTGAGCAGAAAAACTTAAGAAAAATATTGAGTAGATTTTTAAAATTTTTCAGTGACCTTGAAAAAAATCCCTGCACTGGTCACAAACTGAATATGTCCCACTTAAGCAATTGCTGATGGTTACCATGCAGTTTCCAAGCTTTGCTTTAATAAAACTTGTTCAGGCATCATGGCAGACAAGTCTGTTTCCCTCTCTGTCACCGTGCTCCTGCACAGCGTGCTTGGCAGACTTAGCAAAGCTTAAAAGTCAGCTGCATGTGAGTGATCCAGCTCTGCTTTGACTGGGAGCAATTGAGTACACCATTTGTTTTCTTTTCTAAATATGACAAAAGTTTTATTTTCCATTCACTGGGGCTCTTTCTTTCCTTCTTTCTTTCTTTCTCTCTTTCTTTCTTTCTTTCTTTCTTTCTTTCTTTCTTTCTTTCTTTCTTTTTTAATTGTCAAGAGCTGAGGGCTTACCAATGTTTCTGTGTCTTGCCTCCTAAATATAAAAAAGGTCTTAGCCTTATTACTGGCTATAGCAGATAATGCTATGATCACTCCAGTTAAAACTATAAACTTGAATGGGGTTTCTGGTGAGGAAGACCTTACTGGTGGGTACTTTCCTCGATATTTGGAGCTTTGAGGTGTTCCTGCAGTTGACATCAGTAGAGGGTGAGGGGGTGTCAGGGAGAGGCAGCTGGCTGGCAGCGACATATTAAAATATTTCTGACGGACAAAAGTAACCAAATGCCCATATTTCTTCATTTAGCATAATTAATACCTTGTATTTCCATTGACTTTGATAAAGTACCCTTCCTCTTCCCACCCCATCCCCCCTTTCTTCTGTCAGCTTTGGGAAGACTGCAAGAGAGCTATAGTTAAAATACTCTGCAGATGACGAAGGATAGCAGGTCTTTAAAAAAGTTAACATCAAAAGTCTCAATTAGGTTGCTGCCTAGCAGGAAGCTCATAACCACATTAAAATGGAAAAGTTTTTTTTTTTTTCATTTTTCGTATACTGTATTTCAGCAGAAAGAGTTGTGATCTGAGAGCAGTATGAAACATTTTGATTTGGCTGGCAAGTAAATCCACACTTTGTTATAAATGTTTAATTACAGAAAATACATGAAAAGTATTAAACATTTCTTATCAAATATTGGTCAAGGGTAATTATAGTTGCATTTGGAGGTTACAAAAGACCTGGGGTGGATTTTGATTGTGTTATAAGTTCCACTCATTGTATTTAATTTAAAGCAGTTGTTCTTATTTCATTATCACAGAGCATAGTTTTTTTTTTCTATTTATTCTTTAAAAGACAGAAACAGTGGCTCAAAATGCACCTCTGTGTTTAAGCAGTATTTGACTGATCATGTGATTATATCAGTGTCTTTTTTTTTTTCATTTTTGCCTCAATGTACACATTTCTGGATGAAAAAGTAGACATTGGCCTTATTTCAAACAATATCATAACAGTTGAGGAAGCCATCTGGAAAAGTAGTGGCCACAGAGGGCAAGGGTGGTGAGGATCTGCTTGCTGGTGAGGATCCTTGGCCACTCTTCCTCTCCAACACACACACCAGCCCCCACAAATCCAGTTTCATGGTGCCTGAGTAGCTGTCTGGTTGGTTGAACTCATTCTCCTTAGCAGATATTTAACTAGTAGCTTGTGCAGGCAGACTGTCAGTACTGCCTTCTCAGGTCCTACAAAAATCAACAGCACTGATATGCTATGATGGGTAGAATTCAGTTTGATTACTCTCTCAGAGGGCAAAAAAGCACATGTTTAATGCCATAACTGAGGGCTGGGGATATAGCTCAGTTGGCAGAGTGCTTGCCTTGAATGCACAAGGACCTGGGTTTGATCCCTAGCACCACCAAAAAAAAAAAAAAAAAAAAAAAAAAATGCCATAACTGTACTTATTCTTTCTACCAAGAAATCCCAAACGTACGTTCAATAACCAGCTTACTATAGAGCTGTTTTACATTTATAAACTCTAGATTTAGTTGATAGAATATATGAAATTTGATCTGCATATGAATGGTTTTATTAACCTAGATGAAATATAAATATCCTGGTCCTGCACCGCTACCCCCACCCTTAGGTAAAAATTAAACTATTTTATTGTAAAATATCCCGGGAAATTTAGATAGTGATTGAAATGCATTTGAAGACATGGTTCCTCCCAGAGGTAGTATGTATGGTTCTTATGGGATGGGGAGACCCCATCATGATTCTGATTCTATAGGAGGTAAGTAGATAGAGAACCATTTCTCTGGAGAAGGAAAGCTCACCAGTGGAATTACAAACATGTTCCTGCCAGCCAGATTTCCTTCTTTTCTCAAAAATTGAATGTGTTCAGATGCTTTTACCTCCATGATAGAAATTTTCTCACATTGTAGATACAGATAAAGGAAAAATATACCATATTTTATTTGGAAATATCCTGACAGAGTTTCTCAATACCTTTTTCCATGCCTTAGTCTCTTGTGCAGCAGAAAGACCAGGATGATCCCAGTAGTAACCCTTATTATGGTTCACTGAGTTTTTTGGACTCTGCTTTTATTTTAGCAGACTTCTGATAGCATTTTGCAGTTTTCAGCTTTTTGTTGTTGGAAACACAAATAATAAGTAAACCAGCTCAGGGATATATTTCTCTTTCTAAAACTGATCCCATGTCATTATGCCCTCCCTGGGGAGGAGCAACATCTCTTGCCAAGACAGGAACCTGAGTAGCCACTCATAATGGAAGATGAAAAAGAAAAGGGCATTGTTGACATTGTTAATGTTTCTGCCTTTTCTTATTATTTGGGACATTCAAGAGAACCAACGAGGTGTTGGAATTTTTTCCTAAAAAATTACATATATACTTGCATATCTTCTTTGAGTTTTATGCCTAATTCTGTACAGTTAGTCATACTTTGGGGAAGATTAAGGTGACATTCTATTCACATTCATTCAATTGGTTTTTGTTGTAACATATTAGTATCTAGAACAATTTACTAGAGTAGATGTTGTTGGTCCCACTATATGACTAAATTGCTACCGCACATGTGATAAATAGTATTTTATAAAACCCTTTTTTAACATTAAAATTTAGCAGATTGATTCTTCTCCACCTTCAGGGATAGTTTCTGTTCTCTTAACACTGAATGAATACACTATTTTCATCTTGAAGTCATCACTCCTGTATCTTTCCAATGCAGAGCTGCCCCAGAATCTTGATTTAGTTTAGACTAAAGGCTTCATTCTAGAATCCTTTCTAGACTATAAGGTTTAGAAGTGGTACTATTGCATTTTTCCAAGAGTCCAGACAAACAGAGCAACTCAAATAAGCCAAAGATTTCACAGAAGTCACTATATTATTGGGCAGTGAAATCAGTTATAAAGGTATGACATTTTGGGGGTATAAAGGGAAACATCAATATTGGGAAATTTGTGAAACCCTTAATAGAGGGCAATAAAAGTAGCATGGAATGTGTGTGTAGAGATTCTGACACAGTGACAAGATGTTGAACTGTTTTCTAATATTAAAGATATATTCAGTATAGTTTTTGTACTAAGCAAGTTCGTAATTTTCTGGTTCCTTATTAGTTAGTATTCACATATGATAGATATGATACCTCTTCATTAATGTTCTGTTAACCCCCAACATGTTGTTTCCTGGTTTGACTTCTTTCCTGGTTTATTATGGGGAAGCTAAACCAAACATCCCCACTATGGGCATTCCCTTTGAAAGGTGATGATCCCTAGTTGGTTCTCCATGGTAAGATCTGTCAAAGAAGCAGAGTGCTGAGCAGGCCTCCCTGGGAGAATGCGTCATTCTCACTCATTCTGTGCCACCCCCACCCCGTACTGGGGATGGAACCCAGGGGTGCTCTACCACTGAGCTACATTCTCAGACCTCCCCCCTTTTTGAGACCGGGCCATGCTAAGTTGCTGAGGCTGACCTTGAATTTGCTATCCTCCTGTCTCAGCCCCCCAAGTCATTGGGATTAGAGGGGTGCACCACTACATATGGCTTTCTTTTCTTCTTATGCCCTTTCTTTACCCAGGAATTTTTTCAGTGGTCTGTTATGTTTGGAAGTAATTCCCATTAGGACCAAGCATACTTAACTACTTTTCTCCCAAACAGAAATGAGTCTTGGAATCCAAAGGCATTGGAACAAATTCACCTAAGCAGCCAGAGACTCTCTACAAGATGATGGAGTGCCAGCAATATGTAACTTGACCACATGCATTTCAGTAATGTCATGCACTCTGAGGGCATTTACATGGTATTTAAGGAATTATTCTTCTAACATGTTACAGTTTATGGAGAACTCTTCACGTACAATACCACAAGTAATACTGGGAAGAACTTGAAAAGGCAGGAAACACTTTTTATTTTATAGATGAGTAAACTGAGGCTCAGAGATGTTAAGTAATTTCAGCATCTTGACTGATAGAACTGAGTGTCAAACTGAGGTTTTGCAAATCCTACCCTGTCTTTCCACCACCTGACACTACATAATTCTTGGGCTCATAGTGATAATAGCTAAAGTACACAATTGATCCTTCAGTTTCTTGATGAATGAAGGCAAGCAGGCCTCATGATTAGTTTTTCCCCATTGTGACTGGTTTAGTCTTTGCAAAACAAAACACCTTTTTGGGAGCTCCTTTTGGCAGATTATCAACAGCAAGGGCTGTTGAATTCCTTCATATCATATTTTAGTCCTACCAGGTAACTTATGTAACCAATATTTCTCTCACAGGTGTACCTCCCTACTACTGGTTAAGAGGAACTTAGATTCGGGGTCCACTAAGGTTAGCTTAGAGTCCTCTGGGCATTTTCTTATAAATTCATTCATCTTGAGAATTAGGTACATGTTTATTGGCTGATGATTGTGTTCTTAGCAGTGTGGGGGATGAGAAAACTGTGTTCCTTTCTGCAGTCACGGAGCATTGGTGGGGAAAGGTGAGGCATACAAGTGTTCAACTTACTTAAAAGATGAAGAAATGCCGCAAGGCACTATGTGATTAATTACAGAATTAATGGTCCAATATTAAATACTTTGCATTCAAAGATGAGAGAATCATCTTAGAATTGAAACACAGAGTCCTTATCTAGTCCTACTTCCTTAAGAGAAGGTAAAACGTGGAACAGCTAGTGTGCATGCTTAAAGTTACATACCCGGACCTCAAGGTATACTTCAGCAAATGCCACAGAGGAGCCCAACATGATATCATGCTGTGGAAGCCCAGGGGAAGAGGAAAACCCATGCTTATGAGGACAAGGGCTTCCTGTAAGGACACATTTAAAGGGGCAGTGTTCGGAAGGGCACTCCATGCAAAAAGGAGTGCTGTGATTTGTGTAATGTTTGCTGATATTTTCACAACTAGTTTTCATTTTCCTTTACTCTTTCTAGTCTCTTCTCTGTTCCCCTAGTGTGTTCCTTACCATTATAGACATGTGGACGTGTGCCTTACTAACCCTGCTGTTTGATATTGGCTGTAGCTATGGGTTTACTTTCCCTTTTCTTTGGTGTCATGTGGCATTGCCTGCCTCCTTATGGTAGAAATAATTTTATTTCTTCATTGACTTTTATCACTCTTTAGAAACAAATAAAATTTAAACCCACTGACAAAACTCAACATTAGTTTATTTCACTTGCAAGGTCAGGCCTGGCTTTTCTTTTTTTCTTTTTTTTTTTTCCCCTCTCTCATTCTGTTTTTCTTTTCTCTAACTCGGGGCTTTTTAATTTTAATTTTAATTTTAACCCTTCCACAATTTGTACCCTGTAATGCCCCCACTCTGGAAGATCTTTCTAGTGATTCTTTGACACCAGCTCTATATCCATTCACACCCACCATGTGGCCCTGTCTTCTCTCTTGAGCCTTTTCTCCTTTCTCCTACATCTGTATTTGTCATTTAATTGCCACACTGTGAGATGGGTTGATACTATTTTGTGTTAAAAAATAAAAATTCAGTCAAACGAAACTTAATTTCTTTTTAGCAACAACTTTGAACTCATGGAGGGTAGCTCTTAATTTTCTCACTTTTTCAAATATTTATCCCTAGTTTTCCTTCCTGCCAAAGTCTAGAATTCCAGAGTGGTTTTTTTCTTCAGTAATTTAATTAGGCCACAAGTTTGAGGCTTAATGGTAGATCAAAAAATGTATGATATGCTTGAGAGATCAAGACAGCAAATTGATTACTTTTGTAGCAAAGGTTGGCAAATGTGGGAGAGGGAGCAGGTACCGCCCTGTGCTGCAGGACCTGAGCCAGTGATCAAGGTCAGTCTCAGTTCATTAACTTCTGAGGGCCTATAGTCATTGTAAATGTAACTGCTCAAACCTTATATTACAATTACAGTATAGTATGGTTGTAGAATGACTTATGTTCCCTTCAGTCATGTCCAAGAGTAATGTTGGATGCTAAAAGTGCAAGAGTAGCATTAACTGATTTCTGGCCACGTTGCCTAGTTTTCTGATGCCTACATGGAAAAATCTCACCTCTCAAGGTATTGAGTGTGGATAAATACACTCTCCCATGCTTAGCTAAGACAGGCATCTATTCCTAAACTAACCTATAGTGAAGAGTTATATTGCCATTGTGCTTTCAACTAACACATCATTTGAAACTGGAATGTGTTTCATAGTAATTATTGAGATCACACATCAAGAAATATGTTTTCTCAACAATTCTAATACCTATTTTGTTCCTGTGCTTAAAAAGCATTGTGAATTACTTTGACCATAAATTACTATTAAGCCTACTTTTAAATGATTTTTAAAGATTTCACTTGGGCTGGGAATGTAGCTCAGTGGTAGAGCTCTTGCCTATCTTGCCCAGCACCACAAAAAGAAATAAGTAGAAATCATTTTAAAAATGAAGTATTTCTCTTGATAAAATATGACAGATCATTTTAAGCTTAACAGTTTTAAAAAAACTGGGATAAAGATAACATCTATGTGTTAGGTCCTTTATACAGAGAGATATAATAACTTGGTTTGGGATTTTGAAGATGGATAACCTAACTGTACTATGTGTTTGGATTCTGGTGCTAATGAATTCTTCAGTGTACTTTAGACAGTTTCCATGCCAGCCTTCATAAACAAACACAAAAACTGAAAAATCAATGTACTTTTAAATTTGTTAAACATGTTAAAGACCATTCGAATTGCTCGTGCTGGTGATAAGATGTATGAGATGTATGAGGTTTTTCTTGAAGCCAAGAATATGGGTATTGGACCATTTTTAATTTTGCTCCTTCTAATTTCCATTAGTTGATTTTTCTAAAAGTGAATTAGTTAACATTCATTTTCTAAGCATTAATCGAGTGTTCCATGAATAGGATTATGCAGAGTCTTCAGTAAATGCAGGTACCCCTTCCATCTGAAATAAATAAACTGGACAATTATGTGACAAAATGATTTTCAACATATTGGGTATCAAGCCATTAAAGACAGTGATCCCTGGAACTTGGGGAAAAAGTGAAGTGAACCCTACAGTTGTCCCCACTCATCGCCAATACATAGGGAGGGGAAATCTGAGTGGAGTAAAGAAGTCTCCCTGAATGGACAAAAAATGAAGCTGGAGTCCCCAAGGGACAAGAGTTCATAGGTCAGAATGAACAAGAGGAAAGAGCTGCAGAGAGAGTGGGGGAGAGAGAAAGAGAACAATCATAAACGTTTATCTGTACAAAGGGGATCCTACAAGCCTTCAGAGCACTGATCAGAACATGGGAAATTGCCCAAGGTCCAGGAAAGCACTATTTAGGAAGATTGGAGGAAATATTTATTGGAACTCACACAGGCTGGGCATAATTTCTGCAAGAATGGGAAAATGTCATAATTTATAGGCAAATAGATAGAAAATTCTTTGACTTAACAGAGGGACAAAATTTCTCCTAGACTAAACTGCTCCAGTTCTACCTAACATTATTTAAAAGAAAGATCCAAAACATATCATCATCATTAAATTGCTTTTAACCGATGATGAAGAAAAAATGTTGTACAATTGCTACACTACAAATGAAGTGTTATAATGCTCTCTAAGGGAAGATTTAAGTGATCTAAATGCCCAAGTAAAATACAGAAAGTATCAAATTGGATAAAAATGGTAAATTCAGGGCTGGGACTGTAGCTCAGTGGTAGAGCACTCACCTAGCATGTGTGAGGCACTGGGTTCGATCCTCAGCACCACATAAAAATAAACAAATAAAATAAAGACATGCTGTCCATCTACAACTGCAAAATTTTTTTTTAAATGGTAAAATCCAATTATAGGTTTCCTACAAGAAACCTGCTTAAACAAAAAGATAAAAATAGGGTAAAAGTACAAGGATGGGAATAATGATATACCATGCTAACATTCATTTTAAAAATGAAGAAATGAATTATGTCAAAACTGATATACCATCTTATATGACTAAATAAAGAATCAATAAAAATAAAATAAGTGCAGGAGTGGCTATTTTTAAAGACAGAGTAGACTTGGGGAACAGGGATATTATCACATAATAATGGAACATCTCATAATTATAAAGGGGTCAGTTTATGAACACAATTTTTCAATTCTAATTGTTTCATGTCTCTGATTATATTGTTTCAAAAATAAGAAACTGATAGAACTATACATAAAACTAGATAAATGTAGAGTTATACTTGAAGATTTCACCTCTTTCTCAATATTAATGGAGGAATAGAAGAAGTGTCATCACGCAGAAAGAATATTTGAATATCTGTAATAACCAACCTAATCTAATTCACTTTTAGCAATGAACTTTACTACCAACACCTGAACCACCTTCTTTTCAAGAGCATGCAAGCAATTTTCTTTTCTGTTTTTTTTTAATTGTAGATGAACCTTCATTTTATTTATTTATGTAGTACTGTGAATCAAACCCAGTGCATCACCCATGCTAGGCAAAAGCTCTACCACTGAGCTGCAACCCCTATGCAAGCTATTTTCTACAATAATCCATCTGCAAAAGTTAAAGAATTTAAATAATACAAAGTGTTCTCTGATCACAATGAAATTAAAACAGAAATAAGTAACTGTTGGATATTTGAATAAATTATCAAGTGTTTGGGAACTAATATTTCATGGATTATTCAAGAAGTAAAAGAAGCCAGGGATGGTGGCACACCTGTGGCTGGGGAAGCTGAGGCAGGAGAATCACAAGTTCCAGGCCAGCCTCAGCAACTTATCAAGTTACTAAGCAACTTAATGAGACCCTGCCTTTGCCTCAAAAAAAGGTATGATGATGTAGGTCAGTGGTAAAAGTGTCTTTGGGTTAAGTTCTCCAGAAAATTTTTTTTAAATGAAGTAAAAGAAGAAATTAGAAACTTTTTAAAATCTGAATGAAAGTTAAGACAGAGTCTGTCAAAATTTATGGGTTGCACTAAATTAATACTTAGAGGAAAACTTATAGCACTAGATATCTCTGGTAGGAAAAAAAAATCTCAATTCAGTGATCTCAAATTGTATGTTAAAAAACTAGAATATGGAGCTGGGGATGAGCTCAATGGTGGAGAACATGATTAGGTTGCATGAGATCCTGAGTTCAAACTCTAGTACCACATTAAAAACAAAACCAAAAAGGAATAATGGTCAAATTAGAAATTATCTAAATAAAAACAGAAGAGAGAAAAAACACTAAAATCTTTATTTCTTAGTTTCAGTACCAATAATATGATTCATTTTTTAAAAAAGATAAATTGGAGCTGAAGATATATATCAATCATAGAATGTTTGCTTATCAGGCACAAAGCCCTGGGTTCAATCCCCAACACTGGAACAACAACAACAACTAAAGACAAATCAGACGTCATCAAAATTCAGAACATAAATTTTTTTAATGATTCATAACTGTAATGGAATGTTATATACTCAGAAAAAAAATTTTGCTTTTTTTTGAGAGAGAGAGAGAGAATTTTTTAATATTTATTTTTTAGTTCTTGGTGGACACAACATCTTTGTTTGTATGTGGTGCTGAGGATCGAACCTGGGCCACACACATGCCAGGCGAGCGCGCTACCGCTTGAGCCACATCCCCAGCCCATTTTTTGCTTTTTTTAAAGTTGGGAAATAGACATTGTATTTTTGGTGAACATTGTTCTTTGTGTTTATGATGAGAACATTTGAAATTTATTAGCAATAAATTGAAATATTTTGAAACATATAGTACTTTATTAACTATAAATCACCACACTGTGCATTAGATCTCAAGAAATTTATTCCCCCTGTTCATGAAACTTCGTTCCCTCTGATCAACATCTCTCCTTACCCCTCAAATGTTGCTAACTACCATTCTTCTCTCTGCTTCTGTGAGCTTGATTAATTAGGATGGAAACAGGCCTCATGGTTATAAAATGTACTTGAAGTTCAAGGTGTACCTTTCTAGGAGATGTTCTTGGGAGAGAGTTTGATCATCCCAGTATAGATCCTCAACATGCAAGTTCCCTTGATGGTTTGGAGAATAGCTCAAAGGTTTATAGAACAGCCCTGCTACAGCCTAAGCTCTCATTGTGTCTTGTCAAAATCTTGGATTTATATATGTTTTGAAAGCTAGTAGGTAAGGCTAATAACTCACCTGTGCGGTCTGGTAAGGCATAATTTAGCATTCTCTTATGGAGGAGCATTATATTCCATCTTCTTATATAGCAAAATTTTATATCACTCAGGCAGCAAATCATGTAAGTATTTGGAATCATTTCAAAACAACTGGATTATGTGGGAGTTTTATTTTTATTTTTACAGAGGTACTTCAATACTGTTTTCACTAATGATTATACTAATTTACATTTCTACCAACAGTATACCAGGGTTCACTGGGAGAAATATTAATGCAAGCCACACAGTGGAAGAAAATATTTTCAATCACATATCTGATAAAGGACTTTATGTCCAGATATATGAATGTATAAAAGCTCAAAACTCAATAATAAGAAAACAATCATCTCAACCTGTATAACAGTAGTAATAATTGGGAAGGTTTAAAGTTTGGAGAAAAAAAAAGTAAGGTCATTAGTTTAAGGAAAAAAATATAATATTAGAAAAACTCTTTACTCAGAGAATTTTTATCCCTAATTTTGTTTTGTTTTTACTCAGTGACACAATTTTTAGTTTTATTTCCTCTTGACAAAAGTTCAGAGCAAAAATCCCAACCCTAGCCGAGCACAGTGGCACATGCCTATAAACCCGGCAGCTCAGGAGGCTGAGGCAGGAGATTGCAAGTTCAAAGCCAGCCTCAGCAACAGCAAGGTGCTAAGCATCTCAGTGAAACCCCGTTTCTAAATAAAATACAAAACAGGGCTGGGGATGTGTCTCAGTGGTGTAGCGCCCCTGAGTTCAGTCCCCTGTACGCCCCTCCCCCACAATAATAACCCAAACCATAAAAATCCAAAGTTCCTTCCCCCTGTGTTAGTGACTGATTATTTTCTGATAGTTTGGAAGTTGTGTAATAAATGTAATGACATTTTCATTTTTTATTGTAAAATGTGAGCAAATAATTTGAACAGATTTCACTAAAAAAATGCAGATGATAAAGAAGCACACACAAAATTGCAAATTAAAACCAACATAATATGCCACTACAGACTTATTAAGTTCTCTAAAATAAAAAAAAAAAATACTATCAATTTTCATCCATATCAAGGACAGAAAGCAACTAGAACCCTCATACATTATTGTTGGAAATATTAAGTCATACAAACATTTTGGAAAACAGTCTGACCGTTCCTTCTTTGCATTGAACCAAGGGCTTTCTTTGTGCACATTAATCATGTGCTACTCCTCCATGCCTCCAGCCCTAACAATTTCTTAAAACTTTAACCATGCACCCAGCCATTACACTTGTAAGTATTTAACCAAGAGAAGCAAAAACAGTATTAGTAGTAGCCAGGAACTGGAAGCAAACAAATGTCTATAAGCACATATTGGGTAATTGATATTTATCCATAAAATGAAATACTACTCAGTAATAAAAAGGAATGTGTTTTGATAAATAATATGAGTGCATCTCAAATAACGAAGTGGCCAGATCACATGAATACATGCTATGTGGTTGAATATATATATATATACACCATGCTGGAGGATGCTAACTAATCTGGGTAATAGAAAGGAATGATAGTGTCCTGGATATGGATATAGTGTAAGAAATGAGATGGATTACAAAGGAGGCTGCCTTGCCTATCTTGGTTATGTTCATAATCTTGATTTTGGTAAGGGGTGTATACATATGTCAGGACTTGTAAACTATACACTTAAAATATGCATTTATTAGATGTAAGTCATATTGTTAGATTTTTCAAGATTGGTGACTTATACTTTCATTCTAAATTCTGTTCAACAATGCTATTTGGGGATTTTGGGCTTATTGTACCAATTAATCTAGTATTTCTTTTAACTGGAAGTTAAATAGTGTGTAGTCATTGTACCTGACTTGTTTCCAAACCCATAGCTGTTTAATGAGAGAAATAAATCCACAGAATTTTGACTATGGACTAAACCAATAGTACACGCCTCCAGCCCTAACAGGGTTCACTGGGAGAAAATATTAATGGAAGCTGCACATTGGAAAAATATTTTTGTAATGGGTACATTACATAAAAGCATGCATTATAGCTGCTAAAAGGGTAATCTCTTATCTACATTCTATCATAAAGTGAATATTAGACACGTATCCTTGAATGTTTGGGTTGGTATTTTGCTTTGGACTCTTCAAATGCAGGCTTAAATCTTAATTTTATTATTATTTTTTTAAAATTTACTTTCCCAAATTCATAGGTTCTGCTTTGGTGGGCTATTCATACCCAATCTGCTATTTCATTCTATGGAAGTTTTGCTTGGACGTTTTATTTTGAAATCTATATTACAAAGTCTTTTATCCTTTTATTGGTTTAGTACTTTAAGCCTGAGACATAAAAAAGAAGACTATCAGTGAAAATCAATTGAAATGCAGTTAGATAAAGATCTGATGTACAAGGCAGAAGGCTTAGTCGCAGCACAATGTAATCAATTAGGACCCTCCAGCTGCATACAGAGTTTTACCCATCCAATCACTTTTCACACATTTCCCCCATTAGCTTGACTAGAGTTCTTCTTCTTCTTCTTCTTTTTTTTTTTTAATGTGAATTATGATGAATGGGATTGTTGTTATGAATGTAGAGATGGGTCATTATCCTACAGAAACCAGACTGTGCTGGCGTTTAGTGATTAGGACTATCTGCTCCTGCTATCAATAAAGTACAGATTTATCTGTCTCAAGCTATGATTGGGAAGCTGTAGTCATTGTTATCTAATTCATTATCTAATTCATTTAACAATGTTACAATACAAATTTATTACAATACAAAATTGTTTTTGTTCATCTGGGTAGTTTACATAATTTTTTAGTTGTGCAATAAAGGAATATAATTTATCAAATAGAAGTGGAATATTTTTTGAGGCTTAAAATCAAATAAATATCATTTAGAAATTAGTATCCTCAAATTTAACAACCTGAGTGTAACTCTTCAAAGTTGTTAAAAAATGGAAATAGTAGATGAAGCTTGCATCCCCTACATGAAGATGCTGGAAGTTTGAACAGTTAATAAGCATGAGCTTATTACAGAAGTTCTATAGATGTTACATCTTTAAAAATGATCTGATTGTTTTTCTGGGCTTGGGGATTTCAAGAGGCAGTAAGGAGTTATTGGATTTGGTTTAATGCACCACATGACTGAGCGCCATTTCTAGGTAAATTGGGCCAGTCGGCCAAACATTAGCATGCTTTATTTAAAAAAAAAAAAAATCAATCCTTCCAAAACCTCTACCCAGGTAAATTAGTAGAAAAGGTTCTGCAAGAGACAGGTATTGAATTTTAATCAAACTAGTTTTTCTTTGTCCTTAAATTTTTATTGTGTCACTCCTCTTCCTAGACCTTACTGTCTCAGAATCTGGAATATAGAGATGTAGTGCTTACAATGCTCTGCCCTTATGGATGTCAGTGTAGGGCTGGAAAATTTTCATTGTCTGCAACTGTGGGTAATTTTAAAGTTATGTGGAAAAGGAGGAACTGTTTGCTGACTGTGGCAGACACCAAAAAGAAGTCCTGGTGGAGATGCTGTTCTTAGAAGCTTAAAGATAAAGCAGGGCAACCTTTGAGGTCCATTGATGGAAACTCCTCTGTGTTTTATGCCTTGAGTTTGGGGGAGGAGCGTTCAGTGCTAGAAGAGTTAATAAACACCAAGAGCTGTGCTCATCTTGTAGCTTTAGTGGGGCTTAATCTGTAAGCTTGATTACCTCCTGACCCTCTCTTGTCTCTCCCTTCAAGCACTGTGGGGGCTTATGGCAGTATTAGTGGCATTGTGCCCATCATTGGCTTTAGGGAAATCATTCTACAAGAAAGAAAAGCAGAAAGACTGGATTTGTGTGCTGTGTGTTGTCATTAACACAAGAATAACCTCAGGGGCTCCACTGGGCAGGAGGGGATGTCTGTTCTTACTATAAAACTGTAGGTGAGATGTCACTGTCTTTTTTTTTAAGCCCACCTTGTCTCTCGCCTAGTGGCATCATCATGTGGAAGGACATGGTTTTACACATTAAGCAGGATCTCAGTTACATGGAGAGTGCTTTGTATTCTCTGTGGTATTTCATAAAAATACTGGCTGGGATTTTTTTTTTTTTTTGAGACACATTCACAGATTTGCCATGTAATTAATTCTCAGCATTGAGATATTCTGGAGTCTGAGATCAGATTGAGTGCTCCTTGTTTTGCCAAACATCATTAAATCATTAGTGTAGGGGACTTGTTGTGAAGCACCGATTAAAAGCTCAGAGAAGCCCTTGTACATTTTTATATTAATCCCGAGAGCTTTCCAATATTCCTTTTCTCTTTCTAATGAGGAGTCTGAGAAGATGATGTATTATTTCGTTTTAAAAATCTTGGAAGATAAACAAAGACAGAAAATGATTATGGCTATGGATAAGGGATTAAACTATTCAGCCAACAAGCTGTAATAAGCAAACAAATACTTAGCCAATATATGTTAAACTGGGAGCCAGAAGGTAGAAATAATGTGGCTTAAATTTTGACTCCATGCAGTCAGAGGATGTGAGAGAAACAGGGCGAGTTCTCCCTTACCCCCAGGGTGTTACAGATTTAATTGTCAGGTCTGCTAAAGAACAGGTCTATCTTTCAAATATGAGGAAACAACTCAGGGCTGAGAGCAAGTGATGGCCTTTATAGCGCGGAATGGCTGGAGCTTGCTGCCTCTACAGAGAGCATCGTCCCATGCTATGTGCCTGTGCCATAGAACAGAAAGCTGTGGGGCAGACCTTACAGGTGGCATTTGGTGTTATCTGCACTAAGCTTTGTGATTCACGCTTAGAATCAAGTTATCTTAGCCACCTAGCACTGGGAATGATAGGGAATAAAGATGACCAGGTAGAGTCTAAGGATGGAATATAAGCTCTGTGAGGACAGTATCTTCCCTGTCATTGCATTCCTAGCAGTTGGAATAGTCCCCGGTATATAAGGGCAATTTGATTAAAATTTTTATGTCATTAATTCACATAACTGTCGAGGGACAAGATGCTATTAGATCCTTGCCTGATCCTGTGCTTTTGTGGTAAGGCCCGAAACTCTCAGATCCCACTGGTTGTAGTCACCTATAGGATTCTAAGCAGATCAGAGTAAACTACACAGTTGCCATGAGATAATTCTGACAAGCACTCAGAGAACTAAGCAGTTGCTCATTGTTGAGGGTAATACAATCTTTGAGCCATTGCTCAACTGTGTCTGGATCAATATACCCAGAAACAATCTTTTGCATACTTAAGCAATCAAAGAGCTTGAATATTCCAATCATTTCCTTTGGCTGGTCTGAAGTAATTTCTTTTGTCTTTTGAAACAAAATCTACAAGTTGATGTTTCTTTCTGAGTTGCCAAATGATTTTTAAAGTGGGCAGTTTTGCAGACTACACACCTACCATCTTAAAAAGATCCCTTGAGGGGGGAAAAGAAGCATAAAATTTGTAAAAAGCATAAGGCATAGTTAGGAATTTGTAGAAGGTTAAAAAAAAAAAAGGACAGAGGGAGTTGTGAAGAAGGAAGAAGCGAAGATTTGATGCTCAGTCAATTGGCTTCTTCCATTTTTGTTTTTACCCTAATGAATTCACAATATCCAGAAAAGGAAAATTGGCCATTTTGTATAGGAGGATGCTTGAGAAAACATTAGGGGAATATATACAGTACTTGATGAAGCTTTGGAAAAGATAGAAAAGCCACTAAATTTAGATTCAAAAGATGACAACCGATTAAAAAAAAAAAGTAGAGTGGACAGCATTGTGGAGAGGCTAATTTAGTCAAATCACCCAAGGTCAGGAAATGGTAGACCCTTCCCACCTAGTGCTGTCTGTCTTGAATGCTTCAAAATGTGTTGTGAAAAATGTTAAATTTGCAAGCAAGGGGTTTTGCAAATGCAAAAGAATTTTTTAAATATCAGCTAAGAGTTATACAGTAAAAGATTATTTTGAAGAGCAATTTTCAACACTGTTGAGACTGGCTTGTGACCAGTGCTGCTAAGACATTGGCAAATGAACCTGTATAATGTAAATGGCATTTTTTAAAAAAAATGTTTTATTTTTTAGTTATAGTTGGACACAATACTTTATCTATTTTGATGTGGTGCTGAGGATCGAACCCTGGGCCCCACACATGCCAGGCGAGTGCTCTACCACTGAGCCACAAACCCATCCCTGTAAATAGCATTTTAGTTGACAAAAATGTTGTGACCCAAGTCTTGGAGGAACCTAACTCACTTTTATCATAGAAAATTTCTATCTGATGTGTAAGGGGTAAAGATTTACTCCCAAGATGTAGGCTCTCTATTCACCTCACAGATTGTTTCTTTTGCTGAGAAGAAACTTTTTAGTTTGAGTCCATCCCATTTGTTGATTCTTGATTTTAATTCTTGCACCACAGGAGTCTTATTAAGGAAGCTGGGGCCTAATCCCACATGATGGAGATTAGGGCCTACTTTGTCTTCTATTAGACACAAGGTCTCTGGTTGTATTCTTAAGTCCTTGATCCATTTTGAGTTGAGTTTTGTGCATGGTGAGAGATAGGGGTTTAATTTCATTTTGTTGCATATGGATTTCCAGTTTTCCCAGCACCATTTTTTGAAGAGGCTATCTTTTCTCCAATGCATGTTCTTGGCCCTTTGTTTAATATAAGATAATTGTAGTTTTGTGGGTTAGTTTCTGTGTCCTCTACTCTGTACCATTGGTCTACCAGTCTGTTTGAGTGTCAATACCATGCTGCTTTTGTTTCTGTTGCTCTGTAGTATAGTTTAAAGTCTGGTATAGTGATGCCATCTGCCTCATTCTTCCTGCTAAGGATTGCTTTAGTTATTCTGGGTCTTTTATTTTTCCAGATGAATTCTATGATTACTTTTTTTATTTCTATGAGGAATGTCTTTGGAATTTTGATCAGAATTGCATTAACTCTGTATAGTACTTTTGGAAGTATGGTCATTTTGATAATATTAATTCTGCCTATCCAAGAGCAAGGTAGATCTTTCCATCTTCTAATTTGTCTTCACTAATTCACTTTTCATGGTCACTGTATTAATCAAGAAATTATACACACACAAAGAAATTATACACAAAATATGGAAAGAACTCTAATAATTCAATAATGAGAAGACAGCTCGATTAAAAAGTGGACATTTGAGAAAAAGATGTACAATGGAAGAATATAAAATGTATGATTTTGCTCATGTGACATTCCAGAAAAAACAAAACTATAGAGATGCAGTGCAGATCAGTGATTGCCAAAGACCAAGAGTTGGGAGAAAGGGATTAACTTAACAGAGATGTAAGGGGAGTTTTTGGAGTGAGAGATATTCTGTATCTTAAGTCTAGTGCCTCAGGAGGCTGAGGCAGGAAGATCATAAGCTCTAGGCCAGCCTCAGCAGCTTAGCAAGGCTCTGTCAAAAAAACAAAACAAAATAGGGGGAAGGAGGTTTAAATGAAGGTAAATTAAGGCCATTATAAAGGTAAGTAAAACAACAGTGACATAAACTCCAAGGCTCTGCATAAAACTAGTGCCTAATTTTTCAACTTAAAAATAATAAAAGTTATATTTATTTGAATCAGTGGGTCCTTAGCTCAGCAAAATCTAGTATTGGGAAAGGCTATCTCCATACAAGGCAATAATAATTAAAATTTCTCTTCCTGTGAATTGCTAATGGGCTAATGGTTTAAAGACTTCTTATCCATATTCTACTATGTTCTTCTTTTCATGACCATGCTGTGACCTTTCAAAACAAAAGTTAGAGATCGGAAGTAACTGACTGACAATTACAGTGGTTGATACACTCCAGTTTAAATAGAAGTGTCCTCGGTTAAAATATGGTTCATTCATCGGTCAAACTGTCCTTATTTCCTTTAATTGAATTAAGATGGACAAATGAGAGATGTGTGCAAGACAGAAAAAAAATCCTTTCACAAATCACTGTTATCCTCCCTCCGAGTGTAAAACGAATCAATTAAAAGCATGTCAAAGCATCTTTTACTCTTGAGCAACTTTAGCACAGAAAACATTTTGTAAAAGCAGAAATTTGAGTGAAAAATTTGTCACCTTTTACAGTTAAATATAATTTAATATTATCTCTGAGAATTATGGATAGTTTATTTTGTACGTGCTTGTTTGGCCACAGATGATAACTTTGTACAAAAAAAAAAAAAAAAAACCTTCACTTTTCATTTCGACTTCAAGTTCAAAAAACAAAATTATAAGAAAATGCACAATTCACAACTGTATATGAGCAATTTGCTTTTATCTGATTGTGTACTAAATAGTATTCCTTGGGGAGAGGTGTTAAGAGCAGGATAGAAGGTGAAATATGTGTTTTATTTTTCTGTTTAATCGTCTGTTCTTTGAAAAATACAGTGTCCTTTTTTTGAGTGCGTTAAATTACTTATTGTATTGTAGCTTATTTATGGATTCATGCACATTCTATAAAATAGAATGTCAGGTTGGTTTTATTAAAATTAGTTACCTGTCCCTATATTTTGCCTATATTTTCACTCACATACACACACAGGTTTATACTGCTTCACTCAGAACCTACTTTCTGTTTGTAATTCATCGCTTTCCATACTTGAATGTTTTTTCCTGCTTTCTAAATCTGGTCATAGATATGCTTACAAGTTGTTTTGTTTGTTCATTTGAATATTTTTCCAGAAATGTTGTATCAGTATACATTGGGGTTGGGGTAGGGCAAGTCTTATTTACTTAAACTTTCAAAAATATTGAGATGCTTTTAATTTCTACATGTTAACTTTTAGAGAGTCAACTGGCCAACACAAACCAACTCTAAGTTGTTTTTAATGTTATCAGGAACATCACGATAGACCCTCCGCTAAGAGATCTTAAGAACTCACTCAGAATGCTCTGAATGTCAGTCTTTGGAGTCTCCTATCTCTGGACTTTACATCTGTGACATGTGTTCTCTGCTAGCTTTCTGGTATTTCTGTGAAACTCTTATCATTTGTCTTTTAGTATAGACCGAACCGATAAAAGAGAGCCTGGATGTGAATCACAGATCACCAGCACAGTTACCCTGGTTGTTTTCCCCTTTGTTTCGTAGTCCATACTTTGAAATTTTTCTTCTTTAACTAGTTAGCACTGAAAAGAATTTTTCCTTCTTCCCTCCATAATAAATTAATAGAATTTAGAAACAGGACAGGAAGCTATAATTATTGGCAAACATGTTTACGGTTATTTATTGATGATTTTGCTCATTGGCAGTATGAAGTGTGTGTCACTTGTCATTAGCAGTAATGCGATAACAATTTCAGCACGTTATGTTCTCTTTTTATTTACTCTGGTGGCAACATGTTTCTGAAAAGGGCCACTGGCTGTGGGTCAAGAGGTCAGACTTTGAGGTTAAGAGTAGATGGGGTCATTTGCTATTAACCTAAGATTAGTAGCTAAGATTTGTGTTTTTTGTTGTTTTCTTTTTAACAGATTTCATCCTATTTCTGTAAAATGCCCAATTTTAGAAGAATTTCTCCTTTCTGATTTGTGTTCTATTTATTTATCATTAATGTTTTTCTTTCCTGTCTAAATCTTTTCCCAGCCCCTCTCCTAGTCCGTGAAGCACGCTTAACTTCTAAGATTTAACTTAACTTCTAAGATTTAACTTAACTTCTAAGATTTAACTTAACTTCTAAGATTTAACTTAACTTCTAAGATTTAAAAAAAATTCCTCTTAACTTCTAAGATTTAACTTAACTTCTAAGATTTAAAAAAAATTCCTCTTTAACCTCTACCTCCCAGTGTACAGAGGCAGCTAATATTTTCTGTGCTTTTGAATTTTTGCAGACTCACCTCCTGCACACATTCACATACCAAATAACCAGTACACAGCAGAGTTTTAGGTCTGCCATGATGAACACCCTCCGCCCCCAGACAGTCTATATATATATATATATATATATATAAATCTCGTATATTCTTGCTATTAAGCAGTCCCCAAGTCTTTAAGTAGCAAGTTTTTTCTTGTCATTTTTTCAACTTAAGGATCTATTGATGGTGCCCTGGTAGCTGAAACTGCTCCTCTCTCTGTACTCTGCAGCTAAAATGTCACTTGTTAGGATGTAGTTTCATCAGCTATGTCTGAAAGCTATCTAAATAGAAAGGGACTTCTTGTAACAAAGTGTTCTCTATCTAATTTACCCTCAAAAGAATTCCCACGCAATGTCAATTCTGATTTAGACCACAAGCCTAAGAACTAAGTAGTTTCTAGGTCCTTTATACCAAAGTTCTTTCTCTTAAATCTTGGCTCATTTGATTACTAGGAGATTCAGTGTTCATAATTTTGGTTTGGCTTAGTTTTATATATTTTTTTGTGTGTGTGGTATTAGGGATTGAACCCTAGGGTGCTCTGCTGTTGAACTGCATCCCCAGACCTTTTCACATTTTATTTTAATATAGGGTTTCACTATATTGCAGAGGCCAATCTCAAATTTGTAATCCTCCTGCCTCAGCCTCCCAAGTCGCTGTAATTACAGGTGAACATCACCACACTTGATGAGACTGTGTATTTTTTAAAAGTTATTGGTGATTCTTGCTCTCTACACCTTAGTAGTAGGTCTAGCAGGTGAACAAGTGGACAACACATACAGTGAGTACAAGGTACAATAAGCAAGAGAAGGTCCTTAATGCAGAATTGTCAGAATGCAGTGTTGAGTTTAATTGGGTAAAATAAGGAGAGGAAATTAAAGTGTGTGTGTGTGTGTGTGTGTGTGTGTGTGTGTGTGTGTATTTGGGGAGGGGGTTATTGTGTTGAGATTGAACCTAGGGAAGCACTCTACCCCCCAGGTATACCTTTAATCCCCATAAAAGATTTAAACCTATGATAATCTATTAATCAGAAATTACCCAAATTTTAAAGTATATTATCCTGCAAAGAATAATACAGTTTAAAGGATGTAGTCTTTGTTATTAGGCTTTGTTGTGCTTGGAGTTGAGGAAGGTAGAGAATATTTACAGAAAGCTTTCTAGAGAAGTAGCACCCTGCATGAGGTCAGTAGCAATCCAGGTAGAGAAGAGATGCATAAGTAAAATGAGAGAAGAAAGAAAATGCACAGAGTATTCACAGGACTCCAGATGTTGACTTTGCCATGATTTAAAGTCCTAGCAGGGAGTCCTAAGAGATGAATCCAAAGCAGTCTGTGCTTTAGCTAAGGAGCTTGGACTTCATCTTTGAAGGAATAGGGAAGTTTTAAACAGAAGAGTAGTGACATAGTCAGGCTTGCATTTGAAATGCAATTTTGTCGCTGTAGAGAGAGCAGATTTGAAGAAAGGTCACCTGCAGTCAGAGGTACCATGTAAAGGGCAGGGCTTAATGGAATTGAAATGAAAAGCAGTAAAAAATTGAGAAATGTCTGAGTAAAAATTGTTAGATATAGTGATTGTGCATCAGACATCAGAAAATTGGGGAATTTAATATGAACCCCAGGTCTCTCTTTGCTAATTAAATAGAAAATATAAGAGAAGTTTACTCGGGAGTTTATTTTTAATCATGTTGACTTTGATGTACTAATATGACCACCAAGGGCAGGTCAGCCTGGCCCTATCCTAAAAACTGGGGAGTTAGCAACATGTAACTATAGAAGATGAGAGGGAACATATGTGGAGAGACAGTGAGTCAAGGGCAACACACTGGAAATCAGCAAAATGTTACAAACCAGCAGAGGATGATTTGTTCAGAAGGAACTGTCAAAGAGGCAAGAACAGAACCCAAAAAGTACAGTGCCACTGGAAGTCATAGGGAAGTTGGTTCAGTCAGCAGTGTCATTAACTATGTCAGGTATGGTGGCACGCACCTGTTTCCCAGCTACTTGGGGACTGAAGCAGAAGGATCACTTCAGTCCAGGAGTTTAAGACCAGCCTGGGCTACATAGTGAGACATCATCTCTTAAAATCAAAAACATGTATGTATGTATACACATTTTAACTTTTTAATTAAAATATATTCATGTACTATTTTTTAATTTTAAGAGATGGATTTTTGCTGTATATATATGGTCCTGAAAGATGAGGCCAGAAGTAGCCATTGGATTTAATAACCAGCAAGTCTCATAGAGGCCTTAGCAAGTTCAGTTTGCATATAGAAGTGAAGTGGAAAGCCATCTTACCATGAATTATGAAGTGAGTATAAATGACTACAGGTGTGGAAATGGACACATAATATGTCTCTTTGTCATTTTCAAGAGAGGGTCTTTTATTTTTCATTCAAAAAACGTGAGCATATTTGTTGTTCAAAGGGGAGAAAATGCAGAAATGAGAGATGGATTAGAAATGGGAGAGACTGGATGCAGGAAATCCTGAGCAACCAGGGGGAGATTGGGTTGGAGACCTTAAAAGGAGAGCTAGAATTTATGTAATAGGAAGAAATAGGTAAAGGTGGATGGGGACATATGTTGTTTTTTAAACAATCAGTAGAGGTGTTAAGTTGATTGGTCTCAAGCTCATAGTATCTTCCTTCTCTTTCCTTCCATGCATGTAAGAGAATTATGTTCCCTATCCCTGCTAAATTTTACTGTTTACAAAAAGATTCATCTATTGGACTATGACAGTAACATTTTATTACCATAACTATAAATGTGTGTGGAGTGTGTGTGTGTGTGTGTGTGTGTGTGAGAGAGAGAGAGAGAGAGAGAGAGAGAGAGAGAGAGAGAGAGAGAGAGAGATTAGTAACATACTTCCAGGGATAACATTTTAGTATAGTTGTTTAGTTTTCTTGTGTATGTATTTGTTTATTTTTAAGTGCCTATGTAATATTCTGCTATTTATTTAACCTGACTCTTATTAATGATTATTTTATATGTTTCTTTGCTTTTGTTAGTGTTGCTGTTATTGGTTTGGTTTGGTTTGTTTTTTCTTTTATAAATAATTTATTCCTTTTACATTTTGGTGCATTTATATTATTATTCCTTCAGAGTAAATTCCTCCTAGTAGAATGGCACTGGACCAATGGGTATGTGTTTTATTAGTGCTTTTGATGTCAGTTGCTAAAATTACTTTTAAAAAGTGTTGTCAGGTTTACACTCCCATATATAGTGTAAGAGAATGTTTTCTCTATAGTCTCTTAACATGACTGTCATAATTCTTTTGTTTTTCTTGGTCTTTCTTTAGTGTGAAGTGCTTTTCATGTCTTCTGATCACTTGACAGAATATATTTTCATTGTCTTTCATTTATTACTTGAGTAAGATTGCAAGGAATTAATCATAATTAAATACATAAATATCATTTGAGTATTAGAAATATTCCTCATGGCTTCACTATATAAGTATTTGTGAGGTAGAAATAATAAGGCCTTTTGTCTTAGTAAAACATCAAAAGATGAGTGACTTAGTGTTAAGAAGTTTGTGGAGGGGCTATAATTGTGGCTCAGTGTTAGAGCACTTGCCTGGCATGTGTAAGGCCCTGGGTTCAATCCTTAGCACTGCATATAAATTGATAAGTAAAATAAAGATCCATTTACAACTAAAAAGTATTAAAAAGATTTAGAAGCCAAATAAAAGCTCAAAAACAGAATAAATATCTTCATGGACCAAAACGGACAGAAATACAAAGGGCTGAGAGGAAGTAACTATTTGAGTTAGAGTCTGAAATACAGCTCAAGCCCTTGGGAATTCACCTTCTAAGTACTCCCTTTAGAGTTACACAGTGTGTCTTCAAAATAACTCCAAAGAGCTGGGCATGGTGGCACATGTTTGTAATCCCAGTGAGTCAGGAGGCTGAGGCAGGATTGCAAGTTCAAAGCCAACCTCAGCAACTTAGTGAGGCCCCAGCAACTCAATGAGTCCCTGTCTCAAAATAAAATATAAAAAGGGCTGGATGTGGCTCAGTAGTTGAGTGTTCCTGGGTTCAATCCCCAGTACCAAATAAAAATAACGATAATAATAATAATAATAATAGCAACAACAACAACAACAGCACTAAAGAAAGCTGATGCTAACTACTGCCAAGAGCTATGGCCAAACTGCACCTATAGAGGTGGAAAGAGAAAGACAGGGCTGGGGTCGTGGCTCAGTGGTAGAATGCTTGCCTAACATGTGTGAGGTACTGGGTTCGATTCTCAGCACCACATATATATAAATAAAGGTCCATCAATAACTAATAAAAATATTTTTAAAACAAAGAGAGAAAAAGACAGCCTGAGGAGCTGAGCTATGGTGTGCCCTCTTTTCCTGGTCTGGACTTTCCCCAGTATTAATAAAGGATTGGCCCCCTCTAACTCCCTAACATAACAGATTCTGGACTGCATTCCCAGGGCTTCTTTCTCCACTAACTGCCAGACAGATAGTGGTGTGCTTGTAGAGAAAGCAAAGAATTCAGTGTCACTCTCACTTAAGATGAGCTGTGAATCAATTGTCACGATCCATAAAATAAAGTAATACATTAGTACCAAGAAAAGCAGACTACAAAACAAGTAGGATATGAAACCATTCAGATGAAAGGAAAATAATAAAACAAACTGAAAAAAAAACTTTATATTTAAGATCTTCAAAAGGATCAAGGAATAGCTTCATAAAACAAGAAATTATAAAACAAAACTAGCAGGAATGAAACAAGACAAGAACATATTTGGTCAGTAGTTCACTAAGAAAAAAGTATAGATGTATAAAAATGTGAAATAGTAGTTTGAAAAAACATGGAGTTTAGAAATATATATATATATACATATATATATATATATAATCTTCTAAGGAATCCAAAATAGTAACACAGAAGGAAATGATATTCACTTAATAATTACAAATTTTCCAAAATCGAAGAGATTAGCCCTCAGATTAAAAGCACCTTGAGTGTTGAGCATAATAAGTAAATTTTACCTGTATACTTTGTAGTAAAATTGAAGCCATTTTTTTAAAGATAGCAGAGAGAAAGACATATTACCTACATAGGTATGAAACTTAGGTTGGTGATAGATTTGTCACTGGTGACAATGATGTCAAAAGATAATGGAATAATATACCAAAGTGAGGAGCAAAAATAATAGATTTACAGTTCTATACCCAGCTAAAATTATCATTCAGTACTTTTACACAGTGGCAAGAGTTTATTTTACTCTTGTTGAAAAAGAAAATATTTTTTTCTTTTTCTTTATTCTTAAATGGAATCTAGCCATGTTGCTCAGGCTGGTCTCCAATTCCTAGACTCAAGCGACCTTCCTTCTTCAATTTCTTGAATAGCTGGGACTACAGGCATGCTTACATGCTGAAAATCTTTTAACAATGTACTTCACAGCAGGGTGTGGTGGCATACATCCATAATCTCAATAGCTGGGGGTGCTGAGGCAGGAGAATCTTGAGTTCAAAGCCAGCCTCAGCAACTTAGACCCTGTCTCTAAATAAAATATTTTTTTAAAAGGTTGGGAATGTGGTTCAGTGGTTAAAGACCTCTGAGTTCAATCCCCAGTACCCTCCCCCACAAAAAGATGTACTTTACTGTAAGAATATGAATGTAAATAGAAAGGGTGATATGCAAGATACAAAATTATGTTGATAATTAACTTTAAAGGCATAATAATAATAGATTAGCTTTACCTTTCATATTTAATTTACTAAATATCAGACAGTAATAACAAAGAAGATAAGGGGATGTTCGGGGTTGTAATTAAAACATATTCATGACAAATACTTAAATATTGAGTAACCTAGATTAATTTATAGTTAAAGTATAATACAGAAATTCAGTAGTAAGCCATTAATAGAATGACAAACTCTGGCTTCCAAACATACAGAGAAAAAGTTATTAGAGAAAACTTTCGGTGTAAAAAAACAGAAGAAAGATTATACAACATAAGATAGAAATAATCCCCAGTATATTAATAATCCAACTTAAAGAATTATAGTACTGAATTTTTTTATATTCTGCTTTACAAGAAAAGTGATCTGCAGATTGTGCCATTAACTTCTATCAATAGTAGGAAATTTTCAGTCAGATTTTGCTGCAAAAGCAACAAATGGTTTCATTTTCTTTTCCTCGTTATTACAAACACATTGAGTTAGAGAAAAAAAAATATTGCCTTGTAAATTCACAGATTTGGGTCATTTATCAGAATTGATAGATGCTTCGAAGAGCTCATTAGTTAATTCTTCAAATAGATGAAAGTTTCACTTCAAGTGAAGCTAACTGAAATTCTGAGCTGCCTTTAAAGCAATTCCAGAATTCAAACTTCATGGGGTCTCCAAGATAGAGTAAATATGTGATTCTGAAATTCATAGCCTAAATTTTGAATTGTTTTTCAAAGACTGAAAATGTCTGTGAGGAAATATCACTTTCCATCCTCCAGCTCCCCTCTTTGTCAAGTATTCTATTCCGACCCAAGATGAGGCTCACAATTGGGGTGTGTGTGGATGTACTGAGGGTTGAACCCAGTGCCTCAAACAAGTTCTAGGCAAGTTCTCTACCAGTGAACTACATCCCAAACCTTTTATATTTTGAGACTGGGTCTTATTAAGTTGCCCAGGGTGGCTTTGAACTTTGTGACCCTCTTGCCTCAGCCTCCTGAGTAGCTGGATTACAGACATGTGCCATTGCCCCAGCCTGGGGTTCACACTACAATGTGTAGCTAATGGCACTCTCCACCTGCCATATCCAGTCAGCTTGTAGACTTTGGGGCAGGGATGGAGAAAGCTAATCCAGCTGCCTTTTTGACTCTCAGAATCTATTGCAATAATTAAATGACACTGCAAATTTTCAAATATTCCAAATCTCCAGGTTAGGTAGATAAATCACTTTAAGCATTAACAATCGATTTAGTCTTAATTGTTTCTTCATTATTCACATATGCCATTTGTACTTGTAACCAAAAAGACTTGGTAGAATATATGAAACTTGTAAAAATATGTTATATGTTCTCTTATTTTCTTTTTATAGCAAATAAAATATAGGTTGTCCAGGGTAAATCATTCTTAATAAAATATTTATTATACTTTTCCCTCCTATTAATGTGGGTTCCCTCCTCTCAATTGTACACTCTTTCAAACACATTGAGTTAATTCATTGTGACTATAGTTATCCACAAATTAAACATAGATTTATTCTGATTGGTAATGAGCATAGAAATGAGCTAGCTAATGGTTATCCTTAGGGATGATCGTAGGCTGATTTTTATTTTTTTGCTCTGTTAATGTATAAATACCTAAATTTTCCTTTAGGGATACTGATATCAGAAGCATGTATACATAGTTTTAAAACTGCTCAGGAGGCTGAGGCAGGAGGATTTCAGAGTTCAAAGCCAGCCTCAGCAGCTTAGCAAGGCCCTAAGCAACTTAGAGAAACCCTGTCTCTAATAAAATATATGAAAAGATTGGGGATGTGACTCAGTGGCTAAGTGCCCCTGGGTTCAATCCCCAATACAAAAAAAAAAAACCCTGCAAATGCAACTTCTTTTTACCTCTCTTCTCACTTATAGAAACAACAGTTGCCTCTGCCTCTCTATCTAGAGAACTCTTCAGGTTTATACACGTGCAAGTCTTATTTGTTGCTCTGACTCGAACTGAAATCAGTGTAGTCTGAACTACCAAAGAGAAGCTATTCCATAACATAGTGAATCTCAGAATTTATTTTTTCAACTGATACTTCCAGCTCTGGATTCTGTGACATTTGCCCAAAGGGAAACACCGGTCCCTTGGATTGCACTGTGCATCCATTGTCTGCACTGTCACAGGAATAGCGCGTAAAGCTGTTTGCATAGCGTGCTAACTCTATCAGGGTCAGTTCCAGTCTGTGGCTGCTAAAAATGAAAACCATGCCCCAACCGGGACAAGAGCAGGGTCAACAGCTGGCAAAGGATATGGCAATCATTTATATAAATATGCTTTCTCAAGCCCACAAAAACAAAAAACCCCAACCCAACAGCTGGGAAGGGTTGGAAGTAGCCCCAAGGCTGGTTAGTCCCCTTCCAGATGGGGAGGTTAGACTGGGGCTAGCCAGACTGCTCCACATAGACTTCCGATTCGCATTAGAAATGAAAAGAGGAGAGGAAAGGGAAAAGGAAGAAAGGCTACAAGCATGACTGCTCTGTTTTTCACCTAACTTAATCAAATAAGTGAAGACTTTCCGAGACGGAAGGCTTGCATTTATCGGTATTCACGCTCCGTTTTTTCTGTTTATCATAGTGTCTAATACACTTCTTAACTGCTTAAACAGAAAGCATATATGCTCTAAAGTATAGTTTATATATAATGTCATGGTTATTTGTAGACAGATTGAAGAACCAATCTCAGATTTATGTCCTGTTTACATCTTCCAAACACTTATGTCGAACATTCAATGCTGGAGAAGATAATAATTGTGGTGTTGGCTTCCTCCCAGAATTTTATCCAAAGGATAGGGTTCGTTTTTGTAATTTGATTTACTTTATAATACATCGTTATTGTACATCTAATATATCCAACAGAATAACGAATACCATTTTTCTGGGTTCATCTTAAGGTTGCATACCATGAGGCAAAGCATTATTTTTGTAACCTGTTGATGCTACAAGAGGCAAAGGTGGAGAGTCTGTGACTTTCAAACTTCCAGAGTTCCATAGTGAAATAAAAGATACCACCGTGATGATGAAGAATTTGTTCTCATTATCCAGAAATGGGCAGTCTCTTCCTAATAAATGAGAGCTCTGCTGAAGCCAAATTGAATGGCGAGCACTTTCCTTCTCTCCAGGCTTACATTTATGTAAGGGAAAGCTTATATAATGAATTCACTTATAGGTGTAGGATGAGCTCACGATATCAGAATCCATAAAGAGACATAGATTAGGGTCTGATGCCAAAATTGATATGTTGTCTTAGAGAATTGCTGATCTGACATGGAAGTTAAATAATGTATTTTCCTTCTTGTAATGATCTGCCTGAAACAAACATTTTACCTTTATTCACAGAATGTCAAAGCTAGATGGAACTGTAGTGATCAACTCAGATACCTGCTCTCATCTTAGTGCCAGAGTAGTGGCAATCAGAAAGGTAGAATGTGTAGTTGGAGGATGATGTGGACCCCAAATCAGGTATTCCTCTTCTAACTATATACAGAGGGCCATGTGCTGAGGACAGAAGACCACCAAACCAAACTGTATAAAGAGCTCAGGACTCTGAATGATCAAATCTGTCTGCTGATCTGGGATATATCAGATGTACTATGCAATTGTATTTACTTCCCACTTTATTCTGTGGCTCTGTGGAATCAAAGCAAGTTTTGCTTAAGTATCAACATTTTATTAGAAATTCTGATCATTTCTAAATTATGTTTTGATCAGATATTTCCATGGATATGTAATAAGAGGAGTGTGTGAGGTGTTGACTCTGAGAGTCTATCTCCTTTCTTTGTGTAGTCCTAGATTTTAACCTTTTGCAGTAGGCAAGAAAACCAGATTTGGATCCACTGAGACTGGCAAATATGAGCACCCAGTGGATGCTTGCTGAAGTGCAATTAAAATAAAGTGCAGGAGGGGCTGGGTCTGGGGCTCAGTGGTAGAGCGCTCACCTAGTGGGTTTGATCCTCAGCACCACATAAAAATAAAAAGGTATTGTGTCCACCTACAACTAAAAAGTAAATATAAAAAAATAAAGTGCAGGAAATACTGACTTTGAAGTCATTTACTCATTTAAATATTTTCTTCTATGATAGCTATAACTATATAATGGTTATTGTATACCAGAAACTTTTAGGGGTGGGGGTGCTTGTTATTACCTCAATTTGTACAGTAGGTAGATAATTTTTCAGGAGAGTAAGAGTAGGCAGAGGTGTTTCTGTCTAGATGTCATTTTTCTTCCTGCAATCTTCTATTCTGTTACCTGGCCCTGTTTTAGTTTGTATGCATTTACTTTTAGTTAATCTATTCTGTTTTAATGCATTGTTCAATTTGTCTCAGATACTTCCTTAGCATTTAACTACAAACTTTAAGTGTAAAAATAAGACAAAGGCTTAAAAGTGTGCTCAGAATTTAAGAACTAGTTATTTAATTTCCTGATTCTTAGAGTCCAAAAGTTCCTTAGATTGATGCAGATTGAACACTTAAGCCTGGGAGTGTGGGTCAGTGATAGAGCACTTGCCTAGTAGGCACAAGACCCCGAGTTCAATCTGCTACATGATGTTGCAGGTGGGGATGAGAATCCTGATTGATGCAGATTGGCATAATATTAGAAGTTTGAAAGGTGCATATTTCTAAAGCTTTTAACATAATGATACTTAGAAATCACTGACACTTCCCTGAAGCCTAATGTCTTTAGAATATATCTGCAAGCTCCCAACTTATGTTTCTTGACCTTTCCTAGTCTATAATCCATTTCTGGTCTTGCTGGGATATACCAGGAAGCTGTTTCTTCCTTACATTTCTTATCCCTTTTTTCAGTCTGTCTTTATCATACACAACCACAAATGCCTATATTTGTGTCTATTCCATTGTATACAACATATATGCTGCCAGCCTACCTAATTCTATCCCCTGCACACTGGCACAGCTCTGAGGGCTTACCTGGCAGACACTGGAAGAACAGAGGTAGCAACCGCACATGTGGTTTTACATAATGACAACTTAACATCATAGTGGCTGCAACTTCTCTCCCTTAGTTTAAAGGTAAATAGTATCTATCTCAACCAAATTTAAGGTTTGATGGATACCATCCTTTAGGAGTGTGATTATCTAATAACATTTTTGTGATTCATTGTGATTATCTAATAACATTTTTTCCCCAATTTATGGCCTGACTGAACCTTGTGAAAGGTATAGAACAGTATATATAGTGAACAAATCAAAAGAAATACCTTCAGTGTAGACAAATGTTAATTTTAAACAGTGAACTGGAAGGGTAATGAATTATTAATGCTATAGTTTCTTTCTCAAACAACAGTGATAGCTTGATTTTGATAGCACCCCTATGATCTTTGTAAGTGTATTCATGCCAGTAATGTTGTTCTCAGCATTAGATTCTATCTCTGTCTCCTTTCATAAGCCCTGCAAAGTTACTTTGCTTAAAACTACCTGAAAACATCTTTCTAGATACCCACCTTACTTCAGGACCCTGGGGTCATAACCTTTTAACCTTACAGGTTATAGGTCCCTTGCTTTTTGATCTTTCTTGGTTCCTTGGTTTTTGCCTACTTCCTCCTCAACATTCAAGCCTTGTTAAATGAGGAAATTGGAAACACCAATTTAGGATGAGATAAGTTAACTTCTCTTCAAGAATAATGCAAAAAGATGATTTTAAACGGAAACAAGCTTGGCAAAAATTGAGCAAATCTAACTTCAGGATCCTGTCTAAGCCAGTTTGCAGTTAAGCCCCTCGTTTCTTATCAAACAAAGCAAACAAACAAAAAAAAAACTTAGGATGTATTGTTGACTTAATGGATAACATTTGTATTTAAGTCCTAAGGTAGCTTGTTTGGGATGTTAGAGGGAGTCAAAGTGTATGAGATGAGAAGTAGATTAATAAAAGTGGTTGTTTAGCCCATTGTTCTTGTATACTGGCCAGAATATCACGCTGTTTGATAGTAGTACAACTAAGACCCACATGTCACCTACTCTTGAGAGACCATCATCACATTTGTCATTTTACAGCATAGCAACTTAAAGGCAGTGAGATTGTTGTCCTCATTTCATAATGGACAAGCCCGAGTTTCAGAAAAAGTCCTGACTCGCCCAAGGCTGTATAGTAAATGAGTGGCAGAGCTCGTATGGAGTGTTAGCCTCTCAGGTCCTGTCCTTCTCAGTCTCTCAGCCATTCTTGTTGGAGAAGTTTTACTTAGAGCTGGAGCAGATTTCTTTTGATTCTCAACCAGGGTGGTGGTAAGGTAGCCTCAATTGTTTAGCCAACTGGCTTGTTTGTTATATTAATGTCTTATTGCTATTTTCCTGCTTCTGTTTCAGCCATTATTTGTATTTTGTTTCTTTGCCATCCCCATAGAGCTAGGTACAATTCACTGTCTTGAGTTTAATAACCAAGTACGGAAATGCCAAATACAATGGGAAAATGCACTTTTTTGATAGAATACCTTTTTTCTCTTTTCCTGCCTCAGCCCAAAAATTTCCATCAGAAGTTAAAAAATACTTCTCATAGTAAACCCAGATTAGGAATAGAGTCATTTTTAGCAGGACAGGTGTTTATCTTTAATTCTTACTCAGCAAGAACTGTTTACCCATCTACCAGACAGAGCGAAAGAGGACATATAGTTAAAAAATGACAGGTCATTACTCAGTTGTCTTTTAGTTGCATTGAAATTATGAGTTCTTGCTTTTAAAAAACATTAAGATAATGTTTAAATAAGTATATTTAAACCCAAATACAAAATCAGATGACAGCAGTGTTTCTTCTCAAATGTAGAGTACCTGACATTTGCAAGTACCCACGAGAAGCAAGGTCAGGATGAGGTGTAGGCAAGGTCAGGATGAGGTGGCTTCCGAATGCTAATCATACTTGCATCCCATATCAATCATCCACTCATCTGACTCACAGGAACACTGAAGTGTGTGTATGTATATGTTTGTTCTGACTTTGTTTTGATTTTATCTGGCTTGCCAGCTGAATAAAGGGGCAAAGAATGAAATGTGGAAACCATCCATTGCCACTGCAGAAGTGTTCCAAGAGGAATTCCTGAGCCAGGAACATGAGCTGTGAGCAACATGTTTAAAAAGCTTAATAGTCAAAGTTTGAGTCATGTCCATTTATTTTGAGGGGTACACTCTCTTCTTTGAGATGTAAAGCAGTCCTTTTGACTTACGCTGTAACAAATGTGGTGCAAGAAGAGGTGAGAGATTTGAAGCCATAGTGTTTGCTTAGCTTGTGAAAATGGTGTTGCCTCCCTTGGGAAGTGCATTCCGTGTTCATCTGAAAAATCTATGAATCTTATTTTTATGTTTTTTCCATCACTAGGGATTGAACCCAGGGTCTTGCACAATGAACTATACCCCCAGCCCTTTTTATTTTTTATTTTGAGGCTGGGTCTTGTTAAGTTGCCCAGGTTGGCCTTGAACTTGCTCAGCCTCCAGACTAGCTTAGCTTACAGGCATGCACCACCATGCCTGGCTCAAATCCGTGGAGTTTTAAAGAAAGTCCTCTGTATACTCTCCAATGAGCCGTGGGGGTGGGGGATGTATGGAAATAGAAGCTAACAGTTTTTACTGCTTTTTATGTCCAGATGCCATTGCACATACTTTGAGAAGTATCACATTTAGTTCTATCAACAATCCTAGTAGTTGGTGATTCTTATTCCCATTTTGCAGATATGAAAACTGATAGTATCTGAAATGGTTTTCCGGTTTAACACAAGTAATAAAATGGGGTCAAGATTTTATCCCAGATCTGGTTTCAAAACCCATGCTTTTCTCAACTGCTTTGAGGCATTACTCAAAACATCCATTAGCACTCTCAACAACAGTCTTCTTTCTTTCTTCTCTCTCTCTTTCTTTCTTTCTCCCTAATTTTAAAAAACCATTTAACTTTTTAATTGACAAGTTTACTTTCCTTCTGAGCTCCCTTGGTTTTTCTATAGGAGCTATCTGGGCTAATTACTCCATTAGTGGTGCCATTCGGCCCAAAATCTTGTTTGATCTCCCGATAGACCAAGTTAATTTTTTATAAAGAAAAACTGAGAAGTATATGGCATCACCATTACCCTGCCATTGTCACAAGAGTGTGAGAGATGAGCTAAGAGTGTGTCTGACTCAGTGCCAACCCTGAAAATCAACTCAAAGCACATCATATTGCCCTCTGATGGTCTCAGTAGTCAAAAAGAAAAAAAATAAATGCACCAGAAGCAGAAATAAAGCCTCAACAGCTCCTTTACAACAGTGAAGATCACCCTGTATGCCTATCTTGTTTCAATTTGGGGGATCAAGGTACTGAACTTTCTCTAAACAGCTTTATAGTTACAGAGTCAGCATTCTGACTAAAGCAGCCTCCCTCTGTTGTGAATTAGGATTAATATTCAATTGTACATGATTGCTGGAGGAGTTTATTTGCTAATGCCTGTACTTAATACCCACCTTTTTTTGGTGGTGGGGGGGGGCAGCTCCTAAAAGAACAGGGTGTTTTTGCTCACGATTTCAAGATGGCCTTTCCTTCCTTTGGTCTTTTCTTCCTTTCTTCCTGTGTCCATCTTTGTCTCTGCTCTTTATGGTCAATGGATACATATTTTTGTCTACTCTGTTCTTTTTATATAATATTTGAAGCTTTTACATTTAGTTCACTATTTTTTGAAAATAATATTCCAAATATATTTCAAATATTCCATGTTTGGATTTGTCTTTTTTTCACCTATCACCATTCTTCTCACTGTAAGCGAATTAATTATTCTTCATATACGCCTTCATTTGCAGAGTAACATTCTCTGTGTGGGCAGACTGAGTTTATTGCAGAAAAAAAAATAAAAATTTTTTTAAGTTTTTTTTTTTAGATGGACACAATATCTTTATTTATTTTATTTATTTTTATGTGGTGGAGAGGATTGAACTTAGTGCTTCACATGTACGAGGCAAGCGCTCTACCACTGAGCTATAACCCCAGATCCTTGAGTATGCAATTTTTTAAAAAATCATTTTTAGAGCATAAAGAAGATTGATTCAGGGCTGGGGTTGTAGCTCAATTGTAGAACTTGCCTAGCACATGTGAGGCACTGAGTTTGATCCTCAGCAACACATAAAAATAAATAAATAAAATAAAGCTATTGTGTCCATTAAAAAGAAGAAGACGAAGACGAAGAATGATTCAGAGAACTAAATGTTAGTCCTGACAGGAAGAACATTCTGCCTGGAGTAGTTGAAAGAAGTCTTTCAAAGTGCATCCTCCCTTGTCTCTCCCTTAGCAGTTCTTCATTACTGCTTTGTTTTTGTCTTCCTGACTTCTGGGGGACAAGAGGGGCACAAAGGGGACAGTATATGAAGAACTTAACAGTTTGCACAACACCATTTCTATAAAATCAGGACGAGCCTTTAAAAGAAATGTCATTGGCTAGGTAGGGAGAATAGTGATGAAGTGGACTTGAAAAGATATCTTAAAGTTCATGGAAACATCCAGCTACATATTTGCCCTCTGCTCATCTTCATAAACTTTTTTTCCCCCCCTCAGGTTGAGTGTGATTCTTTCTTCCCAGCTGGAACTTTCAGCCTAGTCCCTAGGACCAAAGGCCCAATCAGTGTCACTCTGCCGAGAATGTTTTTCAGTGTCCTGGTCTCCTCACCATGGCACTCAGTGGGGACCAGTCAGCACTGCCTTGTGGCTCAAAGCTAATTAATCGCCTAACCTTCAGAGCTCTGAAGTGACAAAGGGGAAAGGGCAAAGAATGGAACCAAGACGTGGCTCAAAATGGGGTTCAAGCTGTGAAGCCTTGCCTGGCCCCCTTCTTTCACAGCTGGGGTTTTGGCAGCATGTCCCTTGGGCCGCTCAGCATGGTGACCCGAGCTGCTGTGATTTACTAACTGTTTTACAAACATTTCCTCACTCTGGGAGGTTTGATATACTCTTCATCCTCCTCAGTTCAACAGAGTAACTCCTCTCTGAGCCAAACCTGCCTCTGTTTACAACTTTTCCGGAAATTTTCACAGAGGGGGGGAAGGCCCTCCCTCCTTTTTCAGTGTTTTATTTTTAAGTCAACACTTTCCTCAAGTTTATTTGTGCTAAACCAAATTCTCCTACAAGGTATTGCTCTATATTCAAATGGGAATTGCTGCATTTCTATAAATAGAACGAAGGTCATGTGAACGAGTTCAGAAAAATCTAGATATCACATTTTACGGGACCTTTACATTTAGTTCACTATTTTTTGAAAATAATATTCCATGTTTGGATTTGTCTTTTTTTCCCACATTCATATTAGACTGAGCATTATGTGAAAAATTGAATTTGGGAAACATGGAGTGGAATCTTTTTAAACTAAAATACCCATGTTAAAAATAACAAAATTTGTTGTTGCTTCATCACTGTAACTTTCTTAAAAACAGGATTTATAGCCCTTTCATTAAATATTTCTAGAATATTATTGCCTTTGAAAACACAGTGCCAGGTTGTTTTGTTTTTTCTTTCTTCTTTAATTCTAATTTCCATTATGTGGCTTAGTCTCTACATTGACTGAGGATGAAAAAAAAAGAAGTCTTGAAATTTGTTAAATATTTAGGAAAATGCAAGTGTGAGGAATAGTAGTGAGACTCAGCTGTAGAGCACTTACCTCGCATGTGTGAAGCCTTGGGTTCTGTCTTAGCTCCCAAAAGAAAATAAGGAGTGATGGGGGGAAAAAATTAGGAATGCCGTTTCTACCAGAAATCAAAGGATCACATGTTGTCCATTCTGAGAAGAAATTAAGTGACAAATACTATTAAATATACAATGGACTACATTTTGTTCATCTTTACAGACCTCGGCTGAAAGTGAAGTAGAATCGCAGGGGTCTTTAAAAAAAAAAAAAAAAAAAAGGCAACTTTCTTTGGAACTTATTTGTATGGGAAATGCAAAGAGAAGTATTGTTTTTCTCTTTTCTACCTGTCAGGGGAAAAAAAATGTTGGAATTGAAAGAAAAAAAGCAGGTATCATTTCTTTCCTCCTTTTCTGTCTTCTAGAGCCAGAACAGACAAACTATATCCTAATTGGATACAGCCAGAGACCAGTTTCCTGATAAAATGTGTTTTAGGAAGGAAAACTTGTTTTATTTCAACAAATCCAGCTGGACTTCCTGGTGGGCCTCCCACATTGTCAACATCAATAGCATTTATTTGTTGACCAACAGAAGACCACCAGAATGAGGTATTTCCATTTCTGCATACTTCTAATTCTACAAAAAAGGCTGTTGAGAGAGCTCATATGAAAGAAATGGCAAACAAACACCATAGGTGATCCTATGTGACACTCAGGAACTCTTGCAGACTTCCAGAGCTCAAGACAGTCTCCTCAGCCATAATGTCATTGACCTTGACATACTCAGAACAAATTGGTCTTTGTGATTGCTACCACATGCCATAGTGTTCCTAACTCTGCTGATGGTCTAGAGTGAAGCATGCAGGAGAAAGGGCTGCTCATCAGAGAATATGCTTCTTTTATGTTCTTAGACCTCTGCCCAGCATGCTTTTCCCACTCTGCTCTGTGTTAAAATGGCTCATTTAGAGTTCCCTTAGCCACACAGCAGCTATGGAGTATACCTAGTTTTACCCAATACTGAGGAGGTGAATAGTCTTTGTGTTCTTGGACTATGAAGTGTCTCAGGAGCACAGGAGCAAACATAACCAAAAAACAAAGCAGCTTTTCTGCTCAGTTACGATGATATTTATTTCTCCAAACCTCTTTTAGCAGTCTATATCAATCAGATCAGTAGAATTCTAGTTTTCTTTTGCTTCCATAGGTTTTCACATTTACCTGGGAGTTTAACCAATAAAAATTTGAATAGATCCCTCTTTCTAGCACCCTACTTGTAGGTACTTAATAAATGAGTGAATCTTTCACAGTTTAAGATACATGGGATAAGTCATAATTTTGGCCAACGCCTAACTAAACATAATAAAATCACTGTGTTGAAAACAGGACCTTAAGGTGATTTTTAGCCTAAAATGGATACATTATCTCTGGCGATGTTGTATGCTGTGATACACAAACTGGAGTACAACTAGCTGCGTAAGCAGCTGACGTGCAAGGGGCATCCAGGGCCACTCTCCATTCATCACATCCACGGCGTCCTCCATCTTCTGAAGCAGAGCTGTCTAGATGCCTCATTAATAAAGGAATAACTTTCTGAAAGATTTATAAAAAGTTAGGGCATATTTGGGGACTGGGGTTGTGGCTCAGTGGTAGAGCACTTGTCTAGCATGTGTGAGGCACCGGGTTCGATCCTCAGCACCACATAAAAATAAGTAAATAAAATATTGTGTCCATCTACAACTAAAAATAAAAAATTAAAGTTAGGCCATATTTTATCTTGATATATACATACACACACACACACACACACACACACACACACACACATACATGTATATGTAAACACTCGCACTATATTCATGGTAGTTCCTTTGTAGCACTATGAATAAATTAAACTATATTTTTTTTTTAAATTTTAGTTGTAGATGGACACAATATCTTTATTTATTTTTAAGTGATGCTGAGCCAGCGATTCACACATGCAAGGCAGGCACTGTACCACTGAGCTATAGCCCCAGCCCCTAAAACTATATTTTTATATTGGAAAATTGTGAGGAAGGGATTCCCCAGGTGAATGTACCAAGTTTTACTTGAATTCTATAAAGATGATTGTTTTTTAACTTGAGGAATTCTATATAGATCCAAAATAATTCTGTTTCGAAATAACAGAGGTATTAAGGAAATAAGTGGCATGTAAGGTACAAAGGAATTATCTTTTTATTTGAAGATACTGTTTAATATTTGTTCTGACTACCTTTTTGTTTTCTGCACATGAACACTTGCAGCATATCAGGGTTAGCAGAATGTTCCTTAAACTATTTTTTTTTTTTAAACCCAGGGGCCTCATGTATGCTAGGTAAGTGTGCTACCACTGAGCTATTCCTCTAGCTATTCCTTAAACTTTTATCAGCAATGTTCATAAACAACAAAAATACCCGTTTTTCCTTCTGTCCTCATACTACCATATCAGCTCTTCTCTAGCCCGTGGTTGTGGACATCATTTCTCTGTCAGTACATATGGTACTTACCAGTCTCCCTGACTCTTCTTACTGTCTTCACATCAGTAATAATGGTTAGCATTTAGAGATACAGTCATGTATTCATTCATTTAATCTGACCCATAACTTTAGGATATAGATACTGACAGACAAGGAAACTAAACTAAGGAAGAATTATAGACATGTGTGTACAAGGTTACCAAGTCAGTGGAGGCCAGGCCGCTGTGGCTTCTTCCCCTGCTTACTGACCTTGTTCCTAGAGTGGTCATGTGGAGGTACAGACTCCCTGTGGCTGTTGTTTACAGTTCTTTTTGCTTCTGCAAACAAAGCAGCAGTGAACATCCTTGTGCATATTTCCTGTGCACTGGTTAGTATCTTAAAAGCATGGATATAACTGTTCACCTACCCCACTCCAGGTAATCCCCATATCACTTTAGAACCCAGAGGAGACAAAAATCTGCCTCTCATGGCTTAGGGAAATTAAGCAGACAGAGTCCATTTTTCAAAGTTTTCTTAAAGCTAAGAGACTTAAAACTAAGAAATAATATATTTTTGTGACTTAGTGAGAAGTGGTGGGAAGGAATCATTTTTAGTAACATGACTAAAAACATGAGTTTTGTAAAATCCTTAGTAAGAGGGCAAAAAATACTATTAGTCTTACTTTTATAGAAGAACCTAGAGAAAATAAAAAGTAACTTAGGAAGTAAGCTGGTATTGTGGCTCAGTGGTAGAGCATTTGCCTAGCATATGTGAGGCACTGGATTTGATCCTTAGCACCACATAAAAATAGATGAATAAAAATAAATAAAACTTAGGAAGTAAGATTGATTATCTTTTCAAGTTATCTTTTATGTATACAGTAATGATAATAGAACTATTTTTTAAATCCTTTTTGAAAATTATATCCAGCCACATATACATTAAAAAGACTGGAAGACTTGGGATTCAAAAACAGGTCCAAAGAAATGCCCCTCTCAGAATCTTAGGTAAAAATAAACTACTTTCACCTATGATTCTACTTTTTACCTATTATATCCTAATAAATGACTCATTTATTCTTTTATAAATTGGTCCATAAAAATTTATTCACTTTATTTTTTAAATCTCAGTTTAGGATGAGAAAGTTTCATGAACTTTCCAGAAGCCTGTGACCTCCTGTTCTACTTCCCTGTGTCTGGCATTTCAATTATTGTGTTGCCAACTTAATACATATTTGACTTTTCACTAGATGTCATTTTCTTTAAAGCTGGACTCTTCTTCCAGGGACAAGATAATTTTCTTATTATTATTCTGCTAAACCTTGCTGCTGCCCCAACTTAGCCTGACTTTGAATCTATAGTTTCGTTTTCTAACAGTACTAATGATTAGTATTAAGACACCAAATAAAAGAAATATCATAGCAATTTCTTTAAAGGACTAAGGGTTTTCCTTCTTTCCGGACATTTCTTATTCTCTGCTTAACTCAAACTTAAATCTCATTAGCCCAGCTCAATTTAAGGGTGTTCTAAAAGAAAGAAGGGGAACAAAGTGAACGTACATCCTAAGTGACAACACCAGAAAGTCTCTGTTACCCATCTGTCAGGTCCACGCTTGTGTTGGAGCTCAGGTCTCCATGTTGTTGATCTCCCCGGGAGCGCAGTGGACACATTTTGTTCCCAAACAGAATTATAAGAAGAAAAAAAAAAAGTCTGCTTAGCTATCTTTTTCTGTTTAAAATATAGCTGTCTCTGGAGCAGAGACGATGCAGCTCACCCATCCTCTGCAGACTTGTGGTGTACATCTATGATACAAGTAGTGTGTAGTGGTTTTGCTGCTAAGAGAAAAGTGCTAAAAAAGAAAAAGGAAAACCTGTATCTCTTATGTAGCTCAGATCCTTTGGGCATTTAATGTACAGTTTCAACAAAGCATACTCCAAATAATACCTCTGGTTCAAAATTGCTTAAATGTTGAAACATATGGTCTCATGTTCCATTCGTTAGGAAACAACCAGCTGTTCTCAGCCTGCCAAATCCAAGTAAACCTCCTCCGTGTGGAAGAGTGAATCTAAAGTGGTTCTGTAAAAACATAAAAGCTGTTTTTGCTGAAGAAGAACAAGGGAAAAAACAGGCCACCCTGAAACAA
Organism: Urocitellus parryii; assembly: GCF_045843805.1. Taxonomy (NCBI): domain Eukaryota; kingdom Metazoa; phylum Chordata; class Mammalia; order Rodentia; family Sciuridae; genus Urocitellus; species Urocitellus parryii. The sequence goes on from NC_135537.1 coordinate 149,546,652, forward strand.
CAACTAGTAAAGAAAAAAAAAATCCTTCCTGATACCATGTTTCCTCGGCTTGCTTAGGGTACTATAGAATATAAATGCCTCTAGAACTGTTTCAGTTTTTAAAGAATTATAGGCATCCTTGTTCTCTTCTGTTAGTGAAAATCGTGTGCTTGTCCCCGTTATAGTAGTTATTTTCATAAAATGCAATTATCTGAATAATTAATTTATTTAGACTACTCTACTATGTCCTCCATTCACAGAGGCCAAAATGTCAAAGATCAAGTAGATTGGGAAAATAGGAAAATTCTCATTATAAAGGCAAGGGGTGGAGGGAAAGGATGAAATATTTGGAATTTCAGTGCAGTGGTTTCTATTTATCCGAAATGTCAAGGGCAGTGTAAAATGTATTTTTAAAATGTGTTTCTGTATGGTTTGTGCCCATTCTTGGCGTGGCTCTGGCTCTACAGAGCCCATTGTTCTTTGAGGAGTATGAGGGGGTGTCTTTGTCCAAAGTGACAAAAAGAAGACTTGGAAGACTGGGCTTCCTTTGTTCCTGTGCGGTGCTGTAAAATTTGGTTTGAAATTAGGACCTCAGGGAAGGACCTTCAATAGAGAGCTTTCATTTCCTGCCAGCATTTTAATCACTCTGGGGTTTAAAGTGGATGGCCGGCCAGCATAATGGCCCTATGTTTAATAGAACAGCTTGTATCTTGAAGGCCAGTTAAGGGATCTGTCATCCGCCCAATATTCATCTTTTCTGTTTCCTGTCCATTTACGAAGATCACCCACCCTTTTAGGTGGCTTCCCTAGACCATTTTGCAGGAGAGCTGCTGCCACTGCTTCTTAAAGTGGCTGAACAGAAACCCAATTGAATGTGGTCCAGCCTTCAGCCCATGCAGGACAGATGTGGAAAGTGCTTTAATTAGACATGAAATTCATCAGGGCTGGGGAGTTGATACCTTTAGCTGCAGAGAGAAAGTGTCAGATTTTACAAAATGAAGAATATGTGGATGGTTAAAAGGTATCTCTCTCTCATCAGAATCCCCTGCACCTGCTGACCTACTATATGCTCACACTCCCATTGTCACTGTGGTAAAAGTTAATGCCATTCTATCATGCAGAAGAGTAATGACCTACTGGGAGGTAAAGGAACCCAGTGGGTTTGATCCTGCAAATGAGACATTTGCAGTTCTTCTGAAACAAAGGTTGGTCAACTCTGAAGGCTCCTTTTGGAATCATTTAGAAATTTACCTTTCTAGTTAACTGAATTAGATCCAAAATTTCTAAAGGAGTAAATATTGGGGTCACTGTTCAAAAGTTAAAAAATAGAGTCAACTTAATGACGTCAAGTTTCTGAATTTCTTCCCCAATTCATGCCTAGAGGCCAAGAATAATCATGTAAATAACTAAAAAGATCAAATTTTAAAAATTAATTTTTAAAAAGATAATATCAGTAAATACCTTGGACTCACTAACTTCTAGTCTGGGGCCCATCACTGAAGTTGCTCATGACCAGATGCTAAGGACAGGTTCTGAGTGACAATGAAGAGTGGACTGTTTGGCTGAGGTAATTTTAGGGTAGCTACTAAATAGGATTGCAGAATGTTTCCTTAACTTGGAGTGATAACAGGTGTGAATGAGGGGGATGAGGGAATGATCTTTGCAGGTAGTAAAATGCTCTCTAGGCCATCTCCCATCAGGGCACACTTCGGGGAACCAAGAACCCATTATTCCCAGGCAGTTTCTTCTGTGCAGGTAGGTAGGAGTTCTGATGAGGAAATGGAGTGTGTAACCCCACTTACCCCATACCTGTACAACCCCTGCAGCCGAGCCAGAGCCTTGGCTTCCAGGAGCCTCCAGCCTTCCAGGAGCCAGGTCCCAGTACTGGGTGGAGGAAAGAAAAGAAGGCTCTTATAGAGGCCTTCTCTCCTACTTAGAAGAAATGGAATGACATTAATGTTCTCTCAAGAAAGTGCAAGAGCTAGTTCCCTTCACTCCCCCCCCCCCCCATAATCAGCAATCATTGTCTGGCTAGCTCAAATAATAATCCAATTGGTCATCAAGGGGCTGTGCCTCCTTGCCGATTATATTTGTGATTCAGAAGACTTTCCCAATATGGGTTTAAACATGGAGAGACTTTCATGCTTCAGGGAGCCACTCTCCCACGGCTCCCTTTTGACCTCTTCCATCAAGTTTGTGGCTGCAGGTTTCTCCAGCTGCCCAATTTGAGTCCTTTTGTGTTGGCCTTCTTGAACGAGTAGCTGTTTGAAAGCTGATTTAAAGTGAGTGTTGCTCCATCTAAGAGTTGTTGGCTGAAAAGAGCACTATGCACAACAGCAGAGGGGGCTGAAAAAGCCAGGCCGGCTCTCCTGAGGGTGGTTTTGCATATGCGTGTTGGCCTAGTAGAATTATGCAGCATTCAACGGAGGATCTGATCTTTACATCCAGGTCATTTTTTCATTAAAAAACAAAAAAAGCCTCTGACATTTCAGCCAGGGACCCATCATTGTACTCACACCAGCGAGTTCCCACACACAAAATGTTATGCTTAAGTAACTACTGAACAGATCATCTGAAGGTCCAGAGTAGGTTTCCTGGGTAAAAAAAATGTTCAGGCAAAGATTTGAAGAGAAAGCTGCCCACCAGAGCAGGGTCTTAGCATAAAGTTAATATCGTCAGAGACCTGACTATAATCCATTTCATTCACTGCTACAGTTTGCTGTGTGGGTGTTTCCACAATGTGGGAAACTCATTTCATTGAAGAGTTGAATATTTTATAAGGATGTGAAGAGTTGCAAATAATCTTTTCTGTAAGGCTGTGAGGAGGAACAAAGCAGCTAATGTTAGAAAGAACTGGTACACTATTGTTTTCTGTCATTTGTACAACTCAAAAGGAATATTCTAGACTTGACAGATTTATATCCTAAACTTGTTGCTCCTTAAGGATTATACATATGCTTACCTGTGAAAAGATCCTTTCTATTGGAAGGGGATCCTGTTTTGAAACTCAAATAGTTTTAAAAATAGGATGATATATTAATAAACTCTAAATTATTTGTCTCTATGAAAAAATGTATATCTTCTAAGAGCTATCTAAATTCTATTGTATTAGAAAAGAAAAGACTTATAGACTTTTTATGAATATGTCTAAATATATGAGTAATATTATAGAACATAAAATATATACAAGTATAAAATATAAATATGTATGGAGTCTAGTCAGTAGTTGTTATTTCTGCTTTAAAGCCATGAGATTATACAAGCCTTAACAATAAGCAAGACATTTGTTAGACAAAGTGATGCTAGTTTCCAGTTCCATTTCTCAGTATCTCTTTTAAACTATGGTTGAACATGAATTGGTCTTTGTGGATAATGCATGCTTAGGCAATACCATTTGGTTAGCTTTTTTCTGTGGACAACCTTCAGAAAATTGGCCTGTATCTCTACACCCTTCAAGTTCTTTCTTACGTAATCCTCTCCTGGCAGTTAATATCTGTTTTATTATATCATATACAAGTGCTTTTATGTTTTTGAATTGAATCCCCATTCAGTAGCTAACTTCTTTGTGGAAGAACCTATGTCATACTTTTTCTGTATTCCTCAGAACCTGGTGCACTAGCCACTAGTTAGTTTCCTTTGCTTAAATTGTTATCCATATGGCAAAAGTAGGAATGATGAGAAGCTATATTTAGTTCATGGGAGATTTAAAGCAAGATAGTGCTATAACCATCCTCTCAAGTTCCTAAAAGAACCTTTTCCCTCTCCTCTTGTTGTAGCAACAACAAGGTCTTCCTGACCTTCCCTGCCTCCCCAAGACAGGGTCTTACTATGTTGCCTTCCAAAAATCACAATTGTTGTTTTTTTTTTAGTAGTGAAAGAAAGTTGGAAGATAATTGTACAGATTGACAGATAAACATTTTATGGTAGAATCTGGATTAGAATTCAAAAATTAAAGGCTGGGGTTGTGGCTCCGTGGTAGAGCACTTGCCTGGCATGTGTGAGGCACTGGGTTCCATCCTCAGCACCACATAAAAATAAATAAATAAAGGTTCATTGGCAACTAAAAATTTTTTTTCTTTAAATTAAGAATCTTTTTAGATTGATTTAGTACATCATGAATACCAAGTTGTATTTCCCAGCAGGTGACTGACTGTAAGGAAGGCAGCCAGAAAACAATTGAATGACACATTAAATAAACTATGCTGTCTGACCTTTTGTAATTGTCTCAGGGTTATAGAGAAAGCAGTGCAAAGGGAAAACTAGTGAGGAGTTGCCTGAAGTGAAGGGCAAGAAGAATGGAGGACACCGGTGATTGCTGGACTCCACAGTAAGCTAGACAACCTACCCACCTTTCCAGGACTTCTTGCATGGCTGCTTTTAAAGCTCATTCCAGCTGTAGGAATGTCATTGGAATTAACAGGTCAGTGGTCTCTCTGCAAAATCCTGAAAGATAACTGATCAAAAAATTAAACTCTGCCTAAGAACATACTGTAGAGGCAGTAAGCAGGATGTAGCAATAATAAGCTTGTTATTGGTTTTATCTCAGAAAAATTTTCACTTGCATGTACTTAATGTACAGAGTATCTTCAAGAGAAAGAAAAACAGCAGAATATAGAACCAGGATTAATTTCACATATTGTCTATTATAGTTTTCCTAATCTCCTTGGCTTGATCTAATTTTTTTCAGTTAAGGAAGCTAGTATCCTAGGCATGGATGCTATCACCTATGTTTAAAGAAAATATTTCAGGAGTCATGCATATCATTGGGCAAAATAAAATAACTTGGTCAGTTGTTTCTCCTTGCTCTGGATGAGTAATCTGGAAATATCTGACTCTCTGTCTTTTGACAGTCTACTTTTCTGTCTTCTTGTTGTTGTAGTAGTTATTTGTTTTTTATTCTAAGAGATGAGGTCTTGCTATGTTGCTCAGGCTGCCCTCCAACTCCTAGGCTAATGTTATCCTCCTACACTAGCCTCCAAGTATCTGGAACTATAGGCACACACTGCCATGCCCAGCTTCCTCTCTGTTCTTTAGTTTCATATTTTGTAGAGCATTTGAACTAGATTATTTCTGATCTTGCCTTCTAGATCTATAGGATTTCTACTGAGAAATACAGGTAACATTTAAATATAAATCTCCAAACACCTACATGCAAACACCTCCATAGATGGGAGCTGCATTTGTTAGGTTGCTGACTCTAAAATACCAAGGAACCTGTTTTTACATTTTTAGATTACTTGAGCTCAAATTACAAGAAACATGGAAAACAAATCTTCCCCAATTTCTATCTCTTTTCATATTTACTTCCCTAATTTACTAACATGATATCCAGGCTTCATTAAATGTGAAGGCTTTGTCTTGGTGTAGTCATTCTTAACCTTGTGCTACATTATAACTCCTGAGAGATGTTTAAAAATTCCCCACACCCAGTGTACACTCAGAGCAGTTGAAGTTGGAGCCTTAGCTTTGATAGTTTTCAATTTCCCAGGTGATTCCAGTGTGTGTTCAGATTTGAAAACCTTTGTCTTAGTGGAATGTCTTTGCTTTCCAGAGTGTACTATATAAGTCCATTTTTCTAAAATATTGAAATACATATTTAGGTTGGTTCCTAAAATAATAGGTCTCTGCTATTGTAGGATGCTTTGCTGAGTATTTTATTGGCTGTATATTTTATTCCATGCCAGTTTCTCTGATAGCCATTTGGGATTAGGCAGCATAGAGTGAATTTTCTATTTCCATTTCCTATGATTAACTCAAAGCCAGCAGAGAGATTCTTGAGTATATCATGAGACATCCATAAGTTGGGCCTGGCCTAGACACCAGTGTGGATTTAGGGTGATGTTGGTTTGAGTTTATTCATAACAGAAGAAACTACTATTAGGATTTATATCACCATTTGGTCATATTTTCCTTAACTCAAGTGTACAATTATTGAAAAGGGAAGCTTTTATTTTCAGCAATTGTTGGCTATACCCCAAATAGAAATTTAAAGTGAAAAAACTTAACAGCTGAAAAGGGGGATACCCAATTAAAACATATGTAATTATAGTCTGTATCATCATATCTATAAACTGGGCAACTCAGTAAGTATTTGTTTATTTTATATGAAGTAAGGTAATCTTCAAATACACTATTCCATTAAGATATGGAGTTAAAATGTTCATTTGTATTAATATAAGTTTTTCTTATTGATCGCCTGATTTTCAAGTCATCGATCTGCAAAGTTTTTTTCTGCCATGTACGGTTTAAAGTTAACACTAGTTTTAACAATGTCCTCCAGTTTTATGATAGTGACAAGTCTAGATTCCTGAAAAGAATAGATTGTTTTTCTGCCTGAATGACTTCCAGTCCTTACAATGGTTTGGAAGCACTTGGTAGGAATATTGTGGCCCAAAATTCATTGTGGTTTTAGTTTGGCTTGCCCCAGTAAAGTAAATTATAGGAAACCTTACTTGAAAAAGATAAACAGGAACTAAAAGCAAAAATGCTCCCCCCACTCTCCTTTCTTGGAGCTATCTGAGGCCAACCTGGGAAGCTTAAAAGTACCAAAATACGAAAATTTTTAAAGGAGCTAGAGATATAGCTCAATGGTGGAACACTTGCTGAGCATTATAAGGCCCTGGATTCAAGCTCAGTACTACACACACACACACACACAAAAAAAAAAAAAAACAGTAATGAGCAAATAAATATAAAATATTCCCAGAACCTAGGCACACTCCAAATTCTACTTTTTAAAAATATCTTTATTTTATTTTTATGTGGTGCTGAGAATTGAACCCAGTGGCTCATGTATACTGGGCGAGCGCACTACCACTTGAGCCACATCCCCAGCCCCTCCACTTTTTTTTAATCCCACTGGGTTTTATAGACCTACTGTCATTAGAACGATTCTTCTGACTTATTAATTTGCTTAAGAAATACTTTTCTTGATCATATGGCATCCCATATAGCTTTGTCTCTATTCCTCTAAGCCCTTTCCCCCTTCCTTCCTCAAAGTACTTAAAAAGAAAAAAAGAAAGAGGGAAAACAAACAAACAAAAAAAAACCTCAGTGCCAGACACAAAATAAACTATACAAGATAAGTGTCAGCTTCTCTAAAATTGTCTTCGTGGCTGACTTTATTGCCCTTCTGGGAGGCCTTCCTACTTTTCCATGAGTACTGCTAACTGGTCATTGATAATTTAGGTGGACTGGTTTCACAAGAATCCTTGGGATTATCTGGTCTTTTCCAAGTAACTCTTCATTTAATCTTGTTCTATTTACAGTTCGCTTGTAGTATCACAATCTGGATCCATTCAGAACTAGGTGAACTGGGATGGTTAAAGGATTGTTAAAGTTGGGTCTTAAGAGGGCTGGAGTTGTGGCTCAGTGGTAGAGCACTTGCCTAGCATGGGTGAGACACTGGGTTTATTCTTAGCACCACATATAAATAATAAATAAAGAAAAGGTCCATCAACAATTAAAAAAAAAAAAGGTTACATACAACACCTCATTACTTGTTCCTTGAGGAGCTGGCTATACTTTTTTAGTCTTAAACTCACTCCCTGTTGCCCCATCAGTAGGCTGCTCTGAGCCTGTTATCACACTCATTAATAGCTTCCAAAAGATAGGTAATGCCCTAGCCAAAAACTTCAGATTTAGGGGGATTGTTGGAATTACCTTAAATTATTTTGTCCAAGTAGAAAATGCCTAACCCCCAGTCTGTCTGCCCTCTAGGGTCTATTAAAAGAACCAGAGAAAAGGACTTTTCTTCTTGTTGTCCTTGTGCTCGTCATTGTCCTCCTCCTCTTCCTCCTCCTCCTCCTCCTTCTTCTCCTCCTTCTCCTTCTCCCCCTCCCCTCCCCTTCCCCTTTTCCCTCCCCCTTCCCCTCCCCCATCCCTTCCCCCTTCCCCTCTTTCTTTTTTGCAGTGCTGGGGATTAAACCCAGGGCCTTATGCATGCTGTTGCTCTACTACTGAGTTACATCCCCAGTCAAAGAGAAAAGGACTCTGAGACCTGCATGTTCTTGGTGTCGGTATTTGGTATATTTCATGGAAATAAGTTTCTAACTGACTGTGATATTGTATGTAAAGCTACAGTGAGTAATTACAACTTCATTATGATCATTTTGGTAATGATTCTCTTCCTCTCACTAAGGAGAGTCAGAGCTGGGTCTGCACAGTTGAGCACTGGGGTTAAAATAGCCCAGTATTTGTTAGGCAAACTAGATCTAGCTGATAGACTGAACATCTTCATCCTAGCCTGTCATTTAGTTTTTGTGATAAAATAGCCACTTAGTTATTTCCTGTATTGTCATATAACTTTTCAGGTCTCTGTTTACTGTGAGGGCAGGATAGGTTCCAATTTGCCTAGGTACCACTTTTTTGGTTGTACCAGTTGATGCTCATTTTACCACCAAAAGTGTGCCAATTTGGATGGCAATCACCTGATTTATCACCCAATGTTACACATACAGAACCAAAAGGAAGAGCTACTATTGTATATAGAATGATACCAGAACCTGTGCTTCTTAAAATGTTAGAATTACCTTGTATATTCTGGGTTTTCTTTCTTTTGTTTGTTTTTTTGTTTTTTGTTTTTTTTTTTTTTGGTTTTGTTTTTGTACTCGAGATTGAATCCAGGGATGCTTTACCCCTGAGCTATATCCCCAGTCTTTTTTATTTTATTTTATTTTGAGACAAGGTCTCATTAAGTTGCTGAGTCTGGCCTTGAACTTGTGATCCTCCTGCCTCAGCCTCCTGAGTAGCTGAGATTACTGGGGTGCACTGCTATACACAGCTATCCTATTATTTCCAACATAAATGTAGTGAATCCAAAAATTCTCTAAGACACCTTCCTTGTTTTCTGTTTGCTGACAAGGGAAGACTCTCTAGAATTAAAATTCTGAGCTCTGTAACTAAAATTTTTATAGGAAATCTGAAGCAGAGCAATAAAGTGCAAAATCAAGCAGTTTCTATAGCCTTCTCAGTAAGATTTGATTCTTCTCTTGGGAAATAAAGATGAGTAGATGATGCTTGAGCAGATTGTCTTCTGACATGCCATTTCTGGGGAAAAAAAAAATCCTACTCAGAAATACCATGTCTCAAGTGGTGCCCAGCAGTGCCCTAGAAAGGAACATTCCAGTAATTCCTCTGTGTGTGTGTGGCGGGGGGAAGTGCTGGGGATCAAACCCAGGGCCTTACACATGCCTGGCAAGCATGTGCACTGAGCCACATCCTCATCCCCCCAGTAATTCCTCTCTAGGCACATTTCCTAGGGAGTTTGGGGGAGTCATGCAGTGGGCAGGTTCAGGACCTTTGGGGCAGATCTCAACATAAAGGTCTTTCTCTCCCCAGAGTAGCCATTGATGTGGTCCCTGTGTGCCCACATTACTACTGCTGCCAGCTCAGGGGGTTTATAAAATTTTGATGTAGAAATTAGGTTGTTGCTTATCTTGTACCTTCTTGCTCATAGTATTGACAGTACCACTGAATTGCTTGAGGCAGATAGCATCTCTGTGATCGCTGTGCTATTTCAGCTTTCTGCTGCTGACAACATCAGAAGTGTTTTAACAGGGTTTTAATGGGCAGCCTCGGTAGCTCCTTGGAGGGTTGCAAATAGCTGCCGTGAGAAACCCTCTCTGCTACTCTGGGCTGACATGCCCTCTTTTCTCATCCAGCTGCTGCTTGTTTAGATGGCCGCCTTCCTGGTGACAAGCACTTCTTATTTGGGCTGAGCAGTACTAGGACTTGAATTCCAGAGATGAGATTGTGTAATATAAAAAAGGAAAGGTCTTCTAAGGACGTTTTCTTCCCATCCTGTTGGGGGCAGGAAAAATAGGGCGGGTTATGGGGAGAGGAAGAGTAGGGCAAGAAAGGAGGGTCTAACTAACTAGGAATAAGTCTGCCATTCCCAGAACCTTTCAGAGAAAGATCTGGTGTGTCATTAAAACTCAAGTTTCCTTTTTTGATGGTGTCACAGGAATCTGTTTGCAGAAGCTCATGCCCAGAGTCCCTGTGTTCTAGCTTACCCACATTTTAGACTTTTATTTGATGGCTGGTAGTCACACAAAAGAGAAAAACCATCTTTCTACAGAAGACAATTTTTTTTACTGCTTCATAATACTGTGGGATTTTCTCTGATCTTATGGAGCACATTTCAAGAGTTAAAGCACAGTGAATTAATACTACTTCATCTTCTTTGATCCCATTATCTGACCTTTAGGTTCAACAAAGTAACTGAATTCCTAATCAATAACTTAAAACTTTAAGTCTTAGGATGAAAGGGAATGGATATCTACTCTTTTAGAATGGTCTTTTTACTAAAACTTCTAAAATGCTCTTTTCACTTTTTACATAGTAAAAAAATGACACTACGTTGGTTCCCCCATCTGTGATACCAAAGACAGTTCTTGTTCTCAGGCCTAGAGACAGCAGGGTAACTAGTGGTAAGAATTGAAGAAAATAGGAATGGTGGCCAAAATAACAGTAATTGGTGTAATATAATCAGGAAGGGGCTGTTGAAGAAAAGGTGTGTATACATCTAGAAAGTGTAGTTCATGTTGAATCCCAGTGTTTGGAAGATCAGCTCCTATAATTGTTTCTTTACATCACATTCCCTTCTTGAGAGCATGGAAACAGTAGTTTGCCTGGCTGTTTTTCAAGAAGATCTGAGAATACTGCCTTCTAATGTCAGAAAGAGAGATTTCCTCCCCTTCAAGCTCTACATACTTAGAATTGGTTTTTATCATTATCACTCTCCAGTGTTTTCAGAAACATCTCCTATCAGACACTTAAGGCTATTTCACAGCATTCTCTTTCCAAACCAAATTGATAGCACTGGGTTATCATCTGTCCTTCAGAGATTTAAGATTCTTAACTTCTTGTCACCAGCAGAGGCAAGACTTTAGCTATTAAGAGATAAATCTGATTATCAAGGTTGGAAGAAGAAAAAAAAAAAAAGCCAGCACACTTCTAGGACACATTCTAAAACCTTGGGAAAGCTGAAGCCTATTTGCCCTTCACTTTCTTAGAGCTGGGCACCCTTCTTAAAGCTGATGTTGCTGGGTTCCTATGGGGACTCTTACTGCAACTATGATCATAAAAAATGCTTCATTAGATGTGCATGTATATAGCTCTGCAAAGTTCTGTATCAAGAAAACTGCAGGAGATTACATAATATAAAGGGAAAACCACAAGAGTATGAACTACTAGAGAATGTAATAGGGAAAAGTCTAATCCCTAGAGTTATAAAGGAAGCTAACTACATCACTAACTAGCAAGTAGATTTACTTCCTTCTGCCTCAGTTTTCTCATCATGATGAAAATTATAACTTTCTTCAGTTTCCTCATAATGATGAAAATTATAACTTATCATGAATTTATTAGGGAATAAGTAAGATAATGCATTATAGTACAGTGCCTGGCATGTAATTGGGTGTTTGGTTAATGGGCTGACATTACTATAACTGTTAAGAATACACATGACTGATGGTGTGTGTGTGTGTGTGTGTGTGTGTGTTTGTGTGTGTGTGTGTGTAATCACACGACTGCTTTATGGGTTCAAAGTACTTAATTAGGAAATTTGTTAGCAGTCATATTGATATAGATATAAACATAGAGGTCATATAGTGGCAGAATAAAATCACTTAACCAAAATGTGAACAAATAGTGAGGAACTATAAAGAAATAATAAAAATCAAGGACTTAGCATAAACCATTGAATAAAAGAGCATCCGTAGGCTTATCAAACCATAAATTTCAATTTTAAGAACATATGTTCTCATTTATAGACTAAAGTCAAGAAATCTAGGTTTGATTAACTGGTATGTCTTAGGATGGTCCTTCCTTTCTCTAGGCCTCAGTTTTCTCTGTAAAAGACAAATGCTACTACCTCTTTTCCTTTTTAAATAAGACTTGCAGAATTTTGAACCAGAAGATACCCTGGAGACCATCTCCTCCAACTCTCCAGGGCATTTTCTGATCCAAAATTCTATAAGTCTTATTTAAGAAGGGAAAGAGGTAGTAGCATTCCTCTTTTCGCAACTGCTCACTGTATTTTGCCTGAAGTACAGATGTTTTTTTTGATCTCCCCTGGTAGATTTCTCTGAAATTTCAGACTCCTGCCCCATGTCTATAGCTTAGTAATAACATGGTCAGTTCGTTCAATTTTATTGCTGATTCATATTGATGACTCATATCACATGTTGAGTACAAATTTTAAATTTTTTCTTCAGTGACCATAGATTCTGGACAAGGCAGGCACAGAGCCACACTGTAACCCCAGGTTGCCCCTGCTTGTTGGGCTTTGGCTTTTGCTTTGGAGTTTCTTTTTCTCTCAGAGAGCTGCCTTGATGGTTTTCCTGTTTGCTTCATTCTCAAAAAAAAAAAAAAAAAGGGGGTGGGGGATGATACATTATTGGCCACGTAGAAGCTGGCCCTCTAGGTTTCTTTTAGTAGTAATATACCAATACTTTCCCAGTTTTGTTGTTCCCAAGTTCACCAGCTTAATTCTACACATTTGAAGAACATCAACGCAGTATCTCCCTTTCCTTTTTACAACTGCAGTTGGTAATTATAGAATGCATTTCTTGCTAGTGTTAATTTTACTTTCAGTATGTGACAGGATGTGGGGACATTTGTAAATAAAAATTCAAAATCTTTAAAAAGTTAGTAGGGACACTACTAACCAGTAGATATTCACGTTTTGCTCTGGCATTTTTTTAGAGAAGTAAGACTCATCTCTCCTTTTTTCTTTCCTGACCACATCTGCCTTTGTATTTGGATCTGTCAATGTGAGAAGAACACAGATTATGTGCTAAATGGTTACCTTTCTTTACTTAGAAAAATTGCTTTCTGAATTCCCAGCATCGATCTAATTCCATTTGCTTCTAAAGTTTACCTTTTACACTTGTGTTGTTTTTAGCCAGTGGCTACTGTGTCAAAGGTCTTGAACTTGTACACTTCCTCCCCAAAGATTCACAGTATCAGTGTCTAGTTTGTCAGGATTTCTCTAGTTTAGTTAATTTTGCTGGTGTTGGTGAGTTCATAACATCATAAGGTCTTTTTCTTCTCTCAAATGAAATAGCAAAGGAGGAACAAAGGAGGAGAAGGGAGAGGAATGGAATTCATCAGTTTCCTCGGTATCTTAATTATCTTAGTTTTAAGTTGTTCTGTAAGTGTGTCTTTATGGATGTAGTTTTACCAGCTTAAAGCATCTAATTGAAAACAGATCCTTAAATCTCTCTGGATCAGGAAGCAGTAGTAAGCCCTCAGCGTCTTATCCCTGCAATCTGCAACCACATAGGTGTCCTTGTATCTGATGCGTATGTAATCAGTTTATTCTCCAGCTTGTTTCTTCTACCTAAAAGCTTAGCTTGATCCACTGTGGTGATGGAGGGGATATTATTCCTATTTGAAATGGGTACAACCAAAGTAGGAAGGGTGCAGCTTAATTATTAGTTCTTGTTCAAAAGATCTGCTTTACATTTTGTATTATGGAGACGATCCACATTATTCTCAGCTATAGAATATATGATTATACTTTTGTAACTTAAGTTTCACTTTTTCCTCTATTTCATGCTAATTCTGATTTGCTATTGTTCTATGTTCAGAATCACAGCATGATTCCTAAAATGCCTGCTGACCAACATGGTGTCTGTCACAGACACTTTCACCTTCTTGTTCTGTCTAGACTCTTCTAAAGAGGATTCAGGAAGTACTTGTTCTGTGATACCTGCTTTTCACGTAATTCCATTTTGTCAAAGAAGTAGCAATATTTGAAGAATTTAAATTATGTTAATACTTTGTCTCTTGGCATAGCTAAAGAAGAAAATGTTTAGATAATTTTTGTAACTTTATTTTTATTTATTTATTATTTATTTATTTTGAAACCAGGAATTGAACCCAGGGGCACTTAACCACTGAGCCACATCCCCAATCCTTTTTATATTTTATTTACAGACAGGGTCTTGCTAAGTTGCTGAGGCTGGCTTTGAATTTGCTATCCTCCTGCCTCAGCCTCCTGAGCTGCTGGGATTACAAGTGTCCAGGACGGTAGCAGGCTTTGTAACTGTTTTGACCCTTTGTGTGGAGATCTTTCTCAAGTCAATTTCATGCTTGCTGACTTCTTAAAGCAGAATACATTAAATATACTTGGATCTAGGGCAGGCCCTAGCCCATAGGAGGCATGCAGTCCTTATTTGCTGAATTGTGTTGAATGACGTGTGAATGTTTAGTTTTGTACTAGGTCTTGGATCTGAAGGGTTGGATTTCATTTTGTTTTATGAGATTTACATATGAGAGAACCGAGGCTTATAGGGATTAAATGTGTTACTACTATCAGTTCCCAGCCTATAATATCTGATAATATACCTTTTTTTTAAATTTGTTACTTCTAGTCCTGAGGACCAGAAGTCCAGGTAAATAGATGGATGACACATAAAATAAAACCTGTTCTGCTGGGTCTTCCTGATGGGACTGTTGGAGGGGAAAGGATGACAAATATTGGGAGAGGCTATCCAGGTTAGAGGTGTGTGAGCCTTTTCTTCTGGGTGCTGGTGCCCCTTCCATAAAGGTTGTAGTTATTCCATGGTTAAGTTCATGTTGTATTGTTAACAGGATGGATTGATTTTGGCTAGACCATTTTCTTATCTAGAAATAGAGGAATTACCTGAATGGGTTCTGGCAGACTGTCCTAGAGGGGGTTACAGAATGCTGAGGAGCTATTGAAATTTATGAGTCCTCTCCGGAAAAAACTCCTAGACATCCACACATGCACAGTGTTACATGTGCTTTCAGGGACCCCTCTGAAACCCATCCCTGGATGTGGATTAAGATCATTCTTTTGGCTTTTATGAACAGATATTAATCATTAATGCTGTTATAACCAAAACACGTCCCTAAGACCAGAAACCATAATCAAGGACAGGAACCCTAAGAACTGGGGGAAGTTAGAAACAGAAGAGGGCTTTGGCTGTGGGGTGGGGAGAGTCATTTTCCTCTTGAATAAAGTGGGGTCAGCAAGTAGATGGCGGAGCTGATCTTGCATGCCAGGGAGACTTGTGGCCCCTTGGCTGAGAAGGGCAGGAAGAAGAACCAAAAATCAGGCACTGGTTCTGTTGAGTTGGACCAGTCCTCAGGTTGGAGCATATTACCTGGATCTCAGGCAAGTTCTTCATACCATAAAGAACAGTTTTTAGAATCAGAAACTTTTTGTACTGTTCTCATTTTCTATGATGATTTTCTTTTGTTCTCTCCTTGATTTTATGTAAAATTGGCACTTAGATCATACTCAGAAAGTAGATTTTGCATGTATATGAGCCTCTGGAAAAGGCAGAGCAGGTGACTTGGTGGTGACAGCACTTTTTCTGTTATTTGAGAGTAGGCCTCCAGAGCAGTAAAGTCAGAGGCTTAGGCACAGATGCAGCTATAGAATCCTTCCTCACGTGGAGGCTCCTCTCTCGGATTTCCAGCCCTGAAGAGTTTTGCATCTTAGAAACCAGTAGTTGGATCTTCCCCATTCTTTGGCAAGTTTCACTCCTATTTGGAGAACCAGTAACACAGCTCTTAATCAAAGCCTTGAACTGTTTCAGCGATAGGAAAATCCTTTATTATTTTGCTTTGAGATTCTTTTAATTCCAGTTATGTTGAGAAAATTACAAAGAAGACTATAGACACATTGTAATCTTTAACTAACTAGAAAAGCTGCCTTAACAGGAAGCCATAAATTACTGTGTATTTTAAAAGGATTTAAAAGTACTACAGTCATGGGTCCAATAAGTACAGTATTTTCCCAAATCATTGAATGCTATGCTAAGAGTAAAGCTATCACCTTTAAATCACTGTCCAATTTTCTGTGTCTAAATGTAATAATTTTTTCTTCTAGGCATCTCCAGTCCAAATAGGCAAGCCATATTCTATGCTTCTAAAACTTTTATTTAACTTCAATAGAGATGAAACTTGGGCATTTAGAACTTTCTCAATCAGCTCTAATCTTCACTTCCTCCTTTCCATTATCCTCAAAGAGTGTTTGAGGGATAAAATAAATTTTTATTTAAAATAAATATATATTTATTGAATCCCTTTTGCCCAATCCTCTGGCCTGCTACCAGCTTAAAATTTTCTTAAAAGTAGGGTTTTATCTTAAAATTGATGTTGATATTTTATTGTCCTCATATATATACATATATATATACACATACACATAAACACACACATATATATATATATACACACACTTTATTTTTATATATAAACTATTTACGTCTATCGAGTTACTTAAATGTTTTCCCTAAAAATTTCAGCTCTCCCTTGTCCACCTCTACCTGCCCCTCAGAAACACTAAAAAAAAAAGAAAAAAAAAATGATAGCATTTAAACTTTTGTTGTTGCTTTCTTTTATTCCCATTTCACAGATAAGAAACAGGTTTACTAAGTTTCAGACGCTTGCTCAATCCCTGGCGAAGCACTTTCTAACCCATGCCTCACTTGACTTCTAAGTCTATGATGCAGGAAGTGGGCATTAAGGAATCCTGCCTTCAAAATGCATGAGAAGGAGAGTTCAAAACAGTCCACAAAGTTTGTGGCTGTGTGTCATTATTTGTTCTGTTCCCCATGCCATCTAGAAGCAATGAACTTGGGGGTGGACATGTGTTATATGGAACTGTAAGTACTGACAGAAGAGTTTTCTAATTAGATAAACTTGACAAAAGAGGGTGGGGTAATCTTCCTCAAAATTGTTCCCTGGCCGTTGGGGGATTATTTTTCTTTTGTGTACGTAGAAAGGTCCTCGGGTAGGAATCCTGTATTATTGGCAGTTTGGCAATCCCTCAGAACATAATCTTTTCCAGTGTCCATGTTTAGTCTCCCCTTGAAAATACCCTTGCACACAAAGGAAAAAAAAAAAAAAACAAAAAAAACTTGAATCTCTTAGTTTCATCCTGAGAATCCATGATCAGTATTCATTTTCTTAAGAGGTAAAAATATCAAAATGGTAGGAAATTCTTTGCAGGTCATATTTCAGTCTGAATTGGTCTCTCTTCTCCATTGCTGCTTTATTAGCATTTTGAACCTTCATGACTAAATATATGAGAAATAATAATTATTATCATTATTAAAACAACTACTTTATTTTAGAGTCATGTATATATTTAGCAGATCACTGCAGCTAGCCTTAAGCTAGAATTGTAAGATACAAAATTACGTTGCCTGCATCAGTTGGGAATTTCATGGAATTTGCTCCTAGTTGACTGTATTTCCAGATGGAACCATGTGCCTAAGTGTTTGTTTTAAGCCTCCAAGAAGTCATTCCTTTGCAATGATCTGTAGCCAGACTCTTCTCCCTGGGGACTAACCTGTGTGACTAATTTGAGTAGGAGTGTGATAAACTTTGTTACTACTTAAGAAGGCTCTAAAAATACTTCTCCCCTCCCCACCTACATGTAATCTAGCAACACTCTTTGAGGGATAATGGAAAGGAGGTGGTGAAGATTAGAGCTGATTGAGAAGGTTCTAAATGCCTGAGTTTCATTTCGGAAGCTTCACACCTTTGGGCCCTAGGGAAGAGTTTTGACCCCATGCTTTTACAGGTTTCCTAGTAAAATCTGAGCTTCCCAGAACACTGTGTGGCTAATGGCTTTTGCAGAAGTGAATTTCCAACTAAAGCTGGCTATCAACCAGGCTTGTCCTAGTTCATCATCCAGATCCAAAAATGCCTGCTAATGTGACTTATTGTGAGTTAAATATTTCTAAGAAGTATTTCTATTTAAGTTGCATTCTTCTCATCAAAACATGGTAAATAGAGAGCTTCTCTAGAAGGAGAACAAGCCAGCTTGATGTGGAGGTGAAATATGTATGGAATTGAAAGACTAGAAAAGGATTCTTGCCTTGATCCTTGTCTAACTCACAGAGGGCGCTTAGACAAGTCACGGCCTTTCTGTCCCATGTTTCTCTTACTTTAAAATGAAAGGATTGGGCTAACCCTTTGGTTTTCAAACCTGCTTTATAATCTCTCCCCTCCCAATAGGAGATTCTTTTTTCTAATAAAATTTTATGCAGGACCCCAATATCTAAAACAGATACAAGTAGAGATGCTTTGGTTAATGGAGGGTACTGGGAGAATCCCTCTCTGGCTTCAATTCTGGCCCCTGAGGTGCTTTTCTGGCCTAGTTTATTTGAGCTTTCTTTAAGAGCTTTTCCAGCTGGGGCATTCCATAATTTTAATTAATGTGAATTGAGTATTATTAATAGCAGGTTTGGTTTTATTTTTTCACTCAGTACTTACATGAGGGAGAAAAAAAATGGTCTTAAATTGCAGCGTAATTTAAGGTAGTAGAAGATGTAACTCATTGCTATTAAGGACTGGTATAGGTCTGAGCATATGATTGTTGGAAGTTATGGATATTCATAATAAAAACCTTCTTTTTCCATGCTAAAATGCATGGAGTGAGAATGCAGATAAGATAAATGATAATAAACCTTATAACTATTAGAGCACACTTCCTGAACATTTCTCATGAGTGTTAGTGTTCCATTCTCTCTTTTTTCTTCCTTGGTCTTTCAAATCCTGGATTACCGAACCACTGCTGAGCAGCTTGGAATCTTGACCTAGGAGCTATTTATTTATTTAGTTAGTTAGTTAGTTGGTTCCCTTGTCCCTCTCTGACTGAAGCCAGATCTGAAGTGCTGTGATTTCTACCTGTCATCTAAGGCCTTGCAGATTCATCACTAAACTCTTGTATAAGATTAAATTTTGAGCCTTCCAGGAAACATCTCAGAATATGTTCCGTTGTCAATTACAAAATCAACAGCTCTCCCTCCCAGGGTGAGGAGTTTCCTTCTCCTCTGGTGGGCTCCCTGTGGCCATGCGTCAGCTGCTAGGAGCAGATTAACACCTGCAGTTCCAGACCAGTTTAGAGCTCTTGCTTCAGAGTCCTGGTCTGTAGCATTTTACCAACCCCAGGTATCTGTGGCTAATCATGTCTTGAGCCACAGCCTTTCCCAGACAGCTGCTCTTCCACTGATATTCGAACTATACCTCTGACCCAGGATTTATTCCCCACAAAAATAATAATAGCAAATACTGTTCAGCATTTTCTCCCAGCCAGGTCCTGTCCAAGCACTTCAAATGTGTTAACTCATTTGGGCTCCTTGGCCAGGTAAAGGCTAAAGGACAGGAGGGTGTCCAGGATCCTTCTTGGATGCTCACTGGGCAGATCTCAAACAGTTGTCCTTCAATTAAAATGCATAATTTTGAAAATTTGGAGATTTTGACCAACACATGAGCCACTTGAGTTGTTTATACATGAATAGGATTGTTTGGCAGGTGGAGTTATTATTCTGTTATGTTGAAATTTATTAACAAGGGCTTAATTTCATTCCAAATATATTGTGTCAGGGCGACTGTGCGCTGCAGCCCTGCAGTGAAATATGAGAGTCCTGAGCCGTTAGTGATGCCGAGCCGGGACCCCAGCTAGTCCTACCTCTTTCTAAACAGCCACAGCCATGAAACTTTCTTGACCTTTTCACCTTTAAACTTTGTTTGAACTTAGAAAGAAGCCTTTTGAATTGTTCAAAAAAAAAAAGAAAAAGAAAAGGAAAAAAGGAGAGGAGGAAGAAAGACAAGGGGGAGAGAAAGAGGCTATGAGAGATGCAGACTGGGGGAAAGGACTGATTATATGTTAGCGTAACAGTAATACCAGGAAATAATCCTCCTCTGTGTATGAGTTTCTGCTACCGGGAGCCACAGGGTAATCAGCTCACATGACATACCCAGAGGCTAATGCTAGCCTGTGCTGTTTGTGAACATATTCAAACAAAGGCTGATTATCCAAACAAGAATTTGGACTGCAGCAGTCGGACCAGTTAAATTATAGTTAGTAAAACTTGGCGCCTTATGAGCTTGGAATATTCCAATTGCAGCTGGATCTTCGTTTGTCAGGCAGCCTCACTAAACACTAAAACCAGAGATTTTTATCTCCCCAGGACTCCATTTAACTCCTTGGGTGCAAAGAGCAGGGTGCCAACTATCATAGCTCAGACTCCTGGCAACTTCTGCACCCCGTCCTGCCAGAGTTAATGAGCGGTGGCATTTTCCCAGTGTTCCGTAGGAAAGTGGGAGGGCAAAGGCAAGTTGCTCTTTTTCTTAGATCTTACATTGGAGAGAGAATAATGGTTATTCACTTATTCTATTAAGTGCTACTATGGAGAGAACCCTGTACCAGATGCTGTTTGTGTACAAATAAATGGTACAAAATAGCTAATTGTACAAAGTTTACAAAATATTATGAGTAATTTAGTGGAGTGATAGAGAAGATAGAGAAAAGCTTTTGGAGAAAGTGTCATTTGAGCTGACTTTGATGGAAGGTAGAATTGGATCTCTAAAGGTGGTTTATACAGAGGAAACCACCAATAAAGGAGCCAAGGAGGGAAGTTGGATAACAGGGCAAAGAGAACTAGTAAGAGAAGGTTGAATAAGTAGATCCAGACTATGTGTACAGGGCTTAGGAAAGATACCAGGCATAAGAGAATGGTACTTGGTAAGCAAGAAGCCATTAAAATTTACATATTGGGGGGATCTGTGGTATAGCTCAATGGTAGAGCACATGTCTCACATGCACAAGACTCTGGATCGTATCTGGAACAAAATATGATTATCTTTAATGATATTTGACATATATTAAAAGTTTACCATATGTCATGAGATTGATTCCTCAAAATAATTCTCTAAGAAAGCAGAGACTCAGAGTAACTAAGTATCTTTCCCAAGATCACACAGCCCATAAGAGGTAGAGTTGAGATTCAAACCCAGACTGAATTTAGACCCACTCTTCTATACTGCTCCCTGTTCCTTTTAAATTTGTTGACTTTATGATCACAAGGCAGAATGGATTAGGCACAATTTTTTTTATGGCTGCTTCCTAATGGATCACCACTATTCCTAAGTCGGATGGCTATGGTAAGAGAACTACTTTACACGGATGATTTCTCTGTTGGAGAAAATACAGTTACAGTCATCACCACCCTGAGTTGGTTTAAACATATGGTTTACAGTAAGTTCCTAGGAACAAGAGTGTTTCTTTTTGACCAGTTCCCTCATAACAGGACCGTCTGCTCTGGTAGTTATTTCTGACAGTGATTTTATGGTAGTACAGAGCCTGCTGGCGGGTTCTGTGCTTTATGTGTTGCCTTTTCTGAGAAACACATTCGATACCATTAGTACACGGCTGATTCTCCATTTCCCGGTTTCCACAGGGTATCTTCACCGTATTCTTATCCTCTGCTGACCTTGCCACTGTCTTGTTTTCTTTCCTGTCCTCTTTGATATACTCTGTTATTGTAAGCCAGGCTTGTGGCTTCTGGGAGGGGTGATTGGCAGGGTCAGTCAGACATAAGCACTGAAACGTGTGTCCCAGAGGTGGAAGCCAGATTTCCTCTCAGGGCCCTGAGGCCAACCTCCTGTGATGGCGTCGAGGCTAGAAATAGCAAAACTCGAAATGGATATTGCAGATAGTCCAGACAAGCAAATAAGAAGTCCAAATGCTTGGAAACTTAAGGTTTTTAAATTTATTAGTGGATATTTTTAGCAAGATAGCATATCTTTATGCCAGTTTCTCCTCTGTACAACAGATGGGTTGGGGTTTCCAGTTCTTGGGTACTAATATAGTCTGCCCATTTTTTAAATGAAAAGGCACAAATGAATAAACTAGCCACTTAACACAGTGCAAACAGTAGGCGTTCTTTAGCACTAACATCTTTATTTAACTTAAAGATAACTTATCTGCATATTGAATTTGGGGAGGAGATTATAGTTTCAATAGCAGTAACATCAAAGATAGTGATCTACCCAAGAGGAAGGCCTGGGTTTGAAATGCTGGTGTTAACTCTACAGATATTCTAGTTGGAGGTTTGGTTTTGTTTTATTCAGTTCACAAAGCCTCTAACAGCTCTGAAACCTTTGGGAAAGCTGTTGAAATTCTAGAGATAAGATTTAACTTACGATGCTTTTGGAAATTTGGTGGGATAATGATGAGCAAATCTCCCTTTCTGATGTTAATCATTTGCATTTTATCAGTGACTCTAAGATTAATATAAAGAGAGGGCTTCATTTACTCTGGCTGATCATGTTTCAGTGCGTTACTGTTTCAGGAGTAGCAGAGGATAACATGCAACTGTTAAGATCTAGATCATGCTAAAAGTATTAAACTTGGCTTTCAGAGATTAGCTTTTTCCTACTTAAAATTAAGAACTCAAAGATTTTAATCAAGATAATCCTAAAATGTCTTAAGGTGCAACTAATTCTGGGGGTGATACCACTTAGAATAGTAAAGACCAAAGGAGAAATTGTGAGTTAATGTTTACTCTTTTATTACTATTTTAATCAAATGGCTTTACAACTTGACCTTTTAAATGTGAATATGTTTTTTTTAAAAATACCTCAGGTATGTGAAGCTGTAACCATTTTGTTGGAGGTTCATGGTCCTAAAAGTATTATGCTTGAATTTTTAAAAATGTGTGTATAAAATATTTTGGTTGGGTTTTTCTGTATGGACAGTTTGCATTATCCTGGTGGCAAGTGGTGTAGGTAAAAGCATCTTGTGGGTGTTTGGGGTCTGTAACCATGCCACCTCAAACAATGACAGCCACAGGAGGAGCTGCCACTCACCCAACACCTACTCCGTGACTGGCACTCCTGTAGGCACTTAACGGGTACAGTTTCTTAGCCTTACAATAATCCTGCCAGGTAGAATAATATTTTTCTTTCATAGATTAAAAAAAATTTTAAACTGAGCCTATGAGAAGATATGTGGTAGAGTCAGACTTTGACGGTTTCTCTGACTCGATCCATATTCTTTTCTCTGCACCACAGTATTTAAAAAGAAATGGAAAATATGTCTTATTTGCTTTAGCTGGGCACTGTGGTGCACACCTATAGTCCCAGCTATAGGACTATATATTCTTGAGGCTGAAGCAGGAAGATCACTTGAGCCCAGGAATTGGGGCCAGCCTGAGCAACATCCGGAGACCCCATGTTTTTTTTTTAAGAGTTTTAAGCTTATATATATATATTTTTTTTTCTAAAAAGTAATTAAACTCTATAATTAAAGGGCTCATTTCTTTAAAATTTCTTTCCAACACACTGAAGTTTATTTTAACTAAATTCCCTCCCCCATCAAAAAAGCATTCTTAAAAAATACCAAGGGTTGTTATTCTTAAAATGATTTTTGATAAAGTCAAATGTAAAAATAGTTTAGGCATTTGATTAGATTTCAATATGCCACCCAGACTTGGGAATTTTCCTTTGGGCATTAAAGGACTCATGCCATGAGAATCTTCTCTCCTATCCCCTCAATCCTCACTCTCCATCCTTTACCCTACAGAAGAGTTCAATCAGCGATTACACTTCAATTAAGCTGGCTTTGGGTGAGTGGGGGACCTTCAGTACAGTAGGCAAAGTGGATTGGTGGATTTAATATTAGAGGCTTGACTATTGAATGTAATTCTAACAGTTGAGAAATTTGTTGTTACTACTGATCCATGGGTTAGTATACGGATCAGCAAGTGGCAAAGCCAGCAAGGGAGCCTGTTGGATCACCCAGTGCCTGCGTCTCCCTTTGCCTCTGGGTTCTCTACTTTTTGTTTCATGCCATGATTTAAAACATACACACACAATTTAGCCAACTGCTTATACTAATGACCAGAGAGAAGTGAAAAGTAAAATAACCTAATAATATAATAGCTCAATGCTAAAACCAGTCAAAAACCATACTTATCCTTTCTCCCAACTAACAACATTTAACACACAGAAAAAGGTTTGTTGAATAAGTGGTTAACTTTTCTGAGAAACTAAAAGCTAGATGCACTTTTTTTGTTTGTTTATTAAAGGGGAATAATTTCCTAGTGATAAGTATATATACATATGTATATCTAGAACCAGAAATTATTCTTGTTATCCAAAAGAAAGAAGCCAAGAATATGCGAACAACAGTGTGAGAGTCAGAATCTGACCAAAGGAGACCTTTGGATACACCCTGGTTGGCCTTTGCCAAATCACTATACCTTAAGACACAGGAAGATGTGTACGGTGGTGTTTGAGAAACTTTCAAGTCTACTTTAGACCAAATCCATATTTGGTTCATGTCACTAGGGCTCTCACCCTCCTCTCAGATACTTCAGACATGACAAGACCTTTCTCCCTGATTTTCCTGTGATTCCCAGACCATTTAAAAGGACATCACTGAATGCAAATTTGACAAAATCTGTAACAGAACCTATAGTTACAATCTCAGGAGATGCAAATAGCCTGGAATCAAAAGCTAAGAGAAAATTTACATTCGGGGTCATCTCTCTTCTACCAATAAGTCTGCTTTTTGGTTAGATAACTTTATCACACTTTTCTTAGGTAATGTTGAGCTGAAGGAACAATGAATCACATTTGATCCCAGTTCTGTAAAGATTACATCCTTCATTGTTTTTCTGAATTAACCTTGATTTCTCCCAAACAAATCTTTTATACAAAACAAAAAAAGCAGAACATCCACCAATTGAGATGTGATTGACATACAAAAATTATGTACATGCTTGGGTTGGGGCTGTAGCTCAGTGGCAGAGCACTTGTCTAGCATGTGTGAGGCACTGGGTTCGGTCCTCAGCACCACATAAAAATAAACAAATAAAATAAAGGCATCTGTCCATCTATGATTACAAAAAAAAAAAATTTTAAGGTAGAGGACAATTACTTATTTAAAAAAAAGTTGTACATGTTTAATGTATACAACTGGATGAATTTGAAGGTAAATGTATGTATATCCATGAAACTATCACCAAAAATCTATATCATAATCTGTTCATCACATCTAAAAGTCTCCTCCTGCCTTTTTTTAATATAATATATTTGTGATAAGAACATTAACTATGCCGGCATGGTAACACAGGTTTGTAATCTTAGCGGCTTGGGAGGCTAAGGCAGGAGAATCACAAGTTCCAGGCCAGCCTCAGCAACTTAGTGAGATACTATCTCAAAATTTAAAATAAAAGCAAGCTGGGGATGGGACTCACACATTAAGCACCCCTGAGTTCAATCCCTAGTACAAAAACTAAATTCCAAAAAACCCCACAATTATTATAAGACATACCCTTTCTTAAAATAATTGTAAATTGTTAGCTGTAGGCATATGTTAACAGTAGGACATACTCGTCCTTTATAATGAAAACTTTGTACCCTTTAACTAATGACTCCTCTTTTCTCCCTTCTCTCAGCCCTGGCAGTCACCTTCTACCTTTTGTGTTACAAGAGATTGATTAATTTATATTTGTTATATAAGTAGCATCGTGTATGGTGTTTATCCCTAACTGTCCTACTTCACTTATTATGGCGTCTACCTGGTTCGCTCATGTTGTCATAAATAGCAGGATTGTTTTATTTTTAGGGCTGGGTTATATTTCATTGTATCTATGTACCATGTTCTCTTTCTCCATTCATTTATCGACGGACATTCACTTTACTTCCCTGACTTCTGTGACTGCTGCTGCAGTGAAAATAGGAGTGCAGATATCTCTTCAAGATCCAGATTTCAGATCCTTTGGCTGTGTTCCAAGAAGTCAGATTGCAAGGTTATAATGTGGTTTTATTATTAATTACAAAACATATTTTGAGTTCCATATTGTTTTCTACAATAGCTGCACCAGTTTACCTTGCCACCAACCCTGTGCAGGATTCCTTTTCTTGCCAACATTTCTAATTTTTTTTTCCTTGAATAGTAGTCATCCTAAGGGGTGTGAGGTGATCTCCTGGTAGTTTTGATTTGCATTTCTCTGGTGATTTGTGATAATGAGCTGAGATCCTCGGCACCACATAAAAATAAACAAATAAAATAAAGGCATCTGTCCATCTACAACTACAAAATTTTTTTTTAAAAAAAGGTAGAGGACAATTTCTTATTTAAAAAAAAAGTTGTACGTGTTTAATGTACACAACTGGATGAATTTGAAGGTAAATGTGTATTCGTAAAACCATCACCAAAAAATCTGTATCACAATGTGTCCATCACATCTATAATACCTTTTGGATAGTTTTAGGTCTTCTTTTTATAACTTTTTTTTTTTTTACTTACGTAATATTTATTATAGGAAAACTAAGAAAAAATACAGAGGCAAAAATAAGGAAATTAAAATCATTCATAATTTCATTAACGAGAGTTATCCACTATTTTACAATGTCATTATTAAGGGGTACATACTAGTCCATCATTCCATTTATTTTGGCAGTCTTAAAAGGTAGTGTTTTTTGTTTTGTTTGTGGCAATGGAGATTGAATTCAGGGCCTCACACATGTTAGGCAAGTGCTCTACCTTTTTTTTTTTTTTTTGTAACAGGGATTAAATTTAGGAGCACTCAACCACTGAGCCACATCCTCAGCCCCATTTTGTATTTTATTTAGAGACAGGGTCTCACTGAGTTGCTTAGCACCTCGCTTTTGCTGAGGCTGGCTTTGAACTAGTGATCCTCCTGCCTCAGCCTCCTGAGCCACTGGGATTATGGGCATGCGCCACTGTGCCTTGCCATCCTCAGTCCTTTTTAATTTAATTTAATTTAATTTTGAGACAGGATCCCTCTAAATTGCCAAGGCTAGACTCATACTTGGAATCCTCCTACCTCAGCCTCTCAAGTAGATGGGATTATAGGTGTGCACCACTGCACCCTGCTAAAAAATAGTGTTCTTAAAAGACAAATAAGTAAGTTTTCAATTGATTAATAATAATAATAAGGAAAGTCTACTCATTCTAAGTAAATAACATGAAGAAAAGCATGAGTTTGTACACAGGATGACTGGAAGTTAATGAAAATCAGCCAGATGTGGTGCTACACACCTGTAATCCCAGTGACTCAAAAGGCTGAGGCAGGATGATCCCAAGTTCAAGGTCAGCCTCAGCAATTTAGCAAGACCTTGTCTCAAAATAAAGAATTAAAAATAACTTTTACTTTGGTGTTAACACCGAAGTGCCTAAGTCTCATATGCTTCATTTATTCTACATTTCAAAAAATGAGATATGTAAAAATAAAATTAAATAGAGACAACACAAGAACAAAAGAAAAACATGAGATATATAGGAAAGTAGCATTTTTAAGATTTAATTATGATTGCATTATTTGTGATTATACTATTTGTCTTCTTTTTTGGGGCGGGGGCGGGGGTGTACCAGGGATTGAACTCAGGGGCACTCAACCACTGAGCCACATCCCCAGTCCTATTTTGTATTTTATTAGAGACAGGGTCTCACTGAGTTGCTTAGCACCTTGCTAAATTGCTGAGACTGGCTTTGAACTTGTGATTCTCCTGCCTGTGCCTCCCAAGTCGCTGGGATTATAGGCATGGGCCACCATGCCTGGCTTGCACTATTTATCTTCTAAATGTAGCATAATAGACTGTAATTTTAGGTAGCACTTAATCAATATTTTAAATAATTGTTTAATTTATTTTTTTTAAGGTGATGCTAAGGATCTAGCCCAGTGCCTCACACATGCTAGGCAAGTACTCTGCCACTGAACTGCAGCCCTTAATCAAATATTTTTGATCC
Source organism: Urocitellus parryii (assembly GCF_045843805.1). Lineage (NCBI taxonomy): Eukaryota > Metazoa > Chordata > Mammalia > Rodentia > Sciuridae > Urocitellus > Urocitellus parryii. Next base: position 149,574,187 of record NC_135537.1, read on the forward strand.
GGATAAAATTTCTTACTTTAAATGTGAAAAATTGTCCCTAAACAGTCTGGTGCCAGTCAGTTTTTCTCCCTGTTAGAAAATTTCCTATCTACAAATCCGTGGTTGAAGTACTTCCCTGTGGTTTCAGATGGCAGCCTTGCAACCATGAGGTGCTGGGCTCTCATAAGGAAGCAGCTCCTCAGGCTGGACACAGTGGCACATACCAGTAATCCCAGTGGCTCTGGAGGCTGAGGCAGGAGGGTCATTTGTTCAGCCTCCGCAACTCAGCAAGACCCTGTCTCTAAATAAAAATTTTAAAAAAGGGCCGAGAATGTGGCTCAGTGGTTGAGCATCCCTGGGTTCAATCACAAAAAAGGCAGCTCCTGGGTGGTGGGGGAGCCATCTGTCTCAATGAAAGATTGTTGGTACCTTTGTCCTGCCTTCTGCAAAATCACCAGGGCTATGGAGCTGACAGGGCAGCTTCTTAGAGTCTAGGGAACATTCTTTGTGGACATGGCATAAGATTAAATCTGGTAGGTTTCTTCTCTGACGTGGGAAAAACTAAAGACCTGAGGATTCAAACGACCCATTCGAGGACCTTGAAAGGACTGGACTTAGAATTCTGGCTCGCTAACACCCAGATTTGGCCTGTCTCATATACGGACATAAATTCTTTTAGGTCCAGAGAGAGCCCTATAACCATTGTGACCCCAGACCTGAGCTGTCTAAGGTGCATTCTGAGGTGGTCAGGCCAGGAATAGGTTTAAAATGTGTTGAAATGATTCCCCTACGTCTCTTCTTCTAAGTGACCTAGGAGCCCCAGTGTTCCAGGGTAAACTAGGGATGGCAAATCCTATAAGGTTCTGGACATGGCTCACCTGAAGTGGCCTCATGGGAATGTGTATACCTGAATCATACCTGTTGCTGCTGACTAACTCTCTTGGTAAGAGCTTTTCTGAGCCAGGCATAGAGGTGTGCATTATTAGTCACACTTATTCAGGAGGCTGAGGCAAGAGGATAGCTTAAGCTCCGAAATTTGAGGATAACCTGAGCAACATAGTGAGACCCTGTCTCAAAAGAGAGAGAGAGAGAGAGAGAGAGAGAGAGAGAGAGAGAGAGAGAGAGGAATTCCTTTTCTTTTTAAAACTGCAAGTCTTAGTTTCCTTTTAAGACACTTGTTTTGTTTTGGGGGATAGAACCCAGGGCCTTGAACACACTAAGCAAGTTCCCCTAGCCCCATGCTTTCAGTGTTAATATAATATCAACCATTCAGCCTTGACATGATTTAAAATGAATGTGGCTAGTTTTGCCTTTAAGACTGTGTATGTGGAATAACCTAATTGACAAGCAATCATGACGTTTTCCTTGAGCTTGATGTTAGCCCATCATTCAGAGACCCATTTTGTTTAATTTGTTTTTTCATATAGTTTCTGGTGGGAAAAATGCATTGCTTTGATACTGAAATTAACTTGATTGAAATGTCTTAGACTTTGTCATTTTCCAGTGGCTGGAAAGGTTATTTCCCAAGTGTTTAATTTTTTAAGTATAGTGTATATTAATTTAACTGCTACTTTCTGACAGTCATCATTCCATGAAAAATTATCATGACTGAATACATTAAGCAGATTTTTATTTACAATCCAATTCTGACTCAATGTAGAATTATTTAGCTTTGAAGATATCACATAGATTTGAAGACAAGGTTTTATAAAACTTGAACCACTTATTGATTTGTTAAATATAATTTGCACATTTTCTTTATAGTATTCTATAACATGTCTTTTAGTAGGAAAACACCTAAAAACTAATGCAATCTAAAGAAACGTTCAATCAGAAATGATGAGTAGAGCCCAGTGTGGTGGCACATGCCTGTAATAACAGCAATTTAGAAGGCTGAGGCAGGAGCATTGCAGGTTTGAAGCCAGCCTCGGCAATTTAGCAAGACCCTATCTCAAAACAAAAGATTAAAAAAGTACTGGGGATGTAGCACCATGATAGAGCACCCCTGGGTTCAATCCCCAGTTAATGCAAAAGAAGGAGGAAGGAAAAGAAATGAGTGGAGCAGTCAACTGTCAAGCCCATATTGTTTGAAATACTTATATTAAGGATTTCTTGTCTCTGTGAAAAATATGGACTGCATTGAGATTCTGATTTCTGTACAACATGCCATGATTTTTGCTTATGGGCTAAATATAGAAAGTAAAATAAAATGTTCTTTGTCCATTTAGTTATCCTTGACTCCATGAAATTCTCCAAAGTAATTACTGGTGACCACAATACCACCTACCAGCAAGAGCAGCATTGACCATGTGCCAGCTGCCTTATTGCTGACCACAGCCGCTCTTGACTAGAGCAGATGTTTCTCCTTTTGCCTTGGCAGTAAAATTTTATTGAGCAGTTTTGCAAATAGAGAGCAGCATACTCTACCTGATGAGTGGCCGGAGATCTTAGCCACTTTGTACAATGAGGTTAGGTTTCTCCTGTCCACCCTCAGCTCCACCTCTGGATTACATGCATCTTGCTTCCCAGGCCTCAGGACTTTAAACTACAGTCCTCTTGGGTCTGCTTCCCTACCCACCCATGTCATTTTCCCAGAGAAAATAATGTTGGAAGAGCAACCACACTTGTGGCTGCGACTTGCTGCTTTAAAAGGCTGTCACACTGGAACTTGGCTCCTACCAGTGTGGGTTGACAAAAGGAGTTAGGGTACTTTGTTGGGGTGTTTGGTTAGGATGCTTTTCTGATTTTTTCCACATCTCTTTGGTTTGGATGTTGATTTGGAAATCTCCTTTGAATTAGTTTCTTTTGGAGAGCTTTCTGAGCACTTCCTGAATCTTTTCCCCATCAAGGCCTCAAAGGGAGCCCCTGTGATCCCATGCCTTTGTAGGTGGGACCCTGTTTGAGTCCTTCTGAAGATGAAGTACTAAAAGGTCTGAGGTTGAGTAGATTTAACACACTTTCTCTCTGTATTCCTTGTCCTGAGTAAAGTAATAGCTGTGTGAGCTGTAGCTGATACTTTAAAAAAAAAAAAAAAAAAAGTGGAACTTTAAAGGACCATCTCTATGATGATTGTAGCCTATTTCCCAGGACCTTTCAGAAAAAAAAGCATCTTATAAAGATACTAGCGTTGAGGGGCTAAGCCCTAGCCTGGCATGTATTCCCACAGAGCCTCTAGCCTTGGGAGGAAGAATAAGATATAAGATCAGAGGGTAAAGGTCATGTGGTAAGAATTTTCCTGGTTTGTGCTTCCTCAGCAGGGAGGAAGTAGCAGTGACCTCAGTCCTGAATAATCATCCCACAAGTGTGTCACTGTGGGAATTTATCTAGCCAGCTTGGTGGCAAGCAGATGATCAATCCTGATAGCCTGATTTTAAGACTCCTAACAAATATGACACCAGGACTTCATTGAATATTCTATGTGGTCCATATTAGGAACATAGGACAAGGTAAGTGCCTGCTTTCGATCTATAGGTCAAGAAATTTGAAGCAGTATATTCATTTTTTAACACATCAGACTGCTGGGAATAGCTTCAAGAAGTAGTACATTTGCAAATGCTAAGAACATAAAATTCCATTCTTTTCGATTGTAAACAAAGGACAGTATTTAGATTAATATTAATACTCCTGTAATTTTTTTTTTTTTAAACAGGGCCTTGAAAGCAGTATACCGCTGCTAGACTGATATTTGGCTCAGGCCTGTCCCTTTTTTGATGTTCCCAGAGAAAAGCACTCCTTAAAGTAGGATGAGAAAAGTTAATTTTAATCTCCAAAGGCTTATTTACTAGCACAAAAGGTCATGAAACACACCCACAAGCTGTATTGCTAAAGTCTTAAGGCAAGAGATCTCTCCAACAGACCTCTCTGTAGTGTGCCAACATAGAACTGTGTGACTGGCTGAAGAAACAGTTTGTGTTAGGAGCATCAATTAACCCAAAGGTTATAAAATGAAGGGTTTTCCCTTAGCTGATATAAGGGAAAGCTCTTTTTTTTTTTTCATATTGTTTCAGGAATCTCCAAAGAGAATTTGTAGAATTTTTTGTAAGGATTTAGAAGATAATGTTAGCAGGAGTTATTTGCAGGGATGTTCAGGAAGCTGCTCTCCACCCACTATTTTTATAATCACTATCTTTTAACCTGTCATCTGTCAAAAGGGAGAAAGACTCTCTGTGTCTAGCTCATGGACTCATAGAATACAGAACCAGGAATAGTGGTGAACCTGTGGTCCCAGCTGCTTAAGAGGCTGAGAAAGGAGGATCACAAGTTCAGGGGCAGCCTGGGCAACACAACAGGAGACCCCATCTCTTAAACACAAACAAACTAAAAAAACCCAATTCATAGAATATAAAAATGATCCAATCACATTTGAAGCTTTTAAACTGATTTCTTAGGGTATTAAAATGTCACACACACCAAAGATTAAAGATCAGAAAATATATATGAGGCAGGCATGTAGAAGATAAGAAAACAAGGTAGTGAATAATAGCAGTCATTCTAGAACTAGCAGAGGTTATGAAATGGCCTTGCTTTTCTAGAGGGAAGGTCTGAGGCGTCAAGCCTTTTCCTTGAGCTTGTTAGGGGGAAGTTTAGGGGAAGTTCGTACCCTGGGCTTGTGAGAGTTTTGCCTTAATGACTGTATGTGGTTTGACAAACACGAGACCTCAGTGTTTGTAGTTCATTAGTCCAGCACTGCACATATACAAAGTAAAGGGTTATTAAATGGGCAGGGTGAAAATCTAATTTAAAATCTGAATTCTAGTAATTTTAAATGTAAGAAGGATATTTATAAACAAACAAGTTCTCCTTTGCACAATGGGAGTTCAGATGCATTGTGAAAACTGGGTCTGCTGAGTCCTTTGAAGAACCCTCAATACATCCTGTAAGATGGAAGGAGGCTGAGAGAGTGGCTTGTTTTTCATAAAACATTGCTTTAGAAACTATAGTTATAACTCAGCACCTCTCTGTACTACATCAAGCTATAATATCCAGTGAGTCATGAAGGCATTAGGGAAGCACTGGAGACATCATAAGAAACATTTGAGTTAATGTTTGAGATAAGAAAGATGATTATCTCCAAAAATAAACTGAAATTAAAGGGACAGTCTCCCATTTTCAAACAACTTAAAGGCCTTCCTGTCGGTGATTAACTGATGTGCATGTTCCAGGTGTGGTGAAGAGCCAACATAGACACTAGAGATCAGGCTTTGCGCAAGTCACTACCCATCTCAGCTTCAACTTCCTCAACTGAAAATGAGTGTGATAAGCCAAATTATCTCCATGGGACCCTTCTGGTCCAGGGAGTCTGTGAAAATCTGGTTTTATAACACTATCCTATGCTGGAAAAGCCCAGAAAGGTTTTATGATCTGTGGCTTGCTTCATTATCAGTGGCAGCACCTAATATCATGGACTACTCAGGAGACTGGTGTCCAATTCCACTGCTCCCTCCTAGCCCAGAATTCAGATGACCAAACACCCTCATCCTCCTGGACCTGCAAAAAAAAAAAAAAAAAAAGACCTTAGCTCTAAAAGACCACCTCATTTCATCAGTCTTATATCTCTGGAACAAGAACTGGGCACTGTTGGCCCAACTGGAAGGTAAGACAGTGGAGCCCTCAAACCCTGTGGAGTCTTTCAAGTGACCTGTCTTCCAGGGATTTATCAGCCTGGTAACAAACTGGTAGAGAATTTGTGAACTCCAGACCTGATTCTAATGAATCTGGGATTCATGGTGGAAAAAAGAATGGGTCCTGGTGCATCCAAGACTCTGCCCTTGAAACTTCTGGGTTGATGACTGATATGTTAGTCTCCTGGGGCAGGGCTGTGCAGTTGAGAAAAGTAGCAAGAGCATCAGATCTCAGCAGGTCATCTGGCCCCCATAAAAAAGCAATAGCAACTGGGAAAAGGCTAGACTTCTAGGTTCCCAGCTCTACTGGATTATTAGACAAAGCCACCCACTCCATCTTTGTTTATAGAACTCATTTTCAGGCACACGTGTTTTATAGTGAGGTGGAGGTTGTAAAGAAGCTCTTTATAATGAAGATCCCAAAATCATGAGCCTTATATCAAGCTTGCTCTAAAGGAACTTTACATGGGTGGCAGTTTAGGAGAGAAAGGGAGAGAAGGATAAGGGAAAAAAACTAATAAAAATAGCTGAGATCACTCAGCAGTTATCAAGAAACAGATACTACAGTTTTATAACATGAAGTACTAAAAGTATACGCACTCTTAAAAGGCAATTAAAACGTATGCTCTGAAACTATAAAACATTTTCTTTTCATCTGCAACATAGAGGGCAGATTACAACACATTAATAACGTTTTGTTTAGAGTTCAGTTTCTGATGGTTTCCAAATGTAGTCTGTGTAGATTAACCAGAAGGAGTCCAGTTCCCTTTTTTAAGAGCGCTTGTAAAGGAAAGCAATGTGGTAAGATTGTTATGAAAAGAGAGTGTATTTAGGAAATAGCACTTAGCAGGGTCTCTCTGAATGGCTGCCAGGTCAGGAAGCTGAAGTGCAAGGCTTGGCCCTTGTTCAGCCCCCCCAGTTCCAGCTCCTTGACCACACAGTACGTCAGGAACATGTCACAAGCCAGCCAGGAAGACTCAGCCCCGCCCATGGACCAGCTTGGCACGGCTGCTTTCACATAACCCAGGGCTCCAGAGGGGCCGGAGGCAGGCATTCCAGGGCCACGGGAACATGCAATTTTTTAAAATAGAAATGAAGAACTTAAAAAAAAAAAAGCCTGGGAATTAAACAGTTGTTGTATCCTTATGGAACATGGCCCCTCATGTTGAGTGTCAGAGGTGAGAAGGCCTTTAAAGGTTATCTCATTCGCTGCCCTTGTCTTAGAGACAAGGAAATTGACCTGCCCCTATTCCCGGAGTGGTAGAACCAATTATGGAGTCTCTCTCTCAGTCTAGTAAAACCACTGGCTCCACCTCACTAAGTTAAGCCTTGTGTCTAAGGAGCCCCATCTTGTCCTTTAGGACCAGCTGAAGTATTTGGGGGTCCTCTCCCCCTTGGATTTTAGCTGTGTAGTGATCTGCTGCTCTTCCATTTGCTCCTACTACTTTCCTAATTGCTTTGTGTCCCAGCCTCAATTTCTTCATCTGAAAAATGGAGATAAAATCAGTGTCTACTTCATAAGGACAGATTAAATAACCATGTGTAACAGTTACAGTGCCTGGTATGTAAGAAGGGCTCAAAAATGTTTTCAGTTATATTTATCAATAATAATAGCATTAGCATTACGCTATCATTTTGTTATTATTACTGCTCCTGTTACTTCTGTGTTCCACACTGAGAGTGGCCCTCAGGAATTTGGCCCTAAGATGTGCAGTGTGAGACCACTAGCAGACTGCAGCAGGGATGGGCCATTACCTCCTGAAGTCCTGCCATCGATGCCAACTGAGGAGCCATGTTCAGAGGGGGTTTTGTTGTTGTCCTTATGATTCTCTGTTTGCTTTGCTTGTCTAACTTTGCTCTATACTTTTAGCTGAAAGAGTCTTTAGACATGATGAACTGTGTGTTATAGTTGGGTCTCCTCAGTTTTCTTCTGAGAAAACACCCTGCCAGCTTTACTTGGTAATTGAATAGAGTCTGATTTACATATAAAAAGAACACTGGAGGAGAAAGAGCTTTAGGATAATACCCCTAAGACCTGAATCCTTTAGCCTTTCTTCTGCCTCAGGACCACTGGGACCCTATTTAAAACCCCAGTTGTGACCTTGTTCCTTAGTCAGCATGGAGACAACCCTGAGGAAAAATCCAAGAGAGCTAGCTAGCCTCCTTCCTTGGGTGTCATTAGAGAACAGTCTCCCTATAAAAGTTCCGTGGATGTTTCTTATTTCAGACCTTGAGGAGACCTGAGCCTACTGGGCTGCTGGGCCTCCCCCACATCAGGGTCTGTCCTGGGTGCCCAGGCTTCCTCTCTGAAGAAGGCTCACTCTCGGGCTGCTTAAGCAACTGTGAAAGCACATTTCTCTCTCAACATAGGGCTCATTGGTTTAAAAAGTAAAATTATTGTCTTAGCTGATACCTCAATTGTCTTTCTTTGAGCGCTTCTCTCTCCTTTATGCTCATGTCAAGTCAGTTTTTCTAACATTTTTGATCAAGTTTAATATTAGAAAATTTAGGGGCCGGGGTTGTGGCTCAGAGGTAGAGTGCTTGCCTAGCACGTGTGAGGCACTGGGTTTGATCCTCAGCACCACATAAAAATAAAATAAAGATACTGTGTCCACCTATAACTAAAAAATAATAAATATTTTTAAAAGATTAGAAAATTTATATGGCTTTAAATAGCCAATAAGTATGGAGTTTAGTTTCTGGAAAGCTCTTTCATATTAACAACACTACTTGAACAACAAAACCATTATTTACCTAGAAAAATCAAATATAAATTCATCTGAACTTAAATGAGAACATTTTAGCTTTTTTTTCCCTTTTAAATTGTTAAATTGGAGTATTGTCTAGTTACCTTGAAATAGCACTGTTGTGGCATCTCGCTTTCTTTTTCTGGTACCTTCCTCTGTGGGCCTCTGGTTTCATTAATCTCAATTTGTTTTGAAAGCACTGAGGCAAATTTTCAAGGAGCTGTTAATTGTCAAAGAAAGAGCACAATGACTTATTGAAGTTTCAGATGTTGCTCTTTCCCAAGCTTCCAGTGATTGGAACAGATTCTCCAACCTCATCTCCACCGCAGAATCAGATGAAAATGTCAATGTTTTCCCCTTTTCTGGTGCTTGTCAAAAAATACCATTCCCCCCTGGAGGCGTAGACTGGAGGATAGTGAGTTCAAAGCCAGCCTTAGCAAGTGAGGCGCTAAGCAACTCAGTGAGACAGCCCGGGGAGGTGGCTCAGTGGCCAAATGCCCCTGTGTTCAATCCCTGTATCTGGTACCCCCCCAAAAATACCATTCCCAGGTTATTCATTCCTAATTTGCCAAAGAGAAGAACTAAAGCTTAAGAGGTAACTACTTATCTCAAAGTTCTTGAAAGGGGAAAAGAGAGCTTGCCCAAGTTTCTTCACCATGTAACCTCCATAAGATCTCCAGAATATACCATCTTTAGTTTTCACATTCCACTTCCTACATTTCTTCTTCATTTGACAATTTTTTGAAAACATCATAAGAAATTAAGGGTGAATACCAAAGAGACAGAGACTTAAATAACATAAGAACCTATAGTCATTCCATCCTTGGAACCATAATGAGTTATTCTCACACCTCTGGAGTTGGTGCAAATCCTGAAACCAGATTATACTTGGCCTCCTGCCTGTACTTGGGTAGATGGTATAATTACCATATCTATATTGAGTGAAGCTTTTCCATCTGACTACTCATTCTTTGAAAGCCTCTTCTATACTCTTTTCATCTGGCCATACTGGGTGTAGGTTCCAGAGACTAACGGATTTCTGTTGTAGTTGCTCTTGTGGAGAAGAGGCTTACCACAGCTTTCTTTTTCCTGAGCTATTTTGTGGTAATGTCCTGGCAATTTGTTGAGATGTTCAGGGAGTGATACCTTATTATTTTATTAAGTGAATGGGTTTGGATTCTTAGGGAGGTTTGGGGTCTTGAAATTATTTTCTGAAACTTCAAGTTATAATTATATCCAGTTTATTTTCTGACTTTTTTTTTTAACCGTCTGCAGTTAGTGTATGTTGCCCACCCCACTTGACCTCTGCTGGTAATCAAAAGGCAAAGGCAGAAATGTCTATGTAACTGAGGCTTCCCTTTTAACCAAAGTGTGTCATTTACCTTCTAAGTGACCCTGACCTGGACCAGACTACAAAGGTCATTAAGCCTCCTATCTCTCCCCTTTCCCTCTTTTTCGTAGTTTGCTCACTTCTTCCTTCCCTCCTCCTCCTTCCCTCCCCCCTCCCTCCCTCTTTCTCTCTCTCTCTCTCTCTTTCTTTTTCCTTCTTCTTTTAAAGATGTTTTTGTGCCTGGAATGCTGAATGTGAAAGGTTTATTCCTACTTCTTGTTTTTGAAACCATTGAGTCATGGGATGGGAGAGGGGCGGGATGCAGAGGTGAACTGGAGGGAGGGACACACAAAAATAACCATTTCTAAAGGAACCTGGAGGTTTGGGGTTATTTATATTCCTTGGCACAAGAACCCAAAGTAATATCAGGCCTCAAGCCCCTACTCCCCACAGACATCTGAGCAGCCCACGTTAAAGGGCGGACCTTCCTACTGCACAGACGCGCATCCCTGAAATTCCTGGGAGTGAACTCAGATTCTCAGATTCTCCTTGAAATATTTCTCTACCCAAATTAAGAGTTTTCAATTTTGACAAATATTTTACGTTGTACTTTTAACTGACAACATTTCCATCCACATTATTTCCTTTTAAATCTAAACCTGAGACATGGACATTGCCATGTTAATTTTAATGATAAGGCTTAGAGAAAGAAAATCTAAAATCACATTGCTAATAGAGAACAGTATTCTGGAATTCAACCCATGACCTCAATCATTTCTTCAAGAGTACTTTTTACCAACTCACCTTCTTTGTACCAGAGTACTTCAGCAACCCCAAGAAGAGTCTTCATCCCTAAACAGCAAAAGTTTTGATCATGTCAAAATATTTTTCTCCCCAAAAAGTTTAATGATGTCCCAACCTTCAAATAATAGAAATTTCTCCATTTGTGTACAGTATTTCAAAATGCATTCTACTGATATGTTCTAATTAGATAATTAGAACAAATAAAAAAACAAATAACAGAAATTCAGCTCACTAATGTCTTGTTTAAGGTAACAATGTGTGGTAGAAGGAAAGTGGAAACTGGGATCAATCAAATAATTCAAAATACAACTCTGCTCTCCAATAGATACATGACCTTTGCTTAGCCTGTTCCTTCATCTGTGCACATGTGAATGACAGACCACCTCAAGGGGGCCTTCTGAGTATTAAATGAAGCTTCAGTAGGAATCCAGTGAACAGAAGTTTCCCTTCTCACTTTCACTTTGGCTCAAACTGGTCTTTTCTACCTCAACTCCCACTTCTTCCTTAGAGGAACTCTTTGCTCATGCCAAATTGGTTTGCCATCTCCTGAGCATACTTTTTACCTTCATATTGTTGTGCATTCTAACCACTTCCTCTGAAGGGTCCTCTTTCCAGCACTTTCCTCCCATATATTCCCTTGATCATAACACAGAATAATTAAGTGGAATAATGTTCATGCCTTATATCATGATCTTCTAAAGAAGAGAATTGTTAATATTAGATTTTAGAGGACTCATCTCACATAACAGGGATGGGGATATACCCTCTGTAACTTACTTGGGAAGCCAGGTGTCACTCTATGGAAGAACCACAGAACATGAGCTTAAATATTGATAACTGACTGTTCCATCCTGCTCTAGCATATGGATTTGTATTCGTAATTCCCCCAAGAAAAGATTTTACCATCCCTCTTAATTTTATTAATCCATTCTAAACTGACAGATGTTGCAGTAGCCTTGAGCTCTTGGGGATTCTTGTTTGGTTTCTGATTAAAAGATGAATTTCCTTCTTAAACCCAAGGGTCTAAGTATACACTGCCCTTCTCTCCTAAACAGCTTGTTTGAGTGCCAGAAGTAAACTTGTTATTCTCTGTTGGATGCTAAAGGAACTTTTCATTTCTGAACCTCTTTTAAAATGTTTCCTTGTAGTACCAGAGGAATGGGGATAGTTTAGCAGTAGTACTTGGTACATTATAGATGCTTGGGCAACAGTAGTTAGTAGCATGGTATTTACTTTTACTTACTTTTTTATTTTGAAAGAGCCTGAGGAGAGTAAGCAGAACTCAGCGAACTGAGTTATTGTGTTACTCTTGACTTGTAGAGGGCACACAGAATTTGAGAACACTGAAATTCAGTCAAATAATGACCCAAAGTATGGTCAGTGTTCCAGTATGGCTCATTCTTTGTTCTTTCTTATTAGAATCCAGCTCTGGGATTTAATAGCACAGTAATTACTAGTTCCTATCCATAGGGGTTGAGGGACATCAGCAGATGATTTGTTAATGCTGGAGAAGCTGATTTTGTTGTCTAAGTCATGGTCCTTTCTTAGGTTACTGGCAACTGTGTAAACTGCAACTCCAGAAAGGAAGTTGGTAAGCATAAGAATTTTAATGAAGCTATTTACGTTTTCCAGCCATGGGAGCTGGTTCTCTTGTTTTTTTCCCTTTCATCAGCCTACTTCCAAGGTGAGGCTCATGTTCTAGTTCCAGGGCACCAGCCTTAGAGTGGGCACTTGTCCATGACTGGCCTAGGACAATCATATTGGAGATCTCCCTAGACACCAGACACTTGCTATCATTTCAGCTTTCCTGTCGGCTGATCCTCTTAGCACTTTTAGGGGCACCTGAGGTCATCTTTTGCCCACAGAGTATCACTCTGTGGCATTTGAGTGAATAGGACTGGGGCTGTGCTTTCTGTCGCTTGGGGCTGACTTGATGGTGATAATAATGATCATTTTTATTGAACTGCCGTGGGAGGTAAGCTCGGTGCATATTGCTTCAACTAGATTGTCGGTTAATCCTCACCACAGCCCTTTAAGGTAGATGTCGTTACACCCATTTTACAGATAAATATTGGAGAAATTAAGTAACTTGCCCAGGGTATAAACAGTTACTAAATGCCAAAGCCCAGACTTAACTTCAAAGCCCTATTTTCTCCCTGTTTACAGAAAGCTCAAAATGCCCCTGGACCTCTGAAATCACTGTGGTATTTCCCACTAACATTACCAGAGATTCCCAGGACATTAATTCAGGGATCTGAGCTGAATGTGTGGAGGCATTAGCCAATTTGAAAACAGTAGATGGCCACAGTTTTACAAGAAAACCCAGAGAAACCCAAGTACATTAGACAAATTGGAATTGAAAAGCTTAAGTAAAAATACTCAATTTAAGATCATCTGTTTATACTGACACAAGGTCTATGGAAAACGAGGGAGCCAGCGTCATGTTTCTGAAATATGCAATTTTACAATGGGAACGTGTTATAAAATGTCCTGCCACTGTTGTTTTCCTTGGGATTTAGGGTGAGAGACATGAAGGCTGACAACTCTCTTCCTGTTGTAGGTCAGAGCTTCAAGGAACTCTGTAATCTTCCCACCAGCTTTACTCTCTCCTGGAACTCACGGGTAAAATTAGATGCTGGCTGGACTTCAGTAGTTGAGTTTGAAAGCTTTCAGAGGCTGAGTCAGACAACAGCAGCAGACTGCGTTCTCACAGCTCCACTTGGGAGACACTTAGTGCAGACTAACACAGTTTGGTAAACTGACGAATGTCTGACAATTGCACCATAAAGCGCCATTAATAGCGATGCCCATAGGAGCAGAAGAAAATGACCTTTGTGTGGTTAATCTCCTTGGAAACAGGATCAGGCTTTTTCTTCCGTTTACCAAGTACCCTGCCTCGATGCCTTGTGCTTAATGCTGCAGTTAAAAAACAACAGCAACTAGGTGAGGCTTTGGTTGGGATTATTTGATACACATTCTGACTGGCTCTAGGAGGCAGACCTGGTTAAAAAAAGGATGTGGGAAGAAATCACTGAGAGTGTGCGTGTGCTCCCAAACCAGCATCGAATGTTTATCTCATTTGACACATTTTGCCTGGAAGTCAGAGAAGTTGACCGAGGTGCCCGTGGTGGAACAGAAAGAGCCAGAGACTAAACCAGACTGAAAAGGGCCAACCCATTAGGAAAGTCCCTCCCTGAGGAGCAGGTGGGCAGGGAGGGAGGTTAGATGGCAAACACTGACCCGGGAATCTGCTCAGAGAGGCTGCTACCCAAGAGAGTCCTTCTTCCCAGACTTCACTGGGCAGGGGACAGTTAAGGAAAAGGAGTTCTGCTTATTCTCTGCTGCAGGATGCCACCCCCTGACCCTTTATAAGTCAGCCTTGCTTGATTACTCTTTTAATTCAAGACTCAAAACAGCTTGTAAAGTGTTTTTTTTTTTTTTTTTTTATCATTCCTTTCCAGACTGTGTGGCCCACACTGTAGCACGAGCTTCTTTCTGTCCACATCTGTTTTCCAACCTCATTACTCTTCTGTTATTACTTTCATTAAAAAAAAAAAAAGTTGTTTATTTCTTTTCTGCATGTTTTTACCCCAGTTTCAAAAGCTGAAATAGTAAATCATGTGCTGTTTGATGTGACCATCTTCATGATTTCTAGTAAATGAATTGATGGTTGCACGTAACCACTGGTTGAACTGCCTGAACCTCGTTGTTTAAATGAGCCTTACCTAAGCTGAGGCTCACAGCTCATAACACTATTTCACTGATAGACAAGTCTTCTCATTTCTATATGATAATGTCACTAGGACTAGTGCGTGGCGAGTGTAACTCTGAACACTTTGATTTGAATATAATAACTTCAAGACAAAAGAAAACTAGGAGACCAAGGGTGATTTTACTTAATGAAGAGAAATCTAGGAGAAATGAGATGGAGGCCCATTGACAACACTTCTGCCCATCATCGTACTGGAAGTACCAGCTAATAGAGTGAAATAGGAACCAGAGGTAAGAATAAGGATTGGAAAGGAGACATGGCTGACCTCATGATATAATTTGCTACATAGAAAATCCAAGAAAAACTGGCCTGGGGGTATAGCTAAGTGTTGGAATTGTCTAGCATGTCCAAGTCCTTGTGTTTAGTCTTCGGCACTGTAAGAAAAGAAAAAGAAAATTCAGGAGAATCAACAAACCATTAAAATTAATAAGGGATCTCGAAAAGATCTCTTTACCAATTTTTAATTTTTATTTATTATTGCTAAGTATATTATTATTACATGCCAAGAGTAACCCACAAGGAATAAAAGGTCCTATTTGCAGTAATCATCAACAACACAAAGAAACTGGAATAATACATACAAAAAATGCAAAACCTGTCTAGGAAATTTATAAGACAAAGTTGAAGAAATGAAAAAAGACCTAAGTAAATGGAAATAACATGTTCGTGGATAGGAAAACTTCATATTTTAAAACCATCATTTGTCCCCTGATCTAGAAATTAAATGAAAATCATAATAAAGTTTCATTTGTTTGGTTATTAGACCAAAGGGGACTTTACCACTGGACCACATCCCCAGCCCTTTATTTTTATTTATTTTTTTAAATTTTGAGATAGGGTCTTGCTAAGTTGCTGAGAGCTCACCAACTTGCTGAGGCGAGCCTTGAATTTGCAATACTCCTGCCTCAGCCTTCCAAATTCCTGGGATTACAGGTGTGTGCCACTGCACCCAGCTGGCCTATGATAAAGTTTTGAATCAGTAAGAGTCCTGGCAGGAAACCATTGGCACACGCAGAAGGATTCTACTAAATAGAGTTAATGAGGCACCTATTTACAAAAGTGTGGCCAAGCTTAGGAAAACCAAGAAACCAGTAGGGGAAGGTACAACTTGCTAATTGAGCAAAAGCAAGATGCCTTCAGGGCCCCTGGGCTTGAGATGCAAGGGTTATGAGAAGCCAGAAGTTGTTGTGGCTCTATCCATAGGAGATAGAGACCTGACAGACATCAGGAGAGGAATAGCACCTGTTGACCTGGGCACAGTAGGGAGGGAGCCCAGGGGAAGTACCTTGACCTGGTTCTCATTTTGCCCTTCATTCCTCTGCCACTGACTCTGATGAGCTGAATCAGGGAAGAAGGGATCCAGTTGGTGCCATCCATCAGCCTCACAGAGCATGGTGGAAAAGTGCAGAATGTGGCTCTAAAGGAGCAGAGATTCTGCAAAACAGGTTTTTTTCCATTGAATTTTATTATAAAGCTGTTATAAATAAGGCAGGTGGTATTATTACAGAGAAAGATATATAGTGAAACAAAATCCACAAGTATGTGAGAACTTCATTTATGACAGATAAACATTACAGATAAGTACTGAAAGATGGACTGTACAATAAATTATGCTGGACAAATAAATGGTTATCCATATAGGAAAATTTTAATACCTAATACTATGATATCAAAAATTTGCAACTGACCCTAAGGGAAACTCACACCCTATTGGTAGAAGTATAAATTAATACAGTCCCTTCAGAGGGCAGTTTTCAATGTTTAGTGAAGTTGTGTAGATTCTAGAGTCAGACCACTTCCTATCTGGAACAGGAGGATAATGACAGAACCCTTATAAGGTTATTATGAAGATTGAGTTAATATATTTAAGTGCTTAGAGCAAAGGTTGGTACAAAGTAAGGACTATTAAATGTCAGTTATTATTGTTATTGTAAGATCTTGAGTTACACATCTACTTATATAATCGAGAGAAAATTTTGACTTGTATTAACTCATTTAACAATGTTCATTTCAGATGAACAAAAAGAATAAATTAAAAATCATTATGTATTCATTTTATAGCAGTGAAAATGAACGAATTAGACTTCATTGTATAAAATATCTTCCTTGTTTACCACCAAGTAGTAAGTATATTTGCCAGTGTTTGGATGTGTAATGCTGTCCTGGCTTTTGTGTAACAAAGATTAAATAACCGTGATCTTTGCCTTTTTTCTAAAAAATCTTGGACTGTACTAATTTTGTAGTAAGTACTCCTGAACTTACATCTTGTCTTGCTAACTAAGCTTGGGAATAGTTATTCTTTTCCCCCAATAAAAGACAAGGGTCCTTTTCTTGTGGGAGCCCAATGTCACCTTTCAAGAATGCTAAAAGATTTTCCTTTCTCAATTCTAAGAAGAGTTGATGTTTGATTTTGATTTTTGTAAAAATATGAAATCCATTTGAAGGCTTTTGTAGTCAGGGTCAGGTTCTAATAGGGGCAATTTGTCCTCACTTTCATTAAAATGATGTTTATTCTAGGCACACCGCTTTTGATCATTAACAAGCAAATTGATGCTTTTCATATGAACACTTCTATAACACCAAGTTAGGATTGTGTTTTAGCATTTGATCTTGTTTTTTACTGTAGTACTTGGGACATTAGTTAGGACATTCAGAGCCAAGGAGAAGGTTCAAAGGGTGAAGGACACAGATGACTTTAAAGAGGAAGAGACAAACATGCCCAGGCCCATTAGTGGACAAAGGAGATGGCTGGTGCATTTGAGAAAGGGTTTGGGAAAGGAGAATTAGTTTCCTAAGGAAAGTGTGAGAAGTGCCTTGGGCTTGAATGATTTAACATTTGATCAAGGCGTGGTATCTGAGAAGCTATATCTAAGAGTGAAGAGATGATACAAGAGGCCTAGGAAAATTTTCCTGTCCAGTGTCCTCAGGGTTTACCAAGATGACCTTACATGTAGATGCTGTTTCTGAAGCTGACATATTTAGGAAATCTTTTTAAAGATCTAATTGCTGCAGTAAGGCTGACTCACAGCCCTTTGCACCTTCTGCTGTTGTGCAGCCCATCGCATGTCGTGTTAGAAATTTTCTGCAATCTAAGCCTATTTAGTCTATTTTCTCCCACTTTGTAAACACCCTTTTTCCATAGTTGCAAATGTCTCCACTGTTATTTGTTTCAATTTGTAAATTGCAGAAGGGCTTGAATAAACAGTGTCCTCACACACGCACCCTTATCCATTGCCAAGGATGAAATATCTCCGGCCAGAGATACATTCAAAAGGGGACCTCCATGTTTTCTTTAGAGCCGGAGTTCCAAAAGCAAGGCTCTTTTCTTCTTGCCTTCTTTCTCCCAAGAAAGCAAAGTTCATTTTTACATTCCTATAGTGTTTGGTAACTTCAAAGATATTAAGTAGTGATGCTAGGTCTTTTATTTCTTTGAAAACAATCAAGTGAACGTCTGGTCCCCCCAGAATGTTCAGACGGCTTACCGACAGTTGCAGTGTTGGACCAGGTCTTGTTTATCTTTGAATTTCCAACACTTAGCTGCATTTGGTAGGCGAGCGAGTGAGTGAATAAATGAATGGATGCCATGTTTCCAAAAAGTGTGCTTCCAAAAAGTAAGAGATGCCCACAAGAGTGCAGTCTGATTCAGTACTCAAGGGGAGGTGGTCAGGGGGTAAAACATGGAATTTTCCAGACAAAGCCAGGAAGCACTATGTAAGAAAGTACCATTTGAACTGAAACATGACCATTGGGTGACAGACTCTGCTCTCTTTTGTTCTCTTTTCCTCTAAGCCTAAGAACCTGTCCTATATAGGTTCACATGTGCTCAAGGCTAACTGAAAATCCATACCCTGCCCCCACCAAAAAAAAAAAAAAACTGGGTCATGTATCTCTTGAATATTTAATGTTATGTCCTACATTTTGTGCCTGGAAAGAAACTGTTACTCACTTGTGGATGTCACTCAGGCCACAGATAGGCTGTAGGCTGTCATTCACTGATGATTCTGTATTCTTAGTCATATTTGTTCTCGAGGACTGTGTACTTCTGCTTCTACCATCCTTCTCTGTTTTGCATTTGTTATTCATTCATTTATTAGTGTTTTCTATAAACTAACAGTTCTTTTGACAACTCAGACTTGAAAATGAATAAGACTTATCTTTAGGTTATATTCCTTAATCCATTTGGGAAGGCAGAATTTTATAGTAAATGGGAAAGTTTCTGTCTGTTCCTTTCTTCATTCTAGGTAAAAAATTACTTTAATACTTATATCTCAATTTTTATTTTCTTTTTCTCATTGGGAGCTCCTAATATTGTATAGGTTTCAGGATACCCAAAACTAGATCTGCTCCTGTTCAAACACATTAGATTTTTGATCACTTTTGCCTTATCTCTTGATATCTGTTCCACTGTGGGCTTGTTGGCCTTTATGCCTGAAACAGACCATCTTTTAAGATTTCCCTTCACTGCCATTGCTAGGGAATTCCTTTGGCCTCCTCTCCTGTGCCTTGTTGTGTCCTATGTACTCTTTCTTGGCTTTATATCCTTATTTTGGTGCAGTATATATTCCTGTAGCTTCCATTCCCAATGTTCTTCCTTTGTGTAAATCATAGCTTCAGTTTTTCATAATTTTCCTTCAGCTGAAAGATTTCCTTTATTATTTCCTGAATTACCCGTATACTAGCTGGAATTTTCTCAGTTTTTATTAGTCTGAAAATATCTATTTCAAACTTTGGATTGTGCAGAGGGGAATGAGGGGAGGGGTGGGACAGTGAGGATGGGAAGGACAATAAAATGAGACAGGCGTTATTACCCTATATACATGTATGACTACACTACCAGTGTGACTCAGCACCCTGTTCAGCCAGAGGAATGAGAAGTTGTGCTCCATTTGTATACAATGTGTCAAAATGCATTCTACCATCATGCATAACTAATTAGAACAATTTAAATCAAAAAGTGATGCAGTCTATTTTACCTTTATTTTAAAAAATATAATTTGGGGTGGCTGGGGTTGTGGCTCAGCAGAAAAGCACTCGCCTAGCATGTGTGGGGCACTGAGTTTGATCCTCAGCACCACATAAAAATTAAATAAAGGTGTTGTGTCCACCTACAACTAAAGAATAAATTTTTTTAAAAAAATATATAATTTTTTTTAAAAGAGCATATAACAGTGTAAAGATGTCATTCTGGCTTGCATTGAGTCTTACAAGAAGTCTCTGAAGAAAGATATCTAGTGAGAGCTGAAGGGACGTGCAGGCCTGGCAAGTTGGCCAGTCTGCCCAGCTGCAGGAGTGCCAAGTGTCCTCCGTTTATCCTTCAGGGTACACTCACTGCTGCCGTACTTCTATCTTCCACATGGTTCCCAAGTTTCTCTTGTAGCTAATCCCAACTCATAATCACATAGGGAGGAGAATTCTCAAAGTATAGTTCCAGCCTAGCTAAGCTGATATAGTACAACGCCATCACAATACTTAGTGGTTTTCTTGATAGTCTTGATAATGTTATAGACAGCAGCCTATTCTACAAGGTTGCAGGATATAATATCAGTATACAAAAAACACATGTGTTTCTGTGAGCAAACCAAAGTTAAAAGTAGGAAAGCAATTCCATTTATAATAGCATCAAAAAGGATAAAATGCTTGGAAATAAATTTAACAAAAAAAGTACAAACTGTAAACTCTAAAAATGACAGAAGAAATTGCAGGAGACCTAAATAAAAGCTATATTGTATTCATAGATCACAAGACAATATTGTTAAGATGGTGTTGCTTCCCAAATTGAGCTACAAACTTTGCACTGTCCTTTCAAAAGTCCCAGCTGACTTCTTTGCAGAAATTCACAAGTTGACCTTAAATTTCCTATATTTAAGGGATGTAAAACAATCTTGGAAATGATCAAAGTTGGAGGCCTCGACTTCAACAGGGTCACCAAGCAATTCTTTTCAGCAGTGGCAATGGGACAACTGTATATCCACCCATAAAAGGATGAAATTTGATCCTACCTCACACTATATTAAGAAATGAAAGGGCTGGTGGTGTAGCCTAGCAGAAGAGCACATGCATAGTATGAATAAGACCCTGGGTTCCATCACAGCACCAAAAACCAAACAATAACAACAACAGTTAAAATTTGTCAAACAGCCAAATGTAAGAGCTAAAACTGTAAGACTCAGAAGAAAACGTGTAAATTTTTGTGACTGTGGATTAGATGGTGGTTTCTTAGATATGACACCAAAATACTAACAAAGAGAAAAAAATGGGTAAACTGTATGTTATCAAAATTGAAAAGTTTTGGTCTTCAAAAGCTAACATCAGGAAAGTACAGCACAGAAACAGAAAAATACAGAAAAGGGGAACATTTTTGCAAATCATACAACTGATAAGGGACTTGTATCTAAAATATATAAAGAACTAAAACTCAAGAATTTAAAAAAAAAAAAAAAAGCTGGGTGCAGTGACACATGCCTGTAATCCCAGCTGCTCAGGAGGCTGAGGCAGGAGGATAGTGAGTTCAAAGCCAGCCTCAGCAATGGCAAGCCACTAAGCAACTCAGTGAGACCCTCTCTCTAAATAAAATACAAAATAAGACTGGGGATGTGGCTCAGTGGTTGAGTGCCCCTGAGTTTAATCCCTGGTAGTAGTAGTAGTAATAGTAGTAATAGTAGTAGTAGTAGTAGTAGTACTAATAATAGTAATAGTAATAATAATAATAATAAAACTAATTTAAAAACAGGCAAAGGATCTGAATAGATAGTTGTCCAAAGATATAAAATGGCCAATAACCACTTGAAAAAATATTCAGCATCATTATTCATCAGGAATATTCAATTCAAAACCATCTTGAGATGGTTGGCACCCTCTAGGATGACATTCATGAAAAAGAGAGGTGCTAATACGTATTGGCAAAAATGTGGGTAAGCTGTAACCCTTATCCTCTGCTGCACAGAATGTAAAGTAGTTCAGCCCCTTTGGCAAACTCTCTGGTAATTCCTCAGAAATTACCAGAATTACCATATGATAGTTAAACAGAATTAGACATGCACTGTAACAGTCCCACAGCTGAGGATCTAGCTAAGAGAAATGAACACATACCCCACAAAAACCTGTACACAGATGTGTATAACAGCATCGCTCATAATGGACAAAATGTGGAAACAAATGTCTGTCAACCCATGAATGATGCCTCTAAAGGAATTGAAAGCAGTGACAGAAACAGACGGTCAGGCATCAACATTTGTTGCAGCATGATTCACAGTAGTCCAAAGATGAAGAAGACCCAACTGTCAGGGACAGCAGACTAATGGATGAACAAAGTGTGCTATGTCCATAGAGTGGAATATTATTCCATGAAAAGGAGTAAAATGTTTCTACAAGCACAGTGTAGTGGAACCTTGTAAATATCTGTGACCGGTAGAAGCCATTCTCAAAGGGCAGCATACTGTACGTTTCCATTTATATGAAATGTCCACCATAGGCAAATCTATAGACAGAAAGTAAATTAGTAATTGCCTAGGACTAGGAGTATGTGGAGATTGGGAGGTGATAGCTAATGGGGTACAGTGTTTCCTTATAGAGTAATCAAAATGTACTAAAATAGATTGTGGTGTCCTTCACACAGTTCTATCATACTCTAAAAGCCATTGAATTGTACCCTTTAAGCAAGTAAGATATAATAGGTGATTCTCCTCCTCCTCCTCCTCCTTTTGTTTCTTCCTTTCTTTCTTCTTCCTCCTCCTCCTCCTCCCGCTCCTCCCCTCCTCCCCTTCCTCCCCCTCTTCCCCTTCCTTCCCTTCTTCCCCCACCCCCTCCTTCTTTGTACTGAAGATTGAACCCAGAGGTGTTTTACCAGTGAGGTACATCCCCAGCTCTTTTTATTTTACTTTACTTTTATTTTGAGAGAGGGTCTTGATAAGTTGTTGAGGCTTGAACTTGTGATCCTCCTGCCTCAGCCTCCTGAGTCACTGGGATTACAGGCATGTGCCAACACATCTGGTGAATCATATTTCAATAAATCTCTGTGGGTTTTTCTTCTTCCTTCCTCCTTCCTCCTTCCTTCCCTCCCTCCCTCCCTCCCCTCCTCCTCCTCCTCCTCCTCCTCCTCCTCCTCTTCCTCCTCCTCCTCCTCCTCCTCCTCCCTCTTTCTTGCAACCCAGGATTAACACACCTAACAGAATAGAAACTCTTGCTAATTTTTTCCCTTTTCTCTAGTCAGTTATCCCTTGTGGCAGGTGTGTGAGCAGGGTGCAGCATTTCATTCCTTACTATTTGGGTTCTTCTTGAATGGCTGCAGTGGCTAAGAGATCCACAAGCCACTTTATATTGTGCAAATTTCCCTGGGCCTTAGCAGGGGATATTTTTAGAAAAACTATGGGTCTAATTTTTATGTAGCCCAGTGTCTGCTCATTAGTCTCCATCACTGCCATTGGGATAAGCATATTACATTCAGTCTTAATTCCTCCAAGGGACTGGAGGACACAGAATTGTTCAGTCCATCCTGGTGTAGACCACAAACCATGTTTAAAACAGTGGGCCAAGCCATCGGGCCTCCGTGGTGAGGTGGCATTGGTCCCTCTGCTTGAGTTTAAAAAAAAAAAAAAAAAAAAAAAGGCCAGGCAGGTAACCACAAGCCAAGTTGGGCTTGGCTGCTGCAGGCTTCCTAAATGACTATGGCAGTGCCAGTTTTGCTAAGCCTTCTCTGTCTGGCTTCCTCCCTCTCCTGGTCCCTCTCTATGTTAACCTTTTATTTAGCCTGGCTCCATAGCCGAGTTCTTCCTTTAGTTAAATGTTCATCTCTAATGGTCCTTTTCCCGCTGTCGGCAGAACTCACGGAGCCCTCTCGTTCAACAGAGTAGAGTGATTGGGACCTCAGAGCCCTTACAGTCCAAGCCCCCTGCTTCACACTGAAGGACCTGGTGTCCAGAGAGAGGAAGTATTATTCCAGATTTCCCCAGCAAGTTAGTGTGGGCCGGGGCATAGTACAGTTACCGCCCTCCCTGTGGTTCCATGTTCTTCCCACCTCCCCCGCCCCCAAATAAGTGAGTGCTTTCCATTCATTTTTTAATAATTTTTTTATTTATATACATTCATTTTTATTTTTATTTTAATGTGATGCTGGGCATCAAACACAGGGCCTCACACATGCTAGGCATGTGCTCTACCTCTGAGCTACACCCCAAGCCCATCTTTCCATTTTGAATAAAGAAAGATATGCATTGCATTAAGAAGCAGGATTTTGTGCACATTCTAACTGCCTGCAGTTCTCCTTGTGATATATGCAGAGGTAACCAATAGTCCGCCTCAAAGGCACTTACAGTTCTTTAAGTCCCAGGGGCATTGATTGGGTGCCACTGGGTCTAGCTTCTGGAAAGGGATGTGAGGTAGTTAACCTGGTACATAGAATATGTAATTTGGAGTCAAGATCTAGGTTTGAGTCACAACATTGCCACAAAATATTTTGTGTCTTAGGTGAGTGCCCTAACATTTTCTGAGCTTTGATAGATCTGTATAACAGGAAGGAACAACAGTACTTACCTTGGTATGTGGTTGTATACCTTTGATAAAGTGATGGGTGTAAAAACTTCTTGTAACTTGAAACCAAGGTCATATTCATGTGAAAAAAATCAGTACTACTGTGTATTTGTATGTGCTCAGCAAGAGGCATTCCTCCAAATATCTTGGCCTCTTGAATATACGTATACAGTCTTTTCTTTTTCCCTTAAAGATATTTAAAGAATATCCTTCTTATTTTTAGGGATAATGTAGTTTTCCAAAATTTACTTAGCAGCCCCTATTGTTTCAATCTTTTTCATTGTAAACAGTGCTAATATAAATATCTTACATCTTTGGCCATTTGTGTGATTTTACAATAATAAAATTGTAAATAATTAGACAATTGTACAGTTAGTTCCTAGAAGTAGAATTCCCAGATCAAAAGATATGCAACCTCAGAATCTTTTTGTAATTAAATTTTCTATCATAGTTACTATGCTAATTTATACTCCCACAGTGTGTTATATGGCACTTGTTTCTCTGCACCCTGCCAGTAAGTGTTATCAGGTCTTTCAGTCTTTGCCAGGGGGGAGATTCAGGGTTTTATTTCATTGTAGTTTTTATATGCATTTCTCTTAGACTGGCATTGTGCACCTTTTCATATAATTACATGTCATTTTTCTATTAGGGTATTGGCCTCATTCACATTGATTTGGAATAGCTTTCTGTGACTAAGCAAATTAGTAAATGACTAAAATTAGTATATTTATAATTGTATATTTATTAGTTCTTTATTTGGTATATATAGTAATTTTTTTCAAATTTGCCAGTATCTTGTGATATCACACACTTGTGATATTTTTGCCATATGGAAATTTTATGAATTTAAATTTATCAGTAATTTTAATGGTTTCTGGGGCTTGTATTATGCTTAAAGTAGCTTTCTCCATTTCTCTTATTGTTTAAAACTTGTTTTCATGGTAAATATTTACTCTTCTTTTCTGTTACTTCCTTTCCACAAGAGTGTTGTACACATAACAGATGTTCAAGAACTTTTTTCCTAAACAACTGTTTCAATTTAGGTGGTTTAGTACAGTAAAAGGAACTGAATTTGGATTCAGAGGCCTCATTGACCACTATAGCACTTTAAACCAAATAGTGACTGTGTCTTGGCCTCTAGAATTTTCATATATATCTGAAAAGATCAAATGAATTAGTGTGAAAAAGTACTTTTTAAAGTGTAAAGAATGCATTCATTTGTGCTTTTGTGATATTTCTTCATAATTGATCTTGGGTTTGGAATGAAATTTTCTCTATGAAAAAGCAAACCTCATAAATGCAAAATTTCCTTCTTGCTTCTTTGGAAATACTTTACTAATGAGGGGGCTTTCCTGAGCCTTGGTTGGAGTTGGAAAAGGTGGGAAGAGTGGGGCCTCTAATAAGAAGTTTTCCCCAAAGGTCCAGACTAGTAACTTCTAAGAGTTGGATGCTTGGGAAAAGTGGGATATTTGGATAATATTCAGAAACAGAGAACCCAGTTCGTTTTTACTGTGCTGAAAGAGTTCAAAGGCAAGATCTTTTGGGAAGTTGGTTTACTGTTAGTCAGATGTGATTTCCTGTGTCAGCGAGGGAAAATTCCCTAGCTTGACCTACGGAGACTTCAAGGACATGTTGAAATTATAGGAAGTCATGTTTGGATTGGTCCTTGGTAATACAATAGAGGAGCTAGGTTGGATAAAAAGGAAGGGAGCCCATTGACATAGGTTACTGTGCCCAACCCTTCCAGAGTTCTCCACACTTCCCTTTGAGAGACTTGGACACTATTATTTTCACTTCTATCCTTGTTTAATGAGTTGGTTAAATTATATCAACTCTTTATGTACCTAAAACGTGTACTTTGAAACATTTTTGTATCAAGGTAAACTTCATACAGAGACATGCCCAGATCCTAAATGTGTAATTCAATGACTTTTAATAAATGGAAATACATGTTATATTTTGGACTATAATTTTTTCCTTTTAAAATTAAAAATAGAGCAGTACTTGGCAACTTACATCTAAACAGCATTGATGCTGTGATGTCATAATCTAGAAGTTGCGATGATTCTTTCATTCCACTTTGTTTCCTATGTATTGGAAACAACTAGGCAGCGGGACATTCAGTGGCCCTACCTAGTTCCTTCAGAGATTTTGTCATGTTATTATTTATTTATTTATTTTGGTACTGGGCCTTGAACCCAGGGGCACTTAACCACTGAGCCACATCCCAGCCCTTTATTGTATTTTATTTAGAGACAGGGTCTCACTGAGTTGCTTAGGGTCTTGCTAAGTTGCTGAGGCTGGCTTTGAACTTGTGACCCTGCTTCAGCCTCCTGAGCTGCTGGGATTACAGGTGTGCACCACCACACCTGGCTTATTAATGTTTTAATACAGATGACATCCTTAGAAAAATCACAATTAACCCCGTTAGCTGTGGATGCCTACAGTTGACCCATCAGACATTTAAGCAGCCGCCCTTGCCAGGCACTTCACACTATTTTCATTCTCCTTTTCTTTCCCTACTTGTGGGGAGGCAGAGATGAAGAAGGGATGGCCAGGTGAATTTAGAGAGCAACTTTATCAAAATATGGCTGGAAAACTAAGTTGACTTTTAAACAGTGAGAACTTGAGTTCACTCAACTGGGTGTCTTTAATTTGTGCTTTGGTGTTAGATCTGGACCTCTGGGGCTACCTCTGCTCCTGCCATTCGCAGTGCAGTCCATGGCTGCATTTTTCTCTTCTGTTCAGACATCACTCTTTTTGGCTTTTCAACTCACCTGGACTTTCATTTGTTGCTCTGAGGCCAAGAAGACTATTGCAAAGCTAGAGAAGAAGAATCCACAGAAGAGCTATGGAGGTCCTTGCTGGGAGAGCAGGAAGCGAGGGCACTGGTGGCTCCTTAGAAGGGCTGGCAGATGCCTCCTTGGCGCCTAGCTGAGGCTTCACACCTATGTGTTGAACAGAGGGTGAGTGAGGTTCTGAAAGCCCTCTCCTGGCCATCTGGCTTCTTAAAGCTTTGTTGTCCTAAATTCCTGCCCTCGGTGTCAGAGTATGCTGTTGTCTTGTGGCCTACCAACTGATGCTAACCTGGGGGCCTCTTCTGCCTCCCCGTGATTTAAACCAGCTATCCTGAAACTGCCTTTGTGTCAGCAGACTAGGGACCCAGTGAACCAGGGACCACAAACAGTGTCCCTGAAGAGCTGAATTCGGATCCTCTGCTTTGTCTGTCTTACTAGACTGTCTTTTTGTTTTGTTTTTGTTTTCTTGTGAAGATGCAGAAAAGGAAGAGGGAAAAAATAGTAATACTTAGTGAATTGCAGAGTAGGCAGGATGAACTGTGTATGAGAGCGAAAACTCTGCTATGTCACCAGCCTCGGGTGTCCCCCAGGTCTGAATACTTACCTTTGTTTTCTGCACATTTTCAACAGGTGTCAGTTACACTTTCTTGGCCCTCAAGTGAGAAGCTCTGCATGCTTGGTTTGGGGTTTACCCCTAGGCTCTGGAGTAGACTAGAGGATTGACTCAGTGAAAATGTTTACTTCTCTAATTAAGCAGAATTAAGGTCTGAACTCAAAACTGTCTTAGACTGTGCTAGGTATAATTGAGATGCATGGGCTTTGTGTAAATAATGTACCTCTAATTGGCTTTGATTAAGTGCAAATTAGGATCACACTTCACCCCAGTGTGATTTACATTCCTGAGCCCTTTTACTAACTGAAGTACTGTGGGTGGCCGATAAGGCTTGTTTTTCCAGGAGAGGAGAGGCTAGGAGCTAGGAGCTGGGATTTGCAGTTTCCCAGAGGTAAGGAGCCTACAAGGGCCCTGCTCCTCACATCTTCCTACCCCTTCCTGGTGAGTCCTCTTTCAGCCAATAAATTCTAGCCCTCCCCCAATTGTTTTTTGATTATTAAGACTTGGTAAGCTTGTTTTAAAAATAAATAAAGTTACGTGAATATTGAAAAATTCATGTAACTTTATTTATTTTGAAACCTCAAGCTTAAACCAGCACCAGGCATTGGCCTTCAGAATATCATGACACCTTTGTTACTGGGGAACCAGAAACATTTTACAAAGAAACCAACTGGTGGGAAGTTATCTCTGAAGAGTTCCCAGCATGTACCACCAGAGTTCTACAAAACAACTTTTGCACTGTTCAAGAGTAGGTCTGCAGTTGGCCCTTGGTGAGCCTGCACAGGAGGGACTGTGACACATTTTCTCTTGCCTCTAAGTTCTCGGAATCTGCCTCTGAAAGTCATTGTGGCCTGATGAAGCCGGAGTAGCTGGGCTCTTCCTCCTGTGTTGGAGATGACTGGCTGGTGGAAAGGCCTCTGGGTGGTGGAACCTGGACCATGGGCAACAGGGGAGGAGGGTGACTTGGTGTTTTTGACCCTGGAGGCCATTGACAATTAGATCTACATGGGGGTTTCTCCAGATTTCTCACATTAGCATGCTGCTGCTTGATGTGAGACCAAAAAATAACATGAAGTAATAGGGATTTTCACACCAACAGAGAGTGCTAACCATGTGCCAGGATCTGTGGGAATGCAGTGAGAAG
The DNA here is from genome assembly GCF_045843805.1 of Urocitellus parryii. Taxonomy (NCBI): domain Eukaryota; kingdom Metazoa; phylum Chordata; class Mammalia; order Rodentia; family Sciuridae; genus Urocitellus; species Urocitellus parryii. The sequence continues at coordinate 149,602,520 of NC_135537.1, forward strand.
GGGTCAGTTAACTACCCACTTCACACCCCTGTGAAAGCGCCTCCCAGAGTGCCAGAGGGGCTCCTTGAGTGTGTCACCTTCAAAGAAGTTTGGACTGTAAATATGTTTGGTCTCTAAACTCTGCCCCGAGCTTACCAGAGTGAAAAGACAGCATATGAGACAAGTTACACTGCAGAAATCCTAGCCAGAGGGAGGAAAGACTAAGAATGCTTTCTAGGCCCTTCAAACTATATTCATTTATTTACTCACTCAGAAATATTTATGGGCCACCTAAGCCAGACACTGGAGATGCAGCTAGGAATAGGCCCTGATCTTTAGCCCTAAAGAGCTCTATCTAGTAGAGGAACAGATCTCTGTAGAGATGAATTACAACAGAATGTGGTACACACTGTGGCAGAAATCAGGAAGCATATGGCAGCGGGCTGCCATGGGCAAGACGGTCTGCCATACGGCCTTGGCTCCGAGCAGCTTGGACTGAGTTCCAGGGCCACATGCTATTTCAGAAGAGTGCATTTGTTAGTGGGCCTTCCACTTGAATGGGACCAGCCCATGAATCTCTGATGAAAAAAAAAAAAAACTGTCATAAAAACAATAAAATATTAGCCTTCCTTCTGTGCACACTCGGCGAGGTACTGTTCTGTGTGTTTTTTGTCAATTCTCCCATGTCATCTTCACAGCCATATAGATCGCATAATTATCATTCCTGTTTTAAGAGGAGTAAGCTGATGCCTGGAGAGATTGAGTAACTTAGCAACTGTCCTCTAGACGTGGGGGAATCTGGATTCAAACTCTGATCTGATAGCTCTACCTCACTGACACTTGACCTCAAGGATTAATGGACTCTGGGTCAGGCACTCTGGGCTGTGGGGCTGACTTTCTCACCAGCTGGCTGTGGGTGCTGGAGCAAGTTGCCACCTGCCTCTGCCTCAGTTTCCTCCCCAGCCCCATCTTCAAATGATGTACTCGGCCAGCTTCTTGAATCCACAAAATTACATGGGCTGTGGAGAGTGAAAAAGCAAGGCCTTTGACTGCTTGCTGTTGCTACTATCTGTTGTGAATTTTGTGACCTTGACTGTCAGCCCTAAAGTACGCAGTATCGATCTTTGTCAGTCTTCTTGACACTTGTACTTGATTCCAGAAAGCCTCTTAAAGTAGGGCTCTGTATCTTTCTTTGTCAGGAGCAGACCAGGCAGCAAGGGCCCAAGGTTATTGAGTACAAAGGCTTTTCCTGGGCCATCTCTGCTGCAGATGGTCCTGGCCTTAGATGGCATGCACCTCCTGCTTCAGATTCCCAGCCGTGTTGGCAGATGTCATGCTGTGATCGTTTAGAAGATGCATTTCAGCCCAAGACCTTGACTAAGGTGAGTTCTTTCCTCCCAGTGGCTTAGGAGGAGGGCCTCCTTGTCTAACAGAAACAAGAAGCCAGTTATGTGGCAACCACAAAGCGTGCCCACCGGCACATGAAGAAGTTTCCCTGAAAATTTTCAGTGCAGAGATGTCCAAAAGGGAGCTCCAACTCTCATGTGCTAATCCTCACAAAGGCTTTTGCCCAACGCTGGGCAAGAGTGCTATATTGAGGTCTGTGAAATCCTGGTTCAGCCTCAATTGTGGCTGGTGTTTTTCGGGTTCCTTGGTGTTGAAGGTAGCCTTGGCTCTGGAGATTTGGGTTTTGGAGGATGGGGGTGATGAGCAAGAAACATGTTCCTAGTATTTATCTATCAACAAATAAATGTTTTAAATGACCAGGGTCAGCTTCATAGCAGACTCCTTTAGTCCCTCCCATTTTAGAAGGACCACATGGGCCCAACTGCCCTGGCCATGCACACTTCCTCCCAGTCGCACTATGTACCTTCTGTCCCCCACCTTGGTCCTCTTGTTGGAACAGCTTGCTGATGACTCTTCATCTTGTCTGCTCCTTCTTACCATATTGTGGAGCTTTGACTTTGACCTGGAGTTGTATTTCCAAGTACTGAGCGTTAGGTGGGAGAGAAGGTGCCAACCTGATTCAGCTGGCACACTCAGAGTGGTGGGGGATGCTGACCCACTAAATTCACAGTTGCACAAAAGGGCTGCTCTTCTGATCATTTCCACACATCTTCAAAGGAGCCCAGTTTGATTTTTAGATTATTTTTTGCTCTTTGCTTACAATTTCTCAGCATCATGCATAGATGTTTACCTCCATTTCCATTCCTGTAGAATGAGGCCACTCTGTCCTCTGAAATCGAATCAACTGGCTTTAATGGGTATGCTGTCGAGCGGCTGCTAAAGAGTTAAAAGTTTGAGCAGGCAGACTGGCCAGCAGGAGTTAGTAGTGTGGAGTAAGAGGGACGCCAGGCTGTCTCTAAACTTTTTGGCCCTCCCCAAGTACAGAGATGAAGGAAGAGCTCTATAAATCACTGGAGATTAGAGAGCCTGTTCTTGCCGACTCCGCAGGGTTGCGCTGCTTAATGTCAAAGCCTCACGTATTACTTTAACAGCACTCCTTTTCTTTATTAAATCCACTTTGAAATAAAAAAAAAAATGATGATCTTTCCAGTAAGGGGGAGAAGGCTAAAAGGATTTAGAAAGTATCTGCTATGTTACATTACAGAGACTAATCACTGTTTAGGGAGTAAGTAACATTTTTGCACCATCTTAAGCCATAAAAACGAAAGAGGTATAAAGGTCTGTTCCCTAGAATCAATTTGTTGGCATGTTTATTTTGCCCTATGTCTCTGCCTTTGAGTTCCTTCAGAGTGTGAGTAGAGAAACTGGGAGACGGGTGTGAGTATTGGTGACCAAATGAGTGTGTCTGGGTACACACTCTTCACTAGGGTACTTACTCCATGAAAGTGTGTGAGTGTGTGAGTGTGTGTGTGTGTGTGTGTGTGTGTGTGTGTGTGTGAGAAAGAGAGTCAGAGGACAGGGAGAGACAGAAGGGAGCACAGGAGGGAGTGTGGCAATGGAAAGAGCTGCACTTTTATACTTAAAAGAAAAAATGCAACCTTTGTGTCCCACTGGAGGCTGAGACTGAGCTTATCTCCTTCATCGGACTTTAATGGAGACACATTTTTAGCAGCTGCAGCCATGTCAAATGTCATATTTTGGCTCAAAACTTCCACCTTCCGAGTGGGAGTTTTCTTCAAACTAAGAAGTTGGTGGTAATTATAAACTAATTGGGGAGCGCTAGGCAAGAGTCTGATTGTCATAAAGTTGAGTTAAAAGTAGTTTATATCAATGAAATCAGAGTAGCCGTGAATGGGTAATTAGCAAAGCTCATGATGAGTTCACGGGGCTCTTTTTGCCTTTCTAAGTATTTTTAAATTCTGTAACAGAAAAATAAATGTTTAAATAAAGTATTTAGCACTTTATAAAAAAAACTAACTAATGTGAACTAAAATATCTAATCACCAATCACAGCATTTTAATTTATGCTTTTAGAGAGGTCTTAAAAGCCGCACAGAGGTTCAGGGTGCCTCTAATTTGTCTGCTATCATTAGAGCCTGAAGCTTCTTTTGGTTTTTTTCCTTTATACTCGAATGGGAGTTACTTAAAAAGAATTATTTCAAGAAGGTAGGATTCCTCGCTAAAAGCCCAACAAAAAGCATTCAGAATCCGAGGAACAAATGTGTTCAAGGGACTTTTTCAGTTTGCCTAATTTAGCCAAGTACCCACGAGCCAAGTCCATTTTGTTTTAGGGTTTCATTTGTTTATTCAGCAAACATTTAACCAACAACTCCTGGCTTACCAAGGCACTTTGCTGGCTGCCAGTGGCACAAAAGCTGGATAACACAGGCTCCTGCTTTTCAGAAGCTCACCATCCTCTGTCAAATAGGAAAACATAAACTAAATGTAATATAGGCATGAAACCTTAAGGATAAGTTTTTTTGTTTTGTTTTGTTTTGTTTTTTGGCAGCAGGGATTGAACCCAGGAGTGCTTTACCACTGAGTCACATCCCCAGCTCTTTTTATATTTTTTATTTTGAGACAGAGCCTTATTCAGTTGCATAGGCCCTGGACAGTTGTTGAGGCTGGCCTTGACTTGCAATCCTCCTGCCTCAGCCTCCTGAGTCACTGGGGTTATAGGTATGCGCCACCACATCCAGCAAAGCATACTGAAATTTCTCTCTGTAGTTCCCAGATTTTGATGTGGAGAAGGATGGTGAGATTTGAGATGAGCTAGGAAACCCTTTTGGAACTGATTCCTGTATCGGTGTTGTTTCCATCTGCATTTTGAAGTTTGGAAAGAGTTCACACCTTACGAATGTGGTTCATATTTGCCAGGAAAAAATGGCTTGCTTTGCAGTACTTCCCATCCAAAAGCTGACAAGTCACAGCTTTTTATTCTGACAAACAGCTTGAAGGTATCACCTCTGCAGACTCCTGACACAATGAATTGCGGTTCTTCATTTATGGCAGCTTGTGCTTCGTGTGTGCTTTCATGTGTTTAGGACGGTTGCCCAGTTTTAAAGTAGCAGCTCTTAAAATAGCTGGAAATGGAGTGGAGTTCAGGTTTGGTTAAAAGGGGACTTGGTGGTGCTTGTGTGTCTACTTGTGGGTGCACACTTTCAAACCTATGTGCTTGCCCGTGCGGCCGTGTCATTGACACGGCCACTTACACAGGAGCGCATTGTGATAGAAAATATCAGGCATGTAGGGTGAGGAGGAAGAGGGAGGGAGGATTGCATCTAGTGATCCTGGAACAGTTGCTCAGACCAGCATTTAGTGTTTTATTAGGAGAGAACAACTCTATAAAAGGAACAAGAAGTTCAATCATTATAGAGTGGGGCGACAGGAGGCAGCTGCCAGCATGACTTTGAAACCCCTTTGAGATCCTAGAAGAGTTGCCACATATAACGTGCTGCAGCTGCTGGGATCACTTAGGAGCAATGCAGAACTCGGCACCCACCAGCCCCTGCAGGGACAGGATTCTAGATCACCCCAGTGTTGTCTTTAGATTAAGGTCCCTACCCCATCCCCAACTTCCTTCGTTGCCACTGAGCCATCTACAGCTGTTCTTATCTTTTCTTTCTGTTTCAGGTAGGTTTGTGGAAAAATAACAGGAAGCAGTCTCTAGTTTTATTGGAGCAAGGAAGGTGGGATCAATACAGAGGGTCCCCTGATCTTGCCCCCAGTGTTGTCACTTGCTGAGCAAGTACCATAGCTTGCAAACTGTTGCTTATGTGATGTTATATCAGTCACAAAGTATGTGAATTTCATTTTTAAAAATCTACCTAGGATGTCTGTTTTTCATTAATACATGTAGAATATTTGCAAAGTTGAACCCATCAAATTTAAAAATCTCCAGTTAAATCATATACACTTACGAACAACTAGTGTTCATATAAGCCAAAGGAAAGGTCATTTGTGAGGGTGGGGTGAGCTATTCTTGACAAATGTATTACTTGATAGGTGTATGAAATTTTTTATAAAAATTTCTCAAAGTTCAAATGCCAGTTACTGCTGAAAATTGGCAACCAGGAGAGTTTCCATGAACTCAGGTTCTGTGAGCAAGCTCAGAGACCATCAGCACATTCGTATAAATTATTACTGATGTAATCTTGAAAGGGACATGACCCCCAACCTCACTAGGGGGAAAATTAGGGTATGGGTATGGTGACAGACGTAGTTTCATATTTAGAAGTAATATTAGAAATCCTTTTGTTTGGAAACCTTACTTATAGCCTGAAAAAACTCTCTTGTCCCTCCAACCCAGGAGATTCTGATAACTTCTCTTTTCTTTCCTTGCTCACCCCAACTTAAAAATCACTTCCAATCTTACTAATGGGAGAGCTGCGTATCTCTCAGATATAGTGAGATGAAGAAAAAAAGTTAAGCATTGCTCACTGAACCCTCCTGGCTCATTGGTAAGATGAGAGAACCAGGATCCAGACAACTCCTATAGAGAAATACAAAATAAGGTCTTCTTATTCTGTCACTTGGAAGTGACAGTTATATGGAACCAGGCATTTCTAAGACATGAAATCACAACCTTCAGGTAGCTGCCATGTGATCAGAGATCAGCAATGATCAGGTATAGAAGAAGGCACACTGTGGTACTTGTGGGATGATCTGAGCAACCGCATGTGGTCATGAGCTTTGAGTCCATGGTGTGCAGCAGGATGCAGTAGTCTCCTGGAAGTAGCACCTCGTCTTCCTGGAAAGTAGGTTGTTGCTTTTGTGACCAAAATGGTTAAGTAATACACTGGAGCCTTTCATTCTTGTATCTTCCAGTCTTAAGTTCTTATTAAAGAAGACAATACAGGTATAGATGAGATCCCACTTACTACAGTTAAACTCATAAAGGAATTGCTCACCATATGCTTCAGAGAGACCTGAAGCATAATGACTGATGTTTCTATTCTGGGCCCACAGGTATAGAGTAGCACTATGATGTCCCCACACTCACAGGTCCTTTACCTCTTTATATGAAGAACAAGGAACTTCCCACCAGCCTGAGAAGACTCATCCATCCAAAGTATCTTTAAACATTTGATTAAGCTATACAAGGAACAAGCAGAGTTATGCTAGCCACAGCATGGTATTTGGAATTCCTTTTGTTATTAAAAAATTCCACACTGGTCGTTTGGGTTCAGGAAGCCTGCAGAGGGATAAGAAATAGAGCTTTTGTCTAGTGCTGTTTTAATGAACTGCTTCAGGTGTTGGTGGGCAAACTGGCTTTGAAAGGCCTTGAGGAACACAGCTGATGCTCAGACCCAGTCTGGGTGGCAGCAGAGGCTGATCCCATTGGCTGCTCTTCTGTTCCATCTCTCTTATTTCTGTATCTATCAGAATTCTTAAAACAGTGTTGAGACACAGGAAGGCAGGGGCCACGAGACCCCAGTCACTGGGATTTAGCCTGCAGTTGATGCAGCTGGTCTTTGGGATGTGATCAGTCTTTTTAAAACATCCTAAGACAGATGATTGTCTTGGGATTTTTTTTTTTCTTTTTCTTTCTTCTCTCTCTCTCTCTCTCTCTTTTTTTTTTTTTTTTTTTTTTTTTTTTTTTGGTTGTTGTTATTGCTGGTTCATTGCTTACTTTTTTGAGGTCTTTGCGCTCCCTCCCAGGGCCGGGGGAGGGGGACAGCTCTCTGCTCCTCTGGTACTTTCGGTGTGGCAGGTAGTTAAGCCTTCAGCCACCTCAGTAATTCAGAACATAAAGACAGCCTCTGCCTACATGACCCAAGCCTTTGATGACATCACTACTCCAGACTATGGCTGACAGGAAGGTCTTGGTGTCACTTTGTGAAGGAGACAAGCTGAGAATCCCACCTTGTAACTGGCCCCTGCTGGGTGGTGAAGTCTTGATTGGGGAATGTGCTTCCCCCGAGACTTATCTCTAGACCTTTGGAGGGTATGCTCCGTAATAAGCTGTCAGAGATGGGCAGTCCAGACAAGCCACCCCCTTTAAGTGGGTCACAACATCTGGAATGATGGTGCCAGATTACCCGCAGTCTAGCCAGCGACCTCTTTCTTCCTTCCTAAAACTTAATTCTCAAGTGAAGTGGTTTATGAGGAGCAGGTGATGGCGGCAAGAAGTGTTGGTGATGGAAACTCTGGCCAAAGAGCAGTCTGGCTCCTGGGGGGAGTGGGCAGAGAACCTCTGTCTCTGAGACTAACCACACCCAGCACTGTCCACAAGGCAGAGGACAGGCTGGGAAGAGTTCTGTCTGATGAGTTGATGTCTGTCTCCGTCAGGGGGACAGAGACACTCTCCGTGAGGCTGCTGCCACTAAGAGCTGAGATACTGCCTTCTAGATAAGGTTCTTTTACCCAGTTCTTTATCTTTTTATGCCAAAGTCTGTTTCTAATACCACTCAGGTCAAAAGACTAGTCTTGTTGAGATGTCTTTTGTCTTTTGAAATTTCCATTCTAAACTTCAGGTCCTCTGAAGAGACTGTTCTTGAGGATTTTGTCTCCTTTTGGTAAAAGATGATTCTGACAAAGGTGTATGAAACTAGGTACCTCTGCCCACACCATGATATTGACATAATCTACAGCCCAAGCTCTCGCTCCGCAGCCTGTCTTTTTCCCCTCTTCTCTACACTTACTGTGTTTCTGTAGAAGGTGATGCATCTACTAGAACATGTGTCTACTTTTTTTTTTTTTTTTTTGGTACTGGGGATTGGACCCAGGGGTGCTTAGCCACTGAACCACATCCCCACCCCTATTTTGTATTTTATTTAGAGACAGGGTCTTGCCTCACTAAGTTACTAAGTCTGGCTTTGAACTTGTGATCCTCTTGCCTCAGCCTTTTGAGCCACTGGGATTACAGGTATATGCCACTGCACCTGGCATGTGTCTACCATTTTGATTGGTTTATTCATTAAGCACCAACCAGGTGCCGTGGAGGCTTCCTGGAGTAATTATGGCTTAACAAAGTCCTAAAGAACAAGTTAGAATGAATCAGGCAGCAGAGAAGAAGAGCAGTGTGCACAAAGTATACAAACAGGAGAATACAGGGTGCAAAAGGAAGGCCAGGATCCGGGGCACATATGCTTGGAGTAGGAAGAGATGGAGATGGAGGAATAAAAGTCTGGTCACAAGGAGTTCAGGCATCATAGTAGAGGGCCTAAAGTTTTGGGGGCGGCCCCCATGGAATTTTAAGCAAGGCAGCGTGGTCAGATATGTGTCTCATAAGCACTACTTTAGCTACAGTCTGGAAAATGGATTGAATAGGGTGAGGTGGATCCAGGAAAACCATGAGGTACTAACTGTATTGATCAAAGTGAAGAGTGATGAATGTCTGAAATAAGGAGCCAGTGGTAGGACTGGAAAGAAGATTCCAAATATGAAAGTAAGTTCAGGGACTCCTTGAGGGCCCATGGCATATGGGATCCAGAATGGAATGGAGGTAGGAGTCCAAAGTGCTGGCTTGACAGCTGAGCAGAAAGCAGTACTTCTCATAGGGAAAGAGGGCGGGGTGGAGGCAAGGACATGTGTTTACTTTGGAACCTATTGAGTTTAAGGAGCTTAAAGAACTGAGGAATAAAAGCCAAAGTCATACTCCCTGACTTTTTCTTTATTGGCTTAGACTGTCTAGTGATTTGCTGGGGGTTGAGGGGCATGGAGCAGGGCATGTGGGAACTCTCAACCTCCAAGTGAAGTTGCATAAACCCTCCTGTTGAGATTATTTCCAAAATTTGACCAGATGTTTAAGCAAATTAGCAACTGATTAAAGCAGCAGTCGGCAGAGACCTAGACCCCTCTGGGATTAGCAAAGGAGCAAGGCTAGGAGAAAGCCAAGCCCAGGTGTTCTTGCTAGAAAGGGGGTCTGCATGTGTGGGTTTCCAGGGCTGCCCCAGCAGAGTGCAGGTAAGGCAAGCTGAGTGTGATGGAGAGGGAGAGAGGAACAGGGGATGGAGAAGAAGTGCTGATGCTTGTGTTCACTGGGGGAAAAACCCTGCCCGATGACTGGGGTCTCAAAATATTATTCATTTTGTTAGTAACACATTTTACTTTTAAGGGATTTCATCCCTTAAAAAGAGTGGAGTTTCATTCCACCATAAAGAACAAAATTAAATCATTTGCACGAAATTGGATGGAACTTTGAGAATGTTGCATTAAGCAAAATTACCAAAACTCAGAAAGTCCAGGGACCTGTATTTTCTCTCATATGTGGAAGGTGGAGAGACAAAAGGAAGAAAGGAGGAGTGTGCTCATGAAAACAGAAGGGAGACCAGTAGAGCAGAGGAAGAGGATCAAGAGAAGGGATGAGGGGAAGGAAACAGAAGGTGTGGGGGAATGAAATTGACCAAGTTATGTTGTGTGCATGCGGAATATGTAACAATGAATCCCACTAATTTGCATAATTATTATGCACTAAAAACATGCATATTTTTAAAGACTGTCTTCAAATTGTCCAAGAACAGTATCAAAGAAAGACCATTGATAAGTACTTTTCAGAGCAAAACGGCTCACAGCCCAGAGCCTGATTTGAGTCCCCTTTCATTTTTATCTGTGGCTCTACATGGGGCCTTGGGCAGTCACTTACCCTCTCTGAACTTTAGCTTTCTCCCCGAGAAGAAGGTTTGAGGGGCCTATCCTCACAGGTTTCTAGAGTCACTTTTAGCCTTATCATTGTCCATCTCTATCCATTTCTAGTTTCAGAAGTCTTCAAGTCTTGCTTACAATGGCAGATTCTTCTCCCTCACCAAAACACAGGCCTGAACATCAGCAAAATCCTCCAGTAAATTGGGCTTCCTAGCACATTTTATCCTTGGGTTTGGAGCAAGGCTGGAAGATTTCCAGAGAGACACTCTCTGCAGCCCTTAACCCACCAGAGGTCATTTAGAATGTCAGGTTTAAAAGTCAGCTGTCTTCCCTCCAAAAAATAAAAATAAAAAGTCCCATCAGCTCCCTACACAGCTTTACTTAGATTCACTATTCCTCATTGACCTTAAAATTTATTTTTTTTAACCTTAAAATTTAAAAAAACAAAAACAAGGGAATAAAATGAACAGAACTTTGGGTCCAGTGTAGAGAAGCTGTCCCAAGTGCCCTGATTTTTGTGCCTGTGCTAACACTGGTGGTTGACAGCATCTTCACTCTCCATGTGACTCAATTTTCTAGCTCAGATTTTCTACTGAGAGTAATGATGAAAAAGATCATTGATGACGAGCTCACTGCCTTTCCAAGTTACTTCCAAAAGAGGCAGAACACAGGCCCCCAAAGAGCGACTGGGAGGCGACTCTCACGCTCCATCAGCTGCTGTGTCTCAGCTGCGTCCTCCATCTTTCGACTCTTCTCCTCACTGCTTCTATGGCAACAGAGAGTTCAGTGCCCTCAAGTGCAGGCTACCTTCCTATTGGAAGTAGTCACATGTCATGGTTTAAAACACACATTACAAAGATGGAATTCTGAGTAAACTCGGGATAAGGTATTTGAATTAATTCCCAACAACACATGACAATTCTGTAACATTCTTTAGAGGGCTTGGAGTTCTTTACCAAAAGAATCTCATTAATTGCCACTAATGTGGGGCAAATAACACATATCAAAATGTCTGTTTCACACACCAATATCAGAGATCCAAAGTTACTTGCCTGTGGTCACACAGCGAGTGATCAGCAAGGATTAGGAACAGTCCAGGTGGTAACGAGACTGAAATGTTTTGGCTCTGACCCCAGAGCTCAGGAAAAGGATGTTGGCCCTAAGATGGGGAGTGCAGATTAGCCTTCAAGTCCCACTGTGATCCCAGGAGAACTGTATTTTCTACTTTCCCAAATTCTATTATGACAAGATTTTTTTAAATGATTTAAAATTTATGTGTATGTACGTGCACGAAAATATGTGGCTGCTCACAGATACATATAGAGAAGATGAAAGAGAAAAATGGACAACTTATAATTACAGATATTTTCGTTCATCTGGCATCCAGATGATCTCCCTTGATTCTGACAGTTTTGACAAATCAGTTTATTAAAATTGTAAATGTAACCCAGAACTGTTTAGTGCAGAGCTAGGCAGAAGGTGCTTTCTCCTCACACTGTATTCTGCTGTTGCATTATTAGAAGTTAATGCAGCCATACTTAAGGACGAAGCAGCCGGATTCCATGAGAAAGATGTAACTCACTGCAGGTAGTCCCAGTGGTTTTACTGTCCTGAAACCCTAAGGATATTTTTTCATGGAGCTTTGACCTGGATCGGGCACAGAAAAGCGTCTGGTCCACATACCCGCCCTCCTCCCCTGCGACTCCTTCCCTGCCCCTTCAAAGAGAAGGGTTGCTCCCTCAGCTCCCAGGAGGCATTATTCAGGTGACATTCGGAGAAGGAAATCATTAGTAGGGCTGATCATAATTTGGGATATATAAGCACAGCGTGCTTAAGGAACAGGCTTCATCATAAGCTCTTTGGGAACAGGCACGGCAGCAAGAGGGCATGGCATGAGAAGGTGGGATGGGATGGTTGAGTGCTGTCTGAAGCAGTGAGGGAAGAAATGTACCAGTAGTGGGACTTTATGCGGTCACTGAAAGTAGGGGAGAGGAGCTGGGTTGTGGCTCAGTGGCAGAGTGCTTGCACATGTGAGGCACTGGGTTGGATTCTCAGCACCACGTAAAAATAAATGAAGATATCGTGTCCATCTACAACCAAAAATATTTTTAAAAAAGAAAAGAAAGTAAGGAGATAATTCCTTTTTCCCCCCTGTCAATTGCCATAGAAAATCCAAAGAAGTTTTTATTTCATATCTGGTTAGCTGCAGTTGACAATGTCTTCTGCAGCTCTGATTTTGTTTCTTCTGCTTTCCTCTTCCTCGCCACTTCAGACCTTGTCCCCAGAGTCATTTGTAAATAAACATGTAGTTCTGTGAAGAGGCAGCTTCATCTTTGTGCCTATGAACTATTGACAATCTGGTAAAGCCCATGGACCCCTTGTCAGATTATTTTAAAATGAATAACATTAAATGTTTAGGAAGATAATTGTATGTATGATATAGTAATGTGTATACTGATTTTAACATATTAAATAAGTAGAACTAATCATTACTATACTTCCTTTTTTTTTTAATTGGTACTGGGGATTGAACCCAGAGGCACTTTACCACTGAGCCACATCCCCAGCCCTTTTTGTTATTTATTTTGAGACAGAGTCTTGTTAAGTTGCCCAGGCTGGCCTTGAACTTGTACTCCTCCTGCCTCAGCCTCCAGAGTCTCTGGTATTACAGGCATGTACCTCGGTGCCTGACACCATTACTATATTTTCAAAGTCATAATGTGTGTATGTCATGGAGCAGCAGGCTGAAGCCCACAGACTTTCTTCATAAATAAAGTTTTATTGGAGCACAGCCGTGCTCATTCAGTTACGTATTGTCTATGCAGTGTTCACACCACAAGAACAGAGTTAAATTGTTGGCCTGATACCATATGACTCTCAAAGTCTTCAATATCTGCCATCTTTTTGGGAAAAACTTCCTAATTCCTTGTTTAAATTGCAACAATATTGTCTGTGATAAGCATATCTGTTAGTGACACAGCAGTCATTGGGACTTCTAGCTACTGTTTTTGGGTTTTTTTGTTTTTGTTTTTGTTTTTTGCCTACATTCATCTTTAATACAAGTGCTAAATTTCAGTGGGAGTTAGTGAAAATCAAGGTGTGATTTGTTGTCCATCCAAATCCACAGACTACCTCAATCTATTCATGGATCCCTAGGACTATGGAACCTGGTTTAGTAACCCCCAAATGGGATTACAATTTAAAGGACCTTTTAGCAGAAGGAAATAATTCCTTCAAAGTGTGAAAAACACACACACACACACACAAAAAAAAAAAACTGTATCCTTTCTATCCTTCTCACAAATGTATGCATACTTTCATTATTAGGTAGGAATTCATCCCTATGATTAAGTGAATTAGAGCCACTTTGGACTCTTACTTCCATATTGCAAAGACCCAGTATCTTGCCAGAGAAAGTCTCGTTCTGTCAGTTAACGCTGAGAAAAACTCGAGATTCTCTGCACATACAGTCAGCTCATTACCCCTGCCCCATCCCACAGTTACCCTGCCAAAGAAGGAGCCAGAATTCCCCCACCCCCATTCCCAGGCTTTTCCTGTTCTCTCTGGTGTATAACTTGATTTTTCTCATCTTGTCTCTTAATGTCACATCAAGACATACCACAGGACCTGACTTTGCCATTTATGTGGCTATGATGTCTTATTCTCCAGAGACAGCTTCCAGTATTCAGCAATAACTCATGTCCACTTAATGTGAAAATTGGTACCAGCTAATAGAATCTTCAGCATGCTAACCACACCATTCCAATAATGAAATGCAAATTTTTCTACTTTTTTTAGTATGGTCATTTTTAGACTCTTGAGTAGTAGAATATCCTCTTTATTATGAATTGAGAACTGGAAATTAATTCCCTGGGGTTTTTTGTTTTGTTTTGGTACTAGAGATTAAACCCAGGTTCTCACAGGTGCTAAAAAGGTACTTTACCACTGAGCTATGTTCCCCAATCAAGAATTGGAAGTTAAGATGCAGTATTCTTATGCTAATTTTATTAGCTAATTAATTTATTTATTTTTCTTGTAGTACTAGGGATTGAATCTAGGGGTGCTTTACCACTGAACTAGGTCCCAGACCTTTTTATTTTTAATTTTTTTAATTTTTAAATTTTGAGATAGGGTCTCTACAAGTTGCCTAGTCTGGCCTCAGACTTGGAATCCTCTTGCCTCAGCTTCCTGAGTCACTGGGGTTACAGATACACACCACTGCACTCGGCTCTTAGATTACTTTTAGACAGTGTGTTTAGTCAGCTTGCCATTGCTATAACAAAGTACTTGAGATAATCAGTTTACAAAAAGAAAAAGTTAATTCTGGGTCACAGTTTTGTAGGGTCCAGTCCATGATGAATCCCTGTTGCTTTTGGTCTTTGGCAGTACATGACAGCAAGAACACATGACACAGCAAAACTGCTCACCTCAGGAGCCAGGGAGCAAAAAGGAGAAGGGACTGAGACTCATGATCTCCTTGAAGAGCATGCCCCCAGGGGTGTAGAGTCTCCTTACCTAGAGCCCTAGTCTATCTTATTTAATCTGAAGGTTCATATCATTATTACTCCCATTTTATCACTAAGAGTTTAGATTACATTGATAAGTGAAGGATTCTAGAATACATTTTTTTTCTAGCTTTCAAAGAAAAGACAGACTTACTTTTTCTTTATCCTTCATTGATAGGATTATCTGTGGTCCTGGGTGTTTTTCTGTGAGAGAATCCTCTGGTAGTCCCACCTTTGTAGAGGAAGGTGGGGAGGTGGAACAGATCTTGCCCAGGCCTAGGGGTCTGCGGTCTAGATCACTTCCTAAGTTTCTCTTTTATGAAATAAGGACCTCAGGAGAGAAGACCCGGAAAAGGCCCCTACTGGTGCCATCTGATTATCCATGGTTCCTGACCATTCAAAGCAGAGGACAGTGGAGGCGGCCCAACTTGAGACGAGTTCCCACTGCCTGTCTTGGAGACTAGCCACTGAAGGCGAAGGCTTGCCCGACAGTGGGGCCCGAGATGGATCAGTAAGCCCTGCGGCCATCTTCTGTCCCCAAGCAGCTCTGCTGATACAGCAAAGCTGGGGATCATATTGATTTTTCAGATAATATTCGAATGTCATCTTACTCAAACAAAATGGAGAGGACTGATGGGGAGTTAGAGCCACACACTGCCGCAGGAAGCCCAGTCTGTGGGCATCCTCTGAGCTGCCTAAAACAAGAAAAAACAGGCCTCCATCTCCGAGAGTGGGGAAAGAATGTAAACAAGTGCCTGTGTTTGGGGACACAGCAGCAGGCTGGAACTTCTGAACTGCCAGAGAAACATTCAGCGGGTGAGAAGGAACACATGGGCTTCCCTGAGCAATTAGTGCTGTGGTCTAATGGAGTTTGAGTACCGATCTAGGTTCAGCTCCATCTCCGCTCGGCCTCCAGGACGGTGATTTGAACTGACAGCCTTACCACCTGTTGTTAATTGGGCTTTGGTGCTTTCTCCTCCTGCTGTCATTTCTCATTACTGCCCTTGATTTCTTTTGGGGGAGCGGGTACAGTGGGGAGTGACCAACCCAAGGAAGAGGCACAGGTACAAGTCAGTGTGCGCTCTCTTCCGTTGCCTAGTTCTGGCTGCACGGATGTTTCCCCTTCCCCTTTCACTCCCTCGATATTGGACACTCACCACACCATGCCAGTTTTCTGCTAACATTTCTGACTTTCTTCTGGGTTGTGTGCTCTTGGAAAGCTGAGGCCCCGAAGTCATCATTGTGATCCAAGCACCAAGTTCTGTGCCTGGCGCTTAGTAGGTGTTCAAAAATATTTGTTGAATAAGTGAATGAAGAGTAGGCATGTTTTCCCTGGCTCAGCCCCTTCTAATCCTCTCCTGCTCTCAGCAGGGCCATTTGTCATTAAGTCTGAATCCCAGTCTGAGCTGGTAGTGGCGCCGTCCACCTTGCCACCCAGACAAGACTCATGGGAGTCACTCTCACTGCTGCCTCCTCCTGCTTCCCTTCTCCCCACAAATAAACCACTAATTCCTACTGATTTTTCTTCCTTTAAATAGTTGTCAGATATGTCCCTTCTCTTTTTCATCTCCGTTACCATTGCCTAGTTCACTGCCTCATGATTGTAATCACCTGGTCATCCTTTGGCTTCCACCAATTTCTCCTGTGACATTGACTTTGAAAGGTTGACAAACCTGAGTTGAAAGCCATTGTTTGCCATTCTGTGTCAACTTGAGCTAGTTCCCAGCACCTCATCTGTTAAATGTACAAAATACCTTGCACATTAAGTTGTGGGCAGAATTAAATGAGGTCATACACTGTACATACTTAGAAGAGTCTCTAACAAGTAGAAGGAGATCAATACTGATGGCTGCGTTTGTTGTTCTTTCTCTGTCTTGGTCCTCTGACAGGTCATTGTGCAGTGAAACGAGGTATTCCTTGATGTGTAGACTTCCTTCCTGGTTCACTGAATTTGGCCCTGAGGTTTATTCCTCAAGTCTAGCCTATAGACACTTTGCTTATAATTAAAGTATTCTGATATAATAGTGGTAGTTTGGCTAATTATTTGTTAGTCAGACTTTAGGCTTCAATATAGCTATTAGAGGTTAGTAGATTTTGTTTTTAAATGAAAACAAAATTTACCTTAAAAAGTAGAACATTCTCGGGGGCTGGGGATATAGCTCAGTTGGTAGGGTGCTTGCCTTGCATGCACAAGGCCCTGGGTTTGATCCCCAGCACCACAAAAAAAAAAAAAAAAAAAAAATATATATATATATATATATATATATATTTGATTTTATATAATCATTCTCTGTATCATCAAATATTAATTTTAAAATGTAATTCAGTAATCTCTTTTCTTTAAGATGGTTCTTTGGCCAGGCATGTAGCCAGAATCATCCCAGCAATTCAGGAGGCTGAGATAGGAGAATCACATGTTCAAGGTCAGCCAGGGTAACTTAACAAGACCCTGTCTCAAAATAAAAATAAAAAGAGCTGGGGACCTAGCTTAGTGGTAAAGTACTCCTGGATTCAACTCCCAGTAGTGTGGGGGGGGGATGTCATTCTTTCAAAATAAGAACATAGGTGACGTTTATCTTCACTGTTATTAATCATTCCTTAATGGAACTTTGGATTTTTTTTCCCCAGGCTTAAGTAAAATGATTCTTTCTAAGTCTGTGTGGTTTTCCTGGCAACAGCTCTTCCCAGGAGCAACTCCAGGTTTCCTGGCCAATTTGGCCTGAGTGTTGGGGCCAGTGTCAGCTTCTGTGACTCTCTCAAAGGTCTATTAGTGTTGATCAAAGTCATTCCCACAGAAACCACACAGCTTCTTCTGCATCTTTCTCCAGGGGCCACAGAATTAACAAAGGAGGGACAAAGCTAGGGGTCCAGCAAAGGGCCAGGCCTAAGCTAGCACTCACATGTTAGATCCCATCCTTCCAAAAAGGAGGTCTACCCTGCAGCCCTGCCTCAGCCGGGACTTCCTCTGGGACTGCTCCCCAGGGGGACACAGTTCTGCCACTTCTGTTTATTTTGGGGGGAACCAAGAATACTACCTAAAAGTCTGCCCTGCTTCTCCCTCTCTCACTAGGGTTTACTAGGGTTTTACCGAAATTCCTTGCCAGTGGTCTCAGGGAAGGCTCCAGCCCTTCCTTTCTTTCTCCCATTCCATTTACCACAGCCCAAAGCCTAATAAAGGTTGAATTGCCTTTCTTTAGCCTCTAGCTAAGACGTAAGCAGCCCCTTTTCAACTTCATCTTCTGTGTTTGGTATCTGTGTACTTGTGTAAAATAGGAATAATCCAGATCTTCCTCAATGGAATTTTGCCAAAATAAATTAGTACTGTATACAGAAATAAAAGAATCTGCAATTCTGAGAAACTGTGGAGGAGGAGGCCTCCAACTAATTTCATGTCCAAGTGCTCTTCATGGAATTACTTTTTCCCAAGTATTCCTGAACAGGGATTTAATGGCCAACTCAGGAAATCACCAAATTAGAAGCATTTAATTCAAACTTTTTTCTAATTTCTTATAATATCTTCCACTGGACACTCCTTTGTGATCCATGTGAAATGCACAGGAAAACATCTGCCATTTACTTACAGATGTAACACAAATAGTGTTACATGAGCAACTCTAAATAATGCATCCTTATACTGTGGAGATGTCAATTGAACAGATAAATAAGCTTTTTCATTCAGTTACCTTTTGTTTTATCTATGTAGCAAGACCTTGGAAGAGAGCGGTGTGTGGGCCTCCTAAAGAGGGATCTGGGAACTGGGGTCAGAAGCTAGCCCGACCAGGCAATGGCGTTCATGGTCCACAGTGCTGTAAACAACAGTGTGGGTACAACTGGCCAAGCCCTGTCAGTGTGGCTGAGTGTGTGGGGACTCCCGGTGTTGTTGTTTATGCCATTTGGCAAATATTTCTACTCAAGCTTTCGGCTAGTTTATAGCATTTCATTTTACAGCCCATCAGGAAGATAGTAACTAACCCCAGCAAAACATCAACAAGCCGTTAGAAACCATAGTGTTGGAAGATGAATGTGACCCCAGAGACCTTCATTCCATCCCCCCACCCCATCACAACCCCCCTCTAGTGTTCAGTGAATTTTCTAGCCCAAGTGGTTGCCATGGGTCTCGGGTCAGAGGAGGATATTTAGAGGGATTTTTCTAAACACACACATATAAATGTTGAGAAATAGCTCTCTAAAAAAGCAGAAGCTGTACACAGACCCCAGCCCCTCTTGGTGAGTAAGACAAAAGGCAGCATGATCTATAAATACAGTAGAGTGTCTTGAAAGGATGAGTCTGCAGAGGGAGGGGGGAAGGGCGAGGTGGCCAAGGGAGGGCGGGCAGGCGGGCAGGCAGGAGTGCTCTGTGACACCAAGCGTGCTTTCTCCCATCAAACACAGCCTCCTAAGACATTTTCCATTTCTGAACAAGGAAACAACAATTACATTTTAAGTTGCATTGGTTAAGAACAGAAAAATCTAACTTGGCACGAGTTCCCATACTGGCCTTTTAGAACGGATTGGTCTGTAACACCACACTAAGTCTGTTTTCTATCAGTGATTCTGAGCCAGCTTATTAAACAGATTTATACAATGAAAGAATCTAATAACAGAAACATTCACCTCCTTTATTACTTGGCGTTATTTATGGTTCGAGTTTTTTCAGCTACTTTTTTATGCACTGGAATCTGCCAACATTATACTTATAAAGTTTATGTACCAAAGTATAAGTAGGTTGGGGAAGTATTATGTGTGTCTCCTCCATCCAGCCATGCGGCCTCCGACAGACTCCAAGGACTCCCTGTCCCATCCTCTGAGCGTATTCAGGGTATTCAGCTTGGGGTTCTGTTTTCTTAGGAGTCCATGATTCTTGACTCAAAAAAGAGTTAATTTCCCTCCCCACCCCTGCCCTCAAGGAGGAATCCTTTATTCAGCCTTGGGTTTGCTGTCAGGGAAAAAAGAATCTTAGCCTGTGTGGGTGTTTATAAGGGCATCAGGTAATTCTCTGTTCATTTGCAAACATCTCTCAGAATTTTCAAGATGGAAAGATATCCAGAGACTCCATTTTCACTCTAGGATATTGAGGGGGTGCTGGAGGGGTAGGGTGACTGTTTTGGAGAAACTGAAAGGAGCAGATGAGAGCCCTTTGGTACTGAACTCTGCACCATCACCCCCAAACACCCTTTTGTAGAAGAGGTAACAGGGAGCCACGTGGAGCAGCACAACTATGGACCCCACCGGGCGATGGGGGATGTGGCCTGTAGTGTGACCCTGACTCTTCCCTGCCCCTCTTACAGCATGAAAGAATATTTTGATTGCTTTCTTTTTCCTGAGAAACACCTGGGTGTGTCTTGTTTCCCTGAGGTGCATTCCTCCTTTCCAGGGAAAACATAAACATATGTAAAGCACTCAGAGTTGGTTTGAGCTGAAGAGGTGACCTCAGGTGCTTAGGGACTGTGAAGCAACCACTGTGAAAAAGTGGTGGCCTGTTTAAAGGTTTATGGGTTGAGGAGGAACGTCAGGACAACAAGAAAGAGGCCAGCCTCAGCAATTTAGTGAGACCCTGTCTTGAAACAAAAATTAAAAGGACTAGGAATATAGTGCAGTGGTTAAGAGCCTCCAGGCTTGATTCCCAGTACCCACCCCGGAAAAAAAGAACTCTCAAATCTCTCTCTAGCTTGCATGTGTTCCTCTCTCGGGAGCTAGCATTTCCCCCTGAACCCAGGTATGAAGCCAAATCCTAAACCAAAAATTAAATGTATGACTTGAAGAGAAACAGATCTCTGTGCCCTGCTGACCCAGAGTTCACAGTCTAGTCCCAGAAACTGATGTAGGAACAAATCATTTCAGTGGTAGAGAAAGGACAACCAAGTCTGTTACCCTGTGTGGCCAGGGGATGCAGCTGAGCCGAGTGTAGAATGCAGAAGGAATTCGAGGTTCCAAGTGACCTAAGGATCTTCTAGATCCTAAGCATCAAGCTTAGCAGATGAGAACAAGACCCTGGGCAGTCCACTCTAACTTCAAATCCCAGCTTTGCCTTTTTTAAAAAACATAATATTTATGCATAAAATATAATTTTTATACACATAATATTTATGCATGCATACAATGTGTGATGATTGAATCAAGGAAATTAGCATTTCCATCACCTCAAATATTTATCATTCCTCCGGGTTGGGAACCTACAGGTCCTTTTCTAGTATTTTAAAGTATATCGTAAGTTAGAGACTAGAGTTGCCCTTTGTGCTATAGAGCACTGGAACTAACTCCTCCTGTCTGTTTTAGTGCCCCACTGTCTTCCCTGTCCCCCCCCCCCTAGTCTCTAGTGACCTTTATTCTACTCTTTTCTATGAAAGCTACCTTTTTAGCTCCCACAAATGAGTGAGAACATGTGGTATTTGTCTTTCTGGGCACGACTTATTTCATGTAACATGATGTCCTACAGTTCCATCCCTGTTGCCACAAATGACAGGATTTCATTCTTTCTTGAGGCTAAATTATATTCCGTTGTTTCTTTATCCATTCATCCATCAGCGGACACCTTGGTTGATTCCGTATCTTGGCTCTTGTGAATAGTACTACATTAAACATCAGAGTGCAGGTATCTCTTTGATATAATGATTTCATTTCCTTTGGGTACAATATAAACTCAGTAGTGAGATGGCTGGATCATATGGTCATTCCATTTTTAGTATTTTTGTTTTGTTTTACAATATTGGGGATTGAACCCAGGGCTTTGTTCTTGCTAGGCAAGTACTCTACCACACACCTCTACCCCTCATTTTTTAGTTTTTAAAGCAACCTTGATACTGATTTCCTTAATGGCTGCACTAATTAACATTCCCACAAAATATATGAGTTCTAAAACCCTTTTCCCATGTCCTTGCCAGCATTTACTTATTTTTGGTCTCTTTGATAATAGCCATTCAAATTGGGTAGTTTCAGTTTGCACTTCCCTGATGATTAGTGATAATGGGCATTTTTTTATATACTTCTTGACCATTTGTATGTTTTTGATAAATGTCTATTCGGATCATTTTTTAACATCATATTATTTGGGTTTTTTGTTTGTTTGTTTGTTTGTTTTTGCTTTTGAATTGCTTGATTTCCTTATGTATACTGTATATTACCAATTCTGCCTAATAGCTGTGTCATCTTAAGCAAGTTACTTAACCTCTCTTTGCTGCAATTTATTTGTTTGTTTCTTTTGCTTTTGGTACTGAGGATTAAACCCAGGGTCACTTTATCACTGAGCCACATCCCAGCCCTTTTTATTTTTTACTTTGAGTCTTGCTAAGTTGCTAAGGCTGGTCTAGAACTTGAGATCCTCCTGCCTCAGCCTCCTGAGTCACTGGAATTACAGACAAGTACCACCATGCCTGACTGCCTCAGTTTCTTCATCTGCAAAATAATATATCTACATACTAGTATTGTTGTGAGGATTCAATGAGTTAAAATGTGCAGAACACTTAAAATGCTGCTTGTCAATTCCATAAAAAATATTATCTGGCAGTGAATTATTTTTACAGATAGTTTATGAATGTATATAAATATGTGCTTATCTCTTCTTTTTCTCTTATTTGAGGTCATGTTATACAGAGAGCCTGACTTGCTTTGCATATCAGAACATGGAGATTTACCTCAAGACATTGATTTAAAATCAACTTGATTTTGAGAAATTTTGTAATTAACCCAGCAGCGATTAGAGATTCTCTATGGTGGCACTTCTCAAAGATTGAATCCTGCTGTGGTTGATGGAGCTACATCCTTCACAGTCCAAATTTGAGATCTCTATTCAGGCTGTTTGGTTTGTGAAAATTTTAGATATTTGTTTTTTAAACCCATATTAGGACATGTTATTCACTGTTTGGAGAAATTAGTGGGTATTAATTTATAGGCTGCTTGAAGAACTTGTGGAGTAAATTGTTGCTCCTAAATCTCCCTAAAATATAGGACAGAAGGGAACTTGGCATCCTTTGTTTAAAAGACACATTTTTAATTCAAGTGTAAGGTCAAGAGGTCACCTCACATCTCAGCCTCAGAAGGCTTGTCCTGTCGGCTGTTGTGGTTTGTGGGTGTACCATTAGAACAGAGCAAGGAGAGAGAAGCTTTTGATCTGGTGCTCCTACAGTATGAGCCCTGCGTTGTCATTAAGACGTGCTGGCCCTTGCCAAGTCACACCGTCCCCCTGATTCACGCCTGGGTAACAGTGGATCCACCTCTCACTAAAGCACGTTCAAGGTTTGCGTGTTATGGTTATTTAGTATCTATGGAGGTGTCTCTTAGACAGAGCTGTCCATAGAAATGGAAGGCAGCAAGAAGAAAGGTGACATCAGCCCAGATATGCTAGCTAGTGGGTGCCAGTTCTCCCCAAAGGCAGATACCCATGTAATTCACATCTGGTACTAGAGTGGCTGGAGTGGCTGGCACACCACAACTTGACACTGACCTTGGCCATGCTTTTGGGGTAATTGGACTTTCAGGATGATCTCTCTGAACAATCTCACCACTGTAGCTGACACAAACAGACTTTTCTTTAGCAGCAGACATTCATGCCTTCTTGCTCCAACTTTTTTTTCTTGAACAAACATATGTATTGTGGCCAATGCAAGGAAAATCCCACTCACCATTTTGATCTAAGTTGCTTCTGTCCTGGAACAATAGTCCAGTGTACCCCGGGGCCCTGGAGAATCTGGTTTCCATGCCAGAGTCTAGTTTTGTGGATCTCTCTGGAAACCCTAAGGGCAGGAAGCCATTGATACTCCTGAAGACCTCCTACCATCATCGGTGACATCAATGGCTTTGTATCTGCAGCTTCAGGCTTAGCACTGATTATGTTGGAAAATACCCCCAAATCAAAGAGCTTTCTAAATGTCTGTCTTTTCCTCCTTGTGGTGGCCTCTTCATAACTCAAACGCGTGTAACCAAGGATTTGTATTCCTCTTTGAGTATCCGTCTCACTCAGGTAGAGGTGTGTTTCTGAGCACTGCAGACCAGTGAACAAGCAGTTTCCAAGTGTCAGGTACAAGGTTAGATGTTTCACATCTTGTATCTTGTTCATCTCCTCAAATTCCTGTGAGGTTTATAGTCACAGACTTGGTAGTGCTAATTGAGAAACCCACTCTGGGTCAGCCTCAGTAGACTACCTAGTGATGAACAAAGCAGCTTTTGGATTCATGGAGATTTCTGCCAGGTAGAAAGTAGATGTTGTTATTTAGCTAGAAGCGGAAACTGAGGTTCAAAGAATTTGTGCTTTGTTAAGGCCATTCGACTACAGAGGGTGGAGCCACAACATAAACGCTGTCTGACTCCACAGCCGTCCCTCCATTGTGCCACACTGTCTTCCTATAGGAAGCCTAATCTGTGGTTCCACTTAAAATATGAGGAAACATCTGGAATATTAGTTTTCAACCACATTTCAGACACAGAAAGTGGAGCCTAAGGAATAGCCCAGTTGGCTCCTCTCTGAGAGTGGGTAAGAGTAGAAAAGAATTGCTGATCTCAAGCATTTTGTTACCAGAATAACCCCACAGGAGAGGCCTGGCTGAACTGGGATTTGTGTGGGCCAGACAATGTGGGGGATTTATTTCCAAAGTTGGAGGACAGAACTTGGATTCCAGCGCAGCTCGGCATCCTCCCTGGAGTCCTGCTTGCTGAGAGGTCCAGCATCTGGGTGAGGACTTCCTGCGGGGGTAGAATGCCCCAGTACCGAGGCAGTTAACGACAAGACAAGACGCGGCCTCTGGCTACAAACCTAATGGTTTGGGTTCCAGGGCACAGGATAAAAATACACAACTGGAAAGGCAAGCTCCCAATTAAGTGGAAGATCTCAGGCAAGAGAAGTTTCAAGACGGGGTAGCCTGTGACCACACGCGGGCCCGCTGTCTCCTCAAAAGGCCCAGCTCTCCCGGCCCCATACTTAGTGCTGGCTCCAAAACCATGTGGGGGAAGTAGGCTGGCAGCAACAGCCCTTCCCTCTTTTCCATTCAAAGAAAATCCTGCTTGCCTTCGGCCCAGCGATTTCTCGTGTTTGGCGTCCTAGAGTAGGAGAATGCCTGCACCAGAGGGTCTGGAGGGTCCGCAGAGCTGCTGTGGTGCAGCTCCCCAGTTTAGTGCTGTGGAAGTGGAGGCCCACTCGGGGGAGTGACTTGAGCAGAGCGGCCTTGTCAGTTAGCAGCAGGGAGAAGATTAAAGTCGCGGTCTTCTGATGTCCGTCTCCCACAGCCCCGCCTTCTGTACTAAGCCAGCACCATTTGGCACCCTGCCAGTAGCACCTCTTCTTTCCTCTGCTCCCCCAAACATAAGAGCTCTTGGCCCCTTCTTCTCTTACAGGAAAAGATGCGAAGGTAGGAAGGTTAGGCAGTGCCCACAGGACTGACAAGAATAGATGCCAGGGGGGAACCACAGAATCCCACTGAGCAGGCCTGGACCTTCACCATCTGACCACACTCCCTCTAAGAACGTGTGGGAGGACCGAATTTGGCCTCTTCTGGGCTCCCAGCCTGCAGCCTTCCTAATGGCTCTCCGTTCCTGGCTTCCTCTTGCCACTGACCCTCCACTCTACGGCTGCCTGGGACAACCTCGCCACGATAGTGACTTTGAGTCTTGCCAAGACAAGCCCAATAGTTACTTTCTGACTCAAGTTCTTGCCAAGCCTGAAATAGTAATTGCCTGAAGGGTTCCAAAAAGCTGGGCTTTATCTTCAGCAGAGACTTAGTAAATCAAAACACAGGTCTTATCTCTCTATTCTCTCTTCTCTGTTGTGTGGTCTCCTCCATGAAAAAAATGTTACCTAATTGCCTGAAACAGCTGGCCTGATGTTTAATTATTTCAGCTCGCTAACCTGATATTCTGGGCCAATAAATTGTACACAGAGAGTGGATAACGCTCTTCACAAATCAGCCGTGTCCAGGTTTCTTTTGTGAGAAATGTTGATTTGAGCCACCAGAGGGAATTCCAAATTTGAGTGCTGTTAGCAATAACTGCATTTGTCTGATGTTGGAACTCCTCTCCCACCATCTGAGGAACGGTTTGCCCAGAAAATGCCTTTAATCCTCTCCCAACATTCCAGGATGGTGCCCTTCTGCACTCCTGCGCCGCTCCGCACGCACTCCCTGTTCTGAGGAGCATCTGACCCTCAGCCTTGGGGCTTTTCTCTCACCTCAGGACGTGAGCTTCCCAGAGAGCAGAGGAGCCCATGGAAGAGGCAGCACAGTGTCGCTGGCTGCTGGCTCACAACAGAGCAGGATTACAGGCCAACCTACTCCTGCACTCCTGCACAGCCTTCTCCCTGACCTCGTGGGCCCTGGCTCCTGGCTGGGCCTCTCTGCTTTGCCCCCATGTCTTTGCTCATACCAGTCCCTGAGGTGCCCCCTGCATGCCTCTCACTTCATCTCCTCTCCCCTTCCCTCTGCCAGATGCCACCTGCTTCTACAGGAGTCACCCCAGTGGCCACACCTTTCTCCTCCACACCCTGGTGGGTGCAGAGGGTCCCATGGCTAGCATCTCATCTCCCTCCACTGTCCACCTGTCCTTGAGGGTCTCTGTTTCAGTGGGCTTCTTTTAGGGCTAGGACTTTACCTTCTCATTTGTGATTCTCCAGTGCCCAGAACAGGGCCTAAGCTAGAGCAGACGCGCCGCGTTGACGTGCTGAACAGGAGATTATGTTGAAGGGAAGCTAAGGTGTCATTCTTCCAGGAGCAAGAGACTTGAACATAGGGCGATATGTCATTTGTGTTTGATAGAAGAAAGGAAAGCGAGGGAAGGAGGTGAATTCCTTGGAGAAGAAAGCCATGCCCTCCGGATGGCCCGGCCCCTTCTCAGGCAAACATCTGCTGCCTCCGAGAAGGCGTCCGACTGGCCGCAAGACTGTGAGCTGTGCTGGGTTCCTCCAGGGAATGTGCTACAATTCTGCCATTTAGGCTTATTAAATTAACAGTTCTAACTTAAATTATGTTTAGCTATTTTCCCCCTAAGGAATTCTTCATGCATTCGATCGATTTGCGCAAGACGCTAACTCTAGCCATCGCCAGTCGTTTTGTGAAATTGCTATTCTATGGTCCAAAATTCCTTTTTCACATCAGACTCTGGTGATAAGAGTTTGGGGGACCCCGGTACAGTTCTGAGATGGGTGTCGCATGTACAAAATTTTGCTTTCACTGTTTAGTTTTCTTAAAAATTGTCAGAGCAGTGTCTCTTCTCTAAATTTGGCATATTTATAACTTGGCCATCTGTATCACCCAGTTAGTTCCCCATCTGTGGATTCAACCACCTACAGATCACAAATACTTAGGAAGAAAATTACATCTATAGAGACCTATTTTTGGTCATTATTCCCTAAACAATACCATATAAGAACTATTTATAGACCATTTATATTGTGTTAAGTATTAGAAGTCATCTAGAGATAATAATTTTAAATTTTTTTAGTTGTTGATGGACATTTATTTATTTATATATGTTGCGGAGAATCGAACCCAGTTCCTCACACATGCCAGGCAAGCACTACCACTGAGCCCTAGAGAGATAATTTAAAGTATATGGAGAACTGGGATCATGGCTCAGTGGTAGAGCACTTGGCTAGCATACATGAGGCTCTGGGCTCAATCCCCAGCAACAGCAAACCAAAACCCAAAACAACAGTATCTAAAGCATATGGGACAGGGCTAGAGTTGTGGATTGGTATAGAGAGTTTGCCTAGCATGTGTGAGGCCCTGGGTTCAATCCTCAGCGCCACATAAAAATAAATAACATAAAGGTATTGTGTCCGTCTACAACTAAAACTTTTTTTTTTTTAAGTATGTGGCAGGATTACATATGCAGGTACTACACTGTCATTCCAGATTTTGGTATCTTCAGGGGGACCAGGAACCAGTGCTAGGTGGATACTGAGGGTCAACCGCATGTGTGTGTGTTTGTGTGTGTGTGTGTGTGTGTGTGTGTGTGTGTGTGTGTGTGTTTTGGGTGTTTTCCCCAGGTGTTTGATTTGTGCATTTGTTTGCCAGGCTTTTAAGAAAGAGGTCTCTGCTCCACATCTTGCTACTATCTGGGGTCTTTCCTGAAGGCCCTGCCCAGTCAGCACCATCTTCCTCTCCCATTGTTATCTGCAGCCACACCCTCCCTGCAGACAGCAAATGTGGACATTCGCAAGCCTCCTGTGGCAATAACAGGAGAAGCAAAGCTTAGTAACATGTTGAACTGCACACAGACTAAAGGCTAATTCCCATCTTTCTTCTGCCCTGTGGTGAGGCAGCAGCCTGGTACTGGGGTTTCTGAAGAGCGTTCCTGCTCTGAGGACATGTGCTATTTCCAGCCAGAACTGTCCACCTGCAACTTTCTGCTAGTGTTAGCAGTTTTCCTCTCCCATTGTTAAAGTCCAGCTGGAGTGTCTTTGAAGTTGGTCCCATAATGTTAAATGTTAACTATAATTTCTCTTGGCCCTTGCTGGAGAGTGCATTCCTTCCTGTTGGTATGACAATAACCACAGTTATATTGGCTATGTTCTAGCTGACCACCTCAGCAATTGGTTTTGCTCCCAGAGTGACATAGAAAGAGCTTTGTGCTGTGCATCATGAAACTTGGGTCTTGATCTGCTTCTGCCAGGAAGCTGTATGACCTTGTGCATATCTATGCTCTTCTCTGAGTCTCATTTTCCTGCTCTGGAAAGGGCTCCATCCCCTCTAAAGCCTTTGCAAATGTAAGTCTGTGATCTCAAGATTCAGAGAATACACAGTTATTTTTCAAATCTTGTTTCTCCCTCTGCCTGGGCCCTGTGCCCCATCCCACAGTGCTTCTCCATGGACATGTCCCCAGTGCCAGCCAGGATCTGGGGATACACAGAGAACCTAGGATCATTCTGAATATTTGAACTTGAAATCCTCAGAGAGCTTTTTATTCTAATAAAAGGGCATCATATTGGTGGTATGACACCCCCTACATCAAACTATATCATATTAAGGAAACCTTAGAACTCAGGTTTACAGTTGGGCTTGATAATTTACAATTCTGTTGGGATTAGTAGGAGGAATAATTATATCTATTTATTCTACTGTCAGAATCTTGACACTAGATTTTCATATTGTCTCTGTCACTAAAGATTATAATTAAATAATATGTCAAACATATTGATCATATTCTTATAAATTTGCTTGGAATGCTGTAGAGGATGTTTGTTGTTAAAGTATATTACAAGATTAAATTCAAAAGTTTGCCAGGCCATCTAGGTCTGTTTCAGAGGTTTCTTTTTTTTTATTAATAAGCCACAATTTTTTGATGGCTTGTCACTTTGACATTAACTAAAGTAATTTCCTTTTCCTCCCGCGTTTAGCCTAAGTAACTAAAATGGCATTATAAGGGAAAGTAATAGGTATCTCTGAAGGTGAATTTTAAAATTCCTTTCTGCATAAAACTCACAATCTTTTAGAGAACAGTTTTTTTTTCTATGTATTTCTTGGACAAAATTTTCCGATAGAATTTGAACTCAGGTCTCTTTGACTCCAAAGCCCAGTTTTCCTTTCTGCAGCAGTCTGTTTCTAGACAGTTGAGCTGTGACCCAAAGGGGCTTGGGTTCCTCATTTGTTCCCTGGACTTAGTCGGGAATATTGAAGAAAGTTATACTTAACTACAAAAATTTCCACCCCATTTCTCTTCGGCTTTTTTAAAAAAATATTTTAGTTATAGATGGACACAATACCTTTGTTTTATTATTTTTTTTTAATGTGGTGCTGAGGATCAAACCCAGTGTCTCACATGTTTTAGTCAAGCACTCTATCACTGAGCCACAACCCCGGCCCTTCTCTTCAGCTTTTTAAGTCACAAAACATTTACTTGCTTTAGCGACCATACTCAGAGTTCCTATTAGACTTTTTTCTAATATTTACTTTGGATGTCTCATATTTTCTTAATTGGCAAAGAGAGTTTCCTCAATCTGCCTGAAACATGTATAATCAGCTCTTCCGTCATAATAATAATATATCACATGTGTATAATGCTTTAACTTTAAAAAGGGTTGTCATGTATGTTGTCTCAGGTGATCCCTAAAATATGCCGTGACTTAGGCAGGAGCTATGACTATTGCTTCACTTTATAGATTTTTTTAAAAAAAAGAAATTCAGAGAATTTAAGATTTTGGATATTATACAATTAATAAATAGTACAGCTGAGACTAGAACTCATGTCCTCCAAATCCTTAATCTAGTGTCTTTTGGTCTTCTGTACCTTTTTCTAATGAGTTTTACTCATTAAATATAATTAAATATATCTCCAACTCTCTCCCCCGCCCTTTTTTTTTTCATTTGTTTAAAACAGGCTGTCAATTTCCCTCTTACACCCAATCCTCTGGATAGACACGGCATGAAATAAAATGGTAGCACCTTAGCAATACAAGGAACGACAGAGCAGTAGCCAAGAAGATGAGAAGATGCCTGTTAGATCTGACAGGATGGGCTCGTACTCCTCTGCCTTAACCACTTATCCCCTGGCTTCTTGGGGAAGCTCCTGGCCTCTTTTCACAGAGCTTGGTTGTGGTCCTGGTTCAGGAGGCAATGCATAAGCTAAAGCAGGACAGCGAGTGTCCAGTGGCACCTGAGAAGAAGTCACTGACCCAGGGTGATAAGAGGCTGTGGCCAGGAAGTGCTTTCTTCCTGTCGGCCATCTTGGGAGCCCAGCAGCCCACCAGACTTCTGTGCCCTTATTCCTCTACCATCAGGGAGCTTGCTCTGTCAACTGTCACTTAGCGTGGCACTTTGTCCTTGGCAGCAGGAATTCTTCACACTGCAGCAAGCTCTAGGAATACTGACCAGCAAGGGTCCTGTGGCTGCTGTAGACTGTGAGAGTCAGAGTGACCTAGTGCTCTCCCTTCTGTCCCATGCTTTGAGTGAAAGGCCACAAGAGCCCTGGAGGGCTAGATTTCAGCCCTGCAGTCTGTGTGACCTCAGGCATGTTGTTTGATCTCTCTGGGCTTCATTCAGCTTAGTTTCTTCCTCAGTAGTAACAACACCTATCTCCACTTATTTCCTTAGAATATAATAATATTCTATTGTGAGTTAAGAAGGAGCTTAATTGGGAAGGCATTTTGCTCATGCTCACATGTAATAAGGGCCTCACTCTGCAGAAGATGCTAGTCTCTGGGACTGTGTTTTGGAGGAGGTGTGAAACAACAATTGTGGATTTGTTTTTTGTTTTTGTTTGTGTACTGGGACTTGAGCACAGGGCCTTGTACTTGCTAAATAAGGACTCTATCACTTAGCTGCATCACCACCCCTTATAAAAATGTTTATTTGAGGCAGGGTCTCACTAAGTTGCTGAGGATGGCCTCAAACTCATGATCCTCCTGCCTCAGCCTCCAACTAGCTGAGATGACAGGCTCATACCTGGCTCTGAGAAGTTTTTAAAAACAGAAAGAATTCCTTTCTCTTATCACTCTTGGTGAGAAGCAGTGCTGCCTGCTGAAGTTATGCCCATTCGTCCAAGCCTTCAGCTATCTTCTTAGAAGTGAGACTGGAACTCCACCACTTTGGGGCTGTGACATTTCTTCAGACCTGAGGCTTGGCCAAGAACATGGCTCGCTCTCCCTTTCTCCTGCCTCTACTTCATTTCAGACAAGTGAGTTGTGATAGTTGGTTTTTTAATGAGGTTTTTCCAGCCTCTTCTGGTTTTGTCCTTGACCATAAAGAACTTCCAGTTACTTGAGCTGAAAATAAAATTTGGCCAGAGTTAGCTGAAAGTATAGTCTCATTGGTGTTGATATTTTTAAGACTCTCAAATAAATAAATAAATAAATAAATAAATAAATAAATAAAGCAGCTCTGGGTGAAAGGGGAGATTTGTCCCAGAATGAATATCTGTTTGAGGACCCTAGGGTGAGGACTTTATTTCTTTTCCTGAAAACAAGGCGCCTGCCTTCTTTTTAGGGAGAGTTGTGGCTATTTTGATGCCTTTTGAAAGCGCACAATTAATTTGATTGAGCTGCTAAGCAGTTGGCTTTAAAAAAAAAAAAAGAAAGAAAGAAAAGAAAGAGAAAGGATAATGGTCACATGAACTTAGCATCACATGGGGAAATTCACTGTAACCCAGCAGTCTTTTAGACAGCTGATGACCACGGGCCAGATTGCTCATTTCACAAAGGGGAGTCTTTTAAAGATGAGAAGACTTTTGTCTAAAGCCCAAACTTCCCCAGGGGAAAGGACTCATTTATAACTCATTCCGATTATTCTTCTTCCTCTTAAATCTTCACTAGTTAAACATGAATTCCTAAGGAGCGCTCAGCTAGACCATGGAAGGAAATGGGGCAGTGAGAAGCTGGCATAAGGGGCGAACTAGCCCTGGGTTCTAGGCTCAGCTCAGCTCTGACCCTCCCTAGAAAGCTATACCATGTCAGTGGCCCTGTCCTGCCTCAGGCTTTAGTTTTCTCCCTGTGAAATTTAGTTGATGTTGTACAAGTGCTTTCTTTTTCTTTATCTTGGTAATGGGGATTAAACCCAAGTGCACTTTACCACTGAGCTGCATTCCCAGTCCTTTTTTAAAACTTTGAGACAGGGTCTCCCTGAGTTGCTATGACTGGCCTTGAATTTGCTGTCCTTCTGCCTTACCTCCCAAGTCTCTGGGATCACAGATGCATGCCACCATGCCCGGCTTGTAAAAGTGCTTTGAGAAGTATCTTAGATGTTCTCGAACTTATAATCTTTGGGAATGTAAACGGGAAATGAATTTGGGTAGGAAATTGGTGACCAAGCTCCCCACTCCTTCTTCCATATGGCATCTCAGTCAAAAGGTGGGTCTCTGTTTCCTTAATAGGCCCCACTTCCTCCAAGGACTCAGAGACTATCCATCACAGTCCCCAGGAAGCAGGTGGCCTGGCTGGAGCATTCCCCTGCTCTAAGCTGTCCAGCAGATGCAGGCAGCCTCACCTACAGGGCTCCTTGTTCTCTGGGTGCATTTCTGGGCTTTTCCTTTCTCTTCTTTTCCAGACGCTTTTTTCCTTCTTGTTTGAACATTCTTCCTGGAGGAAAAGGAGAGCTCATTGTCAAAGGTGGGGAGGAAGGCAGGAAGAGAGCCGTTAGTGAGGTTCTGGGGTACTGGCTTCCAGCTGGATTCCTCATCCCTCGGCGGGGCCGCCTTCCTCCGAGTTCCCAGAATGCTCTTGTAAGCCTCTGCTGGCGCACTTAGCACCCCGCGCTGTGGGTTCCCTTCTGTCAGGCTCAGACTCCTCCAGGGGCAGAGACTATGCTCCCCCCTCCTTTTTCCCCTGTGTCTCCAGTGCAGGATCCATGCTAAGTACTCCATAAACGCTTAGATCAGTGAATGAATAGAGATGGACCTCCTTCTTTGGACATGGGCAAAATTATAGCCCATAACTGGAATGTGAAGTAATCACAGAGAAAACTAGAACAGAGATTTAGCTCCCAATTCTAGAATATTCTGTCTGTCTCTCTTCAACTCAGAGTTGACTCTGTATTTAAAAAAAAAAAAAAAAAAAACTGAAATAGCCCCCCCCCCCAAGGAAGACAGCTCTGAATGAGCCAGGCTGGGAGTCCAACCCTGCCAGTGACTGGTAATTGGACCCTGGATAAATCAGGGTCTCCCTGAGCTCATTCACCTCGTTTATGAAATGAGAGTGTACACTGCATGAGTCCTGAAGTTCCTCTGTGTTCAAAAGTCTGATGTCCAAAGAATTCCAAGAGTTTTGGAAGAAGGCTTGAGCTGCTTGAGGAGAAATTAAAAAACATTTAAATAATAATTTAGAGAGGTATTGCAAAGGAGGTGTTTTTGTCAGAGCTGCTAAAAATCCTTATCTTAAAACCCATGTCCATTACCCCTCCACAGTTTGCCTATGCTTTCTGGGTACCTCCTTCACACCCACGGCCAATTGAGTGACTGGTGGCTTCTGAGTGTTTGACTGTCTCCTGGATCCACAGCAGGAGCCTCAGCCTGCATCACAGTCACGTTTACTGAATGTTTGTAGAAACCATGGCAGCAGCTACCCACCACACAAACAGCACCTTGACCTCTTCATATCTGTGGGGGCTGACTCTCAGACTCCACCCTGTCCCACACAAACTCCAGGCAGCCCTTCTATGTCCAGCCCTGAACAGTTATCAGGCCTCACAGGGGTTGAACGGTGACCCTTACCTCAGGGAGTAGGCACTGCCCAGAGGGTGATGCGCTGTCCAGGGCAGACCCGTGCTGGCCCTCCCCGAGGGCTTTCCACACCAATTCGTTCTTGGTCAGTGGCAGGCACATTTCACACTGCATTCCACCCCCATGGGGCTGTGTCTAATTGGACAAATTTGAACAGCAGGCAGCAGAGCCACTACAGCAGGGAGCATTGATATATGGCCCAAGCAAGGGACTCAAAGTGACTGGGGTTCCTTTTCAAAGAATGATTGGCTGGATTCCAGGAGTAACAGGCCTGACAGTGACTCACATGAGAGAGATGGACCAGCTCCACAAAGCAGGGGCTGTTTTTTAAGGAGGTGTTTTTGAAAAGAGTGTCTCCATTTCTCCTGTGACAGGATAAACAGGATGGGTGGTTCCCCAGAGACCGTCATCTAGACTTGGTGTTGTTGAATGCTTCTCCCACCAAAAAGCTCACAATATCTGGATCCAGATTAAATCTGGCTAAGAAAAAAGAAAATCATGCATTCCTAAACACCTACCATTGAATGTGTGTACTATAAATGTGCTCTGTGGGACACAATGGAGTTTGTGGAGTTTATGGTCTAGGGAGGGGGAAAGACAGTATTTAGATAATCTTACAAATACAAATGATAATAAATTGAGTGAAGTATTGTGAAGGAAAATTCTATGTGGACTGAGAACATCTGAAAGGGGTATTCAGGAAGTTCCTAAGGAGGTCACTGTAAACTAAGCTGTAACGGGTGAGTGAAGTCAGCAAAGGGGACAGGAGAGAGGCAGGTAAAAAGAAATGGCCATGAAGCAAGCAAAGGCTTGTGTGGCTGGATCTCACTCCAAAGGGGGGAACAGCATGGACTGAGGCCATGGGGTCTGCCCACCTGGCACTTAGTCTTCAATTATGAGCAGTGAGAAGCAGGTTCTCAGCAGAGGGTGACTGGGCACATTTGAATTTCTGAGAGACCACTCTGGTGATGGGGAAGCAGACAGGAGGTTGTTTCAGAGTCCAGTGGAAGATAATGGAAGAGATTAGGCTGTTACCAATAGCAAATAGAAGTGGACAGATATGAGTGATATTAAGAGGAATTAGGAGGTAGATTCAGTAGACTTGGTGATAGAGTGGAGATGGCTGGGTGGATCTAAGGGTCCCCAGCACAGAAGGGATATTTGGGCTAGTTGTTTCCTGGGGAAGCATTGGGAGAGACAAATGGGAGATGATAAAAAGATGAATCCATATATCTCTCCCCTTAGGCAGCTCACAATCTATTTGTAAACACAATGGGGCTATGGAGTCACATTTACAAATTAATATATTAAATATAAATGTTCATGATTTTATTGAAATGTAATGAGACTGTGTTGCAAGTTTAGATAAATGACAGCCAAATATGTGGTACTTAAGAGATGAGGGAGTAGAGAACTCTTGCCAAGATGGATTCAGTTCAAACAGGTTAGCAGTAGGTGTGACTTTATTTAAAGTTTGTAGTGCTTTTTAATGAGAGACTGTTGGTGGGAGTATAAATTGGTGCACAGCTTTTGGAAGGCAATTTGGCAGAAATCATTATATCTTAGTAGTTCATTCTCTTTATTTCTTTTGTGTGTGGGTGTGTGGTGCTGGGGATGGAACCCAGGGCCTCGTGCATCCTAGGCAAGCACTCTACCACTGAGCTGTATCCCCAGTCCAAATAGTTCATTCTTTCTGACCCAGCAATTAATCTTCTATGGATTCATCTTACAAATACAGGTAAAAGTATTAAGGTAGGTAAAAATTCTGTTCCACAGGTTGAGCATCCTTAATCCAAAACTCTTATGCTCAAATTTTAAATTTTTGGACTAGAGATGCTCAACTGGTAAAGTTTATGCAAATATTCCCAAATTCAAAAAACTTCAAAATCTGAAACACTTCAGGTTCCAAGCATTTCAGATAAAGAACACTCAGTCTGTAATGGCAAGGGAGGTGGGGAGAACCAGAGAGAAACAACCCAATTGTCAATCATTAGAGGAAAGGATAACAGTGAACTTTGGCACATACATATTATAGAATAGCATGCAAATATTAAAAAGAACATTTAAGGATTTTTTTTTAAACGGGAATTGAATCTACTGATGCTTTACCACTGAACTACATCCCTAGTTCTTTTTATTTTTTTTTTATTTGAGATAGCATCTTGCTAAGTTGGTAAAGCTGGTCTTAAACTTGCAATCTTTCTGCCTCAGCTTCCCAAATCCTTGTGATTATAGGTATGCACCATGGCACCCAGCATTTAGGGATACCTTACAGTTTTAAAAAAGAGGTGAAAATCAATGTGTATAGTATGATGATCTAGAAAAAATTTAGGTACTAGTATAAACATAAAACATATTTGATGGTGAGTAAAATATTCTGATTTTTATTGTCTTAGTCATTTCAGGCTGCTATAACAAGAATAAATTGATTGGGTGGCTTAAGCAACAGAAATTTACTTCTCACGATTCTGAGGGCTAGAAAGGCAAGATCAAGGTGCTAGAAGATCCGTAGTCTGGTGAGAACCTGCTTCCTGGTTTGCAGGTAGCTGTGTTTTCTTGCTGTCATCACATGGCAGAGATCCCAGAACTAGAAGCAGGCTCTCTCCTTTGATACGGGCACTAATCCCATCATGAGGACTGCATCCTCATGACCAGATTACCTCCACAGGTCCTACCTCCGAATACCAAAATAATGGGAGTCTAGGTTTCAACTTAACATTTCTAATAGGAAATTACACTTTAAAAAAAACATTGATACTGGGGATTGAACCCAGGGGTGCTTAACAACTGAGCTATATTCCCATCCCTTTTTATTTTTTATTTTGAAACAACCTCCTGGAGGCTGGCCTCCAACTTGCCATCCTCTATCACCAAGTCTACTGAATCTACCTCCTAATACCTCCTAATATCACTCATATCTGTCCACTTCTATTTGCTATTGGTAACAGCCTAATCTCTTCCATTATCTTCCACTGAAACAACCTCCTGGAGGCTGGCCTCCAATTTGCCATCCTCCTGCTTCAGCCTCCCAACTCACTGGGATTATGGCATGCACATTGTGCCTGGCTGGAAATAACACTTTCAAGGAGAACAAAAGTGAAGGGGCAGGATATGGAGTGATTTCTGGGTGACACTGAGGAGAAAAGGCCTTGCATCCTTTCCTCCTCCTCCACACTCATCATCAGTGTGACCGTGAGACTCAGCACACATGCCAGCTCCTCCAGGAAGCCATCCCTGATTTTTATATTTATAATATTTGTTTCATGAGCATTTATCAAGAATTCTCTTTCATCAGACACAGTTAGGCACTGGAAATAGAAATGTAGGAGACAGTCCCTGCCCAAATATAGCTTATTGTGAGTGAGAGAAACTGGTAAATAAACAAATGATCACAGTACAGAATTAGCCTAGATGCCCTCAGGTCTCTTCCAAATTGAAAGTTCAATTCATTGAAAAAGAGTCCATGAAATTTCTAGTTTCATTTCACAGACTGGGGGAAGGGCTGTGTGGGTAGATTTATACTTTCTCAGCATTCACTCCTGAATTGGCCAGGGCCGGCCCTTGTAGGCCTTAATCCACTGGGCAGCAAACTCTTCTCCTCAGAGGAGGGTTTTAGGGAGGAAGCCATTGTGTGATCTGTGGCCAAGCTGATGATGTAGCCAATATTCACAGCACCTCACCTCGAGCCAAATAGGATCTGGGACCTCCACAGCCACCCACCATGGGTGTCCCACAGCCTGCCTGGTCATCCTTAGTACCAAATGCCACAGAGTACACAGGGGATACATAAAGTGCTCAGAGGACTGGGGTAGCACTGGCCTGGGAAGGAGGAGACCCAAGCTTAATCCCACATGATCACTCTGCTCATAGCCTAACCTTGGTAACTTACCTTCCCTCCTGGGTCTCAGATTCCTATTTGCAATATCAGCAGATGGCACTGTATGTCTCTGCCAGTTTTGACATCCTACAGCCATGGTGAGAATTCTGCCATATCTCACTTGGGTCAGGTGGAGCCCCCTCCCAAAGAGCCTCCCTGGGTGGAGAGTGTGCTCTGAGTCCCATCAGGGTGCCTAGCACAGCTCCAGGCACACAGCAGGTGTCTCGCACCCAGCAGGTGGTAAGCAAATACAAATCCTTGTTGAAAACCTCCTGCAGGTGCTGGACATTGTAGAGCCAAGCAAAGCATGTTAAGGCCCTCTAGGAGCTTCCAATTCCTTAGAAAGGCAAGAGTAATCACAGGAAGCAGTAGCAATCCTAGCATCTCTAGCACAAAGGGCTGGGGACATGGACATGGTGGGGGCTAGGAATAAAGGCAGACTCATTAGTTGGGCATTTCCAGCAGTTTCTTCTGATCTTAAGTTTGCCTTTTGGTGAGTGTGTGGCAAGCCCTGTTACCTTTTACATCCAGGCTCTCCCATTCTCTGAACCAGCTTCAGACAGGGTATGGACAGGGTATGGAATGTCCTTGGGGGTTGGAAAGCAGCCAGAGGCCCATCCCTTTATTCTAGAGTTCACTGGACCACTGGGACAGAGGAAAAGTCAGCTGGAGCAAGCCCAGACTGGCTTAAGTCAACTTTAATGTCAAGAAGAAGCCCAATAATATAGCCCTTCCTGCATCCCACTCTCAGAGGTAAGGGAAAGAGAAAGAATTCTTGTGAAAAGAGCCCATGGGGGCTGGGGCTGGGGCTTAGGGGTAGAGCACTTACCTAGCACGTGTGAGGCACTGGGTTCAATTTTCAGCACCACATTAAAAAAAATAAATTTTAAATAAAGGCATTGTGTCCATCTACAACTAAAAATAAAAAGAAAATTTTTTTTAAAGAGCCCATTAAAAGAACACATTTTAGTGTCGTTTCAGTTTAGCATGGGCTTGTCACTGTGGATGCACAACCATATGGCAGGTGTATGACTTGTACATTTTGACCTGAAGTGACGACCCTTCCAAATCCCCAGCCTATCCTTGGGGGCTGACAAGCATTATCTGCCTGTAATTGAGCCCCTGGTGGGTTTGGGTGGTGTACTCTTTTTGGTTTGTACCAAACCAGCCTTTTCCATGTATCATCCTGTGCTGGTCTGTCTCTGGCATGTTTGGGCTAATCTTTTCCATATGTGTGTCTGGTTTGGCATGTGGGTCCTGACCTCCCATGAGCAGGGCGAGGCTCTTCAGACAAGCGTGGAGTTGCCACCCAGCCCACCAGATTCTGGAACAGAGCTGCTGGCTGCTCTCTGAAGGGAAAAGCTGCCCCTTAGGCCTCCTGTCTCTGGAGAGGCACCCAGATGGGTTCTCTTCGGGCTCTGTAGGGCATGAGGGGAAGGCGTTCTTTGAACAGATACTGTGTGGTGACCCAGCAGAATAGTCTCATGCGGACAGTGGCCCTGAGGCGTGTTCAGCTCTCAGCTAAGCAGTCCTCTAGAACTTCCTGTTCTGACTGCCAACTTCCCTTCCCCTCCCTTCACCATCCTAGAGATCAGCTTCCTTCCCCCTGGGAGCCACTGCCTGCCATGTTGTGAGGGGCAGATAGTTTATCAGCATGTTTTATGGCTCCATATTGAAAGGAGGTGCACAATTTGACAGCAGAAAAGGAAATCTCAAGTGAAGAGATAGAAAATTTTAAAAAATTCTTTCCAAGTTGCCAGGCATGGTAGTAGTTGCCTGTAATCCCAGGGACATGGGAGGCTAAGGCAAGAGGATCACAAATTTGAGGCAGACAACAAAGGTTCAGAGAAGTCACCTTGCAGGTAAGGGGAGCGGAGGCAGGATTGTGCTCTTTGGCGAATCCTGCCCTCCCCTGGCACTGCTGCGGCCCTTTCCCTTAGACCCAGGTGCTTCT
Organism: Urocitellus parryii; assembly: GCF_045843805.1. Classification (NCBI taxonomy): domain Eukaryota; kingdom Metazoa; phylum Chordata; class Mammalia; order Rodentia; family Sciuridae; genus Urocitellus; species Urocitellus parryii. The sequence continues at coordinate 149,641,956 of NC_135537.1, forward strand.
CTAGGGGCTCTTGTTGTCTCCTGGAGCTACCTCAAGCCTATCTCTGGACCTTGGTGGCACATGGGTCAGCAGGAAAGCCTGTGAGAGGAACAAGAGCATTTACTGTACAGGGAGCCACTGACCCCCTCAGCCACAGCTGCTGTGGTTGGGGGTCTTGGAAAACTTCCACCTTCAGAGGGGTTTGTGCCCAGCAGCTGATCTCAGTCTATAATCTTAAGAGGGTACCAGTTCTCATCGGGCAATAGCTGACCATGACCTCGAGCCAGGCCCAGGACGAAATGGAGACATCCTGTGACGCAGGCAGGCCCTGTCTCATCATCACCAATAGCTTCCTCTCAGCCCGCACTCTGGCACCCCACCCTGGCCCATCCTGTGCATACCTCAGGGTGCCTCCAGCCTTCGCTGCCTTCTCCAGCCCAGGGGCCCCATTTGTTACTGCTTCACTAGCTTTATGGCTTTGCCACCTTCTTGAACCTTCCTAGTCCTTTGTTTCCCTGATTGGGAGGTGAGTCAGCAGACTTGCACACATCAGCTCATTCATTCATTTATATTTATTCAACATACAATTTGATGAGCCACCATTAGAGCCCCTAGAGATTCAGAAAGGTAACCAGACATAATCTCAGCTTTCCAGATGTTCACAGTCCAGCAAAGGAGACAGATGTGTAAACAGGATCATGATACAGTAGGAACATCACCAAAGAACTCCCAGCTCATGTCAACGCTATCTCCCTTGCAAGCTGTCGAGAGCAGGAGGATGTGGGGATCAATATTTCATTCCTTAGGAGTCACAGAAAAGCACGTAGGAGACAAGGGTAAGCTGGATGACCTTGGACAAGTTACATAACTTCTCTGAGCCTCTTTCCTTATCTATAAAATGGGATGATTAAAACCTCTGTTACAGAGTTATATTGTAAGGATGATAATGACTTAAGTCATTGAGCTAATGTCTTAATGTGTCACAAGAGGGCAAAGGAATCACAAAAGGTACTGAATTTTATTTTTTTGAAAAATTAAGTATCCCAGGTGCTGCTCATTATGACAGCAACTAGTATTTATTAGTGCCCAGTAGATGCTTGGTCTCTCTCTGGGCCTGGCCCAGTGCCTGAGGTTGGGCCACCTACTGCAAACTGGGCTTCCTGAGCAGAAGCTGGTCTCTGGGTTCTGAGAACCCGAACCTGCATCCAGCACAGGACCTCAGTCACCAACAGGAGAGCTCTGTGGCCAGCCACTGATGCTATGCTGGGGTACCTAGAGCCGCCAGAGAGCCCCTCCCCACAGCCTGGCACCCCTGCTTTTGACCTCTGCATCATTTTCAGCCCATTCCTTTTTCTCACCAGGGTGACATAAGCCAGTTTCCCTCTCGGGAGCCCCATTTGATTCAAGACTGCTTCTAGTAGTGCCCTAAAGGCCTTGTGTGTGCTCTGCAGATTCAAAATAGCAATTTCTTCCAGGGGTGGGGAGGGGGACACCCCCACTCAGGTCCAACATGCTGTGTCCTACTCTTTAGGGCGAATTTACATGTGTCCTTAGCCAAGACACCTAATTTCTCCAGACCATCCCTTCCCCTGTCATCTAAAACTGCTGTTTTTGGACTACTGGTCTGACTTAAGGGTCCGGACCCTTTTTCCCAGTTGCAAGACTCTCAGCAGTGACCCCATAATACCCCTTGGCCATTTGCTCCTTCAGGGCTGCCCCAGACTCAGAAGCCATGAGTGTCGGTCCCTGTGTGTCTGGTTTTGCTGGAGAGCATCCAGTCCCCAGGGCTGCACCTTCTCGATGCTGACTGACCTCTCTGAGAAATGCCTTTCCGGCCTGGATAATAAATTGCCTTTCAAAGGGACTGAAAGCAAGGGAGAAAAAGCAAATTTGGATCGTATTTTCTTCTTGGAAATAAACTCTAGTCTGGCCAGGAAAGCAAATCACTGGAGTCTGGACTAGAGGGTGGGCACCTGCGAGGACCACATTAGCCTGACAGCTGTGGCTGCCCAGATTGACAGCTATCTCCAGGCCGCACCCCAGGGCCGCCAGACTCCTCACCTCAGGCAGCCTCTCTGCCCGCCCTCTCTGTGCCGCTCAGACACGGATGGGGCTTGTTGGCTTTCCCTTCGTGCCTGAAGCTCCAGGGGCCTTGCCCCAGTGGTGCTGCTCTGGACCAAGACCCTGCTAAACTTCAGCTCCCTGGTTTGCAAAGCAAACTTCAGGCTTTTACTATTTACCTTGGCAAGTCCAGGACCGGATTGATGATCTGTAAAGTGGATTTGTTATTTGGCTGTTTGCTTTGGCAGCTCTTGAAAGTGCTTTGCTGATTACAGTCCCAGATGTCATTGCATACATTACCCTGCTCTATAACGGGGCTTTGAACGCTTTAATTTGAACTACAAATACTATTAAGCTTTTTGCGCCTCTTCTGCCTTTAGTTCCTGGATATTAAATATCAGAACAGACAGCCTGCCTGCTCTTCGGCTGCTTTCTTATCGTCTTTGTCATCCTCCTCCCATGCAGACTTTTGGGATTTCCTCCTGTTCTCTATGGATGTTTCTAGAAACCTTACCTTCTTATGTCCATTCCCAGCCAGCAGCAACCTTACAGTTTTTAATTGACAGGTGACCTGCCTCTGCAGCATGAAGCTGCGGTGTGTTCCTTCCAAGCCTGCCTTCCCCACCGTCACAGTCCCTCCAACTTTGTACTGGTGCTCAGTTTCATTCATCCAGGAGGGTTTTCTGTATTTGTTTGTTTTAATATCACTGGCAACATTGCTTCTGGTAAGCTAGATTTGATGACATGAATATTTCAGGTCATTCTGCCCAGAGAGGACAAGGGTCTTGCCCAAAAAAAGGCATTGGCAGAACCAAACATAACTTTATACTTGCCAAGCTCCAAGCCTGGCACTGCTGCCAAGACTCCCCTTCATATACGTGATTTAAAATCCTTCAGCAGGGCATAGTGGCACACGCCAGAGACTTGGTAGGCTGAGGCAAGAGGATCGAAAGTTCAAAGCCAGCCTCAGTATCTTATCGAGGCCCTCAGCAACTTAGTGAGAGCTTGTCTCAAAATGTTTAAAGGACTGGGGGGTAGCTCTATGATGAAGTACCCTGGGTCCGATCTCCAGTAACAAAAAAGAATTTTATTTATTTATTAATTGATTACTTAATTATTGTTCAAATCCCTCATCTGCTTGGGATAGTGAAGCCCATCATGGCCTTATCTTTAAATGAAGGGTTACTGGTGGAGAGTGCTGGTGTCCTAGCTAATGGTGGGGTAGATGACTCAGTGTTCTCCAAGGTAATTGCTTCTTCCTGTTGTAAATAAACCATTAGCTGGGGTCCTCGCCTCAGGAAGCAATTTAAGGCCCAGGGGAAGTAGCAGAGAAGTCAGCTTGCAGCCTGCTGGAAGGGAGGCTCGGCTTTGCCCGCAGCCCTAGGTCTTCCCTCTGTAGCAACAAAGTGCTCCCAGTCATGTATTACCAAGCTCCAGACGGGTCTCTCTTGGCCTTTGATTTGCCAAACTTCACATAAACTGCCTCGTTTGGTTCCTCTCCAGAGAAAATCACTTCGTAGTGCACCTAAATAGAATATTGGTAGAATTATTTTTGTTGTCAATGTTGCTCTTTCCTTTTTCTTTTTGCTCTCATTCCTTAAAGGTCCGTTTTTATTCATTCTTTTCCCTCCATCCTTAAAATGTCCACAAGGTTCTTAGCGGAAACCTTATAGCTTTGCACAGGACTTTAGAGACAAAAACCAAAATTCTCTCTGGGATCAACAGTTTGTGGTATGTCTGGGAATATTTTCATAAATCCTTACACCAACCCAGGAAGGAAGATAGTCCTAGCGCCATCTTACAGTGAGGACATTAAGTCTCAGTGAGGTGGAGCACCTTGCCCAGCCCTTTGTAGAACTAAGACCTGAGTGGACAAATCTGTGTGACTCCAAAACTGTGCTGAGTGCAGACTCACCCCGCTGGCCTGGTGTCGTGGCACACTCCTGTCACCTCAACTACTAGGGAGGCTGAGGCAAGACGATCACACGTTCAAAGCTAGCCTCAACAACTTAGTGAGAGCCTGTCTCAAAATATGAAATGAAAAAAAGAAAATGTAGCTTAGTGGTACCGCACCACCAGGTTCCATCTCCAATAACAACAGCAAAAAAGCAGACACCCCTGCCACCTGCATCCAGTCCCTCCTTCTCTCGTCAGATCTGAGCCCTGAGCCCCAACTGCAGTGCCCCTCCCCACCCCTATCCCATATGTCATGTAAGCACCTCAAAGGCAGGTCAAGTGTCACCCTTAATGTTGCAGCCCACTGACTAGTGCTGGCCCCAGCTTTTCAGGTGCCCAATAAATGCTTGTTGGATGAATAATAATAAAGGCACTCAAGTGGTTCTGATTTTAAACGGCCTGTGTTTTCCCTGTGGCCAATTTTTGTATCAGGGACAGGAAGGGGGCGGGGTGTGGGGGGGCATGAGCACTTTAAAATATTTCAGTTGAAGAAGTTAATTCACTTTGTAAGTTTACTTTAGGAATAGAGATTATTGCAGTATTTTGGCCACTATTCTCAAATTCTTCTAAACCTTTACTATAATAAGCAAATTGAGCAGATTAAGGACATACTTAACTGCCAAATAGTGTTCTGAACTGTGTAAAGTTACCCAGGGTGGCTTTTTTATTTTTTTTCTTATATAAAAGATTGTGTGGGTTCTGTGAACTTCTCTGCTTTTTTTAGCTCTTCCTGTTTTATTGTGTTTGAAGTATCTTTGTGGTGACCTGTTGGGATTGGATTCTTCCATATGGAAGTGTTTCTTTAACTTTTTAATCATTTCTTTTGGGAAGTGGAGGGTTGGGGTAGCAGATGTTTTTCTGGCGCTGTTTGCTGAGTGGAGGTAGGGGCTTTGGGAGCTGTTGTGAGTCAGGCTAAACCCAGCCTGGAAGGAGAAGGCCCTTCCTTCCCAGGGGTAGGAGGCCGCCCATCACCGTTGGCCGCACCAGGCTGTGTGGGAGCAGTTACTCCTGATGTCCTCTCCCTGACTAATGCCTTTAACATTTCTCAGGAAGAGTACATTTTCCCCTGTGACACTGAGGAGTTATTTTTTTTTCCAGTGTCCTTATCAGTCTTCAAAATAGGAAGCCTGTCTCGTGCCCTCACCCCCCACCAAAAAAAAAAAAAGTAAAAATAACAAATAAAACAAATTCTTGTTTCTCTCCTTGATGGCAGTCACGTCCCTCTTCATACCTCATTTCGCAGTAAGCCAAAGCTCATCATTTGGTTTAAAAAGGAAAAAAAAAAAAGTTGCAGAAACCCATCTGATTCTCTCATTTTCTCATGTTCCTCTGGACTCTTACTCAATTGGTGATGTGTGACTTCCCAGGAAGGTTGTTCTGTGGAAGCTGCAGAAGGTGAATCATGGAACAGAGCTCTCAGCCTGAAATACCAGCCCTGACAGTAGCAGTTGCTCCTTGCCCTTGGTCTGTTTTACTACCTCACCCTGGTGTCCATCCCTCCTCCATCCCCAGGGAAAAACCAATGGAGGAAGGATTTTGGCTCAATGAGTGAGAACCCCAGGCACAGGCTAACTTTAGATGCAGGGAATAAGGATATGTTGAGACAGAGGGGCCTAAAGGAGCTCAACTAGGACTCCGTTGGCATTCTGATCCTTTCTTGACCAGACCAACACTTGGCCCATAAACTTTACAGTCTCAACATGTAAAGATGGAGGTCCATGGCCATACCACCCTGAATGTGCTCATCTTGTCTGATCTTGGAAGCTAAGCAGGGTCAGTCCTAGTTAGTACTTGGGTGGGAGGGTGTTGTAGGCATAGGTAGGTAGGTGATAGAGAGCTAGATGGATAAACAGACAGATAAGGAGATGAGTAACACACAGTAGGAGACTGAGGAACAGTAACCAGAAGTAGAGGAGGAAAACCAGGCAGGAGAGTGTCCTGAAACAGGTAAAAAGAGGAATCAACTTATCAGAGGCACATGTGCCCTGACAGATCAGGCCAGCAGGTCATATGTGAGAAACTGCAGAAGGATTTAATAATGCAGATGTCATCAACTTCGGAACATCAGTTTCAGGAGAGAGGTGAGAGCAAAACCTGATTGAATTTAAAGAGAGAAAAGAAGGAAAGAAATTGCAGACAGTAAGTTGGGATGACTCTTTCAAGGAGTTTTGATTAAGAGAAGAGGATAGATGGGGCAAGAGCTGGAGGAGGAGGAAATAGGACCAAGAGGGTCTTCCTCCCTCCCTCCCTCCCTCCCTCCCTTCTTTCCTTCCGGAAAATACTAGCATGTTGACGGCCAGAAAGGGCAGGGCCTAGTGCATAGATGGAGGGATTGGCCTTGATGGAGGGGAGGGAGATGCAGGTCAGGGGACTTAGATCCCCTTCTGATTCTTCCTTTTCTCTGTGAAGTGGTCATCTAAGCTCTTGGGTGAAAGTGAGCATGGTGGAGAAGGTATTGGAAGTTTGAGGAAAGAGGAGAGATGATGAAGTAATCATCTAGGAGAGAGGACAGTGGTCTAAGGGAATATAATTTGTGGGCAGCTTTAAAGGTCATTTGATGTTAGTGATCATCGTCCATTTAAGGTAAAACGGTCAGGATGGTGCGTTCTGTCAGTTATGAGTGGCTGCGTGGACAGGAGGAGGTGAGCTGGCTCTGTGGGTGTGGTTTGCCAGCGAGTCTGGCCTAGGAAAGGGAGGAGGCAGAAGCTGAGTGTTCATACAAGGCACCGGTTATGACAATTCTGTGTGATAGGAAGAGGGGGCACCAGGGGAGAAGGGACAGTGAAAAGCAGGCAGGATCACTGGATCGTAGCCTCTAGCGAGGCTGGAGGGTGCCGGAGGCAGAAAACAAGAAAGGCAAGAGGTGGTGGCCAGTGTGGGACGTTTGGAGCTGGGGCTGGCGGTGTCTGCAGTGACTGCTGATTATGTTAAAGGAACAGCCAGAGCAGTGAGCAAGAGGTAGGAGACAAGAGCACTAGAAGTGAAGAGGTTCCAGAACTGGGAGGCCAGGCTGGTGGAAGGATCATCTGTGGGACTTACCATAGGATTAGTGTTGTGACACTGTTAGAGTGGCACTGAACCAGGGCCTGAAACCTTTAAGGAATACAGGGTGTGGGGGCCGGCCCAGGACCTGGACTGTAACAAGGAGGGACAGTGTGTGTGTGATCTTATGAGCCGAAGGAAGATACCAGTTGGGGATTTTATGGAATAAAGAAGAGAAGCCTGCCTCTGTGATAGGCACAAAGGACCTTGACTCCACCGCAAGGCCTGAGGGGTGAGGAAGAAAAACGAGGCCCCAGGGGAGAAGATGGTTGGGCAGAGAGTCCCCAGAGGAGAACCTCATGTTTCACGAAGTACATCACTTCAGGATTCATAGAGAAAGGGTGGGCTTTCTCTATTAACACTCTCTGTTTTATTTGATTCTTTCAACAACCCTTCAAATGGGAAGAGCAGATATCACTGTCCCCAATGCCCATACGAGGACACCAAAGCTTGCAGAGGTGAAATATTCATGCAGTGACACTCAGCAGGTTGGTGATGGAATCAGGTCTTCCGACTCCAGGTCTAGCACTTTCCCTACAGCCCTGTGCTGCCTTCCTTAAGGGGCCAGGAGTCCTTCCGTAGAACTCATGAAAGCACATGGACTCAAAGTCACAATTAAAAAACATACTTAGTCCAAAGTCTCAACTCATACCATGATTCCTCCACGGAGTGAGATTCAGCCTCCAGGGTCAGGTTCAGAGAAGTGGTGCTCGTTTGACCTATTCCCTGCCCTCTCAGATTTGCCTCCATATTAATGGTCAATCTTTGTGATTCCCCAAATACCATAAACTTAGCAGCTACTAATAGGACATAAATGGACAGTCCCTTTCAGCAATGATTTAGATGACAAATCAAAATGGAAATAATGTGGCATTTTAATTTTAAAGAATTTAAATGTCTAAGAATATCCTTGGGCCACAGATTTCTAGCAGCAATTGACATAAAAGTGATTACCAGAGGTTGACAGGCAGTTGGCCATGATGGAAACCATGAGCTTAAAGTGAAGGTTCAAAGCTTGGTTCTTTTCTTTTTTTCTTTTTTTTTTTTTTTTTTTTTTTTGTGATACCAGGAATTGAACAAACCCAGGGGTGCTTAACCACTGAGCCACATGCCAAGCCTTTTTTATTTTAATTTGAGACAAAGTCTTGCTAAGTTGCTTAGGGCCTTGCTAAATTGATGAGACTGGCCTTGAACTTGTTTGTAATCCTCCTGCCTTAGCCTCCCAAGTCATGAGGATTACAGGAGTGCACCACCACTGTCAAGGTTTGGTTCTTAAGACTGTTGTTTCCTATTTGACCTTGGGCATAGCCAGTGGGGCAGTATGGTAAGCTGGGACTCTCACACCTGCCAGTTACCTCATCCCTCTCTCCTCACTGGGCCAGCTACTATATAGGTAGAGAGAACCCAAACATGAAGAAGGCCTCGGTTTTTCATTCCCTCAAAATGCATGTGTCAGTCACAGTAGGACAGTACTGGGCCTGCAGAGGTGAACACCACCCTGCAGAAAGAGATGCACTGGATGAAGAGATTTTCTTTCTTCCCTTCTTTCTTATGCTGGAAATTGAACCCATGGCCTCACACATGCTAGGCAAACAGACACTCTACCACTGGGACACATTCCCAACCTGAGAGTTTTCCTTTGAAAATACATCTGAGGGGCTGGGGTTGTGGCTCAGTGGTAGAGGGCTTGCCTAGCACGTGTGAGGCAGAGAGTTCGATTCTTAGCACCACATATAAACAAATAAAGATCCATTGACAACTAAAAAAAATATTAAAAAAAAAATACATCTGAGGGGCTCAGCGGTAAAGCTGCTTGCTTAGCACATGTGAGGCTCTGGGTTCAATCTTCAGCACCACATAAAAATAATAAATAAATCAAATAAAGATATGAAAGAAAGAAACTATTTTTAAAAAATACATCTGAGTCACTTGGTCAGCTTTTACAGATGCATACACCCTGGCCCCAGTCTTAGGCCCTGTAAACTCTGATTATGGTCTGTGTAAGCCTTGCACCTCCATATGGTTTGAAAAGCTCAGTAGTAGATGTGTAGCGCCCATTGAAATGTACTAATTGAGCAAATGGATGCAGGAGTTTGTGCCAAAAATACTGGATGTCAAGATAACTAACCTCCCACTGCCGTTCCCCTACAGGGTCGGAGTGTGATCAGATGTCTCCCCTGACAGATTCCCTTCTCAATATTATCCTCCAGGAACTTGTGATTATCCTCTGTCTAAGTCAAAAGCGGCTTAATTCGTCTAAAAACAGTGCCAGTTGGGCATTTTGCCTAGAAAGAGAAAAGTAAATCCGTGTCAGTGTTCTGTGCTCAATTGGGCCTCCATGGGGGCCCCCTCTCTGTGTGGACTTCCCCCACCCCCAGCCTTTTCTCCTTCCACAGAGGCAGGGCTGTGTGTAGTGTCTGGTTGGTAAAGTCAGGTCAATCCAGCAGAATGGGGCATGGCTAGATGCAGGCTTGAGTATATTTGGTCAGAAGAAAGTCCTGGGTGCCAGAAGGTCCTGGGTAGGCTAAGACAGGCAAGAGTCAGTGATAAAGTCAGATAGTAGGTTGACAAGGGCCAGGAGCCTAGGGAGCAGGCAGGCCAGCACAGAACCTCAATCCATGAGAGCCCTGCACTAAGCCAAAGACAGGCCTCACTGATACCCATAAGGAGCTGGAGCCGAGCGCAGTGATGCACACCTGTAATCCCAGCAGCTCAGGAGGCTGAGGCAGGAGGATCTCAAGTTCAAAGCCAGCCTCAGTAACAGCGAGGCACTAAGCAACTTAGTGAGACCCTGTCTCTAAATAAAATACAAAATTGGGCTGGGGATGTGGCTCAGCGGCTGAGTGTCCCTGAGTTCAATTTTTTGTTACCCACCCCCCCGAAATAAAAGGAACTGGAACATACAAACCATCTTTGCTAATGAATTCACCTACCTAAATCCTCCTCTGGCATCAAATCCCCTTGGTCTTAAGGGCTAGCCTCCTACCAGTTGCTTCTCCTTTGTCAGAGACATGAGCCTCTTCACCTAATACCCTGTGCTGAGGGCTGCAGCCATCAGAGTATGAAATCAGCTGCAGGTGACTCTGAGTCTTCTTGTCAAGATGAAGTACCAGGACTGGGGATGTAGCTCAGGGGTAGAGCACTTGCCTCTCATGCACAAGGTCCTGGGTTTGATCCCTAGCACCACAAAAAAAAAAAAAAAAGTAGGCAGAATTTCTCTTAGGCCCAGCTGCACCTTCACCAGGACTTTCTTCCCTCTGTGCACTGACATTAGTGTTCTGTTGACATCTGACATCCTTGATTCTCTGAGAGCAATGTTTAGGCATTAAAGAAGGTAGGGCCTAAATTTTGAGGGTACCATACAGAACTCAGTAGATGGTATGTCTGCCCTCATGGGGCTTATGTTCTGTAAGAAGAAACACAAACCAGCAACACAAAGCAGGGTGTCAGACTCTGAGAGGGTGGGTTCAGGGAGAGTCAGGAAAGGCTGAAAGAGAATTTCTTCTAGGATCAAAGGATAAGCAAGGCAAAGCCCTCAAGGACCAGAGGTGAAAGGAAGCACAACATTTTAGTGAAACTGAAGGAGATTTGTCTGTGGCTTGCCAAAAGGGCGGGCGGGATGGCAGCGAGATGAGCCTGGAGAAGTGAGCAGGGCCCAGGCCATCAGGAACTTGACAACCATGGTAAAGAATTGAGATGTCACTCCAGCCTCTTATTTGCTGCTGTGGACAGGCATTTTCTAACCACGGGATGACTCTGAAACACACACACACACACACACACACACACACGCACGCACAGACGCACACACACGCGCACACCCCTCACAGGGATGAGAGCTATTCTGCCTCTTCTCATTTGGAGGAGGCACAGGGTAATCTGGATTATAAATTTCCTTCCGCCCAGGGTGGGGCTTGCCTGCTGTACTCCTCTCCTCCCATTTTAGGATGCCACTGAGCCTCACACAGCAGCAGCTCTCTGATGCAGAGTAGAAGTGACAAGGGCAACATCAAAAACTCTGCAGAATGTATTCAGTGGGAAGTGAAAGACGGGAAGAGCTGCTCTCTCTCCCGGCCACCCCCACCCCTGCTCTCCCATCAGAGGAGACTCCTCTCCAGCTATGCCTGACTGGCTGCTGGGCGATTCTTCGGGGGCTGTGTTTTGTGCTTGTCACTCTTATACTGGGTCACTTTTAAGATGCATGGACTTCTGAATCTTTAAAAGAAGAACTAGAAAAGAAATCCCAAAGGCAGTTAGTTGGCAGGTCATCTGCCAAGAATGAGGAGAGAGCAGTGACAGGTTTGGGGAGCTTGAGAAGAGGGGGAAATGCAGGAGGGAACTGACCAGGAACAAATGGAAAGACTAAATAAAGGGTGAAGAGCAGGAAGGGTCTGGCTGATGAATTTGTCATGGTGCCAGTTGACACAGTATGTGGTTTTCTCCAGCACAGTACAGCAGCCCAGGAGCAAGAGCTGAGGAATTAGATGATTGAATGGAACTTGCTGTCTGGGCCTGGCAAAGCCAGAGTGGCAGATAGACCAGGAGGGACTGGGGGGATGCTTGGTAAGGGTGCTATCAGACCTGTGACTCCTGAGCACTGGATGATCGTGAGAAGTTTCACCAGGAGGAAGCCAATAGATTGGGAGACTTGGGAGGGCGCCAGGGGCTGCCAGCCTCAATGAGGTCAAACAGCATTATCATTAATAAGGAAGTGAACGAGAGAAGCAGAAAAGAAATTTCTTGGTGAGGATGTGCCAGTTGCACCATGTCAAAAAGGAAGTGGGTTGCCAGAGGGAAAGTCAAAGTCATTTGTGTGTGGAGGGCAATGCATTTCAAGGCCAGTGGTATAGATGTGGTCATGCACCTGAATGTCACACTCTCCTGGCTTCTTGCAGGGGTGGTTGAGAAGGCAACACTGGTGTGTCACAAGCCTGTATGCACCATATCAAAGTAGCAGGTATGCAGGCACCATGGGGAGGTGACCACAGGGCCTCCACAAAGACAGCACAGAGGAACTGGTGCTTGAGATGAGTCTTGAATCTGCAGGAGGCAGCTTATCAGGTCCCTTGGCACCACTTCTCACGCTGAAATGCACCAGATCATTGTCTTCTCCCTCCAGGTCTTGTTTTGCCCTTCAGGGCCACAAAAATTAATCTGTTCCCTTTTCCACAAATTACTCTTCAAATATTTGAATACTGGCATCACAGCTGTCATGTTCTTTTCTCCAGATTAAACAACCTTGATTTCTTCCTTCCCTTCTTCCCACTAGGTGCCAGGAACTGAGGCACTGTGCTACACACTAGGGCCACAGAGATTTAAAAAAAAAAAAATAGTGCCCTCAGGCCTAGGAACTCAGTCTCATAGGAAGGATAGACCAGAAAATATTTTCTTGCTCTTGTTACTGGTCTGTCTCCTTTATCCAAATCCCCAGCAACCAGCATGGTGGCTGTTGAGATTGATTAAACTAAGGAAAGAGCTCACCTCAGAAGGTGAGCTGAGGTGTTGTGTTCCAGCAGCCCGTTGGAAGATCAAGGTCAGACTCGAAGTGGTTGACTTCTCCAGCTGATCACATCCTCAAGGATGAAGAAAACTTGGCCAGGGAGAAACATTCCAGATGCAGAGGCAGGGTGCTAAGGTACAGGATGGGCAGAGTCTGAAGAGCTAGTAGGGGCCAGGTGGAAGACAGTTGTGGTAGAAAGATTTGGCTTCATCCTGAGGACTGATGGGTAACATGCCCAGATTTGCATTGTAGAAAAGGTCATTCCAGAAACACTAAGAAGAGTGAATTGAAAGGAGGCCATGTTAGGTGGCAGGAAGGCCAGTTTAAAGATTGTTGGTATGATCCCAGTGAGAACTGGTGAGAGTCTAAGCCCAGTGGTTATGGAAAGTAGGAGTCAGACTCAAAAGGGCTTGGGAAGTAAAACACACAGCACATACTAATTCATATGTGGAGGTAAGGAAAGGGAGTCCAGGAGAGAACTGGAATAGAGATGTGATTTTAGATGTCAGTCGTATGTAGATGGTATTTGATGAGCTCACCTAGGAAAAGTATGCTGAGAAAGGGGAGGGCTAAGGGCGGGTCCCTTGGAAGCACCAAAATTTGAGTTACAGACAGAGTGAAGTGAAGCCTTGGGAGAGATTTGGAGCAATCAGAAAAAAAGAAACATTAGAAGAAACTAAAAAAAAAAAAAAAAAGATGGAGTAGTTAGCACTTTCCCAATGAAGTCAACTTTCCTTTATAATATCAGGTTGCCCACAGGGACCCCCTTGTGATACCTAAGCTGCCATGATCATGAGAGGACAACCACATGCTTTTCCAATGTTAGGCAGAGATTCTTAAAACTGGATTGAGGACCTGCTACTCTCCAGCAATGGTTCTTAAAATCCCTGGATAAGAATCTGAGCCTATCTAGAACACCACCTGGGACTACCTAGGGGAAGGGCCCCAGAGCACATTTGTTCAGTAAGCGTCCCAGGTGACTCTTCTCACTGGGGAGGTCTGGAAAGGATGCTCCAGACCAGAGTTCATTTCATAATAACCTGGAGGTTCTTGCCAGCTACACAGATCACACCCCTAGTCTCCCACCCACAAACCAAAGGTGTCTACCTCCTGGCCTGAGGTTCTTGAGAGTCCCTATGGTTGGGAGTCCCTACTACTGATAGGGCTGTATCACAGAGTCCCTCCGATGTCTGGGGTGGAACTCCAACCCAGTGACCTAAAAGAGTTTCTGAGCAACTGAATATTCTGGAATCAGATGGAAATCCTGCACCTAGATAATTGATCCAGTTCTGCTTCTCCAAAAGCATCTAGACTGGAGCCCCTCACTGCCCTCTGGTGTAGACAGTCTGATTGCCCATGACGTTTTGTGGAATAATGGACCTGAACGTCGTCCAGTCTTCCAAAAAAACAAAAGAAAAAGAGAAAGAAGAAAACACCATATGTTTAAAAGCTGACTATTAAAGACATGTGGAAGAGGTACCATATGTAGACAAAGAGGACATTTTTGGGTTACTGCCATGGAAAGAACTGGCTCAACTTGTTTATGTGTTTAAGGCCTAACATTGCTTAGTGTCCCCCGCAGTGAAATTCATGAAGTATGCCTAATACATCTACTCTCAGGAGTAATTTTGTAAATAAGGCCTTTGTCTCTACTTAAGGTATTTATTAGGCATAGAAGTGGTTCAGAAGGCCTGTGCCCCTTGCGTGAAATTGAAAACTTGTGAAATTCAAACATTGTCATTTATTAATGAACAGCCAAGATAAATAATCTTCCCTAAACAATTGGCTTTGGGATATTGCATTTCCAGGATAAATGAAAACATAAATTATACTTATTTTAATATTACAGAGAGAAGGAACCAACTTAGTAGATGGGTTCATTCTCTAGCATTACAAAAAGGAGAGCCTGCCATTTGCCTCAGCTTAGAATTCTCGTGTGTGTGTGTGTGTGTGTGTGTGTGTGTGTCAGTGCATGCAGTACTGGGGATTGAACCCAGTGGCACTTTACTGCTGAGCTACATTCCCAGTCCTTTTTATTTTTTATTTTCAGACAGGCTTTTGCTAAATTGCTGAGACTGGCCTTGAACCTGTGATCCTCCTGCCTCAGCCTCCCCAGTCTCTGAGATTACAGGTGTGCACCACTGTACCCAGCGTGGGGTTATTATAGAATGAGATATTTAAGGACAGTGCTGCCTGGAGGTGGAAGGCAGGCCTCGAAATGCCTTTACTAACTCATTTTTAGACCCATGATACCATCTTTAGTCAAACTATAGTGAAGGATTATTCTTTGATCCTTTGATTCAATAAACATTTCTTAGGCAGTAAGAAGTTTTTTAGCGGGGGGGGGGGGGCGGGGGGACTGGGGGGGAGGGTATTACTGTGGATTGAACCCAGGGGAGCTCTACCACTAAGATATGTTCCCAGCCTTTCTGTTTTTTATTTTGAGACAGGGTATCGCTAAATTGCTACGGCTGGCCTTGAACTTGTGATCCTCCTCTTGGGCGCCTTTTGTGGTAGTTTCTGTGATGGATGCTTTCTTGGTCCATCAGAATAACCTCACAGTGAACTCAGTTTGATTTGGGAGGGCAGCAGATAGGTATCTTGTGCAGTATTAAAGCTTCAGAGAAGACATTGTCATTGACTTCACATTCCTAGTTTAGCAGTACCCTGGGCTCTGTGGACATTCATCCTGCTCAAGAAGCCAAACAGCTTGGGTAGAATCTTTATGTGTCGAATATCTGGAGGTGGAAGCACCAACCTAAGGCTTCCTGGCTTCTAGGAGTAAAACCAATACTGTACATTCAGATTGTACATGATAGTCTTGAAGCTTCTGCCACATGTTATTTGAATCTTAGCATATAACCAGCATTATAACATTTCTTATATACAAAAGAAAACAAAGGTTCCAGGAGACTAAGTGCTTTGCACAAAGTCACATGGCTAGGACATACCAGAGCTAGAACTAGCACTCTGCTTCCCATTCCTGGCTATGTGCTCTTTCCACCAACAGTGAACTCGGTGACCTTGAAACTACCTCCTCCTCTCCAAAGGACCTGCCTCTACTCCTATCTCTCAGTGGTTTAAAAGAAAGTATAAGAAGGTGGACTGGGGATGTAGCTCAATGGCAGAGAGCTCACTTAGCATGCACCAAACCCTGGGTTCAATTCCCAATACTGAAAAAAAAAAAAAAAAAAAGAAAAAGAAAAAGAAATAAAGAAGTTACCCAATGAATAGAAGAGCTTGCAGCTGGATTCAAAGCAGCAGCTGGGCCCTTCGGGTAGGTTCCAAGGGTAGGAGCAGAGAGAAGGGGGATGTTTCATCCATGCATTTTGGGTCTTGAGAACACAGAGCCACCTCCTGCATCAGAGGATTATAGAGCTCAGATCTAGGCCTCTTTATTTTAAAGGGAAGCCTAGTGGGGATTAATGACATACCCAGGAAGGTTATGGTGAATTTGCAAGTTCACTGAGCTATTTGGTGGTTATTTCTACAACAAGCACTGCTTTTACTTATTTACATTTTTTAAGCAGTCTGAGGGATATAAGAAAGCTATTTTAGTAGCTTTTCTGCCCTAAAGGCCTTTTTTAAACTAAAATGAAACACAATGAGAAGTTAATTCCTTCGTTCAGCTGTTACCCCTAATTCAAGGTTAGGTGACAGCTCCAAGTCTGTCTGACAGTAACATGAGGTCTCCAGGCCCCTCCTAGAGGCCCCTGGGAGCCTTAGCTTTTATTTATTTATTTTCCTCCTCCTTATGGATGAATTTGATCTTCCTCTAATCCATTATGTACCTTGGGCCCAAAGATAAAGAGATAGGTTTCTGTGCACCCACAAACACCGTCGATCTGGGCTGACTCTATAAATCTGCTCTTTGCCGGAATATAGCAGAAACAAAATATGCTGCTTCCTCCTCCTGGGAGGAATTGGCATTTCTCACACAAGGAAGGGGCAAGAGGAGGCTCTTCTGGCCTTTTTGAACTTGCTTCTTAGCTAGGGAAATGAATAACATCCTGATTGGCCTCAGTGGAATAGGAATTGGGGAGAAGGAGGGGGAGTCCTGGCCCCAAGCTCTAGCCGTGGCCTAGGAATCTCTTTACCCACAGGCGCCAAACTTGGCACACAATGAGACCAGTGAGTCGAGGGGAAATCAGAACCAGATTAACAGTTATTTGGGCATTTTTCACACTTACTAATGAAGTGGGCTTTTTACAAGGCCTAAGCAGAGCTTCTCCAGGAAGCAGGGCCTCCCCTGCCGTCGTATAGGTGCTAAGGTCTGCGAAGGGAAAGGGCAGAAACAGCCGGGAGCCTTGGCCTGCGCCCTGCAGCTGTGCAGGGAAGGCCCCTGGGTGCTCCACACTCCCACTGGGCTCCTAGACTGGTAGCAGGAGGCATGAATTTCTCTCGTTTGCCTTAATAGGGTGTTAACCCCGTCCCTGGAACTCGTGTTGTTAACAGCACACGGCTGGAACTGAGGGAGGAGGCCGAGGACTGGCAGCTGCAGGCAGCTTGAGGCCTGAACTCATGGGGCGGGGAGGGAGGAGGAAGGAAAGGGAGACACCAGTTGCGTGTCAGCTGGATAAAACAGCCAAGTGTAGTGGGACCAAGGTTTGTCTGCTCCTGCTTCTGTCACGGCCCATGTTGAATCCCCTCCATTGGCCTCATCTTCCTTGTTTGTAAGAGTAGTTAGAACCAGATATACTCTGAGGGACCAACAGCTAACAAATAGGGGACAGACAGGGTCGGGAGTACGCGGTGCAAGGGGTGATACTCTGGCTTTAGTGTGCCAAGGTGCCCTGGGAGTCTTATTAATTACAGATTCGGAAGCAGCAGGACTGGGTGGGATCTGAGGTTGGTTTCTAACAAGCCTCCAGGCATGGTGGCTGCTGCCCTGGTAGGGACCACACTTTGGTTTTTCTTGTTTGTTTTTTTTGGTACCGGGACTGAACCCAGGGGGCACTTAGCCACTGAGCAATATCCCCAGCCCTTTTTTTTATATTTTGAGACAGGGTCTCACTGAGTTGGTTGGGGTCTTGCTAAATTTCTGAGGCTGGCCTCAAACTCACGATCTTCCTGCCTCAGCTTCCCAAGCCACTAGCATTTTGAGCGGACACCACCATATCTGAGTGGCCACCCTTGGAATAGCAAAGGTGGAAAGCCCAAGACTGGCCTTTCCAACCCAGGCCCTGCCCCTCACTTTACTGTACCCCTGAACTTCCTTAGCTGCCAATTGGGGACTGGAAAGTGGCCTTGTCTCCCTCCCTAGGGGTTTTGTGAGAATTGAGGGACCCAACGCCTGAGGAGCACCTTGCACAGGCTGCGAGCGTGCAGTCTGATGCTTACTGACATCATTCATATTGCTTCGCCTTGTGCTGCCTGCGCGTTCCCACAGCTTCTCAACTCTGCCCTACATCCGCCCTGCTTTCCATGCCTGGGTGGCTGAGTCAGTGTGACCAGCCAAAACACTTTGACATGTCAAGGCAGGAAATGACAGTTCCCAGGCACCCGCATTCAGGTGTGGAACGAGCCCTGAACACACTTTGTGTGATAAATTCAAATGATACCCCGCTGAGCCTGCACCACCCTCATAGGCTGCAGACCAGGAAATGAGGCTGAAAGTCAGGGAAGTCCCCGTAAGACCAGGGGCCTGGGCCAGGACCTGTTGGTTTCAGCAATGTCGGGCATCTGTCCACGCCACGTTCAGCTCTGTGCCCACCTCGGGCAGCTCTGTGGGGTATAGGTTTGTTCAGGGAGACCTTCGCAGTGGGTTCCATAAATACCCTGTGAGGTGAGAAGCTGAGGTCAAACCTCTGCCCACCCTGAGCCTCAGTAAAGGGGAGTTGACAGCATCCATTCTGCCCAGGGTAGACGTGACTGTGATCCCACAGTCAAAATGAAATCATATGTGAAAATACACCAAGTGTCCTGAACAACGTCTGCTCCAGTGGCCTCTCCTCACTGCCCAAGTCATGGACATCCTGGCTTTGTACTTGTTTGTACAGGGTCTTCCACCCACCCCAGCCACCCCAGCTCCAGGGCAGGCCCCTCCACTGTCCCTACAGTGCTGCCTCCCTCTGACCCTTCTTAGGCCTAAGGCCACACCTCTGATGCACAGCTTCAGCGTAAAGGCCTAGGCACTGGGGAACCTGTTACACACACCGCCCCTGTGTGCGAACGCCATGCCAGGACAGATCTTCAGTCCAACATCCCTGCTGCTGAAAACCTGGTCTTGCCCTGTGAAGTGAGAGCTGATGATTGAGATGGCAGAAGGATATGGGAGACTGTCCACACTGCAGGTAGAAATGCCAGCCTGTGATTCCCCTGCTGGGGAGGCTGAGGCAGGAGGATCACTGGAACCCAGAATTCAGGTCAGCCTGGGCCACATAGCAAGACCCCCATCTCAAAAATAAAAATAAATTTTAAAAAGAAATAAAGAAATAGACACCATTTTAAAGTTAGGCAACTATTCAAATAACACAGCCAAAAAATGGGTCAGCTGTTAAACCACGCAGTCCACCTTGCAGGCACATCCCAACCCTCCTCTTCCTTCCCCAGGGCTCCTGCCCCTTGGGCTAGAGAGCCTTGGCTTCAGATAGGAGCCTGTTCACCAGCCCATCCCTCCCTGGCCTTTGAGATTCTCCAGGTCTAGCAGCAGCCTGGCCTGCAAACCTGACACCTCAGTCATGTGGGGCAACAGAGAATTCTTACTCAGAAGACATGCAGATCCTTAGGGAAGAGAGGAAAGGGTCAAAAATAATCCTAAAGGACAAGCCACACTCATGTCTGTGTGTACGTTGGGTTCCACATCAGAAATCCAGTGATGATCTGTCTGATGGTTTTTGAAAGATCTTCTTTAATTAATAAAAGCATAAGACTTCTTGGCCCCAGGTTTCAGACTTCAGAGTTCTCACTTATCTTTCCTGTAGAGCACAGAAAGTACTGGGCTTAGGTGGGCAGCTGCCCAACTGCAAGAAGCACTTCAAAATTCTGGCTTGGGGAGCTGGGGGGTATAGCTCAGTTGGTAGCATGCTTCCCTCACATGTACAAGGCCCTGGGTTCAATCCCCAGCACCCCCCAAAAAAAAATTCTGGCTTGGGAAGTGGGATGTGGCAAAGTAGTAGAATGCTTGCCCAGCATGCCCGAGGCCCTGGTCCAGTCCCCAGCATAAAGAAAATGAATGAATGAATTAGTTAGTTAATTAATTCTGGAATAGGAAGACTGAGCTATACACAGTGGTAATGCATCCAAACTTCAAAATCAATTTTTAGCATGAATTTTAGTGGGGAAATCATAATCTTTGGAGCCAGATGAACCTAGAACCCTTACTATGCCCTTGACATTGTCTGATATTGTCATTTTTTAGCAGAAATCTTATTTCTCTTTGGCTTAGTTTTCTGATCTGCGAATGTTGGTTAATAGCTCCATCCTTGCGAAGTTATAGGGGAGGTTTGAAAGAGGTTTGGTGCCTGGCATGTAGTAGGCACACAGCAAATGCTAGCTCTCGTTACCTTTCCTGACATCTGATCTGACCCAAGATGTAATTCCCACTTGGCACTGGAACTGTCCTAGGGAAGCCAGGTGCGCGTTTGCTGTCTTGAGAGATACAGTTCCGGGGAGCTTTTCCATCCCGGGAGCTGTCAGGTTTCCGGGGACAGCTTGTCGCACGGTGTATCCTGAGCTGCACTATAGGAATCCAACAGCACGGTGTTGCGTGGACGTTCCCCCTCCGCCCTCAGAAGCAGGCCAGGGCGTCCTGGAGGCAGTGTTCCCACTGTGGCCTCCCTGCGGGATGCTTCTTCACTGCCCACCTGGACGTGGAAGCCATGATCACGTCAGGTCTAAAGCAGAGGAAGAAAGGGTCTCTGGGATCCCTCTTGCTCTCTGCAGCTCCCCTGGGCCTGCCTGAGTGTGGAGCCAGTCGAAACTCTCCCGACTGGGGTCTGCGGTGCTGACTGGTCTCTTGGGCTCACAGGCAGACAGCAGGGGCCTGCTCAGTGACCTCGTGATGTGTGAAGGGCCAGGCATCCCTGATAATCATGAAAGGGTGTCTCCTAAAGCCGCTGTCCTGTTTATCCAAAGGATAGAAGGGGGTGGGGGTAGGGGACCAAAGGGGACAGGTAAAAGACTTTTAAAATCGACCCTTCCAGAATTGTTCTAGAACTTTGTGATCTGATGTAAGCTATTTGTACAGAGTGGAATTCTTTCTGCCATTTTTCACACACAAGTCAGTGCACATTCCTGATAGAAATTAAAAAGAAATATGTCATACGTACACAGGGATGAGTCAACATCGCGTGCAGCCAGCCACAGCCACTGGGAGAAGAGTCAAACACCGGCCATGGAGCCGCAGGCTCGCCTGCCCCCACCTGAGTCAAGCCTGCACACAGGGCTGGACAGGGGAGGCCGCTCACAAGGTCAGGCCTCCCCTCACTTGCTTCTTATAAAAGGTTGTGTGCTGCTCTCCGTGGGTATTTTTGTCTCAACTTTTTCTTGTCTTGCCTTTTTCTTTTTCCTTTTCATATAGAAAGGTAAAGGGTCCTTTGTAGTTCAATACCCAAAGAAAACCATGGTTCTCATTTTGTCAATAATTGTTAGAATGCTTTTCTATGCTTCTTTTATGTTAGTCAATAATAACTATAGACTTTTGTCTTACTTTGTTTATTTAAAATTGTCTAAAGTATTTATCATATAGAGTATGTGCTTAGCATGCACAAGGCCCTGGGTTCAATTCCCTGCACTCCTAAAAAAAATGTTTCCCCTATTATAAACATTCTTTTTTTGTGACTACCTAATATTCCACTGCTGGAATGAAGTATGATTTACTTAACAAATACCGTTTTATCAAGTTATGTTCAAGTGGAAATGTGTATGTTTATACATGGAGGTTTCTTGGCTTCCTAGATAATTTTCTTTGGCTAAATTTCTGAAAGCGGCATCCCTAGATCAGTAGTTGGGCATGTTTTTAATTCTTCATACATACTGCCAAAGTGCCCTTCAGATAGTGGATACCAGTGCTATTTCTGCCAACAGTGGGTCATCTCACTCCATCCTTAGTTGAGTATGATTCTGTATATTTATTAAAGAATTTAGGGAGCTGCAAAGTTCTATCCCGATTTTCAGTTATGGGGAGATCCCTGGGCTATTAGGAAACTACCCTTCACCAGAGCTATGAAGCCACTTCTCCCACTTCTGCTGTGTCAGATCTGCATCTGCAAAGAAGTGGTACACGTAAAGCTCCTTGTGTGCCTTGGCTCCCCAGCAAAGGCCCTTGCTGTGCAATTGATACATACCCGGTCAAGCTTGGTGAGCTGCTGTGGCTGCTCCCCACCCCATGTTGCTCCTCCGACTGGCCCAATTTTCTTCCATCACTTTCTAAGCCTTTCACAGATACCCCAGCCCCTAAAAGGAGCTTCTCACAGAGCTCTGGAAAAATCCTATGTGTTTGCACGGCCCTGTGCAGCTTTACAAGGCATATGTCAAAACACAAAATTATAACAAAATTTAGTTACAGATGAATTAGCTTTTATTTGCAATTTGTGAATGCAGAGAGTTTCCACAGAATAGAATGAGCGCTCCCACTGGGAAACTGCAGAGCAGTAGGTTTTGTAATTTGGGAACAAGAAAACAGAACAACAGGGGGAAAGCTGATTGCTTAACATCAGTTGCTTCCAGTTGCTCTTCTATAAGGAATGAAGTAGAGGGGGCTTCTTATTACACTGACCCTGGCAGACTAGAATCTCCTGGCTTTTGTTTTTGTGGTACTGAGGATTGTGGAACTGGGGATTGAACTCAGGGGTGCTCTATCACTGAACTACATCTCCATCCCTTTTTATTTTTTTTAATTTTGAGATAGGGTCTAGCTAAATTGCCAAGGCTGGACTCAAACTTGTAATCCTCCTGCCTGAGCCTCCCAAGTGACTGGGATTACTATTGCACTCAGTTAGAATTTCCTTTTTAGGAAAAACTACTCCTTTTGGTGATCTATCTGCTTCCTGAAAGTTTCCATTTGATTCTGTGGCATTTAACATGAGTGGCTTCATTTTGATTCCGTTGGATCTCTTGGGGCCTAATGTAAGAGTTCAGTACAACACAGTGGCCTCCTTTAATTAGCATGTTCACGCATACTATCTGATCTCATGCTCACAATTACCCTGGAAAGCACATGTTCATCTCCCTGTTTTATAGGTGTATTATTTTCCAAGGGCTGCTAAAACAAATCACCATAAAGTTGGTGACCTTAAACTCAGAAATTTATTCTCTCATATTTCTGGAGGCCAGAAGTTCAAGTTCAAGCTGTAAGTAGGGTCACGCTCCCTTCAAAAGCTCTAGAGGAGAACACTTCCTTGCCTCTGTTGGCTTCTGGTGGTTCCTGGCATCCACTGGTTTGCAGCAGCATGACTCAAACCTCCTCCTCTGTCTCCACATGGCCTCTTCCCCCTATGTCTACCATCCTCCCTCCTTCCTCTTAAAAGGACACCGGTTCTTGGTGTCATCATCACTTGGGAGGATCTCATTTTGAGATCATTAATTACGTCTGCAAATGAGGTCCTATTTGGAGTCTGCAGCTGAACATATGTTTTTTGGGGGGGTTTTTTTTGTTGTTGTTGTAGGGAATACACCAGTCAACCACAGTAATAGGTAAAGTAACCAAGGTCCAAAGGGGAGAAATGACTTCCCCTAGGTCATACAGAAAGTATCAGGAAATGGCATTTGAACCCAGGTCTTCTGCTTATCATCTACCTTTAATTAGGCAAAAACAAGACTCTTACAGTATAACTACTTGATCGTTATTTGGTTCATTGAAAATGAAATTTGGTAGCTTTTGCCCTAAGGTACCTCAAACATCATTTCACCATTTGCCTGTTAGCATTTTTTTTTGTTAATTACATTGAAACCATTATTTCCAATGTGAACCCCTTAAATGGAAGTCGTTCATTTATTTCACACAGGGTAAGACCCAGAAGGGATTAGTGACTTGCCCAGAATAACCAGAAAAGTCAAATGTTGATCTGTCCTCTCTGCTCGAAGTTTGAGGCAGACATTATTGCAGTTGTAAAGGGGCCTCATTGTCAAAGTGACTGACTACTCTGTGTTAAATTGCGAACACCCTTAGTGTCTCGGTGACTGTTGTGTGGCCTCTTCCCGGCTCCGCAGCGTTGATGCTGGCCACACTCAGGGCCCACTCACGAGCTCTGACCAGTGAGCGCTGTGCTGCTGTTACCACACCTGGCACCTTCGCCACCCCTGTCATCTTCAGCCTTAGTCCAGGCGTGTCTTTGCTGTTCCAGCCCCTCTCCCTTTCTCTTTGCTCAATTCACATCCTAACCCGAAAAGTAGGTCCTTAGAAAATAACCTGATCCCCCAAATCCAAACCCCAAGCCCACACCTCACAAACGTGGCTTACCAACTGTCACAAGTTCATTAAGCATTAGATGACCGGACTCAGAAGAGATTTCTGGAGGCAGGTATGGTGACACACACCTGTAATTCCAGCTACTGGGCAGGCTGAGGCAGGAGGGTCACAAGTTTCAGGCCAGTGAGGACAACTTAGTGAGACCCTGTCTCAAAATTAAAAGGTGTGGGGGTGTAGCCCAGTGGCAGAGCACGTGCCTAGAATGTTGGAGGCCCTGGATTTAGTTCCCAGCATTGCAAAGAAAAAAACAAGATTGCTGGAGTCCCGGTCCCTTTGCTATGTTCACATCTCTCTGCGGATGTGGAATCGTACAATCCCTCTTCACTTAACGACGGCGATATGTTCTGAGAAACCCGTCATTAGGCCATTTTGCTCTGCCACATCAGGAGCGCACTCGTGCAGCCGCGATGGTGTAGCCAGTCACGCTGCGTGGCCTCATGATGCCATCAAGAGAGGCGGAGAGCACAACATTGAGCCAGGCTGCTCCTGCGCGATGCAACACACCGTTTTATAGCAGACTTGTTTTTATAAGTAGAAGGATTAGATTACAAAAATAAGTAAAATTACAAAAATAAGTAGAGTAGGTGCAGAAGCCAGTAACAGTCATTTGCTATCAGGTGTCGTGTGCTTTACGTAACAGTGTGCGCTATGCTTTTGTGCCACTGACAGCACAGTAGTAGGTTTGTTTCTACCAGCATCACTACAGACACGTAAGTGATGCATTATTCCGTGATGTTATCATGGCCATGAGATCACTAGTGACAGGAATCTGATAAGACTGCTGCCTTTTTTACTTTATTTATTTATCTATTTGTTTAGTTATTTATAATTACCACTGAGCTGTGCCCCAACCCTTTATTTTTATTTTGACACAGGTCTCACTGCCCTGGCTAACCTTGACCTTGTGATCCTCTTGCCTCAGCCCCCCAGGTAGCTGGGATTACTATGCCACCACACCTGGTGGGACCACCAATCCCTCATTGACTAAAACATAGCTGTGCAGTGCATGATCATGGTTATTTTGGGAACCAAACTAAAGGATGGAGAAGGAAAGATGTCATCCTCATACCTCTCACCCTACCTGACATAGAATATATTGACAAAATGAAATATGCTTGCAGACACACCTAGTGACCTAGCATATTGGAGTCCTCCAGAGAACCAGAACTAATAAGAGATTAGACAGATATGTAGGCAGGTAGATAAATGAATATTATGGGAATTGGCTCGTGTGATTATGGAGACTGAGAAGTCCCACTGTCTCCCATCTGCAAGCTGGAAAACCAGGGAAGCCAGTGGTGTAGTCCATTAGAGTCTAAAGACCTGATGACTCAGGTTGCTGATGGAGTAGGTTGTGGTCCAAGTCCAAGGGCCTGAGGACCAGGGGCTGATGGCTGAAGGCACAGTCTGAGCCTGGAGGCCTGAGAATCAAGATCACCAATGTCCACAAGCAGGAGATGATAATGTGCCAAGTCAGGACAATATTTTCCTCCGTCCACTTTTTTATTATATTCAGACCCTCAATTGGATGAAAACCACACATGTTAATGAGGGGGGATCATCTATGTTCAGTCTACTGATTTGATCTTCCACAAATACCCTCACCAGCACATCCAGAAATATTTTACCAACTGTCTGGGCATCCCTTAGCCCAGTCAACTCAACACAAAAAACTGACCGTTGCTCCAGGGAAATCTACTGTCCTCAGCCTGTGCTTCCGTGAACTGCCTACAGTGTGGCTACAGGTATGCTTCCCACAGTGCCAGTCTTCCGCTCAGTTTGGCAGACAGTTCGGTGAGCTGGACAAGAGGCTGTCTAGCAGTTACCGTCATCCTGCCTGTGATCATTATTCAGTTGTCACAGGTGTCATTATTTCAGTTATTACCCACCTAAAAGGGCTTGTATCTTGAAGAGCATTGTTTAATGCAGGTTTTGCTTTCAGTTTCTGGCTTCCCTGGTGGCTAGAAATCTGATCGACAGGTTCTCACAAAGTCCAAATCCTGGATGGATCTAATTGACACAAAGCGGAGACTGTCCCACAGACTCGTAAATAGCAGGGTGTGATTAGACACTATCAGTATAGAGGAGCATCCCACCTGCCTCCCTCCACTTCCACCCCTGGGCTCCCTTGCCCCTGTGACAATGGTGTACAAAGGCAGAGCACGTGCTCCCAGGCCTCCCCAGCAGCTGCCAGCTTACCAGCTGTCACAGCATGCCTTTAATGGGTTTGTGAAACCCAGGAACCTGACCCATTTCTCCTCTGGGGAGAGCATAACACAAGATGCCAAGCTGGATTCAGGAAGCTCCACCTGTGTGAGACCAGTTTCCTCTGCCTTCCCGGGCAGGTGATTGTGGTTTATCCAGTCCCTAGAATCTCCAGATCTAAAATAAGTGCACAGAAGGCAGTAGGGTGAAATTGTGGCATTGTTTTTTGCTCACTTGCCGTCATATTCTTTCCTTTTATTTAATTTTAATTCCATTTTCTGCCCACCCCAGCCCTAGATGTGCAGGCTCTGGTTCCCCTACCCAAAGGGTGTTGACTCTGCAGTGAAGGTCCGATTTCCCAGATCAATCAATGAACACATCTGTTCTGAGCAAGCATGTTAGACAGAGTCCTGTGTAGAGGAAGCCATGCCCTGAGGAGCTTCTAGTTCAGGTGGAAAAGCAGATCATGTGGAAGGATGAGGCAGCATAAGAATCCAGCCATAGGAATGATCTGTGGGATTCTCAGATTAACCTGGGTCTACAGGTTAAGGAAGGGCTTCAGAGGCATCCGTAAACACCTGATGTTGCTTATAATTTTGTATATGCAAACATGCATTTCCATGGGTAAATTCATAGCTTCACTCCAAAAGTATTATCAGAGTCAGTGGCAAAGCATTTATTATGCCTCAGATAGTTGCTCAAGGTTTCACTGAGCAGGTCAGATGTGAACTCAGTCTTGGAATTGGAATTCAGAGTAACAGGGAGCCCTACAGGGAAAGATTTCCAGGCGGCATCATGGGAAGTTACCTTTCATCTAGTTACCTTTCATCTCTCAAACTCAGTAAGATATAAATCTGTAAAATGTTGATAATCACTGCTTCCCAGAGTTTTGTGAAGGACTATAAGCCTCTCTTTTTTTTTTCTTGTCTCATGCTGTTTCCCATACCTCAGTGCAATGATCAACTCATATCATAGTGAATACTAATCAATTAATCAATATTTGATGAACATGTAACTTAACTGAAATAGTCAACATGAGAACAAAGTATTGCTTCAGCAAAAGATCTTCATTGTCCCAGGCAAGAGGAGGCACACACCTGTAATCCCTGCAACTTGGGAGGCTGAGGCAGGAGGATTGTAAAAGACAAGGCAAGTCTAGGCAACTTAGTGAGACCCTGTGTCACACTTTTTAAAAGTAAATAAAAAGGGCTGGGGTTGTAACTCAGTGGCAAAGTACCCCTGGATTTAATCCCAGTACCCAACACACACACACACACACACACACACCAAAAAAAACCTTCATTGCTAAGCACGTGTTTTTGGTGCATTGAGAGAGTAGCCAGGTGATCAGTAGCTGTGCCCTCAACACTGATAAAATGTGCAGTTTCCTAAGAGCCCAGAAGTGACCTCACCCTGCAAGAGCTCGGCCTCTTCACCCCAGCACCTGCTGATCTGCACGCACTCGCAGCCCTGCGGTCCCTCCAGGGTCCTGCTACCCTCAGCCAGGTGGCTATCAGGGGAGGACGGGAAGGACAGAACAGGGTGGGGGGGTTGCAGGGCCTCCAATGGGATTCCTCCTCCATGGGTGAGAGGGATCACTGATTGTTCCCTCTGTCACTTCTCAGGACAGAAGAAATGACAGAGTGCTCCTTTGCTGAACACTTTTGGTGTCCCCCACCTCCTCCCTGCAATTTCCTAGCCTCGCTGTTGCTGAGAGAACTTCAGCCAATTTGTCTTCTTCTGTGTGCTAGCCAGTGGACAGGGGGACTCATCGTCATTGGTACTGAGATACTGCAAGAGGCTGGGCCAGTTGAGAGAGGAAAGGTTTTGTAAAAGGCACTGGTTGAAGGTGACAGGAATTCTCAAACCGAGTTGGGAAAAGACAGAGGCGATTTTTGCTTAAAGCAGTTCTCCACGGCAGGTGCCGCTAAGGGAAGCCATGTGGGAGCTGACAGAATGAGCTCTGAAGAATTAAGAGCCCGTGTTCCAAATCTGTCACTTAGAGATTTTGAGCATGTCACTTAATCTCTCTGAGCTTCCAGCTCCTCCTCCATAAATTAAGATGGTACCTACCTGTATGGCTCAGGATCACCGTGATAGTAAGGAGGTCTCAAGCAATATAAAGGTATGGATACCTGTTGTTGTTAACAGGTACATGAGCACACCTGCTGTGTACAGGGCACCTTGTGTGTGACAGGTGCCTTTACACTTATCTGACACAGTCCTCACAGAAGCCCTCTGTGGTGTATTGGTTTTCCATTTTCAAGAATGAGGAATCAGAGGCTCCTGCAGCTAACATGTGTCAGAGTCTACGTCTAAGTCTAGGTCTGTTTCCATTCTCACTGTTAAACTAGCTCATGATTCCTCTCCTATGTACTATTGCTTTGTCCATTAAAATATCCCATACTCCCCTGGCCTTTACCATCCACCATGGACTGGGCCCATCCTCTTTATCTGAACTTCTGTTGCTTTCTTTCTGATTTGACTTCTGATTTCCTCTTGGCCTGTTGCCAGCTCCCCTGCCCTGGCTTCCTTTCTAGAGCAGCCCTGCTCTTGTGAAGCGAGAAAGAACGGTCACTCTCTTGAGGTTTCTGGACTCTGAAACCTCTCTGTAAGTACACAGAGTAGGACTATATTTTCTTGTCATCCTCCCTTCTGATGTCACTAAGCACAAGTGCCCCAGGCAAGACCCTTCAGGAAAACAGCAAGGCCTAGCTCTTCACCTTGTCAGGTACACTGGGGTGGGGGCGAGGCACTGAAGGGAAGCACAGACTCCTAGTGGGAACCCTGCTCGGTCTCTCTTCCTTTGAGACAAGGCAAGGAGGTGTTGGTTCTATTCAGGAGATGGAAAAAAAAAAAACATAGCTGGGCGTGGTAGTGGGTGCTCGGGAGGCTGAGGCCAAAGGACCAAGTTCAAAGCCAGCCTCGGCAACTTAGTGAGGCCCTGAGGAACTTAATGAAACCCTGTCTCAACAACAACAACAACAACAACAACAACAAAACACAAAAAAGGTCTAGGGATGTGGCTCAGTGGTTAAGCACTTCTGGATTCCATCACTGGTACAAAAAAAAAAACTAGAGAGAGAGGAGGTAGAGGGATTGCCTGACTCACTTAATGAGTGGGCATAAAACCAAAGGTTAGTTTACAGCCTCAGCCCATGTGTCTGTGAGGAGCTGGGTTCCTGGAGTTGTTGCTAAGGGTGAAGTGTTGGCCCTGCACCCCCAATCCTTACGCCTACGTCCTGAACCTACGTGATTAAGAGAGAATGTGGGATAGGGCTGCTTCCCATTCTAGAGTTCCACCTGACAAGCCCATCCAAGCAACACACTCCCAAGGTGGGCTTCCCCTTGGGGAGGTGCATACGTAGCTACTGCCCATTCTCCCAGTGCCAGGAATCTATCCTACAATTAGGTAAGAGATAAATCAAAACAAAACTTGGTTGATGAAATTCAGGAGCCATCAGTGACCCTTGCCACACATGCAAATCCCAGCAGGCTGAACAAGAGCCTTTGTCTGGTCAGGAGAGTTCAGGATTATCTGGCCCACTTTGCTGATGTATGGAGGCACCGGCTGTCGGAGTGTTTACTAACCGTTATCACCTCAATGCTTTGGCCATTATCAGAGACAGGGCCGCCTGCCGGGGCTGGGGCTCGCACCCTCTCTATTACCACCTGTCATTGGCAGAGAGTGTGCGCTGACACTGCCCAGTCCTGCCCGCCCAGGGAAGATAGTTTCTGACGGCTGATCAAAGAGGAGAAGCAAGGCCTGATAAAGAGTGTGTGTTTCATGTACTTTTAACTTTGGGAAACATTGGCATTTGCATTTTTTCCTCATCTTCCTGGTGCTGGTAGAAACCAAGCCCAGTATAGTAGGGTCAGTTACCTAATCGCTGGGGAAATGGTATGTGCTTAAAGCAACAGAGCATGACCATAATCTCCTTTGGAGAGAGTGGATGAAATAAGCTTTCACAGAAGACTTGCTGTAGAATAAAGTAGAATAATTTAAATTTGGACTTTGAAGTGATCTTGCATGTGAGATCTAATCTTGGCACTTAGCAGAGCACCATGTACTTTTTGGAACTGGGAGCAGCTTTGGATTAAGGAAGAACCCTTGCTGAAGATGCTGTGACCCAAGTGTATTGCTGTATCCCTAAAATGGTGCCCCATTATGCCCATATCCCTGAGCAGCTGGGAGATACATATTTTTTTTTAGACTGTCTGCAATGGGGTAGGATAAGAGAATGAGTTCTAGACTGAGACATCAACAGATATGAGTTCTCATACCAAGTCTGCCACAAACCTGCCATTTATTCTTGGGCCATAACTTCTCTGAGGTTCGACTGTAAAATGAGGTATAGGTTACAGGATGCAATGGTTTAGAAAGCTATTTTGTTTTTGTTTAGGACAAGTGATCCTTTCTTTAAATGAAATTTTAGGTGGAGTCCCATGTGTCGAATAGGAAAAAGCAGAGAAGTTTGGGTTGAATCCTGTCGCTCCTCAGAAACAGTTTTCAAACCCATCTGCCTCAGTGACGTGGAGGTCACTGCCCGGAGATGCACACCCTGACCCAGTGGCCTGAACTCTTTTGCTCTGTGCTGCACACCCTTGTCTCATGCTGTCCTGACTGCCCTTCGTCCATCCCGTAGGACTGAAGTGGCCCAGGGCACAGAGGGGCATTGGTGGTAGGTTGACCAAAAGAATGGCCTGCCCTCTGAAGGCATGGACTTAACGTCACATGTCCCATGTGTGCCACAGGTACCTTTGACCGGAGTGTGACCCTGCTGGAGGTGTGCGGGAGCTGGCCTGAGGGCTTCGGGCTGCGGCACATGTCCTCCATGGAGCACACAGAGGAGGGCCTCCGGGAGCGGCTCGCTGATGCCATGGCTGAGTCACCAAGCCGGGACGTCGTGGGATCAGGAACAGGTAAAGGTGTCATTAGACTCGTACCCTGACTTGGTCCTGACTGGCGCTTGTTGAGCTTCTTTGGCAGAGAGAAGTTTTGTGTTCGTTTTTGCCGTTTGTTTCTCTAGTTGGCAGTCTGAGTGCTGTCCATTTTAGAAGCTTCTAGTGTCGGGATGTTCTCAGTGGAACTGTTCTCTCCTACATGGAATAGCACATAAGGAAGTACCGCGAGAAACACAATACAATTGTGTAAGTTGCTTGGGGAAGGGAGGCCCCAAGTTTGCCAGCAGCACTCAGGCATCGAGTCTGGGGCAGCTCACCTTCTTCATCCACACTCCACTCTTTATAGATTGGCGAGTGTCAGTGGGACCTGCCAGGCTAGGAGGGAGCCAGCAGTGTGGCTCAGCCCCCAGCCAGCTTTTTCTTATGCTGCCTTTGGCTCTATACTCTTGCCTCTGAGAGGGTCCAGGAACCAGGGTCTTGGGTGGCTTCCTGCATGCATAGGGCAGTGAGAAGATATATTTAGATGAGGAGTGAGTCTTGGCCCAGGCATGCATGTGTACATGTACACACACACACACACACACACACAAACACGCACGCACTCACAGACACTCTCCTATGCTCTCAGGAAAGAACACAATCCTTCCATCTCTGTACAGCTCTAAAACATGCTGCCTCTCCTTTTTCCAAAATATTGCCACCCTCTCTGTCTCTTGCTGTTAGCAACTACTCCAGCCCCGAATTTGTGCCAGCACAACAAGCTTTGTCCCCACTTGCTGAGGTTAATGGGGACTTTTAATTGGGTTGAGTAGACCCTGACTGGAGGCCTTTCCTCTCTTGCTTGCCTGAGTCCTTCAAGACTCTTAGGCCTTGCTGTGAACAACTCCATCCTGCCACCTACGCCTGTCTAGAAAGAGGATCCCAGTGAGGAGAAACTTAAACCCTTGGGGCAGGTCCTGAAGGAGCACTGGGGCTGGGCTTGGAGCACCTGACGTGCTCACACCAACTCACTGCCCTGGGACTCCTCTGGGTCTTTAGATATTTGGGTTCAGCAGTTAGGCTTCCCTTCTCTTGTTCCCCAGCCCAGGCCAGTCCCTCTGATCCTGCACCAAGAAGGCAGAGACATCACCTCCACAGCACTAACACAGCAACCTGCCCCTGGTGCCTGTGCCATCATTGGCAAATGAACAGAATGGAATGAATGGGGATGGAAGGGAGGAAGAGAGGAGTTTGGCTGGATATCAGGGCCTGGGAGATGGCCACCTTTGAAGACTGGCCCCCTCTACACCCTCTTCTTCCCTGGAAAGAAAGATGTGGGCCTCAGAAGCTGCAACAAGCCTTGTCCCACACCACTGTGCGCATGCACACACACACACACACACACACACACACACACCCATAGACACATCACCCTACCATGGCAGCCTTAGCCTCATGCCCCAAACTCATGGGTGATGCATCCTCAGGCCATTGCTGTCGCACCTGGATAAGGAGCAGCTCTGCCACTTCCCAGCCCCTGAACCCAGACTCCTTCGGAGCTGCCTAAAGAACAGAAACTTCCCCCTTCCTGAACCTTGCCTTTCTACATAGCCACTCACTACATATCGGGGAATCTAGCTAGCCAAGGCTCCAGTGAACCAGAGCCTGGTGTCCCTGGGCTCACCCCAGGAGCCTGCCTTCCCGAGGCCCGGAGAGCTCCTGGACAGGCGTTGTCAGCAGCTTCCTTCTCAGAAGCCCCACGGCACCTCAGAGTCATTGAGCAGGCAGACCTGAAAGCGCCTTCAGTCAGAGTTGTGGCGCTTCTACCTGGCATAGACAGAAACCTGGGCAAAACTGGCAGCGTCCATCTGCCAGACAGCTGAGGGATTCAGGAGAGTCCTTGTGGCCTTAAGCAGGTTTATGAAATTAAAAAGAATGAAAAAAAAAAAAGAAAGAGGAAATTAAAACTGCATGACCCACAGGTCAGAAAATAGGAGACTCCCTTTTTTTCAGCAGAGGGATTTTGTTTCTTCCTCAAACTGTCACTAAAAGAGATTCAGTTGGTATTTTTTGACCATATTAGATGTATGGGGTTTTTTTGTTTTTTTGTTTTGGGGTTTTTTGGTTTTTGTTTTGTTTTGTTTTGTTTTGTTTGTTTTTTTGCCTCTGCCTCATTTTAAAGGCCAGTAAGTAAAGCAGATACTATGGAAGTTAGACCAGTTCCCTTCTCCATTCTTGAGAATCACTTTTCACATTTTCCAACTAGAGATAAAGTATCAGCCTGGTAGGCACAGCCTGGTCCACCTATGGCAAGGACAGCCTACTTAGAGATAGCCAGGGAAATACAGTACCGCATGGGTCAGAATTTCCAGCAAGTCACCCTTTGCCCATAGCAACCTCTGTCCCTCTATTTCTTCCCACAGCCCTACTTCTTGGTGGCTCATAGGACAAACACATAGGGTGACATGGAGTGTTTGCCTCTGCTGGGTACTCTGATGTACCAGAGATAAGTCAGTTCCTTTAATGCCTCCCAACAGGCCCTTCAGGTGATAGAGCAACCAGGGCTGATGCTTCTTTATCAAAGTAGGAACGAAGCACAGAGGCCAAGTGGAAACTTGCTTTCATGACCCCTGACCTGAAGCCTATTGTACACGTGCTTGCTGCTACATAGGTTTAGCTAGTGCCATGCTGGAGAATGATTAACAAACTGCTCTCTAAAGAGAAGCAAGCCAGCCCTGCTTTGTGGCTTTCTGAGTGTAAAAACTCCTAACAGTGCCATTTTCAAGCTATCAGCATTATCAGGCTGCTAGCCAAATTCCAGAGAAGGAACCAGTCAGCTAAGCTAACCTGTACCATAGGGCCAAAGAGCTCTCCCAGAAGCAAGGCAATATCTTTTAAAACCCATTGTTCAAAGAAGGGGTGTGAGGAGCTGTTGGTCACAGGATACAAAGTGTTGGTTGGATAGAAAAAAAAAGTTCAAGATCTATTATACAACATGATGACTATAGTTAATATCAATGTGTGATATTCTTGAAAACGGCTAAGCCAACAGATTTTAAGTGTTTCACCACAAAAAAAAAAGGTAAGTATGTGAGGCATTGCATGTGTTAACTAGCTCAATTTAGCCATTTCACAATGAATATATGCAACTTTTGTTAATTAAAAATAAATTATTTTTTAAAGTGGTCTGCAGATCATCAGCTCCATCATCATTCAGAAGCTGATTAGAAATGCAGAGCCGGCTAGGGATATAGCTCCGTGGTAGAGCATAGGCTTAGCACATGAGAGGCCCTGGGTTCAGTCCCCAACACAGCCAAAAGAAAAAGAAATGCAGAGTCTCAGGCCCCATCCAGTCCAATTCCATCAGCATCTGCATCTGATTTGTGGGGTTGTTTTTTTTTTTTTCCTTTCAGTGCTGAGGCTAGAACATAGGGACTTGCACTTCTTGCTCTGTACTAAGTTACCCCTGCAGCCCGGTATCTACATTTTAACAAGACTCCCCCACCTCCATTCATATTAAAGTTTGAGAAGATCTGTTTTAAAGCATGCCTTATCCATAGGCAGGTGTTATGTTACTTCAGTCCTCTGTGATGGCTGCTGAGCAATTGGTCTAATTAGCTCACATATGTGATTTGCAAGCCCAGCTCTAACATAACTAGTTGAATTGCTTTCTTGCCAATGTCCTTACACCCTTCACCCCTGTTACCCTTCCATTGTCCCATTCAGCAAAACTACAATTTGAGGCCAGTCTAGCTGTACTCTTATAACCTGGATTGCTGAAGAAAAAAAAAAATCATATATTGTTCAGATTGGTCCTTCTACAAATAGGAAGCCCCTTGCCACTGAGCCCTGCTGTGTATTTCCTGGTCACAGTTTGCACCCATCTTTGCAGCACCAGTGCCTAGAACAGAGTCCAGCATGTAGCAGATGCATAGCAATTATTTGCTGGGTGAAGTTTTCTGCATTCCACCTGGGTGCCAGCAGTTCTGCCACAGCCTCAGCCTGCTGCTGATGGCTTTTGGCCTATTTGTATTCTTGGTGAGATTCCCCAGCATTGAGGGTGTGCGTTTTATTTTGGATACCTTTTTCCTATTCTCATCATTTATTAGTATGGTCAGAGAGCTTAATTAGTCCCTCATCTTTGGAATCAATTTATTTCCTTCTGTATTGATTCTATTTCAAACCTACCCATTCATCTCTCTTTCCCCACCTTTTCCTCTCAGAGAGAAATGGTGGCCATCATTTGAAAAATCTCTCAACTTCTTGCCACCCAGATCCTAAGCATTCCCACATCAACTGTCCCCTCTCCTCCTGTGGCAGAGAAGGGACTGTCATTGCCCCTAACCTGCCCTGCCACAACTGTTCTCCCCAAAGTCACCTGACTTCCAGGCACCTCAACCCTGGCCCTGTGAGCTGCCCCCTCTTTCTAAAAGCACTGTCCCAAGGACACCTGCTACACCACAAGCTCCTGGCTTTTCTTCTACCTCTGGCTACTTCTCAGTCCCTTTCCTGGGTTTCCCTTCCATGTTGTCCTTAAGGCTATCTTGGCCCCCTTCTCCTTCAGTACATGGAAATCTCTGCCTCCATGGCTGCAATTATTATATATCAACTGATGGTTTCCAAATAATTTCCAAGTTGGCTTCTCTTCTAACCTCCAGGACTACCTATCCAGTTACCTACTGATGAATCCACATTTAGCTGAAAATTGAACTCCTCTTGCCTCACCCCTCCCTTCTCCAGGTTCACCCCATCTCAGTGTGTACAGAGTCATGACCAGCCACTGCCCTCTCTCCAGACCTGCCTCTTGCTGCTCTGTCAAGCTCCAGCCTCACTGAATCCCCGAGGGCTCTGAGCACATGGGAGCTCTCTATGCATATTTTTCCTTTTGCCTGGAATGCTGTCCCCCAAAGCCCCTTCCCCTCACGATCATCCTCCTCAAAATAACTTGACTAATTCCTTCTTAGCAGACATTCCTTTCAATATTGCCTTTTCTAGAAAAATAGAATTTAAAAAAAATAAACAAAACACTGACTTTTTCCAATTGTTTTCTGTCTAGGTAAAGATATAACTTAATACCAAAAAAAGGGTTTTAAATAAGCATCTGGGTATGCATTAAGTACATTTTCTCTTTAAACTTCGACCTTTTTGCCAGGTGTGGTGGCACATGCCTGTAATCCCAGTGACTTGGGAAGCTAAAGCAGGAGGATCACAAGTTCAAGGCCAGCTTCAGCAACTTAGTGGGATGCTGTTAAAAAAAAAAAAAAAAAAATTTAAAGGGCTGGGGGTGGAGCTTGGTGGTAGAGCCCTGGGTTTAATACCCAGTATTCCCCTAAGAAAAATAAAGAAAAAAAAGGAGAAAAGAAAAAAAAAAAAAAAGAAGCATAAACTTTAGCTCTTTTGATTACTAGTTAAACCTTATGTCTCTTTTTTGCCTTCTCCCACATCTCATGTCAGCAGCCCAGGCCTCCTGCACAGGTCCCGGCCCCTGGTTAAATACTGTGCCCGCATCTCTGTGGCAGGCAGCCTACTTTTGCTACTGTTGACTCCTTAGAGCTCCTGAAGTCAGCTCTCAAGGTCATGAAGGACTGTCTCACCCCAGCGACTGTTGTTTCCTGCAGGCCTGGACTCACTGTTCCTTTCTCCTTTACAGCCCTTTATGGTATTAAAGGCAGGGGAGGGACTCCATCTTTTTCTGTCTACCATGTCCTTAACGGTCTCTGTTCTTCTAGTCCAGAAGCACTCTTTCCTGGGAACCACACTGTAGGCTCAATCTTTGCCTCTTACCTTCTGGCAAAATTTCCTGACTCGATTCACCCAACTATTTAGACCTTCCCAAAACAACATTACAAGCAATGATGCATTCTAGTATTTTCTATCATTGTTTTTAAATACAGTCATGAGGCCTGGGGATATAGCTCAGCGGCAGAGTGCTTGCCGAGCTCACAGGAGGCATTGTGTTCGAGAGCCAGCACTGAAAAAAAGAAAAAAAGAAAAGGTGGTCACAACTCACTAAAATGATTTCATAACCCTTCCATGTTTTGTGATCTGCCATTTGAAAATCAGTGCTCTAGCTTATTCTGCTAAATCCTCTGAGTTTTCTGGTCTGTTAATTACTCAGCAGAAAAGCCTGTAAGATTATTTCAACTAAAGCTCTTCCAAAAACTTCTGTCAGAATCTACTTTTATTTATTGAAAGAACTGAGCCTTTTTCCTTCCTAACATGAAAAACACATTTTAAATATTAGACACAGTTTTTAAAATGGTTATAGGAAGTTTCAGTAAGATAATTAACAAGTATCTGTTGATTGCCTGTGCTTTGCAATAGATAACCTAAAAGCAGTATTTCTATGTGTGCATGTGTGTATACATGCACACAAGCACATGCACGCTAATAACATCCTTAATTTCATGACTATAGAAATTAAAATCCCAAAAGGTGGTAGCTTTTGTGATTGGAGTTGATTAGGCACGAACCCTAAACCAAAAAACAGCCTACCCGCTGTCCTACCTCTAGGATTAGCAAGTTCAGTGGGCCGTGGATCTCCTGCTTGTCCTACTGCTGAGGACTGGGAACATTTTTGTGCATTTCTAGGAGGGACTGTATAAGTCCCTCCTTACCATCACAAAGTGCCACAAAATCAGTTGACAATAATTGCAGGCACCAGGGCTGCGAACTAATTCTCTGATTTTTCAGACATTCCTACTCACAGGTCAACCTCTGTATTCAAAGCAAATAACTGAATCATCAGTGTTCACCATAAAAACTATTGGACCACATTGGACTTTGCAGACATTTCGGAGGATGTGGCAGTTGTTAGAATTTTCCCTTCTGCAGATGAAAAATCTGCAACTCAGAGAGAAGAACTCTGCCCCATCTGCTTGCACCTAGTGATCTTTTACCTTGCAAGGCTGTGGCAGGAGGAGCTGGCATGAGTGTCTGGGCCCCTCAGGTCCCTTTCCCAAAGCTGAAATTTTCTAATTTCAGGGAGGGGTGGGCAACCTCTGTCCTGGGTCAGCTACCCTCTTCCTGTCCTAAGCAAACCTGGGAGCTGAAAATGCCACTTTCACAGAGGCCAGGGTGACAGTCCCTGCCTCACACAACCACCAGGCTGCTTTGATTTTCCCATAGAATCTTCTGTCCTGTCTTTCTACAGCCTCTGAGTTGAAATGGTGTTCCCCATACCCTGGGAAAGGTCACCATGTCTTGGCCTCCTGAGAGTAAGAATATCTGTTCTCCCTAATGCCTGATGTGGCAGCACAAAAGATCCAGTATTTAATCTTTTTATTATTTTTTCAGTCTTACCTCTCCAGCTTCCTGAATCCCTTCCCCACTCTCAAAATGGGAGAAGATGATCCCTATAATCAGACTTTCTCACTTCCTCAAGGCATAACTTCTGGCTTGGTCTTGCCAAAGACTCGGGGCTTCTCTGGTTAATATCCTTGAATGCCTGCTGCTCCTAAAATGCCTCCTCTTGCCTCAAGACCAGGTTCCTTGGCCAACACTGTCACCATCCAAGGAATTTAGCCAGGAACCTAGGGCCTTTCCTTTGCTTTCTCTAAATGGGCCTGGTTTTTTTCTTCTTTCTACAACATTTACAAAAATGCTTTCAGTGTCTTCTCTCAGCACTCCTCGGTGGCGGTGGCCGCATGCACTCTCTCTCTGGTCACAGCAGGTAGGCCAGCAGGCTCTCTGTAGGCATCTGCCATGTTCCACACCAGGCTGGGGAAGAATAAGTAAGCCCTGGTTCCCACCTTTGAAGAGATGATAGCCCTGAAGGAGGCAATAGCGCTGACCTAGAGGTCTGTTCTCTGACTCCTAATCCCAGCTTCCCACCAGGGCCCATCAGATGCACAGGACAAAGCAGAGGTCAGTCTTATTCAACTGCCCACAGGGCGTGTTCTTTCTAAGATGCAAAAAAAGAAACTCTAAACTTCTCAGCAATGGATGTCCTTATTGCTGAGGGTGGGAGAAGAGAGTAAGCCCCCCGACACACAGGGCCTCTCAGAGACAGAGCCCAGTCCCACAAGTAATCCACAAGCAGCCCTGCTCAGGACGGGAGGGAGCAGCTACTGAGACTGTGGGAGAGTGGTGGCTGCAGCAGGGGTGGCCTTGTGGGTGTTGCTATTTGTGTCTCAGTTCAGTGTCAGATTGCCTGTTCCTAGCTATTTTCCACTGGTAGGAAAGGCCAAATCTGAGAGTCCTTTCAGTTTCCAACACCCAGCTACTGCCTCTGGGAAGAATGTTTGTTTTTCCTTTTTGGTGGGATTTGGAAGCTGTCATCAAGAAGTGGGGGAAGTGTGACCCTAGGCCTTTCCCTCTCTGGGTTCAATTTCCTCCTCTCTTAGACGATGGAGAGGGAACCAGTAAATATGGTAAGCGTTAGCCTCCTATCCCGTGGAGTGCTGGCCACTGTCCTACTAAGGACTTTGCACTAAGCACTTTGTATCACCTCACTTACCCTCACAGCAGCAACTGGGGCCACCCAGGAGGCTCCTGTGCTTCAGACTCTGCTTGCCACCTAAGTGTCTGCTGATCCTCACAGCCCTGGCAGGTAGACAGATGGCCTCTCCAACTTTCAAACAGAGAAATAAAAGACTTGAAGTAAGATCATAACCAAATGATGTGGGGTTAAAGAGGGGTATCTAGGAAGAGCACCCAGTTCTTCACATCCTGCTGGTCTCTCCTGACAAAAGATGACCCGCCCTTTTCACAAAGTAGAAGTTCCCCAGGGAAGAAGGGAACTTCCATTTTCAAGGAGGGTCTGCTCTGACTGTTGTCTCACCTTCGTAGTCAGAAAGTGCCTGGGGTCTCCACATTCACACCAGGCTCCTTGCCCTTCAGCTTCCCCACCACCATGCAATGACCCCCACCTCTGTCGAGTCTGCTCTTTAGGCCCCTCCTCTGTGACGCCTTCCCTAATCATGTGTCTCTCTCCTGTCTGTGCCAGCTGCTCACAGGACACGCAGCCATGGGCAAGTAGCATCTGTTGCCTTTTCCGTTAACTGCCAATGGCAGGTTCCCGTCTATGTGCCACGGGGGGACAGGACCAGCTCTGGTGGTCCCTTCAGCCCCTCCCTCACCTATAGTGACATCAGTTTTGTCTAGACCCAATTCTGGTTCTTTGGGTCAAGGATTCATCTCTGTTACCTTTAACCACTGCCTGGAAGCTGAGCCCAGCATCCAGCACTGGGACAAGAGCCAAGCTGAGCCTCAGTTAATGTTTGTTGAATGACTGGATGGGCTTTTTGTGGCCTCAGAGAGGTAAATGAAAGCCAGGCAAAGCAATGGGAATAATTGTTATACTTAAAAGACATACTTGTTAGTTTCAGGCCAGGTCTCAGCTCTGATTTTTTTCTCTCTCCCCCACCCCCTCTCTTCTTCTCTTCTCTGGAAGCTGAAGCAAGATGTAGAACTGTAATGGGACTTAAGGGCTGCAAAGCTCCTTGCACATTTCCTAGTTCCCCAAAGTCTATTTTACCTCCTTTACCAAAGCGCACTGAGACTTGTCAATAAGGAGGAACTGCCGGTGTGGCCTCCTTGGTGATCCTTCCTAGTCTCCTTTCCAGGTATTTACCCCATCACGGAAGTGAGAGTGACTGGGGAAAACATAGAGGCTTGGACAACCAGTGGGGGAGGCTGTCAGACCCCAGAGCTAGGGCCCTGGTCTGAAGCATTAACACAGGTAAATGGTTAACCAAAGGGAGGATTTTTCTCAGTGCCTCCTTCTCTGCCAGAGAACTCACCTTTAATCATTGGCCCTTCTGTGAGGTGTGAACAAGAGGAGTGCAGGCATGGATGGTTAAATGCCCACCTTTTCCTTCTGCCCTCACCTTTTCAGAAGGTGGTGGGTCTCATACAGACCAGCCCCCAGGTACCATGGCTGGAAGGAGGGGCAGACGCACACGGTCACAGAAAGCAAAGTTGGAAATGACTCCTGACCTCTCAGAAAGTGGCGCTTTGGCTCTGAGATTCAAGAATGAGAGCAAGAAGGCCAAGCCACACAGCAGCCTGATTGCATTTAACAGAGGACATTTTAGAGTGCCCACACCAGAAACCACTGCCCTACCTTTGACTTTTGGAGATTTCTGCTCTCTTTCCTGTTCCTAAGGACCTGCAGGCCCACTGCCTAAGACATTTTTAAGTTTGCTAACAGAATATCC
Organism: Urocitellus parryii; assembly: GCF_045843805.1. Classification (NCBI taxonomy): domain Eukaryota; kingdom Metazoa; phylum Chordata; class Mammalia; order Rodentia; family Sciuridae; genus Urocitellus; species Urocitellus parryii. The sequence goes on from NC_135537.1 coordinate 149,683,153, forward strand.
CCGTGCCAGGCTGCCTAGACCTCCCGGGTTGCCCCCACATACGTCTTACGTAGTGTAACTCCATGCTTGCAGTTCCATCCCTCTGTGCATTTAATGGAGTTTGGGGAGAATCACCATCCGGTTGCTTCATTTGTTCAGGCTGATTTTTTCTATTTTGTGCCCCCTGTGCTCATTTTACTGGTACCATCCACTCATCTCCAGATCCGGTTGGCCAGGACCAGCATGCCATCTCCACTTTGATGTGTATTCCTGCTTGGTGCAGTCCTTAGAGTGGGTTGGGGAAGTAGAGGCCAAACCTTCCAGGGATCCTGCCTCCATTAGCAGGGGTTGGTCCTTGGAAGGCTTGGCGCATCTTTGGTTTCATACTTTATTCATCCCCAAGCCACTGAGAGCTAAATATGAGCATATCGTTAATGCACTCGAGCACATCTCCATGATCCTTCCCCTAAGCAGCCTAGCCACTCTGCCAGACAGCTTTGAACTTCAGACCTGATTCTTAAATCCATGGAATCCAAGAGGGGGAAGAGAACCTGAGGGGCCACCTGAGAAGCCAGCTTTGCCTCCACCTCCTTCCCTACTCCAGACCTGCGCCGCAGGCCCGGATATAGAAACTTGGTTGACTGGACTTGGGAGGAGGAAGAAGGGAAGGGTGACAGCAGTTCAGGCTACTGAGAAATCTCTAAAGCCCAGATACGCCGCGCCTCGGAACAGACCGTGACCACCACGTGCAAAGCTCTCAGTGGTCAAACCTGATTTTGATATCTACTCAACCTGTGCTCTTAAAAGTCCATTGTGTGATCCTCTTTAAAGAAATATTTTATTTTCAATACAGACACAGCCCTTGAAGTAGCAGTAAAAAAAATATCACCCCTGAGAGACACATGGCTGGGAAGTGTTTGGGTATGTAACCTGCCTTGGCCCACACGGAGGGCTTTGTCCCTCCGCTCTCTGTGTCCTCGAGTGGGTGCCCTCTTACCTGCTGTGGGCTTCTGGAGACACTGGAGTGAAGGCAAGAGGTCACCTCAGACAGGAGGTGCCTTCTGCAAGGAACTGCTGTGGGATGGGGAGTAGTTGCTGTCCTTCACCCAACAAGAGTTTCTTTGAGAATGCCACTCCCTGCCCCCCACTCTGAAGATGGAAGTCAAATTTTCGGACTCTGCTGTGCAGAGCAGAGAGGTCACTAGGCTCTAATGCATTTACCATTGACTGCCCCTCTTGTAGTGCGTCTATTAGTGAGTAATTTGATTTGTACCTATTCATTTGCAGTCCCTGCAGGAGCCTGGAGCTGGCCCCTGGTATAATTGGTGCTGTCTCTATTTTTACATCATTAGATTAGCCCCGACTCCTGGCCACTTGTTGTCTGCGCTTGTCTGTCCATTTATACAACCTAATGTAACACAAAATTCATTACTGATCACATTACTTTCAACTCTGAAGCCAGCCTCGTGATAAACATTTGGTTAACCCCTTCCTACCCACGGGAGGGCTGACAGAACAAATGCACTTCTACTCGACAGGCAAATCGATATCTTAATACACCAAAGTGGAATTGCATTTCTAGATTTGTTATTCCTCCTGGAGGAGCAAATGGAAAGGCTCATCTGAGCGAGCTGAATTGAATAATGAATAGCGCCCCGGCACCAGCAGCCAGTCTGTGGAAGCAGCACAAAGGCACACCCGGCACCGGCCCCGCCTCTCTCATCTGGGCAGGCGGCAGGGCAGCAGCTCACCCAGATCCCGGTTCTCTCCCCACGGCCACCTGTGGGCTTGACAGCACAGGTTGGGACCCCCTGGGGGTCAGACACCTGGCCTGACTCCATTCCTTTTGCTAGGTTTGGCCTAAGACAACTGGACCAAGAAGTGGGTTGGTTTCCTTAAAACCTTATTCACTAATGTAAAGGCTCCCAGACGCGTGGCAGTGACACTAGGTGCCACCGGTTAAATCTATTGCTAAGCCTTCATATTTGAAAACAGTTATAAAAACTGTTCGTGTTTAGAGCCAGGTCAGTGGTTCTCATGAGCCTCTGTGTGTGTGCACGTACACACTCATGTGCACGTGTGCGCTCTCTCCCTGGGTAAGCATTCCTTGGCACATGAATGCCATGTGTGCCTCGATGTAGTTCCTGTCCTCTGGTAGGAGTGTTTGTGAGGAGCAAGTGCTAACACGGGAGCTGGCCAGGAGTCTTAAAGGGACCTCAGCACGGCTTTATTGAATCTTGACTATTTTGCCCTGCCCCCCCCTTGTTCAGCCCACACCCACAATAAGTCATTAACTCACAAGATAGTATGTTTCAAAAGAAAAAATGCCCCCACTTATTAAGAAACACTCATAAAGCCTGTACCACAGTGATTAGAAAAATAGGCATAGAGGAAATAGAATGGAACCCATTACCATGAAAGTCATAAATCCCTAAGTAAAAAGAAAGCATAAACTGGAGACGCTTGGGTGGGAAGGGAAGCTGGGAAAAGCAGCCCATCCCGGGAACATTCTGCTTGACCTTGTGGAAGTCCTGAGTAGGAGGCCGAGGAGAGGCGCCGGGGAGGCACCGAAGCTGAGGTTAGTGGTTAGTGAGTGTCCTTCCAATTGACAGGACACCCTCCCTCTCAAAGAGAACTGAACCTTGGACCCTGCTGTCCCTTCACCTGTTCAGAGCCCTCACAGGCCAGAAATGACAAGCACTCCTGTGAGACATGGAGTCCTAGGGAGTCCTTGAGAGGGCTCTGAAGCCACTCTTGTCCTTGTCTGTAGATGGTTCCTCCTCCCTGTATGGGGGGTGGGGAGTAAGAAGTTTGGCAGAATTACCTCACTCTGCCCTGGGCAATAGGGTCAGGCCAGGGCACAGGCAGCTCCTTGTCCCAAAGTCTCCAGAATCATACCTCCCAAGCACTTCCCGTTGTGAGAAGCTGTGAAGAAGGGTGTCCCTGTGGTGGGGTACTATAAGACCCCCATTATCTCAGCAGTAGAAGGAATCTGGTGTCACTGAGGTGAGCCCTGGCACAGTGGCTATCTCCTCAAGGTTGGGGGAGACCCTTTCAGGAAGAGTGGGGTCAGGACCCTCCCCCAGCCAACCACCCCTTAGAGTGCTGACTCTGCTCAGCTTCGGCCTCCACTGGTAACCCTCTCAGGTGGCTGAGTGGAGCAGGGTGGGGGCCTCTGCCTGCCCCACGCTGGCCCCGGCCCCATGAACTCTAGAAAACAGATAAGAGCCCAGAACAGGACAAACCAGTGGCAGGGAAGAGAGCGAGTCTGCCGGCAGAATGAGGGGCTGTGATTTCTTAACCTCGTTGGAAAAGGGGGAAAGCCACATCTTACCAAGCTCTTCCGCTGCGTCGTAGAGAATTTAATTACGTTTGGACATTTGAATGAGAACCAGATGCGGCTCTGGCCCCGCCGGCCAGCAACGTTCAAAGCACAGTGTCTCTCCTGTGGCCTGCAGGCCCTGTGCTATCTCACAAGGCTGCAGGCTAGCTCAGGAGGTCCCCTGCCTGGGAGCTGGGGTGGGGGTTTCCAAGCTTCGTGGCTGGACTTCAGGGGACCGGCAGGTCAAAGCCAGTTGCCAGGCACCTGGTTCCCAGGGAGATTTTCCAAGCTCTGTTTCCTCTTCTGAACCACAGGCCGTGGGCATGAGTGCCGTGTCTGAGACTCCTCCTGGCCCCTCATTAGAACCCAACACAAAGAAGTCAAGTCAAAGCCCCCAGCTGGACACCCGCCAAGCCCATAGGCATGTCGGCTGTGCTGCTCAGCTCTCGGTCAGCCTGAAAAGGCCGAGGCTCTGTCCTCAGTATTGTGTTAAGGACCTGGAGCTAGGAAAGATGGTCAGCTCCCCCAGATGAGCTGTGCGGCTGCAGGGGCCCCTACTGCTGGAGAATCTCCCATCCAGTGTCTCTACACGCACTGTGCCTCTTGGCGCCCCATCACACTCTCTTCTCATTAGAGGTTTACACACCCAGTGAGGTTCCCAGAGCACGTCCTCCCCGTCAACAGATGCCGAAGCAGATGAGAAGCAAAGTGATTTGCCCAGGTCATTCAGCACGTCTGTGACAGCACGGGGCCAGAGCAATGTCTCAGCCTCCTCCGCAGCCCTTGTCCTCCTGACCATCCACAGGGAGCTCGGTCAGGGCTTTTCCTGCATCTCATTGACTTGAGGCCTGGCTTCAGCCAGTCATCAGACCCCTCAGACCTGCAGGTGTGAGCTGGGTCAGCTTAGCTGTTTTTGTCCCCACATATAGTATGCTGTGACAGGATCTACTCTGCCTTGGCCAGGACTTAAGAGTTCTAATATGATGGACTCTGAGAGGGTCACAGGGCATAAGGTACCAACCAAGGTAGTCTGGACAGGTGATCTTTCTGCCATCTCCTTTGAAGCTGAGACTTGGGGAGGCTTGGGTGGTGTGAGTTTCCTGGGAGTGGAGCGTGACTGATTCAATTCTTTCCCTGCCTAGGATTGAGGCGGCAGTCTGGATGTTGTTGGGAGGGGACCTAGGAAAAGGAGCCAGACCCTAACCTGGCCAGTGCTTCAAAGGCTGTGAAGGAGAGTCCAGGGCTCTGCTTGGAACTCTGTGCCCTGCATGTGTATGTATGCACACGTGCATACACACACACACACACACACACACAGTGGCAGCTCCAGCAGAGAGGGGATAGGGGTCATAAGGGACAGGCCTGGTGAACATGGGGCAGGACTCAGAGTGGCCTCCCTCCTGATCTCCTGAGTCCTCATTCTTCAGCGTCCCTCCCTCCCACTCTCTTTGCTACTTTTATTGCCCCATATTCCAACATCTCCTGTCATAGTACCCCATCCCTACTGGGCCCACAAGGGATTTGAAGATCTAAGCTACTTCCCACTGTCTAATGGCCTGCTGAAGTGAACAGGGTTCCTAGGAGCCTGAGAACCTTTCCTCTTTGGCTGTCAGAGGGCAGAGGGGATGTGGAAGAAGGAGTTGTGCATTTTGCCCAGTTTCTCTGGGTGGAAACTAAGGAACAGAGTGGCCTTCGCTTGCCCATCTCACAGTCTGCTTCATCATCATCCTTTCCTAGTGTTGATCACCACTTTTACCTTCTAGGGTCAGGGATACCCAGAAGCATCTGAAGTCTTCTAGGCCTCAGGTCTCCCCTTGTGGCCAAGAGAAGCAGTTCCCAGATTCCTCAGCTGAAAGCAGCCAAGATTTATAATCACTGTTGGCAGCTGATCGTGGAGGCAGGGGTGGCAGGAGAGGCTGTGGAGTCTTGACTTCATTCCGTCATGGTGTTCTGGCCACAGTACCTGAAGGAGTCATGAACAAAAGCTGGGCAAGGAGAAAGAGTATACTTGGCAGGCCCCATGGGTTGAAAGAGACTCCAGCCAGGAAGGACCCAAGCTGCAGCCCTCAGGCAGGTGTCCCAAGTACTCAGGAGTGCTAGGCTGTGTGTGGTGAGACACCGGAAGTCTATGGCATTGGTTGGCCAGGGGTCTGAACTCAGACCCTGGGTGGTAAGCCCAAGAGAGCGCAGGCCAGAGCCAGGCCTGCTTCTCATCTGCTTCCTGGTTCCAGCAGCACAAAGCAGGATTCCTGTGATCAGAATAGGAGGAGCCTTTTCATCCTCACATCAGCTTCTAGAAGCTGCCCCTTCCCATGCCTGGCAAGGGAACAAAAGCCCCTCCCTGCTGGAGGAGAAAGATGACTCCTGTCTCAGACCTCTCTAGCCTCAGCCCCAGCCTCCCAAGACCTCCTGGGAGTGGACAAAGAGAACCCCTAGTCTGTTGGCATCGCTGTAAGTTCTGAAGCCTGAGGGGGAAGCCTGGAGAGGGCATGAGGAGGGAAGGCGTAGGAGAGCCAGGCGGCTCAGAGGTGGGTATGCAGAGTTCCAGAAAAGTGAGGCCTCCCTGTAGGCTGCCTCCTTTAACTCCTGCACTTTTAACCTCCTGAAAAGTGCCTTGGGGGCTGAGGCTGGCTCCTGCCTGAGTGTGGTCTCTGACAGTGGGGCAGTCTAAGCCTGCTCCATCCGGGTCTCTCTGAACAGGCCCCCACTTCCTCAGACATTCTCCAAGAGACAGTAGCAGTTTCTAGACCCTGGACTGGTATAAGACAAGCAGCCCTTAGCCATGTCTTCCAGGGTCACCTTTTTTAGCTAGCATCTGGGCCAGCTCTCCAGGTTCTAGCCCCAGGAAGCTTCTGACCCTGCTTAGCCCCCACAAGATGCACTCATGCCTCCCCATCCCCTAGCCCTTCTCTCTTCAAGTGCCATTTTGCATAGCTGGTTCCAGGGCCTGTAAGCAGGCCTCTTGCTGACAAAATTGCTTGCTTAGGACAGACCCCATTTGAACCAATTTGCAGGACTTATTGACAGTCCTGTGGTCCCCTGGTGTCTTTACCATATACCAAGGGAAGATGCTGAAAATTCTAACTCCTTTTTTTTTTTAATGTTTTATTTTTTAGTTGTAGTTGAACACAACACCTTTATGTTATTTATTTATTTTTATGTGGTGCTGAGGATTGAACCCAGGGCCTCACATGTGCTAGATGAGCATTCCACTGCTGAGCTACAACCCCAGCCCTAAAAATTCTACCTTCTTAAGGAGAGGACTACACACACGGACACACCTGACTCCCTACCCAAAACCCTCAAGCAGAAGGGTTGTTTTGTCTGTTGCATTCCTCTGAGCCAGGCAGTGGGCAAGACAGAGCAGTGTGGCTGGCCACTCTATGTTTTTCTTTTCAAAAGGGAAAGAAAAAAAAAAAAAAACAATGCCAACAGCCCAGCATCCCAGGCAAGGGTCTCAGCCACAGCCCCTGCTAATGTGGGAGAACTGGGAGGTAGATGCAGGAGAGAAAAATCAATGCATGTCAACAGGGCTGGAAATTTATTTTCCATCTTGGAAGAGGGTGTTAGCAAAGAGGAAGGAGGGAAATGAAAAGCTGTAAACACATATCTGCCATCTACCTCCCTAGGCTATTTCTAGATTAAAAAGAATCTGCCCCAGGCTCCAGTGGGGGGCTGAGGTGGTAGGGGCCTGGGTGGCAGAGGCACCTGCTGGGGAAGGAGACAGGGGAGGGACCTTGAAAGTCCTGTGGATAATCGCAATGACTAATTCGATTGCAACAATAATAGTAACTCACATTTGCTGACTGGAATCTTTAAGCACTTTGTGATGCGCTCTACATGCATTATTTAATTTCATTCTTACAACCAGGCTATGAAGCAGACATTGTTAGCCTCACATTCAGGAACCTTGAGGCACAGAGACTTGAGTAATTTGCCCAGTCTCCCAGAAGCAGATGGCGGGAGCCTGCACTCTCAGTCTCTTCCCTAGATTGTTTCCACTAACCTGCGCAGAACCTTCCACTAACCTCCGCCCACCTCCTCATCCTGGTAGAGGCCGTGGGTGGGGAGTGGACAGTCGGAGCAAGCCTCCCCCACCCCAGCATAGCCAGAAGTGGGCGTGGCTATGGGACAGGCAGCCTCAGTCTCACAAGATCTAATCCCACTCCCACCAGGCAGCGTGGGTGGTTAGTTTAGGACTGGGGTGTGCGGCTGCAGCCAGGGCCCAATAAAAGTGCTCTGCTAATCCCTTTAATGAGCAGCATCTTGACGCTACAGAGCAAGGCTGGCTGGAGCCTAGGAGGAAACTGGAGGGGTCAGGCAGTAGGCGCTGCTCCTTTTGTGGTGGCGGAAGTGCCAGGGCTGCCCCGAGGCTGAGCCTGAGCCCGCGCCCAGGCACCCTCTTCCCAAACACGCACAGCACTGCTCTCCCTGACCCCCAGAAACAGTCTTCGTTCTAAATCCCCTAGAGAGATTCTCCACGGTGCCCCCAGGGTCTGAGGGTTGGCCTGTCCAATGAACACCCAGGCCGAGGTTGGACTTCAAAGTGTGGGCCTCTGCTGGGGTCCCCTGCCCACTTGGGCTTCCCCAGCTTGTCCCAGCTCTCACTCGGGCCTTGTGCCCTCAGCAGCTCACACCCTTGCCAGGGAATGAGGGAATCAGAGACCACAGTGTTCGATTATGTGGCTGGTGTACCATCTGCCCCCAGCACAACGCTGCCCACGAGCTCCCACCCACAGCTCCCAGGAGCATCTCTGCCGTGGTCAGGGAGGCGAGGTACCCCACTGTGTGGTGAGGGGCAGGGGGATATTCAGTTGTAGGCAGTCATGTTCTACTTCCTCAGACTGAGCACGACCCTCCCTTGTGTCTTCCTCCACATACACTCCTAGGTAACCAGGGTCACTTGTACCTAAGTCCAGCCACCCCTCTCTGCTCCTCTGATACCTTTGAAGTTTGGCAGGCTGTGTATGTGGTAGAATGAAATGAGGATCCAACTTTCTCATCCCTTTGCTTTGTAAGAGCAGAGACTCCTCCCTTTTCGTTGCTGTTTCTCCCTTTGTCTCTACCCCGTGTGGCAGGTCCATCCCAGCCCATGATGTGGAGGGGCAGCTGTGGTCCAAAGCCAGTTTTCCAGGAAGAGGCAGCAGGGATGGGTGGATATAATCAGTGGTGGGGCCAGGTTTAATGGTGCCTGGGGCTGTCGGGGTTGTGTGTCCTTCCCTGGGACCACTTCCCCTCAGGTGGTAACAAACCCCAAGACCAGTGGCTTCCTCTTCAACCTTGGTTTTGCTCTCTGGAAGTTGGGGATTTGGCACCCACCTTCCAGGAGCACCAAGCCCCTGGAGAATGTGAGGTCACATTCAGATTTTCTTATGTCTGGTCCAGGCATTTCTCTGGGGATTACTCCTCATCCCCTGCCCCGACCTCAGGACTGCAGAACAAGCTCTCTTAGAGCTCACTTTCCCCAACAGCCAGAACCTCCATGCCTCTATCAGGGAGGCTGATGGGAATGCTCCTCCAATCGCAGAGTCACCAACCTGCTCTCCTGGGCCTCAGCAGGTTTCTGGTGGTCTCTTCCACAAGTTTATCTCCATACCAGGAGAGGTACCCAAAGATGGGGGACTTGGGGATGGGGAGGAGGGCAGCAGCCTGTGCTGTCTGCAAAGTCAAAAGGTCCAAGGTGTCACTGGAAACTGGGCAGCCTATCTCCTCCCCTCTTCCTCTCCCCAAAACCTACCTGCATGGGGCCTCATCTGGCACTGCATGGACCATAGGTTCCCATCTTCCGCCCTTCCCAAAACTGTTCTCATGCTCAATGTGTGACTCCTCTTCCCCCACCCCCCATGCTGAAAGGGTCACAACAGTTCCATCTCTGGGACTCTCAAGACCTGTCAGTCTCCAGATGTTCACATATGCATGTCACTGTCCTTGATTGCAGGATTCTGCTGCCAGCTTACCCTTTTCCCAGTGTGACACCCCCATGCCTCCTCACACCCTCTCCACCTGCTTGCAGAGATCAGTGTACTTCTCGATCATTGTCCATATCTTTTCCAAAAAGATTCCTCAATGCTTTTCTTTTCAAAAGGGAAAAAAAAAGGAAAAAAAAAACAATGCCAACAGCCCAGCGTCCGTGAGCAACCCAACAGTAACAAAGCATGCGTTCGGGATGGAGGAAGGTAAGGCCACATGTTTCCATTTGCTGCTTGCTCCTAGGGCTGGGCAGCTGGGATGACTCCAAGGGGGGATCCTGCGTGCACCCCTCCTTCATGCCCTATTCTCACATGCTCATTCTTCTGTCTTCAGTGGAAAGAAGAGACAAGGGGTTTGACACAGGCACAAAGGAAAGTACCTAGGAGACTATCCCAGGACCTTTTCCTAGTGCTTTATGCTGGAAAATGGCTTCCCAGCTTCTCTTCCATGCCATTCATTCATTCATTCATTCATTCATTCCACAAGTGATTTTTGAGCACCAGCTATTTTCTAGGCTGTAGTTTTGCTGCTGGAGAATACAGAGTTAAGGCACAGACACCCCTACCCCAGGGCTCTGCACCTGGAAGGAAACACACACTTGGGAGCACTGGAGGGCCTGCCTAGGAGTGAGCATGGAGGCTGGTGGGGCACGGTGGGTTCTGCATGGGAACAGGAAGTACTCAACAGAGGAGCAGACACCCATGCAATGCTTGGGAAAATGAGCAAACACTCTGGGGCCCAGGGAGCCTGGCAGGCTTTTCAGTCACAGGAAGTCGCAGGAGCCCAGGTCCAAGGGCCTAGAGCTGTCTACTCAGGTTCCTTACTTGGGTTCCTCAGAACAGTGTGGAATGCTGGGAGGCGGAGCATACAAGGCTGTTTGGTAGAGCTGGGGAGGTTAGACCTTATCCTGGGGACCATGAGGGTTCACTGATGGTCTTTAAGCAGATGAAAAGCAAACGAGATTTGTGCACAGATCACTGTGCCTTGCTCTAGGGGTAGGTGCGAGGGTGAGGTCTGGAGGTCAGGAGCCCAGGTGGTCAACACCAGGGCAGTAGCAGTGATGAGGTGTACAGGAAACAAGTCAGCAGAGCCCTGGTTACCCCAGGATGTGGGGGTGAGGGAGAGGCATGCCCATCTCCCTCTTACCCAGGCCTAAGCAAGGAGAAAATTTTGAGCTAGGAAGCTCAGGCTGTACCTGGCCCCCAGAGCAGCAAATTCATTTTATAGTCACATGATGAATGGGGGACGCGTCCGCTCAGATGTGTGGTAGGGTCACTGAGGCTGCTGAGGGTGTTGCTGGGGACTGACACCAAGTGTGGTGCAGTCCCACGCTTGGTCCTGGGCTACAATTTCCTCACCTTCCTTAGTGTGGATGTGTCGAATTTTGCATCAAGACTGTTGGGACTGTCCCTCTGCTCGGAAACAGGGCCACCCTTCCCCATACTAGTGGCCTTTTCTGCTCCTTTCTTCCTCAGCCTGGTGTCCAGATCTCAAGGAAGCCCGTGCTTTTCTTGCTCCTGCCATACTCTTCTCTTGCCCTCCTGGCCCTGCTGTCAGCGCCCCCTAGTGCCAGGACAGCCGCGCAGGAGGGCATGGGCCTCTGAAACCAAGTGGTAACCTCAGAGGTCTCCCCCAAACTCTTGGCTTGCTTGTGGCTAAAGAAGGGAATGGAGGGTCTCTCTTGGAGTCTGAAGCTTTCCTATAGAATGTCCAGGGTCTACTCTTTGCTTTTCCATCCTCTCCCTCTTGTGGTGTGATAGCCTGTACCCAGGTTAGGGTGGTACTGAAGAATGAGTAACCTCCTGCCTTGTTTTTTATTCATACCCAGATATCTCTTGACTTTCCCAGGATCAAAGCCCTAAGGGCAACTGGTGTCTCTTGGAGATCAGGGACTACAGCCAGGCCCTCAGCCTACGTCCACAGTCCCACTCCTTCCACTGCCTGCAAACTGCTGAGAGGTAGCCAGTGTCCCTACATGCTCATGTCCCAGACTAGGCCCAGGTCCACACAAGGCTGTGCAGTGCAAGTGCCCCTAACATCTGACCCAGGTGCCTTCCTTGTTCCTACCCCACTCTGTGGCTGCGGCTGCTGGGCAGCCTCGGTGCTTGTCGGGGATAGGTGGCCTCCAGAGCAGGAGGGTCAGTGTTATAAAGTTCCTGGCAAACTGGTGATGACCAGCCCAGGAGTGAAGACCACAACACACTCATTCCCTCACCAAAGCTGTACTTTGTATGGTGGAGTGGGGGCCATGCACCTGGAGCGGGTGCAGGCTGGAGATCAAGGTCTCAAGCCAGACCAGGCAAGTGTAATGTTGGGCACACCATGTTGTTTCTGGTGCCTGCTTTGAGGTGGATAGGCAAGACCCCATAGTCACAGGCTGGTGTGCCTTGGAGAAGCCTAGGCTGCAGGCCGTATCTCAGGCTGGGGAAGACTCTAGAGACTGTCCAGGCATGTGTGTGCCCACACGAAAGAACTAACAAGGAACAGAACCCGGTCTTCTGCAGAAAGCCAAGAAGTGCTTCCTTCCTCCTTGGATTCAACAAGCAGGGATCCTGCTCCCAACTCCTTACCCCATTGCTGCCTTGGGTGGATCAGTTAAGGTGCTAATAGTTGAATGAAATGGTTCAGACTGCCGAATTCAAGATGGCAGTATGGATGTGCAGAGGCCAGGGAAGGAGAGGAGCTAGGTGCTTCCTGCATGCTTTACAAGTTGGCTAAACATGTCCGTTTTGAGAGGCCTTTAGGAGATTTGAAGGCTGAGAGGAAGGGAGAAGGGAAGCACTCAGGCAAATAGAGACCCTCTCTCCTTGGGAATAGGGCCCCCTCTAGCCAAGCATTCCCTCCTACAGGAAAACAGGACACTTTCCAGAAGGTATCAAGGCCTGACCAGCAGACAAATTGTGTGGGTGAGAACGAGCGAACAAATAATGGCTAAGCTGGGGCGGAAGCTCCAGGGACAGGTGGGACCGGAAAGGAGAAATAGAAACAGATCAGGCTGGGAAGCTGCAGTCCTGGCTTCTCGTCACCTGTAGATCCAGGAATGCAGACGCTGTGGAGCTGGAGGAGCATGCTGGCTGAGCATGAGTATGTGCGCAGGCACTGGCCCATGCCCCATGAATAACAGTGTTGTTGACCATCAGTGTGGCAGAATTTATGGCCTAACAGGCTTCCCCACAATGAGGAAAAGAAAAGACTAAGGTCTAAAATGAGTGTGCCAGCCAAGGGGGCTTCTCCATTCCCTGGCTGAGCCTCTCTGTGACCTGAGCTGCCACCTGGCCCTTCTGGGGAGCAGGTAGGAGCTCCACTGCAGAAGGATGTGAGTGGACCCAGAATGGTGCCTCAAGGTGAGCAGCCTGGCCCAGGGTCTGCCTGCTCTCCCTGCTCCCTCCTCTGACCAGGCCTGGCCCTCTGCTCTGTCTTGCAGAACTTCAGCGAGAGGGAAGCATCGAGACTCTGAGTAACAGCTCAGGTTCCACCAGCGGCAGCATCCCCAGAAATTTTGATGGCTACCGATCTCCGCTCCCCACCAATGAGAGCCAGCCCCTCAGCCTCTTTCCCACCGGCTTCCCGTAGGTACCAGCAACCTGCTTCCAACTGGCCGGCCCACTCACCCACTGGAGGGAGGGGGAGAAGCCCCCCTCTGGTCCTGCCCTTCAGTCTGCTCCTCTTTCATCAACCACGTTCCCCAAGCTTAGTGACAACAGTCCCCCATCCTACCTGGATTGAGAAGAGACCCTTCTCTAAAGCACCTCAGCGCATCCTGACCTCTACTGTTCCCGTCAGTGGGGGCTGTGGCCAAGAAAGACTGCGGAAGCTCAGTCCCCTTCTCCATTTGCACATGATGTCCTGCATTGGATCCGCTTTTGTATTTTCTAACCATACCCACAGGGGCCTGGAACAGTGGCCAGATCTTGGGGCCTGAGTGGGGAGAGGGTGGATGGTCCAGCTGGGTATTTTGGCCCTGAGTGGATAGTCTCAGCCCCAGCCCACTTCAGGCTGTGATACACACTGCCCCTAGCGTCCCTTGCTCAGCTCCCCTCCAGTATGGGGTGAACTGAGGCCCAGAGTAATAGGGGAGGATGCTTTCCCCATCAACTCATGGGAAGAATTTATCTTTCTTATCTTTAAGCCCTTTTACCCTGGTCCTGTGCTGTTCAGTGAAGGAAACTGTGGTTACTGAGGCCCTGTTGAAAAGTGCACGTCTTGTCCAATAAATCACGCTGCAATTGGTGTCCATTCCTGAGTTATTAGGGTCAGGTCCTCGCCAAATGCTCAACAGAGTACTGTGAGCTTGACCGTGTGCCCCGGCTCCCAGTGTACCCCACATGTGCTACCGTGGGGAAGCCAGTGAGGGGCAGGCAGGGGGAGGAGGATCTGCTCTGAAGTTGGGGTGGGGCCTAATTTTAGTCCATTCTTCAAACTCTTTGCCTCTTACCAGAGCAAGTGAGTTCTGGGGGCACCAGGCATGGACCCTCCCTGTTGGAGGCCATCAAGGCCTGACCTGTATGTTGGTTACTGAGAAGAGAGCTTGGTTAAGACCCTGGCCTTGCCTTCAGGACACCTTCAGATTGCCTCTTTTCAAGGTCAGAAGATGGGAGGGCAGCTAGGTGAGAGTGGGTATCCCATGAAACCTGGCTGGGACCTCAGATGGCAAGTCCTGATTGTGTTCCCTCCCTCTTCCCTAAGTGAATGGTGACAAGGAGAAGAGGTGAGTGAATGAGAAGGTGTTGAGCAGAGCAATTGAGGCCAGTTCTAATCCCTCTTCCCTGGCCCACACTTCTGAGAGATCCCATCGAGACCTTGGAGGATTGAAGGAAACCACTGAGCCAGGTGTGGTTTGAGGTGGAGTTTAATGGAACAGTTGTAGAAGGGTTGTGTTCACAGACAAGCAGAACTTCCCACCTTCCTCCTGGGCCCCTGCCCCCTTCACACACCCCATCCCACTCCTGGTGCCTGAGAAGAGACTTAATCTGCAGTCCCCTCCATGAGGTCATTTGGGCATGTGGGAAGAAGAGACCCACATCACACAAGACTCTGTAGGCTGAGGAGATGGTCCCTCCTGCCTGGGCTCCTGTGGAGTGAGAAACCCTGAGCCAGAGTGAGGTATTCTGGAAATACAAGGAGGCCTGGGCACAGCCAGTGGCAGGTGCTGCAGGAGTGGTAGGTTGTCCCCATTTGCGCTGCACTTGAGACACTGACATGCCAGGCATGGCTCCAGCCCCCCAGCTAAGGTAGCATTTCAGTCAAAAGGGAAGAGGATGTCAGCAGGCTGCCTGTGTATACTGCCTGTGGCCTGGCTCCCTGGGGCTGTGAACAGAAGTTCTAGGAAGCATGAGCCCCTTTGTACCCACCCCAGGCATGTGGATAGGGCGAAGACCTTGCTCCCGGGAGCTCTCAGCCATGCAGGGAACCAGCAGAGCACCTTGGAGTCAGGAGTCCTCCCTGGCCCAGCCCTTCCCCTCCAGTGGGGGCAAAACAGCTGTGGCCTCCTCCAGTCAGGGAAAGTGGTGGGTGTAGGGCTGGACTTGCTGGCTGAGCTTGCAGGACAATCTGGTTATTCATCTGCTCACAGTCAGGGCAACTCTTGGAGTATGTGGGGGAAGGGGAAGGATCAGAAAGCCCAGATAAGCTGGCCCCAAGGCGGCTGCCACTGGAGCTCAGGTTATCAGAAAGGCCCTGGGCCTGGCCCCTGGCTAATTGGGGAGGTTATAGACCCTGCCATAGCCAGTAATCAGCTGGAAGTGTGATCTGGGCCCCAGGGCAGGGGACCTTACAGCCCCCTGGAGCAGCCAGCCTCCTACCTCTAAAGATAACTCCAGGGCAATCTCCACCCCCCTCCCCAATAGTCCCAACAGACCTTATGATAGCATCACCTACAAGGTCATCAGAACTAGAATCTAATTATGGCTGGACCAGGTGACCTTGAGGAAGCCATGGGATCTCTCTGATTCTCACAGCACATTCAATGGGCAAAATACTATGGACTCAATCTGATGGAGGGAAAATATCTTCAGGATCCTGGAGTGGCAACTCAAAAGGAACAGCACTGTTTGGGGTTGACTTGAGAAAAAAAAAAAAAAAAGAATCCAGTGGTCCCAAGGCAAATTCATGCACACAGACACAAATATTAGGACCAGCTTTTCAGGAGGCATGCAGAAGTCAAATCAGGCAGCTACCATTCTGCAGCTGGGGTTGGTTTCTCAATGCTCATCTTTTATTTTCACAGATCGGAGAATCTCTAAACTACAAAACTCTTTGGTCCCTGTTTTGCAGATGACAAGCCTGAGAAAGGCAGGGCTTTGCCTAAGTCAGAGCCATACAGCTAGCCAGCTAAACCCTGTCTATACCTTGCTGCTTCCCATGCCCCAGCCAGTTCCCTTACAAGGGCCCAAATCTGACCTGAGCTCCCTGTCCTGTGCCCCCACATAATCTTGGACTCATCCTACTAACCCCAATGCCTTCCTTACCCCTTCAAGCTTCCAGGTCAGGGCCCCTGTATAACTGGGAAGGCAGTGCTCTCCTGCAGACCTTAGACCTGGAAGCTCTAAGGACAAAAGGAGAGAGCATCCTTGTATTCAAAACAAGACCTCAGGAGGGTGGAGATCCTGGAGTGTCAGTGTGACCTTGCTCTGTGAGCATAAGAAGGCAGCTTGGCAGCAATGTCATCACCACCTTCTAATAAGGAGTGACTTTGGGCTTGCTCCTTTACTGTCCCAGGATTCCATTACAGCTCTGCTACCAGTAGTCATACGGCCTTGGGTGAATTACTGCACCTCTGGGCTTCAGGGTCCTCATCTGTGAAGGCAAGGGTGAGGGAAGAAGGGATCAGGAGCAACAGAACTGAAGCAGGCCAAGGGAAAGCTGCTGGTCAGAAAGGCAAAAGGGTGTTTGCAGGCAGGAGGCTACAAGCCAGGCCAGGCTTGGTAGCTCATTGGTGGGCGAGGGGTAGGGTGGGCAGAGATGGCGCAGCCGGAGCCCAGATTGTGCTGCCCACAAAGCTGCTCCAGAGAATCCCTGCCCCACTGCCTGCGAATCAAGAGCCTGGTGAGCACTAGCTGACTAGCCCCGCCCCTCTGTCGCAGGTGGGCTCATCCTAGGGGCCCAGTGGGTCCTTCCGAGCTTCATGCACTCTATCAAGCCACTCAGAGGAATGAGGGTTCACGTCCCCGCGATCCCAGACACCCCCACCTTTGCTCGTCCACGCATACGCAGGTTCAAGACGCGCACCTCACTATTGTCGACCTTTATGTCCTAAGCGCACAGCTGCGACCCGCGAAACCGCGGCCCAGAGCAGTAAGTAGTCCGCAGTTCCTAGGGTAACAAGATCCCCAAACTCTGAGGAAGGCGCTTGAAGTCCGGAGGAGGCACGGCCTGGATTCCAGGCCCAACTCTCTGTCTCAGGTGCAAAGTGACGCCCCTCGAAGGCCAGCCAGATCCATTCCGCCCCATAACAGCCAGGCTGGGCCTCGCCTTCCCATGAGCCTGAAAGACAAGGGACCTGGGCCACACAGACCATGGCTACGGAGGCACTTCCCAGAGTCTAACTAGAGGAAGTGGTTCCGCAGCCAGTCCTAGCACAAGACCGCAGCCACACCGCGACCAGAAGGGGGTCTAGCCGCCTGCTCTTCCCGCGTCCCCCGCCCCATCCCAGTCAGTTGGCCCGACTCTGCGCGGGGTAATTGGGGCGGGAGGGAGGCGACGGGCGGGCGGCGGCTCCAGAGAGACTGCGCGCCTGTCAGCCGCAATTTGTTTAAGTGGACGGGACAGGCCGGGCCGCTGCGGGATGGGGTCACCGAGGCCGCGGCCCACACCCCGGCCAGACCCGGGACCGCGGGGGAGCCCAGCTGGGCCGCTAAACCGGGCTGGCTGGCGCCAAGTCTCCTAGAGGCGCGGGTCTGGCACAGAAGCGGTGGATGGGAAGCAACTCACGGGAGTGTCTTCATTCACCCCCTACACGCGCGCGAGCGTTGCTCTCCCCACCTCCACACACACACACACACACGCACACACACACACACACACACACGCACGCACACAGACGACGTCAAGACGCGCCGAGCAGCACCGCCAAAGCTTGTCATACTCATTGGACCACACAGGCCACCCGAGCTTAGCCGAGGGACATTCATATACCCCAGAGCGCCTAAGTGCTTGGTTATCCCAGGATCACTCCTGTGCCGGGTTACTCGCACGCACGTATATCTGTCCCCTCTGCCACAGGACCACACATCCTTCAGCGTCCCCGCCATCCACTCCACGCGGGCTCATGCAAATTTACGCCCAATCACACGGACTGAGGGCGCCCGCAGGAACCCCTGCGATTTTGAGGATCAACCCGAGGGAGGTCCCAGCAGTGTTCCTGGACCTGCGAGAAGTTACAGGGCCAAAGGACCGACGGACAGCCTAGCCAGACTCAGGAGAGCAGCCCCATTCGGCCCAGGCTGCCCCTGACCCCCGCGATTTCCTTGTTGCGGGAAAAGCGGAGAGTACTGACGGCGCGCAACAGGCCCGAGGCCGCGAGGCCCGCGCCCGCCGACGCCGGGGCCCAAGACCGCCTGGAAGAGGGGAGGGGCGGCTGAGCGCGCGTCCCCCGCCCGTCTGCGGGGCCGGACCGATGCGAAGTGACAGGGGCCGGAGCTTTGTTGTGGAGCCTCGGCCGCCTGGCGCCAGCCGCCCCCGCCCGTGTCCTCCCCCTCCAGCCCCAGGCGGCCCGCGAGGCGCCCCCCGGGGCCTCTTAAAGAGACACGCACACTCGGCCCCGGGGACTCCCCCAGGGGCGCCGGTTCCTGGGAAGGGTAAGGGGGGGGGAGACACAGGAGGGGGAGGGGCGGAGCGGGAGCTGGGAGCCTAACGGCGCCGCTCCAGGGACTGACTGGGCCGCCCCAGCGCCAGTGTTCGATGATCCAGGGATATTCCTAGCTGGAGTGTTTGGCTTGGGGGGCGGGATTTCGGGGGGGGGGCAGATCAGTATAGAATCTTGAGAGCGGCTGTATCAGGACCTCCGGGTAATTGCCAGAGAGTGGGGCGGGGCAAATGGTGGGATCCTTGACTGGCGAAAGAGCCTGTGACCGCTGCAGGGCAGATCCGTGGCTCCGTAGGTGAGATAGCGGTACCCAGATGCAGCCGCTGCACTGTCGCCACCGGATTTCCTGGGCAAATAATCCAAACCTGCGTATTCCAGACTCCCAGGTCCTCAGACCCCTGGACCAGTTACGAACTCAACTCAGGAAAATGTCCAAAATGAACACACTTAGACGTACACTCATTCGAACAAGTACGAAAGTAAACGTTCACGCGCGCACGCACACATACGACTTTACAAATGTTTTTACGGTTTTAAGGCCCATGTCTAAGAAAGTTGTCCTGGCTATTATTTGGTCACCTCACCGGCCTCGCAAATGTGTCCACACACATTCCTCCCTGAGGGGCTATATCCCGTCAAAGTTGGAGCCTATGCAAAGCTGCAATGGATCCTGCCCCAGCTTCCTAAGCTGAGCAGCTGATAGCCGAAGATTCCCTATGGCAAAGAAGGCACTAAGAGAGGAAGGACCTAGCTAAGACAGAGGTCTTGAAGAAAATCCTGTGGGGCTGACACCCACGTGTGTGAAGCTTGAGGAATTACGAGGGCCCCCAAACTAGCTCAGGAAAGAAGAAAAAAGGTCACGGAAGCCAAACCGCTCCGGCAGGTCCCAACCCCGCACTGCCCGGGGCGATCGGCCATAACACTGCAATTTGAGCTTTCAGCTACAAGGTGCCCTGCGATCGGTACTCACAGTGGGCAGGCAGGCAGGATGCCTTGGTCACTGTTGGATGTGGGATGTACGCACCCACCTTGAGGGCATAGGGCCAGTGAGAGCAGAACTCACTTGTATTGGTTGTGCGAGAGGGAGTGTCACCCGTGGCCACTGCATACTTCTTGTCTTTCAGAACAAGACTCCAGGAATCAGCCCAAGGGTCCACGCCAAAGCCGGATTTGAGGCACGTGTGTGGTCACTTTACTCTCCCTGGCACACCTTGAGTTATGACTCTCGCTGTGCGTATAGGGCACCACACTGGGCCACACACACACACACACACACACACACACACACACACACGAGCGCGCTACCGCAGTGTAAGGGGCGAATACTGGAGCCGCCAGAACACGGATGACGAAAAGTGATCCAGAAGGGGTGGGTTTCAGCCACAGGTGTTCAGACACCTCGACTCCCTCACACATTACTCAGTACTCCTGAACTTGGGAGATCTGAGATTCTGAAAGACAGAAACAAACTATAGAAAAGTGGCTGCGAGCAGAGAAAGAATGCCAGTGTTTCGGAAGAGGGAGACTTGCGTCTCCAGTACCGGATGCGGCGAAAATTCGTTCGGAGAATCCCAGGTCTAGAATCAGCCCCGCGCGCTGCCACCCTGTGCTAGAGGAAGGTGCGCTCACCGTCCCGGTCCCGAGGACACGCTCTTGCGGTCGCCGAGGACTCAGGGCTGGGTCGAGAACACTGGGCTGAATCCAGGGCTCCCCGGGAATTCCAGGTTCCTCCTGAGTCTTCCTGTGAGTCGAGGCTCGAGGCAGGCGGACCCCGCGTTTCCCCAGAGCAAGGCCGCGTCCCGTTCCCGCCAGGCGATTCCCATCAGGGCTTTGCCATGACTCCACTCACCGGCTCCCGCCACCTGGGTTCTGATCCGGGGCCTCAGCCGCCCGAACCTCCCGACTTGCCCGCCCACCGGTCTGGGTTTCCAGTGACCGCAGCCTCCCTCCGGAGCACAGGGACCCGGGGCGGCGACCGGGAGCAGGGTCGGAGGCCAGGTTGGGGCGAGGCCAGAGTGGCGGGGCTTCCGGGCGCCGGAGAAGGAGGGCGCCCCCCTCTCATCTCTGGGACGTGTTAATGCTTTGCACTTGGGGCCAGCATGCGGCTAGGGGTCCTTCCCCAATGCCCTAGGACCCTGGCGCCCCCAGCCTCAGGCCCTTTCGGCGGGTCAGGTCGGCCCTCCACGCTTACCAGTCCCAGCGCAGGCAGCCGCGGGCGCGGGCGGCCGGGTGGGGGCCAGGCCAGGGGGAGGGGTCTCAGGGCCCGCCGGCCCGTCATTGGTTAATATTTTATTCTGTTGACATGTTTTCTTACTGCTGAGGCTTCCGACACCTTCTCCCCGGCCCCCCCTCCCGGCCGGAGCTTGGCCTGAGCTGTCAAAACCCCGCCCCCGGAGACCCACAATTGGTCCAAAAAGCGTAAAATCAGCAATCAAGGGGGGCCTGGCTCGTTAGCGCAGGGGATCCGAGCAGGGCAGGACATGTGAGATAGTCACAGTTTTCCAGAGATCACGACAAGATCTAACCAGTCGCGCGTGGTCCCCGGCGCCGGAGCGGGCCAGCCCAGCCCAGCCCAGAGCAGAGCCCCCTCCGCCCCCGCGCCCAGAGCCCCGCGCCCCTAGCGGAGCGCGGGACCGGGAGCTAGAAGGAGCCACTGCCGCGCCCGCCGACCGGGCCGTCCGTCCTCCGCGCGCGCCGCCGCCCGGGCCGGGGGTCCGAGCTGCGCGCCCCCGGCCCCGGCCCCCGGGCGCCTGGGCCGGATGTCCCGATGAGAGAGCCGGTGCTGGCAGCCAGCGCCATGGCTTACCACCCGTTCCATGCGCCACGGCCCGCCGACTTCCCCATGTCCGCCTTCCTGGCGGCGGCGCAGCCTTCCTTCTTTCCTGCGCTCGCGCTGCCTCCCGGCGCGCTGGCCAAGCCTCTGCCCGACCCGGGCCTGGCGGGGGCGGCGGCCGCGGCCGCAGCGGCAGCAGCAGCGGCCGAGGCGGGGCTGCACGTCTCGGCGCTCGGCCCGCACCCGCCCGCGGCGCATCTGCGCTCTCTCAAGAGCCTGGAGCCCGAGGACGAAGTGGAGGACGACCCCAAGGTGACGCTGGAGGCTAAGGAGCTGTGGGACCAGTTCCACAAGCTGGGCACGGAGATGGTCATCACCAAGTCCGGGAGGTAGGGAGGCCAGAGGGCCGGCGGGCTGGCGGGCGGGCTGGGGTACCGGACAGCACCAACCAGCACCTAATGCACGTTCTCTCTGGGCTCCCGGCTCCAAGAGGCGCTATGCTTCGCTCCACAATCAAGTTGACTTTTTTCTCATTCTGTACTGGAGCGAATTTTAAAAAAATACGCAAACATCCCCGAACGAAATAAAACGAAAACATACGCCTAAAGAACAGCCTGGCCGTTTTCAGTCTGAAAGCCAAGGAGGCCAGGCAGCTCGGCCCTGGCAGGTCTCTTAATGCCCTGTGGGGTCTTTCTTTTCTGCCACTGAATCGGTCTCAGCTCCAGGGAAAGGCAGCATTTCCTGAACTCTCTGCTTAAGTCGCAGTGGGACTCGCATCCCTCTAGCGCCAGGTCCAGCAGCAAGCCCCAGGACCGCTGAGCCCACGGTCTAACCCGCCAGGAGTCTTGTCCTGGTCCTGGAGCTCGGCGGAGCTAGGGGTGCTCCTTTCGCCCCAGGATTTAAAACCAGAAGAAAGCCACAATTCCTAACCCTTCTACCCTTCCAATGGTCACTGAGAATTCTAGGCCTCAGGCTAACCCTCTTCCCCCGAACTACCGGGTCAGGATCCTGATCAGGGCTGTAAGCTAGTGCCCCAAATAAATACCTTTTTAATATATTTAGGAGAGGTTCAAATTTATTTCTGGGAGTTTCTGTCCCAAGTGTGAATTTCCCCTGAACAAAATTCAGGAAGATCCAGTAGAAAGGAGTGCATTTCTAAAGGGCCTAGATTTCTTTCCAGAGCAATGACATTCAACTCAGAACAGAGAGAAAGAGGGTCCTCCGATTTAAGCACAGGGTTGAGGGAAGACCTTATAAGAGAGATTCTGACTAGCAGAAATATTATTTCCCAGGAGTAACAACCACAGTTTTGTTCTCCCAGGCACTGGTAAGAGGGCAGACCAGCCACAACAGGGAAACCGATGGGAAACCTTCAGTTAGGGGTGTATGGGTTGGAGGAGAAGTAAAGCGGGCAAGGGGTCATCGGAACAAGCAGCCAAGTCCCAATAGCATTTCCCCCTTCCCTCCCTCCGAGGCGGATGTTCCCCCCCTTCAAGGTTCGAGTCAGCGGCCTGGACAAGAAGGCCAAGTACATCCTGCTGATGGACATTGTGGCTGCTGATGATTGTCGCTATAAGTTTCACAATTCACGCTGGATGGTGGCAGGCAAAGCTGATCCGGAGATGCCCAAACGCATGTACATTCACCCAGACAGCCCAGCCACAGGGGAACAGTGGATGGCCAAGCCTGTGGCCTTCCACAAACTGAAGCTGACCAACAACATCTCGGACAAGCATGGTTTCGTAAGTGAGACTGAGCAGGGATGGGGTTAAGAGCACTTGCATTGCAGCTAGAATAGTAGAGGGAGCAGGCAGAATTGGGGTGGGGAAAGCCCGGCCAAACCGCCAGGATGCCCCACCAACACTTCCTTGCACTGTGCCTAGGAAAGCTCTGCTCTACAAGCCTGGGGAACAGCAGGTCTTTAGCAGGTAATCTCCAGGCTACTTCCAATCTAAACTCTCTACAGGCCTTAGAGTCTCTTCTCAAGTTGAGTCAAGCTGGAGGCAGGTTCCCTAAGGGACTGGGTGAAGCAACGCTGGTCCTAGGGAAGTCACCCTGCTGTAGATGCTGAGCGTGGACGACCTGCCCATTCCTTCACGCTCCCCCAAGACTAGGGAATTTAAAAGTCAAACCAGACCCCCAGAGCCTCCTTGAGATCATTCTCCAGCCCCCTCACAGGCAGATACCCAGTCAGGAGGAAAGAGTGAGGGGGGGTCTCTCCATTTCTGTCTGAGCCAAGGTCCCAGCAAGTGGCCAGGAAGCTGGGGTTCTGTGGGGCAAAGGGGGCTGCCCATTCTGAGGCAGAGCAGTTGGTGAGCCCCCACCTCCCAGGAATCCTCTTTCCATAGGATTTCTAGGGCTTAGTAATGCCAACAGCAAGAGAGGTTAAAGCAGAGTTGGGTTCCACGCATGCCCCCTCCCCAGCCGCCTGCTTTGTTTTATTTCTGCTTCCAATCGAAGAAAAAATATTAATGGATAGAGAAGCTGTAAGAAAAAAAATGTAAGAGTATAGAAAAAAAGGAAATATAGGCAAGAAAAAGCAAAAAAAAAAAAAAAAGAAGAAGAAGGTGGAGGGTGGGCAGAACGGAGAGTCAGAGAGGTGGAAAGGAAGAAGAGGTCAGAGAGAAGAAAAGCTTGGGCAGAGGGTTGGGGCTGCTGGTTGACCCGCGCCCTCCCTGCAGACCATCTTGAACTCCATGCACAAGTACCAGCCGCGCTTCCACATCGTGAGAGCCAACGACATCCTGAAGCTGCCGTACAGTACCTTCCGCACCTATGTGTTTCCCGAGACCGACTTCATTGCTGTCACTGCCTACCAAAACGACAAGGTGCGGAGATGATGGGAGAGTGGGGTGCTCAGGCCCTGGACCACGCCCGTAACCTTCGCGAGCTCCAACCCTCCATTCACACCCACGCGCAGCCCGGAACAGCAGCTCCGAGTGCTCACAGCCCACCCCTGAGCACCGAGCATCCATAGTGCAGCACCCACAGAAAACCCTCAGGCCCCCTCTCAAACCCAGGACACGTACACACAAGCTCCCCTGGGGCGCACGAACAGCTGGGCGCTCAGTTCGTTCGGGTGGAGATGTTTACTTAGCAATTAGCAAGGACTCCTGGCCCCGTGCTGACATTTTTACATTTTATTCGTTTATGTCTTGGCTCGGAGATGGGAATTTAAATGAAAAGAGTGAGCCCGAGGCAATCTGCCCAAGCTCTACTAACGCTAGGAACTCGGGACCCAGTTTTTACTCTCCCGAGAGTCAGAGGGTGGGACCGGTGACACAGCCCCGGAAGCACCCCTGGCTACAACTCAGAGTCAGCCCAGGTCCCAGACCCCTTGGAAGATGCTGCGAGAATTTTCCTTCAAGTTAAAGGGCTTTTTCTATTTACTGCCTTTCTAGTCTCCTTTTAGTGGAGCAAATATCACCCCCAGTAGGCCTGTGCCCACGTGCACTGCTGTCGGGAGAACTAGTGTCCCAGTGTTCTAGAGGGTCGTTTTGTCTTTATGAACCAGGGTGTTCGCCTGATTATGCGTTCACCATTTCGGTGCATTCGATATAGATGGAAGCGCTTGAATTCGTTTGCTTCTGTGAGCACTTGTTTGTTCTGTGTATGCTTGCGTGTGTGCGGGCCGGTGAGTGTGATGATTTGTCTTTGCCTGCACCTGAGGACCTGTGTGTGAGCCACTGCGTCTGTGCGCGCCCGCTCAGGTGCCGAATATTTTAACCTGTGTGACCGCACGGGCTTGTTTGCTTGCCTGGGCCGATTTCAACTCTTTGCGCACAGCTTTGGGCCTGTGTGAGCAGGTTGAAGGATTATTTCTTGAACAGTTTTTTTTTTTTTTTTTTTAATTTTTTGAGACCTTGTAGCTTTCCTCGATGCCCGCCTGCGGGCATCCCATACCAGGTGGGCGGGCACCAAATCCCTTGGTCTCCACTCTGCGACTGGGAGTCGCTGACCTCGGGGTGCCCCTGTCCAGACTGAAAGTGCCAGGTCTTGACCCAGCACTACCTCCTCGGTCCCCGCAGATTACACAACTGAAGATCGACAACAACCCATTTGCCAAGGGCTTCAGGGACACAGGGAACGGCCGGCGGGAGAAAAGGTGAGGGATAAGGCGGACAACCTAGGGCGGGTGCCCAGGGCAGCAGGAGGGATGTGCTCCTGGCTGACCCGCTCCCTCTGCACCCACCTCAGGAAGCAGCTGACGCTGCCTACTCTGCGCTTGTATGAGGAGCACTGCAAACCGGAGCGCGATGGCGCGGAGTCAGACGCCTCATCCTGCGACCCTCCACCTGTGCGGGAACCACCGCCCTCTCCCGGTGCTGCGCCCAGTCCCCTGCGCCTGCACCGGGCCCGAGGTGAGGAGAAGGTGGTTGGTCCTGGGATAGGGAAGGGAGCAGGAAATAGACCCCTTAGGTCGCCAATCTGTCCCTTTGCTCAGGATTTGGAGATGTGTCAGCGATGCGTCTGGGATAGGGCTTCCAACCTGGGACTCCCCTGCTTGGTAGCCAAAACAACCGGCTGAATACCGAGTTTGGTCCCTTGCGGACTGTGTGACTTTATGACAGTAAGGTTTTCCTCCTTTCTTCTACTGTAAATATGGGATCTTGGATTAGGTGACCTGCAGCTGCTTCTTGCCTCACCCTAGAAGGTTCTGGACTCGACCTCCTCAAAATCTGGCTATTCCAAGTCTACCCGACGGGTCCCAGACACCAGGAGAGGGCTTCGCGTCTGTCTCCATCCGGGTCCCTGTAACCCTGCGTGCCCTCTCTCCCCGCAGCCGAAGAGAAGTCGTGTGCCGCAGACAGCGACCCAGAGCCCGAGCGGCTGAATGAGGAGCGCGCCGGAGGGGCGCTAGGCCGCAGCCCGGGTCAGGACAGCGCCAGCCCCTCTCGCTTGACCGAACCTGAGCGCGCCCGGGAAAGGCGCAGTCCTGAGAGGGGCAAGGAACCGTCGGAGAGCGGCGGGGACGGCCCGTTCAGTCTGAGGAACCTAGAGAAGGAGCGCGCAGAAGCCCGGCGGAAGGACGAGGGGCGCAAGGAGGCGAGCGAGGGCAAAGAGCCTGGCCTGACGCCATTGGTTGTGCAGACAGACAGTGCGTCCCCCCTGGGCGCGGGACACCTACCCGGCCTGGCCTTCTCCAGCCACTTGCACGGGCAGCAGTTCTTTGGGCCGCTGGGAGCCGGCCAGCCACTCTTCCTGCACCCAGGACAGTTTGCCATGGGCCCCGGCGCCTTCTCCGCCATGGGCATGGGTCACCTGCTGGCCTCGGTGGCGGGCAGCGGCAATGGAGGAGGCGCTGGGCCCGGGACAGCCGCGGGGCTGGACGCAGGCGGGCTGGGTCCCTCGGCCAGCGCAGCAAGCACCGCCGCGCCCTTCCCATTCCACCTCTCCCAGCACATGCTGGCATCTCAGGTAAGGCCTGTGGTCTAGGGCAGCGCGAGGGAGGGAGGGGAAGTGTGCTGCACGATGAGGCGGGCAGAGGGCTTTTGAGGGGTGCCTTAGGCTCTCAGACCCTCCAGGGGACTAAAACTCTGTACAGGAGAGAATCAGTTCACACTAGGTCACCTAAATTCGGAGGTGTAGTCTAGGATCGGGCAAGGGCTCTGCTTCTGACTCCCATATGACCTTGGTCAAGTCCCTTACCCTGAGTCTGTTTCCTTCCCTATAACTCCTAGGAGTGAGGGAGGTTGTACTCTGGCAGACAGTGGTTGTCCCTAACTTTTGTATAATTCACTCCTCTAGCCTCAGAGAAAATTTTCTTGGGAAGATCTTTGGCTCACTGTCTGTCCTGAAAGGCTATGATGAATGGACAAAGGGAAGAGGAAATTTTACATTATTTTTTGGACATTTGACTATCAAAATGACCCACCTTCCAGATATCTCTGGTCCCTTTCAAGCCCTCTAGGAAGGTGAAGCCCTTCTTCACCTTCAACACTGGTGAAGGGCAGGACTGGTCTTTCCCCTACCTTGAGTCCCCCAAATCTCCTAGCCACATCTCAGGGAAGCAGGTACTCAGCTCCCCAGAGAGAGTTTATGAAAATGAGGCCAGCGGCACAATAAGGAGATCTAATGGGGAGGGCCGCCTCTTTGGTTACTTGGGTGGAATATTCCCTGTGGAAAGATTTGGAATCTCTTCATTCATTTTCTTCCCTCTGAGGTTTCTGGCAAATTGAACCCTTGAGATCTTATCTCAAGGGAAGGAAAATAGGAGTTCAGGTCTGAGAAAGCTCCTTTGGTTCAGAAGCAAATATTTTTTTTAAAGTGGGGAGGAGTTCTGAAATGAGTTTCAAACAGAGCTCAGCATCAGGTTGTGTGGAGTATTTGAGGCATCAATAATATCACATGGCTTCCAGGCTGGAGGGAAACCTCTGGAGAATGGAGTCCAAGGCCTGGAGGGTTAATCTGCTCCCTTGGTTCTCTGTGTGAACACCTCCCCAGACAAACTCTGGTGATGATCATGGGCATTGTGGAGGTCATGGGGGAAGCCAGGGCTCCTAGTCACAGCCTGGTGAACAGGTGCAAAGCCAGGGTGAGGGTACACAGCACTCAGGAGGCATCAGTTGGTACAGTTGCTGGGTAGATAAGTTCCCAAGCCAGTGCAATGGGTCCCAGCTGTCAGGTAGAGCCAAATCCTGGGGAGATATGAAACCTCTTTCCTGCCTTCTGACTTGAGATGCCAGATCTGAAATGCCCAGTGGGGCTTAACTCTCAGGAAAGGCATTTTCTCCCTCCTAAGCTGCTTCTTTCCTTTTCTCTGTTTGAGCCAGGACTCAGGCTTTCCCAGAGCCCAGCACAATTAGCCCCCTAGCCCTCCTTCCCATATCCACACACTCTGAGGACAGAGCCATTATCTCAAAGGTCAGATAATCCAAAAGTCTGGCCTCATGAGTTCAGGGGCATTTGTCCAGAGTTTTCTGGCTGCTGTGCTATCCACAGGCAAAGACTTTGCATTCTTTCCTCAGCTGCCACTGAGGTGTTGCCAGTTCCTTGTGGAACATTTAGGCCAGTTTATGAACTAGTTGGCACTTATACCCTGCCCCTTGCCGAAGCAAAGGATCCCTGGGTAGGTGAGCAATCAGAAGGAGACTTTACAAAGCCTTCCCTTGCCCCCAGCCTTTCTGTTCCTTCAACCCTTTGGAGCAGGCAGACAGGAATGGTGGGAAGGATGCTGCTCTAAATGAGCAGAACCTCCCAATCAGCCACAGCTGCCTGCTTGACACCTGGCCTTGTGCCTGCCCTTTTTCCTCCCTCTAGGCTTCGCTCATGTTAGTTCAGCCACCTGGGATGTCCTTTCCCTTACACCTACTGTAACTTGATGGTGCCAGGCCTTTGCGTCATAACCTAGATGATGGGCATACCAACTGGGTTTGGCCATGGGCACACTGGCTCATGCCTACCTGTGGTTACAGTTTTGTGAGTTTGGGTTTTATATCCTGAAACACGGGAGCAAGGATTACTGTTGTAGCATCCAGGTCACCCTCAGAAACATCTCAGGCAGGATGTCTAACCCTTGTCTCCTTTTTCTTTCAGGGAATCCCAATGCCCACTTTCGGAGGCCTCTTTCCCTATCCCTACACCTACATGGCGGCAGCGGCCGCAGCCGCCTCAGCTTTGCCGGCTACCAGTGCTGCTGCTGCCGCCGCTGCCGCCGCTGGCTCCCTATCCCGAAGTCCGTTCCTGGGTGGTGCCCGGCCCCGCCTGCGATTCAGCCCCTACCAGATCCCGGTCACCATCCCGCCTAGCACTAGCCTCCTCACCACCGGGCTGGCGGCTGAGGGCTCCAAGGCTGCAGGTGGCAACAGCCGGGAGCCCAGCCCCCTGCCCGAGCTGGCTCTTCGAAAAGTGGGGGGTTCGTCCCGCGGTGGCCTGTCGCCCAGTGGCTCAGCCAAGGAGGCCGCCAGTGAACTGCAGAGCATCCAGAGACTGGTGAGTGGGCTGGAGAGCCAACGAGCCCTCTCCCCCAGCCGGGAGTCTCCCAAGTGAGGGGGCTACCCGGTCGCTCCGCTGCCTCGCAGGCCTCCAGGGCTGCCTGCCCCTGCTGCTTGGGACGTGTACAGCACAGAATGGGTATTTATTTAAATAAAGGAGCAAAAGTGGGCTGCAGCGACCAAAATGGAGCCTCCTCTGGCAAGCCCGGGTCTGGGACACTTCCCTGGGCCTCCACAAGAAATCAGGCTGCCGGAACAGAGTCACTTCGGAGCCACTCTGGACTCGGTCCAGATCTGCTCCAGCCTCAAGGTGGCATCAGTGGGGGTCTCCGGTCTTCCAGCACAGTGGGGCAGGCGTCATCTTTGGCCCAGCGGTCCATTCCAGAAGCCAGAAAGTGTGCCAGGTGTGGGAGCTTCGGAGGGAGTCCTGGGGCCCCTGGCTTTGGGCCTGTACCTCGTAAGAAACCGGGCTGGGAGACGCTGAAGCCAGTGAAGACCGAAGTCAGTGTAGACTTGAGCTGGAAGGGGCCCTATGCGGTTAGTCCTCCCACCTCTTCCCCCAAGAGACAGGCGCCCCTCCCACTCCTGGGTCAGTGGAGGGAGTGGCACTTCTGCCTTGAGTCCCCAGGGAAAAAAGATATTTATGAAATAAATGGTAATTTGTGTAAATAAGCTTTAAGGTTCCCAGAATATGCAAATTGGTATTAATTTATTCAAAGGTGTACATTGCTGTGTACATATAGAGATTAACTCATAGCATTTAATTTTTTTTTTCATTTTACATGAGCATCTATATTGTACAGGGCGGGAGGGGTCCTTGGCTGCTGGAGAAGGCTCTCAAGCCCCACAGGAGGCCCCACCCCGCCGGCCCCTTGGCACCTCCGCCCGGGCTTTGTTTGCCCAGCCCGCGGGCTCCACCTCAGGTTTTCACTTTTCTCTCCGGAGCGAGAACGAAACGACAAAAACGCGAGAAAACAATAAAACGCTACAATGCGAAGTGAACGGGGCTGTGCGCTCTGTGGGCCGCGCGGGGCTGGGGCGCTGCAAGACCTTTAAGGAGGTACCAGAGGCGGGGGCAAAGGCTGAGCGCCCCTAGTTGGGCGGCAGCTGCACCCCGGGGACCAAAGCACCACTGGGCGGTGCACCCAGCCGCAAGGCCGGGCGGCGCCGGGGCGCGGGCTGGGCCAGAAGGCGCCGCGCCGCCTCGCAACTCCCGCGGTCCCCAGTGCCGCCACATCCCAGGCCCGCGGCCGCGCTCCCTCTGCTGGCCACCCGCCGTCTGACTGCCGTTTCGAGCGCTCGGTGCCTGGAGCCTGAGCTTTGGAGCCAGACCAAGTGCGGCAGAGCGGCCTGGCCTCCCGACTCCCTTTCTGGGGCACCTTCGTGGAAACGCATCCTCTTTCAACACTTCTGGATGGGTGGGCTGGGAAAATGGGTGCTTCCTGGTCCCTCTCCCCCTTCGAGGAGGGGCCTTGCCATGTCCCTCCATACCAAGGACCCCAGAATTCTTTCCCATCTCACTTCCTTCAGAACTTCAGAGAAAAAAAAATATTCCCTATCAGGGCTGTTAAATAGTGACAGTTTGGCCTAAAGTGTTCCTTGTAATTCATCCAAATCCTCGGTGGGACCTGAGAAGTGTGGGTCTATAGGCCTTTCCTTTTCCTTAGTTTCCCCTGTATAATAATGGGCTTGGCTGGGGTCTTTCTGGGATCCCTCTGGATCACTCTTCATTAGGCTGGTCCTTCCCCAGTGACCCACTCACTCCTGCGAGGACATCTGTTTCCCACCCCCATCCCTTCTCTTCACGAAGCTAGCAGGTGTCCTCAGCCCCAAACCCGGGCCTTGGGGCTGGGAAACGGGTGGGAGATGAACGACCACACTCCTTCAACATGCACCTGGGCTTGTGGGTCACTAAGCACCCCACCTCCTTCCCAGTTCCTCTTTAAGCTTTAGGGAGTCTCCCCCTTTTGTCGTACTGGTGATTGAGTCCAAGGGTGTTCTAGCACTACTACATCCCCAGTCCTTTTTATTTTTAATTTTTTAGAGGAAGTTTTGCTGAGTTGCCCAAGGTGGCTGGAATTTCAGATCCTCCTGTCTTAGCCTTTGGAGTGGCTGGGATTACAGGCATGGGCCACCACCATCCACCAAACCATAGGATTCCTTGATGCCCTGGATACTAGGGAGGGTGGTGCTGGCTTCCAGCTCTACCAGGGACATCAGGGAAGGGTGAAGGTAAAATTGACAATTTCAGGGCCTCCAAATGCCCAAGACATCTTCATGGGCTGACACAACTTGCAAGGAAAGAGAATCATGTCCACCTCTTCCTGGAAGGGAACTGCTCCAGCTATGCTAAACTTGAGGGGGTGGTAGAGGAATAGGGGGCTTGGTCAGTGTACGACTGGGAGAACACAGAGGACTGTCCAACTCCCCAAGGGTAAGTTCTGTTTTCCGGGTCTCTGACCCGCTGGAGTGTTAGAAGAATCAGGCGAGAAGAGGGAAGCCCCTTTCCCAGCTCAAATATAATCCTTCGTGAACCGTGTGTTTATTCGTGGTTGCTTTGGGCTTAAACACCTCTAAAATTCGTAGAGCAGGGGTGATACTGGCTCCTTGCGGCTTCTCCCTTTTAGTGCGACTAGTGACTTGAGGAAGGAGGGTTAGCTGCCAGTCTACGGCGGCCTGCGGATAGGGCTACCGACACTAGGGGGCAGCACCCACCTGAGGCCGTGTGCCAGGCCGCCGGCGGAGCTGGGAACCCGAGGGCGCTGGCTGAGAAGGCGGGGCGGGGCGGCCGGGTGCTGCAGCATTCTAGCCGTTGCTGTAGCAACCGGGTGGGGCGGTAGTGTTTCAGCGCCACCAGAGAGTCGACCCGCCCCCCTGCCTCCCGCTGCACACGTCCTCTTCCCAAGTCGCCCACCCAGCGCTCCGCTGGGCCCCAGCTGCGAGTCTGAGTGTGGCTACAGGAACCCGCAGCCGGCGGCGGGGCCTGGTCCCAGACAAAGGCCAGGCCACTCCCAGACCCAATTAAGCCACCCGCCTCCCCAGTCTCCCAGCCCTCATTGTCCCTGGGGTCGCCAATTAGCCCAGGCGCCCCGCGTACCCGCTGCTCCGGTGCCCCCTAGGCCTACTTAACCCTTCAGGGCCTGCCACTAGGGGCCCAGGACAGCCAAGCCGCCAGCAGACGGAAGTGCGCACAGCGCGTGTGTGGGAGTGACGGGGATCGAGGGGTCGGTGAGGCCTGTTGGTGACCTAGCAAGTCGCCTTGGAGCTCTGTTGAGAATCTGGGGGTCTGAGGGGACTGTGAGTGTTGGTGTCGGACTGTGACTCACCGGAGAACTCAAACACTTCAGGTGTGGGTGAGGGGCTCCGTGAGACCCCTAGCGTCCCAACCACAGGGCTTCTCAGCCCTAGGGGACTTCATTTCGGTTAATTTGATTCTTCCGAGCCTCCCCTGCTGCCGTAGAGATCCAGAGCACTGGCGGCCTGGCCCTGCCCTCCCTCCCAAAGGGCGCAGAACTGGGGGCCACCTCCCCAGCGTACAGCCAACTAGGGCGCTGAGCACTCCCTGGGGACCGTGGTGGCGTTCAGATTTGCTCACCCCAGGACACACGCGTGCGAACGCCCGGTTCAAAGCCCCGATCCCCTTTTGCCAGGTATAGGATTTTTTTTTTTTAAAGACTGAAATTTAAACTCCGAGCCTGCTTTCCTCCACTCTCCAAGTCCAATTCCGCTTCCTCCCGGTTTCACTTCCTTGACCCCCAAGTTTGGAGCACCAGCCCGTAGGCAGTGTCCGGCACAAGGCGAAGAGATAGGTGCTTTAAGAAATAAGCAGCAACTGGGAAGAAGAGAGGCGAGGTCAGGACTAGAAACTCCAGCAAAGGGAGGAAGCCCGAGCTCCGGGGCCTCTCAGGTTGGTCGCTGTGCACTGAAAGTGTTGGTGCCTCTGTCTGAGCAGGCTAGGGCTGTTTTGCCCTCGGAATTACTTTTGGACTCTCTGGAGTCGCAAGTCTGTTCCACCTTATTTTAAGGACAGGGGACAC
The DNA here is from genome assembly GCF_045843805.1 of Urocitellus parryii. Taxonomy (NCBI): domain Eukaryota; kingdom Metazoa; phylum Chordata; class Mammalia; order Rodentia; family Sciuridae; genus Urocitellus; species Urocitellus parryii. The sequence goes on from NC_135537.1 coordinate 149,715,971, forward strand.
CGAAGCCACTCTCGAAGTCCGGGGTTCCAAGAATCCACCGCCACTGCTTTTTAAAAGAACCCATGGACAGAAATGCTTCCCGCCCGCAGGCCGCGGCAACTCCCCACATGGCCACGAGATGGCGCTCCAGGCCAGGGGCCGGGCCGTGACTCCGCAGCCCGCCCCTCTGGCTAGATCCTCAGGTGGATTGAGAGCCGCGGTGGAATCGCAGGGGGACAGAGCCACCGACAGGCGTTCATCCAGGCCCAGAGACCCGCAGAGGCAGCCGAGGGAAGGAGGGGCGCCGGATTGGGGCTGCGGACTCAGGGGCCGGGAGACGCGAAGCTCTGATTGAGGCCTTCTCCTTGAGACGGTCCTGCAGTGCCAGCTCCCAACCTTCAAGGCACGTCTGCAAAGGACGACCCTTCGCTTCCTCTGTGCGCGCTCGGGCTAGGGCCCTTTCCATCCCTCGCACTGCAGGGAGGCCGCCTGATTTCTGCTTCCTAACCTCTCAGAAGGGGGACTGTGTGCTGGGATCTGCGGGCACTGGACATCGGCTCTGGCATGCGGGAGGCGACCCACTCGGACTTGGAGGGTGATTGTAAGGTTGAAGCCACTCGGTATAAGACTGGAGGGCCGGGATCCCGTGCTCCTTGGCAGCAAGGTCTGCCTCAGCTCCTACCTCTGTCTCCTCACCAGCCCCAGTCGGGTCTTCCCGGTTGAATGCCGGATGTGCAGGGCACAGACAGGACTCCAGATATGCAGGATAGTCCCCCTGAAGGTGCACACCTAGGGTCCAGTCTGTGCCTGTCTCTCCTTCCCCCACCGCCAGGTACCGGAGACCCAGGGGAAGGATTGGGTCTGGATTATTCCCGCGGGAGGTGGTGGGGAATGAGAAGTTCTTGAGGATCAGTATGAGAATCTTCCTTGGATTAAAAACAAAGTCCTGAGTCGGTTTTGAAAGGAGGGAAGATGGGTGTGGAGACGTGAGGCTTGGTGGCCTGGAAATGCCAGAGTTAGAGTGGGTGGCCAGGTTTGGAAGCCTGATCCCATCCTACCTTCATGTCCCCAGATGAGCTCTGCCACTCTGGGAGATTAACCCTACATGCATTTTCCAAAGGCACATGTCTAGAAAGCAACCCAGTTAACACGGTCTAGAGACACTTCCACTTCCACATAAACACCAGCTTGTGTTTGTCCTGTACTAGGCTCTCGGCATTTCCCTCTTCAAGATATAACAGAGGATAGGAGCGAATCTTTGGTGATTTAATAATTATCTACATGTCCATCTGCTGAAACAGCTGCTTGGTAGGAAAGCCAGACAGGAGATAAGTACAAGGTCAAACTTTGCCGGTGTGAGACCTTGGATAACGTAACATTCTTCTCTGGGTTCCAAAATCCACACTTGCAAAATAAGTGGTCTGGACTAAAATCAGACTGATCAGAAGATGACCAGATGACCTTGTCCAGCTTGCAGTGAGCCCTAGCCTCAACTGCTTCAGACAAGAGGCCAGAACTATGCTCCCATTTACTTAGTGCTTGAGGAAATAGAGCAGGAGGAATAGACGGGCCATTGCAGACCTTGGGGACCTTGGCTGTTGCTTGGGGGTAGGGGAAGGGCTTGTGGCCAGGATGAATTCCCAGTTAGGAAACTGCATTCCAGGTCCTGAAACCCTCAAGGAACCGGCTGGCTCCAGCTGCCTGCACGCCCTCTGGGATGTCACTGTCACTCACCTCTGCCTTCCACCTCAAAGCTAGTTTGGAAAGGCACTCACGGTGAGTTTGGAGTCTAGCACCACAGTTTGTTGACTGTGCATGACTTCTCCCAAAGGAGAAAGGGGTTCAGGCGCTCCTGTTTAAGGGTGTCTCCTAGATCTGGAATACTCTGGGCTAAGTCCTTATTGAGTGAAAAGCTTTGCCGTCTTCAAAGCACTGTCCCATGTGGGGTCTCACTGAACCTTTACAGGCAAGGTGGAGATTTTCAATCCCCATTTCACAGACAATGAATTGAGGTCAGAGAAATGAAGTGAGGTGCCCAAGGCCATCCAGCAAAGGACAGAGCTCTTTCACAATCCCATGGGCCTGACCCTTGGCAACATCCGCTAATGAAGTGATGACGGCTGAGAGGCAGCTTGTTGATGGGAAAAAGCTAAGGGGCTGGGCAAGTGCTCTCTGTGGCCGGATGCTGAGCCCTGATGTCCTGGCTAGAAGTTGCATCTGTGGGAGAACCAGAGCCAAGTCCAGGAGACTTGGCGAAGAGCAGCCTTAAGGCTTCCTGTCAACCTAGCTGGACCTGCCAGGAATGCCTTGGTAGGAGCAGAGGCTTCTCATGTGTGAAACAATGGTGGGGATGTAGAGAGGGCTACCCAAAATGCTGTGGCCTATGTTCCTGCCCATTATTTCTTTCTCAAAGAGAACAGGATGTCCCCTGACCCTGTAGTGTCTGCTCCTCAGCCTGACAAGAGGAGCTATGCACCCACTACATCAAGACGCTTGATGGTGGAGGTTTTCCCTGGAGAAATCAGAGCAGTTACCAGCTCTCTTGGTCTCTGAGGCTTTCCCCTTCCCCTAGTTTGCTGAGGCTAATCTTTTCCCATCCAACCCCAATGTGCTGCTGTGTCTCCTCTTGGGAGAGAATATATTTATTTAATGTCTGTCTCCTACAAGAACGTGGCTCCTTTAGTGGGGTGGGAGGTGGTGGTGTCTATTTTGTGCATTGCTGTGACCCAGATTTAAAAATGTTTAACATATAGCATGGAAAGAATGAATGAATTGCACCCTCCAGAAGCAGGGCCTACACTTGGTCCTTCCAGGATATCCCTGCCTGGGCCCTGGAACAGAAGCCCCTGCTCCAAGTTCATTCAGAGACCATTGCAGAAGCCCCTGCTCCAAGTTCATTCAGAGACCATTGCAGAGAGCTCCTGAGGGTCTCGGCTGTGTGTATCTTTGCCAATACTGACCAGTCACTCCTAGCCCTCCAGCCCTGCTTCCAAGGAGGTCTGGCACCCTCTGGGCTAGGAAGCACCAACTTTGTCCCCTTCCAGGGCCGGTGGGTGGGTGGAGACAATCTGGGATCTTTGGGGAAACTTCTAGCATATCTGCCCCCTCCCCTACCCCATCTTCCCTGAGCAGCAGAGGACCTTCTTGAAATGCACCTGGGGTGCAGGGGCTCTCCTGTTTAAAGCCCTCCATAGGCTTCTCATGCTTTGGGGAAAGGTGAAGGGTGGAGCCAGCCTGTGGAGCCAGCCTGTGCCTACTTGGCCCCCACCCCTGGCCTCCAATCCCAGTGTCCTGATCTAGGTTAATCTTGATGTCCTTGCCTCACAGGCTTTTCTTTCCCTCACCTGAGGTGCCCTTCCTGCTTTCCTTTAAAACTGGGCTGGTCTACTGGCTCCTCCAGGTCTTCTCCCTTCTGAGTTAGATGTCCATGCACATGTTGTTCTGTTTTTTGCAGTACATAGGCCACTGGGGCATTACTTTCTTGGGCTGCCAAATCCCTGGGCCCTAGGAATCTGGCCTAGACTTGGAAATGACCAGAGCGTCCTGAGTCTGGGCCTTGTGCATGCTAGGCCAACACTGAGCTACATCTCCAGCTGTTTATTTTTTTCTTTTGAGACAGGATCTCGCTAAATTGCCCAGGTTGACCTAGAACTTGCAATTCTCCTGTCTCAGCCTCCCCAGCACCTGGAACTAGAGGCATGTGCCACTATTCCCTGTATCCATATTGTTTTGTAGTAGTCAAATGACTGTGAGATCTTGGCAAGTCACTTTATCTCTCACCTATCACTTCAAAATGCAGATAACAGGGCTGGGGTTGAGGTTCAGTGGCAGAGCGCTTGCCTGGCATGTGTGAGGCACTGGGTTCGATTCTCAGCACCACATATAAATAAATAAATGTCCATCAACAACTAAAAAACTAAAAAAAAAACAATTAAAAAATGTTTTGTTTTTTTTAAATGGAGATAACAGCACTAGCTCAGGGGGTTGGTTGAAGATTAAATGTCATGCTGTTGGGGTGGGGATGTGGCTCAAGCGGTAGCACGCTTGCCTGGCATGCGTGCAGCCCGGGTTTGATCCTCAGCACCACATACAAACAAAGATGTTGTGTCTGCAGAAAACTAAAAAATAAATATTAAAAAATTCTCTCTCTCACTCTCTCTCTTAAAAAAAAAAAAAGAGAATCACAGCCCTTTGGGGACAGGAATCCCCTGTGTTTCTCCTTCAAAAAAAAAAATGTCACGCTGTTTATAACTATCTGGCACAGAGACTGGCACAGTGAATGTGGCTTTATGCCCCTCCTTCAGAGGAGCCTAAGGGAGTCTGAGGATACAGGCCTGGGGGAAGATCTAGGGTGAGGAAAACTCCCCTGGCCCAGGGAAGTACCAGGGTTGATCTTGTCACATAGAGGTGACCAGCCTGCACTGGAGGCCAGGTAGAGGCCACTGGGGCATTGCTTTCTTGGGCTGCCAAATCCCTGGGCCCTAGGAATCTGGCCTAGACTTGGAAATGACCAGAGCTTCCTAACAAGCTGAGCACTGAACTTCTGAACTGTTGCAGAGAAACCCAGAGAGCCATGGAGATCCGTGCTCTTGTGCACCAATGGGGTTCTCTTTTAAGGAACCCACAGCCAGCAGAGAGATTTCTTGCTGGAGGTGGGGTTGCTGGTGACCTTGCTGGATGAATCTGGGTCTCTGGTGAGCGCCGGTGCTGTCCAGGCAATGATCCCCTCCTACCACTAGGTGGGGATCTGGGGTCGTCCAGGCCTGGAACCTCTGCCCTTTTCTCCCCCAGACTCTCAGGCCAGGGTTTCCTGCCTGCCCGGATGTGACTTTGCTGGGGACCTGGGGATCTGGACCACACTCTGTGCCTCCACTCTAACTTCTGGCTAGATCCTGCTTCCAGGCTGTAACACTGATGTAAGTGGATAAAGACATGGACTTTGTGTAGCCAGAGACATGAGTTCAAATCCTAGCTCCACCTTGAGCTCTGTGGTTTTGACTTCTGAAGCCTCAAGATTTCCTTGTCTATAAAATAAACTCAGATCCCTTTAGTCTGTAAAGGGTAAGAGTCTGCTCAGGTTGTCCTAGAAATTAGGGGAATCAACAGTGTTCTGTGTTCTCAGATCCCTCCAGTAGGACAGATGACCCAGAAGATGCTGAACCTGGGACAGTTCCCATCTGTCCCATCCAACAAGTACTCAGAATAACGGGCATTGGGCTGTTCATTCTCCAAGACAGGACACGCCTGTCTGGAATGGCCCTCTGCCTTCTCTCCTGACTCCCCAAGTGCCCTCCCCTTCTTCATGGCTCATTGGACCCCTCCTCCCTCCTTCTGGGCTCCAGAAACCTTGGTATGTCCGTCTCTGCTGGCAGTGACTCATTGGGTCAGATATTGGGGTCAGGGACAGGCCTTGGCACAAGGCAGATGCTTGATACCTGTATGAGCATGTTGCCAGAAGATGAGGAAGACTTCATGGAAGAAGTGACCTGCAAAGATGCAGTGTGGGATTCCCAAGGCCCCGGGACAGGGTATTGGGGCTGTGTGGGGAAGGGATTGGCACTGTTCCTGGCTTAGGGGACATTGTGAACTGGCTCAGGGCAAGCAACTCTGTGAGGAAGGCGCCAAGGTGCAGTGAGGAGGAGGTGGCTGGGAGACACCAGAGCCCCAGGGCTGGGATGAGAAAGAGTAATTGAAACTTAGAGGGCTGCCCAAGAGCCCAAGTCCCAAACCTGAGGCTTCTCTGGCCACACTGGTGGGAACAGGGCTGGGAACCAGTGCAGTCTCTCACGGGTCATGGTCATGCCCTCTTCGGGGGTCAACCTCCACCCCCATGCCCTCCCTCTTCCTCAGCCACCCCTGCGAGGTTCATCCAAAGAGTTGAAACCCAATATGGGGCTGGGAGCCCCCATGGCTGCCTGATATCCCAGTTGGGGGCAGCTTTCAATTCTCTCCCCAGCTCAGTTTTCTGGGGAAGCAAAGAGGAAAGAGCATGGACTCGGGTCAGACAGACCTGACCTTCACACTGGCTCTGCTCCCCTGCAGCTGGGTCACCATGGGCAGGTGGCTGAACTTCTCTGAACAGAGCCTTTTTTCCCTCCTGTGAGCCAGGTGTGAGAGCCCTTCATCCCAGGTTGCTGTGAGGTTCAAGGAGCCAATGGGCTTCACCTCAAGCAGCTCTGCCCCTTTTCTGCCCTTGAGCAGACTGTGTTTGACCATCTCTGCCCCTGACAGTGACCCCACAATGCTCCGCCACTGTCCCCTGCATGGCGTCTTCATGAGAGCATCTAAGCCTTTCCATTGGCCCTGCCCTGGCTGAGGCTGAATCTCTGGCTGTTTGTGGCATCATCAGGGACACCCTCCCTGGTTCTCACCACCTCGTGATCCAGAGATCTCTCTCCTTGGTGTGCAGGCCAGGCCGGGAAGGGCTCCCCACAATTGCTTTCACATTATTTCCACAAACACATATTGGACACCAATGTGTGCCAGGCACACTTTCTCACTTGCTCAGAGGTTCTCATCTTGCTGTTCTTTTCTTTTTAAAAATTGGGTTATTGCCAGGCAAGATGACGCATGCCTGTAATCCCAGCAGTTTGGGAGGCTGAGGCAGGAGGATCCCAAGTTCAAAGCCAGCCTCAGCAATTTAGCAAGGCCCTAAGTAGCTTAGCGAGACACTGTCTCAGAATTAAAAAAAAAAAAAAAGGAACTGGGGGTGTGGCATATCAATACGTTCATCCCTGGTACTAAATAAATAAATAAGAAAGATTTTACTCATGAATCATAAAACTCACAGTTAAGTATGTCCATGACAGTGGTGTTTGCTTTTGTTTTTGTTTTGAGGGACAGAGGCTCACTGTGCTGTTTAGGCTTGCTTTGAATTCCTGAGCTCAAGCAATCCTCCCGCCTCAGCCTCCTGAATAGCTGGGACTATAGGCACAAACCATTGCACCTGGCTACTTCTGTGGTTTTTAGAATAGTCACAAGATCGTACATCCATCACCACTGTTTTTTCCTAGAACATTGTCATCACCCCCGCAAACAATCCTGACCCCTTAGTTGCCACTGCTTCTGCCTCAGCCCTTGACAACCATGTGTCTGCTTTCTGTCTCCAAGGTCCTGACGTTTCATATACATGGAATTACACATGTATGTGCATGATTTTTGTGTGTGCTTGGTTTCTTTGATTTAGCTTAATGTATTAAATTTTGTAACACATATCAATATGTGCATCCTTTTTATGGCTGAATAGAATTCCATTGTATGGATATATCACATTTTATTTATCTATCACCAACTGATGGATGTTTGAGTTGTTTCTACTTTTCGGCTATTATAAATAATACTGCTATGAATATTCATGTACAAGTCTTTGGGTGAACATATATTTCCATTTTTATTGGGTTTATGCCTAGGAGTTGAATTGCTGAGACAAATGGTTACTTTCTTTCTTTCCTTTTTTTTAACCTGGTCACTCCACCACGGAGCTACACTTTCCCAGCCCTTTAAAAAAAACATGGACAGCCCAAAGTAGGCCTGGATTTACTCATGAAAATAAACGGATTTAAGGGAAAGTTATGAGGAAAACCCAACATTGGTTTTATCTAACACTTCAGAGTTAGAAGACCTAACCCTGTGTGTCATAGGACTGACCTGTTTTGCTGTCACTGGGTGTCCTGAAGCACATGTCAGGCAATGACCTTCCTTACTCCATTCCAGCGGGGAGTTAGAAAGGCACAGGAAGCTGGGGAAGACATTAGTGGCTTTCAACTCTTTCCAGTTTTTGAACAGGTTAATGATCAAGACCAGCGTGTTCGCGTCCATGCGAAGGTGCTTTCCATCCTATCTGGGTGCCTGAATGTGCAACCAGACATGGAAGAGATAGAGCTGAGATACAAGCGACTGAAAATCAACCCGGAGAAGCCTCCACTCAAAAGGAAGAGATATCAAAGAAGAATGAAGACGACCCAGCAAGACCCAGCTGAAAAGCTGATCTCATGGGAAGACGTGAAAAAGCTGACAACACATGCTTCATGAATGTTTTGACTCCTAGGAAGAAATAAGACCCTATTGATGGTGGTATCTACAGTGATTGCCCTGCTGGGCTGTCAGGTAAAAGGGAATTGAGCAGAGGATTACTGGACATATTTACCAGATCCACCACTGGTACACCCAGCTGGGTGGACTGGAGAATCTATTCCAGTGTTTACTAATGAATCATTCATGATGGGAGGATTTACAGATACTCATATTACTCCCAATCATGTGACTAGATTTAATTATTCTGGCTACAGTGCCCAATTACCTTTGTGTTGATCCCACGATAAACATGCTGGCTGTCTCAGAGTATCATTTGAGGAAAAGACAGCGATTGGGAGACCTAGACTGATTAATCATACTATTTATGGAGACTTATAACCTTATACTAGATCAATGATCAAAATGGGACTTTCCCATAACAAACCAGTCATTTCTGTAAAACCTCCATGAATACCTCATTGTCCTAACCTAATAGTTCTACAATTGAGATTGGTACCTTTCCTAGATGGATAGATTGTGTAAATACCTTTCCAGTACAACATAAGGTGTCTAAAGATAGTGGGTATATTTTAGACTGGTCTCCAAAAATTGATAAAAGACAATTGTGAAAAAGTTCTTCTATGATACTTGCAGGATTTGTTAGCAATATTTTGACCTACAGTGAAGGAGGTATTCAAAAAGATGTTTGGCGCTTAATTGCTGCCTCAGAATTCTTACATATTACAGACAAGCCTTTACCAAAATTTGTTGGCAAGAGCTTGGTGCTGATAACGCGGGTTCGTTCCCCGTACGGGCCACCAAATGCCACAGTCTGGCTGGGCACAATTCAGGAGCCACTTGTCAAAAGAAACGAACTTTATTTTTAGAACACACACACCACACCACACAGCTCCTCAGGAAAAACCTTCAGAGCCCACCACTGGCTTCCCACAAGCCTCTCAACCTCCCCCACTCCTCCTGCTCTTGAGGCTGATTGGCTGGGTTGCGTGGGCGGAGCCAAAAAAAGGCCCCCAATCAGCAGCTCTGAGGTCTGAAAGGGCGGGGAAACAGCCCAATGAGCATCACCTCAGAGGAGCCAATCAATTGGCAGCTAGAAGTTTGCTGGGGACGCTGTGAGCCTATCATCAGCTGGCAGCTGGAAGTTAGCTGGCAGCTGGAAGTTTGCTGGCAGCTGGAAGTTTGCTGGGGCCCCTTTGGCTGTGGCTCTCAACACCCAGCCTTTTAAAAAAAAAATTTTTTTTTTTTGAGACAGGGTCTTATTGAATTGCTGAAGCTTCCTCCAACTTGTAATCCCTCTGCCTCGTCTCCCTAGTCACTGGAATTACAAGTGTGTGCCACTGTGCCTAGCCTTTCTCCCTGCCCCCCTTTCTCCCTCCCTCTCAGTGCTGGGGATTCAATCCAGGGACTCATGCATGCTAGATTAGTGCTCTACCTCTGAGCCACATCCCCAAACTGTAACTTTTTGAGTAACCACCAAACTGTTTTCTAAAGCAGCTGCACAGCTTTACCTTTCCACCAGTACCTCCTGAACACACATGCTGGGTGTGCTCCCCTTTGCTTCCCAAGTCTGATTTAGGCCATCCTTGGCTATCCGATGCAATGAAATAATCTGTCCACTTTCACCCTCTCCCTCACTTCTTCCCTTACTCTGTTTTGTTTTTGAAAATATCAGAGACACAGGGCTGGGCATATAGCTCAGTTGGTAGAGTGCTTGCTTTGCATGCCCTGGGTTCTAATCCCCAGCACCACACACACACACACACACACACACAAAATTGGCAATTTGGGGGCTGGGGTTGTGGCTCACTGGTACAGCGCTCGCCTAGCACATGCTAGGCCCTGGGTTTGATCCTCAGCACCACATAAAAATAATAAAATAAAGGTATTGTGTCCATCTACAACTAAAAAAAAAAAAGAAAATATCAGAGACGCTATGGCCACTTTACTTATTTTATCTAATGTTTCCCCTCACTAGAATGGGAGCTTCATCTTGTTATTATTGTGTTGTTGCTCATATAACAGTACCTGTCACATAGTAGGTGCTCAATAAACCTTTGTTATGTACCATGGATGAAGAAATGTAGGGCTCTGTGCTGGGCACACAGTATAACATGGACTGAGGCTGCAGGGAGATGGACTGTCAACGAGGCTACCTGACTGGGCATTTCTCCAGCTGTCAAACCTGCTTTTGAGGCTCAGCCCAGAAAAACAAATGCTCTCTCACTTAACCAGGGGAGAAGTCAGACTCCAGACACACACACACACACACACACACACACACACACACACACTCACACACACACACACACACACACACTCACACACACTCACACTCACTCTCTCTAGTCTGGAGATTAAACCCAGGGGCACTTTAACCACTGAGCTACATCCTCAGCCCTTTTTATTTTTCACTTTGAGTCAGTTGCTTAGGGCCTTGCCAAGTTGCTGAGGCTGGCTTTGAACTTGAAATCCTCTTGCCTCAGCCTCCTAAACTGCTGGGATTACAGGCATGCGCCACTGTGCCTGGCCAGACTTCCCCTCTTAAATTAGGCTCTAGGTGAGAAAAGAAGCAAGCTCGTTAGCTGTGTAATCACTAGGACAAATCCATCCGCTGGGTTGGACCTTGTTTGTACACAATGTCATGCTTTAGTCGAGGCTGTGAAGGGTGGCACTTTCAGGGAGTTTCCAGGTGTGCACATCAGCCTGTCTGCCCCTTCTAGGACTCGGGCTGCCTCTGACATCTGGAAGTGAGAGCTGCAGGGCAGGAAACAATGCTGGCTTTTCCATCCAGCTGACTCGGTGGTGCTTTCTGGTTTCACCTCAGCCAGTCCCTGGACACCTTAGTCGGGAGTCCTCCAGTTATAAGGGCAGATCCTCAACTCAAGCTGAAGGAAAAGAGGAGCCCATTGGCTCACACAGTGCCTGAGAAGGGCAGGGTGGGGGCAGCTGGTCTTCAGGACGCTGGAGGCCAGAGACTCGTGCCCTGGGCTCTCATGCTCTCTGCCTTCCCCTCCAGACCTTTTCTCTGTGTTGGCATCCATTCTCTCCTACCACAGCTGGAGGCAGCTGTGGCTTGCAGAAATCTACCTGAGTGACCCAAGAGGAAAGGAGATGGTTCTACTGCTCCCCTTACAAGATCCCAGAGCAACACCCTGATTGGCCAGTTGGGATCACATGTCCAGGGCCCTCGTCACCCATATAAACAACCTTCCCATCTGCCATTGTTGCCAGTGGGGTTATACCAGAAAACCAAGCGTGGTGGTCTGCCTGTAATCCCAGCAACTTAGGAGGCCAAGGCAGGGGGATCCCACATTCCAGGCCAGACTCCGAAAATTAAATAAAAAGGGCTGAGGGAGTAGCTTCATGTATTCAATCCCCAGTCCAGTAAACAAAATAAGACAACAACAACAAAATGCCCGCCCTGCCAAGGGCCAGGTAATTCACACTATGATTTCTTTTCAGGTTTTGCTCTTGTGGGGATTGAACCCAGGGCCTTGCCCATGCTAGGCTAGCACTCTACCCATGAGCTACCTCCCCAGGCTGATTTCTTTTCATTGACACTGCTCTGCAAAAAGCTAAACTGGTCAGGGCTGTATGGGCAGTCCTACTACAAGAAGCCCAACTCAAATTAGTTTAAGCCAAAAAGGGAATTTGTTGTTTTACATAATTGATAAAAATAGAAGTGGAAGCCAGGCACAATGGTTCATGCCCATAACCCCAGCAATTTGGGAAGCTAAAGGAAGATGATTTAAATTCAAGGACAATCTCAGCCATTTAATGAGATTCTGTGTCAAAATAGAAAATAAAAAGCTCTGAGATTGTAGCTCAGTGGTTGAGCATCCCTGGTTCAATCCCCCAATACCCCCCCTCCACCAGAAAAATAGAAGTGGACTTTAGGTGTTACTGGATCCAGGAGGCCAAATAAGTCTGGGCTATTTCTCATTAGCTGTACCGCTGAATCTGACTTTCCTTTATATAGGCTCAATTTGCAGACACATTCTATCCACACATGAGGGGAAAAAAACCTAAACTGTATGATTACAAGTGCACAACTCTAATTCCAGCTACTCAGGAGGCTGAGGCAGGAGGATCACAACTTTGAGGACAGCCTATGCAACTTAGTGAGATGCTGTCTCAAAAAATTTAAATAGAGCTGGGGATGTAGTTCAGTGGTAGAGCACTTACCTATTATGCCTGAAGCCCTGGGTTCAATTCCCAGTACAGGAAAAAGAAGGAGAAGGAGAAGGAGAAGGAGAAGAAATTCAAGCACCTCAGATGAGCTTTAGAACCCTCATTTACAACCTCAATCCCAGGGGAAGAGAGAGATCTGGTCTCTGGCACAGAGCAAACCACCTGGGGAAATTGATTGGTTCCTATGGGCATTTATATTCACTTGATAGACTGAAGAATGGGTCAGGCCAGGTCATGAGCCCACCCTGGCAGCAAGAAGATGGGATAGAGCTATGGTTGGTAATGCTACCAGATCAGGGAAGAGCCAGACAGATTGCATCTGCCAGCTACAGCCTTCCGATTGTACAGACTAGCAAAGTGCAGCTTAGAGAGATAGGGTACTTGCTGGGGGTCACCTGGCTAGAGACACATCTGGGATTCCAACTCAGGGCTGTAGGCTCCTTTTCAAGTGCTTGGTTGAAACATCACTTGAAGAGGTAGATTCTTATTGTCAGCTATAATATTCCTGGCATGCTTTCCGACAGCTGTTAGGGAGGTGTCTTGGAAGGAGAGCGTGGCCACACTCTTGGGCAAGATCTTTACTAGCTCTTTTCCAAGGTCAATAGGATCTTTGAAGCCCTTGACTCCAGCTCCTATTTTGAATCATCCAAACAAGGTCTGACTTTTGACGAGAGTACTAAGGCCGTTCAATGAGGAAAGGCAGTCTTCCCAACAAATGGTGTTGGGAAAAATGGATCTCCACATGCAAAAGAATGAAATTGGACCCTTACCTTATACAATACACAAAAAATTAACCCCAAATGGATTAAAGGCCTGAACTTAAGAGCTAAAGTTGTGAACTCTTCAAAGAAATCATAGGAGAAGCTGGGTACAGGGTGCACACCTATAATCCCAGCGGCTGGGGAGGCTGGCACAAGAGGATGATGAGTTCAAAGCCAACCTCAGCAAAAGCGAGGTGATAAGAAACCCAGTGAGACCCTGTCTCTAAATAAAATACAAAAATAAGGCTGGGGATGTGGCTCAGTGATTGAATGTCCCTGTGTTCCATTCCTGGTACAAAAAAAAAAAAAAATCATAGGAGAAACTCTTTATGACATTGGTTTGGCCATGGTTTCTTGAATATGACACCAAAAGTATAGATGACCAAAGAGAAAGATAGGTAAATTGGGTATCACAAAACCGAATGCTTTTGTGCATTGAAAGAAAAAAATACTTGCAAATTAAATATGTAATGAGAGTTTAATGTTTAAAAAAAAATTAAAGAAGTCCTACAACTCAATAGCAAAAGACAACCCAGTTACAAAACGGACAAAGGACTTTGAAAAGGTATTTATCCAAAGAGGGTAAATTGTAGCCATTAGGGAAAGCCAATCAAAACCATGATGAGATGCTCCTTTTTACTTATAGCTACTTTAGGATGGCTACAATAAAACCCATAAAAACAAAAACCCTCCAAGAATAGGTAAGGATTTGGAAAAAATTGAAACTCTCTTATTTTCTGTTGGGAAAGCAAATGATGCAGCTGTCATAGAAAATAGTTTATAATTCCTCAAAAGCCTAAACACAGAATTACCATATGACCCAGCAAGTCCACTTTTTTAAAATAGTTTTTTAGTTGTCAATGGATCTTTTTTTAATGTATTTATATGTGGTGCTGAGGGTTGAACCCAAGGGCCTCCTGTGTTTAATGTCAGGCAAGCACTCTACCAATGAGCCACGACTCTAGCCCCAGCAATTCCACTTTTAAGTCCACGCCCTAAAGAATTGAAAATAGCCATTGAATGGATATGTGCACATCAATGTCAACTGCAGCATTATTCACAGTAGCTGAAATGTGGCTACAAGGCAAGTGTCCATCAACAGCTGGATGGACAAATAAAATGTAGAATACACATACACACACACACACACACACACACACTCACACACACAGACAATATATACTTGTGCCCTATGACTTTTACTCAGCTATGAAAAGCATGAAGTTAGCTGGGCATGCGGCGATGCATGCACACCTGTAATCCCAGCAGCTCAGGAAGTTGAGGCAGGAGGATTGCAGGTTCAAAGTCAGCCTCAGAAACTTAGTGGGGCTCTAAACAGCTTAGTGAGACTCTGTCTCTAAATAAATAAATAGGGCTGGGAACGTGGCTTGGGGTGGTAACCCCGAGTGGCGTGCAGGCTGAATTTTAGCCCCCACTAAATCCCTCAACCCTGACAGATGTATTTGGTCAGTGAAATGCCTACACAACCATATGTGGTGACCATGTGCTGGGTTTATATTTAATATACTTCTGGTGAATCAAAGTCAACTTGGGTGCCCATTCTGTGACCCGGTGCATTTGTCATCTCCCCCAGCTGAGCTGATACCATGCCACCTTCCACCACCGCAGTCACACCGTGGCTTCTCAGGGAAGACTTCACGCCAGATTCGCACTGACTTATTAACTGACTTTTAGGGAAAGACCGTCTGACCTCCATCGGTCTCGGTTGTGTCCCTGGAATGACAAATTGTCAGGGTCTTCTCCATGTTTCCCCTCATTATTTACAAAGATCTCAAGAGAACTGGATCAAAGGCTTTCCTGAACTCCAGACACAGACTTTCATCACCAGCCTGGACGTCCTCTTACAAAAGAAAAAGTGTCACCCTGGCCTGCCTTGATCTTTGAGTGGGTAGAAGGGTTCAGGACAGTATTTTTCAAACTTGAGCATGTGTCAGAATCACGTGGAGGGGGGCTGCTTGGCTTTGCCTGAGGAGTTCCAGACTCAGAGACTCGGGGTGGGGCCTGAGCACCTGCCTTTCTAGTACTTACTCTATCTAGTAAGTTCTCTGTGGTTCCAGGGACCATATTTTGAGAACCACTGCCATGTGGGAATAAGAGAACAGCTTTGGAGTCAGATAGGACTTAACCTGTTTGAGCTTTAATTTTTTTTTTTTTGAAATGGGGATAATAATCCTACTTCATAGATTAAAAAGACAATGCATGAAAAAAAACCACTCAACTTTGGTGCCTGGAACATAAGTGATCAATAAATATTGATTCTTTTCCTCGGGCATGGTGCATGCTGTGCAAACGCTCTACCACTGCGCTACACAACAGCCCTAAATACTGGTTCTAATATGAACCTGTCTACAAATTTGTGATCACTTGCCCTTCTAAACTGTTCACAGACAGTTGCTGTTAGGATAACCCATTTATTCATTGGCAAAGAGGAGTCTGGTTAGCTACTGGCCTCAGATTTCCTTGAGCTGACCTGGGTAAGAGAGAGGTTTTCAAACTGGTTACCTGAAGAAAGTAGATTGACCAGAGAAGAATGGAGAGGAGAGAGTAAATTCTTCAAGGCAAGGAGGGAGGACTGACGAAACTGGGAGACCTGTCTGCCTGGAGCTTCTCCTGTGTCTCCTAGCTGGTCATTTAGGATGCTATCAGCTTTGTACCTTCCATGGTCCATTCCTAGATATCAGGCCAAAAAGATGGCGCCCGGCCCAGGCAGGGCAAACCTCCGCTCCAGGTAAACAGGGTTACCAAGACAGCCCTCACCCACAGGCCAGCCTCACCCTGAGCCTCCTCATTTCTCCAGCTCGTAAGGTGCAGGCTTCCTCCCCTGCTCTTGGAATATATTTTCAAATATGAAATGTTGCCTCAGTTTCTCTTCTCAAGATCATTCTAGACCCTGCCTGGTACCCCACAACTTCTGTCTCAGTGGCTGCCCCAGACTGAGGCTCTGAGAGATCTCTTCCACCCCTTCTATCCTTCTTCTCAACCCCTCCACACCCTGAAAGGAGAAAGACATGCAAAACCTTCAATAGCTTTAGGGGAAACATACCTGCACTAGAACACACTCCCCTTCAGCTCATGCTGTGGTAAAATGAGGCGATGGTTCTGGCACTGACCTTCTTATTTTTTTGGCTATTTTACTAGACTGTTTATCGTTACTATAAGGAAATGCCTGAGATAGAATAACTAAAGAAAAGAGGTTTATTTAGCTCACAGTTTTGGGATTTTGAGGGCATGGTGCTGACATTGGTGAAGGCCACATGACTGAAGGAACAGCACCAAGAGCATGTACAAGTTAGAGAAATTCCATCTCCAAATAGGAAGCCAGAAAGAGACTGGGCAGGATCAGATTCAGGCTTTTTTTTTTTTAAAAAAAAAAAAAAAAAAGTCTTGTGAGAAAGAATCAGGATCCCATGAGAAAGGCCTTAATCCCTTTCAAGGGCATGCCCCCTGCTGACCCAAGGGCCTCCCACTAGGCCAATCCTTTGGACCCAGACTGTGTCTCAACACCGCCACAGTGGGGACCAAGTCTCCAACACATGAATCTTTGGGGGTGAGGAATGTCAGACTTAAACCGGATCCAAACCTGGGACACATCCACGAAGCTCTTGGTACCAGTGGTTTCTTTTGTCAAAATGTCCAAAAAATCATCAGCCCATTCTCAGCACTGCAGAGAGGATTAAATGGGATGATCTGTGTCTAGTGCTTAGGACAGATCTCGGCACAAAGGAAACTCTTAATAAAATTGCCCCTCTCCTTTTTCTTTCTTTCTTTCTTTCTTTTTTCTTTTTCTTTTTTTGATAGATGACACAACAACTTTATTTTTATTTATTTATTTTTATGTGGTGCTGAGGATCAAACCCAGTGCCCCACACATGCTAGGCAAGTGCTCTACCACTGAGCTACAGCCCTAGCCCCCTTTTATTTTTAAATTTTAATTTGTTATATATGACAGCAGAGTGCATTACAGTTCATATTACACATATAGAACACGACTTTTTATATCTCTGGTTGTATACAAAGTATATTCACATTATTCATGTCTTCATACATGTATTTAAGTTAATGATGTCCATCTCATTCCACCATCTTTCCTACCCCCGTATCCCCTCCTCTGCTTCCCTCCCTTTTGCCCTATCTAGAATTTGTCTATTCCTCCTTTGCTCCCCCTCCTAACCCCACTATGAATCAGCCTACTTAAATCAGAAAAAAACATTAAGCATTTGGTTTTTGGGGGATTGCTCACGTAGCATTATATTCTCCAACTCCATCCATTTACCTGAAAATGCCATGATTTTATTCTCTTTTAGTGCTGAGTAATATTCCATTGTGTGTATATACCACATTTCCTTTATCCATTCATCTACTGAAGGGCATCTAGGTTGGTTCCACAGTTTAGCTATTGTGAATTGAGCTGCAAAATTGATGTGGCTGTGTCCCTGTAGTACACTGTTTTTAAGTCCTTTGGGTATACATTGAGGAGTGGGATAGCTGGGTCAAAAGATTGTTCCATTCCCAGTTTTCCAAGGAATCTCCAAACTGCTTACCATATTGACTGCACTATTTTGCAGTCCCACCAGCAATGTCTGAGTGTGCCCTTTTTCCCCCACATCCTCGACAACACTTATTGTTGTTTGTATTCTTAGTAGCTGCCATTCTGACTGGAGTGAGATGAAATCTTAGAGTAGTTTTGATTTGCATTTCTCTAATTGCTAGAGATGTTGAACATTTTTTTCATACATTTGTTGATTGATTGTGTATCCTCTTCTGGGAAGTGTCTGTTCAGTTCCTTGGCCCATTTATTGATTGGGTTATTTGGATTTTTTGTGTTCAGCTTTTTGAGTTCTTTGTATACCCTAGAGATAAGTGCTGTATCTGATGTGCAAGTGGTAAAAATTTGCTCCCAAGCTTGTAGGCTCCCTATTCACCTCACTGATTGTTTCTTTTGCTGAGAAGAAGCTTTTTAATTTGAATCCATCCCATTTTTTAATTCTTTTTTTAAAAAATATTTATTTATTTACTTAGGGTGTAGATGGACACAACACAATCCCTTTATTTTTATGTGGTGCTGGAGATTGAACCGGGTCCCACCTGTGCGAAGCGAGTGCTCTACCGCTGAGCCACAATCCCAGTCCCCCATTTATTAATTCTTGATTTTAATTCTATAGGAGTCTTATTAAGGAAGTAGGGGCCTAATCCGATATGATGGAGGTTTGGGCCTTCTTTTTCTTCTATTAGACACAGGGTCTCTGGTTTAATTCCTAGGTCCTTAATCCACTTTGAGTTGAGTTTTGTGCATGGTGAGAGATAGAGGCTTAATTTCATTTTGTTGCATATGGATTTCCAGTTTTTCCAGCACCATTTGTTGAAGAGGCTATCTTTTCTCCAATGTATGTTTTGGTGGCTTTGGCTAATAAAAAAAACAACTGTAATTATGTGGGTTAGTCTCTGTGTCCTCTATCCTGTACCGTTGGTCTACCAGTCTATTTTGGTGCCGATACCATGATTTTTTTTTTTTTAACTATTGCTCTGTGGTATAGCTTAAAGTCTGGTATAGCAATGCCACCTGCTTCACTCTTTTTGCTAAGGATTGCTTTATCTATTCTGGGTCTCTTATTTTTCCAAATGAATTTCATGTTTGCCTTTTCTATTTCTATGAGGAATGTCATTGGGATTTTGATTGGAATTGCATTAAATCTGTACAGTGTTTTTGGTAGTATGGTCATTTTGACAATATTAATTCTGCCTATCCAAGAACAAGGGAGATCTTTCCATCTTCTGAGGTCTTCTTTAATTTCTTTCTTCAGCATTCTGTAGTTTTCATTGTGCTAGGGATGAAACCCAGGGCCTCATGTAGCCAGTTAGGTGGCTTTACCATTGAGCCACACTCCCAGTCCCAATATTTACCAACTTCTGGGCCAAAGTTTATAGACGTTACCTTCTATAGTGGGTTGAAATATAGTGGGGCCAAAAGATATAAATCAAAGTCCTGACTCCTGATATCTGTGAATGTGTCCGTATTTGGAAATAGTGACTTTGTGGATGTAATAGTTGAGGACCTTCCAGTGACATCATCCTGGATATCCAGTGGTGTTCAAAACCTAATGACTGGGGCTTGGGTGGTGGCTCAGGGGTAGAGCACTTGCCTACCATGTGTGAGGCACTGGGTTCGATTCTCAGCACCACATATAAATAAATAAAATAAAGATTCATTGGCAACTAAAAAATATATAAAAAAAATACCTAATGACTGATGTCCTGAGACAGGCGCACACAGGGAAGACCATGGGGAGACTGAGGCAGAGATGTAAGTGATGCTTCTGGAGCCCCCAGAACCTGGGCAGCAGAAGTAAGGATTCTCTCCCAAATTCTGCAGAGAGAACGTGGCTGTGCTGGCGTGCTCATCCCAAATCTGCCAAACTATAAGAATATGTCTCTGCTGTTTTGAGCCACTCAGTTTGTGATAATTTGTCACCATGCATGCCCAGGAAACCAATGCACCTTTCTCTCTGTTTGTCCAGAGGCCAGCCCAGGCTCACTCTCCCTGGAAAAATCTGTCCATAGGCCCACATCTCTTTCTTCTCACAGTGGAAATTCCCAGTCTCAGGGAGATTTACCTTGGTGTTAAGTGGGAAAAAAAAATATGATAATTTAGTTAAAAAGTTCTTCCCTCGGAGCCACTAAACACCTTTCCCTCACACACCTGCATTCCAAACGAGGATGTCTTGGTGGAGCGGGGGTTGAGATTTTCAATGCCCTCCCAGCCTCCCTGGCTGGGCCAGCCCCTCCACAGACAGTACCTCGGCCAGGGCTGACCACACTGTAGGACCATGAGAGCCCTCTTTGTTCTGGCTTTCTAAGCCTGTGGTGCAAGGCAGGCATGTCATGATCCTAATAAATGTTTATTGACCTAATGAATGAGGGAGGGTTTTTTTTTTTCCTGGTATCTCCAGTCCTGCTCACCTCCCTTGCAGTGCTAGAAAATTCTGTGAGAAATGAAAATACACCCAAACAAAGACTTCTGCCTGAATGTTTATCGAGGCTTTATTCACCATAGCTCAAACATGGAAACAATCCACATGTCCATCTACAGGTGAATAAATATGCAGATTGTGGGACCATGCATTGACATAATGGGCTTTTGCTCAGCAGTAAGAAAAACTGATCTACTCAACAGGGTGAATGAGTCTTAGAATCCTAACGCTGAATGAAAGAAGACAGGCACGAAAGAATACATACTGTATGATTCTGTTTTCATGTAATTCCAGAACATACAAATTAGTCTGTAGTGACAGGAGGAAGATCAGACGTTGCCTGGGGCTTTGGCAAGTGGGGGACTGACTGCAGAGGGACAGTAGAGAACTCTTCATGGTGACGGAAACATTCTGTACCTTGATCATAGTCCTGGTGACACCAGTGTATACTTTTGTCCGAAATCATCCAATTGATAATTAACATGGATGTAGTTAATTGGATGTAAAGTTGATCCAAAAGAGGAAAATTTCTGTAAAGCTGTGGACCCTAAATACCCCATCCTGTACTTCAAAAAAGATAAAGATATTGATGTAAGAAATGTACCGCTCTGGCAGAAGACACTGATGTTGGAGGAGGCTGTGGGTACGCAGGGAAATGGGAAATTCTAGATCTTTCTCTCAATTTTGCTGCCAAACTAAAACTGCTCTAAAAAAGTATTTTTTAATGCTATGCATTTTGCATACTGAAAAGTCTATTTGACTACATATTTGGTGAACACTTAGTATTGACTGTCAAATAATTCAGGCATCTGGTTACTACTGGGGTAGCAGGGGACAAATTAGGTATGCCCTCAGGTGACCAGAGCTGTAGTAGAGATTGCCAAGTTCTCAAAGAAAGAGAGGAGCTGGGATTTTTTTTTAAAAAAGGATATGCCAAGGGCAAAGAATATGAATCTGCTCCCTCAGTGTTTCCAGACTTGCCGGAGGATTGCTTGTTAAAAGGATTTGAAACATGTGGGCTCCGTCTCTGACCTACTGAGTCAGAAAGTGCTTGGCTGGCTCTCCATCTCAGAGCTAGGTGAGAATCTCTGTCCAAAGCCAAACCGAGGACTTGGAACTAGATGGAGGTATGCAAGGTCATCCATCCACCCACCTGCCTCTGGCCAATAAGAATATACCATCTTCTCCTTTCTCTCCCTGACTCCAGCTTCATTCCCTGGCTTCCAGAGGAAGTTGCCCAGTCTAGTTAAATCTCTCCTCCTTCAGGAGAAGCTCCTGACCTTGAGTCCATCCTGGGAGAAACAGAAAACAGCTCTCCCTCTCCCCCACCCCCATCATCCCTCCTGAGGGTAAAGGTTTAGTAAGCAGTTTTATGAGCTGGATGCACAAGAATCCTCCGAGTAGACCATGTTCTGCTCCTCTGGTCTAGGAAACCTAGTGAACACACACTCATGTTGAGGATGGTAGGCAGGAGGGTAGGTGGGGGAAATTCTGTCTTTTGCTCACTGGAGACCCTGAGAGAGGTGGTCACAGTGGCATGGCCACTCTGCCACAGCCAGTTTATTTTCATGGGCAAAGTCCCAATACCTGGAAGTTGTGCATTGGCAATGGGATGACAACCTTGAGAGGACCGTGCCTCAGCCAGAGATCACCTGGCACCTCAGGGTCAGAATGGATCTCTTCCTAAGGCTGGCTGGGGACATGCCCAGGATGCCAGACTTTGGTAGAGGGCAAGAATTCAGGTCTTTGCTGCTCTCCTTCTGCCTGGAATTGGACATGGGTCCTCTCTGTATGATTCATGGGATCCTCTCTTAAAATCCCTGATCAAAATATTGAGTCCAATAAAGAACTTTTGAATTGATAAATGTGAAAAGTCTTTTAAAGGTACAATCGACCCTTGTATCCATGATTCCTAGTCTTTAGGTTCAACGAATGGGGAATTGAAAATATTTGGGAAAAAAAATTTTTTTTGCATCTGTAATGAATATGTGCAGACTTTCCCATCATCATTATTCCCTAAACAATACAACATAGTAATTCACATCACCCTCACAATGTAATAGGTAGTATAAGTAATTTAGAGTGAGTTAAATTATATGAGAAGATGTTTATAGGTTATATGCAAATACCATGCTACTTTATTTAAGGGACTTAAGCATCTGTAGATTCTGGTATTGCGAGTCTTGGAATCAATCTCTGGTAAATGCCAAGGGATACAGGAATACAAGTCAAATCACAGTTCATATTGAATACATTGTATTTCTGGAAAAGAATATAATTAAGGCAGAAAATGTCCAGGAAAATCTAAGTCAATGGTTCTAAACAGGTGATTTTGGTCCCTAAAGGATGTTTGGCGACATTTGGAGACATTTTTGGTTTTCACATCCTGGGGATGCTGGTGAACATCCTACAATACACAGTATGGCCTCTCAACCACAGTATTGTCACGCACAAAACACAATAGTGTTGTTATGGTTTAGATGGTGTCCCCTTGCCCCCCAAAGCTCACGTGTGAGACAATGCAAGAAGGTTCAGAGGAGGAATGATTGGGTTGGTTGTGAGTGTCTTAACCCAATCAGTGATTAATCCATTGATAGGGATTAACTGAAGAGTAACTGAAGCCGTAAGGTGTGGCTGGGGGAGGTGGGAATTGGGGACATGGTGTTGGGGAATATATTTTTATCTGGCAAGTGGAGACTTCTCTTTCTTTCTGCTTTCTGATCATCATGTGAGCTGCTTCCCTCTGCCATACTCTTCCACCATGATGTTCAGCCTCACCTGGATCCCCTGCGGAATGGAGCTGGCTGTATGTGGACTGAGACCTCTGAAACCATGAGCCCTCAAATAAACTTTTTCTCCTCTACAATTGATTTGGATGGTTCTTTAAGTTACAGCAGTGAAAAAGCTGACTTAAACAAGAACTGAGTTTGAGAAACCCTACTCTTGGCTCTCTGGTACCATGCCTGTGGGCACCAGGTGTCAGTCAGGGCCTGGGTTTTTCCTCAGACCTGCTTTGGTCCTGGCCTTGACATTGTTGTCAGAGGGGAAAGGCTTGGATCCCCTCTAAGGCTCCCTTCTTTGTTGGCAGCTGCAAGGACACAATCACCTTCAGAGAGGTACCCCAGGTACCAACCCAAGCTCAGCAAGAGGCAGGCAAGGTCTTGAGTGAGCATCTCCCCAGAAGAGTTCTGAGCTAAGATCGGAGGCAGCCAGGGAGGGTGAAGGAAAGAGCGTTGGATTTAGAGGGCGAGTCTGACAGGACTTTCAACTTGGTCCTTTAACTTCTGTGCCTCAGTTTCCCCCTCACATTGGGCACAGGTTCCTTGCACCTGTGGGAAAGATGAAGGGTTGGGAAAGATGAAGGTTGTGATGGGCATGGGGGGCAGGAAGCACAAAGATCAGGCGGCAGCAGCCCATGGAGCACTCATGGTATGTGCCAACAGGAGTTTCCCAGGTTGGCCAGAGGGCAAAGGAAGGTAATTATGGACAGAGAGAATAGAATGTAACCCTTGGTTATGGGGACCAGCCAAAGCCTGGTATGATTAAAGCATCAAGGAGTGACAGGCAGCATGGCGCTGGCAGTAGGTATAGCCTTACACTAAAGGATGCAGCTTTCTTTTCTTTTCTTTTCTTTTCTTCTCTCCCTCCCTCCCTTCATTCTTCCCTCCCTTCCTTCCTTCCTTCTTTCTTTCTTTCTTCTCTCTCTCTCTCTCTCTCTCTTTTTTTCAGGATGCAGCTTTCTTTTGTGACTCCCAGACAGAGGGACCAGGATGCATCTGTGAGTCAGGACACAGGAACTGCAGAAGCAAGAGCTGGAAGAGGGGCTGGGGCAGGTGGACCCCATGTGTCTGGCCACAAGCAGGTTGGTCAACAGCATGGCCTTGTGAAATGATGAAGACTGAAATTTGCAGCTGCTGTTTTGAAAGTATTAGTCTTTTTAGTTCCCTGTGAAGTGCTTTAGCAACTTTCAGATGGCTTCAAGTATTTCTGTTCATATTTCCAAGGTATTTTAAATCTGCTTTTTAACTTTCAGCTCCTTTGTAGCTGATTATTTCTTCTCTGTATTGTATAAATTGGCAAAAAGTTGTAATAACCAAAATGTCCAACAATAAAGCATTTACTGGAACAAATAAAACATCTAACAACAAAGATTTGTGGGAACAAACTCAAACACACACATGCACTCACTCACATTTTTAGGACTTCAGGAATTTGGAACTTTTCTAATCTATTTTTTTTAATATTTTTTTTTATTTGTAGTTGGATACAATACCTTTGTTTTATTTATTTATTTTTATGTGGTGCTGAGGATTGAACCCAGGGCCTCGCACATGCAAGGTAAGTGTGCTACCACTGAGTCACAACCCCAGCCCTCTAATCTATTTTAATCCATAATTTTTGGCTATGGTTTCCATGCCTCTCTGTGTGTGTGTGTGATTTTTTTTAAAGAGGTATTAGAGTATTATGGTCACAGTTCCTCAAAAATTAGAAAGAAACCCCCATTTATTAGCAGTGTTACCTTTGGGTTGTTATTGGACTTCTTTCAACTTCAGTTTTTCACCCATAAAAGGAGAATAATAATATTGTTATATCAAAGGGACACAGGAACCAACTGAAAGAGCTCTTAATGGCCAAAGATGGAACAATCCAAACAACAAATAAATAACATAGTGTTGGATTATAACTCGACATATGTGATAAATACCCACGATGGTATGTTTTGTTAGATCAATGGTATTGACCTAAATGATAGAGCATGAGCATCTCTTAGTGCGGAGGATATACAAATCTGTGAGAATCCCAACTATTTATGCAGACACCATACTCAGGAGGTAGAGTATGACTCCCAGCTCCTGAAGAGAGGGCTGTACATGGTGATTTCCTTCCAACTCCTATGGTATTGAGTGGCTGGGAGGAGTAGCCTTAGTGGACATCTGGCAAACACTATCTCAGATAAGGAAGGTAACATGTGATGTGATGAGAATAGACCAGAAGGAGGGACTGGGCCACAGTCCTCAGGAGAGTCCAGGGCCAGCTGGTTGAAGATGAGGGTCTTGCCTGGTCTTGAGGATGTGGCTGAGTATCCAGCTGCTGGTGAGTCGCCATGCATGATGCCTCCTGCTCAGTCAGGTCTGCAGAGAGTAAAGGTTTATTCTAATAGTGGATAATAGTTGTGGCATTCAGTAAGGAAATCTGTATCAGGCTTTCCACATGCTGGCATATGGTAAGTGATTAATGTTAGTTAATATTTGTCATTATTGTTCCCATTCCATTTTCTTATTAAAACAGCAACATGTACTCATGATAAAAATATTTACAAGTAGGCCAAAGAAAAAAGAAGCAAAGAAGGACAAAATACAACACCCAAAAGCCTACCCTCTAAGAGAGAGCTACTAGTCACAACTTGCTATGGATCCCCACAGAGGTAAAATTGATTTTTTAAAAATAAAATTTAGATCACATCCACACATACAGTTTGGTAAGTGGTCATAACTTATTTAAGTAAATCATAAATTATTTGACATTCAGGTTATTCCAACTCTTTGCTCTTATAAAGGACAAGAGCACAAGTCAAGAATTCAACATTAAAGAAAAAAAACCGAAAAATTATAGAACCTGGATACAAATGCTTAAACATATATAAGGTATGCTCCGCAGTTTATCAAAATGACTGTCATCTAAAAATTCAGTGACTGACTTTTTTTTTCTGGATCATTTTGTTTCATAATTTGGTTTGGTTCAGTACTGAGGATTGAACCCAGGGGTATTCTACCACTGAGATATATCCTCAGACTTTTTTTTTCAATTATTATTTTATATTTGAGACAGTGTCTTACTAAGTTGCTGAGGCTGGCCTTGTGATCACAAGTTTCTGCTTTGGCCTCCCTAGTCCCTGCGATTATAGGCATGTGCCACCACACTCAGTTTTGTTTCGTAATTTTAAAAAAATGCTTTTTAAAAATAATGAAAAAAGGAGAATCTGTAATTTTTTAAAAATTTTATTTGTTGATGGACCTTTATTTTATTCATTTATTTATATGTGGTGCTGAGAATCAAACCCAGTGCCTCACACATGCTACTCAAGTGCTCTACCATTGAGCCACAACCTCAAGAGAATCTGTAATTTTTTAGAGCATAAAAACTTCTTTATTTATTACTTATATATTATGAAGAGAATGATAGAAATTCCATTTGCTCAATGGAATGAGCATTAGATCTTTTTTTTCCTCTACTAGTACATTCTTTTAAAATTAATTAACGGGGCTGGGGTTGTGGCTCAGAGGTAGAGCGCTTGCCTAGCATGTGTGAGGCACTGGGTTCAATCCTCAGCACCACATAAAAATAAAATAAAGATATTAAGAAAAAAAATAAAATTAATTTACTAATTAATTTACTTTTGTGGTGCCAAGCAAGTGCTCTACCACTGAGCTACAGCTCAGCCATATTTGTTTATTTTTAGAATGTCATTCTATCCTTTTTTATTCCTAGGTATTTTGCCATTCTACCATTTAAAATTGGATCTATTGGATATATATGTATACATATACACACACACGTGGAATTATTTCACACATTGTGAAATAATTCCAATAAAACTAATAAACTTATCCATCACCTTACATGGTTACTGTGTGTGTGTGTATGTGTGTGTGTGTGTGTGAACACACACATGCATGTGTGTTGAAAACACTTAGGATCTACCTTAGCATATTTCAAGTACATATAGTAGTGTTCCCAAAGTCACCACATGATACACTAGATCTCCAGAACTTACTCATCTTGCATAAGAGAACTTTTGTACCCCTTGACAAACATCTCCCCTTTTCTCCTTCCTTCCAGGTCCTAGTAACCACCTCTTCTCTGCTTTGTGAGTTTGGCTATTTTAGATTTCCCTTATAAGATACCATGTAGTGTTTGTCTTTCTGAGCCTTGCTTATGTCACTTAGCATAATATCCTCCAGGTCGGTCTACATCATTGTCAATGACAATATGCTATTTCATCATATGGCTACATACATATATACACACACACATACAAAACACCTTCCTTATCCACTTGTTTGCTGATGGATATTTAAGTTGTTTCCATATTTGTTTTTGTGAATGATGCTGCAGTAAACATAGGAATAGAGAGAGGTGTTTTAGCCTGTGCTCCTATACAAATTCCTGAAACTGAGTAGTTTATGGAGAAATGAAATTTATTTTCTCATAGTTTTTGAGGCTGAGAAGTCCAAGATCAGAGTGTCTGCAGGTTTGATGTCTGGTGAAGGCCATACCTTATAGATGGTACCACCTGGGTACCTTCACATGGTAGAAGGGACAGAAGGAACTAACCCATTCTGCAGAGGACTAATCCGTACATGAGAGCAGAACTCTCATAGGGTTCCCCAAGGCCCTGCCATCTAATACCACTACAATGGGGATTACGTTTCAACATATGAATTTGGAGAGACAGTCAGACCATAGCAGCATAGTGTCTCTTTAAAATCCTGACTTTGGGCTGGTAGCGTAGTTCAGTAGTAGAGCATAGAGCATTTGCTCAGCATGCAATCTCTTTTTTTTTTTTTTTTTAAAGAGAGAGGAGAGAGAGAGAGAGAGAATTTTCA
The DNA here is from genome assembly GCF_045843805.1 of Urocitellus parryii. Classification (NCBI taxonomy): domain Eukaryota; kingdom Metazoa; phylum Chordata; class Mammalia; order Rodentia; family Sciuridae; genus Urocitellus; species Urocitellus parryii. The sequence continues at coordinate 149,743,532 of NC_135537.1, forward strand.
ATATTTATTTTCTAGTTCTCGGCGGACACAACATCCTTGTTGGTATGTGGTACTGAGGATCGAACCCGGGCCGCACGCATGCCAGGCGAGCGCGCTACCGCTTGAGCCACATCCCCAGCCCAAGCATGCAATCTCTAGGAGGAAAAAAAAAAAAAGAAAGAAACCTTTGGGCTGGGGTTGTGGCTCAGTGGTAGAGTGCTTCTGTAGCATGCGCGGGGCACAGGGTTCGAGTCTCAGATCCACATATAAACAAATAAAGGTCCATCAATAACTAATTTAAAAAAAAGAAATCCTGATTTCAATTCCTTTGAATAAATGCCTTGAAGTAGGAGTGACAGATTATACAGTAGTTATATTTTTTTTTATTTTTGAAGAAACTCCATATTATTTTTTGTTATGGCTATGTCAATTTTTATTGCCATCGTGTGCCAAGTTTCCTTTTTCTCCATATCCTCACCAACATCTACCTTAAAAAAATAATAATAACAACCATCCTAACAGCTGTGAGTTGAAACTCTATTAGGGTTCAGATTAGAATTTCTTTGACGATTATTAATGTTGAGCACCTTTCCATGTAGCTGTTGGCCATTTTTATAGTTTTTTTGGAAAAATGTCTATTCAGGTCCTTTGCCTGAAAAACCAGGTTGTTTGATGTTTGAAAAACCAGGTTGTTTGATGTTTTTTGCTATTGAGTAAGGTTTACAAATCTTTTCTCTCCTTTCATAGGTTGCTTTTTCATTTTGTTGATTATTTCCTTTGCTGTGTAGAAGCTAATTAGTTTGCTGCAGTCCCATTTGCTTATTTTTGCTTTTGTTGCCTGTGATTTTGGTGTCAGATATATAAAAAAAAAATATGTTGCCAATACCAATGGTAACAATTTTTTTTCTCTGCTTTCTTATAGGATTTTTATGGTTTCAAGTCTTTATTCCACTTGAGTTAATTTTTATATATGGTATAAGATTAGGATCCAGTTTCATTCTTTTGCATATGGATATCCAGTTTCTCCAGCAGGTTTTCTTAAGCCTCTCTGTTGAGGTTCCCAGTTTCTGAATGAACCTAAGACAAAGCTCCCTAGGCAGCCCCTCTGAGCAGGTGAGAACTCCAGAGGTCTGCAGGGATTTTCTGGTGTGTTATAGTCAATGCCCATGAGACCTAAGGATGTTACCAGAGGCCAGCATCATAATGAAAGATCCAGAGCTTTTTCCAGAAGCCCAGGGAAATCATGAGTATGAGCCTCTATGATTTGTAGTTCCTTCTAATTTTTGGTATCAAGCTCATTCTATTCTCCAACAGTCTGGAAAGAAGATTAATAACTCTTTATTTACCCACTCAGTCTGTTCTTCTTAATATTCCTAGTGACTGCTAACTGTCCTCCATCCTTACCAATATTTTACCCTGTTGTCCTCTTGCTTGCTCCTGAAAGGTAATCTTTTGTCTGCTGGGACCACATTCTCTCTTGGTCAATCTTTTCTTTTTTGCATGTGTGAGGTACTGTGGTTTGAATCCAGGGTTGCTTTACCACTGAAATACATCCCCAGCCCTTTTTTATGTTTTATTTTGAGACAGGGTCTCGCTTAGCTGCCATCCTCTTCCTTTAGCCTCCTGAGTCGCTAGGATTACAGGCGTGTGCCACCACACTCAGCTCTTGGTCAGGCTTTTAACTGATTCTTCTTGGCTCACTTTGCTGGTTTCCTTTCTTTCTTCCAAGATCTGTTCTTGGTGTCCTTTTTCTCTTTCTATGAATTCTCCCTTAATAACCTCATTAACTATCAGTATAAACCCTACCAAGTACTATGTGTCCTTAATTGGGATTTCCAGTCCCTGTGTTTCCAATTTTAGTCTCATTATGACTAAAACTTATCTCTGCTCACACTCACTGCCTCTTCTCTCAATGTCATCATGACCAGATAGGGCTCTAGTATCAAATCTGTGGAAATGTCCTTGGTTAGCTTCACAAGAGGAACTTGTGGAAGGACAGGGCAACACACTGACTTGAAGGAAAGGACAAAAATCCAGGTTCAGATTTAATGGTGTCCAGAGCAGCTCCGAGGAGCTGAGCAGCAGATGCAGGTGAATGACTTCTTGAGGGCAAGAACAATGAAGAATGTAGTAGAACGTCACCTACCATGTAGTGCTTATTGAATTAAAACCAAACTGTACAGGTAAGGTAATTTCATTCTTTCCACCATTGTGCTCAAAATTAGAATTCTAGGAAAAGAGTGTTTGAATGGGTTAATCAGGGTCACATAGTCTTGGTTGGGGGTTGGCTGAACCCCTTCACTGATTGTCCCAACAAACTAGAACCAAACGCAATGATTCTTTCCCCTAAAATTCCTAGCTCATCTCAAATCTCATCCTTCTCTTTGTCAGAATACGGGACCTACAGAGAGAAAGTTCAGTACCCTTTGCTGGTGTGTGGCACATGCCTGTAATCCCAGAGACTTAGGAGGCTGAGACAGGAGGATGGCAAGTTTGAGACCTCCTCAGCAACTTAGTATGGCACTGACTCAAAATAATAAATAAACAGGGGCTGGGGATGTGGGTCAAGTGGTAGCGCGCTTGCCTGGCATGCGTGCGGCCTGGGTTCGATCCTCAGCACCACATACAAACAAAGATGTTGTGTCCACTGAAAAATAAAAAATAAATATTAAAAAATTCTCTCTCTCTCTTAAAAAAAATAATAAATAAATCGGTCTAGGGATGTAGCTTAGTGGTAAATTGCCCCTGGGCTATATCCCCAGTACCCCTCCAAATGGACTCAGGTCTTATCTCTCATAGAGCCTTCTTCAATAAGCCAGGATGAGTTTGACAATTCCTCTTTTCTACTTTCATCACACTTAATATGGACTTAGTTTGCAGACCTGAGTCTGAGTCGTTCCTGCATTTGTTCACAAGTCTGTCTCCTTCACAACATTTGAAACTCCCCTAAGTAGGGCCTAATTTTCCTCAGCTTCACTCCCCTAGGGCTTAGTACTATGCCTAGCATGTAGTACTTGGTGATTATTAAAATAATTGTACAGATAAGGAAACCAAAGCATAAAGAAGTTAAGCCACACAACTTAAGAACAAGTAACTTACAGTAAGGAGATGGATTTGGAAAGACTTGTAATAAATCAGATTGTGCTTGTAATAATCAAGGTAGTTGCTTAAAGACCATTTGGGGGTAAAGGGAAGTATAGTAACCAGCTCTTTTCCTTTGCTCTTTGGGAAAATAAGGCTCAGTCAGCTCAAACTCAAATGGGCAGGAGGGATTTAAGTTAAATAAAAGGAAGATTTGGGCACACCTATAATCCCAGCTACTTGGGAGGCAGAGGCAAGAGGAATGCAAGTTCAAGGCCAGAGGGTGCAATTTGTCTCAAAAAAGGAGGAGGGGGTGGTGGCTAGAGATGTGGCTCAGTGGTAGAGGGCTTGCCTAGCATATGTGTTTGATTCCCTGTACAGAAAATAAGGGGAAGATCTTTTTGTTTCTGGGTTTGGTAGATAAAAATGTGAGCTGATACATGCTTGTGGATTTGGACTGTGGAGGCTTTAATAAGATGGACTTGACTGGCATAGGGGGGCCACGCCTGTAATCTCAGCTATAGGAAAGGCCTAGTCTCAACAACTTAGCAAGAACCTGTCTCAAAATAAAAAATAAAAAGGGCTGGGGGTGTAGTTCAGTGGTGAAGTACTTGTGGATTCAATCTAGAAAAACAAACAAAAAGAGGGACTTTATCAGGACCAAGTTACAAGTACTGCAAGAAGTAGGCAAGTGGCTGAGCTGCGGTCTGAAAAGGTTACCTATTGAGGAAGCCCATGAGAAGCAAGGAACCAGCCACTAGACTCCAGTGTCTCTAACCAGGTTCCCATGGAACTCAAGGATGCTTGGGGGAGGGGGAGAGGAATAAGGGAGCCCTCGCTAATTAAGTCTCTACCCATGAGCGAATGTGAGGCTAATAAGGCGGCCCCATTCCAGGGCACCTCCACACCAAGCCAGCCGGTCTGCCTGTTTATTGCCCGTATGGAGATCATTAATGCCTCCTGACACTGGGGTCACTCCTGGGGTCAATCCCAAAGCCCGTTCTGGAAAACAAGGGGAAATGAACTTCCCAGCACATGTGGCTCAGGCTTGGCAAGGAGGGGGACTCCGGTCACCCCACACCTCAGCTCTGGGGGAGACCAGCACCCCCAAGCATTCAGACCCCCCAAAACAATCCTCCCGTCCATGCTGATGGGGAGGGCAGATGGGGGTCCTGGGGAAGGGCAAAGTGGAGGCCCTTGTCTGGACCGGGACAACCCCCACTGAGGCTGTCCCAACCGACAGACGGACACTAATCCCCTGGCGACGGGCTGGGGTGGTGTCTGGGAGCTGCAGCTGCAACTCGACAGGGGCCAGGCCACCAGCCGCAGGTGGCGGGAAGGCACAGGCCGGCAACCACGTGGTCCTGAGCCTAGACCTCGGTCCCACCCTCATCGGTTTTCCAACTCAGTGATTGGGCCCCTTGCCCCTCCGTAATCCAAAATGGCGGAAAGGGGCGGGGTTGCAGGCCGATCAGAGCTGCGATTGGTGAAGTGTAGGCCCTTTGAATTGAAGGACAGCCTCAGTAGCCACTCAGGGAGCTCCTGGTGGTGCTGAGCGCTTAGCCACCCTACCTCACACTTAAGCAACTGAGCCGGCCTTGTAAGTCTGTCTCCGGCTGGCTGGGAAGGGTAAAAGTGGGACCCAAGAGGGCCTAGACCACCCTCTGGGCAGATCCTTTACCAGTATGGGGTGTCGTCTTCGGTCATGATCAGAGCTAGGAATCAGTCTTTACCCGCCCAGGGAGAAGGCAGAAAACCTCCAACTAGCTTGGAGGAAATCAATAGGATTATGAGGTTAATGCCCAAGCAGTCTAAGTGACAGTTACCAAATAAATGATCCCAGGAGGACATGGCGGGGGTTAAATGAAGCCCAATAAATACAGAAATGTGTTCAAAGAAGAAACTTAAGGCAATGCAAGAAGGTAGGGTTGGGGCTAGGGACCCTTCCTGCCCCCCCCCCCCTTCTAGGGCCTGTTGAATCTCCTGGAGCAGCCACAGATCTGGGCCTGCTTCCCAGGAAGGCACAGACTTGGGTCTGCACCCTGTGCAGTGCCAAGAGTTGGCTTAGCTCCATAGCAAAGCGCTACTTGGACATCTTCATCCATCCAGCTTTGGGGACTGAATGAGGAAATGGAAACTCTTACTGTGGAGGTCTGAGCAGTTAACAGAGCCCTAGCACTTTCTTTAAAGAAAGGACCAACTGCAGCAAGAGGGGTAGAAGCTAGATGTTAGGAGGTACTTCCCAAATATTAGCCAAATGGAGAAAGCTTATGGATCTTGGAGGCAAGGAACAGCTTCCCATTCTGAAATCTGCAAGAGTTAAGTTTTGAGTTATTAGCGAACAAGATCCTTTCTCTAGTGTCTTCCAATTCTTCCCACTGATTGCCACATCAAGCTTCCTCCCATTTCTTTTTCTATTGTGCCTGCGCCCTTAGAGTTGGGGATGGAAAAATCCATGACTGAAGCACAGAGAGTCACCCTAGGTGAGTGAGGCCCATGGCTGCTGGAGGATGTTTGAAGGAGACAGTGTAGGTAGTGAAAGGGTAACCCAGAAGACTCCAGCACAGTTTTTTGGACCTGAAAATGGAAAAGAGGCTTGAGCTTGGTACACACAGAGAGAAAGGCTCTGTGATGTGCAGAGGGCGTGGAAGTCCCAACTGTGCTTTTTGTTGGCGGTCCCTTTGGCAAACATGCAGCATTGTTAGGTGGGTTATTTGGTTTTTAGTTTGTATGGCATCTTCATAATGACAATCATAAACCAAGGAGGAAGAGAGAAATTGGTGTTCTGAGCACACTCTGCAAAGCTTACAATGGATTACCTCTGGGGCAGCGGGTTTGTGCCCAAGTATATGGGGTGTGAAGCAGGGGAGAACAGAAGGTTCTTAGCTCAGTGGTTTGTTAGAGAGAATTTAATTCTAGATGAAAGCACACTTTTCCTCATCCTCATGTGTGTTTGGTATAGTCAGGAATGTGCCATTTTTGGCCATGGCTGTGTTCCCAGCTAGAAAGGGCCATCAGCGATGTCTCAGCACATGAAACACTTGCAGTGGAGTGTGTGTGTGTACTGTGCTGTCCCATCAACAATACTCCTGGTGAGTGAACAGCCCATACTCAGGGGTAGCTAGCTTGGGGGTGGTCAGTAGGGGAGAGAGCCTGGTGTTGTCAGGACCATGAAGGAGGCCGGAAGTGGCTCTCTGTGGGGGAGTCTGAAGACAGGGATGATTAGTCTTTGTTCTCTGGGTGGATATTTTATTTTTTAGAAAATTTAGCCTGTGTAAGGCCCTAGATTTGACAACTATAATAATAGCTAATAGATCTTGGGTTCTATGTTAGATAACCTGAAAGAAGCCAAACTCACAAAGTGAAGGGTTGTGTGTTTTCTCTCATATGTGAAAGCTAGAGATGAAAAAGGGAAAAAAATGTGTGTGTGTTGGGGGGAGTCTCATGAAAATGGAAGGGAGAAATCAGCTGAGTAGAGAAAAGGGAGAGGGGAAGGGAGGAGGGGAGGGTAAGAGGAAATATTGAGGAATTATATTGGTCAAATTATATTCATACATTGTGTGCACATATGAATATGTAAATACAAATCCCACCATTATGTATAACTCTAATGTACCAATAAAAAATATGGGAGGGGCTGGGTTCATTGGTTGAGCGCTTGCCTAGCATGTGCAAGGCACTGAGTTCAAATCTCAGCACCACATATAAATAAGTAAGTAAATAAATAAAATTGAGGTCCATCAGCAATTAAAAATTTTGAAAAAAAAATGGGGAAAAAATACCTTGGGTTCCAAAATCCTATGGGTCCAATGACCTTTTAATTGTGAAACCTTGGACAAGTCCTGTTTTTTAAAATATATTTTTTAGTTGTAATTGGACACATATCTTTATGTTATTTATTTTTATGTGGTGCTGAGGATCGAACCCAGGGCCTCACACATGCAAGGCAAGCTTTGGGGACTGAATGAGGAAATGGAAATTCCCTGAGCCACAACCCAAACCCCAACAAGTCCTATTATTGATAATGATACTAGGATTTGAGTGTGACTATGTGTCAAGCACTATGTTACTTCTTTTTTCTTTTACTTTTTAAGAGATGGGGTCTTTTTGTGCTTCCCAGTGGGTCCCCAAATCCTAGGCTCAAGCCATCCTCCTACTTCAGCCTCCCAAGTAGCTGAGACTACATGTCCAGCTAGACCCTATGTTACTTGCAGCAACACTATGAGGGAAGTACTATTATCTCTGCTTAATATGTAAAACCCACTTAGGTGAAGTGATCATAGAGCATTGTGTTTAAAAGTATGGGTGCTCAAGGTCCAGACTAATTGGCTTCAAATCCTGAATTGATTTCCTGGTTATATGTCCCTGGGCAATTATCTGACCTCAATTTCTCTATCTGTAAAATTGGGTTTATGATAGTACATAAGATAGGATAGAGAGATTGAACTGCAATAATGCATATAAGGTTCTTAGAATCCTGCCAGGCACTTTGTAGGTGTGCAATAAATGTGAACTATTTGTGAGCCCTCAAATGTGGTGCTGAGGATCAAACCCAGTGCCTCATGAATGCTATGCCAGCCCTCTTCCTCTGAGCCACAACCCAGCCCTCAAATTACTTTTATCTATGAGCTATCACTTCTTTCTTCCTGCTATTCTATGAAGTGGCTCTTTTGATTAAATTAATTTGATGGATGAGGAAACGGTCTTGAAATTGATAGTGCTTCCAGGGAAGGAGATGCACACCTGTAATCCCAGAGGCTCCGGAGGCTGAGACAGGAGGATCAAAAGTTCAAAGCCAGCCTCAGCAATTTAGCAAGGCCCTAAGCAACTCAGTGAGACCTTGTCTCTAATTAAAATACAAAAAGGGGATGGGGATGTGGGTTAGTGGTTAAATGCCCCTGGGTTTAATCCCTGGCACCAAAAATAAAACCAATCAAACAAAAAAACTGATAATGCTCCTATGTCCCTGCAAATAGCCTGTTGAAGACCTGAATTCAGGGTTTTTTTGTTTTTCTTAATTTTGTTAGACCAGGTCTTGCTATGTTGCCTGGGCTGACCTCCAACTCCAGAGCTCACATGATCTTTCTACCCTCCCACCTTGGGCTTCCTAGGCTGGGACTATAGCCACACATCACCATGCCTGGCTCTAAATTCAGGTTTTTAAATTTGAATCCCAAACTTTTCCGATAGCCCACATACTTTCTCTCCCTCCCTCCCTCTCTCTCTCTTTGTCTTTTTCCCACATACTTTCTCATTCTTGAATTCTAATTTGTTTCAGCTCCTCATTCAGAAATATTCCCGAGGAGCCAAATTAAAAGCCAATTTTGGATTATCCACGCTTAGGAAGAATAAAAGCAAAAGAAAAAAGAGTCAGTTAATCAAATAATTTCTCTGACTTAGGAAATTCTTTCACCTAGCAGGTGTACCTTCTCTTCAGGCAGAGACTAAAATAAATGTGTTTTTCAGAGAAGTCTTCCTGGAGGAAATGGAAGAAAGTGGCAGTTCAGGAGAGTATAGTGTAATTGTTGGGGGGCGGGAGCAGGCTGATCCATTTACAGAGGAGAACTCTGGAACAGGAGGTCTAGATTGCTAGCCCAGGCTATGTACAACCCAGGTTTGAGAATCCATTTCTTACCTCTGCAGGGTCTCAATGAGAGTTGCAGGAGGGACCTACCTGTACTGGTGGAGAATCACTGTCCTCAGTTCTATAGTCAGCTCAGCCCAGCCTGCCTCATCCAGTTCAAGTATCAGGGAAACCCCATCCTCAGTTCCTTTTTTTGGTATAGGGGATTGAACCCAGGAGAGCTTTCTCATTGAGCTGTATCCCCAGCCCTTTATTCATTATTTAAATTCTTTATGGACACAATATCTTTATTTATTTATTTTTATGTGGTGCTGAGGATTGAACCCAGTGTCTCACATGTGCAAGACAAGCTCTCTACCACTGAGCTACAGCCCCAGCCCTTTTAATTTAAAAAAAAATATATATATTTTTTAGTTGTAGATGGACACAATAACTTTATTTATTTCTTTGTTTTTTATGTGGTGCTGAGGATCGAACCCAGTGCCTTGCAAGGGCTAGGAAAGGGCTCTTCCATTGAGCCCCAACCCCAGCCCACTTTTTATTTTTTGAGACAGGGTCTTGCTAAATTTATGAGACTGGCCTAGAACTTGCAATTCTTCTGCCACAGCCTCCTAAATCCTGGGATTACAGGCATGTGTCACTACGCCTGGCCCTCAGTTCCTTCTAACTGGAAGTTTCCTAATTCTCTTTGGTGGAAGAAGACCCAGGAGACTATGGTGAGAGGTAAGGTGAGCAACCTCCATCTGTGGAATGAGGGGAAGTACCTGTGGCAGCAACTGCTGCCACCTACCTCCCAATCCACCTTGCTCCAGGCTCCAGCCTCCAGCCTCCAGCCTCCAGAGTGGGCTCAAATTCCTATTCCCACCCTGGCCTCCTGAGCTTGCTAGTCCCAGAGGGATGTAGGCTGGGGGATCTGGAACCAAGATTTGGAGCTACTGGATTATAGTAAATCCACAGGGGACAGATAAATTCCCTGTGGCTTCATTCATCCTTTCCCTTTTAGAGGATTCATAAGGATCCCAGGCCTTAAACCATAGCACACACAGAATTAAATAGCTGGGAAGGAAGTGGAGGGTTTTGTTTCCTGGATTTGGGTGGGAAGGCATGCACACGCCAGGAGCACACAGACTCTTACATATGTTTCTTTCTGCATGGAGTACTTAGTAGATTTTTTTTTTTTATGTGGTGCTGAGGATCGAACCCAGTGCCTTGCAAGGGCTAGGAAAGTGCTCTTCCACTGAGCCCCAGCCCCAGCCCACTTTTTATTTTTTGAGACAGGGTCTTGCTAAATTTATGAGACTGGCCTAGAACACTGGCTGGGACCTGTACATGTCTCAGGCATATATTTGGCTGTAGGAAACAGAGATCCAGACTAACAGTGATATAAAGGAAAAAAGCTTATTTTTGTCACATTACAAGAAGCAGCTGGAACTGGCTTACTTGCTCAGTGATGCCACAAGTAATCCAGGCTTCTTTGATCTTTTTGCTCTGATATCTTATTGCTCTTCATCTTTCTTGCCTTAAGGTCCCTAGACAGTGAGAACAACTCCAAGGATTTTACTCATGAGAGAAAGGAAGACTGTTTTCCCCTTTATCAAGAAAGCAAAACGTTTCCCATAACCTTCCTCCCCTCATCTTCTGCTTAGGTATCATTGGTCAATGCTGGATCATGTGATGATCCCTAGCTGAAGAGAGAGAAGAGAATTTCCATGCTTGGCATAGAACAGTGGTTCTCAACCTTGGTTCTACTCTCAGAGATTCTGACTCATTTGGTCTGGGTTGGGGCTTGGCATTGGTATTCATATAAATGCTCTAAAGACCTAGGTTTTAAAATTTCTTTTTAATTAATTAATTTTTTATGGTACTGGGAATTGAACTCAGGGGCACTTTACTGCTGAGCTACATCCCCAGCCCTTTTTATTTTTTTAGTTTGATACAGGGTCTCACTTAAGTTATCCAGGTTGGCTTCAACTTAGGATTCTCCTGTTTCAGCCTCCTGAGTGAGTAGGATTACCAAGTATACCACCATGACCAACGACTTAGGGTTTTTTGTTTGTTTTTAAATTAAAAATTGCTTTTCACTCTAGTGCTCAGTCATCTTCAACCAAATCTGACTTATGTTCTGGGCAGCCACTTTACTGTACTGACTGGGCTTCTCTAGCTTATCCTGTAGCTTCTGCTTCCTCTAGGAGTTATTATTGAGGTGATTAAGTAATGAGCTTGCAGGTCATTTGTTAGTGAATTTGCAAGCAACACTGGTTAGCCAATCAGTTGGCTAACTAATAGAATTTGTTAATTGGCTTTTCCTCTTGTTTATGTGTCTGGCACATAGTAAGTACTTGATAAGTATATTTTTTTGGATGAATAAATTCATAGAATAGAGACAAAATGGAGTTAATACATTGTCAAATGAGGTAGAAGTTGCAAAACCATTTTGTAAATGGTAAAACCCTGTACAGATATAAAAACTAAAATTTACACGGGAAGCTACTTTCAAATTTTAGGGCCAGGAAAGTTTGTTCTTCTACCCTTCACCAAAGAATTACTGCTTCCACATTTCCAAAATGGAGAAATGCCATTTTGCCCTGATGCCGGTAGGCTAGATTTGCTCTCAATTTTAGCAACATTGTCAGCACTTAGTGATAGCATGTAGGCTTTCTTCTTTGCTTTGAACTTAATTGTTTATTTGTTTGTTTTCTTTTATGGTACTGGGATTGAACCCAGGGCATTCTACCAGTGAGCCACATCCCCAGCCGTTTGTTATTTTTTATTTTGAGACAGGGTCTCACTAAGTAGCTGAGGCTGACCTCAAACTTGCAATTCTCCTGCCTTAGCCTACTGAGATATTGGGATTATAGGCATGCTCCACCTGGCAGTCTATTTGGGTTTTCGTATAGTAAATATATATAAATATAGTTGTTTATTACCAACTCTTATATATTGTACATAATCTTATGTACTATATTTTTATACACCTGGCAGCAGAGTAAGTTTGTTATATCAGCATCACCACAAACATGTGTATTTATATTTTTACTAGATTATTTTGATTATAAATCATGTTGAGCCTTTTATTTTCTGTTTTTTTCTCCTCTCTATTCTTTTCTCTTTCTTTCTTTCTTTCTTTCTTTTCTTTTTTATTTAGTGAGGGTTAGAAATAAATTTTTAAAATACTTAGGACACTTAATACCTTTGTTAACCACCTGTCACATGTTAGGGCATTTACATGCATTCATTTAGCCAATCCTTACAATAAGCTAATAAGTTGGTGTGATTATCCCCATTCAATGTGGTTATTAAAGGACTTGCTTAAGGTCACACAGCTCCTAATTGGTGATGCAGGATTCAAAGCTGGTTTCAAAAACTAAAGTCAAGCTGGGCATAAGGTCACAGGCCCATAATCTCACAATTATAACATGGGAGGCTGAGGCAGGAGGATGGCAAGTTCAAGGCCAGCCTCAGCAACTTAATAAGACTCTATCTAAAAATAAAAAGTAAAAGGGGTTGGGGATATAGCTCAGTGGTAAAGCAAACCTGGATTCAATCCCCAGTACAACAACAACAACAACAACAACAACAAAATCCCAAATAAAACAAAAACCAAGGTCAGCCTGACATCAGATCTGAGAACATTCCCCTAAACTAACCTAAATCAGTGTGATAAATGCTTAGCATAATGTTATTTGTTTAGCTAGTTGGGGTGGTGTGTGGGTATGAATTTCTCAAAGCAATTTTGTAGGACAAAAAAGAAGTTTTCTGCTTTTTTTTCCCTATAGGCTATTTATCAGAAAATACTACACTTCATTAGTCATTTGTAAGCTATTCTATTACTTTATGTACCACTAAGGAGAAAAAACACTGCTATGGTGCTATAACACACTATTGATTATAAGTTGTACCCCAATTTCAGAGATGTCAAAATATGTCTTAGAACTAACAAAATAAGCTATCCCATTCTTGCAATGAGGAATGCACGTAGGTCACCTTACTCACTTGCTGGCTGGTTTGCTGCTTCCTTTCACTGCCAAAACCTTGCCTGTTCCTTTCATATCTCATTTCTCCATGTCATCATGAACCAGTCAGTGTTGATTTAGACTGTGTCTTGTGAGTCTTCAGAAAGACTTGCACTCATTGAAAGCTCCAGTCTAGTTTTTCCTTTTGTTTAGAAGAGCTATGCTATATGGTCTCATTATGAACTTCCTCCCATGACTGTCAAATTCTTTTAGAGCCCGACCTAACTCTAGTCTTCCCATATTACCTGGTGATTCACTGCTCTCCCTGTTCACCATTTCACATAGTAATTGGCTGGTTAGGTTGCCACTATTTATTTGCAAAGAACTTTCCTACAAGTTGTTGAAGAGGGCATGGGGGGGGGGGCTTGAGAGCAGAAGCTGAGGCTTGTCATCTCATCCAGTTCTCCCTGAAATAGGAAACATGACTCCCTAGGCATCTTCGAAACACCAGGGCCTTCCCTTTCTCCACTCCAGAAGGAGGCAGGATTGGGAAAGGATTAAGTTTCTCCACCTCTCTTAGATCTTACTTCCCTTCCCTGGTCTGGAACTTCAAGAGAGGAGTTATGGAGGAGAGATGAGGTAGAGGAATCTGGTACCCCTCGCTGATAGGGATTCTTGAGCAGTGGGCTGATTGTTGAGCGGACACAGGCTCCTGACAGCAGCAGCTGGCTTTATGAGTTGATGTTTTGCTTCCTCCTTTGAGTGCAGGGAGGTGAAGGAAGTATTGATTCTGGCTTTCCATTTCCTGGCATTTGAAAAGGGACAGATGCATCTAGGAGAGGAATTTCCCTGAGCTGTTCCCTTCCCATCTAATTCTGGGGTCAGAATCTGGAAAGGAACAGTGGTTGATTGAAAAGGTTGGGGACCCCAGTGGAGGGGAGGATGCAGCCCTTGCTGAGAACTAAGGAACCAATCTAGGAATCCTTATTGGTGGAGAATTCTGGGGCCTTTGAGGATGGGTGGGCAAGTTTGTCCTTGCCCAGGTATTATGGACATGTGACAGGCTGTGAGGCTGGGGCATGGGCTGAGGTCCACATGGGTCTCTCTGCCTATGGAACCTCAGGGGCCTGTGGAAAGGTACAGAGAGGAATAGAGGTAAGTGGACCCAGAAGGGAGCAGGCTGGATAGGGAGGTCTAGGCGGCTGAGCGGGCCTCACTTTCTGAGGCACGGAGACTGGGCTGACACCCATCAGAGTGTCTCTTCCTAAACTGAAGCAGCAGGCACTGGGCTTCATCTTCAACTTTGCAGCATCTAGGGGACCTGCTGGTGGAGTTCTGGCGCTCGGCAACAGTTTCCCCAAAAGGCTCTGCCAAGCCTGGCACCCTCAAGCCTGGCCTGAGCTTCAACTCAGAGACTGGCCCAGCACCTCTCCTGCGCCGCTGCTCCAGACCCGGCCACCACCAGGCCTCCTTGCCCGAACGCAACGCCTGCCCTCACCGGTGACCTCCGCTGCGGACTCCAAGGCGCTGCAGACCAGGTCCTGTGCTCGCGGCCTCCAGGCTGGGAAGAGCAGGGCTTGGGGAGCAGAGACTCAGTGCCCGAGCGTGCAGGTGTGAGGATTGGGGTGGGCATGGTGGGTAAAGGGCGCGAGGGGCTATAGAGCGCGTGTGCTCCCACGGCCCTGGGAAATGGGCTTCCAAATAAACTGCGTGTATGACGGGGAGCGGGTTGGAGAGAGGGTGGGGGGTTCGTGAAAGTGGCTGTCTGGAAGTGGGCCCGGCAAGAGCCAGGCCCAGCGGTAGAGCATCCCAGTCTGCTGGCCCCGCGGCGCCGGGCGAGCGGTCCTAGTTGACAATCCTCGGGTGGGAGCCGGGCGGCACGACAGGGCCGCTCGCCCTCTCTTCCCGCCTCTCTAATCTAAACCATGCGGGGCTCCCGGCCCCTACCCGGTCGGTCGGCGGGGCCGAGGGCCGCGGGGAGGGCACCAGGCCGCGCGGTGGAGAAGTTGGAGGCCAGCTCCGGGATTGGGGTCCGAGAGGGCGGTGGAGCCGGAGGACCCCAGAGCCCCCCTCCCCGGGGGGCGGCGGGTGCCGACTGATTGACAGCGACGACGTCAGCGCGGGCGGAGGGGGGGCGTGCGGCCTCGGAGGGCGGGAGGGAGGGAGGGAGGAGGGAGCTAAGGCCCCAAAGTGCAGCCTCGGAGATCAAGGGCCCGCTCCACAGCCGGGATGTGTCCGACCCCGAGGGTGCGACCGGCAGCGCTACCCTGAACCGGCGCCCAGAGTCGGAGCCCGGGTTGTCCTGCGTTCCCCAGACCCAAGCCTGCAGTGGACCTCGGGCAGCAGGCACCTCCGCATGCGGCAGTGCAGTTAGGGTGAGTGTCGTTTTCAGCGGGATGGGGGGGTGAGCCGGGCTTGCGGGGCTGAGGACACCAACAGCCCAGAATTTGGCTACGGGGCCGAGGAGGATGAGCTGGGGCAAGTAACACAACCAGGATAAGAACCTAAGGAAGGTCAAGGCTACAAGGAGGGCGACGATAGCGCTTCAGGTCTAGCAGCTGCCTCGGCCCGATACCCAGCAGTTGGGGTGCAAGCCCTCTTTTCCAAGTAACGGTACTAAATGGGTTTAGGGTATGGACAAGAGTATGGACATGATAGAGCCAGCACTCTAGGAACAATGTTAAGCTGTGACAGGAGGAATAGTGGCCTTGAAATCGGTGTTTACAGAGAAAAAAGCCAAGGAAGATAGCCCGGATACTGGCGGCAAAAATCGTTGCAAAAATATAAGTGATCAGAATACTGGACTTAAGAGTCTTTCATACCACAGACCCTTCAAAATTAAACCAAGGGACACTGAATATAAGTAACAATCGATGATCAAAAATTATCAAGATGTAAGCAATAACCAAAGAAATAAGGGTAAGTAGCATAACTGATAAAACACTTGAACTTTACAATAATAAAATAAGTCACTTTCAAAATCAAGTAAGAATTGTAATCACAACATTAAAAGAATTAAAGACAAAATAACACCAAATACAGGAACTACGTAGGAACTATTTTATTAAAATCAATTGCAAAAACAACAAATAGTAATGCTATAACAAATTACTAAACTATAGGCAACTGTAGGAAATAAACTAGGCAAAAGGTGAACAATGAAAAATATTATGAAAGGAAATACTATTAGTACTGATAGAATGCTATCATATACTATAATATTGTATAATGTATTGATTTATTAAATATTAACAAAAGTCTTAAGGGTAATAGTAGTATAAGATGCAGTAATGAGAATTGCTGGAGTAATATGACAATTTATGACCAAGGCATTAATAATCACAACATTATAAATAATGGTTGAGTAATAAGAAGTATTGTATAGATGTGATGAAAAATAATCAGAGTATTGAGCTACAGCAATATTGCAAATTATGACAAAGTAACAAGAAGTAATGATGTGATGAAAAATAACTAGCGAGTTAAGATCTGTAACATTACAAATAATGACAAAGTAACAAGATATTGTAACCGTGTGATGAAGAATAGTACCTGGAGCATTATGAACAATCCTAACAAAACAAATTATGATAAAATAACAAGAAATATAGAAAATTAATTTGAATATCGAAAACAATAATATTACAAGTTATAGCAGATAACCTACTATTGAGACAGAGTGACAAAATCTAAACAGAATAGAGAGATAGAAACGGAAACATTTGAGGGATATGGAGTAAAAACAAAATAAGGATAGATTATTAGTGACCTTTTGGAATATCGAGTCTTCCTAGATATTGGCAACAGTGTTACTGATCTGCCAGGGGCTCTGGAATGCTGAAGCTGAGATAGAAAATCAATAACATATTAAAAAATGATAAATCAACGAATCAAATCAGTGATTTGACCATACAGTATTAAAGATAAGAGTACAAATAATTTGTGTAGTAGGATAAATATTAATGTTACTGAACTGACCACAGCATTATTCTACTGATAATGGGCACAATTAAAATATTAAAAATAGTACAAAATATCAATTTTCTCAGTGCAAGAGAAACATCTTTACTGATCTAAAAGTGAAAAGAAAAATGCTGCCCTCGGAAAACGAGGCTGCCGAAAGCGACGAGCCCAAGCGCTGAGGGAGCAGAACCCGCGGACGGTCGACGTGAAGGACCCACTCAGAGGCTGCGGCGGGCGAGCGCTGGCCGCCGACCCTGGCCGGCGGTCTAGCATCCAAGAGCATAGGGGCTCAGAGTCCGAGGGGGACAGCGGGGACTGCCCCTTCGGGTCAGCTGGGCTGGGGAAAAAAAGGGAATTATCCGGGTGTTAGGAGAGGGCAAGCTGTCTAAAGATGAGGATGTGGCTCCGGGACCGAGAAAAAGAGGAAGCGAACCCCGCAGAGGGAAAGAACGCAGTGCAATTCGTAGCCAGTCCAAGCGACTAGACCCGCGTCAGTGGACACGCTCAGCGGATGTGCTCTGTGTGGAGCTGGATTAAGAGTGCTAGACTCCAGTCGAACAGCGTCTCCGTAGGGCTCCCGGGTGACAGAAGCCCCTCAGAGGACGTAGAGGCTAGGTCCGCAACGCTCGAGGCAGCCCCTCCTCCTGGTCTCGCAAGCCGTGGCGCTTGGGACCCACCGTTCACGGGCGCCTATCCTGGCTCAGATATAGTGGGAAACAGTGCCTTGACTCCAGCGCGCAACTACTATCGTCGTGCAGCGTCCCCCTGTTTAGGGGCTCCTAGGTTTCCAAGGCTCAGCCCAGCGGAACCCGCACGTGGTTCAAAGAGCCCGCGATGGGGCCGGCCACGTCCTGCGACTCTTGTTCCAGGCTGTGGCCAAGGACCCGCTAGGCTGTCAGCCTTATCTTTATGGGCTTTTCCCAGCCCTGGCCCCTTTTTATCTCCTCAGTTGCACTTGGCTTGTTTACTTTGCCAGGCCCTGGGAGCTGAAATCTTAAGTCCTGGATGGGATGGGGAGTTTACTGAACAGGGTGGGCGAGGGATCTGAGCTTGGGGATACCAAGGGAGATTCAGGAGAAAACAGAAAGAAGATAGGAGGAAAAAAGGAAGAGGCACCCCGCCACAAGATAGGCAGTCAGACATACTGAAAGCCCACCAGAACTTAACCAGAGATAGTGTAGGATTGCACTCCTGAGGGATGTAGGACCCGACTGGTTGGTCCTTGCAAACTGGGGGCTCCTTCTGGTAGTCCAGGACCAGCTGCAGACTGGGAGCAGACACATGGGTAGGAGCGTGCATAGGCCCAGGCACTTAGGGAAATAGCATTGTGCCCTGAGGCAAGACTGGACTGTGCCTATGAACTGGACCTAACCTACTGGCCTGGGATCCTTAGCTAGGAAGGGTTTGGCTCCTTTGGACCAATGCACCAGTGAGAATGAGAGTCCTGACAAAGATCAGGGCCTGAATCAAAGGAGCCCTAACAAAGTGTAGCTGTTTGGGCGAGTAGGATGGATGCAGTGTAAGGGTCCTGTGCCCTTGTTTGAGGATGCTTGTGCCCGGTGGGAATGTGTAAGAGTGAAAGTCTTTGGTTCAGAAGTCTCTACCTGAGTGCCATCTGAATGGGTGGGTGAGGGCAGATGAATGAATAGAGGCCTAAAGGGCCACCCAGCTCTAGTTCTCTGCAGGTGTGGAGCTGCTGGAGTTTTGGTCCCTGCCTTCAGGCCTGGCTGTCTTCTCTCGCCAGTCCAGGGAGTGTTCTGGTTGCCTTGGACCAAGAATGGGACCTGTACTCCACTTAGAAGACCCAGGCCTCGGGTTCCATGTTGCCCAGCAGGAAGGAGGGACAGGAGTTGCAAATGGAGCTATACGAAGAGGGCGGGTCTTACCCCAGACCTACTCTTCGCACGTCTCCACACTGGCAGATCTCAACTGCACACAGACCCAACTAGGTCCAGAACCCTGAGCAAGAGTCGAGGGTTCTGCCCTCTCCACACGCTCCCTCCCCCAGCTCAGAAGGGGGCGGGGTCCACTTGCGCCAGTGCTGTCTCCACGCCTGCATGAGGACCCCAGCTCTGCTGGAGAGGGCTGCCGGCCTGGGCCACTGTGGATCTGGTCGAGTGACTCGGTGCGTGCTGTGCCCACAGGAGATGCTGCAGGATAAAGGCCTGTCCGAGAGCGAGGAGGCCTTCCGGGCCCCGGGTCCAGCGCTCGGGGAGGGCAGCTCGACCAACACCGCCAACGCCCCGGAGCCCGCGCTGGCAGCGCCCAACCTCAGCGGAGCCGCGCTCGGCAGTCCCCCAGGCCCCGGCACAGACGTTGCCGCTGCAGAGCAGGTAGGGCAGCGCCAGCCGTCGAGTAGACTTCGGGGCGTCGGTTTGTCTGCCTGTGCGGGTCATTCAGTCTGATCACTGGCAGAACTCTTTCAGGGCAACCTGGCTGCCTGACAGTCTGCTTTTTGGTTCTCCCTGGGCAAGCCTCATACTCTTGGTTTTTTGGATCCTTATCCACTTTGAACCCTCAGGGCTACTGTGGGGCAGGCTAGGGAGGGAGATTCCTGCGCTAGGGGAGAGAGCCCGAGCCAAATGTTTAGTCCCGAAAACTTGAGAGGGCAGGAGTGAACGCCTGGAAGCGGGTGGGACAAGCCGACCCCTTATGGTTGTGCACTGGAGTCACTTCGCCACTTCGAGGCCCAGTGTACGTTACTGAGGCTTTCCGGTGATAACCCGGTAATCCTCATGCACAGAATCCGAGCTGTGTGTGCCTTTCCCGGTATCCTTGTGTCTGCCCACAGCCAGCCACCTGAAGTGATTGGGTTGAAGAGTATCATCTACCTCTGAAGACCCTAAAGGGGTCTGATTAAATTGTTTAAATTCACCAATTTAAATTAAATTGTTTAAATTCACCAATTAAATTGTTTAAATTCACCAATGTCTCATAATAATTTTGTAGAAGGAAGTCTTGAGACGTGGGCTTCTGGGCTGGTGTATTCTGCACACTTCCTCAGATCTGCGTTCTCCTTTCCACAGGCTCCTCTTGGAGCCGTGGGACAAACAGACATGAGTCCCCTTCCTTCACCTCCCCAGACCATCGAGAACATCAAGGTGGGGCTGCATGAGAAGGAGCTCTGGAAGAAGTTTCACGAGGCGGGCACTGAGATGATCATCACCAAGGCGGGCAGGTCAGCCGCGGGAGATCTACTTGGAGGGTGGTTGGCAAGCCGGAGCAATGGGAATCATCTCAGCAAGTTCAGTTAGCAATCGTTCCCAGCCTGAGGTCCCATGGGAGTCCTGTCGAACACTCGGATCTCAGGGTCACATCCCACAGCAGCTTGGGACCTGCAGCCAAGGCTCAGGGAATTACTCTTTGGAGGATGCTGCTGCAAAGTTTGAGGGGGGCAATACTGTGCAAATGATATGCAAATGAGGATGGCTATTCCCAATCCTTTTGCCCTCCTGCAGGGTTGCTTTGTCCTCCTCTTTCTGGGGACTAGCAGGGTTTCTCTGATTGTCTGAATTGGGGGATGCTCCCTGGCAGATGGTAGAAGAGGATGAGGATGGGACTGTTTTTCAATTTATGTAACTTTTCAGGAGCAGAATGACCCACAAGTCTCTCTCATTCCTCTGTTTCCAAGCTGCTCCTGGGCTGAGGGGAAGGCACCCGTTGGGCTCTGTATGTGCTGTTTGGGGCAGCTCTCGGTGGCTGCCAGAGAGGGATGATTTATAAAGTGGAAACATCTTTAAAATGCGCTGGTGTCTGTGGGAGAGAACAGGGAGGAGAGAGTGAGAGGAGGAAGACTCAGATGGCAGATGACAGAGATTCGTTAGGATGGGGTGTCTGGGGTGGGGCAGGAATGACTCAGGAGAATGGTTGACAGGTGAGGGGAGATTGCTGAAGACACTGGAAAGTTCAGGTTCAGGAACACTCTCCCCACCCTTTGCTCTTTCCACATGTACACACTTGATTTTGGTCCCCAGGGATAGGTTAGGTATAAAAGTGTCCCTTTGCCTGGTTGTGGGCCCCAAATTGGGATTTTAAAGAAATTTGATGGTAAACCATCAAAAGCCAGGGATCTGGAGTTAGATCGTGAGATGGGGGAGTGCTCCTGTTCAGCTATTTCTTTCTCTGCAACCTCAGATAAGAGACTTAAGGGTCTCTGCCTGCCCCTGTCCTTAAAAGAAAAGGTCCTTATAATTGTTTGTAAAGTACCTAGCACAGTGATATTCAAAAGAAACAAGAAGTATTCAAAAGAAACAAAAAGCATCTGTTTGTTGTGTGTGGTGTAGGGGTGTTGTGGTCATTCTTTTCTCTGTTTCCTGGCAGGCTCTTGCAATGCTTTATTTTGTTGAGGGAAGAGGTCTGGACACTTGGCCATACTCGTGCCTTAGTCAGGGAGGTGGCATGGCTACCGAGGGCCTCTATTAGGGAATGAGGCAGGTTGGTTTCAGGACTGAGTTTGCTGCATTTGAGGATGAGGAAGAGGATGCATGAGAGAGTTTGGTAGAGGGTGCTGTGTGGAGTAGCCATTGAGGAGAGAAGGTCTGGTTGTTGGTTGTTGCAAGTTCAGCCTCTTTCTGAGTGCACTTGGCCACTCCTGTAATCTTTGTGGTGTCAGGTAAATGGTATAAATGGTAGTTATAGATGTACCTGCTGCCCTTCTTTTTTTTTTTTTTTTAAATTATTGATAGACTCCAACCAGGGGATCATGTGAATGTTGCTGGGTAAATTGTCAAGTGGATTACAGGTGTTGAAAGGGGGATTTATTTCTTGTGCTGATGAAGTAGAGGGAAGGAAAAAAAAAGATCCAAAAGTTCCAATTTTTTAGGCAGCAGAAATAATCTTGTCTCTTCAAACTAAATGGCCCACATGTTCTCTGGATGTGTCTGGCCTCTGCCATTTTAAACAAAAGTCATTTGTGGTTCTCCTCAGAGGGTTTCCTGAACCTGTGTGTGTCCTCTTCCCTCCTTGCTCTGAGAGAGCAGCACGCGCGCAAGTGCACACACACACACACACACACACACACACACACACACACATTCCAGAGGTGACTAGCTTTAGGCAGATGTTTGTGCCTGATCCTCATGATGGCTTAGAGAGGAACCTCAGGGAATGATGATAATAGTTTCAAAATGATGGTGATGCATTGGGTGTGGTGGCGCACCCTTGTAATCCCAGTTCCTCCAGAGGCTGAGGCAGGAGGTTGCAAATTCCAAATGAGCCTGGGCAACTTTGAGAAAATAAAATGGACAGGGCTAGGGATATAGCTCAGTGGTAGTGTGTTTACCTAGCATCTGTGAAACTCCTGGGTTCAATCCTCAGTACGGCGGCCGGTGGGAGGGGTGGGGGGAGGCTGGGATGATTACAGATTCATCACAGCCTTTAATTTCTGTGGCAGAAAGTTATCTTTGGATCTGGTCTAGTTCTTAAGAAAGTCACTAAGTCACTAGCCTCATTCCTCCCTACCCCCACCCAAGATTCTCATAGACCCCATGTCCTCCTGCATGGCTGCCCACTTTTTTTTTTTAATGCTGGGGATCCTACTCAGTGTTTTGCACATCCAACTCGGGGTTTTGCACATGCTGCTCTACCACTGAGCTGCACCCTAGCTCCCAGCACCCCAATGTCTTCAGAAACCACTTTTATCACTCTGATGATTGTGCAAGGGCAGGCTCTGGATGCAGCTTGCTTTGTAGGCAACATTCTTTCTTGTGCCTCTCCCTGTTCCCCTAAACTCTGTGTTTCCACCAGAACCCTTCCTGGGATAGTTTCATTTCTTAGCAGATGGCCTGAACCTCTCTCCTAAACCTTGAATCACAGATTCCTAGACTGCAAGAACTGGAAGAGAACTGGGAAGACATAAACTAAACCCAGAGCAGGGAAGTTAGGCAATCGATAGGACTACACGAGCCAAGCAGATGATGCACCCCACACCCACCCAGAACAAGACCCTAGCTTTGAGAAATCCCCTTGATTGCATTTTTTTGCAGGGCCCTGTTTAATGTGGGGCTGTTCTGCCCTAGAGACCATGACTGGTTGGGGACATGATAACACACTGCCTGGTTGGGGAAGAGGGGTTCCTGGAAAAGGGGATGCAGAATGTTCTCAAGCCAGTTTGAGTTCTTGGCTCATAAGCCTCCTATCTGAGCCTGTCTGAGTCCTTGAAAGTGATTAGAGAATGAATTGTCAATTTTCATTTGGTGAATAAAATGCCAACCACAAGATAACATACCAATTTCTGGATGCTCAGGAACCCCTGATGTCAGGTGTAAAATGGGGGCCAAACGGCTCCCCAGCCAGTTTCTGTCCATCTCAGGCCCCTGCACCCACAGGGCTCATGCTGGTCACTGCAGAGAGCAGACTCCACACTGCTGCCAAGCTTGATACATGTGAGAAACTGCATTTTCTCCCAAATACAGATAAAAGTGAGCTCCACAAAAATTTAAATATAAACTCCCCAAAATGAAAATTCCCTAACCGTCTGACTGCCCTACTCCTAGGTCATGTTTTGCCACCAGATAAATCTCCACTATCAGCCTTCATAGCCTGTTGAGTTCAATGTTGCTTGTGTTAGTGACAGTGAATTTGCGTTTGAAAAATGAACTACCAATGAGAACTCCTGTTGAACCTGTATTGTTTGTTATTCTGAGGCAAGGATTTGGCCAGGCTTAATCCGGGGCTTCAAAGCCAATTGCCCTCGCTCTGTATACAGAGCGTCAGAGCCCAGTGGCGTGGATGATAAGAGAAGTAAGGGTTGAAGACACTGGGAAAGTGGGTTGGGGAGAGAGTGCTTTGATCTCTTCTTAAAGTATTTTCTGAAAGCAAAAGTCTATCAAAAGGAAGTGACTTTTTTTAAAAAAAAAAATCTAAGAGAAGCAACTGACCTTCCCAAACAGCATCCATTCCACACACCCTCACCCTGCTCCTCCCCTCAGGGAAAATATTTCTTAAAAATACTTTGGGCGAATTAGAAAACTCTGTGTGTGTGTGTGTGTGTGTGTGTGTGTGTGTAGTGCGAATCAATTGAGTAGCTTGGGCATGCTCTCAGAAATCTTTTGGCTACAAAATGTTTGGCTTCAGTATAAGCAGCACCCATCCCTACCCCACCCTAACCTCAGCCTTGGTGTCTGAGCCCTGGCCTCTTCCCATCCTACCTAGTATTCTTCCTGAGGACCCTGGACATTAGGGGTAGAAGTCTCTGAAGTTTCCAGTGTACCCCTGTCTTTTCCCTGGAGCTTTTTTTTTTCCTTCTTTTTCCAGACTCTGGCTCTAAGGCATGTGTGTATATGTGTGTGTGAGCATATATAATTTTAATGTCGATTTTACTGCAGTATTTCTGCAGAAAAATGTACGAATTTTAAGGGTACAGCTCCATAACTTTTCACAAAAGGGACAGAGCTGAAACTACAATCTAGAGAAAGGAAGAGAACACCCAGAGTCCCTCCTGAGCGCCCTCCAGTCACCACCACTCCCACCCTGGAAACCACTTTCCAGACTTCTCACCCCTTAGATTTATTTTTGTGCCGAATTTAAGAAAAGGCGCAGGTAGCTGCTTCTGGAGCCCCCCCCCCCCCGGAGTCCCAGGGAAGTCCAGGCTGAAGTGGGTTTGGAGGCAGGCCAGGTGGAGAGAATCGGATGAGACCCTAGGTCCTCTATTCTCTGCCCCACGCTCCGTGGTTGGGGGTGGGCAGGAAGGTCAGCGCCTTGAATTTGACAACCGCTTTGACCTGGGAGCCGCGTGGCTCCCTCGGCACAGCGATCTCTTGGGCGTCCCCTCTCTCTATAGTGAGTTCGCGTTTACAGATTTGTTGCCAAAATCAAAATGCCCCCAAGCCCCTGCCCGGGCCCCGCAAGCCTCCGACACCCAGAAACGTCGGAGAACGCTTATCTTAGCAGCTCATTCTAAAACCATTTCCGAGTATGAAGCAGATAAAGGCTCCAGGCCCGCACCCTTTCAGAGCCCGTCTCATGATCAGAGGAGAAACCCGGGCTTTCATCTCCTCGCGGGCGGCGAGGAGGCAGCTTGTTTATTCCCCTGGCGGAGCCATTTCCGCGCGTGCTGTGCCGGGGGAGTGCCCATGTGTCTGGTGGTACTGAGTCCGAGGGGAGCGGGGAACTGGGACAGCACCGAGAGGGCGCGCGGCGCCCGGGGAGAAGGCGCGCGGGTCCTGCGTGAAGGCTGCAGGCGGGTCGCGGGGAAAGTGGGCGGGGCAAGAGGCCTGGAGGGAACTGGGAGCGTGCGGGCACAGGGACAGCGCAGGCAGCCTGGGGCCAGCAGCTGGTGGGCACTAGTGACAAGGGCCTGAGAGGGAGATGGAGATGGCGCAGTCAGTGCCTCTCTTCTTGATCCTCCCCCTCCCAGCAAGCCCACAGAGGTTTCCTTTCCCCAGAAGGTGTTGGTTTTCAGGTACATTTTATGTCATAAATCAGAGGAGTAACTTACATCTTACTCCGTGGTTTCCTATGTTTCATTAGGGAGGACCTTTACTTCACCAGTAGAGCTCAGAGGAAGTCACAGCTCCCATACCTAGCCTGGCCTCTGCTGCCTGAGTCATGCTGATCTGATGAAAACCCTCAAGCCAGGCCTTTGGGTTCCCTTAACAACCAAGGACAGATAGATGCCACAGGTGGAGGTGTGCCTCACCTTCTCGTGCAGCCCTTCCTCCACCCCGGCTGGGCCATTCATCTTCCTGGAGCCACCTAAGTGGGAGAATGATATGGGTCGGTAGTGTGTTCTGCATGGTCCCAGAAGCTGTACCCTGTGCTGAAACTGTACCCTGCCAGAGACCTGGCCATCTGTTTCTCTGAAGGCAGTGGAGCTTCCTGAGCCTCAGCCACCTCAGCCTGCAGCCAAAGACTTTCAAACACCCCAGCTAGACCAGATATCTGCCCTCCCTGATTCTGAAGATTGCTTCCACAGGAAGAGGGGAACCTGTGGGCAGAAGAGGCAGAGGCTAGGAGGTACTCTCCTTCCTTGCACCAGTGCCCTAACACCTCCCTGAGACTACTGTCTGTCTGGAGTCTGATCTCTGGTCAGCTTCCCAGAGGGGCCAGCTCACAAGATACCAGTTCCAAGCCCTGCGGGGCAGAGTACAGGCTCCTAAATGGGCTTCTAATAAGCACTCAGTCAACCCCTGGCCTCCTGAGCTGCTGAGGTTAAGTGTACTAGGGAGGAGGAGTGGAAGGAAAGGATCCCTCATCCTGTTCTCCATCTGGGTTATGAAGACTGGTGAAGTGGCAGTCAGCCATTTCCTCCTGCCTGGCCCCCTGTGTGGACACTGGCCTGGGCAAGAAGCTGTGTCTGCCCTCTGCTGTTGCCACCTGGAGTGATTACAGGAGAAACAGTCTAAGTGCTGGCCACAGGTGCCAGGCCAGCAGAAGCACCGCCAGGGTTGCCCCATTTTGTGGCTGTTTCTATAGCAGTTACAAAATGGTGGACTGGAGGGGACAGGATTCTTGGCCTTCCTTCCTCCCTGAAGGGAAGGCCAGGCAGCTGCTACCCTCCCCCTTCAGCTTCAGGCCCACCTTGAGAAAGGCAGAGCCAGGAAAGTGGGTAGTGCGGGCTCCAGCTGTGCCCCCAGGCCGGGCAGAGGGCTGGTGAACAGGAGGCAGGATTGGGTTCCTGAGCCTTTTCACTTCCCATAGAGGGGGTGGGGTGGACATTTGAAAATGCTTTCAATTGACATCTGAGACAAATTCTTCCACACAGTTTATAAGTCCCTAGACTAGCAGCTAGAACTACCCCCGCCCTCCAGGCACGGCACACATGCGCACTTGCACCACGTGTTCATGCACATGCGCCTGTGTGCACAGGCCCAGCACAGCCCCTCTTCCCCATGCAGGGCGCTCATAGGCCTCAGCAGGAGAGGAGGCACAGGCTGGGCCAGGGCAGGGCAGGGATTGAGCCCTTCCTCTGCCTCAGGGTCCTGGAGGGGCTTGCTGTAGGGTCTGCCTGCTTGATTCTTTCTGGAAGCCCTGTCCTACCCAGGTAAGCTGGTACCCCTGTGAACAAAATGGGGACTCTGATCTGTTTGAGGTGTCTAGGGCAGCGTTTTGTGAAGGTACCCATACTCTCTTGGGTTATGAGAGGCAGACAACTTGCTGATGGTTTTCTTGGAGTGGACTGTCTGGGCAGTGACACAGCTCAGGGTGGGATGGTACCCATTTCCCTAGTGTCTTTCAGTTCTTAGGTTTGGATCTTGCTTCACTCCCTGCTAGCAAGAGTACTTTTGTGGAAGATGGAGTGCAGGGCAGGGGACTACTGGGAGATAGTGTGAGGAAGATCCCTCTGCTCCTCTGGTGAAGTTCAGTGTCAGGGGCCTGGTGGCCAGGGGAGGGAGCTATGCCCCTGAAGATATGTGTGTATGTGCTCAGGGGTCTGGGAACCCTTTCTCTAGAATGTTCTCTGAGACTTAGGATCCTGGACAGCCTCAGCATGGGCTGTAGGAACTGGAAAACTGTTCTTTGGTGAATCCATTTTCGTGAAAATAGGTCATACCACAGACTTAGGGGTGCGGTGAAGCAGAGAGGGGGCAGTAATAATAGTCACAAGTAGACTCATTTAATCCACGTGGCAGTCTATGATCTAGCTAGTGATGTTATCCTCATTTTAGAGGTAGGGAAACCACAGCACAGGAAACTCAAGTTGCCCAACACCTTATCAGTGGTGGAGTCGGGCTGTGGAGTATGGCATGGTGGTTTCAGAATCTGTGTTCCTGGATCCAGTTTTCCTGATTTCAGTTAGGTGCACTGGCCCAGGTGAGGTATTCACAGTGAGAAATACCCCTGCTGAACACACAGGAGGAATCCAAACTTAGCAGGGTTTTCAGCAGCACTCTCCTGTTTTCCTGCAAGTTGTGTTAAAAAGCTCACAAGATTTCCACAGGATGGGACACAAAGGAGGCATCTCATTGTGCATAGAAGCAGCTGACAGGGACTTCCAGGTCATGTGCTGTGGCAGTCTGTGGTGGTGCCCCAGAACTTTAGCTATGTACAGACTAGCATACCAGTTTGATCTTAAAATCCTCAGAATCCTTACCAGGATTTCTGTGCTTCAGTGGCTCACAGACACTGGGCCCCAATCTTTGGAGACCTGGGGGGAGAGGGAAATTTGGGATATCATGTAAACTGTTTTCCCGGACACAGACTGAATGCTGTGGGGTTCAGAGAGCAGCTAGGGCAAAGGGAGGTGCCATGTAACTGCCATAGGGCCATGATCTCTTGCTAAAAGGGCATTCTCTGCCCTCGCTCTCTCTGTTCCATCTCTCCTGGTGCTCTGTCCACACTCTGTCTCACCCCTTGATTCCTCCAGGAGGATGTTCCCCAGCTACAAGGTTAAAGTCACAGGCATGAACCCCAAGACCAAGTACATCCTGCTGATTGACATCGTCCCTGCAGATGACCACCGCTACAAGTTCTGTGACAACAAATGGTAAGAGGCCTGGGGCCATCTTCCCTCAACTGCCCTTCCCACTTATGCCCACAAAATTGGTCCAGGGATCCCCCAACTATTCTTTAAGTTACTTCCCAGAACCACAGCCTCCAGTCTACTTCCTGCTGCAGAGGCTGGGGAGGGCTTCAGGTGTTTGCACACCTGCCCAGGTGGGGCTCAAGCTGAAATAGCTGCAGTGTTTGGTGTTTGTGGACTTCTGGGGTTCATGCTGTCCTGGCGGGCACAGAAAATCAGGATTTGATGACTGTGCTTTTGGGTAATGGGAAACACTAACATGGAAGATTCAAGCTCTGTCAGTGTTTCACTCAGGAGGAGAATGGGAACCGTTTTTCTTGGGGGTCTTTAATAGTTGACATCTGGCTGGCAGTGGCTTGTCCACTCATGTCTTCTTTGTCTGGCTATAGAATATGTCCACCTTCAGACTGAATGAGGCTGTTGCTGGGGGTCAGATGATAGGACCCTTTAGCAAGGGCCTGGGCAGATAGGCAGGTTGAGGGGCCAGACAACACTGGGGCCAGATGGGTAAGTCAGTGCTGGTTATTTTCATGAGCTAACTATTTAGTACTCTCTCTGCCTTTGGAGCTCAGCAGGGCCCATTGAAAGAGAGGAATGCTGGCCAGGGGCCTGGGCTCCATGATGGGGTAGGGGAGCTGGCAGAGATTGAGTTGAGGAGGCAGGATTTGGTGGCCAAGTCCACATTTCTCTTTTTTCTCTCTTTGGCATAGATCAGAATTCAAAGCAGGTTCTGGCTGAGAGCCAGCTGCTAATTAATTTCTTGGCATGATTTTTTGGGCAAGCAATTTAAAAGATGTCTAGGCCCTTTGAGAAGTTACCTCCAGCTAGTACAACTTATAACATTTAAAAATTATAAATATAAGGATCTGGGGTTGTGGCTCAGTGGTAGAGTGCTCACCTAGCATGCATGAGGCACTGGGTTTGATCTTCAGCACCACATAAAAATAAAATAAAGGTATTGTGTCCACCTAAAACTAAAAATTAAATATTTTTTTAAAAATTACAAATATAAGCTGGGCATAGTGGTGCACCTAAAATCCCAGTGACTTGGAAGGCTGAGTGAGGCAGGGGGATTGTAAGTTTGAGATGAGCCTCAGCAACTTAGTGAGACCCTGTCTCAAAATAAGATATAAAAAGCCAGGCACGGTGACGCATGCCTATAATCCCAGTGGCTCAGGAGGCTGAGGCAGGAGGATTGCGAGTTCAAAGCCAGCCTTAGCAAAAGTGAGGGGCTAAGCAACTCAGTGACACCCTGTCTCTAAATAAAATACAAAGTAGGGCTGGGGATGTGGCTCAGTGGTCAAGTGCCCCTGAGTTCAATCCCCGGTACCAAAAATAAATAAATAAAATAAGCTATAAAAAGGGCTATGGATGTAGCTCAGTGGTAAAGCACTTGCCTAGCATGTGTGAGGCCCTGGGTTCAATCCCTAGCACTGCATAAAGGAAAATAAACAAATATAAATTATAAATATGGCACACAAAAGTGCCTAAATTGTCCCACAGTTATCTTTGTGATTACCTGAATCCTTCATCTAAATTCTCATATTTCCTCCCCATCTCTCTCTCTACTGCAGTGAAGTAAAAGAGTTTCAGAACTGTGCTTCCTTCCTCTTCATTAGCACTCTCTCCCCTGCCCTTGCTCCTACCTGAAAATCCTTGATTGACACTGGGATGGGAGCAGTAGCTGTTTTGGGGGTTTACTCTGAGAGGGGACAGGGCATCTGGACTTCACTAGACCCCATGTAATCAGCTGCTGCCACTCGTCTGCTCTGTTGGCAGGATGGTGGCAGGAAAGGCTGAGCCGGCCATGCCAGGAAGGCTTTATGTCCACCCAGATTCTCCAGCCACTGGGGCTCACTGGATGCGGCAGTTGGTCTCTTTCCAGAAGCTGAAGTTGACAAACAACCACCTGGACCCCTTTGGCCACGTAAGGAGCAGGATTACCTGACCTTGGGAGGCCAGTTCTGGGGCAGTGTTGGGGGAGGGTCAGATGGGGACAGGGATGTGGAAAATTGACTCTCGGGACCCAGCCACAGGCCTTGTTGTTATAGGCCAGTTTGTGGACAGAGCCCAGACCTGCTGATACCTATACAGGCCCCCTTCTGCTGACTGCCTGGTGACTCTGGAAAAGATCTCAGTCCTTTTGAGCCTCTTTTTCCTTGTTTATAGAGTAGACATGGAAGCCAGGTGTGGTGGCACATGCCTGTAATTCCAGTGACTGGAGGCTAAGGCCGGAGGATTGCAAGTTCACGACCAGCCTTAGCAACTTACCCTGTCTTGAGATGTAGGTCAATTGTAGAGTGTTTCTGGGGTCAATCCCCAGTATGGGATGGGGTTGGGGGAAGAGAGGAAGGATGGAAGGAAGGGAGAAGGAAGGAAATATGGAGATTGCCATAGGAGTGAGAATTAAATGAGAGAACACTCAGGAATCATTTTGCAGATGTGAGGCTCTAAATAAATAGCAAATATGATAATGATGATGATGATCTTGATGTGATGGGTCAAATCTCTCAGCTTCAGTGTCCCCAGATCTGTTCTTGCTGGAATGTGACATAAGGCAAGTAAACGTTTTAAGAATGAATTCTGAAGCTCCTCTGTGATGTGTGATGTGCCTGGCCTGAGAGCCGCCTGGCCTTGGGAAGGAAGGCTTGCTCTGGCTCCTGGGTCCACTCCTGCCTGGCTTGCCTGGGGTCTGGCTCTTGTGAAAGGATTCTGAAGCCCCTGGGATGCTGCTTTGACGTCCCGTCCAGGCTGCCCAAGCTCATTCTTTCCCCTTCTGGCTCTGGCAGACCCACAAAAAAGAGCATTTTATGTGGAAATTTTTAGCTCAAGTGTGTGGCAAACAGAAGCCTGAGAGCTGGTATTTTCTGCCAGGACGCAGGCCTGCCTCTCTGGACTCCTGAGGTTACTCTGGACGGGCAGGGCAGGGGCGTAGTGGGGCACAGGGCAGGGGTGTAGTGGGGTGCAGGGCAGTGGAAGCTGTGGGGGGTGCTGTGCACTAATACTCAGGGTGAGGATGGTGGGTGGGACATGTACAGCTATGTCCCTCTTTGGTGCCTCAGTTTTGTCTCTGGGGATCTGTGTACAAAACAGAATTCTGTGATCCATAGTTCCTCTTGTAAAATGCCAGCTGTGCTTCATTTCAGATTAATAAGTAGATAACTGGTAAATGGTTCCTAGTTTTAATTTCTTCGAATGTTCAGTTCTCTGTCATTGGTGATGTGTAAATAATCAACTAAGAGAAGACTTATGTAACCGAACTAACTCCTGACTTGCCTGTTTCATGACTCTTTGTGGTGCTAGGGCAGATGTCCAATGAAGGGTCAGCCAAATCCCAACCTCCCAGAGCAGCAGGGCCTTTAAAATGAGAGGAGAGGGGCCTCCTGGGTTTTCTTGGGTACCATCATGGCCAAGAATTCACTCCCACTTGACTCTTGACTCGCCTCCTCTGCTTGGCCAGGTTGTGGCACCAGCCTCAAAAGGTTAGGGAGGGTCTCTGTGGTGGCAGCAGGGAACCTAGATGTGGGCACATGCAACCCCATGGGACAGACTATGGGTAAGTCCAGAGCTTGGCAGAAACTGACTTTTTGGGTGACTGGAAATACCTAGGGATCAAGCTTCTTGATATTTTGGAAGCACAGCTTGTTTTTAGGGTTCCTAGCTTCAGGGATGCCTTGGAGGACCTTCTACCTCCCTGGCCCCCTGCAGAAAGTTGGAGGAAAAAGAGTCCAGGGTTGAAAAACCAGACTTTTTTAGGAAAGTAGGAGAGAGATCTGGCCTTCACAGTCCAGCAGTAGGTTTTCCAAGCCTATCTTACCTCCTTGGTGGCTCTTTCTGGTTCTCTGAGGGTTTTTTGATAATCCTGCATGTGCTGTTAAGTCTGGGCCAATGGGGCTGCTTGACAGGCTCATAAGGCCCAGGTGCCCCCTGGCCTCAGTCGCCTTGCCTGCCCCAGGCTCACTTCTTTGGCAATAGAGGTTGTACACATTTTAACTTAGCTTTCTCTCCTGATGGACGGGATATGGAACTTCTCTCTTCTCTCTTCCTCCCCACCCAGCACTTGCAGTTTATTGGCTATAGTGTCCCCTGTGCTATAGGGCTTGAGGATTGAAGAAATTGTCTCAGAAGCTGAGAGTAAGGGAGCAGCACTCTGTCCTGAGCCTTCTGCTACCTAGTCTCACACCTTTTTGGACCCAGGGCTCTGGCTGTCTTATCTTCAGCTATTTGGAGCATCATGAAGAGGGAGCCATCTGTGGCCAGCAAGACAAGGGCTATGCAGGTGATTAACTTCCTAAGGACCTTGGCTTTCTGTTCCTTGGCCTGTGCTAGTAGAAGCAGTGAGCTCACATGGAAGGGGGAAGAAGTCATCCTGGGGCTGGGGTTGTGGCTCAGCGGTAGAGCACTCGCCTCGCACGTGCAAGATCCTGGGTTCGATCCTCAGCACCACATAAAAATAAATAAGTGAAATAAAGGTGTTGTGTCCAACTACAACTAAAAAAATAAACATTAAAAAAAAGAAGTATTAGTCATCCTTCTTGGTTTCTCAGTGCAAGAGCTTGGGAGAGAGCCATCTTGTACTGTGAACTTGCCTCAAACACACCCTTCCTTTTTACAGCTCACCTCCGCATTATTAGTTTTCCCTAAAAGCTTCTAGACATCAAGGAACTTTCTCCAGAAAAGTCTCTTTGGACTTTTCCCTGGGATCCTTGTAGTATCCCAGGAGCTTTAGCAGCTGCCAACCATTGACAGCTTACCTTGGTTCCCACAAAGGATCGGGAACTCTTCCTGAGAAGGGGGCCAGACCCTGTATGAGCTGGGACTGTCACCCTTGTAGTGAAGTTGCAAACCAGTTCTGGTGGTGGTGGTGGTATCATCCCAGGGTCCACCAGGTGGACTCAGTGTCTTTCTAGCTTAGAGTTCCAACTCAGCAAATTTCCTTAACCTGGGGGTGTCTGAGAGACCATGTGTCTACCCACCCTTAATAAAAACCAGGATAAGAGAGTCTGGTTGTGGGAGGTGTGAAGCAGCCATGTTTTACTAGTTTCTGAATCTTCCAAGACTCCCTTCTTCTATGTGCTATTTTTCTTAATTCTCTGAAGAAGGGCCCAGGGTCCAGATGAGGGCTTGGGCTTGGAGCTGGTCCTAAGTGGCAGGTGGGGCCTAGAATAGGAATCCCTTGAACCACACAGCCAGATGCTCCTAAAAGACAAAGCAGGGTTCTGACTGGCTGACCTGCCTCCCACGGGCCTGGGATGATCTTCCCACCCTCCTCACCTAGCTACTGCCTCCTGAACCTTGGGATCCAAGTTCAAATACAACTTCTTCAGGGAGGAGACTTAGGGTTCCCATTCCACACTCTCTGAGCATTAAGCACCTTTTCATCATACTTAACAGAGATGTAATTTAATATTTATTTGCATCTTTAAAATTGCTTTTTGAAGAGGAAATATACAATTTAAAAATAAATCACAATTTAAAAAATGTTATCCATGTGACGTCTCCCTCTACTTGTTCCTCATCCATCTGGGTTTTTTGCAGTCCCTCTCACCCGCACCCCCCATAGGTAAGCACTGTTTTTAATTTGTGTTGAGCATTTTCTGTATATATAACTTCAAATCCCCTCCTTTATGCACAAAAGGTGCTGAACTATATAAATGCTTTTGCTCCTTGCTTTGTAAACATGTCTTGAAGATCATTCCATCCAAAAAGAGCTGCCTGCTTCCTTTAGTATAGCCACTTACAGCTTTATTCATGGTTGTTCCATGAAGCTTTAACTCATGGTTGTTCCAGTCCTTATGGAAGAAGTTAGGTGATTTTTTCTCCCTCTCTTTTGATTAAACTTGGACATACATCATTTCACACTCTGGAGAGTATATTTGTGCAATAAATTGTCTGTTCAAAGGGTATTTGGATTTGAAATTTTGAAAATGTCACCAAATTGCCCTCCATAACATTTTTCCTGATAGGTATTTCTACCATTGCTGTGGTCTAACCAACAGGGTGGGAGGGTTATTTATTTTTGCCAGTTTGGTAAGGAACCATAGATATCAATTTCAGTTTTATTTTCTTTGTTGTGAGAGGTCTGCCTTTGGGCAAGTCATTTACTTTGGGAGGGTTGATAGGAATGCCTTTCTCTCTGCTGAAGTTGTCTTTTTGTCCTTCAGAGTGTAGTGTATTCAGCTGTCCTTCCCGAGGCCCTTCACGTTTTTTGTTAGGTATGTTGTCTTGCAGTTTCTCTTCTACTACACTTTTTCACCATTTATTTTTGCTTGATTTTTGGATGACTGTGTGACTTTCTCC
This sequence comes from Urocitellus parryii, assembly GCF_045843805.1. Lineage (NCBI taxonomy): Eukaryota > Metazoa > Chordata > Mammalia > Rodentia > Sciuridae > Urocitellus > Urocitellus parryii. The sequence goes on from NC_135537.1 coordinate 149,777,853, forward strand.
CTAGACAGTCAACCACAGGTTATTCTCACCATTGGGTCCGAGTGCCTAGCCCTGGGTCTGGCAAGCCAGTGGGTGCCATTAGACAGTGAGTAAGTGGGCTGCCTCAGGGGGTGGTGTTTAGACAGAGGAGCACTTCCTTTATCAGGGGCTGCTGTCTTCCCAAGCTGTGCTGTTAACTTGTCAATGGGGACCCACAGCTATAGCTATGTATTGCTCTCCTTTCTTTCTTTCTTTCTTTCTTTTTTTTTTTTTTTCCCTGCATTTGCTGAGCCCTGACACTGTGCCAAACCCTTTCCTGGGCTCTGGGAGATCAGGCCCACCTTCCCCAGCCAGGTGAAGGGAAGAGTGCAGGCTTGGTAATTAGTGCTGCTTCTGGCCCTGCCTTGGATCTGCTGACTGATGTTGGGCAAATGCCTTCTCTTCCCTGGTGCTCAGTCCCTTGTCTATTAAAATGATGATGCCCAGGATCCACATGTAAGGAGGTTGTGAAGATTAATTTGTTGATGTATATAAAATCCTGAGCACCAGGCCTGGCACATGGGATATGCTCTCCAGTTAATGCTGTGGCTGCCAGAGAAGTCAGGAAGGTTGTGAGGGCTCTGGAGGACCCCAGGGTTGCTATCCTGGGAGTAAAGCCCATGGCCTATCTGACCAAGGCCTCTGAGTGGACTCAAGGGCTCCCTAAACTTGGTTCTAGTTTAGATTTTCCTTAGACCAGCCACTTACCTTTCTGGGTCTCAGTTTTTTTTTTTTTTTTTTTGGTTTGGTTTTTCTTTTTAAGCTATGGATCCTGTTTCTGTCCTGACCTCTTTGCTGCAGGGCTGGGGAGGGTAAGGAGATGATGAAAAAGGTAATCACAGAAAATAAAGTATGATGCAGAATGAATATGTTTTTTTTGGGGGGGCATGGGTACTGGGATTAAACCTGGGGTGCTTTACCACTGAACCACAAACCCTCCCTTCCCTTTTTCTTTTCTTTCTTTCTTTTTTTTTTTTTTAATTTTGAGACAGAGGCTCACTAAGTTGCTAAGGCTGACTTCAAACTTACTATCCTCTGCCTCAGCCTCCCAAGTCGCTGGGATTACAGGTGTGCATCACTATATGCAGCTGAATCTGGTTTTAATATGTACCAAAATGCACATTTGCCCCACTGCAATGTGGCTGGCATTTAGATATGTTGTGTTCCGTGGTGGACCGTAGGGCCTGGTGGGTATGTCTTTTATAGTGTTTGATTAGCACTTATCACTAGTTACTGAGCTTGTTGAGAGCAGCATGTGCCCTCTCAAAGGCCATTTGGAAGCTGCTCAGGACTCTGTCTCCAACCAGCTGTGTGTCCTTGGGCAAGTCATGCTCCCACCCAAGGCCTTCTGTTCCTCATCTGTAAAAATAGGGAGCTGGACTAGAATGATCTCTAAGGTCTGCCTGTCCATGCCCTAATGTTCTGTAATTCTAAGGGTGATAAATATGGATCTCAGTGGCAAAGCACGCTATGCTGAGCTCTGGAGGAGACGGATGTTTGGCGCTATTGCAATTGTTAAAATAGAACAGGCTCCTGAATGAGGGCCAGCACGTAATGAATCCCATTTCTGTAAAACAATGATGATGACGGGCCCAGCCGTGTAGTGGGTTTGTTGACGTGGCTGGCCCATTTGGCCCGATACCCTCTGCAACAAATATAAATGTGAGACTCTGGCAAAGCAGTTAAATGTGGAGCCTGAGGAACTCCCGAGCAAAGCCAGGTATGTGAGTCATCCAGTTGGTTTCACATTCTCCCAGGTTGATGGGACTAGGGTTCAAGTTTACATTTGCATTGGTTCAGTGGGTAAGACTTTCTTCTGGACACCTGTCCTGGATTCCAGACCATCAGAGTCGGGAGGGCTACTGGGGGCCACTTAGCCCAAGCCTCCACTTTATAGATGGGGACCTCAGAGGCTGGAGGGGAAGAGCCTACTCTCAGGACTTGCAGCTGCTGTATAGAGATCCATAGAGGTTTCTGGATCTTCATGACTTCTCTGGGCTGATTGTACTCCCCTAGTTCCCAGCTGGTTGTGGGAGGACTAGCAGTTTCTTTTTTCCCAGGTTTCCCTGCCAGCCAGTGTGATTCCCTCTGAAGAGGTGTATTTAGCAGCCTTTCTTTTCCCTCATCAAGGTCTTCGTCTCATGGGCCTGTATTCCAAGGGGCAAGAGGGACCCATCAAAGCTGGCATTCCGAATATAAGGCATTTACTGAACCCTGAGTACTGGCTGTAGGGCAAGGGGAGGGAATATCCAGGGCCTGCTCTCAAGCAATGTCTGGTTTCCCTGGGATCTCCAGAAGGTTCTAAGTGGGAGGTGTAGCAGGTGAAGATGAAGAGGCAGTAGATGGCTGTGGGGAGGAGGCTGTCACAGCAGCTCAGCCAGAGATAGGCCTGGACCAGAGTGCACAGAGGGAAATGACAAAATCATAGAATTTCCAGGGAAATGGATGGCACTAGAGCAGATTATGCTTAGTGAAGCTAGTCAATCCCTAAAAAACAAATACCAAATGTCTTCTTTGATATAATGAGAGCAACTATGAACAGAGCAGGGAGGAAGAGCAGGAAGAAAAGATTAACATTAAACAAAGACATGAGATGGGAGGAAAAGGGAGAGAAAAGGGAAATTGCATGGAAATGAAGGGAGACCCTCATTGCTATACAAAATTACATATAAGAGGTTGTGAGGGGAATGGGAAAATAAACAAGGAGAGAAATGAATTGCAGAGTGCACAGAGGGAATGGAGGCTTTGTTTCATAGGCTCCCAGGACTTGGTCACTAAGTGGACCTGGAGGAGGGTGACAGTGAGGAGAAGGGGAGTTGATGGAGATGCCTAGTTCTTTGATTAGACTTGTGATTGCTCATCTGTCACAGGAGCAAGGTAGCTTCTGCCATTGGTCCTAAGAGTCCCGCACAACTTCACCGAAGGATAGTGCCCGCTGTTTGGGATTCTGTCAGCCCACTGTCCTTATTCTCCCTTTGGTCACCCTCCTAGGAGAGTTCAAATGTCCAGGCACTGGTCCTGCATTTGGGGAGCTGTGGCCTGGGAGTGCTTACAGGATTTTCTGTGCATGTGTTCAATCTCAATTTTTGACCTGAAGGATGCCTTAGAGATTATCTTGTCTCTAGTGAGCTAAGTAAAGACCAGAAAGGGGCTTGCTGACATTCCCACGAGGGTTTGCAGTCATGGCCTAAATCTTCTGACTCCTGCAGCCCCACCTAGATCCTGTATTGGGGCCAAGGAACCTGGAGGTGCAAAAGGAATAAAAGATGTAGCTCTTTCTCTTGAGGAGTCTATAGTTCAACTGAAGGGACAAGAAGAAATGGGGAGGGGCTCAGGCTGTGGCTCAGTGGTAGAGCACTGCCTTGCATGTGTGAGGCACTGGGTTCAATTCTCAGCACCACATAATAATAAATAAAGATACTGTGTGTTTATCTACAACTAAATGAATATTTTAAAAAGAAAAAGAAGAAATGGGGAGCAACCAGGTAGACAATGCACTGTGAGGAAGTTTCTGAACGGGGAGTTGGGAGCAGGCCCTGGGATCTGGGAAGCCTTCCAAGTTGGGCCTTCCTGGAAGAGAGATGGGCCTAGAAGGTGATAGAATGAGAGAGGAAGTCAGCACAGCAGAGGAAGTGCATGCACAGAGGTGCAGAGGCTCTGGGTGTTCTTGGAGACTCCTAGGCCACCTCTCAGGTATTCAGCTGCTGGGTCTTAGGGAACTTAGGGTCATTGTGGGATTTTGCAGCATGGTGAATAGTGCAGGGTGACAGAGTAACCTGCAAGGGCTGGGAGGTGTTTCCCTAAACTCAGCTACTCCCCTATAGGAACATTCCAGACTCCTGGAAAAAGACAGATGTCAGGCCTCCTCCATAGGGCTTAGGTCTTCAGCCTGAGTTTCTCATCTGACAGGCCCCAGCTACAGGACCTGGTTTTGGGTTTGGGAAGCTCTGTACTTGCCCCCAAGAGAAGCCACAGGTTTGTCACTGAGGAGTGGTGACTAGTGGAGAAGGCAGAAAGGCTGGCTCCTGCTGACAAAGTTACCAAACCAAACTGAGGAGCCCAGGGAAGGCCAGAGCCTGCAGCCAGCCCCTGGCCCACCCGTGTCTTCAGCAGAGCTTGCTCCTGGGCTGTCCCAGTCTCCAAGGCATGATGGGTATGGAGCCATCCTGGACTCAGACTTCAGCCAAAACTTGCCCCTGAAGAGCCTGACTGGCCTTTCTTTTGGCAGTCTGGTCACCAAGGAGTTAAATCTTTCACTAGGCTGCAGCCACAAGCCTAGCCCCTGAGAACCTGGAAGGGTGGGAGCCATCAGAGGCAACCCGGGGAAGGGGCACCCCCAGGCAGAAATAAAGGAGCCCAGTGAGCTGTGGGACCTGAGAGCCAGCCTGGCCAGCACGGAAACCAAAGGGTTAACAGATGTAGTGGTGCTGATAAAATGCCCCAAATTCCTGGTCCTGCCTCCCATGAGGAGGGCGTCTGGCAAATGTCAACGATAAAAAATACATTTTAATGGCACATGATGCAGTCGCTACCGTGGGGCACCGCCAAGTGAGGCAGGTTTGGAGCAGCAACTACTGTGTGTGATTCCCTGGGCTTCAGCAGCTGAGACTCCTGGGCACTTTGCTAAGCTTTGACCAGCTGGAGTGACCTACATCCCCTGGTCCATGGCCCTTGGGTGCCTGAGGCCTCTGGCATTATTGTAGGAACTTCTCTTGGTACTGGAATCTCTGCCCTATGACGAGCTGTCCTCCAGCTTGGGCAGGGCTGGGGGCAGGATGGGTTGGTGTCCCTGCAACTCCCCCAGCAGGCCGCTGTGAATGCTGAGAAATGCTTGCCCAAATGAGCAATGTGATGAAAACAAAGTGGGACATCTTTCTCAGCCTCTCCCCTCTCCTCCATCCTGCAAACCCTTGGGCTCTGAAGCTGTCTTTGTTGCCAACAAAGTTAGAGGAGGCAGCCAAGCACTCACAGTGGCCTTTCCAGGAAGGCAGGTCACATGCAGGCAGGGTGGGAAGTCAGTCTGGAGGGAGACACTGGAGGGAGGTAAGTTATGTACGATGATCCCATTTTACAGATGTAAAAACAAGGCTAAGAGTAGTTGAATGACCTACCTAAGGTCACACAGTGAAGTCAGCAGCACCCTGAACTTCTGCTTACAACTCAAATTTCCCCCTACTGCACTATGCTGAACTCATAGGCTTTTAAGCTGTGGAGGACACCAGGGAGGTCCTGGGAGCAGGTGTTAGTGCTGGGACAGAGAGGCTAAGTGGGACTGTGTGTGGACTTGGGGCCTGGGGGCCTGATTTATTACTGGGAGCTTTAGGGCCTTTCCAGACTCAGTGCCTGTGGTTAGGCCCTGGGTCCTGGGCTTTTAGGAGGAGGAAAGCCAGCTCTGGGCCAGCTGAACAAGGTCAAGAACCACAAGGTGGGGACCAAAGCTCACAGTGAAACCCTTTTCTTTCAGATCATCCTCAATTCCATGCACAAGTACCAGCCACGGCTACACATCGTTAAGGCTGATGAGAACAATGCTTTTGGTTCCAAAAACACGGCCTTCTGCACCCATGTGTTCCCAGAAACCTCCTTCATCTCTGTGACTTCCTACCAGAATCACAAGGTACAGCCACAACCCTGCAGGCCCCACCCAGCATTAGCCACTGCCACAGAGAGACCCAGAGAAGCTGAGGCAGACCCAGGCAGAGGCCTCAGAAACCCACCACGTCCCTCAGAGCAGTGAGCAAATCAAGTGACGAACAGAAAAGACTAGACACAAATCTCTAGCACAAAGTAATCCTGATCTTTGTACTTGGGGGATGAACAAAGTGCAGAAGGCAGGATGGCTGTTTCCTGCTGGCTGGAGCTGCGTAGCCAAAGTGAGGAGCCAGGGAAGGCCAGAGCCCACAGCCAGGAACTGTGAAAACCAGGAGCAGGGAGCCTGTGCGTGGTTTGAGTCTTAGGCCTTACTTTATCCTGTGATCTTCTTCCTCCAGGTACATCCAAAGGTAGGATTCTAGGCCTGCAGAGGGAGGGTAGTGGATAAGGAGAGGTGCCTGGGATGGCCTAGCCCACCTCCCACCCTGCCCCAGCTCCAGCCATCACCCTGCAGATCCTGAGTGGGCCACTCTCCTGCCTCTCTGCTCTGTCCACCTCACCCTTCTCAGAGGGCTTCTCACATGCACACACTGGGACTGGCCAGGCACAGAGAGGCCATTGGAAGAGGCCATAGGTTGTAGAGGCAGAAGAATGGCAAGTCAGATTTGCATTAAGAACGAACCTGTTGTGGCAGTTGCACTGGACATGGGTGACATTTGTAGGAAGCCTACTGGGAAGCTGTTACAGAGACCCAAGAATGACAGCTGAGGGACTGTAGCCAGGTGATGCTGGAGAAAGACTAGGAGGGACCAGAAGAAGCAGAGTGGAGGAGAGCCAGGGACAAGCTACATGTGACTGGCACGGCCAAGGACTCCCAGCTGGCTTAGGACTAGCCGTGACTTCCCCAGAGCCTGCCTGAGTTATCAGTGTGCCTGGGCTGGGGGAGGAGGGCCACAGGCCAGCCCAGTCCTCTCTCCTCCCAGCGACTCTACTGTGTGTCCTCTTCTGACAGATCACACAGCTGAAAATTGAGAACAACCCTTTTGCCAAGGGATTCCGGGGCAGTGACGACAGTGACCTGCGTGTGGCCCGGCTTCAGAGGTGGGGCTGCCCCAGCCTTGGGATGGGGCGGGCAGACTGGGTAACCCTCAAAGCATCTTCACTCTCTTCCTGTCTCTCCACCTGTGCTCCCCCTTCCAGCAAAGAGTATCCTGTGATCTCCAAAAGCATCATGAGGCAGAGGCTTGTGTCCAGCCAGCTCTCGGCCAAGCCCGACGTCAGCCCCCTGCACAGTGCCCACCAGGCGCTGCAGCACTACCAGTACGAAAACGGGACCCACATGCAGTTTGCTGCGGCTGAACCACAGGACCTGCCTCTCAACACCTTCCCCCCGCAGAGGGACTCAAGCCTCTTCTACCACTGCCTCAAGAGACGAGGTAGTGCTCCTGATCCAGAGGCCCTCCAGGGCGGGAGTAGGGGTGTCCCCCACTGTACGTGGGAGCCAGCCTGAGGGCTAGGGACCATGGCCAGCCTCAGAGCCACCTTCCCCTGCACAAGAACTCTGATTCTCATCTTTATGTGGCCTTCAGAATCCACACAGACAGCTTGTGGCCTTGGTGTCCCCAGATGCTGGCCCCTTGCCTAGTTCCAGGTGCTTTGCAGTCACTACTGTGGGAGCCTTCCCTGGAGGAGGTAGGAGATACAGCCAGCAGGGCTTGGCCTAGAAGCCAGGAGGAAGCTGAAGCTTCCCAGGCCATGGGTTCTTGGACCCAGGCTGTCATTTGTGAAAGCAGACCAAACCCTGGAGCAGGGAGGGTCTCAGCCCTGTGGCGGGGGGCTCTCCATCTCACCTTGTCAGGCTCCTGCACAGGCTGCCTAGGAGCTGCAGAGAGCTATTGTGAGGCAGATTGGGGGCCAGGAAGACAGGCAGTGGTACTCTGGGTGCCAGGCTCCTTCCCAAAGAAGAGCCCTGAACTGAGAACCATAATGTTCACGCTTTGCTACCAGGACTCACCCTCCCCATGGACAGAGTAGAGATAATTAGTGGTGCCTTTCCAGAACACCTCACCATGCCACTCACTTTCTCTTGGGAATGAGTCATGGGGAATTTTGCTTGCAATCCAGAATGTGACTACCTAGCAGAACTCGTAGTATCCCCTGCACCAGTCCCATTGACCTCAGTGACCTAGAGTAAGGGTCAGCAGACTGTGGACTTTGGACACAGTCCTGCACACCATGGTCTTTACAGTTTTAAATAGTTGAAAGAAGTCAAAAGAGTACTTCATGATAAGTGAACATGATTTGAAATTCACACTTGAGTATCCACCGAATTTTCACTGGAACACAGCCGGACTCATATATTTACATGTGGCCTCAACTCTGCAGCTTTCCTGGGACAACAGCAGAGTTGAGTTATTGTGACACATACTGTATGGCCCACAAAGCCTAAAATATTTACTGTCTGGCCTATTGCTCATTCCTGACCTAGAGTGACTAGGTCACCTCCCAAGTCCAAGAGCTCAGTCCAAGCAGAAAGGAGGAGTTTGGCAAAAAGAGGGAGAGGAGGGATGGATGAGGGTGAGAGAGAGTCGGGTGAGAGAAGGAACAGGTTTCCCCCCGGGTAGCTGAGGCACCTTCAGAAAGGCCAGAGGGCCAGCTGAGTGTAGGCTTTGAAATCACCCCGCCGCGCCCCGTCCCGGGCCTCCCTGCCCTGTGTACACACACAGCTCCCAGAATGAATCCCTGGAGAAAACAGGAGGAGGGAGGCCAAGATAAGCTGCAGAGAAGTGTTCTTAAATTTGTTGAGTGGGCCGCTACTCCAGCCCTTAGGCCTGGGTCATCCCAGGATCTCAGGGGAGAACATGTCATTCCAGAGAATTCAGCCCTCCCTAGACATGATTTGTGGCATCTGATGTCATCTTTCTCTAGAGTATCAGCTCAGCCTGAAAATTATGTCATCCTTTTCAGTTATTATCAGCTGTGTTTCTTTTAATTTTTTTTTATTCTGGGAATTGAACAGAGGGGCACTGTACTGCTGAGCCACATCCCTAGCCCTTTTCAAAACAAGAGAGGGTCTCACTAAGTCGCCAAGGCTGGTCTCAAACTTGTGATCCTCCTGCCTCAGCCTCCCAAATCGCTGTGATGGCAGGTGTGCACCACTGTGCTCGGCTTGTTCCTTGATTACATAGACACTGTTACGATGTGATCTGTGTATGGGTGTTCTGTGAATGCAGCAGGGTTAACTTCCTCTTCTAAAAACAACAGAATCTGGCCTGCCGCTAGCCTTGGCTTATTGAGGCCCTCCTTAGGAGTTGAGGGTTGAGGCAGAAACATTGTGGCCTTAATTTTCTGGCTGGTTCAGACAGATGTGGTCTCTGGGCCTGGTTTGGCCTGGCAATTGCCTGCACTTTCCTTGGCCAGGGCCAGCCTCATAGAAGAATGCTGGTGCACACTGGGGCCTCTTCCCATCCCCAGAGTCAGGCTGGCAGAGGATCAAAGCTGTGTGCTGCCTGGCTTAGCACATCACTCAGTGTCCAGTGATGTGGTGTCCCCCACGGCCTTTAAGTAGGCTCCATAATCTGACCACGTCTTGGCTGCCACCACCTTATAAAAGATGGAGCTGATTAAGATGATTCTGGGAGTGCCACTTGGGGCAAGGGCAGGCACTGAGTGACAAGCCACTCTTCCTGATTGTTTCTTTGTCTTCCAGCAGACAGTGCCCGCCACCTGGACTTGCCCTGCAAACGGTCCTATCTAGAAGCTCCCTCTTCGGTGGGGGAGGATCACTATTTCCGTTCCCCCCCTCCCTACGACCAGCAGATGCTGAGCCCCTCCTATTGCAGTGAGGTGACCCCCAGAGAAGCCTGTATGTACTCAGGTTCAGGGCCTGAGATTGCCGGGGTGTCGGGGGTGGAGGACTTGCCCCCGCCTCCGCTGAGCTGCAACATGTGGACGTCCGTGTCCCCATACACCAGCTACAGCGTGCAGACCATGGAGACTGTGCCCTACCAGCCCTTCCCCACGCACTTCACCGCCACCACCATGATGCCCCGGCTGCCCACCATCTCTGCCCAGAGCTCCCAGCCGCCGGGAAACGCCCACTTCAGTGTCTACAACCAGCTGTCACAATCTCAGGTCCGGGAGCGGGGACCCGCTGCCTCGTTCCCTCGAGAGCGCAGCCTCCCCGCCGTGTGTGAGCGGAAGCCGCCCTCGCCACACCTGAACGCCGCCAACGAGTTCCTCTACTCGCAGAGCTTCTCCCTGAGCCGGGAGTCCTCCTTACAGTACCATTCAGGCGTGGGGACTGTAGAGAACTGGACTGACGGATGACTCCCCGGTCTCCTCGACAGCCCCGGGACCTTGTCAATCCACCATGAACCTCTGTGGGTGGCCCGCGCCACCGAGGAACGCGGGGAGGTATTTCAGAGGGTGCGTCGGCCTATGTGCTTGTGCCTGCATGGATGTATCTGGGGAGCATCAATCTTCTGACACATCTGAGGCCATGGCAAAAAAAATTTTTGAGTTATTTAGAGGTTTTAATAATATAATCTGATTCACTCAGGGGCCCGGTGGTGAGGTCTCTGCCCCAGGGAGAGAGTCTCTGCTGGGGCAGGAGGCCTCTGTGCACACCTTAAGAGTTCCTGGCCAGCCACTTGCAAGGGGAGCTGCAGATCTTGTGGGGTTGGGAGGCCCCTTCCTCTGGCTTCTGGAGGTTCTGTGAGACTTATTGAGCCTCAGAGTGTGCTTTGGAAGTAGAGCTGGCAGCTCAGTTAGTGGCCTGGGCATTGACTTCCAGAGCTGCATTGACATCCAGGGTCTGCAGGATGACTTTCAGGAAGGGCCATGGGTATTTTTAAAGTGGGTTTTTTCTTTTTTTCCTACAACAGGAAGAGAAATATAACTAATAGCATCTTTGTCATCTTTCAGGTTTTGTTGTCAAGTACAAAGCCCTTCCCCCTCCGTCCCCAACATGCAGTCTCTTTCTGGTATATAAGACTTGGCCTGTCAGGCACCTTGTGCACCCTACGGTCAGCAGCTGTGAAGCACACCTCACCTGGCAGCATCCCCCAGAGACCACATCAGAGCTGATGTCAGGCAACTCCTGGGCCTGTTCTGCTCCCAGAGAATTCATGCCTCTGGAGCAAGAGCCCAATAGAAAAAAAAAAGCAAACTGCAAACTGACAAAAAATTCATTTCTTTTGGTCAGTCCAGCCAATGAGCTTAGAGGAGCAAAGATAATTTTTCTGCAGTGGGGTGATCTCATAGTCTTTGGCCCTGTTCTTTAGCATTGAACGTCACCAGACCATTGGGGTGGCTGGTGTGAACTCGAAATCAGATTTGGGAAATCACTAAACTTTTTGCATGTTGAATAGCTATTTATATATTATATAAATAAATAAATATATATATATTATATATCTCACAAACGCAGGCCACATGTCAAATTCAGCTTTGCTTTTTTGCAAATGAATAAACTTAATAAAAATTAATGCTGGAGGGGGTATTTTGGAAAGACATCTATTTAAATTTTTATTACATGTTTGATGTTAAAAACTAAGAATGGTTTAGATAAAACATATATATTATATAAACACACACTATGGATAAAGCTTTATTAGAAAACACATTAGCTAACAGGTGATATGGAACTTCAAGTGTTTTGTTATATAGCATGGACATTTTATTTTACATATCAGAACATAAAGCCATCTTACAACTGTGAAATGTGTTACTCTTTATTACTGACTTGCCATTTCTTGACCCAGCAATGACTGCCTCCCCCTCTGCTGGTATTTTTTCTTGAGTGCCAGGTGGGGCCCTGAGTGCCTCTGAGCTCAGGGTAAAGGAATATAGGACCCATGGACAGCTGTACCTTTGATCTCGTGCTATTCCCTGGGTTATGGGGCTGGATTCCAGGGCCCACAAAGCCCCAGAAGTGTAGCACAGGCAGTAAGAATCTGTTACCTTTTAGCAGTTGACACAACCTGGCAATTTGGGGAAGTGTTCTCATAAATAGAGACTTCTTGGTGGGATTCATGCAGGTGTTTTGGAAAAGGAACTGAAGAGCAGGTTAGAGTCAGCCTGGGGCTTCCTGGAGCTGCCAGATGTGTGAGTTCATCAGCCACTTTCACTCCTGGCAGAGCGCTCCTCCTGCCTACTCCTTTGCCAGATCTCTTGGCCATAAGATGGAGACAGGATGAAATCCAGCCCAGGTTACCCCTCTAGATTAGAGGAGAAGTAGGTGTAGGAAGGTGCTATGGGGTCGCCCTCCTCACCACCCTTGGCCTTTGCCCTCATGGCCCCTTCACCAAAGTTGCTCAACTTTGTCCGCCATCTTCACTGAAGGTGGGTCTGGAAACCCAGCAGAACGGAGGGAAAGGTAGGGTACCCTTTAATCATCCTCCTCTTCAGGACTAAGAGATTTCCTGCTGGGTAAGAAGTCAGCCTTGACTGCTGTCTCCCCATAGTCTGAGATGTGGGTCTGAGATGCTCTCTGGCTGGGCTTCTTCCTGCAGAGCAGAAGGCCAAGCTCCCTCCTCCCTTAGCTGTTGGCTCCCACCTTGGGCTCACTTAACCAAACTTGCTCAGGGGCAGGGCAGGGGTGTCTTCCTAACTCACACCTGTCCTGCTCCTTCTGCAAACAGTATCCCATTGGGGTGGGATTCACCACAGCTTCTAGGACCCAGGTAGAGGGCTAGATGCAGGTCCATACATCTAGGACCAGGTTTCTACTCTCCGAACAGTTGGCTGAGTCTGAGGTAAAGAAAGCCACTCCTTAAGGGGTATCTTGCTTTGAGGCAGCTTGCAGCTTCCTATCAGCTTTCTGGGAAGCATGAGCTCCCCTGCCTGCCCCACCTGGGCATGGCAAGAGCTGGGCCTGCAGCGGGATTTGTAGAATGTTCCTGGCCCTCTGAATCAACAACTCAATAAAAAGGGGGCACGTGGGATCTCCTGGAACAAAGGGCACCATTCAGTAGCACCAGCAGGTCATACATCATCGGCCAGAAGCCTGCCACATGACAAGTGTCTGCTGTGCCCAGCCTGGGAAGGGAAAAGAAGCCGATTACCGTTCAGCTGTGTGGCCACAGGCCGGCGGCCTCCAGTGCTCTGCTGCTAGCTCAGGGACAGGCCTCTCAGGGCAGCTCAGCCACCTAATGGTCCTCAGCAACAGAAGAGCCTAGCAAAACAAAAGGGAGAAGAAAAGAGAAGCTGGGTCAGACTGACAAATTGTTAAAAAACCAAACCAACTTCCAGCCTCAGCTGGGCCCCAGAGGGTCAAGAGGCCTCGGCTCACCCCACTAATGGAGCCTGCCGGAGGAGTAGCAGCCTGGCCTTGCAGTGTCTTATCTTACAACATAAAATTAAAACCCACTTAAAAGGCCGGAGGGCATGTTAACATTCCCCCTGCTGTCTAATTGAAGTAGTTCCCAGCGCCAAAGATTTCACTTGAAAGATGTCTCCCTCCAAGCCCAGGTTCTCCTGCTCACTGGGCCTGGGAATGGGGGCAGGGCAGGGGAAGAGAGATTGTCATTTCAAAGACCTGCACAAGCTCAGGCTAGAAAAGCCCCGCTTCTGCTCGCAGCCCCCCACCCAGGCGGCAGGTGGCGACAGCAAAGGTTAGAGCAGTCTGGGTTGTTTTGTATTTTTAAAAAATTTACAAATTCATTAGCAGTGATGTCAGCAGAGGCCAGACTCCTGACAAGAAGTCCTGGTAATGATTCAAACATGGCGAACCCTGCAGTGAAACCTGGCAGCTCCTGCAGCCAAGAGATTTCCAATCCATCCCCCAACCGCCCCTATGCAAATATATCACAGGTCTCCAAGGCATACGGAATCAATCAGGGACATCCTGTAAAGGTGATGAACTTGCACTGGCCATCCTGAGTAATGGGAACCAGTCAACCTGAGGCTGGCTGGGACTGAAAGCCAAGGTACAGCTATTAAGCAATTGTGCACAGAACAAAATGGCAGAGGGGCCAGGTAATCAGTTCAATTTCGATGGGCAGCCCAAGAAACTGCAGCGTCTGTCGCAGCTGATTAGAGGGGGCTGCATTGGAGCTTTCAATGTGAGCCCATCACAGATCAGAAACAGGCCTGGATGAAAAAGGAAAGAACCGTCTCCTGAGAAGCAGGCGATGAAGGACTCTGTTTTATGTGACTTGTGTTCTTCCTTCTCTCCTTGAAGAGAGAGTAGGAGAAAAAAAAAAAAAGCCAGCAGTTTGGAGATTAGATAGTTTTCTTTTCAGCCATTTATCATTATGAAGGAAAGTAGACAGGGCAGGGGCAGAAAAATCTCCAGTGGGATTTCTGCAAAGTCTCACTAAGAAGGACCAGGTTTACACTCCACAGCTCAAACCGCCCCTGCCTGTTACCACAGCCTGACGGGGTCTGCGGATCATCCAGGGTTCCTCTTCTCCAACGAGGGCAAACAGGCCCCAGGGCTTGGAGGATCACAGAAATTCTCCTGCAGAAATTCCAAACCACCAAATTGTATCATTTGTGAAAATTAAAGGCCGAGTCAGAATAATGGGGAGAGGAGGAAAAATGAGAAAGGAAAAGATGAGAGGGTCATGCAGGTTAGGCCCCCGCTCTGCGCAGGGCCCAGGTCAGAGTAGCAAGGGCCCCTGCTGTCAGCACTGACCCCAGATGACAGCCCCTGCAGCCTGCTGAACAATTCTAGGTGTGGACTTGGTTGTTCCATTCTCTGGTTCAGGGACCTTAGGCAGGTAGAGCGAAGAGCCTCCACAGGTATGGTGGCCATGAAAGGTCATTCTGTGGCCTTGTGGAGGGATGGGAGAGGCTGCCAGCAATGGAGGCAGAACCAGGGGGGAAGGGGGCATTCTGGAGCCTGAGATGGGGCATAAATTCCTGGGGCAAGGGGGTTCAGGGCTGGGATGTTTAGAGGTGAAGAAGGAAGAGAGGCCAACTTAACTAGAGCATGTGATCAGTTTTTAGAAGATGAATCATTAACCTAGACAAAACCAAGTTCACTAATAATCTAAAAAAAAATGCAAATTAAAGTGACAATAGCCCACTTTTATCCAGCAGATTAGCAAACATTAAAAGGAAAGATGTGGGAGTCTCTCTGTTATGGCTGGTTGGAGCAGATTTCAGTTTTTCTGGAAAAAAATTTTTTTTTTTGTTCGTGTGGACAAAAGCTCTAAAAGTGTTCATAGCCTAAATAAAATAACCAGCAAAATGTGGACACAACTCAATGCTCTACAGAGTTAATTGTGTCATGTCTTTAGTAGTCCCAAATTGGCAGAAAATAAATCGGTAAATTACAATGCATTCATTCTGGAACTGCAGTTATTGACATTGTGTTTGCAAATGTTTTCATGACATGGGAATTGATTTAAAATTAAGTGAAAAAAGAGGATCATAATGTAGAGTATGATTTCAAGTTCATTTGAAATAAAAAAAAAAGATTGATGTAGCCAAACCATACATCATTAAATAACAATTTACAAGAGAATGAAATACATATATCCATGGTGCATTATGTGGAAAATAATAGTCTGAATAATGTGTGTGGATCAAAAAAAAAAAAGTGTGTCCACACTTCTGTGGGGGGGATGTATATGTGTGGTGTGTATTTGTGTGTGTATGAGATGGGATTGAGGCGAGACCCTGTCTCTAAATAAAATACAAAAACAGGCTGGGGATGTGGCTCAGTGATTAAGTGCTCCTGGATTCAATCCCTGGTACCAAAAAAAAAAAAAAAATGCTAACAGCAGTAACTATAGAAAGTGGTTGGTGGGCCGCAGGGGGCTCCAATGGACAGGTGGCTTCAGGGTTGCCCTCCCTGTTTGTTTTCCTCTTGACTCCCTGGCTCTTCTTTCCAGAAGCTTCCTATTCTGCCAGGCTTTCAGTACTGCAGCTAGTGGAGGTCTAAGGCTTTAGCCTCCTCTCACTGAGAACTCTCCCTGCGTGATGCTATCTGTTCCCACAGGTACCCATGAACCTCAAGTCTGGTCTCACTTCCCTCTCCTGAGGCTATCTCCTGGCCATTTCTGCTTAAGACCCGCATTGTGGACTTAGGTCAATGCTCTAGAGTGCTCATTGTGGTATTATTTTTAATAGCCCCAAATCGGCAGAAAGTAAATTGGTACATGATGATACCCTCGTTCTGGAAGAGCAGTCATTGAAATTATGTTTACAAAGAGCCTTTAATGACATGGGAACCGGCTGAAAAGGAGGGACCTCCATCTCACCCTATTCAAACCTGAACCCAGCATCTCCCTCCCTGCCTCCCTCATGCTCTGTTTGGATAAAGGGCACCTTGGACCAAATGTCCAGCGGCTGAAGCCGGAAACCTGATCTTGGTGCTGGCTCTTTCCACTCCCTACCAGCTCATCCCCAAACACTCGCCAAATGACAGATTCTACCTCCTAAAAGCTGCGCTTCTGTCTTCCATCAGGTTTGGCAGTGTCTGCCATGGTGGCAAATCCTTGGGTCTGGGTGGTTCAGACATGTGGAGCCAGACAACTGCCCTGGCAGATGACACAGAGCTGCTCAAGAATAGGGGTGTCTCTGTTTTCAGCCTGGTGTGGCTGCCTCCTTGGGTGTGGTGAGGAAGCGGGGCTCTTGGCAGCTCATCTTCAGGCTCACAGGCGACCCCCAGGGTCACAGGCTGTTCCAGCATCCTCTGTCCTGATGGGTCTGACCCAGGGTGTGATGCTCACTCTCACTGACAACTGACTTTTATTCAGTTTGGGCCAGACATTCTTTAAGCCTGCTTTCCTCCTTACCAGTTGAGGACTTGAGTGTTTTGGATGGTTGGTTGTTTTTGCAGCACTGAGGATCAAACCCAGGGCCTTGTGCATGCTGGTCAAGGGCTCTACCACTGAGCTCTATCTTGCCAGTACATTTCTTTGTACCCCTTTACCAAGAACTGGATCCGGCCTTCACACACCCAGCTGGTCTCCCACTCCTCTAGGCCAGCGCTGGCTCACTGAAGACGCACAGAGCATCTGTGGTTGGTGGGACAAACTGCACTTTGAATCAGAAATCTTGGGTTCAAGACTTGGCCCTGTCACCTTTTGGTTTGTGCCTTTGAGCAATGCTATCATTATCTGTGTCTGGTCAAGAAATTGGAGATGGTAATGTCTGATAACATCCTTTCTTGGAAGCGGAGATTTCATCTACGTGAAAGGATCTGGCACAGTCTCTGCCCCCGATCTTCTAACACTAAATAGATGCTCAACAGATGCTGTTCCCCTCTTTACTGCCTCCTTTAATGACAGGCCAATGCTCCAGATTTCAGACTCAGAAAATGAGGGTTGACTCTGAGCTCTTCGAACTTTATTTTTCTCATCCATACAAGGGGAAAAGAAAAATAGAATTTCCACTTAATTTGGCAATAATCAGCCATCAGGCACTGGGTGGCACTCTAATAATGATCTCTAGCCTTCCAGACAAATCAAGAAGACAGAGATCATCACTACTACCTCACAGAAGAGGAGATTGAGGTCAAAGAGGTGAAGAAACTTGCTCCAGGTTGTGGGCTAAGGGTGGGAAGTGGCCTCAGGCCCAGAAGCCTCTGACCCAAGCTATTGCTCTATGTCACTATAGCCATCTTTATTACCATCATCGTCACTGTGCAGTCACCTGTCCTGTCATGCCTTAAGCTTCCTGGCCCTTTCCTCTGAGGCTGCTGGACCCAATAGGTGTGGGCAGACATTATCCTTTT
Organism: Urocitellus parryii; assembly: GCF_045843805.1. Lineage (NCBI taxonomy): Eukaryota > Metazoa > Chordata > Mammalia > Rodentia > Sciuridae > Urocitellus > Urocitellus parryii. The sequence goes on from NC_135537.1 coordinate 149,795,155, forward strand.
AGAGAGTAATAATCCACAGTCACCTGCATAACTGTTCCACACTGCTCCCACTCCATAGAGAGGAGGCTGATCCTAGGAGAGGGCTGTCCTTGCATTAGTTCTCACCCTCTGCACTGGATGAGTGGGCTTGATCCAAGCTAGCAGAGTCAAAAAATAACTCAGGTACCTCTAAAACAATTGGTTGAGGTGTTTTAGGGAAGGCCCTCAGCCCCTCTTGGCTCTGTTAAGATTGATGCAAACTATCTGAGCTGCTTTAGTAGCATTCAAATGCAGCACGGCACGAGTCTTCTTCAGTCTGGTGGCCTGGCCTGGACTGAGAAGCCACAGATACCACCTCAAGGCAGTTGATAGACCTGAATGTACCATGGCATGCTTGGACATTAAGCTTTGGCCTGTCACACCAGACACATGAAGGTAATTTTTCTGGCCCGATTTTTTTTAATCGATGTAGAGCAGTGAAAAAGTTTGGGACTGCATGCAAGGTGACATGCGCCCAGTCCCAGGACTGTCACATGCTAGCTCATTTTCCCTCCTCCACACAGCTCCTTGCATCCCTTGTAGTGCTACAGGACTTCCAGAATAATGTCTGCAACTGTGAATTCCTTAGTTATAACGGGGCTCTGTCTGAATCTATGGCAGGACTTTCCAAAGTAAAGGGAGGGAAATACTAGACCTTCTTTTATTTATTTATTTAATCATATCCTTTTCAAATAGCTCATATGTCCTGCAGTTTTATATATGAATAATTCGTAAGTAGGTTTATAAATAATATATTGACAGTATGTGTTTGAAAGTGTTTTGCTGGAGGAGGGAAGATCAAGCAAGTGTGGAGATTCCAGGGGGATGGAGAGATCACCGCGGGGCTCTGATGGCAGGCCGCAGCCTCTGCCACTCCTCTGATGCTCTAGGATCTATGCCATGCTCCTGGAGATGGCTCACAGGAGCTTTGGGCAAAGAAAGACCTGGTCAGGTAGTGGACAGAGAACAGGCCTGGAACTTATCACTTATTCAACATGTGCCAAACCCTGTGAGCCTCTATCTCCCCCCATGTTAATTAGGGATAATAGAACACCGCCCATCTCCTCAGGCCGTAGATGAAGTAATACAGATACCTGTGAGCCCCATTCAAGTTGCTTCCCTTTCCCGGGTATGGGATGTCCGTCTGCACGGGTTTCATTTGAGATGCTTAAAAGATGGGAGACGCTTTTTTTTTTTTTCCCCTGGGAAATTCTATTTATTGCTTTTCAGGGCTTTATGGCTTCTCCTGTCTCCCAGTTAAGCCTCCTTCCCTAGATGCCAAAGCCTAGGTCTAGTGCAGCTGGGTGCCCCATGCCAACTGCAGGCAGCAGGAGGGCCACGCTGGGGAAAATCCTGCCTGGCCTTTCCGGCCCTCTTGGCACCTCACACTTCCAGGGGATTGGGGCTTGTCCAGGGTGCAGGACAACCAGAGTTCAAGGACACTGAGGGAAGGCTTCGCCTCCAATGGAGCACCAGCCACCTTCACCAGTGCCCTCCAGCATGGGACAGATTAGGGTTCCCTCCCTCATTCAAAGTCCACTGTCAAACTCGGGGACACCGCGAGTAAATCTATTGCTGAAACAAAGCCCCAGCTTTGCCACTATCTTGTCGGACGCCTTGAGCACGTCCCTAAGTCCTTCTTGGCCTCGATTTCCTCAGTTATAAAAGGGGATGAGTAATACCTGGGCTGCCAACCTCCTAGGCGGGGTCCCTGGGCCCAGTGGGTTGCTTCTGAGTGAAAACAGTAAGAAACGAACAGGATTTGCAATTATTAAGCTTCCTGGCCCAATTAGTACCCATTCTGCCTTTCTGTATTTTAATGAGAAACAAAACCAAAACAAGTCCCACCACTTTTTATAAACAAGGAAGGGGACCGGTCACCATGACACTGACCAGTGTCCTCAGCTCCAAGAGGCGGGTGATTTAGCCTCGTCACCTGCCTGCATCCTCCTCGGCTTTTGAGAAGGTCAATTTCCGGCGCACACAGAAAAGCCTGTGGCTGAGGTTGGGAACAATCGGCCACAGTGCTCCTCTTGCGCTGTTGATCCTTTCATTTCCTCCACAGACTCCTGCCGGGGACTCAGTTCTGAGTTCTGTCCTGCTCTTTTGGACTAATCATTTACAACAGCCCTAAGCGCCCGGGCCCCCTCTCTCACTTTTGCTGTCCAGCTACTGCTCCGTATGGTAAGATGGCTAATTGGGACGTGATCCCAGCCAAATGGCAAGACAGATTCAAGGAGCCTGTTCACTGGACCTTAAATATCCTGCCCACAACTTTACAGCCCAGGCAGCTATGGAGGAAGCATGAGTCATAGTCGAGAAGTGAGGCTGCTGCTTAGGAAGGCCTCTGCAATGACATTTTTCACGCTTTTAATAAACCACTGTATTATTAGAATCCACCAAAGCTGAATTTAATGGAAGTCTCAGGCCCTAAGGCCTGCATTTTTCTTTTGTATTGCAAAATGAAACCAACTGGTCCAATTCAAATGAACCCCAGAAAATGCACAGATTTTTAATTATGTTTCTTTCACTCTTTGTTTTTCTTCCTTTTTCTTTCTCTCTCCCTTTCTCCACCCTCTCATTTTCAGATTTTGCTGGTGATAACCATCTCTTGGAAGCAGAGGAAAAAGAAATAAAAAATGTGTACAAGAGGAAAAAGAAATAAAATAGAAGAAATATATCTAGATAGCTATGGATTTTTCTACAGGATTCCTTCAGGACAGTTACTGATCACCAACACAAACTTACATTGAAATCAAGAATGAGAAGACAAAAAAAAAAAAATACCAGTCCTCGAAAATTGCACCAGAGACCCAATCTGATTTAAAATCCAATTTTATGAAAGTTCCTTCAATCAGATCTGCTAAAACATGGGCCCTGCACCATACAGGCCCTCCCAAACAAATGATCATTCCAGAAATAATAAGAGGTCAAGTTCTTTGTTTTTCAAACTTCTGGGGCTGAACCCTTGGAAACTACCCTGGGGGGGGGTGAGGGGGTGGCGGTGGGTGGGGGTAGCGAAATGTATTGCACCTGGCCCTCAAATATTCAGAAGTTGCAGCAGCAGGAAATCACTTTGCAGCAGCTTCTGTATTTGCAGGAGCAGTGAAATGACATCTTTTCCCCCTCGCCGTGATGTTCATAAACAAATGTTCACTTTCCAACCTTTACTCCAATTTGGTGTCTATTTACCCTACAGGGTCAGTTTTCCAACAATTCCTTGTCCTTGATGGAACAGAAAGGTACAGGCGCCCACCCTGGTAAGTGTGCTCAGGGCCTTCCAGAAGGTAGGGCAATCCGCCTCTGGGGCCCAGAACCCGGCCTGGAGCTACTGGAACTGCACAGTGACCCAAGATGTCGGGAGAGAAATGATTTCAAGTGCCTTCAGCTTGGAGAGGCAGGGGGAGAGGGGGCTGGGGGAGGCCCCCGGGGCCCAGAGCTGCCTTTGTCTTCTCAGGGATCAGGCTCAGCTCTGATTCCTGCAGGGAAGTCCCATCAAGGCCGGCCTCAGGCATAAGATCCTAATTATTTGAATGGTATTTGTTTTCATAGCTTTTTTTTTTTTTTTTTTTAAATGTGTCCAGGTCGAGGGCATTTTAATGCCTTATTAAACAGGGGTTTTTACAGCAGTCTGTCTGTTCAGTCTCTGGGCCTATGCCTGTACTTTGTGTGCAGGGATTTTTATCTTTCCTGCTGGCTGAAAATATTTTCCGAATTCCCTATAAAAGTTTTTGAGATTTCCTAAGACAAATAGAGCTCCACCAGCTCTAAAGCGATCTGGATGCGGTCGGGAGCTACACCCAGAGACACGCAGAACTGCACTGCACTTGTGCTCATTAACTGTCCTTCAGAGTGCACGGCTTTGCTGCACAAATGTGCATAAAAAACACAACTCTATCTGGGATGGCTCCCCAGAATCCCATCTTTTACTGGATTCTTCCATCCTCTCAGATGGCTGTGCTGGCTTTGAAGGCGGCATCAATAAAGCCTGTCCTGGCCAGGGGTTTACACAGAGCCGGCAGCAACCAGCTGCAGGGAGGGAGCCCAGGGACCTGCAGTACAACATACAGGGCTGTCAGGAAGACCACCGGCCCGGGTCCTTGACTTCAGTGTCCAGTGTTGAAAATTGTATGAAAATGAATCATCTTTTCAGATGCAAGTTGGATTTAGAAAGTATATAATAAGCCACAGGTAAGGTAATTTAGTGTGAAAGAAAGAACCAGAAACTTTTGAACATGGGTTCAAATCTTATCTCTGGCACAGGGTGGTATGCCATCTTGGGCAAAAGGGTCTTAGTTACGTCATTGAAAAAAAGGGAGGAAATTATATACGTCTATATCTCAGGGTTATTATTGACTGTCCCGGATGTGTCTGATTTCTAGGGAAATGACTGGCACTGGCGTTTGTAAACAGTAGCCAATTGACTATTTCACAAGGGTCCTTAGGACTCAGCTGAGCAGAAGGGCAGCCTCTGTCCTGACCCTCTGCAGAGGGTTCTGGAGGCGGGAGGAGAAGGGAGGCCTCAGGCCTGAAGGCTGACTCTGGGCCAGATACGGCAGGAAGCTATGGAACCAGAACAGAGACCCAGATCTGACTCCAAAACCTGTGCTGGTTCCACCATCCAGATCCCAGAAAGTGTTGAAATTAAATATGGAGAATTATGTCAGCTGCCTACAACGTAACCCAATCCTGAACCGGGCCAGATGGGGCTCATTTTCCGTAGGTGGCTTTAAAAAAAAAAAAAAAGTCTCCAATGCTGTTTGGTCACTCAAAAGCTCCCTGTGAATTTATATTTTGCTGGGTCATTTTTTGAGCATCACCCTCCCTCTCAATGGTGTTTATTTAAAATGCCACCTTTAATATTTAAGACAGGGGCTGGGATTGTGGCTCAGCGGTAGAGCGCTCGCCTAGCACGGGCGGGACCCGGATTCGATCCTCAGCACCACATTAAAAAAATAAAGGCATTGTGTTGTGTCCATCTACACCTAAAAATAAATATTAAAATAAATATTTAAGACAGATAGAGATGCCCAGGCCGTTGGAATATTCCTGCTTATTCCACGTCTACTGGCACTTAGCAACCAAAGACAGAGGGTTACTTGATGCCTGCAGTGGGAAAGGACCATTCATTAGGGACATGCTTGTGGTGAAAGCCAGTCATTTATTTAACTAAGACTTTCCACTTTCATGGAATCAATGACTACTTTCAATTTCAAGGAATATTGTTCCTTGAAATTCTATTTGATTCCTTTTCAAGACCGCTGAGTCTTTTAAAAAAGAATTTTACCCTTTCTGATGTTCATGATCTCTCTTTTTATGTATTCAATCGTCTTCTACATACTTTAAAATGAGCTCTGGAAGATAATCCTATTATCCAAGGTTCTTGGGAAGGGGGGGACTGATTTAAGTCTGCCATTGGTTGCCTCTACTAGTAGTTCAGAACACATTTTTTTCTTCTATTATTTTATAATTTTGTAAGAACTCATGCTAAGCCAGGCTTTATCACCAGTTAGACCCCTTCAGAATGGTATTGTCTGCTTTAGAAGATGAACCCTTTGTGTTGAAATTTCAGCTTGGAGATGATGAAACTATTCAGGAAGTATAAATTCAGATCCCATTCCCAGTGGAGGAATGGGTAGGGATTTTCCCCCCCATACTTTTTAGTGGTGCATTATAGTTACACATAATGATGGGATCTGTTGGCCCATATTCTCACATGCACATGATAGAACAATATAATTTGGCCAATGTTGTTTATATTTTGAGTCATTTGTGAGTCTCAGGATTGATTTCTCTACTTGCCCATCCTCCTGTCAGTCAACACTGAAGTCCCTGGCAACCTTGAGGAAGATAATGCTGCATAGCTTCCTACAGGGTGAAAAGAACTACCACAATCCATAGCACAGCCATGGGCCGATACTGGGCCATTGAACAGAACAGAGAGTCTAGAAACGGACTCACACATATACGATGCCTGAATTTAGGAAGAGCAGGCACTGCTTGCAGTGGAAAAGGATGCTGATTGGTCACTTGGATAACCCGAGGGAACGAAATATGTGATCCCTGACTCACACCATATACACACACAAAAAAAAATAATAAATTCCAGATGGATTGTGATCTAAATAGGAAATACAAAACAATAAAATGCTTAAAGGAAAACTCAGAAGAATATCTCCATGAACTTGGGATCAGCAGAGAGACACAAAAAAGCACTAACCCTAATGAAAGAAATTGGTCTAGATGGAACTAAAAACTTACATGTATCCAAAGATACCACGAAGATGATGAAAAGCCAACTACAAAATAGAAGACATTTTTAATATTTTGTGGGCTCAAATCCAGAAGAATAACTCAGTGAGAAAAAGGAAGGCAATCCAATAGAAATATGGACAAAAGACTTGTACAGATGTTTGCAACAGAGGACACCTAACTTATCAAAAACATAAAAAAAGGTGCTCAACTTCAACAGTCCTCAGGAAAATGCAAATTGGGACTGCAGTTCAATAGGACCTCGCCCCACCAGACCAGCAAAGATGAAAAAAGACAATACCGAGTGTTGAACTTTCATCCACAGCTGGTGGGAATGGGAATTGGCACAACCACTTTGGAAATTATCTGGCAGCCTCTTGAGCTGCTGGGATTACAGGTGTGTGCCACCATGCGCATGCAGCTTAAACTGTCAGTATCCTACAACTCTTTTTTTTCCAGTTGTTGATGGACCTTTATTTCATTTATTTATTTATATGTGCTGCTGAGAATCAAACCCAGAGCCTTACCCCATGTTAGGCAAGCGCTCTACCACTGAGGCACACCCCAGTCTCTACAACTCTATTTTGTAGGAGCATAGGAACAAGACTTATAGTAGAGCAATTCCCCTCTAAGGTTCGTACCCAAAAGAAAGGCACAGACAGGCTAACCAAAACATATGCAGAGAATGCTGGCATTACTTAATTCAACTCCAAGGTGGAAACACTCCAAATGTCCATCAGCAGTATTTTCATACACTACATTATCATACAGCAATGAGAGTGAATGAATCAAACTAAATGCAAAAGCTGAATCTTACAAATTTAACATTAAGCAAAGGAAGCCAGACTTAAATGAGTGCATACCTAGTGTTTTGTTTTTTTCTTAAATACAAAGTCCAAACATGCAAGAACTAATTTGAAGTTGGGATAGAGGTTTCCCATAGAGGGATGGGCAGGGACTGGGTACATCCCAGGGAGACCTTGGGACTACTAATGAGTCTTTTTCCTGGTCCCACTGATGTATCCATTTTGTAAACATTTATCAAGCTGTATACTCCTATGATCTGAGGATATTTTTGTTTGCATTTACACTTTAAAAACTTTCACTAAAAGTAGTTAATTTTTTTGAAATTTAAATTAAATTGTTGGGCTGGGGATGTGGCTCAAGCGGTAGCGCGCTCGCCTGGCATGTGTGCGGCCCGGGTTCGATCCTCAGACCACATACCAACAAAGATGTTGTGTCTGTCTGCTGAAAACTAAAAAATAAATATTAAAAAAAAATAAATTAATTAAATTTTTTTTTGTTTGTTTGTTTGTTTTGCAGTGCTGTGGGTTGAACCCAGAGCCTTGCACATGCTAGCCATGTGCTCTGTCACGGAGCTGCACCCTCAGCCCCCCAAAAGTGGTATTTAAAAAAGAATTCTTAATCAATTAAAAAAAGAAAAATAAAATTTAAACCTCTTCTCTCATGCCAGACAGTCCCTTCTGTCTCTGAAGATTTCTCTTACTTTTTTGCAAGCTCAGCTTTTATTTAAATGAAAGTTGCTATATTTTTATCCACTTTTTTTTTTAAATACTGAGGGTTAAATTCAGGGTCACTTAATCACTGATTCCATCCCCAGCCCCACCCCCCTTTTTTTTGTATGTTATTTAGAGACAGGTCTCTCTGAGTTGCTTAGGTCCTCGATAAGTTGCTGAGGGCTGGCTTTGAACTTGTGATCCTCCTGCCTCAGCCTCCTGAGCCTCTGGGATTACAGGTGTGTGCCACTGCGAGCATGCAGCTTATTTTTATCCATTTTTCAAGGGTTTTAGAGCAGGAACATTCTCAAGTTCCTTAAGTCAGAATATTGCAAAAATAAGAAGTCTTCTATGAGGAGGTACTCGATATCAAGTGTCCTCAGGGAAATGCAAATTATAACCACAATGCATACTACCAACCCCCCACATTTGTTTTTTAATTTCTTAAACATTTTTACTTCTCAAATGACCCTGTTCTGAATGATGAGCCAACCATGAAGCAAAAGACACTGGTGATTGAGAAGTCTTAAGTGACTGTACACCTCCCCAATTCACGGGTGTACTGTCTTCCTTGTGTGTTGTGACAGGTGATCTGTCCACCAGCAAGAAGATGAGAGACTTGGGAGAGAGGAAACTTGTTTCTTGGTTAGCAAAAGTTTGCTTTGTCTTTCTCTTGACCCTAAGAATGTTAACTCTTACCGTTTTTCCAGTAGATTCCTCTTTTTAAAATTATTTATTTATTTACTTATTTTGCAGTACTGGGGATTGAACCTAGGGGTGCTCTATCTCTGACCTACATCCCCAGCTCTTTTTACTTTTTGAGATGGTCTCACTAAATTGTTGAGGCTGGCCTTGAACTTGAGATCCTCCTGCCTCAGACTCCTAAGTAGCTGGGATAGCTGGGATTACAGGCATGTACCACCATGCCCAGCCAGCAGATTTTTTAAAAGTCTTTTTAATAAAAGGTACTTAGTTGAAGCAAAGAAACCGAACAGGAAGTTAGACACTAAATCTTTTCTTGTGGAAGTGTTAGGTCTCAGATTGGGGGGAAAGACTTAGATGAAAATTTTTGATACAAAAATATTTTCATATTAGTTTGCAAAATGTTTCCTGTTAACTTTCTGAAGTTTTGGTCAAATTGAGAAAAATGCACAAAACAGGATGAATTAGATAGCTTCCACCCTTTTTCTCAGTGCTTAGCTTTCTGGTAGATTTGCATGAGAAACAGAGGGAAGCCAGTCCTAGAGCCTAGGAGCTTGTTACTTAACTGAGGGATTCAGAAGTACATTCACAGTAACAGCAAAATATGGGGAATGTCAGGCGTGGTAGTGAACCCCTGTAATCCCAGCAGCTCAGGAGGCTGAGGCGGGAGGATCATAAATTCAAATTCAGCCTCAGCAACTTGGTGAGGCCCTAGACAACTTAGTGAGACCCTGTCTCAGAATAAAAAAATTAAAAATGCTGGGGATGTGGCACAGTGGTTAAGCCCCTCTGGGTTCAATCCCTGGTACCAAAGAAAACCTGAGGAATAACCACCAGTCAGAACAGGGCCAGGAAGAAAGAGTCTCCTTCCTGTGTATCTCCAGAGTTAGCTCTTTCTCTATTTGAGTTTTTATTGTGCGTGGTATTTATTTTAGTAGTTTCCCATTACGTTTTCTAAGTAGTTTTTTCTGAGCTGTAGTAGGAAAACAGTTTTCATTTATTTTTAAGTGGCTACTATTATTCTCTTGGGTCCAGTAGTCTGTATTGGGTTTCTTTGGATTTTCTAGTTAGACAACATTATCATTTGCAAATATGGATAATATTTCAACCTCTCTTTCTTCCTTTTCTCCCTCCCTTTCTTACTTTCTGACCTTTTGTTGGATAAAACAAAAAGAGAGAAACCACTAATTTTGACCACAATGATAAATAAGTGTAATGATTCAAACCTTCTTGTCCTGACCCGTTTACTGAAATCCTTCTAGTGTTTTATTCTTCTATTTTCTTTTCCTATGTATTTGATTATTGCATCTGTTCACATTTGTTCTATTATTTCAGAAGCATCATTTATTTGCTGCTTTTTATATCTATCATCTCTTATCCTTACCCTTTCTTTTCCTTGGTACTCTGAGCGACTTCTGTTACAGCTGAACCAAAAGCCTAAAGCCCAGAGAGGCCACCACTTTGAGTGCCCACAACATCATGCCTACTGGATTTCTGGGTGCTGTTCTCTGACGTCCTGTAGATCCCTCAAACTTGACACCTTCAGATGTTCAAAACTGAACTCTTCCCCGCCAGGAAAGCGCTTCCTCTGTGTTCTGAGCAGAGTCTGATGATTCCCCAGCCGCTGGACCATCTCAGCTAGAAACCTCGGGTCGACCCGGCCTCCTTCCTCCTCTCCCTCTCCTTTCCACATGGTACTGAAATGTAAGGGCTTTTACCAAACAAGACCAGAAGACTGGGACAGCAAAGTAAGAGCCTCTCACGGGCACGTCACTATGAGGGATGTGAAATAAGGTATGGTCCCCACATGTGTGGTGGGAAGAGCAAAATGCTCTGTAAAACAAAACCCAGGCAGGCTCTCCACACTAAGGAAGTTGCAGAATTGGTTTCCAGGGTAGACTGGACTGCTGTTTAGAGGGGGCTTTGCTGGAACGTCTCTGGCTGCGAAAGGCCTCCATGTGCTTGAGGATGGTGCTGGGTTTCTCCGTGGAATAAAGTGAGAGCCCCTGATTTTCTGCAGAAGATCAGTGTGAGAGAGATGGGGCGACCCCACAAGATGAGAGGTCAGGCCTTCAGAGGAGGGTCTAGGGAACAGGAGGACCTAGAAGGATGGCAGGAGGCCAGAACCAAAGGAGAGAAAGTTCTTTCTTTCTGGGAGAAATTCCCTGTATTGGGGATGGCCTGGGGATGGCCTGGGGACTCTGGACAGAGATGTGCCGTGCGTACATCCACGTTGTTTGCTGTGCTGTGCCCTTAGCCCTCCTAGGACTCCCATAAAACTATACCGTCCATAACCGGCGGGTGTAAGTGGTGTTGGAGGAAACTAAGGGCGAAGGCAATAAAATGAGGCGCAGCCTCCTCCCCGCCACCCCTCCCCCAGGCCAGCCTGGCTGGTAGCAGCACAGAGCAAAGGGAGGACATCCCGGGCTGTGTCCTTTCCTCCAGGTTACCAGAAAAAAGGGATCTAGAAAAGGGGGCAGGCGGAAGCTTGGGGAGGAACTAACTCAAGTGAATTCTCAACATGGAACAAACCAGCGGAGAATGGGGGCCCTGACAGCGGCCTGTGCAAAGGGCTGTTGGAGTCCATGGGAATCACCAGGTCGGGAGGGAGTCCTGATCTTCAGGAAAGTCGAGGGGATAGAAGTGTCTGCAAACACACAGATAGATAGACTAACTAGCCAGATGCAGCGGCACACGCCTGTAAACCTGTAATTTGGGAGGCTGAGGCAGGAGGATTGCAGGATTGAGACCCAATCTCAGAACTTAGCAAGATCCTGCTCAAAAATAAGTAAATAATATTGTCAAAATGCATTCTACTGTCATGTATGACTAAAAAAAATAAATAAAAATTTAAAAAATATATAAAAATAAGTAAATAATAAATTTTAAAGTCCCCAGTACCAAATTTATATATATATATATATGTGTGTGTGTGTGTGTGTGTGTGTGTGTGTGTGTATACAGAGAGAGAGAGAGAGAGAGAAATCAACTTGCACACGAACAACCCAAATGCAAGTCTGGGGAGTGGGTGGAAAGGTTTATGGCAGAGATCTCAGATGGCTGAGCAGGCTGTTGAGGAACAACCCCTCTTCAGGTGGGGGAACAAACATTTGCTGAGAGCTGTGGCCATACAGCCACTTCATTAGTATCATCTTATTGATTTTTACGAGGGAGTAGGCAGGTGAGAGCTTAGGGCGTCAGGACTGGGACTTGGTGCAGACCTTGGGCTTGCCCAGCACCACATTTCTGCACCACTGTGAGCCCTGTGCAAGGCTATGGATTCCTTTTTACAATTTCTTACTGACTCTGGGGACTGGAAACTCTTTTTGAGACTCTGATGGCTATTTGACACTGAGCAGAATTCTCCTAGAACAGGTGAAAGTTATCAACAAAAGCCTGTTCTTTTTTGGGGGCCTCTAGAGACAGACTCCTGCTTTGGGAAAAAAATATGTGTAAAATAAACTGAATCAACTCCAGATTCCTCCCGACCAACGCTATCCAAGAGGGCTAGGGAAGCCGCTCACTAAGGGTGAACTAAATCCCAGTTCATTTTTTCCTCCTGTGAGAAACACTTATGTAAGAAAAGAATGAAGATAGTAATAGCAAACTATATTAAAACTTTTGCTTATCAACGGCAGCATAAATAAATGAAATGGCAAGTCAGCAAAGTAAGTGCAATCCATTCACTGACAAAGAAACAGCATATATAAAGAACTCTGCAAATTAATAAGACAAAAACAATTTCGTAAAAAAATGAGCAAAAGATTTGAACATGTGCTTCACAGAAAAGCAAATGGGATTGACTGATAAACATATAATAAGATGTTCAATCTCATTGGAAATCAGGGAAATGTGATAAAAATCACAGAAAGTTACCAACAATTAAAACCAACGATTAAAAAATATATGGGGGTGCTGGGGTGCTGGCTCAGTGGTAGAGTGCTTGCCTAGCATGCATGAGACACTGGGTTCAATCCTCGACACCACATAAAAATAAACTAATGTATCCACCTAAAACTAAAGATTCACAAATAAATAAATATTTAAAAAAATATATGGGAACTGGGCACACATAATCCCAGTTACTCAAGAGGCTGAGGCAAGAGGATTGCAAGTTCAAGGCCAGCTTTGGCAACTTAGTGAGACCGTTTTAAATTAAAAAGAAGAAAAAAGAAAAGACCTGGGGATGTAACTCATTGGTAGAGAGCTTGTCTAGCATGTGGAAGGACCTGGGTTCAATTTCAAGTACTGGGGCGGGGCGGGGGATAGGATATGGGGCAACTGGGAACAAAATACAGTACATACTGTTGGTGAGCCTCACCAACAATATGTACTCATGTCAATATGTACTGATCTCAACCATCTAGAAAACAAATTGGCATTATTTGGGAAGTTGCAAATTTGGATATGCAAATTCTATGCTCCTGTAGGAAGAAATCTCTAGAGAAACTCTTGAATGATTCCAGGGACAGATAGAGTAATGTTCAAAGCAGTATTGTTTATAATAGCAAAATATTGGAATCAATCCAAACATCTATCAAGAAGTCAGTGGTTAAATTTTGCTATAGTCAAGCAATGGGATATTATACAGCAGTGAAAATGAATGAATTATAATCATGCATATCAACATGGGTAAATAATTCAAACATGTTGAATGAAAGGAGTAAGTTACAGAAGGATACATACAGGATGACACCATTTTTATGATGTTCAAAACAAACTGAGAAGTATAAGTTAGGGATGCATACTACATAGCTACATAGATGAACCACATACTAAAGAAAAGGAGTAATGAACACAACAGTCTGGAAAGAGTAACCTCCAGAGAAGAGTTTGAAATGGCAGAGAGAACACACAGGGATCTTTGGTGGCATGGGTGATGTTTTTTTCTTAGTCATTTTTAGGTACATACATGTGATCTTATTAGTCTTTCACCTAAGGGATACATTCTATGGATTCTTTTGAATACGTCATTTAAAAACATCAATAAAGAAATAGTGTTGCTGGGCACAGTGCTGCATGCCTCTAATCCCAGCAACTTTTGAAGTTGAGGCAGGAGGATCTCAGGTTCGAGGCTTGTCTCTGCAACTTAGGGAGGCCCTGTCTCAAAATTAAAAAAAAAAAAAATTAAATAAAAAGGGCTGAGAATGTGCTCAGTGGTAAAGCAGCCTTGGGTTCAATCCCCAGTATCGAGAGAGAAAGAGAGAGAGAGAGAGAGAGAGAGAGAGAGAGAGAGAGAGAGAGAGAGGGAGGAATAGCATTAAGGGTTTAGAACTGTACCAACAGGAGCCTCACTAACCTCCTCCTCCCTCATCCGTATTCATCAAATACTTTTACTTGGCCTTATTGACTCCCTCCAGAATGGAATTTGCAGCTGATAAAGGGATTAGACGGCAGTAGGTAAAGCCAACTGTTGGTGGGTCTGCAGTTTGCTGTTGACATTTCAAAAAGTAAAAGTTAAACCTCAAGTTTGACTGACCTCTAAATCTCCCGCGGACATTTCGGTGGTACCTCTATTCACGCAGAAGATGTTTCTGAAAATCCCTTTGCTGACAGGATCCTCGTTTCCAGAGATAGAAATTATATTGGTGGCTTGGGGTTGGGCTCAGAGCCACAGATTCCTCTTCCCGCTCCCAAAGCAGGCACGACGGGAGCCAGATGCTCCTTTCTCCCCTGAGATAAGCCTGGCTCCCCAGTCTCTGGGCCTGTGTGGGGGCCAGGGCCATGCCTCCTGCTCAGGACGGGGAGGTCTCCAATGGGGACAACTTCAGGCCTGCTCTCCCCTTCTCTCAACGGGGGCATGTGCCCAACTTACTCTCTCTGCCTTGGAAGTTGCTGAGCCCCGACTCTTGAGAAGACCAGGCTCTTCTAGAACTTTCCTGGCGACCAGGAGGCCTGGTGTGGGGCACTGTTTCCTGAGTGTGAAATGCCTGAGCCCTCGCCCCTCTCAAGCCCTCACCCCCAGGCGCCTCTGCCATCCTGCAGATCCGTGATTTCTCTCACTCTTGGGAGCTTCCCCTGGGGATTTATTTTCAATTAAGCTGAGATTTGGAATGTCCTTTCTAGTCTCAGGGGCTGGTGAGAGGTCCTAGAAGAAGTAAAGGAGGAGAAGAAATCTTCCAATGAGGAGGTCAGAGGTCCTCCACCAAGGACCAAGTTACATGCCTCTGCTTCTTCGAGTCACCTGGAAGTTGCTACCAGCCAAGTTCAACCTATTGCGCATCAGGCTGTGTTTGACACAGGCGATATTTTCTGCTGACACCAAACCTGCAGCAGGACATCATTGTCCCCACTCTATAAACAAAGCAAGTGGACGTTCAAATCCATCTTGGTCAAGGTCACAAAACCTGCATCTGGGGCCCACTCCAGCCGGCTTCCAGACAGCCTCCAGTTGGAAATCCAGATGTCCTCCAGGGGGAGAACAGCTCCATGAAGGTCACATGACGCACTGCTCCGAATCTGCGCTCTTGCAGGAGATCCTGCAGTTTCCAGGCCCAGCTCGTGGGGCGGGGACCCATATTTCTAGTGGAACAAGATGACTTTTTCAAAACACATTTTCTGAGAACTCGCTGAGGTTGCTGCATCATTGCCCAACCGTTTGGAGACCCGCTTTTACCCAACAGTGCTTTGGGGATATTTATAGAAGCCCCCCAAATGTCCCAAACTAGAAAGGTCTCTATTTTTTTGAGCAGACAGCTAAGAAACAGCTAAAAGACTGGATGCCAAACCTTCAGCCCAGAGTGAAGTTTTATGACTCGAGCTGTAAACCTATGAAATTAGGGGTTGAAAATGGAAATGCTGACACAATCCTTGCACTTCCCAGAGTGGCCAGTGCCGGTGGGGGGGGTGCTTTCTGCTGGCTGCTGCTGGGGCCCCTGCTGAGCGGACACTTCCTGCCCAGCTTTCTTTACTTTGGGGCCTCTGGTTCTCTCTCTCTCTCTCTCTCTCTCTCTCTCTCTCTCTCTCTCTCTCTCTCTCTCTCTCTCTCTTTCACCTCCAGAGTCTCCCTCTGGCCTGGCTGGAAAAGGCAGCTCGGGTACAGGCCCATCTGGAGATGTTCAGGCGGCGGGGCCAGGACTGGCTGCAGAGCCCTGGGCTGCTGTCTAAAGGCCCTCCCAGCCTCAGGCCTCCCAAGAGGCCCCGGAGAGGCTCTGCAGGGTGCTCTGTTCCTCTAGAGCCAGTCAGCACCTTCCTGAGTCCCTGCCAGGAGTGTAGAAGGGACCCTCTCACAGGCATCCAGGGCTCCTCTTTAGCTGGGGCTAAGTTTGCATTCTCCAAAAGGAAAGCCTCTATAAAGCCTTTTTCCTTCACAGCAGCAAAGAGACAGGGATTGGCTGTTCCCTGAACCCAGTGGCTTCTATTGTGCTGCCTTCAAATTGGACGACCTGGATCCAAATCCTCAGGTACCTACCTCTCGGGATGGTTTTGAAGATTAAACGATACTCCCTGGGTGGGTGCTGGGTGAAGGTGGTGCTTCTTTCTGTCCTGAAGCAGGTGCTAGGAGGGAGGCCAAGAGAAGAACGGAAATCAATGACTTCAAAATCATGTTCTATTTGTAATGTGCTGGAGAGTTTATGGTCTCATAATTTAACCAAAGCATCCCTATGAGGTAAACTCACTCTAGGTTAAGTACTGAGGCTCAGAGAGGGGAAGTGACTTGGCCAAAATCATTATAGGTAGTCAAGGATGAAAAGTCAAGGTCCGAACCTTGGCCCAATACTAAGTTGGGTGCTCTTTTTACCCTTTCATAGATTTCATGGAACTAGAAGGAATGGCTACTGTTGATGGTGGAGGCCTCATTACCTTGTGGGTTCTTAATTTAAAAGGCTGATTTTATGTCTTTTAAAAATTAGTTCACTAGCTGGGCACAATGATGCACACCTGCAATCCCAGTAGCTCGGGAGGCTGAGGCAGGGGGATTGCAAGTTCAAGGCCAGCCTCAGCAATTTAGCAAGGCCCTAAGCAACTTAGTGAGACCCTATCTCAAAATTTAAAGAAAAATTTTAAAAAGGGCTGGGGGTGTGGCACAGTGGGTAAGGACCCCTGGGTTTAATCCCCAGTACCAAAAATAAAGAAAGAAAAGAAAAGAAAAAATTGGCTTTCTATCTGAAGAAAGTATCACTGAGAGCTGGGCGTGGTGGTACACATCTGGTAATCCCAATGGTAAGCAGGCACCAACAAGGGCAAGGCGCTAGCAATGGTGAGACCCAAGCAACTCAGTGAGACTCTGTCTCTAAATAAAACACAAAATAGGGCTGGGGATGTGGCTTAGTGGTGGAGTGCCCCCCGATTTCAATCCCTGGTACCAAAAGAGAAAAAAAAAAAGAAAAAAGAAAAGAAAGTATCACTGAGAACCCCCAAAAGAAGCTTGGTATTGGTATAAGCAAGACTCAAATGAGCATATTAATTTTTTTAATGTGTGTGGCATTAGGGATTGAACCGAGGACATTATACATGCCAGGTAAGTGCTCTATTACTGAGACATACCCCCAGCCCAGAGTATTGATTTGAAAATGAAATTGAGTTTTCTTTCTTCTATTTTTTTCCCCCCTGTATTGGGGATTGAACCCAGGGGAGCTGTATCTCTGAGTTATAACATCAGCCCTCTTTTTCTTATTTTTAATTTTGAGACAGGTCTTCTTAAGTTGTGAGGCTGGCCTCAAACTAGTGATCCTCCTGACTCAGCCTCCCAAGTCACTGTGATGATAAGCATAGTGCCACCCCTCCTGGCTCTGGAATTCAGTTTTCTAACTCAGTTTTGCTTTCTTCTTTTATACTTTCTTCCATTTTAGCTTCATGAATTTTCTTTTCCTCAGAGATCACCTTGTAAAATCTGAGGGTCCGTGATCAGAATTTAATTAGAAAACAATAGAACAAAGCAGCATAAAAACAAAAGAAGAAAAATCTTTTCCACAATTTGGTCAGATTTGCTTCCACCCGAAAGAGGTAAACAGCCAAACTCTCCTTTGCGATAGCCTCCAAGGAGGCTGTGGTGTGACCCAAGAACTACCCCTCCTGTAGTTCTTTTTCAAATGTTTTTTCAAAATGCAAAGACTGTTTCAAATGTTCCAACCCAGAAATTGTCCTTTTCATAAAGAAACAGAAAAAGGGACAGAACACAAACATTAATTGTGAGCCGGAGATTTCAAAGCTGTGTGAAGACAGGGTGGGTGGCCAGGGCGCATGTTTTTCAGGGGGGCACAGGAAAGACAGTGGACCTTCGTGCTACAGCGTCACGGGTCCTGTTCAGGAGCAGATGGGGACCATGGGGCTAGTGCTATGGAAACAGAGTTCCAAAGGACTCTAACATTAAAGCCTATGCTTTGAGCCACTGCAGACAGACAGAGAAGCTTACAATTTTCTGTGATTCGTGAAAGCCATTTGGATACTATAGATCAGTGAGGAATATAAGATGACTGGGCACACGGAAGGTCAGCAGTGTCCTGCCAGACCCAGAAGGAAGAGGGTCAAGAGAGCACTGGGAGAGAGATACCCACCCGCACCTCCCTGTAAAACGATTGGCAGTAAATATCAGGGCTGCATTATTTATTATCATAGTTGTGTTTATAGATTTGTTTAAATTAACTCTTTGATAAAGTAGAGCTTATTCTATAATATACAGTTAGTCATTCCACATCTAGCCAATCCATTAAAAGGATTAGTTCGATCCTTTTAAAAGTCTTTATGAACTCTTGGGTTCAAACAAGCTCCTTGAACAATGGATGATACTTGATCCCCATGGATTCCAGCTCACAACGAGTCACGATTTTGACATCAAAAACCAGCAGACAAGGGCTGGGGTTGGGGCTCAGTGGGGGAGCCCTTGACTAGCACATGTGAGGCACTGGGTTTGGTCCTCAGCACCACGTAAAAAATAAATAAATCTTAGAAAATAAAGTTTAAAAAATTGGCGGACAAGATAAATAGCTCAGAATAGTATCTGATGAGGGCTGTATCCCACTTGCAAGCGTATATATTATAATATTGTTTGGGTTGTTGATTTTTTTATGCCATGGCTTTTACAACATTGCCTTGATATCTTGGGATTTGTCTTCTTTCTTTAATGGGTGGGAAACCATAACCAAACCCCATCTCTTAGCCCCTCCTGGTTTGTCTTCCATGATCTCCCTCTGCTCCCTGCCTAATATGTTCCATAATTGATCCCATTAGGCCAGACATCTCACCTGAGCCAGTAAACAACTTAAAACTATCCAGAAACACAGCTAAAAACCAGGAAGAAAGGGCTGGGGTATGGCTTGTTGGTAGAGCGCTGGCCTAGCATGGATGAGGCACTGAGTTTGATCCTCAGCACTGCATAAATGTAAATAAATAAAGTTATTATGTCCATCTATAACTAAAAATATTTTAAAAAGAACAGGAGGAAAGGAAAAACTGAAAAGAGAACGAAGCCTCACTCATCATCTGCTATGTGTCTACAACTCCTTTATAGAATTTATATTTATTTCTTCATCGAATGTTGTAATTCCACAATATGGATTTTACTTTTTCTGTGTTACAGATGATGACTGTGAATTTCAGAGAGATGGAGTAACTTGCCCAGAGTCACACAGTTAACAAGAAGAGTTAAGATTCAGACTTGCGTCAGCATGACCACACTGTTTCTGAAAAGATCTCGAAACAGCTAGGGGTTGTGCTACAAAGAAGGAGTCCACGTTATGTGAAAATGTACAGATGACCCTTCACTTAGGAGAGGATTACATCCCTGTAAACCCATCCTAAGTTGAAAATACCACAATTTCAAAGTGCATTGAATATGTCTAACCTACCAGACGTCACAGCTTACCCCAGCTAGCTTTAGAGGTACTCAGAGCACTAACATTAGTCTGCAGCTGGGCCAAAATAATCTAATGAAGCTTATTTTATGATAAAGTGTTGAATATCTCATTATTGAATACCAGTATCCCAGAAAAAAAAAAATTTGCTGGCTTCACAGAACACCATAGAGTATTGATTGTCCCCTCCTGATCACGTGGCTTATGGTGAGCTGCAGCTTCCTTCCCCCAGCAGCCTCCGGAGACAGTACGGTCTTGCAGATCGCTATCTTAGAAAATAATTGCAATTTAAAACTTGAAGCAGGCCATTCGAGGTGGTGCCCACCTGTAATCCCAGCAGCTCAGGAAGCTGAGACAGGAGGATCGCGAGTCCAAAGCCAGCCTCAGCAACTGTGAGGCACTAAGCAACTCAGTGAGACCCTGTCCATAAATAAAATACAAAATAGGGCTGGGGATGTGGCTCAGTGGTCCAGTACCCCTGAGTTCAATCCCTAGTACCCAACAAAAACAAACAAAAAAAAACCTTGAAGCACAGTTTCTAATGAATTCATATTGCTTTTTGCAACATCATAAAGGTGAAAAATTGTAAGTTGGCACCATCTGTATTTTACTCACTCAGTGAGTAGAGCTCGTGTAGAACCTGGATGCTCTTATTTTACACATAATCATAAGTCATGGTGGGGTGTTTTCTAAGTCCAGAGATGATTAGAAAGAAGTAACAAATTAAAAGCTCAGAGAAGGGTTTCTGTGAACAAGTAACTGCTTATAGTAAAATGAGTCAGATGACAGCTCCATATGATACTAAGACAGAAAACCGCATTAAAAAGCAGCTATAAAAATAAAATCAGAGCAAGGAAGAAATGCTTTGCATTAAGCAATGCTAATTCTAATAACTGCTATCATTTAAGTGGCACCTATTAAGTGTCAGGCTCTGTGCTAGATACAATCATTTCTAAAACTCAGAGATTGTCACTATTTGTTCCCAAAGAAGTGCTGCCTAAGATTTCGTTTGTAAAAGGAGCCTTGGAGATGAAAAAGTCCTTCAAAAACAACTGCACTGTATCACCTAATCAACACAGTTCAGTTTGATTCTCTCACTCCCACTTTATAGACGAGAAACTGGAGCCAGTATTTAGAGGCAGGTCTGCTGACTTCGGAGCCTGCCCGAGTTCTTTCCACTGTCCTTGCATTTACAGGGATGGCTCTGGGTCATTAAAAGAAGATTAACATAACTGTTTAAGAAGCCAGAGGAATTCATTGGTGAAGCCAGTGGAAAAGTGTAGTCACATGGCCAGCACCCAGCTCTGTACAACAACCAGACAATGACGGTGGGAGCTACCAAACCATCAACCCCCTTGCACCTTTTCTTTACACTACTATTAATTTTGAAAATTTTGTGTCTTCCTTCTAGATGGTCTTGTAGGTCACTTCAGTGGATATTTTGAAGAAAATCCAATTTAGGAAGGATTTTTTTTTTTTTTCTCAGTAGTCATGAGAATGGTACAGATGCTCCATTTGAGAATGTGCTCTCTGCCTTCATAGCAACCGCTTGATGGAACCACAGTTCATTGGTAGAATCTGCACATACACTTAAATATAATTTATGAATTGGTATTCATGGAAACGTACTTCTTATAGACCACTCATCTGTGGGTTGCAAAAGCAGGATCTTTCATGAGATCTCCCTAATGATATCGTAGGAGGGGAAAGTAGTTATAAATCATGCCTCAAATCCCCGAAAGGTTGAAAAGGGAAGTAGTAACTAGTCATCTCCAGAACTCATTGGATTTACAAGTTTATCCTTGAATAGGTTCATGACTGAGGGTAGACCTCGTTAATCTTAATCATATCAATCTGAGTACCTAGTAAAGTGAGGGCAGCCATAGCTATCAGAGACAGTCAGGACAGGCTTCAGACAAGAATGCACTCACTCCTTAGACACACATACCCACGCCAGATAACAGCCAGGGATTTAGGAGAGATTGGCTGGAGACACTAGTAGTCTTAATAATGACAATAGCTAAAGAGGAGATCCCAGGACCAAACACACAGCTAATAAAACTACTGAGGTTCAGGGTCAGACCAGAGTTAACCACAGAGTCATCCGGAACATTACTGACTCTATTTAAAAAAAAAAAAAAAATAGCAACAGAAACCTTGTGTCCCACAAGTGGCCAATTTGGGACACCATTGGGTAGACCATGATTGTGCTCCCAGACAGACCTAGATATTATCAAGGTCAGGAAGCACTTTGCTCTGAGCCTTCCATTTAGATGTGGGGAGATCAACACAAGAGGATGAAGAAAGGTGGGGGAGGTAAGGAGGAGTCACATAGTGGAGGCAGATCTCTGCATTCGATGGAAAGTCTGAGCTTCTGTCACACCGTGTAGTTAGTGAACATAACAGTTGGATTAGAATTCTTTTTTTTTTTTCTTTTTTTTTTTTTTTTAGCCTTGAGAAACATGAAAACTCACCAGGAAACTTCAGAGGAGATATTCTCTTGTCAAATTTCTCCCAGAGAACGGGCACAGTGGTACAGGCCTATAATCCCAGCAACGCCGGAGGCTGAGGCAGGAGGATCGCAAGTTTAAAGCCAGCCTCAGTGACTTACCGAGACCATTCCTCAAAATGAAAAATAAAAAGGGCTGGGGATGTGGCTTAATGGTTAAATGCACCTAGGTTCAATCCCTGCTACCAATAAATTAATTAATTTAATTAAATTTAAAAGGGTTGGGAATGTAGCTCAGTGGTAAAGCACTGGGTTCAGTTCTTAGAACCAAAAACAAATGAATATAACCAAAAAAAAAAAAAAAAAAAGAAGAAAAGAAAAAGAAAGAAAAAAAAAACTCTTCTAAAATCTGTAAGTCCCCGATAAGCAAAGATAACAAATATTATTCATCTTTGTTTTCCATATAAAGCCTAGTACAAAATCATGCAGAAGTCGCTCAATAAACCTGTGTGGATTTTACCCTCCATCCTCACCCAGAGAAGGCACTGTTATCACTAACTGAACCCCTAAATGTAAAACTATGAAGAAGCACAGGACTTGAAACTGACAAAGGAAGTCCTTGTCATCTACAGAGAGATCCCAACACGTGGGGTGGGAAGCTCTATTAGGCGCTTTGATTCACCCAGCCTTGATTTAGAGGGCTCGATTGGAGCTTCACTTAACATCCCGCACCCCAACCTAAAGCTCCTTCCTTCTTGCTTTCTTTGTCCCTCCCTCCCCTCCCCTCCAGTCTTCCCCACTCCCCTCTTCCTGTCCTCCCCTCCCTCTCCCTCTCTCCCTCTCCCTCTTGCTCCCTCCCTCTCTCGGTCGGTCTTGCCTTCCATGTTTGGCTTTGTAATAACTGGAGTAATCGTTCTAATTATGATACTGTCACATGCATTTTAAACCATTTTATTAGAATTCTTTGATTTTAAGTGTATGACTCAATAACTTTTGGTACCTTCACACAGTTGTGCAACCATTATCACAATTAGTTTAGCAATTTTTGTTAACTCAGAGTTAACCTCTATGACTGGCCCTCTTATAGATGCATCACACAATATATAGTCTTCTAGGTGACTGGCATTTTCATTAAGCATGATGTTTTCCAGGTTTATCCATGTTGTATCATGTATCAATACTTGTCCCTTTTATGACCAAATAATATTCTATTGTACACATATATGACTTTTTTTTTTTTTTTTTTTTGATACTGGGACTTGAACCCAGAGATGTTTTACCATGAGCTACATTCCCAGCCCTTTTTATTTTTTATTTTGAGTCAGGGTCTGATTAAGTTGCTGAGGCTGGCCTCAAATTTGCAATCCTCCTGCCTCAGCCTTCCAAGTTGCTAGGATTACAGGCATGCACCACCGCTCCAGCTTCAAGTCCAAGTCTTAAAGCATTTATTTATTTATTTAGGTGTTGGGGATGGAACTCATCAGGACCTTGTGCATGCAAGGCAAGCACTCTACCACTAACTACACCCCCCAGTCAAGTACAAGTTTTTGTTTGGACATATGTTTTCATTTCTCTTAGGAATATATCTAAGAGTAGAATTTCAGGGCCACAGGTTAACTGTGGCAACCATCTGAGAAACTTCTAGAGTTTGCCAGAGAGGCTATATCGTTTTACACTTCCAGAAGTAGTGCATATAAGTTCCAATTTCTCCACAACCTAATAATTTTTTTGTTCTAATAATAAATCTAATAATTTAATCTAATAATTTTGTTCTAATAATAAATTCTAATAATAAATTGTTCTAATAATTTTTTAGTGAATTCCTTGGAGTTTTCTACATAGATCTATTTGTCATACTTATTATCGGCTTTTAAAAAATTCTAATGATTGTAGCGGGGGTGAATTATACCTCATTATGGTTTTGACTGGCATTTCCCTGACAGCTAGCATTTTTCATCTGTGTATTGACCATTCGTATATCTTCTTCATAGATATCTCTATTCAGATCCTTCGTCCATTTTAAAATTTGGTTATCTTTTTATTGTTGAGTTATTAGAATTCTTTATATATTCTTGATATGAATCCTTATCAGAATAACAATGCCAAGTAAATTCTTCCATTCTAAGAGTTATCTTTTCACTTTCCTGACATTGTCTTTGTAACACAAAGGCTTTTAGTTTTGATGAATTCCAATTTGCCTTTTTTTTGGGGGGATAATGTCAATATCTAAGAATCCATTGCCAAATCTGAGTTTATGAAGATTTATCCCGATTCTTTCTTTTAAGAGTTCTATAGTTTTGGGCTGGGGATGTGGCTCAAGCGGTAGCGCGCTCACCTGGCATGCGTGAGGCGCTGGGTTCGATCCTCAACACCACATAAAAATAAGATAAAGATGTTGTGTCCACTGAAAACTAAAAATAAATATTAAAAAAAAAATTCTCTCTCTCTCTTTAAAACAAAAGAGTTTTATAGTTTTAACTCTTTAATTCAGGACTTTGACCCATTTTGAGTTAATTTGTACACATGGTATGAGGTAAAGGCCCAACTTCATGTGTCACGTGACTGTTCAGTTGTCCCTTCTCCAGTAGTTGAAAAGACAATTATTTTTTTTTTAAAAAAAAAGTGTATTTTTTTTTTAGTTGTAGTTGGACATTATAACTTTATTTTATTTATTTTTATGTGGTGCTGAGGATCGAACCCAGCACCTTGCATTTGCCAGGCAAGCACTCTACCACTGAGCCCCAGCCCCAAAAGGACAGTTCTTTTTCCATTGAATGACCTTCACACTCTTGTCATAAATTAGTTGAAGCCCGGTGCACGGTTGTAATCCCAACGACTCTGGAGGCTGAGGCAGGAGGATTGCAATTTCAAAGCCAGTCTTAACAACTTAGCGAGGCCCTAAGCAACTTAATGAGACCCTGTTAAAGTAAAAATATAAAAAGGGCTGGGGATGTGGCTCAGTGGTAAGCACCCCTGGGTTCAATCCCTGGTACGAAAAAAAAATAGTTGACATGGGTTTATTTCTGGATTTTCCATTCCATTCCTTAAATCTATATTTCTACCCTTATGCCAGTACCACATTCTCTTTTTTAACATTGCTTTGTGGTAGACTTTGGAATTGGGAACCATAAGTCCTTCAACTACTTATTTTTTTTTTCAAGATTGTTTTGGCTATTTCATGGTCTATCAAATTTCCACCTGAATTTTAGAATCAGTTTGTTGATTTCTTTCCAGAAGCCAGGAAGTGTTCTGAAAGGGATGGTGCTGGATCTGTAGATGGATTTGGAGAGCTTCTTAGCAATAGGTCTTCTAGTCCATGAGCACACAATGCTCCTCCATTTATTTATATATGTATTTCACAATTTCTTTTAACGTTTTTTATAGTCTCCAGGGTATAAGTTTGCATAGGTTTTGTTAAATTCATTTGTGAGTATTTCATTCTTTCTAAATTGTGATTTTATTTTTTTGCAGGGTTAGAGATCAAACCCAGGCCCTGCACCTTCTAGGCAAACACTATACCACTGAGCTACACCTCCAGTCCCTTCAGGTTGTTATTTTAAATAAAATAGTTTTAAGTTTTTATTTTCAAATTGCTCATTGCAAGTGTATTGAAATACAATTGAGTTTTTCACGTTGCTTGTGTATCCTGAAAGCTTGCTGAACTCATTTATTAGTTCTAATAATTTCTTAGTGAATTCCTTGGGGTTTTCTACATGGATCTGTTTGTCATTAGCAAACAGAGTTAGATTTACTTCTTCTCTTCTATTTTTTGGAAGAGTTGGTGAAGAATTGGTTTTAATTCTCTTTGCATGTTTGGTACAGTTCTCCAATGAAGAAATCTGGCTCTGGCCTCTTCTTGTGGGTAGTTTTTTGATGGCTAATTCAGTCTCTATTTGTTGTAAGTTTATTCAGATTGTCTTTCTTCTTGAGTCTCTTTTGGTAATCTGTGTGTTTCTAGGAATTTTTTTCATTTCATTTAGGCTATCTATTTAGTGGCATATGA
This sequence comes from Urocitellus parryii, assembly GCF_045843805.1. Classification (NCBI taxonomy): domain Eukaryota; kingdom Metazoa; phylum Chordata; class Mammalia; order Rodentia; family Sciuridae; genus Urocitellus; species Urocitellus parryii. The sequence goes on from NC_135537.1 coordinate 149,820,889, forward strand.
TTGTTCGTAGTATTCCTTTGTAATTCCCTCTTTCACTTATGATTTTAGAAATTTGAGCCTCTCCCCCCTTAATCAACAATTTGCTAATTTTTGTTGACCTTGTAAGAACACTATTTTTTTCTTAATGTTCTCTGTTTTTCTATTCTTTATTTCATGAATTGTTATTTCCTTCCTTCTGCTTGCTTTCTGTCTCATTTACTCTTCTTTTTCTAGTAGCCTAAGGTAGAAGATTAGATCATAGTTTTGAGATTTGTAAGAATATACATTTATAGCTATAAAATTGCTTTCTATGCATCCTCTAAGTTTTAATGTGATGTCTTAATTTCCATTCATCTCAAAGCCTTTTAGAATTTCCCCTTTTTCCCCCCCTTGGGCCCACTAGTTATTTAGTGATCTATTAATTTCCTTGTACTTGTGAGTTCCCCCAATGTCTTTGGGTTGCTGACTTCATTTCATTGTGATGCCACATACTTTGTATTATTTTTATCCTTTTCCGGTTATTGAAGCTCACTTTATATTCTAGTATATGATCTATCCTGGTCAGTCTTCTTTTTCTTTTTTCTTTTTTTTCCCTTAATTTACAGCTGAAGATCCTCCAGATCATGAAGAAACCTAATACACTAGAAACAAGTACCATTCAATTGGGTGCTAACGCCAGCTTTTCTACGTACTAACAACACGGTCTTGGGAACTCTATTTTCTTTCTCTGGGATTCTGTGTTTTTATTTGTATAAAGAGGAACAGTTTAGACTAGAAGATTTTAAGGCTGCAAGACTGGTTTTAAACTCCAATTCTCTCACTATCTTGGATAAATCCCTTAATCCCTCTGAAGCAACATTTCCTTATCTTTGAAATGGGGATAAAAATGCCTCAATTTAGGTCTGGGAGTGTAGCTCAGTGGTAGAGTATATGCTTTTATGCAAGAGGCTCTGGCCTCAATCCCCAGCACTACAAAAATAAAAACAAAACCCATAACAACCAACCAACCAACAAACCTCCTTAATTTGTAGAGTTGTTTTTAGAATAAAATATCCTATGCATAATTACTGTCACATTTTAGTACCTCAATAAGTAAGTCCTTTTTCTCTCCCTTTCTTTTCTTTTCTTTCTTTTTTTTTTTTTTTTTTTTTTTTTTTTTGGTACCAGCAATTGAACTCAGGGGCACTTGTCCACTAAGTCACATCCCCAGCCCTAGTCTGTATTTTATTTAGAGACAGGGTCTCACTGAGTTGCTCAGCACCTCGCCATGGCTGAGGCTGGCTTTGAACTCGCGATGTTCCTGCCCTCAACCTCCCAAGCTGCCGTGCCTGGCCTTTTTTTTTTTTTCTTTAATGATGATTGATTTTCAATATGATCTACAGTCCAGGAGAGAGTCGTGGTGAGTTCACCCTGGTAGCAGAGAGGTAGTTGGTTGAAGATGTTTCTGAGTTAGTCTGGAATCACTTGGCTTTCTGAGTGGTTCGGAGTCACCATAACCCAATAGACTGAGTTCATCAAATACCAAATCTTCTCTGGTTGGCATCCGGCCCTCCAAAGCCACCAGCTGATGATAGGATTCCCAGTGCATGATATCCCAGTAGTGAGACATCTCATGGTAGCTGCAATCTGAGTCTCAGACTTTTTTCTTTTCAATACTGAGGATTGAACCCATAGGTGTTTTACCCTGGAGCTGCATTCCCCAATCCACTCCCCCCCCCACCTTTTATTTAAAATTTTGAGACAGGGTCTTGCTAAATTGCCCATGTTGGCCTTGAACTTGGCAATCCTCCTGCCTCAGCCTCCCAGTCTCTGGGATCACAGGTACATCACCACCCCTGGCTTCATGAGACTTTCCACATAGTAGGATTTGATGCCTACTTTCCTCCTTGGAACTCTTCATGTTCCATAGTTTATTTTTGTTTTTGTTTTTTGGCACCAGGGATTGAACCCATGGGACCTTAACCACTCACCCACACCCACAGCCCTCATAGTTGTTGATTTACGATTCCTTACTAGGTAAAACTCCTAGTTTCTAACCAATTTTTCGAAAATATGGAGAAACAGTCAAAGAAACCTGGGACCAAAGAAATCTGGTACTTGAGACATACTAGGTCCTCAGTCTAGTCTTCCGAATCCACTTTCATTTTAACTGCATTGACAGCCAAATTTGTTTGAGCTCCTTATTTTCAGGGAATGCAGTGATCAAGGAGAAAAACAAGGTGGATTTTAAAATTCAGCAGGAAAGAAAGAAGAAATTCCTGATAGGATCATGCATGTAGGTATAAAGTCTGCTCTACAGGATGTGTAGATACGAGGGGTTAAATCTGACACTAGAACTTAAGCAGGGGGTGAGGGTGGGGGGGATATAACTCAGTGGTAGAGTGCTTGCCTAGCATGCATGAGTCCCCGGTTTCAACCCCAAGTACCTCAAAAAATAAAATAAGAACTTAAGCAGAGTACCAGATTCAGAGATCCTATAAATATGGGAGGGAACCATTTTTTTTTTTTTTTTTAAGAAAAAGAGGAAAGTTCATCTGAAGCTTGCTGAGATTTCTAACAACTGCTACCAGAAGAATCAGCTCAGGTCTGAATGGTGATCATAGGTTATCCCTCTTGGGTAGAATACCTGAAAACCCCTGGTATGGGATACTGGAATAGAGAACAGACTTCGGGGTGGCAGACATTCCTTCAAGCATTGAAACTACATTTCTCTAAAGAAAACTGGCTCTCAGCTGTGCTGCAAAATAGGAGCACCATTCTAATGAGGGTGATGAAGTTTGAGTAGGAAGAAAACTGGAAAAGTTTTCTCCCCGTTCACACTCTTGTTCTTTCTAAAGATGAAGACTGTGAACAGCTCCAATATCTCAATTAGTCCCAAGTTTTGGCAATCTAAGAAAGCAGACATGGATAATTTGTTCCTGGTCAAGAGTCTTCTAGGAGTCTACCAGGTGTCCCATGCCACATCCCAGGGAACAGCAAATTCACTAGAGGAATTGGCAGCTCTTCCAAACCTCTCCACTGGACCAGGACTCCAAAATCGTAGCAGCCACAATGCTTTCCTTGGACCAACCTTCGAGTTTTTATTAGCTTTTTGCTGTTTTTCTAGGTTAAACCCATTGGAAATTGGATTCTCTTTAAAAAGAAGTCTATTTTGGTTGAGAATACAGAGTATGTGGAATAATCAAGTCAGGTAATCTCTGGGGCTGTGGACCCAGAATTCTCTGCCCATGACGCATCATATTTAGCTTTTATTTTTGGCGAAAGGCTAGTCTAAGGAATCGTGTGGAAGAATAAACAAACGATGACAGTCCCTGGAAGGATAGGAAGGATGTCTGACTTAGCTATTCAATGAACCTTGAGGATTCTGGCTTTGTCTTTCTTTCATGTTTTAAGTTGACAGGTGTTTCCAGAAAAACGAGTCATGTTTATTCAAGGCCAGTTTTGGAAGCCAATAAAAAAAAGGCTGGACTTCTTGGCTCTCAGAGGCAGTGTGATTTTGGATTTTTTTTTTTCTCTCTACTACATTAACCACACATTCCTTAAAGAGTACTTAGAGTCCTGGGAAGGATGTAAAATGTCAACACTGAACTAAGATCACAAAATTCCTGGAATCATAGCAAACATGTTTTTAAGGATCAAATTGAAGATGTGCAAATCAAAAACAATACTTGAAATCTACTGTCAGCATTTTAGTTCATCCTAAAAATTCAGCTATTACTAATAAATCCAGGGCCCTGGCACCTCCCTCCCCTTCTAGGTCCTCTCTGAAGAACTCGGGCACTCTCCAGACATGACTTCATTGGCTCTCCCAGTAACTACCCATGCAGGAGAGAAGAGTAGAAACTCCTCTCCCGGTGTTACATACTGAGGGAACGCAGCCTAGAAAAGAAAGTATGTTGGAGTCACACAGGGCACGGGGCCCAAGTGTCTAGGCACCTCTCCTGTCCTGGGTTTGCAAAGTTCACAGAAAGTAAAAGCTGGAAGAAAACTTAGACGCCATCCAGTGTGGTGGCTTGCAATCTTTGGAATTTTATATACAAGTGAAATTTCAAGATGATGTAAAGGATCAACTCTTAAATTTTGCCCTCCCCCAAAAGACATTAGAAAAATACTACCTAATAGCTCCTGAAAGAAGAGATATTAACCTCACAATTAACAACAGTCTTCCTGGAAATGAACCATGTGCAACTTTTTAATCAACACATACACACAAACATGCTGTATTTTTCGAATTTTCCTCTTTTTTTTTTTTTTTAACCATCACAGACCAGTATCAGAACAAGAGTAAACATATAGGAATTTCGCCCACACCTTTACTTCACTTATGAGAAAATTAAGACCTGGAAAAGGAAGTAAGTTTGCCAGATAAAATACAGGACACCCAGTTAAATTTGAATCCCATGCAATATTTGAGACATACTTATGCTAACTAATAATTCGTTGTTTATCTGAAATTCAAATTAAATGGGAGCCCTATATTTTTATTTGTTAAGTCTGGCAACCCTTAAAGGAAGTGACTTCTAGTTCCTTGACTTGAAGTAACTGTTGTTTAATGGTGGAATTAGAAGGAGAAATCGGTTCTGATTTCAGTGTTTTTTTTTTTTTTGAAAAAACATATACTGTGTTACCTTTTAATACATCATAATCCTGCTCTAATTCAGCACGACCCATCAATCACACTAATTCATAGCCTAAGTGCCTACTATTTTCAACCCCATCTCTAATACCAATTCCATTTTCCTTAATTCTATTACTTTCTTTAGATGCCAAAGTCCCTTCTCTTTCTATAGCAGCATTATCAAACTTTTTGGTTTCAGGATCTTGACTCTTAAAAATTATTAAGGACCCCAAAGAGTTCATGAGACTTACATCAATCAGTATTTATTGTAGTACCAGAATTGAGAAATATTATATATATATATAAATTTATTCTATAATTGAGAAATATTATATATATATATATATATAAATTTATTTAAAAACAGCAGTAACCAGCCCATTACATGGTAATATATTAATTGTATTTTACTTTCATTTTTATGATATGGGGGATTGAACCTAAGGCCTCATGCAAGCTGGGTCAGCACTCTACCACTGAGTTACATCCCAGTCTCACCCCCAATCTTTTTTTTTTTTTTTTTTTGAGACAGGATCTTACTGAATTGCCCAGGCTGACCTTGACTTTGTGATGCTCCTGCCTCAGCCTCCTGAATGGCTGGGGTTATAGGCATAGGCCACCATGCCTGACTCAACATATTTATTTTTAAAAAATATATTTTCAAAACAGAAAGCAAGAGGAGTGGTAATGGCCATCATCTATTATTTTTGCAAATCTCCTTAATATCTAACTTAACCCAAGACAAGGGATTCCGATGCCTGCATCTGCATTTGATTTGCTGGGAAATGTCATTTTGGTTGACGTACAGGAGGAAAAAGCAGTCTCAGATGGATATGCCAATATGTGCTTGAAAAAAAGAAAAAAGAAAAAAAAGAGGGCTGGGGCTGGGGCTCAGTGGTAGTGCACTTGCCTGGAATGTGTGAGGCACTGGGTTCGATCCTCAGCACCACGTATAAGGAAATAAAAAAATAAAGATCCATTGACAACTAAAAAATTATTTTTAAAAAAGTTATCTTCTTTAAAAAAAAGAAAGAAAGAACAGAGAGCACTTCAAAAGTAGCTTTTGCATATAATTGTGGGTTTTGTGTTTTTATGCTACACCAAAAAGAAAAAAATTGACCAGTGGTAGTTTCTGAAAGCTTAGGTGCAGTGTAGATCTAAAATCTATTTTTTTTGTTTGTTTTTACTCTTTTACATTAAAGTCATTGGTCTCCCACACACTTTGACTGAATTATTTACCCAAGAATGGTCTTGTAACATCGTCCATTTGGTGATTTGTAAAATATTGGTTCCCTGAGTTATGCAGATCTTCCAAATGTTGACATATTTCATTATGTAATGTCAAAAAAAATCACATTTGTTAATATCACCACTGATGGGATTGAAAAAAATAACTTAAATCTTTCCAAAATTCTGTTTTTACCTGGAAGCTGGAACTTCATCATTGGCAACAAATACTGTATTAGTTAAGTGACAGGCCTCCTATTTCACCATTGAGAAATGTCCGCCAGATCTGAGTAAGCAAATCTTATCTGTCAGTCATTTTTCAAGTAAAACCCAGAATTTGTGAAGAAAGTCGCTCCACTGGCTCACCACTCAGGCAGACGCACAGCAATTGTCCCTGGAGTGGCGCTGTGTTGTGATCTGCAGTGGAAGTGTACCGTTCTGTCACACTGACCATTAAGCAGTCTTGAACCAAGAGTTAACATTTAATAAAAGAAATAATTGCAACATCTTCATTAGGCACATTCTCCAATGAAACTGGCAGTTTTTATTTGTCACTTGTTTCTGTTTTTACTGTGAGTTCTTGGTGGTGAAGGACGCAGTGACTACTAAGTTAGGCGATAATGGTTTTACTTACCATTGCTTTTCACCCATCAACGCAAATGTCAACATAGCAAAGAATGCCAATAATATCTTTGTATGATTATGAAAATAGTTCAGCCCTTTCGGACCCTTGAAAGGATCTTGGGAGCTGCCAAGGGTCTGTGGACCACAACTTGCTGTCCACTGCTTTATAACACCTTGGCTGTAACTTACCCACAACTAATGGAAATGCTTGACAAGAAACTCAAGTACAAAACTCACTGGGGACTGGCCCTTTGTTCAAGTCGTCACCCCAGTGCGTGACCTGCAGGGAAGGCTTTTGTTTCATAGTCATTGAAAGATGGCTGTGGCCTTCACAGAGAAAACTAGACTCTGTGGCCGGCTCTCAGACACATGTTGTTCCTTGGGCCTAGAATGTTCCTTGATCCTTCTCTACCCCTCATTGCCAAGCAGTCTTCCTGTTTCCACGGAGGCTACCCCCTCTAGGAAGCTTCCTGACTCTCCTAAGACTGTTTCCATAGGATTGTGCTTACAGGGTTAGGCAGGGTTGGGGGAAAGGATCATTCAGTGCCTGCTGTATGTCAGGCATCATATGGGACACTTAACATTCAATGCTCAAAAAACCTCATGAGATCATTTTGTAGATGAGGAAACCAAAGTTTGGAATGGTTGGACAATGTAGCTAATACAAAGAACTGCCTGATTTTAAAACATCTGTTCTTTGCAACTTAGGCCCCGCCTCAGAATAAAACACACAAAAAGGCGTGGGGGCTGTGGCTCACCAGTGAAGGGCCCCTGGGTTCACTCCCTGGTACCAAACAAAAACAAAAATCATGTTCTCTGTACTTGATCTCGGATCAGTTTTCTATGGCCTAGGGAAACGTGATTTCGTTAAGATTTCTCTTATTTTCATACCATTTATAGAGGGGTCGGTCGAATTCACTGATCTCTTTGGTTCTTTTTTAAGCATTAAAATTTTAAGAGTTTATGATTCTTGATTCTTTATAAAATTGCTGACCATTTATTTGGCAATTTATATAAACATTATTTTTTACACTTTTCTGAACGTCAGAGAGTGCAGAAGAGAGGCTGTAATGGAGATGGGGTGGGGGTGTACCAGAGACAGGGGAGAGGAGTCCGTTATGGTACGAACTCTCGCAAGACAATATTCAGCCCATCTGTGCAAATCATCAGAGGGCCAGAAATTGATATTCTAAAAAGCCAGGAATAAGTGTACTTTCAAAAATCTAAGAGCATAATTTTGAAGGAAAACAAGGTGGGAAAATATGTGTCACCCCAAATTAAGATTTATTACAGGGCTGGGTTTGTGGCTCAGTGGTTGAGTGCTTGCTTCGCATGCGTGGGGCACTGGGTTCGATCCTCAGCACCACATAAAAAAATAAATAAATAAAATAAAGATATTGTGTCCATCTACAACTAAAAAAAATATTTAAAAAAAGACTTATTATAGCACTATAGGGTTAAGACACAAAAAAAGTATAAAGAAAAAGATAAACTTGACTATTTGAAAAATTAAGACTCTCACCAAATAACACAGCATAGAAATGACAAGAAGACACCTAGGAAAAGATATTTGAAATACAAAGCATCAACAAAGGATAAGCGCTCAGGATACCCAAGGAATTTCTATAAATACGTATGAAAAAGACCATCACCCCCCAAAGCACAAAAGATATAAATGTAAATTTCACAGAAAAAGAAACATGAGTCGTCAACAATTAAGTAGATATAAAACTTCAATAAGTTTACAGGGAAATTGTATATTTTACGTCTGGCAGATTAACCAAAATTAAAAAGTCTTGCGGTGCCAAGTGTTGATGAGATAATGAAGCAGGACCTTGATGATGGAGGGTGTAATTTGGTTCCATCCTTTTGGAGAATAAATTGATAATAAATGGAAAAAGTGAATATGCACTTAGGCCATGGAACATGGGTTCCACTTTGGGGGTGTGCTCTAAAGAAAAGCTTGTATATGAGCACAAAAAAATATGCACAAGAATTTTCACAGTAGCAATGTTAATAGTAGCCCCCAAACAGGAGACAGACTAAATGTTCATCAGCAGGACGTTCACACACAGATTATTGAAAACCACGTTGTATAATTTCACACCACAGAGAAAATCAGAGTCAGAGCTCTCTATGTCAACGTGGGTAAATCTCAGAGCCAAATGGGGAGAGAGAAAATCAAGTTTCATAAGAATATGCATGATGTAATAATATTTATATAAAGGGTTTTAAAATGAATATTAACACTACATATTATTTTAGGGATACATACACAGAGAGTAAAACACACAGAAATGTCCTGAAATGATAAACACCAGATTCCCCCATCTAAGGCACTGGAAGGAGGATGCATCTGGGGAGGGGGCAAATAGAGGGGCTTTGATTTTTACTGCTAATGTTTAACTTCTTAAATCAGGCAGGTAGAGAGGGGTTGGTAACATTATTTTTTTTTACACAATTTTGTGCATATCATAATAATTTTTTTTAAACTCAAGGGCAAATGTTTTTGAAAAAAGTCATTCTTTTGGAATACCAAAGATATATATTCTTTTCTGGGCAGCCATGAATATTTTTTTCTAGGCTTAGAAATATTGGATTTTAATAGTTGAATTACTTTAAGGCATGATTACAGGCAAAACTACCCCCAAACTCATTCTCACCAGTTAAGTTTCACATTTTTGGTGCTTTCTAGATTAAAACAACGCAATGCAGAATTCATCGTATGCCATGCGAGGTCAAAGAAAGAAAAAAAAAAGATACCTGGGAAATAGCATGGGAAACAGACCCCGCAGGCACTCGGTTTATTTGTTCAGGCTTGAAGCAAGGATTCAGGAAAACATGAAAATACCTTGGTCATAAATTGTCATGTAAAAGACAAAGAGAAACTCTGGAATATTATGAAACTATAAATTACTTCTGCTGAAAGGGTAGAATTTGCAGTATTCCCTTAACCGAGGTTTCACCTCCCCACTTTTGACAGAATAACTCCTGTTCTTTGGAGGAAAAACACATGAAATAAATGTAAAACTCGAGAGGGAAATCATCTAATATGTACACCACCTGCATAATAAAATGAGAATAAATTTGGTCTTTTGGCTAAGTAGATTTGCTTATGTTTTAACTTTGTTAGAGGCACACGCCACCTAAATTACATATATATTTTTTTTTATTTCAAAAGCACAACAGGGAGAGACAAAATATATACATATATAATTCCATTATGTGTACATGGCCTAGCCTTCCAAGCAGATGTGGTATGACAGAATTCCTGCGCATAAAGTTGAGACAGAATCAGCTCTTAGGTTAGCATGGGACCGGGTCCATTTACTGACAGTGTTAATGGAGTCCTGAGACAGCAAAGTTCTGCTGGTGGTTCTGTCCTGGGATCTCAAAGCTCCTGTGCTGAGTTTACAGGACGACACAGACAGCCCCCTTTACCCCAGACGCTGGCAGCCATTTAGTTAGGGAGCTAATGGCCACAGGTACCAACAATGACTTCCCCAAAATAAACATATCTTCTCTTTTAAAACTCCTTCTCCCAAATCCTAGAAGGCAACAGGCCACATGAAGAGCTACCTGCAAAATCCTTCCTTTGAAGAAATACACAAACGAGTCAATCCCCCGTTAAGGGATTTGCTAAAAACAAAGGTCCAGGAAGCCACGTAAAAATGATTTGTGAGGCTGCTTGATGCCTGACATTTAAAAAAAAAAAAAAGAAAGAAAGAAAGAGGGAAAAAAAAATCCCTTTCGATGCCCCATTTCAAAAAAAAAAAATGCATCTGCAGGCAACTTGATTGCTATTTAAGGCTAAATGCTGGTCTCAGATGTGTATTTGGGGCGTCCATTCAATCTGGAGTTTACTATAAGCCAAGACCTAACCCATAAAAAATGGAGTTGGTAATGAAAATATAGAGAACTTTAACTAGAGTCAGAGCCAGATGACTTTCCTGACTCTTCCAGCACCTTTCACTTACGGGTGGTTCCTGTGGCAGTTGCACAGTGAGCTCCCCTGCATACAGGCCAGTGCGCCCCTCGTTCTGATGAAAGACTGAGGCGTCTTGGAGATGCTGGTTATTGCAGTGGGGCCGGTGAAATAGGAAAGTGGGATTCAAAGGTCCACTAGAGAGTGTGCTTTGGCTCTATTTGTTATAAGTGATCATACAAGCAGATAAATATTTCTCAGTTATCTGTATTCTATACAAGTGAAAGAATGGCCAGTATTGGGGCATTCTTTCACTTGTATAGAGCTTCTTTCTGGTACCAGTTGGTCAAATATTGTGATTACTGGAAAGAAAAATGACAAGAAATAATCCAATGAGCACTTACTATGAATAAAAGCTCTGATTTTTGAGGGCTTACAAGTTAGTCACTGGTTTTTAGTTAAATTGTAATTCCTGAACTTGTCATCAATAACTTGGAATTGCTAATATGTAAATTATGTAATCCTTTTAATATTCCCAAAGATATGTCTATTATCCTGGTTTTAAAAATGAGGAAACTGAGGCACTGAGAGATTTAATATCCTGATCCAGGTCACACATTCACTAAGTGGTAAATTGGGGATTTGAAAAGACAAGTAGTCAAACAATTAAAACCCTTTTCACAATACACTGTAGTGTTTCTCCAAAGTTATTTTGTATGTGAACTCCTAAAGACACTGTGAGATGAAAACATTTGGATTATATTATAAATAAATATATAATAATATATATAACAAAATTTGATCAAAGAAAAAATTAGCATATTTATATATATTTTTAATATATATTTATTATGTTTTTCTAAAATATTACTATAGAGGTAGGTTCCAGAAATTCCATTCAGTAGAGGGAATGCTAAAGTAAGAAGAGGTCACACAATACTGCAAGGAAGATCTGTGGTACTGACTTGACCCTCTTGACTTTATTGCTGTAAGAAAGTTATAAAATACTCCTTCTATGACTCCTCTTATTCTTACTCTTGTGTTTGATCTGACAGCAAGAGTTTACAAAACCCCTTTGTTTCCAAACCATGTTAAAGAATAGAAGCAGGAAAGACCTTTTTTTTTTTTTTCAAAGGCATGCACAAATAAGTTGGCTCAAAAAAAATTTTTTTTTTAAAGAAAAGTGTATGGGCTCTTTTGGAATTAATTTATTGAAAAGAACCATTACTGTATCTATATCCCTTCCCATCAACTTTCCCATCTGGAATTTATTTTTTAAGACGCTCATTGCTTCTCACAGGTTCAATGTTACCCATTTCACACCATTTAACTATTGAAAGCACTTGAAATTCCGGACCCTAGAAGCAGAGCCGGTATATTTCCCTGTGATGCAGCTAATGTGTCAGACTTGTAAAATAGCTCTTAGTGGCCGGCCTCCATTTAGAGAAAGACGGAAACTAGCTTTAAATACTCGGAGCTTTAATATCTAGTCCATTATACTAAAGCAGGGTCTTGTAAAGAGTCAATTATGGGATACTTCTGATTTGATCCACATGCAAGGGAAATCCGCTTCTTTGCCTTTAAATCCCCGTTGTAAGTGTCTTGTTTAAATAATTAGTGACACTTTTTCTTTGATCAAATTGATTCATATTGTTATTCTTCTATGTTAATTTAAAACTTAATCCACGTAGAACTCTAAAGCAGATTTTAATCTCTCATAAAGCAAGCTTTCTCTCAAAGAATAGAGGTCTTCAGAAAACATTTTAATTTTTAAAACATCACTAATTGATTGAAAAATAAATTTATTTTTCCATACAGAAATATGTAAGTAAATCACAAGCCCAAGATGGTAATGTTATTTTTTGGTATGTACTGTGATGTATTTCAGTATACATCACACAAAATATAGAATACATGCTTAGTAGCATGTTTAAGCAACTAATATTACTGTGACCCCTAAAGACAATTAAATATAATCTCAGTTTATGGTTTCGGGGCTAGAAAGTTTATGTGTGTTTGCAACATATTGCCAGAGGGTTAATATCCCTAATTTAAACTTCGTTCATAATCAAAGAATTGATAAATACAAATAAAAACAAATGCCAGATTGTACATATTAAGTTCAAGTTTTAAAAAATTATAATATCCATTGTTAGCTGGGGCAGTGGGTAACTGGTACTCTCACATGCCACTGGTAGATATTATCTAGTAGTTTTTTCAAGTACTTTTGGAAATGAATATCAAAGGGTTAGAAAATGCACATTATCTCTGACCCAGCAATGGCAATTCGAGCAATTTAGGAATCTAGTTCTCAGGAAATAATCACAATAAGAATTTATTTATACAGATAATTCACACTAAGCCTCATAGTGAAGTATTGCGAAAAATCTAAAAGTACAACAGGCTATTGAATGCATTGTATTTTTACTTATAATTGTATCCCTAGTATTTATTAACAATTAAAGGATTATATATCCTTATTTTTCTTTTCTTTTTCTTTTTGCAGTCTTGGGGATCAAGCTCAGGTCCTTGAGCATAATAAGTTGCTGATTTACATCCAGCCCTACATATCCTTTTAAAAAGGATGTTGCATACCAAATATTCTTATGTTAGGGAAGATGGTCACAATATATAATACCATTTTTATTTTTAAAAAATGCATACATATGAAAAAAATTGTAAGCCCACACATTGAAATGTTAATAGGGGCTGCTTTTGGGTTACAGACTAATTATTACTTCTCTATTTTCTTTCTCTGAGTTGTCTAAAATAAGCATGCACTGCTTTCATGATAAGGGTAATATTTCAAACATGTAATTTTTAGATTACTTATAGAAGAAATATATTCTCCATTTGTTGTTGTTGTTGGTTGGTTGGTTGGTTGGCTTGCAGTTCTGGGGATCAAACTGAGGGCTTTGTGTGTATGAAGCAAATGCTTTACCACAGAGCTACATACCTGACCCTCTCCAAAAATTTTTAAAAATACCTAAGTAGATAGCTTCACCATTGAAGTCCTTCCTTCCAATCCCTAACTCCAATTCTGCTCCTTTTCAATTTATACAGTAATAGTTTGGTATATCCTCCCTGACCATTTTTCTTTTCTTTTTTGAGGGGGAGGAGAGTACTGGGGATTAAACTCAGGGGCACATCCTCATCCCTATTTCGTATTTTATTTAGAAACAGGGTCTCACTGAGTTGCTTAGGGCCTCACTGTTGCTGAGGCTGGCTTTGAACTCGCAATCCTCCTTCCTCAGCCTCCTGAGCTGCTGGGATTACAAGCATGCCCCACAGCGCCCAGCTGAACATTTTTCTTCATATTTGTATTTTCTTATAGATGTGTATGTGTACATATGTATATGTATGTATATCTGTGTGTATATATATATATTAAAATTATATATATACAAAATTAAATATATATATATATATTTAATTTTGTCAGAAAAGGAATTGTATTCTATGAATCCATAAACCATAGTCTACTATGTGTATGACTATATATTATTTGTTTCTAAATGGGATTATATTCTATGAGTCCTTAGAATCCTCATTTACTTAGGGCGTGAATATTTGCTATTTCTCTTTTGATCTTGCTATTGTAAACAATGCTGTAGCAAACATTCTCATACAAGTGTTAACATATATAGGTGTGAGTATTCATCTAGAATATAAAACCCAAGGAGCCCAAGTAATAGGTTGATGAGACGGGGTGCTTAAAATTGCCCTTCAAAAAGGCATCCAATAGCCCCCACCAGCATTAGACCTTTGACAAGCCTACACAGACAACATCACTGTCACCCAAAGTCCACAATTTATATTTAGTGATCACTCTCAGTATTGTTCATTCTTTGAGTTTGGATAAATGATGTGTGTGTACCATTATGGCATCATACAGAATAGTTCCACTGCCTTACAAATCCCCTGTGCTCCACCCTTCATCTCTTCCTTCCCCTGAACCCCAGGAAACTGTTCATCTTTTTTATTCTTTCTATAGTTTTGCCTTTTCCAGAAATGTCTTGTAGTATGTAGCCTTTTCAGACTGGCCTCTATCGCTTAGTAATATGCATTTAAATTTCCTCATGCTTTTTGATGGCTCGACAGCCTACTTTTCTAAAGCACTGAATAGATAGACGTACCAGTTTATTTATTCATCTGCTGAGGAACATCTTGATTGCTTCCAAGATGGTGCCATTTTAAAAGGCTGTTATAGATATCCGCATAGAGATTTTGCATGGATGTAAGTTTGCAATTCATTTGGGTAAATACCAAGGAGTAATTACTGGACCTCATGGATAAGAATTTGCTTATTTTTATAATAAAACTGCCAAAGTTCCTCCCAGATGTCTGTATCATTTTGCATTCCTGCCAGCATTGGATGAGGGTTCCTTTTGCTCCACATCCTCCCAAGCATTTGGTACTGTCAGTTTCTGGACTTTGGCCTTCAAATTAAGTGTGTGATTTATCTCATTGTTGTTTTAATTTTCATTTACCTGATGATATATTATGCAGAACATCTTTTCATATGCCTACCTGCCCTCTGTATATCTTTGGTGTGATGTCTGTTAAGGTCTTTGGCCTTTTTAAATTTTTTGGTTGTTTGTTTTCTTTTTTAATATTTTTTTTTAGTTATAAATGGACATAATATCTTTATTTCATTTTTTCTGTGGTGCTGAGGTTGGAACTCAGTGCCTCACTTGTGCTAGGTGAGCACTCTACTCTTGAGCCACAACCCCAACTGCTGGTTGTTTGTTTTCTTATTGTTGCATTTGAAGAGTTCATTGTATACTTTGGATAAGACTCCTTTATTAGATATATCTTTAATAGATATTTTCTCTGTGGCTTGCCTTTTTTGCCTTTCTGCCTTTTTAGTAATGCCTTTTAAATTCCAAATTCACTTCTTCATTGCTGGTATATAGGAAATTGATTAAGTTTTGTACATTCACTTTATATCCTGCAACCTTGTTATAATCTCTCTTTAGTGCCAGGAGTCTTTTGTCAGTTCTTTTGGATTTTTTACATCTTTAAACAAAGATTGGTTTATTTTTCCCTCCCAATCTGTACACCCTTTATTTCTTTTTCTTTTCTTATTGCAATAATTAGGACTTCCAGCTTGATGTTGAAAAGCAGTGGTGAGAAGGGACATACTTGCCTATTCCCAGTCTTAATGGAAAAAGTGGGAATTTCTCACAATTAAATATGTTAGCAGCCAGACACAGTGGTGCCTGCCTGTAATCCCAGCTACTGGGGAGGCTGAGGCAGGAGGATCACAAGTTCCAGGCCAGACTCAGCAACTTAGTGAGTCCTTAAGCAACTTGGCAAAACTCTGTCTCAAAATGAAAAATAAAAAGGTCTGGTGGTGATGTGGTTCAGTGGCTAAACACCCCTGGATTCAATCCCTAGTATCCCCCCCTCCAAAAAAAAAGTAAGATGGAGCTGTAGGGTTTTATAGATATTCTTTGTTAAATTGAAGAAGTTCTCCTTTGTGCCTAGTTTAATGCAGTTTTGACATCATTAAGAGTTGTAATATTTTGTCAAATGTTTTCCCTACATTTCCTGAAACCTCCCAAAGTGTAAGCCAAAATAAACCTTTCTTACTTTCAAGTTGATTTATCTCAGGTATGTGTTACAGTAATGAAAAGCTGACTAACACACTAAATGTGGAGTTGAATTCACCCATTTGAACGTGCTGCTTTCTATTTTGGAAAGTTATTAATTATTGACTAGATTTCTTTAATGGATATAGGCCTATTCATTAGAATATCTATTTCTTCTTATGTGAATTTTCTCAGATTGTGTCTTACAAGGAATTGGTCCTTTTCATCTATGAAATTTGTTAGCTTAGAAGTATTCATAGTATTCCTTTGTTAACCTCCTAATGTCTACAGTGTCTGCTGTGAGGTTCCCTTTCATTTATGATATTAGTAATTTGTGTCTTTTTTTCCTCCCCTTGGTTAGCATTTGCCAGGGTTTTTTTTTTTTTTTTTTCGATTTTATTGATCTTTCAAAGACCTAGATTTTGGTTTCATTTTCTCTAGATTATCTGTTTTCAATTTTGTTAAATTCTGGCCTAATGTGTATTATGTCTTCCTCTGTTTACTTTGGATTTAATTTGCTCTTTTTCTAGTTTCTGGTTTGCTAGCTCAGATGACTGATTTTTAGATCTTTTTTCTTTTCCAATAAATGCATTCAGTGTTATAAATTTTCCACTAAGTACTTCTTTTGCTGCATTCCACAAATTTTGACAAGTTGAAGTTGTGTAGTTTTATTTAGTTCAAAATATTTTAAAATTTCTCTTATGATTTCTTCTTTGATCAATGTTATATATTTTTCAGTATATTTTTTAGTTGTTGATGGGCCCTTATTTTATTTATTTATATGCAGTTCTGAGAATTGAATCCAGTGCTTCACACACGCTAGGTGAGCACTCTGCCACTGAGCCACAACCCTCGCCCTGATCCATGTATTATTTAGAATTGTGTTGTTTAACTAGATGTGATGGTACATGCCTGTAATTCTAAAGAGTCAGGATGCTGAAGCAGGGGATTGCAAGTTTGAGGCCAGCCGTAGCAACTTAGTGAGATCCTGTCTAAGAATTTTAAAAAGAGCTGAGGATGTAGCTCAGAGGTAGAGTGTCCCTGGGTTCAATTCCTAGTATTCCCCCCCCAAAAAGTATATTGTTTAATACCCAAATATTTTGTTATAATCTATCTTGCTGTACTAGTTTCTAGTTTAATTCCATTGTGTTCTGAAAATAGATATTGTATGATTTCTATTCTTTGTCTGCTGGTGTGTGTATGCGCGTGCGCGTGCATGCACTACTAGGGATTGAACTCAGGGGCCCTCTATCACTGAACTCCATGCCCTGCCCTTTCTATTTTGAGACAGAGTCTCCCTAAGTTACTGAGGCTGACCTTGAATTTGTGATCTTCCTGCCTCAGCCTCCTGAGTCTCTACGATTACCGGCATATACCCTGCAACCAGCTAAAATTCTATTCTTTTAAGTGAAGATTTTATTATCATAGCTTTATGATAAGTTTTCAGATGTGGAAAGGCAATTTCCCCTTCAATGTTATTTATCAAGTAGTTTCTCTTATGGTCTCATTCAGTTTCTTTTCAATAAAGAATTGAGAGTCCACTTATCAATTCCATGGAAATACTTACTGGGATTTTATTTGAGATTGTACAACTAATTTCTTTTTTTCTTTTGGTACTGGGAATTGAACTCAGGGGCACTTGACCACTGAGCCACATCCCCAGCTCTATTTTGTATTTTATTTAGAGACAGAGTCTTGCTAAGCAAGTGCTTAGTGCCTCACTTTTGCTGAGGCTGGCTTTGAACTCCTAATCCTCCTGTCTCTGCCTCCCAAACTGCTGGATTACAGGTGGTGCCACCACACCCAGGTATGACTAATTTTTTAAAAGGTTTTTTTTTTTTTTGTACTTGTAGATGGACAGAATGCCTTTGTTTTATTTGTTTATTTTGTGGTGCTGAGGATCAAACCAGTGCTTCACACATGCTAGGCAAGAGCTCTGACACTGAGCTACAGCCCCAGCCCAAATTTATAACTAATTTGAGAATTGACATCCTTATAATGTTGGGTCTTTCAATCCAAAACAGTGGTATTTATCTCCATTGAGTCTTCTTTTTATGACTTTCACTGAAGTTCAGTAGTTTATTTCAAATAGGTAATACCTATCTCTTCTTAATTTTATTCCTGGAAATTTATATAATTCATGTAATCCTGAAATAAAAGAAATTTATTGCTGGGTATGGGGATGCACATCTGTAATCCCAGCTACTCTGGAGGCTGAGGCAGGAGGATTGCACATTTGAGGTCAACCTGGACAACTTAGAAATATCCTGTCTCAAAATTAGAAGAAAAAAAAAAAGCAGTGGTAGGGATGGTGGGAAGGTTGGTGATAGAGTGTCCTTGGGTTCAATCCCCAGTATCTCAAAAAGAAAAAAGAAATCTATTGATTGTGTTGCACTAATCTTTAGTTGGCTACCATCTTGATCGGTTCTATCGTGCTGTTACAAAATACCATGTACTGATTTATGATGAACAGAATTTTTTTGACTCATGGTTCTAGAGGCTGAAAAGTCCAAGATCAAGGGGCCATATCTGGTGAGGACCTTCTTGCTATGTCATAACATGATGGAGGGCATCACAGCAGAGAAAGAGAGCAGGGTCTCCTTAAGTTACTGAGGCTGGCCTTGAACTTGTAAACTTCCTGCCTCAGCCTCTGGAGTAGCTGGTATTTCAGGCATGTGCCACTGTGCATGGTCCTTCATTTCCTTTACACATTGCATTAATTTTCAGTATTACCTGGTAAGATGTAGTTAGAGTAGGTATCCCATCTTGCTTCAGATTTTAAAATGAAAACGTATATGTTTGCTATAGACATCTGTTAAACTTTACCAAATTAAGGAAGTCCACTTTTCCTAATTCACTAAAAATTATTGTTTTTTGATTAGATGCTGAGTTTAAATTTTCCCTTCACAGGTGGGCATTATTGAGATTACTTTTTTCTCTGTTAAACTGATAATTTGATAATTTATAGTATATTAAACCATCTTTGCATTCCAGACACACATAATGCATTTATTTGTGTGGATGCCACTGGACTTGTGAATATCTTATGTAAATGTTTGAATCTTTCATAAATGACTTTCATATCTAAGTGTAGGCTACCCTGGTCTAGGTTCGGTTTTGACAAATGACACACAGAGAATTTTGCTTACTCCGTGTTCTGGAGCATTTTAATCTATCAACAAAAGCAGTTATTCTTCAAGGTTTTGTAGAATTCATATGCAAAAACCTAGGTTTGATGCCTTTTTAGAGGAAGATTTCTTTGCATAGTTTTATTTAGTTCTTAAAATTTCTTGTATTACTCTTATGTAGTAAATGATTTCTCTTCTGGAATAAATTTTGTTAAGTTGTAGTTTTCTAAAAGTCTCTGTTTAGATTTTCAGACTTATTGGTATATTGGCACTTAAACAACGTTAAATCTCTTCCCATGTTTATTTTTGCTTCCTTTTTCTTTGTTTTTGATTGGACTTGTAAGAATTTTATATATTGGCTTTTCCTTTCTTTTCTTTTTATTAGTCAGGGGATCAAACCCAGAAACTCCCCACATATTCTAGGCAAGATCTATATTGCTGAGATACATCCCCAGCTCTGTATGTTGGTCTTAATAAAAAAATTGATATTTGGTTTTATTAATTGGATCAACCAGTTTGATTTTTCCATTAATTTCTGCTTTCACTCGATTCTTCCTTTTGTAACTTTAAATCCCCCCCACCCTGTTTTCTGAGTCAAAGGCTTTGTCAATTAATTATTAACTTTTGTAAAATCTTTCTTTTTTTTTTTTTATTAGTCGTTCATAACATTACATAGTTCTTAATACATCATATTACACGGTTTGATTCAAGTGGATTATGAACTCCCGCTTTTACCCCGTATACAAATTGCTGTATCACATCAGTTACCCTTCCATTGATTGACATATTGCCTTTCTAGTGTCTGATGTATTCTGCTGTCTGTCCTATTGTCTACTCTCCCCCCTCCCCTCCCCTCCCCTCCCCTCCCCTTTTCTCTCTCTACCCCTTCTACTGTAAATCATTTCTTCCATTTGTATTCTCTTGTCTTACCCCTCCTTTCCTCTTATATGACATTTTGTATAACCCTGAGGATCGCCTTCCATTTCCATGCAATTTCCCTTCTCTCTCCCTTTCCCTCCCACCTCTCATCCCTGTTTACTGTAAATATTCTAAATCTTTTTTTTTCTAATAAAGTGTTAAAGTTTTCTACAAATATCAACTGTCTGCATCTACTAGAGTTTCATGTGTTGTGTTTTTATTAGTTTTCACTTCCAAATAGTTTGTAATTTCATACAATAGCATTGTGGATATTTAATTTTTTTTCCCGTAGAGAGATTTTTTTGGGATAGGCTTTAACTATTAATTATTAATCACTGGTTTTATTGAATTGTGGCCAGAGATTCACGTCATATAAGATTTCTGTTTTTCTGGCATTAGCTAAAATTTCCTTTGTAATTTAATACATGTGTTAAACTTTGAAAATTTTCCATGACTGTTAAAAAATAAATGTACATCTGTCTTTGTTGAGCATGTTTTATGTGTACCTTCTAGATTGGACTTGATTGATTGGTAGTTTAAATCCTTTCTATTTTTGCTTTCTGTGTGTATGCACACTTGATTCCCTGATTTCAGAGGAAGATTGTCACCAGAGTCTCTAACTGAGGTTTTGTCAACTTCTTATATTTCTATCAATTTTTACTGATACTATGTATTTCAAAAATATGTTATAGTTTATAAAAGTTCCAAATTTTTATCTCTTCTTAGTGGATTGTGCTTTTTATCAAAATGAAAAATTCTTATTTGTCCTTTTTGCCTTCTAGACTGCAACTAATATCTGCTTTTTTTTTTCTTTACTTTTTTTTTTTTTTTTTTGGTACCAGGGATTGAATCCAGGGGCTCTTAATCATGGAGCCACATCCTCAGCCCTTTTTTTTTATTTTACTTTGAGACAGGGTCTTGCTGAGTTGCCTAGTGCCTTGCTAAATTGCCTACGCTGGCTTTGAACTTGTGATCCTCCTGTTTTAGCCTCCCAAATGGATGGGATTATGGGTTCTTTTGTTTGCTTGTTTGTTTGGTACTGGGGATTGAACCTAGGGGCACTTAACCACTGAGCCATATCCCCAGCCCCTTTTATTTTTTATTTTGAGACAGGGTCTATTTACATTACATTTACATTTACTGCAAATACTATATATTTAGACCCAATCATGCCAGCTTACTTTGTTTTCTATTTATTGTAATTTCTCACTGTTCCTTTAGTATCTTTTGCTTGTTTGCTTTAGTTCCCCTTTGTCGAAACTATGTATTCTACTTCTAATTGTTACTTTTTTCTTTTTTTTTTTTTTTCAGTGCTGAGGATGGAACCCAAGGCCTCACACACTTGAGGCATGCACTCTACCACTGAGTTACACCCCTAGTCCTACACTTACTCTTTTTTTCTTCAGTGCTAGGGATCAAACCTCGGTCCATGAATACGCTAGACAAGAGTTCTACCACTGATCCACATCCCCAGCCCCTGCCTTTGATATTTCTTACATTGGGCTTTAATTTTTTTTTTCTATATTCACATTTATATCCACACACCTTTCACTTCTTTCTATCCTCGTCTTCCATCTTCTATTTCCCATGTTGAAATCATCTGGTCATTTAGTTTCAAGTTGCCATTCATTATTTTTCTTTATACATGAACATCATCAGACTTATTTTAGCTTTTATTTCTTTGCTCATCATTTGCTTCCTGTCTCTTACTTTGCTCTGAATTCTGCTTTGGCTTGTTCATTTTGGTCTTGGCCGGGGAGAGTTGGGTTACCTCTTTTGGTAATTCTCTGAAGACAAAGTTCATGGGTGATAAGCTTTCCGGTCTTGCTGTGCCTGCACATGTCTTCAATTTCTCCCCACTACTTAAATGTTAATTTGCCTGGGACTAAGATTTTAGCTTTAAAATAATTGCCCTCATTGTATAGAGAGATTATCTTTTCTAAATATAATTTTATTTCTAGTCTTAGCAATGGACACATAATGCCAATGTGATATGTTTTTATATTATTTGTTTTTCCTTGGCATATTGATATGAGCCCATGATGTATGATATATGCCCTTTTAATAAGAAAACTTCTGTCTTCCTTTAGGTTGAAAAATTGTCTTCTGTGATTTCTCCTTTCCAACCTCTCATCCTCTGTGCTCTCTTTCAGTTCAGGAGTTCTTCAAAGTATTTCTTTTCTTTCCTTATTTTTCTTTTGAGTGCTGGGGATTGAACCCAGGGCCTTATGCATGCTGGGCAAACTCTCTACCACTGAGCCACATCTCTAGTCTCTTTTTCTTGTTTTTAATGTTGTGCTTGTGACATTTTATAACTTTTTAGGAGGAGTATGCATGTAATCAGATCACAATTTTAATCCAATCTCTACTCATTTTCAAGGGAATTTAAAAAGAAATTTCAAATTATATGTTTGAACGGGATTGAATTCAGGCTCTGGTTATTTTCCCCAAAGAATCTGATTTTTTTCTATCCTTGGATGGATTCCCTTCAGAGAATCTTAGGAGCTTCTCACTCTTTCAATCAGTGTTTATCTAGCGCCTAATTTTTGCTTGACATCATTCTAGGTTCTGAGGATCCAAAGATGAAAAAAAGACACAAGTTTACAGTTTGACACAAAATTTCTCAGCTTACTGCTGACATTTTAACTGGATATTTCGTTGTAATGGGAGGTTGTCCCAGGTATTATAGGATGTTTAGCAGCATCTCTGGTTTCTCCCCAACAGAAGCTAGTAACAACACTCCCCACCCCATCATAACAATAAAAAATGTAGCCAAACATTGCCAAATGTCCCTATGGGCAAAACTGAACTCCCCTCACACCCCACCCACACTCCCTACCACTGACAATGTCTGGTCTAGAAGGAGAAATAGCTACTATAATACAGGGAGTATGGGAGTGGGAAAATATGTACAGTACAATATTGGCACAAAGCGAGCAATGGTTAACTCTGACTGGTGTTTAAAGCAGATACTGATTGGCTCATGTATTAAAGAAACATCTAGATGTTTGTCAGGTAAACAAAGAGTGAGAGAAGAAAGAACAATAATATTAGAAAAATAGTATGCAAAGAGAGAAAGGTTGAAATGGTTTGGTGCACTTGGGGGAAGTCTTAGATGAGACTACAATTAGAAGACTAGTTCGAAGACAGCTTTTATACAAGGGGCCCAACTAATGTAGCAGTGGCTAGAGAGCTAGGGAATGGCACAAACCATATATAGGAGGTAGAATTCATAAAATTCATTAATTAGGGTGTGGTGGCACACTCTTGTTACTCCAGAGACTTGAGAGCCTGAGGCAAGAGAATCACAAGATCAAAGCCAACTTCAGCAACTTACTGAGAACCTCGCAACTTAGAGAATGCCCGTCTCAAAATAAAAAATAAAAAGGGGTGGGAATAGGACTCAGTGGTAAAGTGTCCCTGGGTTCAATCCCCCCATACCCAAAATAAAAATACATACATTTAGTGATTTCATATATGAAGAGTAAGGAATTGAGAGGAGTTAAGGACAATGTCAGATTTTCATGAAAAGAAGGGGTAAGTGATGTTATTAGTAAATTGTGCTTTCAGGCAGAAAATTCAAATAAAATTCCCTTGGGACAAAAAACAAACAACAAAACAGAAAGCTCATAAGTTTCTGTGGCTCCGTAGTTCTAAACACAACATATATTAAGTCAACTAGCAGTTCTTTGAAAAACCATTGTTTTTCTCCATCATGAAAAACTTTAATATTTTCCCTAAATGTTTTCTCATGGTCTTTTTATTCCAAAAAGTGTAAGAGAATGGTTTATATATTTCTTCAAATATTCCATGGCTGAGTCAACTTGACACAATATTTCAGCTGTTAAAAAAAGATTGTGAAATTTCAGGCCAAGCTCAAGCATTGAGAACTAAATTTTTTTCATTTATTCATGACATAAAAATAGACAATTGTACCCATAAAAATGACTAAAGGTTCTTAGGAAGCCATAAATGCCAAAGAAGTCAAGGGTAGAAATGCTTTTCAGCCTCTTAGTTGAAGAACTGAGGTACTGAGGACCTCTACTGTTGAGAAGAAGAATGGCTTCATTGTCACGAATAAATATTCGGAAAGACATGAACCGGACAAAGGTGATCTACAGCCTGCCCCAAGTTCAGAAATAATTTTCAGAGGCACAACGATATTTGTGTCACTGGAGCCTGTGTGGAAATACTTGTAAGGTAGGACTGAGTTTTCCTCCTACCTCCTAGGCTCTTCTTCATCTCAGGTGCCCAGAATCCTGTTGCAGTTTTCTGGCTTGAGTCTATATTGGGCCTGACTAGTTACAGTTTTTCCACAGATGTGTGTGTGTGTGTATGTGTGTGTGTGTGTGTGTGTTGTTTTTGCTTTTTCCACATTGCAAGGCAATTGAACGTTTACAGAATTTGAACTCACTGATAGTAAGAGCTGGAAGTGATCTATTATGTAATGCCTCCTCCCCTATGTTTAGATCCCTTTAGAAAAGGGAGTATTTCCTCTGTCCAGCCTCTGCCTCTATGGAATGGTTAGCACTTAAAATGCATAATGGCCAGTATAAATATTCTCTTTTCCAAATACCATTTTTTTTTTGTCTGCCCAGATTCTGTAGTGTTGCTAAGAGCACCAGGTTCTCCTGCAATTTACGTTCCCACAAAGTCTGAATCCAAAATATGTTTGATTTTGCCAAGCCTGGAGCAGAGGATGAACATTTTCCTTTGGATTTCCTCGAAGTTCCCTCCAAAGATTTTAAAGTGGTACAATTACTTTTAAAGCTGGGGTCTTCATGAGAAGCTTTTTTCAAATGCCACAGGTTACAGGGTTGGAGACTTATTTGGTACTTTAACATCTGCATGGGCACAGCTCTCGATATAATAAGCAAGTCCCTTAAGGGATGTTCCATGATATTTATTAATAGAAGTTAAACCTCAGGTGTAGTTTGACTAATAACGACCAGACATCCTAGAACTTGAATTTGGGCTCTGCTATTTATTAGTTTATTACTAAGGCACTTGTTCACACTATTTAACCTCTTTGACTCTCAAGTTTCTTTTCTGTTCAAAATGGGGGAGGGGGGTTAATGCTTATCTTGATTTTTAATTTTTTTGTACCAGGGATTGAACTCAGGGGCACTTAACCACTGAGCCACATCCCCAGCCCCTTTTATTTTTCATTTTAAGACCGGGTCTAAGTAAGTTGCTTAGGACCTCACTAGATTGCTGAGCCTGGCTTTGAACTTGCAATTCTCCTGCTTCAGCCTCCCAAATTGCTGAGATTATAAGCACGTGCTGCCAGGCCCAGTGTATCTTGAAGGCTTTAAGCAACATATAAGACAGAGATTGGCACAAAATTAACTAAGTTTCCCTTCCTTCCTTTTCCCTTCTCTTTAATATATTTTAAATAATCAATTCAAAGTGAGAGATGGGGTTGTATTTTGTTTGGTTTGGTATGGAGATTGAACCAGGGGGCGGTGTTCTACCACTAAGCTACACCCCAAACACTTTTTGAGACAGGGTCTTACTAAGTTGCTAAGGCTGGCCTTGAACTTGTGATTCTCCTACCTCAGCCTCCCAAGTAGCTGGGACTGCAGGTGTATGACACCACACCTGGCGTGTCCGTGTTTAGAAATAAACTCATGTGGGGTCCTTTATCAACAATATGGATTTAAGTCAAATGTGAGTCAAACCAAATTCTTGCTTTCCTCGGATTGTATTTTTAACAAAGAAAATCACTCAGGTTAGGGTAGATACCGTTAAAAGGAACTGGGTGTTAGAAGGCATGACTAGATGTAGAGTACCACAGGCAACAACTGGTTTTTTTTTTTTTTTTTTTTTATAAGAAAACAAAAGAGTCTAGCCAACTCCCACAGGCACATGTGAATTGTGAGGTTTGTTGCAAGGGCTAGTGAAGCAAAAGAGCTTATGAAAGTTTTAAACAAGAGAAACTGAAGCTGCAACTATAAAGGAGCCTGGTGTCTTCTCTAGCATTATCCAATCACATTCACAACATGCAACATATTCATTCGGGCACTCTGGACAAAGAAAGTCCAATCTCCCATGCCTCACCTTTAAGGACTCAAGGTAGGACATTTTGTTATAATTTTTGTTGTTGTTAAAAAAGGATATGTCAAACCACATAGAGACCCATGAGCTGTATTACAAATTCAAGCTAATACATACATGTATTTTTGCACTGCCAGGAGACTGTGTTGTTTCGGTGCTTGGGGTGAAATGTGAAAGTTGATGGCTGCTATTCCCAGTGCATAATGGGGAGCAGCCATCTGATTGAAAGCACAGCGGGTGAAGGAACAGCAATCAGTTCAGGGAACTAAACTTTGCTTATGATGCCACTGTGTATCTGAGGGACCTAGGGCAAGTTCTCAAAACACAGTGCTTATTTTCCTACCAGAATGCTCTAAATAACAATTCTGGGTAGTATCTCAAAGGGAGGAGATAATAAGCATAAAATACTTGGCACACTGCCTTAAGACAGTGTTATGGAAAGGTCAGTCATTCTGATCCCTAAGACTAGGGTGACAGCACCTGCAGATGTGTGTCGGGATGCTTTTGGACAAGCAACAAGCTTTCACTGTGGACACTCTGCTTCTATAAACAGGTGATTCTGAATTCTAAGTAACCTCCTTGTTATGAGAAGATGCCATACGAGCAGATTTGCAAATCTTGGCAACACAGCTGTGACTTCGTACCTGTGTAGGACTGTGGTGGCCACGTGACCAGGAGGAAAGATGCTTATGTTCACTAAGGAAACTACCTGCAACCTGGGATTATAAAAGGCCATCCTGAAACCCAACTGTAACTTTTATGGCAGACCCCGTCTCTCTAACTCATGCGGTCATGTGCAGATCAAATGTTTGGGTTGATAAATGCGGCTTACTGGTGTGAGGGACTCACTCATTGACAGAGCCCAGAATCCAAAGGTGATTAGTTGACTAAAGAGGGAAGATGAGCAGCAGACAACCTTGTTTGTCATTTCGCACACTTAATCACATAAATCTCATAACACTAAGTGCATCTGTGCAGCAGGAAATTGAACCCTGACGAAAATAACACCAAAGCTCACAAATCAATTCAGACACCTGTTTCAGTGAGTGCAGCAAGATCACCAGTGGGTGGCGAATTTTTTTTTCTGTAGACTCTTCATATTTGAATATTGACATAGATAATTTAGGATTCGCTTTCCTAAGAGTTGCTGCTTTTTATATAAGGTAATTAAGTGTTCTATTCCAGGCACACACACACACACATAAATAAATAAATAAATAGATAGATAAATAAATAAATAAATAAATAAATAAAACCAGACCAGATTCTAAATGGAAATAGAATATTCTCTAACTGTGGTTACTAATAAACAATGTATTTCTTATTTCAAAAGGAAGCTAATTTAGAGAAGTCCTTCAAAAAAAAAATACAAGTGACTTATGTTTACACATACACACACTATTTGTTTCTAATCAGAATTTCCTTCTTGAATTTTGCGTTGTTTAAATTAATTCCTTATAGGGCAGACTTGAACCTTTTAGAGTGCTACTATATGAAAATATTATTTAAAGATCATTTTATCCAAATGATAAATATATATCTAAAGACCATAAAATTTATTTTCCTTACACGCACACACACACACATGGAGTCTTGATAATATCTTTTGATAACAGCTTTTTTATCTTATGTTCCACTTTTTTAAGTTAAACCATATAAAGACACATAAAAATCAGTTAAACATTTGAGAAAACATTAGTGCAAAAAGTAAGGTGCAAAATACTCTGAGAAAAATCAACCATTTATGGGGAGTGCTAATTTTAAAACTTTTTTTTTTAATTTACAAATAATTTTGAAACAAAAGACTTTTCATCAGAGTCAACTTTAGGCAGAATTCAGTTTTTCTTAGCAGCGTACATGTCCGGAACACCCGGAGATGTTCGAAGGCATCAGGCACCTACAGGCTCCACCTGAGAGCAGATATAACTCGGAAGAGATCCAGGAAGGGTTGTCATGGCTACTGAGGGAGTCAGCTCAGGGTACCACAAGTCTTTTCAAAACATACCAAAGCAGGGACTGCAGCATTCCAAGCACAGAATGAGCACTCCACAAGAGCTGCAAAAGAGTCTTTTACCTAATTAAAAGCTTAAATTTACAGAACTTCAGAGCACTGCCGTTTCATCGTGGCTTTGCCAAAATAATCAGGCAGAATGAAGCAAAACAAATAGGAGAACAACAAGCCTACCACTCTGGTTTTGATTTGCTGCCCATTACAGTTGAGCGGTTTGGCCTGCTTGGGCTAGATGCTTTAAAACGTCTTCCAAATGCCCCATAATGACATCTAATTTTACATTTAACTCTTAGAGGAAAATGCTATTTCCCCTCTGCTGGTATTTGTTCTATTTGAACATTATCAAACTGTTTGTTCTAATCCATTAGGAAAAACCATAACAAGGCTCATCAAGAGAGCTTTCCTAGTAAGGAAGGTGGCTGGAAAGATTTAGATCTTGAGTCTGTCTTTAAATCTTCTCCATGAAAGATGATTTACAAGCAGGCTATGAAAATGTGAACACTCTCAACTCTGGAAAGTTTCAGTCTGAATCTAGGTATCCTAAATCAAGGCAAATGACTCTGTCCTACAGAGCCAAATTTTACAAAAATCAGACTCGATGCTCAAGTCTCGTTAATAAATTACAAAGGGTTCACACGGTATATTTAAGTTCAGCTAAGGCACTATCAGTTTTTCTCAAAAGTGTACCAGGAAAGGAATCACAGGGCTTGCATTTAAGGATAAAATTGCATAGAGTGCCAGAAAAATTGTCACATACAGATCATTTTTTTCCTTAAGAGGAAAAATTACATTTCCAAATAACTGGTAACTTGGCATAGGAGATGTTGTTGGTTAGGGTCTTCAGAAGACGTCTCCAGGTGTAGATGCAAATTGAGGTTGCAATTTTTCATAACCAGGATTCTTAAATTATTTAAAATTTTGTCAAGTGAGGATTATCAAGTTTGAGGAACTCATCACCAGAAACTCTCTGGTTTGCCTGTTCTGTTCTCAGCCAATGCCTGGGCTTCGTTCAGAGATCTTTTGTAGCTTCCAGACAAGAAGAAGTAGAACACAGTGGGAGGAGTATGATTAGAATATTGGGTTGGGATCCGGTTGTGTAATTTTAGGCAAGTTTCTTTTTGCTGGAGTTCATTTTTTCCCGTCTGTAAAACAGTGGACCTACCAAGTATCTTTAAGAATTCATTCCAGTTTAAAATTCTCTGAGTTCTTGGCCCAGGAGACATACTGGGCAAGGAAGCCCTCATGATCACATTACCCAGGTCTCCCTCTGGACCATTGGTAAACACTAGAAAACTATCCAACCAACTCTTTGATTATTAAAAACAAAAAAATTAAAGGCTCAGAAATTAGGAAATTTAAAAAAAATGAAATGAATGAGCTAGACAGATAAAAAAAATCTTCCTGAGAAAACTGCCTAGAAAACATCATTATGCATGGTATACGTATGCAAAAGTTCCATTTCAGATAGTGAAAGCAGACAAAGAAGGAGAAAGAAAAGGAGCAAATCACAGGAAGAAGACTATGACAAGGGGCTGGGATTGTGGCTCAGAGGTAGGGCGCTCACCTAGCACGGGTGGGGCCCGGGTTCGATCCTCAGCACCACATAAAAATAAAGGCATTGTGTGGTGTCCATCTACACCTAAAAAATAAACATTAAAAAAAAAGACTATGACAAGACAAAGAGTTTTGCAATACTGTGCCAGAACTGACCCTTCCAAAAAATGAATAAATAGAATTTCTCAAAAATGAATAAAGAGCGGGCCAGGGTTGTGGCTCAGTGGTAGAGCACTTGCCTAGCATGTGAGAGGCACTGGGTTTGATCCCCAGCACCACCTGAAAATAAAAACAAAATAAAAAATAAATGTATTAAAAAATGAATAAATAAAATTTCTCTGTAACCTGCATGCCTGTAATCCAAGAGACTCAGGAGGCTGAGACAGGAGGATTGCAAGCTCAAGGCCACTTTGTGAGACCCTGTCGCCAAAACTAAAAAGGGCTGGGAATGTAACTCAGTGGTAAAGTACCCCTGGATTCAATTCTCAGTACACACACACACACACACAAAAAAAAAAAAAAAAAAAAAAAAAGGAGGGGGGAGGCAATATACTCAAAAGTTAGAAGCTATAATAGGTAGAAGCTAGAACACTGAATTAGGACTGAGAAGACAAATTCTGTTCCAGTGTAAACTATGCCGTTTATGAAGCATATGTGTCAGAGTAATCCCTTTGTCTGTCCAGATCTCATTTTAATCACCTGTAAGATAAGACCATCTAGGTTAGTCATGTAAAGAGGAAGGGATGGGACTCAGAGATCTTTAAGGTCCCTAGGAGACCTTAAATGCTGTCATTCAACATGGTTAAACAAAGGCATTCTTTGGTGAAGTTATCTGGTAATCTAAGGAAGGCCTAAAAGTTGAGATGATAATAATAATAATATCCACTTCATTCATTTTGGAAAGATCTGGTGAAATGGTGGCTGCAAAAGTGTTTTATAAAACTGTCAAATGCTAAACAAATGATAGGAGTAGTAGTATCACTATTTATCAATATTTTAAGCAAACAGTGAGTTAATGTTGATGAAAATGTCAACATTAACAGTACAACAGTGCCGTAGTACTTAGTCAAAGATACTTTCTGAATAAACAAATGGATTAAATGTAACATGTTCAATCAAATAATGAGAAAAATTGATAAACAAATGTGCAGATATAAGGAGCAGGGGGAGTGTATATCCACACTCTGGTGAATGTGGACGAATAGGGAGACTTAGTTCAATGACAAAGCAGCAGAGTGTCTGGGAAAATGCTTTTTTATTTTGCCCCAGAGAAAATTTTATAGTTTGAAGATTTTTTGGTTTCAAAAGACATTCATGTTCCAACTATGTGTAAGACTTTATGTTAACTTCTTAAATTGGGGAGGAGATAGATGTTCTAGGATAAATAAGCTGCTTTCTGCCCTGAAGAAGCTGATAATTCACAGGGTGCAGTGGCACACACCTGTAATCCCAGCAGCTGAGGAGGCTGAGGCAGGAGGATCACAAGTTCAAAGCCAGACTCAGCAACTTAGCAAGGCCCTAAGTAACTCAGCAAGACCCTATCTCTAAATAAAATATTAAAAGGGCTGGGGATGTGGCTCCATGGTTAAGCACCTCTGGGTTCAATCCCCGGTACCCCCCCCAAAAAAAAGTAATAATTAATTTGACAGAACGACAAATTCATAGTACTTAATGATTTGTAATTTGACAAGTACTAGGTCCCATGGAACCATAGAGTAGAGGACTACTTCGGTTTGGGAACAATGGAGGGTGGGTGGGGAATGGAGAAGATTTTTCTGTAAGAGATAACATTTAATCTATACATTGAAAAATGAATGGGATTTCATTAAGGTAAAAAATAAGGCAGGCAAAGCATTCCAGGCAGATGACTGAAAGATAAGTTAGAAACCAAATCCAGTGGGAGAGAAACTGAGGAGGAGGCTGATCAAAGGACAGTTAGAATTTCAATTGTTTGAGCCATGGGAGAGAAGTCACCATCTTTACAATCACAGTCTGTTTTATAAGGGCGGTATTCTTGGGCAGATTGTTTGTATTGTTTG
The DNA here is from genome assembly GCF_045843805.1 of Urocitellus parryii. Taxonomy (NCBI): domain Eukaryota; kingdom Metazoa; phylum Chordata; class Mammalia; order Rodentia; family Sciuridae; genus Urocitellus; species Urocitellus parryii. Next base: position 149,852,563 of record NC_135537.1, read on the forward strand.
CATTGTTAATTCCAACAGTGTCAGCATGAATAAATATGTTTTGCAGGGTATTTTACGAAGAAAATTGAAAAGATAAGAAACTGATCCTTTCACAGCTTAAATTTAGACTAATGCAATTTGAAAGACATCAGACTGTTCCTTTTTTTTTGTACCAGGAATTGAATTTAAGGAGGAGCACTTAACCACTGACCACATCCCTAGCCCTTTTTTAAATTTTGAGACAGGGTCTCACCAAGTTGTTGAGGCTGGCTTTGAACTTGCTATCCTCCAGCCCCAGCACCCCCACACACACCTCCCACACCCCCATCACTGAGATTAGAGGTGTGTGCCACTGAGCCCGGCTCTGTTTTTTCTTTTTCTTTTAAAACAGATTTCATATCTTAATTTGTACTCTAAAATAGGCTTAAAGGCAACATTACCTATAATAATTGCACCAAAGATTACATAGCTAAAACATATATTTAGGGCTTGGACTCTTTCAGTTTAACTCAAATCCTGTTGAAGGGCTCTTGTTTCTATTTTTAAGCAGCACAAGGCACTCAGTGAAGGGAACTTTCCTTACGAGGGCTCCAGCACACATCTTGCTTATTTCCATCTTTTCCAGTGTGTTCCTTTAGCTCTCTTCCAGAGGTGGCATATATTTTACCCACTTTTCTGTCACATCTGACTGCTTGCTAATTAGTCTGGTTGAAATACCTTTCCAAACCTATCCTCACCACTAGTTAATCAACCTAAGGAGTCACTTTTGAGAGCTGCAGTGTAAGGCATACTATCGTTGCCACATTCCCAGATCTTGCTGGCTTGGGTCCAGGTTTTGGGACTGGAAATTCAATCAGAACCATGCTTTCCTATGGAATTTGACCTTATATTATTTTTAACACGTACAGTCCAACAGAAACAAACAGCCATGAAAAAGGAACTTCACATTCTAAGCACATAGCCAGCTGTTAGGTAAACATGCCATCTTATGCCAAGCATATAGCTGCTAAGGACAACATTATCCTGCAAGTCTCTCATGCAGGAGACTCATGTAGCCTTTTTGCTGTTAGGAGGCATAAGTCCATCCATCCGAAAACCGTTGAGTAATGGTAGACCAGGTGGTCTGGGCCAAGGGCCTTTGGAGAAGATGGTTCTGGACGGGTGAGAGAGAAACCCTGAGGGGTTTTTTTTTTTTTCTTCTCCTCCAGTTCTTTTACATTTCCCGTGTTCCACAAAAGGTCAAACTACTTTTATAAAAGGAAATTAAATGTTAAAAACCAGCACTAAAATGAAATCACTCTATTTTCTCATCTAACCCCTCCAAAGTCAGGGCATTTGGAGCTCATATCTCCCATTTTCATGAAGCTGTGGCTCCCAATTTAGGATTTAAAAAAAAAAAAGTCTCTGTTTCACATGCTATAATTTTTCAGAGGATAGAATTCTGGTATTTCTTATTTCAAAAGCAATGAAATAGATAATGGACAGGATATTTTGACATCTATATCACAGCTGAATTTTTCATTGATTTCTTAGACTGACAAGCAGCAAATGTGTAAAAGTACATGTAGTGCACACCAGTGTCTACCTTTAAACAGGCACAGGAAGGAGCCAAGCAGGTTACCTTACTTGCATGAGAGGTATGTTTTGCTTTTATAGCCCTTCCTCTTGATTTCAAGTGAAATAAACCCACTTTGATGAAACCATATGTTTTTTCAGATACATATGATGCAATAAATGGGAAGATCTAGGAGGGGGACAAAATTCATCTCTGGGGAGGACACAGAAACTACGGTTATGATAATTAATATTTGAAGGGTAGCACAGCTCCACGGTCAAGTGTGCTGGTTGTTGACTTATTTTGCTGCCTTTGAATCCAGGGTCTACCTGCTGTGCCAGCTTCCTCTGTCTGCCTCCATTATCTTATTGTGATTAGATATTAAAATAGTACCTGGTACTAAATTAGTTAAAATGTGGAATTTACTGTGTACTCTGTGGAATGCATACTAATGCTCCAAAAATGGTAGTTTTAGGCAGACTGTTCTGAGTCCAGTATGGGTGGCAGAGGGAGGAGAAGGCAAGATGAGAAGGAGGCAGGACACCTAACTGGGCGCCTGAGAGGTGGGGATGGAGAAGTTTGTCCTTGGGCTGTGTCTGCAGGGCACTGACGAAACTTGGTAAAAAGCTGTTCAAAACACTTAGGTGGCTGAGGGTGTAACTCATAAGGCCCTGGGTTCGATTCCCAGCACCAAACCAACAAAACACTTGCAGTGGTGATACTCTCACATCACAACCATATACCACCAATTTGATAAGTTTCTTTAAAAAATGACTATTCCTGGGGCTAGGGTTGTGGCTCAGCAGTAGAGCACTTGCCTAGCACATTCGAGGCCTTGGGTTCGATTCTCAGCACCACATGAAAATAGATAAATAAAATAAAGGTATTGTGTCCAACTACAACTAAAAAATAAATATTAAAAAAATGACTATTTCAATCATTGGCAGGTTACCTGGCTGTTATATTGTTATTATGGCTATTAAATTATGACTATTACATTATATTGTTGCTATACATTAAAGGTATTATATTAATTATGCTAATGTCATTCAGTCAACTGGATGGTAAGTTCTTCAAAGGCAGTATTTATAGCTCAGTCTTGGACTTGTGGTAAATAATTGTTGATTTGTGCAGCTTAATTATTATTCTAGAGAAATTATTAAAAAAAGAAATATTCTCACAATGTCCAATAATTACTTTCAAAATCACTTTTATGGAATTTTTTTTTCTCAAGCAAAAAATAATAGGCCTATCAGAAAATTTCCAGAAAAAGCAGTTTTACCTTTAAGGAAAGTTACTGCAACGTATCTGGGAAAGAAAACCTTTTCAGAGACATGATCAAAGGATGACTGTGTTCAATGTAGAAAGCAACACCACACACCTGCTGAAATATTTGTTTTCTATTGATGTTTATGTGCTACTAACTAACCTCTTCGGTATTTTTCTTACAGCTCTTCTATAGGATGGGAAGTCAATAAAAGGTTATTTCTTTGTACCTTTTGAGAATTCTACACCTGTCCAAGAGGCTGAAACTTGTTTTGGGCTCCTGCTTTTGTTCTGTTGTACACTGCTGTTGGCTTTTTATTTAAGTGACTCATTATTGATGCAACTTGTGAAAAGTTCAGCAGGTGACTGGTAATTAAATGAAGGCATCTTAGAAAACATTACAACTTTTGTGTTACTGGGGTGCAACCCAAAAGATAGTGAATGTTCTCTTTCATGCATTGTGACTCCACCACATTAATACCAGATAAATAAACACTAACCTTACATTTTAAAGTGTAAGGTATTATCAAGCAAAATCATTGATCTTATACCCGTTAACAATGATCAAACAATATTACTTATGAGTAAGAGTACAGAATGAATGGCGCCTCGTTCCATATCAGTTGTGAATTGCCTGAGCTCATTCAAAAATACTTTCAATTGCCTTCAAACTCTTTTCACTGAAAACAATTAGTACTAGGAACTATCATTACTGTGAAAAGGAATAATGAAGATGAAGGGAAAACTGAAAAGTTTCTTAACAAACACCTCTTTTTCTATAGAGCTAAGGGGTTTTTGTATACTTTAAAGCATTTTAAAGGTAAAAGATGTGGCAAACACCCTAGATTAACATTGAAATTGACTTCTCCACCCTGTTTTTGAATGGTGTTGATCTGACAAGAAGCTGCATGCTAATTAGCTCAGGTTTCATTTCAATTAAAACTTCAAAGAGGCACACTTTGCTAGTTAGGGTGACTAATTCTCCCTGAGATCTATTAGGTACCTTTGTTTTCTTTTCAGAGGTTCATGGTGCCTTTTTATCACTCAAAAGCAAACCTTGGCTTTAGGTCTTGAGCTGTAGGTGGGAAGTGCCTTCTCTGTTTTTATCTCTAGACTCAATACCCACCAGCAAAAGAAGACAGAAAGATTATATCTGAGTCATCACTGTAAGCACTGGAAACAGTAAATGTTTCTATAGATTCTAATTTCACTCATTTAACTCCTCTATGTTTACCTAACCTATGTTGACACAGCGATTCACAGAGAAAAATAAGAACCCACACTTAAGCAGAAAGATCAACCACAAAAAAAAATACCACCCAGGAAAATACTATTATTGAGTGGGATCAGGAGGAATATTTAGCCAGAAAGATGCATAAATGGATTGCCAACCTAATGGCTCAGGTGCCAGAGAATGTTATTCCAGCCAAACCTCTAGCTCATCTTTAGAGTTCTTATAGCTGAGGATGTAAGCAGAAAAAAGAGGGAGGTAGGAGAGGAAAGGAGGGAGCCAGAGTCTTGATTCTGTATCTGTACCTGTAATATTTTATTTCTTCAGAAGCAAAATTGAAGCCAATCTAGAAAGACGTTAACGTCTGTTAAACCACTCATCGATTGATGGATGTTTAGATTGTTTTTTATCTTTTAGCTACTAATAGAATAATGTTGCTATGAATGAAAATTGTGAGAGTTTTTTATGTCCTTGCCCAAACTTATGATTTCCTCTTCTTTTTTTTATATGACAGCCATCCTAGTGGGTGTGAGGTAGCATCTTACTGTGGTTCGCCTTTGCATTTGCCTACTGACAAATGATGTTGATATCTTTCCATGTTCTTATTAGCCACTAACTATTTAAGTCCTTTTGCCTGTCTTTAAATTGGATAGTTGTTGAGCTGCAGAGTTTCTTTATATATTCTGATACTAAACCCTTCTCAGATAAATGCTTTGCAAATATAGTCTCCCATTCTATAGGTTGTCTTTTCACTTTCTTGATAGTGTTCCTCAATGTACAAACTTTTCAGCTTCCATAAAGTCTATTTTATCTACTTTTTCCTTGTGCCTTTAGTGTCATACCTAAGAATCCATTGCTAAATTCAAGGTCATAAAGATTGACACCTAAGTTTTCTACTAAGAGTTTTTATACTTTTTTAACTCTAACATTTAGGTATTTAATCCCTTTGAGTTAATTTTTGTATATGGTGTGAGGTAGGAACCTAACTTTATTCTTTTAAATGTGGATATCTAGTTGAATCAGTATTGTTTTTTGAAGAGATTTTTTTCCCCATTATCTGGTCTTGGTCCCTATGTAGAAAATCAATTGACTATAACAGGGCGTGGAGGCACACACCTGTAACCCCAGCTACTGGAGAGGCTGAGGCAGGAGTATGACAAGTTTGAAGCCATCTTGGGAAAACTAGTGAGACCGTATATCAAAAAGATAAAAAAGGCTAAGGATATAGCTCAGTGGTAGAGTACTAGCCTTGTATGCAAGAAGCCTTGGGTTCATCTCAATTGCTAAAACCTAAGTAAGTAAGTAAGTAAGTAAACAAACAAACAAACAAATAGCAGTTTATACAGACACATAGGTTTGTTTCTGGACTGCCAAGTCTGTGCTAGTGATCTATATGTCTACCTTTATGCCACCCTGCAAAAGGATGGTTAGTCTATATAGAACAATTCAGAAATTCTTTCATAATGACACAGGATCATTACTCTTAGTATCAATTATACTGTATGTGCAGTAACAGTACCATCTCAAGAGCCACTGAAATAAACAGGGTGTTTGACTCCACATCAAATAATTCCAGACTGGTATTTTTAGTTATCTATGTTGTATATGGTTTTCTACTTTCCTCTTGCAGAGAGCTGTCACTTTTTTAAATTTTTTGCCATGGTCAGTATGTTTCCATAACTAGTAATCTCATTTTCCCTTCCTCATTTGTTATTTTTAATGCCTCTGTGAATTTTGATAGCTGAGCTGTATGTATACCTGGTTAACTGTAGAATAAAACAATGGTCTCAGTAATGGGGTGATCTTGATGTGCCACCACTCCTGGTGTACCTTTCATTTCTGACCTGCTACATGGGGGCAGGATGGCCTAACAAGCAGATCTGCTACTTGAACAAGCCCTTCTACAAATAGTAGGACTAGCATGTCATGTTACCCAGAGAACTTTCCAAAGAAGTACCCCAAACCCATCTGAGGTCTGAAGAGGAATGGAGGAGACTGGGTGTCCAATGGAGTCTAAGCTGAGTTCATTTCATGATTCATGATCTAGAACCATGTGTTCTTCTCTTTAGGTAGCTTCTTTCCAAAGAAATGAAGTATATGTGGACACCATCAGTTCAACTGTTTTTCAAATTTAATAGATAATGTGATATAAATAAAATATAAATAAAAATTTATACTCAGTGAATACTTGAAGAACTTACATATCATTTACCCATAACCTCATGAGCTGTATTCTTCACACAACATAGCTTAGTTAAACATATTGCAAGCAGGTTATTGTAAGGGTGTTTGAAAGATAAAATTTCTAGTTGATTTTTCTCTCAATATGTGCCTATCTGACTTTACTTATTACTTTTGTTAAAATTTGTATGTTGCATTTTTAAAAAAATTACAAGTGTACAAGTAAAGATAAAAATAGTTCCGTGGAAGTATATAGACGGAAATATACATATAGATAGAGACAGCGAGGGAGAGTTTGTTTCTTGGGACTGAACTCAGGGCCTCACACAGGCTAAGCAAGTGCTCTATTGCTGAGCTATATCCCTAGCACATTTCATTTTTTTAATTTTGAGGCAGGGTCTCATTAAGTTGCCCAAACTGGCATTGAACTTTGGATCTTCCTGCCTCAGCCCCAGATTCCTGGAATTACAGGTGTGCGCCACCACACCTGGCAGAAATAAGAATTTAATCCACAAGGATAAGGAGAGATTCCACCCAGGAAGTGGCATTTAAATTAGCCCTTGAAAGATGAATTGAGTTTTGTCAGATCTTGTCAGAGGATGGGCAGAACTGTTCAGCAAAAGGGAGGACTATGCCCAGGGAACACAACAAATGCTGATCAAATAAAGAAGCAAATTTCTGAAAACATCCACCATCCATTCCACATGTTTGGGAATCACATTCACATTACAATTTTGAAGCTCTCCCAACCCACTTACTAGCCTTTCTCCTCAGAGTAGCAGCTGAAATTATTCTGAAGGAACTAATCTTGCAATTTTTAAAAACCTGTACTACATCCGGGTTCCACTACTATTCATGGTGAGATCTTGGGCCAGTTACTGAATCTCTTTGCTCCTGAACAAGCAAGAGCAAAAAAGAAAAAAGAAAAAAACTTATTTTGAAAAACTTTGTAGCAATATTTAAATGAAATACAAGAACCTTACCTATTCCTTGTCACATGATGAAATTTCATCCTTTACTGATTACTTATTATTTTCTTTTGTTATACATTTAAGTTAGAATATAGCTGGAAATTTTAAAAAAGGGCTTTTCATGAAAAAAAAATGTAGATCTGTCGTGCAATTAACTCAGATTATTTCAATCATCCAGAGAACTCTATTAAACTTTTATTTTAGGCTCTACGGTTATCGCTCGCACCAGAATTAACCTGTTAACAAAAATAAAACAAAGTAAAACACCCCAGCCTCAAAGTCATTGCCAGTCATAAATAACTTGGAAGTTATTTAAATGAAGATATATGGCCTCTATAATGGAGTGCTGTCTATAAATCAGGAAGAAAAACAAACAAATAAAAGACCCATTAATGTGAAATGCTGACAAATCTGTGTTTTCAAAGACCCTGCAATTGGTATTCTCAGAAGCTCTAATAAAATACATTCATTGTGTCTCCCAAGCTTCACAACCAGAGGAACCTTCTCAAAGCTTGAGGAGAAGTCTGGTTAGGGTGGATTTAGAGGTGGGTGCTTGCAGAGCTAAGAAAAGTTTTCATCCTCAGCAAAGAAAAATTGTGGCTGTTTCCTAATGAACAAAACAGTCCTCCAGGCACCAAAGAGCTTTTAGCGTCTTTCCCACAAATTAGCCACAGGAAGCCTCCGGAAGGATGGCTTAGTGTAGTGCTGCCATCTACAGCCAGACTTTTCATATGCCTTGATTAAAAAAAAAAGAAGAAAGAAAGAAAGAAAGAAAGAAAGAAAGAAAGAAAGAAAGAAAGAAAGAAAGAAAGAAAGAAAGAAAGAAAGAAAGAAAGAAAGAAAGAAAGAAAGAAAGAAAGAAAGAAAGAAGGAAGGAAGGAAGGAAGGAAGGAAGGAAAGAAAGAAAGAAAGGAAAAAAGAAAGGAAGAAAGAAAGAAAGAAAAAAAATTTAAAAATGACAATTCTAGACCCAGCTGGTCTGCACACACTTTTAACTGATCTTTTGGGTTGCTTCACCTACTGAGGAGGACCTTGCTAATTCCAAAAGAATTTCTACCTGGGATTTCTTGTGGTTACCAAAGGAACCTGTTTTAGTTTCACTTTAAGGGAATCTCCTTATAGAAGATGCTTTCCCCTGAGATGAGCTTTCCTGAAATTCTACAGAACACATTCTATCAGATGTTGTTACTACAGAAATCTCTTTAAAAGGAGTACATTTGGTGCGCTTGAGTAATGATGTGAAGTCACCTAGGAGTGAAGGTGTGAAACAGTCACACAGAGGCGGATGCTGACCTTGGATGCCACAGTGTTCCTGCCTGACCACTCTGCCTTGGGCTTCACCCTAAGCAGAGGAAAGAAGATGACTGCAGAGAACCACTTTCTAGAGCACAATGTGCCTAACTAATTAGCATCCAACTAATGTAGAAATTGCATTTATAAAGCAGAACCTTTCCAGAGATAACCAACCAATTTTACAAAAACAAAAATCATACTTATCATTAATGGGCTCTCTCTCTCTCTCTCTCTCTCTCTCTCTCTCTCTCTCTCTCTCATCTGATCGCTGCTACTCTATCATAGTTTTTTTTTTTTCCCCTGAATTTCTCTTAAGTCTCATTATGAGTCATTTATTTTCCTCAGGATAAATTTGCTTCTCATACATCTCAACGCTCACTGAAGAACAAAATAGCAAAAATCGATGCTCGCAATCTCTCTAAAATACCATCATCTGAGTTTTCTTATTTGTATCTTTATAGAGTTCATGGGTATTTTGGATGACGAGTTCATCTAGTTTTTCAAATGCAAATAAAGATACCACAGAAAATTCTTAGATCAGATTAAAAATATTGGTTCATTGATATCTATCTGAAAAAAACAGAATGCATCCAACTACAAGATGTTATATGACTGCTTTTGATCATCATAAGCAGCCATGAAACTAAACTACTCTTTACTCTCATTTGGCAGATAAGAAAATAAAGCCTGGATGGGTTAAATTACCCATTCAAGGTCATCTCTCACAATCTGTAAGAACATGTAAGACGTTCTTGTCACTCAGGTCTGTACTGAAGTCCTAGCAAGAATATTAGACGTCCCATTTTTACCTCTATGTTTAATACAATTTTCTTTTTACCTATAAAGTGGTTAATAATTTCTCAAATTAGGTAGTATGAAAATAACTTATCACAATTCATTCAATTCCTAAGAGATGAAATGGAGAAGAAAAATGAGATGGTATACTGGGAAGCTTATTGAGTGTAAAGGAGAAAAGATTTTATCTAATTTTAAAATGGTTTTTATATCTCCAGTAGAACATGTTTTTAGAAAGACATTCAGTTTAGAAGTTATTCCACTCATTTATAAAAGTTAAGAAAAAAAACTACAAGCAACCTTATTATAGTAGAAAAATTGAGTTAATTCTTTCATTATTGATCTTATACTTAGGATTAAATAAAAATGTCTCAATGGTTATCATCAGCTTAAGCCATTCCTAGCTTCCTCAAGAGACAGGCAGGTTGCTAATATTGTTGGGTTTGGGTTTGGGTTTTCTTCTATCTTTCTTTCTTTTCTTTCTTTCTTTCTTTTTTTTCATATGCAACTACTATCGCTCAATTATCTTCAGGTACTTTAAGCAAATGCTCTACCACCCCGAGCCCTGAACATGATATTTTTAATCATTCATTAGAATTAAAAGTTAAAAAAGAAGCATTTTAAGTAACTCTAAATATTTAAAATAAATTCATTTAAATTTTATTTCCAATAAAGTCAGAAATATATGAACTCTTCTCAGCATGTTCCTCATCTTTCATGGTATTTTAAAAACATCAAATATACACTTTTTTCTATATTATGTAAACAAAAGATTTCCAGATAGGATTTGAGAGCTGGTTAGTTTCAAATTAAACTACAAATGTGCCTATAACACACACCAAATTATTTGGTTAACTGAATGGTTTTAAATCTTTTATTTTTTTTTCCTTTATTATGATTCAGGGGATTGAAAGTAGTGATTCAAGCATTCGAGACAAGTGCTCTATTGCTGAGCTTCAGCTACAACCTTGGTTTAAATTCTTACAATTAAACCAGGTCTTAAATGAAAAACAAATCTACACATAATACTAAATCCAGTAAACAGAAGCAATAATTTGTGTTGTCTAGACATTTTTATTTATATTTAAAAAATACATCTATGGTGATTGTTGTATAAATCTGCAAGTAAGCTGAAAGTCACTGAATCGTACATTTTAAAAGGGTGAAATTGGGGGCTGAGGTTGTAGCTCAGTGGCACAGCGCTTGCCTAGCATGTGCTAGGCACTGGGTTCAATCCTTAGCACCACATACAAATAAAAATAAAGGCAGTCTGTCCATCTACAACTACAAAAAAAAAAAAAAAAAAAAAACAACTTTTTTTTTAAGGGTGAATTTTAGCCAGGTACAGTGGCGTACACCTGTACTCCCAAGGGCTCAGGAGGCTGAGGCAGGAAGATCACAAGTTCAAGGTCAGCCTCAGCAATTTAGCAAGGCCCTGAGCAACTTAGCAAGACTGTTTCAAAACAACAACAAAAAAGAGCCGGGGATGTAGTTCAGAGATGAACCACCCTGGGTTCAATCCCCAGTAACCCCTGTACCCCCAAAAGTGAATTATATTAAGTAAATTATATCTCAATAAGGCTTTTATTTTAAAAAAACACGTCTAACTAAATATTCAGTTAAGAATATCCTGCTAGAAAAGAATGTATAATATTTTTCCTTGCTAGCACCATATTTAAGGGTATATACAGAAGTGAAATAAGCCAAGTGTTAATTGAAATTCAGATAAAATGATGTGTTTAGATTAGGATACCTTTTGTGATGTGATTATAAGACTCAGATTCATAATTTCAAAGATTTGTGTGAAATTCCCACTGAACCAGTGATCATTATGCTACAAAGCTTAGGGTGTAACTGGGCACATTCTGCAGCATATTTACATTTTTTAAAGGATTTTCTGTTATCACTTTCATCTGCTTTTGTCTGACTGAAAAGGATCAGGTGAGGTTACACTCTTATCATGATATTTCTTTAGAGTCATTCTGGATAGAAACAGGAAACTTATCCCAGTAGAACAATATAGATTTGAACTCACTGACAGTTTTTGGAAATAAATATTGTAGGCACTTTCCACTTGGATTTTGAAAGAACTAGCCGAAGCATTCTTTTCTGGAAAAAGGGTTCTGATAGTATTGAGTCAGAAGCACTTTAGAGATAATCTAGTTGAATCCAATGCTCTCCTAGATGAAGATATAGGAGCCTCAAAGAGGCTATTTGTCCAAGTTCACACAGCAAATTAGTGAAAGAACCAGGTAGGGAGTGGATCTCCTCACTCCCTCACCAAAGCTTTTCACCCTCATTCCCTGGACCACTGTACTATCATCTGAGAAAAATAAAAAATTATTAGTACTCTCAATTCCAAAACAAAAAAAAAAGTTGTAGATAGCATAATCTCATGCCCAGCAGGTGCTAAGAAATATTTTTAAATTGTGAATAATTTCCATTTATTTTTACTGTTTTTCTACATACAACTTGAGGGATCATGTAATTAATGTAATATGAAGAAAATTGGACAGAGAAAGATTAGAGGGTAAAGGAAAGGATTGAACAGCAACTGCGTCTACATCCAAAGTCCACTGTGCCTCGGGAAGTCTCAAGAGAGTTTAAAAAAACAGCCATTTGAATGAGCCAGGAAATGCGTTCTATCACACTGTGCTAGACCATGTAAACTGAAACAACCATTCAGGAAAACAATTTCACACTTTCTATATAAAGCTTTTTAAAAAAGTTTTTGCAGTTTAACCTAAAAAAAAAAAAAAAGTCTTTGTATGGGAGCCAATTATATCAATATAAGCTAAGATCCAGAGATACAATTTTGCAGGAAAATGTTCATTGCACTATTTATTATGATGATAAAAAGTGGTAATCGCTTCTTGGCCTTTTGGCTAAGATCAAGTGTATGATAAAAAGTGGTAAACATCAATAAGGACACCATTGTACATTCATATGATGATTATCATTGTAGCTAATAAAAAAACAGAAAAACTTAACACAAAAATGTATTTTATGGATATAGTAGGAAGCTTAAGAAGCAGAATACAAAATTGCACATGGGGTATATTTTTTAAAAATATAAAAAGCTGTGCAGAGAAATATAGTGGTTATCTTTATGTGGTAAAATAGGGGGTTTTCTCATATTTCCAAGTTAGTAATGAAAAATATATTGCTTTTGTGGTAGAAAAATCTCTAATAAATGTTATTATTAAATTAAATTTAAAAATGAGTCAATCAACCAAAAAAGAAATCCAGAAAATAACTTTAGAATCTACTGTGGGAATGAAGTCTGTACAGGCTCTGGGTTCAGACACGCTCCAACTATATCACATTATCATACACCCTTACTTCCCATGTCGTTGCCAAATGCTTTTTTGTTGTTGTTTTTCAGAATCATGTACGATTGATATCTAATGTAATTAACATAATATATAGTTATTTGAGAGTCCAAAGAATATCTCTCACTCCAGAGTTTACAAGTACTTCCTTCCTTGGATTCTCTTGATCAGATCGTACCAATTAAAGCCAAACTGCCCGGGTCTCCCAAACTCACTCCAGGTCCTGTGTTCTCTTTGTACCACGGCAGCATCTCAACTCACACAGCAGTATGAGGGGCCAGAATCCCTCATCCTACCAAGTCCCAAATTAACCAAAGTTGTCACATAGATCTGGAAGGCTATCAAGCACTTAAACAGCAATATTCTAAGAGGATAATAAAACATTGTTTTGAACAAGAAAACAAGTCCTAGTGAGTTATCATGCCAAAATGATCTTCACTGAAGAAGAGAATTTGTTTAAGGGGATTTCAAAACTCCTGAATCTCACCTTTAGAGAGGTTCCCCCTGTTGCTTATACTTTGGAACAATAAAGATAGAAGAACGCTTTATTCCTCTGTCAGCATGATTCATGTTCCCACTTTTGAAATGAAGAGGATCCTTTCCTGACTAAATCTCAATGAGACAACCACGAAGGCAAACTGACAACCCTGCTTTCTGCTGTCAGAGATTTGCACATCAATCAACGAGACTCCATATGGCATCTGTTTTCAGTGATCATGTCACTTACCATCAACATCACATTAAATCCTTGCAGTAAAAAATGGGTTCTTTTCCCCATATTCACAAGCAGATGATCTCTGATTTCATCCCCAGGCCTCTCTCGTGTTGGGAAGAAAACACAGTGCAACAGTGTCTCCTGCTGCCGATTAGCGTGGTGACTCCGTGTGCGCATGGGAGGGACTGACTCTCCCAAATGAAAAGGAATGAAGACTTAATCGGCGGCAGGAATTGACTCCATTCCAGTGTGTATTTTCTCTACATTCAATGAAAATGGGCTTCAAACTTTGCATTGATCCTTTCAAAGTTTAAGAATATCATTATCTCTGCTGTTAGCACTCTTCTATTATTGAACAACTTCTTACCCTCCTTTGTTTTTTTTTTTTTTTCCCATGCTCACTCCCTGATGGGGCTTGCTCACCTTTGCATCCTCACCCAGAAGGGGAGGAAAAAACAATGCAAGATGGCTAGTTCAACTTGTTGTTATGTCAACAGAAGAATCTGAATTTTAGAAGCCAGAGAGAAAATAACGGGTGTCAGGATATATTCTCATTGTGTCACAGGGTTTGGCATAACATTCAGTGGGAAATCATTCTGGACGAGTGCCACTAAAACCACAAGAATACAAGTTTCCTTTTTAGTATTATTTCAGATCCTTGATGGAAGAAAAATGTGTGTCTGGGAGCAATCATACTCACGCATATATCTTCCTCTGATGCAATTTTGTGAATCCAAAGTGATAAAAAGAAGTTGTGACTTTTGACATTACTGAATAAATTCTGAGGCACTGTTTGAATCAATCAGTTACTTCTTCCCTCCAAATAAATCCAGTATGTTTACAGCTCTTACCATATGTCAAAAGAATGCATTGGAAATATCATGAATGAGTTAATTTGTTGAAAAAAAAATCTGGGGGTGGGGGAAATTTATATATATATAGAAAACTGCACATTTACCCCCATACTCTTTCTGCCTTCAAACTCCCCCACTTTTTGGCCCCCCAAATTTCTGGTCATTTCTCTAGCTTTTATAACCTGCCTCTGGGGAGTGGCTGGTTTTGATTGTCTCTTGTTTTGGAAAAAAAGTTGACACGCAGGGTCATTCCCATCTTAGTTGCTAAACTAACTTTGAGGGCAAAGATAGTATGCTATGCACACATTCAGAACTGGCTGGCTAAGCAAGAGCAATTACCCGCCCTGATCTCAAGGTAACTATGAGGTATCAGGGAGTAACATGAACTTAACAGTCTATTAATGCTTCCCATTCCAAGAAGCAAAATAGCCTTTTGCTCTAAAATAAACTGTAGATCTGGTTATCTGTGTCTTTTGCTCTGATCTTCAGCACTTATAGTTTATTTTGGCTGCAATCATGTCCAATCTTGATTTATTCTCTAATTGTTCCAGAAGTTCCTGCTTTCAGAAGAGAACTAAATTACTCAGGGTATCATGAATTCACTGTAGTCCATCCAGCAGAGAGTACCTTCATTGAAATGATTTGAAATATTTCTCCTTTTAGAAAAATCAGCGACAACACTAACAAATTAGAGTGTTGTAAGAATTCACTTGTTGATATTTTTGCAGTACTTCAGAAATTTAAACCACTAAGCAATGTAGTGGATAGCACCTTAGTAAGATAAGTTTTCATTCTAACTTGAGACCACGTAACAAGTATGGGCATGTTTCACTTCTAAATATTTTATTCTTTCTTTCTTTTATTGACTTAGTGTAATAATGAAAGTTTTGATGACTCAATTTGAGTGAAAGAGAAAGATGTTTTTAGTTTGAATAAGCATTAGCTTTCCATTTAGCAATTCCATTTTCTTTCAGTACACAGAATATATATATATATATATATTTTTCATTTTTAACATGCATTTTTTTAAATGTCCATAGAAAGACTGTTAAAGGTAAACACCAGAGCTAATCTCTAGTTTAGGGAAGCATTTGATCACTGATTTTTGTTTTGCATTTCAGCAGAGACACTCTTTAACAAGACAACCAGCCCCTCCCAGAGTGCAAAGCGACTGCTCATTTCTATTGTATATACAGTTAAACCTTCCATTGTGTGTCCCATTCACGATGATATTTGCTTTTGTAGTGTGTACTGTCTCCTGATCTCTGAGCTCATACCTATTATAATCTCTAAATAATGTCAAGTTCCATACCCCAAAGACCTGTTGGCAGAAACCATTTCTCTCCACTTCCTAACACTGTAAGACCCAAGCATATAAGGAGAACAAAAAATACTTCAAAGCAAAAATTACAATGAAATAATAAGCAAAGCTTATAAAATGTTTAAATGCATTTACTGATCTTCCCCCCCACCCCCCCACCCCCGGGCAAGATGTGGTGTTTGAACTTTAAATAACTCTCATCTTAAACTATATTTAAGATAGGAAACAGAAAATAAATGAAATAATAACTTCAAATCAATAATAGAAAACCACAGAGAAAATAATTTAAAATAAAGGATTATTTTTCATTTCTATTTTTGGTACTAGGGATTGAACCCAGGGGCACTTATCCACTGAGCCACATTCCCATTCTTCTTCTTCTTCTTCTTATTATTATTATTATTATTATTATTATTTTAGAGATAGGGCCTCACTAAACCGTTGAGGCTGGCCTTGCACTGGAGATCCTCCTGCCTCATCCACCTGAGCCCCTGGGATTATAGGCGTGCACCACTGTGCCCAGAAGGATTGTTTTTAAATAAAAAAAAAATTTTAAAAAAGTTATTAAGTTTCATTTACCTTCTGAATATAAAGCTTAATACTATTACCTTTTTGGAGGGTGTGTGTTGAGGATTGAACCCAGGACCTCACACTTGCTAGGCAAGTTCTCTACCACTGAGCTACACCACCAGGCCTCATTACTATTACTCTTAACGGAGAGTTTATCCCATTTTTTTTTATCCTCAATACTTAAAACAATGAGTAAACAATGAAGGCATTCAATAAACATTTGACAAATGAGTGAGAGAATGAATGAATGAGTAGATAAATCATGAATATACTTTACCAACGATGTTGGGTTTACAGACATATCTGAACCAAAAGATGTAGCAGTCAAACATAAAGAATCAGAAATTAAACAGCTATAACCTAGATTCCTTGAAACTAACCTTGGAACTCTTTGGAGAGTTAAGTATTTGAGAGTGAGCTTAGTTGAATGTTGTTATGGAAGAGGAAAAGACAGACTCCTAGGTATTTAGAAGGTCTCAGGTAGATTCCCAGGTTAAAGTTGGTGAACCTTATTGCCAACAGTTGTTCAACTTTTGTTTGAAATAATTTCTAGTATTTTTCATAAACCTTATTCAGTCCTATATTTCATGCAAATACTGTTTATAGGTAAAGGATCATATTATTTCTCTATAGTCTATTTAATTCTATAAACCATAACCACAGCGGAAAAACCACAAAGCTGATCTTCTTGCTGAGAGGGAATACATTTGGAGTTCTCAAGGGGATCAGGGTCAAGAATACGCCCAGAAGTGTGTTTATTGAGGGCGATACAGAAAATCTTGGCATATGTTCTCAATTTGGGAACAAGTATATGTATCTGCATTGGCATCAGGCAATTTGTTAGACCCAGAGGCAGGATTCTGAGTGATGTACCAAGAAGGCAAGACTAAGAAAACCATTTAAAGAGCACATCATTAGATTCAGAATAAAAACACGAACCCGACGAGTTTATATATAAAACACACCACCTCATGGAATGAGAGATAAATGCTTAACTATGTCCTGCCACTTGTGAGTGATGTCACCACTGTGATTACAAGAGGAAGGAACCTCTCAGCTCCAGATGGTGACCAGTCCCTCCCTCTGGTAGCTCTCATATTCATAAGCAAGCATAATTTTTTTTTTCAATTCAATTGTATAAAAACACATTGCCTTTTTTCACTGATACGGGTGGATGAGCACACTGGTTTATCTCATTACTCTCTTCAGTCTCGGTTAATGTGTTTTTCTGTATGATTTATTCTTTGAGAATAGATGATTTATTCTTGGAGATCACAAGATTTCCCTAGATAATCAGAAGATACTTTTAGAAACCTCTTTACTATTAGTTTCTAAGACAGGCCAGAGATTTAAAAGGAAAAAGAATGGTTTACAAAATTTTCAAAGATACTGCTTTACTTCTTACCCATAAGATACCAGATACCCACTGATGAGTGTGGAAAGAAGAATGAGTAATTCTTGTTTGTTAGCATTCATATACTAAATAACTATTTCAAAACAATTCCCAAGATATTTTGGAATTTAGAAACCATGTGGTTCAACGCCTTCATATTTAAAATAAGAAAATCGAGGCCTAGAAAGGTTAATCGGTCAAATCACCTAAAAGTTACACTATCAGTTAACAGCTGAGCTAAGACCAAATCCCAGGCCTTCCACACCTCCCAGTGCATTTTCTAATATATGACACAATATTGTTTAAAAGGAGAGTGAATTTTAAATGTTCTTTCCAGACAGTAAAATTCATTATGCTTAGCAACCATGCTACTTATTTGAAAGCTATCAATCAGTCACGATTTTTATAATTCTTGTCTCAAAAGTGATGCGTTCACTCTGATGAAAATAAAGCTATTTTATCCATTTCCTAAGTGTGGTACTTTTAAAAACATGCATTTTACTTTGAGATTAGCTCTTTTGAATGTGTATTTTTAAAACCAAGATAATGGAAACACTTCTGATTTTTCCATTAGCTATAAAAGCAATGTATTCGCTTCGAGATGAGAAAACAATGTTTGTGATTAATCTGTTGCACATATGAATTCTGCCAGATACTTAGCAGGTCCACAGTACATAAGTCTGATGACAGCTATCTTGCAATTTCTAATTGAGGGAGCTTTAAGTAATTGTGGTAAAGCCATGTTCAGTGTGTAGAGCTCTGAAGAAGCCCAGATACTGGGGAGGAATCTTTCACACTGCCGATGTTAATAGAATCCAAATTCTAGTTTGTAAAGCAGCCAGCTGCAACCCACTTGTGATACATCATGTGAAAAAGATCAGATGAATTTTATACAAATGATTTATTTGAGAAAGCAGAAATCTGCTATTTAAAATTCACACTAGCTCATTTAAAAAAACAACAAATACATCTTTGCTTTTGTACTAGTACACAGAAATAAGAATAGGCAACCTACTCAAACACTCTTTGGCACCCTAAAAATACGCAATGCTGAACACATACAGCTTCCTTCTTTCCAAAAAGTTTTTTACAAAATGGATTAGAATACCATTTGTACCATTTCCTTTGTTTAAAAGATGAGCGTAAAATTCAGAAAAGATGTTTCTTGTATGATTCATAGATGGTAAACAAAATGTTCTAAGTTCCCAGATGAGCATTATAATAAAATATTAATCCAAGCACACTAGGTTTCTTTCAAAGAAGATGTACATATTTGTCAGTGAGGAACAAAGAGGACCATGTTAAATATCTCTCTTGCTAAAGTTGGCTTGGTCTAGCCTGTGCCATCCACTTACACTTTATTTTTAAGTTGTGGACAATTTAAAGCAGGGATTTCCAAACTATTTTAACCCATTATTTGGCTCTTAACCAGAATTTTAGAAAATGTATAGACAAAGTATCAAAGGTACATTACACAGAGTGTAGAGAAGTACTTTGAGTCCCAAGATAAAATATATTTCTTACTCTGAATCATAATTTTAAAAGTGTAAAAGAGAATGTTTTAAAAACAATTATGGAAATTATTGCTAATTTCCTTCTACATTTTATGCATGTTTCTCTTAACTCTTTATTTGCTACGTATTATATCTTGGAATTTATTTTACACACTTAAAGCTTTTCAGAAGGAAGAAATATGTGCACTAACAGATAACAAAGAAACATATGTCTAAACCTCCCTGGAAATCAACTTTTTAGTAAATAAGTAGGAGACTAGACATCTAAATATCATTGTACAAGTCCTGCTGTTATTTATTTCCCTGGTATATTTAGTCAGAATAATAATTCTTGCTACTAGATTGCTTCCCAGAACCCTTGGAACATTAGTAGTAGCAGACTAATAATATTGTAGTCTGCGCTGAGAAAAATGTTGGATAAATATATGGAAAGAGGCGGGCTGGGATTATGGCTCAGTGGTAGAGCACTTGCTTAGCATGTGTGAGGCACTGGGTTCACCCTCAGCTCCACATATAAATAAATAAAATAAAGGTATCATGTCCATCCACAACTAAAAAAATTTAAATATATATATATGGATGGAGGGAGAGAGAGCTGCTAGAACAGCAGTTAAGGCTTCTATTAATTCTCCTCATTACATATTTTCTCTATGCTTGTTCTTTATATCCCTGAAAATCTTTCTCTTAGGTAAGTTTTTGGGATGTGTATGTTTTCATGTGTCTAATCTTCCTGTACAATCTAAGAGGCTCTTTGAGAACAGAGAGCATGGCTTATGTGATTCTATATCATTTTAGGGCTTAAAGACAACTTAAAGGATGCTTATCACAAAAAATTAAATAAACCCTGATGAATGGGGATAGATGAAGAGTTAAACTTTATGATAAACTGGAAACAGTCTCTGTTGACCTTAAAATCAACTCCCAGAGGAGATGGACAAAGGAGGTGGGTTTAAAGCATGCTAGCTAATAAATTGGCAGAAAAAAAATAGATACAGTTTTGTATATATTTAGGTGTACTGCTGATTTTTTTTAATATTTATTTTTTAGCTTTAGGTGGACACAACATCTTTACTTCATTTTTATGTGGTGCTGAGGATCGAGCCCAGTGCCTCACGCATGCCAGGCGAGCGCGCTACCACTTGAGCCATATCCCCAGCCTGTGACTTTTATGAAACAAAGCTTTACCAATTCTTTTCATTTCCTTTTGAGGAAGCTTTAAGTATTTAATGAGCTTGAATGTTTCCCTGTCATTGGGTACAAAGGGCAATTTTCCTTTTTTTCTTTTTGGTATTGGGGTGCTTTACCACTAAGCCACACTAAGTGGCTGAGGGTCTTGCTAAGTGGCTGAGATTGGCCTTGAACTTGCAATCCTCCTGACTCATCTTCTACCGTGGCTGGGATCACAGGCATGTGCCACCTGCCTGGCATCCAAAGGGCTCTTGAGTCATAGTGTTTTTGCTTCTCGTATTCGGCCAAAACCAGATAATGTGTTAACCTGCTTACACAAGACAAATCATGCTTCTCTCCAAGCACCTCTCCAAGGGCACCAGGTTAAAAGCAGTAACTTAATTTAGTTACTTGCCTTTTCCCATATCATACTTAATTATCAAGTGGTCAGAAAAATTCCCTAAAGGGAAGGCTTGGTGCACTGACAGCCCACGACAGGCAAAGATGATGTAAGGCCACTTTCCAGAGGACAGGTCCTGAGCACGGGCAGGGTGGGAGCCTCCAAAACAACTTTTTGGTCAATGAAGTTAGAAGATCGTCTCAAGAAATGTTGAGTACGTGGACAGAAAACACTGAACGTTATGGTAAAAAGTTGAGAAAAAGATAACAGAACTACTCTGATGCTCATTTTGAAGAAGGTAAAGCTTCAGGAAGACTGAGACCGTTAGGCACAGACGGGCCACAAAAAGAATCAAGGTAATAGAGGTAAGATCCAAAAGGTACCATCTTTGCACTTGTTGGTGGCTGGGTCCCAGTTCATTAAGCACCTTGAGTGAAGTGGGAAGAACATGGGCTTTGGAATCATATCGATTATGGGTCCGCAGTCTGGCCCTTCCAGTTGCTAGCTGTATGATAATGGGCAAATTAATTAACCTCTCTGGCTTCAGTTTCAGAATAGAAAAATAACGCTTGTGCTATTAAGTACTTCCCATAATTTCTGGCACCCAGCAGGGAGTCTAAACGAGATCTATTATTATTACTCTTAATAGGGGAAGATAGATTTACTTCCATAGTGCTGTTCTTGACCATAATTTCCCATGTGACCAATAACACATGTTTCAAGATGTCTGACCAGCGTCTGAAGGCACCGTCTGTGCAGTGAACCTTGGACTTACTGGTTAACTTCAATAAACGGAGCCAACTCAGCCTCACAGTGGTTGGTACCCTGGAGAGCTATCTTAGTTGACGAAGGATTATTCTATATTTCATAACATTTTTGTTTGGGGAGGTATTTGAAGTAGGTGGGCCAAAGTAACAGCTTTGTAGTGACATGTGGCCCAATTATGGTGATGATTAATTTGTAAGTGCTTTGTACGGTATGAGGTGTTCACCATAACGATGATGATAAATAACATTTTCTTCTAATTTATGGGCTCTATCTACTATATTATGCTCTTCCTGAAGCTTTGAGAAAAGCTCGTGTGTACACAGAAAGTGTGTCTACAGGAAGCAAGAATTTTTAAAACAAATTTCAAGTGTATATATCTAAATGAGCAGTGTCCCCTGCAAAGAGATTCCCTTGGGAAGTTCTACAAACACTTTAAAAATCCTGCCCTCGCTCAAAACATTTTTGGAACTTCTCTACTGGAATTGCCCTAAGACTCGGTTTATGAGCCATACAAAAAAGTCAGACCCACTAATTTATAGTCACACATAATTTTTCACCTCTGATACCGTCACCCAGCTTGATTACCCATCTTGGCCTACGACTTCCAAAATAAAATCCAATCTCAAAATGTGACTGTTTGTCACTCTCTAGGGGATTGAGGAGAACACATCACATGTTTTGAAGGCAATCCACAGAGAATTCCAGAAAGATGGATGCTGAAACAACATCCCCCATGGCAATGAGCTTGCTGAGGACAATTTTCCTTTGGACTGCAAGTTGTGGTTTGACAGTTACTGAGTGTTAACTTTTATCAATTTCTTCCTTCTTTTGGGGGGGTGGTGTACTGGGGGTTGAACTCAGGGGCACTCGACCGCTGAGCCACATCCCCAGCTCCTTTTTTTGTACTTTATTTAGAGACAGGGGTCTCACTGAGTTGCTTAGTGCCTCACTTTTGCTGAGGCTGGTTTTGAACTCTCGATCCTCCTGCCTCAGCCTCCAGAGCCGCTGGGATTACAGGTATGCGCCACCGCTCCCGGCTTCAATTTGTTCTTTCATTCATTGGCTCGAGGAGTATTTAAGGAGCGCCCACTACTTGAAAGGCACTGTGTCCAGGATCCAGTGTGAATAGGACAGACACTCTCCTACAGACTTCATCCAGTTATGAAATCAAATGTTACCAGGGAACTGTGGTAAAGACAGACGATTAGGGAATGTATTGCAGGGAGACCTAAGCTAGTCTAGGGATCAGGGTAAATGTCCCTGAGGAAACTATTATAAAGCTGAGATTTGAAAGATGAATAGGAGTGTTACAGGTAGAGGGCCAAAGAGCATCATGCTGCAGGAACGGGAAGAAGTCCACAATGGCTGGAGTGTTTGGGTGAATAGCAGAAGACTGGCAGAGGAAGACTACACAAGCCCTACTGAACCATATTAGAGTTCAGACTCCTTTGGTTGCACATACACTGAAGCACAGGTGTGCAACTCTGGTTGCAGAATGAATTGGAAAGAAGAGGGACTGAAGGTTTGGAGACTGCTAACAAAGATTATTTTTAAATCCTACGAGAGGATGATGGCAGTAGAGAAGGAGGGAAACACATGGGTTTGAGAAATGCTCAGGAAGTAAAAGCCACGGGGCTTAAAGATGTCGTGTTTCATCCAAGACAAGGAAAGGGAGGAGTTACAGTGATAATCACATTGCAGGTTTGGGAATTAGGGGTCTGAGGGTGAGTTCTGCTGAGCTGGGGACATTGAGAAGAAGCTCTAATGATCCAGGGTGGGAGAGATGCTCAGAAAACTTTTAGATACTTTTGAGGTTCCAGTAGAGTATTCAAGTAAAAATCATAAGCAAGTGTTTAAAGACACAAAGAAAGAATCAGATCATCTAAGGTGGTGTGTCTAGCCAAAAGAACACAAGGCTAGGAAAGACCCTGAGAGATACTAATATTTAAGAGCTGGGTGGGGGAAAAAAAAGATGACCACAAAGGAAACAGAAGCATAAACCAGACAAGAGGGAGGCATCAGGGGACCAAAGAAAAGAGAACATTCCAAATGACAATTGTCAATAGTGTCAAATTTTACCAAGAGGTCAAGTCAAGTCGAGACTGGAAAGTAGCTCCTGTATATTTAGAGAATACAAGTTATAGATGATCCAGGCAAGTGTACCATAGAAACCCACTTATTTAATACATTGTGAATGGAGCATGGGAATTGGATTGGTCAATGGTCAGTTCATTGAAAAATGACTAACTTGGGGAATTGTCATTTAAAATGTAGATTCTTTAACACGGTTTAACCTAAAACATATAACTGTGCATTTATTTGCCAATCTTTTGATAGAAGGCCTAAGCCTTCCTTTGAGTATGATCTGTTTATTGGACTTCAGCCCCAGTTTTCTTGCATAAAGCATATCCCCAGATGCACTGTCCATAATTCTATGTTTTGGTTTATTTGAATTAGATCAAGAACTAAAGGCTGCTCACAAAGCAACCTGAGTGCAGAATCCTAGGTATTTACAATTTCTCCAGTTTTTATTTTTTTTTCCTTGCTCAGTTCAACGCAATGGAAAGATTTAAAGTGATTTTCCTTTGTAAAATCTTCCCAAAGCTTTGATTTAATTTTCACAGAGACAGACATTTTCTTTTTCCTGTTTATATTTCCTATAACCACTATATAAAGGTCCCCATAATAATTAAATTATGTGATTATGTAACAAGTATACCTGGCATAACAGGCTGAATAAACGCCTAAACCTGCCTAATGAGATCTAAAGTCTGTGTGTGCACCAGGCAGAGGCATATTCGTTACAAGGACTCAGGCATCACTCAGTGTTTTATAAAGGCCATGGAGAGTACCCGTTAACTTGCATTGTGTTGGTTAAATAGGGGTTGACTGCAGGAGATTTTACTTTATTTTAGTTCTAGGAGGTGGATCAGAAGGAAGTTAGATTGCAGTGAGCTGAGATGAAGAAATGGAAAGAGTGAATTAGATCACTCTTCCAAATGGTTTGCCGGGGAGGGAGAAGAGACCGCAGTAACTGAAGTCGTAACTCTAATGGGTGGGCAGGAAACACCTAGTCTTCTTAATATAGAGGGGACTTGGGTAAGTTTATATCCTAGAAGGAGTAGTAAAATGTAAAGGAAAGAGGGAAGGCGATCAATAAAGGCCCCAAGACATAGGCAGGAATGGAATCCACTGCATATATAAAACAATTAAACTTGGATAACAGGAAAGGCATCTTTTTCATAGTAGAAGAGAGACAAAAGTATGGGTTGGGGTGCAGGTAGGTCTCAGGTGTGGCAGCAAAGTCAAAGGAGTTTACATCTGGTAACATTTATTTTTTTTTTTTCCTGAAAAGTCAGAGGAGCCATCTGCTGAAAGTGAGGGGGAAGGCAGGAGAGGTAAATAGAGATAATGGAAAAGACTTGCAATGATCTTTGCAGATGAGCAAGACAATAATCAGTAGAGGACTGTAACTCGGTGTTGAGATCCTGGCTGAGATAGGTGAATGGGAAGAGACTGAGAAGAGAAGAAAGACTATTTCTGTTGGTCAAATGGGGAAGAGAGACAAATAACAAATTTTAAAGGATAGAGTATATATATAAACACTTAATGTTGAATTATGCTTTAGGAGAGAAATAGACTGTAATCCCGTTTAGATAAAGTTCAAAACAGATAAAATGGAAGTATATGTTTTAGGAATGCATACGTGTATATGTTATAAAATATAAGGAAAAGCAAAAGACCAGTTACCATAACAGTCAGATCATGGAGAAAAGAGAGAAGAATGATCTGAAAGGGACGTATGGGAACTTTCTGGGTGCTAGTGGTATTTCATTCTTGACCTGGATGATGGTGTATTTTATCGTAACTCAGCCTGGGAAGTGAACCACTTTGGGTCATAGGATAAAGGATTCATTGCAGAAATTAGACCTTAGACAATTGCGGGAGGAGATGGGGAGGTAAAGTTCTTCAAGAAGGAGTTGGAGGACCAGAGGAGTCACCCACCATATACAAAGGCTGAGCACACCCTGCTGCTGGAATGAGACTGCAAAGGGATAGATAGAGGAAGAGTCTACGGGAAACTGCTGCCTCTGTGGGTCTGCAGCGGGGTCTGTTGAGAAGAGCCCAGGACTGCTGCTGGGAAGAGCTGCTGGGGAGCAGAGGAGGGAGTAGGAACCTGAGGGATCTCTGGCTCCACACCTAACACAACAGCCTTTCCACCGTAATGGCCGCTGCTTCGCTCTTGCCTCCTACATCTCCCATGTGCTGCTCTTTGGGCCAACCCTAAATCAGAGCCCTGCAGGGCAGGAGATTCTGCTGTTCCCAGATTAGTCACTTTGAAACAAAATGACCCAACACAGGTGGTCACATGAGTTGTACTTTATAATTATGTATCATAATATAGATCTACGGCTAAATACTTTTCTGAAGTTATTATAACTCATAATAAAGAAGACCATCAATTAATGGATCAATCAAGAAAAGAACAGGCATGTCTGCCATATATGATACCTTCCCTTAGCGCTACCAGAGTCCCGGAAAAGGTGCCAAGAACAACTCTCCCGAAGGCATCAGGAAAGGGGTCACAGAAGAGGAAACATTGAAAAATAGAAACAAAAATAATAGCATCGATACTTAGTATGCATCAGACATTGTAATAGGCTTTTCAATTCTATTATTTCATATAATTTTCACAATTGTGTGAGCTAAATGTTATACTTCCCATTGTTCAGATAAAGAAACTGAGGTACAGGGCTGAGGTTGTAGATCAGTGGTGGAGTGCTTGCCTTGTATGTGTGAGGCACTGGTTCAATCCTCAGCACCACATGAAAATAAATAAAGGTATTGTGTCCATCTACAATTAAAAAAAAAATAAAAATAAAAAAGTTTTTATTAAAAAAAAAAAGAAAGAAACTGAGGTACAGAGAAATAAATCAACTTTCCCAATGCCACATTAGCACTAAGCAACTCAGTGAAACCCTGTCTTTAAATAAAATACAAAATAGGGCTGGGGATGTGGCTCAGTGGTTGAGTGCCCCTGAGTTCAATCCCCGGTACCCCCCCCCACTCCCCCCCAAAAAAGGGAAAGAAACAGCAGTTGTGCTAACTCATCTTTATTTTACTCCAATTACTCTCTTTTATTTATTTATTTTTTATTTTTTGCAGTACTGGTAATGAAACCCAGGGCCTCATGTAGCTAGTCAAGTACTTCACCACAGAGCTATAGCCCCAGTCCTCCGATCACTCTTCTTAAAAAAATTTTTAAATTTTTTCTAATTAGTTATACATGACAGAATGCATTCTGACACATCATACATAAATGGAGCAATGGAGCATAACTTCTCATTCTTCTAGTTGTACATGGTGTGGAGTTACACAGGTCGTGTAATCATATATGCACAAAGGATAATAATGTCAAATTGATTGTACTATCATTCCTACCCTCTGAACCTCTCCCTCCCTTCATTCCCCTTTGTCTAATCCAAAGTACCTCTATTCTCCCTCCCATTGTGAATTAGCATTGGAATATCAGAGAAAACATTCTGCCTTTGGTTCTTAGGGATTGGCTTGTTTTGCTTAGCATAATATTCTCCAGTTCCATCCATTTACCAGAAAATGCCATAATTTCATTCTGCTTTAAGGCTGAGTAATATTCCATTATGTATATATACCACAATTTCTTTATCCATTCATCTGTTGAAGGGCATCTAAGTTGCTTCCATTGTTTAGCTATTGTGAATTGAGCTGCTATA
The DNA here is from genome assembly GCF_045843805.1 of Urocitellus parryii. Classification (NCBI taxonomy): domain Eukaryota; kingdom Metazoa; phylum Chordata; class Mammalia; order Rodentia; family Sciuridae; genus Urocitellus; species Urocitellus parryii. Next base: position 149,879,621 of record NC_135537.1, read on the forward strand.
AACATTGATGTGGCTGTGTCACTGTAGTATACTGATTTTAAGTCCTTTGGGTATAAACCTAGGAGTGGGATGACTGGGTCAAATGGTGGTTCCGTCCCAAGTTTTCTAAGGAATCTCCATTCTGCTTTCCATAGTGGTTGCACCAATTTGCAATCCCACTAGCGATGTATAAGCGTATCCTTTTCCCCACAGCCTCACCAACATTTATCATTGCTTTTATTATTGATAATTGCCATTCTGACTGGAGTGAGATGAAATCTCATGTAGTTTTGATTTGCATTTCTCTAATTGCTAGAAATGGTTGAACATTTTTTTCATATATTTGTTGATCTATTGTATTTCTTCTGTGAAGTGTCTGTTCAGTTTCTTGGCCCATTTATTGACTGGGTTATTGGGTTTTTTTGGTATTAAATTTTTTGAGTTTTTTATATGTCCTGGAGATTAATACTCTGAGGTGTGTGTAGTGAAGATTTTCTCCCATTCTATAGGCTCTCCTCACGTTCCTCCAATCACTCTTAACCACTACTCTCTATCACCTTCCATATGAGTCTTGGCAGATAAAGAGAATATACCTTGTTGGCAAGGCAAGAATAGGAGTGAAGAATTGGCAATGTGAAAGGGTGTATTTTGCTTGCAGAATATCAAAGAGGTCAATATGGCTGACAAATGTGTGGGGGATGGTAAAAGAGGCAAAAGATAAGCTGTAAATTTTTTTAATGCATTAAATGTAAACTTCTTTTTTTTTGTATACCTTTATTCCATTCATTTATTTTTATGTGGTGCCAAGGATCGAACACAGGACCCTGTGCATGCTAGGCACTCTACCACGGAGCCACAATCCCAGCCCCTAAGCTGTAAATTTTGTTGAAGGGTATTTTTTTTTCCCCAAGATAAAGTGTTTCAAATGTATGGTCAGCACAGAGTCATTGGAGATTAATAAGCCAGGAATAGTACAATCGTATTACATTTTAAAATTCTGATAGTAGTTATTTGATAGTTCTATATAACTTTGTATATGAGAATAATCCTTTCCCTTTGAACACGTTATTCTTTACACAGGCTTCTCCATCACATTATTTGTTGAGTTTCTCACAGCCCAGGAGGAATACAGAATAAGTATAATTGTTCTCATTTTGAGAACTTTAAAACTGATAGGTCTGGGGATGTAGCTGGGATGTAGCTCGGTGATTTAGAAAGCATCTAGCACACACGAGGCCCTGGATTCAACCCCCAGTATCATTAAAAAGAGAAGACAAAGCTCACGGATGGGAATGCTAGATTCAATCCCCAACTCAAAAAACTGAAATGAAACAACCAAGACTTGGCAAGGTTAAATAATTGGTCAAGGTCACCTAAGTAGTAAGTGATGGACTCTAGATGAGGACTCCCATTTCTCCGACTTCTGGTTTTCTCCTCCTCTTCCTACACAGTGCCCTGACCTTGACCCGAGCAAAGGTGAAGGTAAAGAAAACAAAATGAATGGAAATCCTCAGGCACGTTCCAGTGAGTTGTCTATTTCTTGAACCCTAGAAGCCGAGAACTAATTGACATCATCATCCTTTGAGAAATTAAATTTAAGTCATGGAACTTGTATGGGAACTAAAATTACATGACTCATAGATATATTTTGATTTAAGCCTAATGACAGCAAATTGGCTCATAGGAAGAATACAGTAATGCGGGAGTCACATAAATTTTGTGTTCTAAAACGAAACAACGTTTTCTAATTGCATCGAACAAGAGAATGTAATTAGTCCCCATCGCCAAATCCAAAATTGTGCCAAGAATTTCAGGAAAGGTTAAAAAAAAAAAAAAAAGAAAGAAAGAAAAAGAAGGAGGAGAAGAAGAAGAATAGTATTCAGCATGAATGCCAGGAAAAAAAATGTCCCAGAGGCACTGAGACTCTCCTTGGGAAGTCAGTTTCTTGGGTTCCTTAAATCTCCCCAATCCAAACCTTTCACCAACACTGAGAATTTATTCAATTTAAAAAATGCCTGGTTTTGTGTTCTGTTTTCCTTCATTAAAACTCTCGGGGTTGTTCTGAAATCACTACCTCAGTTTTAAAAGTCTGAATTTATGAAGGTCTTGAGGATTTTATTTTTCAGTGGTATCAAGTTTTTCCTTTTACTGTAAGCAGTGAAGAGGAACGGAAATAAGGGGCCGGATAGAGGTGGGCTGGCATCTCAAGGAATTCCATCCCCTTCTCCTTTCCTTGTCTGTCTCTTGGATTTCCGTCTAAGGAAACTCCAGAGTTTCTGTCGAGATAATGAAGCTGGGCTTGGAAAGTGACGGCTGATGTGAAGCTTCCCATGATCACATTGAAATGCAAGGGTTTTACCAGAGACCGTTTTCTCAATTCATCACCCTTCCAAGTGCATTAGGTATGCATCATTTTCTTAGCATGAGCAACAGCAGATGTGGGAAGATGCCACATCAGGCTCTGTCCGTTCCAATGGATATTACTGTTTTTCTGAACGGGCTTTTCAGCTATTGTAAGTATGTAATAATACTGTCTCTCTCTTTGCAAAACTGCGTAGGCCTGAAGACTGGAAAACAAAAACAAAAGCCATCAAAACTAAATATATTTTTCTTTTCATGCAATAAAACATTGGGGATAGGTGTCAAACTTCACCTGATCCTCGTATCTTATTAAAATTGGTGTTTTAACCCTCAGAAGCTTTTTCTTTTTTTGTTATTCTCACTTGGCTGGAAAGATACTGCTTTATACTCCGCCAAAAAATATGAAATATTCAAATAGTAAGCATTTGAGTATATTACAGTATGTGATGCTGGCTTTGCCAACCTATTGGCTCAAACACAAGAATTCAAAATGGAAAGTGTACCTAATGAAAGTTTATACATAACTTCTGGGAAATTTCTTTGGATTTAATTTTTTTTTTTTAAATTTAACCCCATTAGTCATTTCATATAAGTGGTCCCAAAGAGATCTCCAGAAGTGGCCAGCTTTAATTTATATACCTCAGGGATTCACAGTCCTATAAATGGAAGGGCTGACCCTGGCTTTAAAATGGCAGCGAGCTTAGTTACAAGCAGGATACAGTGCTTCAAAATTAAGCACAATTAACAGAGCCATGCATTCAACCTCTGGCTTATTTAGCGACCTGCAAGGTTAATCTAACTGCATCTGATCAAATATACTAGCTGAATTAGATTTAATCCATGGTTCAATACAATTTCCTTATGAGCACGAGATAAATTGTCTAAGTGGCTTGTCTTCCCTGTGCACATAAATGGAGAGTATGGTCTTGCATTCTTTAATGAGATGCTAAACCTTTTTGCATTTGTTGCCACTATCCAAGGGCTTGGGGCTTTTTCCTGTGTTCGTGGCTTGGGAAAGCAGCCTTCCTTTCCCTGGTGTGTTCCTGGGTGCCTCTAGCAACAGGTCTTCAACATACTTTCTTTGAATGGGGAACAAAAAAGTTCTTTACTACTTGTTGAGATTTATACAAATAAATGTGTAGATTGACAATTATCCGCAGGTGAAGTAGGTCCATGATCTTTGTTAGCACAGAGAATAAACTGTGAAAAGATCTTGTTTCTGGGTACCTCTATTCTGTCTCTGGCCCCTGCTTCTCCAATGAGTCTAATCTAGATGCTTTTCAGGTCAATTCAAAAATGAAATGCTTGTCCAACTTTCCCTTTTACAGATGAGAAAGAGTTGGGCTTTGACTTGTGCTCTCCCCTCCATATTGTAGATTAGGATTCTATTAATAATTTTTAAAATGAGTTGGTATATGTAAGTCACTTAGAACAGTAGCTGATAGATGATGCTAAAGAAACTTGTGTTCTCTCTCTTTTTCTGTTAATAGTGATTGAGTTCAGGGCCTCATGAGCACTCTACCATTGAGCCACATCCCCCGCCCTTTTCCGTTTACTTTCAAACAGGGTTTCACAAAATCGCCCAGGCTGGCCTTGAACAGGCATGAGGTATTTAATTGTGTTTATTTCCCCCTCCCTCACTACACAGTAAGCTATTTGAGGGCAAGAACCATGAAGTTTCTTTGTATCCTCCTCCTCCCTCGTCCCTATCAGATTATTTTTTCGGGGGATGGTTACTGGGGATTATCCAGGGGTACTTTCTTTATTGAAAGTACTGAGCTACATCCTCTGAGCTACATCCCCAGGCCTTTTTTTTTTTTTTTTTTTTTTTTTTTGAGATGGGGCCTCGTTAAATTGCTAAAATTGGCCTTGAACCTGCAATCCTCCTGCCTCCGCCTCCAGATTACAGGCATGATCTAACCATCAACCAAACCTGGGTGGTCATCCTTATTTTTTAAATTCCTTTTTTGTTTTGTTTTGTTTAAGTTAGGGGTCGAGTTGGTTTTTCTATCTTGCCACCAAAGAACTCTAATTAACTCAATATCCCTTTGTCTCCATTTTATTCATCTTTCAGTCCTGTTAATCCTGCTTTCTAAATAGATATTGACTCTTCACTTCATTGTAGCCACTCTGCCATCACCTACAATCCAGGTTCGATTGTTTTATTTTTGAAGCTTATTGTGCAGTGCTTGGGATCCAACCCAGGTCCTCCTGAGTGCCAGGCAAGCACTCTACCATCGAGCTCCATCCCCCAACTCCCAGCTTTATTTTTCAAAACCGCCTCTTCTCACTCAGATCACGGCAGGACTTTTCCAGGCTTCCTCTGTTGTCATCCTTGAATCTAATCTATTCTCCAAATTGCTGCCACACCACTCTGACAAAATCCAAATCCAATCATGATTTTTTTTTTGTCTAAAATTCTTCAATTGTTTCCCATTGCTCTTAGAAGAAAATGAAAGAAAATTAAAAATTAAATCCTAACAAGGCCTACAACATCTTTCATCATCTGATCCCTGAGACCTCTCCAACCCTATTGTACCAGATTCTGCCCACATCCCTACTAAGATCCAGCAACTGTGGCTTCCTTTGGATCTTGAACACTTTAATTTCCTTGTTATCTCAGAGGCATCCCACAGGCTGTGCCCTCCACATGGTCTACTTCTCCCCTGTCAATCATCCGCCTGACAATGGTCTATCCTGGTCTCACCCCAGCTGTCATTAGAAGAGGCCTTTCTTTATCTCCTGATCTAAACTTATTCTTGCTCTCTTTCAGAGCACTCTGCTCCTTTCTATCATAGTAGCCATCAGGATTTTTAAGATTCTATTTATGTCATTGTTTACATAATGCCTGTTCACAAATGTGACAACACAGGGCCATGTTCTGATGTTCTTCAGGAGGGTGAGAATCCTATCTGCTTCACTCACAGCAGGACCTCCCGCACAGCAGGGTGTCTGACTCACAGAAGATCCTAGAGTCATCTGGGGCTGGAGATTCGGCTCACTGGTAGAGCACATGCCCAGCACCTGCCAGGCCCTGAGTTCCCTCACCAACATGGTGGGGAAAAAAAATTATCTTTGAATCAAATGGCTGAATGAAAGGACAGGATTCACCACATCTTAATCTCCTTGCCATCCCTCCATCATTATTTCCTATACTAAATCAATTAATAAATCACTTTCATTTAATCTCTAAATCATCATTGTTACAGATATAGTTCAGGCTTTTTGTTGTTGTTTTGGTATCAAGGATTAAACTGGGTGGTTAACCACTTAACCGCTGGGCCACATCCCCAGCCTTATTTTTATTTATTTATTTATTTATTTTTTGTATTTTATTTAGAGAAGGCTATCACCGAGTTGCTTAGGTCCTCATTAGGTTCCCGAGGCTGGCTTTGAACTCACAATCCTCCTGCCTCAGCCTCCCAAGCTACTGGGATTACAAGGGTGAGCCACCATACTTGGCTTACTATTTCTTTCTTGGACCTTTACAATAACTTCCTAACTGTCTTGATCCTTTCTCAACCATCGTTCACACTACAGCCAGAGTGATGTCTGATTTTTTTTTTTAATTGGTACTGAGGATTGAACAAATTGAGCCAACCCAGGGCCCTCTGCATACTATACAAACACTCTACCACTGAGCTGCACCCCCAGCCCTTTCAAATTTTTAAATTTTGAGACAGGGTTTTGCTAAATTGCCCAGGATGGCCTCAAACTTGAGATCCTCCTGCCTAGAACTCTCCAATAGCTGGGTTTAGAGGCATGGGCCACTATGTCTGACTGATCATGTCACTTCTTTCCTTAAAACCCTCCAGTAGCTTTTCATCACTTGCAAGATGAAGATCAAATTCTTCATCAGAGCACTAGGTGACTTGGTTCCTATCTATCTCTACCTTCATTTCTCAACTCCTCTTTACCTCTCATTTTAAACACTCTTCCTTTCCTTTGCTGTTCCCTTGGCCTAGGTCACCTATGACCGCTTTCTTCGCCTCACCAGCTCTAAGCCTCCACAGTCCCTGTCACAGACTATTGTACTGTGTTGAAATTGTTCTGTTTATGTGTCTGCCTCCACCGCTACAATGAAAGATCCTTGGGATGTGAACTCTGTGTTACTCCTATTTCTATTATCCTTGTATAGTCTTTTTAACCTTCAATCCATTAATCATCCATCAAATCAACTTAGTGAGTTATGATTAGTATTGGTTTTAAAAATGACATTGAAGAGAAAAGAAAGTATCAGACTGCATTACAGGTAATAGGGGTAATTTTTATGTGTATGAAAGCTTTTAGTGTATGCACACATATAATATACAAACATGTATAAATAAATGCATGCATTAGGTTCCTATGTACAATGTATTTTTGCCCTAAGATCATAGTAAAACTTTTTAAAAAATACTCTCTAGGGGCTGGGGCTGTAACTCAGTGGTAGAGCACTTGCCTAGCATGTGTGAGGCCCTGGGTTTGATCCTCAGCACCCCATAAAGATAAATAATAAAATGAAGATATTGTGTCTACCTACAACTAAAAAAATTTTTTTTAAGTTGTTATAAAGAAACACTCTCTATATTCTGGAAATGCAGCTCAGTGGAGTGCTTGCCTAGCATGTGTGAGGCAGGCATAAAGAAAGAATGAAAGGAGAGAGATGGAAAGGAGAAGAGAGGAGAGAAAAAGAAAAGGAAGAAAGAGTATCTAGAACACAGAAGTTTTAGATAAATGTATCTGACTCAAATCCTTTCCGAATGAGGTAAAAGGACAAACAAATCTGGTTGGATCAACCTAACTGCAATGAACAAGTTTTTTCCTGCTTGTGTGACTTCCTGTTCTTCAAGTCTTACGTTATTTCAATTCACCAAGAAGATAAAACAATTCTAGATGCTCATATATTCAAAATATATGAAGCAAAAACTGAAAGAAGAAACAGACAAACTCAAAATTCTATAGGAGATTTTAAAAGTTCTCTCAAAAATTGATATAATAAATAGAAAATCAGTATATAAGAATTGAATAACATTGTCAACCAACCTGGACAGGCCAACTAACAACTGCTGGATGCATTTTTTTTTCAAGTGCTCATGGAACATTTAGCAAGTTATAAAACAAGTTGAAATGATTTAAATCATACAAAGCATGTTTCCCAAACAGTGCAACTTAATTAGATATTCATAACAGAAAGGTATATTTTAAACCATATTGTTTTGTGGTGGTCGGGATACCAGTCATTGAACTCAGGGGACTCAACCACTGAGCCACATCCCTAGCCCTATTTTGTGTTTTATTTAGAGACAGGGTCTCACTGAATTGCTTAGGGCCTCGAAGTTGCTGAGGTTAGCTTTGAACTCGTGATCCTCCTGCCTCAGCCTCCCTAGCTGCTGGGATTACCGGCATGGGCCATGGCACCTGGCTAAAATCACCAGATATTTGGAAACTAAACAATGTACTTCTAAATGACCCATGGGTCAAAGAAGAAAACCTAAAGGAACTTAGGAAGTATTTTTAACTAGGAGAAATTTTTAGTTCTAATAGCCCATAGTAGGAAAGAAGCCATGTCTCAATTGACCTTAACATATACCTTAAGAAACCAGAAAAGGAAGAGCAATTAAAGTTGAAGAAGAAAACAGGAAATAGGAGCATAATAGAAATCAATAAACTAAAATAAAGTAATAGAGAAAAATCAATAAAGCCAAAGCATCATACTTAATGAAAATCAATATGATTGAAGGAACTATAATTAGCTTAATCAGGTGGTGAGAGGTAGTGGGAGGAGACAACACAAATTCCAATAACAAGAATAAAAGAAAGTACATTACATCCCAGAGATTGAAAAGATAATAAGAGAATATTATGAAATTATGAATAATTGTATGCCCGAATATGTAACAGCTTAAATCCCTTGAAAAATCCAAAATACCAAAGCTTACTCAAGAAGTAATTTGAATAGTATTATATTTATTAATGAAATTAAAACTACTAATAACAATTCCACAGAGAAAACTCCACTGTGAATTCTATCTAGCGTTTGGAGAAAATAATATTAATTCTTTAACAAAAATAAAGAGAAGAAATGTTTCCCAACTTATTATATTTCCTCATTACCTTTGTCTGAAAACCATCAAAGAAATTATAAGAAATGAAAACTAGAGACCAATATTTCTCATGAACATAGATGTAAAACTTCTAAACAAAATGTTTGTAAATCAAATACAACAATATATAGAAAGGCGAATACATCACAAAAAAAGTTGAGTTTATCCCAGGAATGCAAGCTTAGTTTAATATTAAAAAATAAATCAGTGTGAATCATATTAACAACAACAAAAAAACCCAAAAGAATCGTACAATCATTTTTAGACACAGAAAAAGCAACTCACAAAAACTGAACATACATTCCTGATAGAAGAAAACTTCAAGTTCGTTACAAAAAAATCTCTCTCTTTCTCTCTGGAGTCAAAACAAGTTTGCCTCAGCTCATCATGTCTATTCAGCAAGGTACTTGTGTTTTAAGCAAATACAAAAAAATAATAAAAACAAATAAAAAACATCCAGTTGGAAAGAAAGTATTCACAGATGATATGATCATTTATGTAAAATATTCAATGCAATATACACAACCCTACTAGAACTAAAAGGTGAGTTTCTAGGGTTGCAGGATGCAAAAGCAATATGCAAAAATCATTATATTTATGTAAATTCATGACAAATAATCATAAATCAAAGTGAAAACCAACATATTCACCATAGCATAAAATATGGAATATTTAGGAATAAGTATGATAAAAGATGGGTGAGACCTGTAGACTGAAAACTACAAAAACAAAATATTGTTGAAAGAAATTAAACAACATTCAAATAATGACAACATATGCCTTGTTCATGTATTAGATAACTCAATATTTTTAAGATGCCCAGTTCTTCCTGTTAGAGTCTGTAAACAAGTCTGGATGGCGCCTGGCATTTTTCCAGAGGGAGTGGTTTGTGAAGTAAAGCCAGCGAGCCATTAAGTGTGGAGATTTCTTATTGGTTGACTGCTGTATCGAGTTTATGTTAATTAGATAAGCTGTGTGGAATGTATAAATACCTCTGTTGTCCTACAATAAACGGCTCCCACTCCTGCTGTATCAATGTCACAAGTTGCTCGTCACCCCGCCCCCGGTTATTTTGCTGCAGCCGGACTGTGGCACTTCCCAATGTGATCTTAATCAAAATTCCTGTGATCTTTTTAGTACAGGTAAGCTGTTCTACACGTTATATGGAGATGCAGTATCTGATGAAATATATAATGATGAAGTATCTCTGGGTTCCATCCCCGGTACCAGAAAAAAAAAAAAAGTTAAACACAAACCTTTCATATTATACAGTTATTCTGCATCTAGATATTTACCCAGAGAAATGAAAGCAATATGTCCATACAAAGATTTGAACATGAATATTCATAATTTATTTGTAATAACCAAACACTGAAAATAACCCATTGATATGTGACTAAATAAATAAAATTTGGCCTATGCATACAATGGAATAGTGCTCAGCTAAAAAAGAGAACAAACTATTGTTATATGTAACAACATGGATGAAATCTCAAAATGATTATGAGTGAAGGAAGTCAGAAAAAAAGAATATACACAGTATGATTGTATTATTCCATTCATAAAATATTCTAGAAAATATAAATTAATTCCTAGTAAGAGAAATTCAATCAGTGGTTATTTGGGGATGGGGTGGGAGATATGGAAAAAGAGATGGGAGAGAAGAACTTCAAAGAGGCAGGAAACAACTTTTTGAGGTGATGGATATGTTCATTATCGTGATTGTGTTGATGGTTTCATGAGTTATAAATGTCAAAAATGTCAAAATCTATCAAATTATATACTCTAAATTTGTGCCATTCGTTGTGTTAATTATATATCAATTAAAATGAATTTAAACATAAATGGAACAAAACTGTCAAAGCAGTAGATGAAAATAAATAACATTTTTTCATAATATTGGGTGAGGAAGACATTTCATGACATTCACTAAAACTAAAACTATCAATGAAAAGATAATAAAATTCATAACAAAATTTCTCACATAAGTGGCCACAAATAAACCACATAACATAAACTAAGTTAAAAAAAAAGATAAACTTCAATATATGATACACAAAGGCCTAATATCTTTACTACATAAAAGGTTCTTAGAAATTAATAAGAAAAAGTAGAGTACTTATATATAAAATTGTGAAAAGCCATGCGTTTCCTGGTAATTCACAAATGAAAAAAACTAAAATTGTCAATAGATGTCTAAAATGTGCTGCTCCATCAATAATAGAAGATTTGTAGCTTAAAAACAATGAAATAGCCAGGCATGGTGGTGCATCCTGTAAATCCCAGCAGTTGAGAAGGCTGAGGCAGGAGGATCACAAGTTCAAAGTCAGCCTCAGCAAAAGTGAGGTGCTAAGCAATCAGTGAGACCCTGTCTCTAAATACAACATGGGCTGGGGATGTGACTCAGTGGCCGAGTGCCCCTATGTTCAATCCCATTTAATTGGTAAATAAAACACACATACGGGATGGCTAATGAGAATTCTCATACACTATTGATGCGACTATATAATCTGTATGTTGATTGATTTTAACTCTCTCAGAAAACAATTTGGCAAGACACCTAAAATTTTTAAAGATCTCAACACATAAAACTTTAAAAAATTTTTTTAGTTGTAGTTGGACACAATACCTTTATTTTGTTTATTTATGTTTATGTGGTGCTGAGGATCGAATCCAGTGCCTCGCACACACTAATCGAGCACTCTACCGCTGAGCCCCAGCCCTGGCCCAACACATAAAACTTTTAAAGATCTCAATACTTAAACCCAGTAATTTGAATTTTATAAATTTACTTAAAGGAAATCATTAAACAAATGTAGTGTGTGTGTGTGTGTGTGTGTGTGTGTGTGTGTGAAATAATTGCTCCAAACTGGAAAAACCCTAAATGTCCATCAATAGGGAGATTCATCAAGGTTGGGGATATAGCTCAGTAATAGAGTGCTTGTCTACCATGTATGAGGCCCTGAGTTTGATCCCCAGCAATGCATTAAAAAGAGAGAGAGAGAATCATCAAATAAATTGTGGTTTACCTAATACCATGTCATCATTAAAGATTAAAGAAATCATTATGGAGATCCACATATGTTGACATGGAAGGATATCCATTAAGTAAAAAGGATAGTTTGCAAAGTACTACACGTAAGTATAATTAAATTTTAAAAGCATTTTGTTAAAAAAAAAATCCTGGAAGGATATACAGCAGAGGTTAACAATGACTTTTCTCTGAGAGACAAGATCATAGAAGGGATTTCCACTTTTGAGACTTCTATATTGTATGTTTTTTTTAAAGGGTATTATTTTTTAAGTGTTAAACATTTCCATTTTAGAAAAAAAATCGGGTCTAAAAGTATTCCCAAAAAAATTATCTATAAAATTATCAATAATATTTATTTTGACTTAGACTTTTAAATGTTCTAATTTCTTCACTGGAAGCTTTTAGAAAATGTTTTCTCTATTGAAAGAAATTAAATAATTTTTCTGAATGGTGACTTTGAAGCTTTACGTGCAATAGTTTCTAACCAAACAGTTTTGAGTATGAAGAGTAAAAGACGTTGGGCTTGTATAACCAGCTCTGAGTAAAATACATCTATCATCACTTTGTGAGATGACTTCCCACAAAACAAACACCTGGGCCCAGAAAATTAATGGATAAACCAATATTGCAAGCCTGGGCTACATTCATATATATTGGATTAGTTTACATTCACATCATTATTTCTTGTTGAAAAGTATTCCACTTAAATAGTTCAAAAATTCACTTTTCATAATATATTGTCCCATTTAAACATAGACTGAAAATGCTCTGGATAACGTTACACAAAAGTTACAAAACCCTAGAATCATTTTTGAAAAGACACTGTACAATCAACCGTGTGGTGTATTTAGACACACAAACAAAACACCCAGAGGAACATCAATTGTTAGAACAATGTGTCTCAAAGTGAATCGCCTTCCGATTTTAAAAATTCACATTGGGGGAGAGTTGGCAAGATCAAGGCATAATGAGAGATAATAATGAGTTATATATCAAACACAAATTGCAACATTTCTTTGCGCCAAATTTTATCACTGCTGCCTATGACGATTTAAACAAAAAACCCAAACACGTTATAAATCACTCGCCCGCCCCACACTCTCTGAAGCAAAACACCTACCAAGTATACAATCAAATTAAAACTGCAGGAGAGATTTATTAGCTTGTAGATGTTCCTAATTATTTGAAAAGCTTGTCTTGTGTTCAATAGCAACATCATTCAAGAGCACATTTCGATGTTAGGAAAGGGAATCAGACCCTCATAAAAGTGATCATAGAGAATGTTTGGTAAATCAACATTCCAGGGCACAGTCAATTTTTGGCAGGTACAGTGTGTTTTGTTCTACAATGCACACAGTTTTCTGCTCCCTCTTGTCACTATCTAGAAGGCTTGCAAAGTTTAGAAGATACAATAATGCATAAGGTAAACTGGGGAAGGAGGAGTGCCCAGGGAAGGGGGGGGGGTAAGATTTATTACCTTCAATTATTTTTGTTAAAAACTTTCCTCAGGGCACAGGCACATAATATATTGTACTTTCCATTACTTCGTGCAAATGTAAAACATATCTAAAAAACACATTTCATCCTCATAACATATTAAAATAACAAGTGGGATGTCATGACGTTAATTTGACAGATGGACTGTCATCTAGCAATGTTGTACAACATTAGTTAGCAGCAAATTAATATCATCATACCTAGTTTTTCTTAACATCTAGAAACTATCAGATGGGGAAGAGCGTCCTAGGAAAGAATCTTATATTTGTTCATTAGTTCAATGAAGGAAAACATCTAGCTAAAAATAAGCAAGTGTAACCCACATATAATTTTAAAATAGCTACTTTTAAAAAAACTTTATAATGCGTGGTAGAATGATTTAAAAATTCTGATCTCAGAACCTTCTCTCCAAATTTATCCTTCACGAAGGTATTGATTTTTTTTTTGACAAGTTCACATGTACATTATGAATTGACTCATAAAAATTTTCAGCATATTGTATTAGGTTTATTATAACCCTCCTTACTATATATTAAGACCAGTATCTTTTCATCAACACCAGCTGCTAAGCAAACTCAAGTGACAGAGTGGATTCATGATTAGCTCATTGAAAAGAAAGCAAAAAGAGAGAGCCATAAATTAAATTTCATTACACTTTGGCATCTAAAGCCACATTTTATACCCCATTGACCACAAATGACTTCTCTATTGTAAAACAATCTTGATCTGAACCATTCTAGAAAAAAATGCCACTCACCAAGTACAGGTTAATTTTAATCTTCCTATCAAAATCTGATGTTATCTGAAATAAGTTTAGCAGTATTGGAATAGCATGTGAACTATTTCTCAGAGATTTGTCCTCTTTGATAAATTAAGGGAGTCTACAGAACCCTTTCTGTTAACTTTTTTTTTTAATGTAATGCATGAAGATCGGGGTGAATGGGGTAGGAGAACGCCTAGCCTAATGCTAGGGTTTGGATTCAAACATCAGTTTAACTTTATTTGGCTCTTGGAGCAGTTACAGGAAGGTCTGTAAAAACAGCTTTAAATCTTCAGCAGCTACATTCTAGAAAAGCAGAACAGAGTAGTGTTATAGCATTAAAATAGACTTGCTGCTCTATCAAAGGGGCTGTGTCGCACCATACTCTTTAGCAGAGAAATCATAATTCCCTAATGGAAACAAAGAAGGCCCGATTTCAGGAATTATTGGTGGCAAATTCTGTCTTCTTTGAAAATTTTAACTCATTCCACACCAGTATCACATAACTTGTGTTGCTAGTTTGTTATGTACATTAATTTGGTCACTTCTATCGGGTTTTATATTCTTTGAAAGCAAGAATCATGTGATGCGTATAATTCCATAGGTTTTTTTTTTTTTTTTTTGTGTGTGTGTGTGTGTGTCTCATTTGGACATCGAAATATTTTAGAGAAAAAATAATTTCTGTTTTTGAACAGTACTATGGATAAACACTTTGAGCTTAAGCTTATGGAAAGTCAATATTCAGATGTGATTTTTTTTCTAGCTCTGTTAGCTTTCTGTCACTATAACAAATACCTGAGATAATTAATTTATAAAGAAAAGTGGTTCTGTTTGGGAGGTTCTATTCCCCTTTGCTTTGGGCTATGGTGAGGCAGCTCATCATGGTGGAAATATTGATGGAGAAAAACTACTCATCTCATGGCTGGGAAGCAAAGACAAAAAGGAAGAGACCAGAGTCCCACAATCCCCCTTAGGGGACTGGTCCTGTGACCTAAGGACTGATCTCACTCTCAAAGGTGCCACCATCACCCAACAGCATTGTCCCAGGAACCCACAGCTTTTGAACACTGAGGCCTCTAGGGGACATTCAACTTCCAAACTACAGCACTGACACCAGCGATGGGTGGCTGAAGAAATAAACTGATCTTAGTATTAGCAAAAATGCAGTGTCACAGATTGCAGATACAAGAAGGCACCTAATAACGGTTTTCAGTCGGTAGAAACCATATACTTCAAGTATCCTTCATGGTTTTTGGTATTTCCTTTAAGTCTAAGGTCTTTGAATATACAAGTCAGGAATTGGAACGTGATGTTTTGTTCAAAACAAGTGATCAGTTATGGTGGGTGTTTAAAGACCTCAAGACCTTGGTAAATGTAGAAAGAAAAAAAAATTGCAACTCTCTCAGGAGATTTATTCATTGTGACTACCATTAATTTACTGATTACCATTGCATGTGAAATTCCACCCAATTATCTTTCTAAATATAGGATCTGGTTTTTTTTTTTTTTTTTTTCCATATGACAAGTATTTGTGATTTTAACCACTGTCCAAGGAAACCGGGGCAGTATGTGCATGTGACCTTTGTTCCTGGTTTTAGGCACAGACAAAAGCCCATGGCATTTTTAAAAAATATATTTTTTAGTTGTAGAGGGACACAATACCTTTATTTTATTTATTTTTATGTGGTGCTGAGGACCGAACCCAGTGCCTCACACATGCCAGGCAAGCACTCTGCCACCAAGCCACAGTCGGCCCAAGGCATTTTTTGTGATAGGAATGTCTCTTATGCTAATAGGGCCCCTAGATAGCTTCAGGAGGAGGACTGGTCATTAGAAAGACTGATCACTTGATTAAAAAGTCACAACTTTGGACCAGGAAGAGGGGTAGTCTAAAGAGTCAGTCATGGGGCCAAGGTCTTAATCAGCAATGCCTACATAATGACCTGAAGTCTCCTAGCTGGTGATTAGATAGATTTAGCAGTGTCACACCCTGACTCCACAGGGACAGAAGCCCAGGATCCTTCATGTGACTTTATGCTGAAATAATAACCTTTATGCTAAAACCATAATTTAAGTATAGTGCTTTCCTGAGTTCTTTTGTTCTTTTAAGATATACATGACAGGGGCTGGGGATGTGGCTCAAGCGGTAGCACGCTCGCCTGGCATGCGTGTGGCCCGGGTTCGATCCTCAGCACCACATACCAACAAAGATGTTGTGTCTGCCGAGAACTAATAAATAAATATTAAAAAATTCTCTCTCTCTCTCTCAAAAAAAAAAAAAGATATACATGACAACAGAGTACATTTTGATATATTATATATACATGGAGTACTATTTATTCTAATTAGGATCCAATTCTTGTAGTTGTACCTGATGTGGAGTTTCACTGGTCATGCATTCATAAATGAATATAGGAAAGTTATGTCCGATTCATTCTACTGTCTTTCCTATTCCTATCACCCTCCTCCCCTTCATTCTCCTTTGTAATCCACTGAACTTCTTCTCCCTCCCATCTTATTGTGTGACAGCCTCTGCATATCAGAGAGAACATTTGACTTTTGTGTGTGTGTGTGTGGTGCTGGGGATTGCACCCAGGGCCTTGTGCATGTGAGGCAAGCACTCTATCAACTGAGCTATATTCCCAGTCCAACATTTGACTTTTGGTTTTGAGGATTGGCTTATTTCACTTAGCATGGTAGTCTCCAGTTCCACCCATTTACTGGAAAATGCCATAATCTCATTCTTCTTTATGTTTATATACCACATTTTCTGTATCCATTCATCTGTTGAAGGCCACCTAGTTGGTTCCATAGTTTAGCTAGTGTGAATTGAGCTGCTATAAATGTTGACGTGGCTGCGTCACTACAGTATGCTGATTATGGAGTGGGATAACTGGGTTAAGTGGTGGTGGCTTTCCTGAGTTCTGTGAGTCATTCTGGGGAACTACTGAACTTGAGGAAGTGATGGAAAATTACAATTTATAGTTGACTAGAAACACCCCAAACTTATGACTCATAATTAAAGCGGGAGCAGTAAAGGACTTTGTCCTAAACTTGTGGAGTCTGCCATTAACACTGGGTAGTTGAGACCAGAATTAAATTGAATGTGAGATTACCCAGTTGCATCACACCTTTGGGTGTTGAAACACAGAAACAAACACTTTTTAATTTTTTTAGGGGGATGTACTGGGATTGAAGTCAAGGGCACTCAACCCACTGAGACATACCCCCAGCCCTATTTTGTATTTTATTTAGAGACAGGGTCTCACTTAGTTGCTTAGAACCTCACTTTTGCTGAGGCTGGCTTTAAACTCTCAATCCTCCCACCTTAGCCTCCGAACTACTGGGATTACAAGCGTGCGCCACCACATCCATCTTTTTATTTTATTTTTTTTTAAACCTACATCCAGCCTTTTTATTTTGAAACAGGCCCTCACTAAGATACCAAGGTTGGTCTCAAAACTATTTTCTTGCCTTCGTCTCCCAAGTATCTGGGATTTCAGGCACACACCAATGTGCCAGTAACAAACACTTTTATGTTAAGAATTACAGTGGGGTGCAGTGGCACACGCCTGTAATCCCAGCCACTGGGGAGGCTAAAATAGTAGGATTGCAAGTTCAAAGCCAGCCTCAACAATTTAGGGAGACTCTGAGCAACTTAGTGAGACCCTGTCTCAAAATAAAAAATAAAAAGGGCTGGGGATGTAGCTCAGTGGTAATGTCCCTGGGTTCAATCCCTGGTACCAAGGAAGTAAACTTTTGGATGTACTGCCTCCAGTAATATGTAATCCAACAACTTCAAAACTCTTAAGAGAGAGCTCAGAGTGATGTCACAGTCCTTACTCCAGCTGCTTTTTCTAAATGTTTTCATCTTTAGTAAAAAATTATTATCAACAAAAAACCAATTATTACTTATTTTAACAAATACGCAGAATTCGCTGGACAAGAAAAAAACAACATTGTAAGTGTAATCTATGGTCTTTAAATTACAATAATTTTGTGGAGGACAAAAGTGAATCCCACTAGACTGTGATTCAATGGGAAAACAAGAGCTAAAATGTCCAAAACATTAAAAATTTGAAATTATAAAATGTTTCAATAATGGCTTTATAAAAGTATCTTTGTTAACTCTACAATGTTAATTCTACTATTTAAAATAGAATTTACAGGACTGGGGGTCTGGCTCAGTGGTAGAGCGCTCGCCTAGCATGCACAAGGCACTGGGTTCGATCCTTAGCACCACATAAATGTAAAATAAAGATATTGTGTCCACCTAAAGCTTAAGAATAAATATTTTAAAAATAAAATAGAATTTACATCAAAATATAGATACAAAGCATTTTGCTATTTTTTGTTTTTGTAATAAAAGATGTCTTGTCATGAAAAAGATTGGGTTATGAATTCAGAGAGCCATTGAGCACAAGACTATACTGACAGTTAAAAAAAAAAAAATCTTTGTAAACACTGGTGAATGCCACCTGTCTTAAAGAATTATCAATTTTAGAAACTGATGAGAAACAGATGAACTGCACAGCAGAGCTGCCACAAAGGTAAGTCAAAGCCTTGGCCACTATTTTTACTAACGTTTAATAGTCAACAGCTCTAAAACATTTACTAAAGGCTCCAATTAGAAACCAAGGGATGTGAGAGTTACTTATAAAAAAAAAAAGTGCTAAAGATTCAGGGGGAAACAAGACATCAGTTTCTTTTTGATACAATGCACTTCACCATTAAAATAATTTCTCTGTTGGTAAAAAAAAAAAAAAAAAATCTGAAAAATACATTTTCCAGCACACCTTATCCACTTATCGCGGTATAGGGAAATAAGTGGATTTCAATTTGGTGATTTAACCTATAGCTTTAAATCTTTAATAAACAAACTCGAAATTCCCAACTTTAATAAAGAAAAGGCCATCACTGAAATGATGTCAACCCTGGATATGAATCTCTTACCAACATGATGAAAGCCCTGCTTGTAGAGCTGCACTTCTGGTCAGCAGCTGCATTTTTGTTTTAATAAAAGGGGAGAGGGTGCCAGCACACCAGTGCGATCCAAGACATGGTTGCGACATAAGCAGGAGGATTAATTGCTTTTCCAGAAAGCTGGAGTAAGCTCTCCTTCCACTGTCCCATCAGGATCGGCTTCCATAAAATGAGTGTAATAAGATAATGTATGACATACGCCAGTAACTCCTACCCGCAGTATTCAGCTGAACAAAGCCATACATATTTATATCAATCAATAAAAAACTTCATTGCTACATATATCTCAGACATCACATTTTAGCTCTGTCTTTAAGGTGGGGATAAGGTAAGCTCTAAAGAAGCAAAAGTGCATTTCCTTACTCCCTGAAGGATCTGTCCACCTTTCTTCTAATATTGTCTCGTTAATGAGATGAGGAAGAATAAACATGTATTAGGGATGAAAGATTCACCGGTGGGAAAGACTTCCCTTCACTTACACATACATACACGTTCCTAGGGACGTTGTAATCAGCATCTGAATGGTCAATGAATGATTTCAAGATTGATGTTTTTGAGGCATCACTGGATTATGTAGTGACAAGAGGTACATTTAGGTTCATAGCCTATGATGACTTCATAGGCTTGTAGCATCCTTTTTGAAGTGAACGTGAAGGAGAAAGTTGTTTCTAATTTTTTTTTTAATATTTATTTTTTAGGTGTAGATGGACAAACACAATGCCTTTATTTTTATGTGGTGCTGAGAATCCAACCTGGGTCCCGCCCGTGCTAGGTGAGCCCTGTACTGCTGAGCCACAATCCCAGCCCTTTTTCTAAATTTAAGAGTATCACAGAAGGGAGAATACCAATGGTCACTCTCCAATTAGAAAAAAGACCTATTTTCTTTTGGTTCCACAGTCTGAAGCTTATCCACTAAATCATCTGAATTCCCATACTGTAACCTAAATGCACTTTCTCATGGCGATGCATGGGATAATCATTGATCTGTCCCAAATTCATCAATCATTTTGGCACAATTGGAAAGCATAAAAATCATATATGTAGGTTCACTTCACAGGTACAAAAGTTCTGACACTCATATTGAAATTCTGGCCTACTTATGAAAACAATACAATTCACTATATTAGAAACTGAAGTCTTTCCTCGGAGATTTTTCTTTTAATAAAAAATAGGTCTTTCTCTATAGGAGAGTAGATAGATTGTTGCTTAAAACAACCTCTTTTTCTCCAATGAGTGCTGTTTGTTGAAATGCCATGAATAATCATTTAGGTTTCTGCTTCAAAATTGGAGACAAAATAAAAATGATAGGATGATGTTAAGCTAAAAACTTTTAGTCTTACATGCCTTCTTAATGTGTGTAAGTAGGCATTAAAAATAGGTCAACAGAAGAAACCTCTAGTTTTACTCAGAAATATTTCATTATAGTTTTAGGAACAATAATACCTAGAATAATATTGTTTCAAAGTAAGCTATCAGTTGCTTAAAATGTTTTAACAATATCCACCTAGCATTTTCTAAATTCTTAATGAAATTATTTTTGTTGTAGCTCTTACCTACTCTAAGAAAAAACATGCAATACTATTCATCCTTTATTATGATGTCTCTGATGATTTCCAAATGTTTCTTTGCTATGCAGCAGAAGTATATGATTTCTGATCCAGATGCTTTAAAAAGCAATCCTAACAAAGAAACTTAATCTGAGCTGAACTTGGCAAAGATTCCAAAAACCTATAGGATGATGTTTTGGAAGCCGCTCAAACAAAAGCTGAAACAGAAATATGCATCCACAACCATATATCCCTGGCTGTTAGTAATAAATGAAGGATACAGACTTTTTCCATAAGTGTGGGTGAATAGAAGTTAATGCTTATAAAATGCAGTGTAAGTACCAAAACAGTATTTGAGATTGATGGTTCTTTTTTTTTTTAAAGCAAAAGTCTCCATTTAATTCATAAGTAGATAAAATAAAAATTTAAAAATTATACTTATTATTTGAAAGTTATTCATAAATTCCATCCCCATCCTTAAATTAATTAATGAATTAATTAATGCAATGCTGGAGAGTGAACCCACAGCCTTGCACTTGCTAGGCAAGCACTATACCATAGGTCTGTATCCCCAACCCTTGGTGCCTATCCTTAAGAAAGAAATTTTTTAAGTGATATGTCACAGAATTATGGCATAATCATCTAAAAATACTAATATTAGAGAGATGAGGGTACTTTGAGTTGATTTGTTCTATTGAATATGGAATATGTTGTTCACAAAGTTTTGAGACTCATGTTAGAGTCCCAGAAGGAGAGGAGAATGTGAATGTGCCAAGCAATATTTGAAGAGATCATGCCAGAGAATTTTCTGAAACTCACAAAAGATATGAAGCCACATACACAACAAATGCTACCCCAGAAACAATAAGCAACAAGTACAATAGGAACACAATGGCAAAAGCAGTAAAAACCAAAAGACAAAGAGGAAAAAAAATTTTAAATACCCAAAAGAAAGGACACATGACATTCAATGAAAACATTGGAAGTCAGCAGACAATAGATATTTTTCAAAGTTGTTAGAGAAAATCACTCCAATCTAAGTTTTTACACTCCCTAAAAATATTCTTAATAGCTGAATGTGAAAGAACCATTTTAAACAATTAAACATTGAAAGAATTTGTTACCAGGAGCCAACAGTAAAAGATATACTACTATATGAAAAATATAATTTATTTTGGTATATTGACCTTTGTGTCCTAAAACCTTGTTAAACACACTAACTAGTTCTAATAGTTTTTTAAGTTCTAATAGCTTTTTTGGAGTTTATGATTTTTTTATAGGGGTGATCTTATTGTCTGTGAATAAAAACAGTTACTTTCTTATATCCTTTACTTGTACAGAAACTCCTTTTATTGCTCTGGTTAGGACATCAGTACAATGTTGTATAGAAGTGATGATAGCAGATGTCCTTTTTCCCCCTTGCTATCACAGGGAAGCATTTAATCTTTTATCTCATAGTTAAGCATGTTGTTGACTGTAACATTCTCATAGATGCCTTTTTTTTTTAAGTTTGTTTGTGAAAATAAATGGATGGTACATTTTTCCAAAGGCTTTTTCTACATCCACTGAGACCCCAGAATTTTCTTTATTCATTGATTTAAAAAAAAAAAAAAAACTTAAAAAATTACAGATTCAAAGATATTGCAAAATTAGTATACAAAGGTCCTGTGCATCATGATTTCCCCTATTGTATATATTTTATATAATTACAGTATTGCTATAGTTTGGATCTAGAATTTCCCCAAAAACCCATGTGCTAAAGTCTTGGTCTCTAGCTTAATGCTAATGGGAAGTAGTGGAGTCTTTAAGAAGTAAAGCCTAGTAGGAGCTCTTCAGTCATTGAAGGCATGTCTTCAAAGGGGACTGTGGGACCCCAGTCCCTGTAACCCTTCTTTTGCATCCTGGCCATGATTTGAATGGTCTTGCTCCAGCATGAGCTTCCACCAGGATGAGCTGCATTGTCACAAATCCAAATGCCATGGGTGCTAAATGACCGCAGAACAGAACTTCCAAAACTGAATTAAAATAAATTCTTCTTTATAAAGAGAAATACCTGGTTATCTCAGGTGTTTGTTATAGGAATGGAATACTGACAAATATCAAAACCAGGAAATTGTCTTTGGTATAAATTATGCGTATAGCTCTATGTCATCTTGTCATATGTATAGATTCATGTAAGCACCATCACCACAATAACCACAGCCATTCTATTACTGTAAAGGTCTCCCTTATGCTACCTCTATAGAGCCATATGCACTTCCCTCCTTGCTACCATTGCTAACCTCTGAAGACCCCTGGTTGTTTTCCTTCTCTATAATTTTGTCATTTCAGGGGTGTTATGTAAGCAGAATCCCATGATGTGTTTTTTGTCAAGGTTTTCCAAGGAGAAATGGATATATACAGACAGAGAGATGAAAAGGAACTTTTTAGAGGAATTGGCTTACTTGAACATGAAGGCTGAGGAGTCTCATGAGAGGCCAACTGCAGGCTGGAAAACACGGAGCACTGGCAGGTTGGTTCAATCCAAGAGAAGAGCTCAGAACGATGGAAGCTGATAGTGGAATTATCGGTCTGAGGCAGAAAATCCAAGAGCCTAGATGTCGACTTTGTAAATCCCAGAGTCCAGAGGCTTGGAAATCTGGAGTTCTGATGCCCAGGGGTAGGAATAGAAAGGAGTCCTGACTCCAGAAGAGAAAGAGAATTTGCAATTGTTCCTCCTCCATCTTTTTGTTCAAGGTTCCCAGCCAATTGGACGGTGACTGTCTACACTGAGAGGGGGATCTTCCCCTCTCAGTCAAGGCTTCACATGCTAATCAATCATTCTAATTTAAAGCAATTCACCTGGGTGTCCGTTTTAGCAGAAGAAAGATGGGCTAGATGTGCTGAGGGCCTATTGAAACACTGAGAATAAATAATGCTATAGCAGATATCTGAGTATCCCTCAATCCAGTCAAGTTGACACTCAAAATCAACCATCAGAAGTCTACGTCTTGTCAACGTGGCACTCATATGCATTTTCTTACACTGTGCTTACTCTCCAAATAAGGATAATAACAAGATGATCATTCCACATGCCAGGATACAGCTGCCCTAAATACAATTCAAATGCACTACTCCCCTCCCCCCAAGAGGAGGTAAAGTCTTTTGAGTTAGGTTTATCTCTTTCCTGATATCCCACAACTCAATACTGCGATGTAAAATTAATAATACTTAAATACTGATAAAACTTATTATATATCTCAATACATGAATATAAGAAAGTGAAAAACCCCAAAGATATTTGCTACAAATATATGAACACACACACACACACACACATTCTTAATGCAATAGGGGGAAGCCCTCATTTTTATAACTGGTCATGTGGTGGTAGCTGGTATTCTACCTTCCTACTAACCTTTTAGTATACACTTTACCTGAAATAAACACCTCAGCTGGTGATGGTTCTTTACTTTGTAGAATCATCCAACTTTTATTCTTGAAGTATCTGCACCATTCAAGTCCTACCCAGATTGGTTGTTGTAATTTCCCAGTGCTTTAACTGCAGGGAATGGCAATACTTTTCGGAGATGCCCTAGGAAACTTTCTGTATTTCATACATTTTTCCCCCTTACCTTCTTTGTGAGTTATTAATCCAGTTTCCCCTTGGTAGTCCAGATCAATCACCCTAGTCTACAACATTTTCTCTCCTTTTCGTCTACTGATTTAGAGGCACAAAGTGATGGTCTTAACATTCACTTCAATAGAATCATTGTTCTGTTTCCTAGTGGAAATGTCCTTCTCTATGAAACCAAGAACTCCAAGCCAGCAGAGCATGAAGTCTCATGAAAAGGAGGCAAGGATTTCACCTGTCAGTCACTCGGTAAATGGGAATGGTACTACTGCTATATTCATCCCTTGATTCCTGGACCCATAAATCCTGCCAATGGGAGACATAGTAAAATATAGTGAAAACTGATTCAGAGCATATAGTGTCTTTGGGAGAAGACCTGCAAAGGAATGGCACTTGTTTGCACTGTGCTGTTATAGAACCTCATTCCAAGATTCTATCAAGCTAGATGCTTCAGGATGATAGGAACATGATTCGATGAGTAAATTCTACTGGCATTAGTCTATGACAAACTTGTTTGTCAAGTGAGTTCCTTGGTCAGAAGCAATGATGTGTGGGTTGAGGATGATGGTGGATGAGGCTTCTGTAAGTTCACAGATTTGTAGTGTGCAGGGAAGGCAAACCCATATCTAGAGTGAATGCAATCTTCTTCTTTTTTTTTTTTTTAAAGAGAGAGAGAGAGAGAGAGAGAGAGAATTTTTAATATTTATTTATTTTTTTTTAGTTCTCGGCGGACACAACATCTTTGTTGGTATGTGGTGCTGAGGATCGAACCCGGGCCGCACGCATGCCAGGCGAGCGTGCTACCGCTTGAGCCACATCCCCAGCCCAAGAATGCAATCTTCTTAGAAATACTCTTACGGACTCACCTGAGGCATTTTTCAGCAAAAATCAAAAGTGGTTGGGGTTCCCTGTCAGCAGAAGAGAGATGGGCACAGTGCCTATTAAAGGACTGACAATAAGTAATGCTTTCCTAGCTGAATATCCCGTAATCCAGTCAAGTTGACACTCAAAGTCAGCCATCTCAGCATGTGATCTTTTGAGTTTTTTTTTTAACTTAGCATATGCCATTGAGATCCATCCAAGTTGTGCATATAACAATATTTTATTCCTTTTTATTGCTGAGCAGCATCCTGTGTACAGATGTATCACACATTGTTTAACTACTGTACCTTTTGTAGAACATTTTGGTTGTTTCTAGTTCTCAGTTTCTACAAACAAAGCTGTTATGAATGATTTTGTATCAATTTTTGTGTGGGCATCATTTCTTTGAGATAAAGGTTCTAAGAGTGCAAATGTTGGATTGCTTAATAAGCACATGTTTAGTTTATTAAGAAGTTGCCAAAATATTTGCCAAAGTGGCGGAAACATACATTTCTCTAACCACGTATGATAGATTCATTTTCTCTGTGTAATTGCCAGGATTTGATATTGTCTCTATTTTTCATTTTAGGCATTTTTGATAGGCATGCAGTGATAGCTCAGTGTGGTCTTAATTTCCTTAGTGGCTATGATGGTGAATGTTTGTTTTATTGACAGATAATAGTTGCACATCTGTATGGGGTACAAAGTAATGTTTTAACACATTTATACATTGTGTATGATAAACTCAAGACACTTAGGCTATCTATCATCTCAAATATTTATCATTTCTTTGTAATGAGAGCAAAATCCTTTCCTCTAGCTGTTTTGGGTTATATGATACAATATTCTTAGCTATAATCACTCTCTGAGCAACAGAACACCAACATTATTCCTCCTGACTAGCTTTGACTTTGTACAAAATAAGCAATCTCTTTACCTTCTGCCTCTCACCTCTGGTAATCACTATTCTGCTTTCTAGTTCCATGAGTTTAGCCTTTTTTAGATTTCATATGAGTGAAATCATATGGTATTTTCTTTCTGTGTCTGGATTATTTCACTCAACATTTTATGATCCCTGGTTCCAATGTTGCTGCACATGACAGAATTTTGCCGTTTTTGTGGCTGAATAGTATTCCATCACATATATACATCACATTTTCTTTATCCATTCATCTGTTGGTATTTAAAACTTTCCAAAATTTGTGCTTTAAATACTTTTGATATAAATATTTATGATATATCATACTTTCCTTATTTACTAAGCTAAGCTCACTTAATATCTCTTAATATTTCATAATAATCCAGGATCATTGGCATACATAATTTAGAATATTGAGTTGAATCTAGAACATAAGCTATGGTGTATTGAAACATATTATTGTGATTAGTGCTACAATAAAAATCTCTTTGATATATTAAGTTTATTTCCTTTGGACAAATACTCAGTAGTGGGATTGCTCAATCATACTTAGTTCTGTTTTTTTTTTTTGTTTTTTTTTTTTTTTTAGGAAACTCATAAAAATACTGTCTTCCATAGTGTCTATACTAGTTTACATTCTTACCAACAGTGTTCAAGAGGTTCCTTTTTCCACATCTTTACCAACACCAATAATCTTTTCTCTCTTTGATAATAGCCATTGTGACAGGCATGAGGTGCTATCTCATTATGGTTTTAATTTGCATTTCCCTAATGATTAGTGATGCTGAGCACTGCACTTTTCACTTATCTGTTGAATATATTTATGACTTTTTTTGAGAAATATCCATTCAGGTCCCTTGCCTATTTTTAAATCAGGTTGTTTTCTTATTATTTAGGTATTTTACTCTGTTGTTTCCTTTGCCTTGCCATATAGAAACTTTTAAGCCTTCCTCTTCCATTTTCTTCTAGTGGTTTTATAGTTTCATGTCTTAGCTTTAAGTCTTCGATCAATTGAGGGTGGTGGTGGTTGTTGTTGTTGTTGGTGTCATTGGCAAATCAAACCCAGGGCCTCACACTTGCTGAACAAGTACTAAAACAGCAAGCTGCATCCTCAGCCCTTGAGTTGATTTTTATATAAGGTATGAGATGAGGATCTAATTTCATTCTTTTGCATGTGGTTATCCAGTTTCCCAAAAACTGTTTATTAAAGGGCATGTCCTGTCCCAATTATGTAACTTAGAATTTTTGTCAAAAGCCAGTTGACCCTAAATACATGGATTTGTTTTGGGGGCTCCTATCTTGTCCCATTCCTTAATGTGTCTGTTTCTAGGCCAGTACCAAACTGTTTCGATTACTAGAGCTGTAATCCCAGCAGCTCGGGAGGCTGAGGCAGGAGGATTGTGAGTTCAAAGCCAGCCTCAGCAAAAGCAAGGTGTTAAGCTCTAAATAAAATACAAAAAAGGATGGGGATCTGACTCAGTGGTTGAGTGCCCCCAAGTTCACTCCCCAGTACCCCCTCCAAAAAAAGAGTTTGAAATCAGGGAGTGAGATATTTCCAGCTTTGTTCTTTTCCCCTCAAAATTGCTTTGGCTATTTTGGGTCTTTTGCAATTCCATATGAATTTTAGGATTTTTTTTCTATTTTTGTGAAAACTGCCATTGGAATTTTCATAGGGATTGCATTGAATGTGTAGATTGCTTTGAGTAGTGTATGACATCTTAACAATATTAATTCTAATCCACGGACATGGGATAGCTTGCCACTGTCTTTTATTTCTTTTATCAATAAAAATGTACAGATATTATCTCCTTGGTTACATTCATCCCTTGCACAATTCGTTATTTGCATAATTTTAAAGTCTGCCTGCCTTCTCACTGGACTGTGATCTCTAAGATTTGCTTCCCATTGTGTCTCTAGTGCCCTGAATAATGCATGGTATGCAAAGGCACTCCATAACTTTTTGTCAAACAAATTTAAACATTAGCAAGTTTCACAATGCTTTATAACTTCCTTCATCTATTAGTGTATCTCAAGACGTTGAGCTTTACTTCATAAATCATTTGACTATTGTTTAAAATGATTCATTTTTCCGATAAATTACATAACTAACATTCTTGGGACAAATCTATTTGCACCTTTAATAATTCTAAAACCTTCTTTAGTTCCATTGATATTTTTTAAAAAGATCACATACAACTATTACTTATCAATTAAAAATGAAATAGAGTCGCACATCTAGAGGTCCCACACATCTCTTACTTCAACAGTACTTGGATGGAACAGACCTGGAAATTCCCTTTCTTCCAGCCTCTCACTGTCTTTCAAACTCACTAGAATTATTCCACCAAGGTGGAGACCACATTCACCCGGCTGGTCAATTGACATCTGCAGGCCTCCTACACACACACCTGCCCCTGGGTTTCTATTTCCACAACAATGTGGCTCTGGACAGTGTGGGCCATTTGTGTGAGCTGGCTGAGAAGTGTTAGAACATCCAGTGTCTCCTGAAGATGTTAAACTAGTGAGGCAGCTGTTTCCCCTTCAAAGATGAGTGTAAAACCCTGAGCCCCATGGAAACCGCCATAGCCCTGGAGGAAAATCTGAACCAAGTTGTTTTAGATATTCATGCCCTGGGTTCTGCCTGCATAGACCCCCATCTCTGTGACTTCCTGGAGAAACACTTTCCCAGATGAAGAGGTAAGACTCATCAGGAAGATGGGCAACCACTTGACTAACCTCTGTAGGCCGGCAGGTCCCTGGCTAGGCTGGGTGAATAGTTCTTCAAAAGACTTTGAGGGGCTTTCTACAGTTCTTGGTATCAAGGCTTCTGCCTGAGCCTTTCCCTCCAGGGATTGGGCAGCTTTGTAAGCACTCTGCTCTCCCAAGCTTTGGGCCAAATGAAACGAAAGCTTTTTGCAGCAAAATAAATAAATAACAATAAAAACTAATCACAGAGAAGTTAAATAATCCAATATATATCATTTATAAAAGTTGCACAATGTTGAAAACAAGATTTTCACTTTTTCTGTTGATTGATGTTCAGAATTCATTGCTACAAGGTCAAATAACATGCCTAAAACAAAGAAGTGACCTGTTTTCTTACTCGTGGAGGGGCCAGAGGCAACACAGTCAGCATAAAATAATATCCCACACTAAGGACTATTTATTAAGATATGTAATAATCTGATCTTTATTTCCTAATTTTACTAGCTGTTATTGTAGGCCTTAAATATATCCTGATTTCTAGTTTAAGACTACACAACCTAAAGTTTCAATTCAGGGAGGCAGAGACACATTAATTTGCAAAATGACATATGCAGAATGTTCTTTAAGCACTTATTTCAAACTCATGTGACCTTTAAATCTCACATGACAAACTTTTAAAACAAAATGAACTTTTTTTTCCCTTCAAACTGCATTATACCATAACTTACAGGGGGATGATCTGGCAAAATTTAAAACCTTTATTCTCATACAGTTTACAGAAATTTATTTATAAATGAATTTATGAGGGTTAAAGTTAAATGGCGACCCAAAATACAACTATGTGTATATTAACTAATAAAACATACAGCAATTCTTTCATAAGATTTTTCAGAATATAATGATTAAGGAAAACCTGCATATACATTAATGTTTCTAAAGTTTGTTTAATACTCATCTACTTTCCTAGAAATTCTAAATTGATTATACACAATCATAATTGATTTAAAGTTTAAAGAAAAATTATTGATATTTGGAAAGATACAGTGCATATTTTTAGATATTAATAATTATTTTTTTTATTTAAAAAAATTTTTAGACATTGATGGACCTTTATTTTGTTCACTTATTTATATGCAGTGCTAAGAATTGAACCCAGAGCCTCTTACGTACTAGGCATGCGCTCTACCACTGAACCACAACCCCAGCTCCAATAGTTATATTTATTACAATAATTATTTTAGCTTCAGTTTTTGTTACCTATAGAGTGAGAGATATCTTTGCTAAATTTGGAAAAGCTCTAAGTTTTTTAAGAGGCAAAAAATTACACCATTTCAAAAAGAAACTAAGTGTGGAAAAATCTTAATTAATGCAACCTCTCAAAAATAGAATTCTTGAGTGGATAACAGTTGGTATTTAAAACCTTCCAAAATTTGTGCTTTAAATATGTTTGATATAAATATTTATGATATATCATAGTTTCCTTATTTACAAAGTTGAGCACACTTAACATCTCTTGATATTTCGTAATGATCCAGGATCATTAACATAGCTGATTTAGGACATTGAGTTGAATCTGGACTGATTCTGGAGCATAAGCCAGAACTGCCTTTCCTGAATAAGGCCTATGTAGTGTTTAAATGCCTTATAATTTATTTATTTCTCATTAAATAGGTGTGTAGAAAGCATGCCTGCATCATTCCGTAGTCAGGAAAATCTGACATTCTGCAAAGTCAGTCTATGGGGTCAAAGAGGAAATACCTATAGAATATTTTGGACTCCAAAAATAGTCTCAATAATTTTCATTTGCATTCTAAATTTTCTTCACTTAAATATGTGTTTATCTGCTATCACTTTGTAATTTTCCTCAATGAAATAATATTAATTAAATTTAGATGGTTCTTCAAATTTTCAAAGTGCTTCATTTAATTCTAAAAAATCCTTTTGAAGTGGGCAGCATGTGTATTATTTCTGATTTAGACATGAAATCTCCTCAAGTTTGAATAAGTTAAGTGACTTGTCAAAGATTGTATACCTAGTAATTCAAATCTGGCAAACTGATAAGCAGATCTGTAGGCTTTGTAGGCAATTAGACTTGGAATTAAATCCTGACTGTCTTACTTAATAACTATCTGACATTAGGCAAATTACTTGGCATTTCAGTGTCTCAGTTTCTTCATTTGTAAAATTTTTTGGTAATGACTATTTCCTACTATTGTAAGGAATAAATTAAATAATGCACAGGGAATGCACCTATACTTTCCAACTGAAACTGAGTATTATTTCCACGCTTTCTCCCTTATGAAAGCTCCTAAATGTGCATAAAACTTTATATTTTATGATACTTCCATGTGTGTGTGTGTGTGTGTGTGTGTATCATACTTATTACTTTGACATGCAGGAAAATCAGAACATCTCCAAATTACAGTTAAACATCTTTTTTTTTCCATCATTGAACATGTTTATTAATTTTTATGCAACTCTTCTAATACTAAGAGAGATGCAAAAACATTGCTCTTTATATCTTGTGGAAATTTCTAATGCCCTGAACAGAAACTCCGACGGCCTGGAAGCTTGCTTTAAGGCAGAACCTGAACACAAGGAAACACAAATCTGTCGCAGGTTGAGAAGCATCTAAAGGTAAGGCAGGCTGAGCAAGCAAAGCAAAACAAAGGGGCAAACAAAACAAACCTCGCAGCACAACAGACACCCTAGCAAAGGCTTCCTGTAGCACCCCCACTTGGGTAGGTGCCCCATGCCTTTTGTCCTTCTCAAGTATGCTTTTTATTAGTCTTTGCAGTTTCTTGTCACTATAAATAAATAAATACATACATACAAGGCAGATAGGGTTGGACCAGGAGGACAGACACATTGTGGCCTTGAAAGCAGCCCTCCCCCTGGAGTCTCTAGAACCTGCCATGTGTAATGAGACAGTCTTTGAGGAGGGGGCTATCAGTAGGGGCATTTCAGCAGGTGCCGACCAGCACCTTACAACCCACTGGCTGAACACCTTTCCTCCCAGGCCTCTCTGCCCCAGGGTCACTCAGTCTGCTCAGTCCCTGCTTGCCGCAGGGGAATGAGTGCTGAGTGAGATGACACTTCTGAGGTGGCCTCCAGCTCTGGGTGCAGAGGAGCCAGGGAGGGGATTTCAGGGGACCACATTTCTCTGTGACCATGGGAAAAAGCACCAGCGGAAACAAAGGGACAGGCAGGGGTGGCCAGCTAACAAGGCAACTCTGGCTTTGTCCTTGGTAGGGGGGGAGTGAATTTTCGTATCTCAGCTAGGAGGGTCCCGGAGAACTGATGCTCCCTCGGACCAGGGGCTTGCACAGGGTCGTCTCTTTGAAGTATAGACCACAAGAGCGTCCCCCAACCTGGTGGACACAAGGCTCCAGCAGGACACCCTTGTCCGTGGCTCTGAAGGCTGGACTCATCCTCCAGTCGCAGGCCTCTTGTCTGTCTGATCCTCCTTCTGTTCAGTCCCCAGGAAGCTCTGCAGCCACAGACTGGTCCCGCAGCACTTCAGTCCTATTGTTGCTCTTCCCCAGATAAAAACCTTTTAAGGCTTAGAAGAAAATTGTGGTATATATATGTGTAATAAGAACTGTAATGCATTCCTCTGCCATTTATTTAAATTTTTTTAAAAGGCTTAGAAATATAAGGATTTGCCCAAATTTATTGTTGTAGCCGAGTAATAAAAATTTATTGTTGATAGAAAAATTTCCTATTAGGAAGGCAACTGCATTTTGCTTAGAAAAATACTTCACTGTGACATTGGAGAATAGAAAATTGAGATTTTGAGAACATAGGTAGCTGGTGACAAGAAAGCAGGACATAGATAAACTGTTCTACATTAGAAATAAGCAGGAACTTGGGGATTAGGGTAGCGTAGAAGAAAAACTAGAAGAGAAAGGAAGGCAAGGGATTGTTAGCTCTCTTTTGGACCTCCTTGAAGCATCTTTAAGAAGTAGAAATGTTGGATATTCATTTTTTTTTTTTTTTTTGGTATGGGAGATTGAACCCAGGGGCACTTAACCAAATCCCCAGCCCTTTCTATATTTTTATTTAGAGACAGGATCTTGCTAAATTGTTTTTTTTTTCTGTCCACAAGAGACTGACTTTATTTTTTTTTTTATTGGTTATTCAAAACATTACAAAGATTGCAGAATCACATCGGTTACACATCCACATTTTTAAATAATGCCATAATAGTAACTGTTGTATTCTGCTACCTTTCCTATCCTCTACTATCCCCCCTCCCCTCCCCTCCCATCTTCTCTCTACCCCATCTACTGTAATTAATTTCTCTCCTTATTTTTTCCCATTCCCCTCACAACCTCTTATATGTAATTTTGTATAACAATGAGGGTCTCCTTCTATTTCCATGCAATTTCCCTTTTCTCTCCCTTTCCCTCCCACCTCATGACTCTGTTTAATGTTAATCTTTTCCTCCTGTTCTTCCTCCCTGCTCTGTTCTTAGTTGCTCTCATTATATCAAAGAAGACATTTGGCATTTGTTTTTGCTAAATTGTTTAGGGCCTCACTAAATTGCTAATGCTGGCCTTGAACTTATAATCCTCCTTCCTCAGCCTCCAGAGCTATTGGGATTACAGGTGTGTGTCACAGTACCTAGCAGTGATATTCAATTTGATGCATAAATTATTTTAATTTAACCTTCCTTTTTTCCTGCTATATATACATAAATTCTTTAAGATCCTCTTTGCCCTTTTTTATTCTCCTTTCTTCTTCTTTTTTAAATAATTATTTTGTAGTTGTAGGTGGACACAATACCTTTATTTTATATTTTATGTGGTGCTGAGGATCATGGAACACAGTGCCTCACACATGCTAGGACAGCGCTCTTTCCTCTGAGCCACAACCCTAGCCCCTCCTTTCTTGTTTTTCTTCCTTTTTATCCTCCTCTTTTAAAAACAAGAAAATTTAGGAACAAGGTCCAGTTCTATGCCTGGGTCAGCACAGGGTGAGATAGGGACATCTATCTGGAGTAAGAGGAGTAAGAGGAAATAATCTATAACAATAAATTCAAGGGGCTGGGGATGTGGCTCAAGCGGTAGCGCGCTCGCCTGGCATGCGTGCGGCCCGGGTTCGATCCTCAGCACCACATACAAAGGAAGATGAAGATGTTGTGACCGCCGAGAACTAAGAAAAATTAAATAAATGTTAAAAAAAAAAAACAATAAATTCAACAGAAGCATAAGTTAGAACTCTGTGGAAAGAAGAAAGCATGTCAATCCCACCCTCCAGCATCACAGAAATCGTGGGTAAAGCAATCAGTCTTCCATATGCCATTCTTATCTACATTTTAAGGGAATTATAGTGGTAAAGCTGAGACTAACACCTGGTTTTCAAATTCCTAGCCCAATAATCTTTGTAGAGCTGAAGAGGATTATTAACTCCATGGTGCAAGCACAGGCCAGAAGTTAAGGTCTGCGAGTTGTGAGAGAGATGATTTAGATAATGTTGTAAAGAACAATGTAATGCACCAAAGATGAAATGAGATGGCTTGATATGTATGTAGTAAAAATAGAAAAGAACCAACAAAATTTGAGTATGGTCTGACCCTGTTATGGGGCAAGTCATTCAAGCTGCTTGCCTGTGTCACTGCAATATAAAGGAAGCTCTTACTAGGAACTGTCAGGTAAATCAGTACATTAACACTATTAGCCTTACCCATATGATATTGCTATTTTTTGTAGTTTAAAGAGGCCAAATAATGGCAAGTTGACATAGTTAATATTAAGTAATAGGCAAATCTTTGAACTTAACTGCCTTAATCCCATATTCTGATGCAAGTCTCTGATTATGCCCAGTGGTTATTCATATTTAAATGTGTGGTGAGGGCTGGGGTTGTGGCTCAGTAGAGCATTTGCCTATCATGTTTCAGGCACCAGGTTTGATTCTCAGCACTGCCTACAAATAAATGAATAAAATAAAGGTCCAGCAACATCTTAAAAAATACTTTACAAAATTTTTCTTAAAAAAAGGTATGGTGATCACTTAGATTGTTAGATACTGCTTATAATTATTCTTTTCCCTTTTCTTTTTGTTCTCTCTACAGTCCAGTCATGCCAAGGGCAGTGGGCTGGGTTGCAGACAGGCCAAAGAAAGTGCCTAGAGACAGCATGAGAGACAACGTGGTTTATTGGGGAAAGCTCCCAGAAGAGTTCAGTGGTGCAGGCTGACAGATAGCACCTCAGTCCCTCATGTTGCTTTGCCCAGCGATGCCTCCTCTCCCTCACTGGATTCTGTCTGGTGGCAGCCAGCTGCATGAGTGACATGAATCCTTTCCACAGTGTCCTCAGTTCCACACCCATCCCCACTCAGAGAGGGGTTGTACCTGTTAGGCTGCAGAAGCAGTGATATCATCAGCACTGGCTTGCTTAGTTTGCTTGTCTGACCAAGGAGCAACTGTCCTGGAGTACATGCAAGAAAGTAGCTTTCTCCAGTAACACTGACTTGCCCTAGTTCCCAGTGGGCATAAAAGAGAGTCAGTGTCCTTCAAGATAATAGGTATCCAGACGGCCCAGGTTTGCTCTCATTGTTTCCTTATTCTGGCTAGGCTTTGGGGGCATTCAGGGACATGGTGCTTTATATGCCCCTTCTTTTTAGGGATGATACACCTATATTCTTACTAGATTTTTCTTCTTGTGAATTTCAGTGCTTAGAATAGATAAGAATTTGGCTCCCATGAGAGCACCTATAGTTAAGTCAGAGAAATCAATGCTTTGCAAAGAAATCTCCTGTTCTCTAGATAAGTAAGCTAAATCTGGGTCACCTATAACTTAAACACATATTCTATATCTGCTTGAACATGTATAGTTACACATAACTTGGGTTAAAAGCACACTGATTTTATTTCATTATGCAATCTCTAGAAATAGAATTGATTTTATTTTTTGCTGTACTGCAGATTGAACGAAGGGCCTCGCACATGCCAGGCAAGCACTTTGGTACTGAGCTACATCCCCAACCCTAAAAGTAGAATTTGTTAATTCCACTGTGAAATCAGGGAAAAAGTGGGTTGGCTCACTAAAAATTAGATTTTAAAAATCAGTCTCTGTTAACATCCACTGTCTTCTAACCACAAAATTACCCTATTGTTAGGAACAAGTGAAATAATATGAATACACTGTGTATGTAGTACTTACACATTCCCACTACTCCTGATAGACATTTATACTTTGGAAAACTTATTCTAGAAAGCAGAAGCTGGGTACCTGTAGTCCCAGCTACTGGGGAGGCTAAGGGAGAAGGATTGCTTGAACCCAGGGGTTCAAGGCCAATCAGGGCAACATAGGGAAAACCCCTCTCAAAAACAAAAACAAACAAACAAACAAAAAACAAGAGATATCAAAAGTAGGACCAAGAATGATAGGAATAACTAGAAGGGTAATTAGTTTAGAGGTGTTGAATAAAAAGAGATGGTGTGGGAAATATATAATTCACTTTGATAAAACATGTCTATATCTTTCTACCTACCTACCATCTGTCTCTATTCACCCATTAATTCATTCTGGAGTTGCTGCTTCTGAAGGCTATGTTTCAATGGGAGTGGAAGACCTATTTCAGTTAAGCAGAGAATCAAAGGTTATTTATGATTAAGTTGTTAAATGTGTAGAGGAGACATGAAGCATTTTCAGAAAAATGAGGGATGAATGTGGTCACAAAGGTTAAGGGAAGCCTTCAAAAAGGAGATGAGTCCAGGTATAAAAGATAAGATAAGTCAAAGTGGATGGACAGGAAAATTCTAGTGTCAAACTTCTGCAAAAAAATATCTAGCATTGAAGCAAAACTGGCCAATCGATCAGCTGTATCAGAGCAGTGTTTTGTTTAGTATAAATCGACTGATACTTGCCATTTTATAAATTGATAGCATTTTGTCAAATTTGACATTGTATCATTTGTCAACTCATAATGAATTATTCTGGCACTTCAGTAACTAAATCCATTTACACTATTACTCACCTACTTGAACAGCCAGTTCTGTTTGATAGAGCTATAGAAGAGTTTGGTTCAGATTCTATAAAAAATATTTCCACCAAAGAACAAATATTTTCACTTTTAAATAGAGGCAATAGAAATAATTTTTACATAAGTAACCTTATAAAATGCTTAACAACATCTTTCACTAGTGTAATATATAATATATAAATGTGAGAGAATTCAGTTCTTTGCTAAAATATAAAATCATAAATATCCTTCCCTAAAACTCACTGATCATGAGAAATGAAGAATAACCATCTAAATCTGCTTCTCAAAACTTTTAAAGCAGATTATAAAGCTAAGTCCACCTGAACCCTTAATGGGTGAGGATTTCATTTCTAAGGCTGTAATAACTTCATTTGTGGCCAAGTCTCAGCTCTAGGAGCAGACAGATTACAGATTACCAAAGACATCCAGGAGATCAGTATGAAGTACATCTTGCTTAAACCAATTAGGCTGAAATTGTCAGATCACAGTCAACAGCCAATTTCATTTCCACCAAATGTACTAATCACAGTAATAGAAATAAAACAAGAAAGGTATCATTACATATCTTCTTTTGGGAAATTCAAACTTAGATGAATATTTTACAAATAAAATTCTGTGGGTCATCTATGGGTCATCTATGGGTCATCTATGAAAAAAACAGCAATTTTTTTTTTTTTGATGCTGGGATCGAATGAATCTATAGCTTTCTATATGCTAGGCAAATGCTCTACCACTCAGCCACTTCCCCAGTGCCAGCAAATGTAATTTTAAAGAAAAATATGTTTAATGAAAATGTGGCTTTAATAAACGCATTGCTTAAAATTATACTCATGATTATTTTATTTTTATTTCATTGATTCAGTTTAGGAGAAAGCTGACATGCACATTTAAGAATCTTTTTTTTTTCCTCTGTACCATTTTATCAATCAAAGAAGATAATAAAATAGATCAAGGTAGAAGAGTAATGCTTGATTTATAGATTTCTCACTTAAACTACTTTTAACTCACAGCTTCTGGATGGTCCTCTTAAATATACACAAAATAGAACAGTTTCATTAGTATAATTAGCAATTATTTTTGTACATCCTTCAGCAGAAAATCTGTTATGAACAAAGGAAATTTCATGAGCTTTTTCTGAGACAATTCTGAGAGTGAGTTTGCATAGTAATAAGGCCTAATCTGATACAAAACAAGTAAAGTAAAAAATTAATAGGGTCATCATTTTGGTCTAATGATGCTTAAAGCAGTTTTAGCAATCTGCTCAAGACAAAAGGTAACTACCCAGACAGCCAATTATGCGTTTGTGTGGCACATAAAATCTTTAATGATGAATCTGATTAACATTCAACAATAAACATACAAGCAGAGAAAACAACCAAGCTAACCTCCTGCAAACATCATCAACTAAGGCTTTGTTCAGATTGAGGTCAGACCGGTATTCCAGAAAGGCGCATTAAAGATAAAAGTTTATCAAATGTGTTAACATGGATCCACCTGAAAAACCAGCAAAATCCCTATTACACAAAGGTTACCTTTTCAACAGCTGACTTGTCCCATTAGTTGTGGAAATAACCGACTACACATTTTCTATGGGTTGCATGTATTTGATTTTTCAAGTAGTTTTAAATGAATTTAGTTTGATCTTCAAACACTGAGAGCATGATAAAACTGTATCACAGAGTCAGCAGTTCTATTGCTTACATTTTTCTACCAATGACCCACTGTGAGTGACTGAAAGAGACTCTGTTAAACTTATGCTCCTATAATGTTTTGGATATCTAGGGTTTGAGAACTTCTTATATAAAGAAGCACTACTTAATAAAGTTTGGAAGCAGTTTGATGAGGATATCATTTTATATTTTGAATTCTTTTTATTGAAGTATAGCATACATGTAGAAAGTATACAAATATAAGAGCTCATTGGATTTTCACAAAATAAG
Organism: Urocitellus parryii; assembly: GCF_045843805.1. NCBI lineage: Eukaryota > Metazoa > Chordata > Mammalia > Rodentia > Sciuridae > Urocitellus > Urocitellus parryii. Next base: position 149,917,896 of record NC_135537.1, read on the forward strand.
CATACCATTAATCCATAACCAGATTAAAAAAAAAAATCATCAAGGAGCATCCCAGGAGCCCTTTTCAGTCACCAGAAGCCTACCACCTAACTTGAAACATTAATTTCCTAGTTTTGAACTTGTGTCTCACCTTTTTTCTCAATATTGTGAGATACATCAACATTTTCAGTTATAGTTCATCTATTCTCTTTGCAAATACACCACAATTTATATACTCAGTATACTGTTGATGGTGGGTTTTTGGATTACTTATACATTTACTACTGCTTCCACTTTTTTGCAGCTATGAATTGTGCTGCTACAAAACATTTATATATCTTCTGGTGAATACGTATACATTTCTGTTGGGTTATGTATCCAGAAATACTGCTGGGACATGGGATATACATATGTCTGATCTTAGTAGACAGTATGAAATAGTTTTCCAAATGGTTATACCAATTCACATTACCATTAACAATGTAATGAGAATTCAGGCTGCTCTACATTTTTTTTTTTTTTTTTTTTGTACTCAGGATTAAACCCAGGGAGGCTTCACCACTAAGCTATCACCTCAACTCTTTGTATTTTTTATTTGGGACAGGGCCTCATTAATTTGTGAGGTTGGTCTCCAATTTGCTACCCTCTGGCCTCAGCATCCTGAGTTGCTGGGATTACAGGATGTGCTACCATGCCTGGCTGGTTCCACATTCTCATGAATCTTTAGCATTTCCTGTTTTCATCTTAGTCTTCTGTTCAGTGCACAGGGGTGTTGTATTATGGGTTTTAATTTGCATTTCTCTGAAGACTGACACTGAGCATCTGTTCATAGTTTTTTTTTTTTTTGGCCATTTGAATAATTGGCCATTTGAATAACTTTTTTTGTAAGGTGTTATTCATGATGATTTTGTGTTATAAGACAAACTAATGTCTCCTGAATGCAGTTATATTAACTAACAAGTATATAACATTTGAGTTTTTATTCATTTTTAGAAACATGACACAGATTGAAATACATCCACATGTTTAAGTTTCTGAGCTTATGGTAAAACTAAGAAACAACCAAAAAAATTATTGTAGGATGCGAGTGAACCAACATATTACAGTAAGGTAAAATAATATATTAAATATTCGTATTTGAATTATACCTCTGAATAACTAAAGAGTAGAAAAGGGGAAGTTCATTCTATAAGAACTCTATATAATAACTGAACAAGGGATGATAGAATGAGTGTATCACTGTTTTGCAAACCCTAGTGAATAAATGTCCCTAGGTATTAAGCATCATGAAAAAAGAGCCACTTTGATGTTATATGCTTCTTGATGGGAAAACACAATACCACCTATGAAGCAGAAATGCCTAGCTTCTAAATAACTATCAATTTATGGAAAATACATAAGTCAGAGGAGCTTGTTAAACCATGCCACAGGTCAACAAACAGCCAGATTCAGACTCTAGAAAACTCTACAGTACACTAGCCTACCCTGATTTCACTTTCACCATTTCAATTAGTAGAGACAGAGCAACTGAAGTCAGAAAATATTGAAAGGCAAATTCCACAAAATAATTCATGAGTTTAAATCACATACCATCTTGAGTTGTGTGGTAAAACCTCAGGCTGCCCCTGTGAGTCATCTTGTCCCTTTGTCCAGTGTACATGTGATGTGAGCTACCCGCCCATTAGTAACTTAGGAGCCACCTTGGTTATCAGATCAACAGTCACAGTGTCAGAGTGTTACAGTGTTTGTGTTCAAGTACCTTTTATTTTACTTAATAGTGATTCCCAAGCACAAGAATCATAGTGCTGGAAATTTGGAGAGGCCAAAGAGAAGCTGTAAAGAGATTCCTTTAATTGAAAAGGTGAAATTTCTTTTTAAAAAATATGTTTATTTTTTAGTGGCATTTGGACAAAATACCTTTATTTTATTTATTTATTTTTATGTGGTGCTGAGGATGGAACCCAGGACCTTGCACATGTGAGGTGAGTGCTCTACCACTGTGCCACAACCCCAGCCCCAGGGTGAAATTTCTTAATAAGGAAAGAAAAAAATTCATATACCAAGGATGGTAAAGTATAATAAAATATTCAAAGATGGTGCTTTCACATAACTATTATTATTTCATATTATAACTATTTTATTATGATTTATTATTCTGTTATTATTGTTAATATCACTTCACCTAATTTGCAAATAACTATATATATATATATATATATATATATGGAAAAAATAGTATATTTGGGGTTTGGTAGTGTCTGTGATTTTAGGCATTCACCAGAGGTCTTATAATGTTTCTACTGTTAATGAGGTGGGGTAACAACTGTACAAATAACTTGTTTGTTTTTATCAGACAAATAAATTGCAAGAAAAATAAGTGATAGATGGGGAAATTTGTAGGTTAACAGAGACTTAAAACACATGTCAATCAACCTCAATGTAGAAGCCTTATTAGGATCCTAATTCAAAAATAATGTTAAAACTTAAGAAATTTTATAATACTTATAAAGAAACAATTTCTTATAATAGCTCCTATTAGGCCATCCCTTCTGTCAGAAACAATTATACATTCTGAATAAAGTTTCTTTTTCTTTTTTTTTTTTTTTTAGGTATTAGTACCTAAAAAAAAAAAAAAAAAAGACTTGAGGAGGCACAATTCTTGAAAGATGTGAAACTTGGTAGAGAAGATCTTGGTAGGCAAGCACTTTGCCACTGAACCAAATCCCCAGTCCTACTTGAACTTTTTTATTAAACCCCAGGAAGACTACACTTCACACATAAAAACAAATCACAGAAAAAGAGCAAAATCAAAACAGACCATCCTAACAAAGCTGGAAATCAAGCCTCCATAAGATGAATTGTTCTCAAGTAATTTAATTGCCTTTCAGAATAAAATTCAAAATTCTTCAGAAGGCTGGGTACAGCAGTGCATCTGTAATCCCAGCAACTCAAGAGGCTGAGGCAGGAGGATTACAAGTTTGAGGCCAGCCTCAGCAATTTAGGGAGACTCTCAAAATAAAAAATAAAAAGGACTGGGGATATAGCTCAGTGATAAAGCAACTTTAGTTCAACTCTCAGGACCCCAAAGCCAAAAAAAAAAAAAAAAAAACCCCAAACAATAAAATCAAAACAAAAATAAATCATACATAGAAATATCATAGTTAAAATGATAAAAACCAAAGATGAAGAGAAGTCTTATAAAGCAGTAAGAAATAAAAAGACATATAACATACAGGTTAATAAGAATGCCCTCAAATCTTTAATCAAAAACAAGGACTGGATGACATCTTTCAAGTGCTACGGGGAAAAAAAAATCCTGCCAGTTTAGACTTTTATGTCCAGTGAAGTTTTCCTTGAAACATGGAGATGAGATCAATCCAGGGTATAAAGAGCTTGGAAATCATCTCGGAGGAAAAGGCTGAACAAACTGAAAACCAACAACTTTTCTGTCAGGGAATTGAGATCATGGTGCAAACTGCAATCCCCAAAACTGTGGAGACACACAGGCTGCTAAAGGGAAATTTGTAGGAACCACATGGGGCAAGAAAACTTCAATTAAGGAATGACCGGAGGCTCAGGATAGACAAGTCTGAGAGTGAAAAACAACCCAGGGACCCAGTCTTGGGAAGACCTCCACAATTTATCTCTAAGAGCCCAACCAGGTTCTCAATCTGAAGATCAGAGAAAAATCCTTTCATGTTTCTAGGTGGATAAGAGAAAAGTAGTCTGTGTTGGGCCAGCTTTTCCCTGTCACTAAAGACCTAAGAGATATAACTTAGAAGAGGAAAGACTCAGTGGTTTCAGGCATCATCGCCTGGCTCATTGTGATCACTAATATGTTCTATCAAATCCCAAATCTGGGCCAGTTCAAGGACACTTTGACTGCTTTTTGCCCTGTATATTTTTCTGTTTATTTGCAAGTCAAGTAACTTTTCATTGAAAAGTGGATACTTTAGGTAATACATTATAACAATTCTGCTGTTTGGTCCATCTTCTCTGGGACTTGTTTTTGTTTACTTATTTAGCAACTTTTTTTTTTTTTTTGGACTAACTGCATGGGTTTTGTATTCCCTGACATTGAGTTCTTATTTTTAATCATGGGTTGCTAGTGGTCACCTCAGGGTCACTGTAATTAAGTGGTCAGCCAGTGACTAGTCAAAAGATTGCCTGATGAAGTGCCTTGCCTTTATGTTTGCCTAGGGGAATTTGCGTGAGAGGACGCACAAACTTCACCCAGAGTGGAAGGCAGCCTTGCCTTTCATTTCTTTTTGCGGAGGAACCTCAAAGCTGGCTAGTGTTGATTGGGTTGGGACCTTCTCCTTTCCCAAATCTTTTGTAATCCTATGCACTGTCTTATTAATGCATACAGCCTTTTAGATCCCCAGGAATATATCAGAGCTTTTCGAGGTTTTCTGGGTGAATTCTTAGCCAGGTTTTTGTGTGCTCCAACCTAAAACCCAGCCTTTGGTAGCTGTGATGCTGCAATTGTTACAGTAGTGTCCTGTAACCACCTCCCACTCTGTCAAACAGTCACAACATCCCAGAAGTAGATATTTCCCAGGGAGCTGCAGTTTGGATGAAATCTTGACTGTGCTGCAGGGATTTTGACTACTCAATTACACATGATCCATCTGGTTAAAAATATTTACATCTCTAGAACACATCTCATTTTCATAAAGATCGCCAACAGTAGCTATAAAAACCATCTTTGGTAAGGCCAGAAACAGCAGAAATAATCCTTCATTTGTACAAAGTACATTTGCATGCAGTCATTTCAGATTTCAGACTTCCAAACACCTTCACATTTTAAAAGAACCATTCCATTAAATTAGTAAAAAAAAAAAAAAAAAAAAAAAAGTCTATTACTGTGCTAATATTAAGACTGAACAAGAGTATAAAAAGTGAGCCGTTACTAAGAAATGCAAGTGGTGGTTATATTCAATTAACTCATATAATAAGTAATGATGTAATTTCCTAACTCACTAAGAGTATAATAATGGATGGATATGATATGGGCATAACTATAAAAGAGAAGGAGATATTTGAAAAATAATTCCCACTCATCTCTACCAAAATAAGGTTATGCTTATCTTATGTCTAAATTTCTTATCAGGCAAGACAATGGAACAAAACCTTGTTACAAAATCTTTATTACATTTCCAATTGGGAAGAGTAATTTTTAAAGAATAAAATATACAACTCTGCCAGAACTTTTCAGGGTTCCTACAGTGTTCCCATACTGCCAATTTTCCCTTCCTTGGAAGAAAGACAAGCTTGCTTTTTTTTTCCCACAGAGAAGTATTAATTGTAAGGTGTAATTCACATGCCCACAAAGGAATAGTACTGAACTATGCTCTTCCTGTGAGCACTCAATTAACTGTATGCTTATAAATGGCATTTCCTCTGAATGTGTATTGAAATTCACCTTATAAAATTCCCAGCAGTCGATCCTTTCTTATTGCTAAGGGACTGTGATACTATTTCATGATGCTAAAATAGGAATATGTAGTTTAAATTGTTCATGTGTCCAGATATCATCAGGCAATTTAAGTATCAAAATGAGACAACATTCTAACTTCTAATTATAGTAATTAATATTGGTAGAATGAATGATCCTGCACATTCTTATAAGAACTAATTTTGAAAGTAATATCAATACTAATAACCATATATCATTATTATCATTATACCCAGTTAATACTTAAGAGCTATTGCACCATGCCAGGTACTATCCTAAGTGTTTTATATGAGTTAACTCATGTAATTCTCATAACTACTCTCTTGGTTAGGATTTATTTCCCTAGTTTTGCACAAAAATAAACTAATGTGCAGAGAAATTAAGTAACTGCCTTAAGGTCATGCAGTTCATAAAAAGGTAAAAGTAAAATTTGATATCCAACTGGTCTTATTGCTGTGTTCACATTCTTTACTGCCACACCATATTACACTAAGAAAACATTTTTAAAAATTAAATATATTTAGTTACCTGGGATTTGATGTTTTTAAAGTGATGTTTTTCATGGTACTTTAAGAACATATCCAGTTTTATCCATAGAAAATATTTGCTGAAAGTTCTACCTCCCCTGATGGAACGGCATTTATAGTCAAATTGTTTACATTACTGTTATAACTTTGAATATGCTTGGTTCAGGGATGTGCAATAGGAGTTTATGCTGAGTTAGAAATCCGATCCCCATTTTACAAGGCTAATCTCTGGGTTACATCTCCTCTCTAGTGTACATTCAATCCTGATTAGGGTTACATGAGCAGATTAAAAAACACACAAAGAAATGCCTAGATTACTTTACCAATATAAATTTTTAAAGTGTAATTTCACTGGCCATAATATGTCTACACTTTTATGTTGATATACAAAATGCCTTTTTAGTTTTGGTTTTGATACTTAAGGTTTAATGAAAATTTACTAAAGTAATATATCTAGGAATAGTTCATGTTTAATAGTATACTGTACTCTATTTTTTATCAATAAGAAAAATAGCATTGTTAATTATTTTTCTGCACAGCAATATTTCATATCTCTTTTTATCATTGCACAAGCATAGTTATGAATATACAGCCCCATATTAAATTTCAAGAACAATATAAACTTACCTTTGATTCAGTAGAGTATGTAGGGTCAGTTATTTCAGCCATGTAAGGACATGGGAAAATAGGCTGGTTGATACAATTTCTACACTGTAAGAAGCTGGCTAAATAAAATTCTTTCATATTCCAGATGGCATTTAAAGATAAACCTGTCTCCAAACCTACAAAAAATAAACGACTTTCATAAACCCCAAACTACCAGATTCAACATCTCAATTTCACTTGTAAAGGTCTAATATAATGTGGATTGGATGTTAATACTGTAATGGTTTTGAAAAACATTAACTGACACACTAAAGGGGAAATTTTAAGAATTTTTAGTCTAGTATTAGTATAGAAAAGTATAGAAATTAAAATTTAAAAAGCTTCTATTTGCTAGCACATGTTATGTAAAATCATTACTAAATTTTATCCTGATAGCAACTCTGAGAAGTACTATTGTCTTCATTCTATGGAGGAGAAAACTGTTTCAGGGAGCAAAAGTAAAAGTTGCAATGCATTAGGCTGGGGTTTAAAATGCTCAAGTCCAGAACTCACACTCAGGTTCTTTTGACTTACTGCCTTCTTAGGAATCAATTTTTTTCAAGAGAAAACATAATTTCTTGTTCCCAAATAAAATTATGTATAACTAAGAATATTAAAACTCCACCGTCTATAATAATAAATTTCTACATTAATTTTGAAATGGAGCCTTCCAAAATTTATTTTAACTCTAGTTTTTTTTAATACCTTTATTTTATTTGTTATTTTTATGTGGTGAGGGGGATTGAACCCAGTGTCTCATGCATCCTAGGCAAGCGCTCTACCACTGAGCCATTGCCCAGTCTCTTAACACTAGTTTTTTAAAAATTATTTTTTAGATATTTTTAGTTGTTGATGGACCTTCATTTTATTCACTTATTTATATGTGGTGCTGGGAATAGAACCCAATGCCTCACACATGCTAGGTAAGCGCTCTACCACTGAGCCCCAATTCCAGTCCTTAACTCCAATTTTAAAAAACTTCATCATATAAAAATATGAGAATGCAATCTTTCCCATGATAGAGGCTATAATGCAAAAAATATAAATCCTGAAAATTCATATTCTTCTAAGAAAGGATATTTTAATCAGGTATGGTGGTGCTTGCCTGTAATGCCAACTACTCATGAGGCTGAGGCAGGAGGATCACAAGTTTGAGGCCAGCCTCAGCGTCTTTGTGAACCCTGTTTCAAAACAGATAGGGGAGCGGGCTGGGGCATAGCTCAGTTGTAGAACTCACCTGGGTTCAATTCCCAGTACTGAACTTTAAAAAAGAAAAAGGTTATTAAAGAAAAACTTTAAAAATGCAAAATCTCCCAGCCTTTAGAAATAGCAAAGTAATACATCTGTGGGAATAGCATTTTTCCTTTTATAGTAAAAATAATAATAGGTATCACCTTTGTGCATCTGATTTCGGGGCAAGAAATTTCTCCTTATTCTTCAACTTAACAATCAAGTAAACAATCCAAATTTCAAACTTGCAGGGATTACCTTTTCTATTTATATTGCTATTTATATAAGTTTTCATGGAGGAATCGAAAACTCTAGGTGCTGAATGACTTAGTGACTCATGAGTGAGCATATGCCACCTTTGGCAGGAATTAATGGTGCTCTACAACAGAGGTACCCATGGAGAGGGAAGGTAGTAGATTAAGAGGAAACATCTCTTACTTACTTGTCCCCCAATTGCAGTTGGGATGTTATTACATTTGTGCTTAGAAGTCACTGTCCATGGAATAAAATAGAAGAGTGAAAATTCAGAATTGAGACACTGGATGAAGTAGGTCAGAGAATTAGTAACATGACCTTTCACTTTACACTCAAGGACATAACAGTTGAAAATAGGATGAATTTGTGAAACTGTGTAAAGTTGTAGTTCTCAGAAAAACTTGTTACAATTTTTCATATTGCAGTAAGCCAAAATTCTTTACAACCACATATTCATTTTTTGATAAATGAGTACATTACCACAAGAAAGAATTCCCAATTCCAGAAAAAATATTGAAATTGGTCAAAGCTGCAAAGTACTAAAGGAAACTTTATTAGAACCATATGATCTGACCATATGTTTCTATAGACATTTGTAACAAAAGTAAACATACAGATTTGTCATGAATGGTCCACCTTTGAGAGGGTAGAAGCAGAGAAAATCCCAAGTTTGGTTTTAAGTGTCTTTTATACTTAAGTGTTGGATGAATGGATATTGTTATCATTGAACTTGTTACCCTTAGATTTTAAATAGGTAGAAAAAGAGTTTAGATGAATTATTAATTTTGAAAATGGGGAAATAATAGATGCTGGGGCAGGATTTTAGAATATGAGTGATATGCTTCCCTTTAGCCATTACTTCTAGAAATGAGTGGAGTTCAGGATTATTATGGGGTGAGTACAGGGTCTGGGATAAAACAATGTGTGGCTTAGTCCCTTCTGTGAAACACTAGAAACAGGTATTAGCAGGATGAAAATGAACATGATAAGCAGTCTTGAGAGTATTCGGAAATTTGAAAAGGGCAATAGGCAACGTGAGAAATTTATGCAAAGGGAAAAGGACTTGGGTTGATGGGTCATTTGTTTGTACATTAGCACTCAGACCATTGTTTTCAGTAACAGCTGGTGCAAGCCAGTTCCTATTATCCTGTAATTGCCTCCTTGAGTTACTGCTCATCCTATACCCAGGTTGAGCTTGCCAAAGCATGAATTTGGATTTGAAAGTCATAGGAATGTGTTCTTTGGAGTCATTATCAGAAACAGATGGATCAGTGTCTCACCTATTCCACCATGACATTTGTATTTGTACATTCCTTTGTTTTGTACAAATTGAATTTGGGATTCTGTTTTTTTCCCCCACTTTGCAGTTCTTAAGACAACAGAACATATTTTATTTTTTTTAATTTACATTGCACTGTTTTATTTTTTATTTATTTTTTTTAAGAGAGAGTGAGAGAGGAGAGAGAGAGAGAGAGAGAGAGAGAGAATTTTTTTAATATTTATTTTTTAGTTCTCGGCAGACACAACATCTTTGTTGGTATGTGGTGCTGAGGATCGAACCCGGGCCGCACGCATGCCAGGCGAGCGCGCTACCGCTGAGCCACATCCCCAGCCCAACAGAACATATTTTAAAAAGCAATATTTCTTTTTCATTTTGGAACTCAAATTAAAATGTAAAGGTGACTTATTTACATTTGAAGACTTCAGAAAGTGACAAGCAAAGCAACTATGTTGTCACTTCCAAAAGTGACAAGCAAAACAGCAAAGTTTACTTTCATTCTTCTCTTAAACTATAAATGTGACCTTTAAACCATTAAAGGGCATCACTGTCACTGATGACAAAAATTTTCTGTTGATATGTACTCTGACTCATTCAAGCAATGGCAAAGGAGTTTTGTACAATTTAGTTTAACATCCAGGAAGATTCTTTGGATTTTTATTGGCCCAGTATTCTTGGGAAAAACTTTCTGGAAGATATTCCTAAAAATAAAACAAGGTAAAAAAGGTTTAGGAGACACATCACACAAATAGTTATACTAATTTCCTTTTAAAATACTGCTGATTGCAGTAATTTGGGTTTTTACTTTAGTTTCTGTGAGACTGAATCTTGCTATGCTGCCCAGAATGGCCTCCATCTCCTGGGCTCAAGCTATCCTTTTGCTTTAGTATCCCTCGTAAGCTGGGACTACAGGTGTGCACCACCATTCCTCACAGTAATTTGTTGAAGTGTGTTACTCAGAAGACTCTGTGGAAGATTACTGCACAAAGTAGTAACAATGATAATAATTGTTAATAATAATAATATAATATTATTTAATAATAATATCTTATTATTAATAATAATGAAACATATCATTACAATCTATTATCACAAATATGCACTGCTTCTTGTAATAAACTCTATGGTTACATGCAGTCAAAATATGTGTGTCTTTAAATTAGTATTTTAATTTATTCACTTTTCAGTTATCTATGATTACACCTTTCCTAAGAATGCCTTGAGACAGTCAAGTTAATATGAATTAAACTACATTAAAAAAAAAAAGAAGCATATGGCGTGTTGCTATCAATGTAACCTTGCTCTCTCTGAGCCTTGGTTACCTCATATTTAAGGAAAGTAGTTGACTTCTAAAAATACTAGTTCGACTCTAAAAAGTAATAGGCAATATGATTAACAAATCAAAACAAATTTAACCAGTTTCAAAACAGCACAGTGAAGTATAAAAATGGAAATAAATTGTCATAATATTGAAGTTCACTAGTAAAAAGTAATTATATAGACTTTTTAAAATACAAAGGTGAAAGTGTTTTTGCACATGGACCAAGTTCTAATAGATTTACTAGTTTTTGAAAGCTCAATTTCAGGATACAGAGATATCAATTGCACTTGATCACTGTTTCAGTTTCCTGACAATATTTGGAAAATGCTTCAAAAACATCTCACATATTGCACATCATCTCATGTATCCTCACAACAATTTTGTGTTCACTTTTTGCTGTTGTTGTCAAAAATAAACTGAGGCTCAATGAGGTAAAGTAATAGGACCAAGCCAATCAGTAAGTAGCAGGGCAAAGCTCAAAACCCATTCCCTTGATTCCAACTTGTTATCTTTCTCCTCACCTGATGCAAAGTTTCTATATACTGCACTTTTTCTCATGTTTGATCTATTTCTTATGAAGTTATTATTTATCGCCATTTTAAGTTCAGAGAGGTTAAATAGCTTACCCAAAGTGAGTTAGCAGATGGGGCTAGAACATGTTTCCAAATTGAATGGTAACAAAATCCATGTGTAGTGCCAACCAACTTTAAAGAATGAAATATGGAAATATTAACATGTATTTTATTATAACATATTTTGGTAAATCTATACTACAAATAATTGCTTAGTTTATGGTTATGCTTTATCTCCAAATACAGTGTTAAAGATGGTGCAAAGTAAGATTACTTGGGTCCTTTTACAACAGATAAAAAAGCTTAACATTCAAATGGATTTCAAAAAACATTTAAATATAAATATAGTTGGAAAAAACTACCAAGACAACACTCCATCCCAAATAACAAATCAGTGCTTGATACTGCTAAAACTTTTCAAAGATATATATATATATAGTTTATATAAATATGCCACTTGTACAATATGGTATTTTATAATAGCAAGGAGCCAGATTACTTTAATATCAAGTTCTATAAAAATAAATATGTATGTATTTATTGCTGGAGTTGAACCCAGAGCCTCACACATACTAAGCATGTGCTCTATCACTGAACTACACCCCCAGCCCTAAGATTTATAAAAGTTGATATAGAACATTTTAATGTAAAATGATGAAATTTTGGGGAAAATCAAAATTATATAAATTCCTTAAGAAAGGAAGACCAAGCCAAAAAAAAAAGTTATAAAAAAAGCACTAAAAAAACTCCCCAATTATAAATTGTTAACCAATGAGTCTTTTAATCAGTACTTACCATTAGCTTTTCAAAGGTAATTTCTGGGAACAGTAAGTTTCATATGGCTTTTGTTTTCTTTTCAATACATTGAAACTTGTTTATTACAGAGAGAAATTTGGTATAAGATGGGTTATTTTGGCCCTAGTCCAAGAGGGTTTAGTTACTGAAAGCACCTCATTATAAGGTGGTCTTACCAATAAGGTGATCCACTGGCTCAGATCCCATGGATATTATAACAAGGCTCCATTGTGGAGTACAGGAAGCCAGGCAGCTAATGGTTCCATCAAATGAAACCCTTCGAAACAAAATTCTTTTTTTTTTTGAGACATGAAAATCGTTTAGAGCTAAAGGATCATAATCATAAGCCTTGGTCATTTTTCTAAATTTCCATTTCCTGAAATGATGTTCTTTATTGTATGTTTCATAGCTGCACAGATATTTCACATTAAGGTTTTAGCTTTCTTAGACATTCATTGCCTGATGTAGTCTTAAACTTTTTTGATTATGAAAAATTTCATTATTAATACTATCTTTACAAATGATTGACATCATTTTGCTATGGAAATAGACAAGAAATATAACAAGAATTCATAAAAGTTGAAATAAACTCTTGTGTGGTAGTCTGAGAAATTTGAGATTAAAAAGAGTGTAAGTGAGAATAACTGTGTGGTAATCAAATATACAAAGAATGCCATCATTTACAGATGACTACAATAACCAGTCTTTCAAGTGATTTTACAACAGGCACTTTGATTTCATGAAGAAGTTTTATAAGCAGTGCTAAAGAATTAAATATTTTGAGTGTGTTTTATTATAGGAAAATAATAACATGACAAAGTCCTATTGCAGAAAAATAGTATGGGAATACTCTTTTTTAAAATTAATGTTTTGAATAGAAAGATCATAAGAATAAAAACAAAGCCTTATGTGAATGTAAAAGCAGTGCCAAACTTAAAACCATGTAAAAATAAAATGCATAGTAGGAGCATAGTAAGAATTTTCATTAATTTCCAACACTATTTTATAAAGTTTTTTTGGGGGGCGTGAGGTACTGGGGGTTGAACTTGGGGGCAGGCACTCGGCCACTCAGCCCACACATCCCCAGCCTTATTTTGTATTTTATTTAGAGACAGGGTTTCACTGATTTGCTTTGCACCTCACTGTTGCTAAGGCTAGCTTTGTATATGGGATTCTCCTGTCTCAGCCTCCTTAGCCTCTGGGATTACAGGTATGTGCCTCGCCTGGCTACAATTTATAAAGTTTTAAATGATTCATCTAAAATTCAAATATCATCTATTCTTTACATTGTACCTTTCTTCCATGAATAAATCCCTTACTGCAACTGGTAGTTTTCATGGTTCATGGCCTGTATCTATATATATTTTTAGCTTTTCCATATTATTTTATATGCATTGAATATATAAGACAAATTATCTGATAAAACAATTTCTAACATATATCTCAAAAAGTTTAAAAAATAAACCAGTCAAATAACTTTTCCTTTCCCTATAGAATGGTTCATTGTCAGATGATCTATATCCATCAATCTACAGTTAGGGAAAGCTTTATATAAAGCAAGAGTGTACATCAGATACATGATTGGTTACTAATAATTAACTGCTAACTAATAATTAATTGGTAGCCCGCCAAATGCCAAGTACTCTTTCAAATGCTTTCATATGTTTTAACAATGATATAAACATCTTAAGAAAAAACATGGGCTGGAGATGTGGCTCCGCGGTAGCGCGCTCGGCCTGGCATGCGTGCGGCCCGGGTTCGATCCTCAGCACCACATACCAACAAAGATGTTGTGTCTGCCGAGAACTAAAAAAATAAATATTAAAAAAATTCTCTCTCTCTCTCTCTCTCTCTCCCTCCTCTCTCACTCTCTCTTTAAAAAAAAAAAAAAGAAAAAACATGTTATCAGTAATGAATACCTTCTATTCTACAAAAGCCAGTAGTTTACTTCTGGACTATCATCTTGGTCAAAATTGTGATTTGAGGAGTGACTATAGACCTATTTCAACAGTGATATCATTGTGCAAAATTTTGAAACACCTTTTAGTTTTACTAAAGGCTTGTGGCACATGTCTATGCACATTCTCAGTAATGGAAAAATCTTAGCCTAAAAGGATTAGATTCTTGAAAGAATAAAAAAAAAATCTTATTTTGGGAAAGGGGATGATAAAATTGGGTAATGACGGTAGAATCTAACTACAAAATAATATGCTTGATTTCTTCACGTACTTTAGCAATTCTTCTGAAGTCAAATTTAAAAGTCCCCAAAATGTCTTAAGCTTTCCAAGTCATTATGTACCTGTCCTATGCTCCCTAAATGTATGTTTTATTTTAAGCATTTTGGAATAAAAGCAAGTCAAAACTGACTCAGAGTAAAATGTCAACAGATATTCCTTTAAATCTTATATATTTAAAGTTGAAAGGGGTTTGTATGACTTTATACTACTAAATTTTACATTTCATAGATAAAATTAATTCTGTGTAAGACATGGTATTGCCAATATGACTTAGCAAATTAGAGCCTGAGCAAGGAATAGAGTCCAAGTCTCCTATCTTCTACTTGGTACTCTTTCCACTACCATGTTACCCTTATCTGTAGTTTAATCAATTTTAGAGGGGAATAATGGTTTCACTCTTTCAAAACAATGTAGCAATTATATTCTAATCTAATGTTTGGTATTTATTACTTACTGAACAACTAAGAAAAATACATAATATTAGGAATCCAGTATTGGGATCTAATATATTCCAATATCTAGAGATAAATTCTTTAACTGATAAACTGTCAATTTAAATTTCTCTTAACTATTTTTAGAGTTGCAATAACCAATGCTATAGAAGGAGATAAGCTGTACTAAATAAAAATGCTATAAAAATGAAAGCAAAATATATGTATATGTAATAATTTCTCTAAATGAATGTTAAAAATATCTGACTACTAGTAATTCTGACTTGATAACATGCTATATGAACTACTTGCAGAGCTCATAAAATTTCAGTTTTGTCTGGGAATGTAGAAGGCTTGAGTACCATATGCAAGGCCCTGGGTTCTATCACTAGGAGCAAACAAAACAATTCAAGTCACTCACAAGAAGTCCAAATTGCCCACTGAATAACAAATGTTTCTTAGAAAAAGATTAGTGTATGTATTTTTGGAATGAAGTCAGAAATGGCCACACCACCCAGCCTCCCTGCCTTTTGTGGTACTGAGGATTGAACCCAGGGGCACTCTACCACTAAGCTTCATCCTGAGTCCCACACCCGAACCCCAGCCACTTTTTTGAGACACGTGTCACTAAGTTGGGAAGGCTGGTCTCAAACTTGCGATTCGCTTGCCTTCACCACTTAAATAACTTGGAACGGGCATGCACCATCACGCCGCCTGTTTAGAAGAGCATCTTTTATAACCATTTTTGATCGGATGTATACTTTCATTCACTAAAGCATAAACACACTTAAAATTTACAGAAAGGATTCATGTCCTTTAAGGAAACATATTTCAGCTGTAGTACATATATGGGTTTGCTTATTAAATTTATACATCAATTTTTCTATCTTTATAAAAATTGTATAATTTAAGTTATATTATAAAATACCACTTTCTTCCCCTCTAGAGCTGGGGAATCAATGTAATGATGATGAAGTTAAATAATTAAGAATTGAATATGTGGAATATTTCATTTGGCTTTTTTTTAACTTTACATAATTTTGTTCATGTTTAATTTTAGCTTTATCAAATGAAAGGTAAAACAACTTCAGTTAAGAATGCATGCTGTTGCTAGGTGCAGTGGCGCACATCTGTAATCTCAGCTACTTGGGAGGCTGAGGCAGGAGGATCACAAGTTGGAGGTCAGCCTGGGAAACTTAGCAAAACTGTGCCTCAAAGTAAAGTTAAAAAGGGTTAGGGGTGGAGAAAGCATGTTATTTCCTACCTTAATTTTTCTTTTTTTTTTAAATTAATCTTTTATTTATTTTTTTTAAAGAGAGTGAGAGAGGAGAGAGAGAGAGAGAGAGAGAGAAAGAGAGAGAGAATTAATATATATATATATATATATTTTTTAGTTGGCGGACACAACATCTTTGTTGGTATGTGGTGCTGAGGATCGAACCCGGGCCGCACGCATGCCAGGCGAGCGCGCTACCGCTTGAGCCACATCCCCAGCCCCTACCTTAATTTTTCTGACTTGGCAGTTTGGTTAGGGAATAAATTCTTCAAGACAAATTCTGATATCTAATAAAAAAGTCAGACCAATTGAAAGTAAAACATATAGTGAAATGTAGCTGAGATATGATTAGACGCAACTGCTACTAATATTTATGTATCAGCGTGAAAATAAATGGATAAAGCGGACTACAAAATATGAACAGTTAATGTGAAATTGGAAGTGCCCTAGTAAACTGTAGATATCTTTCAGACTGATTAATTTTAAATTACATTTAGCTAAGTAAGACTTATTAGAGGAATAAACTTTGTATGAATCACTTTATCAAAATTTGAGAATAGTAAAATTTACATTTCTGAACATAAAATTAGATTAAAAAATCTGATAACAATGAATTAAAGTGAAAAATTTAAAGCAAGACCATTTTATCGAATGCGCAAATTATTCTTTACATGTCATTAATTTTATCCTCTTCAATATGAGTGATTCTATTCAACTTTGTTTCTGTGTAATCCTCAGCTTTCACATCTCTGACTGAATTCACTCCTTTCATAGTTCTAATTTCAAAAACATCTCCAGCTAAAATGCAATTTGAATTATTACTGAATCCATCAGTTTCAATTAGCTTATTTTTTTCTTCATCTGTTTCTACAGAATCATAAAGTTCAGGTGTAAAATAGATAGATTCATCTTCTACTTCTGTTTCGAAAGTTGTATTTAAACTGGAATGTTTAGCTTCTTCACATCTCTGAATCAGTTCCAAATCTGGATCCTGGGCTTCTTTAGAGCAGAACAGTTGTTTTGAATGATCTTTTTTAGAAAGAGTAGTGTCAATCTTTATTGATGAAATAATGTTTTCCGATTGAGGGCACAGCCCAAAAGGCATGTTTACTTTTATATTTGAGGAATCATATTTATCAGTAAGTGGCAAAGTAGTTTTATTTTCCTTATTTTCTTCTTTGAAAGTGGAAGAACTAGAGGCACAATTCTCTGATGTACTGAGCTGGGGTGTAACAGTCTGCATCTTGCCAGTAAAATACTGTCCTAAAGAATTAAAGATAGACCAGCTAACTTTCTTTGTTTCTTTACTGAAAGTTGGGCTTGAGGATCTGGAAATCACAAAATTTTCAGCTTTCTTTGCTTGGACAGACTCTTCCAATAATACTGGATCATCTAGAAATAAAAAAATTTAAAAACTTTAACTTTCTGCTCCTAGCTAACATAATAATTGTTATAAGTATTTCTTAAATTAGGAATGCTTAAACAACTATGTAGAATACATAATTTAGAGCCCAAGATCAGTAATGTTAGACTTTCATCTTAGAACTTAAAGAATACAATTTTAATTCTGAAAGGAATATCAATCTCACTGTTTCCTAGCCCAAGTTATAATGCTGTCTTCTAAACTTCAAATTACACATCAGGGACCTCAATACTGAATGAGAAAAAGAGGGGTAAAAAGGAAAAAGGAAAAGGGCTCAGTAAAGGAGGGAACAAGTCATAAAAATATGCCTTGAAAATTCACCAATCAATGATTGAGAAAAGCTGCCCTAGACTAATTCCTTATATAACAAATAAGGAAACTAACAAGCACAGGACCATTATTATTTGTTCAAAGTTATAAAACTGGTTAGTAGTTAAGACCAGTACTAGAATCTAGGTTTCCTGATTACCAGTACAATAATCTTGATTTCACTATGACACTTACTCAGAAGCATATACCACAAAATAAATATTTAAAAATCGATGTTA
The DNA here is from genome assembly GCF_045843805.1 of Urocitellus parryii. Lineage (NCBI taxonomy): Eukaryota > Metazoa > Chordata > Mammalia > Rodentia > Sciuridae > Urocitellus > Urocitellus parryii. The sequence goes on from NC_135537.1 coordinate 149,935,872, forward strand.
AGATACAATGCTATATGAATTAAAAAATTAAATTTATATACAATAACCAGAGTTTGGCAAACTTTTTCTATTACAGGCCAGATAGCAAATATTTTAGGCTTTGCAGGTCACACTCTGTTCCAATTACTTAATTGTACTACTCTAGTGAAATACACACACCTAGTCAACTTTGTTGTTGTTTGTAAGCATGTAAATGAATGGTGTGGCTGAGTTCTGTTAAACTGATTTACAAAACCACAGCAGGTTGAATTTGGTTCACCCACCGTTGTTTGCTAATCTGATATAGACCATTATTTCGAATATACTCTAAAATATTTATTATATCATATGGCATAAAACAAAGATGTTCATATGAGAAGCATCTCCAAATTAAACCAATTTTTACATAAACTTTAAAATAACAATCATCTCTACAATATATCTTATTTGACCTTTATAACCCAAGCTGGAGGGATAGCTAGGCAGGTATATATTTTTTCTATTATGACTCAAAAAGGTTAAGTGGCTTGTTAAGAATCACAAAGCTAGTAAAAGGCACAGCTAGTTAACAGAAAACCAAAAAGCATGCCCTGACAAAGGTCTGTTCCCCATTCCAGTCCACTGTATTATTTCACTATTTTTGATAACAATTTCTATTATAAGTCAACATATTTAAGGAAATAAATCTATCCCAAAATAAATATCATTTCTCTATCACGAAAAACTTCCTTATCAAATATAAATGGGCAGAACTTTTCATACCTTTCTCTTTTCTAGAGATGATATCACTTGGTGGAAATGAGTTTTTAGTAATCACTTTAGGACACTGTAGTTCTTGGACACACATTTTTGTTTCACATTTCGTAGGATTTTCTGGTGGTAGATAACTTAATGTATCAAGTAAATAAGTAGGGCTATCATTCTCCAAATAGGACTCTTCAAGAGTAGATTTACTGTCTTGTATACACTTTTGTTCCTTTTTGGATATATCAATGATTTTTTGGTGCTTTTTGGAAAATTCAGCCAAGGATTCCAGTGCACTTTCAAAAGTTGAATGGTGCTGAATCTGCTGCCTTATCCATTTAGAAAGTCCTAAAGAAAAAGTAAACCCAGAGGTATGTGTAAGATAGTATGTATTAAGAAAAAAACTACATTTTTCTAATGAAGTAATCTAATTTGCATTTGAATATTCAGAATGATTTTCAATATTTTTTCCTACAATTTTATTTTATATGCACACGATTTATAATGGGGTTATATCTTGGGAAACCCATCATTAAGCTGAAACTATTGTAAATTGAAAAAGCACTTAATGCACCTAACCTATCCTACATGATAGCTGAGCAACACAGTATATACTATAGAGTACCAGTTGTATATTGGCATGATCACTTTGGCTGCCTAGGACATGCAGCTCACTGTTGCTGCCCAGTTTCACAAATGAGAATTACACCTGTTAGAAAAATATCAAAATTGAAAAAGATCAAAAGTAAAGTATGGTTTCTGCTGAATGTGCATCTCTTTCATAATTGTAAAGTTGAAGAATTTTAAGTGGTACCATGGTTAAGTCAGGATATGTCTTTATTCACCTCATTTGAGAATATCTAGGGAATAAAGCAAATAAATTATATCATAATTCCTCACAAAAAATGCTTACTTTTTTCATAGGGAATCTAGAAGTTGTAAACAATATAATCCTCCATTCTATCTTTCCAAATTTGGCTCTATTTCAAAAAATAAACTTGCAATTCCAGTCTCAAAGGTTTTCTTGATCAATTCCAAATACATCTTAAACTACTGTGGAGGTGAAAGAAATAACACTCTTTTGTGGACAAATCATATCTGATTTTAATTTTTATTAAATAATTTTAAAATATATAAAAAAATCAATGTAGAGGATATGATTTGACCCAAGATATATGAAAACTACATAAAAATTAACCATATTCAGAGTATAAAGTATTATGGTTCACTTCATAATTAAAAAAAATCTTGATTTTTATAAAATAAGTATTCCCTGCATAATGTTACTAAAACTAGTAGGTTTTTTTTTTTTTTTGGAGCAATTAGTTTTAAAAGTCACTATGGTATTATAAGTTCAGAGAAAGATAAAACAGGGTTTCAAGAAACCCAAATTATTATATTTCCATTTCAAATACATTCCTTTAATTTTTTAAATATATTTTTTAGTTGCCAATGGGTTTTTCACTTTATTTGTTTATTTATATGTGGTGCTGAGGATCAAACCCAGAGCCTCACACATGCCAGGCAAGTGTTCTATCACTGAGCCACAACCCCAGGCCCCTTTAATTTTTTTAATGGGAGCTTTTCTGTCAATTATCTATTTATGCAAATTGAATTTAAATAAAAAGTGGTCACCAAAATGAATTTGTATGCCAGGCACAGTGGTACACACCTATAATCCCAGCAGCTCAGGAGGCTGAGGGAGGAGGATCACGAGTTTAAAGCCAGCCTCAGCAACAGTGAGGCACTAAGCAATTCAGTGAGACCCTGTCTCTAAATAAAAAATACAAAATAGGGTTGGGGATGTGGCTCAGTGATTAAGTGCCCCTGAGTTCAATCCCAGGTACCCCACCAAAAAAAAAATTTTGTGTGATGTTGTCCCAATATTACCAGGAAAACATTTTACAATTTATGTCAGAAAAAGAAAATAAAAACCATCTAGAAATAACAGGAAATATTTAATTCTAAAAATCTCTAAATAATTCTGAACTAGGAAGTAAAAGTTTAGGTTCTAGATTTTAAAATTAAAGAAAAATTAAACAGATTTCCTCTAAACTTTTTTGTTTCCTAGGAAAAATGATTAGACCAAATAAAAATGAAATTCCCCCAAATTGAAAAATTTTAGCATTATATAGTTGCCTTTTCATTTTGACCTTTTTGCAATCAAAGAAAACCTTTTCAGTATAAGATGTCATTATTTGCTACTGAAAACTTGAAAGAATCCGAGCTCCACCTGGTGACTAAATACCAGGACTTAGCACTTTTACTTTTGGTTACTACTTAATCTAAACTACTTCTAGGGCTGGGGATGTGGCTCAGCGGTAGCGCGCTCGCCTGGAATGCGTGCGGCCCGGGTTCGATCCTCAGCACCACATACCAACAAAGATGTTGTGTCCGCGGAGAACTAAATAAATAAATAATAAACATTAAAAAAAAAAAAAAGTTCCTCCAAGAGGACCGTTATGTGGAACAGTGCAATCTAAGATTGTAAGAAGTTTGATCCTAGAGAAGAATGATTTAAAAAAAAAAATAAATAAAAAAAAAATAAACTACTTCTTGTTTTATATGGAAAGAAAGCCAAGAAAAAAAAAAAAAAACTAAGAAAGCAATATTTCCTACTTTAATCTTTTTAATGTCAAAATATAGTAATTAGACTCTAAAATGGAAAGTTAGAGACCATGTCCACACATAGTTAGTGAAAAAAAAATCAGTTTAGCATGTCTTTATTATGGCATATTGAAAATTTTAGCTTAAAAAATAAAGTAATAAAGATGCAAGTAAGACTGGGGCTGTGGCTCAGCGGTAGCACACTTGCCTGGCATGTGTGAAGCACTGGGTTCGATTCTCAGCACCACATATAAATAAATAAGTAAAGAAAGAAAAAAAAAAGGAAAGAAGGAAGGAAGGATGGAAGGAAGGCAGAAAGAAGAAAGAAAGAAAGGTCTATCAAAAACTTAAAAAAATTATTTTTAAAAAGATGCAAGTATATCCCACAGCTCTTTGAAAATGAGTGAATTCTTCATATTAGCTTCTGAACAAAAATGTCAACACTGGATAAATACTAGAGGCACATATTTATTGATTTGAGTGGGAAAAAAATGACCCTCTACTTGATCTTGTCCCATGTAGTGGTGCTTTATTTCCTTTCAGAAATTTTGACTAACATAAACTCAAAACAACTGAAGCATCTCTAAAGTAGCAAATAAAAAACAACAAACTTCAATATAACCTAAGACAAAAGAGAAACCTAAGTGGCCAAAAGAGACACACTTGCTTATTTAAATTTAAAAACAGTATTTCTTAGAAAATTCATTTCTGTGGAAGAGCTTTTACTCTGAAAATGGCAAACAAAGCATATTATAAAAATGCATATTATTGAATTATAGCTCATATTCTATGAAACTAAAGAATCCTAGTTGATCTAATCTTTGTTGATAACCAAAATTCTCATTTACATAGAATTTTTATAAACATATGAGAATTAAAAGATTAGATTTCCAGTCCATGGGAATTGTCCATGTTTGATCTAATAATTCAAATTTTCTGTTCAACTCTTTGTCTTTCAAAATAGAAGCCATTAAATACAAAGCCTTTAAGATGGTAGATCAGGAAGCCTCAGACCCACCTTCCATATATGGAGACATGGATTCAAGTATACACACCTCAAATTCCTTTACGAGATATCCAGAAACCAATTAAGAGGCCCCCAAACCTAGGTTAGTGCAAAACCAGATGCATCAAAGTAGGCAGGAGAATTTGTGGCACCTTCTCACCACAGTCCCTCCCTTGGAACAGTGCCACATGATTGGGAGTAAAGTCCCAGCTCCTGCTTCTCCCTGGAGAGAAAGAAGACTGGACTGTATGTCCAAAGTTCCGACTTTTCAGGTTGGCTGCATGAGGCACTTGCCTGTCTTGCTGTCTGGAAGTGCTGACATGACAAGCATAGCCCACATGACCGGGGACTACTGGGAACAGAAGAAGAACTGGGCAGCACAATGCTGCTCTGGAGGAACCATGATACAGGAGATGGAGGTTGATGTAGCTCAGTTGCCACTTCGGGGGTTGGGGGTAAGAGAAGATGAGTGTGTGTCCAAGATTTTGGCTTTTCCATGAGCTACCCAGGGACTGGTTTCTGCTCACTCTGCCATGGAACACTGGCAGAACCTGGCATACTCTATTATGCCTGGAACCCACTGAGAAAAGAGCTGGGCAGCAGGCTGCTGTTTAAGAGACTCCACAACACAAGAGATTATTAGCCCATCCAAAAACAGAAAGAAAGGGAAAAAGAAACTAGCAAATTCCTCTAATTAGGAATCTAGGCACCTAAGTCCAGAGAAGACAGATCCACAGAAAAGGTTTGAGAGGTTCCCAGAATGCCTAGTAGACCTGAAGAGCAAAGGTCATTTCCTGTGTGAAGCTGTGAGAGGTGGCTGTTCTTTCAAATGTGTGAATGCCATGACAAAGCTAGAGAACAGAAACAGGTAAAACAGACCCATCCAAAAAACAAGACAAAACCTTAGAAACTAACTCTAAAGGAATAAAGGTATGTGAATCACTTGACAAAGGACTTAAAATAAATGTCAAAGGATGCTCGCTCATGAACTCAGAAGATAGAGAGAGAGAGAGAGAAGGAGGGAGAAAATAAATGAATATATTTTAACAAAGAGAGAATACAATGTGATGGACATTATTATCCAAAGTAGATGTATGAAGACACAAATTGGTGTGAATATACTTTGTATACAACCAGAGATATGAAAAATTGTGCTCTATATGTGTAATAAGAATTGTAATGCATGCTGTTGTCACATACAAATTTAAAAAAATTAATTAGAAAGAGGAAAAAAGAGCAGACAGCATATTTACAGAAATAAAAATAAAAATCATCCCCAAACCAAGGGAAAGACTGACATCCAAGTTCAAGAAACCCAACAAATCCAAATAATCTAAGATACATTATAACAAAACTGCCCAAAGGCAAAGAAAAAAACAATTTTTAAAAGCAGGAAGAAAAAAGCAATTGATCACACATAAGTGAACTTCCATAAGACTGTAAATGGATTTTTTAGAAGAAACTCACAGGTCAGAACAGAGTGGCATGAAAGAAAACGAAAACAAAAGTAAATAAGTGCTAATCAAAAGAAAATACTAGGCAATCTAAAAATAGATGATAATTTTTTCAGTAATCAATTAGGATATTTTAACATAAACATTTTTGTAACATCTTTTTTGATGTTACTGAGATCTCTTCCTGAATTGATTTCTATTTGGGGAAGAGGGATCCCCCAAAATACAGAATGTGATGAATATCATCTATAATAAATACTACAAAAAAAAGAGAAAAAGATAGAAAGAATACTAGGCAAAACTGTCCATCTAAATGAAGAAGAGATAAAGACTTTCTCAGATAATTAAAGCTGAGGAAGGCCGGGTGTGGTGTGGTGGTGTATGCCTGTAATCTCATCGGCTTAGGAGGCCAAGGTAGGAGGATCAGGAATTCAAAGCCACCTCAGTAATCTAGGAAGGTCCTAAGTAACTATCAAGACCCTGTCTCTAAATAAAATACAAAAAAAGAGCTGGGGATGTGACTCAGTGGTTAAGTTCCCCTAGGTTCAACACACACACACACACAGCTGAGGGAGTTCATAACCACTAAGACCTGCCTTATAAGAAATGCTAAAGGAAGTTTACTAAACAACCACAGAAAGCATATGAAAGTGTAATTTGTTGATAATGTTGTCTATAACAATGATACATAAACCTCTCCATCTCTCTTTTTTTTTAATTTTTAATATTTATTTTTTAGTTCTCGGCGGACACAACATCTTTGTTTGTATGTGGTGCTGAGGATCGAACCCGGGCCACATGCATGCCAGGCGAGCGCGCTACCACTTGAGCCACATCCCCAGCCCTCTCCATCTCCTTTAGGAGTATTAGAGATCAAATCCAGGGCAAGTGCATCCTGGGCAAGTGCTCTACCATTGATCTATCTATATTCCTAGTCCCATAAATCACTTTAAATGCTGATACAGAATTTAAAAGATGCAAGTATAAAAACTAATTATAAAAATATGTTAACAGATACACAGTACAAAAAGGGGGTAATTTGTGACTTTGATTATGGACTGTGTTGAGGGAAAATAAAAATGTAAATATTTTGTATGCAATTGAATTTATCAGCTAAAAATAGACTGTTATAACTGTAAAATGTTTCATGTAAGACCCATGGTAACCACAAAGAAAATACCTAGAAAAGCCACGTAAAAGAAAATGAGAAAGGAATCAAAGCATGTCACTTCAAAAGAATCAATGAAATACAAAGGAAGACACAAAGTCAGGAAAAGAGGGACAAAAGAGCTATAAATCAGACAAAACAATGCATAAATAGCAACAGTAAATCCTTCTCTATCAATAATTACCTTAATGTAAGTGTATTTGCTCCCTGTCTTACCCTACTCAGGTTGCTATAACAAAGTAATCTAGAGTGAGTGATTTTAAAATAAAAATTTATCCTTTTCAGTTCTGGAGACTGGGAATTCCGAGATTAAGATACCAGCAGATCTGGTATCTTGATAAGCACTTATTTCCTTGTTCACGGACCCCTGCCACCATGCTTAATCTCACACAGAGAAAGGAACACTCCTCTGAATGGAATTATTGTCCTTCCAAGAGACACTAGTGTGGACAATAATCCCATTCGGGAAGGTATTGCTTCCATGAACCAATCACCTCTCAAAGACTCCATGTCCTAATGGCATCGCCTTGTGGTTGAGGATTTCAACACTGAATGTTGGGTGGACCATAATAAAGCACTATCTAATCAAAATCCATGGAGGGGCTGAATGGATCCAATATATGCTGTATAAAAGATTCATTTAAGAAGATTTCAAGAAAAAGACAAACTGAAAGTCAAAGGATGGGAAAGATTTGGGGTGGCTATACTTTTACCAGACAAAATAGACTTTAAATCAGAAACGGTCACAAGAGGGGCTACAGATGTAGCTCAGTGGTCAAATACTAGCCTAGCATGCATGAGGCCCTGGGTTCAATCTTCAGTATTGAGGAAAAAAAATTCTGTCACAAGAGATTACAAAAGATGTTATATAATAATAAATGTGTCAATCCACTAGGAAGATATAAAAATTACAAATATATATGTTCTTAATATTCTAGCAACCAAATATTTCTAAAGAAAATACTGACAACTCAAGGGAGAAATGACAATAATGAAAGATTTTAACACCCCAGACAGAAAGTCAATATGAACCAGTTGAATAAATCAATACTGTAAAACTCATAGAAGAAACAGGGGAAGAGCTGCTCCAAGATGAAGCTGAATATCTCCTTCCCAGCCACTGGCTGTCAAAAACTCACTGAAGTGGACGATGAACACAAACTTGGTACTTTTTATGAGAAGTGTATGGCCACAGAAGTTGCTGTGGATGCTCTGAGTGAAGAATGGAAGGGGTTATGTGGTCCAAATCAGTGGTGGGAATGACAAACAAATTTTCCCCATGAAGCAGGGTATCTTGACCCATGGCCGTGTTTGCCTACTACTGAGTAAGGGGCACTCCTGTAATAGACCCAGGTGAACTGGAGAGAGAAAGCGCAAATCTGTTTGAGGTTGCATTGTGGATGCCAATCTGAGCGTTCTCAACTTGGTTATTGTAAAAAAAAAAAAGAAGGATATTCCTGGACTTACTGATACTACTGTACCTTGAAGACTGGGACCCAAAAGAGCTAGTAGAATCCGCAAACTGTTCAACCTCTCTTAGGAAGATGATGTCCGCCAATATGTTGTCAGAAAACCCTTAAACAAGGAAGGTAAAAAACCCAGAACCAAAGCCCCAAAGATTCAGTGTCTTGTTACTCCATATGTCCTGCAACACAAGCGCCGGAGTATTGCTCTGAAGAAACAGCGTACTAAGAAGAGTAAAGAAGAGGCTGCAGAATATGCCAAACTTTTGGCCAAGAGAATGAAAGAAGCCAAAGAAAAACACTAGGAACAGATTGCCAAGAGACATAGGCTGTCTTCTCTGAGAGCTTCTACTTTTAAGTCTGAGTCCAGTCAAAAATAAGAATTTTTATCAGTAACATATAAATAAAATCAGACCTTCAAAAAAAAAAAAAAGAAAGAAAGAAAACAGGGGAAGAACTTCATAATATTGTCTTGGTAAATACCTATTGTTCTATAACTATCATATGATCCAGGAATTTCACTCTTGGTATTTATTCAAAAGAATAGAAATATGTTGAAGAGATATCTGTGTTCTCATGATCACTGTAGTATTGTTCCCAATATCTAATAGGTAGAAACAACCTAAAAGTCTACTGACAAATAAATAAAAAGAATAAGTATGTACATACAATTATTATTCAGTCATAAAAAGGAAAGAAATCTGGTCAGATACTTGACATGGATGAAACTTGACATTGGGCTAAGTGAAATGAGCCAGTCACAGAAGGACAAATAGTACAATTCAATTTATATGAGATATCTAAAATAATCAAACTCAAAGAAGCAGAAAGTGGTGGTTGCCAGGTTATGAGGTAGAGGGAAATAGGGTACTGCTTCGTACCTTTTAATTATATGAGATCTAGAGATCTGTGATAAGTATTGTGCTTATTCTTAATGTTGCACTATTCAGACAGATTTTAATGTTTTTTACTGCAGTGAAAAAAAAAATAGAATAGAAATATGTTTTTACTTTAAACCTAGCTTAGAATCTTACCAGATATATAGCGATTTGGGTTATTCCTGAAACGGTCATCCACTAGAATAAGAGCTCCCCAATCATTTCTGTGTCGAATACACCTACAAAAAATAGAAGGAAAATAAAATACATATAACATGAAAGATTAAAGCCAGGTTTCTAGAGGAATTGACAGAAAATTAAGAAAATCAATAGTGAATCAATTATACACACCTATAATCAAATCTGTTATTATGAGAACATTTATAGAAAAAGCTACCCAATATAATGTATCAAAGTAGGTATACAAAAAAATAAATAATAAAAAATCCTCTGGGACTTGGGATGTAGCACTGTGGTAGATTACTTAGCATATACAAGGCTGTGGGTTTAACCCCCAGAATCACAAACAACAAACTGCTGGGATTACAGGAGTGTATCACTGTGCCTGGCTCAGCTATAATTTCTACAAATATTCTTTCTGTTTCTTTTTCTCTCTTTCCTCCTTTTGGGACTACTATTATGTGTATAATATGCTTGATAGGATTCTACATATCTCTGGGATTGTTATTCTTCATTCTTTTTCGTTCTGTTCCTGAAAATGGATAATCTCAATTGATGTTATCTTTAAGTAGCCAGATTCTTTCTTTTGACTATCAAAATCTGCTAATGAATTGTCCTTTTTAACTCTAGAATTTATATTAGTTTTGTAAAAAAAAAAAAATTTAGACCTTTATTGATAGTCTCTATTTGCTAAAGTGATACATCATTCACATAGTTTCTTACAATTCTTTATTCATAGTTCTTGAATATGTTAAACTGGCTTTGTCTACTAAGTAAAATGCCTGGCCTTCCTCAGGAAAAGTCTATTGATTACCTTTTTCCCCAGAGTGTTGAAGTACCTTATTCTTTCTTTGCCCATGTCATATTTTTTGTTAACAACAGTACATTTTACAATATTCTCATGGTCTTTTCATACCTGTGAGGTCTGTAGTAACATTACATCTTTTATTCCTGATATTAGTAATTGTGGCTTCTCTCTCTTAAGTCAATTTTTGTTAAAGGTATTAATTTTATTGTTCTTTTCAAAAGAAGCTGCTTTTATTTTTATTATTTCCTTTTTTTCCCATTTATTATTGTTTTTCTTTTTCTAGAATGTTAAGATTGATTCTAGCTCTTTCTTCTTTTCTAAAATAATCATTTAATGGTTTAAATTTCCCTCTGAGCACTGCATTAGCTGCAAACTACACATTTTGATATGCTGTATTTTCATTTTTGATCAGTCTGAAACATTTTCTAATTTTCCTTGAGACTTCCTGTTTTACTACAGATTATTTAGATGCATTCTGTTTAATTTCCAAGGATGTGAACATTTATCTGTTAGTGATTTCTAGTTTAACTGTTTTTTAAAAAATATTTATTTTTTAGTTGGATACAATATCATCTTTATTTTATTTTATATTTATTTTTATGTGGTGTTGAGGATGGAACCCAGGGCCTCGCACATGCTAGGCGAGCACTCTACAGCTAAGCCACAACCCCAGCCCTCTAGTTTAACTGTTAACTAAAAAAATAACCAGTTGCTATTATGGTTAGACAATATACTTAGTATGATTTTTTTGGTGATCTATATTCCATATGCATTTGAAATCAATGTTTATTTTCCTATTATTGGGTGGAGTGCTTTATAATGTCAATTTATCCAGTTGATTAATAATGTTCAAGGGCTGGGGTTGCGGCTCAGCGGTAGAGCGATCGCCTTGCACTTGCGAGACCTGGGTTTGATCCTCAGCACCACATAAATAAGTGAAATAAAGGTATTTAAAAAAATATAATGTTCAAGTCTTCTATATCATTATTAGTTTGTTGACTAGTTCAATTACTAAGAGAAATTTTAAAACCTCTCAACTATGATTATGGATTTACTTCTCTCTTTAGATTGATCAGTTTTTGTTTCATGTATTTTAAAACTCTGCTTTTAGATAAATACACATTTAGGATTGTTATGTCTTCTTGATGACTTATTTGATTCTCAAACTTTGCCACAGCTATAAAAACTGTTCTCAGTATGGTCAAACCCTTTATGTTCTGGACCCAATTTATGATAACAGTCAGGCCTGCTGCACAGCTTTCATCTCAGAGCTTCCTTTCCTAATTATTTTGAGAATTCTCTTTGCCCTTCTTGATAATTGGAACCTGTTCCCTGCATCCTTGATATTATTCGTTCTAGATATTACTATAATTATTTTAATTATTATTATTTATTATTATTATTGTGGTGGTGTTGGGAATTGAACCCAGGGCCATCAGATTAATTCCTGGAAAAACTTAGAACTTGAGGCACTCTAAAACGTCAATGAAAGTGAAGTTAAAAACAGGAGTATCAGTTGCAGATGTGAAGCAGATAGACAGCCCCCTCTTCCATCCAGATTAACTTTTTAAATAAATATTTTAGTATTATAGAATACCAAAATCAATGGAAAAATCAAGATACCATTCTATTTTGAGTCCACTTTTTTTTTTTTTTCCTGCAGTGCTAGGATAGAGCAAGCTCTCTACCACTGAGCTATGTCCCCAGTCCTTGATTTCTGTTTAAAGTATCCTATTGAGGTATTTATGTGAATAAAACAACTAAGAGAAAAAAGGCTGTATCTTTCCTTTTTCCATATTGCCTTGCTCAAATAAATTATGCTCACTTGAGAAAAGAGTTTACTTTTAGTAAAGCAGACTAGTGAAAAAACTCAGTGCAGTTGAAACCAGGTTACAAAACTATCTGGTATGTTTTGAAGATTGTTATTATATTTCATAGAGTAATGTTATTCCAAGTACTTTTTTAAAAAGACAGTATTAAAATAATCAATTGATTTCTGCTTACTTTAGATTTTTAAGACGTATCACTTAAAAAAGAGCACCTCAGAATAGAAGTGCCTTTTCTATCAATTAACATACATTATGAGTCTCATCAAATGATATGAAATATTTATTTATCTTTACTTTTTTATTTAAACTTTTTTTTTGCGTGTGGTATTGGTGACTGAACTCAGGGGTTCACACATGCTAAGGTTCATACATACATAAGAGCTTTACCACTGAGCTACATCATCAGACCTTTTTATTTTGAGACTGAATCTTGCTAAATTGCCCAGGCTGACTTCAAACTTGTGATCCTCCTGCCTTAGCCTACCAAGAAGCTGGGATTACAGGAATGTGCCAATACACCTAGATAATTGTTAAATTTTTTTATTGATTATTAAAAGGATATGTTTCTTTCTAACAAATTGCTACTTGTTAATGCTGTTTACCTGAAAAATCAGTAAAATGAGAGCTGGGCTGTCCATGACTTTTATTTTATTTATTTATTTATTGTGTGTGATATTGTTTATTTGTGGAACTTAGGCCCTCACACATGCTAAACAAGCACTCTACCTCAGAGCCACATCCCCAGCCCACAAAGAAGGTTACTTTGGCTTCTCATGGTTTCTTGAAATCCAAGGTACTGTTTACACTAAAAAGAAAAAAAATCAATTCAGTTAAGAATATTTATTTTCCTGAAGCTGATTATAGTAACTAAAAGTAAAGAACTTTAAAATATAAAGCCAGGCATGATGGTACACACCTGTAATCCAAGTAACTGGGGAGGTTGATTCAGGAGGACTGCAAGTTTGAAGATAGCCTCAACAATTTAGATACTATATCTCAATATAAAAAGTAAAAAAAGAACTAGGACTATAGCTCAGAGGTAAAGTGCCCCTGTGTTCAATTCCCAATACAATATATACAATATATATTGATTTTTTTCAAACCTCCCCTACAAAGTATTAGCTGAATACTAAAATTCAAACAAAACAGGCGGAAAGGAAATGAAATATTTCAAGAACAATTTGCAGTGCAATTTGATGCCAAGTAAAATGGAATTTCTAGGCAGAAAAGGGTAGCAGGATATCAGTAGCTGAAAAATAGAACTCAGTCATTTAGTTTGAAGAGAAACACATACAAAATGCCACTTTGAAATGATGGGGAGGAGAGTGGGTGGAAAAAAAAACATTTCTATGTAATTAGCAACATGCAAACTCAAAAACAACTTGCTGGTAGTTGAAAAAATCTAAATTCTGGATTTGTTTATGTCGCATTAGTGTTAACTGTGAATCTTTTGGTTGAATTGCAAATGCCATGTGTTATGTTTGCATAATTTATTCTTAACCTAATTTTTCATAATTTTATTTATTTATATGTTTGTTTTGGTGCTGAGGATTGAATCCAGGGGTGCTTTACCACTATATCCCCAGCCCTTTTAAATTTTTATTTCAAAACAGGTTTTAAGTTGATGAGCATCTCATTAAATTGCTGAGGTTGGCCTTGAATTTGTGATCCTCCTACCTTAGCCTCATGTCACTGGGAGTACAGGTATGTGCCCAGCTTTATTTAACCTGTTTCTTTTATTTAAATTATTTCTAAATCTTACAGCTTTCTTGGAAACAAAATATTACATGAATAAGCTAATTACATTTTATAAATAGAGAATATAAAATTTTAAATTAGTGTGTACAAAATCTGAGCATAGTGTTTGAAATTTGGAAGTTGGACTACAATAAGAAATTATGGCACAAAATGATGATTCAAAAACTTGTTCCACAAAGCACACATTCTGAAGGACCAGAATCCCTGGAAAAAGTATTATGATTAAATGTTAGCTGGGCAAAATGGCACATACCTGCAATCCCAGCAACTGGAGAGGCGGAAGCAGGAGGATAGCAAGACTGAGGCCTGCCTAAATAGAGACCCTGTCTCAAAAAATAAAAAGGGCTGGAGATATATAGCTCAGGAGTACAGTGTCCCTGGATTCAATCCCCAGTACCAGGGGTGGAGTGATTAAATGTTTCATTGGTGTTCTTCACTACCAGGACCATAGCTTTACTGCCAATTCCACTTCTTAAAAAGTAACTATTTTATCTTTTCTTTTTAAAATTATTCAATATTCTTCAGTTTCAAGGTTATCCATCAATATTATTACTATTCAGAGAAGACACTGACAATGTAGATTGCAGTCAATTGTTATCTAACCTTTAGAAATGACATTAAAATGAAAATACTTTTTTATCAGTTGCCTTCTTTATATTAAAAAAGAATAAAAAATGATGCAACTTCAAGAGCTTACTGCACTCTGTAATAGACTGTATTTTATAAAAGTTACTTAACAAATACAAGTATTCTATACATCGTTAGTGACTGAGTGCCCTTTGCAAACAGAATACTTCCTCTCACAGCTGGCCTGTCACTTTTGTTCCCTGACATATTTTGGGTGAGATAAACAATTTTCACCTATAAAATTATCATCTGGGTTTTGATGTTCATTAGACAAAATTTTTTGGTTTGTTGGTGAGCTTCTTTTTTTTAATTTTTATTGTTGGTTGTTCAAAACATTACATAATTCTTGATATATCACATTTCACACTTTGATTCAAGTGGGTTATGAACTCCCATTTTTACCCCATATACAGATTGCAGAATCACATCGGTTACACATCCACTGATTTACATATTGCCATACTAGTGTCTGTTGTATTCTGCTGCCTTTCCTATCCTCTGCTATCCTCTCTCCCCTCCCCTCCCCTCTTCTCTCTCTACCCCATCTACTGTAATTCATTTCTCCCCCTTGTTTTTTTTTCCTTTCCCCTCACTTCCTCTTGTATGTAATTTTGTATAAATGGAGGGTCTCCTTCCATTTCCATGCAATTTCCCTTCTCTCTCCCTTTCCCTCCCACCGCTTGTCCCTGTTTAATGTTAATCTTCTTGTGCTCTTCCTCCCTACTCTGTTCTTAGTTACTCTCCTTATATCAAAGAAGACATTTGGCATTTGTTTTTTAGGGATTGGCTAGCTTCACTTAGCATAATCTGCTCTAATGCCATCCATTTCCCTGCAAATTCCATGATTTTGTCATTTTTTAATGCAGAGTAGTACTCCATTGTGTATAAATGCCACATTTTTATCCATTCGTCTATTGAAGGGCATCTAGGTTGGTTCCACAGTCTTGCTATTGTGAATTGTGCTGCTATGAACATCGATGTAGCAGTGTCCCTGTAGTATGCTCTTTTTAGGTCTTTAGGGAATAGACCGAGAAGGGGAATAGCTGGGTCAAATGGTGGTTCCATTCCCAGCTTTCCAAGAAATCTCCATACTGCTTTCCAAATTGGCCGCACCAATTTGGTGAGCTTCTTTTAATAAACACTTACTAAGCTTCTGTATGACAATCATTGCTTAGCCATCATAAACTTTCTTTAAACTTTAGCAAATTTTGAGGATTTTGGGGGGGTCTAATTTATTCTATTTACTTTTTTCAAGCTTGATTTGGGACCTCTAACACTAAAAATATCTCTTCTTAGGGTTCTAATTAAATAAAAATTTACCACACTTATTAAAGAGTAAAGTAGCAATGCTAGTTCTACATATAGTTGGGATCACAGATAGTATTACAACAACATAATAATAAATTTTACTCTACTTACCTACCTAGGGCCTGGTTTAAGGCCCTATATGCTTGAATTTCATACCACTGACGGCCAGGTAAAAGACCTCTCAATTTTGAATGGTGGTCATTATATTGTCGCTTTAGTTCAACCTAATAATTTAAAAACATATTAGAAATGTGGTAGACAATTAAAGCTTAGTTTTAAAAATCATATTAACTTCTAGCATTTAGAGTATTTTTTTTTTAGGGTGAAGAGATATTTTGTTTTTTTTCACTTTATTCCCCCATTCATTTAAAATAGTTTTATTCATCCTTACATTCCCTTAAATCCCTCAGGCATATAATTGTGTGATGAGGTCAGTTGAGATAATACATATACAGTAAAATTCACATACTTGCAGTACATGAGTAGGTGAGTTGTTGGGTGTTTTGTTTTGTTTTGTTTTGGTGCTGGGAATTGAATCGAGGGCCTTGTGCATGCAAGGCAGGCACTATACCAACTGAGCCAGCCCCAGGTAAATGAGTTTTGACAAACATAGTTCTGTAACTACCATGCAATCATGATATAAAACTTTTTATTGCCATTAAAAGTTCATTCTTATCTCTTTTCAGTTGATTTCCTTCCTCTACTCCTGGCCCTGATCTGCTTTGTTTGCATTTTCAAGAATGTCACATAAATGTTATCATATAGTGTGTATAATCATTTGCAACTTTTTTTGCTTAGCATTTTTATAATTAATCCATGTTTAAAAGTATATAAGTAGTTCATTCTTTTATATTTATCCAATCTGATAATTTCATCATCATCATCATCTTCTTCTTCTTTTTTTTTTTTTTTGGTACTGAGATTGAACCCAGGGCACTTTATCACTGGGCTATGTACCCTGCCCCTTTTTATACAGTGAGACAGGGTCTTGCTAAATTGGTGAAACTGGCCTCAAACCTGTGATCCTCCTGCCTTAGCTCCCAAATCACTGGGATTACAGGTGTGCATCTGTAATCTTTGCTTTTTAATTGGTATGTTTAGACTGTTTGACCTTGTAAATATTGCATCAACAGTTACTGGATTTTGTTGTATTATTTTAATAGTGTTGTATTTCTACTGGAGTAGCTAGGTTACTTGGAACCAGTTGATTTTTTCTGAGGGTTAATTTTACGTGTTCTTAGGGCAGGTCCTGAGCAGCCTTTAGGGTTAATTTATCCCCAGTATAAGGGTGAAACTCTTCTGTTGATTATATTCCAAAATATTAATATGTATTATTAGGGTCCCCCCTCTCACTCTGGCTAGTGAGAATACAAATTATTCCCATCCCTTTGTAAGTTCAAGAAATTGTTCTGACTCCTCTTCTTGGCCTCTTATGTATGTGCCAATTACTAGTCAACCAAAGTGTCAAGGGGACCTGTTTTCAGGCATTTGGAACTTTCTTTCTAAATAGCTAGCTCCATCCTCTCTGGCACTCTGCAAATTCTTGTTGCCATGCCCTCCTTAAACTCTGTCTCCACCTCTCACTGAGACTGCTGAGCTCAGTTTGAGTTTATTCTCTTGCACTATGTAATGTGACCTGGTAACTATCTCCAGCAAATAATATGGTACAACTGGATGTTCATTTTCTATATTTTCTTCCTCTCAGGAATCTCTGTTCTATTGTGCATACTGTCCTATATCTAAAACACTGTTTCAAGACATCCTCAACAATAAACTCATTCTGTAAATTGAGCTGAAAATTGTACTGAACTGAATAAAATAACTCCAAAGTTAACTTTAAAAAATTGTATAAAATAAAAATGATTTTTCAGGTAGATGTCAAAACATATCCTTATTTAAATAGTGCAATACTGATATGGGACCTAATAAAAGAGAATATTGGAAAACAGAAGAGTTCGGAAACAGACCATTCCTTATTTTGCACATATTACATATAGAATTTTAAATCAGAGAGAAAAAAGATAAACGACTGAACATTAGGAATAACCTTTGAAAAAGTTATCACTTAAAAAACAGTAAAGTTGGATATCTATCTTTTGTCATTGTTAAAATAAACCCAGGATATGTTGAAAAACTATAGAAGTTATAAAGAAAATACAGAAATAATTTTATAATCCTAAAGTAGGAAACAGCATCTCAAGCAAAACTATAAAACAAAGGCCACAGAGGAAGTTTTGATAAAACTCTCTACCTGAAAACTAAAAATTTCTAAGTTAAAAGAAATCCAAAAATGAAGATTAAAAAAAGTGACACTACATAACATAAAGTATTAATAATGTCTTTATACACAAAGAATTTCTACATATATTTTTTTAAAAGGCTCCCCCACCTCTCTGCCACTACTGAGGATTTAATCCAGGGCCTTCATAGACTAGGCAAGTGCTCTGCCACTGAGCTGCATTTCCAGCCCTTTTTACTTTTTAAATTTTAAGACAGGGTTTTGCTAAAGTTGCCCAGGCTGGCCTCAAATTTTTGATCCTCCTGCCTTAGCCTCCTGAGTCAGAGGGATTATAGGCATGTACTACCACATCTGGCTAAGACAAAATTCTAAAAAAAAGTGGAAGTCATATGAAATTGTTATTAGTAGCAAAAATGCAAATAGCATATATACACATAAATAAGATGCCTTTCTAGTAACCAGGAATACTAAAATAAAATGCTACTTTTCATATATAAGAATGGCAAGTATTTTAAAGAAGGATAATTTCATTTCTATGCCAGTTATGATGAAGTAACTAGGACTAAATTTCCTACCTTACACAACCACAGCAAAGGACAAAGGGTAGACAGCACCTCATAAGAAAAGGAATACTCAAGAGGTAAGCATTTCAATCTTCCTATGGGTATAATTTCCCAATCACAGTGCAATGAGCTGCATTATAGAACACAGTGGTTCTGCTGAGCTTATTCAGGAAGCTTATCAAAGTTTAGAGCATTCAACGTTTCTGGTATTGGTAGGGCAAAGCAAATAAAGTAGTATGGAAAACAGTCCCATAGTCCACATGCAGGTCTCTTTAGTTCCTGTCTGGGTAGCATGTCTATATAACAACACTACCCAAGACTTAACAGAAAGCACCTAATTAAAGTTGAGAGTAGAACAGAGAATAAAATAGTCACGGAATGTCTGAAGATGTTGGAATTCTGACCCAGCCAGACTAAAGATATGTTGTTACACCTGTTAACCCCCAACCATCTGAAACATGAAAGGCCAAGTGTCAACTTAGAAATAAGGATCACAATTCAGAGTGAATCCTATTCTAACCAACCCCAGTAAAGACTTAAACCAGAGCTGGGGTTGTGGCTCACGGGTAGAGTGCTCACCTACCATGCATGAAGCACCGGGTTCGATCCTCAGCACCACATAAAAATAAAATAAAGATATTGTGTTCACCTATAACTAAAAAATAAATATTAAAAAAAAAAAAAGAATTAAACCAAACCGTAACAAGATCCACTGGGAAGAGGATGTTTAAGATCGGATGCTTTGAGTTTTCCCCAAGTCTCCCCTGATAAATATTTCATCAAGTCATGCCCACACAAGTTCAAGATGATCATACTCTAATTGAAATTCTTACAAAGAACAAAATTAATATTCTTCAGAGGAAGATAACACAATCCAGAATCTCTGTAATGTACCACCCACAATGTCTAGTATATAATAAAAATTAGTAAGAAAAGTAACCCCAAATAGGGGAGAAATAAAAGGGAGCAGTCAATAGAAACCAGCCAAGAGGGAGATAATAACAAAGACTTTAAAATAGCTGTTATAAATACATGTAAAAAATACTGTTTAATAAATGAACTTTAGGGAATCTCAGCAGAGTAAAAATTATTTTTAAAAGGTTCAAAGAAGAATGCTACAACAAAAAAATATAGTAACTGAAATAAAAATTCATCCAACAAATTTAATAACAATTTTGAAGAAGGAAAAAGAATTTGAATTAAGAGATCAACAGAAGCAATAAAACACATAAATAAGAGAAAGAAACTTCACATACATGAAGACACATTTTTGGTGTAAAAGAATATATAAATGCATTCACTAAACAAATAAAATTCAAAGCTGAAATAGCACTAATGCATTTGATATAATATGTAGTGTCTCAAAGTCTCTACTCTTTTTAAAAATACTTATTTATTTATAGGTGGATACAATCTTTATTTTATTATTATTTTTTAATATGGTGCTGAAGATTGAATCCAGTGCCTCACGCATGCTGGGCCAGTACTCTACCTCTGATCCACAATCCCAGCCCTCAAAGCCCTCTACTCTTAAATCTTTAAAACTTTATCATCACCAGAGTGAATTATTTTATATATTTTTAAAATGTTTATATGGCATACATGATTCAGACTAATCTACTCGTATGCACACACACAGAGATAAATTAATGAAATTTCCTTGTAAAAAAATTTATCCTTTAAAAAGTAAAATGCAAGTTTTGAGTGAAAGAGAAATATATTGTTGGGTTCTATATCAGTGAATTCAACCAATTGTAGAATGAAAATATTCAGAAAAAAATTGTGGCTAGTACTGAACATGTATACACTTTTTCCCTTGTTTTTATTCCCTAAACAATACTGTATAACAACTATTTATGTAGCATTCACACTCACTGTATTAGGTATTATAAATAATATAGATGACCTGAAGTATATGAGAGGATATATATAGGATATAGGCAAATATTACACCTTTTATACAAGGGACTTGAGTATCTGTGTAGTTTGATAACCACAGTGGGTTCTGGAACCAATCCCCCACAGATACTGAAAGATGAATGTATTATGATTTTAGACTTTTCACACTGAATGAAGGAAGTTTCAAGCATCTCTCAAGAATGCTGCAGACACATTAAAAACAATATTCAAAGTAGAAAAACTGATAATATGAAGAAAAAAATTTTTAGAGCTGAAAGAAAACTTGAATTCAGTTCAATATTTGTACTTTGGGCTTGGTGTAAGATATCTATGCTAGGTTTTATGAATATAAAGGGGAATTTAAAAATATTCTGCCTAGCCACAGCTTACAGTAAGTGGAAAAGAATATAAGCACAAATGACTATCAAATAAATGTAATTTTTATTACAGTGTACAGAAGAAGTTAGGAAAATTGAGAAATGAAGATATGTTATGAATTTGGTTCAATGGTAATGAGAGCCTGACTCCAAAGGTTGAAGGAATGGAAAAGAGGTCCGGGTTGTTACACATTGTGGAGCTACAGGCCTACATGACCATGTAGATGTGGAACTTATTTAAGAGAAAAAAAGCTGGGATGGGGATGTGGCTCAAGCGGTAGCACGCTCGCCTGGCATGCGTGCAGCCCGGGTTTGATCCTCAGCACCACATACAAACATTTAAGATGTTATGTCCGCCAAAAACTAAAAAGAGAGAGAGAGAGAGAAAAAGCCAAAAATTTTTCTGATTTTCCAGCTACTAAGAGGAGTCCAATGATCCACCCAGAGAAGACAAAAAGACATATATTTGAAGGAGAAGATAAATTTAGCTTAATGTTAAAGAAGAAATTTTTAAACTCTGAGCTAAATTTGACCACAAGAGTTAAAACAGTCAAAAATGGGAAAAACTGGGAGTCAAAGATCTTAGTAATGATAGGAACATTTATTGAGCTTTCATACAAGTTCATGCAAAATAGATGTTACTATTGCATTTTACAAATAAAAAAATTAAGATTAAAAACATTAAGGTAGAGCAAGGATTTGTCTGACTTAAGAACGGAAACACTAGAGTCTAACATTGTATAGCTTTTCTGAGTGGCCTTAGGTAAGTTAAGTTTATTGTGCCTCTTTAAAAACTGAATGAATGAAGAAATCTAAAAATGCCTAGTGCAGTGGCACACACCTGTAATCCCAGTGATTCAACAGGAGACTGAGATGGGAGGATTACAAGTTTGAGCCTTAGCAACTTAGTGAGCAACTTAGCAAGATCCTGTCTCAAAATTTAAAATATATATATATATATAAATAAATAAATATAAATAAAAACGACTGGAGATATGGCTCAGTGGTTAAGGGCCTCCGGGTTCAATTCTTGGTACTTACTTACTAAATAAATAAAGTAAGTAAAAAAATGGTTCCAAAATTTAAGGACAGTAATTTATTTACCTATAACAAACTTCTGGGATTAAAAACTCACAGAAATCTACTATGATTCTTAGCAACTAGCTAATCTAATATTAAAAAGCAGGAGCTACCTGGGCTACCTTCAGCTAGTCAACTTAAAGGACATCTTCCATTTAGTATTCCTAGGCAAGTATATATTTTTGTAGTATTAGACTA
Organism: Urocitellus parryii; assembly: GCF_045843805.1. Lineage (NCBI taxonomy): Eukaryota > Metazoa > Chordata > Mammalia > Rodentia > Sciuridae > Urocitellus > Urocitellus parryii. Next base: position 149,958,037 of record NC_135537.1, read on the forward strand.
ATTAAAAACATACATTCTTGGAAAAATTGTGGACTTTCAAGATAAATTACCAGAGTTTATACTTTTAGGAAGATATAAAACTATGCAAGAAAAAGCAGTCTTTTCAGTGTAGGTTGAACATTTATAATCTGGAAATCTGAAAATGAAAATGCTCCCAAATCTGAAATCTCCTGGGCGCAGATACCAGATATCATGTGGTGGATTATAGTCAAAATGCAAGCACACTAAAGGTATTGCACCTTCAAGCTATGTGGATACGGTGTACATGGAAAGAAATTAATTTTGTATCTAGACTTGACTCTTATCCAAGAGATATCTAATTTTATATTTACATATATATGTTAATAGATGTATGTGCACAAATATTCCAAAATTTTTTAAAACCCCGAAACAATCCAAAATCCAAAATACTACTTGTCCCAAGCACTTCAAATAAAAGATATTGAAACTGTAATTTCATAACTTTTCAAACAAAAGGACAAGCTTTAGAAAAGAAAACAGAACAATATACTCTGACAAAGAGCTTTCAAGTTGGTAGGGAAGACATATGATTTTATATCCTCTCAAAGGAACCGGTCAAATTTCTAAATTAAAGTTGCATATTTAGAATTTAAGAAAGTAAATTTGGTTTGTATAGTAAGATAAATAAATAAAAAATATAGCACCATTAGATAATTTCACATACTAGATAATGTCAAAAAATTTCTGAAAATTCTGCAATAAGGCTCATTATAATATTTAGAACAACTTTAAAAATTCTATCCAATGAGAAAAAAAAAATTTCCTGTCTCTCAAAATGCACCTAAAGCACTTTTTTGTCTTTTTCTTCCTCAAAGAAACTGACTTCTATACTTTGTTAGACCTAACAGTTGAGGAGTTTTCAAAATTGCCTCTGCCACAGACTAATGCTTTGTAATGGTGATTGTTCCTATGACAATAGTTACTTTAGAAAGTATTTATAAATGAAATATTTAGAGATAATGCAGCAACTATTAGATTAAATAAGTAAAATTATGTCTTCTTGGTCTTTTGTTTTTGGTGCTGTGGATTGAACCCAGGGGTGCTTAACCATTGAGTCACATTCTCAGCCCTTTTTAAAAAATATATTTTTATTTAGAGACAGAGTCTTGCTAAGTTGCGGAGGCTGGCTTTGAACTTGCAATCTTCCTGCAGTGGCCTCTCAAGACACTGGGATTATAGGCGTGTGCCACCATGCCTGGCTCGTCTTGGTCTTTTATCTTTCATTAAAATAAATGAATTTCTCTGTATAACTATTCTATATTATTACATTTCTTGCAAATTTTCAAACACTTTTTAGCAATCCAAAAAGACCTTTAAAATACTGCCAATATTTTACCTTGGGGAATTATTTTATGTGAAAAGTAAAAAATAAACAAACAAAAAAACAACAAAACAAAACAAACTTGAAATGAACCATATATAAAGGTTAACTTTGAAATATTTTTATTATTATATTCATACTCTTTAAATTAGTAAACAATTAATTAATTAATAAATTAAGTATCTTTGGGTAATCATATTTAATTAGAAAAAAGATAACACTAATGCCTTAGAAAAGATAGGAAGACAATACACCTTATTTTAATGACACCAGAATCTATTTTACATTGTAGATTTAGTGATTATCAGGCATGAAAATCAATGCTCAATTTAAAATGACATACAGCATATGTGAAAAAGCCAGTTTCTCCTGCCAGCAAAGAGCCTAAATGTTAAGTAAACCAAAGGCTGGAAGGGATTAGTTGAAATGTCAAAAGACAACCTTTTACTTTTACCTGCTCATCCTTATAAACACATTCTTATCCCTCAGGCATGCTTTCCAAACAAATAGTTTCAATATGAAGCAGCATAAAGCCCAAGGCAAGCTCTGCCATCTTGTAACTGTCAAAGAGATTAGTCTTTGATCTATTTGGGAGGTCACTGCCCACATTCACATTAGCTATATAGTCTAACAATATTATACCTGTTGACCAATGCTTCTTTAATGCCTAATGAGATAGACATTTCATATTATGGAAGTTAACTGTGAATGTTTTTTCTGAGTTTTGACAAAAAGTAAACACCATAAATTGAGCTCAAATGTGGTTTGGAAAGATGATCTTTTAGACCATTTAACATTACTTCTCAAATACATCTTACAAGCCTTTCCCCAAATAGAAAGTTATATTTAACTGTACTCTCTGGAAGGAGTTTCAATCATTTGCTCCCCAACCATAATAAATTAGTGTATGTGTAAATTTGGAGGGGTATGAGAACAGAAGGGAGAAGGCAAGTTATTTTATCCAAGACTGCATATTCAAATGTCCACGGATGTGTTTTGTGTGGACCTTACCACAGCCTCAAATAATGAGCATTATTTGCCAAAATCTAAAAATCTATCTGTTTTACCAGTATCCTCAACTACCTCACTCATTTAAATAATCTATTTAACTCATGTAGCCACTGGAGTTTGTAACCCACCAGTTCAGATACTACATGAATTCACAAAAATTTTTGATAAGTGGATCTCAAAGTTCATACAAAATAAAAAGCACCCTTAATTTGGTAGCTTTTACACAAATAAAAACATATCTGGATCAAAATTTAAGTAGGAATTCCAAAATAGCAGACATTGACGATCAAGTTTGTCTTGTAGTTAGAGAATTTTGTAAAGATTTCCAGTAGATAGTATTTGAGTAGAAATTATATGACTTTGTATTCTGATTTTTACCATTATGATATACTTGAGATTAAACTTCAAGTTCCTTAAATTCTCCATGTCTTAATTTTATTAGAAATGGTACAAGTAGTATACTACTTATAGCAGTAATAGACAACATAAAGTAATCAAAAATATTATATTCCATATGTCAACAACAAATTTAGGTCACAATTTTGAATACTGGATTATTTTTTCAACTTTCAGTCAAACCAAACTGTGTTGGCCTTAAATAGCTCTGTGCAAGAGTAGCCTTTTAGAAGTTTTATAACTAGCTTCTGAAGAAATAAATGGTGTGACAAATATGAGCTGAAACTATAAATGCATCTCTTCACTTTACCTCTACCTCACATGAAAAATGATGGATTTTATCCCATTTCAGACAAAAATGCTATGATTTCAGTAATAAATACTTTCCTGAAAGCAATCTACTTAGCTGACTATAGTTTTTTTTTTTTCATGTAAGCTTGAAGACAAAAGTTCAAGTCTCCAAATAAAATAAAGAACAAATACCAGCTAAGCTCATTAATTAAAAATATTAAGAAAACTTTTCTTCGGAAAAATAAACACATTTGTCTAGCAAATACTCAGGAAGAACAGTTTTAACTCTAGCCAAGGTACAGGGCCTAAAACCTAAACATTTATAGCAAACCAAATCTGGAAGACAGAGACTGTGCATTAGAGACATTTACTACTCCATATCATTACAGTGTATAAACACTTTTATCATTGTATCACAATATAAATTCTGACAGTTAGAATTCTAAATTCAGCATCAGATCTCATATGTGAAATAATTTAGCTAGATAAAAGGAATATAGCTGGTTTTATTTCATCTGGCATATTTTCAAGATTTTTAAGACATTGGTTAACCAAATATAGTACATATTTTTTCTAAATGAAGGGAAAAAAGTTTCTGCCCAGAGTTAAGAAGTCAGGATCACTTTAAAAATGAAAACAAATTATATTAGAAATAGTTTTCATAGTACTTACATTCTGTTACATTAGGACTTGACAAAATAATCTACCAAGAAGTAAGACTGAAGACATAACAACAAAATAACCTATTTCACGCATGGATAAGATGCTTATTTAACAAATAAGATTAGTTAAATTAAACTTTGTGCTATAAATCGTCAGTATTGTGGGAGAGGGACCTGAAAATTTCAAATTTAAGAAAATGGGCTGGGTGTATGGCTCAGGAAAAGAGGGCTAGCCCAGCATACACAAGGCCCTAGGTTCAGTGCTCACCACATACAGAAAGAAAGGAAGGGAGGGAGAGAAAGAGAATAGAGAAAAAAATATATATTCAAGGCAGGTATCTTCTGGCCTCCACATATTCAACTTAATTGGTTAAAATAAGTTATTAGTGTGGCTACTATCCAGAATAGTTTATTGGGTAACATTTAAACACTCCTGAGTAAATGCTTCAACAATAATAATACAAAAACATTTCAGTTGGGATGGAACATTAAATTTTAATTTTTTATTATTACAAAAACAACTGTCAATATAAAAGCATGGGACAAAGTAAAAATTAATATTTCCTACTAAAAAGAAAAACAATTACTACTTTAAGACCTGCAAGAAATTTTAAATATGCTTATTCAATAAAGGGCTAAGTTCAAATTTTTTAAAAAGAGCTAAAGGCTTGGGCTAGGGATATAGCTCAGTTGGTAGAGTGCTTGCCTCACATGCACAAGGCCCTGGCTTCAATTCCGAGGACCACAAAAAAAAAAAAAAAAAAAAAGCAATAGACTTTGTGGCAATTTAGTTAGGCCATCCATATTAAAATACTGCTCAGATAAACCTGCAAATGCTTAAATTATCATCTCTAGAAAATGCCACCATGCATGCCATGGTCTATTTTGAAGAAAGGAAGTAGACTGGCAAAAGCACATGGCTTAAAATCAAGCAGTTGTTTGACCTTGGATAGGCCACAGTACGGCCATATAGCTTTAGCTTCCTGAATTTCTTCTTCTGTAAAAAGAGGAAAATAATTCCTGCCAACCTTATCTCACAGAGTTGGATGCATAAATGACAATGAGCATGAAATAGTAAAGTATCCTATGTTAGGGAAAAGCAGGCTAGAAAGTCATTACTTATCTACTTCTGGAACCCACTGAAGGTTTCCGTGGACTTTACATTCTGTTGTAATATACTGTTTTAGGTATATAAAAAAAGTCATAGGACTATTTAGGCTATATGGTCATTTGTTATGTTATGGACCCCCAAATCAGAGTTTTATAATGTATGAGAATGACAGCATGAGAATTAGAGCATTAGGCTAAATATTGTTTCATTCAAATATTTTATTTCCTGGGTTCAATATCCCAGCACTAAAAAAAGAAGAGGAAGGAAGGAAGGAAGGAAGGAAGGAAGGAAGGAAGGAAGGAAGGAAGGAAGGAAGGAAGGAAGGAAGGAAGGAACTGTAAGGTTTAAAAGAATGAGCCAATATTAAGAGGCTTTGTCAAGGGAATGAGTAGTGCAGCATTCAGTGAGGATAGGAGAACTACACCTACATCTATACCTACATCCATGTAGCTCTGGAAGGTGGTCAGATCTCTTATGGAAGAGGCTTGTGGAAGCCAAATGATGTAATAATAAGCATGATGGCCCTGGGGGAGTTACATAAAGATTTGTTGGCAATGGCAGGTGTAGAAAGGAGAAGTTAATTCCAATGACAGTGGGCTCAGGCAAGATCAAACATTTAAAACCATCAGCAAGAGAAAGCATGTACATAAAAAAAAAAAAAATTAAATGACTATTTGAAAACACACCTAAAATGTTAAAACTCAGTTGATTACCTCCACTAGAGATTTCTATTTTTTTTACTATTTACACCCAAATTATCTTCTAGATGTAAGATCTGATTAAAAACTATACTAGTACTTTCTACCTTTAAAATATTATTTCCAGAAATATACAATTCAGACCTTCTCAAATATGAATGTGAGAGTGTGAAAGTAAGGCATATGGAATCATAGCATTTTGAAAACTAATGCTTTATTTTAGAAAGTAATGAAGACTTCTGGTTTCAAGAAGTAAAAAACAAAACAAAACAAAACAAAAAAGACATTGCCTCTTCCCTTACTTCTCAAAAACTGCCCTTCATTAAAAGATAGAGAAACAATCTTCAACTTCAATTAAACTAAGTCACATCTAACTCCAATCCCCAATATATGAAAAGCAGATGGACAAATGGTAAATGTGCAGAAAGGAGAAAATTCAAACTGATGTACCTACAGAACTATTCTGGGAAGTAAGCCAGTTTGGCCTGCAGAAGTCCAGAAAGTCTCAGGAAATGGAAGTATAAGGAACTAACTCAGGAAACTGTTAGAGAAAATGTGTACCACAAAGATCAAAGAGCAGGCTGGGTATAGTGGTGTTCGCAAATAGTCTCAGCTACTTGGGAGGCTGAGACAGGAATATTGAAACTTTGACGCTGGGCTGGACAACACAGGAGGACACTATCACTTATAAGAAAAATAAGAAGGCTATACCAAGATTATTGGTAGAGTGCATGCTTGATAACCTAGGTTCATTCCCTAGCACTGCAAAAAGGGAAACAAAACATGAACAAAAAATGAAAAAAATGAGATGGGGGAAACCCAAGACCCAGGAAACTGGCGATCTAACACAGAAAACATGCAAATCAAATTCCTAGGATAATAGCAATGGAAAAAAAAATTCCTCAGGACACCAACACTTAGATGGGCTGAAAGAGCAACTTAGTCCTAACTGAAGCAGCAGATCAGAGGCTTAAGAAGTGATAACTCCACTCCAGAGGGAGAAAATGACATATTATCTGATAGGCCAATTAAAAAATAATTGTAGTGAGAGGCTTGTACAGATCTATTTGAAGAAGACAGAGTTAAATGAAGATGAAAGACCTAAAAAAAGAAAAATGGTGGGTGGAGGAGTATATAATTAACATTTCAAAATAGGAAGGAAATCATTTGACTACAGTTAATAGTATTTTCATAATCATGGTAATGTGAACATTGATAATAGGCTTAATTTTAAAATTGTGACATAACTATATTCAGGTGATATATGGGAAAAGCAGAGTGAGCTAAATCCTTATTTCAATTAGGAAATTAATAATATGTCTAAAATCAATTAAATAAAAATAAAATATGGAGGTAAATACAGTTAAAAGAAGTGAAAAACCACTCCTCTCAGAAGCAGGGGCTGGGAATGGGGTAGAAGCCAAGGAATTGTTATTATAAGAAGTCATCTACTATATTTAGTATATATTAGACTCTTAGTAAAAGCTTTATTGGACTTTTTTCAACTTGATAAAAAATAATTTAAAAATAAATGCAGATAGTTCATTTTAATTCATGACATACATTTGTATGTCTTACTATATAAAGCAGTGGTGCTTAACTGAGAGAAAGTTTGCCTACCAGAAGGTATTTGAATCTCTAGAGATATTTTGGGTTGTTACAAATGGCAGGCATGGGGCTGGGGCTGGGGCTGTAGCTCAGTGGGAGAGTGCCTGCCTCGCACATATAAGACACTGGACTCAATCCTCAGCACCACATAAAAATAAATAAATAAAGATATGTGTCCATCTACAACTGAAAAAATATGTAAAAGAAAAAAATGGCAGGCATGGATGAGGGGCCTGTTGCTACTGACAGCTAGTAGGTAAAGGCCAGAGATGCCCCCAAATGTCCTACAATGCATAGGACAGACCTCACAACAAAGAATTATCCTGTCCAAAATGTCAACAGTGCCAAACTTAAGAAACCCTGATGTAAAGTAATTTTAAGCCACAGTGATGCAACAGGAAAAGACACTATGAGCTATTGTACAGTTTACTATTCTCTCTGGCATTTTGGTGTTATCTGTCCTACAGTTAGAAATCATTTTGTATGACAGTATAAACTGAACTATCTCAAAGTTTTAGTTTGAACTGTCTATGACAGTATGAACTCTCTCAAACTGAACTCATTCTCAAAGTTTCAAACTTTTAATCTCAGTTAAAAACAAGAGGGACTGAAGTTGTAAACATTGAACAGCGATGTCTACTACAGTATAGTTTATCTGAGAATTTAAAACTTTATTGTTGGACAAACAAGTGACATAACACATCAAAAGCCCATCCACATGTCTGCACCCTGTCAGCTTTGAGGGTACCTGATGAGTAAACTGATTAAAATCTAAAACCAAATTTCTCCCCTGAAGAAAAATAATTCGTTTTAGAGAGACAAAAGTCAAACAACAATTCCACAGCTTTCTTTGAGGTATTGCTTGCTGTTCTGTTGTTATTTGTTCTTTTTTTTCAGAAGAGATGGGAACAAAGCATTTTATTTTCTCAGTATCTACTGCCCAGGTAGATATATAAGTTGTCAATTTGCTTAGATTCAAACTAATTTTTAATTTTAGAACTTCAAGATATACTTATGGACTGCTTTTAGTAATACTTTGGGCCAAGTTTTTTTTTTTTTTAAGCTGTAAAAAATTATCTAGGGAGGGAAAAAAGCATAAGTAATGAAAGCTAAACTTATTCTAGACTTTTAGAAGTGACAAGGTTTTTCTCCCCTATCTCTGATTTTGGCTAAGTGTTTCCAATACTTCTACCAGCAAGTTGCTGGACTCCTAAATGTTAAAGAGTTTAAGATTACAGCTCTTTTAGTTTATATACATAGCATTTCCCTTGGGTAACCACATGTTATTATTGGAGCTAGATCCAGGTGGGTTTCTGTATCAGATGCTACACTATAACCAGAACTCCACTCCACTCTGACCTCAGGCTCTGTTCCTGGATCTGGTTTCCTACAGTTTAGAATAAACTCCCAAATCCTGAAAATGGCATATAGAGCCCTAAGTGATTTGGCTCCTAAATACCTCTCCTAGTCCGTATTCACATGCCAGTCTCCCAACTCTCTCTCTAACTCAGCTTCTTTCAATTTCTGAAAACTGCTATCCTCTTTCACACATTAGGACCTTAGCATATGCTGTTCTCTCTATTGAGAATACTATTTATCCATTCTGTTCACCTACATAACTCCCAGCCTTCTTTCCTGTGTCAGCTTAAATATCACTTCCTCAGGAAGCCTTTCTTGACCCATAAAGACCTGTTATAACATTCTCATGGTTCCTGTGACTTTTCTTATAGCCTTCATCACAACTGTGATTGTTTATTACATTAATGTGAACATTCCTTGCTTGACTGTAAACTCTATGAGAAAAGGGGCTATAATCTGTGTAGTATATCACGGTGTTCCCACAGTCTACAATAGTACTTTGTACTTTAAGCCAGGTATTAGAAAAAAAGAAAAAAAAGGGTTGTTTCATTATTCTGAGTAGTGTTAGAATTTGAAAAGTTTTTGTTGTAATCTGGTCTCTAATGAGCTGATATCATATGTTTGTATATTTAAATTTCAGTGTTGACAACATTCAAATCTCACCTTTCTGGTTCTTCCATTCCTTTTAGGCAAGTCAATAGGAGTAAATTGATGTCTATAGAGAAGGTGAAAGGTGGTGATCAACTTCATTTTTCCTAAGCTTCTGAGAACCTAGTTTGTATTCCTCCAAAATTCTTGTCCTTTACTAAATGATAGATATCACCAGTATAGAGACAGCATGTCCTTTACAAATGATAGACATCACCATGTTGCTCACTTTTGTATCTACTACATTTAATACAAATTAGGATTTTAGTAAATATTTGTTAAATGAATTAATAAATGAATACTGAAACACTCAAGATCATTAAAATAATTATGATAGAAAAGTAATTCTAAAGAACTCAATGAATCTACTCTAAAAGGATAGATGAATCTACTTAAAAAGTGTGTTTCTAAAACTGATTGATACACTACAGTTCTTTATATCCCTCCCCCTATTCATCTTCTCATGAATATTCATACTGCTCTCACAGCAACCAAAACCAAAATAATGAAGGGACAAACTCATTCTCCTTATAAAGAAATCTGTCAGATTTAAGAACTCTAGTACTGCCATCATCTGACATTTTATTTATATATATATATTTATATTTGGGGGGTACCAGGGATTGAATCCAGGGGTGCTTAACCACTGAGCCACAACCCCAGCCCTTTTTTATATTTTATTTAGAGACAGGGTCTTGGTGAGTTGTTTAGGTCCTTGCTAAGTTGCTGAGGCTAGCTTTGAACTCACACTTCTCCTACCTCCACCTCCCAAAACACTGGACTTACAGGTATGTGCCTCCATGCTCGGCCATCTAATATTCTGACAAGTGAAAGCACTAGTTTAATGTGTGCTGTATATTTATTAACTCTGTCATCCTTTAGGGCAAGGACTGTGTCTTATAAAATGTTCACAATGCATGGAAATCTAGTATGACAGGTGTGTGTTTGTTGGAGACAATAATGATGTAACAAAATTAAAGTAGATGCTTGTTTTTTCAATTAGGAATGTAATTTTATTTTTTTATTTGTTATGAATGTAATTTTATTTTTTTATTTTTATTTTTTTAAAGAGAGAGTGAGAGAGGAGAGAGAGAGAGAGAGAGAGAGAGAGAGAGAGAGAGAGAGAGAATTTTTAATATTTATTTATTTTTTTTAGTTCTCGGCAGACACAACATCTTTGTTGGTATGTGGTGCTGAGGATCGAACCCGGGCCGCATGCATGCCAGGCGAGCGCGCTACCGCTTGAGCCACATCCCCAGCCCCAATGAATGTAATTTTAAAAGATTGGTTAAAATAATATATTCAAAGCTGAGTTTCCAAAATTAAAAAGAAACAAAACAAATCCAAATAGCTATTATAGGCTAATACTAAAATAGATATTTAGATCACTACTTTAATTTTTTTTAATATTTATTTTTCAGTTTTTGGTGGACACAACATCTTTACTTTTATGTGGTACTGAGGATCGAACCCAGTGCCCTGCACATGCCAGGTGAGTGCGTCACTGCTTGAGGCACATCCCCAGCCCCACTACCTTAATTTTAAGTAGTTTCCAAATAAAATCTACCTTGGGGTGTGGGGATGTAGCTTAATGACGGAGCAAGCACTTGCCCAACATGCAAATCCCTAGCACTGGAAGGAAAAAAAAAAAAACTTATTTTGGAAACTAAACATACTATACTGCTTAAAAAAAATTTATTACCTGAATACATTATTTCCATCATTATAAAAGCACTTCTGACAATGAATATTACTATCAAATTTTATTAAACTAATTATAAAAAGTTTAACATGCTACTTTAGCATTTTTAAAGTATAAAATTTTTTATCATGTGCTTAGTTTATTAATTTTTCCTCAGAGTAAAGGTACAAAACTCACAAAGGGAGAATATTTCTATTCTAGTGCTAGATCATCTTTTAAATTTTTTTCTATTAGACTACCTTAAGGAATACAAAACAGAGTGACATTTTAAAATCTAAATATTTTATTTTATCATGTCTCACAAACTATGTCCATGTTACCAGTTTGAGATGTGGGTGACTAAATCATAATGTTGAAGGCTTTTGTAATTGTAATTGACCAAAGGGTTTGCTTTAAATACCCACTAAATAGGCTGTCTTATTATACTGTGACTTAATTGCATTAAAAGAAAACAACTTCTCTTTTAGTTATATTTTTCCACTGACATCTAATCATATAAAAGCCTTGGTTCACTCTCATGCTCCTCAAATACTTCATTTTAGTGCATAGAAAGTTTTCTTTTTAACTATTATACGATTAAGTATGTTCTTATAGAATGATCAGAAGCATCTGGGAAAGGTAGAAGAGAAAAAAATCCTCACTGGGAAAGTTAGCTTAATGCTTGCCCTTCAGAGTGGCCCATTATCAACATTTCATAGTGGGTTTCTTTATTTTCAGGTCCCTGAGGTATGTGCAATAAATTACGACTTGAACTAAACAAGTCACACTTGGCTCCAAAATGAAATTTTCCTACCTCTATTTTCTAGTCCCCAAGGTGGGAAGAGGAAATCCTGGTCACAGCCAAAGAAGTCGTATTTTTGGCTCTAACATACATTTTCCTGCTTTTCTAAAAGCCAAACTCTGCTATTGAGACCTAAAGTCTTAAGTTAGTATTTTAAACTGTAGTTTAATTTTTACTTCCATAATCTTTCTTAAATTTAAGAAAAAAGCAAATATCAAATTAATGTCGCTGTCTTCTTTTTCCCACTCAAATCATTTTTCACTGATCTGAACCTTTTAAATGTGAAATAAAATGAAGTGGGAAAAATAATGCTGAAATAGATTGTTTCAATTCTATAAGATGGAATATTTAAAATTTTCACTTCTAAATAAATTCCATTATTTTTGTATGTTAAACTGAGTATTAATGTAAAAGAAAACTATAAAGTTCTAGCTTAAAGTCCAGTAATGTGATGCATAGTTTTAGAAAAAGCATTTATGGAAATAATTTAATCTGTCAACTCCTTTTACAGACTACAAGATGGCAGATGTCATCCTAAGGTGACACTTTATCTGCTCTTCCCTTAAGTGAGTGTAGAATTTTGACTTCCTTCTAGCCAAAAGAATATGGCAGAGTATGGGACAGTCACTCCCTTAAATTAGGTTGTGTTATAAGGCAAAGGGATGGGAAGTAACTCTCATGATTAGAAGTTATTTAAGATTCTGTCTTAGCTGACTGGTGTTAGAAAGTATCCTGTTGGTCTTGAAGAAGTAAACTACTATGCCATAAGAGGGTGTATGAGAAGGCCATATGACAAGGAACTTTGAGTAGCTTCTGAGAGTCAAGAGTTGTCTTGGGTTATAAAGAATCTCAGTCTTAACAGCCACAAGGAACTTAATTCTGATAACAATTCAGAAGTATTATCTGATAAGAAGCTGAAAGAACTTGAGAGAGCATCCCAAGCTCCAGATCAGAATATAGTCTTGTGGAACTCTGAACGAAGGGCTCGTCTCAGCCATGCCCAGATCCATGAAACATGGAGTTAATAAATGTGTGTTGTTTTAAGGTACTCTGTGATATCTGTTACACAGAAACAGTAAACTAATACAAAGAGTGATAGCCAGTATAATCAATATAAGATACGCCATGTTTATTATGTTCTACTATTTATTATATAAAATGTAAGATACTATTTGGGATTGAGCATTTTCTTCCATAACTCCTTTAATAACTTAATACTATAATACACTGATAGCCCTTTTATTTATTTATTTTAAAAATATTTTTTAAAAAATTTTGGGACACTCAATTACTGAGCCACATCCCCAGCCCTATTTTGTATTTTATTTAGAGACAGGGTCTCACTGAGTTGCTTAGTGCCTCACCATTGCTGAGGCTGGTTTTGAACTTGCTATTCTCCTGCCTCAGCCTCCCAAGCCACTGGGGTTATAGGAGTGCTCCACTGTGCCTAGTTCTGATTACCCTTTTATGAGTCACTTTAATGTTTATTACCATTCTGTTCATTATCATTTAATAATTACTATTATTACTGTGCCTTAATTAAGTCTAGGAACAAAGAGTTGTTTTATAAAAAACAACAAAACCAAATGTAATCTTAAGCTTATATCAAACCTCCATTCAACCATTGATTAAGATAATATAGAAAAAATAGATATCATTTTTAACAATAATTATATATTAACTTGTACACAATGTTTAAAGATACAATCTGTGGCAATATAAAAGAGGAAGAATGAAGATTTAAGATAATAGTTTTAACCCATAACATAAACTCTCAAAAAAAAAAAAAAAACTAAAAAGAATACCCCAAAAAGAGGAGAATCAAAACACAGGTTGAAGATCCCTAATGTGAAAATCTGAAATCTGAATGTTTTAACCACTGACGAAACTCAAAAAGTTTTGAAGTTTGGAGAATTTTTTATTTCAGATTTTGGATTAGGGGTGTTCAACTGAAAAAGACTCCCTTTAAAATTAAGGGAACCTTCTTGATAACTTTTTCTGCATCCTGTATTTCCCCATAACAAGAGTAAAGGCTGAAGGGCTGTCTACAAGCCTGACTGACACTAGGGAAACTGAGCCTGACATATTTCTGATTAACACAGGTTAAATCTACAAATGTATATTTCCTGTCTTTTGTCCAACTCTGCCTTCTCTTATAAAAGCTTTCTAAGCTGGGGGCCTTGGTGCAGGCCTGGAATCCCAGCTACTTGGAAGGCTGAGGCAGTGGAATCTCAAGTTCAAGCCTGGGCAAAATAAAAAAGGGTTGGGGATGTAGCTCTGTTGTAGAGTGCTTGCCTAGCATATGCAAGGACCTGGGTTTGATCCCCAGTACTGCAAAATAAATAAACAAACACACAAATTAAATAAAACAAAAGCTTTCTATCCCCTTGATCTCCATTAAGATAGAGATTTGAGACAGGAAATTCTCCTCTGTCTTCCTCAAAGGTGACTCTGAATAAACCTTTTTTCTCACCTACCTCCTAAGTTTTCAGTGGAGTGATGAGCAGTAAAGCCATTCTCTTTAATAACACAACCAGTAAAGCCCATGCAAATAATCCAAAATTTGAAAAACTCCCAAATCTGAAACACTCTGGTCCTAAGCATTTTGGATAATATATATTCAGTCTGTATTATACCACAAATCAACTAAATACAAAAAAAGGTAATGATGGAATTGAGGAACAAAAAGCATATGACATACAGAAAATTGTTAAATGGCAGAAGTCTTTCCCCATCAGTAACTAGAGATAAAACTATACAACTCTTCAAAGAAAACATTGGAGGTGAATTTCATAACCTTGCATTTTTGCCTATGGTTTCTAAGTATGATACCGAAAGCTTAGTTAACAAACAAAAAGATAAACTGGACTTTATTAAAACATGGAAGTTTTTTTTTAATTTCTCTTCTATCCTATAGGTGTATACAAATAAATATTATCAGTAACATGTTCTGCCTAGCCACTCCATAAATGTGTGATCTGTAACAAATGATTGTTGTTTTAAGTCACTGAATTTTAGAACTGTTACACAGGAAGGATGAGTCTAGACATATGGCAATAAGAGGGCCTGGGGATATGGCTCAAGCGGTAGCGCGCTCGCCTGGCATGCATGCGGCCCGGGTTCGATCCTCAGCACCACATACCAACAAAGATGTTGTGTCCGCCAAGAACTAAAAAATAAATATTAAAAATTCTCTCTCTCCTCTCTCACTCTCTCTTAAAAAAAAAAAATGGCAATAAGAAATACACTTCCCTTGCATTTCTCTCTTCCTGTCCCTGGATGCTACAGCTTGGACTATTCTTGGGTCCACCACATTTGCACCTTTTGGGAAGCACTAGGGGAAAACCTTTAGAACCACCCTCTTTTTCTCTATCCAGAATCCAGTGACACTTCTGCTTTGTGATTTTATGCAATTGAGCCACTGGGATTTGGATAAGCAGAACAACGACAAGTAGGATCATGACAGAACTGTCAGAGCAGGTCACCAGTGTTTTTTTTTTTTTTTTTTTGGCTGCCATAAGGTGGGTAATTTATTCTACCATGGGAAAATTGGGCAATTTCCCTTATCATAAGGTAAAAGTAGAGAAAATGGAAGGTAAAATGCCATATTCATAAATACACCTTTTAATTTTAAGAATTTTTATTTTTAAAAAAGAATAACATAATAAATATTCTCATCATATTTTCTTAAAGCTTTTATTTTTAATTACAAATTATGGAAAAAGTTAAAGTCCCCTTTGATAACTATTTCCAGTATCATCCTCATCTCGTACCCTTAGATGTAATCAGTACTGTAAGCTTGATGTGAATCTTTCCAAGCTTCACTATTTTGTAAGTGTAATATTAGTCAGTAATATTTGACAGTCTACTATCAGTCATAAAGCTTATCCTCTTTTCCAGCTCTCAAGAACTCACATAGGTTTGAGAAGTAGAAGGATTAGCAAAAATGCAAAAACTAATTCCAGAGGAAAAAATGTATATATTTAAGATATTGGAGCATAGTTCACAATAGCTAAACTGTGGAACCAACCTTAGATGCTCTTCAGTAGAGGAATGGATTAAAAAAAAATGTGGCATGTATACACATGGAATATTACACATCAATAAAAGAGAATAAAATCACGGCATTTGCAGGTAAATGAATGGTGTTGGAGAAGATAATGTTAAGTGAAGTTAGCCAATCCCCAAAAAACAAATGCTGAATGTTTTCTCTGATATAAGGAGGCTGATTCATAGTGGGGTAGGGAAGGGGAACATCGGAGGAATAGACAAATTCTAGATAGGGCAGGGGGTGGGAGGGGAAGGTAGAGGGCATGGGGTTAGCAAGGATGGTGGAATGTGATGGACATCATATTGGTGTGAACATACTTTGTATACAACCAGAGATATGAAAAATTGTGCCATATATGTGTAATAAGAATTGTAATGCATCATTTATTTTTTTAAAAAATCAATTAAAAATTTTTTAAAAAGCAAAAAAAAAAGATACTGGAATAACTTGTGGTATAAAGAGGAAAAAGGATTCTCCCACTTTAACAAAGCAGCAATAATGTAATAATGCAGTCACAGAGTAAAATGATAAGACATCAGAAAACAACAGTATCAGTGTCAATAGCAGTACTATCAGTAGCACTCGTGTGGCATGCAGCACTAATGAATGTTGTTGAAGCAACAGTTTTCTAGAGTAGATGCGAACTGTTTCACCAGTAGCAGTGAAGGCAGGATAAGCCATTTTAGAATAGAAGTCATAGCCCAGCATGTGGGCATCAGTGCCCTCAGTGGTAGCACAAGTAGTTGGAGAAAGGTAGTAGAAGCTACCAAAGCCAGTAGAGGCTGAAATGTACATTATGAATTCTCAGGTGGGACTTTCAAAAGTTCTAAAGAGGCCCAGAGGGTACCAGAGGAGTCATGGCAAATAGTCTTTTTATTGTTAATGTTACTCAAAGACTACTAGGGCTTAGAGAAAATAAATAAATAAAATTATATAATTCACAGTACCCAGAAAAGTATTAACAATAGAGAAGATAACCAACCTACTGAAAGAAATTCTATTTTGGTATGCCATCTTAACTGGTTGTACCCAGGAGGCTGCCCACTGCCAAAATACCTTAAGTTTTGGTCTCAAATTGCTAGCACCTTCAAATGTCTATAAGAAATTAAATTACAGAATATGTTCCTTGATGAAAGATAACATCAACTGTGATGATTAATTTGGGTATTGACTAGTCTGACAGATGCCTAAAGAATTGGTAAATCACTACTTTGTGTTTGGGAGGGTATTTCTAGAGAAGATTGGTGTGTGGGTCAGCAAAATGACTGGGAAGAACCAGATCTGAACATGAATGAGCATTATTTTAGTCAGCTCTTTCACTGCTGTGACTAAAAAGACCTGACAAGAACAATTTTGGGGGAGGAAAAGTTTATTTGAAGGGTCACAGTCCATAGGAAGCCGGCTCCATTCTTCAGGGCTTGAGATGAGGCAGAACATCATGGCAGAAGGGTGGGGCAGAGGAAAGCAGCTGGAACTCCCATTTGCCAGAATCAAAATATATATCCCAAAGGCACTCCCCCAGGGACCCACATCCTCTAGCCAAAACCCCACCACCTTTAGTTACCACTCAGTTAATCTCTTTCAGGAGATTAATTGATTGAGTTAAGGTTCTCATAACTCAATCATTTTGCCTCTAAACCTTGCATTGTCTCACAAATGAGCTTTTGGGGGGGGGACACCTAATATTTAAACCAAAAGAGGCACTATCTAACCAGTTGAGAGCCAGGATGGAAAAGGAAAAGCTGCAGGGGGAAAGCTTTATATGGTTCTTCCTTGTAGAGCTGGCAGGTTTCTGATACTACTGCCTTTAAATATCAGACTGCAGGGTACTTTGACCTTTGAATTCTGAGACTTGTACTTCAACAGAAGTCTTTGGGAGCCTCTCAGGCTCTTGGCCTTAGACTAGATCATCAATATACCTAATTCTAAGGCTTCCAGCTTTGACCGAGTCTTGAAACCAGCCTTTCAGTGGCCACTGTGGAACTTTCCAGCCTCTGTTAGCCATTATTTTCAGCTCTCTGCTTGGGTATAATTTCCTGGCCACAGCATATAACACTTAAGTACAATCAGAGTACAATGGTGCTACTGGGGTGAAGTGAAAGAGATCAGAATTTGGTGGCAGCTAAAATTGTGGAATAAGTAGGGCAGTGCATTATAGAGAGGACCTTAGAATTCCTTGGGGGGATTTATGAGATTTATGAGTCTAGAGCTAAGAGCTTATAAAACAGAAATTATGGGGCTCCACATCAAGCATTTCTGATTCAGCAGTTCTGAAATAGAGCCTAAAAAACTGTATTTTTACCAAGTTCCCTGGTAATACTGGTGCTAGGACCACAATTTGAAAACCACATTTGTCAAGCAAAAGATAGTACGGGTTAAAAATAAATATTTTTCTACTAAACCTTTTTCAGATTCTTCATAAAGATAAAATGAGGATACAAGAAAAATGTATACTTCTTAAAGCTTTGATGGCCTACCTGTAGATCTTTGACATTTGGAAAAGGAATTCCTATTGTTATGACAGCACGGGCATTGTCATCTGAGAAATCCAGACCCTCACTCACTTTACCACGACAAACTGCTATTAGCAGGGCTCCATCTTAATCAACAGAAAATAAACATTTTAAATAGGATATTCAAAATTCTCAGAAGTGGCTTATTCTTGACATTTTGTAAAGACTAATTATTATTTATATTTTAGGAGATATACTGTTAAAGTTCACTGTCTTAAATAAATAAGGAAAATAAGCTGGGTGGTGGTGCATGTCTGTAATACCACCTACTCAGGAGGCTAAGATGGGAGGACCTCAAGTTTGTAGTCAGCCTCAGAAACTTAGTGAGGGCTTGTTTCAAAATGAAAAAGGGCTAGGAGTATAGTTCAGTGCTAGAAGTATAGTTCAGTGCTAGAATGCTCCTGGGTTAAGTCCCTAGTACCATAAACAAATAAATATAAAGTCTGCAAATGTAGCTCAGTGATAGCTCAGTGATTGAACCTTGGTTCAATCCCCAACACTGCAAATAAATACATACATACAAACAAAACAAAATTAGATGCAATATGGTAGTAAACTAATTTACAAACTGTTATCTCCCAGATAAATTATGCAATAAAACCATACAAGAGTAGCAATTGTGTATGAACTGAGCAAGTATGAACTAAAAATTGAAGTTTCAATCATTACCTTTTACCACCACAAAGTAAAATTCTTAGAACAATTTAAATAACTTATTTGTACTAATTATGAGACTGAATAAATGTTATATTGAAAAGTGTTCAAAACACTATATGTACTGTTAACATTAAAAGATATTGACAATTATAGTATTTTCATTGCTTCATTGTTCATAAATTATTGCTATTAGTCCTTCACATTAAACTGTATGGAAATTCTCAAGCCTGGAAACTGAGTCCTCAGTTATGTTTTTTTTTTTTTTTAGTTGAAGGTGAATACAACACCTTTATTATATTTATTTATATGTGGTGTTGAGGATGGAACCCAGGGTCTCACACATACTAAGTGAGTGCTCTACCACTGAGCCACAACCCCAGCCCCCTCAGTTATGTTTTGAAAACTCAAAATGTATCTTATTTAATAGAATATAAGCAAAAATTACATTATTTGCATAAAAATATATGTTCCATCTGGCTAGTAAGGAAATATTTATACATATCCTGACTGCCTTCTTGCACAAAATATTTCAGTTAGTGTAAGGAAAACCATGGGATACTGCCTGATTGCACGCTGTTTTTTAAAGTGGAATTGGCACACACAAGTGAAAATATCATAGGAGGATAATTCCAAATAAAAGAATTTCTTTTTTCCTTTTCACCTAAGATAATAAAATATAAATTTTCTCCTAACTGCAATTCATTTAAAAATATAATAGAAATGAAATTCTAATACCAACTTCTTACTTAATAATAAAAATATTTTTTCATTGACCATGAAATAATTTCTAGTTACCTTTCTCTCCTTTATACTTGATTGAGTCATAGTACACCTGCAACAATTCATCAAAATCAGTTTTTTCTCCTCCTTGTGGTTCTACAATGACTGTCTTCACCAACTCCAGATTATGCCACAAACCAGTATGGAGCCAACGTTCTCTTAATTTTTCTAATAGCTAAAACAGGGAAAGGTAAAAAGATTAAATTTTTGTGTATCCAGCTGAATAAATTTACAATTTTTTATTTGTTTAGAGCTAATATGACTATAATGTAACCATGGCAAATGTATTAACCTTTCAGTGTCTTTTCTCATCTATAAATAAGGTAAGCAATATCTCATTAAAGCTGTGATTGGGTGAAATTCCTAATAAATATTATCAGCTGCTTCTGTTAACAATACTTTTGCCATTAAGCTACTGCTGCTGCTGCTGCTGCTACTACTATTATTGCATTGTGGTGATTTCAAAAGCAGAAAAAAAAATTACTTCTGTTAGAATTGGTTTTTTTCCCCCCTTGTGGTGCTGGGGATTGAATTCAGGGTTTTGCACATGCTAAGTATGTGCTCTTCCACTAGGCTACACCCTCAAACTCTAATGTAAATATATTTTAAATTCTTTAAGTCTAAGGAAAAGTTCCTTAATATTCTTAACCCATCTTGAATGAAGATTCTTAAAATGATTTTACAAAGTACATAGCCAATTAAGCTCACTGTTTGAAAATGGGATCATCATTAATAACCCAAATCATTATGTGGCTCAGCGGTAGAGTGCTCGCCTATTACATGCAAGGCCCTGGGTTCGATCCTCAGCACCACATAAAAATAAATAAAATAAAGAAATTGTGCCCAACTACAACTAAAAAAATAAATATTTTAAAAAAGTGTTTTTAAAAAACCCAAATTGAATAGATATATAAATTGAACATATTTTAGTAATAGAATGTTAGAGTAAAAATAAATAATACAAAGTTATTGAAAAAAAAGGAAGCCCAACACTAAACCTCATTCTTAAAAAAATACATGGATTACAGAGAATCATCTTTAGATATGAATGATAAAAAACTTCACAATTCAAAACATATGAATGCAGCAAAGGCAACATTTAGAAATACTCTTACAGTTTAGAATACACTTATTTAAATTTTTTGAAAATGAAAGAACTACATTCTTTTCAAGGAGCTAGAAAGTGAAATAAAACAAATACAAAGTAGAAAAAACAAAGACAAAAGATAGATACATGCAAAAGACAAAAGCCAATGGTACAGAGTATAATTTAAGTTCAATTATTTTACCCATTGTTGTATGGCATGTGTTCTATACCATGTGGATCAGTTTTTACAATGTAGGCAAAAAAAAAAAAAATGCAAATTCCCTAAAGAATGAAAATAAACCCATTTTTGTAAGATGGTAATGTAGGGTTATCATCAATCTAAAAGTCTTCCATTTTGAGTACCTCATGAATTGGCTATTAGAATCTGCTTTTGGATTGTGTCCTGTTTCTGAATCAAAGTCTCTCAGTGCTTACAAAATATAGGCAAACAAAACAAAAAACCAACTCCTGACAGTATTTAGAGCAACTGTCACACTGGATTTTCAGGGAAGACTAAAAGAATCAAAAACATTCATTGAAATTTATTAAATTATTTAAATTTCAACTAAAATTAGAAAAGGATAGTTGAGAAAAGCATAAAGTATCTTGAGAACATATAAAATCAGATGAACTATCATGAATTTGCATAACTATTAATACATAATGGAATTTAATCCATGATATACTGTTTTTCCTATATCTGAAAACATTGACAACATTTCATCTTTGACTCATTGATCCTGGAATAACAACTTTGAACACTGTAGTTCACAAATATTCAAGATCTGGAGAAAACCCTCTCATGCTACTTGGGTAAGATAATTAGGTTAATAATTCCAGGATATATACCACAACTAGATTAAAGAATTCTATTTTTAAAAGAAAGTCTGAGAAATAACAAAGAATTAGTTCAATGTGCAAATTTTCCACTAAAGAAATCCGGCACAGATATTTTTCCCATTATATAGAAAATAATTCAGAATATTAGGGAATTAAACATGATTTTAAAAATGTAAAAGCAGGCAAGATAAATCCAATTATTTCAAATTTGTTATAAAAGTTGAAAAAAACCCAACATTCATTCTTTCTTTCTTTTGGTTTCTAAAAGAACTTCAGAAATTTATGCACAAGCAAATGGTCAGATTCATAAATAAATCTTGAACACAAAAATAACAAAGCACAATATGCAATATTGATTCCATTTTTAAATTTTTAAAGAAATATAAAATGTTTACATATTACTGGGTCTTTAAGAAACGTGTCTGCAAGATAATACTGTTGAGTTCATTGATATATCTGAGTTACTTCTAGCTCTAAAGTTTGTTGATTCTACCTAATTTTTAAACAAAATTGTCAGTATATAATAACTATGTGTCAGGGATTAGGCAAGAACAAAAAGAAGAAAGCAGAGACACAGACTATATTTTTCTATGTTGGCCTAGAGGTCTGCATTACAACTTTAAAACTTTATTGTTAAATATAACTGGATTAAATATCTCAATCAGAAAACATAAAATGGCTGAATAGACAAAAACCTGATCCATAGATAAGTGACTCACTGTAGATTCAAGGTCACAAATAGGCTGAAAGTAAAAGGCTGGGAAAAAGATATTCCTTATAAATAAGGATTAAAATAAGACAGGAGCAGCAATACTAATGTCACAAAAATTACATGAGGATAAACAAGTTAATTCATCAGGAACACTTAACAATTATATATGTACCCAACATCAAAGAATCCAAATATTTCAAGCAAACATTGACAGAACTGAAAGGAGAAACAGGAAGCTACATAATAACAGGAGATTTCAATGTCGGCCTTTGATAAGAGATAAGACATCTAGGCAGAAGATCAATAAGGAAACAGAAAATCTAAACAAATCCAGAGACCAGAAGGACCTACCTAACAGACCTATGCAGAACATTTCTCCCAGCAGTAGTAGAATATACATTCTTCTCAACTGCATACAGAATGTTCTCTAGTGTAGATCACATTATGTCACAAAACAAAATTTTAAGAAGACTAAAATCAATATCATGAATCTTTTTCAACCACAATGGAATAAAAGTAGGATTTAAAAGCAGGAAGAAAACTGGACAATGCACAAATATGTGGAAATTAAGCAACACAGTTTTGAATAGTATGTGCATGGCTTGCCAAAAAAAAAAAAAAGAAAAGAAAAAAGCACTTTGCATGATATTCTCCAGGTCCATCTATTTACCAGCAAATGCCATAATTTCATCTTCTTTATGGCTGAGTGAAACTCCATTGTGTACTTATACCACATTTTCTTTATCTATTCATCTGTTGTTGGGCACCTGAGCTGGTTCCATAACTTGGCTATTGTGAAACTGCACTGCTATAAACACTGATGTGCCTGTATCATTATAGCATGCTGATTTTAGTTCTTTTGGAATTTTAAATACCAAGAAGTGGGATTGTGTGGTCAAACCATTCCTAGTCTTTTGAGGAATCTCCACGCTGCTTTCCAAAGTAGTTGTACTAATTTACAGTCCCACCAAGAAGTATGAGTGGACCTTTTTCCCCACGCTCTTACCAGCATGTATTGTTATTTGTATTCTTGATGATTGCCATTCTGACTGCAGTGAAATGTGAAATAAACCAGACTCAGAAAGTCAAGGGTTGCATACTTTCTCTCATATGCAAAAACTAGAGTACAATAAGGAGAAAAAGTGGGGAAGGATCCCATGAAAACATAAGGGTGATCAGTGGAGTAGAGGAAGGGGAGAGAAGGAGAGGGAACAATAGGAAAGGGGAAGAACTGCAGAATGATATTGATCAAACTATGCTATGTACATGTATGAACATACCACAGTAAATTTCACCTTTATGTATATTGTGAAGCACCAATTTAAAAAACTCTATAAATAAATAGAAGGAAGACCAGTAGAGTAGAGGAAGGAGAACAGAGGGAGAGAGGAGGAGAGTGAAAGAGCAAGTACTGGGGACTAAAGTAGAGAAGATTACATTCTATGCATGTTTTGTTGTATCAAAATGAATCCCAACATTATGTATAACTATAATGTACTAATAAAAGCATTAAAAATAAATTTTAAAAAAGAAAATAATGAAATTATCTTCAGACCAACAAAAAAGGAAACGCAAGATACCAAGCTTAAAGTATGCAACAAAAGCAATACTAAGATGAAAGTATATAGGAGTATAGATGCGCATATTAAAAAAGAAAGAAGATCTCAAGTAAATAAATCAAAGGTATACCTCAAGGAACTATTAAAAAGTTAGCAGAAGAAAGGAAATAAGAAGATGAGAACAGAAAATAGAAAAATATAAATGAATAAATCAATGTTATTTTTGAAAATATCAATAAAATTGATTAACTAGACTAAGAAAAAAGAGCTTAAAATTAGAAAAAAAGGAAATATTACAAATGATGCCACAGAAATAAAAAAAAATTAAGAGATTAAAAAACAATGTCCTAACAAACTGGATAACCTAGAAATTGATGAATTCCTAAAAACGCATGATCAGCTTTTGGTAAAAAGCTGATCTTGAAGAAAGTCTGAGAGATCTTTACTTAGTAAGATTGAATTAGCATCAAAGTGTCCTACCAAAGAAAAACCTGGGACCTGATGACTTCAGTGCTAAAGTCAACCAAACATTTAAAGAAAACCTAAAACAAATATAGATTTCATGCAATCTATTAAAATCCCAATGGTTTTTTTGCATAAATCGAGAGGCAAAAATACATTTAACATTACTATCAACAATGCATAAGGATTCTTCTGATTTTTCAACTTGCCAATACTTGTTATTTCTTGCGTTTTGATAATGGCCTTTCTAAGTATGTGGTGATGTTTCATTGGTTTTAATTTGTATCTCCTAATGATTAATGATGTTGAGTGTCTTTACATATACTTGTAGACCATTTCTGTGTCATCTTTGGAGAAATGTTTATTCAAATCCTTGGCCCATTTTTTAATTGGATTATTGATTTGGTACTGAGTTATAGGAATTCCTTATATATTTTGGTTGCCATTGTAGAAAACAAAAGGAATAAGAAAGGAATTAAAATATTATACTACCAAAAAAATCGAATTTCTTTCAGCAGTGTTTTGCAGTTTTTAGTATACAAGTCTTTTACTTAGTTTATTCTAAAGTATTTTATTCATTTTAGTGGTGTTACAAATGGGATTGCTTCCCTAATTACCTTTTCAGATGGTTTATTGTTAGTATACAAAAATGCAACTGGGGTCTGGAGTTGTGGCTCAGTGGTAGAACATTCACCTAGCACACATGAGGCATGGGTTCCATCCTCAACACCACATAAAGATAAATAAATAAAGGTATTATGTCCATCTACAACTAAAAAATATTTTTTAAATTGCATCTGATTTTTGTTTATTCACTTTGTATTCTGTAATTTTTCTGAATTTATTAGTTCTAATAGTTTTTTTAAAATATTTTATTAGTTGTTGGTGGACCTTTATTTATTTTTATGTGGTGCTGAGAATCTAACCCAGTACTTCACACATGCTAGGCAAGTGCTCTTTCACTGACCCACAACCCCAGCCCCTCTAATAGATTTTTAATGGATTCTTTAGATTTTCTACATCTAAGATCATGTTGGCTATAAACAGCAACAATTTTACTTCTTTCTTTCCTACTCTGATGTCTTTAGTTTCTTTTTCTTGTTTAATTGCTCAGTCTAGGACTTCTAGTATTATACCATATTTAAGGGTGAGAGGCAATATCCTTGCCTTGTTACTGATCTTGAAGGAAAGTTTTCATCTTTTTCACCAGTGACTATGTTGCTAGCTGTGAGCTTTACAGATATGGCCTTTATTTGAGGTAATTTCCTTCCATACCAAGTTTATTGAAAGTTTTTTTTCATCATGCAAGAGGGCTGAATTTTTTCAAATGCTCTGTCTATGTCTACCAAGATAATGAATGACTCAGTCTTTTCACAAACAGAACTGGGAACACAAGATAATGACATGCCAAATAAAGTTAGATCTTGCCTTTACAATATACACAAATTAACTCAAAATTAATCAAAAACCTTGGTATTAAGAACTAAAAATATAAAACTAATAGAGTAGTGAATACTCAGATGTTCATCTTATTGTTATTACTTTAAATGTCCACATTGCACTATATACCCACATTATATTTCACAGTTTTAAAAAAATCAAACTACATTACTCTGCTCTTAATATAAATAAGAGGAGTGATAAGAGTGGATACATTTAGGCTACTAATAAAGTAAGCCAAAGATAAAGGTGGTTTGAATTAGAAAGAGTTAAGGAAAAAAATATCTAAAACTTGATAGGAAGGTAAAAAATACATAGCACAAATTTTACAAACAGAGGAAAAGATTCCACTACAGATGTATGTAAGGAAATGCATTTTGTTGAATTTACCATTTATTATTAAGACCCAGACATAGTGGAATTACATTTTAACTTGTATATTTTTGTCCAGTAGAAAATCAAATTATTCCTCTCCAAGAGAAAAGATAACACCAAAGGTTACAGTTTACTGGCCTACAGCACATTAACCTGTCTTGTATTCAAGGCCAGTAATCTTATATTCTATTCTTTTATTAAATTGCCTAGGGCTGGGGATGTGGCTCAAGCAGTAGCACACTCGCCTGGCATGCGTGCGGCCCAGGTTCGATCCTCAGCACCACATACAAAACAAAGATGTTGTGTCCACTGAAAAACTAAAAAATAAATATTAAAAAAAATTCTCTCTCTCTCTCTCTCTCTCTCTCTCTCTCTTTAAAAAAAAAAAACAAACTAAAAAAAAAATTGCCTAAAGTATATTGCCCTTAAAATGTTTTCTGAATTGGCCTTACCATCATGTTCATTTCCTCATTAATCAGTGAGTTTAATAATATCTCTGATAAATCTCTACTTTTCATGTGAGTCATAATTTTACCTTTTTTTAAAAGGCCATAGAATTATACCATAAAGAAAACAGATTATAAAAATATTTAAAATTTTGGGCTAGGGTTGTGGCTCAGTGGTAGAGCGCTCGCCTAGCATGTGTGAGGCCCTGGGTTCAATCCTTAGCATCACATAATAATAAATAAATAAATAAATAAACTACAACTAAAAAAAATAAATATTTTAAAAAATATATTTAAAATTTAAAATGAATAAGGTAGTTGGACTGGACAAAATAGGAAAGGGAAAAAAAGGTTCACAGATACCCCATTGGTATCTGAGTAATCCAAATATGGATTATGGAATCATTCACTCATATAGTCAACACTGAAAAAGGGCCAACATTAGAAGGAAAGATTATTAAGTTTGTTGCCTTTAAGATACCTGAATTGAAATGTTGGTCTGGGGGTTGAATAATATGGGTGTGTTACTTAGGAGAAGTCAGAAATAAATTATAAATTGGGAAAACAAGATAAAAGATGAAACTAAGAATGCATATAAATGAAATCAGATACAGAAATGGGTCCAGGGCTGGGGATATAGCTCAGTTAGTAGAGTGCTTGCCTCATATGCATGAAGCCCTGGGTTCAATCCCCAGCACCACACACACACACACACACACACACAAATAAATAGAAAGAAAGAAAGAAAAGAAAAGAAAAAGAAAAAGAAATGGGTCCAGCATGAAAACCTTACCTTTTCTCTTTCTCTCATATTGCACACCTAGTTCATCAATAAACCTGCCAGCATTACCTTCAAATTATAGCTAAACGTCAAACAGTTCTTATTACTTCACTTGTAAAACTAAGTCTAAATCATTCAATGGCTTCCTATTGCATGCAGAATAAAATCTAAATCCTTACCACACCATGATTTTACCCCAACTGTCTGTCCTATTCTCCTTCTCTTATCCCAACACTGCTACAGTCACACTAATCTCCTAACTGCACAATATAATCAAGGCCCTCTTCTACCTAACATTCCCTCTGTCTGAACATTCTCTTTTCCTCTCCTTTAGACCTTTATTCAATCTTACCTTCTCAGACAGGTCTTCCCAAAACATCCAATTAAAATCCTAAACCATCTCCTCAAGTACCCAATATTATCTTTTCTTCTTTCCTTGTTTTAGTTTTCTACATAGCACTTATCACCATCTGTATTAGTGCTCTTGGGCTGCCATAACCAAAATATCACAGACTGGGTAGCTTAAACAACAGAAATTTATTTCTTACCATTCTGGAGAATGAGAAATATAAAATCAGCATGTTGACAAACTTGATTTCTGGTGAGGGCTCTCCATCTGGCTTACAGACAGTGGCCTTTTCTCATGTTCTCTCCTCTGTGCTTGAGTAAGGGAGCTCTCTGGTGCTACTTCCTATAATGACACTAATCCTATCAGATCAGAGTGCCACCCTCATAACCTCAGTTAACTTTAATTATGTTCTTAAAGGTTCCATCTTCAAATATAAATACACGGGGGTTAGGGATTCAATATAAGAAAAAATTTGGTAAGACATTCAATTCATAGCATCATCTAACATACTGGTACCTTTCTGTGTATCTGTTTCTTTCTCTCTCTCTCTCTCTCTCTCTCTCTCTCTCATATAAGAGGACAATAACTTTTGTTTTGCACACACCTGATTGTCTGGTACCTATAACAGTACCTGACAGGTAATAAATACTCAATAAATGATTATTAGGTGAATTTAATAAATGAAGAAAAAAGGAAGGTCCAAAATAATGGAGAATTGGGAAGGAGAATAAGGAAAGGTAAGAACAACTATGAAATCAGGAACCAAAATCCTTAAAAAAGAAGACTATTTGGGTGATTTGTAAGATGACCAAAAAAAAAAAAAAGAAAGAAAGAAAAAAGACTGACAGGATTATAAGAATGTGCTCAAGAGACTACAGTTTTTAATTAATGAGTCCCAAAGCTTTCCAATTCCTTCCTTCTTTCTTCCTCCCTATCTCTCTTCTCTCTTCTCTCCTCTCTCCTCTCTCCTCTCTCCTCTCTCCTCTCTCCTCTCTTCTCTCTTCTCTCTTCTCTCTTCTCTCTTCTCTCTCTCTCTCTCTCTCTCTCTCTCTCTCTCTCTCTCTCTCTCTCTCTCTCTCTCTTTCCCTCCCTCCTCCCCTTCTTAATCAGGAAGAAAATACATATGTAAAGGTTCACAAAGCACAATATGGAGTAGATAGGATACTAAATCTGAGGTACTATAAGTTGTGAGAGGCAAAAATGGTCATGACAGCAGAGTGGCACACTCCCAGGCGGCTCTGGAGGCTGCTTCAGGAGGATCACAAGTTCAAAGCCAGCCTCAGCAATTTAGGAAGGCCCTAAGCAACTCAGTGAGACCCTGTCCCCCCCCCCCCAAAAAAAAAGGTGGGGATGTGGCTCAGTGGTTTAGTGCCCCTGAGTTCAATCCCTAATACAAAAAAAAAAAAAAAAAAAAGCCATGACTTAAAAGAACTGACAAGGCAGTGGAATATTCTCTGGGTATGTCCAGATTTTAGTTCAGGTAAAGAAATATAAGGAATACTTTGAAAAGGGGAAAATTTGATGGTTATGAGACAATATTTACACAGAGTATAATGTATTTATTTCAGTCTCTTCAGTGGAGGTTTTCAAAAGTACCTTAAAAGCCTTCCATTAAAAACTTCACATGTGAATTGGGAGTATAGTTCTATAGCAAAAACATTTTGATTATTTACTTGAAAACGGTCTATAACAATTTTTCAATTTCAGATAACAGAATATTCAGTTCAAGAGCTTTTCCAATATCATTGGAGGTAACATTCAAATTGCATTTTAATACAGCTGAATTATTTCTCTCTTACCAGAAAAATTACAGTAATAACTAAGCATACAAATAACTCAAACAATTATTAAATTCTCTTAAATATTCTAACCAGGTACCTAAAAATAAAATAAGTTAAAGAAAGTACACTGACACAGAGCTGTCTCTTAGGCCTTTAGGGCTTACATATGTGAAAAATATGAAATCTGTTACATACTATTTTATTTAATAGCTCATAAAGGGTAAATACTATCCATACAGAGAGACTAGCCAACACATAATGATGGAGATGATTTTCATTCAACAATTGGTGTTCACATTACTTGAACTTGTTAATCTCAGAGGCGAAATTTTTTAAAGTTAAATCTCACAAATTAAAAGATATACTTTGGAATGTCTGTGTCTTATCTGGACATTGTCATTTTACTTTTTCAAACTTCTTTCAAAACCAGTATCTCACAAGGGAGGCAATAAGTAAGAATGCAAACTAGTGGGGAAATCCTGCATTTGCTCAATGTCCATAGCTTTTACACAGTTCCAGATGTTCGGTACATTAATAATACACTAACTCAAAGCCTCTTTTTGAAACTTTAGAAAGTGCAAATTGCATTAAGACCTCTTTGCCCTCATTAATGGTATTGTTACAATCCCAGACCTCTGGAAAATGTTTTTTGGCATGTGTTTAACTTTATAATATTGCCATTTACTCACTTTAATAGCTAGTACTCAAGTCTTAATGCTTTTAAATAGTTCTGCCAAAACAGACTACCATCTTTTGTAATCTTTTCACATAATTTATTTCATAGGTAAAATCTGTCATATTTCTCCACCTAAAGATGATTCTTAACTATTGATTTCATGAGATATTAATATTTGAGAAACATTTATTTAGTTGACATGTACTTTAGGTGGTGTAAGTTGGAAATAAAGCACAGAATATTTTAAATAGTAATCAAAATGAAAAATAAGTATTTTTAAAAATAAATTTTTGCTTATTTAAAAAATAGGCATATTTTTAATTCTTTTCTTCTTTTGCTACTGGGTACCCAGGGGTGCTTTACCAATGAGCTATATCTCCAGTCATTTTTACTTTTTATTTTGAGACAGGGTCTTGCTAAGTTGCTGAGGTTGACCTAAAACTTGTGATCCTCCTTCATCCCAAGTCTCTGGGATTATAGGCAAAGTGCCAAACTATTCTTAATTCTTGCTCTATTCAAACAAATATGAGAAGGCCAAAAATATTATTTCCATTGAAACCCTTTCCTATTTGGTTATATCTGACATAGTATTTATACCTCAAGAGACTGGGTTATATTTCAGGATCAAACTCTCAATAAATATACACACAGTCACAGATGTGGTGGAATAATATGGAAGAATCCTGCCTTGAAGTGAAAACAAGATCCTTTATGGGTCTTGACAACTAAGTGGAAATGAAAGAAAAGGAGCATTCTCTCAAAAATTAGTTAAATGATTGAGGACTGTGAAAACATTAGATCTGCACTCCTGCTAACACAATTATTTTTAGTCACTTACTCCTATATTTTAATAAAACTATGCAATGATATTTATAATGCAAAATTTTTTTAAATAGAATCTCTATTAAAAAAACCCTCACATTTCATTGTGACTATCAACTTTTTGAAATCTCTTAAACAGAAAACAGCAAGAATCAATATCTATTTACATATGGAAGAAATTCTGAACTCTTTGAAATATGATTTCTGAATTTTTGTTGATTTATCAACATTACTGGATCATCCATGTCTAAAGTAACCATTTAGTTATTTTTACACATTTGAAACAGTTTTGCTATTTTAGAGTCAAGAAATGTTGGCTTAGGACCTGAACAGACACTTCTCAGAGGAGGACATACAAGCAATCAACAAGTACATGGAAAAATGCTCACCATCTCTAGCAGTCAGAGAAATGCAAATCAAAACCAACCCTAAGATACCATCTCACTCCAGTAAGATTGGCAGCCATTATGAAGTCAAACAACAATAAGTGCTGGAGAGGATGTGGGGAAAAGGGTACACTTGTACATTGTTGGTGGGACTGCAAATTGGTGCAGCCAATTTGGAAAGCAGTATGGAGATTTCTTGGAAAGCTGGGAATGGAACCACCATTTGACCCAGCTATTCCCCTTCTCGGTCTATTCCCTAAAGATCTAAAAAGAGCATGCTACAGGGTCACTGCTACATCGATGTTCATAGCAGCACAATTCACAATAGCAAGACTGTGGAAGCAACCTAGATGCCCTTCAATAGACGAATGGATAAAAAAATGTGGCATTTATACACAATGGAGTATTACTCTGCATTAAAAAATGACAAAATCATAGAATTTGGAGAGAAATGGATGGCATTAGAGCAGATTATGCTAAGTGAAGCTAGCCAAGCCCTAAAAAACAAATGCCAAATGTCTTCTTTGATATAAGGAGAGTAACTAAGAACAGACTAGGGAAGAAGAGCATGAGAAGAAGACCAACATTAAACAAGGATGAGAGGTGGGAGGGAAAGGGAGAGAGAAGGGAAATTGCATGGAAATGGAAGGAGACCCTCAGGGTTATACAAAATTACATACAAGAGGAAGTGAGGGGAAAGGGAAAAATAATACAAGGGGGAGGAATGAATTATAGTAGAGGGGGTAGAGAGAGAAGAGGGGGAGTGGAGGGGAGGGGAGGGGGGAGAGTAGAGGATAGGAAAGGCAGCAGAATACAACAGACATGAGTATGTCAATATGTAAATCAATGGAAGTGTAACTGATGTGATTCTGCAATCTGTATATGGGGTAAAAATGGCAGTTCATAACCCACTTGAATCAAAGTATGAAATGATATATCAAGAACTATGTAATGTTTTGAACAACCAACAATAAAAAAATGTTGGCTTAATAAATGTTAGCTGATACATGAATGAATAAATTTATTAACACATTCAACTATATGCTTCATTTCCTGCCTGAACAGATTAAGTAGAGACAAAACCAGAAAATAACCAACCAACCGTAACTGTATGTCTATACTTCTGTAAAAGGCTACAATTGATGTCAACTACAATGAGGTCAGTACATTTACACTATTGGAATCTAGATAGACTCTAAGCTGAGAGAAGCAAATGAATAATAAGCAACCACTACAATATTACCAAAAGCTACTGCTTTGAAGTACTGTCAGCCTACATCTGCTATAAATCTGTTGGCATAAAAATTGAAGGTGTAGGGCTAGGGCTGTAGTTCAGTGGCAGAGAACTTGCCGATCATGTGTGAGGCACTAGGTTCGATACTCAGCACCACATTAAAAAGAAAAATTAAAAAAATAAAGGCACGCTGTCCCTCTACAACTACATAAAAAAATTTTTTTAAAAAATTGAGGGTGCAATGTTTTGGGAAAAGCATCACTTCACAAACTAGTAGAGAAGACCCAAAAGAAAAATACTTAAAATACAAAGTAGTATTAAACAAAAATAAAAAGGATTCAAAGCATACCACTATAGAAAATCATTAAACCACAAAGGAAGGCATAAGAGAAAAATAAACAATCTATAAAAACTACCAGAAAAAAATTAACAAAATGGCAACAGCAAGTTTTTACCTATCAATAATTATCTTGAATATAAATGAATTAATAAATTATCCAGTAAAAAGACATAGAAGAGACTAAATGAGTTTTTACAAAACCAAGAACCAACTCTATGCTGCCTAGAAGAGACTTTAGTTACATCTAAGGACAAAGACTGAAAATAATCTGGGCATGGTGGCACACACCTTTAATTCTAGAGACTAGAGAGGCTGAAAGATAGGAGGATCACAAGTTTGAGATCAACTCAGCAGTTTAGGGAGGCCATGTCTTGAAATAAAATTTTAAAAAGGGGGAGGGGTTATAGATGTTCAGTGGTAGCTTGCCTAGAATGTCTGAGATCTCTAGTTCAATCCCTAGTAAAGCAGGGTGGGGGACAGGACTGAAAGTGAAGGAATCAAAAGATTCTATAGAAATGGAAACCAAGACATACTAGAGGTAGCTATACTTAGACAAAATAGACTTTAAGTCAAAAACTAAAAAGAGAAAGATGTTATTTAATGATAAAGGGAGTCAACTCATCAAGAGGATAACAATTATAAACATATGCACCCAACATCAGAACATAAATATATAAAGCAAATATTTAAGGATCTGGAGGACAGATTATAATAAAATTACAGTAGAATATTCATCACAATTTTAACAATACACAGATTATCCAAACAGAAAATTACAAATATTTCATCCAATAGCAATGGAATTCATCTCAAGCTCACATGGAATATTCTTCAGGATAGATAATATGGTATGCCACAAGACAAGTCTTGGAAGATTTAATAATATTGCAATCATATTGAGTATCTTTTCCAGTCACAATGGTATAAAACTAGAAGTCAATAAGGAGGAATTCTGGAAAATTCACAAATACATGACAATTAAGCTACATGCTTCTGAATAAACAATGGGTCCATGAAGAAATGAAAAGTGAAGTAAAAAAAAATCTTGACACAAACAAAAATGGAAACATAACATACCAAAACTTATGAGATGTAGCAAAAACAGTTTATAGGAAAATTTATATCAAAAAAGAAGAAATATATCAAACAATGTTACTTCCCAAGGAACTATAAAAAGAATAAACCAAGCCCAAGATTAGCAGAAGGAAGGAAATAACAAAGATCAAAGAGGACACAAATGAAATAATGCAAAAAAAAAAATCAACAAATCCAAGAATTAGTTCTTTAAAAACATGAAGATCAATAAACCTTCAGCTAGACTAAGAAAGAGAGAGTTGGGTGGGGGGAGGCTCAAAATCAGAAACAAAAGGAGACAGAATTCATGCCACAGAAATACAAAGGATCACAAGTGATTATTATGAACAAGTTTATGTCAATTAATTGTATAGCCTAGAAGAAACAGGTAAATTCCTAGACATATACAACCTACCAAGACTGAATCATGAAGAAAGAGAAAATCTGAATCAATGTATAACTTATAACAAGATACCTCATCAAGGAAAAGCTCAGGACCTGATGGCTTCACTACTGAATCTCACCAAATATTTAGAGAACTAATAGCAATATTTTCCAAATTCTTCTAAAATATTAAAGAGAAATATTTCCAAACTCTTTACAAGATCAGCATTACCCTGATCCTAAAGCCAGACAAGTATATTATAAGAAAAGAAAACTACAGGTGAATATCCCTAATGAGCATAGAAACAAAAATCATCAATAAAATATTAGCAAACCAAATTCAACAACATCTTAAGAGATTTAATCACCATGATCAAATGGGATTATCCATGGGAAGTAAGGATGGTTTAACATACAGAAATCAATAAATGTGATTGTATCACATTAACAGCATGAAGGACAAAAACCATATTATCATCTCATTACATGTAGAAAAAGCATTTGATAAAAATTCAACGTTTGCTTGATAAAAATTCTCATCAAATTAGAAATAGAAGGAATGTACCCCAACATGGCAAAGTCTATATATGATAAGCCCACACCTAACATTATACTAAACAATGAAAAACTGAAAGGCTTTCCTCTAGATCTAAAGTTAAGACAAAGATGTCCATTCTTGTCACTTCTATTCACATAGTACTGGAACTCCTTGCTAGAGCAATTAGGCAGGAGAAGGATAAAAGACAACCAAATAGGAAAGGAAGACTAAAGTTGTCACTGTTTGCTGACAACATATTCTTATATACAGAAAACCCAAAACCCTGTTAAAGTAAATAAATAGAGCAAAGTTGCAGGATACAAAAATCAACACACAAAAATCTGTGGTGTTTCTATATATTAACTTGCAAAGGAAATCGAGAATAATCCAATTTAATACTGTCACAAAAATAATAAAATGCTTACAGATAAATTTAAATAAGGAGGTAACATACTTGTACATTGAAAACTATAAAATATTAATGAAAGAAATTGAAAACAACACAAATAAATGAAAAGATATCCTAGGGCTGGGGTTGTGGCTCAGTGGTAGAGTGCTCGCCTAGCACTCGTGAGGCCCTGGGTTTGATCCTCAGCACCACATAAAAATAAGTAAGTAAAATAAAGGTATTGTGTCCAACTATAACTAAAATATAAATATTAAAAAAAGAAAAGATATCCTATGTTTATGGATTAGAATATTGTCAAAATGTCCATACTATCCAAAGTAATCTACAGACTCAATGCAAGCCCTGTCAAATTCAAATGTAATTTTTCATTGAAATGGAAAAAATAATCCTTAAATTCTCAAATTTAACAACAACAACAACAACAACAAAAGCACCAGTAACAGGAGCAGCAAACCAAGGTGTTCAGAAGCAAAAAGAACAAAGACAGAGGCATCATACTACCTTATTTTAAACTATACTATAAATTATAACTGTTCCCTGGTGCCCCCCACCAAAATTATAGCTGTTATAATTCTCTGTAACTGGAATAAAAACAGATATATTGGGGCTGGGGTTGTGGCTCAGTGGTAGAGTGCTTGCCTAGCATGCACAAGGCACTGGGTTCGATCCTCAGCACCACATAAATGTCAAATAAAGATACTGTGTCCACCTAAAACTTTTAAAAATAAATATTTTTAAAAAACAGATATATCAACATTAGACTAACGAACTAAGAAATTAACCCACAGGTATACAATCAATTAATTTTTGACAAAGGTGCCAATAATATACAATCCAAAAGGATACTCTTTCAAATAAAGGGTCCAGGGAAAACTGAATAGCCACATGCAGAAGGATGGAACTTCAGAAACCCTATCTAAGCCAATATACAAAAGTAACTCAAAATGGATTAGTCTTAAACCTAAGACCTGTAACTGAAAAACTATAAGAAAACCAAGGCAAAAAAAAAAAAAAAAAAAAAAAGACATTGGTCGAGGCAACATGTTTTTTAGATTTGATCCCCAAAGCAAAAGTAGATAAATGGGGTTACATCAAACTACAAAGCTTCTACAAAGCATAAGAAACATTTAACAGAGTGAAGAGTCACTCTATATAGTTACTCTGGGAGAAAATATTTGTAAGCCATACATCCAATAAGGGATTAACATCCAAAATATATAAGGAACTCAACTTAACAGAAAGAAAACAAGTATCTCCACTTAGAAAATGGGAGAGGGAGCCAAACAGGTACTTCTCAAAGGATGACATAAAAATGTCTAATAGTCATAGAAAACAAGGTCCAACATCACTAGTCACTTAGGGAAATGCAAATTAAAACCACAATAAGATAATCTCCTCATATCTGTTAGAATGGTTATGATCAAAGAGACGAAAGTATTGGGAAGGCAGTGGAGAAATGGAAACTCATGTACACTGTTGGTAAGAATGTATATTATATATCAGTATAGCTGTAAAACTGTATGGAGATTCCTCAAAAGACTAAAAAATTACCACACAATATAGCAATCCTCCTTCTGGATATTTACTCAAGAGATTTGAATCAACATACTAAAGAGATGTCTGCAATCCCATGTTCACTATATCACTATTCACAATAGCAAGTTGTAGAATCAACCTAAATTGAGTAACAGATGAACAGATAAAGACAATGTTGTATATACGCACAATGGAACACTATTCAGAATTAAAAAGGAAAAAACTTCTGTCATTTGCAACAACATGAATGTAATTAAAGAACATTATGCTCAGTGAAATAAGCCAGGCACAAAAAGACCATCACACAGTCTCACTTATATGTGGAATCTAAAACAATCTAACTCACAGAAGCAGCATAGAATGATATTTATTATAGGTTGTAAAGGGTTGGGGAGATGGTAATCAAAGCTACAAAGTCTCAGTTTGGAGGGGGGGTTAAATATTTTTTTTAGTTGTAGTTGGACACAATACCTTTATTTTATTTATTTTTATGTGGTGCTAAGGATCGAACCCAGGGCCTCGAACATGCTGGGCAAGCCTTCTACCACTGAGCCCCAACACCAGCTCCCAAAGTCCCAGTTTGACAGGAGGGATAAGGTTTCTTTTCTTTCTTTCGTTTGAGATCTACTATACAATAGAGTGCATACAGTCAGTAGTGTTGCTAAGGTTTGAATGTGTCCCCTCTAAAATTCTGGTGTTGAAATATAATATCCAATGTGATAGAAGTAATTGATGGGGCCATGAGGGCTCTTTCTGTAGGAATAGGATTAGCTCCTTACAAAAGAGGCTTTTTGCAGCATTCAGCTCACTCACTTTTCCACCATTCCTCCCTTCCACCACGTGAGGACACAGCGTTCCTCCACTCTAGAGGATGTAAGAACAAGGAGTCATCTGGGAAACTGAACAGACCTCACCAGATAACCAAACATACTTGCACCTTAACTTTGGATTACCCAGTCTCCAGAACTGTGAAGGAATAAATTTCTGTTCTTTATAAATTACCCAGTCTATGGTATTTTAAATAAGACAAGTATATTGCACTTTTCAAAATTGCTGAGAGTAAATTCCAAATGTTCTCACCACAAAAATGCGAAGTACTTGAGGTGATAGATATGTAAATAGCTTAATTTATCATTCCACTGTTAATCAGCTTTCTGTTACTGTGACAAAATACTTGAGATAAAAAAAACTTAGAAAGAGGACTGATTATTTTGACTCATGGTCTACATTCACTGTTGCTTGGCCCTGTTTCAAGACAGAACATCACAGTGGGGAGTACCTGACAGAGAAATCTGCTCACCCCATGACAGCAGGGAAGCAAAAAGGGAGAGAGAAGAAGGGCTGGGGGTTCCCAATATTCTCTTCGAGGACATGCCCCCAATGACCTTCCACTAGGCTCCACCTCTTAAAGGTTCTACCAGCTCCCAATAGCACCATTAACTGGGACCAAGTGTGTAATTATGAGCCTTTAGAGGACACTTAAGATCCAAACCAGAATATCCACATTGTATTCATAAGTCATAAAATCACTTAGTACCCCATAAATATATACAATTATAAGTCAACAATTTAAAATAAACATTTTTTGGCAATGCTGGGGAAAAAAAGATTTTTTAAAAAATACAACATGGTAAGTAGTGTTAAAGCTATATATAAATGTGACCAGGTAGAGGAGTGACTAACTTTGCCTGAGGGATAAAGATAGTTTAAAAGAGTAGACCTCTGAGCTGAATATAGAGAACA
The DNA here is from genome assembly GCF_045843805.1 of Urocitellus parryii. Lineage (NCBI taxonomy): Eukaryota > Metazoa > Chordata > Mammalia > Rodentia > Sciuridae > Urocitellus > Urocitellus parryii. The sequence continues at coordinate 149,996,621 of NC_135537.1, forward strand.
AAATGTCTGAATAATAAAAAAGTCAGAGAGTGAAGTCCAAGCAGACACAACACTATAAACAAATGCATTACATTTGTTTTCCATTGCTATATAACAAATTACCATAAAAATACATAACATAAAACTTACCATCTTAACCATTTTTAAGTAGATAGTTCAGTAGTGTTAAATACATTCACACTGTCATACAACCAATCTTCAGAACTCTTTGCAGCTAGCAAAACTGAAACTCTATACCCATGAAACAACTCTCCATTCTTCTTTTCTCCCATCCCCTGGCAAGATGGTTCTACAATATATTTGAACTTGTCTACTCAAGGTACTTCATAAAAGTGGAACTGTATGGTATTTGCCTTTTTATGATTTACTTATTTCTTTTTTTTTGAGAAAGAGAGAGAGAGAGAGAGAGAGAGAGAGAGAGAATTTCAATATTTATTTTTCAGTTTTCGGCGGACACAACATCTTTGTATGTGGTGCTGAGGATCAAACCCGGACAGCACGCATGCCAGGCGAGAGCGCGCTACCGCTTGAGCCACATCCCCAGAGCCTGATTTACTTATTTCACTTAGTATATTATTCTACAATTTCATCTGCATAGTTGACCCATTTATTACTTCAGTTTCTTTAGGTCAGAAGTCCAGGCACAGTATGGCTAGTGTGCGATGTTCATAGTAAGGGAGGTTGTACACCTGTGGGGTCATTGGTTACATGAAAGCTTTCTATAATGTCTATTCAATTTTGTTATGAACCTAAAACTAATCTAAAAAATAAAACTGATTTAAAAATAAGATCACATAACCTATAGTCTTTTTAAAAAATATATTTATTTTTTAGTTGTAGTTGGACACAATACCTTTATTTAATTTATTTATTTATATGTGGTGCTGAGGATCAAACCCAAGGCCTCACATGTGCTAGGCAGTGCTCCACGCTGAGCCACAACCCCAGCCCCACCTATAGTCTTTTATACACTGAGTTACCTTGTAGAATCTTTTTCTTCATGATTTTTTTCCTTAAATGATCTCTCATGCTATCATGACTTCGTAGTTATATCATCTTCAAGCTAACATTATCTAAACCAGGCAAATGATGCCCATTTTATTCTAAAAACTTTTTACACATAGTCCTTTGAACAAAGGCAAATACCAAACTGTGGATATGAGCTCTAATCATTCATTTACCATGTCCAATGGAAAGTACCATTTGTTTTAGAGCAGTTTTTAAAAATCCAATGACCCCTAAGTTAACCTAGTACCTTAAAACTGAAGGCAAGATATTGGGAAATTTTACATAAGTTATTTGCCTTTGCCATAGTGTAAAACACAAAAACCCAAATGGATGGGTGAAATTCCTAAGATGTTAAAATCATAGAGGTTGGAAACCTTTAAGAAATGTTAAACAGATAAATACAGTATTTGTATCAGAACATAGATGAAAAGGAATTGAAAGACACTAAATATTCAAGAAACACTACATATACATGAAGACCAAATATTCAAGATATAGCAAATAATCCTAAGGTATATAAAATATTCAGTATTCATGAAATCTTATTCAATCACCCAATTGCTGACAACTACTCTGGCTCCATGTATCTTCTGCCCAAGAAAAGCAAATAATATCTATAGTGGTCCCCAACAGGTAAACTGATGGATGACAGGTGTGGCCGGGTGCAGTTGCCTCTACCTTTCTTTATTAACGTGTATGACATTATCCTTGAGAACTGTGTCCTGCTATGGGTTGAGTGCATCCCCCCAAAAGCATTTGTTGGAAACTGGATCCCTAAAGGAACAGTAATGGAGTTTTATCAGAGGTGTTTAGGTCATGAGGGTGGAGCCCTCATTAAAAGATCAATGCCAATTATAACAAGGCTTAAGGTTTTGAGTTCAATCTCTTTGTTTTCTCTCAACTTCTCTCTCTCTCACCTTTTACTATGGGATGATGCAACAAAAAGGTCCATGCCAGATACCAGCACCTTGATACTGAACTTCCCAGCCCCCAGAAATTTGAGAAATTTTTTTATAATTTACCCAGTTGGTGGTATTCTATTACAGCAACACAAGTTAGGCCAAGATAGGCCCCTTGATAAAACTCTCACTTCTATTCTTTTGGTACTAGGGATTGAAACCAGGGACATTTATCACTGAGCTACATCCTCATTCCTTTATATTTTTAATTTTTGTCACAGGGTCTGAGACACCAAGGATGGCCTTGAATTTGCAATCCTCTTCTAGGTATATGCCACCATGCCCAGCCTCATTTCCAGTCTTTGTAAACATACCATTAGCAAGGTAGTGTCATCCTTCTGCCCACTTGTATTCTAGCTTAAATGTGTTACCTATCTCGAACTTTTTCACTTTGCTTCCAGATGTGAGTTTTAAGTTTACTTAAACTACATAACCTTATAACAAACTATCAGTGTTTTCTGCCATGTTCAGAATTGGTTCTAAGTGACAAGCTATGATTTATACATTACCACTTTGTAGTACTTGTTATAATAACAAAACAATGATATTGTTATTTATATTTTCTAAGAAGGGTCACATGATATGTTTCATGTATTAGCTCCCCCCAAAATCCATATGAAATGGAAGCATTTTTGAACCACCATATTTGAACTAATATAGCAAAATCACTCTATAAATCCAGTTTCATTGAGTAAAAAAATAAACTACATGATCCATGTCTTCATTTGGTCTGTTATCTCTTTCATCCCATGACCTCTGGCATAGCCTCCTGACAGACTTATTTGAAGGTTACTACTGCACCAAGGTAACTTCCCTCCTGACAACACCCAAATCATCTAAACTCAAAAGCTGCCAATCTGAACTGTCAGCCTAAAAGAAAAATCAATTTGTTGTCATTATGAAGATTAATGACAGATTGATATTAAAGAACATAACATAGATATATAATGCCCGGAGCCTCCAAGATTTCCTAGCCCATGTCAAGTTCAAAATATTTGCTTTAATATAAAAAGTGCTATGCTAATAGTCATGTTATATTTAACCAATTTGCATTTTTCATAAAGCACTTTTTAAAATATCTTTATTTTTATTTCTTTCTTTCTTTATTTATTTAATGCGGTGCTGATACTTGAACCCAGGGCTTCACACATGCGAGGCAAGTGCTCTACCACTGAGCCACAACCCCAGCCCCTCACAAAGCACTTTTTTTTAATTTATAGATGGACACAATACCTTTATTTTGTTTATCTTTATGTGGTGCTGAAGATTGAACCCAGCACCTCACACATGTTAGACAAGCTCTCTAGCACTGAGCTACAACTCCAGTCCCATAAAGCACTTTCTATGTCTATTTTTTATTCTTGAAAAACATATTTTAGAACCAAAGAGGGGTCGGGGTGGGAGGACAAGCACAGAGAGTTAGGATGAATTCAGCTTCAAATTTACTACTTGATCTCTGCCTCTCCAAACTAGGTTACCTGGACACCCTTAACTCTAGTAGTCTTAATTTCTCTGCCCTTATTATGCCTAAGTTTTTACTTTAAAAATTATAATCAATATATTTTTATAGCCTGTTTAGAACCAGATGTGATACAAATACATGAAGGATAGTAACAAATAAGTGGTATGAACAGTTATATACATGTACACTTACACACAAAATAAAACAAAGTAAAAAGAAAAATAACTTGGTCATTTAAATTGCTGCTTTTGGGCTGCCTTACTATTTTTCAGAATATTCAATCACTCATTAAAACAGTTTTCAGTCTACTAGTTCACAGTAGCTCTTATATTTTAACTCATAAGCAAAAAATAAATGTAAAAGCAAATATAAATATAGATAGCAATATACAAGTATCTACATATCTTTGCAAATTATCCTCAATAAAAATTACAGGCCAAATTAATACTTATCAGATCAACCATACTTCATACGTTAAACTTTAAAATGCTATTATAAAGATAAAATTGGACTAGAAATTCAAGATTTCTAAAGCAAATGTTTTTAATAATTAATCATGTTACTTTGGCCAAGTCTTTTGAATTTTCTACACAGAATGTAGCATGTGCCAAATAAATGTGTGTCAAATGAATAAACAAAGGAATAAATGTTTATTGTTTAGTATCAAGAAGAGATTCCTAGGAACTACATAGACACAACCTCTGACAGTTGTATAACCTCCCTACTATATTGCAAAGGCTTCAACATCATGAAAATCCCTTCTACCTAACAGTTTTAGAAAACATGTTTCTTGAAAAGGCTCAGTTGATCATCTGAAAATAAGGCAAATGTAACATATGCAGAAATTTCAACTATCTAAATAAGTAAAATAATAACAACAATAACAGCAGCCCCTTTTCAGTGTAGCAATTTAGGGTTGGGGTAAAGCTCAGTGGCAGAGCATTTGCCTAGCACGCTCAAGGTCCTGAGTTAGAACCTCAGTACCACAAAAAAAAGTAACAATGCAAATTTCTCAACATACAAATTTAACAGTAAAGAGTACTTATAAAAACTATAACTGGAGACCGAATAGAAGCATTTGTATTTTGTTCCTTATCTTCAGTGGAGAATGCAAAATGTTTCCTCAAGGAAAATGGTTTATGCATCTTATTCACAAAGATAAAAGAAAATCAAAGTCTATAATGGACAAATAAAGTTGCTACTTTGGCACCAGAGTCTCTTTTCAAAAATTATTTAATGGAAACTTTCTATCCATATAAAATTTTAAAAACTCTTCTACCCATAAAAATGATCTCTTGCAGAGTTGTAAAACAGTGGTGCTACCAGTTAAATGACAATAGAGTCAAAATCAAATTTATCTTAGTGGAGGAGTGGCATTCTTCATGAAACTATTGCAATTTCTAGTAACTTTAGAAGGCAGTGAAAGAAATTCTGCTGGGGGGAAATCCAAAATGTTTCTCATCTCAAGCCTTACACACAAATAATGCAGTTTATAATAAAAGGAGATCAGTCTCATTTCTCTTAGTGAAAGAGTCGTGAATAAATCACTCATTCTAATTATCTAGACATGTAGGAAAAAAATAACACTGAAATGTGTGGCTTGAAAATGTTCAGACTTTTATGAAAATGGGTAACTTCCTGTCCAGTCTTTCCGATGTACTTTTCACACAAGCTAAGCTATGATTATTAAAAATATTTTCTATTACTTTACTAATGTTATTATCTCTTTGGTCTAGAAAACTATACTTTTCAATCCCATATCGACCAGTGGAAATCTAGTCAGCTTTCTTTAATACCCATTTCCTTAAGAATATCCCTGATCATTCGATCAAATGTGATTTCTTTCAACTCTTACTTCCAATATCATTCTTCCCTCTCTCATGACTTTAGACTTTGCCAAGTACTACAGTAGTATGGACATCTATTTAATACCATAACCAAACTGAAATCTTCTTGAAGAGATAATAACTTGTTCGTGTTTGAATCTTCTTTTGTGGAGGAGGAGGTTAACAGGGATTGAACTCAGGGGTACTCAACCACTGATCCACATCCTCAGCCCTATTTTGTACTTTTTTATTCAGAGACAGGGTCTCGTTGAGTTGCTTAATGCCTCACTTTTTGCTGAGGCTGGCTTTAAACTCATGATCCTCCTACCTCAGCCTCCTGAACCATGGGGGTTACAAGCATGGGCCACCACGCCTGGTTTCATGTTTAGATCTTTAACAGGGTTTAGCAAAGTTCTTTATATACAAAGTATATATCCAGTAATTACTTTCCAATGGATTAATAAAAATAAATGTGAAGTGAGGCTGGGGATATAGCTCAGTTGGTACAGTGCTTGCCTTGCATGCACAAGGCCCTAGGTTTAATCCCCAGCAAAAAAAATAAATAAAAATAAATATGGGGGGCTGGGGATGTGGCTCAAGTGGTAGCGTGCTCTCCTGGCATGCGTGCGGCCCGGGTTCGATCCTCAGCACCACATACAAACAAAGATGTTGTGTCCACCGAAAACTAAAAAATAAATATTAAAATTCTCTCTCTCTCACTCTCTCTTAAAAAAAAAATAAATAAATATGGGGGGGCTGGGGTTGTGGCTCAGCGGTGGAGTGCTCACCTAGCACGTGCGAGGCCCTGGGTTTGATCCTCAGCACCACATAAAAATAGATGGGTAAAATAAAGGTACTGTGTCCAAGTACAACTAAAAAATAAATATTAAAAAATTAAAAAAATTTAAAAATGTGAAGATCAAATTTCTTAGATCTTGAATGAAATATAAGCAAGTTTCTCAATGTAAATAATTTTGATATTTTAAAGAAATCTAATTTAAAATATTATATTGAGAAAGTTCTTTCTCAATATAGAATATTAGTGTATGGAATTAGGATGTACTGCTCTATGGTGCCAATCACAGAAACTTTAGTTTGCAGTTGTAATAATACCTCTGATTTCAAAGGCATTAAAATGTGGAATAAGGGAAGTTAGTATACCTCCAAGTGTGTGCTCATTTAACAAGTATTTATGGAAAGCTTAGTATGTGCCAGTCATGGATGTTTTTGCCATCTAACTACATCTAATAAATATCATATGATTTTTAATCAATCTTCTTATACCACAGTAACAAATCTTTATTCTAATGCTTCTTTTTTAAAATATTTACCTTCTAGCTATAGTTGGACATAATATCTTTATTTATTTATTTTTTTATGGGGTGCTGAGGATCAAACCCAAGGCCCTGAACATGCTAGGCAAGTGCTCTGCCACTGAGCCACAACCCCAGCCCCCTAATGATTCTTCTTAAACTAACAAAATAACCCTGGTGAAGGAAGACTAACATAAAATAGCCCCTAAGATTCCCACCCCCATACCTATTCTGTGTAAATTCCTCCCCTTGAGTGAAACAAGAAAATATAACAAGATTTCACTCCCATGATTAGGTTATATTATGTGGCAAAATGAAAGGATTTCTGTGAATGGACCTGACCTGTCTTGGGTGGGACTGACTTACTCAGGTGAGAATCCTTAAAAGAACCAATCCAATCTTGGTTCCCACTAAAAAGAGGCAACCTGTTGTCTTTGAAGAAGTAAATGGTCATGTTATTGAGAGGACCAAATGGCTAGGACCCGATGTAGTTTCTAAGACCTAAGAATGATCTCCAGACAACAGTCAGTAAGACACTGGTACTATAAACCTACCACTACAAGGAGATAAATTTTGCCAATAAACTATGGGACCATGGAAATGAAACCTTCCCCAATCCTCTAATGAGACTGCTGACCCCTAGCTGACCCCTGATGGTCTTTTGATACAGTGAGCAGAAAATCCAGCTAAGTGGTGCCCAGACTCCTGACCCACAGAAAGAGATAATAAATGTGGAATTGTTTTAAGGCACTAAGTTAGTGGCAATTTGTTATGCAACAATAGAAAATGAATATAACTCCTCTATTTATATTAATCCTGGTCCCTAACATCCCTCATAAAGAAATTCTAATATAGGCTTTCTTGTCTCCTGCATGTTTGATGTCAAACCCTTTAAAATAAAAAACAGGCATAATACATTTAAAGTCCACATACATTTAATTCTAGTAACTGTACTATGTGACCACTGGCAGAGACACTGACAAAATACCATTATAATGTGCTGGTCTGACATTTCAATAAATTATATGTACATTCTGAAAATCAGCTAAAAACACACTTTTTAAAAAAGATAATAGAATTAGGACTTGAAATTTCAAATATGTAAAAAACTTAGAAGTCATCATGCCCGCCTTACAATAAGGTAAAAACTAAACAAGCTAAATCAAATTTTTCTGGAATTCATCAAAGAATTGAAGTCACACAGCAAATTGCCACATGTAAATCACAAGAGATGGGTGAGTACAGAGAATCATACTAAGGTATGCTTACAAGGGAGCAAAAGCCACTAAAATCATAAACTGATAGGCATAATTAAATTTTGACAAATTACAGGAAACAGAATACAGACTAGTTTAAAAGTGAGAAATTCTTGGGGGCTGTAGTTTTAGAGGGCCCTCACATTTCCAGGAACTCCACAGTTCTCACAGTATAGAACCAAGAGAAACTCTCCTGATCTTGGCGTGGGAGGGAAAAAGTAATCATTTTGAAATACAGTCAAAGCATTACCCATAACAAGGGCCAGTCCACTAGTAAGGAAGACTTCTCCAAGGTTCCAGAGCCTTATTCAACATGAAAGAAGGGAGTATTACCTAAATTGCAGCTCCCTATAGATTCCCTGTCTCATGTAATTAGTTCAAAAAAGAGTTGAGAAATACCTGCGAAGATCATAGGCAAGACAGACATTTCCACTAAAAGACTGAGACATAATCATACTATTACAAGATACTTCCCATCTGCCCATACCTTAAGACCACCTGGATAGGTCTCCAGAATAATAGCAGTGGAGTACAGCTGAGAGATGCAAGGTTTGGACTCTATTAAAGAGAGTGGGGGTGGTGTATACATTTGTAAACCTAACAACTCAGGATGCTGAGGCAGGAGGATTGCAAGTTCCAGCCAAGCCTTAGCAATTTAGGGCTCCTGTATCAAAATAAAAACAGACTGGGGATGTAACTCAATGGTAAAGTGCCCGTGGGTTCAGTCCCCAAGGCCAAAAAAAATAAAGAGGTTTTAGAGACATTAGTAACTCAAGTTCACATTAAGAATTAAAGAACACTGGTCAAGATAATTACTTAGGTAAATGCAAAAGGTAGTATAAAAATTTATTTTTTGTTTATAACTCTTGTCTCCTATCTGATTTTAAAAGTCAACTACATAAAACAGTAATTGTAAATTATATTCATAGGTATACAACATATAAGATGTGCTGGGACTGGTGTCTCTCATGCAGTTCCCAGGGACTCAGGAGGCTGAGGCAGGAGGATCACAATTTCAGGGTCAGCACCAGCAACTTAGTGAGAATCTGTCTCAAAATTAAAAAAAAAAAAAATTAGAAAAGGGTGGGGGTGCTGGGGATATAGCTCTGTGGTACAGTGCCTCTGGATTCAATCTCCAGTGCTGGAAAAATAAAAAAGTATAAAGATGTAATTTTTATGACAATAAGTTTATAAAGGAAATAGGACAAAATATAGCTATCTAGAATCAAAGTTTTTGCCTACTATTGAAAGTTAAGTTAGTAGTAATCTAAACTACACTGTTAACAATTAAGATATATGATGTAATTCCCAGAAAAACCACTAAGAAAATAATTCCAAAATACACAGGGGGGTAGGGGGAGTCAAGGGAATCAAATGGCACATAAGAAAAAATTAATTGGCACACTTGAAGATATCCATTTAACTCAAAGAGACAGTAATAAAAGAATAGAAAGGAAAAAGAACCATCCAACACACAGAAAGCAAAAAGCAAAATGACATTAATTAAAACTACTACATTAGTAATTAGATTAAATAAGTGGAGTAAATATTCCATATAAAAGACAGAGATTGGTAGAACTGAAAAAAAAGATCCAACTATGTTGTCTACAAAAGACACATTTTATATTCAAAGGCAAAGAGTCTGTAAAAGGTTTATTATTCAATTGTAAAAAGGAAAAGTATTAATCATCCTACAACACAGATGAACCTTGAAAACAAATATGTGAAATGAAGAATTCAAACACAAAACCCCACATACTATATTATTCCACTTATATGAAATGTCCAGAAAAGGCAATTCTATAGAAACAGAAAGTAGATTAATGGTTACAAGGGGATGGGGGGTGGGGGTGACACCCAGACAGGAGGAGGAAGTAGCAAATGAATGCAGAAGGGTTTGTGGGTAAGGTTTTCTTTTTGAAGTCAGAAAAATGTTCTGTGATTAGGTAGTCGTGATAGTTCACAATTTTGTGAATATACAGAAAACTACTGAATTCTATACATGAAAGATTTATGTGGTATGGGGAATTATATATTAAGAGATCAGTTTCTTTTTAAAAATAGAAAGGAGACTGACTTAAATTTAAGAAAAAAATTACAAGAGGTAATAATGGGGAATGATATTGGCCAAGTTATATTTTTACATTGTGTGCAATCCCACCATTATGTTCAATTTAATGCACCAATAAAAAAAAAATGGAGAAAAAGGAAAAAAATTGATAAAAGGGAATTTAGGCTTCTATCTTAAATTTTCAGATTTTGAAAAAGAAAATTCAAGATTTTGAAAAAAAACTAATCAAAATGAGTAATTAAATAATAGAGAATAACTCAAATTTATTAATTAATAAAAAACTTATCTACTCTATAGTATAATATTGATTCCTTAGGAATGATGCCTGCTTTAAATATATTTTTTAATGTAATGCAAAATAAATAAATTTTAAAAATCATTAAAATATATATATATATTTTTTAAAACTGTAAAATAGTAATTGTTCTCAATATGACACACCAGCCAGTTTGGTGGTGCACAATTGTAATCCCAGTGACTCAGGAAGTGGAAGTAAAGGGATTATAAGTTCCAGATCAGCTCTAGCTACTTAGCTAACTCTGTCCAGTATGGCCCCCCAAACCCCAAAAGTCAAAACTTTTCATGTCCTTAATGTTATATGCCTCAGGATGAATGAACTTTTAGTGTGGCATTTGCCTTCTCCATAGATGAAATAACTAGTAACCCATCTATTGTGAATTTAGACTACAGCATAACTATATGATATTTCAACATAAAACTTACATTTGCAGTGTTTATTTAATAAATCAACATCTTATTGACTTAAATGTTATCTATCTGGAAAGCAGACTTGTGATGATAATTTATGAATCAACTTACCTGTGCCATGGGATACCCAGGTATCTGTTTAAACATTTTTTGATAGGTCTATGAGGGTTCTGGAGAGAGTAACATTTGAATTGGTGAACTTAGTAATGTAGAAGGCCTTCCTAAACAGAAGGGAATCATCCCCTTGAGAACTTGAATAGAACAAAAAGGAAGAGAATGGTTGAATTTTCTTTCCCTGTAGCTTACGCTTGGACACTGACCTCTTCTGCCCTCGGTGTTTCTAGTTCTCAGACCTTCAGATTCACACTAGAATCATTAGCTCTAAAGCCTTTGAACTAGACCATGAGATTTCCTGGGTCTCCAGCTTGCAGATGACAAGCTATGGGACTTCAGCCTCTATTATCACAACTTTCTGTCTTTATCTTTCTGACTCTCTCAGTTCACTTCTCTAGAAAACCCTGACCAATACAGTCCCTTACTCATGATGTGTCATTTATAGGATTTATTTTAATTGTTAGAAAACAAGGTGAAGATACATTCAGAAGCATATATATATATATTTTTTTTTTTAAATTTGGAAAATTACTGTTTCTTTTTTTTGTTTGTTTTTTATTGGTTGTTCAAAACATTACAAAGCTCTTGACATATCATGTTTCATACATTAGATTCAAGTTGGTTATGAACTCTCATTTTTACCCCAAATACAGATTGCAGAATCACATCGGTTACACATCCACATTTTTACATAATGCCCTATTAGTAACTGTTGTATTCTGCTACCTTCCCTATCCCCTACTATCCCCCCTCCCCTCCCCTCCCATCTTCTCTCTCTACCCCATCTACTATATTTCATTTCTCTCTTTGTTTATTTTCCCTTTCCCCTCACAACCTCTTATGTGTAATTTTGTATAACAATGAGGGTCTCCCTCCATTACCATGCAATTTCCCTTTTCTTTCCCTTTCCCTCCCACCTAGTGTATCTGTTTAATGTTGATCTTTTCTTCCTGCTCTTCCTCCCTGCTCTGTTCTTAGTTGTTCTCATTATATCAAAGAAGACATTTGGTATTTGTTTTTTAGGGATTGGCTAGCTTCACTAAGCATAATCTGCTCTAGTGCCATCCATTTCCCTGCAAATTCCATGATTTTGTCATTTTTTAGTGCTGCTATTAAGCATATATATTTAAAACCTGTATGTTTGAATGTAGTACAAATCCAATTCAAAAATGAATGTTGAGAATTGCCTACATGCTTTTTAGTTTTCAGGTAAATCAATATGTTATATTCCCAACAATCTCCTGCTTATCGTTTATAAAGTCTAGAATGTTTCATAATGTAGACAACAAGAAACAGGCACTTTAGCTGAAGCAAATTATTAGCCAGAAAGAAATTATACAGAAAGATATTTAAAGATTTTAAAATGAAACAGAAAATAATGAAATTCTGCTTTTAATTAATGAGTAATGTCTATATTTGTGACTACTTTCACTTCAAATGTTAGCAAAAAAAAAACTATGAGTATCAGAAATAAAAATTGTTAGAAATAGAAGACGCTTTCAAACATGACTGATATAAACCATTACTGTTCATGTTGCCAACCTGTCTGCAATAAGAGGCAGTAAGGCTTGGTGCCTGTGACTCAGATGATTCATTCAATATATGTCTCATGAAAGACAAAGTATCCAATAAAAAGAAAAATGCTAATGCCCACAAATTTTAGTGTTATTCTTCATCAGTGAGTTATTGACCTTTCTTTGAGAGTTATTTACAATGTTATCATAATCAGATATGTTTTAGAACTCTAAATTATGTGTACACAAGACAACAACACTTTATTAGTTATGCCACCACTATGAAATGGTGTTTAATATTTAGAATAGCTAATAATTTGCTTCAGCTGAACTGCGTGCTTCTTGTGTCTACATTATGAAACATTCTAGACTTCATAAAGGAAAAGCAGGAGATTGTTGGGAATGTAAACAGATTGGTTTACCTGAAAACTCAAAGCATACCAATTTGCAAACAATTCTAAACATTCATTTTAGAACTGGATTTGTACTATATTCAAACATACAGATTTTCATGTCAAAATTAAAATTTTTTTGTATTAAAACACCAGAAAATCTAAGGAAAGACAGAATAAATGGAATAAAATAAAAGGCAGAATAAAAGTACATAATTTATGTACTTCTGTTAAAAGGAAAGTGATAAAGGCACTGTGGTTTAACTATTTCATTTTACTGAGGATATAAAACATTACAAAGTACAGAGATACATCATATTCCTGTGTGGGAAGAACTTATATCCTTTCCAGATAAACATATTTTAGCGAACTTTAAATCATATTTGCAATGCAAATTTTATTTGGATTAACATTTTACTGTTTAAAAAGGTAACTTTATTGAGGTATAATTTACATACAAAAATGCACTCATTTTAAGCTAATGAATTTTGACAAATACACTTTAAAAACTCCCACCATAATCAAAAAACAAGATATTTACAATATCTGAAAAAGTTCTTTGTGCCCTGTTGTGGGCTGAATTGTCTCCCAAAATTTGTATGGTAGAGCCTGAATTCCTAATACCTCAGAGTGCCACTGCATTTTGTTAGAAACAGAAAGTCCAGTGGTCCATTTTCAGAACACAGTATTTAGTTTTAAATGTAAAATTAAAGAGCTGGAGAGGAGAGAAGAATAAAAAGTTACAAGCAGTTAACACAAGAGCACAAAAATTCACAGCCTCTTGGGGCTGGGGATGTGGCTCAAGCGATAGCGGGTATTTGTTTTTTAGGGATTGGCTAGCTTCACGTATTGGCATACGTGCTGCCTGGGTTCGCTCCTCAACACCACATACAAAGATATTGTGTCCGCCAATAACTAACAAAAAATAAATATTAAAAAATTCTCTCTCTCTCTCTCTCTCTCTCTCTCTCTCTCTCTCTCTCTCTCTCTCAAAAAAAAAAAAAAAAAATTCACAGCCCCTTGACAAACAGAAGGTAAGAAGGAAGAGGCCCAACTGTGTATGTGACAAAAGGCACTCAATCCAAGGGAACTTTCCCACCTCAAGACAACAAAAGGAGATGGGACAACTAAAGGTATATTTCTTTAAAAAACCCAACAGGGACAGAAAAACCTAGGTGATGTGCTATGCACCCCACAGTACTCAGCCAATGAGGAACTGGGGGGATTTTGCACTCTAGGAGATAAAACACTGGTTATACACAATCTGACCACCAGGCACCGGATCCTGCAAGACCATCATTCAAGTAAAGCCTTACTTTTTGTTGTTCCCGTGTCTCTTAATCCATTCTTTGGGCTTGGAAAGGTAAATGTGTTTCTTACAATGTGCCATAAAATTACCTTTTCATGTCTGTCAAAAGCCACTTGATCATAGATAGAATTTTGGACTATATTTTGTTGCATAGTTGTATATGACAATCCTTAGGCTGATACCCAACTGTCTTGATTTACTGTGCCTTCTGTTGAAACTAGGTATTTAAATCCTTCTATTCTATTCTCATTTATTTTCCTAAATGTCTTTTACAATCTATGCATTTTTGTTTGAATTACAGAATTAAAATGTCAGTTTATTTAAAAAAAAAAAAAGCCTAATGGAATATTTGCCCAAATCATCATGAATAGATAAACCAATTTCAGGAGAGTAGATACCTTAACAATATAGAGACTTCTAACCTATGAACACATTTCTCTACATTCACCTAGGCTTACATGTGTACTTTGAAATACTTCATCAGTATTTTGTACATTTTGGTATTCAGATCATGCATATCATGGACACATTTCATCATTTCATACTTTACAGGCTAGTCTAACTAGTGTTATTTTTATTTCACTTCTCAATTGTTTATTACTATTATATACATATAATCTGTGAATACTGATTCACCTCCTTATAAATTGAGAGCTTGCTGTACTCAGGTATTAACTGTTATAGGTTCTTTTTTTTATTGGTTGTTCAAAACATTACAAAGCTCTTTTTTTTTTTTTTCAGAGTAGAAATTAGAAATTTATTAAAGGACAGAAGAAAAGACTTCTCCCGGAGGAAGAAGGGGACCCAAAAGGTGGAATCCCCATTACAAAGCTCTTGACATATCATATTTCATACATTTGATTCAAGTGGGTTATGAACTCCCATTTTTACCCCGTATACAGATTGCAGAATCACATCGGTTACACATCCACGTTTTTACATATTGCCATACTAGTGACTGTTGTATTCTGCTATCTTTCCTATCCTCTACTATCCCCCCACCCCTCCCCTCCCATCTCCTCTCTCTACCCCATCTACTGTAATTCATTTCTGTAATAGGTTCTTATATACTCCTTAGAATTTTCTAAGTATACAATCATGATGACTGAAGAGAGACAATTTTACTTCTCTTCAATCTTTATATTTTTTAATTATTTTTCTATCTTACTGAACTGAATATAATACAAAAGTAGGGAACACAGACATCTGTATCTTATACCTAAGAGTAAGGAAAAAAGCATTTAGTCTTTCAACATTAAGTAGGATGTTAACTGTGGTTTTTCATAAATGCCTTTAATCAGGTTAATCTTTGTTTACTAAGAATTTATATCATGAACAGGTGTTAAATTACATAAAATGCCTTATCAAGTTTTTGAGATGATATGTGGGTTTTCTCCTTTATCCTGTTGATTTGGTGAGTTACACTGATTGACTTTTGAAAATAAAACTGACTGATTTCCTGGAATAAATCCTCCTGGGTCATGATGTATTAACCTCTTATATATTAATAGATCAGATTTACTAATTTGGGGGTAGCAATTTTTGAACTCACATTGGTTTCTTCCTGTTTTTTTTTTTTGGGGGGGGGGTGGTACTGAGTATTAAAGCCACAGGCACTTTAAAACTGAGCAACATCCCCAGAACACCTCGCCCCCCAGACACACTTTTCTTTATATTCTATTTTTGTTTTGAGACAAGGGTATCACTTAGTTACCAAAGCTGACTTTGAACTTGTGATCCTCCTGCCTCACCTTCTGGAGTTTCTGGGATTAAAGGTATGCATTACTGTGCCCATCTAACTCATATTGGTTTTTTCCAATTGTTTCCTTGTAATATTCTTATTTGGTTTTGGTATCAGAGTAATAATGCTTGTGTGATGATGTAGGAGTTCCTCCTCCTCCTCCATTTTCTGAGTTTTGAGTAGAAATGATACTTTTTCATGGTAGAATTCACCAATCAGAGCAATTGAGCCTACACTTTCCTTTGCTGAAAGATTTTAATTAATAGTTCAACTTGTGCAGTGTACATGTTCAATGTATATGTTCTTTTTTTGAATTTTTAATATTTATTCTTCTAGTCTTCGGTGGACACAACATCTTTATTTTATTTTTATGTGGTGCTGAGGATTGAACCCAGCGCGCCGCACATGCCAGGCGCTTGAGCCACATCCCCAGCCCCCAATGTATATGTTCTTGAGCCAATTTTTTACAATCTGTTTCTTCCAGGGAATTTATTACATATAAATTGTTTAAATGCTTGACATAAGCTGTTGAGTATCTCTTTATTATCTTTGTAATGTCAATGGACTCTATAATGACGTTCCTTCTTAATTTCTGTTATCAGTAATTTGTCTTCTTTTTATCTTGTCTTGCTTGCTAGATTTTATTAATTTTATTAATATATTTTCATAGTGAGGACAACTGTTGGTTTCATTGATTTGCTTCTATTATTTTGTAGTTTTCTACTTGATTTTCACTTTTATTTTATTTCCTTCCCTCTACTTAGTACTAATTTTCCATTTCCTTTTTTCTAATTTTTCCATTTCCTTTTTTCTACTAGGGTAGAGGTATAGGTTATGATTTTTTAAAGATTTTTCTTTTTTTCTAATAAGCATTAAAGACTACAAGTGTCCATAACCACAACTTGTGTTGCAATGCACAAAGTATACTTTGTATTTCCATTTTTACTCAATTCAAAATATTTCAGGAAAAAATGGCTGAAAATTCCCCCAATTTAATGAAAGGCACAAGTCTACATGTAAAGAGGCTCAATAAACTCAAAGGAGGGTAAACCCAAAGCATCCCAAATCATGAGACATGATTAAACTGTATAAAGCCAAAGTTAAAGCCTGATTCTTGAAAGAAGCAAGAGCAAAGAAATATCACATCAAAAGGATCCTCAATAACATCATCAGTCAGGCTCTCCTCAGAAATGTGGGCAGCCAAAAGAGCTAGGAAAGGTTCAATCCCCAGTACTGTCAAGATACACACACACACACACATAACTGTCAGAATTATCCTTTGAACAAGAAAGAGAAATTATGACAACATATCCAGACAAATAAAAGCTGAGGGAATTCATTCT
This sequence comes from Urocitellus parryii, assembly GCF_045843805.1. Lineage (NCBI taxonomy): Eukaryota > Metazoa > Chordata > Mammalia > Rodentia > Sciuridae > Urocitellus > Urocitellus parryii. The sequence continues at coordinate 150,013,637 of NC_135537.1, forward strand.
ATTAAACCTGCCCTACAAGAAATACTAAAAGGAATCCTTCATTTCAGAATCAAAGGACTGTAAGGGTTGGGAGTGAGGCTAAGTGGTAAAGCACTTCTCTAGCATGCACAAGGCCCTGGGTTCACTCCCCAACACCACAAGATAAAATAAAAGAAACACATATGTTGGAAGTCCATTAAAACAAAATGAATCAAAGGACTCTAAACAGTAACTTCTATCATTAGAAATAAACAAAGATCAGCAGTAAATATAAGTACTGGCAAATATAAATTCAGTATTATTATAATTTTGGCTTATAACTCCATTTTTTGTTTCTCTATAGGATTTAAAAGACAAATACATAAAAATTATAAATTTGTCACTAGGCACAGATGAAATCTGCAACATCAATAACATAAAGGTAGGGGGAGCAGTTTAGGAGTCTATATAGTTGAAATCAGGTGGGTATCAATTCAAATCAGATTATTATAACTTTAGGTTAATATATATATATATATATATATATATATATATGGTTAATATCTATAAGCCCCATGGTAATCACAAAGAAATATCTATAGAATATATATAAAATAAAATGAGAAGGAAATGCTAATGTGTCACTAGAAAAAAACATTAAATGAAAGAGAAGTGTTGATAGAGAAAGTAGTGGGGGAAAACCTATAATGCACAGATAAGATCAAAAGAAAAATGGCAGAAGTCTTTTGTTATCTGTAATTGTTTTATGTATAAATGTATTAAATTCTCCAATCAAAATGTTGATACTAACAATTAAAAAATTTAAAAATCCATGATCCAAATAAATTGACTCTAAGAGATTCATATTAGATCTAAGACTTGAAGGTTAAAAGAGAAAAGGAAGGCTGGGGATGTAGCTCAGTAGTAGAGTGCCTGCCTAGCTGTATGAGAACCAGGTTTCAATCTCTGGCACTGCCAAAAGAAAAGAAGGGACAGAAGGAGGGCTGGAAGAAGGAAAGAGTTAGTCTATATAAATGGTAACATCACACTTAATGATGAAATGCAGAAATCTTTCCCCATACCTATAAGGAACTCAACATCAATATCAGTTTATGCCACTTCAAGATAGTAGCGGAAGTTCTAGCCAGACATAAAAAAGAAATATAAGGTATACAAATTAGAAAGGAAACAGTAAAATTATCTCTGTTCATAGAGAACATGATCTTATATAATAAGAAAACCCTAAAGATTACACCCAAACATCCCTCTTAAAGGAAATGAATATTCGGCAAATTTATAGAATACAAGATAACCACAGAAAAATAGTTGCTTTTTTATACACTAATACTAAACAACAGAAAAGGAAATTGTAAATTTCATTTACAACAGCATAATAAAGAACAAAATACTTGGGGATAAACTTAACCAGAGAAGTCAAAGTCAGTTCACTAAAAACCTAAACACTACTAAAAGAAATTAAGACATAATTCAAAGGAAAGACATTCTATGCTCGTGAATTAGAAGACTTACTTTTTTTAGGATGATAATAATACACAAAGCAAAATTTATCCTTAAATGCACACGGAATCTCAAAAAACTCAACACAGTCAAAACAATCTTGAAAAAGAACAAATGCCACATCTCTACAATAAAAGTTGACTTAGATTTTAATAAAATGTGATATTATTTTGGCAATTATATGTGGCTTCAATGCTTTGCATAGTGAGAGGACCAAAATATACCATATAATTTCAATTTAACTAAAACAAAATAATTAAAAATCAGAGTGACTCTAAAAACAAGAAAAAAGTCTCTTCTGGCCAGATACAAGAAGCAAAATAATGGGCAATAAAGAAATCTGAATGTGAATGAAACATTTAAAAGTACAGGGGCTGGGGATGTGGCTCAAGCGGTAGCGCGCTCGCCTGCCATGCGTGCGGCCCGGGTTCGATCCTCAGCACCACATACCAACAAAGATGTTGTGTCCGCCGAGAACTAAAATAAATAAATAAATATTTTAAAAAAAATAAAATAAAAAATTAAAGTACAATTTGTGAAAATGAAAAAGAATACTCCTTTCCAATAATGAAAATACCAACTTGCCTCTAAAAATAAAAATCATATACACAAAAGTAGTACTCTTATATAACTAACATTACTTGCAGACTTTTATTCTCTTAGACTTTTAAGTAAATCATGATAGAACAATCAAGAAGTATCTTAATAAGTATATAAAATAATACACGATTTCAGAAAACTATAATTATTACCTTGTCACTTCTCACTCTAGGAAGTTTATCATGGTAATCTTACCTGATCTTTTCAGAAGCAAAGGAAACAATAATATTCTCTTACCTTATATGATGGTAAAAAACACAAAATTCCGTGGCTCACAGTCTGGCATACAGATAACAAAAGTGCTCCCACTTCATCCTGGAACTCAAATGTTTCGGTATGCTGGAAGGTAGCACAGAGATTCCGCCCCTTAGGGCCTGAACCAATGGTACCAACCCAAACCTAGAATGCAAATACTTAAATATTAGAGTTATGCTTGAGGCAAGAAAATCAGTACTTGGGTGGAACTATTTACATATATAAAAAGAAGATCAAGCAACAAATTTAGCAGAAATTTATTTTAAAATTGTTGGGAGTTTTCTCTATTATCTTTAGTTGCATACGATTATGTTGATGTCAATTCAAATCAGATTAAAACTTTAGGATAATATCTGTAATCCCCACAGATAACCACAAAGAAAATCTAAAAAATATACACAGGATAAGAAGAGAAAGAAATCACAATGTGTGAGTACAAAAAATTAAGTCAAAACAAAAGAAAACAATGATGAAGGAAATAAGAAAAAACAGTCAAACATATAAGCTTAGATCACTCAATTCTCTTAGAAAGGAAATTATTTGAAAGCAAAAACTGTCTCACTTATCTCTACTTTTTCAATACCTTTCTAAAAATTAAGCATATAACAAGTATTTGTGGTTAAATAAGTGAACACATAAAATGAATAAATTAGGTCTATATATCAACAGAGTAAGATAATTCCAAAATATTGGTAGCGAAAGCTGGTATGATTTGCCATAGGTAAGTCTAAATCTTAACAGGAACTATTTTCACAAATTCACTGGTATTCAAAGATACTCAGACATAGAAAAGCAGACCCACCAAATTTTACATTTATTTGCAAGTCATCTACATTCACAGATCTAGCTTTAGTCTGGTTATTTTAACTGGAAGAAAGAACAAACTGTATTAAGAATCTAAAGACAACATAATAATAGATATTGCTGAAAAATAAAATATCCTGTATTTTGAAATTATATGAGATTGAGATACATTTTACAAGGTAGATCTTATGGGTACCACTTTAACCAAATCAACAAGTATTAAGACAAACTGATATTATTTATCTCTTGATATGAAGCAAGGGGAAATAGCAATGTTAACCTACACAGTATTCTTGCTCAATCATAAACTTACGAGTAAATATTAAGACAAATCCAGATCAGAAGATATGCCTCAGACAACTGGACACTTAAATCTTTAGAAATGTCTTGAAAAACATTAAAAAAAAAAAAAAGGCAAGAGAACTATTGTAGTAGAGACTAAAGAGATATGAAAACTAAATGTAACATAGAATACTTAATTGGACTCTGGATTAAAAATAAATATGAACAATTGTAAAAAAAAATCGTTAATAATATTGGAAAAAAATTTTGGAAATAATTAGAGAATATGAATACTGACTTCATTGTATCAATATTAAATTTACTTGTGTATTATCACAGTATTTTGACTATGTGAGATAACATGTTTACTCTTAGAAGACACATGCAACTTTTTTTTTTTTTTTTTTTTTGTGTGTGTGTGTGTGTGTGTGGTACTGGGGGTTGAACCCAGGGCCTTGTGCATGCAAGGCAAGCACTCACTCTACCAACTGAGCTATATCCCCAGACCGAAACATGTAACTTTTAAGGGCAAAGTGTCATGATGTCTACAAATTACATTTAAATAATTTAAGGGCTGGGGTTGTGGCTCAGTGGCAGAGAGCTTGCCTCCCACATGTGAGACACTGGGTTCAATCACCAGCACCACATAAAAATAAATAAATAAAATGAAGGAATGTGTACATCTACAACTAAAAAAAAAAATTTTTTTTAATAAAAAAATAATTTAACTAAAATGTGCAATATTTATATCTTCCAATATTTATCTACACATCACTTATCTACCAAAGTGTAGGCATACACGGAAGGAAAGAGGAAGACAGGGAAGCAAATATTACAAAATGCTAACAATTTGATGAATCTAGGTGAATAATAGAAAGATACTTACTACATCAATATTATATTTCAACTTTTGTGAAATTTATAATTTTTCAAAATAAAAAGTTGAGGGAGCCAATGAATGAATGGATAAGATATATAAGATATGGCAAGTACATAAAATAAACTACTATTCAGCCTTCAAAAGAAAATTCTGAAACATGCTCTAAAATAGATGAACTTTGAAGACAATATCTAACAATAGACATCCTTTACAATATTATGCCAAGTAAAATAAGTCAGTCACAAAAAGATAAACACCTTATGTTCCACAGATATAAAATATCTAGAGTAACCAAAGTCATAGAAACAGAAAGTAGAATGATGATTACCAGGGTCTGGTGGGGAAGAGGAAATACAAAGTGTTTAATGAGAGTAGGCATTTGGTTTTGCAAGATGAAAAGTTCTTAGACTGGTTGTACATGTATGTGAATATACTTAACAAGACTAAGTTGGACACTGAAAAATGGTTAAGATAGCCAGGCATGGCAATGCACACCTGCAATATCAGCTGTTTAGGAGGCTGAGGCAGGAGGATTGCAAGTTTAAGGTCAGCCTGGGCAACTTAGTGAGACTTTGTCTCAAAATAAAATTTAAGAAAACATCTGATTATGTAGCTCAGTGGTAGAGCACTTGCCTAGCATGTGTGAGGCTCTGGGTTCAATCCTCAGTATAAACAAAACAAAACATCTGGACAAGATGGTGCAGGCCTGTACTCTCAGCAGTTTAGGACACTGACTCAGGAAGATCTCAAGCCAACCTCAGCATCTTAGGGAGGCCCTAAGCAACTTAGTTAGACTCTGTTTCAAAATAAAAAATAGAAAGGGCTGGATGTAGCTCAATAGTTAAGTGCCTGTGGGTTCGATCCCTGGTACCAAAAAAATAAAAAATAAAAATAAATAAATGAGTAAAAGATGATAAATTTTTGTTGTATATTTTACCATAATTAGAATTAAAAACTGTGGGGATTTTTGGTACCAGAGATTTAACCCAGAGGTGCTTAACCACTGAGTGAAATCCCCAGCCCTTTTTGTTTTGAGATGGTCTCACTGAGTTGCTGAGGACCTCACTAATTGGCATGCATCACTGTGCCTGGCATAAATAACTATTTTTAAGTTGGCGGATAGTATTATAGTATGACAGAATACAGCTGCACACTGAGAATTATTATTATTATAATTCAGTGATATAACAGGTTAAATGGACTTTTGTGCAATAGATTGAAAACTTCGTGTGTTGGGGGAATTATTGTGTAGCTGGGATTATAGGCATGTGCAACCAGCTGAGAACATAATTAATTAAATTCTACAATAACACTGTTATAAGAAAATATAACTTCCTATATTTATTTGTGCCTCTAGGGAAGGTATATTGAAATGTGGAACCTGTATTCTTAACATCATTACTGTTTATTGTAATGTTTCTCAACAGGAGTGTTTGGGATTTAGAAAGCAAATTCTCAGGGAATGATAGCTTATCTATCATTCTAGGCTCCCAACTACTAAATGTCAATAGTTGCCTCCAAGTAATAGCAAGAACCAAAACTTTACTACATATATATCAGTGTACACAGTTTTATAAAAAACTAGAATTCTATTAGGCACACAGATGGTATTAAGCATATAACTAACCACTTCATAAAAAGGAGTATATGGAATAATAACAAAATGACAATTCAAACATTTCTAAGAAAAAATTTTAAAACAGATATTGTTATAATAAATTAAAATACTAAATCATAGGACTTATATGAGTATTTCTAGTTCATTTCTGTTATTCAAACATATACCTAACACTTGCTAAATGCCAGGTATTAATCTAGGTATAGAAGAAAAAGGGAGACATAAAAAGAAGAGTAAAGATACACCATAATCTAATGGAAAAGAAAACACAAAAGTAATTTACTGTAGTTCCTACAATAACAAAGTCCAAATAATCTTGTTTTTAGATTTTATAGAAAAACAAAAAGTTATTTAAATGAATAATTTGTAATACAGCCTTTACATTCAAAGTTAATGAACTAAGGGAATACTAGTAATTAGTATTTCCTTTTATTAACAGGTTTTCTTTTATTATAAAGCTTAAATGTGAATTTCCTGTCAGGGCTTGTTTGTTGGCAATTCAGGTGCCTTCTAATTTGGAATTACACCGAGGTTGAAAATACTGTGAGCCTTAAAAAAAAAAAAAAAAAAAAAAAACTAACCTGTGAGTTATTAATGACATGATTAGCCTCTAGTTGAATAGCAAATGTAACACCAAGCTCTGATGAAAAGGATTTCATTGGTGACAATGTACCAGATGTCAAAACAATTGTCCGAACTTTGCCATTAATATCTGAAAAGGCCTAAAAGAAGACATTAGATATATAAAATCTTCTTTAAAAGAGTTGAACACATTCATTTAATTGTTGGCATTTACTAAGAAGAGAAAAATTTCATTTACAACACAAGCTTACCACAGCTGGATTTAAGCACCAAAAGTTTAGCACACGAACTGCAATTTTCTGTCGTGAACGTTTCTTATTTTTTGGTGGAGCCAAGAATCCATTTTTATCTGAAATATCAATCTGATTTGTCCAGGAATAAGTCTGCTGAATAGCAATTTTATAATCATCTGCAAATCTGAATGCAAACAAATGCTAATTAAATGACAAAACATTATAACATACAATGACCCAGCTATATTGCACTACAAAAACTGATGATTATATTAAAACTGAATTGTGCAGGATGTGTTGGCTCATCCTAGTAATTCCAGAAGTTTGAGATGTGGAAACAGGAGGACGTCAGCAAGTTTAAAGCCAGCCTGGGCAACTTAGTGAGGCCATCTCAAAATAAAATTTAAAATAAGGACCTGGGCCAGGTGCAATGGTGTATACCTGTAATCCCAGAGGCTCAGGAGGCTGAGACAGGAGGATCTTGAGTTCAAAGCCAGCCTCAGCAACAGCAACTCAGTGAGACACTGTCTCTAAGTAAAATACAAAATAGGGCTGGGGGTGTGGCACTGTGGTTGAATGCCTCCGACTTCAATCCCTGGTATCCAAAAAAAAAAAAAAAAAGACCCAGGATGTATGTAGTTCTGTGGAAGAGAGCTTGCCTAGCATACTAAAAAGCACTGTATTCAATCCCTAGTACCACCACCCAAAAAAAAGAAACCCAGAAAGAAAGAAAGACTCAAATGAGAGACCTGGCTTCCCCCTCAAAGACAACATTCTCTCCACATGAACTAAGCTAACTTCAATAATTCTGATGTAAATTAAGGCATCAGATCAGAATCTACCAATGCTTTTGGGAAATATTAGAAATCATCTCTCTTTCCCTCAACACACATTTCTCAATTCCATTCTTAAATATTACATAAATCATGGCAGAACTAGAATTAAAATTCAGGCCTCCTACCTCAAGTCAGAGTTCTTTATACTCTCTACTATATAATTTGTTACAAACCAAAACAGTATTATAGATAAATAAACTAAAAGGCAGGTTAAACTTTTAAATTACATGAGAAAATAATTTTTGTTCAAAGTTTAAAAAATATTAAGCACATAGTTTTTAAGTCCCTTTAAAATCTGGGTTGTCTTCATCTTCTTTTAATGAAGGTTCTGAAGCAAAAGATATATGATTCCATCCAGTTTATAACCTCTTTCAATAAGTCTATAAAATGCCCTAGGCTTAAACAGAACAAAATGTCCTCATTTCAATAATTCACTGCTAATTCACTCCTAGAAAGATTGATGTCAAAGTTTAAGTCAGGGTTGTAATAAGTGGAGAAAATTTTATAAAAATGCCAGGAGCCCTAAATACAAATCTCTAGAAGAAAGCAAAGGGAAAAGCTTCGTGATATCAGATTATAACTTCCTACATGTGACACTAAGAGAAAGGCAACAGAAGAAAAAATAGATAGGTAGATTTAAAAAAAATCTTTTCTGCTCAAAGAACACTAACAAGACGTTAAAAAAACAACACAGAGGATAGGAGAAAATAACTGTATATATATATATATATATATATATATATATATATATATATGATACAGGACTAATATCCAGAGTATACAAAGAACTATTACAACTCCATAATAAACAGTGAACAATTAAAAATGGGCAAAAGACATAAATAGATATTCTCTATAGAAGATACACAAGTGACCAATAAGAACATGAAAAGATTCTCAACATCTCTAGTCGTTAAGGAAATACAAATTAAAACCACAAGGAAATATCATTGAGTAACCATATATCTTTTAATATCCATTAAGATGGTGTGTGTATGGTAGTAATTAAAGAGTGAGCCCACGGGATCTTGACTACCAAGCTACACTCCCAGTCCTTCTTATTTTTGACACAGGGTCTTGCCAGGGCTGATGAAATCTTCCTGCCTCAGCCTCTGGAGACACTGGGATTACAGGTGTGTGCCACCATGCCTGGCCCATTAGGATGACTATTATACAAAAAGTGCAAAACAGTAAACATTAGCAAGAATGTAGAGAAATGAGAACCACTGTGCATTACTAATCGGAATGTAAGATGATGCTATGGAAAACACTAGGGCAGGGCTGGGGTTGTAGCTCAGTGGTAGAGCGCTTGCCTAGCATGTGTGAGGCACCAGGTTTGATTCTTAGCACCACATACCAATAAATAAATAAAATTTAAAAATTCATCAACAATGAATAAAAATGTTAAAAAAAAAGAAAACACTATGGCAGTTCCTTTAATGTAGGATGTAATCCTACATCCTAAATGTAGGATTATCATATTATCTTGCAAATTCTACTGCAAGGTAAATAATTCACCGAGAAGAACTAAAAGCAGGACTCAAATAGATACTGTACACCAATATTCATAATAGCATTATTCACAATAGGCAAAAGAGAAAAAACCCAAATGTCCAATAACATAAAAATGAATTAGCAAAATATGGTAATATACATACAATGGAATATTATTCAGTCATTAAAAGGAATGAAGTTTTGATATATGCCTCTACAAGGATAAACCCTGAAAACATTATACTAAGTGAAATGAAATAAGCCAGATACAAAGACAAATATTGTAGTACTGCTCTTATATGGGAAACCTACAAAGAGCAAATTCATAAGATGAAAGTACAATTACCTGGAAATTCAGGAAAGGAATCTAGAGTGTTGTTGTTTCATGAGTTCAGAATTCCTGTTTGGAATGATGAAAAATTACTGGAAATGGATGGTGGTGATGACTGTAAATTGTGAAAAATCTTAGGGCATTCAATCGTATACTTAAAAATGATTTTGATGGTAAATGTTATGTTTATTTTGCCATAATTAAAAAAAAACACTTTAAAAAATGCTGGAAGCAAGTAGTACTATAACTTGACAAGGTAGGATGAATTAGCTGTATTTTATTTTCCACAATTCATAAAGGAAAGTTTTCTACAATATAGGAAAGAGACTCTGACACTGGTAAATGCATATGCAAGTTATACTTAAAAGAAAATGTGTTGAAGTTTAGCACTGGAGGACCATTAACTGAAAGATGAATTAATTAACATTTATTTAATCATTTCAGTATTCATTTTTAAAAAATATTTTTTAGGGAGGGGTTCTGGAGATTGAACCAAGAAATACTTTATCACTGAGTTACATTTCCAAGCCCTTTTAATTTTTTGAAATAGGGTCTCACTTAATTGCTTAGGGTCTCACTATATTGCTAAGGCTGGTCTCAAACTTATGATTCTCCTGCCTCAGCCTCCTGAGTCGGATATAGATGTGAGCCAGCACACCCAGCTGGGTTGATCTTTTTTGATCAATTAATCTGAGTCTGTGCCAATAAGAGCAAATACATCATAATGACTGTACCACTATTTTACCTAATATGTTAAACACATACTGGTATCCAATAAGGAATTAGGTCAATATTTTTAAGACGAAAAGTACAGAAGAGATATCTTCACTTACCTGCTGTTTTGCCTAAACAGATAGTCAAGCACCATAAAAAGTCCTTTGAGCATTATTTGAGTTGAAGCACTAAGAATAGGTACTTCTCTTGCCACCTCTTTACCATGAACTGGTGGGAGTTTTTCTTCTTTTTGAAGAACAGTAGAAAAATGCTCCTGTAAGAAATTATCATATTTCTCATGAAGAATGGGACAGGGTGAAGAGAGAAACTTCCATAAAGTATAATGAAACATGTTTTAAAATTTTAGGTTTAACATTATTAATACACAGTGCTAATTTGGATGCTCATATTAACCAAATACTCCTCAGAGTCAAAGATACTTTAATAATAAATTATGCATTTCAGAAGTTCAATACTTCCTCAGATAATTAGAGTACTATTTAGTGCCCTTCAGAAGTAATAAACTAAATAAAAAGGCAGTAAATTGTTCCTCTAATGGCCTTCAAAAATTGATATTTGCGCTAAACATCTGAATTATTTCTAGGAAATAAATCTGATGTTAAGAATAATATGACTATATAAACAAAACTTAATTGACTCATAGAAATAATACATGCTAAAAACAAAACATATGCTAGGGCTGGACTTACAGCTTAGTGGTAGAGCAATTACCTAGCAGGTGTGAGGCACTGGGTTCGTTCGATCCTCAGCACCACAGAAAAATAAATAAGTTAAATAAAGGTATTGTGTCCATCTACAACTAAAAATATTTTTTAAAATGATCCTTAATAAGGATCATAGTTCCCAAAGATCACACATAATCTCTAGCCATGAATCTCACTCAGGATTATAATTTCCAAATTAAGATGAACAAAGTATGAGTTTCTTTTCATTTTCATTTTCCAAAATGTTAACTTTTTATAATTGACAAAATAAAATTTCCATATTGACTTTTTTAGCTTTGAACAAGACAATAAATCCCTTGAAAACCTTATTTTCTTCAAACCAAATAATGCTATTTTTTACCCATAACCTACTTATGCCATCACTTAAAGATTTTCAGATTAAGCTAATAAAATTTTTAAACATTTTTTTTTATAAATTCTGGGTAATTCACTGGATTTACTCACTATTAAATCAATTCTAGTTCATTAAATCAATTTCACAGGTAGAAAAAAAGAATCTTACCTGCAAAATGGGAAAAGTAGAAGTAGTGATGCCCATTTTATATAAGTTTAAGAGCATTTCATTTCCACTCCATATTTTACAAGATGATTCATAATCCCTTTCTACAAGATGTTCAGAGTTTGCTTCTAACCAACTAGAATAAAATAAAATAACTGTCAACCAGAATCATCCTTAAATGCATTATTTAACAACACAAGAGGATTGTTACTGTCACACTCTAATTTGTATTTCTTAAAGCTCCTAGGACATAAGTGTGGATTAATTAACACATCTTTAAAAAATGCATGTTTGGGGGCTGGGGTTGTGGCTCAGTGGTAGAGCACTCGCCTAACACATGTGAAGCACTGGGTTCAATTCTCAGCACCACATATAAATAAATGAATAAAATAAAAGTCCATTGACAACTTAAAAAGATTTATGTGTTTGTGTGTATGACCTATATATATGTATATATATATATAAAAAACTAAAAAAATTTATATATATATGTGTGTGTGTGTATATATATACATATATATAAAAGAACTAAAAAAAATCCATGTTTCATACTATAAAATAAACCTTAAAAAAATTAAGCTTTATTCAGAAGAAAGTAACACACGTGATTTCCCAGCTGTATTAATGGATTCACACTGTTTTACTGACTAATTCTCTCTAACTGAAAGCCATGTTTAGGTGGTTATCCCAAATACACATAAGAAGAAATGTAAAACAATCTAATAAATCAATATACTACATATTAACACAAGAGAATTATCTGAAAACATATAAATGTATTTATTGACATACAGACACATTTGTACATTCAATAACCATATTTCAATACCTATTTCACACCAGAAATTATTCTGAGTAGTAGAAATTATAATACTACATAGAATAGCAAGGTCCTTATTCTCACAGAAATTTTACTCTACTAAAGGGAGACAAAAATAAATGCAGAAATGAATACATAAACAAGAAAATACCTGATAGTGGTATATAATATAATGAAAATAAATTAGGTTAATATAACCTAGTTGCTACTTTAATTTGAATGTCTATAATATTCTTCCTAAAGTAACATATTTTAAAAATTGAATGCAAAATTATCCAGTCATAGGGGGTAGGGGGGTACATTCCAAACCGGAGGGAGGTATACCTAATGCACATTCTCAGGTAGTTAATACATGTACTTCTTGGAGAACCTGAAAGAAAGCCATGTGGTTGTGACAAAGGGCAACAATGAATCAAGCCTTTAAAGACACTTAATTTCGTTCATTTTAAGAGAAATAAATGAAAACTACATTAGGATTCCACTTTTTAACTATCAGGCAAGGAGGAAAAAAACAACTTTCATACTCACAAACACAGCTAGTAAAAGCATATATTAGTTCCCTCCACTTATCCACTGATTGTATAAATTTCAGCAATAATTATTGAAACTACAAATAGAACTATGCTTTGACTCAACAATTCAACTTCAAGGAATTTTATAGATGTAATTCTCATACACATGAAATGGTATATGTTCAAAGTTATTAACTACAGCAATGTACTATAATAGCAAAAGACTAGAAACAACTCCTATAACACTGTGAAATATATATTGGGTCTTATTCCCTGTTTCCTGGCATACAACTCCTAAAATCCTTGGACTCTTCAAAGTGATAATATCCTTTTTTGAATGATAGAGACTATCACCAGAAAGATCAAGACAGGACAGGTAGGTTGTTGAATTATGATTTAATCCATCGTGTATGTATAATGAGGTGTTCAAAAGGACAGGGTCTGGAGAACTTCCTAACAGCTAAACTACAAGGAGGTTCCCAAAGAGAAACACACTGGGATAGAGCATAGAAGCCCCATACACTTTCTCCCATACATTTCTGTATCCTTTGTAAATTCTTTATAATAGACCAGTAGTAAACGTGTTTCCTTGAGTTCTGTGAGCTGCTTGAGCAAATTAACCAATCCCAAGAAGGGGATTATGGGAATCACAATTTATAGCAGTCAGTCAGAAGCACACACCAAACAACCTGAAGCTCACAAATGATATCGAAAGATAAGGGTTGGGAGCAGTCTTGGGATTGAGCCCTCAACCTGTGGAATCTCATGCCATCTCCAGGCAAATAGTACTAGACTTGAAATGAGTTTAATTAAAGGACACCCAATTAATAGTCTAACGCTGCAGAACTGCTTGCTTCCTTGCAGGGAAAAATCCTCATACCTCCTAGAGCCATAGAGGCTTCTGTGCTAACTGGTGTGACAGCAGAGGAAACACTTTTTTTCCCAATACAATTATTTCTATGAATCAGAGGCTAATTAAGAAAATTACTGTTATCTATTCAGTGCAATTCTAGGCAATTATTTTCTTTTTTGTGGTGCTAGGGATCAAACTCAAGGCCTTGTGCTTGCTAGATAAGTGCTCTACCACTGAGCTACACAACCATTCCTAGGCAACTATTTTTTAAAATTACAAACACTTCCTATATCTTGATGCAGAAAGATCTCCAAAATACACTGTTAAATGAAAAAAAGCTGAATTAAGGAAAAAAAGTCCGTCTAGCATACCCATCATTTATGCAAAAAAAATGATGACTAAGAGAATATGTTTATATTGGCTCATATATACATAAATGTGCCCTGAAAATAAACTTGTTTAGAAGAACAGATACTAAGCAGATAGAAGATAGAATGGAAAGAAGGCTTTTACTATGTAAATTTGCAAGATTTTTTGTTCAAACCATGTTACTTTATAACATTCAAATTTTTAAAAAATACACAATGCAGTAAACAAAGTGTCACAATACATGGAATGAAATGTAGAGTTAGAGGAGGTTTCTCCTGAGATAACTAGATTCTAGATCTACAACTTAAAGTCTAATATAAGGAAAATTATCTAATGTAAATTTTAAGAAAATTGGCACTAAATCTATTATTTAAGTATACTGAAGTCTTGGTTAATTAAAACCCATCAAACTAGAATCTTATTGAAATTGAAGGAAAAGTAATAAATAAAGTCATGATCCAGAATTTTATAATATATTAAATATGCCTAGCATGCATGGGGCTCTGGGTTTGATCCCCAGCACCATAAAAAAAATAAATAAAATAAATTAATCAAAACCATGTTTTCTATTCAATGCCCTACACACAGCAATTGGAGCTGTTGAATTATCGGCTAAATTAGGAATGCCATTCACAATTATTAACTTTAAAAATCAATTATGTTCATTATATTCTTTTGACAAAGACAAAAGATTAGACTAGGCTTTTTTATTTTTTTAACCTTACTTAGTAAGGAACAACCCATTTCCCAAATAGCCCAATTAATCATAGTTTGCTAACTTTAAAATACCCTGCTGTAATCAAGCATATCTTTACTACAAAGCCAACCCAAATAAATTAATAGACAAATACTCTTACTTAATGAGGCTATAGCACACAGCTCGAAGGGGTTCATGGTCTTTCTTCCTTATATTATTGGTAACCAAAATATCTAGTTCATCTCGAGCAAACCGAAGCTGAACTTCTGTCACACTGTAACTTGCTGATTCCCGAGCACAGTCTTCAATGTTATGAGCTTCGTCTAAAATGACAACCTGTTCTTTCAGATTTATATCCATCTATAAGATAAAAGAATTTTCCTATAAAACATTCAGCAAAATTGATTTAACAGCAGCAGGCAAGAGATTTCATTTAAAAATTCACACTACATAAGCAAATTATTCTAGGCCTTAAAACTTCTGGAGCACTGAGGTCAACTGAATATCAGTTTTACTTGGTAGATTTTCCCATTGTTTTTACCCTCAAAACATTTTGCAGGGGGCTGAGGTTGTAGCTCAGTGGTAGAGTGCTTGCCTAGCATGTGTGAGGCACTGAGTTAATTCTTAGCACCACATATAAATAAAAATAATAAAGGTCCATCAACAACTAAAAAAAAAAACACTTCGTAAACCTATCAATTAAAAAAACACATATTAAGGGAGTATGGATCAAGGTACTACTAACTATATGGAAGGGTTTATAAAATCCCATGATGAATATGTTTCTAATGTAATTTTAAAACAGAGTACAGAACCTTTCAAAGTAAAATAACAACATAAGATTCAAATGAGTCCCTAAATACAACATAATAAAATAAAGTATTATATCTGTTTCATTTTAGTCTTTCCTACAACCCTTCATTTTGAGTACTGTTCTTCCTCAACTCCTATGTGATGCTGGTAGGACAATTTGTAATAAGGGACATTACCATTCTCACAACAGGGGTAAGGCTCATAACCTAGGGGTTAAATAACATATTCCATTCCTCTATGGTCACAGTGACTTGGTCAAGGAATGTAATGCGATCCAGGGCCACCATAAAAATTTGAGGAGACAAATAAAAGGGCATGTTCTTTTCTCTAGATAAGCTAGCTGCTTATGGTTATCTTTCTTCCCACAAGAAAAGAGCTTGTCTGACAATAAAGTCATCACAAAAAGGAGTCAGATATTTTTGTAAAGTTGGGTTCATGTCACCTGCAATTGAAATGAGTCCTGACAAATAATACAACAAGGAAATGCCAAAAAGCAATTGCCAATGAGAGAATAATATTATTTTGAGACAATAATAATAGAGCTGAAATGACTGATAAAGAATCATGGAAGAATACAAAATAGACTGGGGGTTTTAATTATGAGGAATTGGTGGCCCTATTACCAAAACTATTATACAGATTCAATGCAATCTCATCAAAATACCAAAGATATTCTTCACAGAACTAGAAAACACAGTCCTAAAATTCATTTAGTAGAATAAAAGACTCAAAATATACAAAGCAATCCTGAGCAAGAAAAGTGATGCTGGAGGCATCATAATACCTGATCTCAAACTATACAACAGAGCTGTAGTGACAAAAAACAGCATGGTACCAGTATCAAAACAGACACGAAGACCAATAGAATAGAAGACACACAGCACACCCACGCAGTTACAGTCATTTGATACTTGACAAAGCTGCTAAAAATACATGTTGGAGAAAAGCCTTTTAAACAAATGGTGCTGAGAAAACTGGATATCCATATGTAGAAGAATGAAACTAGGTCCCTAACTCTCTCTCTGTACAAAAATCAAATCAAAGCAGACTAAAGACTTAAGAATTATAACAGAAACTTTGAAACTACTAGAAGAAAAACCTCAACACTACAACACCTTGGCACAGGCATGATTTCCTTAAAAAGACCCCTAAAGCTCAAGAAATAAAATCAAGAACCTATAAGTGAGACAGCATCAAATTAAAAGGCTTCTTCTGCACAGCAAAGGAAATGATGAAGGGGATGAAGAAAGAGGCTACAGAATGGAAAAAATCTTTGCCAGCTACTCTTCTGATAGGGAATTAATAATGAGAATATATGAAGAACCCGGAAAACTTAACACCAAAAAAAAAAAAAAAAAAAAAACTCACCAAAAAACCCTCACAAATAGCCCAATCAATAAATGGGCAAAAGAACTAAACAGATATTTTTCAAAGAAAAAATACAGATCAACAACAAATATGTGAAAAAATGTGCACCCTAGCAACCAGGTAAATGCAAATCAAAACTACATTGCTATCTCACCCCAGATAGAATGGCAATCATCACTACAAAAAAAAATTAATGCTGGCAAGAATGAGAGGGAAAAGATACAATGGAATACTGCTGGTAGGACTACAAATTAGTACAATTACTATGAAAAGCAGTATAGGAATTCCTCAAAAGAACAGGAATAGATTCATAATACTACTTAGCTATCCTACTCTTCAAATTTTTCCACAAGAACTAAAACCAGCATACTCTAGTGAAACAGGAACATCAATGTTTATAGCAGCACAGTTCACAATAACCAGCCCAACTGCCTGGCAAGAGATGAATGGATTAAGAAAATGTGGTATAAATACACAATGGAATTTTACTTGGCCATAAATAAGAATGAAATTATAGTATTTGTTGGTAAATGAATGAAACTAGAGAACATCACACTAAGTAAAATAAGCCAGACTCAGAAAATCAAGAGTTGAATGTTTTCTCTCTTATGCAGAATCTAGAGCAAAGTAAGAGGGAAAAAGAGAAAGCAGAGTTGGATATCATAAAGACAGTGGGAAGATCAGTGGAATAGGAGGAGATCCAGGGAGAGAGAGGAAGGACAGGAAAGGGAAGGAAATGCAGAATGAATTTGACAAAGTTATGCTATGTACACATATAAATATACTACAATGAATTCCATCTTTATGTATATCTATAAAGCACCAAATATTAAAATAAATGCCAGTAGAGTAGAAGGAGGAGGATAGCAGAAAGAAGGAAGATGGGGGAGTAAGGAGGGGAGGGAAAGAGGCTGCACTGAGGACTGAAATGGAGCAAACTAAATTCCATGCATGATGCATATATGATTATGTCAAAATAAACACAACTATTATATATAACTATAATGTAATAATAAAAGCATTTAAAAATGAGCATTTGGATTAGGACAAAGAAAGAAAGGGCACAGCATTATACTTCAACAGAGGTATCATCAAAATGAGATACATAGGAAAGAACAAGGTATCTTCAGGGAACTGTAAGATAATTTTTTAAAAAATTTTTTTAGTTGTCAATGGACCTTTGTTTTATTCATTTATATGTGGTGCTGAGAATTGAACCCAGTGCCTCGCACATGGTAGGCAAGCACTCTGCCACCGAGCCACAACCCCATCCTCTATAAGACAATTTTTGAAGGGTTCGAGTTGAGTATTTTAGTAGAGATGTCTGAAAAAGTATCTTGAATGTCAATCTAACAAATATGGACTTCATCCCAGAGCAAAGAGAGCAACGGGAGATTTTTTTTTTCCAATTTAGATTAAAGGAATTTATTGCTTCACTTATAATTTACATACTTTCTCCCCTCTGGTCTGTCATTCTCTGTATATCTTCTCAGAGCTTATAAATGTACTTAGATTATTTCATCTTTAAAAAAAATTAATTTCTTTAATAATTCTACTCACATAATCCCATAATTCTATAGGTATTCTTATTCATCACATTTGAATTCCAAAGGGAATTTTTAAAACTTGTCATTCTTTGAAAAATTAATTACTTCTTCCATTATGCTCCATAGCATTTTCTATGTGCCTTTATTCAAGCATTTGTTTCAGATAATAATTTTATCCACTGGTCTGCCTGATTATGAGAATGGGAACTCCACTGAGATAAGGATCATTTTTTATTTGTCCCTTAAGATTTTTAAGTTAGGAAAGGATATGACAAAAAAAGAAAACAAGGACTGGTCTAGCATTGATACAACAATGGCTCTGAAGGAAGACAATGAGTTAAAAGGCAACCAATAGTCTGGTGCAGTGGCTCACACCTGTAATCCCAGCAGCTGGGGAGGCTGAGGCAGGAGGATCATGAGATCAAAGCCAGCCTCAGTAAAAGCGAGGCACTAAGCAACTCGTTAGACCCTGTCTCTAAATAAAATACAAAAGAGAGCTGGGGATGGGGCTCAGTAGTTAAGTGTCCCTGCGTTCAATCCCTGGTACCAAAAAAAAAAAAAAAAAAATGGCAACCAATAAGAGGAAGGATCACAGGGGTACCAGTAGGGGTGGCAAACACAATACCACTTAATTTTAAACTTAAAGAAATAGAAAGCTAGTAAGTAGAGTCAAACCTAAAGAAAGAAATAACATTTCAGTATATCAAGTTATTTACTTTTTGTTTTATCTGTTGTAACTGAATTTCTCTAAGAACAAAGCAAATAGAATCTGAAGTTCATTTCTCAAAAGCTCAAAATACCTAATTTTCATAGTATGTGCATTCTCTTAATACAAGTTCATCAAAACATATTTTTTCAGAAACAAAATTTTAAATAATTCTGACTATTCATTAGAATGGAAAGTTGGATATAAATGGGTCTTAAATGGGGACAACTGGCAACGTCTGGAGGCATTTTTGATGGTCACGATTGTAGGGATGGTGCTAACATCTAGTAGGTAAAACCTGGGATGCTACCAAACACCTTACAATAAACAAGACAACCCCCCACAATAAAGAATTTTCAACCCAAAATGTCTACTGCTAAACTCTGCTATAATCCCACTTCAATCCCTAAATCCTTAAAATTGCTGTTATTTTGAAAATTAAAAGATCTAAAATTCAGTTTTTAATACACCTTAGAATATGCTTTTAGTACTCTTTATGTAAATATATTAACAGAATCTGAATATAAAAAACAAAGACATTAAAATATCTAAAAGTTTTGCATTCAACATTTATATCCTCTTAAGTAGAAAAAAAAAGTTCTATTTTTTTACATATATACTCACACTTTCCCTTATTTGTGCATCTAGAAGATAGTTATAGGGACAAAAGACGATGTCAGCATCTCCTATCAGTTCTCGAGCTGTGTAATATGGGCATGCCTTTAGTTTTTTCCCCAGGCTTACAAGTTCTTCTATATCCCAGGCTTTGCACATCCCATGAAGAGTCTGTAATGTGTGTTGATCACTAATTTTATGAACACCATGATAGAAATAGCAGGATTTTCCCTAAAAACAAATATGCATAATCAAAATATGAACCAATATTGGGATAGAAGGAAAAAATTAGTTCATTTCAGAATTCTAGGAACACTGTTAGAGCCACAATGTTTTATGAAAAACCATATTTAAAACTGGAACTTCATATTAGCTTGTTGCTAAGAGATGAGGTCCCTCTATGTTGCCCATACTCCAGGGCTCAAATAATTCTCTTGCCTCACCCTCCTGTTAGCTGTTACAACCACATCTGGCTACAATCACAACCATTTTAAAGAAACAATAGTAGTTGACTCAATAGTAGTTGAGACAGAGCTCCTGACAAGCTAAATTCCTGATATCCCATATTCACTTTAAAAAAACATTTTTTAATTATGTTTGTTGTGGCTTTGTTTTGATTAAAGTGATATTAGGAATAAAATATTTCTGGAAGGATACAAAGAAAAATGGTGTCACTTGTTGCTTTTAAGGAAGAGAATGAAGGAACTTGGGCACTGGCATAGGAATGATTTTCTCTATAGACTCTTGTACCCTTTTGTGTGTGGTACTGGGGATCAATTTTGAGTTGTGTAATAGTATTCAAATATAAATGAGAAGGAAGAAAGATAGGCTGGAACATTTTGGGAGATAAACTTAAGATCACTACAACAAAAAAATCAGAAAATACAAAAGGATATTCCCCAAACTCCTAAATTATAATTCCATCACACAAAAAATGTACTATTAACATTTTGATGTATTTTATTTTGTATTTCTTCTATACATGTTATTTAAAGATATATCTCTACAATGCAATAAGAATAAAATTTTCCCCAGGAACTGAGGATTATTAACAGTCTAACCAAAATAAATAAATATTTTTATTATTTTCCTCTGCTTATTTATTAAAGATGGTATCAGAAAACTGCTCTTATAATGCCAGGTATTGTTTTATTGCTATATAAATATATGTATATACATATATATATGTATATATGCACACACATATGTATATAGATAGTTACACATATATTCATATATAATAGATATTAATTTAACATATCTGTATATGCTAAATTAATGTGTCATAGTTCATTAATCAGTTTCCTTATTACCAGACATTTAGACTATTATCAATTTCTGCTTTAAAAATAATGCAGTAAATAACCTCATGTCCATTTCTTTTTTTTTTAAATGTGCAATAACTTTTTTTAATTTTTTTTTTTTTTGGTTATAATTAGTTACACATGACAGTACAATAATATTTCTTAGTACATATTTTTAGAAATGGCATTATGGGATCAAAAATAATAAAGCATTTTTAGGTTTCTTGAAAGCATATCACCAAATTACCTATCAGAAACTATATTCCATTTTACTTGGCCCATTTCCACATTCTTAACACGACTGATATTATCTTTTATTATTTGTCTATTTTAAAAGTGAAGAATAACATTTCTTGTTTCTATTTGTATTTTTCAATAGTTTCTAGCAAGATTTAATATTATTTTGCCTGAATATTCACAAATTCAGCAATGTGGGACATGGTGGTACACACCTGCAACCCCAGCTACTCAGGAAGCTGAAGCAGGAGGATCACAAGTTCAAGACCAGCCTCAGAGATTTAGTGAGATTATGTCTCAAAACAAAATAAAATAAATAAATAAAATAATGGACTGGAGATGTAACTCTGGGTTCAACCCCTAGTATTGCAAAAAAAGGAAACAAAAAAGTTCAATGGTAATTTCTATTTCTTTCCTTACATACTGAGATCATTTTATATTCTATTATTGGAAGTAAAAAAATTTTATTACATATATTAATAATAAAAGGTGTTTGATAAAACCCAGTCCTAGCAAGAGTATGTTATATACTATTTAAAAATGTACAAAATTAGTACAAATATAGTAAAAGAATAGTAGAAGAATAAACTTCTAATAGTAGAAAATACACAGGCAATTTGTCAAATTTTCAAAATTTTAAATTTTACCATTAATATATTATATATGTGGATATATATGTATATAACATATACATTATATATATATATAATATATACATGCTATACACACACTAAATATATGCATACATACACAAAACACACAAATTGTACTGTTTAACAGATTAAAAAAACTGAAAACAAACCTAATGCTACCACCTACAGCAAACATGTTAAATAAATTATGGTAAATTCACACAGAAGCTATAACTCTAAAACGAGTTAGATTTGTCTGTGTGATAATGTGTTCGGCTTCCTGAAGACATATTGATGAAGAAAAATAGATACTGAATAATGTGCATAAAATTATTAAGTTCATAAAGCTGTTATTTTAAATAAATGAGCACAGCCAAATACAGTGGCACATGCCTTTAATCCCCAAAACTCAGAAGGCTGAGGAAGGAAAATTGCAAGTTTGAGACCATCCTCAGAATAAAATTTTTTTTAAACCTTTATTTTTATTTATTTTTTTATGTGGTGCTGTGGATTGAACACAGGGCCTCGCACATGCTAAGCAAGCGTTCTACCACTGAGCCACAACCCAGTCCCCCCATTCTCAGAAATTTAATGATGCCCTAATCAACTTAGTGAGACCCTGTCTCAAAATAAAAAGATAAACAGGCCTGGGGATATAGCTGAGTGGTAGAGTGCCTCTGGGTTCAATCCCCAGTACCACAAAAGAAAAAAAAAAGTAAAGAATTTAAAAAACAATAAGTATGCATATATTATAGCAAATACATTTTCTAAATGTTTTGCCAGAATATACATAAAATTTCACAGTAGTTTCCTTGAAGTAACCACTTAAGGGGCCAGGGGAATTCCTTTCTTTATTTTATCCTTTTCTATAACTCTGGATTTTCTAACCATATTTACATGCATTAATTTTCTGTTTCAATTATTCAATAATAAGTGGTAGAATAACAGGTCATTTCATTTCTACTAATTCCATGTACTGGGGCTGGGGATGTGGCTCAAGTGGTAACGCGCTCGCCTGGCATGCGTGCGGCCCGGGTTCGAGCCTCAGCACCACATACAAACAAAGGTGTTGTGTCCGCCGAGAACTAAAAAAAAAAATAAAATAATAATTCCATGTACTAATAAAAAATTAAAGATGATTTTGAAGTAAAAATCTCTCTCAGTGTATCCTTAACAAGTGAAAATATTTACACACACACACACACACACACACACAAATTATCTATAAATCATCCAAAAGGAGAATGTTTTGAAAACATACACACATTATGTACATTCATATGCCCAATTGCTAGAAACAGAGTAAACCATAAAAGGTTTATAACCTACAAAGAAGACAAGACACTCTCAAAGACTAGTACTAGAAGTACTAGAAGACTAATACTTCCAAAGTTTTATATTCAGCCATGCTCAGAGAAAGTACCTGCTACTTCTCCAAAGTATTAAAAATAATTAGGAGGAAAGACCTCTCCTGACTATATTTATTTAGTTCATTTTTACATTATTTTTCATTTACTTTGTCTAACATCTACTACTCTTTTTTTCCCCTTTATACTGTGTCAACTTCCCCATACTTTAACAACTCCTTCAGTTTTATTTCTAGTGTAAACAAAATAGCAGTGTGGGGGGGCTGGGGTTGTGGCTCAGTGGTATGAGGCCCTGGGTTCGATCCACAGCACCACATAAAAATAAATAAATAAAATAAAGGTATTGGGTCCAACTACAACTAAAAAATTAATTAATTAATTGATTGATTGATTAAAAAAATAGCAGTGCGGTAGGTGTTAAAGAACCTGAGTTCTGGTTCCTCCTTTCTTGGTAATTACTTGTGTGACTGAGCATACTTTAGGGCCCATTTGTCTCATGCGACTAAGCATCAAAAGAGTAGTGGTATCAGATTTTAAACATTCCTTTTGACTCAGTGACTATACCATCTCTGAGTTCCTTCCAGCTCTAAAATTCTGTGATTTGAGGATCCAGAGATACATGGAGATGTGCCAATTATCATTCATACCAAGTCTGGTATGAATGATACCATTTTAAAAATTGAATGTTCACCATTTCTAATTCCAATTGTCTTTCAGACAATTCCAAAGTTATCTTTGTACAAAATGGTCACTAAGATACCTTGGAAATCTATGATTATGAACTGATAAGGCTACATTTTAATAAAAAACAGATATTCTATATCTAAGATATTATTTTATAATTCTCATTTCTGGTTCTAGTTAAAATCATTTTTTCTAACTGAAATAAAAATTAATCTTTAATAGACAAGTGCATAATTTTCCAGTATGAAGGCGCTTTAATAAAACAGTGAACAAAAACACATGCGCCTTCTGATCAAGCCAAAAAATCAGAAAGTTTATACTTCGAGGGCACTTAGAAAGAGCCCTGTGCAGGCTGATAGCAAAACCAGAAAAGCTCATCCATTTTAGCAGTGTAACACAACCCTAAGGGGAGTTTGTCAATTGAAGCGTTATCACACTTTAAACTCTCTTCACTCAAACTGTCAGTTATCTATCATTTCGCTTTGGTGATTCAGCCATAGTAAATACAGACACCTATGGTGACTTTGTAATTGGCCCCCATTACAATACCAAATTACTCTGAGGACTTGGGAACAAGAAAAAGAATGTTCACTATGCCTATGAGGTAGCATTCTGAGGCAGAATTAGGTCAAGGCAAACTGTAAGCAGGTATTTTCAATTATTCATATCACTAATATTCAAAAACAAAATACTTGTTGAAGACAAACTAAAGGTCAACAAAAAACTCTAAACTTTTTATTTTTACATGTTTCAAACTTGAGTGAATATCCATCAAAAACAAAACCAGCACTACAGTATTCTAGAACATTATAAGACTTTATCTTGAAATTATAATCTTAAACTTTTTAATGACTTTTTCCAAGGTATTTTATAACACATGTATTTGTTCATAAAAGAAGAATTTTCTCAGTAATGAGTTTAAAAAAATTTTTTGAATAACAATGCTAATGAATTTTCTTGTATAGAATACATAGCCAAAAAAGTACTCAGGTCACTGAGAAATTCAACAGATCAGGTACCAATTATAGAAAGATGTCTACTTAACAATGAAGGTCATGAACAATGTTTTCTTTATTTATATTTTTTAACATTTGCCTTTTTAATATTTTCATCTCTCTTCCAAGAGAACTTTTAAAATATATATAGTAAAAAGATGTCACAATTCCTTAGTTAGAAAGAATGTACATGGAAATAAATATAACTTTAGGATTTCAAATAATGGTTTTGATACAATAATCCTATATTTTCTTTCTGGCTCCAAATATGTCACTGGAGTTCCTTACAACTAATATTTTATAATCTCACAATCTTTGAATATCTATTAAGGTATATTTTGAATAGCTCTAAATAAATCAAATTCTCATTTGATTAAAAAAAAAAGCATTGGAGAAAGAAAAGCATAAGACAAAATAATTTACTCACACTATATAGTAGGCAGTGACCTACCATATCATATAGTGTGAGGGCTGTAGCTGATAGTCTTTTGTGTAAATCAACTCCAATAAAATAGTAGTGAGAGACAAAACAATTTTCAAAATAAATTACAATATCATTGTTCATTTCATATACTGGTTCAATAATGATTTCTGAGTATAATTTCATTACTTACAACTTCAATTTTAGAGTAAATTAGTTATATTAGAACACAGACTCCCAAAATAATATTACCTCAAAGAATATTTTAAAATCATGTCTTTAATTACCCAATATTCTAATTTCCTGGAAAATTTCAAAAGCATTTATGAAATCTTCTAAGTCAATAGTCTAATATAATTTTTAAAAGAGAAGTTTGAGCAAATTAGAATTAGGAAACAGGAATAATCATATTTTACATTCAATTAAAATTCTTTTCTAAATTTTTTCTAAGAAATAGCCTAAATAAACATCTTCTCTTTAGGTTTTTTGACATGTAAAACATAATAATTAGATCTAAGTACAATAAATCATTTAGACTTTTTTATCTTTTCGTCTGACATCATCCACATATATTTTTGGTAGAGGAATTTAGAAATGATTATGTCTGACTCCAATGGAAATTAATTTCACGGAATTAAATATATGCAAGCTTTAGAACCAAAATCTATAATTCTAAACTTGAAGAAAATTTTCTTATGGTAAAACTATTTTTCAAAAAATATTAACACTGGGGCTAGAGTTGTGGTGGGGCACTTTCCTGACACATGTGAGGTACTAGGTTTGATCTTCAGTATTGCATAAAAAATAAATAAACAAAATAAAGGTATATGCCATCTTCAACTAAAAAACAAAAAATACTAGCAATTTAATTTGATTTGCATAAGTTATTTGATTATCACTAGAAAAGTACATATAAAATACATTAAGTAATTTGAATCTGTTCAGCCTTATTGTTTCTCTAAAACAAAATTTTACTCACATTTTTTCCATCCAGAAATTCCATGCACTTTTCTTTTCTGTTGAAGTTACCAATGACTTCAGGATGGACACAAGTATGATCCCTGCTGGAAAGAATGGTCATTGGCACCCATGAATATGCTGTCCTCCGGAGCTCTTTAGTAATCTGAGCGATCTGCTTGTGTGTGCGTGTCCCAAAATATATTTTGGGTCTCTTGAATTTCCCCCCTTGATCCTTCTTAATGGTATTTGAAGACTCTTGACTGTTTCCTTGTTTTGCAGAACAACAGCACTTAGAACACTGGCCAGGAGGCTGTAGTGAAGGAAAGAAATGGTAACTAATGTCTGGACTACCATATAAAATGTTTTTTTTTTTTTTTTTTTTTTTTTAATTTTTTTTTTTGATATTTATTTTTCAGTTCTCAGCGGACACAACATCTTTGTTTTGTATGTGGTGCTGAGGATCGAACCCGGGCCGCACGCATGCCAGGCAAGCGCGCTACCGCTTGAGCCACATCCCCAGCCCCATATAAAATGTTATCAAGCCTCTCATGTAAACAGAACCAATGATGAATCACAATTGTTAAAAAGGAAATTTCAAGATATTACAATATCTAAAACTTGCCATTAAATAAACAATTACAAATTTCATTTCAAATTAGTCCTCTTTCAAAAGTTTCTAACATATCACTCTAACTCTGTAATTCCAACTGTTTTAAGTATATTTTAACTCTTCTCTTTCATAAGTTATAAAAATTATATGACAATGAAGAAGATAATTTTAATTTTTGCTTAGGTTTCATATGAACTTGTGATTATAATTTAGAATTCATAGTTTTGCTCATAGCATAGCTCACTAAAATATTTTATATTACACCAATGTTTTTAAAAGCACTTTAAATATAGTTTACAAAAGAACAGAAATATCAAGTTAAATCTCAAGTACCACTAAAAAATGAGTAAATAAAATTCTTCTCCAGCAAAGGTATTAAATAAATGCAAAATACTAACATTTAACAATAAAAGCAGTTTGCTTATGTGAAAAAAGTATACCTGAAAATCCAATTACCTGTCAAGGAATGCAAATCCATCAGTAAAAATTATTATATAGAGTATTATAGGGCAAAGCTCTTCCTGGACAATTTCACTTATAATTCAGTTTCATCAGGGAAATAGTTATGTAAATGTCTCCTAAAATACACCACATATAACAAGGAATAAAGTCTGATATTTACCTGATATTTATCTCATTTCCAAATTGTAGAAAAAGTTTAATGCTATATATTAGAATTATCGGGTTCTTAATAACTCCTCCCTTTAAAGCCTCAATTATCACACCAAAGGAAAGAGAATGAAGTTTCATTTAAGAGAAATACTGTGAAAATGGCCACTGATAGGGAAGGAAAAAAAAGGCAAACAGCACACTACCTTTAAAAAAAAAAAAAAAAAAAAAAAACTTGTACTGGAAAGTTTTCATTTAGTAGAACAAACACTCTACTTACTGAAGTTCTTAGGGTTTTTTTTTTTTAATTGTAATCAGTAAGAGTAGTCTTCATGAACAAATACTAAGTCATAGTATGTTACACCACAATACTGGGGATCAAGCTGTCTTTTAGCCTCAACTCAGTGGAAAAGCAAGTTCAAGTTACTCCCAGTCTCACTCAACCTTGTCCGCCATTAAATATTACAATACATGATAGAATGGATGTAAATGTGACCCTTCTGGAGCTGTCACTCACTAGGATAAAAGGTTCACTGATGTGCCAAATAAACAGTCAGTCAAAGCAGATAAAGTTACAGCCATGCTGGAATTGTTACACTGCCTTCTTAGGTTGCTAGTAAAGCAGATTTCATTACAGAGTGCTGCCACATTAAATAGCCAGTTCCAAATATCCTGCCTTCTATATTGAATAATTACTTATTCACTGAAAGGATAAAAAGAAGAGTTATGAATGGGGCTCTTGTCAACAGTGAAGCAGGAAACAGCTGACGTGTGGTTTATGTTACATATGTTGCAATATCCAACAACTTAGAGAAAATGGAATGCAAATCATATCATATTTTCAGTGAATTCTTTTGTGGTCTTTGCAATGAGCACATTAATTAATTAATATATTAAACAATTAAGGTTAACTCCAGGTAGAGAATTAGTTTACTTTTTCATACCTTCAATCTTTTTTTATTCAGTTTTACTATTTTTCTTCCTTGTGATACTGTTAAATTCACTTCAATATTAAAATACTAGGGCCTAATACATCAATAATTTTGTGCTATATGGATACATTATCCTCAGGCATCTAAGTAATCCAATAAGATGGTTGCTTCTCAGGGCTCAGAAAACCTACTTTTGATGTAACACTTTACAACATTAACTCCACTTAGTTTACCACCTACACCTTTTAATTCTGACCAAATATTCAGACAATATAGAAACAACTAAACCAACTCCCCATCACTAATAGTTTAGATATAACTTACAAATCTTCATAAACATTCTTTTGCATAACTTTTTTCTATTAAAAAGGGATGTTTCCAGAAGCAGTGGCGCATACCTATAATCCCAGCACCTTGGGAGGCTGAGACAGAAGTATCACAGGTTCAAAACCAGCCTCAGCAAAAGTAAGGTGCTAAGCAACTCAGTAAATCTGTCTCTAAATAAAATACAAAAAAAGGGATGGACACATGGCTCAGTGGTAGAGTGCCTCTGAGTTCAAACCCCGGTACAAAAAAAAAAGGATGTAACTACATAGTTTTATAACTTTCTACTTTGTATTCAAACTTTTAAATTTTTAAAATAGTGAATTTGCTAATGAATACTATGCTTATCTTAAAATGTCATGCTAATAGCTGTACCAACAAAAATAAAAGATGGTGAATAAGTTTCAGAAAACTTTTACCACTAGTGGGGCTTTATTTAGGTACATCAAATTGATTTTTTTAACCCATAATTCAGAAAAATTTAAACCATGCTTAATTTTATACTGAATAGGTATTTGTTTGGTTTTTAAGTTGTAAAGTGATCTGAAGTCATTGTACCATTTATGAATTTGAGGTAGAGTCCTTAAAAAATGGTAGTTAGGCAAGTAGAGTATAAGATGGAAATTTAAAAAGAAAGCTGATTCTTACTGTTTGTAATATTAAAGAGGAATTATTTCTTCAGAAATGATCTTCTATTAAAATTTCCATCTACATGATTTGAAGAAGCTGAGGATGTAGCTTAGCAGTAACAGAGCACTGGCTTAGCACGTGCAAGGCCCTGGATTGATTCCCAGCACTGAAAACAACTTATTTAGCTAATTAAAAATAAAAGAGTTGGTATAATCTTATTTGCAAATGGAAAAACTGAATGTGGCAGTCAAAAAGAGGCTTCAACATTTATATAATAACAAAGGTAATTACTTATATCAAAATTAGCAACTTTCAATACTTTAAGAAAACAAGAGATCGGATCTTGATGATGGCAACAAGAGATCAGACTATGCCCCTTTCTCTGAAACCCTTTGACCTAGGAGGCTTGAAACAATGAGACGACTAAAATTAAAAAATTTTACACCTCTCACTAAGTAGCTCTCCTGCTAACAAATAATCAGGTCTATCTTTCAGAAGGATGTTTTCTCCTTTTCCTTTCACTCCTTAAATTTTAAAATTAGGAAACTGGATAATAAATTTAAAAGCATTCACTCTCATCCAAAATATCTGAAGGTCAAAAGGTAAAACACATAGGCTCCCCCACACCTGTGAATTCTAAGACATAAAAGTGATTATGATAAGTGGCAGAATCAAACTCTTTAAGAGATGGCTTCTTTTCCACAGCTAAAAATTGTCCAGAGTCCTCTTACTTCAACAAAAGGCAAGAAAACTTAACATAAGTAACAATAAAAATGTCAACATTTAAAAAGAAATACAAGCTACATGTGTGACCATGACAGCTGCAGTGTTTCCATACTCAGAAGTCAATCATTCAGAAATATTTTTTAAGTTTACAATAGCCAAAAATGTTCTTAGAAAGTCAGCAACCAAGGACTTTTAGAAAACTTTCCATGTATTTAATAATTTCCATTTCTTCTCTTGCCCTATTACATAAAGACATTCTACATTCTTTTAAAGGGTGAATGATTAGAAGATTTGATCTTGAATGAATGGCCAACTGCTGAATCCTTGTCACCATTCCTTTCACAAAGTTATAATTGGAAAAATAGTAAGATATGACAATGTCAATTTCTAAAGTTTCCTAATGCGTTTCTAAACTTTCCCCTGTCCTCCCAAAAAGCAGTATACCTAAATACTTGAAAACTAAATAAGCATAGTGATTAATATTTTTAGAAAAGGAAAATGATAAGGAATAGAAACTAAGTTCATTGCCAAAGAAGTTATTGTGCTAATCTGTACATTGGGGAGTCTCTAAAAGGCCACTATGAATTGAGTTCAAAAAGCAGGCACAAAAGGGTATAGTTAATATAAAAAATAAATATATAGAGATGGGGTTGTGGCTCAGTGGTAGAGCACTTGCCTACCATGTCTGAGGCACTGGGATCAATTCTCAGCACCATGTATAAATAAATGAACAAAATAAAGGTCCATCAACAACTAAAAACAATTTTTTTAAATAAGTATATAAAGAAGTATAAAGGGGGACTGGGGTTGTGGCTCAGCGGTAGAGTGCTCACATAGCACATGCAAGATGCTGGATTCGATCTCAGCACCACATAAAAATAAATAAAATAAAGGTATTGTGTCCAACAATAACTAAAAAATATTTTAAAAAGAAAGAAAGAAGTAAAAAGGAAGAGACTTTAAAAAACTGATTTGTACAAAACAAAGGGAAAACTAAGTCAATAAAACAGTAACATTTTTCTATAAACTTCTATATGTACATGTTTGTCCTTCCAGCCATACTGCAAAGTCCTTAAGGACAGAAACTTTATATCTTATACTCTTTATTAAACTCATTCATTGAGCATGGTGTTCTGTACATAAGTATAACTTAAATTTTTTAATTGGTAAACTATTACTAAATGTCTAAACCAACTACTACACTCATACACATTTTTTAAAAAACTAATAGATGTGGGGCTGGAGTTGTAGCTCAATGGTAGAGCACTCACCTCACATGTGGAAGGCACTGGTTTTAATCCTCAGCACCACATAAAAATAAAATAAAGGTATTGTGTCCATCTACAACCAAAAACATATTTTAAAAAAGAAACTTATAGACGTTTAAATGGTGTTCTAATTCGAAGTACTGTGTCAAAAAACAACTTCAAAATCAAAAGCTTCTTTTTGAAATAACAATTTATTATTTTTCAAAGCCAAAAAGAAAAATCCATTTATAACAACATTTGAGCCACTGTAGCTGACAAACATATATGGTGATATGTTGGTTATTAATGATAATTACTTTTATTGGGGCTGTCCGTGTACTAAGCACTTTATGTATACTATGTCATTTCAATAATCCATTCATTCAGGAAACATTAGAATCCCTGATATATCAAGCCAAATAGAAGACAATAATAAGGGTCACCTCATCTCACTGACATGAAGAGTTTCTCTCGTTAATTGTCTACAAAGTATAGTTTGGGAAGTTTATTAATACTGGTTTCAGTCATGAGTTAAAGGAATTATTTGAAGTTAGTTCTAAGTGCATTACTTTCTGAATGCAATTATAAATATCCCTAAGGGAAAACTATAAACTTCAATTCATAAAAACTATTTAACTTAATATTTTTTGATGTTTAAATCAAATATTTTCTAACAAGATCCATACTATGATCCACAAGGGAAAACAAAAACTTTCAACTCAGAGACTCTTCAGAGCATGAATCAGCAAACCTTTTTCGTAAAGGTACAGACAGTAAACATTTTTGGCTTTTGGGCTACATGGTCACTGTTCTTATATAGGTAATATATTTTATTGTCCAAATGTAGGAAAGGGTTTATTTTTCTTTTCTTTTTTTTTGGGGGGGGGGTGGAGTGGGGTGGGGAGTAAGGGGATAGGGTGGAGTGAATTGAACCAGGAATTAAACTCAGCAGCACTCAACCACTGAGCCACATTCCCAGCCCTTTTTTGTATTTTATTAAGACACAGGGTCTCCCTGAGTTGCTTGGGCTCACTAAGTTGCTGAGGCTTGTTTGAACTCATGATCCCCCTGTCTCAGCCTCCCAAACTGCTGGGATTACAGGCGTGTGCCACCACACCCACCAGGAAAGGATTTCTTAAGACAATAAACCAATAAGCCAAAAGCTTATATAAGCTACTGAAAATACAACCTCATTAAAACATAAAGCTTCTCTTTAAAAACATATTCTTACCAAAAAAGAGAGAGAGAGAGAGAGAGAGAGAGAGAAAGAAAAAGGTATCTTCTTTCAAAAAAAAAAATGATGAAAAGAAGGCAGACTGAGAGAAGGTATTTGTAATGCACATAAACAACTGACGATCAGTATCTATAACATACAAAGAATTCCAACAAATATGTTTTTAAAAGACAAACTTAACAGATAACTAAGAACAAGCAGATTACAAAAGACAAATGTTGAAAGGTAAACAAACACCTAAAAAGATGTGTAACCTAATGTTAAACCTCATCAATTAAGAAAATGCTAATTGAAACAATAATTTTCATTTCATATCTGATGTTGGAAAGGCATGAAACAACTCTCACATACTGCTATATAAACTGGCATATCCAGTTTGAAGAAAAAAATTGATGATGTAGTGAAATCAATGATACATTTACCCTTTGACCCAGCATAACACTATCAAGTGCACATGCTAGAGACACATGCACATTAAAACAGATTAAGAATATTAATTATCCCATTGTTTTAATAGTGAGATAAACATGCTAAATGTATCTACAAAAGAATGGACAAATAAATTGTATGAGTTTCATCAATGGAAAACTACATGTATATAAAAAAACATGAGCAAGAATTATATGCATCAATATAAATTACAATGTTGGGCAGGGTGAGTATGACTTGAATTTAATTCTCCCATAAAGTTCCAAATAAATTGATGATAGGAATAAATGTATAAAACCTTCAAAAAGACAATCTGGAATCACCACTATGGTAGATAATCCTTGGAGCTAATAACTGTACTTCAAAAATGCTAGAAGTGCTGCAAAAGAACATAATATGGCAAACACATTCTGGTTTCTCCTCAGATGCTTAAAAGTCCAGCAGACAGCTTTCATATTAACCCCTCCTCACCCAAAGTGTTCAATCCATTAGGAAACAGGTTCTTAAATCAGGGTCCATGGATTGTTACAGAGGGTTTGAGATCATCCAGAAACCATGACACAATTTTGTGTGCATTTCTAGAAAGTGAATTCATAACTATTATCAGATGCTCAAAGCAGATTGTGACTGATCTGGTAAGGGTATTTATTCCAGAATTTATGTCTGATTTTATAATGAGAATCAAATGGAAACAGCATTTTCTTTACAACTATGTTGGCTAAGATACATTCTTTCTTGTAAAAGAATAAACAAAGTGATAGTCAAAGAAGATAATTTCATAAAGATTCATACACTGTTTTTAAACACATTTCTATTTTGTGCTTGTTAATTACCTAATATTAACATAAGGCTAAAATACTTGGATTATTCACTAATATATACTTTTCTTTTTCACAGATCAAAAAAGTAATCTAAAGAATTCTTCAAGTTGCCACAAAACATAATTTGTACTGAAGCTGAAATTTATAATCTTTGCTTTAACAGGATCATTTTTATCTACTTTTTAACTAAACAAAATATTACCCTTTTTTCTTTTGGAAAGTCATGCACAGAAAGAGCTACTGGTAAAAGGCCAAAGAACACTGAATTATACAATCTTTGAGGCAAAAAAAGGTTTACTGTTAACTTTATCAATCTTTTGCAGTTGTCCAAGCCATCAAAACAGGTACTGAATGCCCGTTGTGCAAAATCTCACATAAGCACACACACTCTAGCAAGATAGCAAAAGTGACATAACTATACCTTTTCAACTATTCTTTTTTCAAAAAATTCAAACGGCAATAGTACTCTATTGCCAGTTTCATGATTAGACTGCACAAAGCAGCTGTTTATCCACTCACAGCAACCAGCAGGTGAACCTGATTCAATATTTATCACAGGCTTTCACAGATCACTGCTAACCAAGCAAACGTTTTAATTAAGCTGGAACTTGCTTCAAAGAGCTCATTCAAGATGTCAATCAGCAGGTAAGGGATCAGATACAGTGTCAGGTGAGAGTGTGTAATACAAATCCACAACTTTCTTCATCCCATCGCTGTAAATTAGCCTGCTCTAAAGTTCAGACTCTGATTGTAACAGACTGCCAGTCTCCTGGAATGTGTAACTGAAGTCACTCATATTCTATTGTGAAGGTTGTAAGCAATATGTTAAACTGCAATGGGCTAGCACATTAAGACAGATCCTTTTCACGGTTGTTTTTTGATACCATAAGTGTTTGTTACCCTACTCTCCACTTACTGTTTACTTTCTTGCCTAGTGTAAATGGGAATTCCTTAACACAGTTACTGCAGTTTCTGAAAAGTCCATGTTTCAGTAGAATTAATCAAGAAAGATCCAAAGTGGGATAATTTTTATCTAAATTTATATTAGAACAATTTTATGCAATAAGAATTCTCAGTTTAACAAGTATATCACAAAGATGACGAAGCAATAATACAGCAAAAATTCTCCTGATCTAACAGCACTTTACAGACACGATTATAGCAAGAAATCTTAAAAGTAGTGATGAATCACACTAAGTTCATGATAAATACCTTGGGTGTTGAAAAAAAAGATGGCAGAGCACTGGTAATCCCAACTACTCCTGAGAATAAGGCAGGAGGACCACAAATTTGAGGCCAGCCTGGGTGACTTAGTAAGACCTTGTCTCCCAAAAAAAAAAAAAAAAAGTTTTTTACAGAGCTGAAGATATAGCTCAGAGGTTAAGTACCCCTAGATCCCAATGCCCAGTACAGTATAAAAGAAAAACAGAAGGAAAAATGAAGACCCCAAGGAGAAAAGGAGGATGGGAAGGCATCCTTCTTTACAGAGAAATCCTGGCTAAAGATTGTAAATGGAATGATACATTTCTTTAAAAATAAATAAATAATTTACCATTTCAGTTCTCATATAAAAACTGATTCAGGCAAGCTACAAAAAATAGATACTAAAATCACTGTGTGAAAAGTTGTTGGGGAAAAGAATATTCACATGTCTCAAATTGTCACCCCAGAGATTACACATTAATTATCAAAGGAAAATGTACCTTTACAAAGGAAAGACCTGGTTATTACCACTTTAGCCTAGCAGCCAAATTTAGCATGAATAAGACAAACTGGTATCATATGCCTCTTGATGTAAAATAAAACACATCTATGTTCCCAGCTTGGTTATTAAATCAAAGCAACCAGGTTTGGGGTTGTAGATCAGAGGTAGAGCACTTCCCTTATATACGAGAGGTCCTGGGTTCAATCCCCAGAACTACAATAAATAAAAATCAAACATGAATCAGAAAGAACCTGGAAAAAGAGAAACTGGTAAAAAGACCTATATGTATTATTTAGTTGGTGAAAATTAATCCAACTGTATACTTGTCATATGTGCACTTGTATATATTTCAAAAAGGCTTGTTGAAAATCCTTGGGATTATAGGTGATTTTTATTTTCTTCTTTATAGTATTTTGATATTTTTCAAATGTTCTCAATGAACTTGTTAAATGAGAAAACAATACTATTCATTCAAGTTATTTTCCACATATTGACAAAATGCTATTAACAAAACTTATACAAAATAGTTTTGCTTTTTTATACGCATTGCAAATTAGATGTTGTCATGAACATACAAGCTCCTAACCCAGTGTCACCCAGTGGAATTTTCTCCAGTGATGGGATGTTCAATATCTGCATTATTTACTATACTTGCCATTAGCCACATGGGGCCATTGAGCACTTGAAATATGATTAGTGCACCTAAGTAAGTGAATTTTAATTTTAATTAATTGAAATAAATAGCCACAGTTGTCATCTAGTCTGGCTTTCCTGCAAATGAGCATAAACCACTGGCTCAAAATATTTGTGAAACCAATCAGAAGAGATGTCTCTGATGACTCATGCCATTTTGTTAAAATAATGGACTGATTAAAAAAAATTCACTCCTTTAATAGGCTGGAGATGTAGTTCAGTGGTAGAGTACTTGCCTAGCACACAAAAGGCCCTAGGATTAATCCTTGGCACTGAGAAAAAAAAAAAAGAAAAAGAAAAAGAAATTCACTCCCTTAAAACAGCAAGGATGCAAGACTTAACCTATCACAAAAAAAGTGTGCCTGCTAAATTAGCAGAGTCCAGCAGTGTTATTCTATCTTTGGCCGCCTTAATCCTGTAACAGCTGTGTCATTAGCTGTTAATCAGTCTCTTTCTGAGGCAATAACACCAAAACAGTGATATGTAATCAGCATTATATACTTGTTCTGGTGTCAAATTTTAATCAGCAATGACTTTGGCAAACTCATTAATGAATTTCTACACTGCTTTGTGATCAGCAGATGTCTTATCACCACAAATCTTTAAAATTTTAATGTATCTTTTCTTAAAGTTTTACAACCAGCCTGTTTAATATTCACAGTTCCCTTCAAGTTCCAATTTGTGATGATAGATCTTTGCTTCTTTCACAATCAGCATGCCTTTGAGTGGCAGGTGTTCACTGTGATTCTGACAGATCTACTCTTTCAATTCATGATCAAGATCTTTATTTTAGCTTTATGCAATGTTTTTTCTATTTTTCATTAACTTCTGTTTACCACTTTCAGCATGGAACTTTAATCATTTCTTCAAGTCATGTGATGGTCATTCCAACACGATACTCTTGTGAAAGACATTTCACACACTATTGTCTAGTTTCTCTACTTGACATTCTGGTGATTTAAAAAAAAAAAAAAAAAAAAAAAGAAGCAGCAGCAGCATTTAAGTTTATCACCTATTGCGTAACAGTTTATCACTGTTACGAAAACGGGTATTTTCAGGCCTTTAAAAAAAATAATATCCTTATACAGAAAGCAGAGAATAAATAAACAAACAAACAAAAACCACATAGGTCTTGGCCCCACGTGGGACATCAAGAGGAATCTGCCATTGGTGAGTCCAACATGCATACATTCCATTTTACTATCCTTTGAAGGCTAGTTTGGGGGGGAATCTGGGAATGAATGTGTAACATATAACATAAAGGAAGCTAGGAGGGAATATTTTTTCCCCTGGAGACACTGAATAAATTATGAGTTGTGTATCCACATTTTGACTGCAACCTGTTTTATGAGATATTTGTATGTATTTTCCAATTTTTTCTATAATTCTGTAATTTTGAGTGTCAATTTTTTTAAGACAGGGGTTCACTAAGTTGCCCAGACTACCCTCAACTTGCAACCCTTGAGCCTCAGCCTCCCAAATTGCTGGGATTATAGGTATGCATCACTGAGTCCAGTGAGTGTCAAAATTTTTAAACATTGAACAATAAATTTATAAATCTTGAACTTACCAGATAATTGGTCAATGAACAAAGTAGGTTTCTAAGGTAAAGTTATCTTTCCGTACCCAGTACACATAAATAAAAAGCTTCTACGTGACAACTATAGATTCTACTATCAGTAAATATATACACTCATGTCAGCTGGATTGCTATATATATTTCATTAAGTGTACCTACATATCAAAAATCTAATTATCAGTCAGGTGCAATGGCACACACCTGTAATCCTAGCAACTTGGGAGGGCTGAGGCAGGAGGATTACAAGCCTGGACAACTTGGTGAGATTCTTTCTCCAAAATATTTTTTTAAAGGGATGGGTATTTAACTCAATGGTAGAGCATTTACCTATGCGCAAGGGCTTGGGTTCAATCACTAGAGAAAAGAAAAGAAAAAGGAAAAGAAGGAAGCAATTGTCAACATTCTCTAAAATATTCTCCAAGATCCCTAAGTATGATAATGAGATTAGACATTTTTGAGAATGATTCTATTTCCACTACAGAAAACACTATTATGTTTTCTACAAGTTCTCAAAAATTGTAATTACTGGAGCTGAAGAAACTCATTCAAACAACTGCTCATTCATCTACCATCCTACCCTTTGGTAAATGTGCAGATAAGGCAGAGTTCCCCACAAACTTCTGGCCTCACTAAGATTAAAACAGAACAGAACAAGGATTGGCAAACTTTTTCTTCTAAAGGGCAAAAAGTAAATGGGTTCTATCACAACTACTCAAATCTACTGCCACAAATAATATCTAAATGAAAGTAAACTGTGTGTCCACCCCCCAAAACAACTTCTTTATAAAAATAGGCAGCAGGCTATAATGGTCCTAAGGGTAGTAGTTTGAAAACTACTGGCATAGAAAAAAAAAAAAAAGATCACATCAAAAAGTATGCATCAAAATAGACAAGTTAAAACTTGAATTTTAAAAGCCTTTACTATAAAAATGATATATTAGTTGAAAAATGAGTTATAACTATTATCCAAATTTTGTAAGAACAAAGTATATTTGTAATGTATGTTAAGTAGCAAAATGAAGACACAAATTGGAGTGAATATACTTTATATAGAAAGATATGAAAAAATGTGCTCTATAAGTATAATATGAATTGTAATACATTCCGCTGTCATATATAAAAAAATGTGAAATAAAAAAAGGAAAAAAATAGCAAAATGACTGCAAGTTTTGCCAACTTAGTATTACATAAACACCTTTACATAAGCCCCTTAGCAAGGCTACTTTGAACCTCTTCCTGCCAAGACATGAACCCCACTCCCTGAATCTGGGTTTAGCTATGGGATTTGCTTTTGGTGACTGGAACATTAGTAAACTTGAGATGGAGATTCAAAAGACATTTGCACTTTAAGGTTTGTTTTCCTGCTACTCTTGGAACCACCACATAGATAAGCTAGTATTAGCTTGCTGGATGATGAGCTTTACTGGTATCTCAAAGTCTCAATCAAACTAACAGTCAATTCCCTAAAGCAGGGCTGCCTTCCTGATCTGTAGCTAACTGCAGCACATAAGCAGAACAAATGAGATCATCCATAAGAAACACCCAGGGGCTGGGGATGTGGCTCAAGTGGTAGCGCGCTCGCCTGGCATGCATGCGGCCCGGGTTCGATCCTCAGCACCACATACAAACAAAGATGTTGTGTCTGCCAAAAACTGAAAAATAAATATTAAAAAAAAAAAAAAGAAACACCCAGCTAAGTAAGGCAAGCCTAAATTGCTGACCCCCCAACTAGTAAGCCAAATTACTGGATGTTTTGTTACACAGCAATGGATAACTATTTGTGTGTGTGTGTGTGTGCGCACACGTGCGTGCAAATATGTGAAAATAGAGAGCAGGCAAAATAATAGAGGCTGATACCAAGGGGGTAATTGAATTAAGATTAATGGTAAAAACTTAACTATATATTTTGATGATATCCAAATTTTCTCTAAGAAAAAAACACCATGCCTGTGATCCCAGTGACTACAGGCCAAGCCAAGAGGATAGTAAGTTTGAGACTAGTCTGGTAAACTGTGGAGAACTTGTTTCAAAATTAAAAAATAAAAAAAAGGTATAGGGGGGACTGGGGTGGTGGCTCAGTGGTAGAGCGCTGGCCTAGCATGCGTGGGGCACTAGATTTGATCGCCGACACCACATAAAAATAAACCAATAAAATAAAGGTAAAAAAAATCCTACATAAAAAAGCGGGGGGGACTAGGGATGTGGCTCAAGTGGTAGCGCACTTGCCTAGCATGCATGAAGCACTGGGTTCGATTCTCAGCACCACGTAAAAATAAGTATATTGTGTCCACCTAAAACTAAAAAATAAATATTAAAAAAAAAAGGGATAGAGATGTAGCTCAGTGGTAGACAGACCCCAGATTCAATATTCAGTACAGGGACATACACATATATACACACACACAAACACATACACACACAAAAAAAAAGATAACACTTTTGTGTTCAGAAAAAAATCAATGTCATTAAAAAATATAAAAATAAGTTCAACATCAAAAAAAATTTTTTCATTATTCCCACTAAATACTGAGTGTCCAAAAATATGGACATTCTTGACTTAATGTATGTGAATGGTTGCACAGATTTTAAGTTCTAATTAACAGTTTAGGAACGAAGAGTTACAAGTGGGTAGACAACTAAAGAAATGACAAAACAACTATTAGCTCCAGAAAAAAATAAATCTTGGTTTGGGGAAAGAACTATAACCAGATGTGAACGATATGTTAACAGAATAATGCTTATAAAATAATGTAAACACCAAATATTGGGAGTCTAAGGGGGAGAAAGGTAGATAGTAGGAAGGCAATAGAAAACATCTCTAAAACCAAAAATTCAAGACAAAAGCAGAATAAGAATGTTATTTTCAAAAAAGAGATAAATAACAGACAAAAAAAATATGATGATTGAAAATCACTAACTTCAGATAGTGGGAGGTGGTAAAGAACAGAAGTCGGGCAGGGTTCTGTTGCTTTTATGTTTGAAGCCATGTAGAACTACATACATATATATTTTGGAAAAAAATTATAACTTACAGAGAAAAAAGTCTAGGATTCAATCCAAACATAAATAACAACTTAGAATATAAAAAGAGCAAAAATAAATCCTATAAATAACAAAGCTAAATGCAAAACAATAAAATAATTATGAAAAATAAAATGTATGTTGTAAACTTATAAAAAAAGGATTTTAAAAGATCCTCATGAGTTTGTATTGTTTACTTCTAGGAAGCAGAAGGGGAAATGGAAACAATCTCTCTTCTATCATAGATTGACTGACTACTTACGATATTTTAATGGCATATGTATTGAATAATAAAATTTATTTTTTTATTAATTTTGCTTTTTTCATTATCAGCTAACAATAACAAAAATTCCCAACCTTTTTCTCCCTTTTCCTTCATTTATCCATGAACTTATATTCATTCAATTTTAGAACTTTATTCAAATCATTTTTTCACCATTTACCTGCAGTATGACCATGGTCAAATCATCTTATTTCTTTTGACTTCAATTTTCTTACCTACAAGATGATACTAATATATCTGCTCTATTTTCCTCACAGTGCTGATATAAACAACAAATGAGAGAACATATAAATTATTTGGCACAAATAGAGATGTCAAAAATCTGTCATCATAATATTATTATTAACTTTAAGAAATATAGGTTACTATTTTAAAGAGACTGAAATATAATGTTTCAAAAATTTTGCTCCCTTGAATAATTATACTTCAACTATTATATTACTTAACAACTTGCCCCAATGGTAGCTACAAAACACAAATGTTGTTTCTAATCTTTTGTTTATATTAAGCATCAACTTACCTTTTAGTCCCTAAATCATTGTTCAGTCTTTTATTTCTGTATGTGAATATATTTAAAATGTACTGCAGAAGAAAGTTTAAAAAAAAATTTAACCATATTTCATATTACCTCAAGTATATGGATCTGAGAAAAAATTATAAGTTACAATTAGGGGTGAACTGTGCATTTCCCTAACTTAGACCATTCTTGATTTTTTTTGGGGGGGGCGGGGTGGGTACCAGGGATTGAACTCAGGGGCACCAGACCATTGAGTCACATCCCCAGCCCTATTTTGTATTTTATTTAGAGACAGGGTCTCACTGAGTTGCTTAGCACCTTGCCATTACTGAGGATGGCTTTAAACTCATGATCTTCCTGCTACAGCCTCCCTAACCACTGGGATTATAGGCATGCACCACAATGCCCAGCTAGTCCATGCTTTATTTATTCAACAAATATGTGTATCCCTACAAAGTTCAGGCCTTGTGTTAGATGCTGATTATAAAAATGTGAGAGAGGCATAACACATATCCTTAAGGACAGCCTGGCAATAAAGCAAACAAAACAAAATAGTTAAACCTACAGGGCTGGGGATGTGGCTCAAGCAGTAGCGCGCTTGCCTGGCATGCGTGCGGCCCTGGTTCGATCCTCAGCACCACATACCAACAAAGATGTTGTGTCCGCCGAGAACTAGAAAATAAATATTTAAAAAATTCTCTCTCTCTCTCTCTCTCTCTCTCTCTCTCCTCTCTCACTCTCTCTTTAAAAAAAAAAAAAAAAACCTACAGATAAATATAATTGCAAACTTTGTTAAGTATTGTAAAAAGTGTTGAGTGTTGGGAGACTGAAAGAAGAAATATCTTGAAAATTATCCACATATATAGATATGACCTGTAACAATATAAAAATGAACTTTCACCCAAAGGTCATCTGAAAGAATTTATCCAGAGGTAGAATATTAGGGTAAATGAAAGGACCCTAGAGCCAGTCTGCTTGTGGGTTGTTTTTTTTTTTTTTTAACATTTTTTAGTTGTCAATGGGTCTTTTTTATTTTTATATATTTATTTATATGCGGTAAAGGATTGAACCCAGGGCCTCATGCTTGCCAGGCAAGCGCTCTACCACTGAGCTACAACTTCAGTCTCAGAACTGCTTGTGTTTTAATCCAGCCTCTACTCATCAGCTTTGTGATGTGAACAAATTACTTAAATACTCTGTGCCTGAATTTTCTCATGTATAACTAGGGAAAAATCAACACCATAAGAACTAAATTCTTTTATTTTGAAAACTGTGAAACCCAAAGTTAAAAGAGTTTAATAAATAAGCATTGTCATATGAACCTGCATTTTCTAGGTGAACTAGTATTGCTAAAGTGCTAAATGTGCTGCAGTGAGACCCATTATTCTATATAACTAAACTGTACTAATAAAAATATTTCTAAAGTGCTTAGAGGAGTATCTGGCAGACAGTAAGCATCATATTACCATTACCATGTATATGCAATTACGTTAATGCGTTATTTTAAATAAAGATAAATTAAAACTATGAGAGAATGACTTTTAAAATTTAGAGAACATCTTAAATAGAAAAAGAGAGAAAAGAAAGAAAGAAAGAAAGAAAGGGGAAGAGGGAGGAGAAAGGAAGAAAAAGTCCAAGGTCTTCCCACCATCATTTTATCAGAAGGTCAACAGCGCACTCTACTGGACCCTAGTTTCTCCTACACACCAGGCAATAATAATTAAAATCAAATCTAAATATCCACCCAATTAACAAATTATTTAATAAATTTTTAATTTGATTTTAATAAAATCAAATATAAATATTTTATGAACAAATTAAAAGTTGACATAAGCATGTGTAAGAATACCTTGCTAATTATGAAAATATATTAAAAATATAAATCCTAGAGAAAATATTGAGGTGAAACAAAATATCAGAATGTTAACATTAATTATTCTTAAAAATACAATATTTAACAATATGTTTGACCACATGGAAACTGATGATGCACTATATCTGTGACATGAATTATCAATAAGAAAAAAATGAGTCTAAAATGTCAGGAAAGGGAACAAGAAGTGGAAATTGGGGCTGGGGTTGTGGCTCAGTGGTAGAGCGCTTGCCTGGCATGTGTGAGGCACTGGTATCGATTCTCAGCACACATATAAGTAAATAAATAAGGTTGATCAATAACTAAAAAAATTTAAAAAAGAAGAAGTGGAAACTGGAAGGCTATTCAATAAGAGACTGTACTGACACTACCTCTTTTTTCTTTTCTTTTTCTTTCTTTTTTTCTTCTTTTCCCTATGCTAGGGATTAAAACTAGGG
This sequence comes from Urocitellus parryii, assembly GCF_045843805.1. Classification (NCBI taxonomy): domain Eukaryota; kingdom Metazoa; phylum Chordata; class Mammalia; order Rodentia; family Sciuridae; genus Urocitellus; species Urocitellus parryii. The sequence goes on from NC_135537.1 coordinate 150,057,557, forward strand.
CCTCTGGTATGCCAGAAACCAAAATAAGTTCATAAAAGGAAAGATACTACTCCTCTATGATACCCAAAGATCTCATTCTTTAAATAAAGTAACTTTACTCATATCCCTATCATCTTTCCTGTCCATAGAGATGATTAGTCCTAATTATCTGAAAAAGTGGATGTATTATTAATGGTGAGCATCATAAGATATTCACTGTGTTTAATGATAACTCATTAAAATACAAAAGGGAAAAACATTCATACTCACTAAGACTATATACACTATAATATACATATATATGTGTATGTATATATATGCATATATGTATATATGTATGTATATATGTATATATATATGCAGTTTGTAATGATTATTTCAATTATAATTACTTATTCTAATTTTCTGTTTCAAGAAAAAAAATAAAATCACAATACCGACCATTTTACTTAAGAATTTATGGGGTTCTTTTATCTACCCATTCAAAAAGCATATACAATTACTTTATGTGTATGTGCTTTTCATTATAAACTCATTCTGTGTCACACAAATTAAACATTATCATTTGAGTTACTATACTGGGTGGGAGATTCAAGAGGTTTCATAAATCTTCAAACTTATAAAAAATTTATTAGAAGCCAAGACCCTTTATGAGTAATAAATCACCCACTCATGAAAAAATCATTGTATTTCTATAGAAACTGAGAGTCATATCACCTAAAGCCAAAGAAGAATACATGTAATTTCTGATATAAAAATAAAACTGTATAAAGATATACATACAGGGGCTGGAGTTATAGCTCAGTGGTATAGCACTTGCCTCACATGTGTGAGGCACTGGGTTCGATCCTCAACACCACATAAAAATAAATAAATAATGATATTGTACCCATCTACAACTAAAAAAATATTTTTTAAAAAAAGATATACATACATAGCTACAGATATAGTTATACTATAGATATTTATACTTAGTGAGAAGACCATAATATTAATAATGAACATGTAAACATGCTATATAACCAAAAGGAGAAATCAATCAAAATACTTGGCTTAAGATCAAGGTATTCAGCCAAGAACACAACACTTTCCTTATGGTCAAGTGGTCTAGACGCAGGTTTCAGCCATAAACATTTAATTTCTTTTTACTTTAAAATTAACTTCTCAAAATTTATATTTATTGATACCATCAATAATAATATAATACCTTTTAACAGCACTTAAAAATTATAAATATGTAATATTATTAATCAGTATTATATATCTTTTATTAGCAACAGGTAAAGAACTATGAATATGAACTGCAGGCAGAGCATCCCTGATCCAAAAACCTGAAACCCAAAATGTTCCAAAATCTGAAACTTTTTGAGCATCAACATGATGTCACGGGCTGGGGATGTGGCTCAAGCGGTAGCGTGGTTGCCTGGCATGCATGCGGCCCGGGTTCGATCCTCAGCACCGCATACAAACAAAGATGTTGTGTCCGCCGAGAACTAAAAAATAAATATTAAAAAATTCTCTCTCTCTCTCTCTCTCTCTCTCTCTCTCTCTCTTAAAAAAAAAAACACAACATGTCACAAATGGAATATTTCAAACTTGACTTCATATGATAGGTCACTGTCAAAACGCAAACATACTAAACATATTGCATAAAATCACCTTCAGACTATGTGTATGTAGTATATATGAAACCCAAATAAATTTCATGTTTATACTTGGGGCCCATCTCCAAAATGCCTCACTGCATAGTCTATAAAATATAAAGTTTGCAAAAATCCCTAAATCCAAAAAACTCCAAAAACTGAAACATTTCTGATTCCAAGCATTTCAGGGAAGAGCATTCAACCCATATGCATATAAAAATATTCCAAAATCTGAAAACAATCCAAACCCCAGAACGCTACAGATCCAAAAAATTTTGGATAACGAGTACTTAACCTGTATTTGCTGCTACAATTACTTCTACCACCACTTGCCATTCAAATTCTAAAATAGTCAAGTATACTCTAGGAACTTTGTATATATTAGCTTTAATCCTCACAAAAGCCTGTGAGACAGGCACTATTATTATCCCCCTTCAGCAAATTGGGAAACTAAAGCACTTTGCCAAAAGTTTAAAAACCTAGTCAAGGTTACCCCGATAATAAAAAGCAGAGCTATGATTAAAGCAGTCTTAGCCAGGAGTAATGGCACATACCTGTAATCCCAGCTATTCAGAAAGATAAAGCAGGAGGACTGCAAAGTCAAGGCCAGATTGGGCAAATTTAGCAAGACTCTATTTCAAAACAATTTTTTTTTAAAGGGGGATGATGGTATAACTCAACAGAAGAGTGCTAACCTAGCATGAGCCAAAAAAAAAGAAAGAAAGAAACACCTCAGGCAGTCTCATTATATGGCAACAACTTAAATGTCCATCAAAAAATGAATATACAACATACAGTGCAATATTATTCAGCCTTTAAAAAGGATATTCTGTTGCTTTCAATAATATGCATGAACTTGAAGGACATTGTGATACATGAAATAAGCCAGACACAGAAAAATACTACCAGATCTCACTTTGGAATGTGGAATCTACAAAACTCAAACTCACGGAAGCAGGGATCAGATCCCACTAAGGTTGAAGAGGTGGGGGATTTGGAGAGATGTTGGTCAAAGGGTACAAAGTTACAGTTATGTAGGATCAATCAGGTCTAGAGATTTAGTCAAAAGAATTATGATTATAGTTAATATACTGTATTGTCTACTGGAAATTTACTAAGAGTAGGTGTACTCATCACATACAAAAAATATGGAAACCATGTGATGAGATGGATATTAATTAGCTTGACTTTATTAACAATTTCACTATATATATGTATATCAAAACATCATATTACAGACCCTAACTATATTCAATTTTAATTTAAAAATAGATAAATCAATCAGTCTGATTCCAGAGTTCATACAACTTAACAACAACAACAAAAGTCTAGCCTGGCATGGTGGCATGAGCCTGAAGTCCCAGCTACTTGGGAGGCTGAGGTGGGAGAATCACTTGAGCCCAGGAGTTCAAGTCCAGCCTGGGCAATATAGGGAATCCCATCCCTTTAAGTAAACAAAAACAAAATAAATTTTTAAAAATCCTAAAAAAAAAAATTGTTTCTCTACCATAAATAATCACAGCTTATTCTACACTTGATTTTTAAATCCCTAAATTCCTATATATTTCTTTCCTTACTTTGATGTTAGAACTGTTTAAATGGCTCCAGAAGTTTTTTTTTTTTAAAGTGATGAAGAGAGTTTTTTGAGAGAGAGAGACAGAGAGAGAGAGAATTTTTTAATATTTATTTATTAGTTCTCAGCGGACACAACATCTTTGTTGGTATGTGGTGCTGAGGATCGAACCCGGGCCGCACGCATGCCAGGCAAGCACGCTACCGCTTGAGCCACATCCCCAGCCCTCCAGAAGTTTTAAGAGGCATTTTTGAAATATTTTTAGTTGCAGTTGGACACAATACCTTCATTTTATTTATTTATTTTTATGTGGTGCTGAGGATAGAACCCAGTGCCTCACATATATGAGGCGAGCACTCTACCACTGAGCCACAACCCCACCCATCTAAGAGGCATTTTAGTAAGAATGTATAACAAAGTGATTAGAAAATTTACTAGAATATCACACTACCTCAGGATAATTTAGTTCTACTATTTAACAGTTTTCTGACACTATGCAGGTAATTGCTAAGCTTCCTTTTATCTGCAAAATGATAATAGCAATAGTACCTGTTTCAAGACATTGTAAGAATTCAAGAAGATTCTACAGATATTTATTGGGCAATTAATATGTGCCATATGCTACTTCAGGTACTAGGATAGGTATGAGAAAGATTGACATTATACTCTATATGTATAATAAGAATTGTAACACATTCCACTGTTGTGTATTTTAAAAAATAAAATCAGTTAAAAAAAAAAGAAAAAAGAAATTTTTTTAATATTTATTTTTTAGGTGTAGATGAACACAATACAATGCCTTTATTTTTTTATGTGGTGCTGAGGATCAAACCTGGGTCCCACCCGTTCGAGGCAAGCATTCTACCGCTAAGCCACAATCCCAGCCCCTAGAAAGATTGACATTACATTCTAACAGAGCAGATAGATAATAAACATGTAAACAAATAAATTCAGATAATACTAAGGGTATGAAAAAAATAAGGTAGCATGAAAGAAAGCAATAAAACCTGGGAAAAGTCATTCATATAGCTTATTATTATGATGATGTTCAACATTTTAATTCTAGAAGCATCTAGTTGATTTTTCTAACTATAATGCTTCCATGAAGATCATCAACAGGGGATAGGGATGTGGCTTAAGTGGTAGCATGCTCGCCTAGCATGCGTGAGGCACTGGGTTCGATTCTTAGCACCACATAAAAATAAAATAAAGATATTGTGTCCACCTAAAAACTAAAAAATAAATATTAAAAAAATATCATCAACAAAGTACAACTAAACTTAAAAACAAAACTGAAGTTGCCCAGGGATGGCAGGAACAGGACAAAAAAAAAGGGTCTATTGGTCTATCTTGTACTTAGAATGGATCTTTTCTAGGCATCATTTGTAATATTGTGAGCTGCTCATTTAGATAATATTAAGTTCACTAAGTTTGGCAGATTTTATAGATGTTGACACATTACATTATACAATATCAAAGAGGCACATTTTGGGCTGGGGTTGTAGCTCAGTGGTAGAGCACCTGCCTAGCAGGATGAAGCCCTAGATTCAATCCTCAGTAATAGGCGCGCGCGCGCGTGCACACACACACACATATATACACATTATGTTCTATAATATTACAGATAATTTCACCATAAAAGTTTAAAAGTACCAGAGAGCTGCCAAGCTCACAACAGTATATACATATTTTTCAAAATTCTAATTTTTACTTGAAACCTAAAATTTTATCAACCTCACTTTATTATCAAGAATTACCATAACTATTTAATTACACACACACCCCACCCCCAGGTAAAAATGATGTTCCATTAAAAAAAAAAAAAAACTGGCTAGTTTAGCTCACAAGCCAAACTATTCTACAAGTGCTTTTCTTCAAGACATCCACCCTGCCTCTGGATGTGAGAGTTTCATGGGTACCAGTAATTTTTTCACATAAAATGCTAAAAATTTTAAGGGCCAAGCCAGGCACCATGCCTGTAATCCAAGCAAATCAGGAGGCTAAGGCAGAAGGATCACAAATTTAAGGCCAGCCTTGGCAACTTAGTGAGACCCTGAACAATTCAGTGAGACCCTTTCTCAAAATGAAAACTAAAAAGAACTGGAGATGTAACTGAGTAGTAAAGCACCCATTAGTTCAATCCCCAGTATTAAAAAAAAAAAAATTCAAAACCTGAAATTTAATAAACTTAGTCATTTTTCACTGCTTCATCCAAAACATTCTTAAATGAAGCTGACTTTTTTTTAACAATTTTTAATGTAGATGAAGAAAATTACTATTAATACAGATTAGAGCCACTACCTTGATTTGTAGTAAGGCGCCAACGATTTTACCACCACCATTTTATCACTGCTTTTGCCCCACCAGTACATATGTCAAGACAACTAAAAAGGCAAGTAACATCTTCATATTATTATGAAAATACTCCTGATCTCACAGATCACAAGAAAAAATAAATAAATAAACATCTCAGGAATCTCTTCAGTTGCTTGGTCTACTCCTTAAGAACTGCTGCTCTAAGATACTAAAAGAACTTTAGGGAACTAGAGTTCACAAACATTAGAATATACAAAAAAAAGAACTTCCACATCTCTCTAGTCCAATTTTTTTCATTTTATAAATGAAGAACTGAGGCATAGAGAGGATAGTTTACCATTAGTAAACACACATGTGACAGTACTTGGGATCTCTAACCTGTTTTTCATTATTCCTTAATGAATTTCACTCTTGACAAAAATGGAATTAGAAAAGTCCACATTTTCCTTCTTTAAACTAAACAATGATATAAACACATATATTTTGTGGAGAAAAAGCATTTACCTTTCCTAATGGAGAGTTGGGTTTTACAGTCTTTGCTGAAGCAACAGGTGTATCTAAATGGTATGCTTCCTTTTCAAAACACTGACGTTTTCTAATCTGTAAACACAGAACCAAAATGAAGTTTAATATAAACTCAAAGTTTGACAGGCTAATTGTTCTTAAAGGCCAAAATAGCTGTTTATAGTTTTGTTCTTTTTTTTTTTTTAACTAAGAAGACTCTTTGTACCTGGCAATAATCAAATAATTTTTTAAAACATAAAGAGAACACCAGACATGGTGGCACACACCTATAAACCGAGGCTCAGGAGGCTGAGACAGGAGGATCACAAGTTCAAGGCCAGCCTCAGCAACTTAGTGAGGCCCTAAGCAACTCAGTGAGACCCTGTCTCAAAATAAAAAACAAAAAAGGCTGGGGATGTAGCTCAGTGGTAAAGCACCTCTGGATTAAATCTCTAGCACCAAAACAAACAAACAAGTAAGCAATAAAACCCACAAAACCCTAAAAACACAAAGAGGAACCTCATTACAGCACTTTTTAGTAACAACTCTTAAATAGTAACCAAAATAATGTTAGTTACTGACATATCAAAATTATACAATCATCAAGTGACTTTCCCATAAAAGTCTTTCCATACAGATATCAAATACAATATTATAGCAGAGTCTAGTCAATACTTAAGCCATACATTACACTGAAAAGAATTCAGAATAAAATTTTTTTAAAAAATTTTTTTAGATGTTGATGAACCTTTATTTTATTCATTTATTTATATGCGGTGCTGAGAATTGAACCCAGTGCCTCATATATGGTAGGCAAGTGCTCTACCACTGTGCCACAACCCCAGACCTAAAAATTTTAAATGTAAATAGTCGTGATTCCCTACATGATAGGATAAATTACTTAATCACTATTATTACTTACTAGATATTTGATTTTAAAAAATTGCCTGATTATATTTCTTTTATAAATAGCATTGTTTTCTTTCTTTTTCTTTTCTTTTTGGTACTTGGGATTCAACTACAGAGATACATCCCAGTCTTTTTTATATTTTATTTTGAGACAGGGTCTCACCTCTTGCCTCAGCCTCCTGAATAGCTAGGCATGTGTTACTGGCTCCTAGCTAAATAGCACATTTTCTTTCCAAACTGTAACAATGCTTTTTTTACTTGCCAATACCCTATTAAATCATTCCATTCCTACCAAACCTGACACATCTTTTAAAAATTTTTAGATACACGTATTTTATCATATATCAATATTAAGAAATCAGTAAATATGAGTAAATCTTGCCATTATACTTAAACTGTCAATACCATGAATATTCCTATCAAAGGTATTTTGGTGAAAAGAAAATGCCATTATTAGATTAAAATGTTGAAGGAGTTTGCTGGACACAGTGGAGCACAGATATAAACTCAGCAACTCAGGAGATCAAGGCAGCAGGATTGCAAGTGACAAGTCTTGGCAACTTAGTAAAAACCTGTCTCAAATTTTAAAAAAATAGAAAGGGCTAGAGATGTAGCTCAGTGGTAGAGTACCCCTGGGTTCGAGCCCTAGTACTGGGGCCAAAAAAAAAAAAAAAAAAATTGACTTTTTTTTTTAAGTTGGATATGGATACAATGCCTTTACTTTGTTTATTTTTATGTGGTACTAAGGATCCAACCCAGTGCCTCACACATGCTAGGTAAGCACTCTACCACTAAGCTACTACAACTCCAGCCCCTTGAACTTTTTAAAAGTAGAATTTCTGGGCTGGGGTTCTAGCTCAGTGGTGGAGTGCTTGCCTAGCAGGTGTGAAGCCCTGGGTTAAATCCTCATGAAAATAAATAAATAGATAAAACAAAGGTATTATGTCCATTTACAAGTAAAAAAAAAAAAAATTTAAATAAAATAGTTTCTTGAATTACCAAGATGCCTCACATTTTACTGTCAAATTCCTCATACATAAGAAAGTACCAGGCAGTTTTACTTTAAAGACATGTTACTATGAATAACCTGTCACAATATCAAATTCCTTTACAACAAGTAACTGTATAAAATGAAGTTATAATAAATTCAATTTATGGCTGTGACACAACCCTGCTTATGCCACTGAAAACTTGATTGAATTTGACTATCATGTTTAGTTATAACTAATGAATTATTTCATTGCTAATAAACTCTGTTTACCTGCTGTGTAGTTTCTACATGTCGAATTCTTTTCTTCTCTACTTGAAAATCATCATTTTCATCCCGGCATGTGGATGCCTGTTTCTTGGCAGATAACTTGGCAGCCAGAGTGTTTTTTTCAGGAGAGTCTTATATAAGAAATAAAAAATTAGTATAAATAACTCACACTTAAGCAATTTTTTTTTAAAAGAGCACCAGAAATAAAAGTACTTTTTTTAAAAGAGCACCAGAAATAAAAGTATTTTTTTACCAGTTTTTACCAAAGCATGTTTTGAGAAACATGCTTGCAATAGGGAAAGTCAAGGTTTGATTTTTAAAACAGATTTATGGTTTTGTAGACTACTTCCAATAATATCGTTGAAGAAATAGAACTGTTAAGAGTCAAGACTTAAGAAATGCATTTCATTTTTATAAAAATCTCAATGTTCCTTTCCTACTGATCTTCACCATGTTTTTTAGGCTAAAAATATTGATTATGGAATCAAGCTCATATAATCTGTCTTAATCCCACAATCTTGAGAGCTTTTTCAAGGCCATGAACAACCTCTTTAATCACCAAATAACATCAATTATCCCAGTTTACAAATGTGAGATTATAAATACACTAGGTATTAAGGTGAAGTAACTTGCCTAATATCACATAACTACAAGTGGCAGACTTGTGTGTGACAGATCTGTCAAATACTTGACTTCAAAATCTATAAGTATAACCACTAAGCATAACGACAACATAACACCCTGTGTTCTTAGAAAACGGCAAACACATTTCCTTTTCCCTTAATATCTTTAAAATTATTTTTAACTATTCCTATATATTGGTTTCTCCCTTTTCCTGAATGTGAGTGCTCTTAAAGGTACTGTCCTTCCTTTCGCCACTCTCGATGATTCTTTCCACTTCCATGGCTTGAATTCATTTAACAACCATTTATTATATTGAGTCCATAAACTGGTCAGATATCATGGAAAACCAATGAATAAAAACCACTGCCTCATCAAAAAGGACTTACATACTATTTTTGGGAGAGACCTACACAAACAATTCCTATACCATTCTCAAAAAACAAGTTTGGAGCCAAGCACAGTGGCACACACCTATAATCTCAGAGGCTCGGGAGGTTAAGGCAGGGGGATCAAGTGTTCAAAGCGAGCTTCAGCAATAGTGAGGTGCTAAGCAACTCAGTGAGACCCTGTGTCTAAATAAAATAGAAAATAGAGCTGCAGAGATGTGGCTCAATGGCCAAGTTCCCCTGAGTTCAATCCCCAGTACAAAAAAAAAGTTTGGTCCTACACAAACACAAAAGTGAATCTAAGCTGCATGGCATTACTTTTAAGCTTTTTTAATTATTAGAATGGGGGGGGGGGGCGCAGGGATTGAACCTGGGACACTTTCCTATTGAGCTACATCCTCAGCCTTCTTAATTTTTTTTAAATTTTGAAATACTGTCTCACTACATTATCCACATTGGACTCAAACTTGCAATTATCCTGCTTTAGCTTCCTAGTCCATGGTATTACAGGGACTAAGTTGCTGAGGCTTAGGACTATTTTTTTAAAATAAATATTGCTTAATATCTCTAAAGCAGTGATGAAAGACCTAGAACTTCCTTGATCCACTGTCCCCTTAACTTATGTGTTTGAAGCATTGTTTGAAAATCACTATGGTTTTGTCTTTCACATCTAGATCTTCAATCTACCTGCAATGGATTTTTATGTATGGTATAAAGTAGGGCTCTAATTTCAATTGTTTTCCATATCAATACCCAATAGTCTCAGAATCACTTATAGAAAAGTCACTCCTTTCCCCTATGCTCTGTAGAAGTGCTTCCAATAACAAGTTTCTAGATACATGTGGGACTGAATTTGGATTCTCTATACTTTTACACTAGTTTATCACTGTGCTAATATCAAACTATCTGAATTACTAAGTTTTATGTGTGATAAATTGGATATTTTATATATAAAGTTCTCTCTTTGACCTGTTTCTTCAAAATTGTGTTGGCTAGTCTTTAACATTTCCATATATTTTAGATAAGACATGCAATTTTTTTGCTTTGTTGTTTTGGTTTTTTTGGTACAGAGGATTGAACCCAGTGGTGCTTAACCACTGGGGCACATCCCCAGCCCTTTTTTAATTTTATTTGGAGACACAGTCTCACTGAGTTGCTTGGCGCCTCGCCATTGCTGAGGCTGCCTTTGAATTCGCAATCTTCCTGCCTCAGCCTCCCGTGCTACTGGGATGACAGGCATGTGCCACTGCGCAAAGCAAGACATGCTAATTTGAGTTTTGTAATTTTTAAATAAACCAGTAAAATAACTACAGAATAAGCCTATATTAGTAATTATCAACTGGAGCAATTTAAATATCACCACTCCCTACACTTTGGGATACTAAAAAATGTCTGTACACATTTTTGGTTGTCACAAAAATGGGAAGGGAGGTAAGGGTATAGTTCAGTGACAGAGTGCATGTGTGAAGCATTGGGTTCAATCCACAAAACCAAACGGGATGGGGAAATGCTAGGAAGGGTGCTACTGTCATCTAACATGTAGAAGGCCAGGGATATTGTTAAATATCTCACAATGCATGGGCAGATGCCATAAAAAAGAATTATCACACTCCAAAAATTAACAGTACCACTATTATGCACTGTGCCATCAAGGAGCAAATTTGCACAGGCTCATTAAACATTTAAGAATTGTTTACTAAAAACAATAATTTAGCCTGGTGTGGTGGCACATGCCTGTAATCCCAGCATTTCAAGAGGCTAAGGCAGGAGGATCACAAATTCTAGGCTAGCCTCAGCAACTTAGCAACACCCTGTCTCAAAAGAAAACTAAATAGGGCTAAGAATGTGTCTCAGTGATTGAAGCGCTTCTGGGTTCAATCCCTAGTACCCTTCCCCATCCCTTCCCCCCCAAAACAACCAATAATTTAGTTTTACAAAAATTGATCTGCCATCCAGCAAATAAAAGTAACCCTGCCAGATGTGGTGGTATGAACCCACAGTATCAGATATTCAGGAAACAAAGGCACAAAAATTGTAAAGTTTGAGATCAGCACAGGCAACTTAGCAAGACCCTGTCTCAAAATTTTAAAAATTTTTAAAAAGAGCTAGAAATGTAGCTCAGTGGTTGAGGCCCTGGGTTAAACCTCCAGTACTGCACAAAAACAAACAAAAAAAAAATTGGGTAACCCCAATTCATAAAAACAAAAATCATATTATCATTACACATAAAATGACTCATCTTCCTACTCTTCATAGTGGGACAGTTCACAAGAAGCTTATCAAAGGGGTTAAATCTTTGAGATGCACACTTTAAAAAGCAAGATACCAGTATCTCCCAAAAAATATTAAAAAGAAAAAGAAACTCCTAGAAACCAGAAGGAAAAAAAAATAGATAAATTGGCAAACAACTTGAACTTGAACAGGCAATTCACTAAAGAAGATATTAAAAGATAAACAAACATAGAAGAAAATGTACTTCAGTCACTAGACAAATACCAATTAAAAATCAGGGCCAACTGGGGCATGCCTACAATTACAGATAACTCTAGATACTGAGGCAACTTAGAGGCCAGCTAGCCTCGGCAACATAGTCAGACCCTGTCTCAAAAGTGAAGTAAAAAGGGTTGGGGATATACTTCAGTAGTAGAGTGCTTGCCTAACATCATATGAGGCCCTGTGTTGAACCACTAGTACAGAAAAAAATTAAAGAACCTCAGCACTGGGATTAGGGTTGGCCCAGGGTTTGATCCTCAACACCAGAGAAAATGAAACAAAACAAAAAATATCAATGAGAACACCACACAGGCACAAGAATGGCTAAAATTTTTAAAAACTGGAAATTTCAAGTGCTAACAAGAATGATGATTTTCAGGGCTGGAGTTATAACTCAGTGGTAGAGCACTTGCCAGGAATGTGTGAGGCACTGGGTTCAATTCTCAGCACCCCATATAAATAAATAAAATAAAGGTCTATGAAAAACCAAAAAAAATAAATAAATAAAAGAATGATGAAAGATTTTCATATACAGTCATACCTTGGAGATATTATGAGTTCAATTTCAGACCATCTGAATAAAGCAAATATTGCAATATAGTGTCACATGAATTTTTTTTCTAGTATATACAGAAGTTATGTTTAGCCAGATATGGTAGTGTATGCCTATGAACCCAGCAACTAGGGGGCTAATAGAGGTAAGAGCATAATTTCAAGGCCAGCCTCAGCAATTTAGCTGAAGCCCTAAGCAACTCAGAAAAGCTTGGGGATGTGGTTCAGTGATTAAGTGCTCCAGGACTAAATTCCTAGTACCAAAAAAAGAAAGAAAGAAAGAAAAAAGCAATGTTTATATAATACTATAGTCTATTAAGGCTACAATAGCACTGTCAGAAAAAAACATATATACCTTAATTTAAACACACCTTATTATGCTGGGCACAATGGCATACACCTGTAATCCCAGCGGCCCGGGAGATTGAGGCAGGAGGATTGTGAGTTCAAAGCCAGCCTCAGCAATGGTGAGAGATTAAGCAACTCAGTGAGACCTTGTCTCTAAATAAAATATAAAAAAGCACCGGCAATGTGGCTCAGTGGCTATGTGCCCCTGAGTTCAATGCCTGGTACCCTCCCTCCAAAAAAACCTTATTGTTAAAGAATTCTAATAATTATCTGAGCCGTCAGAAAAAAATACCATCAACACTTTTTCAATGCCACAGAATTTCACTTTGTAAAAAAATAAAAAACAAAAATATCACAGTATCTGCAAAGCATAATAAAGTGTGATATGAATGTACTGAGAACAGGTGTAGTGGTAGGAACACATAAATTGGTTCAACCACTTTGGAAAATTTTGGCAGTATCTACTATAGTTGAATATACATAAAAAGAGACCAGCAATTCCATTCTTAAGTATGTATCTAACAGAAAATACTTATTTACACCAGTATGAAAAGGAGTATTCATAATTACATTAAACAAAAGCAGAAACAATCCAATTGTCTAATGAACATAAAATAGATTAATAAATTCTGGAAATGTTCACACAAGAAAATAATATACTAATCTCTATAAGTTCAATGCAATGCCAATCAAAATCCCAACAGCATATCTTGTAGAAATAGATAAAAGAATCATGAAATTCATATGGAATAATAAAAGACCCAGAATAGCAAAAACAATACTAAGCAGGAAGTGTGAATCAGGCGGTATAGCGATACCAGACTTCAAACTATACTACAGAGCAATAGTAACAAAAACAGCATGGTACTGGTACCAAAACAGGCGGGTGGACCAATGGTACAGAATAGAGGACACAGTAACCAATCCACAAAACTACAACTATCTTATTTTTGATAAAGGGGCTAAAAGCATGCAATGGAGGAAGGATAGCATCTTCAACAAATGGTGCTGGGAAAACTGGAAATCCATTTGCACCAAAATGAATCTGAATCCCTATCTCTCGCCGTGCACAAAAGTTAACTCAAAATGGATCAAGGAGCTTGATATTAAATCAGAGACACGGCATCTGATAGAAGAAAAAGTTGGTCATGATCTACACGCTGTGGGATCGGGCTCCAAATTCCTCAATAGGACACCCATAGCGCTAGAGTTAACAAATAGAATCAACAAATGGGACTTACTCAAACTAAAAAGTTTTTTCTCAGCAAAAGAAACAATAAGAGAGATAAATAGGGAGCCTACATCCTGGGAACAAATCTTTACTCCACACACTTCAGATAGAGCCCTAATAACCAGAATATACAAAGAACTCAAAAAATTAGACAATAAGATAACAAATAACCCAATCAATAAATGGGCCAAGGACCTGAACAGACACTTCTCAGAGGAGGACATACAATCAATCAACAAGTACATGAAAAAATGCTCACCATCGCTAGCAGTCAGAGAAATGCAAATCAAAACTACCCTAAGATACCATCTCACTCCAGTAAGACTGGCAGCCATTAGGAAGTCAAACAACAATAAGTGCTGGAGAGGATGCGGGGAAAAGGGCACTCTTGTTCATTGCTGGTGGGACTGCAAATTGGTGCAGCCAATTTGGAAAGCAGTATGGAGATTTCTCGGAAAGCTGGGAATGGAACCACCATTTGACCCAGCTATTCCCCTTCTCGGTCTATTCCCTAAAGCCCTAACAAGAGCATGCTACAGGGACACTGCTACATCGATGTTCATAGCAGCTCAATTCACGATAGCAAGACTGTGGAACCAGCCTAGATGCCCTTCAATAGATGAATGGATAAAAAAAATGTGGCATTTATACACTATGGAGTATTACTCTGCATTAAAAAATGACAAAATTATAGAATTTGGAGGGAAATGGATGGCATTAGAGCAGATTATGCTAAGTGAAGCTAGTCAATCTTTAAAAAACAAATACCAAATGACTCCTTTGATATAAGGGGTGTAAACAAGGACAGGGTAGGGACGAAGAGCTTGAGAAGAATATTTACAGTAAACAGGGATGAGAGGTGGGAGGGAAAGGGAGTGAGAAGGGAAATTGCATGGAAATGGAAGGCGATCCTCAGGGTTATACAAAATATCATATAAGAGGTAAGGAGGGGTAAGTCAAGAGAATACAAATGGAAGACATGATTTACAGTAGAAGGGGTAGAGAGAGAAAAGGGGAGGGGAGGGGAGGGGAGGGGAGGGGGGATAGTAGACAATAGGACAGACAGCAGAATACATCAGACACTAGAAAGGCAATATGTCAATCAATGGAAGGGTAACTGATGTGATACAGCAATTTGTATACGGGGTAAAAGCGGGAGTTCATAATCCACTTGAATCAAACCGTGTAATATGATGTATTAAGAACTATGTAATGTTATGAACGACCAATAAAAAAAAAAAAAAAAAAAGAAAATAATATACTAAAACAAGAATTATGACCATATGTAAGAGCATGGATGACTCTTGCAAATACAGGTTAAGCAAAAGCAGACACTATAGAACATATATAATTCCATTTCTAAAAAGAGGCAAAATTCATCATTTCTGACAGAAGGCACCTATGGAGAGAAGGCATAGTGCCCAAAAAAGAACAGGAGAGCCTATGAGGTGTGGGTAATGTCTTTTTTTTTTTTTTTAATCTAAGTTATAGTTACATGAGTATATATTCACTTTGTGAAAATTCAAGCTATATACTAAGGATTTGCACTTATCTGTATTTAGGTTACATCTTGTCAAAGAATATACTTACAAAGAGGGTATTAGAACACAAACCAGATTTACCCTATTTGGACAATTCTCAATAATCCTGACTAACAGTAGTCAAAAGCAGAAATATTCAATATTTTTAAAAATTTTATGGTAGTGTTACTATATTTCTCTTACTCTAATAAGAACTATTTAAGGGAGGCTGCAGTTGTAGCTCAGTGGTAGAATGCGTGCCTAGCATGCATGAGGCACTGGGTTCGATCCTCAATGCCACATAAAAATAAATTAAAAAAATAAAGGAATGTGTCCATCTATAGCTAAAAATTTTTTTAAAACAAAGAACAATTTAAGGACCATACATAAAACATATCTGATTCTTACATAGAACAGAAAGCAGGCAAATTTATCAAGAATGAATAATGAGACTAAACAGATTGTGTCTTAGGATACAAACACTCTGTTTTATAAAAAGTTTAGCATATAATTAACAATACTGACTACAAATGATATCAATTTCTAATCTTTTTACAAGACCATATCAATTTCTAATCTTTTACTTTCCCTTAGATTCATCAAAAAACAATGTAAGCCAGCAAAATGTCTCAAAGGATTAACCCAAACCAAGAATTTATAAAGACCAAAGTTATTTTAAAATAATTCTAGCTGGGTATAAAATTTAGTGGTGAAGCACATGCTTAGTACGCACGAGGCCATAGGTTTCATCCGTAGCACCAAACATAAATAAATAAATAAATCCATAAAAATTATGTAGAGATACATAATTAATTATGCTAACTAAATTAAGCTTCTATCAGTAATAATTAAGGCTCCAATTACAAACAACCAGCAGACACAAGAGAAATACAATTTACCTTGACAAGTTGATGAACTGCCATTTCTTTCAGAAGGCGGTGTGCTTGGACTATTGAAATGAGGTGAAGTTCCTTGGTTCAGGTCTCTGTGTGTGAAATTCTTTGAATGGCATGTACAACAACACGACAATGGTACTTCAGTTTTTTTACTTAAGCCTTCATCCACTGGCTTCTCTAAAAATCAAAGAACCTTCATATGTAACATATCTAATTAAATAAATATTACTCTTTCTCTGCAGCTAGGGGGAGCAACCACTTCAGTCCACACAGGATTGGAAGATTTCATAGGACACAAATTTTTAGGGCAAAAACCAGGAAAGTACTAGACCTGGCAAACCTGGACAAGCTAGTCATACTATCTATAGCATTGAATTATGACAGGAGAGAAATGCTTATGTCAGGGTATTTATAGAGAAGTTACCATCAATTTCTATAATCAACAAATATCTAAGAACAAAGATTAATAATATAATAAAAGCACAACCACTAAAATGTTCACTAATACTGAAATTTATTTTAAAAATCAAGCAGGAAGGAATAAAACAAAGACCTAAAGCATATTCTCTCTTATTTTTCCTCCCAGCACTGGGGACTGAACCCATGGTCTCTATCATTGAGCTACATCCCCAGTCCTTTCAAATTTTTATTCTAGACAGAGTCTGCCTCAGTCTCCCAAGCACCACCACCATGCCTGGCTCTAAAGCATATTCTTAATTCCTACCATTTCGCTAAATGAAGAATCTCAAAGTTCAATACCCTAAATAGTAATGTAAACATATAAGGGTTATGGCACTTTTTTTCCTTCATTTTGAGATAGGGTCTTGCAAAGCTGCTTAGAGCCTCACTTAGCTGCTGAGGGTAGCTCTGAACTTGTGATCCTCCTGCCTCAGCCTCCTGAGCCAATTGAATTACAGGCTTCCAACACCACAGCTGGCTAATAATCTCATTTTCTCCCCAAAGATTAACATTACTAGAAATCAAAATGGATAATCCAAAGCTTGTAATATATTTACTTTTTAACAGTCTTGTCAGTAATACAAACATTTCCTTTTGAAGATTTATCTATATACATACATACACACCCAAAGTTAACTTCAAATTCTCCTAAAACTTTAGGTCAAAACCATCTAGTTAGGTACCTCATGTTAGGTGCAAGGCAAGCTGAACTAAGCTGTCTGCAGGGCAGGCTGAACGAATGTTAGCTACAGGATAACCCAGGGACTCAACCCCGCCTCTGTCTGGTCCTTTATCATCTGTTTGCGTCAAGTCTGAACACTCAAACTCACTCAAGGCTGAACACTCGACCCCCACCTGTCTGGTGCAACAGAAACCCACATCTGACACTTGCCTTGTCTGCTTGAAGGTCAAAGATGGCACCCTTAGCAACTACTGTATAATCCAATCACTATACACCAACAAGGCAGCTTGCAGACCCAAAGACCCCATGAGATTTTGGCTATAAAAACTCCCTCCTGCTGGGCCCTTCTCTCTTGTGCGCTCTCTCTCTCTCTCTCTTGCTCTCTGGCGAGCGCTCTTTCTCTCTCTCAAGCTCGCTCTCTCTCTCTTCTCTCACTTCCTTCTCTCACTCGCTCTCTCTCTCTTTTCTTCTTTTTCGAATTGTTGCAATCAAGAACTCTTGGTCACTCCGAGTGTTGTGGTCACTTTTCTTTCATCCCAGATGTATTCATTACTGCATCTTGAATTATATAATCTTTGAAAATTATATAATCTTCAAAAGAAGATTATAACATTTTCATAAAAGTAAATATTAATAAGCATTCTGTTAGCAAATAAAGTAAAATAGGAAATACTATGAATTTATACAAATAATACAATAAACCTCTGCTCACCTAATATCCAAACAAGTAGTTAGATCAACTAGAATTGTTTTTATGTATTCTATGTTCTAATGTTATGAAAGTCAGATAAGCAAATATATTAGAGGATCTACTCAAAAAACCCAATAATATTAGAATTATGACAGCTTCATCCCTTGCATTTTTTACAAGCCAATTATCAACAAATTATTTTCACAATGACTCTAGGCATCCAAAATACTCATGTACTCTTTTTTTTTTTTTCTTTTTGTGGTGCTGGGGATTGAACCCAGGGCCTTGTGCATGCATGGCAAGCACTCTACCAACTGAGCTATATTCCTAGCCCTTATGTACTATAATCATCAAATAAAAGGACAAATTATATTCTTTTAGGATTAAACATATTTTGCTATATTGAAACTCTTTTGAAAGATATAAAACTTATTATAAAAAAACACCTAGGGAGCTGGGGATGTGGGTCAGTTGGTAGAGTGCTTACCTCACATGCACAAGGCCCTGGGTTCAATCCCAAACACCACACACACACACACACACAAAAAAAAAGGAAAGAAACACCTTAATAGAGATTGTTTAAATTACCTAAAACATGGCTGACTCAGTCTGAATATAGTACTTTATCATATATTTTTCAGATCTCAATAAGCAACCTGAAGATATCAAGCAATTACTTACCATTAAGAGATTGTTGCCATGCTAAAGCAGAACAAAGTAAGGCTAAGCTTTTTCCACTTCCTGTGGGGCTCTCCAACAAACAATGTTGACTACCATTTAATCCTCTGACAATCTACAGATAAAGAAACCAATAAAAAGTCAATAAAAAGAGCTAGGGATATAGCTCAGTTAGTAGAGTGCTTATCTCAAATGCACAAGGCCTTGGATTCAATCCCCAGAACCACAAAAAAAAAAAAAGAAAGAAAGAAAAAGAAAAAGAAAAAAGTCAATAAACATTTTACTTTATTAGGTTTCTCTATCAGAAGTACAAATAAACAGCAAGAAGAATTCCATGGAACATAAGAATAGCACAAGGAAGAACCAATATTTAATTAAAACTAGACTTTATTCCTTTATACCTCTCCCTAAAATTATTTTGGATTTATAAGCATACCAAGCACAACAGAAGAAATGAAAAAAGCAATTTATCCTTCAATTATACAAGCACCAATCATTTCTATAAAATTAAAATACATTAGTACCTATGAATATCTTTGATGAAAATAATGGAAGATACTGTTATACAAAGTGTTACAACCACTTTGTAAAAAAAATTAACACTTTGTAGTAAAGTTGAAGATGCCAAAATCCAGTCCTATTATATAACCCAAACCTTTTCTATATGAACACATAAAAGTTCATAGCAGCATTGCTTGCTTATTGCAAAAGAATGTAAACAACCTAAATGCGCACAGGAAAATGGAGAGATAAATTCTAATATATTCATGCAATGAAATGCCATGCCACAATTAAAATGGATTAACAATCAATAGAGCTACATCTTATAAAAACTCTGGGCTAGGGATATAGCTTAATGGTAGAGTGCTTTTCCAACATGTGTGAAGTCTTCGGACTGATCCCCAGCACTGCAAAAAATAAAAAGTTCTACAGAAAAATCAAAGTTTAAAACTGCTGGGCACAAGTACATACCTGTAATCTCAGCAATTCATAAAGCTGAGCTAGGAGGATTGCACATTAGAGGACAGCATGGTCAATTTAACAAGACCCTGTCTCAAAATTTAAAAAAGCACTAGAAAGTAAAAATAATAATAAAAAAGCACTGGAGGAGGCTGGGATTTTAGCTCAGTAGTAGAGTGCTTGCCTTGCACATGTGAGGCACTGGGTTCAATCCTCAGCACTGCATAAAAATAAAGAAAGTAAAGGTATTGTGTTCATCTGCAACTAAAAAAAATGTTTTAAAAAAAAAAAAAAAGCACTGGAGGGCTGGAGTTGTAGTTCAGTGGTGGAGGGCTAGAGTCGTAGCTCAGTGGTGGAGCAATTGCCTTGTGGGGCACTGGATTCAATTCTAAGCACTGCATATAAATAAGTAAAATAAACAAATAAAATAAAGGTCCATCAACAACTAAAAAAATTTTTAAAAAAGCACTGGAGAGAGGCTGGGGTTGTGGCCCAGTGGTGGAGTACTTACCTAGAACATGCGGGGCTCTGGGTTCGATCCTTAGTACCACATAGAAATAAATAAATAAAAATGCAGGCATTGTGTCCAACTACAACTAAAAAATATTTTTTAAAAAAAGCACTGGAGGGGTTGGGGTTATGGCTCATCAGTAGAGCGCTCGCCTCACACATGCAAGGCCCTGGGTTCGATCCTCAGCACCACATAAAATAAATAAATAAATAAATAAATAAATAAATAAATAAATAAATAAAATAAAGATATTGTGTCCAACTACAAAAAAAAAATATTAAAAAAAAAGCACTGGAGATATATCTCAGTGGTAGAGCACCAATGAGTTCAATCCCCACTACCACCAGACGAAAATTCTAAAACCACTGGAAACACAAAGAACAAATTCAGAATATTAATAATCTGATATAGGGTAAATATGACCCAAATATTAAGATTTAAAAGCTGGAAAGCTGATTTACTCAAATGTGTGTATTAATTTTCTAGATAATTAAAATACAATTAGCCTCTGTATACATGTTCTGTGTTTATGGATTGAACAAACAGCAAATCAAAAATATTCATAAAACAACTATTTACACAGTATTTACATTATATTAGGCATAGGTGATCTAGAGATTAAATGACTGATATATGCAAATAGTGTACTGTTTTATATATAATAATATATAATAATAATTAATAATATATAAGAATATATATATAATCTGCAGATTTTGGTATAGGAAGTAGGTCTTAGAACTAATCTTGCACAGATACTTAGATACTATACTGCAAAGAAAAATACTATTTGTAAAATTCAATGTTTCTGTAGAAAACATTAATTTATTAAATAGAAATTCCAAATGAGCTGAGGACATTCTTCAGAAAGTTCTTCCCTGGATACTAACTATAGTCATATACAGTTCAGTATTGATCAATATTAATTTTTCCAAAGGTTAGGTGTTTTTCCAAATGAACCCAGCAAATATTATCTATCTAAACACTATCTGAGAATATGACTATAGTCACATACTCAATGTATTATGTTACAAACCATAAGTATCTATATCTAAAAGACTTAACTGCTGAAAACACTTACGGAATTCATCATAGCAAGCTGTGATGGGTAAGCTTTACAAGGAAATTTGATCTTCACTCCGCAAATTGTATATTCAGACCACATGGAGGACATCCTGCTTTCTTGTTTACTTTAGATTCCTAACTGCAACAGAAATGAAAATCAATATCGAAACAGTATCATTCTAAGAAAACCAGACACCCAACAGTAAAACAGAAGTCTAGAAATAAAAACTGGGATTAGTGGATTAGTAAGTGTATAAACAAAACAAAGAGAAGCAAAATAAATTTCCTATACTTATAAATAAATCAGTGGTCAAGAACATGTTTTAAGAGTGACAGGTCTGACATGGTGGCACATGCCTGTAATCCAAGTAATTCAGAAAGATGAGGCAGGAGGATTGGAAGTTCAAGGTCAGCAACTTATCAAGACCCTTAGTAACTTAGTGAGACTGTGTCTCAAAATAAAACAAAAGGGATGGGGATACAGCTCAGTGGTAGAGCACCCCTTGGTTCAATCCCCAGTATCACCTAAAAAAGAAAAAAGTCTGACAAATCTGGATTTGTATCTCTACCCTACCATGTATTCATTGTGTGACTGTGGGGTTTACTTTTCTAGACTTTGATATCCTCATCCATAAAATAAAGATAGTAACAATATCTAACCCATAATACATAACTTAATAATTGTTATTCTTATTTTGGTTATATTGTTATAATCAATCTACCAATAAGTTCCTAAGGCAACTTTCTCCAATTCCATAGCACCACTCTTTTTCTCCTATTCTATTCCTGTTTCCTCTTCCTGAAGTTCTCCAATTAGAAGGGGAAAGCTGAGGACCAGGTTTCAGGAAACATAGATTCTAGATGAGGTCCTGAAAGTTCTCAGATAAATTATCTTTAACATGTCTTTTCACTTCTCTGGTCTAAGATCCATGTCTGCAATAATCCCTAATTTTAAAATTGTTGTCAGGGAGAAAGTACCTTCAGCCCTAATTTTAAAATTGTTGTCAGGGAGAAAGTACCTTCAGACATAGTAGGTACTCAATAATTCTTATTTAAAAGTCAGTAAACTATAATGGAAAGAAGATGGGCCTTGGAGTAAGGTAAATTCAAGTTTGAATTCCAGTATGTGAATCACTTAACCTCTTTCTCAAACCTTGTTTGTGAAAATTATCCAAGACAGAATGTTCATAACCCAGTATCTGACAGAGATATGATTTACTTTAATCCTCATCTCTTTTAAACCACTTTCTTAACTGAGAATCCATAGATGTTATTCTGAGAATGTAACCTCTTAAAATTGCATGCAGAAATTCCTCTGCATGATTGCATTTTTCTGAAGAGAAAGTTCATAGATCTCTCTTCCAATTCATATATCCTACAGAAATTAAAAAAGGGGAAAATTATATACATTTACACACACACACACACACACACACTTTTATCAATTAAGAAATTTTTGCAATCGTGAAAAAAGTGTTAAATTCAACCTGGGAATAGAGATAGTTAAAATAGCTATTATGAAGCCAAAAACAGCCTTCACCAGTTTGTGTTTCAAAAGAAGTTAAGAATCACTGCATTTTCCAGTTCTAAAAAGGATTCTGTGATTCCATTTGTGAAGCTCTGAGAATGAGGTTTAGTGCAATCGAACATCAATCTAAATCCAGACGCAGGCCTATTCAATCACATCCCTGGCCGGGCGGTGGCAACGTTCGTCTCATAAAGAAGCAGCTTCCCCTACCGACGGCAAAAGGACAAACAAACCGTTCAGCCTCCCGCCAAGAGGCAAAGAGGGCCCAGGGCTCACGTCATGCCTGTGCTCAAAGGAGGTAAGGATGGGTTCCCTTCCCCTTACCTCCCGCGGTCAACTGAGGTCCCGCGGCCTAGGTGATCTGGTCCACCCAGGAGAGCGGGAGAGGCTGCCAAGACCTTGGCAGAGGAACCCTGCTTGGCGCCCTTCCCCCAGACTTCCCGCAGACATGCCTGAGCTGAGGGGAAACAGAAGCAACGCGGACTGGGCTCCAACTCATGGCGGGGAGGATAACATCTTTGAGAGCAAATAATGCAGACCTCCTAGCAGAGAAAAAATGGCGCAAGCCTTAACTCTCTTTTCCTCGCAGACTACTACTCCCTGGTGTGTCGCGAGTTCCAGTCGCTTTACCTCTTCCCGGCTCCAGTTCTCAGTCCTCTCAGCACAACTCCGAATGAGTTCCCGCTTCCCACCCCCTTGACTCCCAACACCCAATCGCCGAGAGACCTCACACAACCAATCACCCGCCAAGACCGGAAAGCAAGTAGCCAATCCCAGCGAGGGGTTAGGGGGCGAAAACTCTAGCACCCAATGGAAACCTCCGAAATAAGAACCGACCCAATGTTCTTGGAGGCGCCAGAAAGCAGCCACGGTAGAGGGAAGAGTGCACTGGTGTAAACCCCAGGGGTTTCTGTAAAGAAAAATCGCCTTCTCGGCTCATCTTTTCAAATTGATAGGGGTTAGCCGTGCAGCCAATTCCCTGGAAACTAACGCTCATTTTGAAGGTCCGTAAACCAAAGAAAGGATACATCTTTCTAAGCCTTACCAAGCTCTTCTCTGGTGCCGCTCAATTTGAATCTCCCAACTTTACAGGAGCCATAGTATTAAAAAAAAAAAAAAGAAAGAAAGAAAAAGAAAAAAAACGGAATTGCTAGACTATTGAACCAAACTAGGCGAAAAGATTCTGACAATTGGCAGTTTCAAAATCAAGGCTTTCCCGGATGATAGAATCTGCCAGAGATAATGCTCTCCAAAGTCTCCAGCAACAGATAAATCACTTCTTCTTACTTTAACGCTTATTTGCTTTCCATCCTTCCTAAAACCAGTGAATTCTTCTTTGCCATGTACAATTCAGTTTCGTCGAGGTAGGGAGTTAGGCTTGATCTCGCCAAATTTATTTATTGTTCTTTGTTTAAATTCTGTATGACCAACAGGGTGCTTACCTGTAACCCCAGCTACTCAAGATTGAGGTAGGAGGATCTCAAAGTTTCCTGTCTCAAAAATCTGGAGGCATAACTCAGTGGTAGAGCACCCCTGGGTTCGACTCCCAGTACTGGGGGAAAAAAATCTGTGTAACCTACACTTGACTCAAATACTATTATCCCAAAAAGGCAAAATCTGAGAGGGTTTCTTAAATTCATATGACTAGTTTGGGGAGGGAGGTTTGCTGGGAGTAGGGAGCAGAAGACATTCAAAGTTCAGTTTACTGCATATCCTCAAAATAACAAAACTTGTCATATAAATAAATTATGCCGGTTAACCTAGTAATCTCAGACCCAGAAATGTGTCCCAAAGACATAATGTAAAAGAAAAAAAAGGTGGTAATACCTCATATTTGTAATACTATTTACCTATTTGTAATACTGCCAAAAAAATTAGATTTCCCATTTTAGGATATAGTTATATCAATTAAATAAATTATGAAGCCAATAAAATTATTTTAAAAATTAAACTACTTGCAAGAAAAAATATCCTATAAAGTGAAAAAATCAGACTCCATGTTGAATGTTAAGAATTTAGTAATGTGAAAATACATATGGATAACAAAGGAGTAATTTACTATTACAAAGGGATGAAGAATAATTTATCTTAAAAAATCCTTAAAAGAAACTGCAGATTGTTATTTTCCTCTTACCATTTTTTAAAAGATCAAATTATTGAAGTAACTGCTCCAGGGTTAACTATCATATTCCTGACTTAAATTCCAAAGGCTTTCAATTAACTCTAACCTCTTATTGCCATTTAATGTGTGGGGCATAACAGAAAGTGATATACCTAAGTTCTGGAACCAGGCAATCCTGGACTTCAATACCTTCAGCTGTTCCTTTCAGGGTTACAACTATTATGGAATGAAACACCAAAAACTAAGTTCATTTGATAAAGAATATGAATGTTTATAAATCAATATCCAAAATAGCTGCACACATCTGTTTTCACTTGAATAAAAAAAATCATTGTGACAAATTTTGTAACCTTAACTTAAAATACATGAATATTAACATTTACTAATATATTTACACATTTATTTACATCATCATCAACAAAGCTGATGAAAAACAGCATGTTATTATTTTAACACAGCAGGTTTTGACCAATCTTTGAAAAATCAATCCAGAAAATGTGCACTGCATTTAGTTAGAAAACATACTTCAACCTTTTCTGAAGTCCTAAGAGGTACCTATTCACACAAAATATTCCAAGGCCTCAGTTTAAAAATAAAACAGGAGCAGCTGTATTTAATCTTATGAGACTACAAAACTGCCTTGTTTAAAAATATGAAAATTCTTGTGGTATTTTTTCATCATACTCTTTTATTCTTCACATCAAAATTACTTAATTACATT
This sequence comes from Urocitellus parryii, assembly GCF_045843805.1. NCBI lineage: Eukaryota > Metazoa > Chordata > Mammalia > Rodentia > Sciuridae > Urocitellus > Urocitellus parryii. The sequence goes on from NC_135537.1 coordinate 150,083,206, forward strand.
AAGCATCTAATAAAAAGTTACAAATATTCTATCACACATGATACTATACACTCCATGATTGGAAACAGCTACAAACTAGTTTTTATAGAATATCATTATGAGGTAGGGCCAGTAGTAACCCCATTTTACAAAGAAGGAAAATGAGATGTGACTATTTGCTAGTGAAAAGGTTTGAAGTTAAATTTCTTTCCTTAAAAAACACTTTATTAGCTTGCTTAACTTCTTTACCAGTGAAAAGGCTTGTGTCAAGCCAGGGCAGGGTGGGTTGGGGTGGGGGACAATTGAGGTATATCCCAGAGAGCAAAGAGAAGTACCTTCTACAATGGATACTTAATTTTTTTTTTAAAAGAAAAATGTGGATTATGGTTTTCTTAATGCACCTACCTAATCAATGGGAGTTACTAACAGAGAACTGCAAAATCCTTCAGCAAGACAGTATTTGCCACATTTTAATTTTTCCTGAGGTTTAAACACTGTATAATATTTTCTCAAAGATCTCAAAGGAAAATGTGAATCATAATCCTGATGATAAACCAAGAGCTCTTTAATCCAGTGGGTTTTATTGCTCTAAGTTTCTTTTAATTTGATATATATTCCCATCTCTGAGAATTAGATAAGTTAATAAAGCATTATAAAAATAAATGTAAAAAATAAAATAAATGAGACTTCCTTTCAGGTTCTTCTCCGCACAGAGATGTTTCTGTAAACACTTTTAAACTAGTATCTTCAAATTCCAAATTATTCAAGTATCTCTTCAAACATATGGCTTCATACATTAGTAAAAATTAAAGCAAATATTTGAAATCTTTAAATCATCACCTGTAATTCTATGGAAATCACTTACAGAAGCTACTTGCCTTTTGTTTAAAGCCTTAATACTGTTTCTTGAGAACTAGAATATCAATCTGCATTACTATTACTTGTATTACAAGTCTTGGGATTTCTATTTGGATATTTAACTCCTAATTTTTCCTGAATTCTCCCTTTGCTTAATCCCTTTTTCACCCTCCCATCCTTTGATCTTTGTCATACTCTGTTACAAGCCCAGGGGTAAAACACTAGGGCTACCCACACACTCATTTTTATGAGAAACATTAAATTAAAGGCATGGCAGTCTTTCTTTGCTTCAAAAGCTAAGTACAAGGCCAAATTCCCATTCCAGTAATGAGTTTCTTAAATGTGTTCCCAATGGTAAAAAAGCTCAGCTACAACATAAACATACCAGCAAAGTAGATCCAAAGACGTGCCAATCAAATACAAGCAAGCATAATTCTCAGAGAGTTCTAAATTGTATTCATGTTGAACTGAATCAATTCAGCAATTCCAAGACATTACTGCTCCCGCTCAGTTTAGAGCTGCTATAAGATGCAGATTCATGATGGATAAATGCAGTGAACAGCTTCGTTTTTTGTTTTTTGATTCAAAATTTTTTTTTTAAATTCCACTAACACTCATGTTTATTATTTCAATTATTGTACTCTCAATACAATGACAGAGCTGTACATCAGGATCCATGCTTCCGGTGTCCCTGGATCCATTTTTGTAAGATGAATCTTTACAGATTCGAGACCATCCACTTGGTTTCTCCTTTATTTGTTGAAGACCTAAAGTGCATAAAGAAAGAAAAACAAATTAAGCCAAGAAATCTGGAAAGTAATCTGCCTTCTCATTTAAAATACTTAGATGACTTCTGAACGTGAGTTATCACTTACGTGTAATGATTGGGTCAATGTCTCTTGTCTGAGTGGCAACATCAGAGGCACAAACTTGTCCTATTTGAATCAGCAAAGACATAATATCCTCATACAGTGGAGGAAATGCTCGACAAAAAGACACTAAACTTGGAAGAGTTGGCATGAAAAAAGCATACCGTTTAGCCTGTGTTAAAACTGTTGGAAAGAAATCAAATAGAATTTTTTTTACTTTGCAAATATAAATTCTACATACACAGCTTATACAACAAACTAAGGCCCCTATTCTATACTAGAGATACTGTTAGAGCTCACAATCTAGTCAAACATCCAAGATATAAATATTTATTGTGCCCAAGCACAATTTTATGAATGAGGAAAATACTATTATGACATCCATTTTACATATGAGAAAATTTAAATAAACCTTAGTTAAAAAAAAAAAAAAACTTGTTCCAAGTCACACAGCCATTTAGTGGTGAAACTGGGATTGAATTCAGGTAATATAAACTCTGAACCATTACAAATAATTATGAGGCAAATAAAATGAAAAGAAAAATGAACAGAGTAGCCTGGGGAACACAAAGAAAGAATACTAAATTAACTAAATTTAATTAATTAAATAACTTTAAAGGATTGAATTATTGTTCATATATGTTTTGAAAATTTTTTTAGTTGTAGACGAACACATACTTTTATTTATTTATTTTTATGTGGTACTGAGGATTGAACCCAGTGCCTCACACATGCTAAGCACAGCCCAGTCCACATATTTTAAAGTAGTTTATTTTCATACTATTTTACTCTACAAACCCGAAAGTGGTAAAAATGTTAGGATATGTTTTAAAACTTAAGAAAGCAAATAATATATTTATGTGTTCTTTTTTTAAAAAAGAGAGAGAGAGAGAGAGAGAGAGAGAGAGAACTTTAGTATTTATTTTTTAGTTTTCGGGGGACACAACATCTTTGTATGTGGTGCTGAGGATAGAACCCGGGCCGCACGCATGCCAGGCAAGCGCGCTACCGCTTGAGCCACATCCCCAGCCCCTTTATATGTTCTTTATACATATGATTATATTTTTCTGGAACTCCTAAGCATGTGTAATAAATCCTAGCTTGTTTTCTACTGACATAATTATATTCACAAACTATATTTGACTTCCATTTACAAGATTTGGAAAATTTAGTCTACTGTAAATCTGTATTCTTACTCATTCACAAAATAAAAGATACAATTTGCCTACCTATTCATCTCTTCTATATAATAAATCACATTTCTAAATAGAAAATTTTTGTAAAGAATAAAACAAAGATGGTGTAATTAAACCAATAATGAAATATATTCCATCATACTGTTTCACATTAACACAAAAAAAACCGAGTCACTAAATTCAGAAAATACACTTACTAATGTATGTTAGAAATTTTTGTTATTGATGTTGACTGTCTACAAACCTGTCAGCAAAGTTCCCATGACATTCACAGCTAAGCGCGCCACACTAAGTGATTTTGGTAATGCATACTGGATACACAAGTGGGAAAGCAACTGGATAGCAAATATCTGTAATATAAAATCCAAGTGTTACATATTTCTCCTTTTTTTTTTTTGGGCCCAGGGGCACTTAACCAATGAGCCACATCCCTAGCCCTTTTCTTTTTTAGTTTGAGTAGTCTCACTAAATTGCTTAGGACCTCATAAAGTTGCTGAGGCTGGCTTGGAACTTGTGATCTTCCTGCATCCCAAGATGCTGGGGTTACAGGCATGCACCAACAACACCAACGAAAATGTTACATATTTCTCAAGAAAAAATTTTAAGTATTAAAAATTATAAAATGTTTTTATATAATTAGGAACATTCCAGAGTTAAATCAAAATTTTCTTAAAGCTCAAAAATGTTTATTACCTGTTTTTCAAGTTCTGGCTGTGCAATAAGTTCAGGTATAAAATCCAGACAGATGTGCATAGATGGAATACCTGCGACTGTCAGAGGCAAAAGTTCACATGGATAACCCTATCTCAACAAGAAAGGGGAAAAAGTTAAAAATAACTATGTCAAATAAATTAGATAAAAACATAAATGAAAGGTTTACTTCTTTTCTGCAAAAAATGATCAGAAGGCTACAGTGCCTGACATGTATCCTGGCATTAAAATTTTCTGATGAACAAGAATAGAGATAAATTATTTGAATACTTTATTAGGTTGAAAAAAATCATAAAAATTTGAATTTTTCTCTATATTGTGAAGGACTATGATCATTTATATTACTCTAATTTCTAACTGACCTCTATTAAGTTAGTATTCAAAACACCCAATATATATAAAGTTCAACCAACCACACAGGAACTCTTTGAAAACACACCTGAAAATGAACAAGTTTAGCAATGTTGGGATCTGCAATGTACATTTGGTGCAACAGACAACAGATAAGGCACTGAACTTCTCGAAGGTTACAGAGCAAATTGTCTTCTCCTTCCTCTATTTCTTTATTTGGTGTGCTGGTGGTAATGACACTTTGAACATTCCTTAGCAAACTGTCTGGATTGACACCTTTTGCTTTTTCCTCTTCAGTAGGTAAACAAATCTCTAAGAGAATCTGGACAGCTGCACTATCCTACAAGCAAATGAAACAGAATGAAGGTAAGAAGTTTTTGAAATGGTGATTTCAAAACCCTATCTGTTTTTTCTTTTCACATGAACAGAAATTACAAAACAAGTCGTTTCTTAAAATATACACAAACTGTATGTTTTAGAACAGAAGTGAGCGATTTATGGAGCAGTGGTTTTCACTTCTTTAGGGTCATGAACCCCTTAAGAATCAAAATGAAACTATATACTTTCTTCCCATAACATATATAAACAAACACAATGCATAATCTCAGAGGTCATATATTTCTAAGGCAGATCCATAGACTCCAGTTTAAGAACTTGGACTAGAGGGGTACTCTGATTCACTGACATCCAAAACTGGCCCTAGCCCAAAATAACTTCTATCAAAATATCCCTTTCTTCTTCTTTATCTCCTACTTTTCCCAGGATCTGAACTATATTGCCCTCTTTTTCTCATGTGGCTATCAATTAATTAATTTCTCTGAAATTAATAATAATAGTAATAATAATAATTAATGCCTAAGTCACTTCCCATATCTCTTTTCCATTTCAACTTGAAGACAGGCTCTTTAGTGGCCCTAGTTTTGCAAGAGATCATACCTCATAATCCCATCTACCTACACAACTCACTGTGGCTCAGCCTATAAGCTTTAAAAATAAATAAATAAATTTATTTATTTATTTATTTATTTATTTATTTATTTTTTAGTTTTAGATGGATACAATAACTTTATTTTACATTTATGTGGTGCTGAGGTTTGAACCCAGGGCCTCATGCATGGTAGGCAAGCACTCTTCCACTGAGCCACAATCCCAACCCTCAGCCTACAAGCTTGAATGTCATTTCATAGAACAACAGCTTGAGAGGTGATCTACTTGAGGCCACTACATATGAAGGACAGCTATAATCACCTTCATCTAGATGAAGGAATTTTAGAAAAGAGAGAAAAATATATATGACGTGCATCTCTGAAATCAGCCACTGCCTGAGATAGAAGAAAACCTGATGGGGCTGGGGATGTGGCTCACGTGGTAGCGTGCTCGCCTGGCATGCGTGTGGCCCGGGTTCGATCCTCAGCACCACATACAAAGATGTGTCCGCCGAAAAAAACTAAAAAATAAATATTAAAAAAAATTCTCTCCCCCCCCCTTTCTAAAAAAAAAAAGAAAGAAAAGAAAACCTGAGCTAAGTGTTTAAAAACCTGATGATTATAAAATAAGATTAGTCTCACTTTCGGTCTGTGCTGTGCTGTGCCTACACATGAACCCTAACTCTGCCATTTACCAATTGCATTATCTTGAGTAAAGCACTTAACCTGAGCCTCATTTTCCTCATCTTCGAAAATGAAAATAATACTTCATACCTCATAGGTTGGTTGTAAAAGTTAAGTGATAATATATGTAAATAACTTAGACTAACACAACCTAAGTTTTACATAGGGGCTGGGGTTGTGGTTCAATGGTAAGCGCCCGCCTAGCACATGCAAGGTCCTGGGTTGGATCCTCAGCACCACATAAAAATAAATAAATAAAATGAAGGTATTGTGTCCAACTACAACTAAAAAATTAAAAAGTAATAATAATAAGTTTTATATAGACATTAATTATTATAATCCTCCATCTCTTATCCTCACTTTTAGGGAAAGATTTATTTTAGAAATTTTTTAATGTACTATTGTGTGGATATCCAAAAAAGAAAGTGGGGCATCACCTATTTCTACACTAAAACATATTAAGTGAGAAAAAGACTTTATGTCAATATCACACACTAGGGATTGTGCACCCATATCATTACTCCTAATTCCCCTTATTGCCAATGAGCAAGTTTCAGAATATATATTTCAAACTAAAAGGCATGTCTAATTTGATGACCTCAAATTGCATTATTCAAAAATGACAACTTAAGCTGGGTGTGGTGGTGCACACTTGTAATCTCAATGACTCAGGAGGCTGAAGTAGTAGGACTGCAAGTTCAAGGCCAGTCTCAGCAAATTAGAGAGACCTTGTCTCAATATAAAAAATAAAAAGGTCCAGGAATGTGGCTCCATGATAAAGGACCCCTGGGTTCAATCCCTAGTACCAAAACAAAAAAACAAAATACTACTTAGGAGTTTCAGGGAAATTATACATTGTTATAAAACTTTTCTAATAAAAACATGAATTACATATACTGTCATAATATTTATCACTGCCTAACATTTTACTATATATGTACTCATTTTTCTGTTTACTCTCTCCAATATTTAATTTCTTTTTCTAACATCTGCTCTTAAGAAATTAATAACCAAAGATTTTGTCTTCTTCACCAAGGTATCCCCAGTCTCTGGCACACAAATTTCCAATAAATATTTGTTGAATGAGTTCAAGAGATAACTATAAACCACTGAACTGTTAAAGCCTTATATTTTGTTAAAATATAAATCTTAGTCCATCCAATATACAAAAACAAAGGTCACATCATTATAATAGATTCTGTAACAAAAGAAACAGCAGAATAAAATAGACACTAGTATTGCTGTATGTATATACGTGACTGTATGACCAATGTGATTCTGCAACCTGTACACTCAGAATAATGAGAAATTATACCCCATTTGATTCAAATGTATGATATGTCAAGATCATTGTACTGTCATGTGCAACTAATTAAAACAAATAAAACACAAAGGTGTAAAAAAAAACGAAAGAAAAAAAAGGAATGCACGGCACAATATGTCACTGATATACACAGAGGACACAATATGTTATCTATTTTACTGATTTAGAAAGGAAGCCCTTGCCCTTTGGACCAAAATTTTATTTCAGTAATATTTACCTGAGCAGCCAGTAATGCATTTTTCAGCTCTTCTCTGGTAACTTCTGGGGCATCAGTTTGTCCAACTAAACCTATTGTATTATTCTGGGAAGGCCTATCTTGCTCTGCTGTTTCCTTCAGGTGAGCACTAAGGTAAGCTTTAGATGCAAGAAGATATCCATTCAACATGTGTAGAGTAATATCCATTAGGGGGGGGCATCTAAACACAGAAAAAGGAGAAGAAAAATGTATCAGAAAGAATATAAATGTATAAATTAGTAAGAACATGATGAATTCAGTTTAAATAATTAGAAAAACTTGAATAACAGAACAGTAACTTTTCCCACTGAAGTATCTGTTACAAAAGTTTAATGAATCGGGACTGGGGCTCAGCAGTAGCACACTTCCCTGGCATGTGTGAGGCACTGGGTTCGATTCTCAGTACCACATATAAATAAATAAAATAAAGATCTGTCAACAACTTAAGAAAAATTTTTTTTAAAAAAGTTTAATGAGGGCTGGGGATGTGGCTCAAGCGGTAGCGCGCTCGCCTGGCATGCGTGCGGCCCGGGTTCGATCCTCAGCACCACATACCAACAAAGATGTTGTGTCTGCCAAGAACTAAAAAATAAATATTAAAAACTCTCTTTCTCTCTCTCTCTCTCCTCTCTCACTCTCTCTTTAAAAAAAAAAAAAAAAAAAGTTTAATGAATCTTTCGTATTCTCTGTATTTGAAGGTAATATAAATAGTATTCTCTTTCAACTTATCAGCTACAATAAAATGCAGTGTAAGTGCTACTGAAGATATTCCTGTTTTGCCAAAAATGCTACTAACAATAGGTTTTTTAGATACAAGCCTGCAAAGCAGCTGTCCTCAAAAAGGCATATCCGTTATTGATAAGATAGAGACTAGATTATTCTTTTTACTTGTCTTTTACAAAACAAGACAGCAAGACAACTTTTTATTCCAAGAGTGGTTCATCCACTAACCTGGGGAAGATACTTCCTAAGCTTCAGTCTCCTCATCTATAAAATAGGTACACAATTATTCATTCCTTGAAGATTGTTACAGATTAAACTTAAGTGAGGTAAAAATAAAAATGAAAAATAAATTTAAAAAAGAGAGAGATAAAAAAATCTCTTGAATTTTAAATGCCAATCCCTTAGAAAAAAATAGAAATTCTATTTCTCAATGCAAAAAAGAATAAGTGTCCCCCAAAAGCTCATGTTTGAGGCAATGCAAGAAGGTCTAGAGGAGAAATTGATTCACTAATTGATTGGGTAAAACATTTAATTTAAACATTTAAATGTTTTACCCAATCAATTAGTGAATCAATTCTCTGGTGGGATTAACTAAGTATGACTGAAGGCAGGTAGGGTAGCTGGAAGAGGTGGGTCAGTGGAGGTGGGCCTTTGGGATATATATTTTGTTTCCCGGGGATAGAGTCTCTCTCTCTGCTATCTGATCATCATGTGAGCTGCTTCCCTCTGCCACACTCTTCCACCATGATGTTCTGACTTACTTCAAGCCCCAAGGAATGGAGTCAACTGTCTATGGACTGAGACCTGTGAAACTGTGAGCCTCTAAATAAACCTTTCCTCCCCTAAAATTGTTCTTGTCAGGTCTTTAAGTCACAGCAGTGAAAAAGCTGACTAAAACACATCCAAAGCAAAAAAAAATAATATTTACAAATGTGTAAGTACACAGAAAAATAATGCTACATATACACCACTATAATAAAACCAGGATTAGTCCAAATGGCCAATGAGGAATTTGGTTTTACCAATGTGGGAATGACAAATATAAGAGCAAGACTTCTTACCATACATCTTTTCTTTGGTTAATCTTCTTATATGTTACGAAGTGTTTACGTATTAATATATACACCATGAAAAATTTTATACATACACAAGGAAGATGGAATACTACAACGAACCCCTAAGAACTTATCACCCAGCCTGAACTGTTACCTACACATAGTTAGTCCTGTTTCAGAAATACCCCAATCCACTTTCCTACCACTAACATTGGATTAATTCAAAGCAAATCCTGAGTGTTGTAATTTTTATATATGTCTATGTTATATGTGCAATTTCACTTTTGTTTTGTGTTTTTTGGTACTGGGGATTGAACCCAGGGGTGCTTAACCACTTAGTCACCTCCCCTACACTTTTTATTTTTTATTTTGAGATGGAGTCTCATTAAGTCGCAAAGGACCTTGCTAAGTTGCTAAGGCTGGCCTCAAACTTGCAACCCTTCTGCCTGAGCCTCCCAAGTCCCTGGGATGATAGTTGTGTACCACCACACCCAACTATATGTGCAATTTCTTTTAAAATCATGAGAAGGACCACTTGATAAAAATAAAATAAAATTTTAAAAGATGAAAAAAAATTAAAGCTAGGCACAGTGGCACATGCCTGTATTCCCAGTGGCTCAGGAGGCTGAGGCAAGAGGATCATGGGTTCAAAGCTAGCCTCAGCAAAACTGAGGTGCTAAGCAACTCAGTTGAAACCCTGTCTCTAAATAAAATACAAAGCAGAGCTGGGGATGTTGCTTAACTTTCCAACTGTAAAGTGTGCTCTTCTCAAAAATTAAGCCTCTGCTCCAAGCATTTTTCATTCTTGCTTCTATATCTTTGCTCATACTATTCTTCTCAAAATACCTCCCTTGACTCCCTAGCCTCCACCATTACATTATCAGCTCATCTAAACTCACAGTCCTCTTTAAAAGACTTATATATCTTATATATACTCAACTTATATTCCTTGGATATTACTTATCACAACAACTCCAAATTCAAATATTAGTGATTTTATTAAATTCTACCTTTTGAAGTAAAGCCACAAAGTAGTAGGCAAGGAATTAGAGGAAAATATGGAATCAACGTAGCTAACATCACAACTGAGGATGACAAAAAGGTCAGTTTTAAGGCAAGTAATGGTTCATTATGAACCAGGTTTTTAAAAGCCTTCTCCAACATGCTAGCTAAAACTGTTATTTTTCACTGATCTTGATAATGAGAGAGAAAAGACACTACTGATGGTTAACAAAACCAAGAACAACATTTCTTTAAAGCTATGTTTTATTAACTTCATATTAAATATTACACTGATGGGCTGGGGATTTGGCTCAAGTGGTAGAGCGCTCGCCTGGCATGCGTGCGGCCCGGGTTCGATCCTCAGCACCACATACCAATAAAGATGTTGTGTCCACCGAGAACTAAAAAATAAATATTAAAAATTCTGTCTCTCTCTCTCTCTCTCTCTCTCCTCTCTCACTCTTAAAAATAAATAAATAAATAAATAAATAAATAAATATTACACTGAACATACAGTTCATGAATATAAATAATATTTTAAAAAGACAAGAAATCACACAGGTCATAGTGCTTAGTTATCTGCAAGAATATTAAGATAATCATTTAAACTAAATTTCTTCTATTTCTACAACAAAACTGAAACTCAAATGACACATACCTGTGAACCCTCTGATCACATCTTAGGACAATGAGAGGATCTATCATCAGGTCATTCTGAGTATACTTTTGTTGTCGTACAAACTTTATGGAAGGCTGAAGTGCATTAACTGTCATTACCCATAGCCTGATAAGAAAAGAATCACATGTTCAAAACAGCTATATTATAACTAAAATTTATAGACATCTAGTCTTCCTTCTTAGAAAGTTATTTTCAGGGGGAAAAATAGGTATGTAAGCTTTGAAAAATTAAAAACTATACACATAAGCCTATTATTATATCTTTAAAACAAATGAAGAGGAACTGGGGAATGTGGCTCAAGCGGTAGCGCGCTCGCCTGGCATGCGTGCGGCCCAGGTTCGATCCTCAGCACCACATACCAACAAAGATGTTGTGTCCGCCGAGAACTAAAAAATAAATATTAAAAATTCTCTCTCTCTCCTCTCTCACTCTCTCTTTAAAAAAAAATAAATAAATAAAGATATAAAACAGTAAACACAAAGTAGTCTGAAAAGCTCTTCACTGTTGTAATGGAATAATCAAGACATCCAGAATAAAAACTTGAAGTAAAACTAAGACCCCCGTTCTACCATTCTTGGTATGTATGACTCTGTAAGTCACTGAGCTTCTCTGAACTGTGTCCTCATGTGAAAAAGAATAAGATAATAATCATAAATGAAATAATACCTACCAAAACACTTTGAAACTGTATCTGGCCCCATAAATATGTCATCATTTCAAATTTATTTTCATGAAGCCTCAATGTGAGATACCATTTTGATTAGACATTAATAGATTTATAAGTGGTTACTAAACTGTACCTAAGAATTACGCCTAAATGAAGGTATCTGATCTCTTATAGTGAAGCCTAGGAGTCCCCTACTCCCACCTCACACATAAAACGTCCCATTTTTAAAAATGAGAGGATAGGCAAGGATTACCACACATATACAAGAATGTTTACTTTGAAAAATATAAAATACACAAACAGGAAAAAAAATCTCAAAAGAAATAGAAAATGTAGAAATCAAAACAAAAGAATTTAAGCTTTATTGATATCCTGAAAGAATAGAATACTTCAAAATGTGGAAAGAAATTCTTTTTAATTTGTAGTTATTTTTTTAAAAACTATCATATATAAAACAGGAAAAAGGCATTTTAAAAAGTACAGGCAAAGGCCAGGAACAGGTCACCTATAATCCCAGCGACTCAGAAGGCTAAGGTAGGGGATCACAAGCTTAAAATCAGCCTGGGCAACTTATCATGACTGTGTCTCAAAGTAAAATTCTTTTAGAAAGAGCTGGGGATGTATCTCAGTTATTAGCACACTTGTCTAGCAGGCACAGGTTCTGGGTTCAATCCATATTAGTAGAAAAAAAAAATGCAGATAAGAGCTCTTAGATGTGAAGAATATAAAAGAAATTTAAAAGTTCAAAGAAATGAGAAAATGTAATCAAAAAGCAAAAATAAATCGGGGAGGGGGGGCAGAAAACCAGTGATTAAGTCTAAAGGTTTAAAATGCAAATTACAAAAAAGAATTTCAGGAAACAGGGGAAGTTACTCAACAAAGAAAACGTCCTAAAAATGAAAGCATTGCTCCTCATACTAAAAAGGCCCATAAAGTGCCTAGCACTATGAATGAGAAATAATAACCATCAAAATACATCATTATGGGGCTGGGGTTGTGGCTCAATGGTAGAGCGCTTGCCTAGTGTGTGGTAAGGACTGGATCCTATTCTCAGCACCACATATAAACAAATAAAGGTGCATTGACAACTGGAAAAAAATTTTTTTTTAATATTTCATTATGAAATTCCAGAAAACAAGGAGAGAAAAAACAATAGTCACACACAAGGATGGTATGACATCAATTAGAAATAGCAATAATGGAAACTCTAAGTCAATAGAATAATACCTTCAAAATTCTGAGAGCAAAAATGAACTAGATTTTTTTCTTTTCCTAATTAAGGAAATGTGGGGATGAATTTGTTATTAGTTACTGAGAGCAAAACAACAAAAAAAAATTGAACAAAAGGGAAAAAGTATTAGAGTATGTGTAAGGTATGTGAGAGAGCACTTATGTAAGAAAAAAAATTATAGGAGGTTGGAATGAAGCTCAGTGGTAGAGCACTTGCCTTGCAGATTCAAGGGCCTGGTTTGAACCTTAGCACCAAAAGAAAAAATATAATCAAGGCTATCGCATTCAACTATAAATATCACTTATGTAGTCATAATAATGTGCACACTGAATATTGTTTTAACCAAAAAAATTTTCGGGGGATTGGGGGGGTACTAGGGATTGAACTCAGGGGTACTTGACCACTGAGCCATTTCCCCAGCCCTATTTTGTATTTTATTTAGAGACAGGGTCTCACTACTGAGTTGCTTAGCACCTCATTTTTGCTGAGGCTGGATTTGAACTCACAATCCTCCTGCCTCAGCCTCTCAAGCCACTGAGATTATAGACATGTGCCACAGCACCCTGCTTAACCAAAAATTTTGATAGACCTGTGTCAGGAGAAATGGGAAAAGGAGGATTCACAGGTGAGAAAGTAGATAAGAATGCTAAAACCTTCAACTTGTATAATAGGAAATCCACAGATAATTTCTAAATTGAAAAATTAAGAAATCATAGTTATTATAAAAATATTATTGAGAGCTAGGGCTGTAGCTCAGGGGCAGAGAACTAGTCTTGCACATGGGAGGCACTGGGTTCAATCCTTAGCACCACATAAAAATAAACAAATAAAACAAAGGCATGCTTTCCACTTACAACTACAAAAAAAAAATTTTTTTTTGATATTATTGAGGGGCTGGGATTGTGACTCAGTGGTAGAGCGCCTGCCTTGCATACATGGGGCACTGGGTTCAATCCTCAGCACTACATAAATAAAAAATAAAGGTATTGTGTCCATCTACAACTAAAACATATATATATAAAATTGAGCTATATCAAAAGGATGTAAATGCTAGAATAAAAAGAACAAAACAGAGGGCTGGGGTTGTGGCTCAACGGTAGAGCACTTGCCTAGTATGTGTGAGGCACTGGGTTCGATCCTCAACACCACATAAAAGTAAATAAACAAAATAAAGGCATTGTGTCCATATACAACTAAAAAATATATATTAAAAAAAATTAAAAGAGGGCTAAGGGTGCACCTCAGTGGTCAAGTGCTTGCCTAGTATGCAAGAGGCTCTGAGTTTGATTCCTAAGACTATACACACAAAAAGGGTAAAAGCTAAAAAATAGTTGTTTCTGGGGAATAGGGTATAAAATAAAAGGTGTGAGGCAGACCATATATATTATTAGCTTCTTAAATTTTAGCACATTTGTTAATTTGACCTTAAGTAAAACTTAAATTTAGAAAAATATAAATATTCCCAGATCCTACTCCATACCTATTGAATCTCAAGTAACTCAAACCCAGAACTGTGTTTTAGAGCTGATCAGGCGTTAGTGATGTAATCTATGGACCAGCACAGTCCTTCTGACTAAAAATAAAGAGTAAATTCAGTGTTCTCATTGCTACATATTGGAATCACCTGGGGAAATCTAAAAATAGATACTGATGCCTCACTCCACCACAGACATTCTGATTTAATTGGCATGGGATACAACCTGGGGATCAGGAATTTTTAAATCTCTCCAGGTGATTTCAATCTGTATTTGAACACCAAACACCCTTACAGATGAATATTTAGATGAATACAGATGAATATTTAGACATCAGTTACACTTCCATTGATTTACATATTGCCATTCTAGTGTCTGATGTATTCTGCTGTCTATCCTATTCTCTAGGTGAATGGCATCCCAAATATTAGCAAATTCATAGGAAAGTAGGTAAACAAACACTAAGACAAGCCAGGCGTGGTGGCCCACGCCTGTAATCCCAGCGACTCTGGAGGCTGAGGCAGAAGGATGAAGTTCAAAGCCAGCCTCAGCAACTTCAAGGTGCAAAACAACTCAGTGAGACCCTGTCTCTAAATAAAATACAAATTTGGGCTGCAGATGTGGCTCAGTGGTCAAGTGTCCCTGAGTTCAATATCCAGTACCAAAAAACAGACAATTATTAACTTTTTGGGGAAAAAAGGTTGGGCTAGACAAGAAAGGTAATCACAAAAATAATTATGTGAAAATATACTGAATACATTTTCCAATGTGTATACTATGTCACTGCTTGTAATTTTCTTAAAAGGATATTCAAGCTGGGCACAATGGCACACACCTGTAATCCCAATGGCTCAGGAAGCTGAGGCAGAAGGATCACAAGTTCAAAGCCAGCCTCAGCATAATACTTAGCAAAGCCCTACGCAACTTAGTGAGACCCTGTCAGTGGTTAAGCATCCTTGGGTTTAAAAAAAAAAAAAGATTCAAACACAGACACATGTATACATGCACAAAGCAGCTCTGGAAAATTAGTTGAATACCCAGGTAGAACCTCTGCAATGATGTAAGACATAATGATCTAAATCAAAATTAGCCAAAAGTAACAATACATGAGAAATCCACTTTTAAAAGAAATGTTTCAAACTGGAAATAGGCTATCTATTAAAATTTATTTTTATTAGTTGTTGATCGACCTTTATTTTTTTTATTTATATGTGGTGCTGAGAATCAAACCCAATGCCTCACACATGCTAGGCAAGTGCGCTACCACTGAGCCCCAGCCCCAGCCCAACCCCTTATTCTTTTCCTTAAAAATAAAACAACTCTTGGGCTGGGGATGTGGCTCAAGCGGTAGCGCGCTCGCCTGGCATTCGTGCGGCCCGGGTTCGATCCTCAGCACCACATACAAACAAAGATGTGTCCGCTGAGAACTGAAAAATAAATATTAAAAATTCTCTCTGTTTGTCTCTCTCTCTCTCACCTCTCTCTTAAAAAAAAAAAATGCATTTAAAATAAAATAAAACAACTCTTTGGTAGCATTCCAAAAGGAATTATACTGTCAAATACTAAAAAAAATATTGTAATAAGTGATCTTGTGAAAATTATTTTCAACAATATAATAATATGACAGTATATTATCACTGCTATACTTTCTGTATTGCATGTAACAATACAATGAATTTACCTTCTAGGCATCACAGTATTAAGAACCATCCATAATTTATTGACCGTTTGAAGAATTCTGCGTGGAACTCCTGAATTCAACAGCTGGTTCATATTGGAAGTTAATACTTCTGCATATGGTATAAGTTCGCTGGCAGAGAGCAGAGTCAAGTGTTCTATAATCTGCATCACTTGTGTGTGACTTACAGGAACAGCTGAAAACGCTAAAAAGAAAATTCAGCAGTCATAACCTAAATTATATAATTTACCAAGCAAGAAATATTCCTTCTCAGACTACTGGTCAAAGAAAACAAGGTTGCTAAAAGTAAAATTTTCAATGTAGCTTTAGTTTTGATTAATCCTAAAAAAAAAAAAAAAAAAAAAAGTGTAAGTGCATTTATTTTATAAAGGACAACAACAGTAAAATCTCATTTTTTAAATCATATTAATGACTCAAAAACTAATCTCATTTACTTGGGTGATTTACACTGATTTTAAAAGCAGGACTAAAATAGAAAAAGAAGCCAAAGTATTAATTCTGTAGTTCTGATAGTTATTAATTTGAAAGGTCCAACTTCTTGATACTTTTTTCCAGGTGGCCCCCTTTTAGGATCCAGCAGATTGCTTTTAGTAGCAAACATCTAGAAGTGTGCTTTCCAAAAGAGTAGTGAAATATCTTATTAATAATTTTATAAGATTACATGATAAAATAACAATATATTGGTAATGTCTGATAAAATAACTAAAATTATTTTTGTTTTTTCCTTCTCAGCTGCCTAAGGACTACCTACTACCATGAACAAATACCTCTCTAGCCTAGGAAGTTTATGAAACAATGGTCATCAATTTCCTTAACCCTAAGAAGATAATAATAACTAAAACAGAAATTCAGGAAAAACTATCCAAAATTTACAACACCATGCCAGATATGGTCTTCATATTTGGATTTAGAACCCATGTTAGTGGTGGCAAGAAACCTGGCTTTGGTATGATTTACAATTCCTTGGGATTATGAAATGAAAAATAAACCCAAACAGACTTGCAAGGCACTGTGTCAAAAGAAATTGACCTGAAGAAAACAGTGAAAGGAAAATTTTTAAAAAGAAATTAAAAAAAAAAAAAAAAACCCACAGCGAAAGGAATTTAAGAACAGAAGAAGAAAGGAAGACTGCAAAGGCCAATGCTAGTGCTAGCAAACAGGAGCAAAGATTCTGCAATACTTTTATTTTGCAATGATTGCACAAATTGTTCACAAGAAAATAAATAAAGGGGGCTGGGGATGTGGCTCAAGCGGTAGTGCGCTCGCCTGGCATGCGTGCGGCCCGGGTTCAATCCTCAGTACCACATACCAACAAAGATGTTGTGTCCACCGAGAACTAAAAAATAAATATTAAAAATTCTCTCTCTCTCTCTCTCTCTCTCTCTCTCTCTCTCTCTCTCTCTCTTTAAAAAAAGAAAGAAAATAAACAAACTAGAAAAAAGTTTAAAAAATTAATTTTGCCGCTTTCTTTTTACTTTTTTAATAGGATACTAGAAAGTTCATACATGTGGTTTGCATTATTTCAATTTAACAGTATTAATCCAGAATATTATCCATTAATGACAAGCACATTGCCTTCCTTATTCAAAGCATTTATTTCTAACCAGTTTAGGACCTTTCTAAAACCACACCTTTTTAGTGATATAACATAGGATATGAAGGAAAAGACATAAGTAATTTGATCCCCAGCACTGGGAGATATAAATATATATCTCCCATACACACACACACACACACACACACACACACACACACGTCAAAAAGAAATGGCTAAAACTCCTTCAACTCAGAGAAAATTACTTAAAATATACTCACCAAAACATCTATATTCCCAGGAAAATTCTGCATTATTATAAGATTTCAATTAGCCTAGGATGTTCTTGTACTATTAAAAGAGTAAGAAGAGGATCAATTTACTGTACCTTCTTGTAGTTGTTTAGGAGAGTGGTTTTTGGCATTATTAGTCAGGAGCATTCGCCGCAACAGAGCATCTGTCCCTGTGATTTCTTCTTCACAAATCCAGTCATCCACAATACATAAATGTGGGTAGTTAGTTGCAAGGAGACGTAGTAAAGCTGAATGCAACCCTTAAAAATTAACAGCAAGTCGATTAGATTTTCCACTCTCAAAAAACAGAAGTTTCCCCATCAAGGCAACAGCCCACGAGGAAAGACTATGCTTTAAAGCAGTGTTTCTCAAAACACTGCTAGGGCACCTCTAGCATCAGAAGCTTGGGAAGCTTGTTTCATTTGCAGAGTAAGAAATTATATGCCAGATGACTATAGCAGAAACTCTGGAATAGAGCCTTAGGAATTTGCACTTCTGTACATGCACAGCACAGTTTAAGAATTTCCGTATAGTAGTTCAAGCAAGAGAATCCGGTTAAATCAATCCCCAAGTGATAAACAGTAAGTTGGAAACTATTATATCAAGAGTTCTCAAGAGCCGGGATCTGTGGCACATGCCTGTAATCGCGACTCGAAAGGCTGTGGCAGGAAGATTGCAAATGGATCTTGAGTATAAAGCCAGCTTCAGCAAAAGCAAGGTGCTGAGCAACTCAGTGAGACCCTGCCTCTAAATAAAAATATAAAATAGGACTGGGGATGTGGCTCAGTGGTTGAGTGCCCCTGAGTTAAATCCCCAGTACCAAAAAAAAAAAAAAAAAAAAAAAAAGTTCTCAAGCTTTCTTCTACCTCATCCCAACATAAACATTTCATCAGGAAAAATTATTTGACATAGCAATGTTTCAAGAGTTGAGGGGAGTGAAAAGAAAGAGGGTAAAAGAATGTCTGCTTGGCAGAGATCATACATGGTTTAAAAAAGGCCCACTGGGAAATGCAGATAGGCTTCTGTAAAGAATATACACTTTCTTCCAACCCCACTAAGAATCATTGCTATACACTGATAAAATTAAAACTGCCCATTTTTGAGTATGTAAAAGTGACAACTTATGCTGGACACAGTGGCACACGCCTCTAATCCCAGCAGCTTGGGAGGCTGCAGCAGGCGGATCTGAAGTGAGACCCTAAGCAACTTAGTGAGACCCTGTCATTGAAAAAACAAAAAGGGGTTGGGGATTTGGCTCAGTGGTTAAGTATCCCTGGATTCAATCCCTGGTACCAAAAACAACAACAAAAAAGAGACAACTTTTAGTATAACCTACCTAAAACCTACTAAATCAAACCCTTTTTTCTAACATTTTGCTTATAGCATAGTTTGACTATTTACAACTGTTGTGTAATATTAGTAAAAAGAAAATAAATGATGATACGATAAAAATACTTACTTAGTTATATGAAGTACCACAAGCTAAGTACTTGGCACATAAGTATCCAATAAACATTGATAATACTATATTATTACTATCATCATCAGAGTAGTAGTAAGAGTGTAGAAATAATAGTAGTAGTATCAAAGTATTTAAGATCAGATTGTCCCCTCATTATGCAACTTAAACCATACCCAATGATAATACCTGCTTCATTTCTCACGAAAACTGCTTAAAATTGATGCTAAATGTTTACAAAGATTATAACAAAAAGTGATATTTTAAAGTTTAAATATAAATTATTCTATTGCGCATTTTTTCTTTTTTTGGTACCAGGGATTGAACTCAGAGGCACCTAACCACTGAGCCATATTCCAAGGACTTTTTTCATATTTTATTTAGAGACAAGGTCTCAATGAGTTGTTTAGGGCCTTGCTAAGTCACTGAGGCTGGCTTTGAACTCAACAATCCTCCTGCCTCAGATTCCAAGCCACTGGTATTATGGGCATGTGCCCAACTCCTTTGCTCTTTTTAATTTACAATTAAAACTACTCCCAACAGTCACAAAAGGACTGCTTACAATAGTATAAACTAATCTACATTTAATGATATTTTCAATAAAACATGTTAATTACTAAATGCTGCTAAATACTACATCATTTCTTTGTAAACAGACCATGCAAAGTTATAAGTTAATAAATGCAGACATCTGGTTAAAGATGATCAATGAAGATTCATATTTCTCCTTAAGACCAATCACAACAAAGAAAATTACAACTTTGAAGAAACAAAAACACAAACATTATAAAAACTGCCTAAGAAAACTAATTCCTAAAAATAGTACTATATTTCTATTTATAGTTAAACTACACTATATCTGTATCAATGTATTATAGAATATTATGAAACAATTCCAAATGATACGGTAAATCTACATGTATTAATATGAAAAAACATTCAAGTGTCCAAGGGGAAAAAATTCTCATGAGAAGGGTATAATATCATTCATAGATTTTTGGTTTTTTGGTTGGTTGGTTGGTTGGTTTTTTGTACCAGGGATTGAATACAGGAATGCCCTTTTATTTTTTTATTTTGAGACAGAGTCTTGATAAGTTGCTTAGGGCCTCATGAAGTTGCCGAGACTGGCTTTGAACTTGCAATCCTGCTGCCTCAGCATCACAAGTCACTAGGATTACAGGTTTGATCCACTACACCAAAATCATTCATAGATTTTTTTTAATACTATTAGTTGTTGATGGACACAATGCCTTCATTTTATTTATTTATATTTATGTGGTACTGAGGATCGAACTCAGTGCCTCACACATGCTAGGCAAGTGTCCTACCACTGAGCCACAACACCAGCCCCATCATTCATAGGTTAATGTAATTTTTTTTTTTAAATTCGTGTGTGTGTCTATTAGTTCAACCACAAGGAACTGCTGTTTGAGTAGGTTAAAAATACAGATGGCTCTCAATTTATAATGACTAAAACTTTTCAACTTTAGTATGAAAGTGATACATGTTCAGTAGAAACTGCACTGTGAATTTTTATATAGTTTCCAGAGTTAGCAAAACGCAATTAAGGACTGGAGTTTTAACTCAGTGGCAGAGCCCTTGCCTAGCATGTGTGAGACACTGAGTTTGAACCTTGGCACCACATAATTAATTAATTAATTAAGGGATTGTGTCTATCTACATCTAAAAATATTTTTTTTAAAAAATAATTAAGATACTCTCACTTTTGCTAAGGCTGGCTTTGAACTCATAATCCTCCTGCCTCAGCCTTCCAAACTGCTGGGATTATGGGTGTGCACCACTGTGCTCAGCTCAGTAAGTTTTCTTAACAGTAAACTTTGTCAGTAAAAAGCAAATAAAACAAATACCTCCCAACTCTTGCTGTAGCCCTTGGGCCTGCCGAATGAGGAATTTGATAGGAATCTGATCCATTAAAGAAGAAGAATACGATTTGGGTTTTCTCTGCATGGCAGCTGATAGTTAAACATAAAAAACATGGGGGAAAAAAGCGTCAGAATTAAAAAAAAAAATCTTAACCTTCAACCCAAATGCAAACAAAAACAATGTTAAATTACTTTTAATTCACAATCTGTCAAGAGTATATAAGATGAAGAATCAATAACAAAATTGTGAATTATAGGAAAAGCAAGACATATCTAAGGGTAAAGTCTGGAACATGTCCTGAAATTGAAACCTGGGGAGAGAAAAATCACTATTAGTGAGAGAAGCTACATGCAGAAAAGCACTACACTAAAAGAACTCATAAGTGAGTCAAGACATTCCTAAATCTAATCAGGATGGTCAAACGCAGTCATGAACACATGGCTTAGAGCTACATGATTCTAATTTAACTCATAAAAAGAAGCCTTAATTTAATCACATTATATACATTGTAGTGATTTTCTTTTTTTGTACCAGGGATTGAACTCAGGGATCACTCAACCACTGTGCCACATCCCAAACCCTTTTTTGTATTTTATTTTAGAAACAGGGTCTTAGCACCTTACTACTTTGTTGAGGCTGGCTTAGAACTTGTGATCCTCCTGCCTAAGCTTCCTGAGCCACTGGGATTACAGGCGTGCGCCACCATGCCTGGCTAGTGACTTTTTAAAAAAAGTTAATGGGCTGGGGATTTGGCTTAAGCGGTAGCACGCTTGCCTGGCATGCATGCAGCCCGGGTTCGATCCTCAGCACCACATACCAACAAAGATGTTGTGTCCGCCGAGAACTAAAAAATAAATATTAAAAATTCTCTCTCTCTCTCTCCCTCTCTCTTTAACAAAAAAATAAAATAAAATAAAATGAAAAAAGTTAAGCAATATGGATTTGACTTCCTTCTCTTTTAACTCCTACCTTCAGCTAGCAATGTCTTTATTTTTTAACAAGTCCATCTTGATTTCTATTCTTTTTCCTATCTTAATTCAGTGTCTACTCATCCTTCATTTAAATATATACTATGACCAAACTCTCAGGCTTGTAATTTCTCATCTCTTTATTAATCATTCTTTATCCTGAAACCCCAATGTTCTAATACAGAGTTGGCCAAATCATCTGTCTCTAGCTCTAGACTCTAAACCTTCAATGGATTCATAGATCACACAGTATAAAGATATTTGCCAATCAACACTACCTTTCTCTCTCATCTCTATCACATTCTATGTGCCTACCACATTAATTTCACTCTAACATAATCTGCTGTATACCACATGAACCTATTAGAATCTCAATCCCAATGTCTACAGCATATTCAAAAAGGGCAAAACAGTGCATACCTGTAATTCCCAACAATTTGGGAGAATGAAGCAGGATTGCAAGTTGGAGGCCAACTTGAGCAACTTAAAGAGACCTTGTCTCAAAGTAAAAAATAAAAAATCAGTGGTAGAGTGCCCCTGTGTTCAATCTCCAGTATATGATTCCCCAGAAAAAAACTTTATTAACATACACAAAAAAAAATAACTGGATCCAGATGCAGTGGTGCCCGGCTGTAATCCCCGCAGCTCGGGAGGCTGAGACAGGAAGATCAGGAGTTCAAAGCCAACCTCAGCAAAAGTGAGACACTAAGCAACTCAGTGAGACCTTGTCTCTAAATAAAATACAAAAAAGCACTGGGGATGGGGCTCAGTGGCTGAGTGCCCGAGTTTAATCCCTGGTACCCAAAAAATAATAAATAAATAAATAAATAAATAAATAACTGGAGGGCTAGGGCTATAGCTCAGTGGTAAAATGCTTGCCTAGCATGCACATGGTTTGATCCCTAAAGCCTCGCCAAGAAAACCTTGAAAAGAAAAAAAACAAAGAATAAATTCACTTATGTGTCAACAATTTTTTTTTTTTTTGGTACTGGGGATAGGGATTTAACCCTAAAGGGGTGCTTTACCACTGAGCTACCTCCCCAGACCTCTACTGCTTTTGATTTGGTTATTACTCTTCACACTAATGTGTGACAGGACAAAGAGTAAATTAAAGCAAAAAGCCGGGTGTGGTGGCGCACGCCTATAATCCCAGGGGATCAGAAGGCTGAGGCAGGAGGATTACATGTACAAAGCCAGCCTCAGCAACTTAGCAAGTGAGACCCTATCTCAAAATAAAAAATAAAAAGGGCTTGTGGTGTGGCTCAGTAGTTAAGCAACCCTCGGTTCAATCCCTGGTACCAAAAAAAAAAAAAAAAAAGCAAAAAATTTCTTCAGTTTTACCTCTTAATTTATATTTAATGAATATGATCAATAAAAATTCTCAAAATATAGGTGATTCAGTCACCCATTAATTTAGCCTGCTAAACAGAGGATTGAGCCAGAGAAGTGATTATGCGCCCACACATACTTATGCATTGAGAATACTTTGTCTTCACTGCAAATATTATAAAGTGACACTAGAGTTTGTTAAGAGTATTTGGCTTTTTTTTTATCATACAACACCTTAGAAAATAATGCATGCAGAAAATAATAATGAACTACTAGAACCACTCGCCCACACAAAACTTACCTAAAGTCTTTGTGTTTGCTAGGAGAGCTTCTTCATAAGACAGTATGTAGTAAAGCACCAAAAGCTGCGCTGTGATACTGAAACGCTGATTAAGGCGGATATTGTCACCCTGGAGGTAATATTACAAACTTTAAAATACTGTTAAGTTGCACTAGTGCTTTTTCTTTTCTAATAGCAAAAGCATCAAAACAGACTATCCAGCACTGTTGCTCCCACAGTTGGATAAACTGGGAGAAATGTTGCTGAATTTGCACTAACTCAAAGAGATGACTTGAAGTTTAAGTGAAATCTGAGATGGCATGACAGATGAACACCATGTTACCTAGACTTTAATAGGAAAAAAAAAAAGACTTCAGCTACTACTACTCAGTAGCATTCCCAGCAAGTTGCTTCTGAAAGGCTTATAGAATCTCAAGTATTATGTGAAATTTCTCATGAAGAAAATAATTCCTAGAAAAGATATGACATTTAACTGTATTTGTGAAAAAATGCAACTCTTGCCAGGCACAGTGGCACACACCTGTAATCCCAGCAGCTCAGGAGGCTGAGACAGGAGGATCGAGAGTTCAAAACTAATCTCAGCAAAAACTGAGGCACTAGGCAACTCAGACCCTGTCTCTAAATAAAACACAAAATAGGGCTCAGGATGTGGCTCAGTGGTCAAGTGCCCCTAAGTTCAATCCCTGGTACCAAAAAAAAAAAAAAAAAAAAAAAAACAACTCTTTTTTTTCCCCTTCCAACAAAATGAGGAAAAAATATTTTAATCAAATTTTCCATACACAATTTATGTACATCTTAAGATTTCTGATAAGCTAACACTCTGCTGAATGTGCTGAAATGTCACACTGTTGACAAATACAAATACACAATCTCTACACTTTACCTGTACACTTTAAAACAAAGACTTTAAAAGACTCCTCAAAAAGTGCCTGTTTGAAATAAAAAGGACTGGAGATGTGGTTCAGTGGTTAAGCAACCCTGGGTTCAATCCCCAGTACAAAAAAAAAAAAAGTGCCTATCTGACAAACCATTTGGAATAACATTATTTTGTTTAATTATTTTTGTATTTATGAGCTATCTAATGATATTTAATATTATTTTAATTTCAGAATCACCTAAAACTCTTTTGAGGAAGAAAAAAATACATGAAAAGAACAAAGTAAAAGAACAAAGTAAAAGAAAAAGAAGTAAATAGATGTAAAGGAACCAGTTTTACCCCAATGACTTCTTGAAAAATATTGAGTATCTCCTGCTCTGTAACTGGCTGATTTGTGGCTTCTGGATTAGATTTAGATGCTGGGGTAAGTATAGAATTTATGTACACATCAATCAGAGGAAGTAATTGAGGATGGAGTGGAGTGGAGGTTTCACACAGCTGTCTGTATATCCAGTCCTAAAAAAGAACGTTATAGGCACCAAATCAATTATGACAATAAGAAAAAGCAAGTAAAATTATAAAAGCACATATACATGATTTATGAATCAGTGAAATTTACTCTTAACTTTGGCAGTTCCAAATATATTATTTAGTTCCATAACTGTCTTTGATTTGAAAATATGAACTACCTTTATATCCTAATTGAGAATACTGCCCAGTGAAAGATGAATCTAAATGATAAGAAGCCTGCTTTGAATTAGTTTTTAATAGTAAGAAAAACATTTTAATCTCTACTATATCTCAGTTTAGAGTACCACATGTGTTGTAAGTGAAGTAATTCACAGCAGACAGGAATTTAGGAAAAGCATCTTTCTTCAGAGCAAACACAGAGCAATAATGAAAGTAGCTCTGATAAGCACAAATAGTTCAAAAGATTTCTCTACCCTCTGGGTTTCAGTTTTGTCTTTGAAGACATTCTGTTTAATAAAGCCAAGTATAATAAACAGAAAACAATTTATATAAATGTTAGGTGTTAGGTATCCTTGCAATAAATTTATAAATAGTGGTCACAGCTGACCAACAACTTTCTCAATTTGGTGAACAGAACTAAACTTTAGAGCTGAGGATATAGCTAAGTGATAGAGCACATGCCTAGCATGTGGAAGGCCCTGGGTTCAACTCCTAGGTCCTCAAAAAAACTAAAATAAAAAAACTTGAAAATTTAGAAAACAGCAATTTCTTACTGTTAATGAAATAGGCAAGTGTTATTATTGAGAATTTAAATGGATAATATGCATTTTATAAGTAAGAGATTATTTGAAACAACTGAAACTGGGCTCCTAATAAATCTAACTATATAAATTACAACTAATTTAGGTTAACACTACACTTTTCATACATAAAATCCTCAATAAACACCTACATACTGAAACAAAACTAGCTATGAGGAAAGAATCAACTTAGATATAGTTTGAAATGTAAATGTAAGTCATACTTTTATTGACACTTTGTGCTTGGTAAAGGAACGACTCCTGAGAAGCTGGTAAATACAATGAATAGGCAAAAACCCAGTGATGTTGGCACTCAGGTTGCTGGTGACAGGGACCCGAACTGCATGAGCTGTGACAACCTTAAAGGGAAAAATAATATAATACACATGGTAGAATGAAATATAAAATTATTTTGAAAGAGAGAGAATTAATGGGCAAATTAGTGATACATGCTGTACTTAGAAACAAATCATGAAAATCAATTATTACATGTTTTAAACATTTTAAATGATAAGGAAGTAAACATTTAGTGACTTTTACAGTTATTTACTTTTTAATTTATTTGTAAACACAAGATATGTACACAGTGGTATAATAAGGAAAAAATATGTAAGTAATATTTAGAATAATATTATCTGGGCTCAATGACTTTGGAGAAGTTACTGAATCTTCTAAATCTATTTTCACATCTACAAAAAAATATATATATTTTCACGTCTTCAGTCTTACCCATCTAAAAGGGTTGTTTTGATGAAAAGAAAAGTTTTTTGAAAAAGCACTATCTGAATCTTAAAGTTCCACAAAAACCAATTTCTATTCTCAATATATCACATACAGGCCTCTAATCGGGTTTCAAAGACCCTCCCCATATTTGTCTTCCAATTGGTTCAAAATTAAGCACAAAAAATAATGGTTCTCCTATGTCCTTTGTGTGACTGTTAATTGGGAGAATGTGTGTGTATATATGTGGAAGGGAGAAGGAAAGTTTGACGTCCCAGAGATTAGGATGTTAATTACCATAAATGCAGTAAGATTTATGGATCCATTAGTACTCTCAAATATTCTATTTTCTAGACATATATATGTACATATATAGATATGGCATTTTATATTTAAATTTACTAATGAATCTAAGAATTAATTTTAAATTTTAGAATTAACTCCATTCAAAATAAAAATATTCTTAGCCACCCCCAGACAAACGTGCTAAGACCAAATAAGAACATCCAAATGCAAGAAAAAGGAATTTAGTCTCTAGCTTGAAACCTAGTTTGAAATGAATTTCACAACCTAAATATTTAAATAGGTTTCTATTTGTCTCCTAAGAAATCCAAATGATTACCCCATAAAACTACTCTACCAATATCTAAGGAATCTTAGGTATCTATTCATAGTCTCCAAAAACATACAATTTGAAACATAACTTTATTATATAATGAGCTTCTTCAAAAGTGTATTTCAGGGACTGTGGTTGTGGCTCAGTGGCAGAGTGCTCACCTAGCATATGTGAGGCATTGGGTTCAATCCTCAGCACCACATAAAAATAAATAAATAAAATAAAGGTACTGTGTCCATCTATAACCAAAAATACTTGATTAATTAATTTTTTTTAATATTTATTTTTCAGTATTTGGCGGACACAGCATCTTTGTCTGTATGTGGTGCTGAGGATTGAACCCGGGCCGCACGCATGCCAGGCGAGCGTGCTACCACTTGAGCCACATCCCCAGCCCAATGATTAATTAATTTTTTAAAAGTGCATTTTAAATGGATTATTTTTTACAGAAGTTTCAAAGATGAAATAAATCATCATTAAATACTACTGAGAACAAATGAGGGAAAATATATTATTCTTTTAAGGTGAGATATAAAAGTTTTCTCTAAAAGAATGCTGTAAAATAAAGTAAAATCTGTTCCTAAGAATAAGAAGTACCTTAAAAAAAAAAAAAAAATAGAATAAGAAGTACCTGCTCAGTAAAAATTTCCTGTGTGAAGATGGTCTTCATTCTGCTCAAGGAGCTTGGCTTTATTACAATCTAAAATAATCAAAAGAATTCCAACAGCATGTAAAAATATATGAAACACAATTTACTCTGGTGAATTTATTATCTAAAGTGGTTACAATATACAATATTAATATATGAACGTTCAAGTATTCTACTGTTTTAAAAGTAACTTCTCAAACCCAACATTAAAGGGTGTTTTTCCTCAGAAACAGAACATAAAAAATGCTTAGTAAAAGCAGGGTTGGGAATGTAACTCAGCTGTATCACACTTGCCTAGCCTGTGTGAGGCCCTGAGTTTTATCCCCAGCATGGAAAAAAAAAAAAAAAAAAGCACTTAGTAAAAGCAGGGCATGGTGGTGCACACCTGTAGTCCCAGCTACTCGGGAGGCTGAGGCAGGAGGATCGCTTGAGCCCAGATGTTTGGGGTCAGCCTGGGCAACATAGCGAGACCCTGTCTCAAAAATAAATAAAGTAAGTTAGTTTTGAAAAAGTACTTAGTAAGTAGTACTAATTATTGGCATTTTAAGACAGTAATGGGGCAATGGATTATTCAATAAATGAAACAGAGATAGTTATCTTTCTGGAGGGACAGTTTTATTTTTGTACACATGAGACCATACACCAAAATAAACTTCAAATGGATTTAAGATTTAAATGCAAAATATGAAGCCACAAAAAAATTAAAAATTTAGAAGAAAACAAAGGTGACCATTTAGATAAACCTGAGGAAGGAAAAACATTTCTAAGCTTAACAATAAAATACAAACCCCAAAATAAAAAATATACTACATAAAACTAAAGACAAGAATTTCCACATGGCAAAATTAAATGGCAAAAAAGACTAGAAAAAGTCAGTCACAAAAACATTATACTTCTTCATTTTTAAAGATATTAAGATACATCACTGATTTAATACTTGCTTTTAAGGGGATAAAAATTATGGACAGCCCAGGCAGAGTGGTGCACACCTATGATCCCAGCAACTCATGAGGCTCAGGTAGGAGGATTACAAGCTTGAGGCAATCTTAGTAACTAAGTGAGACCTTATTTCAAAATAAATTTAAAAAGGGTTAGGGATGCAGCTCAGTCATAAAGTGCCCCTGGGGTTCAATTCCCAGCACTGCAAAAAAAAAAAAAAAAAAAAGAGTGGGGACTCAACACTATCATATTCACAATACGACAGCTCAACTGAAAAATGAACCCCGATTTCAATATTGGGTAATATGTGTGTCTTAAACCAATGAGATATGATATAAAAGGAACTAAAACATGTTATTCATCTGAATATATATATACATAAACATATGTGAATATGTATGAATATATAAATATATTCTTTTTGAATCTGTAAAAGTAAAAATAAAATCCCTACAAAAAAATTGGGATAATAATAAATTTTTCAAAAAAAAAGAAATACTCAGCCAAAACACATTGATTTTTAAATTACAATTTCACTAATTATCAAAGAAATACAAAATAAATAAGATAATTTTTCATCAATCAAATTTGGAAACACAGGACTAGGGGTATACCTCAGTGTCAGACCACTTGGCAAGCCTGCTTAGCGCTGAGTCCAATCCCTACTACAGCAAGAAAAAACAAAACAGATTTGCAAACATAAAATGAATGGAACTGCCACATTATGGTGAGACTTTAGGAAAACTGGAGTTCTCATTGACTAATCAGGGTCTCACTAAGATGCTTAGGGTCTCTCTAAATTGCTGAGGCTGGCTTTGAACTTTTGATCCTCCTGCTTTAGCCTCCTAAGCTGCTGGGGTTACAGGTGTGAGCCACTGTATCCAACCTGTGTGTATATAAATACAAATGAGGATACTTTTATCTAAGCATTAAACAAAAACAAAAAAACTATACAGCAAATAAAAAGCCCATCAAAAAAAGTAAAATCAATCCAAATGATGACTTACTAAGCAGCCATCAAATAATCACACTGTATCAAATATTTATTGATATAAAAAAATTTTCATGACATACTAGTAAGTTCCAACGTTTTTGGCTTTGTTTTTTGCAGGGGTAGGTACTAGGATTTTTTTTTTTAATTACAAAATATATGTATATCATTTTAAGATTTTTTCCCATTTTCTGTACCTTCTAAGCTTTCTGTACTGAATATCTATTATTCTTATAAATACATATTCTTAAAATGCATGTTTTCTAAGATCTACTGATAAAACTTCAATCTATTAAACAACCAAAATTACTTAAACAACTATACTTATTTTACACTACAAAAATTAACTCCTTTTAGAAAGAAAATAAAGAAAATTACCTTCATTCCCAAAGTGGAACAGACTAAGTCAATGATAGCACTAAGCTGGTTGCTGTGAAAGTACATAGCCACCAACAATAACATCTCCCCAAAAGAAGCAGAGACGCCTGAAGTACTGTTGAAACAAAAAAAAAAAATTGAATTTCCAAAGAGGGGGATAAGAAAAGCTTTCTCAACTGAAAAAAACAAATTAAGTCACCTTACCTCTCAAAGTAAGCTTCTTCTTTTATCATCCAACTTAGCCACACCACCATTAGCTGTTCCTGTTCAGGTGTACTATATAAAACATACCAGGATATCACTGGTTTCAATCAGATATACTGACATATAAACCAGAAAGCATTGTGAAATTATTTTTGATAGGACTTTTTTTACCTTCCCTATTTTGAACAGTTTGCAGAATTAGACTATTATAATTGAGATATGAGGTAGTTCTAGAACTCAAGAAAAAGGGTTTTTGCTTTTCATCATGAAACCAAATATTAAAATTCTTTCAAAATCTTAGTTACCATATTTGCAAGTTAGAGAAAATGAACTTCCTCACATTCCTGGAAAAGCAAAGGCCCTTTGGGACTAAAAAGTTAAAAAAAAAACTGTATCAACTTTTTCACACGGAAAAATCTAGTATTAAAACTTGACATCAAGCTGGGCATGGAGGCACATGACTATAATCCCAGTGGCTTGGGAGACTGAGGTAAGAGGATCACAAGGGGCTGAGGATGTGGCTCAGGCGGTAGCGCGCTCGCCTGGCATGCGTGCAACCCGGGTTCGATCCTCAGCACCACATACAAACAAAGATGTTGTGTCTGCCGAGAACTGAAAAATAAATATTAAAAAAAAAAAAAAAAGAGGATCACAAGTTTGAGGCCAGCCTCAGCAACTCAGCAAGATACTGTCTCAAAATAAAATAAAAAGAGCTAGAGCTATATAGCTCAGTGGTAGAGTGCCAATGAGTTCAATCCTCAGTACAGTTAAAAACAAACCAAAAATACTTAGCATCAAAAAGTAAGAAACTGGGGCTAGGACTGTAGCTCAGTGGTACGAGCACTTGCCTAGCATGTGTGAGGCACTGGGTTCAATCCTCAGCACCACATAGAAATAAACAAACGAAATAAAGGTATCGTGTCCATCTACAACAAAAAATATTTTTAAAAAAATGTAAGAAACTAAGTACTAGACAGTAAAAAGTCAGTCCATCTTTTACTTCAAAAATGGAATTCAAGGGCTAGGGGTACAGCTCAATGGTAGAATGCCTGACTACCATGCATGAGACACCACCACCAACAAAAAAAAAAAAGAGAGAATTCAATTTATAAAAATCTTTGAGTAGAATTCAAAATTATAAAGAAATAAATTATTTCTAGCCATGACAAAGAATAGGGGAACAAATACAACCATGGACTCATCAGTTATGAAAAATGTAACTGTGGCAATAGCTATTTTAAAGCAATTCCTATATTTTAAATTGAAAGGTACAAGTTCACTCTGACTTGTGGAAAACAGTTCTCATTATTTTCTTTCCACCTCACTGCAGTGAATAGTTAAAACCCTAAGTCACTAATGCCAGGCATGATGGAACAGGCCTATAATCCCAGCAACTCTAGAGGCTGAGCCAAGAGGATCACAAGTTCAAGGGCAGCCTCAACAACTCAGGAAAGCCCTAAGCAAATTAATGAGACCCTGTCTCAAAATTTAAAAATAAAATTAAAAAAGGGGGCAGGGCATGTGGCTCAGTGGTTAAGCAACCCTGGGTTTATTCCTCAACTAAAGAGCACGCTCTCTTACAGACCAAGCTAAGCAAATTAAAAAGGTCATTTTCAACTAACCTAAATCATTCCACTAATTAAAGACAATGATACAAAATAGAAAGGTGTCTTTAGGGCCTGCCAATCAGAGGAGAAATCCCAACCTTGCTAATTACTGGAAATGTAATCTTGAAAAAACTAAAAAATAAATAAATAAAAACTTTCTGAACTTTAGGTTTCCTACCAATTAAACCTGGACATTAGAGAGTAATGAAGATTAGAGGTAATGTTTAGAATAAACATTAATAGAGGTTGTGGCTCAGTGGCAGAGCACTTGCCTCGTATATGTGAGGCACTGGGTTCGATCCTCAGCACCATATAAAAATAAACAAAATAAAGATATTGTGTCCATCTATTAAACAAAAAAGAATATACATTAACAGAATAAAAATACTTCAGGTAGAAAAAAATGAAGCACCTCACTTCACATACCTAATTATATACCCTACTGAAACCCAACTAAAACTACATTAAAAAATTTTTCTTAAAAGCAATATATGGGGCTGGGGTTATGGCTTAGTTGGTAGAGTGCTTGCTTAGCATGTATGAGGTACTGGGTTCGATCCTCAGTACCACATATAAGTAAATAAATAAAGTTCAATCAACAATTTTAAAAAAAGCAATGTATGTTTAAAAATAAATAATTAAATAAATAAAAATAAAAGCAATGTATGTTAAGGAAAGAGAATAAGACAAAAGATGAAAGCTTTAGAACATATAGATGAGAGGTAACCAACTTAGCAGCCTTAAGGAAGAATACTAAACTGGTAGAAGAGAAAACCAGTGCATTTTATACCACAAAATTCCCAAAGGGCTAAGGAATTGACAATTCCATGGAAGTTCTGGGAGTGGGAGTAAAGAAAGATTAAAACAGAGAGGGCACCGGGGTTCTAACTCAGGGTAAGGCACTTGCCTGGCACCTGTGAGGCACTGGGTTTGATTCTCAGCACCACATAAAAATAAATAAATAAATAAAGGTATTAAAAAGAGAGAGAGGGGGCAGTCCATGTAAGTCATCAGCAGATTTCCAAATCACCTTCACCATTCTATACAATAGATGAATATCCTTTCCTTACAATGACTGGATTTATTTACTGGAGATGGTGAAACAGTTTGTCTGAATTAAGAAACAACCAGGTACATATGGAGCACCATTGTAAAATCAGAACTAAATGAATGACTAGACTCTACCAGTCCTTAATCCTTACTTTTTATCTTTGTTCAAAGGTTTCTAGACAGGTCTTCACTTTCTGGGCAAGAAAATATTCTTCTCTAAGACTCTGATCAGCTGAAGAGTTTCTCATAGACCTATCGATGTACTTAGAGGTTCTAATTTGCTTTTTAGTTTCCTACTAATCTAATCAAGCAATAAAAAATACCTATGAAAAGTTCCAAGTAGAAAATAGAGACAGGGCTGGGGTTGTGGCTCAGTAGTAGAGCACTTGCCTAGCACATGTGAGGCCGTGGGTTCGGTTCAGGACCACATAAAAATAAATAAAGGCATTGTGTCTATCTACAACTAAAAATTTTAAAAAAGAAAATAGAGACAAAAAGTCGCCTTAGCCTCTGAGTTCAATCCTATGTATCAAAAAAAGAAAGAAACAAACAAGAAATCAAAAGCTGAATATAGAAGGATATAAATATCAAGTTGAGAAAAATCCTAATAGGTAGAATGGACAATTTTTTCCCACAATGATGAAAATGATGAAAATGCCCTGAAATTAGATTTTGTTGATGCTTATATAACACTATCCATATACCAAAAAATATTGAATTATATACCTTTTTTTTTTTTTTTTAGTACTGGGAATTGAACCCAGAGGGGCTTTACTATCGAGCTACATTCCCAGCACTTTTTTTACTTTGAGACAGGGTCTAAGTTTCTGAGAGGCTTGCTAGATTGCCTAGGCTGACTCGAATGTTATCCTCCTGCCATAGCCTCCTGAGTCACTGGAATGACAGGCATGTGCCACTGTGCCCAGCAAATTGTAAATTTTTTTATTTCTTTGGTACCAGGGATTGAACCCAGGGCACTTAACCACTGAGCCACATCCCCAGCCCTTTTTTATATTTCATTTAGAGACAGGGTCTCGATAAGTTGCTTAGGGCTGCACTAAGTTGCTGAGGCTGGCTCTGAATTTACAATCCTCCTGCCTCAGCCTCCCTAGTGGCTAGGATTACAGGCATGTGCCACCATGCCTGGCACAAACTGTACACTATCAATGGGTGGTAAATACCTTTAAGCCAATGAACAAGAAACTGTCTGAAAATAAAAATATTAAAAGGGCTAGGGATGTGGCTCAGTGGTTAAGTGCCCCTAGGTTTAGCCCCCCAAAAAACAAAAAGAGAGGGGGGTGTGCAGAGAAAACAAGATAAAGGTAAGGAAAATAAGATTATCATTACAAAGAAAAATTTAAATAAAAAAGGCTTTAGACAAAGAAAACCCAAGAGAAAAATATAATCAAATTACTGGGGCTGGGGATGTGGCTCAAATGATAGAGCGCTTGCCTGGCATGCGTGCAGCCCGGGTTCGATCCTCAGCACCACATACCAACAAAGATGTTGTGTCCGCCGAAAACTAAAAAATAAATATTAAAAAATTCTCTCTCTCTCTCTCTCTCTCTCTCTCTCTCTCTCTCTCTCTCTCTCTCTCTTTAAAAAAAAAATTACTTCATGAAAATTCTCTAGAACTGAAAGACATGAGTTTCTAAATTAAAAGGAATTATTGAAAGAAACATGAATAAAAAACAAACTCAGACCTGTAAATATCTTCTAGAAATTTCAAATCCTTAGTGATGAAAGCTAATCCTCAAGTTTCCACATTTAAATAAAATAGACCACAAAAAGGACCAGAAATTGGACTTCTCAACAACACTGGAAGTTAGAAGATAATGGGGCAACACTTTCAAAATTCTCAAAATTCTCAACTTAGAAGTCTATACACCAACAAATTAGCAATCAAACATCAGAGTAGAATAAAGGCATCTTCAGAAATCACTAGTCTCAAAAGAATTTAATTCTCATGTGCTTGTTTTCTAAAAAAGCAATGAGGAAGCAAATGAAAAAAATGATGACATGAAACGTAGGAAACAGGAGATGTTACAAAGGAAAGAAGAGGCAAACCCTCAAAATAATGATAAAGAGCAATTCTTAGATGACAGCTGGGTACAATTCTGTATCACCATTAAGCAAGGAACCAGTTCAGGTTGGTCCAAATGCTCTAGATGAGATTTCTTTTTCTTTTTTTACTTATTTATTTTTTTATGTGGGGCTGAGGATCAAACCCAGTGCCTCACATGTATTAGGTGAATGCTGTACCACTGAGCCACAATCCTAGCCCCTCTAGGTAAGATTTCTGAAAATGATTAAACTAATAGACTATCTCATAGGTGAGAACAACTTGAGAAAAGATTTAGATTGCAGAAAGTTTGAGGTTGCATTAACAGTACACAGAACACCAAGTACAGCGAAGACAAAAATAAAAAGGAAATTTATTAATGCAAAACAAAGAACTTTTAGAGGAAAAGAAATCATCTACTACATCGCTGAGCTCTCAGTAGTGTTTATATCATCATTATAATATAAACAACACTAGATTGACCTAATCAAACCATATACCATTATACCTCTGGGGAGAATGGAAGGGTAGAAAAGAGTATATGAATACATTTTAGGACAGAGAAGAAAAGGAACTAATTCTTTTTTTTTTTTTTAGTAGAAGGGATTGAACCCAGGGGCACTTAACCACTGAGCCACATCCCAGCTCTTTTTATTTCTTATTTTGAGACAGGGTCTCACTAAGTTGCTGAGGCTGGCTTTGAACTTACAATCTTCCTGCCTTAGCCTCCCAAGCCACTGGATCACACATGTAATGCCACAACTGGCTAGGAAACTCATTCTAGAATAAAGAGAACTAATTTCTCATGCTTGATAGAATGAACTCAACAACAACAACAAAAACCTAAAACAAAAAAATAAACATACATCAAACACAAAACTGTTATTAACAATGTACTAATAAAACCCAAAACAAGCTAAAACAACTGAAAGCCATTACCTTGAGGGAAGGGAAAACAGTGAGGAGGGGAATCAGGACTGCTACACTCTTAACAAATCTTTTTATTCTGCCCCCACCCAGATATTGAAGATTGAACCCAGAGGTGCTTTACCACTGAGCTACATCTCCAAACCTTCTTTTATTTTTGAGATAGGGTCTTGCTAAATTACCAAGGCCAGCCTCAAACTTACAATTCTCCTCCTTAGCCTACAGAGTACCAGAGTTTATAGGCAAGTGCCATTGTATCTGGCTAGTCTTTGCAAATTTTGTAGACCAATTTTTATTTTATTTATTTGTTTGATTGTTTGTTATTTTTGGTACCAGCAACTGAAGCCTAGGGGTGCTTAAATACTGAGCCACAGCCACAGCCCTTTTAATTTTTTATTTTGAGACAGGGTCTGGCTAAGTTGCTTAGGGCTCCCTAAGTTGCTGAAGCTGTTCTCAAACTTGCAATCCTTGTGCCGCAGCCTCCTGAGTCACTGGGATTACAGGAATGCAACACCACGCTCAGCACTGAAGAACTGTTCTTATTCCTTTAAACAACATTGATAAGAACTGATAAAATGAATGACATATAGTAGATGCTAAAGATACCCTTGTATTTAGATACTACAATTGTCCGTATAGGTCAACGTTTGTACTGTCCCTGTGTAGGTCAATTTTAATTTAATTCTATTCTGGCGTTTTTGTTTGGTTTTTCCCTTTTTTTTTTTTCATTTTCGGAGGAACTAGGCATCAAAACCAGGGCTCTATGCACCAATGCCAGGCAAGAATTCTGCCACTTAGCTACATCGCCAACCTCTTTGTATTTTGAATAAGTTAATAAAAGCAGACGTTGAGAAAAGACAGCCACCAGTGAGGTACCTGACAAGTGTTGAAAAGGCCAGTAGCATACAAAAGGAAAGGGAAACAAATCGAACCCCAGCCGGTGTAGCAGGAGGTCGGCTGGTCATCAACTGCAGTAATTGCTCAGCTTCTTCTTCAGTTGGTCTAAAAAGAAATAGACGATTAGACTTTACTTTTCTTAGTTGAGGGAAGACCAGGAAAAAAAAAATGAACTTGCCAACATTTTAACTATTCAGATAAAACTTTTTAACTTTATAATGATACCTCACTATAAAATCTTTAACATCTTAAGTTGTCAAAAGCAAAACTTGGTTTTTTGTTTGTTTTGTTTTTGTAGTACTGGTGACAATACACAGGGCCACACACACACTGAAGAAGTAAGTGCTCTACCACTGAGTCACATCCCCAGCCCTCAAAAGCAAAACTTTTAAGAAAATACATTGGCTGGGTTGTGGCTCAGTGGTAGAGCACTTGACTAGCATGTGTGAGGCACTGGGTTCAATCCTCAGCACCACACAGAAATAAATGAACAAAATTAAAGGTCCATCAACAACTAAAAAAATCTATATACATACATATTTTTAAAAAAGAAGAAGAAAATACATTGGAAAGCTGTATGGAGACTCCTCAGAAAACTTAGAATGGAACCACCATTTGACACAGTTATCCCACTCTTTGGTATATACTCAAAGGATTTAAAGAGGATATACTTTGGTATATACTCAGCATACTAGAGTGACCAGCCTCATCAAGGTTCAAGCACCTCAATTCACAATAGCTAAGCTATTGAACCAACCTAGGTGCCCTTCAACAGATAAATGGATAAAGAAAATGTGGTATATATACACAATGGAATATTACTCAGCCATAAAGAACAATGAAATTATGGCATTTGCCAGTAAATGTCTAGAACTGGAGACTATCATGCTAAGTGAAACAAGCCAATCCCCAAAAAATAAAGGCTGAATATGTTTATCTCTCTGATATACAAATGCTTACTCACAATAGGCTGGGGAGATAAGTGGGGGGAATATGGGGAAGGAGATGGAATGGGAAAGACAAGGTAATAAAATTAATCAGAATTAACTTTCTTATGTTCATAAATGAATACACAACCAGTATAACTCCACATCATGTACAACCACAAGAATGGGAAATTATACTCCATGTATGTATGATATGTCTAAATATATTCTGTTATGTATAACTAAAAAGAAAAAATTTAAAAATCAAATTAAAAAAAATACACTTAGTGTTTTTCCTAAGACACAAACAAAGCATGCCTTATTTTACCCAGTAGTATGGGAACATAAAAATGAATGTGTAAGCTAAAACCATGCAACACGATCTTAATAGGCAATAATGAAAATTATAATTACATTAAGAGTTTTAAGATTTGTCAAAACTTAACTGTCAGCTATAGTAAATATAGAAATGAGGAGGAAAAAGTAATACTATATATATATATGACTCTCTGTAACTGAAAACATTAGAAACATTCAAGTGTTTTATCCTTTTGTAAAATCTTTATCAAGAATAATTAGTTGGGGGCTGGGAACATACTCAGTTGGTACAGTGCCTGCCTTGCATGCACAAATCCCCAGCACCACACACACATACACACACACACACACACACACACACACACACACAAAGAATAATTAGGTAAGGCCTGGTGACACATGCCTATAAGCCCAGCAACTAAGGAGGCTGAGGCAAAAGGATCACATGTCTACCACTGAGCTACAACTCCAGTCCTGCCATCTTCTTTTCATTGCACAATTTGTAATACAAAATGAGTATCTTTTCTATGACTTGGTGAAGTGTCATACTGCCTTCTAGGTTTGGATCATCTTCCAACATTTCATCCTTTGTACCTTTGGGTCTGAAATGAAAGTTCCTTTAAATATAAAGAAGTTTGCTAGCATCGCATACTCTGGAACACTGTCATCACTTTGAAACAATGACTTTCCTCATTTGTCTAAATGTGCTCCTTCACTCTGATCCTCTGGATGCAAATCTAGGATCTCGCAAATGTGCCAGTGTCAACATTCTCACAGTAAGCCACTTTCCTAAACTTTTCCCTGTAACATTTTTTTCTTTACTAGATTTTACCTTTATTGGCTAATTCCCTCTTTTGCTTATCTGTTTTTGTAAAATGTCATACTATATTATTACTGGGAGAGGAGGAAGCAATGTAATACCTATTTGGCTGTGTGAAATGAATAACAGATGTATTGGGCTCAGTCACCAACAGACACTTAAAAGAAATGCTGATCATGATACATTCGTTATTTACATAGTGAAATGGATCCTGAAGAGCTCACAGCAAAATTTATACTTTATGTAATTAAGTTAATAATGTACTGTGATAAGTGACGTGAACCATATTGAGGAAATAGCATTTTTTAACTAAATTGTGGTAACTGAAATTCACATATATCAGACACATAAATTAAGAACCATACATATTAACAGGGACAAATTCTAAAGGTTTCATAATACTGACTAAAAAACCTTGTGCATCATATCAATTTTAAAGAATTTATGACCTCAGTTGCAAAAGGAAATATATGAGAGATTCACTTTAGCTGCACGGATCAGGTTAAGGATCTCTCATTCAGTGATCTCGTTGAGCTGTGGTGAAATTAGTTTTCCTTTACAATGTAATTCGAAATTGACAAACTGCTCTGAGCCTTCCCATATTTACATAATTCTACTTGCAATCTGACCAAAATAGATACATACATCCCTGTATAGAAATGCTTAGCACAAGAACTTTAATCTTGATATATGCCAGCTACTACAAGAGCTGAATGAAATCTTTTTTTTTTTTTTTTTTAAAGAGAATTTTTAATATTTATTTTTTAGTTTTCAGCGGACACAATATCTTTGTTGGTATGTGGTGCTGAGGATCGAACCCGGGCCGCACGCATGCCAGGCGAGCGCGCTACCGCTTGAGCCACATCCCCAGCCCCATGAAATCTAAATCCTCAAAATAAAAGCCTTTGGTTCACTTTCTTGGGATTGGAAATAAGAAAGTAAAATGACAAAAAAGGGAAAATATCAAAGTATTGAATACTTGAGTCCAGCGATCCCCATCAAAGCACAGTACAGACGTAAGAGTGCGCTGGCTTTCACAACATGCTCTTCTTTCAGTCCTGAATACACAGACACATTGGGCTCCATTTCCACATCAGCTTCTTCCACAATTCGGGTACTTCTTACTGTGGGAAGAATGCCCATCAACTCCAGAAGAAGCTGCCTCCTCATTTGCCAAAGGACAGAACTGCTGGTCTCTCTTTTTCTCTGTAAGAAATATGAACAAAGAAAAAAAAGAAGGCATGAAGCATTTACTAAATTAGAAGAGTCTCAAACAGATCTTCCCCTCCCCCTCCTTTTTTTTTTTGTGTGTGTGTGTGTGTGTGTGGTACTAGGGATCAAACCCAGGGCTTTACACATGCTAGGCAAGTGTGAAGGCCCCAGATCTCCCTATTTAAACACTCGAAATTGATGCATGTGAGAAGGTTGTCATAACTTCAGAATCTCATTTTAACAAGCCAAGAAAACTAAAAATCCACTGGTTTGTCTGAAGACTACTCACATCCTGATTTGGACTGGTTGCAGAGGAAAGACTAAATAATGTAGAATATTATTTAATATTGTAGAATATTATTTAAATGATAGTTTCAAAATCATAATGTATCATAGTATAAAACAATCAGATTTTGGAGACAAAAGATCTTGAGTTCAAACCCTAGTACTATAATTAGATAATTATATACTTTAGATACATTAGTTAACCTCTCTGAACTACAATTCCCTTACTAACAAGAAAGCGAATATTTGATTAACATTAATCTTACAGAGCTGTTATAATTAACAGTCTACAAGTCTATAATTACTACAGTTCTTCTGGCAAGAATGTTGTCTCAAGTCATTTTTTATCCTGTAGGGCCTAACACTATGTCTAACATGTAGGAAGCACTCAATGTCCGTTAAGAAAATGAATGAAAAAGATAATAAATATGCAAGCAGTTCTAAACTAAAAAGGAGCCAAGTGCTCCTTTTTTTCATATTGGAGTCAAATTTCCAATTTTTCATATTAGCATCAAATATGAAAAAAAGGGCTGGGAATGCAGCTCAGTGGATAAGGACCCCTGGGTTTAATCCCCAGGACCACAGGGAAAAGAAAAAAAAAAAGGAAGAAAGATATTATTTGATTCCAATCAAAAGTTATCTAGAACAGGTAAATTAATTCAGACAGAAAGTAGAATAAAGGTTACTAGGGATTTGCAAGGGAGAGGAGGAATGGGAAGTTTAATGGGTATATATAATGAATACAATTTCTGTTTGGGATAATTAAAAACACTGTAAATATTTTAATGCCACTGACCTGTATGCTTAAAAATTATTAATATGGGCCAGATGTGGTGATACATGCCTGTAATCCCAGCTACTGGGGTCAGGGTAA
The DNA here is from genome assembly GCF_045843805.1 of Urocitellus parryii. Taxonomy (NCBI): domain Eukaryota; kingdom Metazoa; phylum Chordata; class Mammalia; order Rodentia; family Sciuridae; genus Urocitellus; species Urocitellus parryii. The sequence continues at coordinate 150,124,261 of NC_135537.1, forward strand.
TCGACTAAGGCAGGAAGATTCAGCCCCAACAATTTAATAAGGCCCTAAGCAATTTGGCAAGACTTTGTCTCCAAAAGAAATTTTTTAAAGACCCTATATCAAAATAAAAATCCAAAAAGGGCTGGCATGGACTGGGGTTGTGGCTCAGCAGTAAAGTACTCGCCTAGCACATGTGAGGCCCTGGGTTCAATCCTCGGCACCACATATAAATTCACAGAACCACATATAAATAAATAAAATAAAGGTATTATTTGTCCAATTATAACTAAAAAAATAAATATTAAAAAAAAAAAAGGGCTGGCATGTGGCATTAGGCTCAGTTGTAAAATGTGTGCCCAGCATTTGAGTTCTGGGGATTTCAACTACCACACAAAAAAATAAAAGATTAAGTGGTAAACTTGATGTTATGTATCTTTTATCACTACATACATACACACACACACAAAAATACATTAAAATTATAGAATATAATTTCTTTAGATGATCCTATACAACAGTTGTCATGAGTCTGATCCACAATCCTGGTGATTTCCAAGATGCTTTCAGGAGGTCCCAGAAAGGCAAAAAATATTTCCTTTAGTAACACTAAGACAATGCCTTTTTTTTACACTATTCTCATAAGTATACAATGAATTTTTCCAAAGTTTTCTATTAAACCACAAATTGAAAAGATTTGAAAAAAATCTCTATATTAAATAATATTACTACTCACAAAATTTTTTGTGTAGGAAAATATATTTTCGATTAAAAAGATACTATGTTCATATTTCATACTAGTACTATTGCTAATTTTTTTTTTTTGTAGTTGTAGATGGACAGCATGCCTTCATTTTATTTATTTTTATATGGTGCTGAGGATCGAACCCAGTGCCTCACATGTACAAGACAAGCACTCTGCCACTGAGCTACAGCCCCAGCCCTATTATTGCTATTTTTTTTTGTTTGTTTGTTTTTTTAAATATTTATTTATTTATTAATTATTGGCGGACACAACATCTTTGTTTGTATGTGGTGCTGGAGGATCGAACCCAGGCCGCACGCATGCCAGGCGAGCGCGCTACCGCTTGAGCCACATCCCCAGCCCTATTATTGCTATTTTTAATAAATTAAATACATACTTCAAAAAAATTTTGGCTTTAATTTTTCCCCTCTTCCAGTACTAGAAATTAGACCCAGGAGCATTCTTCTTTTTTGGTACTGGGGATTGAACTCAGGGGCCTTTAACCCCTGAGCCACATCCCAGCCCTATTTTGTAATTTATTGAGAGACAGGGTCTCATTGAGTTGCTAAGCACCTCACCATTGCTTGGATTGGCTTTGAACTCGCAGTCCTCCAGGAGCATTCTACTACTGAACTACATCCACAGGTCCCAAACACTTTTTTTTTTTTTTTTTGGAGACAGGGTCTCACTAAGTCTTAAGGTTGCCTGAAACTTGCAATTCTCCTACCTCAGCCTCCTTTCAAGTCATTACAGGCATGCATCACCACACCAGGCTACTGTTAATTTCTAACATGGGAAACATAAAAAGATAAAAATTACATAAACAAAAGTTCTTTCATATCCTCAAGCATTCCTTAAAAGCTGAGAAAGTCCCTGAAATTAAGTTTAAGAACCATTATTCTGGGCTGGGGCTGTAGCTCAGTGACAGAGAAGCTTGCCTTGCACGTGTGAGGTACTGGGTTCAAACCTCAGCATCACATAAAAATAAACAAATAAAATAAAGGCATTCTGTCCATCTACAACTATTAAAAAAATTTTTTAAAAAAGAACCATTATTCTAATAACATCTTCCTAAACATGTTTCTTCTTCCCCTTTTAGTAACTGCCAAAATATCCTAATCCTTAGCCTACAGGGATATATAATCTCACCTGCTGTCCATTTCGGATAAAAGTTCCAAACCATGTCCGGACTTTCGCATTTGTTCCAAGAAGCAAACCACTAACAAAACAAACCAAGTCACTCACTCCATCTTCACAAGCTTCGTTTTTAGTGTGATCCAATGTTAAAGCCACCCCAAGGCCTGGCAAGTGACATTCCTCCACCTAACACAGCAAAAACAAACACAATATTAAAAGGAAAAGAGTCAGAATGTTTCAAAATTTAAAGCATCTAAGTTTAGAGAAAAAATAAGACAAAACATAAAAACCCAGAGAGGAAGATAACACATCCAGTATGTAATTAAAATCTGCAACCTCTATAAGATTCTAAAACTATCTTAAGAAAAGTACTTTGTCCTAATATAAAGTGCTTTAATTCATAAAACAACAGGGTCTCTTACCACCATGCCTCGGACCTTCAGGGCCTGAGAAGGATTCATTTTACATAAGAATCGTAAGGCATCTGTCCTGCGCCTTCCTCCAAGACTTTCTTCATCTTGTCGTTCTCCATTTTTTATCAGGCCTCTACAAACTAAATATTTAAGAATCTATTATTTTAAGATGTTTTTCACACCAGTCCTTTTAATTTTTTAAGACAGGGTCTCACTAAATTGCTTAGGGCCTTGCTAAATTGTTGAGGCTGCCTCAAACTTGCAATGCTCCTGCGTTAGCCTCTCAAATCACTGGGATCATAGATGTACACCACCATGCCACGCAAACAGAAGAATTTTTTTTAATGTTGCTTTAAATTTTATACACACACACACAAGGGATGACTCAGGAGCAATTAACCACTAAGCTATAATATCCCCAGCCTATTCTTCTTTTTGAGACAGGGCCTTACTACATTGCTGAGTCTGGCCTTGAACTTGCCATCCTCCTGTCTTGCCTTCCAAATCACTGGGATTACAATGCCCAGCTGAATAGAAGTATCTAAGTGGATATCACACAAGGAGCAAACAGACAAAGTCAGGAATTATAACCCTAGATCCAGTACTTTTCCTCCCTGGAAAAATTACAATTCACAGATCACCTTGCTTAATAAAAGTTGTTTTTACTTTTATATCACTCAGACCCACCTTACTTAAAAAGAAAGGTGAAATTTCTTCATTGATTTTTCTAAACTTATACCCAGTACTTTTGGCAAACTGTCAGTAATAAAGCTTAAAAAAAAATGGTCTGTTGATATTTCTGATGACATATATCTCATATTGCTCTTTGACTGTATTGGAGATGTCTCCTCTTTGCTCCCTCAGCATAGAGATCACATCTTCTAGTTGTCTGACATATATTACTGGTATAACATTGGGGTATAATAGCAAAAAGAAAAAAAATTAGGGCTACATACTCACTATACTTAAATTTGCAATGTCAATACAATTTTGAAATTCCTGAGCTTGGCATATCTATAATGAATACTCACTAAAAACTTTCAAAAGATAAAATCTGATGGGGCTGGGATTGTGGCTCAGTGGTAGAGCGCTTGTCTAGCATGTGTAAGGCACTTGATTCGATCCCTAGCACCACATAAAAATAAACAAATAAAGGTATTGTTTCCATCTACAAATAAAAAAATATAACTAAAACAAAATGAAAAAATCTGAAATAGAATTCCATAAAATATCTCTTCCTAGAACTAAAAAAAAGAAAGAAAAGAAAGAAAGAAAATTAGGTCCTAGCTGAGCACAGTGGTGTATGACTATAGTCCCAGCCAGATACTAGAGCTACTAGGGACCTGCTGTGGTAACAAAGAGAGACCTCTCCCCCACCTCAAAAAAAAAAAAAAAAAAGATCCTAAGGAGAGGATGGCCTTAGGCCTGAGCCTAAGCAAATCCATTTTAAAAACTCCAGCTTGAAACCTATAGTCTCACCAGGCTTGCCTAATGGAGCTCACCAGTTTGGCCCTCAGATACAAACAAGTCACTTCCCCCATCCTAAAAAACTGCTGAAAAGATCAGGGTGGGGATAAGATGTTTTAACTCCAGGATAAATGATGTCATTTAGAAATCTGGTGGCAGCTGATAAGGACTGAAAGGGAGTAATGCCCCAAAATTTGGTATAAATAATACAGCAAGTGAACAGACATTTAGCCAGCCAACAATGATGCCCTCACGCTGAGATCCTAATGAGGACCTAGATTGACACTCCAATTCTTCTGCCTGAACCTCTGTGTTATCCTCACTGCTCTCAAATTCTACAGCTACATCTTGAACCTGGTGAGAGCCGCAACTTCTCCCAGCCATCCTCTCCTCAACCTGCCATCAGCTCCACCCCAGAAGAAGCCTCCCTTGGTTCCTAACCTGATCATGACAGTCTGAGTGAGTGTGTATCTGCTGGACTAAGGCTTGCCACTTTTGATCTGACACTTCAACTTAGCACACAAAGGGAATGTCTGTCATTATCCTGTCATGATTAAGTATGTTTGCAGTGCTTAGAATTAATTCTAACCATTGTAGTGCCTAGTATTAAGGATTGTTGTTTTCTTGATTAAGAACCTATAGAGGGCTGGGGATATGGCTCAAGCAGTAACTCGCTTGTCTGGCATGAGCGGGGCGCTGGGTTCGATCCTCAGCATCACATAAAATAAAATGAAGATGTTGTGTCCACCGAAAACTGAAGAGTGGGACTGGAGTTGCAGCTCAACAGTAAAGCGCTTGTCTAGCATGTGTGAGGCACTGGGTTTGATTCTCAGCACCACATATAAATAAGTAAATAAAATAAAGGTCTACCAACAATTTAAAAAAATAAAAGAACCTATAGAGTAAAATTGTATTGAGTGATTTGAGTGAATAAAGCATTGAAAAGGGCAAAAGCACATGGACATTCTTTATTTCTCCCCCTTGACTGTGTAAGTTGCACCTTTTGCCCATCGCAACACCTATACATGCCCAACCAAATGTTTTCAATATTCCATTTTTAAATTATATTTACCTTCATTAAAACTATCAGGAACATTGGCCACCAAGAGACACAAGAACCAAGCACCATTTCTAACATGTAGTAGGGCTTCAGCTACATCAACGATAGGAAGCAAGGAAGGGAGCTCTATAAGAAAACAAAATCAATAGCACTATTAAATAAGATATTTCATTATGTTAAACATAAATGTCTTTTGATATTTCAAAAATGCTACCAAAATGCAACTAAAATACTTATTTTTCATAGTCTAGAGCTGACCTGTTCAGTGGGATAGCAATTAGCCACACATGAATAGTTAAATTTAAGTTAAATGATATTTAAAATAGTTTATTTCCTCAGTCACACTGCTAGATTTCAAATAATTCACAGTCACACATGGCTAATGGCTACTAATTGAATAGCACAACATAGAATACTGCAGAAAGTTTCATTGAATAATGTTGGTTTAAAAAGAAATTTTCACAAAATTCTTTGCATTTTTATGTTTTCATTTTTATTTTATATCATACATACATATTATAAAAAATCTGGAAAATACAAAAAGGTAAAAAAAATTAAAATTAGCTCTAATCCATTACTCAATGTTAACATTAAATGTTTTATTTAAATTCCTCCCATGAATATTGTTTTTGTCTTAAATTTTAACAACACTGGGACTATATTTTATTTACTACTCTGCCCTTTGCTTTTTTCATTTAACATACTATAAACATTTTCCAAAATCATTAAGAAGCAGTAAAATCATTAAACCAAATAAACCATCTTAATGTGTACATAATATTCCATACTATAGAAATAAAATAACTCACTTAATGATTGTTCTACCACTAGTCTTATTTATTTATTTATTTATTTATTTATTTATGTACTGAGGAAATTAACCTAGAGGTGAGCTACATCCCCAGCCTTTTTATTTTTAAACTCAGGGTTTTATTAAGTTGTTAGGGCCTAAGTTACTGAGGCTGGCCCCAAACTTGCCATACTCCTTTCTCAGCCTCGTAAGTCATTGTAATTACATATATAAGCCACTGCACCCAGCCTACTAGTCACTCTTATCTTGAACTTTTCAGGTTTATAGTTTTAGTAGATGATCCCTAAAATAACAACATTCCACCCCAAGAAGTTAAATAGTATCATTCAACAAGAAACTATATCTGAAATGTATCTTTGTACTCAATACAATACCTGCTTGTAAAATACAAAGTACATCTGCAGCTTCCTCCAAATAGACTGGACTCTCAAAAAGCTCAGAAGACTTGAAAAAAAATTCTCCATTGGATTCAGACACCTTTAAAAAAAAAGAAACAATAATAACTGTATTAATATCAGACAATAAATGAAATCCCTGACTATTTTTATAATTACTAGTTGAGCTCACAAAATATGTCTCTTAATATGTTACTAATATACTGTAACAGGATATACAATATTGGTAAATTTCAACCATTTTGAGCCACAATTACTATTCAGATATGGTAACATTAATCTCAAGCACTGATTTCTATATACATATTTGGAATTATCCGAAATTAAAGACTAAGGCAAAGAAATTATCTAGGCATGCTATTCATATAAAATGAAGCTTAAGAAAGTAAAAAACTGGGCTGGGGTTGTGGCTCAGTGGTAGAGCACTAGCCTAGTATGTGTGAGGCATTGGGTTCGATTCTCAGCACCACGTATAAATAAATGAATAAAGTAAAAACATAATCAATGTCTTAAAAAAATAAAAAACAAAGTCAAAAACTGAGCCAAGCATAGTGGTGCACATCTGTAATCCCAGCTACTCTGGCAGCTGAGGTAGGAGGAGGCAAGCCTATGCAATTTAATAAAATCCTGTCTCAAAATTAAAAAAAAAAAAAAAAATTTAAAGGGGCTTGCAGTGTAGGAAGTTGAAAAGCACCCCTGGATTCAATCCCCAGTACAACAACAACAACAAAAAAATCTGTAAACTTAAAACAGCATTTTAACAATAAAAATTCATGTTCAATTCTAAAAAATAAAACAAATAAAAAGGCTGGGATGTAGGGTCACCGAGTTCAATCTCCAGTACCACCAAAAGAAAAAAAAAAAAGATGCAGAAAAGTTTGGGTTGAAAGATCAGTATAGTGGGAAAGAATTAAAGAATTACTTGTGATAGGAAAAATTTTTGAATGATTTGTAATATAACCTTAAAAATATAACCTAAAACTAGCTAACAAGCTAGACATGGGGCTGGGGATGTGGCTCAAGCGGTAGCACGCTCGCCTGGCATTCGTGCAGCCCGGGTTCGATCCTCAACACCACATACAAACAAAGATGTTGTGTTCGCCGATAACTAAAAAATAAATATTAAAATTCTCTGTCTCTCTCTCTTGCTCTCTGTGTCTCTCTCTTTAAAAAAAAAAAAAAAAAAAGCTAGACATGGTGGCACACACCTGTAATCCCAGTGACTTGGAAGGCTGAGGCAAGATGATCCCAAGTTGTAGGCCAGCCTCAGAAATTTAGTGAGACCCTGTCTCAAAATAAAAATCAAAAAAAGACTGGGGATGTAGATCAACACCCTTGGGTTCAATCCCAACTATGAAAAATAAAAAATAAAACTAACTACCCCAACCCCATGCACACACAACAGTATCCTCTTTAAAAACAGAACTGAATTTTTTCTTATCCATAATTTTAAAACTATAATGTATTTACAAAAAATTAACTGACCCCGAAATTCCAATAGTAAATAATTTTGCTTCTGAAACCTTGGGTCTAATCTCATATGTCATTTTAACATGAAAACCCAATTTAGTTCTTCACAGATTCCAGAAAATTTAGAACATTTAAATTCAAAGTTTCATTTAACCATAATTACCCAGAAGTCCATGACAAAGTAATGTATAATTTTTCTAAGAGAAGAACTTTAACTCTTTAGTATAGCAATTAAATCATCTAGTGAGGCTAGCCAATGAATCACCCTACATCCAACTTAGTTTTGTACTCCTTACTCAGTATCATGACATATTTGATGCTTATCTAGTACCTAAATGAATTACACAATTTTTTCAGTTATATTTCACTACATTATATGAGGCAAATTACATCTCTAAAGGTACTATCAAACTTGCTATTTTTATAAATTTTGAGATCAGTTCCTTTCTAAATGTCAAGCCCTTGTATGGATTCCATGGGGGGGGGGGCGCAATCCCTATGATAGAAGATGCAGAATGGGCATAAGTGGAAAAAAAAAAAAAAACTAGAGAAAGTCTTTAAGGCATGCTTTTAATCTCCTTTCAGTCGTTGAAAGGAAAACATATCAAATAGAAATACCATACTGCCTGCTTTCTTGCCTCCATTTTTGTCTACCTTTCTGGTATATAGACTTTAAATCATGAATACTTTGAGCTATGGTTAAAAATTAAGCACCTTGTTCATAATTGCCAACAGTTCACTAAGCACAAGACGCAATCGACGAGGTGAATCACTGTGTTCAAATTCTAATGTTAGTCCATGTTGAAGTTGTGATACCAGGATGCTCTCTCCACTGCCTCCTCCAAGTTTATGCCTAATGAAGTACAAACATATAAAACAACTATTATAGGAACAATGACATGGAAATAATTGCATAAAATTATCTATTACTAAAATACCCTATGAATTATACACTTTAAATATTCACTATTACTTCTGAAATACTAGTTTGCCCATATATTTCAGAAATTCACAAGGTATGTAAAGACTGCCTAACAACTCATAGTTAACACTCACTTCTCTTAATAACACTGGCTTATTTCTGGATTCACAATGGGTAGGGAAGGTTATAATATCAGCCCAGAATCTTTAGATATCAATGTGATGTTAAACACCTCCCAAGTGATTTCTATAAACCATTCTAATCTAGTGGAAGCTATCATACCCACTTCCCACCAAGAATTACTAATCAGTTTACCCTAAACACAATAGTAGTACACGGCCATATTTTCCTATGCAACATTTTATAATACAGAACTCACAAGTTCCTACAATTTTAACTATAAATAGAAAAGACCTAAATAAAATACTCTCCAAAATTTACATTCTCGTTTTTCTCTCTGCTCTGAAAATTTTTGATGTTCTACTCTTTGGTACATTCAAATAAATCCCAATCCATATATTATACAACATACCTAAGCTGTTGTTCTTTGCTGGCATCTTGTTCTAAAGCATGAAAATCCACAGACAACAAGGCAACAATGGAGTTGACAGCTTCCACTCCAGAGAGAAGGCGAAGGATAAGTTTTTTATCCTGAGCCCAGCTTTGGCTCTGGTCTGCAGGAGCACAAAGTGCCATCCGCACCAAGCAGGGCAGCAGAAGTCTTAATTCTGGATCACTTAAAGATGCCAAGCGAACAACATCCACCTTCTGCATTGCCTCAAAAGCAAAAGGGCTGACAAACTGAAGGCTTGTGCACTCAGTCATTATCACTGTTGATCCTAATGATTAAAAATAAATTAATTAATTAATAAAAATAGAGCTATAGTTTCCACATGTATGTACACTCCTCTTTTTAAAAACCTGAAAAATGTGATAGATCATTAATAGGTCTCTATGTTGGCAATGTTCCTGGCAATGTTCCAAGACCAGCTTTCCCTGTATCCCTACCTTCTACTGCCATCTGGAAAATGAGAAAGAAAACAAGAATATACCAGTGTCTTTTCCAGCCTTAGGAGTCTTCTGCTCTAATACTCTTGTTTTACAAAGAAGTATATAAAGTCCAGAGAATTAAGTTACAGATCCAAAGTAGTATTAGTAGTTAATGGCGAAATCCCGAAGTTGAACCCTCATATACTATATACCATTTCAAGGCTTTCTTTTCTTCAACAGACCAGTCACATGAGATCCACAAAACGTGAATGAAAGTAAATGAATGGCCATAGCCATACTTTTGCAGCATCACCCGCCTAACCAACAGGTGTAAGGAATTGTTGGGCTTCTATTTCCCACACTACAGGACATGGAAACACTGGCCAATCACCTCATTGGCCAAAAATAATGTCAAGAGTTAAGGCTCTGAAGACCACAACACTATCCTATGTCTCCTGTGTTACTGGGTTAAAAAAAGCAGATGTTTGTGGGTGCAATTAGCTAAGAAAGAAAGGCGCGTGCCACTCTGGCAGTTGTGTACCTTCAGAAGTAATCAAAGACACCAAAAATGGGAGAGGGGGCCACCGACCGAGCAGGTAGCCAAAGCCGTCCTCTCTTAAGACCGACCAACTAGCAGAACCGTGGGAGGAAAGAGCCGTGAGAAGAAACGTTGCTTTGCTTTCAAGCAGGAGCAGCTGGTCTTTTAGTAGAGGGGTGGGCTGATGGAGCAGAGGCTCCAAGAACCAGCGTTCACACGTCTTACTCCAGGGACAACGAGAACCAACAAGTCCCTCAGGCTGAAAAAAGTCTGACCGGCTGCCGACAAAGATCTGGGAACGCGCTGAGATCTGAGAAGCGGACGCTTCGTACCTTAAAATCTACCCTCCAGTCTCAAGGGACCCCACTCGAATTCCGCGTCCTAGAGGCGGGACTCGGCAGAAATCTAGAGCGCGGTCCGAAGTTGGGCCTAGCGATAATCCGGATCCCCAAAACTCTAGCTGTGCCCGAGTCGATTTGGGCACCAAGAACTTAGACGCTGGGACCAACCGAGTCGTCGATAAGATGGGGACAGGATGGGGACACCGCACAAAGGCAGAATCGAGCCTGGAGAGAGGGAAAAGCAGAGGAGCTTTTTTCAACCTGCACCCAGCACCTTCATTCATCCCCAGCGTCTGGCTCCCGCCGGCCACCGTACAGAACTGAGAGGAAGGGTGGCAGCAAAAGGAAACCTAGAGACGTCGGCGTCGACGCAGAGGTGCGCGTGCGCGTGCGCGTGCGCGGGCCCGCCCCTTCCTCCACCCTACTTGCCCTGCCCAGGTTCACCTCTGAAGGTTTCCCCTGTTTGCGTTTCCAGGACCTTTCAGATAAATCTCCAAGCCCCTAGGAGCTTCAGTTTCGTTATCACAGGATTATCCTGGTATTCAGATGACACACCGTGTAAATGTTAAAGTTATTCCTCCTCTTCTTGGACCGCAACCGAACTCTACCAGAGGCTGTGCCTACCCAGCACCAAAATTATAAAATCCAAGGATTTGTAGGAAAATTTGAAAAGTAATCTAACCCTAAGCCTTACATTCTTCGACCTCACACACCCAGAAGTCAAAAGAAAAAAAAAAAAAAAAACGCCTTTTGGATAAATTTAGTTTCCTTAGGTCCTTGCGGGAAGGTGGGTAAAATTTCAGGAATTCTCTGGGATTCCTGTTCAAAATTGTTAGTGCCTGCAAAGAAGATCCAAAGCTTTGAACAACTTTTCAAAAGATGTCTGATCACCTAGAAGGTATCCACTAATCTGTGTATCTTCAGCATTTATTTCAAACTATTTCTTGTTCTTCGTTTAGTCAGCATATATTTGGCACCTTCTATTTACCAGGTATTTTGCTAGGAGATGGAAACAAAAGTTTGGTTTGGTTTGGTACCAGGGATTAAACCCAAGGGCGCTCAATGACTGAGCCACATCCTCAGCCCCCTTTTATTTTCATGTTTTCTATTTTGAGACAGGATCTCGCTAAATGGCTTAGGGCTGAGTTGCTGAAGCTAGCCTCAAACATGAGATCCTCCTGCCTCAGACTCCTGAATCACTGGAATTACAGATGTGTGCCACCACACCTGCCCCAAACCAAAGTATTTTACAAAGATAAAGTACAGTGTACTTTCTAATTGACAGAGGGATAATCTCTAAAGGTTTGACTTTCAATTTACAAGAGCAGCACAGCAAGAAAAGAACTAATGGTGACAAAACTAACGGTGACGCAGTGGCGCACGCATATAATCCCTTTGACTCTGGAGACAGACAGGAGGATGGCAAATTAAGGCCAGCCTCAGCAACTTAGTGAGATCCTGTCTCAAAACTAAAAAGAAGAAGGGCTGGGGATATGGCTCAGTGGTTAAGGGCTGAGCACCTAGATTTCATCCTTGATACCAAAAAAAAAAAAAAAAAAAGAAGAAGAAAATAATTGTGTGTTGGAGTGTTTTCCAATGTTTCTCAAAAATTTTTCCACCTAACCCAAGTAATACATTTCACATTGTGACCCAGAACACACATTTGCATATATCCACATGTTGTATAAACTTATGTTCCATCTAAAACAGATAAAACACATACCCATATCTGCATGGAAACAAACGTTCATGAAATAATACACATTCCACAGAATACATATTCTATTTCCTTTTTTTTTAAATTGGCCAATCATTATATATTTAAATTGATTTCACAGTCTATTAATGGGTTACAAACTGTACAAAAAGAAAAAAATCTCTTTTTAACTTAAGGCCTCTCACATGCTAAACACTAAACACATCAGTGTCTTTTTTTTTTTTTTTTTTTTGGAATTAGGGAATCAACCCAGGGGACTTAATCGCTGAGTCACATCCCCGCTTTTATATATATATATTAATATTTATTTTTTAGTTCTCGGATGACACATCATCTTTGTTTGTATGTGGTGCTGAGGATCGAACCCGGGCTTCACGCATGCCAGGCGAGCGTGCTACCGCTTGAGCCACATCCCCAGCCCCTTTTTTTTTTTTCTTTTATATTTTATTTTGAGACAGGGTCTTACTAAGTTGCTGAGGGCCTTGCTAAATTGCTGAGACTGGTTTTGAATTTGGGATCCTTCTGCCTCAGATACCTAGTTGCTGGGATTACAGGCATGTGCCACCGCAACCAGCTCACTGTTCCTTTTTAAGCTAATAATTATTAACAACTTCTTTGTTGAAAAGTTGCTAGGCACTATGATAAGTGCTTTATATCTAGTATATCATTTAATCCTTTGAAGTAGGTAAAAGTTTCCATTTTAGAATTGTGGAAATTAATCTCATAGGTATTATTAATCTTCATAGGAAGAGTAAGGAGGATGAAAGTGGAAGAGATGGGTATGAATTACATGATTTTTCAGATACTTTCCAACACTGCTTATGATTCTGTGAACACTGAAGAAACATGCGGATTCAGTATCTCCATCTAGCAAGTTATATTCATTTTGCATAAGAGTATCACAGAGATGAGGGCTGACACGTAACTTTCTCAAAAAGTCTCCCTCTCTCCCTTTCCATTCTTAGTGAATTATCACCACCAGCTTGAGTTGCTCAAACTAGAAAGCTACAACTCGTGACTCTATCCCTATCAACTTGCTGAAGTCTTGTTTCTAGGGATCAAACCCAAGGACACTTGACCACCAAGCTGCATCTCCAGCCCTATTTATTTATTTATTTAGAGACAGGGTCTTGCTACATTGCCCAGGCTGGCCTCAAATTTGCAATTCTGCCTCAGGCTCTCAAGTCTCTGGGATCACAGACATGCACCACCATGCTGCTGTTCAAGTCTTTAAGATCCTTGACACATCATGTTTACTTGTGAAATCATTTTGATAATCATTGTATAGAATTTGGATACTTTTGTGAGAAAAGATTTAGCCAAGAACTTTTTTTTTTCTTTGTGGTAATGAGGTTGAACCCATGGGCACCACTAAACTACAAATCTAGCCCTTTTTATTTTTATTTATTTATTTTTTTAAAGAGAGAGAGTGAGAGAGGAGAGAGAGAGAGAGAGAGAGAGAGAGAGAGAGAGAGAGAGAGAGAGAATTTTTTAATATTTATTTTTTTTAGTTTTCAGCGGACACAACATCTTTGTTTGTATGTGGTACTGAGGATCGAACCCGGGCTGCACGCATGCCAGGTGAGCGCACTACCGCTTGAGCCACATCCCCAGCACCCCTTTTTATTTTTTGAGACAGGGTTTAGCTAAATTGCCCAAACTGGCCTCAGCCTTGCAGTCACTGGGATTACAGGAGGGTGCCACCATGAGTTTTTAAGTTTTAGTTGTTTCTTCTCAGGCCAACTATACTAAAATCAGTTTTTAAATAACCTTACAGTTTGTATGTTTAATTAGGCAGATTCTCATGGCAAATAGTAAGCCTACAGATTAACCCAGATTAATTAACTAGATTAATCTAGTTGCTTATAAACCCCATAATCTTTGATTTTCGTAGGACTAGCTCATATTATGATGGTGTACCTTTTTGTTATTAAAAAGTATTTAAGGAAATAATCCTTTTTTTTTTTTTTTTTTTTTTTGGTACTGAGGAGTGAACCCAGGGGTGCTCAACCACTGAGCCACATCCCCAGCCCTTTTTTTTTTTGTATTTTTATTTTATTTTTTTTTATTGGTTGTTCACAACATTACAAAGCTCTTGACATATCATATTTCATACATTAGATTGAAGTGTGTTATGAACTCCCAATTTTTACCCCAAATGCAGATTGTAGAATCACATCGGTTACACATCCACAATTTTACATAATGCCCTATTAGTAATTGTTGTATTCTGCTACCTTTCCTATCCCCTACTATCCCCCCTTCCCTTCCCTCCCATCTTCTCTCTCTAATCCATCTACTGTAATTCATTTCTCTCCTTGTTTATTTTCCCATTCCCCTCACAACCTCTTATATGTAATTTTGTATAGCAATGAGGGTCTCCCTTCATTTCCATGCAATTTCCCTTTTCTCTCCCTTTCCCTCCCATCTCATGTCTCTGTTTAATGTTAATCTTTTCTTCCTGCTCTTCCTCCCTGCTCTGTTCATAGTTGCTCTCATTATATCAAAGAAGACATTTGGTATTTGTTTTTTAGGGATTGGCTAGCTTCACTAAGCATAATCTGCTCTAGTGCCATCCATTTCCCTGCAAATTCCATGATTTTGTCATTTTTTAGTGCTGCATAATATTCCATGGTGTATAAATGCCACTTTTTTTTTATCCATTTATCTATTGAAGGGCATCTGGGTTGGTTCCACAGTCTAGCTATTGTGAATTGTGCCGCTATGAACATCGATGTGGCAGTATCCCTGTAGCATGCTCTTTTAAGGTCTTCAGGGAATAGTCCGAGAAGGGCCATAGCAGGGTCAAATGGTGGTTCCATTCCCAGCTTTCCCAGGAATCTCCATACTGCTTTCCAAATTGGCCGCACCAATTTGCAGTCCCACCAGCAATGTACAAGTGTACCCTTTTCTCCACATCCTCGCCAGCACTTGTTGTTGTTTGACTTCATAGTGGCTGCCAATCTTACTGGAGTGAGATGGTATCTTAGGGTGGTTTTGATTTGCATTTCTCTGACTGCTAGAGATGGTGAGCATTTTTTCATGTACTTGTTGATTGATTGTATATCCTCCTCTGAGAAGTGTCTGTTCCAGTCCTTGGCCCATTTGTTGATTGGGTTATTTGTTATCTTATTGTCTAATTTTTTGAGTTCTTTGTATACTCTGGATATTAGGGCTCTATCTGAAGTGTGAGGAGTAAAAATTTGTTCCCAGGATGTAGGCTCCCTATTTACCTCTCTTATTGTTTCTCTTGCTGAGAAAAAACTTTTTAGTTTAAGTAAGTCTCATTTGTTGATTCTTGTTTTAACTCTTGTGCTATGGGTGTCCTATTAAGGAATTTGGAGCCCGACCCCACAATATGTAGATCAGAGCCAACTTTTTCTTCTATCAGACACAGAGTCTCTGATTTGATATCAAGCTCCTTGATCCATTTTGAGTTAACTTTTGTGCATGGTGAGAGAAAGGGATTCAGTTTCATTTTGTTGCATATGGATTTCCAGTTTTCCCAACACCATTTGTTGAAGATGCTATCCTTCCTCCATTGCATGCTTTTAGCCCCTTTATCAAATATAAGATAGTTGTAACTTTGTGGATTAGTCTCTGTGTCCTCTATTCTATACCATTGGTCCACCCGCCTGTTTTGGTACCAGTACCATGCTGTTTTTGTCACTATTGCTCTGTAATATAGTTTGAAATCTGGTATCGCTATACCACCTGATTCACACTTCCTGCTTAGAATTGCTTTTGCTATTCTGGGTCTTTTATTTTTCCATATGAATTTCATGATTGCTTTATCTATTTCTACAAGAAATGCCGTTGGGATTTTGATTGGCATTGCATTAAACCTATAGAGAACTTTTGGTAATATCACCATTTTGATAATGTTAGTTCTGCCTATCCATGAACAGGTTATATTTTTCCATCTTCTAAGATCTTCTTCTACTTCTCTCTTTAGGGTTCTGTAGTTTTCATTGTATAAATCTTTCACCTCTTTTGTTAGGTTGATTCCCAAGTATTTTATTTTATTGTTTTTGAGGATATTGTGAATGGAGTGTTTTTCCTCATTTCCGCTTCAGAAGTTTTGTCGCTGATATACAGAAATGCCTTTGATTTATGCGTGTTGATTTTATATCCTGCCACTTTGCTGAATTCATTTATTAGTTCTAGTAGTTTCTTTGTAGACCCTTTTGGGTCTTCTAGGTATAGAATCATGTCGTCCGCAAATAGTGATAATTTAAGTTCTTCTTTTCCTATTTTTATGCTTTTAATTTCTTTTGTCTGTCTAATTGCTCTGGCTAGTATTTCAAGGACTAAATTAAATAGAAGTGGTAAGAGAGGGCATCCCTGTCTTATTCCAGATTTTAGAGGGAATGCCTTCAACTTTTCTCCATTCAGAATGATGCTAGCCTGAGGCTTAGCATAGATAGCTTTTACAATGTCAAGGTAAGTTCCTGTTATCCCTAGTTTTTCTAATGTTTTGAACATAAAGGGATGCTGTACTTTGTTGAATGCTTTTTCTGCGTCTATCGAGATGATCATATGGTTCTTATCTTTAAGTCTATTGATGTGGTGAATGACATTTATTGATTTCCGTAGATTGAACAGTCCTTGCATCCCAGAGATGAATCCTACTTGATCATGGTGCACAATATTTTTGATGTTTTTTTGGATTCGATTCACCAGAATTTTATTGAGGATTTTTGCATCTAGGTTCATTAGAGATATTGGTCTGTAATTTCCTTTGAGGTGTCTTTGTCTGGTTTCGGAATCAGGGTGATGTTGGCCTCATTGAATGAATTTGGAAGAGCTCCCTCTTTTTCTATTTCCTGAAATAACTTGAAAAGTATTGGTATTAATTATTCTTTAAAGGTTTTGTAAAACTCTGCTGTACACCCATCCGGTCCTGGGCTTTTCTTGGTTGGTAGTCTTTTGATTGCTTCTTCAATTTCATCCATTGATATTGGTCTGTTCAAATTGTGTGTACCCTCCTGACTCAGTCTGGGCAAATCATATGACTTAAGAAATTTACTGATGTCTTCACTATCTTCTATTTTATTGGAATATAGGTTTTCAAAATAATTTCTAATTGTCTTCTGTATTTCTGTAGCATCTGTTGTGATATTGCCTTTTTCATCCCGTATGTTAGTAATTTGAGTTCTCTCTCTTCTTCTCTTCGTTAGCATGGCTAAAGGTCTGTCGATCTTTTTCGAAGAACCAACTTTTAGTTTTGTTAATTTTTTCAATAGTTTCTTTTGTTTCAATTTCATTGATTTCCGCTCTGATTTTAATTATTTCTTGCCTTCTGCTACATTTGCTGTTGTTTTGCTCTTCCTTTTCTAGGGCTTTGAGATGAAGTGTGAGCTCATTTATTTGTTGGGTTTTTTTTTTTTTTTTTTTTTTTTTGAGGAATGACCTCCAGGCGATGAATTTCCCTCTTAAAACTGCTTTCATTGTGTCTCCAGCCCTTTTTTATAGAGACCGGGTCTCACCGAGTTGCTTAGTGCCTCACTAAATAGCTAAGGCTGGCTTTGAACTCTGGATCTTCCTGCCTCTGTCTCTGGAGCTGCTGGGATTACAGGCATGCGCTACTGCGCCCAGCCAAGAAAATATATTTTTACCAAATCTGTTTTTTCTCACATTTTAATATCTCTGAAATTTTAATGTCTTAAAATGGCAGCATAAACAATATACAAGTTTTGGTGTCAGGTTTGATGAAACACATTATATAGTTCCTATATTTTGTTTAAGTCAAAGAAGAGACTTTCCTGGATAAACATTCTTCTTTTGACTGGCTTTCTTGGATTTACTCTTCTCTACTTTATTTCTTAGACTGGAGGAATAAGGAAACAGGGGGAAAAAAAAAAAAGCAAAGCACATTAAAGTACTGTTTCAGGTATACTATGTGCTTTTGTTTTTGCATAAATAAGCTTCAAAAAATCAACGCTCTTTGGAAATAAAATCTACAAGTACACACATGGACCTTAGAAGACATGTTTCTCAGCCTCGTTTTTTAGTTATTCTCAAATAGTTTATAACTATTTGATCTTACATCTCCCTTGTTTTAGCCTGTCAAGATCTTTGACTTTTACACAAGCTTTCTGCTTTAGCTTTGGTTAAGCAGATCATATCTTCACTTGTAGTTATGAGACATCCCTGGGGGTTGACAGTTCCACCAACCCAGTCTCTTTGGTCTGATTGTTTAACCAGTTAAGAAATCAACTCAGCTACTAAAATACTTTTCTACTGTGGAATAACGTTCAACTTCCTTGTTGATGAGCTCAGAAGACAAGAGATTTTTATGGTCTGACCTCTCTCCAGCTTGGACTCCTTCCTTATGTGTCTCCAACTTGGGCTTCTGCCTGGTGTCTTTCATGAGTTTGAACTGCACATTTCTGTTCCTTCTCCCTATTCCTGTACCTTTTTCCATGCAGGTCTTTCATTATCTTTTTGTGCAGTAAATTCCTTTAATCTTTTTTTTTTGGGGGGGGGGTAATGCTGGGGATTTAACCCAGGGCCTTGTGCATGCAAGGCAAGCACTCTACCAACTGTTTACCTTTGTAAAGCACTCTACCAACTGTTCCCCTTTTTACCTTTTTTAAGGTTCCTCCAGTGTTCCCATGCTAAAGAAACCTTTTCCTGACAAATCACCTACCTTTCACTAGATTAGGTATCCCTCCACTATGTTTCCAGAAGACCCTTTGCTTCCTTCAGTCACAGTACTTTAGACATTGCACTTAAATAAAAAGACTTAACCAGAAAGTGAGTACTTTGAGGGCAGGAACCATGTTTTCTATGCCCATGGTAGAGTACAGCACTTAATACTGGTTTGTTGAATTTCAGATTCAAACATATTAAACCTCACTAAATAAGCTATTAAATGTCCATTGCCATAATATATCAATTTATCAACGTTGTCAAAGGAATGAGATTGATGTCAGTTATTCCCTTTTGTATATGTACTACATTATGTCATACCACTTTAAGGAGTTTAATTATGTTTACACAACTATGTTTCCCAGTAAACCGAGGACTTACGATCAGAGATTTATAATACGTAATCAATTATTTTATTGTTATTTTAGTGAAACTATACCAGCTTTTAATGTTGGTTAAGTCAAATAAATTTGCTAGTAGTTTCTGGGACCTATCTTTTAAAAAAGTTGCCCCCTCCTTTTCTTTTTCAGTATCTTTAATTTTTTTTTCAGTATCTTTAATTTTTCCACAGCATTTCTGAAATCATTTGCAAGTTCTTTCACAACCCAGGATATAATTCGTGAGGATATGGAGATTTGAGCAAAAAGCTCCTTGAAATCAGTTACTTTAGGTTGGAATTCCATTAAAAACATAGTTCTTAAATTTTAGAGCTTGATAATTTCAAGTGTTTTCTTTTTTTGGGGGGAGGAGAGGGGTGATGCTAGGGATCAAACACAAAGTCTTATACATGATAGGAAAGTGCTCTACCACTGAGCTATATCCCCAGACCATGAATTTTCTTTTATTACTAATTGAAATCAGGGGGTGCTACACCACTGAGCTTATCTCCAGCCCTTTACATATATACATTATATACATATATATCTTTTAATTTTTAAAATTGGAATGGGTTGAGACAGGAAGGAGGTAAAGTAGTTGGGTGGGTATGGTGGTGAATGCCTGTAATTCCAGTGACTTGGGAAGTCGTGGAGGCAGGAGGATTCCAAGTTTCAATGTTAGTCTCAGAGAAGACTGTCTCAAAATAATAAAAAGGGCTGTGGAAGTGGCTCTATGGTTAAAGTGCCCCTAGGTTCAATCCCCAGTACTAAAAAAAAAAAAAAAAAAAAAAAAGTGTGTGGGGGGATAAATTTGGACTAGTTTATGCTTTGTGTGTTCTCCATCCTTTTTCTTGCTAAAAACATATTTAAAAGTCCTTTTTACCACCTTTAAGCAGCTTTCTAAGTCTTCATTCTGGATTTGACTTTTCTAAAGAACACTGGGTATTAAACAATCATCCTCCATATCTTTATAATTGTCAAAATTTGTTTTGCATCTTCCTTTGAGGTTCACAAAGCTGATTAGAAACATTGGGGATATAGCTCAGTTGGTAAAGTGCTTGCCTTGCATGCACATTACCCTGGATTCAATTGCCAGCACCACCCCCCAAAAGAAAGGCTGGGCATTATTGTGTTCAATTACCAATGAGCAAATTGAAATTATAAAGATTTGGCGTTTTGCCTGAATTCACAGCCAGTCTGTGGGCAAACCTGGGAGGAACTATTTCAAAATGACCACAATACTTTTGGGATATGTTCTTACTCGAGACAAAAATGTTTTAAGATGGAAATATTTTCAACAGAATGAGACACCACAATGAAGGCTTCATGAATAATTTATTCCATTTGAAGTTTTTTTGTTTTTTTGTTTTTTTTTTAAAAGTATAAACCTTTTCATTTCCTCAATCACAATTTGTACAACTCAGTGTTATGGCATTCGGCAGCAATAGTGTTTGTTCCTTATTCTTTTTTGTCACGTTAAAAAGAAAAGCAATTGGACCATATTAAATGTCACTGCTAAACAACAACTTTAAAACGCCCCTTCATAAAGTGACCAAGCCATTTTGAGAGGGTTGATGCTGACATGTCCAGTAATGACGTTACAATTTGTAGTTTAAACTCAGTAACTTTTAAGGTCCACATATCCAGTTTACTTTGAAAACTAAAGCTATTTTAAAACTTCATGAATATATCAACCTGAGGAGTATTTTAGGTCCCAAATCCAGTTTTTAAATTTATACTCCACAAAAAATAAAATAACATATATAAAAAATTTAAACCACAGTTCTGGGCCCATTAAAACACCAAGAAAAAACAAAAGTTTTAAGATTTCCAGCTGATTTTTGAGGGATGGGACAAAAATATATATGTTAAAAACATTTTTTCCTTAATTTAGACAAACTAAAATATTAAGAGGAAACCCAGACCAAAATATCACTCATGCAACATTAAGTGTATTAATAGACTAATATGCAATGCCATAGTGGATGAGTAGCAAATTATATGATGCAATAGCATTTAAAAACTTCCTTTTAATCTATTCAATTTGAACATTTTAAATAATGCAACATAGTATTTTGATATTACAGTATTAACATAGTGCTTGATTAAAGATCTGCAAATCTTTGTAGTAACACATTAAGTTAAAAAATTACCTCAGAAGGTAAATATGAAGACGAAAAGAGAATATTTTAATACAGTAATCTGTGCCATACTGACAATTGAGTACGAATACAGCTGAGGATAGTTGACTAAGTAGTAAGAGCTTAATTTTAGTGGTTTAAGAAAAGTTTAGAAATATTTAAAAATTACAGCTACTTTAAAATTTAAGGATTACATATAAGTACACTTGGTGGCCTTCTGGCCAAACAATAAGGTGTACAGAAATTTATTCATACAGTGTTAATTCACAGTCCTGATAACTGAATGGCTTGCATAAGAAAGGTATGGCTAGATGTTTCTCACTGGCTGGAAGCAAACATTATATAACTAATCTTTTAAATGCCAAAATACTGAACTTCCACCCTGCTTCATAATGGATAACTGCACAAAGAACAGACATTAGCACTGTAACAAAGAAGTCAAGGTGTTCGTAACTCACTGGTACAAAGTATAATATTTTGCTTGCTTATTTAAGTAAAACAAAACTACCCATACTTGTCTGTGACAGTACATTAATAAGTCAGATCCATCATCCTGCACAAAATGCTTAATTTCTTTTTTTCTGAGATAAGTCAACTGACCTTTTCTAATGGCTATTTAATAACTTTCTATTTGAGTGTGAACCGATATATGAAGGGAAGAAAAGTTTTATCAGTAAATCCTGTATATTTGGGAACTATTCCCTGATTCCTACATAAAAAGGAATTGTATACTGGGTTCCCTCCTTATGGCTCCATATAAAAGAAACTGTCAGGGAATAATTTTTTAAAAAATCTATTTTCAAACTGAGGTTTGGTTACTGTAGGTTAGCAATTTTTCAAACAACTGAGAATATAACTTTTATTTTTTAAAGTCACTATTAGCTAAGTATATAAAAAAAATACTCTTTTTATAGAAATTCCAAATAAGCATCTTTTCCCTCAAATCTCAGACAAGTTTGTTTTTTTTTTTTTTAAGAAAGTACAGAACAAATCATGCCAACATAATCTGTGGTGCGTTAGCATAATTGAAAAACATATGCAGAGATGTGATCTTTAAATTTAATATCAAAATATGCTGACCACTGGGATTTCATTATAATCTTAATGATTGAAAACTTTTGTCACCAAATTTGTTTTTAATAGAAAAAAGACTTGCTAATGTTTTCATGTACACAATTTGAAGAAGTTATACTGTTCATAAGAAAGTGATATTATGCTAGGCATATAGTACTTACAAAACAAGTTTCAGTTAAAAAAAAAAACACTGAATTAGAGTTTTGTAAATACAACTGATTTCATCCTTGTAGATAATTAGTGAACATACAAATAAGAATTTTGCTAGACTGCTTCCAAGAAAGATTAGGTAGACTTGGTGACTGTGAATTCAAGTCAGCAATGCAGGTAGAAAGCTAACTTGGGCTCTCTTGTGAGCAGCACTGTAGAAAGGATTTTTCAAGGGGGTAAAAGCCTGCATAAAAGCAGTTATATTGGCATGTGCAAACAAGAAGGGGGAAAGTTGTGTTGAAGGAAGGGGTGAATTAAAGTCCCTAAAATTCAAGTCCCTTCTTTAGGGAGGTGAGAACCTCCTTGGCATATGCCCTACCTTAATTTGAGCTGTGTTATAGAAAAGTACAGACTCTGGTGTTTGGGACTGCCATCTCCAAACCAAGAAAATTAAATAAATAAAAAGGCAAAGGGAAACAGGTTAAGTTTAGAAAATGGTTTTTTCACTAGTGGAATAGAGTCTGAATACCAGAATTCACTGAGAATCTATTTACACCACAGTTTGATTGCACACACACACCCATACATATGCATACTCTCACACACATTCCCAATCATTAATTTAAAAAAAAAAAAAAACTCAAACAATCAAGAGTGACTGCTCTTAAAATAATTTGTAAAATGCCTAGAGCTGGGCTAAATTTCAACCTTATAGCAGATCCTGCAGATAAATTTCATAATTAATAATATTCCCATGCCTAAATTGCCACTGTTAAAACTGAAAAAAATTTAAGCATAGTAACATTAAACACCAAAATTAGTTTAAGCATTCAGTAGCAAATGTTTTTCTTGTAAAACTAAGTTTCTTTCACTGGAAATGGCCTGAAATATTAGTCATAGCCCTAAACCATAGTACAAAATATAACTGAAGAATTCTCATTTTATTCTAAGTTAAACCACCTAACAATATCACTTGTATATTGCCATCATGTTATTCTGTAAAGATGTGATATATAAAATGCTGTAAGACCCGGTACCTTTTCAATTTATAAACACAGTGAACTTCATTACTGTACATGTACTCTGCAACTACAGCTTAGCTGTAAATCCTCCACACACAATGGTATGGACATTATTCCCCCTCTATCCCCATTAAACTGTACATTGAGACAATACAAATTTACTGTCCCACCCACCCCGTTACAAAAAAATAATACTCTAAAAGCAACCCTACTGCAACTTTTTAATTAAGACGATTACATATATTTTAGACCAATTGCTTTAAAGCAAGAAGGCAGTATAAACCTTCTAGGAAAATTTTTATAAAAGAGGTTAAGAAATATAAGACAATTTATACATTTAAAAACTTACAATAAATAAGAGATGCAGGCATTTTTGAATACTAGATACTATAATCCAATACAAGAACATCTTGATGTTCTAAAGCCATATGTTGAAAATCATTGTTCCTCATGTTTCCTCTCCATGCTTTTAATATTCATTTAACATGACTGGGTACTATGGCTCATTACTTTTCACAAATACTGTGACCGGAAAAAAAAAAACGTTAATTTTTGCTACGAAAATGTTATAATACGTTTTGTATGATCAGTCATCATCCCTAAAGAGTTCAGTAGAGTCAATGAAAAATAGCAGGGTTATAGCCCCTCCCCCCAAGTCAAAACAATATTTGTTGAAGTAATAAGAATTAGACCCTATCACAAATGACTTTCACTGAGAACATTATAACTTAATCCTGCAGCAAAATATCCTTTTTTCCTTGTTCTTTTCTTGCAAAGTTCCAACAAATGAAGATCACAGCATATTCATGATAAAGTTGTATAACTGATTCAGCACCACAAAATGAATTGGGAGACATGAGCGTCTGTCCTGGATTGCAGGGTCACAGGTTAGCCAGGAGAGTGCATTGTACTGTTCCAAAACAAACCTGAAAAGCAAATAAACAATGTAAGTCATTTATCTATTTCCAGTATAAATTTCAGAAGTAGTTTTCAATTATAATATCTAAGATTCAAAGCACCTCAAAAGTCCTTGGGGAGAAAGATAATTAATTTCATGAAAAACTGTTCTTAGGCGAGGGATGTTTGTAGCTCAATGGTACAGCACTTGCTCAGCATGTGTAAGATCATAGATCCAATACCCAGCACCATTAAAAAAAAAAAAAAATCTCAAAAACATCTAAGGGTAAACACCTATGAAATCTTGCCAAAACTGAGGAAAATGCATTAAGAATCAAGAATCAACATTATATTCTTTGCTGTTATTGTTTGGTACTGGGGATTTAACCCAGGGGCACTTTACCACTGAGCTACATTCCCAATCCTTTTTTATTTTTTCTTCAGAGCTAAGCTGCTGAGGCTTATTTCAAACCTGGGATCCTCATGCCTCAGCCTCCCCAAGTCCCTGAGATTATAGGCCTGTGCCACCATGCCTGGCTTACATTATGTTCTTTTAAAGTTGCAATGGAGAACAAATAATGGTAAAAGAGCAGTACCTGAGGACATCTGAAGTCTGATTTGAGTCAAGTGGGTGGGAGTGTTTACTGTGAAGCAGCTCGTCAGATTGCACTGAAGGCACGTGGAGGTGCAAAGAGGCCTAAAAATGTGAACAGGGAATCAATAAGCCACATGGGAAAAGACTGGTCCTCTAGTTTTACCTTATTCTCCCAATGTATCTTTCTTAATGAAAATATATTTTACTACTATGTTATGAATGGAACCACTGCAAAAATGCTTGCTCTCCTTGCTGAATTCATTCATTATTGAAGTAATTTTTAAGTGCAAAATATACTGAATCTTCCTACTTATTTTAGTTTTACTGTTTATAAAACCTCGTGCTAATCCTTAAAAAGGATTTCCAACTATTTTCTAAGTCTAATTTGCCTAGATGCATAAAGTAAATGTTTTAAGGATGCAATAAACATAATAAATACATTTCATAACAGAGGCTTATTAAGAACTGGCATATCCATTTAAGTATGGCCGTGAACGGTGAGCGGAAGGAATCGCTACTTCTTCGCATTTCAACTAAATGCAAGTAATAATTTGTAATTAAATATGTATAATAGTGTTAAAAAGTGTGACAAGATGGTGATGGTATTCACCACAAAAACTCTCTGCAGATCTTATTCTATATACTATAAAAAGTACTCATGGGTTAGCATTGTGGCTCAGAGGTAGAGTACTCGCCTAGCATGCATGAGGCACCACATAAAGTAAAATAAAGACACTGTGTCCACCTATAACTGAAAAATAAATATTAAAAAAAAAGTACTCAAAATTACAAGCTCTCTCCTTTCCAGTTGTATACCCTTGTTAGGTATATTCAGGAATATAATTTAAAATGTTTATATCCGAACTATTTTGATTTTTGAGTTAAAAACAAGTTCCACATGGCAGATCACTACAAATTAAATGAATATTAATTAGTACCAGTGCTCTTAATCCCTATGATAAAATTATTTTTAACCATCTAGGTAACAATCCACTATTTCTCCAAGCATAGAGAAACACATCAGGTGGTTTTATTGCCTATAGTATACAACTAAAATGGGATGTATGAAAAACAAGGTGAACAAAATTATGGTAAGTTATGCCTTACCTGGTAATTCAGAATCAGAAGTCCTAATCTTGTTACACTGTATCTGAGGGTGAATGCTCACTTTACACTATCCTCTCTGCAAATAAATATTGAGTAGAAAAGAATCTGGATAGTCCCTTGGACTTTTTGTAAAGTAGTGTTTCCTAAAAAAAAAATGTGCCCTGAAACACTAAGGTCATGAATTACAAATAGGTGTTAAACAATCCTATTCTTGTGTATTAAAATAGATTTGGGAATTGCTAGGTAAACAATGTTACTATTTTCAGAATCTGTAGTGTGTATACATGCACTGTGTCTACAAAAGGGGGCAGAAAGCATGTACACCACTTCCCAAACATCTAAAGAACCCTTTGTTTTGTGGAGACTCCAAGGACTATTCAGCAGAAAATCTCTTGGAAAGGTGTTCTTGTAATGAGATTTGCACATCTACTGGAAGAGGAAGAAATCATAGGATAAAGCTACTATCTTGGCTGACACTCTTAAATATATTCTCTCATTAAATATTATCAAGGGCTGGGGATATAGCTCAATGGTAGAGTGATTATCTACCATGCACGAGGCCCTGGGTTCAATCCCACCTCACTACAAAAACAAAAAATAAGTTCAGATCTTCAACTGTTGTGCAAGAAGGACTCAAGTGGAACAGGCCTGTAGTCCCAGCTACTTGAAAGGCTGAAGCAAGAGAATCGCTTGAGCCAAGGTTTGAGGTCAGCATGGGCAACAAAGCAAGGCCCTGACAAAGCAAGAAAAGGAATGGAAGGGACAGACAGGGAGGAGAGGTAGGGAGAGAGCAAGAGGGCTATAGGTTTGATAACCACTAAAAATATAATATAAACTAAAGCATACTATCTAATTTTTGCCCTACAAGCAACAAGTACTCAACAAATACTTAAATTAGCATGACTAGTGAAATATGAAATAGAAACTTGGAATTCTCCTGCCTCAGTCTCAGGAGTAGCTGGGACCACAGGTATGTACCACCCCACCTGGCAAGACTGAATCTTTTAATCCTCAAAATAATGAAGAATAATGAAAATAAGATATGATGTAATTCAAAAAATAACTTAATAATAATTAAAAGATCCAGGTTTCAATCTTGAGTCTACTGCCAATTAATGACTTTGAATAGGTGAGTTTTTCTGAACTTAAACATTGTAATGAGATTTGCACATCTACTAGAAGAGGAAGAAATCATAGGATAAAACTACTACTTTGGCTGACACTCTTAAATATATTCTCTCATTAAATATTATCAAGGGCTGGGGATATAGCTTAATGGTAGAATGATTATCTACCATGTGTGAGGCGCTGGGTTCAATCCAGCAACCACAAAAAAAAAAAAAAAAAAAAGTTCAGATCTTCAACTGTTGTATATATGAACATGGTACAAAAGTTGAAACTAAAATATGCTCATCTAGAAAATGAGAAGATTAGAAAGAAATAAGTTTTTCTAAGCTCCAGTGTGTACAGTTGAAAATACCACTACTATATAAATTTTAAAAATTAGAGCTGTTTCCTAAGTAGATAATTCTGTGTGTGATATTTAGAGTCATTTGTGGCAATTTAATTAAACACTTAAACAAGCTATAAAATTTCAAAAAGCCACTTCTGTATTTCTCATAAGTCAAGCTGTCAAATATGATTCTTTATAAATTGGCACAGAAATGGTAATACCTTAAGAAAAAGGGGACACTGATATTGTGCTTGAGGACATGCTGACCAGAACCAGTCAGGTAATGGACCCGCTTTGGCAGTTGATACGAAGTATCCAAGGGCCAATGGTTGCTGAAGAAGAATATTAGTTACTTCATCATGAGATTCTGTTGAAAGTAGCCGATCAGTACCCTGACCCTTAAAAAGACAAAATTAAAAGTATATTATTTCCTTCAGTATACCTAAGTACTAGATATAAATACAAAATGGATTATGACAAATCAGTCTTATTGCATTATTATCTCAATTTTAAAAATACTAAAGGATATTGAAAAATTCAATGGGTTAAAAAAGAAAAACTCAATGGTTACATACTTAGTAAAAATATCATAAGGTAATAATATTAAAAGAATGAACTCTAAAACTTGCATGAGGAAATGAATATGCCAACTGTTCAACAAGTCTATTTTGCCAAACCCAGGGTGAATTGTATGTATATAAACATTCACAGCTGATTAAAAACCACAAAATGGTCAATCAAATTTCTAACTCATTTCCTAACAGTCTCTCAACTAATTCCTGACACTCATACCCCAATCCAAAGGGTAGATTCAATACACTTTTGTTCATCTACCACAATCTCTAAAATGCAGATATAATGTTTTAGAAAGCATTATGGCAAAATAGAGACAACTCTCAAGTGGTATTAACAAACTCTGGATTAGTCAATTTACTTCTTGGTTTTTTGTTTTTTGTGGTTTTTTTGGTGGTGGTGGGATCACCAGGGATTGAACCCAGGAGTACTTAACCACTGAGCCTCATCCTCAATGCTCCATTAAAAAAAAAAAAAAAGTTTTTTTTTTTCAGTTGTAGGTGGACACAATACCTTTATTTTTATGCAGTGCAAGCGCTCTACCACTGAGTCCCAGTCCTCTCAACCCTTTTCATTTAATTAATTTATTTATTTTGGTACTGGAGATTTAACCCAGGGGTGCTTTACCACTGAGCAACATCCCCAGCCCCTCTTTTTAATTTTTAAAAATATTTTTTAGTTGCAAATGGACACAATACCTTTATTTATTTATCTTTATGTGGTGCTGAGTATCAAACTCAGGGCCTCACACATGCTAGGCAAGCGCTCTACCACTGAGCCACAACCCCAGCCCTTTTTATATTTTATTTAGAGACAGGGTCTCACTAAGTTGCTTAGGACCCCACTAAATTAATAAGGCTGACTTGAGATCCTCCTGCCTCAGCTTTCCAAGTTGCTGGGGTTACAGGTAGATTTGTGCCACTGTGCCTGGCTTCTTGGTATGTAGGTTAAATAAATAGAAAAAAGAAAACTAATATGCACAGAAACATTCATTATATCAGTAACTATAACAACAGCAACAACAACAAAAGCTTAAATGCCCAATGTTTTAGGAATGATACAACAAATTATGGTGTCCATATTAGAAAGCTAAAGCTGGGCATGGAGGCACATAACCTGTAATCCTAGCTACTCAAGAGGCTTAGACAGGAGGATCCAAAGTGCAAAGCCAGTCCTGGCAACTTAGCAAGATCCTCCCTGAAATTTAAAAAGGGGACGGGTATATGGCTCAGTAGTATAGCTAGTATCCCTGGGTTCAATCCCCAGTACAGAAAAAAATTTAAAAAAGTGATTAAACTTCTTGAAATTTGAAAATAAATACACCCATACTTCAATCTTGCTTTTTTACATGTTTAAAAAGGAAGAGATGACAACATAAAATTCGACAAAGATCCTTTCTTAAATGAAAAAAAGTAAATTCTAAGCTGGGCATAATGGCACATGCCTGTTAATACCAGGTTCTTGGGAGGCTGAGGAAGGAAAAATCACAAGTTTGATGATAGCACTGGCAACTTTTAGTGAGAAGACCCTGTCTCAAAAAATAAAAGAGCTAGAAATGCAGTTTGGTGGTAGAGTGTTCCTGGGTTCAATCCCAGGAACAATAACAACAACAAAAAAGGTAAATTCTAAATATATGCATACTGTAATAATCAAGTAACTACTAGATATAATTTCACTCAAAGATGTTATTCAATGAAGCCCTAATTGTTACTTCAGAGAGAAGCATAGTATAGCCTGTTTTCATAAGTGCTAAAAATAAAAGGGACAGTGGGCATATTTTATCTGTTTGTATAAGAAAATTAATTTCTATTATATTCCTTGTCACAGCCCTGATGTGAATTACAGCTCTTACAGTCATATACTGATTATCTAAGATACTGTGATCCTACACCTGAAACTACAGTGAAAGGGCTAATACTCAGTACTCTAGAAAATATGAATTCAGGGAAAGCACAGCCTCAGAGAACCTCTGCAGAATGTTTAAATCCAAGTATTGGTTTCCGTGAGGCAGAAGTATATGAATGTACTGTTAATCTCACCTGTTGCCAACTTCCAAGGTAAACAATGTTCTATTTCATTTATTCATTGCTTACCAAATGAATGAATGACATTTAGATAAACTAAATTTTTAAAAAAATGTTTTTTATAACTTTATTTATTTACTTTTTATGTGGTGCTGAGGATCAAACCCAGTGCCTCATCCATGCTAGACAAGTGCTTTACCACTGAGCTACAGCCTCAGCCCCAATAAACTGAATTTTTATAATAGGATTACCTTGCCAGCATCACTTCCATGGGGGTAATGAGATCCTGGAGAATGTACGGGAGATGCAGTTGGAGATGCAGGAAGGATATTAATGATATCAGGATCAAGATCATCTCCTGTGTCTAACAAATCAAAGATAACCATTCCATCTGCTCCATCTATATAGAAGAAAGAAATTAAATATTCCATTATCCATATCCCATGATTATTCACAATTAAGGGTTAAAATAAATTTTAACCAAAATAAGTTTACTTAACCATTAAGTGTCTATCATGTACCAAATATTGTGCTAATAGCCATTTAAACAATGCATAAATAAACATATACTAGTCTGAATAATGGCTCCCAAAAGATGTCCATACCCTAATCCCTGGAATTTATGAATATGTTATCATAAAGGATTTTGTAGATGTGATTAAATTAGTGATCATAAGAAGAGAAGATTATCCAGGTGGGTCCAGTGATCAGTTGTGCTTCTGATCAAAACCATGGCCTCCCACATGCTAGGCAAGTACTCTGCCACGGAGTTATACCACCAGTCCCAGAAGAATCCTCCATGAGAAAGAAGTGGCAGGGTCAAAGTCAATCAAGGAGGCTGACAACACTATACTGCTGGCATTCAAGATGGAGGAAGAGGCCACAAACAGGAATGCAGGTGGCAAAGGCAAGGAAACAGATTCTTACTGAGAATCTCCAGAAAGAATCAACTCTGCCCAGTAAGCCTGACTTTTGGATACCTCCAGAACTACAAGGTAATACATGGACATTTTTGGTTTTGCTTTGCAGTACTAGACATTGCCCCGCAGTGCTCTACCTTTTTATTTTTTGAGACAGGGTCTCACTAGGCTGCTAAGGGCCTCACTAAATTACTTAGGCTGGCTTTGAACTTGTGATCCTTCTGCCTCACAGATGTTCTTTTAAACCACTAATATACAGCAATTTGTTATAGCAACTGTAGGAAACGAATACAAAGCAAACACAGTATGCAGGAAATAGAAATGTGTTTAAAATTATACTACTCACAATTAATGCGCTAGTCAGGTTTTTTTTTTTTTCTTTGTGTTTGTTTGTTTTTGTATCAGGGACTAAACCCAGGGACACTCAACCTCAGAGTTACATTCGCAGACTGTTTTGAGATGGGCCTCACAAAGTTGCTTGGGGCCTTGCTAAGTTGCTGAGGCTGACTTTGAACTTGCAGTCCTCCTGCCTAACCCTCCTAAGCCACTCCAATTACAGGCATATGTCCCAGCTCCAGATGTCCTAGTCTTCACTCAGTAAAACATTCAAGGTATTTCACAATAAATTAAATGACAGATTAATACCTACAAGTGTGACTTTGATGATCTGATTATCATGTCTTATATTCTTTTTGTTACTGAGGATTGAAACCAGGGGCACTTTATCAATGAACTAATCCCCAGCCTTTTTTATTTTGAGACAAGGTCTTGGTATATTGCTGAGGGCCTGGCTAAATTGCTGAGACTGACCTTGTGATCCTCCTGCCTCAGACTCCCAAGTTGCTGGGACTATAGGCATGTGCCACTATACCCACCAATCTTGATATTCTAAGGTCACTCAAAAGTAATAATGAAATCTCTACTTTTTGTTCTGCTAATCACAACCAACAAGGTTCACCAAAAATCACAACCCTACTCTGGCAATTTAAATAAAATATTATTTTGGCAAAGAAGACTAAATGATTTATAAAGATTGATACAACTACCTCAAAAACAAAAGCATAAACCTATACAAAAATTTTATAATCAATTATTATCTTTTAAAATAAGATTTTAAGTTCCAGTATCAGTAAGATAGAATAATGATCTACTAGTTTCCTGGTGCCATTTAACAAATTATCATACAGTTGTTGACATAAAACAACACATATTTATCCTTTCACAATTTGGGGGTCATAAGTCTCTAACTAGTTTCACTGAACTGAAATCAAGATACCAGCAAGGGTGCACGTCCTCTAAAGAGCTCATGACCCTTTCCTCAGTTTTTAAAGTGAGGGGCACAGCATATTCTTCCTCTGACTGCATCCTCTGCTCCATCACATGGCTTTCTTGTCTGTGTATAATCCAAAACTGCCTTTGTCTTTCTTTCATAAAGGATACATGTAATTGCATTTAGGCCCACCTGTATAATCTAGTATAATCTCTTCCTCTAACTTAATCACATCAACTAAAAATTCTTCCTTCTTTTTAAAAAATAATATAACATTCACAGGGTACAAGGACAGGAACCGGCTATCTTTGGAGACCATTTTCGGTCTAGCAAAATTGTCAATGATTAAAACCTTAGGCAAGACATGGTGGTACATAGTTGTAGTCCCTGCCGGCAGGGAGGCAAAGGCAGAAGGATCACTTGAGCCCAGAAGTTCAAGGTCAACCAGGGCAACATATTGAAATCCCAACACCCTGTCTCCATAAAACAAACAAACCAACAAAACTTTTCAGGAACAATTCACCTACCAGTGTTGGGATTGAAAGCTAAGTCCAAATTTTCAGTGGTATAAGTAGCTGAAGCTACTTGCACAGTAGCAGAAGTAGGGAACACAAGTATATGAGTACATGATGTATCCTGTGGGGTATTTAGCTGAGATGTCTGCATATTTAGAGTGGTGCTTCTTCCAAATACAGAACCAGTTGACACAGAATCTACCAAGAGAATGAAAGACATTTTTCCTTTTAATAAATGAATAAATTTTATGTAATACTTAAAAATTTAAATACATAATGAATTAAATCTGATATAAACTAAAGATAGCTAACCTGGCATAATAACAAAAGAGCCTTGGGGTTCCATTGCTACTAAGCAAGCACTGAGAATGCTGGGAGAGTCTGCAGCAGATATACCACACATTCTACACATGTCTTTGAGCCTTTTACTTAGAGACTGCAGGTTTCGACGACTCAGCAAACAGTACCAATCTATGGGTATCAACAGTAAAAAAAACACAAAAACACAGTAACAACAGTTAAAATAACAGCATCTCTACTACGCATAGAACCAATATTAAAAATGAAAAACTTGATGGCATAAAAATTTTCTATGTATTTTCCCCAAACAAGAATGAAAACTCTTATGACCAATGCTATTAACATCCTTTATCCCTCTAACTTTAGTGAACAAAAGATAGCATCTGCTGAATAAAAAACAGAATGGAGAAAGGAGGTCAACAAGAAAGAATAGTAGTAACTACCTGTATGTGGTTCCTGTTTAAAAACAAAAGTTTGTAGTTTACTTTTGTATTTTTTATTCAGCACATATATTTGGATATTGTCGGAATGCTATATAAATTAACATAAAACAAATTTAAAATTTTACCTTTCAATTCTCCATGACCTATCCTTCCCAGACGACCAATTACAACTCTCCATGGTAATGAACTCATTTGTACAAGTCCTAAGCACCACTCCCAAAGTTTCTGCAGACCAAATCTCCTAGCAGAACCTTTTTTTCGACGTGCCCTATTGAGTGAAATAAAAAGAATCAAAAATCTCTCTTTTTTTTGTAGTTATAGATGGACAGCATGCCTTTATTTTATTTTATTTTAGTATGAGGTGCTGAGGATCAAACACAGTGCCTCACACGTTAGGCAAGTGCTCTGCCACTGAGTCCCAGCCCCAACCCCTAGAATCATAAATATTTTTAAAATCCACATGACACTTTAAGAGACCTCAAAATTAGTTCCTTAATTGAATTTTACTTCATTGACTGATCAGTGCCAGCACTTGTTTATGTTAGCTACACACTCTTTAACACTAAGCTACATCCCAAGACCTGGTTCCCTACTTAATTTTAATGTTTCACACTTTAAACAAGTCCTAAGCAAGAATATATATGAAATAAAAAAGCGTAGTCTATAAATGTTTGTGGTTTTTCAATTGAGAAAGGGTCTCATTATGTTGCTTAGGCTGATTTTGAGCTCCTAGACTCAAGCAATTGTCCTGCCTCTGCCTCCAACTACAGACATTCACAACCATGCCTGGCTAAGTTTATGTTGTTTGTTCTTGTCCACAGATTACCTCAGTTGACCAGAAATACTGCTCTACAACAGTAAACTTCTTTTTGAAAAGGCCAACACTTTAAGGTTTGCAGGCCATCAAGATTCTGTCAGAATAATTCAGCTCTGCCTGATAGGAACTAAAGAAACTGGGAATGTAGAGATTTGACCTATAAGCTTTAGTAAACCAATCTCTGCTGTTTACTGAAAAGTCAAAGAATACCCCCCACCAAAAACAAACAAACAAAAAAAAAAAACAAAAACAAAAACCCACACTCTCAGACCAAACAATATAGGTATGTTTTCTACATACATGTCCTTTATTAGGTAAGTATATAATGTACATACACTGTGCCTGAGCAATGGTAGCTCTTACTATAGGTACTTACTATATACCAAGTACTTAAGTACTTTCTATATACCAAGCATCCTGCCCAATCAATTTATATGAAATAACCTCACTTCACCCTACCACTCCTATGAAACACATACCAGATATGACAGATTACAACTTAGCTGACTAAAGTAATTTTTCCCCAGGATTCCCAGGATCCCACGACCAGTAATTAGAAGGGTTGGCATTTGAACCCATTTTCCATTTCAACTTTTTAAAATCTAGGTAGTAAATTGAAAATACCATATTAATATTGGAAAGGGTGGTATTATTAATTCTCTACCCTCTCTTCCTTCAGAGATACGCATTTCCCAAACATCATTTAAATAGCACTAAAATCCAAAGGAAAAAATAACAATTGCAACAAAGAAATAAGGTAAGAGGCCCTATTCCATGATTTATAATATAGTCAGTAAACATTTATAAACAATACTATAAAATTTTTTTGGTGGTAATGGGGCTTCAATCCAGGAGCATTCTACCACTGTACTACATCACCAGCCCTTTTTATACTTTTTATTTTGAAACAGGGTCTCACAAAGTTGCCAAGGCTGGCCTTAAACTTGTGATCCTCCTGCCTCAAGTTTCCTGAGTATCTGAGAATCTGGGATCACAGGCATGTGCCACTGTACAGAGCATATTTCTCTCTCTATATATAAAATTTATGTTTCTATATTCTATTTCCCAGCGCCAAAGATCTAATAATTATCAAATATTTCAGCATACAATTTCCAAACATAAAGAAAAAAAATCTTTATCTAATCAAGAAGAAAATAAAGGCTAGAATCTAAATCTTAAAACTGAAAATTACTCCCAGTAAGTTCTCTTGAAATACATTACTAGAATATGTTTATCAAGTGGTAACTCAATATAAGGCTCACCTTTTGTGACCTATTACATTCCATTTAATAACTGGCCGTGATACTTACTTACTGCCAAGGAGAAATCTAAAAAGAAGGCCACCATTTTCAGAAAACATCCCACAATTAAATGGTAATATTTTCAGTTAATAATTTTAGAGGCTATATCTTAAATGTTATGTGAGAAAAATTAATCACTGCCTGAAGGTTTATGATGCCGAAGTTAAGTATGGACTTTAATAATTTTTGTTTGTATAAGAGATTAATCAAATTTATTTAACTATCTTAATTATCCAATGTGAAATTCATTACAAAAAAGTGAAAAGGACCCAAATTTCCAAGTCTTAATATCTTATTGTATATAACCTTGCAAATGATTTTCATTCAACTCATTAAAAATGAAACATTGTATGTGACTATAGGTACACATATGAAACTTTAAATTGGGATGATATAATCATAGATTTAGGAAAATATATGTACCTATTTGGAACATCGATGTTAATGATACAAGTTTCTAAAAGTTCTCCATATAGATCTGTGCAAGATGCAAGAATCCACCTTTGATCATGTGATAAACAGTAGCCCACAAAAAGAACATTATATTTCTGTCCAGCTTCTCCAAATGTTTCTCCTAATTCTGTCTGTTTGTCCTTAACAGGAGCCAGAATAAAAGGAGGTGTATAAAGTCGAATACACTCTGGTCTCTGTAAAACAAAAAATTAAGGTATTATAGTACAATATAATCTTAGAAAAACATGTATTATCTACTCAATAATTAGAAAACAAAATTTTCAAAACTCCTTCAATTTTTTGCACTTAGCTTTGCATAAAACTATAAAACATACAGTCTTTCAATAATTTTGGTCATGGAAAATAAAATACTCACATCAGGACTTTTAAGAGCTGTTTCCATGGCTAAACCTGGACCAAAGCCAGTCAATGTTTTTACATTGGTTGATGTTGGAAGTGGTCTCCGACATTGGGTGAAGACCGAAAAAGCAAGAGATTTTAAATGCTGGGTATAGATTTGTCTATCTTCATGCTTCACAGGTTGTAACAGGTATTGACAAGGGACAATCTAAGAGGTACAGGTAAATATTACACATGTTAAACTTCCAACGAAGAATAAAAGAAACTGTAGGACTAAAACTCTTATAAACTCCTTATTAGAAAATCTAAACAGAAGAACTTAAGTGGTTATCTAAAGAATTAGGTTTTATTAGCTACCACCTAGGTTTTTAATAAATCAACAGTTTTAGCAAAGAGCCATCAATAAACTAAAAAATGTCTACACAGCAATTATATTAATTAATACTACCAGCAATACAATGAACAAGTTAAAATGAATTCAAAATTCCTTCAAACAACTTACTCTGGTTAATCTTCTGTTTTTTACTTAAAATTTGACTTTTAATTAGAACTCTAGCTTATATAGTGCATGTTATAAACTTTTCTGTTTAGGGTTATGGACTTAAGAATTAGCTTATATGGGACATTTGTTGTTCCCAAAGTAACTGGCAGCATGGCGTACCTGCAGTGCACCTTACAATATTAAAGCAAGGTATTTATTATAAACAGAATAAAATTGTTCAATTAAAAAAACCTGATTTATAAAGTAATATGGAAGAGTATTTAATGTGTTCAATATAAATTTTTTACTACTCATTTTTACTATGGTATGACTATGAAGTTTACCTTTTAGAAACTCTCTTTCTATTATAATATTAAAGTAAAATCATTAAAATAGAACTTGGCATTTAGAAAATTGATGTGAATACAGAAAAGTAGCATTTTTAAACTTCTGAAACATCAAAACTGGTTTTGATGTGTATAAATTTCATTTAAAACAGTAATTACTCTTACCTGTACAGAAACAGTACTCTTGATATGAGGAGGAAGAGTCTGGACCATTTCCAGAAAGCATCGAAGTAGCCCCAAAGTCCACACATTAGAAGAATTAGTGCTCTCATCTTTATTTTCATATGTAAAAGGATCAATTATATAAACAACAATTGCAGGTGGATAGGTAATTGCATGTGAATCACCATCTGTGGGGATTCCCACTTTATCTCGATCCATTGTGCTAAAAGTTGAGGTAAACAAAAAACCAAAAAAGTTGTACTATATTTGCTTGGAGTAGCATCAAACAGATGATTTTTTTTGGTGGGGGGGCGGTACGGAAGACCAAATCCAGGGGCGCTCAACCACTGAGACACATCCTCAGCTCTTTTTTATATTTATTTATATTTTATATTATTGAGTCACTTAGGGCCTCAATAAGTTGCTGAGGCTGGCTTTGAACATGCATATCTCCTGCTTCAGCCTCCTGAGCTGCTGGGATTACAGGTGTGCGCCACCATGCCTCCGCTCAGGGCAGATTTTTATGTCCCTCCTCTTCTTCTGGTGGGAGGTATTAGAGAACCTCTCTGAAAATCAAGGATATCTCTTTCTCTCCAAAGAGAATCATAAACATTGCATGTAAGATTTCACACTGTACAAAGTCCCTTTTCATTACAATAATAAATAAACAAAAGGAACAGATTTCTTAAAAATCATAGTGTATCAGAAATGAAAGAGCTCACTTCCTCAGGGACAATGGAGACAAAGATGAGTCTTTACTTCATAAGCTTATCCAAATCACAAACTTGGCTAGAAAGAGAGCTAGACCAGAAAAAACAGGTTTCCAGACCTGCTCAATGTTCTAGTGCATTTTTAGACTATATACATTCATTTCATACTTTTTAATTTCAATGGTAAATAAGCTTCATTCTTCAATGGGTGATCTGATCTTCCTCTAAACTTCAAATCTGTTTAGATAGTCAAGATGGGTTTATTTTTACCTCTATTTATGAGTATAACTTTGGCACAAGGGCATCCTGAGCAGTTGACAAAACTATAGTTAAGCTCAGACTAACCTAATCTGTAAATCAAAAGGGAACTCACTCAATACCTAAACCATAAAAAGAACAAGATATCATCATCAAAATAAACAACTTGGAAGCACTGTGTAAAGCTTTTAATTCATTTTATTATATTACTCCTACTTTGTAGATAAAGATACATGTTAAGAAAAGTTAGAATATCCTCCAAAGCACAAAGGTGGTAAATGGCAGAGCCAAAATTCAAAAGTTGCTAAAACTCTTAAAGCCCCTACAGTGAACACACTGGTTCAATAGTGACTTCTCAATTACAGAAGTGATTTTCATAGGCATTTTCTTTTTTTTTTTAAAGACTGAATAGGAAATGAGACATGGAAACCATGTGTATAGATATCTCGTTTAAGAGTTTTTTTTTTTTTTTTTTTAAGATAGAGGAGAGAGAGAGGGAGGGAGAAAGGGACGGAGGGAGGGAGGGAGGGAGGGAGAAAGGGTGGGAGGGAGGGAGGGAGGGAGAGAGGGAGAGAGAGAGAGAATTTTTTTAATATTTATTTTCTTTAGTTTTCAGCGGACACAACATCTTTGTTTGTATGTGGTGTTGAGGATCGAACCCGGGCCGCACGCATGCCAGGCGAGCCACATCCCCAGCCCTTCATAGGCATTTTCTACTTGATGCCATGTCACAGGACAGATTCATCATATGTATATTTGGTGTTTTGTTTTTTGTGGTACTGAAAAGTGAACCCAGGAACTCATTCTAACATTAAGCTACATCCCCAATACTTTCATTTTTATTATTTTATTTTGAGATAGGTGTTGCTAAGTTTCCCAGGCTAACCTTGAACTTGCAATTCTTCTGCCTGAGCCTCCCGACTAGCTGGAATTATAAGTGTAAGCCAATACAACCAGCCTCGTATGGATATCTAGATATTTGCAGTAAAATAGCTTTCTTAAAAATCCTAATTATATTCATTAAAAATTTCTAATGCAACATTAAAAAATCCTAATTATAATTTTACAGATAAAATACTCAACATTATAAAAGCTAACTTTCAAAAAGAGCAATAAGCATTGTTCATTCGCAATGTCTATTTTTAAAAAATCAGGCATCATAGTTTTGTATTTCTGCAAAAATTATTTAATTTAATTAATTTATTTATTTAGTAGTACTAGTACTTGGGACTGAACCCAGGAGCACTATGCCACAGAGAGCACTTTATTTTTATTTTGAGACAGCATCTAGCTAAGTGGCCAAGGCTGGCCTTGAACTTAGAATCCTCCTGCCTCAGCCTCCTGAATAGCTGGGATTATATAGTAAAGCTTCACCATTCCCTCCTATCTATCTTTATTTATTCTTTTGGTTCTGGGAATTAATCCCAGGGCCTCACATACAGTAAGCATATACTTTATCACTAAGCTATCTCCTAACTCCAGAGACAAAGTTTTTTTTTTTTAATATTCTTTTTAGTTTTAGATGATGCAATATCTGTTTTGTTTTTTAAATATTTATCTTTTAGTTGGACACAATAGTTTTATTTTGTTTATTTTTATGTGGTGCTGAGGATAGAACCGAATGCCTCATGTGTGCTCTACTGCTGAGCTACAACCCCAGCCCCCAAGACAAATATTTTTAGAGGTACCTTTCAGACACATCAGGGTGTGGTTGAGTGGGAAGTGAAGATGACTCTCCAGAAATCCCAGCTGTCTGTAGAGCTGATGACTGCTGCCCTCCTAGATGACCACTCTGAACTGTGTTTGCCTGTGTGGTCATGGATCCAGTACCACTACTGTTCATACTGCCAAAGGGTGGAAATGAAGGGAGTTTATTTGATGATACTCCACTACTCAAGCTGGAGGATGAAGAAGATGAGGTTGTGGTCAAAGTTGAATTAGCTGTGGCAACTGAAGTAGATATGGCAACACCTGAAGTCATCGTCATAGTGTTGCTTGCTGCAGATGCTAAAGTGGCAGATGGAGTATTAGAAGTTCCAGTATTCGTCACATGAGGTGGAGTAATCAAAGACTGATTGGTAGGGGCAACTAAATTTGGCTGAGAAAGTAGAGAGCTATCCAGTGGTTGAGAAGCAAGATAAGGACCTAAAGAATAAAAACAGGACATTCAATACTTTATTTAACTGGTTTTTTAAAAAAATTCTATTATATGAATAAAAGATTATCTAGCTAATAGTGTAGAATGTACTGGCTTTTTCTATTTTACCCTAGAAACTGAAGAAACAAATCTAAAATGGAATAGTAACAAAACTAAACTAGCATTTTAAAAAATTAAATAAAGGATAACAATAAAAGCCTAATAAAATTCTCTTTCCTGACTACAATTCATTAAATGTTAAACAGTATCTTACAAATTTTCAAACCATTTCAAGTGTTCCTAAATCACAGAGTGAAAATATTGTCTACACAGATAGCCAATTAAAATATAAAATGAAAGAACTTTATCATGGTGCTCAAATCATAGAAACCTGAAGAGATTCAATATGTTGGTAGTGCATTTCTTCTTTGCTAAGACTTTCTTTATAGTTAACCCAAAGAACTATTTCCTAGTGTTGTAGAGATAAACTAAAAATTGTTTTATCTCTAAACTATGAACCACCAAGAATTATAACAGCGGCTGGAGATGTAGCTCATGGTACAATGTTTTCAAGGCTCCAGGTTTGATCCCCAACCTGCCTTTAAAAAAAGAAAGGAAGGAAGGAAGGAAGAAAGATAGATCAAACTCTACAGAACCAACAAAAAATTAAAAAAAAAAAAAACAGTTTAGAATTCACAACTCCCCCCTGACGGAATCCCTACATCAGCAAACTTTACAAGACTCAGGTGTATTTTTCTGGCTTTGTAAACCACAGTCTCTGTCACAATTACTCAGCTCTGATTTTGCAGCACAGAAGTAGAGACAATATATAAATGAATGAACATGGCTGTATCCTATTAAGATTTTATTTATGAAATCAGCTGGTGGATCAGGCAATTGGCCCTATACAATAAATGCAAATTCAATACCTAAGTCATATCTGCAGACTTGTGCATAAAGCTTGAGTTTAGAAAATGCTTCGTTGTTACCATCAGCTGCCTGAGAAAACCATTCTGCTACCAACTTTTCTGATAGTTTCTTTGATGCAGTAGATCCAACTCTCATGATCCCATCCGTCAACAGTCGAGAAATAGGTCTATGTTGACCTAATCGACAGGACTACAAGTATATAAATATATACAGAAAGCAGAATTGTCAGTTAATTACAGTATTTGAGTACACACTATAAAAGTTATTTAACATAAGCTTAATTAATTGTAATTAACATTTGAAATAAAAATATCAAAGGTGAAAATTGAGCCACAGCTCTTTTTCATTTTCCTAAAAAAGTCATTAAATTTCTTTCAAAATTAAAATAACTGTAATGAAAAGACATCAAGGTATAATATTGGCACTGGAACCATTTGATTTGATTAATGAAAGCTTTTAGAATTCAGAAATAAGTAAGCATAAAAATACAATCTTTAAAAGAAAAACCAGGAGAAGGGGCACATGCCTATAAATCCCATCTACCTGGAGGCTGAAGCAGGAGAATAGCTTGAGCCTAGGAGATCATGGCCAGCCTAGGGAACATATAATGAGACTCCATCTCAAAAAACAAAAATTTACAAAAGCAGCCTTTTTAGATTGTGCATATACCTCAATTCACATACAGAAAATGTGCCAATTCTCCTTCTTTTGGGGGGGGTCATGATTTTTGTTTTAAAAGTTCAATATAGAATACATTTGCAATTGGATTAAGTAAATTTGTTTCCATACTTAAACCTTTCAAAGTCTTTAATAACTATGAATTATGTATCTCTAAAAGATAATATAATATGCAGTGCTTCATCAAATCTATTTCATTGTGGAGTGTTTTTCATTCAGGACTAAGGTTCCAAATAATACTCCTCGGGAAATGTTCATTTATAAAAGACACTTATTATTAAAAGGAAAATTTATAAGGAACCTAAACCATCACAGACTAACAAATTAAGATTGTAAAAGAAATTAAAATATAAGAATTGAATTTCCAAGCATTTACAGACAGTATAATGAAGAAAGGCTTTTTCTCACAATACATTCAATTTATAATCATTGTGCCTAGTGATACATACAGCATGAGAATTATAATGTAAAACAACAGTCAATAATTTCAAAACTGAAGTAGATTTTGGAGGTAGTTAGCACAAATTTATTTTACATATTATCAGGAAACTCAGGAAACTGAAGCCTAATAATGTTACTCATTACCTGAGGTCCTATAGAATTTGGACAAGAATTTTTTGTAAATGCAATTATTTTTCTGGCTATCCTGTTTTTTTTTTTTTTTTTTTAAAGAAAAGATTACTTTAAATGAGATATATATGCCCACAACATTTGCCCCTCCAAAGTGGTGTTTTTCCATTGTGACCCACGTTATGCCCACCTACCAAAGAGACTTGCTAATATGAGAACTAAAAATCTATTATAGATCATCATCATCCTTACTTTGTCCCAATCAGTTGAACTTCTCAGTATATTTTATACATAAACATATAAATCATAAGGTAGTCTTAAAATGCCACCTCTTTTCAAAACACCTACCTCATATATTGCAGTAAGATCTCTAAAAAAGCTTTTGGCTCCATTTAACAAAGCTTCATTTTCTGGACATAGTACAACATAGGCTATATCTCTTTGAGATCCATAGGGTTCCAGCATAAGTCTCTCCCAATAAGGGAGAGCAAATGGAGAAAGCACCAAAAAATCATAATCATAACCCAACAAAAACGTGGGGATTGGCAGTGGTTCTGGAGATTCGTCAGTTCCTAAATAAGAGGTATTTTTTGAAGAAAAAAAGAAAAAAAAAATACTTAAATGTAAGATATGTTTTTCTTATTGTAAATGTCAAAAGTAAATGATATAATTATCAGTAAAACTACTTGATTAAAAACAAAAATACTTAAAGCAAATGACTGGTACTATTCCAGTGTTAGATATTTCCTAAATGGTCTTCATAAAATATACTTGACTACCGTAATTTAAATGTAAAACATTATTTAAATAGAAAAATTTAAAAGTGTCAGAAAAAATGAAAAGGAGTTTTATTCGTATTTTTAGTAAGTTTGGACTGGGTAAAGTATTTTTTCTTTTTTGGTGGTACTGGGGATTGAACCCAGGGATGCTATCTATACCACTGAGCTATATACGCAGACATTTTTATTTTTTGAGACTTGATAATGCTACGTTGCCCAGACTGGCCTCCACTTTATGATCCTCCTGCCTCAGCCTCCTGAATATCTGGGATTACAGGTGTGCACCATTATACCCAGCTGGAGAAAATATTTCTAATCATAATAATGAAATCTATTCATTAAAAAACTGATTAATCTCTACCATGTCATAAAGGTTCAATATCTAGTATCTCAAATACAAACAAACAAACAAAAAACCCCACTTGACTATATAAATTTTTGGCATAAAAACACACCATAAGAGGCTAGAATTGTGGCTCAGTGGTAGAGCGCTTCCCTAGCATGGGCGGGACCCGGGTTTGATCCTCAGCACCACATAAAAATAAAGGCATTGTGTTGTGTCCATCTACACCTAAAAAATAAATATTAAAACAAACACACACACACACACACACACACACCCCATAAGCAAAGCCAAATGATTAACAAACTGGAAAACAACATATGAGGAATATGACTAAATGTTAATTTCCTAATCATAGAAGGGGAACTACAAATCCATGAGAAAATAGCCAGTAAGATCTGCTAGTTATATCATTGTTCAGGAGTCCACAACACTGTCCTGAATACTTAAACCATACACAGGTAAAAATACATTACCAAATGTAAAAAATAATGGAGTACTTGCAGCCATTAAAGAAAAAAAAAAGAAAGTTATCTCTATATGTACTGCTAGAAATTATCTCCAAAATCAGTCAGGTACATAAATAAATAAATTTAAAAGAATTAAAAGAATGTAAAAGTTTATGCTGAAATACATTACTATTAACCTGCATCTTATACAGAATATCAGCTTTTGTGACATTTAAATCATTTAGCTACTTGAGCGTGGCGGTGGACACCTGTAATCCCAGCTGCTCAGGGGCTGAGACAGGAGAATTGTAAGTTTAAAGCCAGCCTCAGTAGTAAGACCCTAAGCAACTCCGTGAGACCCTGTTTCAAAATTTTAAAAAATTAAAAGGGCTGGGGATGTGGCTCAGAGGTTGAGTACCCCTGGGTTCAGGGTGGGAAAAAAAAAATACACACACACACACATATACACATATTAATGGAGATAAATTTCAATGATAAGAACTATTATTCCAAATATATTTTAAAAGCTATCCTACTTTTCAGAAACACTCTGTAGCAAATAATTCAAATATTCTAAATGTTTTTTTCCATTTCAAGTGACAATAAATCTACTGTATACCTATCTTCGTCCTAATTT
Organism: Urocitellus parryii; assembly: GCF_045843805.1. NCBI lineage: Eukaryota > Metazoa > Chordata > Mammalia > Rodentia > Sciuridae > Urocitellus > Urocitellus parryii. The sequence continues at coordinate 150,169,170 of NC_135537.1, forward strand.
TTCTTTTCTTCCTTTTTGTGGGGGTGGGGGTTTCCTGGAGATAGAACTCTGAGACACTTTACCACTAAGTTAAGTCCTCAGTCCTCTCACCGCCCCGAACGTAGGTACGTATGTATGTATGTATGTACGTACACGTACACACACACACACACACACACACAGTTTAGTTGTTAGATTGACACAAACCTTTAATTTTACTTATTTTTATGTGGTGTTGAGGATCAAATCCAGTGTCTCACACATGCTAAGCAAGTGCTCTACCACTGAGCCACAACCCAAGCCCCTATTTTTATATTTTTGAGAAAGGGTCCGGCTAAGTTGCTGAGGGTCTTGCTAAATGGTTGAGGATGGCCCCAAACTCACAATCTTTGTCTCAGTCTTCCAAGTTACTGGGATGATAGGCATGGTCCATAGCTCCTGGCTCTAATTTTATTTTAAAATGAAGACCTTCAGTTTTTTTTAATAACTAAGATTATCCCTACCCCCATTACCCACTCAGTTTAGTAAAATGATAGCTTAAGGCAAAAGTAGTTTTGGGTTTTAAAAATATATTAGTTGTGTGACGCTTTCTTCACATAAAATCTTATTGATAACAGGAATACATAAAAAAACAGACATAAGTGAAACTATTCCTTTTAAGTTATAGAACCCTGTAAACTGCATGTTGAAAATGTTGAAGTAAAGGCTAGAACTAGAACTGGACCCACAGTGGCTTAAGCTGAGTTTATGCCATAAAAATATTCAAGGAAATAATGTGCTTATTCAAGTTGGGCCATTAATCAGAGGACTAACATAAAACCAATCATTGCATTCCACTATAAATTACTTACCATAAGAGCCTCGGCCAGCCATTTTATGAAACTGTTGCCAAGTGAGAGGACCTTGAACCCCCCACGGTCTTACTGTTCTTTTTTTCTGAATAGCATCTTGAAGAACTGGCTGAAGAGAGAGGAGCATTCGAAGTATATCCTGTGAGCACTGCATACTCATATCTATAATCAGTTAAAAAAAAAAAGTAAGAATTGCTATTGCCTGAACACAAATAAAACTTTAATAAGAAATAACACCTAGAGAAGTTTAGCCATTCATCATCAAGTATATTAAACATCTGCTAGCATAAAGAATTCTATAAAGTTCTATAGAAATGGTTTTACAGGGCTGGAGGTATAGCACGAGGGAGAACATTTGCTTAACATGCATGAAGCATTGGTGTCAACATACTTTATATATAATCAGAGATAAGATAAATTATGGTATAATGTTGTATTAAGAATTGTAATACAAAAATGAATAAAATAAATAGATGGATAGATAGATAAATAAAATGCATGACGTAGCAGAGCATGGTGGCACATGCTGTCATCCTACCAACTCAGGTGGCTGAGGTAGGATCATCACAAGTTCAAGGCCAGCCTTAGCAATTTAGCGAGTCCCTAAGCAACTTAACGAGACCCTATCTCAAAATAAAAAGGGACAGGGATGTGGCTCAGAATTAAGCACCCCTGGGTTCAATTCCAAGTGTCAAAAAACAAAACAAATAAAATGAATTAAGCATATCAGAATGGCATGCATACAAGCACACACACAAAGGAATGGTACTTCCAGAAAACTACAGCTAAGAAGAAATGTTTAACTCTGTAATTCACTTCCATAAAGTCATTAATTATAAATTTTTCTTTTCCCATTTATTTTACCAGAAAAAAACTGTCACACTGAAATGGTTTATAAATTATGTCCCTTAATTACTAACCACTATGATAAAATAATCAGATGAGACTGATTATAAGAATTAACTAGGGGAAACTGTTAACAGTTCTGAAATACAGGCCTGAGGACTCACAGCTCAGTGACAGAACATTTATTTGCTTGGCATGCATGAAGCCCTGGGTTCAATCCCCAGCACCAGAAAAGCAAAACAATTCTGTAATACAAAACTTGTACACAGATAAACTTGTTCATCATGCTAAAAGAAAATGTATTATCCACACATTTTATTTTTAAAAATATTTATTTTTTAGTTGTAGTTGGACACAATACCTTTTATTTTATTTATTTTTATGTGGCGTTGAGGATCGAACCCAGGGCCTCGTGTGTGCTAAGCAAGCGCTCTGACACTGAGCTCCAGCTCCAGCCCATCCACGCATATTTAAAAACCTAAATTTTTAAAGCCCTGATCCAGAGAGTCACAGCCTTTGGGACAGGAGTCCCCTGTGTTTCTGGTTTGCTAGCAAATAAATAAAAATTTCTTTTTCTATAAAAACAAAAAAACAAAACAAAACAAAAAAACCACAACCCTAAATTTAAAGATCCTGAAATTGTTTCACTTGCATTTCTGACCAACTATCAGCATGGCTATGACAGGTACTGCTCATAAATGTCAAGTGGCTAAAAGAAAGACCACTAAATGATATTGACATAATTAATCTGGCCCCCAGTGTGGTTCAGTTGTACCACCAAACTTGTTAAGGCATACCATTACATACCTTAATTATGACCATTGCCTAATTTATGACCGTTAGCTTTCATTTCCTATAACTAATAAACATTATACAGAAACAGAAATAATTTAATTTCAAATATAACCCTTAGTAACAATTATGCTTAAATCAACATATAAAATATTATTTAGTCATTAGAAATGATAACAGAGCTACCTGACATAGACTAATGACTAACACAGTGATAAAAATAAAAATCAGGGGGCTGGGGATATAGTTCAGGTGGTAAACTGCTTGCCTCACATGTACAAAGCCCTGGGTTCGATCCCTGGCACCACCAAAAATAAATAAATAAATAAAAATCTGATTGTAAAATTGGGCTCTTTACCACTGAGCCACATCCCATCCCTTTTTATTTTGAGACAGGGTCTCTCTCTAAGTTGCAGAGGGCTGGTCTCACTAAATTGCAGAGATTGACCTCAAACTTGTGATCCTCCTACCTGAGTCTCACAAGTTGCTGAAATTGCAGATATGTGCCACTGTGACCAGCTTCAATTTTTTGGGGTGTGTGTGTGTGTGTGTGTGGTGGTGGGACAGTAGGAATTAGGTAACTAGGGATTAAACCTAGGGGCACTTAACCACTGAGCACATTCCCAGCCCTTTTATATATTTCTTTATTTAGTGACAAAGTCTTGCTGAGTTGCGTGGGGCCTCACTAAATTGCTGAGGCTGGCTATGAAGTCCCAATCCTCCTGCCTCAGCCTCTGGAGCCACTGAGGATTATAGACATGTGCCACTGTGCCCAGCTCAGCTTGTATTTTGATTCTAATTAATGTGATGCTCACAGACACTCATTAAAAAACACATATATTTATTAGAAAACCTACTATGGGCCAAGAACTATGCTAGCTGCCGAGTTATGTCTTCAGAGACCTAATAACCTTGGGGAAAGAAGGCTGACATGAAAAAGTCTTGTCATATAATTATAAGTATTAAGGGATAAAAATCAGTATGTAATCTGAGACCTAGTAGAAAAGCAGTAATCAAAAAGATATACATTGTAGGGCTGGGGATGTGGCTCAAGCAGTAGCACGCTCGCCTGGCATGCGTGGGGCCTGGGTTCCATCCTCAGCACCACATACAAATAAAGATGTTGTGTCTGCTAAAAACAAAAATAATAAAAAAAGATATACATTGTAACAACAAATCCCACCATCATGTGCAACAATAATGCACCAATTTTAAAAAAAAGTGGAAGAAAAAGATTACAAAAAGAGACATGACACCAAAAAGTACAAGCAAAAAAGAAAAACAAACAGACATTATCAAAACTAAAAACTTTTGCTTCAAAGGATACATCAAGAAAATGAAAAGACAATCCCAATAAATAGAAAATATTTGCAAACAATTCATCTGAAAAGAGACTCATATACAGCATACATACAGAATACTTAAAAACTCAATAAAAAGATAAAACACTCTACCTTATCTAGTTTTTTGGTTTTATTTTGGTACCAGGGATTAAATTTTGGGGTGTTCAACCACTGAGTCACATTGTCAACCTGTTTTTTTTTTTTTTACTTTTTAACTTTTTATTTTCAGACAGGGTCTGACTAAGTTGCTGAGGCTGGTAGTGAACTTGCTGATCCTCCTTCTCAGCCTACCTGGGATTACAGGTGTGTGCCACCATGCCTGACTCACAATCCCTCTTTTTATCCAAAGAAATAAATTATACTTTTTCTTCCTGCCTTTCCTTTGTTCCTAGTTAAAGGTCTGTCTACCTAACCCTCGAATATTTGTGCACTGGATTTTATTACTATTCATTTATTCAGTGATTTTACTTCTGCAATTACATCTTCTTTTCTGCATTAATATTTCCTCTCTGTGGAGGAGGGTAAGGACAGAGAAAGGATATTGGTCAAAGGGTACAAAATTTTAGCTAGATAGGAGAAATAAATACATTAATCACTGAGTTCATTGTGTGCATTGAACAATATGATATGAACACAGTTACTAAGAATGTAGTCTAAATTTCAAAATTGGTCAAAGAATAGACTTTTTGGCATGGAAAGCTAACCAGGGATTAAACTCTGGGGCACTCAATCATGGAGCCACATCCCCCCCGCCCTATTTTATATTTTATTTAGAGAGAGAGTCTCACTAAGTTGCTTAGCACTTCACTGTTGCTGAGGCTGGCTTTGATCCTCCTGTCTCAGCCTCCCCAGTTGCTGAGATTACAGGTGTGAGCCACCACACCTGCCAAAGAGTAGATTTAAAAGAACTGAAACTCTCTTTTATCCCCACCATCTAATTTCTCTGCTATGTATGACAGAAGTCCCCCCAATTTAAATTCACTTCTCATCTCATTCCCTCATAAATCCACTCTAATCAGATTGAATGAAACTGCTTGTCAAGGTCATTACCAACCCTGCATTCCATCACACTGAATGTCCTGTCAAAGTTGTCACCTTGATGTATTAGTTCCTCCCTCTCCTCTCCAAATATTTTTCATACTTCATTTCTAGGACACCATACTCTCTTGGCTTTTCTTCCAACCTTTCTCAGTTTCCTTACCTGGATCCTCTTCTTCCCTACATCTAAATGGCAGCTTCATCCTTGGACTGTTCTATTTAGTTACTCACTAGGTTACTTCATCCAGCTCTCTCTCCTTTTTTTTTTTTTGGCATGAAGGATTGAACCCAGGGACACTGTAACACCACCAAGCTACGCCCCCAGTCCTTTTGAGACAGGGTCTCACTAAGTCACCAAGGCTGCCCCGAACTTACGATCCTTCTCCTTAACCTCCCAAATTTGGTGGGATTACAGGCGTGCCGCAAAGCCCAGCTGTCTATAGCTTTTTTTTTTTTTTTTTTATGTATTTTTAGTTGTAGTTGGACACAATCTTTTATTTTTATGTGGTGCTGAGGATCGAACCCAGTGCCTCATACGTGCGAGGCAGGTGCTCTACCACTGAGCTACAGCCCCAGCCCTCTGTAGCTTTTAATACTGATAACTCAATACAAAAAATGTTCAGTCTCTAGTCCCAATCACTAGTTTGAATTTAAGACTCCCATTTCCAAATGTGTACTTGGGCGCTTCCCTTCTCCGTAGTCAGCACCACCATTCATCCAATTCCTCAAACTATCCCTGATGCCTCAATTATTCCTTCATGTATCAGAAACTCTTGTAGGTTCTACTTCCCAAATATAACTGGAATCTATTACTTCCACCTCTATTCCAATTTTGTCCACGCTGTCATCAGTTTTTACCTCAAATACAGCAACTGCCTTCCAATTAATCTATCTGCTCTTACTCTCACCTTTACCACCTCTAACCCTCAAGCTATTTTCCAGACAATAGCTAGTGATCTTGTAAAAAAATAAACAAAAATTGGATCATGTTACTTTCCCTGTTCGATACTGTTCAATAACTTCCCATCACATTTAGAATGAACTACAAAGGCACCTGGGTCTATTAAACCCAATATGATTTGGGGGCTCAGATGCTTCATCTCATACCAGTATGTCCACTACCCAATGGATTCCACAACATTAGCTTCCTTCATGTTCCTCAAACAATATCAACAAGAACACAAAAATCTTCAAAGTCTTTGCATTTAGCATTGCCTGCAATAGTCCTCCATCAGTTACATACCATACATTCTCCCACTTTATGTAGGATTTTGACTAAATGCTAGCCCTCAATAATATCTTCTTTGACCATACATATAAAATAGCACACACTTTTTTTCTACTTTTTGCCCTGCTTTGTTTTTCTTCGAAGTACTTGTCATTATCTGATATATTATGTAATTCCTTAATTTTCTGTGTAATATCTGCCCCTTCCACTAAATTATGAGCTCAAAAAAAGCAGGGACTATGCTTGCTCTGCTCAATAGTGATTGTAGAACAGTACTGGGCACACAGAAGGTGCTTAATAAATATATAATGAGAAAGACTGTTGAAAAAATAGACAACCAGCAGTTTTCTACTAATTAACATGTGCAAAGTAACTTTTATATTCCAACATAAGCATATACTTACAGATTATAAATTAAACAATATAGCTAAGAAATCTCCCTTTAAAAATATCATCCTTAAAATAGCTTAAAGTTGCCAGGCACAGTGGCGCACGCTTGTAAACCCAGCACCTAAGGAGGCTGAGACAGAAAGATATAGTTCAAAGCCAACCTCAGCAAAAGTTGAGGTGCTTAAGCCACTCAGTGAGACTCTGTCTCTAAAAATAATACAAAATAGGGCAGGGAATGTGGCTCAGTGGTTGAGTGCTCCTGAGTTCAATCCGATACCACCCAAACCCCAAAGTTTAAAGTCCAAATTTAAGAGTCTCAATTAGCTTCATGAGAAGTTGCCTTTAATGCTTTTTCCTAAGAAAAGTCATACAACTAACAAAAACAAGCGTACGTTTCATTAGTATACATACCATTTCGTTTGGACCAGGGGTGTAAGCATGAACTTTTCACAAGTGCTTCATCAACTTTTCCTCCTGACATATTATCCATAAATTGACGCCCATGTTCCAATGCAAGGTAGCAGTCATTGCAACAGTCCCGTTCTTCAACTCGCACCCAATTGCTAATCACACCAATTTTGGGAAAAGGATCTTGGTCTGCCGCTCCAAAGGGTGAAAATAAATTAGTGCACTGATCTTGTAGCAATAATATCAACTCATCAGGAAACTTTTCAGATTCCTTTAGACCTCCATTAACATGTTCAGTGGAGGTGGCCCTGAGAGCTTCAAAACGTTTTTCTGCTTCTTTGCCACAGTCTGTGTTGCGTCCTATGATATCTAATTCATCTTCAAGAAATAATCCTGAATTGTTTCCAAATTTTCTGTTCATGACAGCACTAAAGCCGCAGGCACACCTATATTGTGCTTCCTGCGTTGGATCTGGAATGTAAACTCCAACATCGGCACCCTTGATATTCATGTTGCAGACACATATACAGCAACTATCAAAGTTACAGTCTTTAAACAAATTCATAACTGATTCTGAAAGGATGAGGTTTACATAAAGACTGTGTGCTTCAGGGATGGAAGGAACAGTTGCAGGTTCAACAGAATTAAGGGGTCTGCATGTGGATGGGGTGGAAGCTGGTGAATACAAGTCTGAATTTTCATATTTGACTGAACCTTGAGCGCTAGCAGGTCCACCAGCTCCACGAGGAGTCCTTGGAGTCCTTGGAGTCCTTGGAGTCGGAAACCTAGGAGTGGATGGAGAAGGAAGAATTCCTGCTCCGCTGTTACTAGGAGGTGCACTGCTAGGAGGCATCCCAAAAGAAGTATGGGTTTGTGGTGTATAAGCAGGGCCATATTCTTGATCCATATTACTTCCATCACTACTGTCACCGGGGAAAAAGAGATAATCAAATATATAAATAAAGCAACACTTTTGTGATGTGAAATACAAATAAAAATATCTCAAATGTTTTCAAGTAACACTGAAAACTGTGATAGAACAATCAGTGCAAAAATCTCAAGTATAATTAGGACTTATTTCTGATTAATATGTCCACTGGTGACTGTTGTGGACTAAGGACCAATTAACTAATTTCAAAATTAAGAATAAAATTCTTATTTAATAACTTATCCATACCTAGAGACTCACATTTACTATCTAGAAGTTTCTTATATTTCATTCATATTATGATGCCTCTAAGAATAATAATTCCTGATTTCAGAGATGTTCATGTGTAAAAAGGACAATATGATTTTATTAGGCTACCAATTACAACACACTCCAAATTCAGAAACACTGATGTAGAAAATGTGGGAAATATGGCAAATGCAAAAATGAGAATGATTTTGAATTATAGGTCAAAAGAAAAGATGCTTTTGAAATCAAATAAAGTACAATGGTCTTATGTTTTCAAACAGTTTATCCTCACCTATTACCAGTATAATCAACCAGAAAACAATTTCTAGAACTTTTAAAAACCAATATTGTTTTGCCATAATACCAAATGCTTCCACACACACACACACACACACACACAATTTCTAGAACTTTTAAAAACCAATATTGTTTTGCCATAATACTAAATGCTTCCACACACACACAATTAAACCTATAAGCATTCATATAATATGATAAGAACATAAGTCATACCCTTCTTTGATGAATGGCATTGCAGGCCCTGAAGAAAGCAATTCCAATTTTCCAACAGTCCAGCTCTGGCGGTAAATACATTCTTCTGGCAATTTGATAGGGGGTAGACATTGGCTTGGTAGAGTTTTTAGAGGTGCAAACATGGAACATCCCACTAGAACTTGACAATTTTCAGGCTTATAGACATAAGAAAAATCCTATAATATAAAGGTCACGGATTTTTAAAGATCTTATCTTCCAAGAACCAAAAACCAAAACAAAACAACAACCCCCAAAAAAGTACCCCCCCACAATCTTTCCTTTTTTCCTATTCTTTAAACAAAAGAAAATGTAAATATCAGTTATATTCTAAAATGCATTCTTAATACTGTCACCACATATTAGTCCTCAGATCTGTTAGCTACAAAACTAGGATCACTATGAAAGGATTTTTTAATATAGTAACAAGAAATTCCATAAGAAAATATAGGGAGGCTTGGGTTGGGGCTCAGAGGTACAGCATTCGCCTAGCATGTGTGAGGCACTGGGTTCAATCCTCAGCACCACATAAAAAGAAAGAAAACATAGGAAGTGAATTATTTTTTCTAGAAAAATAAAATACTTACTTTAATTTCAGAAGGTTTGGGGCTACAGAATCCTTCATCAACCTCAATTTTGAACTGTGCTCCTATACTAGAACTATTTCCTTCTAGGACAGTTCCTCCAGGTGTTGTATCCATACTACCATATTCTTTATTATTCATATTCATTGGGGAAAATCCCATAATATGCTGTTCCAAAGATGGTGGTGTAGGATACATCTTATGAAGATCTGCAGTGCCTATATTTAATAAAACACACATTTTACCATAAGACTAAAAAGAGGTGAATCTATGTATAAAATAAAGGGAACAGAAAACTTTACTGAGATTACAAGTTTGCAAGTCTATCTGGAGCACAGAATTGGGAAGCTTACTTATGCAAGATAATGGATCCAGATTTCCTGTCTTTGATTCTTTGCAGCTGGCTTTATCATCTGATCCATTCGATGACTTTTTAGATCCAGGCTATTAAAAAAAGCACATATTTATCTGAAACCCAATGTGATTTCAAAGTAGTAAATATTCAGATTCAACTTAAAAAGTAAAGCCCATTCATCAAAAGTAGTATTTTGAATCTGTGACAGAGCCAAATACATACTAGATATAGTTTAAGGACACAACAGTTATTTCATAAGCCTCCCAATTAACTAAATTGCCAAGGCTGGCCTTGAACTTATGATCCTCCTGCCTCAGTCTCCCTAGTGCATGGGATCACAGGCATGTGCCACCATGTCCAGCCAGGAAATAAGTTTTAATATGCTGAACAAAGCATCCTCAGTATAACACCAATGTTCTTAGAGTTGACATGTGTTCCATTGTCTCCTATTAGACACTTTGTGATACATATGTAGACTGAGCTCTGAGTACAATTTCTTTATGTCAGAGGAGTCACAGCAAAAAAATGTACCAAGGTATTCCAGGATATAGTCATCTAGTGAACAGTGTCCTGACATATACTACTTTATTAGATACAGATTTAAGAGTTCGTGAATAGCTATATCTGCCTTTTATACATAAAAGCATAGCTATAAATAAACCTATATTAGCTGGGCACGGTGGTGCATGCCCACAATACCAGTGGCTCAGGAGGCTGAGGCAGGAGGATCATGAGTTCAAAGTCAGCCTCAGCAAAACTGAGGTGCTAAGCAACTCAGTGAGACCCTGTCTCTAAATAAAATACAAAATAAGGCTAAGGATGTAGCTTAGTAATCAAGTTCCTGAGTTCAATCCCTGATACCCCCAAAACAAAAACCTATATTACACACAGCTAGGATGAACAGCATATATTGTAATTAATAACATGTTACGTAAGAAAAGAAAAACTAAATGTGCCATAGTTTCCAAGATACTTTTATTTATGCAGAGGCAAAATGATTCCTTTTTCTGAATGCAGCACCCAATTCATTAATTTCCAAGAGGTTTGACATTCTAGAAAATCTCATTTTAAGCTTTAATTTCTTTTAACTTCATCTTCCTCTGCACATAGGTGTTAAAAGGATTAAATATTAATTTTGTCTTCCTCTCATTGTTATGCTATGTATCTGTCTTATAATAGAGTGGTGCCAAAAAAATTCGAAAGTGATTTTCCTTAATAAAGTGATAAGGCATAACTTTTATTGCTAATTATTTATATATTCTCTACATAAGTCAATTTCAGAGTTATTTCATAAACTAGAGATCAAACAATAGGAAAATTATTCTTCTTCCTAAGGACTGGAGAAAAAGAACACACAGCACAACTTATATCAAATTTCACTGTATATCCTTCAAACATCATAACAAAACAGTAAAAAGTCACCTCAAAGTTTATAAAACTATGTCAAGATGATTCAAACATGAGATTAAAATGAAAAAAAAAGATATTTTATTATAAAATATCTCCTACTGTTTTGACCTAAAACAGTATTCAAGCAACAAATCACTTCCAAAGAACTTATATAAAACCCAAGAAAACAAGCTTAATTCTAAACAATTAATAGGATACTCACTGTCAATTCATCTTCATCAGAATTGAAGAGATTATCAAGGTCGGTATAAGAGACAGCCAGATCTGAGTCATATATCAAACTGGTTGATGGAGGACGTGCATGACTAGTAGGGCGTGGAGCATCTACACGTTTCAATCAGAAACATAAAAAATTCAACTACAACCAAGTATTATTCCATTTACTTAAACAAGATATTAAATTTGTAAGAAGACTATACAACAAAGAATTCTAAGTTCTTATTTAAAATTTAAAAAACATTTTTCATGAAGTTGTAAATGAATGGTGGAAATCTTCCCCAGGAAGCACTAAAGGCTATGTAATCTATGTAAGTATTCTAAACGAATAATAAAAATAATAAAATCCTACAGGACAACAGAATTAAGCATACTTTTTTCAATTTGAAATGAATAAATTTTATTCTATGTAAATTTATTTCAATAGAGATGCTGTTAAAATGGGCAGTTGTTCACTGGATATAAAGTTAGTTATACTGGTCATGGTGGCAAATGCAGTAATCTCCACTACTTTGAAGGGTGAGGCAGGAAGATCATAAGTTCACAGCCAGCCTAGGTAACTTAGCTAGAACCTGTCTCAAAATGAAAATAAGAACAGCTGGGGATGGAGATAAGTGGCAGAGTACTTGCATAGTATATGCAAGATTCAGGATTAAATCTCCAGCATGGAATGGAGGAATGAAGGAAGTTAGTTAAGCAAAATTAGTAAGCTTCACCAATTAGTTTATAACAAAATAAAAGAAAGAGCTCCCTTTAGGACCAATTTTTCAAAAAAGTAAAAAAAAAAAAAAAGATTAATAAGTTCTACATATCCATTATACAACACAATACCTAGAGATATAACAATTCAACACTAGATTCTAGGAGGACAGATCTCACGTTGTGTTCTTTTACTGTGTTTGTGAGTGATTACTAGATGTGAGAAAGGAGCTAGAGGGAGGACAGATGAAGGGTACCAAAACAGAGTTAGATAGAAGGAAAAACCTAGTATATATTTTATGAAGAAGTAGAAAAGAGGAGCTTGAAGGTTCCAAACATAATGAAATAATAACAAAAAGAAAACATTAACTGGGCTGGATTCGAGACTCAGTGGTAATGCGCTTCCCTAGCACATGTGAGGTACTGGGTTTGAGCCTCAGCACCACATAAAAATAAAGATATAGTGTCTGTCTACAACTATTTAACAACAACAACAACAAAAAACCCCACTAATTACCCTGATTTGACTAATTCATATGGTATATGTGTATCATGTGTATTAAAATACACTGTATCCCTCAGATATGTACAATTATTAAATATTAATTTTTTTAAAAAGCACATACAGATTTTTAATTTTTCCAACTTCCTGACATGTAAAAGAAGCATAGTACAATAATTATGAATTCTGGTTCTTAAGTCAGACAGATTATTAAATCAAACCCCAGCTCTTCCACCAACAATGTTTCTTGGTATACTGACAATCTCTCTGTGCCTTCATGTAGCCCAGAATTTAATGTGGTAGAATAAAAGTACACTGCTTTGTCCAGAAATAGGCACTTAAAATACTCAATAAATATTAGTTCTTAGATAAGCTAGGTTTCAGTGCTCCCCACCCGCAGTTGGGAGGAGTTGACGACATATGATTAAAAAGTATACAAAAGCAATAAAAATTAAATTCCCCTTATATTACCACATAAGAAAAACAACTTATAGTAATAATATATAACCTTCCAAATCATCTGTATGTCAATTAACTTGAGATAGCCTTCAATTTCAGAAAAATAAGTTGCTTTCCCAGTGCCTCATTGTGTCAGTTCTAAATATTCACCATAGCAGTAATTTCAGACTATGTAAAAATCATCTTAGGGTACTTACTAAAAACCAAGATTACAGGGGCTGGGGCTTGCCTACCATGTGCGAGGCACTGGGTTCAATCCTCAGCACCACATAAAAATAAATAAATAAAATAAAGGCATAAAAAAATGTCGTATCTGTTAGAAAATTTAAAAACAAACAAACAAACCCAAGATTATAAGGCCCCACCTGAGATACTCTACAATGGGGTACATAGTTCACATTTTGAGAAATATACATCACAGGCACAGGGGATTCAGAATTTCTGTATCCTAGAGAATACTTTAGGGGTGAGGGGAACCAAAGAACTTATTTTTCATATATGTGTGTGTTAATGGTTAAATCAAAGTATTTAATATATGCATTATCTCACTTTTTTTTTTTTTGTAGTATGGACACTTAAAATCTACTCTCGGCAATTTTCAAATACACAACAAGACTTTTACCAGTTTACAATGGTTCAGCTTATGATTTTTCAGTTTTATGTTGGTGCAAAAGCCATTTGCATTCAGTAGGAATGGTACTTCAAACTCTGAATCTGATCTTTTCCTGGAATGACAGTATGTATCATGATAACTCTTAAAATACTGAGAAGAGGCAGCAGTTCCCAGTCAGCCACATGATCATGAAGGTAAACAACTGATTCTTCATGGGCACTGTTTATTGGACACAGGTAATAAAAATTTATAGGAGATATTCAACACTTTACAAGTTTTTGATAGATGATTTTGCTCAAATCATCTAAGTATTCTTAGCACATATAAGGTAGACTAGGCTAAATTATGATGTTAAGTAGGTTAGGTAAAATAGTACAGTTTTGACTTAAAATATTTCAACTTATAATGGTTTTAATTTAGGATGCCTCCCATCATAATACAAGAAACATATGTTATGTTACCTGGAGACACCATGATATAACAGATCTCTTGTATTTATTTCTCCTAACTGAAATGTTATACCCCTTGGCCAACCTCTATTCCCCAGGCTCTGTTAACTTCCATTTAACTCTGACTTCATTTTGTGGCCCTAGAGATTGAACCCTAAGCCTTATACATGTTCACTGATTTTTATGAGTTGTACTTTAGATTCCACCTATAAGTGAGATCATGCAGTATTTATCTTTCTGTGCCTGGCTTATTTCATCAAATATAATGTCCTCTAGTTTCATACATGTTGTCACAAGTAACATAATTTTTCTTTTTTAATCTTCATGCATACACCTGTTGATGGACACTAAGAATTATTCCATATCTTGCCTATTGTGCGTAATGCCACAACAAATAAAAGCATGCAGGTATCAGTATCAACACACTGGCTTCCTACCCTCTGAATATATGCTGAAGAGTGGGACTGATGTATCATAAGGCAGTTCTATGAAGAAAATTCCATACTTCATACTTATTAAATACAGCTCTAAAAATTTACATTTCCACAAATGGTGTACAAGTGGTCCCTTTACTCCATGTCCTTGCCAAACTTGCTATCTTCTATCTTTTTGATAACACCCATTATAACAGGTAAAAGGTGATATCTTATTATGTTTTTAATTTGCATTTCCCCAATAATCAGTCAAGTAGAATATTTTTCATAAATCTATTGTATTTTGTATAAATTCATTTGAGAAATGTCCTTTTCCCATTTTTAAATCAAGACATTTTCTTTCTATTGAGTTCCTTTATATATTGGGTATGATTTGCAAATATAGTGTTTCCTCAGAATTATCTCCTCAGTCTGTTGACTATTTGAATCATCATACAGAAGCTTTTTAGTCTGATGTAATCTCATTTGCCTATTTTTGCTTTTGTTGCCTGTACTTCTGGAATCAGATCCAAAAAAAAAAAAAAAAAAAATCTTTGCCAAAACTAATCTCATGGAGTTTTCCCTCATGTTTTTTTCTAGTAGTTTTACAGTATCAGGTCTTAGGTTTAAGTCTTTAATCCATTTTGAGTTGACTTTTATATATAACATAAGATCCTAATTTCATTCTTCTGCAGGAGGATATCCAGTTTTCCCAGTACTTACTGAAGAGACTTTCCCATTATGTATCTGAGGCATCTATGAATCAGTTGGATTTATTTCAAAACTTATTATTCACTTCTGCTGATCTAGGTACCTTTTTAAAATGCCTATATTTGCTGTTTTAATTACTATAGCTTTGTCATTGATTTTCAAATCAGGTAGTGTGATACCACTGGCTTTGATCTTTTTGCTCAAGATTGCCTTGCCTATTCAGGTTATGTTGTGGTTCCATTCAAATTTTAGGATTGTTTCTTCTACTTCTGTGAAAATCGACACTGAAATTTTGATAGGGATGGCACTAAATCTTTAGATGGCAAAGAACCCAAATTGTTAACTCACCAAGTTACTTAAAATCATCAACCACTAAATTTACTTCATAAAAAGACCATCTGCTCCTTGCACACATAGACTTTCTTCTTATTCTTATTTCTTGTAACATAGAAACTGATCCTACTTATTCCAAATATTTTGTTTCAAAAAGCACATGCCGGAAAATATCTTCCTTTGCCCCTATCAAAAGTCAAGTAATTGGGGCTGGGGTTGTGGCTCAGCAATAGTGCACTTGCCTGGCATGTGTGAGGCACTGGGTTCGATTCTCAGCACCTTAGATAGATAGATAGATAGATAGATAGATAGATTGATTGATAGACAGACAGACAGATAAAGATCTATCAACAATTTAAAAAATATATATAAAAAAAGTAATGGGAGGGCTATTGGTCAAATGTGGATGTACTAATATGTAAAAACAAATCATATCAGTATATACAACTATAATGCACCAATAACAAAATGTGGAGGGGAAAGAAGTAAAAAAAAAAAAAAAGTTAAGTGAATTCTGACTAAAGTTAATATTATACCTGACACTTACTAAGAAAGTACATTTTAAGTCAGGTGAACTATAATCCCACCCACTCAGAAGGCTGAAGCAGGAGGATCATAAGTTTAAGACCAGTCTCAGTACCTTTGAGGCCCTGTCAAAAAATAAAAAAATAAAAAGGGGCTGGGATATGGCTCAGTGGTAAGCACCCTGGGTTCAATCCCCAGTACTGAAGGGAAAAAAAAATTGACAGATACATGTATATGGATACATACATACACACAAACACACACAGACACACACACACACGTTAAGTGTTCTCATCACAGAACAGTAGTACTTATGTGAGGTGATGTATATTAAATTGCATGTGTTTTAAGTTTGATTTAGCAATTCCACAATATGTATGTGTGTGTATATCATAAATATTTACTTTTTACTTACTAATTTAAAATATTGTTTAAAGATAAATAATTTTTTTTAAACAAACTTGTTACACTGTGTCTCTATGTGTCTCTATTCCATTCACAAGGAGTATAAGCCAGATAATTTTGAAGTGGAATCTTGATTACTTTATCCCCAATGCCTAGCACCCATAACAGGTATTCAATAAATTGTTCAATTAAGGACCTTGGAAATAGCACTCTTAACACTTACGAAGGGTGGACGAAAAATATTTCAAAAAGTTTAATTGAAAAATTGAGTTTTTATATCTGAAGAACCTTAGGCAACATTCTTATCCAATCTACTAATTTCATGAGTAAGAACTATTTAAAAGAGAGGATAAAAAGTGTGTGTGTGGGGGTGTTCTAACAATTCATAAGGTAATTTTTGTCAACTCAACTTGCTCCTCCCAATAAAAGATAAATAATAAATTCATCCACATATCCTATAAAATATATAAATTTTGCAAGAAGAAACAGTAAAACTTCCAGGAGTATCAGACGTAAGTCTATAGAGACAACTCTGGATGCAATGATTTTTGAAAGGGAAATAAAAAGTTTTACCTTGCTTAATAGAGGGACTAAATAATGACATAGCATCTTCTTCATGTGATAAAACTGTAACAGTAGATGTTCCGTCTTCTACCTGCAAACAGTATTACATATTAGCCTAAAATGTGTTATTTACCAATAACAAAACCTACCAATTTTTTGTCAAGTATTCTGATAAATGTTCTATGTACATTAACACTAATTTTTACCAACTTTTATAGTTAACAAATACATTGTATGCTTATGTTCAAATAAAAAGAGAGTAAAAGAGAAAAAAATCTAAAGAGTCTGCCCCAGGAATCATGGCTGATAGTGGGAGCTGGAATTTTAATCTACATCTATAAAATTGTAAATTTGGCATTCGTTCTATTTCATAAAAAAGAACAATAGTTTAAGTATCATGCAAACAGTAGGGTTAAGTAAAACTAGTGAAATTAATTATTTGTACTACACATATTACTGGGTCCTTTCCCCAGTTTTACAGCTTTCAATTCTCACATTTTGTATTTAAGGCAACTTTTTTTTTTAATCTACTAGAGTGACCATAAGCTCAATTAATCCCAAAATGTTTAATTCTGAAATTTTTAATCAAAAAAAATTTTTATGTCCTACATTTAATTAATGTTAAGTTTTTAACTTTTGGGGACACTATAAGTAAGTTCCTGAATCACATATTCAAAAATAACTTTTTTAAAAACTCAGTAATATATATTTTATCACTGAAAGCAGATAATTCACTTTTAGCATATTCCTACTCAGTGTCAAAATAGTCTATACCATAATGCCCTGATTTTAGTTATGACAAAAATTAATATCTCTAGCTAGTCCAGAAACATCAGAAGTAAACAAAAAACATCTTTTGTCAGAGATCAGCCATAACGTGTACTATCTGCCTTATTTACTTATTTTTTTTAAAAAGTGTGTGTACAATCAATTTTTCTAAAAGAAAAAAAGTGAGGGGGCCAGGATTGTGGCTCGGCAGTAGAGTGCTCGCCTAGCATGTGTGAGGCTCTAGGTTCGATCCTCAGCACCACATAAAAATAAATAAATAAAAGTATTGTGTCTAACTACAACTAAATATATATACATATATATATATATATTATTTTTTATAAAAAGAAGAAGAAAAGTGATAAGGTACATACTCAGCATGCTACTCTATGTTGTGCTACAAAATCATCAGTGAACCTTCAGTATACTGTGATTTCTCTTACCTTGTGTTTTTTCCCAGTCTCTCTCTCACTATTTTGTCTATCTTTTTTATCAGGAAAAAGGAATTCCTCATCTCCTTCAACAAATGCATATGGATCAATTTTAGGTTCTTGTTCTGCATCAGATGCTATTGCTGAAAGATACTGATTCTTCATTTGATACTGCTGAACTAATTCATCAGAAACTTTTAAACGTTTCTTACACTGCACCATTAATCTGCATGAAAAAAATAAAATCAGAAAATAATTATATTTACCAGAAAAGCATAAAAAGTTTCCAAACTTAAGCATCACGTGAATTAAAAAAATTAAACATTATCCAACCTGTAATCTCTGATTTTACAAATGAAAAAACTAATTATGCATCCTAAATTCAGCAGTAAAAAAATGGAACTAAAATCCAGGTCTTTCCTACCAAAATATATTATCCTTCAATAACTCATTCTATTCTCAAATCCTCAAGCACAATAACTAATCTAAATCCATTTACTGAAAGGGGCTCTTAAATCTAAACTCTTCCAGGACAATGACTCTAAGTGTGGGCTTTATATAGTGAGACAGATACTGTAATTATACAATTTATATATTTAAACAGTGAAAATGATTAATCCTTTCTTACTGTCATGAATGGACATATTTTAAGTTTAAAATTTTGAGTTGTTTCATTTGTGTTCTGTGATGTTAGGGATTAAATCTCAGAAACTTGCTTAGGCAAGCGTTCTACCACTGAGCTATACCCCCAGTTAAAAATAAAATTTTTGAGGGCCTGATTGGGTGTTTCATCAAAGCAACATTATTACTGTATTATTATTCTTGACAAGATAAATTATAGGGTAAAGTGTCAGTGTTAAGCACTTCAGGTTTTTCTAAACACACTGGAAAATATAATAATTTTTATATTACCAGTCCTCTGGTTGAACTGGTGACTATAAAATGTATGTTTTTCTCTGCTCTCAATAAAATGACAAGGGAGGACAAAAGAAGAAAAAAAGCTGGGATGGTGGTACTTGCCTATAATCCCACTGACTAGGGAGGCTGATTACCAAGTTCAAGGGTAGCCTCAGCAATTTAGCAAGACTCCGTTTCAAAATAAAAAATAAAAAGAGCTGGGGATTCAGCTTAGTGGTTAAGCGCCCCTAGGTTCAATCCCTAGTATCCAAAGAAAGAAAAAATGGAAGTGGGGTTGGGGACAACAATGAACTTGGAAAGATAAGTTGTAGAAACTGACAGATCAGAGAAGGCTGAAATATAAGGTTAAAAGAGAATTCATAACAAGCAGCAAGCTGATTTGTACCCAGAACTCTCAGAAGCATCAGGACATATGTCTCTCCAAAGACCAGAGTGTTCATGTTTCATGTCCCTGAAGACTAGAGTGTGAATACAAAATGACTATTTTCTAGTTTGCATAAAAGCTTTTAAGACTCTCAAATTCCTGTTCTCTGAGGTTTACAAAGCTGAGGTTCCCAAGCTGTCAGAATAGTGGCAGCCAGGCTTCTAGCCATACATTTTTTTTTTTTTTTTTTTGAAGTCCTGCAAAGACTAGCTTGCTCTGAGTAAAAACCAAAATCCTTAGAATACCCTTCCCACACCTTCCATTATCTAGTTTATTTTTTTTCCTCTTGAATGCCATCTGTTTCTACTATAGTCCTCTCTCATTTACACCACTTCGAAGGGTTTCCTTGATGATCCTTAAACAGAATAGACACCTCTTAACCCTTCCCTTTGTTTGGGATATTCTTTCTCCAAATATCTGTATGGCCAATTTTTTTAATTCCTTCAAATCTTTGTCACCTTCTCTGTGAGATCTTTCTTATTATTGTCAACCTTATTTAAAATTGCAATATGATCACCTATCTATAACACTAATCCCTCTTACCATTCCCTATCTTCCCATTAGGAATTACCTTTTAACATATATAATTTATTACATTCATAGTTGGTTATCATTCCCATTGGAATAAAAGTCCCACAAGATCTGGAATCATCTTTGTTCACTGAATTATCTCAAATGGAAAGAGTGCCTGACACATAATAGGCAGTCAATAAATATTTGTTAATGAATAAGTAATATCTAAAAGAATTGAAATATTTTTGCATTAATAATTACAATTATCTGGTACTTTGAAATAAATTATCTTTACATCATAGAAAGTACTGATGCCGGGTTGGGGTTGTGGCTCAGCGGTAGATCGCTTGCCTAGCATATGCGGGGCCCTGGGTTTGATCCTCAGCAGCATATAAAAACAAAATATTGTGTCCATCTACAACTAAAAAATAAAATATTAAAAAAAGAAATATAGTTTATCTACTCTGAACATTTAGACAAATATATAAGGTTTGGGAATATTAGTCCAAATATAAATTCTTTGAATGACGAATATAATATCTCATTCATCTATGCACTAATGCCTAGCGTTAGCCATCACTCTGTCCTCTATGTGGAGGGGTGAAACAGCATGTATTATTCATATTCTGTTTATAACAGATTATTATGAACATTTATTCATTAAGAGCTCTATACCTCATCATATTGAATCCTAAATAACTATTGGCTGAAAACTGTGGGATACTATAATTTTTTAAAAAATAGTTTTGACATGTACTCTCATTTAATACTTTAAATAACATCATAAGACAGGAAATGGAGGGCAGTCCTTCTAATTTTGATGTGGAAGTTATATAGAAACAAGTGGTTTTTCAAGGTCACGTAGTGGGCAAAGTTATGAATGGAAAAATTTAAATATTTACTCAAATAACTAACTATTAATAGGGAAAAAAGCATAAAGAAGCTCTTCCATCCACATCTTGACACTACTACTCTGTACAGGTAAATAATACAATTGTTTTGCACATTAAGTTGTTCTCTGGCAGAAGCATAAAAACTGCCACACTGTTTACACACATAGGTGCTAAACTAGTGCACAGTAACATTGTTAAAAACACTAATCCTCCTTCACAAGGCTCTGTTAATAAAAAGGAGTAAACCAAATGCATTGCCTAAACACAAATTTTTGTTATTTTATTGAATCATTCTCACAGACATTGGGATATGCAAAAATTTTAAATGTAGTCAATATCAAATCACAATAAATTTTAAAATAAATAATTTACATTATACATTCTTCTGTATTAAAAGTTCATAAAAATAGAAATAAAAAATTGTGAGTTTTGAGGTGCCTGATTAAAAATTCAAATTTTTACTGTTAATATTCAATTATATAGTACACATAATACTTTCATATACAGGAACAAGAACACCTCTCCTTTAATAAAAAGAACTTTCATAGATAGCCAAATACTTAACTTCAGATAGTTTCAATTAGAAATAAAGCTAAGTACAGACAAACTGGAAGAGAATCAGGTACAACCATAAGCAGAAATGTTGAAAAGTCCAAAACAAATTTAAATTTCCTTTGTATCATTAATTACATCTCCCACTTTTCACTCTGACAATAACACACTGACCTGAAATGCACTGATAAAATTTAACATGGCTTAGGGTAGGAGCTGCCTTTATGCCTTTATTTAATAAAAATTCCTCTACAATATGACAGTATTTTAAGATTGACAATTATAGAAGGAGACAAGCAATAGAAGGGAATGTTAAAGAACAGATGAATTTAATGAACCTTAAAATCTTTCCCTTTTCTTTAAATTAACTTATTCTAGTACCATCTCCCACATTCAGAATGAATCCTTGAAGTGAATCAAACTATCAAAATTAGAGTTTTATTGCATTAAAATTAAACAGCAAATAGAGAAGACTTACTTAAAAGATTTAGAGTACAATCAAATCGAGTTTATTTCATCACAGGTTTCTTTCTATGAGACAAAGGCATTCAAAACTACCTTTTAAGAGATCAAATAATGCATTCTATACTATACACATACAATAAAAATCTAGTAGATATAATACAACAAAGCAGTAGTTCTACTGATGAATATTAAAATAGTTAAAACATCGTAATGCACCCTGACTACAGAACAACATGGAAAGAACTACACTCAGGTATATATCTTTCTTTGCTCAGGGTTTAGAAAGGTTTCCATCTGAATTAGAATAGCAGATTATTTTAAACAATCACAAATTCTACTAAAACTAAGAACTAAACCCTTGAAAAAAGATTTAAAAACTATAATGCTTCTTGGCAAAACTTTTTGTCTTTAAAATTATAAGATCCATAGCCTCAGCCTCTATTCTAAAATAGACACTATCACTAACAGAGAAACTAAATACAATAAGGAACAAAATGAAGATTTTGTTTTAAAAACTCCCAGATGTCTGTATATTCCATGTATGGGACATGCTGTGTTCCACCCCTAACATCTCCCTCCCACAATGAAATTCTAACAAATTAAAAAAGGAATTCAACTTTAACATAGCTGGTGAAAATATTTTCATAAGGTGCTACACATGTAAGTCTAAGACTAAGGGAAGTATTCAGAAATCATGCATTCTATTACCCTGTACTAGTTAGTTAGCCATTACTATCAAAAACTACACAGCAGAGAAATGAAGAGCAAAGCTTTCTTTCATTTATCCATTTATTATGGAAGCAGAGTACATATCACCTTTCAATAGTGATCAACACAAAACATCTATTTATACTAAATGGAAAATGGATTTCTACTCAACACAAAAAAAAAAAAAACTCTCAATTTTCCTCCTACTATAATTCTCTATGAAATTCAACTATCATGAGAAAACTAATTGTTTAGATATATCCGTGCCCTTTGAACTCCGAGTTTTTAACGGTTTCCTCTTAAGCTATATACACATGTTCCAACACCGGATGGAATCTGTCTAATCAGACAGTTCATACTGAATTCACATTTTGCAGTCTGCATATAATATACATAGCTAAGGTCACAGATGAAAAGGGTATCTCAAAGGTATCTCAATCCCTCTTCTTAAAAACCATTTATTTATTTATTTTTGTTTTAGGTTGACATGCCATTATTATTTAGCTAGACCTTAATTATTTAGCAAGACCATACTTAGTAAGGTATGCCAATAGTTATTTCAAGGTACTTCTATTCTGGAAAGCAACTTCTAATAAAATCATAAAACTGAAATTTGGTAAGACGTAGCCTAAAATAGGTAAAAAGGCTTGTAAAGAAGTCTTCAAACCTGCTCTTTCTCATCTTCCTCAAGAAATTAATATGCTTGTTAACTCTTCTGTTAGTCTACTACTCAACTTGCTGAAAAGATTTTTCAACTACATCATAGTATCTATAGCATTGATATATCCCTGAATCTATTGCTGTTTGTAACTTCCTAGAGATAACCTTACATCACTTTTTGTCTGAGTAGTTCAAACATGCCCAAATCGATCTCCTTGATCATAAAGCTTGCAATAGTACTCCTGTTGTTCGAAGGATAATATATCAATTTATGAGCAATAATTTGCTATTCTATTGCCTTTAACCCACTTTTCAATCTCATTTCTCATCACAACACACTAAACTACTAAGCAGGATCCCTATCATCTATCCATGCCAAACTACATTAAAAGCTTCTGATCTCCATAAATGGAATTCAATTTTTCAACCAATTGTGGCTCTGCATTCTTGCTGTTTTTCTTTATTTTGGTATCAGGGATTGAGCCCCGTGGTGCTTCATTATGGAGCCACATCCCTAGCCCTTTTTACTTTTTGAGATAGGGTATTATTAAGTTACTTAGGGCTTTGATAAATTGCTGAGGCTAGCATCGAACTTGTGATTTTCCTGCCTCAGCCTCCTCAGCTGCTAGGATTACAGGAGTACAGCACAGTGCCCAGCTTCTGCTATTTTTTTATTCATGCTTCTATAAGATAATTTCATGTTATCTTCCATTATACAACAAGTTTGGAGCCTGGACCAAATTTACTTTATACCCCTACAGTGTCTCACAACATCTTGCACATAACAGAAATTTCAGTTTTATGCAAACTGATATAGAAAAAAAATATATATATATATATATTTAAAATTGTTGATGGGCCTTTTTTAAAATTTATTTATATGTGATACCAGGGATCAAACTCAGTGCTTCACACATGCTAGGCAAGCCTTTATCACTGAGCCACACCTCAGCCCTAGAATATATATCTTTTAAGAAAATGAATTTAAAAAGAAAGATAATTGTTTTAAGAAAGGAGAAAGAATTCAGGACTTGCAAAAAGTCTTCTAATTAACATCATTAAAATTAATTGCTACACATTTAAATACACTTTCAAAATTCAAAGGAAAAATAATAGAATTATCAGGTTCTTCCAAAAGATCCTTTTCACCATGGGGGAAAAAGGACTTTTATGCTTCAGTATGTGACAACAAAGATTATGCCAGTATTTTACTGTGATTTAGGGGGACTACAGTAATACTGGGAGATCTTCCTAATGAAGTTTATCATTAAACACAGTGGACCTAATAGCTATTAATAGCTACTATTAAAAAGGTATTCATTATCTTAAAGCACTACAACGCTATTAAAATGTGGATCTGTATAATTTTTTGTTGTGGAGAGACTACACCTGCACTATAAAGATATATAGCAAGCCAGGTATAGTAATACATACCCGTAATCTCAGCTACTGGGGAAACTGAGGCAAGAGAATCACAAGTTTGAAGCCAC
This sequence comes from Urocitellus parryii, assembly GCF_045843805.1. NCBI lineage: Eukaryota > Metazoa > Chordata > Mammalia > Rodentia > Sciuridae > Urocitellus > Urocitellus parryii. The sequence continues at coordinate 150,193,813 of NC_135537.1, forward strand.
TTTGGGCAACTCAGAGACCCTGTCTCAAAATAAAGAATAAAAAGGGCTAGGGATGAAGATCAGTGACAGAGTGCCCCCAGATTCAATTCTCAGGACTAGGGAAAATAAAATTAAAAGGTATTTAGCATCTCTGGCCTCTACCTACCTCATGTCACTTGCATATCTCCAATTATGACAACCAAAAATTTCTCAAAATATTTTTACCATCCTGAGGATGATAAGATGGAAAATACCCCCCGTTAAGAATTACTGCCATAGGACAAGAATTCCAGGGAAAGGACAAAATCATCTAAATGACTGAAACATGAGGAAAAAAAAATTGTCAACCAAGTATAGAACTATTATAATCCACAAATGTTTCTTAGTGCATACAGAAGCAAAACCTCTGATGGTTGACCTATCTCCTAATCTATAACACTATAATGAGTAAATTTTGACATACTACAAATTTTAGTAACTATCATAGTCTTAACAATGCTCAAGAGACAAAATAACACAAAAATTTTAAAAATTTATTCAATTGTTTGTTTTTCTTTTCTACGAGAGAAAAAATGATAGCCAGGCACAGGCAAAAGCATGTTATTTCCTTAACTTACATAATCATGACCCAGTACCACTCTACTCTGCATGCTATTTTTCTATATTATGCTTCTTCATTCTCATTCTTATTCAGTAAGAAAAATGTCAAATCATTTTTAGAACAGATTCTAATGTTAAGCTGTATACTAAGGTTAAGCAGCCAAAGTATTTATTTAAAGCTATAGCCAGAATTCTTAGATCTTTTGAACACAATGTGTCCATAAAAACTCACTCTTGAAGTTTTTATAATTGAAAATATTTATACCACATTTTTACATACATTAAATAGAAAATATAACTTGGAAAGTAAACAAGTTTTAAAGCAATAAAATGTTCTAGGACCAAACTGCTGTTTCATTCATCCAAACATTGTTGAATTTCTACTATATTCCTAAGATTGTTGTAGGCATGTTTGTGTTAAAGCTAGAGGAATACAGCAGCAAACAAAGAGTCCTTGCCCTCATAGAGCTTACATTCTAGTAGGGAAAAGACAATTAACAAATACATAATTTCAGATGAGATATATTAAGGAGCAGTTAAAAACCAATGTATAGTATAGACATGATTTGGGGGAGAAAAGATAGACCATATTTTGGACAGAATGATCAGGAAAATTCTATCTGAAAGGTACTTAATGATAAGGAGTAAGTAGTTCCCCAGACTGTGTGATGCAATTTGGAAGGTCAAGAGGCAAGAGCTTGGCTTTTGGAAGCAATGGCAAGGAGGACAGTGTGGCTAAATCAGAAAGCAAACAGGGTGAACACTAGTTAGGCAGATGACTATACAATTTTACATTATCATGAGAAAGACTTTGAATTTTATTCTTAGTATATAGGCAAACTATTGGAGGGATTTAAGCAAATGAAGAACATCATTTAACTTATGGTCACTCTGGCTGCTGTATACAAAACATTCTTTAGACTAACAGTTTCAAGCAAGACCTGAAGTTGGCTTAGATATCTGTATTTAGCACTGGATAAATTACTACCCTCCCTCTTCCCTATTTAAATCCCACTCTTCCTGGGAACTGAACCCAGGGGTGCTCTACCACTGAGCCACACCCCCAGTCCATTTTATTTTGAGAGGCCTCACTAAATTGCTGTAGCTGGCCTCAAAGTTTCAATCTTCATGCCTCCCACCCCCCAAATTACTGGGATTATAGGCATGTGCCACCATGCCTAGCTAGATTATGATCTTTGTTTTAAACCTGTTTCTAAGACATTAACTTTAAAAGATCCACTATTACACAAGTTAGTTGTCTTTATTGATCAGAAAAGTATTCTGAAGTTTCTTAATTCAAAATCCAGACTTTAATTAAAAATAAAATCCTACAATTATTTTAAATTCAAGTGTTAGATGAAACACAAGGTGTCTGCTAAAATGATAACAAAGGCATTTTAAGAGAGAATAAATTGCTTAACAGTAGGGAAAATGAGACGTTATAAATGGAACAGACTAAATCTTAGGGAAGCTCAAAATCAGATGAAATACAACAGAGAAAGTTCAGTCTACAGTATGCAAAAGGAGACTGTAGGAAAACTATATGAACAATATAATACCCAAAATGCCTAGAAAAAATTTTTTTAAAAATCTGGACTTAACATGTCTAGACGAAAATGAGAAGAGCTCAAAATGGGAAAACAGATTTTTTTTTTTAATTCATAAAAGGTAATGGGGGTGCTGGGGTTGTGGCTCAGCAGAATACTCGCCTAGCATGTGTGAGCACTGAGTTCAATCGTCAGCACCATATAAAAACAAATAAATAAAATAAAGGCATTGCGTACAACTAAAAAATAAATAAATTAATTAATTAAAAAAAAAGGTGATGGAAAATTGAACTCAGGGCACTCTACCACTGAGCTGTATCCCTAGTCCCCACACTCATTTAAAAAAAAAATTTTTGAAACAGGATCTCCTAAATTGCCTAGGCTTACGGTGAACTTGTGGTGCTCCTGCCTTAGCCTCCCAAGCAGCTGAGATTTCAGGTGTATGCCACCATGCTTGATGGAAGAGTTTCAAGAAAACAAAGTGATGAGGTCAAAGACATTAACTTCTTCATTCTGAAGTGAAGCAAGGCCTGCCAATCAAAAACGTTAGCCTATGTACACAAACTTTCCAATCTATTCTCTCATTTTAAAGTGTCTATAAAAAATAATTATTATCAGAAATATAAGAACAATGAAGATAAAAGATCAAAATAAGGTAATTCTACAGCCAAAAAAAAGTTTTTTAAACAAATGACAAGAAGGGGATGCTAATCTTGTATTTTTTAAAAAATCTGTTTAGGGGCTGGGATTGCAGCTAAGCAGTAGAGCGCTCGCCTAGCACATGCGAGGTCCTGGGTTGGATCCTCAGCATCACATAAAAATATTTTTAAAAAATCTGTTTAGAAAATTTTAGTAACATTATATAGGTGTGCCCAGCATGGGGCACACCTATATAATCCCAGCTGTGAATTCAAGGCCAGCATAGGCAATAGAGCAACACCCATCTCATTCATTCAATCATTCATATATAAATAAATAAATAAGACAGAGAAATTCTAGAAAGGGCTATAAGAAATAAGGAAGTCCCCCAGAACACAAAAGGGGAAAAAGATTTTAAAATGAGAAAATAAAGAAACTCACCATTGGAATCATAAAGTTCCAAAGAGAATAGGGGGAAAAAAAGAGAGATGATATCCAAGAAAGATTTCCCAGTAGCAGGACAAAAAAAAAAAAAAAAAAAAAAGACTTCAAATTAAACAGTCCCTTCAAGTATTTAGTACAAGGACTTAAAAAAAAAAAAAAAAAAAAAAGCTTGCTATACTTAAACATATTCTTAGAATTTCACAATTCTAAATCTAAAAAGAAAACCCTAAAGCCTCATGGAGGTAACAGATCACATTCTTTAAAAAGTGAGCCAGAATGAGACTGTTATTACATATTTTGTTGGAAGCCATTAGAAGACAAACAATGCCATAAGAGTTCTAAGAGAAAATGATATTTCACTGAAAATGCAATATATACCCAAATTATCAATGAGTACAAGGACAAAATCAAATCATTTTCAGAAATTCAAAGATGTTAAATATATATTTCCCACAATCTCTCACTCAAGAAGAGTATTGAAGATGTTTGTCAACAAAATAAGAGCAAATCCCAAGAGAAGCCACTAGTTATATTAACTTAGGCATCTATCTACTATCTACTAAAATAAAATCCTAGAAAACATATCCAGTAAACAACACTAGAAAGTAAAAAATTCTATATAATAATTACATAATAGGGAAAAATACACAAATAATGGAGACATATGACATTTCAACCAACTAATAAAGTCTAAGATATCATTTAACCCTTGAGTAATTTTTAAACAATAAAAACATAACTGACTGACAATGGACTGAGAAAAGGAAATGTAATCTTTGCATACTACTTGGCCTTTGACTAACAAATAGGTAGACAGTTCTAAGGAATATAGTAGTAGCAGTTTGTTGGATTTCATGTTTTAAAAAAATGTAAAAATGCAAAAGACTTATTTGACAAGCTGTATATATATTCAGAAAACAGAAAAAAAAACACCTTCTGCCCAAAGTATGTCATAATATATGTCATAAATATAGTGAACAAATAAGGCAAATCACAGATGAAGCAAAGTATCTATAGCACATATTACTAACAGGTAACCAGAAGGTGAAAAGAACAAATCAGACAAGAAAGACTTAAAAAAAAAAAAAAAAGACTGCAATTCACAGAAGAGGTAATCTAAATGATCAATATATATTTTATAAGATGCTTAACCTCATTAGGAATCTGGAAAGTATGTATTAAAGACAATGAGATGCCATTTTGCATACAGCCAAATTCAAAGACTCCTAACACCAAGTATTGAGGAAAATGAAGAATAACAGTTTTTCTCATACTCTGCTGGTTCATTAGAGAAAAACTATATCAGCTGTTTGGACAGCAACCCTTAAGACTGAAAATGGACAAACCTCATGGCCTAGCAACTCTAATTTTCAATGTATTTCCTAGAGTAATTCTTATACAAGTGCAGAAAGAAATGTGTACAAAACAAGTTCAGTTACATCCTTTGTAACTGTGAAAAACTGAAAATGATCAACATATCCATCTTTTAGAGAGCAAATTAAATTATGATATAGTAACAAGGAAATACCATAAAGTCATTAACGTGACTTAATTAGAGCTACACATATAAGGACATGTATAGAAATAATAAGCACCAATTCAGGAAGTGAAAGAAGAAAAATAGTACACGGGAGTTCTAACATTGGTTGGCTGATGGATATGAGTGTTTATATATTATTTTCTCCACTTTTTTTTTTTGGTGGCTAAACTATTCATAATGAAGAGGTTCCCTGAGGAAAAAAAAAGAAAAGAAATTATACAAATTTAATACTCAGAGGATTTATTATTGTAAATCCTATTCTGAAACAAATCCCGGAGTCCTAATATTAAGAACTTAGATCATTTCCACCCTTAACTTATAGTAGTGACTATTAAAAAAAATACATACTCTGTAACTGATGTTACATTTTCCTGTCCAAAAGGTCCAACTGGATCATCCTTGAATTTATCACTTGGAAGTTGAGGTGGTAAAAACTCTACATCTTTTTTCTTTGGGACTTTGTAATACTTCCAGGCTATATTAGCTTCATCTTCTTCCAAGTTTACAGCTGTACCAATATATACTGTAGGCTCTACAGCTTCCTGGAATTGAGGTGGGAAAGACTGGGACAAACTGTCTATCCTATCTTCCATTGGTTTAGTAGGAACCAAGGGATCCGGTGTTGGCATTTGATAAAAATGTTGACTCTGAGGAGTTGAAGGTGTTTTAGTCACTCCTTCATCAACCACATCACATGGGTGAGGACTAAGTGGGGGTGGTTGAGGTGAATTTGTCATTTCAGTGCCATGCATCTGAGGAGTCTTTGCTACATCATTAGTTCGGATATTTGAAAATCTCACTTGACTATCTGAAGCAGAGATGACAAGTCTTTGGCTGGCTGAATCTGTGTCCATGCCAACATCATCACTGATAGATATACGATGGTGAAAAGGAGTCAAGGGGCGTTTCTGTGGCTTTTCACTCTTTTCTTGCTTCTCACTGGTCTTGTGCTTAGGAAGTACTTGTTGTTGCTGACCTAAAGATGGTACCTGTCCTTGTTGTCCAGAATTTCTTGGTTTGGGATTTTTGTGCCTGCAAGTTAAAATAAAGGTTTGATATTTAGAGAATCACTATTACAACAAAGTGACATTTCAAATATTATTTGTTTTCCATATAATCCTAAAAACAGAATAATCTGGCTGGGTACAGTGGCATATGTGGGTAATCCCAGTAAATTCGGAGGCTGAGGCAGAAGGATAAAAAGTTCAAGACCAGCCTCATCAATTTAGCGAGGCCCTAAGCAACTTAGCAAAACTCTGTCTCAAAATAAGAAATAATTGCCTGGGGTTGTAGCTCAGTGGTAGAGTGCTTGCCTTGCATGCATGAGGCACTGGGTTTGATGCTTAGCACTGCATAAAAATAAATGAAGATACTGTGTATTGTGTCCATCTACAACTAAAAATTTAAAAATAAGAAATAAAAGGGCTGGGGGTGTGGCTTAGTGGTTAAAGCACCCTGGATTCTATCCCTGGTACCAAAAAAAAAAAAAAAAGGAATATTAACTTCAAACATTTCTACTTTTATTGAAATAATTTAGCGAATACAAGAAGACAAGAAAAAGATGTCAAAAGACTTCATTAGTAAAGGAAGAAGAAAAACTTTTTATTTGCAGTTAACATTGTTAGAAACTATTCAAGGTGATCAACAACCAATCGATTTTTTTTTTTTTTTTTTTTTTTTGGTGGTGCTGGGGATTGAACCCATGGCCTTGTGCATGCAAGACAAGCACTCTACCAACTGAGCTATGTCCCCAGCCCCCAATCGATCTTAAAACTATTAGAGGTGGGGGCTGGGGTTGTGGCTCAGTGGTAGAGTGCTCGCCTAGCATGTGTGAGGCACTGAATTCAATCCTCAGCACCACATAAATGTAAACTAAAGATATTGTGTCCACTTAAAAGTAAAAAATAAGTATCAGAAAGAAAAAAAAAAACATTAGGTGGGACATTCAAACGTTATGTCTCTTCTGATGCGACTACTACAAATCAACTACAACACTGTCCATAAAATACTCTTGCCAAAAACATTGTACTTGAATCTAATCAAGGTTCTAGATGAGCACTGCCCACAAGAACTTTGTACTATGATGGCAATGTTCTGTATGTGACTCTTGAGCACTTGAAATATAGTTAATGCAACTGAGTAACTTAATTTTTATACTTCTTTAAATATAATTTTTATACTACTTTAAATAGCTACTAGTGGTTACTAACACACCTTGTACTGGGCAGCACAGCTGTAAGAGCTACCTTCAATTTATAGAAATATAAAAGTTAAAGAAGAAGTTGGGTATATAAGGTAAATGATAAATTCAGAACATGGGACATCCTATAGGACAACTGACCTAGTTTCTCTAACCAAGTCAATGCCACATACAGGAGAGACTCAGAATACTTAAATAAGTACTCCTTAAATTTGCATGCTAGTCAAACAAACCACCTATTCTGAGACAAATATTGACAGGGTATTATGACATCAAGGAATTACTGCTCATTTTATTGGGTATAATAACAGAATTATAAAATAACAGGGCCAGAGGTACAGCTCAGTGGTAGAGTACTGGCTTACCACATGCAAGGTCCTGGGTTCAATTCCCAGCACCGTAAAAGGAAAATATAAATAAATAAATAAACCTCACACAGAAAAGTACTACAGAGTTAAATGGTATCTTAGATTTGTTTGAAAAAAACTTCATTAAGAAGCTAGACAAAGGCTGGGATGTAGCTGCTCAGTGGCAAAGTGTCTCCCTTGCATTTGCAAAGCCCTGGGTTCGACTTCCAGTCCCCCACATGACCGCCAAAAAAAAAAAAAAAAAAACCAGCATCAGCAGCAAGTATACAATGAGGCACACCCCTGTAATGCCAACTACTCAGGAGGCCAAGGCAGGAAGATCACTAGATCAAGATTAGACTCAGCAACTTACTGAGGCCTTGATCAACTTAGTGAGACCCTCTCTCAAAAAATAAAAAGGTCTGGGGATAGGGCTCAGTGGTGAAGGAACCATTGGTTCAATTCCTAGTAACAAAAAAAAAAAAAAAAAAGTGGGTGTGTATGTATGAATGTTTGCTACATATTAAAGTATAATGGCTGCTCTGAGGAAAAACACTTGTTGAGGCACAAGATGAATTAGGCCTTTTTTTCAAAGGACACCAATTTTATTTGAAAAACAATGAGTATCCATTCATATCTGACTGATTATTCAGGAAATCTATTTACTAAGTTACAAAAATGAACAAAACAAGTTTGTCATTTTAAGGAAGAAAAACTGATAAATCTGAACTTTAGAGTAAGATACAGAACTTTGGAAAATTTTATCTGCCACAGGGAACTCGACAATTTTCTGATATTTACTTTTCTGGTGAGATCATTAATGACATAAAAGAATAAAATTTTTGTTACCTTATAACAAAGTGTTCAGAAGAGCCACATAATTTAATGAATTGATGTTTTCCAAATAACCAATGTAAGAAAAATCATGCTTAAGTAAAATATCCATTCAGTCATTAGTGGAGTATAAAAATTTCATTAACATGGCTTCAGATTCCACATTATAACTATCATTTAATAAACTATCATTTGCAAATTTTGGTGCAGTATCAAAGGAGAATATCCATAATTATCTGAAAAAGTTATTAAAATATTATCTTCCCTCTTCCAACTGCACAGCTGTGTGGGCTGCATTTTCGTCATATATCTCAACCAAGACAACAAGAGGTTGAATGCAAAAGTAAATATGGAAAAATCCATGTATCTTATAATGCTCAACATTAAAGAGATTTTTTTAAAAACTGTAAAATAATGCCACTTACATAATTTTTTGTTTTAGAAAATATAGTTAATGTCTATAAAAATATTTTATTCATGTTAATATACACTGGGCTTATTGTTTTTAATAAATTAAGTAGTACTTCAAAATTTCTCTAAAATAAATATAAATAGATATAGCCCATATAAATAAAAGCACTTTAGGTATCACACATTTCTATTTTCTTTTCCATGGACTAGGTATCAGACCCAGAGGTAGGCAAGCAATCTACCCACTGAGCCATATCTTAGTCCCCACAATAATTTTTGAGAGTGTAAATGAATTCTTTTTTTTTTTTTTTAAAGTTATCGGCGGGCACAACATCTTTTTTTGTATGTGGTGCTGAGGATCGAACCCGGGCCGCACGCATGCCAGGAGAGCGCACTACCGCTTGAGCCACATCCCCAGCCCGTAAATGAATTCTTAAAACCAAAATTTTGAGGTGTAGTCTACATAGTATTAAGAACACCTCCATTAAGGAAGTGAATTATTTTGTTATGTCACAAATACAAGGGATGTGAAAAATAAACAGCCATATATTTACTTATCCAGCTATAAGAATAGAAATTATATTCATTGAGGCTATATAATAATAATCCATTATCGGTATATACCATTATATGGATCTTCAAAAAAAAATTTTTTTTTGTGGGGCGTACAGGGGATTGAACTAAGGGGCACTCAACCACTGAGCCACATCCCTAGACCCATTTTGTATTTCATTTAGAGACAGGGTCTCACTGAGTTGCTTAGCATCTCGCTTTTGCTGAGGCTACCTTTGAACTCCTCCTGCCTCCATCTCACAAGGTGCTGAGATTACAGGCATGTGCCACTGCACCAGGATAAAATTTTGACAACACTGTCATAGTCTGATATAGACCTTTACTTAAAAAAAAAAAAAAAAAAGAAAAGAAAAAAGAAAAAAAAAGTTTTTTTAAAGACAGCAATTCTAGAATCCTAGTATGAATTTCATACTAGAAATCAACCAACTTGGGAAATCTGTTTAATTTAGTGTTAACATCTGAAACAATTCCTTTTTTGTCAAGTAACTTGGCTAAGTGTAAATTGTCTTATGAACATTCTATCAGACAAGTCTAATATCAATAAATGTGCGCTATTCAAATCTCACTGGTAAATGATGCAACCAAAACAATTTTATGCTTTTCACTTACTATAACAACTTTAAAAACAATTTTGAGATAGTTCTAAGATGAATGAAAGTATAAGAAAAACCAAAAAATGAGGAAATTTGGTAGAATCTTTTTGAATTCACAACTGTTTAAGCAGTCTTTTGCCCACAATCATCACCTAATCCACCCAATTTATATCCTATCCAGTATTCACCCTTAAATTTAAAAGTTCAAAAAAATCTAACTTAATAGTCACAGCAATAGCCATTTTTAAAAAGCTGATACAGTTAATACATATTAAAAAAGCCTCTGGAAACAACCTGTATGTCCATCAAATAAAAAAACTCTTGGGCTGGAGTTTTGGCTCAAGAACACTTGCCTAGCATGTGTAAAGAACTGGATTTTTATTCTCAGCACAGCATTTAAATAAATGAAGCCCACTGACAATTAAAACAAAAATTTAAAAAAATTTTTTTTTGATACTTCCATTCAGTGAAATACCAAGAAGATATTTAAACAATGAGGCATATTTACAAGTAACTAACATGTAAAGATGTAAGGAAAAAAAAATAAGACGTTAAATATCAGAATAAGCTGGGCAAAGTGGCACACACCTGTAATCCCAGTGACTCAGGAGGCAGAGGCAAAGGATTACAAACTCGAGGCCAGCCTCAGCAACTTAGCAAGACCCTGTCTCAAAGTAAAAACGGCTAGGGATATAGCTCAGTGTCTAAATGCCCCTAGTTTCAATACCCAGCACCAAAAATAAATAAATAAATAAAATCAGAATGTAAGCATGAAAGGAAAATGTAACGCAGAATTACAGAAAAACTTGTAAAAGAATAATATCTAACTGGCAAACAGCCACATATAGATAGGGAAAGGTAGTGGATATGGGGAGAATGGGCAAACTTCGTATGTGTAATTAAAATTTTTTTTAAATTTATTTTTGCAAATCATTTGTTATATATTTATGCCATTTTTTAAAAATCAGGTTCTTTAAAATAAATTTTTTATTTAGTTTTTTAGAGTTTATTTATTTATTTATTTTAATGTGGTGCTGGGGATCAAACCAGTGCCTCACACATGCTAGGCAAGCGCTCTACCACTGAGCCACAATCCCAGCCCTTAAGAGAACCCAACCTTAGTCAGGGTCCAGTCCTACCTTTCACTCAGAGGAAATTTACTATAGAAAACAGGTTTCCAAAACAAAAAAAAGAGAGAGCTATCAAGATAACAGTAACTTGAGACTGTGACTTCAGACTAAAAGGCAATAAGATGAATTAGTCTCACCATGTTGCCAAAGCCTGGGATGTGCTATAAACAAAGCAAGAAATGTAGCCTTTGGGACCATGGAGGAAGGGGCTATTAATAGGATACACGGGAGCTGCTGATGAAGCTGGCTCAAAAAAGTAGTGGCTTCTTCCCTCCTTCCACCCTCTAATCTTCTATTAACCAAAACCAGAAAGCAAGGGAGCCTAAGAAATTTAATTCCCTGAAACGCAAAACAAAGTAGGGAAAGGGTAGGAGCAAACTGGAGGCCAATTAGCATAGTTAGTTAGCAATATTTGTCCTATTTCCTATATTTCACGGCAAAGGAGAATACACACATATGGTTGCAAGGCCTCACTCTCATTTAATAATTAAATTAAAAATCAGGTCAGGCACTGTGGCACACGCCTGTAATCCCAGCGGCTTGGGAGGCTGAGGCAAGAACTCACAAGTTCAAAAGCCAGCCTCAGCAATAGTGAGGCGCAACTCACTGAGACCCTGTCTAAAAATAAAATACAAAATAGGGCTGGAGATGTGGCTCAGTGGTTGAGTGACCCTGAGTTCAATCCCCAATACCCCCCCCAAAAAAGAGCAGGTGCAGTTGTTAACTACTTTAAATTGTAAAACAGCTAACATATCCATACTTTTTTAGTTGTAGATGGACACAATATTTATTTTTATGTGGTGATGAGGACTGAATCCAGTGCCTCACACATGCAAAGCAAGCACTCTACCACTGGGCTACAATCCAGCCCTATATCCATATTTTTATTCCAATCTATCAACAAGAGGTAAGCTTTCAACAGTATTGCCAGATATTAAAACATTACCATCCTTTAATCCAAAGAATCTAAGTAAGAATATTCAATATATACAGAAATACACCGCAATGAGTCCGTCATTATACTCAAGTAGCTAAGGTAAGAAAAACCTTGGCCCTAACTTGCAGGCATTCCATTCTGTTGGCTCATTTCCATGGGGAAAAAGGGTAGCCATCTATTCAGTTACAAGTCCTGATTAGGGATGTCAAAGCCATTATTGTTTACTTGACTGTAAAAGTATGATTTACCTTTATTTGGATAATAATATAGCTTTAGTCCCTTGCCAAAGCACATTTTCTGAATCTTATCCCAACAACTCACTTGCAGCTGCCCAAAGAAAAGAACCCGCTGCACAAAATTCAACAATGTATTTACCATAAAAAAAGAAAAATGACAGTGGAGATTTTTACTAAGTATATCACATATCATCTCTTTTATAAGAACCCTTGGGAGAAATTTCTCAGGCACAGTACTATTGAGGAACAGTTTTCTCAAGAGACATGCATCTTTTATTTTTCAGATGCTGTATATACCATAATCTAATAAAATCTCTTTTATTTGGCTGCTAGGAAAAACTTCCACAATCTACCTCTGGTATCTGGAAAATACATACATCTATAATCAGCTTCAAATGATTAAATTTTCTTTCTCGTATTTCTTTCTTCTGAAAAAAAATTCTAACACAGTGTTTACACAAACATATCCCAAACAAAGTGAATAAGAAACAACATACATATACACACAACCATCAATCAATTAAAAAATAATCTACCTCAAACAACTGCAATTTGTTCTTTGTGTGGCTTCAACAAAGTCCCAGCATGCCACTTTATCAGGAGTTTCTTCTTCACATAGACCACCTGATGAAGCAGAATACTTCCTCCTAAAATTTGAAATTACAAAATTTCTTAACATTCATAAAATTTTCTAATTTAAATTTAGCATTAAAAATAATTTTAAAAAACAAATTTCTGAACTAAAGTCATATAAATGACTGTTTAACTCTTAATTATAAGTAATTACCCAACATGAGATTTTTTTTTTTAACTTGAAAATGAAAATACATGGCTGGGAACAGTGGCACATGCCTATAATCCCCAGCCACTCAGGAAGCTGAGGCTAGAGGATCACAAGTTTGAGGCCAGCCTCAGCAATTTTGCAAGACTCTGTCTCAAATTAAAAAATAAAAAGGTGTGGGGACATAGTTCAGTAGTAGAACACCTCTGTTCATTACCCAGTATCGCTAATGAAAAATAAGAAAAACTAAAATACATACTTGTTCTGTGCTCTGTTCATATTACATTCTTGCCAAACTCTATCCACCACATGATTTGCTAACTTTCTGGGTATTTTCCCACCATGGTGGCTAGTACTATCAGAGTTGAAGCCATCAGACACTGAAGAAAATTTGACCCACTTCTGGGCAGACTGAGGATCAACTGCAAATAAACAACAAAAAAAAAATAAGCTGTAGGAGAATAAAGTAGATTTAAATTAACATTATTGAGGGTTATATTAATTTATGATACAACTTACTCAAGCTGTCTGGTAAACCTGTTCATATTTGAAACAAAAAAGAATATTAAATACTGATAGCAAAAAAATGTCAACAGGGGATGTAAATTGAATTATAGTATGTCAATTTGTTTTCCTGACTTAGAGGATCAAATAAAAATTATAGAGGCCAGGAGTATAGTTCAGTGGTAGAACACCTGCCTAACATATGTGAAGCCCTGGGTTCTTTTCCAGCACCACAAATAAGTCAATAAATTGTCTTAATTTTGGGAAATACACTAAGTATGTAGGAATGATGGGACATCATGTATGCAACTTGTTTTCAAATGGTTCAGAAAAGACTAGTGATAATGAATGTACACACAGAGGGAATAATAAAGCAAACGTTAAATTTGGGAATCTAGAAGAGGGCGTTCTCGGTAACTTTTCAGTAAGTTTTAAATTATTCCAAAATATATATATATATATATATATATATATTTTTTTTTTTTTTCCTTTCTTATGTATTCAATAGGTTTATCACCAGACTTGATGAAACAGACTAGTATAATACCTGTTTGGACTTCCTCAGGAGAAGTAGGTGGTGTAAGAGTAACTGAAGACATAGCAGGATCTCTTGTGGAAGCAGGCACTTGGTGGACACCCAAGCAAGAAGCTGAACAGTGAGAGGATGCCACAGAACTAGGCGTAGGAATGTCTGACTGGGGGACTAGAACAAAGCATGCTGGGTAGATCATTCGAACACCAGCTGAAAAGGGAAAAAAATGAACAGGAAAATTGATGACTATTGTGACTGCAGTGGAATTAGTCTCAATTCAAGAGCATATAATAGAAAAGCAGGCATACTATGACCATGTTTGCACAGAAAAGGTTTTTATCAAAATCCACTCTTTTGGCAGAAGCTATATTTTGTTTTTTAAAGAAAAGTCTTTTTGCATACTTGACCAACTAAACCATATAATTTTTTTAAATTATTACTAGAATTATGAACTATATTCTATTTTTAATCAACAGGTATACTTTAATTTTTTCCAGTGCTAGAGACTGAAGCCAGGGCCTCACCCAAGCCAAATACTACCATTAGGTCACATTCCCAGTCCTATATAGCTCTGTTTTAAAAGCCTAATAAATGTCTGTGTTTTGTTTCTGTTTTTGTCACAAATGTTCTGGTAGTAATGTTTTTACTAAAACAATACTGCTAATGTTTCTAATTAAAAAAAAATCAATGCAGCAATCTTTATATATAACATTTAGATTCCACTAAATACTGTATTATAGTCTAATCCCAATTATCTGCTCAATTACACACTCCCCATGCTTTCCATGTCTCCTAAGGTACAGTACATCTATGTCTTCACCCCACTGTGGGGCTTGGCTATGTGTCTTATTCTAAAATATATGCTATATCCTAATAGGAGTGTTAAATGTGCTTCCAGGGTCAGTAGCAGCCTCTTTTACTTCTTTTACTCTTCTACTTCTCCTAGTAGATTAGCATTCCCTAGTGTAAAGGTTACCTTGGTAACCTTGGTCCTTGAATGAAAAAACATACAGAACAGAGCCAATGTGAAAACAGCTGACCTAGGCAGAGTACACTAAAGCAACAAGTTCTTTAGAAACATTTTCTGTTATTGGAGATGAGAGTTTTATTAAATGTTCAAGCACTGTATAACACAAGTTTTCACTTTCCAGCCTCCAAATATTGATTTGTTCACAATTATTCCGTCCCATCTTTAGCATGCTTCCCTTCAGATAGAATATATTTCCCTATCTCAATAACTTTTGCATGGACAAGTAACTAATTTTTCTTTTGTTGGATACTGGAGGTTGAACCCAGGGGCACTTTTACCACTGAGCCACATCCTCAGCCCTTTTTATTTTGAGACAGGGTCTCACCAAGTTGCTGAGGCTAGCCTGGAACTTGTGATCCTCCTCCATCAGCCTCCCAAGTCACTGGGATTATAGGCATGCACCACCATGCCCAGCTATGTAACTAGTTTTGTCCAATGATAAGTGAGCAGATGTAATATACACCATATTCCAGCAGAAGCTTTAGCTATACTTATACGGTTAGGTTTGGTTCCTAATGTTTTGATTGTTCTTTTAAGATTAGTGTGTCCCAGATACTGGGACTCCTTTAACCTACATTACAGAATGAGAAGATATATGGTGCCAAACCATGGCCAAGTATCAGGCCTTCTGTAATCCAAACAGGAAGTAGGCAACACACAGATGCTTGGTGCTGAAAGCCACTGAGGTATTAAAATTGTTTGTTACTCAGTAAAATCTAACTAATACAGACAGCCACATGGTTTCCCCTTCAGATTAATACTCAGAATCCATACCAACAAGAACTTCTACTGCAGCTAAAGAATCATCTTCCCAATCCATATCTTCCTGTTTTTCTTCAGACATCTCCTTCAAGGAACATGAAATAGGATAGAACTGTTTCCATTCACCAATCAATTTTTTTGTAGCTGAATCAGACATCTTGAATGCCTGTCCTGTGAGAGTGCCATTTAGTCCAAATGGGCTTAAGATAACTAGAAACCCAGAGCAGACATCAAGTAAGTAACTAAAGACTATTACACCAAATAAGATCATGTTGAATAGTGTGACAAGTAATTATGCAATTCTAAAAACTATTAAAAATATGTCTACCCCCAACTCAGAAATACAAAGAATTCCATCAGGAATTGAGGTATCTGTAATATTCTTCAATTTCTCTTGACTAAAAAAGCAATTTGAGGAAAACGATGTGAATATACAACTCTAAGTACTTACAATGGACTGCAACATAAATTTAAACATTAGATTTTAAGATCAAATTAACACATTTCTAGTCCTTAAAACAAACCAGCAATCTCTTAAAACATTTTTCCTACTGGAGTTTAATGTTTTTATGGTATAGATGATATTGAAAGTTCCTGTGTAACAATGTTAAACATGGCTTACTTATATGACCTGACACACAGGATAATCTTGAAAAATTAACAGGTAATGCTATTTAACAGAACACATTAAAACTTTAATATTTGTTTTCATGGATTTTAAAAAATAATTCTTACATTAATAAACATACTTTGTTGACTTAATACTCTAATGAGAGAAAAGAAAGAAAGCCACATCAAAATCATCACTAGGCTAAAGATCAGGGGCAAAATTCCACCAAGCCCAATATGCAAAATTAGCAACTTCAATAAGAATATTCTTGAAATAACAATAAAAGATCAAATTCCTAAGCCAATAAAATAATCTACCTTGAAACGAGCTATTAGATTGCTGAGCAAGGGTGATGTGCTCTTCACTGAGAAGATATACAGGTTGATGTTGGTTAATTTCCACACTGGTACAAACATTGCTTTCTCCATGCAAGAAAAAGGTGAAAGAGCAGGACAAATGTTCACTAATAAAGAAGAAAAAGTTGTATTTTAGTGATGATTAACAGCAAAAAAAAAAATAAAAATAAAAAAAATAAAAAATACATAAAAAATAACTAGCTTTTCTTTATTAAGAAGTTATAACACAAAAAACGCATACTTTCTTTAACCCAGGAATGCTTCATCTGAAGGAAAAAAGTCATAGACGCAAGCAAATATTTAGTTGTAAGAAAGGTGGTTCACAGCACTATTTATGACTTTTTTTAAAAAGCTGCAAAATAGATGAACCAGTTAAACAAGTTAGGTACACCCACATGTATATATATATCTATTATTATATAACCACAAAAAAGTTGGGAGAGAGGGTTTAATAGAAAGTAGACGACTATCAAAATAGCATGGTCTTAAATTATTTAGAAGAAATAAGAATTTTCCTTTATTAAAGAAGAATAGCAAAAAAATTAATGGCCACAATTTTTATTTTGTTCATTTTCACCCTCTCTGTAAGAAATACAAATATATAAACAGGCCATGGTAGAGCTTATCTGTAATCTCAGCACTTGGGAGGCTCAGGCAACAGATGACTTGGGCCCATGAGTTCAACATCAGCCTGGACAACACAGTAAGACCCCATCTAAAAATATACCTATTAATACAAATATGTTTTCTTGTTTTATTATTTCTGACATTGAGACATATCCAATTAATCATTTAATGAAATAATCTCTCAACCAATCAACCAATGAAATGATTTGAAAGCAATCCTAGAATCAAGGACAGATGTAAATACTCTATGAGGTGTGTCTGGGTATTCAGATTGGAAAATAAAAATGCCTTAGGACAGAAGATGTATCCTTAAGACAGATTTAGACAGTGGCAAAGAAAGGAATGAGATTATACACTAAGAATCTACTTTTCTTATTTTTTCTCCACACATTTTAAGAAGTCCTTTAAAATATGATCATTAATCAAATCATAACCTGTTAAACATGAATAAACCCTCTTGAATTTTTTCCAGACAAGGCAGAGCAAAATGAATTGGAATAATAGAACTAAGTATTTCATTTTAAAAAAATTTTTTAGTTGCCAACGAACCTTTATTTTATTTATTTATATGTGGTGCTGAGAATCTAACCCAGTGCCTCACTCATGCTAGACAAGGGCTCTACCACGGAGCCATAACCCCAGCTCCCAAGTATTTCTTTGTCTAAAGTTGATAGAACAAGAAATTGAAATCAATCATTCAAGTTATGAAAGTAATTTAGAGAAGCTGGTTTGAAGGTATTATTTATCTCAACTGAATATTCATAGACACAAACTGAACTTATCTCTGGAATTATGGTAGTAACCACCAGAAGCACTAAACAAAAAGTTTAAAAACAAAGTAACCTAGTTATTTCTGGGAATGGGAATGGAGTATTAGAGCAGGATTTTTTTTAAATCACACCATTCAGTGCTACTTGAATTAAAATTACTTTTAAAAGTTTTAAAATACTGAATTCTACACATTATTCAGTAGTTAATATATCTTTCGGCTCTAATAGTTTTTAGTATTAAACACTGCAGAACTAACTAAATTTTTACAGAAAAATTGCAAAGATACTACAGAGAGATCCATATCCCTTCACCCAGTTTTCATTAACATGCTACATCTGTCAAAAAATAAACTTACATTGATATGTCACTATCAGTTGAACTCCAGTCTTTTATTTAAATTTTCCACTTAGGCTTTTTTTCCATCTCGGGATCCAATCCTGAGATTTGACACTACATTGCAGATACCATATTGCATTTGACGAATAATTTTGTTTTTTGTTTCTTTGGTTTTGTTGTGGTTCTAGGGATTGAATCTGGGGCACTCTACCACTGACCTACATCTCCAGCCCTTTCATTTTTTGAGACAGGCTTCTCTAAATGCCCAGGCTGAGCCTGAACTTACAATTCTGCCTCATTTTCTCAAGTAGCATGCTCCACTTCACCCAAGATACCAGTATTTCTTTATTTTTTCATTTTGTTTTTTTGTTTCCGGGGATTGAACTCAGGGGCACTCAACTACTGAGCCACATCCCAGCCCTACTTTGTATTTTATTTACAGACAGGGTCTAACTGAGTTGCTTAGTGCCTCGCTGTTGCTGAGGCTAGTTTGAACTCAGGATCTTCTTTTCTCAGTCTCCCAAGGTGCTAGGATTACAGGCGTGGGCCACCTCAACATTACTAGGGGGAATAATTATTCTGATATACTACAGCACCTTATATCAACATACCTCCGATATCCATTACTTCTCTGACCTCATTTCTCACTAGACTTCCTCTGAAGCTACCATCTCCCTGCTGTTCCTTAAATATAGCAAGCCTCGCCAAGCATGGTGGCACACACCTGTAAACTCAAGAGACTTGGAAGTATGAGGCAAGAGGATCACAAATGCAAGTCCCAGTAACTTAGTGAGGCCATAAACAATTTGGCCACACCCAGTCTCAAAATAAAAAATTTAAAAAGAGGCTAGGGATGTAGCTCAGCAGGAAAGCACTGCTGGGTTCAATCCTTCATACCCCGCCCCCCCACCCCACCCCCCCGCCAAAAAAAAAAAAAAAAAAAAAAAAACCTTACCTAAATTTACCTTCTTCAGGAATTTATTCAAAAGATTTTGTCTACACAAACATTTCACTGATGACTTGTATGCTTCTTGGTGGTTTTTAGGGGGGTACCAGAGATTAAACTGAACTGAGGGGTACTTAACCCCTGAACCACATCCACAGCCCTTTTTATATTTTGAGACTGGGCCTCAGTAAATTGCTGAGGCTGACCTCAAACCTGCAATCCTCCTGCCTCAGCCTCTGGGAGTTCCTGGTATTACAGGGTTGTGCCACCACACCCCAGCCACTTTTCTGCTCTTGAGTGTCCTCTTTTTTGATACAATTCTGTAATTAAAACTGAGAGGGCTGGGGTTGTGGCTCAGTGGTAGCACATGTGAGACCCTGGGTTCGATCCTCAGAACCACATATAAATAAATAAAATAAAGATATTGTATCCAACTACAACTAAAATATAAATATTCTTAGAAAAAAATAGTTAGAGATATAAATACATAATAATTTCTAAATAATATTTTAATCTTAGCAAACTACTGATGTTTAATTTCTGAGAGCTACATGCCCATCAAGCTCTTTATATGTATGGACAAAAATAGAAACCAATTTTCAAAGCATTTTCTTTCGACTATTAAAAAAAAAAAAAGGATGAGGGCTGGGGATGTGGCTCAAGGGGTATCGCACTCGCCTGGCATGCTCGGGGCGCGGGTTCAATCCTCAATACCACATAAAAATTTTTTTAAAAAGATATTGTGTTCACCTAAAACTAAAAAATAAATATTAAAAAAATTTTTTTTAAAAAGGGATGAGGCTACATAACAGAATGCTAAAAATTAAAGAATAAATAAAAAATAATCTTCAACTGGTTAGAGCAACTATGCATTTTTCTTTTCTTTTTTTTAATTTATTTTTTAGTTTTAGGTGGACATAATATCTTTATTTAATTTTATGTGGTGCTGAGGATCGAACCCAGTGCCCCATGAGTGCTAGGCAAGCACTCTACCACTGAGCCACAACCCCAGGCCCATGCATTTTTTCAATATGAAAAGCAATTACAGATTTTAGATTTTAGAACACTTAAATATGTCTTAGTAGAGGGGTCAAATCTTTTTAGAATAGAAAGGAGAAAAACTAACAATGAGATGCCAAAGAAGACATTTATTAAGAAAAAGACTCAAGTAAGAATAAACTATTATACAGAGAAATTATAATTTGATTACTATTAGGGATCAAGTAAACATACTATAGAAACAATTATGAAAACTGTATGCTTACTTAGTAACTGGAGACCAAATTTCAAAATGTGGGCTGTAAATACTCGAAATAATATTTGCAAATATAAGCAATAACCTCAATAGTTCCTTAGCATTAAAAGACAAAAGGGGCTAGAAGACTTAATTTTGTATCTTCACATCTACTGCTCCTTTAATCAGAAGTATAGTTCTTAAAAATACTGTTTTCAATTCAGGCACAGTAGCATATACCTATAATAAAACTACTCTGGAGGATTACAAGTTCAATGCAGCTCAGTAGTTAAGTGTTTGCTGAGCGTGTGGGAGGTTTCTGAGTTCAATCCCACTGCCTGCTTTCCCCCCAAAAAAGTGCTTTCGTTTCACAGAAGAAATTTTTATTTATTTATTTTTGGTTCTGGGGTTTGAAAAGTCACTTTATCACTGAGTACATCCCCAGCCCTTTTAATTTTTTATTTTCAGACATGGTCTCCCTAAGTTGTTTACGGTCTTGCCAAATTTCCGAGGCTGGCCTCAAACTTTCAATCCCACTCCGTCAGACTACCAAGTTGCTGGGACGTAGAAGAAATTTTAAATAAGAAAATGGATAGGAATCAAAATGGATTTTTCTTATGACAATAAAACTAAATATGTGCCAGGCATGTGGAGCACACCTACAATACCAGCAGCTTGGGAGGCTGAGGCAGGAGAATGGTGAGTTCAAAGCCAGCCTCAGCAATAGGAAGGTGCTAAGAAACTCAGTGAGCCCTGTCCCAAAATAAAATACTAAACAGGGCTGCGGATGTGGCTCAGCCGTTGATTGTTCAATCCCCAGTACCAAAAAAAAAAAAAAAAAGAAAAAAGAAAATATGCTAAAAATTAGTTTCCTAAGTAGAACAATGCAATATGAAAAATGTTTTAAAGAAATACATTAACTACTCATAAATGTTATTTAGGAAAACAAAATTACAAAATTATGAAGATCATCTTTTAACTTTCCCAGCAGTCTTTCCAGATGCCCAATGAGCACTTGATTCACTTTTTAAACTAGAAAAGAAAATTTGACTGTCTGATATAAATTTGACTTCCAGGGTCTTTCTAAAGAGACTACTTCAGCCTCCTGAGATGCTGGGTTACAGGTGTTCGCCAGAGTGACAGGCCATTTTGTATTCCTTTTTTTTAAGTTGTAGTTGAACAACACCTTTATTTCACTTGTTTATTTTTTTTTGTACATGATGCTGAGGATCAAACCCAGGGTCTCCCACGTTCGAGGCGAGCGCTCTACAGCTGAGCCACAACCCCAGCCCCCCATTTTGTATTCTTAAACACAAAATGTTACCACTGCTCTCCACTCCCACTCTATCTACAATAGCTCTCAATTCCTACAGTCTGATCAAAGAAAAAATCACCACCTATGATACTAGCAAATGATCCAACATAGCCTTATCTTCTTGTAATTTAATGGTTTAAAGTAACCCATGTTTATACATAATATTGGAGAAAAAAATATTCTATAAATGGGATAATAATTTCTAACATTCTTATATTAAGGCAATACTCTAGTCAGAATGTTATCAAAGAATTTTAGGTTGATACTGACATAATAAATTCAGAATGGCTTTTCTTTCAGGGAGAAATATTATCATTTATAACACCATTGAACCATGGTCCTTAGTATTTAAAAAGTAAAATTAAAACAAGTAGTGGGACATGGTGATGCACACCTGTAATCCCAGAAGCATGAGAGGCTCAGGCAGGAAGATGATAAATTCAAGGCCAGCCTCAGCAATTTAGTGAGATCCTATCTTAAAATAAAAACTAAAGGGGCTGGGGATGTGGCTCAAGCGGTAGCGCGCTCGCCTGGCATGCGTGCGGCCCGGGTTCGATCCTCAGCACCACATACCAACAAAGATGTTGTGTCTGCCGATAACTAAAAAAGAAAAAAAATAAAATAAAATAAAAAATAAAAAATAAAATAAATAAAAATAAAAACTAAAAAGAACTGGGGATGTAGTACAAAGGTAGAGGATCCTTGGGTCCCCAATACAAAAAAAAAAGAAAACTCAAATACATGATAAATATACCACTATGAATACAGTTTTTACATATCATACACTAATTAAAATAATAAAATTAGAGGAATTAGTTAAGTAAAACAAGCAAGTGCATCAAGGGGAAAGGGAAAGTACAGGGAATGAGAATGGTCAAATTATGTTATGTGTATGTAAAAATATTGATTTCCATTGTTTTTAAGAAATGTTGTGTCTGCCAAAAACTGAAAAATAAATATTAAAAAATTCTCTCTCTCTCTGCCTCTCTCTTAAAAAAAAAAAAAAAAAAAAGATTGTAGAAAATACTACTCTTTTCCAGGAGCTAACACTATAAGAAACAAAAATGCACAAATGAGACAGAATTTTATAAATGAGATCTGAACACATAATTATATATTGATATTGACTTATACCAGATCAATATATATTATTCTATGTTCTTATCCTTACATAACTCATTCACTCTATCTAGCATCTACCTTTCCTTCTTTCTAAATCTCTCAATATACTGCTATGTACAATATACTAATTTGGTCCTGTTTTCAAAACATCAAATATTTTAAAAATAAAAAAGAATTTTCATTAAATAAGAAAATGTTGACTTAAAACCCTAGTTATCCAACTAAAAAATAGAGAAAAGACTTAGACATTTCTCCAAAAATGATGTTCAAATGGCCAGTAAAAAAATCATTCTTAGCTACACATTAAGAAAATACAAATCAAAAATACATTAAGATACCACTTCACTCCTATAAAGATGGCTATTACTTTTTTAAAAACTGAAAAATAACAAGTGGTGAGAATGTATAGAAATTGAAATTCTTTACAACTTTGATGGGAATGTAAAATACTGAAGCCACCATGGAAAATAGTATGGCAATTTCTCAAATAATTAAACTTAGGATTACTGTATCTAGAATTTTTCACTTTTGAGAGTGTACCCAAAGAAATGAAAACTACAACTTGAAGAGATACCTGTACACCAATGTTTATAGCAGCATTATTCACAATAGCCAAATGCTGAAACCAACTCAAATGTCCAATGACAAATGGATAGATTAGCAAAATGTGGTAAATAACATAGAATGGAATATTATTTAGCCTTTAAAAAAATACAGTCAAATGTTACAACATGGAAGAATCTTGAAAATATTATGCAAACTGAAATGACATAAAAGAGCAAATACTACATGGTTCCATTTATATTAGGTGTATGGAATATTCAGATTCACAGAGAATTTATTATTTTATGGGCATATTTTCAGTTTGGGAAGATGAAAAAGTTCTGGAAATAGACAGTAGTGGGATGGTTGCACAATAATATTAGTCTACTTAATGCCAGGAAGCTACACACTAAAAAATTATGAAAACTGAAAATTTTTACATTACTTTTTTTTGGGGGAACTGGGGACTGAACCAAAGGTGCTTCACCACTGAGCTACATTCCAAGTCGTTTTTCAATTTTTTGAGACAGAGTCTCACTAAATTGCTGAGGCTGGCCTCAAACTTGTGATCCTTCTGCCACCAGTCACCTCCTGGTGACTCAAGAGGCACCAGCATTATAGGTATGAGCCACCACACCTAGCTATTACATATATTTTATCACAAAAAAAACCCTAGTCATCTTAATTTCCAGAATATTACATGAGTTCATTTCCAAATGTTATCTTAAACATTAGAATCTTTTAAAATTCCAAAATATGAGCCTATCATAGTGACACACACTTATAATCCCAGTTACCCAGGAAGATAAGGCAGAAGGTCTCTCTGGGCAACTCAGCAAGACTCTCTCAAATTTTTAATTAAAAGGCTGGGGATGTATGTCAGAGGTAAAACACTTGACTAGTATAGTATCAGAGCTCTGAGGTCAATCCCCAATACGGTGGGGAGGGGAGAATCCAAATCCTAGGTCACAGACCCAAGTTAAGACACCAGTAGCAGTACTTTTCTGAAGCTCTCCAGCTGGTTTTCATATCCAGACAAGTTTAGAAATCACTGTATTAGTCTATATTTCTGCAGCCTTTAGCTGTTTTAAAATATTATTATTTTACTATTTCTTACCATTTTAAAGATGTAAGTATTTGAAATATAATAGGCTACAGAGTATACAATCGATTGCATATTTTTCATGCCCTATAATCCAGCTACAATACTTAGCTGTATGACTTTGGAAAAATTACTTAACTTCTCTCTGCTTCAGGCTTATTACTCATAAAAATGGAGTAATGACAGACTGTAAGAATTTCATTAAAACAAATAAACCCTAATTGTGAATAATATCTGGCCAGTTCTGGTTAGGTAAGTTCCTTACTCTCTTCTTCCCTGCAGAAAAAAATTTCTATTATTCACTTCTCAAAGGAACAACTGAAAAAGATTTGTATGTATCAACATAGCTAAAAACTACAGTAAGAAAAGCTCAAGGGGAGGGAAAAAAATGAGAATTTTTTTCTTAGCACTTAATTTTTCTCATAAACATTCTTGGAAAGCGTTAACACGTTAAAATCTGATCGTGCAAATCCAAATGATTTAACAGAGAAATGCACAAGTATTATGGCTGTACTTCAGAAATGTGATACATGATTATCTGTTGACAGCCATTAAGGACAAACCAATACAAACAAACAACACAGGGGAGGGGCAGACAAAAGATGTGTCAAGCCTGAAGGAACTACACCTAACTCAGTAAATGGTGGGTATCCTGACATAGGTATAGCATTCTCCTGCCTTTAAAAACTCTTACACTATCACAGTCTAGTAGACAATTCCAGGAAGGTTTACAGATCATCAGGCATTAGATATCTTTCGTCAATAAACATTACCAAGTTCAGTTAAGCTTGAAGCCCTAGAATCATGTTGTTAATAGCCAAATATATCCATTTAACTACTGATGACTTAAAATGTAGCCAGTCCAAACTGACTGAGATCCACTCAAGATAAAACACATGCTAGGAATTCAAAAACTCATTTCAAAGAAAACCCCAACTATTTCATTAGTATCTTCTGTAGATTTAATTACATGCTGAAATATTATTTTAGATATACTATATTAAAAAATTGTTAAAATTAATTTCACCTGAATTTTGATTGTTTATTTTTGTTTTACTTTTAACCATCTAGCAGAAATTTTAAAATTACTTATGTGGCTTACTTTGTATTTTTATTGAACAGTGCTACTCTGAAATACAACAAAGGAAATAAGTCCTTAAAAAATATAATCGCAGTAGCTCTCAGCTTCTCTATAAGTTCAGGTTTTCAGAGAAAACCAATCAAAGGACACAGTAAAGCTATTAATAGCTACTACTTTTGTAGCACAAATTTACATCTCATGGCACTTTTTTCCTCCCCTGGCAGTACTGGGGACTGAAGCCAGGGGTGCTCTATCACTGACAGCCTAAGCCCTTTGTATTTTTTATCTTGAGACAGGGTCTTGCTAAGTTAGTGAGGATCTCAGTAAGCTGCTGAGCTGGCTTTGAATTTATAATCCTCTTGCCTCAGCCTCCCAATTTGGGATTAAAGGAGTATGCCACTGTGCCAGGGTTTTATTTTTAATTAATTTTGGAGATCAGGAGATAATGTAAAAGCCTAGTGGGGCAGAAGATAAATACACCTTTATGGGTGAAACTTAAAGCATATTCTTTCATCTGCTGTCTTTAAAACAAAAAACAAAAACACTTGGTTGCTCCTGCTCAGAACGACCTGTTCTCAGTCTTGAATGTACTCTTGCTTCCTATTTAATAAAATCTGCTTGCTGTCACAAAAAATAAATAAGTAAAACCGTGACCAACTTCTTTAATGAAGCACCAAATATGTTAATTATAAATTTAAGGGAAGTTTCTGAACTTCCTCCAATGACAGAAATGTCATACAATACTCAATACAAAAGCCACTAGTCATATAACAAGCACTTGAAAGGCAGTTTGCAAAACTGAAGTTTTTTTGTTTTTCGTTTTTTTCCCCACAGATACTGGGGGAAAAAGACCCAGGGTCTTGTGCATGTTAAGCAAGCACCATACCACTGAGCTATATCCCTAGCCCTAATTTCAATAAATTGAATTTAAATTGACATAAGTGGCTAGTGGACATATTAGACAGCACAGGTCTAAGACATCTTTTTTTGCAGTACTGAGGACTGAACCCAGGGCCTTGAGCCTGCTAGGTAAGTACTACACTACTGAGTTACATTCCCAGCCCTAATTTCAATTAACTGAATTTAAAGAGTCACAAGTGGCTAGGGACTACCATACTTGGCAGCACAAATCTAAAATATCTTTATGCAGGTTTGGAGGAAGAGGACTAGGACTGAACCCAGGGGCGCTACATTTGCAGCTTTTTAAATATTTCACTATTTTATTTATTTGTTTACAGTACTAAGAATTGAACCCAGGAGTGCTTTATCACTTAGCTACATCACAGGCCCTTCTTTTTTTTTTTTTATTTTGAAATAAAGTCTTGCTAAGTTTCCCAGGCTGGCCTCAAACATGCCATCCTCCTGCCTCTCAGCCTCCAAAGTAGCTAGGATTACAAGTGCGTGCCAGTAGGCTAAACAACACGTTTTTTCCTATAAGGATCCAGATACAGCTGAGCTGGGGAGGTAGATCAGTGGTAGAGCACCTGCCTACTACTTGTGATGCCCTGGGTTTGATTCCCAAAATTGCAAAAAATAAAATAAAAAGATCAAAATATATATTTCAAACTAAGTATTTTAGGCTTTGTAGGCCATCTGTCTGACACAGTTATTCAACTCTGCTATAATTTTTTTTTAATTTTAATATTTATTTTTTAGTTATCGGCAGACACAACATCTTTGTTTGTATGTGGTGCTGAGGATCGAACCTGGGCCGCAGGCATGCCAGGCGAGCACGCTACCGCTTGAGCCACATCCCCAGCCCTCTGCTATAATTTTTTGAGCACTTTTCAGGTAGGCTAAGGCCAGATAAGGTGGCATACACCTTTAATCCCAGTTACATGGAGGCTGAGGCAGAAGAATTGAGAATTTGAAGCCAAACTGGACAATATAACAAGACCTTGTCTTGATAAATAAATAAATGAATATCGTTACAATAAAATAGGCTAGGCTAAGTTACAATATTCAGTAGGTTTAATCCATTTTTGGCATATTTTCAAATTAGGGTTTATTAGGACAAAAATCCCATCATAAGCCAAGAAGCATTTGTAAAATAGAACAAATATAATTAATACACTGGAATAAATTGTGTGAATGAGGACGGACTCTCTAATTTCTTATTATACTTTCACCTTTTCACCTAAAGAAAGCACTTTATGGCTTCTCTGTGGCATATCTGAATAGTTCCACTCTCTTATCAATATTCTCATACTTTGGAGCCATTATAAGTAAAATAAGGGTTACTTGAATACAAGCAGATGACAAGTGATCTGATAACTAAGAGGGCTACTAAAGGACTAACAAGAGGGTAGCTATACAGCATAAATATTCTGGACAAAGGAAAGAGTCAGGTTCTGGGCTGGACAGAGTGGGACTGCACAAAATTTTACCATATTACTCAGAATGAGGCACAATTTTTAAAACTTATGAATTGTTTATTTCTGGAATTTTT
The DNA here is from genome assembly GCF_045843805.1 of Urocitellus parryii. NCBI lineage: Eukaryota > Metazoa > Chordata > Mammalia > Rodentia > Sciuridae > Urocitellus > Urocitellus parryii. The sequence goes on from NC_135537.1 coordinate 150,221,924, forward strand.
CCATTTAACATTTTCAGACCTCAGTTGGCTGTGGGTAACAAAAACCAAAAGCAAATTAAACTGTAGAAGAAGAAGTATTGTTTATGGTGGACACTGCTAATTGCCTACCCCAAATCCACATTCCCTCCTTCTTCTGTCTATTCCCTTTTCTTCTTCTTTTTTTTTTTTTTAGTTGACGGACTTTTATTTTATTTATATTAACTTATATACAGTGCTGAGAATTGAACCCAGTGCCTCACACTTCCAAGTCAAGTGCTCTACACTGAGCCACAATCCCAGCACCGCCTTTTAATCTTACTAAGAAAACTCCTACATTGTTCTTAGTGGTTATTTTATTTTTCCAAATAAAAGGTACTTCTTTCTGTTAGAATGGCCAGTGATACATCAGGTTTCCAATAACTAATCTTCTCTCTGCCCTCATCTTCTGCATATCAGGTGTGAAGGTTCAATATCCACTGGGAGTATAAGAATGAAGCTAAATATTGAAGATGTCCCAGCAGAAGAATATAAGGAACCTTAAATCCTTGACAACAATACTAAACAAGATACACCAGAATTATCTACCTCCAGATTCCTTACTACTTGCCATGTAACCCAGATACTTAAGTTTTCCTGCCATTTGCAGAATGCATTCCTATGTTATTTTGTTAACAATAAATTTGTCAATTTTCAGAGGGAGGGGAAATCAAAGAACTTTTATATTCCCAAAATTATCTACTCATCTAATCAACTAAAAAGAAAAGCTTGAAAAAAAACACCAGGTGTACATGAAAAGATGATAGGCATATATAATCATAACCAAATGTTTACTTCATATCTTCCCACATCATTCAGAAAAACAAATTCCCTTAAGTTTCTCTACTTGCCATTGGTTCATCTCAAAGCCTCACTTATTCAACAACTGCTTAGGACTGAATTTTCTGATAGACTATTTTGTATTATTCAAATCACAGAGAAATGTAGTAACCTGAAACTTTTAATTGAAGAAGAAAAGAGTTATCTAGGGGCTGGGGATGTGGCTTAAGCGGTAGCGTGCTCGCCTGGCATGGGTACGGCCCAGGTTCGATCCTCAGCACCACATAAAAACAAAGATGTTGTGTCTTCCGAAAATTAAAATGTAAATAAAATATTTAAAAAAAAGAAAAGAGTTATCTCTTGTAAAGCCTTCCATGCCAAACTCAGAAAGTTAAGTGTTGTGTGCTTTCTCTCATATGTGGAAGCTAGAGAGGAAAAAGGAAAAGAAAACTGAGGGGAATCTCATGAAAATGGAAGGGAGACCAGCAGAGTAGAGAAAAAGAATGGTGGCGGGAGGGAAGAAGAAAAAAAAAGAGGAGGAGGGAGCAAGAAGGAGGGAAGGGCATGGGGGAATAATAAAGACGAAATTATATTATTTTTTTAAATATTTATTTTTTAGTTGTAGTTGGACACAATGCCTTCATTTTATTTATTTATTTATTTATTTTTATGTGGTGCTGAGGTTCAAACCCAGGGTCTCGAACCTGCGAGGAAAGCGCTCTACCGCTAAGCCACAACCCCATCCCCAAATTATACTATTTTGTTTTTTCTTTTTTTGGTACTGAGGTAAGGTGCCCCTGGGTACGATTGTGCCACATCCCCAGTCTTTTTATTTTTTCTTTTGAGACAGGGACTAAGTTGTTGATGCTGAACTCAAACTGTGACCCTCCCATTTCAGCCTCCCAAATCACTAAGATTACAGGCATGCATCAACACACCTAGTCAAATCATATTGTCATATTATGTGCATGTATGAATATGTAACAACAAATCCTACTAGTATGTATAATTATAATGTGCCAATTAAAAATATGGGAAAAATAAATAAAAAATTTTTAAAAAGGCAGTTTTTTACAATGTATATGTTAAAGGGCAAGTAAAGTGGTCAACAAATGCTTGAGCCAGGCATGGTGGCATATACCTGAAGTCCCAGCTACTCACAAGACTGATATGAGATCACTTGAACCCAGGAGTTTGAGGTCGGCCTGGGCAATTTAATGAAACCTTTCCCCAAAAACTGCTGGGCATAGTGGCACAGTCCTATCATCCTAGCTACTAAAGATATTGAGAAAGAAGAATCACAAGTTCAAGGCCAGCCTCAGGAACTTAAGGAAATGAAGCTCAGTGGCAAAGATCTATCCTGATACACTTGATGCCCTGAATTCAATCGCCAGTAGGACAAAGAAAAGGGAAAAGAAAAAAGCATATAACAGAATACTTAGAGTGCTTTGCCAAAGTTAACTTCCTGAACACGTGCATTCATTCTCTGTAGTTATAAAATGAAAAAGAAATATTAAAAAAAAAGTTAATTAAGACAGCTTACCTTTTATTTATAGGTTTTTCATCTTTTTCATAAGGCTTTACAAACCACTTGCCAATACGTACAAAGTTCCGGTTCATTAAACACCGTTCCAACAGATTGTGAACTGCTTTGAAAAGCAGAGTACGGCATTCATAGGAAAGACCATTCTCCCACACTCCATCTTCCTCTTCTAAATAAGAAATGAAGGAAGCAAAAAGCAGTAAATAAAAGTTACAGTTTAAGTTCTATATTCACAATCCCTACTCTACCTAAGAAAATTAAACTACAATCACTCGATATATTTCTAGACATCAAAGTATCAGGTTTCAAAGTTACTCCCCAAGAAATAAAAGGCCTAAGTGCTATGCATTCTATCAAGTTGCCTGAAGTTTATTTGCACAATGTAAAATATGGGAATAATATTATAAATGTATTGATTCATTTCTCTATCAATGAAAAGTCCACCTGCTTGTATAATTTGGAAAATATTAAACATACTCTATGGTGCCAATTTCTAAACTGGCTCACTTACTAGTTACCTTCTCCTAATTCTTTCAATCATTCGACCTGCCTCCACTCCCTCCAAAAAAAAACAGCACCAGCCAATTAATAATTAAATTCAAAACATTTCATGTCCATTGGCATTCTAATTCACGACTCAACTATAAAATTAATTGATGAAGAAAAAGAAAGCCAGTGGCACAGAGCCTAACAAGCAACGCATTATCAGCTACCTTAGGTCTCATTTTAACCAAATGATTTCCATGATTATTATTCAGTACAGAATCTTTTATTAGGGGAAGAAACTTAAAAGATTTAGGCATTCCCAGCATTAAGTTATAGCTATCTTCACTAACTATTAGCCTTAATTTTTGGCAGCCAATCTACTAATCACTCCAAGTTAATCTACCAAATAAATAAGTCATTTTGAGATAAGTTGGAATGAAGTTCAGTAACCAATTTTTTCCCTCTATCCATTTCCTGCCTATAACAAAGCATCCAATGAATTCCACTACAAATAATACCACTTAACATTTTAAATTTTTATATTTCTTAATTATTTAATTCAAATATAAAAATCTTCCCATAGCCTTTATAACTTTGTAAATATTTTCTGAATTTGAATCATCTTCATTTACTAAATAAAAATAGAAAAAACATTTGTTGCCAAAATACATTTACTAAACCTATGGAAAAATAACATATATACTATGAGCTTTTGAATAAAAGAGATATGCATTAAGAGTAGAACATGGGCTGGGCACAGGGGCACACAGAGGCTGAGGCAGGAGGATTCTGAGTTCAAAGCCAACCTAGCAAAAGGGAGGTGCTAAGCAACTCAGTGAGACTCTGTCTAAATTAAACACAAAATAGGGCTGGGGATGTGGCTCAATGGTTTTGTGCCCCCGAGTTCAATCCTGGGTAAACACCCCCATCCTCCCCCAAAAAAGAGTAGCAAATGGTATTCAGAGCTTATACAACAAATGAGTATAATAAACATTAACTAAAAAGTATAATGACAGTGGACTTTAACTGCACTAGAAACTCTGTGCCACTACAAAGGTTAATGATGATTTGTATTGTTCTTTCAAGTGTTTCCTAAGTGCTAAAAGTCTTTCAAAGCAACTAACTGGTTTTTCAAAAAGAAGTTTTAGAAAATGACAATACTTGAGAGTTGGAAAAACATTTTTAAACATTAACATTAATCATTAACATCAAATAAGAAAACTTCACATTCTATGGAAGAGACACTCATTAACTTCCATTTAACGTTAAAATGCTTACAAGGTTTCATTTTATTAAAGAAAGTATTAGGCTAAGAGAAAAGGAAATTGGCACATCGTGACTTCACTTTAATTAGTTAAAAGTCTAAATCACAAATAAATTTGTAAGTTGCTGAGGAAAAAAAGAATCTTACTTGCTTTGCTTTCAGCTTAATGAAGACCTATCATTTAAAAATTAAATAGCTATGTTAAAACTTTTACCTCAAATTATGACTTATAATTTCTAGAAATAAAAGTTTCTAATTCCAGTAGTATTGTGTAGGAATCTTTCTCCCAATTCTTAACCTCTTTATGACTCAGTATCCTTGATTACCATTTACCTCAAAAATCCCTACCTTCTAAGAGAAGCACAATAGTTTTAACATCTGTCCTATACAAATAGCCTGTTAACAAGTTTTCCTAACTTCAGGTATGTTTTAAATCAAAGACCCAATACACAAAGTTGCTATTATACATATAAAAGTTATACAGTTGCAATAAACATCAAATAAATTATTCACTTAAAAATGAGGAACTGGGGATGTGGCTCAAGTGGTAATGTGCTCACCTGGCATGCGCAAGGTTCGATCCTCAGCACCACATAAAAATAAAATAAAGATGTGTCCACCGAAAATTTAAAAATATTTATAAATTCTAAAAATAAATTAATTAAAATAAAATAAAATAAAGATGATTTGAAAGAAAAAAAAATTTAAAAATGAGCTGGGTGTGGTGGCACATACCTGTAATCCCAGGGGCTCAGGAGGCTAAGGCAGGAGGATCAGGAGTTTCAAAGCCAGCTCCAGCAATTTAGTGAGACCCTAAGCAACTCAGTGATACCCTGTCTCTAAATATAATAAAAAATAGGGCTGGGGATGTGGCTTCATGGTTGAGTGTCCTTGAGTTCAATCACCGATACAAAAAAAAAAAAAACCTTAAAAATGAATTTGCCTCATTCTGAAAAACAGTTTAAGTGTAAAGTTGCAATTCATGAAACACCATTCAACAGATTGTGAATTCCTTTGAAATAATTAAAAATCTTTGGAATAAGTTATAATTTATAAATTTCATATAAAATTCTGAAAATTTTATGATGTAAAGAAATCCATTGCAGTCAAACTCACAGCTAAACAATTTAAGAATACTAAATGTGGTTTAGGAATTACTCAGTATTAATTTGAAAGTACTTCTCTTTCCTTACTCTAAAATTTATCTGAAGAAACTCATGTGAACTCAATGCTGTCAAGCAGACATCTCATGACCCCCAAATGCACACAATTCTCATTAACACTAAACAAATGTTATACAGAAAACAAAAGAGTAAAGCCCATCTGATGGGGTTTTCCAAAGCCAACAAATCTCTGAAGTATATCTTTACCTACGAGTGACTAAGTAAACATTACACTTAAGCAATAGACTTTCAGTTTTTTGTTGCTGAAGACATAAGTCCTAACAATGCTCCATGAAAAGTTTGAAGGTTATTGGTTTTGTTTTTAGGGAGAGTGTCACTTAGAAAGAAGAGGCCTACTGAGCCAAGTTTCTAATATTCTGATTTTGCAATAACAATAATAATGGTATTTTCTACATGTACTCACATATATAAAAGATGAAATGGTACAACCAACCCTCTAAGACATTAGAAATATGCAGCTCTAACACTAATTAAAAGAGGTTCTTAAATCTCAACACCAATATTATAACAGGGAGAAGGAAAATGGAACACATGGCAAATCTTTACTTAGTTCTTTTGAACTTAATCACCCATACTCTAATGAAAAAAGTCTGCTTAATGCCTTTCAATGTTTTTCTCCCCTTGTGTCTGTATCCACAAAGAATACAGTTTCAGTTTTGTTTTTAATAATATTTTTCCATTGCTATTAACACTATAACTTTTAAATCATCAGTGTTACTTAAAATTTTTTTATAAAGTATTTATTTGCAGAACACAAAAATTAAAATGCTAAATTTAATTACCATGTTTTTTCTGAGGCTACAAATTACAGTGGTGTCAAAGTGTGTCACAGGCCATCAAAATAATTCCTTAAACAACAAAAAAAAATGAAGATCAAAACCAAAAAAGCTATATACCCAGTACTCATCATTATTCTCAAAACTGACATCTTTAAATATCTCCATGGTATCAACTGCTTTTAAAAAAGCAATCTTTTCCTACATAATTCTGCTAAACTATTAAAATACAACATACATTAATGAATACAGAAAGAATGGTTTCAAATTTAACATGGTAGAAAAATACTATGTATTTCCTAAAAGAATAAAGAAAAATATTTAAAATGTTTAACCAGTGTTTGTCTTTAACAATAATTTCTCATTCATAATCAATTCATTCAACAAATACTACTGAGTGCCTTAAATTGGCAGTACTATTTATTTATGGCAAAACCTTGAAATTTTTAATTTAAAAATAGCTTGAGGGCTGGGGTTATAGCTCAGTGGTAGAGCACTTGTCTCCCATGCATGAGGCACTGGGTTCAATCGTCAGCACCACATAAATAAAATAAAGGTATTATGCCCATCTACAACTAAAAACAAAAAAGAAAAAAAAATATAGCTTGATATGTTGATTATTTTCTTTGGTTACTTTTTCAAAAAGGACAATCCTCACAAGAAATACAGCAAATGAAGTTATTACCTAAAAAACTATCCAAATAAAGAACTGGGTCACAAGTTTACAACATTAGACATTGGTGAATTAACTCTCTTTAGGCTACGTAAGGCAAAAAAACAATTGCTTTCATTTTTCTTTTAAGTGAAATTTTTTTAAGAGAGAGAAAGAAAGAGAGAGAGAATTTTTCAATATTTATTTTTTTTTAGTTTTCGGCGGACACAACATCTTTGCTTGTATGTGGTGCTGAGGATCAAACCCGGGCTGCACGCATGCCAGGCAAGCGTGCTACCGCTTGAGCCACATCCCCAGCCCCAAACAATTGCTTTTTAATTTGGCTAGCACTAGGTAACTACTATAGATGGTTGCTGTTTTGTATTTGTCAATCCTGTTAAAAGCTGTCACATGGTTATGGTCCACTATAATTAGTATCCTTCAATAACAGCATCCAAAATTAAATCTTGAACAATGGCCCACTTAAAATTTGAGTTGTACACATTATGATGGAATTCTGGTACAATAAAAATATTTGAATAGATTGCTAAAATCCAGTATACAGACCCCAAGAACTACGAAGAAAAAGAAATATTTAGATTTGATTGAGTCTGTTTTTGAGTTCTCAAGATGACAGTTTTCTCTGAGAGCCTCACTGCAGCCTAACTTGGGAGTAGTTTTATTTTTATTTTAAGGGGAATAATAAAGCCAATGAGGATAGCAATAAATTCCAAAAAAGTCAGGCTACAAGTTGGATGCACTGACACATGCCTTGTGATCCCAACTACTCTCAGGAGGCTAAAGTTAGGAGTACCTCAAATTTGAAGACGGCCTGGATAGCATAGTGAGAATCCATCTCAAAAAAAAAAAAAAAGAGAGAAAGCAGAAAGTACACAGAAAACTCTTCTCCTTCAAGGACAGACTGATGAAAATGGAACAATCTTGCTTTGCAGTATGCTTGAAAGAACCAATCAATGTCACCCACTAGAAACTTCTGACCGGAGGACTAGAGCTAAGATTTTTCCCAAGACCAGTTTTATAGTTCTCACCCACAATCACACAACCATTAAATAAAATGTGCTGCCAGGCATGACAATACATGCCTGTGACTCAGGGGCTGAGGTAGGAGGATTCAAGTTCAAGGCCAGCTTCAGCAACTTAGTGAGAGCCTGTCTCTAATACAAAAGAAGGACTAGGGATATGGTTCAGTGGTTAAGCACCCCTAAATTCAATTCAATCCCTGGTACAAAACAAAACAAAAAGCTGCTACAAAATTAAATTTAAAAAGAAAATCTGTACCCAAAAAGTTTTGTCCCTGATCCTTTTTCTATCAAAAAGATCAAAATGTATTCAGATTCTCCTCAGGGGAGTAAAGAGTGAAAAGTAATTATTCAGCTTTCAAATCAAGAGATTTTTTTGGAACAAATATCTTTCTGGAATATTATAGTTAGACTAACCCCAGTTAAAACAAATCCTAATTCAAAAAATCATCTGTTCTTTACAAATTACTTTGTTGAACAGTAGAGACAACTGATACAAAATGAGTGAGGGTTTAAAGCATAAAATCACATTTGGTATGCTTTAGCTAATCTTTACTAATTAGCAATAAAATGAGTTAATATTCTATTTCTACATATCAGCTAAACTTGAAAGGAAGATGACTCAAACAAGTGCTAAGTGACATGAGAAAATGAAATTTAACATGTACTTTGGAACCCGACTAGATTCCTCAGAACTGTCAAAATGTAGCAATTTAGCTGGCATCCTAGAACAGAAAAAGAACATTAGGTTAAAAAAAAAAAAAGGAAATCCAGATAAAGCACATACATACAGAAAAAGAACATTGGGTTAAAAAAAAAAGAAATCCAGATAAAGCACATACATACCTTAGTTAATCATAAAGTGTGTATACTAGTTCATTAGTTATGAAAAACACATCATTCTAATACAAGCATTAACAATAAACTGAAAGAGTTACACAGGAACACTCTATACTCCCTTTATAACTTTTATGTAAATATAACCTTTATGTAAATATAAAACTATCCGGGCTGAGTTATGGCTCAGTGGTAGAGTGCTTGCCTTGCAAGTGTGAGGCACTGGATTTCATTCTCAGCACCTCGTACAAAATAAATAAATAAAAGTATTGTCCATCTACAACTAAAAATGTTTTAAAAAAAAACATAAAACTACCTTAAAATTAAAGATTTTTTTATTTAAAATATTTTTTAGTTGTAGGTGGACACACAATACCTTCACTTATTTATCTCCAGGTGGTGCTGAAGATCGAACCCAGGGCCCCACATGTGCTAGGCAAGTGCTCTACACTGAGCTACAACCCCAGGCCCTTAATATTTATTTTTTAAAAATATACTATGGGTGACACAAAGATGTCAAAGAGGTTAAGCAAAAACAATTGTGTACTTTTGTAATCAAACATTCCAGTTAGAAAAACTGAGACTTCTAGTCTTCTTTGCAAAAAGAAATACGTTTCCTCCTCCCCACAAAAAGCGACAGAGAAGGTGGGGGAGGATATTATCAGCATAATCACAAACATTTCAGTAACAAGATGTGTTAGGTGCTGAACCAAACAGAAGGACACTGCCTGTGACAAGCAGGCTCAAGCTAAATTAATCAGCTTTTTAGTTGCCACCTGGGTCCTTCCGGTTCCCCTTTCCTCAGTGCTACACCTCCACTTGGAACTCAGGATGCCTCCTGCAGCTGATGCCACCCCCACTGTCCAGCTGCTCTCTTCTCAGGGGAGTGTAAAAGAAGGGAATACAGTGCCACAGATGGGAAGAAATGAAAAAGAGTTGGCGAGAGGGCGAGAGAGAGAGGGCGAGAGAGAGAGGGCGAGAGAGAGAGAGAGAGAGAGAGAGAGAGAGAGAGAGAGAGAGAGAGAGACACAGACACAGACACACTAATTGCCCCAAAAGGGAGGCAGACAGTGTCCCTGGAGCAAAGAAAAGGGCAAGACAAATATACTCCATCTGAAAAGTGCTTATTATTAGGCTATGTTTGATTTAAGTAACAACAGTCTAAATTAAACGACAGGTTAAAACAAAAACTAAAACATAAATACCACTGAATATGTAAACCGTAATAGTACAGGACAGGCTTTTGAATAGTAAATATGATTACATACTATTCTTGATTGAAATAGTAAAACAAAATAATTATTTCCACTTTGATACATCTTAAAGTTATTAACTACTTACTTAACAGCATTCAGCAAAATCTGACAAATAAAACCTAATCTCCCAAAATTGCTTTCAACACTTTCAGGATCAATATCTATTTTAAAGTATGGGTGCTATCATTTAAAAAAGTTATGCTAAAAACCTAAGTTAACGAAAGAAGAAATTTTAAAAATGATAACCCAGTTTCATCAGAGAAAACATAGCTGACTGATAATATGAAACCTAGAAGGAAACAATGTCCACATACTGTAGTGTTTTAACAACATTACAGGGAAACAGCTCACATTTAACTTTAATAGACTTTTCACCTTCAAATTTAGTCCTTCTATGGTAAAACTAAATAGTATATATCAAAAAGTATCGTTGATTCCATAAAATGTATGTCATGAATTTTTTCTTTTTAAAGGTTTGTTCAGATGTTCTCCCAACTTAAAAGCCAAAACCTACAAATCAGCATTACAGTTGTTTGGGGTTTTGTGTGTATCTGTATTGCTGGGAATTGAACTTAGGGTCCCATGCATGCTGGGCAAGTGCCCTACCACTAAGTTATAAACTCTCAGCCTACTGTTTGGAGACTTACATTAATAGACTATCCATAAATTATCAAAGACTTTTAATGTTAACAAATTACTATAAACTATTGACAAACTGCAATTTTGGATAATCCGTAATTGCTGATAATACTGTAACGCTGCTGAGGATGTAGCTCAGTGGTAGAGCACTTGCCAAGCATGCATAAGGCCCTGGGTTCAAGCCCCAGCCCCACTAAAAACAAAAACTTTCTACACATTTTAGTGAAGTGACTTTAATGATCACTTAAAGATTAAATAACTCACATATGCCCAAGTCAATGAAAGAAAAAGGAAGCTGGTAGGCTTAGCTTTTGGCATAGCAATTAGAAAGCAACATCTTGCTAAAACTATTAGGAATTTTAAATCCTGACATACATGTATGATACATACATACAAACTAATCATTTTACATATTTAGAACAATATTACATACTTAGAACTAAGTCTACACTCTGGTAGGCCATCTTAGAAAGTTGAAAAGCTTAAAAGAACTGCAATCACTTCAAAAATAAGAACACAGAAAAAAATGTTTTCATGAGAAGGTAAAAAGCAATTATCAGAACACACAAAATTAACACACACACATTCCTAAACAAATGTTGGTTTTACTAAGTACTAGTTCAAGATACAGACACCTGGATTACATTTCATTAAAAAAAAAAAAAAAAAAAACCTACAGGCCAGACAATAACAGAAAACTTCAGAGTGCTCAATTTCGAATAGGAAAGCTTTTTAAAAATAATCTAAAGAAAGACAATAAAATGAATTAGGCATAACTTTCCTATGTTTATACATGAATATACCACCAGTGAAACTCCACATCATTTATAACCACAAGAATGGGATTCTAATTAGAATAAGCTACATTCCATACATGTATGTCAAAAATACTTTACTGTCATGTATATCTAAAAAGAACAAATAAAAAAATAAAATGACCTAAAAATCCTAAATTTAACTGTCAAAAATCATTGAAATAACCGGCTAAAGTTATTTCTTGTTGCATTCAACTAATCATTTACATTCCTATCAAAGATTCAGTTAACAGACTCTTACAGTCTAAAGTAAACACAAGCCTCAGTAATTACATGAAGAGCTATAGTTTTTCTTTCTAAAGTAGCATTTGATCCTAAAAGTTGAGAAAATAATAAGTAATCATTAATTTGCTCACAAAATTATTTATGTGTAATCTTCTAGATTATGACCCTCTGTCCTATAAAAGCTAAACAAGTTGGCTCTTGTCTCCTTATCTTTGATGTAACAGTATCTAAAAGAGTCACTTTCCAAAAATAACAAAATTAACGTATGTCTTTACAAGCAAATAAAAAAACAACAAAATAACTACATACCTTGAAAAATATACCAGAGAAAGCTACAGTTCCAGATACTCCTACAATGTCTCTATATTCATGCAAAAGAGAGCAGTGGCAGAACTGACTCCAAGTTGAGTTACACTTGGTTTCAAAAGTATTATGTAACTGTGCTAAAAACTTTATGTTCCTGGATTCCATTTTTCTTAGGTTAATGTAACATGCCTTCTTTAGATTCTAAACACTTGTGAGAAATTAAGGAAGGAAGCTGTATATTGGAAGGAGACCGTAATTCAAAGCTTAAAAAGCCTCCCACAGGACTCGGGGTATAGAACAGTGCTACATCACTTACCTAGGACACAGGAAGCCCTGAGTTCAATCCCCAGTGCAAGAGAAAAGTAAATAAAGCCTCCCATAACATGCATGAATGATTTAAATAAAATAATAATAGTAAAATGAAACATGAAACTGTATTTTTATCTGGCTTTGTTATCTAACTGGTGTACACAGATGTGGCACTACGCACCAGCCCCCCCCCCCACCACCTTAATTTGTAATACAAACAGTATTTTGGGAAATGTATACAATGTTGTTAAATCATTGGCTAGAAATAGTAAATTGTTTTCACCTGATAAGTCATGGTGAATAAGGTCAGCAAAATTAGGATCTTCACCCCACCAAAATATCCATAACTCTCTTCTTCCAGGTCTTTGATCTCGCCGCCAAACACCAAGTACATCTGCCTTAAGACAGCGACTAAAACTGCTCAAAATGGGGTCTTCTTCTGTCACCGGAAACAGAATAGGGGCAGAAGTTGGACCTTGCCATACATATCTTTTCCATTTAATTCCTGTCAAGTCAGCCTAAAGAAAAGAAAGTATGATTTTTTTATTATTGTACATTCACTCAAAGTCAAAAAGTATTCAATACAAAGTCCCCAATTTCAATGGGACATTAAAAATTTTCAATATTGCTTATAACGCTGAAAGCAGATTATGACAAAAAAAACTTTAATTCTGAATAATTCAACAACCAAGAATTTAAGGAAAAAAAGAAAAACAGTTTAAAATTAACACCAACACGCCACTGAACAGCACAACAAAAACAACGCATCTCAAGCAGAAATAAGAGGAACATTAAATAAAAACATGTTCTTTAGTACTGCACACCGAGTATACATTTCCTCTCCTAAATCCTATCTGAACTAGTCACATTTGTTTCTTGGCATCAAACTTTGCACCAACAATTAATTCTTAAATCCATCACTCCAAGTTTAGAGAAGTCATGGCTTTAAAGAAAAAGAGAGACATCTGAATAATTCTTTTTAAAAAGCCCTCTTAATTCTTCACTCACACACCTCTTCAGGAAAAGTCAAATAGCTGCTCCCAAAGAAATGTCAGATTTATGTTAGTCTATCTTCCAAGAACCTGATCCTAAAAGTACCAAAAATAGATCCGGGTTGGAGAAGATAGAAATGTTAAACCTGCTCTATGTCTTATTATATCTGAAGAGATGCTGATTAATGAACATTGTCAAGAAAACTAACATTTTATAATAGGTAAGTGCATTAAAGATCTCCATTTAGCATTATGAAAGAAATTCAACCAAGGCAATTCAATAATTTAACTTAAAGAGAGAAAGTATAAGATGCCAAAAATGAAACTGCTGATACATGACTGGCAGCTTACACTTGCCAACTACTTGCGCTCCGCCCACTTCACTTACCTATCATATACTCTCAATATTTCTCACAGCACAGAAAAGATTTTTAAAGTCACTCAAACTTTAAGTCAATGATGAACCTAAGCTATTGTCCAGTTCAGGACTTGATATTTGCAACAGTTGGCACTTTTGAAAGTCTTAACTGTTGGATGTTACTAAACCTGGAGCAACCTACACAATTGTAATGGCTACATCCAGCTTCCCCAGACTTTTCACTCCAATAAAAACAAGGAGCAGCCTGCTGAAAATATTCTTAAGCAGGCAAAACAGACAAATATAGAAACGTTTAGTGCAAAACCACTGCACCTCCCTCCATTAGTCCCTCCACTCTCCCAAAAACATAATGTTCTAATAAAAGCAAGATGGCTTGAAATTGTCAAAATGGCAAACTGTTTCCAAAGTTTGAAAAAGAAAACATGAAATGGCATCGACTGGTTTTTACACAAAAATATGAAGTCACCAAGGAAGGCACTAACTCTGTGTGACTTTGACTCATACAAAAATACATAAAACGAAAGGTTTTTAACGCAGAAATCCCGGGGTCCTATTTATTGGGGGAAACCAAATCATCAGGATAAGGTATAAAGATAACGAAGTAAAGGCAATCGTGTAAAGTGTGAAAAAGTGTACCCAATCAATAAGGAGAAAAGCGAGAGTTAAGCAAGAAACAGGAAAATGTTAAGTGTCCTGCCAGATAAGGAATCCAAGTTGAAGACAAGACTGCCGTGGGGGCGGGGGGAATGGGGAGTCGAAACAAGACAGAAAAAAAGCCAGCACTCCTCGGGCAGAGCCCAGGACCCCGGCTGAGTGAATGCCGCCTCCCGGGGCTGGCCGCCGAGCGTCGCAGGGCGCGGGCTCCGGCTGGGCCTAGCCCGGGGACTCTGGCATCTGGATCCGACCCGGACCCCCTCCCCCACGGCCCAAGGGCGCACCTCGAGGCCCCCTCCCCCACCGCCCGCTCGCCGCGGCCCCCGCCCGCCGCCCCGGCACTCACCAGACAGAAGAGGTTACAGTGACAATCTTCCAGGCTGGCCCCGTTCGCCACGAAGGAGGAACTCATCGTCCCTCACAGCAGCCGCCGCCGGCGCCACAACCCACCATCCGCCATTACCGCCGCCTCCGACCAGAGAGAGAAACACAGACACCGGGGAGGGCGGGGGGGTGGTGGTTGGGGGGGCGGTGGAAGAGGAGGCCGCCGGGCCGCCCGCCCTCCCCACCTACCCCCCCGCCGCCGCGAGCAGCCCCCGCCGCCCGGCCGGCACCCAGCCGCCCGGGGCCGAGGGCCGGAGGCGGGAGGGCCGCGCTGCGCTCGCCCCGCGGGCCGGACTGCGGAGCCCGCGGACGCTCGTCCCTCTCTGGAGGACCGAGGGGACGTGTGCGCCCCTTCCACGAGAAAAAATAATAAATTACACAATAAATAATCAAAATAGAGTCTGAGTCGGCAAAGCCCAAGCCCGGGAGGGTTCTCCCCGGCGGGGAAGCGCCCGCGGAGGGGCGGGAAGGGCGAGAACCGGGAGAGAAGCCCAGGCCCCCGGCCCGGCAGCGGCGATGTCCTTAAGCCCAGAGCCTCCTCAGTGGCGGAGGTGGTGGCGGCGTCTGCGGGCTCAGTCCATTCTCTGGTTGTATCTCCGTGTTGTCCCTGGGCCGAGCCGGCCAAACGTCTGCTCTCCCGCGGCCTCACCGCCTGGACGCCGTAGTCTCCCCCATTTTGTGGGCCCAGCGGGCGGTGTTTTTCCCCCTTTAATCCGAATTCACGGGTTTTCCCTTCGCTTTAATGGCGGCCACAGGGACCAGCTCGCCCTCTCTGTTCGCCCATTGGCCGTCTTAAGGTCACGTGGGCCCGGGCTCCGTGGGGAGGGGGGGAGAGAAGGGAGTGAGGGAGGGCCGGGAAGCTTTCGGCCGAGGCGGTGAGCCCCGGGGACCGGGCAGCCAGCTGGTGCTACTGAGATAGCGCCATCTGCTGGGTGCCCCAGCCAGTGTAAAATGACCCAGGCCTTGGCCCTTTCTTCTGGCGGGGAATGTACCTACAGGAGGGTTCACTCCAAAATCTGTGAAGATTCCATGAAATCAGTTTGAATTCTTTGAAAAAAAAAAGTTGGCAATAATTCCGAGATATTTTCATTTATTTCATGAGGCGTGCAGCGCAAACCCCAGGACTTGAGAGTTGGGGATCTGGATAAAAGTTGTTATATGGAGAAAGAAACAAGGAAACAATATAGCTTTGGAGTAATATAGCTTTGGAAATTGGGGCCAAATTGACTGGGCTTGAGCCAATCACTTACCTCTCTGTGACTCAGTTTCCTCAATTGTAAAAATGGGAAAAACATACTTCACTTCATAGGTTCCTTGTGATAGTATGAATTAAGCACACAGCTGATGCCTGGCACCGTTAAGCATTGAAAAAAGTTATCTACCATTGTTGTCCTCATTCCCTCCTGTAGTTACTGTGAACAGCAAGTGAACTCCTGTATGGAAAGTTGCCACATGAGAACCGGGACTTTGTTTTGTTTACCTCTGTCTTTCTAGTATCTTAAAAGTTTGCTAGCACACAGTGGGTGCTAGATACTTGTAAATTTACAAATGAATGAGTGATAAGAAGTAAGTTCTCTTTTCCATAAAACATTTCCTTCTTGGTTGGATTTCACTTCAATGTAAGAATTCAAAATATTTTCCTTCAGAGTTTCAGAGTAATATAAGAAGGAAGGAGAAAAAGATCTTCAAAAGATAGAAACATCAGGAGGTAAAATAATTTTAAATGATAATTATCTCTGTAGAATAGAAGGACTCATGCATACCACTTAGATACAGAATGAAAAGGAATCTTCATCCATCCATTTGTTCATCTCTGCTGGTTAAGAGCTTGAAGCCAAAACCCTGTTAGAAAAGTTCTGCCACTTTCTAATTGACCTTAGATCAAATGTAACCTCACATCAAATCAATTTGTCTTACTTTCAGTTATTAGAAATTGGAATCATAAGTCATAGTTAACTTTCATATAATCTTTCGGGGAGTGCCGGGGATTTGAACCCAGGGGCACTTTAACCACTGATCCACATCCCCAGTCCTTTTTATTGTTTCATTTTGAGAGAGGATCTCCCTAAATTGCTTAGGTCCTCACTATGTTGCTGAAGCTGGCTTTGAACTTGCAGTCCTCCTGCCTCAGCCTCCCCAGCCTCTGGGATTACAGGTATGTGCCACTGTGTCCAGTGATTCATATAATTATTAAAGTCATTTTTGAGCACCTGCTGGCTCAATTAAGTGTTTCTGGTCTGTACTAGGCCTGGGATACAAATATTATTAAGATACATGCCTATTCCACAAAATTTCTGAAGAAACAATAAAGGGAATATTTCCTACAGAGTAAGATAAAACACAATAGGAGTAACTGCTTGAATAAAATATGTATCAAAATATATCAACAATAGGAGCACTAGAGAAGGAGCATCAAAGTTGAAAAGGCGTCATAAAGTAGGTAGCATTTGAAATCAGATTTGAAGGATAAAATGAATTCTTATAAAGCCCTTTGAAGCAGTTAAATCTTGTTAAACCCAATTCAGATCCAAAGGCCACATATCAAAGTCAATTATACAACCAGGACTAATTCAATCCAGGAGCTCAAATCAACTAAGGTCGGCATCCTTTATAACTGAGTGCCAGCACCAGGAGACAGGGATCCCCAGACCTAATAAGAGCTCCTCTGCTCATTTCTCTTTCTCGGAGAAAACCCTTGGGGCTTTGTTCTGCTGCTTTCCTCAGCCTGAAATATTCTCATATCCTCCCCCAACTCTTGATCTGCAGTAGACCCATCGGTTTAGTTTTGTCCCCCATTGTCCCCACCACCTAACTTGAGCACCTTCCTCAGGACTCCAGGGGCAGGTAGAATTTGCCTGAAACCTACTAGCGGAAAGTAAATTTTGGCCTTTCATTTGAATGTTAATATTCTCAAAAGAGGGGGAAAACAGAAGACAAGAAGACTCTGAGAATTCTAAGGAAGGGGGGGTGTGGGAGGGGGGCAGAAGAAAAGTTGAGAGAAGGAATGAAGAAGCAAAGTGGAGGACAAAGACCCCAAGAGTAAGAGAAATGGAAACCTCATGGGGAGGAGAGGAAGAGAGCAATATCAGCCCATGGAGAGCCTGTCAGGAACCACTTAGACCTATTAAAATGATATCCTGTGTGATTTAAAGAGTAACAGAAACGGGAACTTTGGACAAAAGAGAGTGATGGGGCAATGTAGGGTCATCAATTGTAAAAAACTATATAACACCCTGGCAGGGGGTGCTGATGACTGGAGAGGGTATGCGTGTATGGAAACAGGGTATGGGATTTAAAAGAGAGAGAGAGTGTGTGTAAATAAGTACAAAGAGCACACACACATTTTCAGAGATTTGGAAGATAGAGAAAAGTATAAAGGTGGAAATTTTAAGTGTACATTACCCCCCCAAGAAAAATTGCCCATAAAAGCATAATAATTAACTACCTTTTAACATTTTGATGTATTTCCTTCCAGATTTTCCCATATATTTTTTTCCTACATGGTTGAGTTCATACTATATACAGAGTTTACACTCATTTATTGACCACTTAGTGTGTGTCTGGTCATGTATAGACAAGATAGAGGATATACAAGGAGCTTAAAATGCTATGTAAGGGGCTGGGGACTTAGTTTAGTGAATCCAGTGCTTACCTAGCATGCATGAGGTCCTGGGTCCAATCCTCTGGTACCGGTTTAAAAAAAAAAATCTTACTAGATACAATGCACTGGGACAAACTGGACTAATTAGGGCCAAAGCTTTAACCAGGCTACCTCCCTAACTTTGATTTACCCATTTGTATTTGGGTGCATAAGAGTAGCACTAGAGCTGGGCAGAGTAGCACATGCCTGGGCACTTGGGAGGTTGAGGAAGGAGGATTGCAAGTTGCAGGTCAGCCTCAGCAACTTAGAGAGATCCTGCCTACAAAATAAAAAATAAAAAGGGCTGGAGATATATCTCAGTGGTAAAGCACCCCTAAGTTCAATCCCCAGTACAGAAAATAAAGAGAAGGAGGAGAAGGGAAGGGAAAGAAAAGCACTAAATGTCAGAATTGATGAAATGATTAAAAGAGAGATGCTAGGGGCTGGAGTTGTGTCTCAGTGGTAGAGCACTTGCCTGGCATGTGTGAGGCCCTGGGTTTGATCCTCAGCATCACGTACGAATAAATAAAATAAAAGGTCCATTTACAACTAAAAGAGAGAGAGAGAGAGAGAGAGGGAGGGAGGGAGGGAGGGAGGGGCCAAATAAAATAGGAGAGTCACAAGGTTTTACCCTAGTACCACCAAGAAATTACAATAATAATAGGAGAACCAGTGAAAAAATTTAGAGGAAGCCTTGGGTCATCTATTATTTTCTACTCTGAAATGTGGACCTACTCAGTGATCTATGTTTAAAATTTCTTAACTTCTTTATCCTTTTAAAGGCTCCATTCCAAATGGGATGGTGGAAGCACTGGCTTACAAACTACTATTGGCCTCCTTCTTGGACACAGTTATATCACTAGAGACAGAGAAGTCCAGGAAAGTCCCTGCCTCATCTCAGGGCTAACGCCCCAACCTGATTTTGAAAAACTACAAGGTCTAGAGCAGAACAGTCCAATAGAAATGTAATGAGAACTAAATACATACTACGATTTGATTTTCTGCAGTAGCCACATTAAAAAAGTAAATGAAAAGTTATATTTATATTAATTATGTATTTCATTATCCTGATATATTGGAGATTGTACCATTTCACATACAGTCAATATAAAAATTTTAGTGAGATACTTTGTCATCCTTTCTTAAATATTTTTTTTTGTTTTGTTTTTTAGGTGGACACAATATCTTTATTTTATTTTTATGTGGTGCTGAGGATCGAACCAGTGCCTCATGGGTGCTAGGCGAGTGCTCTACCACTTGGGCCACAACCACAGCCCTTGCC
The DNA here is from genome assembly GCF_045843805.1 of Urocitellus parryii. Classification (NCBI taxonomy): domain Eukaryota; kingdom Metazoa; phylum Chordata; class Mammalia; order Rodentia; family Sciuridae; genus Urocitellus; species Urocitellus parryii. Next base: position 150,241,382 of record NC_135537.1, read on the forward strand.
ATCATTTATTTATTTATTTATTTATTTAGTTATTTATTTACCTACCTAACCAAACCTTCAAAAATTCATGTGTTTTTTCACTTAAAGCACATTTCAATAAGGACTAGCCCCCTTTCAAGTGCCCAACAGCCACATGTACCTAACGACTACTGTGTTGGATAGTACAAGTCTAGAGTCCAAAGCTGAAAGCTAAGGAACCAATTAAATTGTGGAAGTGAGTGGTCTTGAGCCTAGGGACAGTATTGATTTTCTTAAGGTCATGTGGATGTCTTAATGTTGTACTTAATTCAATAGAAAAAAAGCCTAAGAAGTTGGGGAAAAAAAAAAAAAACCTTTTATTTAGTGAATGTGCAGACACTACTTCATTGACTATAGGAATGAGCAGACCTAAACAAAGTAAATCAGCCAGTTGAGACAATTAAGGATACACTTCAAGTCTATCTGTCAAATATCCTGAATTGTCTCAAAAGCTGCCCTGACTTGCCATTTTTCTAAGTAATGCAGCATCTACTCTCAACCTCAAGTTTTTTCATGTAAACATTAAATTTGAAGTCAATTTTCCTAATTTCCTTACTTCGAAATTAAGTTTGTAAACCTTCAAAACCAAATCAGACTATTCCCCTTCCCCATCTTTATTCTCTTCCGGTCAGCCTTTGAACCACTCTGGATCTCTATTTCCTCAAACATGATAAAGACATTAGATTCAATAATCACTACAACTTAATATCTAATATGTGACACATAATATAAGTCAATCAGAGTGTTAAGTATCTTTGCCACAAGCTTCTGAGGTAAGTACTATATTAGACCAAGTTCCTAGATTGAGATACTTAGGTTTAGAGAACAGCTTGCCTGAAGCAAAAGAGGTCTCTAAAGTATGTTAAGGGAACCTAATATATCAAGAGGGCTCAAAAGGTACTTCCTGGGGGGACAGTTGAAACTAAATCTTGAAGGATGAGTTGGGTTGAACCAGGAAAAGATTGATGGGGGAGGGGAAGAAGAGGCCCAGAAGAAAGGGGGGGGGGGAGGACTGGATGGCTTGGTATCAGTGGGAAAAGAGTTGACTGGAGAATTAATCCCAGGGTCGAATCATGAAGAGTTTGGATTTTATCCAGAAAAGAATGAGTAACCATTGAAAGACTAAACATGAGAGTGACGGAGCTCAGATTTGTTTTTAGAAACAAGATACCAGGAGGCTTGTTGGGGGCACTGTGGTAATCCAGGCAGGAAGTGAAGAGGACTGAACTAATTAAGAGGAGCTTGTCTAAAAACAACCTTTCTGTTCCCATTTATTCCCTCTGTTAAGGCATCAGCAAGAAAGGTGGGAAAGTAGAGGAAATCACTTTCGCAAACTGTTGAGCATTCTTTTCTTACTGAACAGATGACTTTTCTGAGTGGCAGGAGCTGAGAGAGCAGATAAGTACAGTCCTTTGAACTTATTCCTCCTGCTAAAAAAAAAAAAAAAAAAAAATAGTCCAGGCAGGACTTTGGTCTCACAGGATAATTATTCCTACCCAGATACAAACTGGTTTGCAATTTTATTGTTCTCTTCCCTCAAGAAAAGGTTCATAGGGATTCAAAAAAACGTGACTAGCCAAGAAGATTATTCTAGATATTCTAGAACCTCTTGATTTTACTAAGAGTTTGTAAGGTAATTAATAATAACATAAACCAGAGTTTTATGCCACCTGTACCTCTGGTATTTAATATCTTTTGGTATTCAATCATTCATTCTCATTCACTTAATACAATGATATTTATTATGTGCAAGATTCTACGCTAGGTGCTGTGGAGATGGGACAATAAGCCACAGCACATCAAAAATAGACCTGATCTTCCAGAATATAAATTCTCAGAAAATAAGACATGAACTGAATAACTGAAAGCTGTGTTTTAGAATGGTTAAAACACTTGCAGATCAAATGCTATGGCATTGACAGAAGAAGACAATACCCTAGGTGGAGGAAGGAAAGATTAGTAAAGAAGAACTTTGCATTTCAACTGGATATTAATTGATAAATAAGATTTGGTCTTGCAGAGACTCTCTCTCTCTCTCTCTCTCTCTCTCTCTCTCTCTCTCTCTCTCTCTTTGTACCAGGGATTGAACCCAAAGGCATTTTATTACTACGCCATAACCCCAGTCCTTTTTCCTTTTTAAAAATTTTTTTGTTTTGTTTTAAGACAGGGTAAATTGCTTAGGGCCTTTCAGAATTGCTGAGGCTGGCTTTGAACTTTCAATCCTCCCATCTCAGCATCCTCAGTCACTGGGATTACAGGTGCATGCCATGATCTTGCAGAGATTTTAGGCTGGTATTTCCCCAACTGGAATCTTAGGATAAGGTTCTAAAGAATGTTTATTGGAGATTCTAAATAACAGGAGTTCTTGGGCATCAACAAGGTGACACAGGCCGGTAATCCCAGTGATGCCAGAGGTTAAGGCAGGAGGTTGGCAAGATCAAGGCCAGCCTCAGCAACTTTACAAGACCCTCAGCAACTTAGTGAAACCCTGTCTCAAAACCCCCAAACCAAAGACCAAAAAAACAAACAAAAAAATAAATAAATAAAGGCCGTGAATACAGCTCAGTGGTAAAGCACTCCCCTGGGTTCAATCCCTAGTATCAAAAAAAAAAAAAAAAAGGTGGTCCTGGTAATTTGCCTATTTATTCTCAGATTCATTTCCCTCTTTCCCTCCCCACACCCCGTCACTGCGAGAGGCTGCAAATAACATCAAGCTCCCTTCCTTACCAATGTCCTTGTGGTTTGTTTTGGCCAATGGAACCATGGATAGCAGACAGGAGGCACATAAGGAGGCACCCTTTTTCTTCTTCTTCTTGTGCTTTAGGCAATATTCCTGGCATTGGCTGCATCTTCTTTGTGACTCCATCTACAGACAGAAAGTCCCTTTTGTGGTTTTTACTTTTGCCAGGCTATCCTGGCTCCTGGGCTGTGGCATATTTGTTATTTATTGCTATACAATAAGTTACCTGGAAATTTCACAGTTTAAAAGAACAAGCACTTTATCATCTCATGCAATTTCCAAAATTTAGTAATCTGAGGGTGACTTAGCCAGGAGGTTCTGGTCAGCCTCTTTCCTGAGGTTATAGTAAAGATATTGGTTGGGGCTTCAATCATCTCGAGGCTAGAGTAGGGGTGAAGAATTCAGTTCCATACTGACTTACGTGGTCCATGGCAGGACACAGTTCCTAGCTGACTGTTGGTCAGAAGCTTCAGTTTTCTGGGGGGTGGACCTCTGTCTAAAGCTGTATGCAACATGGCCACTTTTTTCTCCAAAACAATAATCCAAGATCCAGAAATAGAGAAAAAGAGTGATCCAGATAGAAGCCACAGTCTTTTTGTAACCTAATCTCATATGTAACAAACCATCACTTCTGCCACATGCTGTTGGTCACACAGACTTACCGTGATACAGTGTGGGAGAGATACAGGGGTATAAATGCCAGGAGTCAAGGATAATTAGAGGCTAGCTATCTGGGAGACTAACTTCCACTATCCACCCTCTGGTCCCAATGATTCATATCTCTTCCTCATGCAAAATACACCCATTTCCTCCTTAAGTCACCAAAAGTCTCACTGCATAGCATCAGTTGAAGCCCAGAATCTCATCATCTGATTCAAGTCCAGGGCAGCTGAGACTTCTTGGGTACCATTCCTTAAGTAAACCTTCTTGAATACAGTCTATTCATTTGTGAAATTGAAGAGGCAACTAATCTGCCTCTTCATACACTGAACATACAATGACAAGACAGGTGTAACAGGGTAATCGTTACAGATATCCCTGCTTCAAAAAGTAGGCAAATGGCAGGCAGAAAGGAGTTGCTGGTCCATTTTCGTTCTGAAATTCAGATAAGAAAAATATTGAAAGTTCATTAAGTTCAAGGCCTGGGAATAATTCTCTTTGGTTCTCTGCTTTATGTTATGGGAACTTGATTCTGCATTTCAAAAAAATTTTTTCTTTTTTTTAAATTTTTTTTTGGGGGGTACCTGTGATTGAACTTGGAAGCACTTAACCACTGACACGAGCTTTGAACTCGCTATCCTCCTGCCTCAGACTCCCAAGCCACTAGGATTACAGGCAAGCATCACTACAACTAGCTCATCCTTCCTTTTTCATGAAGATAGTTCATGTTTGCAGCTGAGGAGTTTTCTCAGAGTTTTGGTGTGTGTGTGTGTGTGTGTGTGTGTGTGTGTGTGTGTGTGTGTGTGATGCTGGTGATCAAACCAGGGCCTCACACCTGCTAGGCAAGTGCTCCACCACTGAACCAACATCCCCAGCCCTTCTCAACTTTTTTCTTGTCAGTAGAACTGGAGAGTCCAAATGCCTCTTTTCATTTTGTGCTATTTTTGTTCAAGGTGACAATATATGACAATGTATGTTTTTTTTAATCTAATGGGTCTTTGTGCATTTTAAAAAATATTTTTTAGTTATCAATGGACCTTTATTTTATTTATTTATATGTGGTGCTGAGGATCCAACCCAGTGCCTCACACATGCTAGGCAAGTGCTCTACCACTGAGCCACACCCCCAGCCCATCTTTGTGCATTTTACTGGGGCTCACTCCATTAGACTGAAGTCACATCCACAAATCTTTTTTAGGAAATCCCTTCTCTGGGGGACAATGCCCTGAAGCTTCCTGGATGCTATATAATTTTATTGAGCGAATATGAGGCACACCTTTAATTTCTTTAAAGGACCTTTTGTCTAACTAAATAGTAGCCTGAGGCACTACCTTAAATCTTTCTGAGATTTTAACAAAATGTTTTACAGTCACATACTTAGTTTCATCTTTAGACCACATTTTATTTGTTTGTTTGGTTTTAGTTTTCATCTTCTTTTTTTCTATTTTGCTGTGAAAAGTGATGTACTACTGAGCTACCCCCGCCCCCGCCCCCAGCCCTGGACCGTGATTTACTTGGCAATGTCCAGTATTTGATTTTTGCTAGAGGTTACATCAATTGCAGCATTGTTTGTTAGAGAGGCTGAGTTTTTGTTTATTGGTTGGTTTGGGTTTTTGTATCAGGGTTTAAACCCAAGGGTCCTTAACCACTGAGCCACATCCCCAGCCCTTTTTATTTTTTATTTTGAGACAGGGTCTTACTAAATTACTGAGGGCCTTACTAAATTGCTGAGGCTTGCCTCAAACTTGTGATCCTCCTGCCTCAGCCTCAGCTGCTGGGATTACAGGCATGCATCACTGTGTCCAGCTCCTGCTGTATTTTATTCATGCTTCCATCAGATAACTTTCTGTTTTCAGACAGGGTCTTCCTAGGTTGCTTAACAGCATTGCTAAATTGCTAAGCCTGGCTTTGTACCTGCAAGCCTCCTGCCTTAGTTTTCTGAGCCAATGGGATTACAGGCATGTGCCACCACATTGGGCAAGGCTGAGAATTTTCAAAACTAGCAAATTCTGTTTTCTTTTTGCTTAACCTTCTTTTCTTTTTCCTTCTTTCTTTTTCTTTTTTTTTTTTTTTAGTTTACCTTTCATATTTTACAGTAAGCTGCAAGAAGAAATTTTTTCTTGGAAATCTCCTTATCTTAGATTATCTAGTTTGTTAGACATATTTCTACTTTTCAGTTACTGAAGACAATAGGTGTTGCTGAACATTCTGCCAAGGAAAGGTTTCCCTTTCCTCCAGTTTTCAATAATATTACCATGCTTTCTTGCAAACTTTCACCTGCAGCACATGAAAGAACATGATATGTGTATTAATGGTTTATTCAAGATACTTCAGACTTTGATCAGCACTCCTTAAAACCAACACTCACTTCCAAAACCACTTCTGAATTTAAGGGTTTTGCTACAACTGAACCCCACTTCCAGACACCAAATTCTGTATTAGTTATCCTTTCCTGTTTGACAAGTTACTTGGATACTTAGCAGCTTAAAACAACAAATATTCATCATCTTACAAGTTCCGGTGGATCAGTAATTCAAAACCTGAATTAGGTAGGTAGTTCTGGTTCAGAGTTTCTCAAAAGGTTGTAATCAAAATGTCAGTTGTGGTGGGGGACACTGGGGTTGTGGCTCAGTGGTAGAGCACTCACTTAGCATGTACGAGGTGCTGGGTTCAATCCTCAGCACCACAAATAAATAAATAAGTAAAATAAAGATATTATATCCAACTTAAAAAAACATTTTAAAAAGTCAGATTATACAATATATTCATGTATCAAAACATCACATTTAACCCATAAATATGCACAATATTATGTGCCAACAAGTTTTTAAAAATGTCAGCCAGGGCTCATGGCTTAACTAGAGCTGAGAATATGCACCCCCCACACACACACCCACACAATCTGTATCATATCTGGGTTAACAACACCTCCTCCTTCAATCCCTCCAGCCCTAGGAGTAACATCTTCATGTGTCTCATCTCTGGGTTATCCCACTGTTAGTAAGCTTTTGTTACTGTGACCCAAATAGCTGACCAAAAAAAAAAAAAAAAAAAAAAAAACTTTGAGGAGGAAAAGTTTATTTTAGGCTCACAGTTTCAGAGGTTCAGTCCACGGTCCGCTGATTCCATTACTCTGAGTCCAAGATGAGGCGGAACATCATGGCGGAAGGGTATGACAGAGGAAAGCTGCTCAGATAATGGCAGCCAGGAAGGAGAGAAAGAGAGAGGGGGCAGAGGAGTGTGTGGGGGTAATGAGAAGAATTAGGGACAAGATACAATCCCCAAGGGCATGTCCCCAGTGACCTGCTTCCTCTAGCCACTTACCTACAGTTATCACCTAGTAGTTCACTATTAATTCATCAAATGGACTCATCCACTGATAAGTTTATAGCTTTCATCATTGTCTAAAAGCCCCACCCCTGAAACTTCCTGCATTGGGCACCATGCTTTCAAAACATGAGCTTTTGGGGGGGAACATTTCTAGATCCAAACCATACAAATCCATCATCCCCTATTTACCTTCAAAATCCTCCAAAAAAAAAAATTTCAAGGTAGTTTCTCATATTATTATTTTTTCTTTTTTTTTTTTTTAGAGAGAGTGAGAGAGGAGAGAGAGAGAATTTTTAATATTTATTTATTTTTATTTATTTTTTAGTTCTTGGCGGACACAACATCTTTGTTTGTATGTGGTGCTGAGGATCGAACCCAGGCGCACGCATGCCAGGCGAGCGCGCTACCGCTTGAGCCACATCCCCAGCCCCAAGTTTCTCATATTAGATTCCTATATTGAATTCCCTGGCATAGGTACTGTTTTCTCGTCTGGATCCTGACTGATCCAACTAAGTCTTAGTAAGTTGAACATATTTCTTTACTGAAGGACTTCTTAGAGCTTTTAATGTGCTAATGTGCCTTATAAATCTCCTGGAGGAATCTATAACATGTGGTATTTCCTAAACTCTTTTGGTCACACGCCCTGTTTTTACTTTGCTTTTACATGGAGCTAATAGCTAGTATGCAAGAGGCTTGAGTTAGAAACATCATAGCTTAGTTTGACTGAAACAATGAGTACATGAAGGAAAGCAGCAGAAAATATGGTTTAAAAAAAAAGTGGAGTAGATGGTGAATTATATTAAAGTAAGGCGATTGGCTTTGATCCCATAATCCCTAATGGTTGCTTTCTGCTAGGTGAAAAGTTAGAATTGTTGAGCTCAACTGTCTAATCATCATAACACACTGTTTCATTTGTATGTAGGATTACATACTACAACTAAAGGAGACTTACAAATAAAGGAGACTTACATTTTAAACATTTCTCTTTGTACCTTTACCTTTGGTTCAGTAAGGTTGAAGGACCTTGGCCCAAGCTTCATGAGCCCGATATTATTTGGCCTATGTTTTCAATATGGTACAAGAAGCAGATGTGCTGGTACTCACCTATAATTCTGGTAATTTAGGAGGTTGAGGTAGAAGGATTGCAAATTTAAGGCCAACCTGGGCCACTTAGAGAGACCCTGTCTCAAAATTAAAAAGAAAAAGGGCTGGGGATATAGCTCAGTAGTAGAGCAACCCTAGGTTCAATTCTTAGTACTACTACAAGAAAAAAAAAAAAAAAAGGTAGAAGAGATTGAAAAAATATGAGGAGACCCTCAGGAGAGAAAGAAAAGGTTATAACATACCCCCTCCCTATAATATAGTATTGTCATAGGGGTTAAAAGATGGAGGAAGAGCTGGGCACAGTAGAACATGCCTATATACACAGTGCTCAGGAGGCTGAGGTGGAAGGATCATTTGAGCCCAGGAGTTGGAGGCCAGCCTAAGCAACATAGGAAGAAAAGGGTAGGGGAAAGGGGAAGGAAAAAAATGGAAGAATTCTTTTGAAAAGAATTGGCGCTAACAAAGAGAGATGGAAGCATATCTCAGGGAAATAATGAGCTAGTAATTAGGTAAAGAACCAACATCCTTTCTTAAAAGCAATATTGAAATGGTATCATTAGGGGCTGGGAATGTGGCTCAGTATTAGAGCACATGTTTAGTATAGTATGCACAGAGTCCTGGGTTTCATCCCCAGCACCAAAAAAAAAAAAAAAAAAGAGTGGGGTAGGATGGGGAACATGAACATGTATACTAGTTATTTATGTTATAAAACAAATAAAAACTTTGTGGACCAAACAGCAGTAAATATTATCTCTCCAAATTTCTGTAGCTGGATAGTGGCACAGTTGTAGTTAGAGTTTCTACGAGGGTCTGACGGTAGTCACCTGAAAGCTTTCTTTTGGCTAGCAGATGTACTTCCAATGGAGCTCACTCACATGGATGGCAAGTTGGTGTTGGCAGTTGGCAGGAGAACTCACTATCTCTTCCTATAGGTCTAACTTCAGGGGTCCTTGCATCCATGGCAACTGGTTTTCCCTAGAGCAAGGAATCCAAGAGGCCATAACAGAAGTCCCGATGGTCTTTATTATCCAGCTGCAGAAACCCCACATTGTCACTACTTATAACAAGTCTGCCTGATTCACTGTGGGAGGAGACTGTCACAATATGAGGATTGTCCTAGGTTTTCTTGGAGGCTGGCTACTACTTTTTTAGATTCCTTTGCTATTACTCTTTTCCCCAAAAAAGTGACTTACAAAATAGATACATCTTGAGTAGCCAAGTCCAACGTGTCATACTCAAAATTCATATTATCTAGTCAGATTGTAAAGAATTTCAGCCAGGCTTCTGGCCTTTTATCCTTTTTTTAAAAAAATATATGGGATTTCCTATTGCAAAAACTAAGCAAGTCAGAAATCTCTCAAGAACAAAGGCCAATCCAAAGGCTGAAAATGCAGCTTTAATGAAGAAAAGTAGCATATGGTACCAGCTTTTTTTATAATTCTGCTCCTTGTAAACAAATTCACCTGCTCTCCTACACACACCTTGGGATAGGTATGTGTTATAACTACCATGTTTGATTTTTTTTTTTTTTTTGGTACCAGGAGTTGATTGAACCCAGGGGTGCTTAACTACCATATCCCCAGTCCTTTTTATTTCTTATTTTGAGATAGGGTCTCACTAAGTTGATGAGGCTGGCCTTGAACTTGTGATCCTCCTGCCTCAGACTCCCAAGCTGCCAGGATTACAGGCATGAGCCACTGCACTTGGCTTCTGTGCTTGATTTTCAACAGCTTCTGTTCTAAAACGATAAAAATGGGCACCATGGCACACGCCAGCAATTCCAGTGACTCCAGAGACTGAGACAAGAGGATCAAAAGTTCAAGGCCAGCTTCAGCAACTTAACAAGGCTTAGGGAGACCCTCATCTTAACACTACTTAGGGAGACCCTCATCTCAAAATTTAAAAAAAATGTTTTAAAAAAGGCTGGGGATGTAGCTCAATGGTAAAGCACCCTGGGTTCAATCCTCAGTATCAAAACATTTAAAAAGTAAAAAAATTAAAAGCACCAGTTGCATTCATTCTTTGGATATGGAATAATTTACTAAAAGTGTATGACAGGGGCTAGGGTTGTGGCTCAGTGGTAGAGAACTTGCCTGGCTTGTATGAGGCACTGGGTTCAATTCTCAGTACCACATTTAAATAAGTAAATGAATAAAATAAAGGCCCATCTACAACTAAAAAAAATATTTTAAAAAAGTGTATGACCAAAATTAATAAAATGACATATTCTCATGAGAACCACCTCAACCTTTACATAATTTCCCTCTTTTTAAAAACCTTTATTCATTTATGTATTTATTTATTTTCATGGGGTGCTGAGGATAGAACCCAGTGCCTCACATGTCCTAAGTAAGTGCTCTACCACTGAACTACAATTCCAATCCTTAATCTCCCTCTTTGAGACTATTCCAAGAGTAAACTACAATGCTTTCCCTCAACAATCTATAGAACAGAGGCAGTGTGGTATATGAAAAGCATGAGCCCTGGAATTAGAAAAAGGTTTGTACAGTTACCTAACCTTTCCAAACCTCTGTTTGCTAATCTATAAAATGAGGAATGTACTTATAGTACTTAGCCTAATGCTTGGCACAGAAAAGGGTCAATGAATGATAGCTATTATTAGAAGTTGGGCACACAGTTCCACCCACAAAAAGTTCACCCTTCAGTCTGTTAGTTGTCTATTGGTTCTACATGGCATTTACAATTACCGATTTTCAAATGTTGAAATGAAGGAACTGCAAAAACAACAATGAAAAAGCTCAATTTATGGGTGTGTTGTCCTTTATCTGTGAGTTTGATTTGGATATAAAGTGATCTATATATAGGGGTCTATTTAAAGTGTGCACCCAATTCAAATGTGAACAGGTTTTTTTTGTTTTAAACCTACTTTTTTTTTTTTTTTTTTTTTTTTGCTGCCCATTGGGTGCACACCTGAAGTCTTAGCTACTTTGGAAGTTGAAATGGGAGGATCACTTGAGCAGCCAGCTCAAGAGCAGCCTAGTCAACATACTAAGATACCTGTCTCAAAAAAAAAAAAATCTGCTTTTATTGTAATATTAACCTTTAAGAGAAACAAGACACAATAATAACAAAATGATCACTGGATTGTCATCATTTTGGACTTAATTTTAAATGCCATAAATCTTGAGACATTCTAGAGGATATGGAACAAACTTTGGGGATGTTCACCTTTGAAAGATTCTATTTTCCATATGGGCAAGAGGAATAATACTCTCCAAAGTCTTTTTTATTTTTTTTTGTACTGGGGATTGAAACCAGGGGTGCTTTATCACTGAGCCATCACATCCCCAGTCCTTTTTTTTTTTTTTTTTTAATTTGAGACAGGGTCTTGCTAAACCACTGAGAGCCTCACTAAATTGCTGAGGTTGGCCTCAAATTTGTAATCCTCCTGCCTCAGCCTCCCACATTGCTGGGATTACAGGTGTGTACTACCACACCCAACTTTTTAAAAAATTTTTTAAACTTTATTTTATTTATTTATTTTCTTCGGTGGTGCTGAGGATAAAACCCAGTGCCTCACACATGCTAGGCAAGCTCTCTACCCCTAAGCCACAACCCCAGCCCCCAGCCCCCATTTTTTTTGCATGTCTAAAAAGTCAAAGAGATGAGTTTCAAAAAACAATCAAGAATTTAAATATGTATACATTTTGATTTAGTAGTAAATGGGTTTGACTTCAATGCAAAACCATTTCATATTTTGTATATTTTTATGCCTTAACCTTTTTTTATATACTTAAAACCTTAAGAATAACACTTTAAAGCATAAAAAAATCAGGCTCACTTTTAGAAAATATAAGTAATCCAGATTATTTATTTATTTTTTAGTTTAGTTGGACACAATACCTTTATTTTATTGATTTATATGTGGTACTGAGGATCGAACCCAGGGCCTTGTGTGTGCTAGGCTACCACTGAGCCCCAGATTATTTATTCAAAAAAAATTAATTGTAGATGGGCACAATTTATTTATTTGTTTATTTATTTTTATCTGGTGCTAAGGATTGAACACAGTGCCTCACCCATTTGAGGCAATCACTCTGCCACTGAGCCCCAGCCCCAGCCCCAGAATACTTATTTTTTAAAAATATTTTTTAGCAGTATATGGACACAATATCTTTATTTTTATTTATTTTTATGTGATGCTGAGGAACGAACCCAGTGCCTCACAAATGTGAGGTAAGCTACCACTGAGCTACAAGCCCAGCCCAGAGAATATTTATTTTTTCACATAGTTTATTTACAAAGTCACTGCTGATATTATTTTATTTTTAAAGACAGTTAACATGAAGTGTTAGTATTGGCTTGTCTTCTTTTTTGTGCAACTCAAGATGATGATTTAGAAAAGACCAATGCCTGTATTGATATGAAGGAATGTCATGTAGCTACTAAAAATGACAAGAATATGGCTTGTGTCCATACATGGAAATGTGCATACAGAGTAATGTAAATGCAGAAGAAGAGACCACAAAACAGAATATATATTCTGATTACATTATGGAGAAATGTATGTATGTATGTATGTATGTATAAGAGTGCAGTGGGAAAGGAGAGTGGGAAGCCAAAGCACTGAATTTGTGGGGCGTGGTGGTGCGTGTCTGTGATCCCAGCGACTCTGAAGGCTAAAGCAGGGGGATCACAAGTTCAAAGCCAGCCTCAGCAAATGAATGAGGCCCTAAGCAACTTAGTGACACCCTGTCTCAAAATAAAAATAAATAAATAAATAAAAAGGACTGGGGATGGAGCTTAGTGGTAAAGTGCCCCTGGGTTAAATCCCCAATACCAAAAGAAAGAGAGAGAGGTAGAAGCCAGGCATAGCTGTGCCCGCTTTGGAAGGCTGAGGCAGGAGGATTTTGAGTTCAAGACCAGCCTGGATCATTTAGCAAGACGCTATCTTAAAAATAAAATGCTAACAAAAAGGCTGGGAATTAATGTAGTTTATTTGGGGAGCACTTGCCTAGCATGCAAAAACACCCTGCTTTCAATCAATTCCCAGGATCTTCCCCCTAAGAAAGAGAAAGAGAAAAGATAATCATATTAGTCAATAAATAAGATTCAGTGACAGGTCTGTATACTGCTTTCTTTTTAACTTTACTAAAACAAAAGGCATTAGGAAGTCACTAAATATTTTGGAGTAGAATAGTAACATAATTACAGTATCACTTAAATCAGTGATAATGGTATGCATCATGCTTGACCTGGTGGGAGCAATCATCTAGTCATTTATCCAGCATTTAGGAGCTCCTCACTGCACTAAGTGCAAGGGGAGCAAAGATACTTTAAGTACACTATCGCTTTCTAACCCCTCTCCCAACTTTATTTTTCTTCATAGAATTTATTACTACTTAATTTTTTACTTATGTTCCCTTTTTTTTTAAAAAAAATCATCTATCTGACCCTCCAGGATAAAAGTTCATAGATAGATAAGACCTTGTATATGAATACTTACTGAATGAAGGGATAAGTGAAAACTATATTGAATCTTATAAATGAAATCAAACATCTTTTCTGATACATTTCTATGGCTTTATAGCTTCACTCTAATTTAGCCCCAAAAGATCTTACTGACCCTCCCTGCTGTGTTTGTGAGAATATCAACTTTAGAAATTATTCCCATGACTGCCCCTCTTTTCAGCCTGCTACTAAAGTATTTCTCCATAAATTCTGCTCCTCCTCTGTTCAGAAATTCTTCTTCATCTGATACAAATGAAGCAGAAAATGATTATCTGTGTTTTATTCTCAGCTTATCTTCCAATAAAAATTACCTGTATCTAGATAATTGCTTATTAATTTAATATGATGATTAATATACTTAGTAGCTCTTTACCTTTAATTTCAATATACAAGCTTGGTTGAAGATAAATGATACCAAACATTTTCTCTCTTGAAGTTGTCAGGAGATAGGGCAGAAACAGGGTAAGACCCAGAGAGAGAACTTACAAGGTCAATAATTAGCAATGGTCTCTACCTCAGTCTTTCTGTGGTTTTTAAAACTCCTTCTTGTCCTTGGAATATAGAGGTATTCTCAGTTTTGTCAGTCATGGGGCTCTAATACCCTTCTCTCTGAGCAACACTTCAATCTGAAGACAACGTTAGAGTCAGGAGTGGTGGCACATGCCTGTAATCCCAGCAGCTGGGGAGGCTGAGACAGGAGGATCACAAGTTCAAAGCCAGCCTCAGCAAAAAGCAAGGCACTAAGCAACTCAGTGAGACCCTGTCTCTAATAAAAATACAAAATAGGGCTGGGAATGTGGCTCAGTGGTCGAGTGCCCCTGAGTTCAATTCCAGGTACAAAAAAAAAAAAAAAAAATCACATTAGCTGGGTGCAGTGGTGCACACCTGTAATCCAGCTTACTTGGGAGGCTGAGGCAGGAGGATTTCTCGAACCTAGGAGTTTGAGGCCAACCTGGGCAATGTAGAGAGATCCCATCTTAAAATAACAACAATAATATTAAACACTGTACTTAAAATTTAACAAAAAGTTTACAAAGTGCTTTTTATTTCCACAAACCATGTAAATCTTATTTAGTCAGTTTGTCCTCAAACCTCAAATTTCTACCTTTTCTTGTGGTAGAACTAAGGGAGAAATTAGAATGACAGATAACAAGAGGAAAAAAAAAAAAGTTTTAGAGTGTGAGTTGGTCTGACTCATTGCAAACACTGTAATCGAGATTGGATCGAAGCTGTTTGAATTGATTCCGGCATTTCATTCTGGATAGAACTGATTTATTACCTTCTGAAGGCTTTTTTCTTTGTCTTCTGCTGTCCAGGTCAACCATAAAGAGTTGTGCCGGAAGGCTGGAGCTACTCCAAGGGGAATGTCGACTGCGCTTGTCTGGAAGTCTAGTTGGTATCTGGCTCTGTCTCTTGCAAGCTGGAGACGGCCTCCCCTCATCGAATCCCTCCCTTTGCAGGTGATCTTTCTCCCTAGGTTGGCTCCGTTACCTTCTGGGGGCCTGTTGCTAAGAAGCGATTTTTCCTTTTGTTCTGATGTCTTCCCTACATTCGTTTTCCTATTCACCTGACCTCAGACTATGTCTATTTTTTCTTGTTCTTGTTTTGATCCTTCCTGCGACTGCATTCGCTGCAGTGTGGGCAGTGGATGACCTGTTCTGTTCCTGCTATCTCGGTTAACCATTCCACCCACTTTCTTGGGTTTTAATCACTCAGTGCCCTGGGGAACTATGACATCTCAAAGTCATCTCATTACATGTTTACCATGGCCTGTACAATACCTTGGGGACTCTGGTAATAAAATAAAAATAATTACCATTATCAAGTATTTATTGGCATATTGTGCTAGGCAATTTACATGATGATTTTATCTAACAGTCTCTGCAGCCAGTGAGGTCAAGTTTGAACAGATAGGTCAACAAAGGCGTGAAGTGCCTGATTTTAAATTAAACCATGTACAAAAGACAGTGATAGGGAATGTTGAGGTGTATGACTAGCCCTATGCACAAAGACCCCCAAGCTCTTAGGAAACACTTCCTAGAGATTGTACCTTATACAGAAAAACACTTACCCTGAGCTGGGAGGGAGGTATGTTTTGGCACACATTTACTAAATCTAGTAACTGAAAATAAAACCGAAAAACATCCTGAGCTTAGAGGGAGGTAAATTCTGGCATAGATTTACTAAAACATAGCAACTGAAGAAAAAAAAAAAAAAAACAATACTGATAGTTCTTGTGGCAGTCAGTTATATTAATGGTCCCCAATCCACTTTACCTCCTGGTATCTATACCCTTTATAGTTCCCTCACCTTGAATCAGGGTTTTGACTATGACTTATTTTAAAGAATATAATATAGCAGCAGAGACTCTGTGCCCATCCTAAGCCTAAACCTTAAGAAGGCCTGACAACTCCCAATTGTATGCTTTGGGAGCCCCAAGCCACCACTGGAGAAGTTCAGGTGGAGAGAAAGACGCCAAGAGACAGAGGTCTCTTCTTGCCTCATCCCAGCTGGGCCTGGCCTTCCAGACATCCCTGATATGGTGTGGGACACATGAGTGAAGCTGTCTGACCTCAGCCCTGTGAGAGACACACGAGACCAGCAGAACCCACCAGCAAAACACCTACCCCAGGTCAACCTATGTAATCATGAGAAATTTTATCAAAGAATATTTTTAAGCCACAGTTATTAATTAACCACAATTAATTATGTTTTTAATTAAGCAGCAATAGATAACCAAAATACCACTAAATAATGTTAGAGATTATGTTTAGTTTGGAGTCCAATTAGATAATATCAAGTCAAGGCACCCACGAATGCCAGAATATTACCTCAGACAACAGCCATTACTTCATCCCAACTGTCACCAAGGTCCCGGAGGGAGAAATAGACACAGGACACATTGACACAGAAGAACAGGACAGCCAGGGTCCTGCCTAGTCTAAACAGACACCAGCTAAGCCAAGCCATATCTTCCCAGTATGACTATCCATCTGGCTGTTTCCTCCTTCTAAGCCTGAGATCAGGCATGGCTGAGTGTCACTCAAGTCCTAGGGAAAAGAAGGCAGAGGAGCTCCAGATGGAGTCACACCCGTGTACATGGTCCAAGCACATCATATGTGATCCTGACCACTGGGGAAAATGGCTTGGACTCTGATCAACCAGATTAGTCACTCCTCTCATGAAGGGGAAGAGAAACAAGAAAGGGTCTGAGGAAGAAACTGTGAACAATGTCTACTTCCCTAGACCCTAGACATATTGTCTTATTCCACCCTCACAATAACTCTGAAAGATCAATATTTTTCTTTCCATATTACCCATGAGAAGATAAAGGATTAGAGACGTTGAGTAATTTGCTCAAGGTCACACAGCAAGTATTTGCTATTATAGGGGTGAAGAGGGTTGCCTGGCCAAAAAATTTTAAAAAAAAATGAGGGGAGATGATTTTTTGTTTTTAGTATGGCACATGGTTTAGTCACTCACATTATCACCTCAGTTGCTTTTTGTTTAAGTGAAAAACAAACTCAAATGAAAGTGTTGTGCCGTTAGAGGCACCCAAGGAAATAGGGTCTAAAGTCAACCTTTTTTGTGGCTTGATTATGGAGCAGGTGGGAGGAAGGCATCTCTCTCCACTTCGGCAAAGAAGTGGCTGCACAACAGCTGTGGTTGGTGAAATGAGTCAGTGAGTAGCCACTCACATGTGCCTGTGAGGCTCCCTGCCCCCACATACCCTTGAGAAACATACAGAAGGGACCTGAGGTTCCCATGATCTTGGGTGGGGCGCTGCTGACCGTGTTCTCCAATTGTTCTGCCAAACTGGAGGGACCTGGGGAACCGTGTTACACAAACATTACATCTCTGTCAGAAAACTCTATTTGTTCCACCCCCACATTCTCCATTCAAGTTCCCAGAAGTTTGCAATTATTCTTCAAAGATGTTTCCAGACAAGGCTTACTCAGCTTTGGTTTTCAGTAGAAAGAGATTGTTTGGTATTTTCTTCATTGCTTTAATTTTGGCTGACCATTGTCCTTTTACCCTGGACTGGGATGGAAAGTCGAGTCGTAAACCACAGACTATTTCCATTCTCCTCACCTGCTTGCTTTTCTCCTCCTGTCTCTGGATTCAGATCCCTATATACCAACGTGACATCTGCATCTCCATCTTTATTTTTGCCAACTCCACTCCATTTCCTATTGTACTCCCCTTCAGGCCTCTTGAACTTTGACCTTTTGCTGAATTTTCCTGTTATGATAACGTCTCTGGCTTGGAGGGCATATAGACTTAGCTGAGGTTCTCCACACTAAGTCCCAGCACTGCAGGACTCCACCAGCCAACAGAACTGGATGGCAGGTGTTGTTCAAGTCCTGTGCCTTGGGAAGAAACTGTAGCTGCAAAAAAACAATGACAGAACAGAGGGAAGGGTGGCTTTTAAGCTGTACTCGCTGGCACTGCCAGCCAGGTTTCTACCTGCCTGACTCTACACCCCTTGCCTTATGGTTCCAGGAGATTTAAGAAACGCTGAAGAATCTTCTTAGTTACATCTTCAGAAAACTGTTTGGCAGTGTCTAACTAAAACTGAACATATGCAACAATTCTACTCCTAGATACATACCCAACAAAAAAACATACATATGTTCATCTGAAGACATGCCCGAGAATGTTCATAGCAGGACTTTTCACAATAGCTAAAAACTAGAGACAATCCAAATGTACAACAGCCACAGAATGGATAAAGAAAAGCATGTCAGCAGGCAAGGGATGCATGCCTGTAATCCCAGCTACTGGGGAGGCTGAGGCAGGAGGATTGCAAGTTTGAAGCCAGTCTGGGTAACCCAGCAAGACCCCATATCAAATATAAAATAAAAAGGACTGGGGATGTAGCTCAGTGGTAAAGCATTTGCCTAGGATGCATGAGGCCCTGGGTTCAATCCCCAATACTATTAGAAGAAGAAGAAAAATAGTATGTTCATATAATAGACTGTACAACAATGAAAAGGTAAGTGAGCTATAGTTATGCATATGGATGAATCTTATGAGCAAAATGTTAAATTCTTTTAAAAAGCCACACAAAAATAATAATATATATTTTACATTCCATTTATATATAAATATATATTCCATTTCCCATATATATGTAGAAATACTTTGTGTGTGTGTGCGTCTGGGTATGTGTGTGTGTATATATATATATATATTTTTTTTTTTTCATTTATGTGAAATTCTAAAATAGGCAAAATGAATCAATGTTAGGGGTCAATCAAGTGGTTGTCATATGGGGTGAAGTAACCAGGTATGGACAGTACAGTACTAGGTGCTTCTTCTAGGTACAAATAAAACGAGCATGTTCACTTCACAATAGTTTAGCCAACTGAAGACCTGTGCTTTGTATATTTTCCTATATATATTGCAGATGTGAATGACAGAAAGAAAATTTCCTTGCTTTCTCCTGAAAATATAGTTACAGAGGATACTCAGGTTTAGTGCTGGGTAAATAAATTTTCTTGTGTTCCTGCATGTCATTTGGAGATGCCTAGCAATGTATGAGTCCTCTGTTCTAATGTATACCTGCCCTATCTGCAAGTAGAGATCGTGGTATTTGCAGGCTGTGGATATGATTCACAGCCAACACTACATAGGTCTCCACCTCTTAGTTCTCAGGTGGAATGGAAGGAACATCACCGCAGGCTTAGTTCTGAGAAGTGGGGCAGGGAGCGGGCGTTCTGGGATGAGTTAACTTGGTTGGCTGAATGAGACAGCTCATGTGCTTCAGAGAACGGAGCCACAAAAATCCGAAGAACACTGTCAAGGGCTGAAGCTGGAACAGAGGGCCAAAAAGATTATTTAGTGAATTTCTTAACCAAAGTGATGAGGCAGGACAGCCAAAGCTAGGTACATGGTAACAGGATGGAAATGGAGACCATCAGAACAGAGCAAGTGGTTTAGGAAGAAAATAGGGTGTGAGAATTAGCAGTCACAGGCTTTCTTTCTTTTTTTTTTTTTTTTAAATATTTTTTATTTATTATTATTTTTTTTTTTTAGTTATCGGTGGACACAACATCTTTGTTTGGTATGTGGTGCTGGGGATCGAACCCGGGCCGCACACATGCCAGGTGAGCGCGCTACCGCTTGAGCCACATCCCCAGCCCCAAGTCACAGGCTTTCTATAGGGTTTTTATTTTTGTTTTTGTCTTGGTACTGGGAACTGAACCCAGGGCACTTAACAACAGAGCCACAACCATTTTTAAAAAAATATTATTTAGAGACAGGGTCTCATTGAATTGCTTAGGGCTTTACTAATTTGCTGAGGCTGGCTTTGAACTTGTGATCCTCCGGCCTCAGTTTCCCAAGCTGCTGGGATTATAGGCATGCACCCACTGTGCCCAGCTTCTACAGGGTTTTTAAAGCTTCTATGTGCTGTGAAAGAGCTATGGAAGGACCAAGTGATTTTAGACAAAAATTATAATACTTCTCACTATCTACTTTCTGGGTTCTTTGTTTCACAACCCACCTCCAAACCCTCCTTCTAGTTTCAAGGATTTGGGTTCTTCAAACAATGATGGCTTCTAGGATTTGGATATTTTCCATTGTCTTAAGTGGAAATTCTATACCTTTTATTTAGGTGGACACAATATCTTTATTTTTTATTTTTATGTGGTGTTGAGGATCAAACCCAGCGCATGCCAGGCAAGCGTGCTTGCTCTGACTTGCTCTGACTCCTTATAGGACAAGGACACTCCTCTTCTTCAGTCACCATCACTCTATCAGGGTGGGGATCCTGGATAGAAAGAACAAGAACAGCTGGAACCAAGCAACCTATCAGAATCCAGGCTCATTTCTTTGTTGCTAGGGCCACCATACACCTTCTCTGAACTCTGCCCCTGCTCTGGTCGATTCCCTTGCAGACTATTATTGAACTTGGCAAACTAATGCAAGTTGGTTTGGATATAGTAAAGAGGTCCACTAATATCTGAACTACTTTGGGAATTGCTCCAGACTATGGTCTTTTTGTCCCTTTGCTCCTACTTGTTTCTTGTTTCTGTCTATACCTTGCCACCCCTCTAGGACCACAGAGGATAACAAGCACGTCAGTCTGGTCCCTCTAGGCAGCTAACCTCCTTGGCCATCATAATCCCATTTTATCCTATCAGAAGAGAGTAATGGAAACCTTTTCATTTCTGTGATCTATGCTATTTACCTGTTTGTTTTTTATATTCTGTTTCTAAAATGTGCAAACGGATGTCTTTTTATTTTTATTTTGTGGTCCTGGGGATAGAATCCATGGCCTTGAGCATGCAAGGCAAGCACTCTACTAAATGAGCTACATGCCCAGCCCCAGCAAACTGATATCTTAACCAACACCAGCAATAAAGCATAGCAGAAGTCTGCATTTTGGAAACGGATAAAATGAGGTTAAAATCCTTGATCTTGATCTACCACTTATAGCTAGGAAACTGTACAAGTTAGTTAACCATTAGTTTCCTCATTTCTGTAAAACACCATCAAGACTTGGAGGGCTGTTGGGAAGATTAAATAATATGTGAGTAAAACACTAGGTTCATAAGCTACTTAATAAATGCTGGCTGTGGGACACTTTGTTATAAGAGTGGTCATTATCACCTTCCCAACACTGGATGGTGTTAAGGAATCTAGCTGAACTGAGAAAGTGAATACATTTGCTGAGAAGCTTGCAAATGAATCCCTCTTTAAGATTGTCAGTCAAGTGACATGTAGATAAACTCTGTAGGTAACACATTCTAAGGCGCAGAGGAATGCAATTAGAGAATGCTAGTTAAACAACCAAGTGCAGTGACTCACGCACCTGTAATCCCAGCTACTCAGGAGCCTGAGGCAGGAGGATCATAAGTTGGAGGCCAGCCTCTGCAACATAGCATGGCCCAGTCTCAAAATAAAAAAAAAATAAAAAGAGCTGGGTGTGTAGCTCAGTGATAAAGCTTCCCTGGGTTCTATCCCCAGTACTGATAAAGCGGGGGGGGGGGGGTACAGATTAAATACCAATACATTACACAATAAAAAGGCACAAATGTATTAAGAAATTGAAAGAATCAAGAAAAAGTCACAGTCCTAGATTATTGCTGATCTCAATAAATAGCTTTTGATGAAAGAAGGACCACAGGGAAACTGATACCTAAGTAGTATATGTTGGGTCGGCCTTTAAAGAATTCTGGAGAGAAATCTTAATCATGTTGAATGTGGTAGCAGCCTGAGGGTATGAGAGAACAAGGTCACAACAAGAAATGCAAAGGTTTGGGCACTAATAAAGACAAAGGCCAATTAATCAACAGAAATCAAGAGTAAATAAGTATCAGAGGGCAGAACAAGATAGGATGACCAAAGTACATGCAAACAGTCTGCAGGGAGGAGAGCTGTTAACCAAACAGTCAGGCTTAGAGGTGGGTCATAGGAAATGTGGAAGGAGGGGCAGAGTTGCTGGGAGAACCCAACTCCAGGGTACCCAGGCCCAGCAGGGGAGAAAGGCTGGCAATACAGAAGCCACATCCTCTCTTAGCTTCAAAAACCATTAGAGTTCTTTCATCTGGGGGGAAAGCATCCTTAGTGAGCCTGGTCTAAACTTGTTGGAAATAGAAACTGGATGGATAGACCTAAGAGTGAGACTTGATCTCTTGAAAAGTATTTCTGGCTTTCTTCATTGATTTCTTGGATCTAGATTCATCTGAGTGTCCATTGATAGAGAGGATTGGTTGGAGAATGGATTTGACCAGTAAATCCCCACGGCAGTCCTCAGATCCATTAATAAAATGGCAGGATTATCCATGATCATTCTGAAAAAATTAGGGTGTCTAGAAGTCGCTCTGGTTATTCACTACAGCAGGGGAATAGAAGAAGCAGTCTGTCTTGGGATCATGTTTTCCTTTAGGTATCCAATGCCAAGTGTATCTTTAGAGTCCAGCCAAGTGCACTGGCACACATCTGTAGTCCCAGCTACTTGGGAGGCAGTAGGATTGATGGAGTCCAGGAGTTCTAGACCAACCTGAGCAATAAGGCTGGCTTTTTCCTCATCTCTTGGGGTTGGGGGCTGTGTGAGTGCAAGGAAGTCCATCTTAAAGCCCTTGAGAGAAACTTTTTTCAGGTGGTATATCCATTTTTACACAGATGAACTAACTTCCACAGAAAATCTGGGAAGCCATGTGACATAGCGGAAAGTATATGGGTTTTAGTGCTTAACACATTTAGTTGGAGCCAGGCATGGTCACACACACCTTTAATCCCAGTGGCTCAGGAGACTGAGGCATAACCCACTTGAATCAAAATGTGAAATATGATATATCAAGAACTATGTAATGTTTTGAACAACCAACAATAAATAAATAAAATAAAATTAAATTAATATTTACTATTAAAAAAAAAAGAATTTCGAGTTCAAAGCCAGTCTCAGCAAAAGTGAAGTGCTAAGCAATTCAGTGAGACCTTGTCTCTAAATAAAATAGGGCTGAGGATGTGGCTCAGTGGTCAAGTGCCCCTGAGTTCAATCCTAGGTACCAAAAAAAGAAAAAAAGAAAACAAATCTAGTTGGAATTCCAGCTTCACTGATAAGCTATGTAACTTTGCACATTTTTTTTATTGATTGATTGACTGATTGATTGATTGGGGTACTGGGCATTGAACAAAGAGGCACTCTACCATTGAGCTACACCCCTACCTTTTTTTTTTTTTTTGTGATACCAGGGATTGAACTCAGAGGTGCTTAACCACTGAGCCACCTCCCCGCCCTTTTTTAAATATATATACTTTATTTAATTACAGATTCTCCCTAAGTTGCTGAGGCTGGCTTTGAGCTTGTGATCCTCCTGCCTCAGCCTCCTAGCCTCTGGGATGACAGGTGTGTGTCATGGCTCCTGGATTTTTTTGTTGTTGTTGTTTATTCGTTTGCTTTTTGAGACAGGGTGTCACTAAATTGCTGAGGCTACCCTCAAACTTGCAGTTCTTCTGCCTCAGCCTCCTGAGTAACTGGGATACAGGTGTGCGTGGCACCACTTGAACTCTTTAGATATATGCAATGGCCATCTTGAGCCTAGATGTTCTTATCAGAACATAGAAGGATTTGTTATTGTAGAGTGGTAAGCAGAGTAACTGTTCCCTGAAAATATCCATGCCTCAATCCAAGGTAACCAGTGTTACCTTAATTGCCAAAGGGAACTTTGCAATTAAGGTTTGTAATTAAGGTTAAGTACTTTGACTTGGGGAAATTATTCTGGATTTTCCAGGTAGGCCCAAGCTACTCTTACAGATCCCTAATAACAGAGAGATCTTTTCCTCACTGATATTGGTTGGAGGAAGATGTGACTGTGGAAAAGGACTGGAGAGATGCGACGGGAAATAGGATCTGCCATCACTGGCTTTGAAAATGAAGAAAGAGAAGAATCATGAGCCAGGGATACAGGAATCCTGTTGAAACCAAAAAAGGTGAAGAAACACATTCTTCCCTAAAACTTCTAGGAAAGAATGAAGCTCTGCTGATAACTTTGAATTTTGCCCAGTGAGGTCCATATTCGACTTCTAACAAACAGAATTGTAAGATAGTTTGTGTTTTTAGGACATTCAGTCTATGCTGATTTGCTATAGCAGCAATAGAAACTAAAATACATAGGCACCAAAAACAGCTCAAGACCATGTTGGTACCTGATGGTTTGGCTATACAATTAACCACTTGGTGATTCATAATAATCAAGCAATAAGTATTGATGATGATGATCTGAGTGTTAATTCCATAAATATTATTCTTTTTTTTTAAAGAGAGAGAGAGAGAGAGAATTTTAATATTTATTTTTTAGTTTTCGGTGGACACAACATCTTTGTTTGTATGTGGTGCTGAGAATCGAACCCGGGCCACACGCATGCCAGGTGAGCGCGCTACCGCTTGAGCCACATCCCCAGCCCAATAAATATTATTCTAAGTAATTTTTTTTCTAATCTATATTTAAAAATGCAGATGGGGCCAAGCAAACCTGTTTTCCCTTGCTTAAGAGTGAGGCAAGATTTTGTTAAAATGCGTGGGAATAAAAAATAGTGTGGCCAAGCATGGTGGCACATGCCTGCAATCCCAGCAACTGAGGAGGATCACAGTTTGAGGCTAGCCTCAGCAACATAGTGAAGCCCTAAGCAACTTAGTGAGATCCTATCTCAAAATAAAAAATAAAAAGGACTGAGGATGTTGCTCAGTGGCAAAGTGCTCCTGAGTTCAATCCCCAGTACCAAATAATACGGTATAAATGGCAGCGATCTAGATTGAGCCTGAGCAGAAACTATATTTTGAATTTTAAAATGTCAGAACATTCTATACAGGCTGACCACCATTTTACTCACAGAAATACATAGTGTGCTTCATAATAATTGGATTCCTCGGTGCTCATCTATTATCTCCAAGACTTCCCAAAGCCGAGATTACAAAAAAGGGACAATTCACTCTTTACCTTTAGTAATGAATAGTTTGTTCTAAAGATGCATATTCATGGAAACCCAGGGAAGGATGAGTAATCAGGGTCAGGAAGAACTGGAATAGGAGGATGGTTATGAATTCAAGGTAATTCCAAACCCTCGGCCACAGGATTTTGTGAATCTTGACTCTTCCGTGACTCATGATTCCCTTTACGATTGCCACACTCTCCTCGCTGCTGCCTAGCTTTCGTATCGTCAGAGTTCTGCTTACTCATAACTTGGCTTACTCACCACTCGACTCAGTCAAACCTTTGATTCACTCAAGCCCCCTCCTGCTTCTCCAACTTCTCCTGACCTCTTTGCCTCTCAGTTCTATTCATGCATTGGTTCCTTAATTTGAAAAGTAACTACAGAGCATCTACGACGGGACCCCACGCAGTTTATTATCTAGTCATAGATATTAGCAATCAAATTAGTACAAAAATGCCCTAGGTGCTGGAAATGGAACCCGGGGCCTTGTGCATTCTAGGCAAGTGTGTTGCAGCTAAGCAACACCCCAGCCCACTTCAGGTACAGTCTGATTGACTCAGCTTATTTGTTCAAATGAGGACTTAAGATCAGTCGCTGGATGTTGCACAAACTGGCTGCTTTCAGGAGCACCAGCAGTAGGCCGTCCTGTTTAAAACCGCATGACCTCCCCTTTCCTTAAAGTCCAGACAGCTGATTAAACTAAGGGCTGGCATTTGACCAAGGAAAATTAATACATTGTGCAGCCAGCAACCTGTAGTTTAACTCTAATAAGCTTCCCTGAGAGGAAGAAATTACAGTGTAGCAGATGCTATATAGAATTGACTTGTTTACCATGGGGGGATAAACCTTGTACTCCAGAGAAGTGATAGTATATGTGGAAGGCCTTGATCCATAGGGAGTTTTCTCATTTGTGGAAGAGAAAGTTAGAGGGTACTTTTTCGATGCAGGAACTCTGAGAATGGTAAAGGGCAGAGACAGGGTGTTTTTGAACATAGCATAAGGCTGTGTTTATCACTCGATGGTGGCCAGAGTGAGGCTTAGGAAACTGTGCCAAGTTCCTTGTAGTGAAGTAGCATAGCCCTGGATAGGGATAACCCAGTGACCATTTCCAGGAGATTTGTTTCTCAGGGATTCTCTGGGACAGTCCTTGGTCTGGCCCCAAGTGCATAGGTTTCAACATAGCACTGGGTCTTGTGTCAGGCTTTGGGCCATTGTGTTTATTTAGGCTGTTCTCAATGAAGCATTTTAGAGATGCTATGGCATTTTAGACAAGCCATTCAGACACATCGTGGCACAACTATAGCACACGACCTTGAGTTCTTCTGTTGGAAACCACAGATAGAGTTTTTGCAGAGAAGGTCAGATTGAAGGGGCAGTCCCTTACGCTGTTGGTTGTGGGCTGGCAGTAGAGTTGGCATGGCTCAGTTGGCTACATGTTCTGTGTTGTTTTACTGGTGTGGCAGGAAAGGAGGTGAGGCCGCAGTGACACTGAATAGTAAAAGCATTCTCTAGGAGCCAGATTGATTAAAGGGCTGCTGGTTCTTGGGAGTTTGTGTATACTGAGTTTTGGAACAGGTTGTTGGCACATTTGTTCTGTTGTCTGAAGATGGGCTTCAATTTGAAATAAAAACACACAGAGAACTAATTTCCCTTTAGGACCATCTGGTAGAATGTCCCCAACCTGACTTAGAGAAGTATTTGGTGTTGGTCCAGGGTAACTTGAGGTTATGGTAGTTTATACAGACCCTAGTCACAGTCCTAGAACACAGAGGCAGGTTTCTGGAACACAGAAATAGGAATCCAGGAACTACAGATCTGCCAAGAACAGGAGAACACTAAACAGCAAATTGGGTGTATTAGGATTCATTGTGAAAGCCCTGGGGGTGGGGAGGGACAAGAATAAAGGTACTTATGTGTCTAGAAGATCTCTAGCTTCTAGAGGCCATCAATCTTCCTTAGGTGACTACTTTGTGGTACCTTTTAGAGGTGGTCTGGTTCAACTTTTTCATAGCATTGGTGTAAATATCAAGACCCAAGAAAGACAACGAATCTTGCCTAGTTCAATCAAGAGTTGAAACAAGAATAGGACTCATGGAATGACCTCCCTTTTAAATGAGGTCTGGCAGGGAATGATCATGCACAGAGCTGAAAAGCAGGCAATGAAATGTTTGTGTTGTGTGTGTGTGGGCTTCACATTTGCAAGAAGGCTGAGAATCCATGTGCTCAACAGTCTCTCAGCATATCGTGATGGTGTTGATAAAACTGTCCTACATCCTCTGTGACAACTGGTAAATGACATCATTTTATCAGCTTGGGCAAACCAAAAACCTCAGTGGCCCTTGATCCCCAGCCCATATCCAGTCCCATCGCCAAGTCTTGTCCTTACCACTGCCCGCCACATTTTTTTTCTTCATAACCACCCTGAGCTGAACTATCATCTTCTCTTGCCTGGACTTCTGGGATATCTATCTATCTATCTATCTATCTATCTATCTATCTATCTATCTATCATCTATCTATCTATCATCTTCCTTCCTTCCTATCCCCTTTTTCCTTCCTTCTTTTCTGCCTCCTCTTTCTCTGTCCCCCTCTTTTTTTTCTCACCATGATGCCTAGGATGACCTTGAACTCTTGGCCTCAAGCAGTCCTCTTGCCTCATTACCCCGAGTGACTGGGACTACAGGTGTGCACCACTGCGGCTGGCTTGGCTTGGGTCAGAGCCTTTCTTTCTTTCTTCTTTTCTTTCAGCACTGGGAATTGAATCCAGGGGTGTTCTACCACTGAGCTAAATTCTCAGCCTTCTTATTTTTTTTATTTTGAGGTAGAGTATTGCTAAGTTGCTATTGCTGGTCTCAAACTTGCCATCATTCTTGCCTCAGCCTCCTGAGTTGCTAGGATGATAGGCTTGTGCCACCACGCCTGGCTTGCGACATGATCTAATGGTCTGGTCACATTTCCTCTGTCTCCAATCTCCTTTTCTTACAACAAGCAGTGAACTTCCCATCACCTCTTAATAAAAGATAAATTACTATTATTCAATAAATATGTCTATTACACATTTATTGTGTGCCAGATACTATGCATATAATGATGCAGCTTTCCCAGAAAGCAATTCACAGCCTAGGAAGGAGACAAATTTAATAAATTAGTTAATAGATTTCATTTTTTAGAGCAGTTTTACAGATTTGAGAAAATTGAGCACATAGTTCCGAGAGGTCCTTCATACCTGCTCTCTATTTCACTCAGTCTCTCCTATTATTAATATCTTGCATTAGTGTGGTACTTTTGTTACAACTGATGAGCCAATATTGATTCTTTATTATTAACTAAAATCCATGTGGGTTTTATTTTTGTTTGTTTTTGTACCAGGGGTTGATCTCAGGGGCACTTTACCACTGATCTATATCCCTAACCCTTTTTATTTTTTATTTTGAAACAGGGTCTCACCAAATTGCTTAAGGCCTGCTAAATTGCTGTGGCTGGCCTCAAACTTGTGATCCTCCTGCCTCAGCCTCCCATGCCACTGGGATTATAGGCGTGCACCATGACACCCAGATATTTTAATGTTTGCATATTTATATATATGCTATATTTAATGTTTGCATTAAGGATCGCATTTGTACAATTCTGTGGGTTTTGACAAACGTATAATGTTGTGTATCCATCGTTACAGTGTCTAACAAAATAGTCTCACTACCGAAAAGAAAAAAAAAAAGAAGTGTTCAAAATCTCTCCCCTCACTCAGTTTCACCTTGTTCCACTTTAGCTTTCTGCCTCCAACCATGTAGTTCTATTTGTTTCACTTCCTCAAGCCACACTCCATTCTGCCTCCGAGTTTTGCTCATGCTTTCTTCTTCCTGAAAACCTCCTTTCTACCCCTGGCCCCACCCCCAGGTCTTCTCACAGTTTATAATTATGTTCATGTGCACGATGATCAGACCTGCCTCCTCTCCAGGCTGTGAACTGCTCACTGGCGATGCTGTTGTCATCGTATCCACACAGTCACATGATGCATATTTGCCAAATAATAGTGATAAATAAATTAAGGAAGAAACACAACAGAACAGTGATGTGCTTGGTTGTGGGATGGTCAGGAAGAGTACTAAAGGTATGCGACCATCACCAGGAGACGATGGGAAACCCGTAAAAAAGTGCACCCTCTGGTCTGAGATCAGAGCTGAAACTTTGTAGAGGACTCCATCAATTTGATTGTGTCGGGAGAGAGAGCTGGATGAGTCCGGTGAGAGTTTCAAATTTCCAGGGTGGAACGGTTCCAGGGGTGATAAAGTACAGGGTGTGGCCACAGGAGTCCACTGAGGTGGAATATAAGGGAAGACTCTGATTGAAAGGTCAAGGAAAGGAGAAACTGGGCCATTAGTGGATGGTCACAGTGTCAGCAAAAGCCCTTCTTCCCTCCACCCCCTAGGATGAAGGAGTGAGGCAGGTATAATGCAAGTTGGGAGATGACAGAGATGAAAGGCAACAAGTTGAATGCTTGGTCCTCAGGGGAGCAGAGGTTTTTCATACCAGGACAAAGGAGAAATTGCTTAGAAGGTTCTTGGGAAAGTAGAAGAATGTTGCTTCTGCCTCCCTGTGTGGGGGGACATGGGAGAATAAATAACTTCTACAAGGGAAGTGGTAACCTCAGGGGAAAGCCAGGTTTCAGTTCAGGCTAGAAGGTGAAGGAGATTAGCTAGGTCTCTGGTTGCATTAACAGAAACCAATTTTGGCTGTCTGTGGCCAGGGAGTGGAGGGTTGGTGGGGGGTTGGGTGTCTGTGCACACTGAAACCACAAGACTACCAATATGGGTGGAGAGAGTGCTCTGAAGATCTTTTTGAACTGAGCAGATATTCCAAAAAGGTGTCCACTATAAATAGCTCCGTGAAGAAATTGAGGAAGTAAGAGAATTCGTTCACCAACAGGGGATTTATAGGACACAAATAGAATGTCCGCAGGAGTAGAGAGAAGCCGTTCAGAGAAGTGTGGGATTAGAGTGGGCTGTGAATTCCAAATGGTGGCATTCAGAAGTGTTATCCAGAACAGTAGATAATACCAGGACCTATAAACATGTGGTGACAATTGTCCTAGTTGCCCACAGCCTGAACTCTTGTTCCATTCCGGATTCCTGTCTGCTCCCTGATTCATTTTCCCCACTGAATTTGAATTTCTGACCTCCTTCACCTCAACTCCTTTCTTTGCCTTGGAAGATCTCTCACATCTACACTGCCATTAAACCTTCTGCTACCTCCTAAGAAGTTGGACCCCTGGATGTTTTAATTAAACTAACACCCAATATGTGGATCTGATGCTGACCTGTCCTGCGCCCCTGAGCCCTGTCAAGCCTCTTCCATTTCCAACTTACCACATGATATTGCAGACATTTTTATGTCTCTCTTGTGTTCTAATCTACGAGTCTCTTCAGACCAAGGATCATTTCCTATTCTTATTTCTATCCTCCCCTCCAAGTAAATGGACTTTGATCTCTTATTACCTTGTTCCTGTAGCCTAGAAATGTGAGACTCTGCAAGGTGGCCTCTGTGGTGAGACTTTCCCATTCTTGCCCACCCTTTTGTATGATTACTGATTTTCTGGCCTTGATTCCACATTTGCCAGACTTAGACCATCTGGCGGGCTAGACAAACTCAGCTCGAGAGACACCCTGTCCTGATTCTTCCTAGCCTGTCTTCCCAGCATCCTCCCAGAATACGGGGCTGACACATACTGTGTTTTCTCCATTTCCTAAAATGACATCTCTACAACATGGTTGAGTCTCCAACTTCCAACACTTAGATTAGGCCCAGGATCACCTTGTCCATATTCCCTGGAGTGAGTCCCCCACACCCTGTGTATCTCTGCTATTCCAGCAGAGGGGAAGCCTGAGGTAAATATATAGGATGATAATTTGCATGGTCATGATAATCTCTGATTTCAGGAAAGTGACAGACTTTAGGGATTTCAACTGTATAGGTGATATTTTATTTCTAAAGATGGTACCTATGGGGCTACAATTGTGGCTCAGTGGCAGAGCGCTTGCCTAGCACATGTGAGGCACTGGGTTTAATCCTCAGCAGCACCATATAAAAATAAATAAAAGTATTACATCCATTTACAACTAAATAAATTTTTAAAAGATGGTACCTATGTATTATATCCTTACATCTTTTTGTAATTCTGAAATATTTCAATGAAAACATTTAGAATTGGAGGTACTTGGCTTTTACCCTACTGGATCCTTGTAGGTGGACCTGGGGGTACAGATAGCACAGACAGACTCTGGGGGGCTGGGGGGAGTTAAATCAGAACATTCATCAGAGAGAGGATAAAGAGGTAGTGCAGGGCTTCCGGACTCAAAACCAGCATTTCAGACCACAAAGCTGTGAGGTCAGTTTGACTGACTATGAAAGCATATGAATTTATTGTGCTTATGGGTGAAAAACCTCAAAAATAGACAATTCCCAACTTATTAGTTTATTTGTTGGTCTGTTGCCTGGAATTGGGATCAAATTTTCCTATAGAAATAATATTACAAATGGTGGCTCTTTCCCAACACCAGCCCACAAAAGCTTACAGAACCCTAATGTACCTAAAATATTGTACTAATAACACTAAAGACCCCGACCACTTCATAACAGTGTTTCTGTGGCCAAGTGCATTTAGAGTTTTAATGCCAGTAATACACATTCCTCTGCCCTGCAATTCTTCAGGACTCTTGACCTTGTTCCCACAGAGCTGATTCTTATCAGAGTGGCTCCATATGTAGTGGAGAGCAGATTAGTTGCTTTCTCTTGCTGCTAGATTCAAGCTAGAGTTTCAAGCAATTTATCTTCACTGAGTTGACCCCAATCTCTACTATGTACCCGGATGTGTGATCTAAGTTCAGCCTTTATGCAATATGCAGCTTCTTATGCACACATGCTTTCCACACCCTAATACAAGCTATACAAAAACTGTCACATTAGGGACTTAATTTGTATATTTCTTGTTGTTAGGGGAGACAACCAGTAGTCCTCATTTTATGAGGGAAATGACATGGAAGACTTTAGAACTAGTAAAATAAGTCCCTGAGACACTGGCAGGGGAGATAAGCCTGAAACAACCTTTGAATAGAGATTCTCAAGATCAAGAAGTCACCCTGATGTTGGTTACAACGAGAAGGAAAAATGTGCTCTGTGTTAGGACAGGTGGCTTTGGCAGGAAGCATCCCTGAATGTGCTACTGATACTCTAATACTCTCACTTGGAGAAATGAAAACTAAAAAATCCCCATGGCATGTGGGGGTGGGGGTTGCTAAATACAAAACTATCATTTTTTTCATAGACCAAATGTCTTTCTGTTGACTGTGAAAGTTGTTGTAGGAAACTTTCTCACTCCATCCAGAGTCCCAGTTTCAGTGATGGGGGACAGTGCTATACAGTGGTCCTGGTGGCTTTTGGACAGTGGAGACTTAGAACCCTAGTATCACAAAAGGCTTATTTTTTTTTAAGAGAGGGGGAGAGAGAGAGAGAATTTTAATATTTATTTTTTAATCATCGGCGGACACAACATCCTTGTTTTGTACGTGGTGCTGAGGATCAAACCCGGGCCACATGCATGCCAGGCGAGCGTGCCACCGCTTGAGCCACATCCCCAGCCCCAGGCTTATTTTGTTAACACTCTGATTGCAACAATATCTTTCCTCTATTATATAGTTTTGATGGGATCATGAATCAAACCGCCTTGTTTTCCCCTAGCCAATGAGCTAGTCAAAGACAGTCTCCTGGAACTTGAATCAATCAATCAATCAATCAATCAATCAATCTCTACCCCCCCTTTCTCTCTTTCTTACCTCCCTCCTTTCCTTCCTTCCTTCCATCCTTTTTGTCTTCCTTTCTTTTTTCTCCTAGTGCTGGGGATGCAACCCAGGGCCTTGTGCATGCTAAGCAAATGAAATATGCATCTCTGGGACTTGAATGTTTTTTTTTTCACTCTCTCTGTTTCTCTCTCTCTCTCTCTCTCTCTCTCTCTCTCTCTCTTTCTGTGTGTGTGTGTGTGTGTGTGTGTGTGTGTGTGTGTGTGTAGTACTGAGATTTAACTCAGGAGCACTTTACCAATGAGCATACCCCGAGCCTTTTTTATTTTTTGAGATAGGGTCTTGCTAAATTGCTGAGGCTGACCTTGAACTTGTGATATTCCTGCCTCCACCTCTCAGGTGGCTGGGATTATAGGTGTGCACCACCCGCCTGGCTGGGCTTGACTCTTTTTTTTTTTTTTTTTTTTAGAGAGAGTTTTTTTTTTTTTAATAGTTACTTTTTAGTTATCAGCAGACATTACATCTTTGTTGGTATATGGTGCTGAGGATCGAACCTGGGCCGCACGCATGCCAGGCGAGTGCGCTACCGCTTGAGCCACATCCCCAGCCCCGGGACTTGACTCTTGAATGCATAACTTAGACACTGAGCATCTGGTTGGCACCCATTAACTCAGTGCTATGCCCTCAGACTGTCAAGTGCTTCCTGCCACCTAAACCTCTGGACATGTCCTGCTTCCTGTCCTCCAGCTTTCCCATTAGCTCCATCAGCTTCCTATCATCTTCCTAAAATATTTATTTTTAATCAAATTATCCAGAGTCTGTTTCTGTTGTGTATGAGTGAAGAACTCTAAATAATTGACACCCTGATGGCAGAAGGTTGATAGATGAGAACAAATCTGTTGCTTCAAAGCAACTCAAAGAATAAATTCACAGAAGTCATAGTTAATAGCATGTCAATCCCAAACACAAAATGAAAATCCACATCATCAAAATGTGATGAGCTCAACTTTTGTCTGAGAAGGCAAAGGTGGATGCACAGAGGGAAGTTTACTACAAACATTAGCCAGGAATAGTGGCACATTCCTGTAGTCCCAGATACTTGGGAGGTTGAAGCAGAAGGATCATGTGAGCCCAATTTGAGACCAACCTGGGAAACATAGTGAGACCCTATTTCAAAACAAAAACAAATATAAACATTTCCCTGGAAACAGGTTACCAATCCCTAGACCTACGCTGTGTTATTTACTTTAGCGACATAATAGTTATGATGGTGTATTCACTGGTAACCAGGGTTTTGACTCAATTATTTAAGGAAACAAATATATTAATTTATAGGGAATACATATATTTGTTTACACTAATGAAAAGATTTTTAGGAAAACGGGCAAATTGCAATGCCATTCCGTTGTCACCATTTAAAAGGACCAAATTAAGATTCAATGTTAATTTAAAAATAACAACTGAGACAAATGTGTCTGCTTAATTAAACCAAACAGTTGGCCAAATAAAGTGAGGTATGTTTCAACTCAACCAGTTGGCATTCTCTATTTGCTCCAGGATTAGTAGACTGGGTGACTGAGCTTATCTAAGGGCAGACTACTTCATCCATTGATGCCTGGTCTAAAGAGGTACCATCGACCCCACCAGATGCTCTCTTTGGGGCCTCATCCCATGAGATATCCTGGTCCTGAGGCATAGGAGATGCTTCACATCCCAGTGGAGCTCCAGCTTCTGGGCTCCAGTCTTTGGACTGAAATGATGGTGGACTTAGGGGCCTCAAGCAGCTATCTCTGATCTCACTCATTTCTCTCCCACCTGACACAAGGCCACTGCAGCATACATAGAAACTAAGGACATTCAATGTGAATGCTGTCACTAGATTTCTGGCTCCAATTGGAGGCCCATGACCTTACCATGTCCTGGAAAACTCACTGCCTCTCCCCACTGACATATTTCTACCATAATAGAGCCCATGGCCTCTCCATATCCTACTCCCAACCAAACCCAATCTCACCTGATCTTTGTTCCCAGATTCTAGTTGAGCACAACACTTGGAAAGAACTGTTTTTTTGGTACAGGGATTGAACTCAGGGGCACTCGACCACTGAGCCACATCCCCAGCCCTATTTTGTATTTTATTTAGAGACAGGGCCTCACTTTTGCTGAGGCTGGCTTTGAACTCATGATTTTCCTGCCTCAGCCTCCTGAGCTGCTGGGATCACAGGAGTGCGCCACCATGTCGGTCAGGAAGTGCTTTTGGACACAGAGGCAAAGAACCTTTCCTGTTCCATAAGTGGGACCATACAACAGATCTGGTGCCATGTGATGATCCTTCCTGTATATTCCTTTCAGAGTCAGAGACCTTCAGCAGGTGTAAATGACCCCCTCTTTTTTTTCATCGTAGCATATATATATATATATATATAATTACTTTTTCTTTTTTTTTTTTAGCTGTAGTTGGACACAATACCTTTATTTTATTTATTTGTTTTTGTGCGGTGCTGAGGATCAAACCCAGGACCTCATATGTGCTAGGCGAATGCTCTACCGCTGAGCCACAACCCCAGCCCTTGTAGTAGTTTTTATCAGCCTCTTCCCCTCCTTAATCCTCACCCCAGTGCCTCATAATAAGGAATAGAGAATTCTACCTCTACAGAATGACCGCTTCTGAGTCCTCCATCTGTGATCACTGTCTGCTCCAGTTGAACTCTGACTTCAAGCACAGATCTTTACAAAATAAAAATTTCAAGGAGCCTACAATTTCATCCAGATCTGGAAGAAAAATGAAAGAAAAAGTGCCCTACAGACTGCTAAGTCTAAATCATAGTGTTGCCTTTTACCCGCACAGTCTTGGTCATTTAATGAACACCTTCTGTGTGACTTCGGGGAAGTCATGCTCTACCTATACAAGATACATCCCTGATCTGATAGGAGCCCAGAAACCAGGTTTTTTTTTTTTTTTTTTTCTCCAATTACTGGCCATCTAGCAACATTCCAGGCCAACTCTAAGAATTGGCTCAGAGATCCCCATGGTTATCTACATGGTGGCCTTGTACTTTGTACTCAGGCAGGTTCACTAAAGGCATTGAGTTATTCCTGGGATTCTTACAGGCCTTTGCTTTCATTGGACCAAAACCAACCTTCCCAAAAGGAAGAAAAAGTTTCCCTTAAATAAAGAGTTAGATAAAGCATTCTAGTTGTTGAAGACTAAATTCTTTTTCAACTTTGGCTTACATGGTGCCTTTAACAGTGCAGTGTGGACTTGTTTCCTAGGATAAGAGATCCACAGCTCTGGCCATAATCAGTCCCAGTGGAGGAAGTGAATAGGCATTATGGCCTATGAGAGCTACCTTAGAGGTCTGGAAGCATCATGTCTAGGTATCCACCATCTTGTGGTAAAGTACTTAGACCATTAAAGCCTGGAACAGCTGAGACAGACTCAAATGAACCCCTTTCTTTGACTATTTCAATTTTACCATCTCCTAAATTAGGCAGCTACATGGACAAGGGGATTCCATATTTCAAAGTATCAGGGAGTGAAAGAAACATTTCTATTCTTGTAATTCCTCTTATGGTCATAACAAATGAAAGTAATCCAATGTCTGATGTTCATGGTGCCTAGAATAAGCACCTAGCATAGAACCAGTCACCCAGAAATAAGTCAGGGGAGACTCTGACCACTATAAAGCCACCTTATCGGAAGGGATTTCTGTCACAAACACTTTGTCTTTTTTTTTTTTATACTAATTCTCACCTCATATGACACCTCAAAAGGAAATCCTGCTAAGTCAAGGTTCAAATGTTTTCTCTCTTATATGGAAGCTAAAGAGAAATAAGAAATTTTTTTAAAAAAGGGAAACTTCATGAAAATAGGAAGGAGAACAGTGGCATAGAGGAAGCAGATTAAGGACGAGGGAAGAGAAAAGGGAAAGGAGAGAGACTGAAATAAAATGCTATGCGAACATATGAATGTATCACAATGAATTACACTTCTACACATAACTATACTGTACCAATTAAAAAATAAATTAGTATAAGGAAGATCAATAGAGTAGAGTAAGAGGATGGGGCGGGGACTCTTGAAGGGGGTAGTACTGGGGATTAAAATGGAGCAAATTATGTTACATGCATTTATGAATATTTCAAAATGAACTCCCAAGTTATGTATAATTATTGATAAATATAAAAAACAAAAAATGGAAAAACCATATATATGTATATATATGGTTCACATATACGTGTGTGTGTATAAATGCTAAATGAAAGATGCCAAGATGCCAGACTGAAAAAACTACATAGTATTCATTACATTTGTTCCATTTAGAGAACATTCACGAAAATAAGAAGTATAGAACCAGTAAAAATATCAATGATTGGCAGCAGTTCGAGGCAGGGTGTTGACTAGGTTAAGCATGTATGATTTATGGAGTGTTGAATTTATTCCATACCGTATTGTATTGGTCAATACATAACCCTATGAATTTGTCACCCATAGACATTTATAACACAGAGTGAACATTAATGCCTGTAAGATCAAAAAGCACATATTTAAGAGGTAGAGAAATACCATGATGGAATGCAGACTATGATAGAATAATTGTGTCAAAATGTTTATGAAATACAATCAAGGATGTGTGTTGTAAAAAAATAAAAATAAAACCAAAAAAAAAATAGCACTAGGTGTGGTAGCATATGCCTGTAATCCCAGTGACTTGGGAGGCTGAGGCAGGAGGACTGTGGGTTCAAAGCAAGCCTCAACAACTTAATGAGGCCCTATCTCAAAATAAAAAAAAAAAAAATTAAAAGGGCTGGAGATGTAGCTCAGTGGTTAATACCCCTGAGTTCAATCCTCAGTACTAAAAACAAACAAACAAACAAACAAATCACACAAAATAAAAGGAATCCTGCTAAAAGAAAGAAGAAGGTAAAATCTTAAAACACTAGAACAAAAATGTGATATATTTTATCTGTCTGTTAGATAAGGAAAAACCTTGTAATCACTAAATCAGTAGATGAAATATCAAATAAATTAATTCAATTACATAAAAGAAATATCTTCCCTATAGCAAGATATCAAAATGAAAATAAATGCTAATAATTAGTCTGAGAAAAGTTATCCTATTTTAAAATCTTTATGTTGCATTTAAATAAATTCAGAAGAAAAAACATTGGGATCCAAGTTTAGAAAAATAAGTAAAGGACATGGACAGACAATTCAATAAACAAATGACTAAAAATATGAAAAAGTTTAATTTTACTAGTATCATCTATCAGAGATGTTAGCACCGACTTAGATAATATCCTGTGTTGGCAAGACTGCAGAAAGGAATGTGGATTTGACCAAATTTTCTGCAAAACAATTTGACCATATGTATCAAGAGTCTTAAAATACTCAGGCTCTTTGAGCTGATAATTTTATTTTCAAGAATAGCTTCTAGGCCAGCGTGAGCGCCCTGCAGCGCCTGGTGGAGCAGCTCAAGCTGGAGGCCAGCGTGGAGAGGATCATGGTCTCTCAGGCTGCAGCAGAGCTTCAGCAGTACTGCATGCAGAATGCCTGTAAGGATGCTCTGCTGGTCGGAGTTCCAGCCGGAAGCAACCCCTTCCTAGAGCCCAGATCCTGCATTTTACTCTGAAGACTTGGAAGAAGTTTGTTGAGAAATGCCTTCGAGCACAAAGTAATGAATGACTGACTCCAAGTCTCAAGAAAACACTTTTCTTTAGCCAAATGACTGAGATATTTCAGACCTTTCCAGTGTCCTGATCTTACAGCCAAAATTCTACAGAAATTAATGATTTTTCTACTCAAATAAGGAAACTGAGTGAAGAAATAGAATTGTTTTAAGTAATAATGGCTTGGTTCTCCTGAAGAAGTGCTTTGTATTAAGATAAAAACCTTACCACCAAATATACCAAAATACACCTCTTTAATAAGTGAGTTACTGGTGTTGCTATACCTAGAATATCATGTATGTTTTATTAACTGGATGTTTACATTTTAGGAAGGAAAACACTTTTGTTTATTAAAAAAATGGAGTATTTGTAATTTGTTGTTCCTAAGATTTTTATACTATAATAAAATTTGTTCTATTATAAATATACAATTACTAAATAAAGACAAGAAAGTATAAAATTGTGGGGGAAGAATAGACTTTACTAATTGAATGATGCCTTGATTTTTTCTAAATAAGAAGATTGTTTTATTTAACACAAGAGATGTTGTTTAGAAAGATTCATGTTATGATATATATTAGGTTGT
This sequence comes from Urocitellus parryii, assembly GCF_045843805.1. Classification (NCBI taxonomy): domain Eukaryota; kingdom Metazoa; phylum Chordata; class Mammalia; order Rodentia; family Sciuridae; genus Urocitellus; species Urocitellus parryii. The sequence goes on from NC_135537.1 coordinate 150,280,197, forward strand.
CCCATTTTATGTATGAAGCAGATTTGATCTCTTTTTAAGTTCCTTTACTTTATAGTTGTGGTTGCACTTTTAAAAAGATACTACATTATTTCATGCCTTTAAAAAAATGTTTAAAGTAGGACCTACATACAGAACATTGCAAATGACTGAAAACAAAGCAATGTGAAAATATTATGACCTAAAAGAATTCTTCATGATTTGATGATGTGCCTTTGATTTAATTTGGGATACTTTTAGAAGGATACTTAGTGTTTGTAATAATCTTTGAAGATCTTGGAAATAAATTCTGTTTAATTCATCATTTTCTATGACAGCAAAAAAAAAAAAAAAGAATAGCTTCTAAGGAAATAATCTAAAATGTGAACACAGTTTGATGCAAAAAAGTATTTACCATAGTATAATTTATAACTGAAAACAACCTAAGTATTCAACAATAGTGAGCGTATTAAAGTAATTTGTGACATAGCCACATGAAATTCATGGGCTCCCATATGTAGTTGTTAAAAATAATTTTGTTACAGAGATACTTGTGAGATGATAGTGGGTGTAAAAGACAGAATACCAGAATGAATATACTCATAAATTATATTTTAAAAATAAGAGTAGAAGACCAATCAAGATGGATGGGAGTACAAATAATGTTTTTTAAAAATTTTTTTGTAGTTATAGATGGACAACATGCCTTTATTTTTTATTTTATTTTTATGTGGTGTTGAGGATTGAACCCAGTGCCTCACACACGCGAGGTAAGCAGAGCACTCTGCCACTGAACTGTAGCCCCAGCCCCGTTTTTGTTTTAATCTCTATACTTATCTGTATTTTTTCCATATCCTTGTAACCCAAATTGTCTCTAGACTTCTGGCTAATAGTGCTTTCTCTTTTTTCTACCACTTTATACCATTATGGAGTTTCTGGTGGTACATAAAGAACTGTAGTTTAGATAATAACTGAAATACTTTATGCATATCAGACAAATGAACATTAGATAACTTTGTATTTTAATGTCTATTATCATGGTATATGAGTGAATTTTTTAATAATTTAAGACTGAAATGATAATTTCGCCTTTGAATCTGAATTTTGGTAGAGTATCCCAGAGAGCAACCGGTAAGACAGATGTCTGTCCTGCTCATTATTCCTGGCCTCTGCTACATTTGCCTTGGGTCACATTTTTTAGATTCCATCTTTTATCTTGCTCTCTGGGCCTTATCTGACTTCTGTATAGGTTCTTCAAATCAAATCCAGTTCTTTATCTCCCACAATGCTTTTGCTCTTGTGTTGTGTGCGTGACTACACACTTGCTGTGGAGGATCAAGCCCAGGGCCTGTGCGTGCCAGGCAAGCACTCTACCCCAACCCAGCGCTCTTGATATCTAGATGGCCCACTGTCCTTGACATATGGTAGTTTGAGAACTCAACCCAGAGGTGATGCAAGGATTTCCCAAGGTTCTGCATTTGCTTGGAGTCGTGAACTGGTTCTCCAGGACTGTCTTATGGTTTGTTCCAGGTCTCTAGATCCCCCAGTTGGCAAGGCATTCCCAAGAAGTCAGTAAGGAATTCACTCCTTGATTGACTCTCTCTCTCTTTTCTTTTCCCTCTTCATTCAAAAACAGTCTCTTGGGACCAGTAGAGAAGGTGTCTGGGCCTTTCTGGTGATCTGGCACCCTCCGGTGGCTGTGGGTAGGTGTGCCTGGGCTGGTAGTGAATTTTAGCACTAGGTCCTGCTGCAGTGTCCCCAGGCCTATTAGCGCCCTCCTGTGACAGTTTAAAGGAGCCATTATCAGAGATCTAAATCAGATTCTGGCAAGCCTTACTTTGGCCCAGTTTCTTAAAATTCACCACCTGCAATTTACTGATGGAGAAATTCATAAAAGACCCTGCCTTACTTTATCTTATAAAATGCATTTGTATCAAGATACGCTAAGATCTACATTCTTTTTTTAAAAAAATATTCTTTTAGTTATCGATGGACCTTTATTTTATTTATTCATTTATATATGGTGCTGAGACTTGAATGCAGTGCCTCACATGAGCTAGGTTAAAGGAGAAGCCTTTTCTGGATTTGCATTTGGCAGGGAAGTAATAATAATTACTAACTTAATTAAGGACCAGATACTGAACTAAATGCTTTACATACATTAGCACCTAACACTTAGCAATAACCCTGGGAGGTAGGCACCTATTTTTAATCTCCATATTACAAAAGAGGAAGTCACAAAGAAGTCAAGGTTAAGCTTAAAGGTCAAGATCTCCCATTAGCTTGTTGTTAAGTTAGGATTCAAAACCAGAGCACCAGAGTCAGGAGCCACGCATGCTTAGGAATCACTAAACCGTACCATCTCTGTAGAAAATTGGAATGTCCTCAGAGGTCATATTCTCTGTCATACAGAGGAAATTAGTACTGTAGTAAGAAGGAAAGGAAAAAAAAAGTAGAGAGAAGCAGAGACAAGAGATAGAATTAAAGTCCTAACAGGGTTTGAGTCCTTAGTTCCAGTTGTTTCTGAGGCCCCAGATCATCCTGTTCTTCTCCAGACTCAGTTGTGTTATCAGATATCCCAGTCCTTCCAATAAACTCCTCCCTTTGATCCATGTGATGTGGCTTTTGGTCATTTATAATTCAAGGGCCCTACTGAAACAGAAAATAAGCAGAGTCAGGCATGGTGGTGCACACCTGTAATCCCAAAGACTTGAAAAGCTGAGACAAGAGGATCACAAGTTTGAGGCCAGCCTCAGCAACTTAGCAAAACCCTCAGCAACTTAGTGAGGCTCTGTCGCAAAATAAAAAATTAAAAAAAAAAAAGTTGGGGATGTAGATCAGAGGTAAAGTGTCCCTGGGTTTAATCCCCAGTACCAGAAGGAAGAAGGAAGGAAAGGAGGGAGGGAAGAAAACAGGCAGAGTATTTTTCAAGGGAATAAGAGAGTCTAAGTATTAACATCCAGAGCGACATAAAACAAAATATTAATGAACTGTCTGACCCAAACCGTGTTATCTTGGTTGCAAGAAACAGAGACTCAGTCAAGTTACTAGAGACAAAATACTCATTACTCAGAGAAAAATCAGAGAAAAATTTGGGGCTGAGGTTGTAGCTCAATGGTAGAGCACTTGCCTAACATGTGTGAGGCGCTGGGTTTGATCCTAACACCACATAAAAAAATAAGTAAATAAAGGTATTGTGTTCATCTACAACTAAAAACATTTTTTTTAAAGGAGGGTGCATAGAAATGAGACACGTGTACTGAAACCTGGTTGAACTGAACTACAGAGGCTGCAGCCGAGTTGGAACTGCAGCTGTAGTACTAGGGAACAGCCACGGGCCCTCTTCTCAGGATTTTTTGACCTCTAGGTGAGTCAGCACCACCCTCCCTCGGGGCCCACTTTCTTAACCTACTCATCTTGCACCCAGCTGCAAAAGTGACCACTCTAGCTTCTATGCTTCTACCAGTTTCAGCACATGTCAAAAGAGAAACTTCCCTTTGTGTCTCTTATTGCAGGTTCCCAAAAGAGAAGACTTCACTTCTACGTATCTTTTTTTTTTTTTTTTAGTTTAAAAAAATTATTTTTTTAAAATTTGTTCTAATTAGTTATATGTGACAATAAAATGCATTTTGACACATTGTACACAAATGGAGCACAACTTCTCCTTCCTCTGGGGGAACATGGTTCATTCAGAGTCACACCAGTAGTGTAATCATACATGGACACTGCTTATCTCTTAAAACCAAACTCCCTGAGGCAAAGGTGACTGGGTATAGTTTATAGCCACCCCCTTGGACCAGGTGTCCAATTAGCTGTGGTCATGGTCATGTGGCCCACTGCTTCCTTAGTAATGTGAGTGGTTAAGGATTTTACTAGAAAGGGCTGTGGGCATGGCCAGTAATAATTGGCATCTCTAATCAAGCCAACTTAAATGTAATTTGAACTCTTGCCAATAAGAAAAATTAAACATGTTGTAAACATGGGCAACTCATTTCCCAAGGACCCTCTGTAATTATCTCAGGTTGGTGAGAGACTTCACCTTCTGGTGCTTGTGGGCATGTGTGCCATCCCCTACCTCAAAGTGCACCTTCTCCACGTCCCCAGTCCTGCCTGCACCTGTCTTAAACAGTCTGCAGTGAGCTAGACTTCTCCACTCACTTGGGAGTCTATTAATTTTTTTTCTCCCCTTAACCACACTAAAGACTTTGCTTAGTAAAGCATTTTGAAGATTTAGAAAGTGACTGCTCAGTCTGCTTAGGATTTATATCTCAAACAGATGTGCCAAGAAGTCATAGGAATCAAACTGCTGTTCTGTGACTAGAATAATATATTAACTTGTCTTTTAGTAGTTTCAATTACACAGCTGTACAAATTGCAGTGGAGTTGTCACAGCTAAAGATGTTTTTATCAAAAGTACATCACTTCTTCAAGGGTGGAGGTTTGGGCATGGCAGCCACCTCGAGGGACATGCATGCATCTTTGCATATCACCAGGGACAAGTAATTTTTCTAAAGCTGCAAAAATAATTCTTATTACTCGAAAGAAAATCATCCAGGTACTTGAGATATGGTAGTACTTAACTCACCCAGATGAACCCTCTGTCCCTCATCAATAATCACTAAACTAGATATTATTTCATAAGGAAAATAAGAAGCTTCTAAATAACAGTACCATCATCTAACACTTTTGGTCTCTCTGTGCCTCAGTTTCCTCAACTGTTAAATCAGAGTATTTGTGCCTATCTTATGGAGTTGTTGGAAAAGCCAATGAGACAATGTTTATAAAGAGCCTAGAAAACTGCCAAATAGGGCTGGAGGTGTGAATCAGTGGTAGAGCACTTGCCTAGCATATGTGAGGCCAAGGTTTCAATCTTCAGCATTATCAAAGAAAAAAGAAAGAGGGCTGGGGATGTAGCTCAAGCGGTAGTACGCTCGCCTGGCATGCGTGCGGCCCGGGTTCGATCCTCAGCACCACATACCAACAACGATATTGTGTCCGCAGAGAACTAAAAAATAAATATTAAAATTCTCTCTCTCCCTCTCTCTTTAAAAGAAAAGAAAAAGAAAATTATAAAACATAAATGATCAATAAATGTTAATCATTCTAATTATCATTTCATTTCTTACCTTACTATTTTTTAAGGTGTTTCTAGCATACAGATTCTTTTTTTGGGGGGTGGGGTGGGTGCTGGGGTTGATCCCAGGACTTTGTGCATAGAGATTCTCTCTAGCCTAAAAATAATGCATGGGTAGCATGGTGGTAATTATTCTTATTTTATACTTAACAAATAGAGAAAAGATGTCAGTTTACCAGGAAAAGTGTTTTTTCTTTCTTTTCAAAAATATCTTTATTTATTTGTTTTTAATGTGGTGCTGAGGATCGAACCCAGTGCCTCATGCATGCCAGGCGGCGAGCAGCCACTTGAGCCACATCCTAAGCCCCAGGAATAATGGTTTTTCTAAGGCCACATGGACAATAACTTCCACTTGTTTCTTTCTTTCTTTATTTTTTCGTTGTCGATGGACTTTATTTTATTTATATGTGGTGCTGAGAATTGAACCCAGTGCCTCACACATGCTAGGCAAGGGCTCTGCCACTAAGCCACATCCCCAGGCCCCCTGTGTTTCTTTTGCACAGAACTTAAGCTGTGACGGGGAAATTGGTAAAGGGGAAGCTTAAGATCAGTAAAGGAAAATGAGGGGAAGGGAGGGGGTATGGGAATAGGAAGGACCCTAGAATAAATGAGACATAACTTTCCTATGTTCATATATGAATATATGACCAGTGTATAACTCCACGTTATGTACAACCACAAGAATGGGAAGTTATACTCCATGTACATTTATGTATATAATAATATGCCAAAATACATTCTACTGTCATGTACAACTAAAAAGAACAAGCTATAAAATGTTTAAAAATATCATAGTAAAGGAAAAATTCTTCACAACTTTCACATAAGAATTGCTACTCAACTGGAAATATCGTGTGGTCATCTATCGTTGGCAGCCTGGAAAGCTAAAGGGATCATTAGCTACAATACAATTAAATACTGATTTGAGTTACAACTAACATGCATTTAAAAGTTTTTCTGCCAGGCATCATAGCGCACACCTGTAATTCCAGCAGCTTGGGAGGCTGAGGCAGAAGGATCTTGAGTTTAAAGCCAGCCTCAGCAATGTAGCGAGGCACTTGGCAACTCAGCAAGATCCTGTCTCTAAATAAAATATTTAAAAAGGGCTGGGGATGTGGCTCAGTGGGTAAGTGCCCCTGAGTTCAATCTCCAGTAAAAAAAAAAAAAAAAAAAAATTGGAGTCTCATGAAAGGGGTCAAAAAGAAGAAGAAGAAGAAGAAAAAAAAAAAAAAAAACCCAGGGAATAACAGGCAAACATAACAATCAGAGTTGTAAGGGGGAAATGCTGGTACCAGTCCTGAAAAAGGAGGCTAACCTTGGAAATATGCTGCAAAGTGTGGAATTACACCAGACAGCCATTAAGCCTCATTCTGCAAGGGGAGCTTCAGAGATCCCTGATCAATTGTACCTCGGAGCTCCCCATAGAATCAAAAGCAAGTACTCTCTGGAGGAAAGCAATTCTCAACATGCATCTTAGGGATTTCCACAAATGAAGTTCAATAAGATATGAGCTCACACTAAAAAAAAAAAAAAATCAGCAATACATAAACACTTGAACTAGAATAAATAGAAACAACAAACAATAAATTTACATCTAGGAAGATGGAAGAATAAGAATTCAAATTGTCATATACAGATTATTATCTAATTTTTATGAAACATTTTTTTAAAAAATGGAATAAAATAGAGTAAGAAATAAGGAAATTTTAAAATGACCAGAAAGACTAGTAAAAGACCCAAATAGAGATTTTAGATTTAATTGATATAGATTAGATATAGGTAGATGTAGATATAGATGTAGATATAGATTTTGAAAATAACAATTCATTGAAAAAAAAAAACAGAATGAAAACAGCTAAAGATAGGATTGGTCACCTGGAAGTTATATCTGAGGAATGAAGAATGAAGAATGAAGCACAGAGACTACAGGAAATGGAAATATGAAAGACAGATTAAAAGACGTGGAAGGCAGGACAAAATTTAACATATGTCTAAGTAAAGTTCCAGAAGGAAAGAACAGAGAGAGTTGAAAACAGGCAATACTGAATTATATAATGGCCAAGAATTTTTCCTTAACTGATTAAAGATGAACCCACACATAAAGTACAGCATAGATCAAGTAGGACAAAGAGAAATCCACACCTGGTCATATTATAGTGAAACTGTACCGACACTTAAGATGAAGACCTTAAATTTCCAGAGAAAAAAATGTTGGGGCACCTTCAAAGAATAAGCAATAAACTATCTGGGGTGTGTGTGTATGTGTGTGTGTGTGTGTGTGTGTGTGTGTGTGTGTGTGTGTGTGTTTGGTACCAGGGATTGAACCCAGGGGTGCTAAATCACTGAGCCAAATTCCCAGCCCTTCCCCTTTTTTTTAACATTTTGAAACAGGGGCTCGCTAAGTTGTTGAGACTGGCCTCAAACTTTCAATCCTCCTGCCTCAGCTTCCCAAGTCACTGGATTCAGGTTTATTTTGTTTTTTTTTTAAAAAAAGGACACACAACAATTGTTTTCCAGTGCTCACAACGATCTTACATAGTAGTTACTATCTTATTTCTACTTCACAATAAGGAAATTCTGGCTGAGAAGGAAAGTAGGTTCCTACAGATACACAGCAGCAAGGACGTAGCATAGAAACACAATGGGAAACGCAGATCCTAAAACTGCTTCAGCCATAGGCCACCACGTGGATGAAATCTTAGAAACTCAATACTGAGTAAAAAAAAGGAGGTGGCAGAAAACTATATACAGGATATGATTTTTATGAAATCTACAAACAAAACTAAATAATACATTGCTTAGAAATACATGCATACACGATTAAATGACTTTTAAAAAGGGAGAGTGAAACACAGCATGCAGGACTTGGGAGGAGGGACAGGAGAATGGAACAAGGAGAAGTACATTTGCAGAGACAGAGTTAATGTGCTACTTCTCAGAGTGGTGGCAGGTAACAGGTATTCATTTTAATATGTTTCAAATTGACACATGTCAACCATACTCTTTTGTGTGCGTCAGATGTTACACAAGAAAAAGAAAGAAATACATTGACAGAGGACTAATTTTTAACTAGATTTTTTTGCAATGTGTATTTGAAAATCACTGACTAACCCTTATGATTTATGGTTAAGGGATTATAATCAGTCTCTAAAATTGAATTGCCAAATTTTTGAAGCAAATCTCAAAAAGGCTTTCTACCTAAGTCAATGATGGAAGTCTTTCCTGGCTTAGGATGTTAAATTCTTGGTATTTTATATTCACTCCAAATTGAACCGTCTATTCACATGGTTCTAATGAGTGTGCTGTTCACATCTGGATCATCCTGGATGGGTATCTTCAACTTTGTTATTTAAGATGGAAAAAAAATTCTACATTAAAAAATGTTCATGGGATAACTGTTAGAAAAACTAGCTTTGCTTTGTATTTGATGTCATGTGATTAAGTTGGTAACAAATTTTAAAAAAAGGTCTTTTTGTTTTGGCATGAGAATTATAGCATCAATTCACTTTCTCATATCCAAAAATTTTATGAGCCAATTAGCTCAATTTTAACACAAATAAATCCACCTGGGTTACTATTATACTAAGAGATTTACTGGATAAACTCTACATGGATGTATTTGTACTGGACTAAATTTACATATTAATCAAGTTCTAATTGCTTTTTTTCGTCAATTTTATGCAAATATATTTACTGCTATTTAAACATTTTTCAGAGTGTTTGGAAAGTGCCCAAACCAAAACCACTAATTAATAATTAGAAAGCAAAATCAGTGCTGGGTGACTCAGTGGTAGAGCACTTGCCTAGCATAGGTTCTGGGTTTGATTCTCAGTACTGCAAAAATGAATTTTAAAAAGCAAAATGAATTTTCACATTACATCTCAAGAGGAAGAATTCTTTGAAATGCTATTGTCTTATTTTTTCAACTTTTATAATAAATTCAGAATTAATATGCAATTTTAAAATTATTTATTCTACTCCATATTTCCCTCATACTTTCATAGTTTGTAGTTACCACAAAGACATCTTTGAGTTGGATGAGTTACCTGGCACCAACACTGAGTTTTGCTGGTGTGTCTATATGGGTGTGTAGGCGTTTTCAACACAATAATAGAGATCTGTATTATGAGTTCATAAATTCCATCTTCCCTCAAGAATTTCACTAAAAAATCTTAGTATCTTATGTTCTCTTAAAACGAGAGCATGTTTACTAGACAGACTCTGCAAACCCTTCACCAAAAATGAAGATTTCCTTGTTTTCATAGGGGTAAGCCAGTTTAGTGATTTATTAGGTTTACTGCCTTATGGGTTGGAAGAAATAATTTAAAATTTTTCTGTATAATTTTTCATACCTTTGGTTAGTTAAAGAATTTTAAATTAGAATTATAATTTCCTAGAAGAATAGGATTTTCTCATAGATTATTAAGATAAGCTCTCAAAAAGGCATCCCTTTTGAATCTGTTTTTACTAATATGTCCAGCCTCCTGTATACTTTCTATGAAATGATCCTTACATAGTTGTTTTTCAGGCACAGTGGCCCACGTGTGTGATCCCAGCAAATGGGGAGGCTGACCACCAACCAGATGCAGGAGGACCACATATTTGAGGCCAGCCTGGGCAACTTAGTTAGACCCCATCTTAAAATAAAAAATTAAAAGGGCTCAAGATGTAGTTCATTGGTAGAGTGCTCCTGGGTTCAAGCCCTACTATCACACACACACATACACACAAACCAAAAAACAAAAAATTGACAGTTCCCTTTAATTTATTGCCACTTTATTTTATTGCCACTTTAATTTATTGAAGCTTTGTGTCCTCCCTTCCTGAGAAAACTCAAATAATCATTAAAAACTTCCCTTAGTTCTAAGCTATTTCAAGTTGGTTTCTGCACCCTGCACCAAGTACCTAACCCACATTTTATGCCAAACTATCTACTTTTATAATGATTCATTACATTGCATGAGACCAGTGAATCTCAGTTAATCTCTTTGATATCTGCTTATGTCATGGCAGTAAGAATCCTTTCCTTAAAGAAAGATACCTAAAACAACCCAATCTGACTTTTGCAATTCAAGATCTCAATGAGCTCACCAAGTAAGGAGCATCCCTTATAGAAGCCTGCTCCTTCTTATCCACAGGTGCAAGTAGACAGATTTGGGTGATAAATGAAAAGAGCAAAGGATTTTAATGAACCAGTTTTCTGCAATACAGGTAGAATCTCTATCTTTGAAGCTTAATACTGAAACCAGATGCTTGGCTTTATGACTTCCTTTTCTCAAACGACAAGAAGAAAAAAATATACATAAGTCAGTGGTATCAGGAAGTGACTATTAGTTTTGCTACAAGCATAATGCCTTTGAGCCTTTGAATGAAAGTACTAATTTAAACTATTCCTGGAATGAATCAATATTCAAAAAGAGTAACACATAAAGTTTGCTTGCCTGAGGCTAACATAAGTACTTCTAACTCTATCATGTGTGGTCTTTGCAATCTTTATTTCTTTTTCTTTTGGGATTGAACTCACGGGCCACTTTACCACTGAGTTACACCCCACCCCTTTTTATTTGTTTGTTTTTCTTTTGAAACAGGGTCTTGATACATTGTCCAGGCTGGCCTCGAACCTGGGATTCTCCTGCTTCAATCTTCCAAGTAGCTGGAATTACAGGACTGCGCCACTGCACCCAGTCTGCAATTTTTTCTTTTTTATTTGAAAAGGCATTCTTTCACCTAGATAGCTTTTAGGAGTCTAAGCAATGGCAGCCTGGATTTGCCATATGTAGAATAAATCAATTGATGCGACTCCTTTCCATTAGGAACAGTCCACTTTAAATTAACCCAATATGGAAGCACCAGTTAAGTTGTTAATCTATGAATAAAAGCTCACCATAACTGTGTTTTGAAAGAATTTCTTAAAGTGGGGCTGGGGTTGTGGCTCAGTGGTAGAGCACTTGCCTACCATGTGTGAGGCACTGGTTTCGATCCTCAACACTGCATATAAAATAAAATAAATAAAATAAAGATCCATCAACAACTAAAATAAATAAAAATAAAATTTAAAAAAGAGAATTCCTTAATGTATGTACATTTTATAATTAACATTTTAATAACATCAAGATTAAAATTACATATAGTGTCTCCCAATTGGAAGGAGGACTGTTTTTGTTTGTTTGTTTGTTTGTTTGTTTTGTTTTTTAATCTTTTAACCTCCAGAATCTGAAAGCTGGGGTGAATTTGGAGAGTTGTTTAGTAGTGTGTGATTCATAACAGTATTGAGAGAGTTGGGCCTGAAGAGAAGAAATGAAACAGTACGGAAATAATGTACCAGATTTAGCAAATGGCAGAGCCAAGGGCAAGGAGAACATGGGAACGATTAAGGGTAAGTGCCAAACATAATTTTGTTCATGCCAAAGTATAATTATACCTAGCATGGGATTATAAGAGGACACCACTGTGCCTGGCTTGAATACTTTTTTAGAAATTGATGGACCTTTATTTTATTTTACTTATTTATATGTAGTACTGAGAATTGAACCCAGTTCCTCACACGTGCTAGGCAAGTGCTCTACCACTGAGCCACAACCCCAGACCCTGAGCTCATATCTTATTGATGCCCTCCTTCTTACTGAACTAGGGGTGGGGGCATCTCAACCACAAATTCAGGTGCTCAGGGAAGGTAGATTTATTTTCCTCTAACACTTAGGTTTCCATTTCATCAGGTGTATCAATCAGGATGTAGTAAGAAAACAGAAAACACTGGGCGTTTCTAGAAAGAGCAAATGTCAGTGAAAACCAACCATCATTTGAGGAAAAAGGAAGTTGCAGAAATCTTGAAAGCTATCTCTGTTGGCTGCATGGCCAGGGTAGAGGAGTTCAGGAAGGTCTCCAGAAACCATTACAAAATTTTATTTTCTTGTTTGTTGAGGTTCACGGGTCTTTGATGTTGAAGGATCAATAATGGCTTCTGGTTTTCTTTTATCTTCCAAATCTCACCAGAATGCCTGTTGGTGATTACATCTAAACAAAGGCAACAGGAGAATGCGCAAAGTAGTGAGGCTCTTGCAATACTGGCAAGAGCTTAGAAAAAGAGGGATGATTTTGAGTACAGCAGACAATATCTGGTACATGGTGGAAGTTCAGTACCAGTTCATTCACAGATTTCTTACTCTTTCTCCAAGTTACAATTGAGTTCCAGGAAAATAATACAGTGTTGGTCATGGAGGCAGGGAGTAGAAGCAGGAATGGATTCAGCTTCTATGGGACCTGAAGTTTATATAGTTGGGACAGCGGAGTCCATTAAGAAAAAGCATATACACATAGTAAATAGAAAATCAGGTGGAAATGGGAATTTTTATTTAGAATGAAAAAATAATCACAATCTATTATATTTTTATTAATTTACTACCTGAGATTTTTTTTTCAGTTCATTATTGGTATGTCATATCAATGTTCATGATTATATTTAAGAACATTTTCATCAAGTTTTTTTTTCATTTAAACTGAATATTTGGAATATTAATTTCAATCCTTAAATTAACAAACTTATTAACCAATATATTGGGGTTTTTTAGGTGTTAACGGACCTTTATTTTATTCATTTATTTTTATGTGGTGCTGAGAACCAAACCCAGTGCCTCACACATGCTAGGCAAGCGCTCTACCACTGAGCTACAACCACAGCCCCTTAACCAATATATTGTTAATGTCCTCTTTAAAGTAGCAGCATCTGGTGAGTTTTAGGTTACTTTGGTCGATATTGATCATTTCTGTCAAATCAGGAAAAAATTTAACTTGTTCTCAATGTGTTTTTTTGTTTCTTTCTCTTCATTAATTAGATGATCAAATAATCTAAAAGTCTATTTATTAGTTTCATTTGAAATTTAATTTGGATCCTTAATGAATTGCTGTTTTTGTTATAATCCAAAATTTAAACAATCAAGAATGTGAAGAAAGAGCCTACAGAATGGGAGAAAAATATTTTCCACCCGAACCTCAGATAGAGTATTAATCTCTAAGATACATAAAGAACTCAAAAAACTTAACACCAAAAAACCCAAATAACCCAATCAGTAAGTGGACAAAGAAATTGAACTACTAATGGTCAACAAATATATGAAAAAATGTTCAACATCTCTAGCAATTAGAGAAATGCAAATTAAAACTACACTGAGATTTCATCTCACTCTAGTCAAAATGGCAATGATCAAGTATATAAGTAACAATAAATGTTGCAAGGATGTGGGGAAAAATGTACAATCCTACACTGCTGGTGGGATTGGTGCAACCACTCTGGAAAGCAGTATGGTGATTCCTCAGAAAACTTGGAATGGAATCACTATTTGGCCCAGTTATCCAACTCTTCAGTATATACCCAAAGGACTTAAAATCAGCGTACTATAGTGACATGGCCACATCAATGTTTATAGCAGCCCAATTCACAATAACTAAGCTATGGAACCAACCTAGATGCCCTTCAACAGATGAATGGATAAAGAAAATGTGGTGTAGGGGCTGGGGTTGTGGCTCAGCGGTAGAGCACTTGCCTAGCATGTGTGAGGCCCTGGGTTCGATCCTCACCACCACAAAAAAATAAATAAGTAGAATAAAGGTATTGTGTCCAACTATAACTAAAAAAATAAAATTAAAAACAGAAGATGTGATATATACACACACACACACACACACACACACACACACACACACATACAGTGGAATATTGCTCAGCCATAAAGAACAATGAAATTATGGCATTTGCAGGTAAATGGATGGAACTGGAGACTATCATGCTAAGTGAAATAAACCAACCCAAAAAACAAAGGCTAAATGTTCTCTCTTATATGTGGATGCTAACACACAATAAGGTGGGGGACAGGGGGAAAGTACTTTGGATTATATAAAGGCAAATGAAGGGAAGCAGGAATGGGAATAGGAAAGACAGTAGAGTTAATCAGATATAATTTTCCTATGTTCATATATGAATACACGACCAGTGTAACTCCCATCATGTTCAACCACAAGTATGGGAAATTATACTCCATGTATGTATAACATGTCTAAATACATTCTACTGTCATGTGTATAACTAAAAAGAACAAAAATAAATAAATAAAAAAATTTTAAAAATCCAAAATTTATTTTTGTTACAACTGGCTTCTTGGATAGAAGAATGTCTATTGATTTAATTGTTGATCTTTATTGCTCTGCTTTATATTTTATTAGTTTTTTCCAAAACTTTATTTTAATCTGAATTGTCTTTCATTTCTTAATAATACATTTAAATACTATATTTAAGCCAGGTATAGGGGCAAGTGCCTGTAGTCCCAGTTACTCAGGAGGCTGAGGCAGGAGGATTACTTGAGGAACCCGAGACCAGCTCGGACAACATGTCAAGACCCAGTCTCAAAAAAAGAAGAAAAATAAAAGCTGGATGTGGAGGCACACACCTGTAATCTCAAGTATTCAGAAGCTGAGGCAGGAGGATCTTAAGTTCAAGGCCAGCCTCAGCAACTTAGTGAGACCCTGTCTCAAAAAATAAAAAGGTCTGAGGAATAGTTCAGAAGTAGAGGCCCCCTGGATTCCATCCCTAGTACCAAAAAGAAAAAAAAAAAAAAAGTGTGGGATGGTGGTGATACATTTAATGGTAACAATAAAAACCATCTTCATATCGGTCCAAATTAGAGGACTCTAATTTCACTTGTTTTACTGAAACATCTCAAAATATCTTTCTATACTGCAGTTAAGATGATATCTTTCAAATTTCCCTTAACTGAATCCTAAGAATGCCTACAGCCACTTCAACATCACAGTACAGAAGGGAAAGACGAAGGAAGAGAAGTCCAAGGGGGAAGATGTGCTTTAATTGATTGTACTTATGTTTTCAAATTTAACAAAACCACAGGACCGTGACATTGCTAGAAAAAGGCCCAGGAATGTGCAGGTCTCTGGTTGGTAATTCCAGTCCAATTCATCATGGGTCTCCATTTTAAGTCTACCTGACCTTGTTTTCCCCCTAAGGTTACTACTTAGCTGGCACTCATTCGGTGCCACTCTTGGGTACCCAGGTATCCCCTCCCAACCTCTTTAGACACAGTGTACAGGAAGCCCTTCTGGAGGGTCTTTGTACCTAGCTACTACTCAGCCATTTCTTGGGAGTCTTAATCTTCTCCCCATTCTCGGTTTGCATGTTGAAGCTCAGGTCCTTACTGTACCAGGTCGTCTAATCCTCTTTGGAGACTGTTGTTCCCCAGTCTCCCTGGAGTGGGCGCAGGTGGGGCAAGGCCTGACTCCATGCCTCCATTTCTCTTCAGATTCCTGTTCCTCCTCTGACCCAGGACACTTTTATCTCTTCTAGGGAAAAGAAGCCTTTGTCCCCTATGCCTTGAATTCTTTCCAGGTCAGTGCTTTTGAAACCTAAGCCTTTTATTCACTTTTTTTCCTCCTTCCTAAGGCAATGGATACCATATCATCTAGCTAGTCAAATGGAGAAAGGATTAAGGGAAGGAAGGAAAAAATAAAAAGGAAAAGATTAAAACTTTATATATAAACTGGGTGCGCTGGCACACACTGCAATCCGAGCTACTCAGGAAGTTAAGGCAAGAGATTGCTTGAGCCCAGGAGTTCAAGACCAGCCTGGGCAATACAAGAAGACCCTGCCTCAAAAACAGTTCTTTTTCTCTTTTGCAACATGAGGGATCGAACCTGGGGCCTCATGCGTGCTAGACAAGCACTCTACCACTGAGTTATATGTGCAGCCTTTTGTTTCGTTTTATTCTGAGACAATAAAACAAAAAACAATAAAACAGTCCAGCTAAGCTGCCCAGGCTGGCCTTGAATTTGTGGTCCTCCTGCCTCAGTCTCCTGAGTAGCTGGGATTATAGGTGTGCGCCACAGGATCTGGTTCAAAATAAAAAAATTGTCACACTGGTATCAGCTTCTCGTAACTTGCCCCTCTGCCTTCCTGCATGTTACCATACAGGAGGGGGGTGGGTTGCTGAGCAACATCCGTGCCTTCTCTCCTACATCCATGTTCAGTTTCCTTTCCTGCCCTACCTTAGTCACTGTCACCCCACTTGAGCCTTCCGCTTGTTCAGTACCTAGTTGTCTACTGTTGAAACCCTTCAAGTGAAATTGTATCCTTGGGAAAGATCCCCTACATACATATCAGAAAAATCTTGGGCTGAGGATGTCGCTCGGTGCTAGGGCACTTGCTTAGTATGCACAAGGCCCTCGGTTCAATCCCCAGCACCACACAAAAGTTTTTGTTTGTTTGTTTGTTTTTTTAACAAATAAATCCTCCAATGTCTGTTGATTATGAAGGGACAACTGTTGCAATCCTCCCGGTCTCTCTCTCCTCTCTCTCTTCCTTTATTCTCACCTATGTCTCTCTAATTCACTCCATCTTCTCCAGCTGGCTCTGCAGCCACCACACCGTCGGGTGAAACAGAGTGCCTCCTTATGACGATGGCAGCAGATGGGGAAGGCAAAGTCCATTCATGGCAGGGAATCAGGCGAGCACCCTAGACCAAGGGAGAGAGCAAGGGGTTTCCTTGCTCTACCTTGCGGCACCCTTCCCCTTAGAATAGTCTGTATTGAGAGGTCCTGGGTGCCCTCTTATATTCTGCAGGACAAGGACATTTCGTCACTCGATGGCATCTCTTAGCCTCACCTTCTTCACAACTCGCTGTGTCTGTTTCTAAATATCCACCCTCCCATTGTCTTATCTGAAGTCCCTGTCCCTGTTGTCTTCTAACCTGAAGACCCTTCCCTATCCCTCATGCTCAGCCTTCAAGCTCCAACTCAAAAGATCATCTTCAAACTTTCTGTAGTCCCTTCTCCCCACTGCACCTCACCTTCACCAATCTTCAGCTTAACTACCCCCCACCACTGAATTTCTGGAACATTTCATTTATCCTTCTTCTACAACACAGATCACCTTAAACCTTGTGATATATATTTAAGCCCAAGCCTTATTGCCTTTGTGTGTGTGTGTATATGTGTGTGTGTGTGTGTGTGTGAGTATGTGTGTGTGTGTGTGAGTGTGTGTGTGTGTGTGTGTGTGTGTGTTACCAGGGATTTAACCCAGGGGAGATCTACCACATTTTGAGACAGGACATTTTAAATTGGGTCCAGCTCACTTGCTGAGGCTGGCCTCAAACTTGTGATCCTCCTGCCTCAACCTTCTGAGTCACTGGGATTAGAGGCATTTGCCACTGTTCCCAGCTTCCTTATTGCCCTTGTTAGAGGTTAGTGACCACCAGCACTCTTTGAACAGGATCCATGTCTGGTTTGTATCTATGTTCCCCATGACACCTAGCACAGGGCATTTTACATGGCAGGTGCTCCGTAATGTTCCATGAATCCACCACCTGGCCCTTGCTTTACTGCAGCAGCTTGGGGCTCTGACTGCATTCACAACTCCTTTGCCTACTTGGAAACCTCCCTCTACTCTTCTCCTCCTGTTTCCCTCTACAATTTCTATCTCCCACTCCTGCTGCCCTGACCAGTCTCCCTGTTAACCTCAGACCTTGCTCCTGTAGAAATGTATCCTTTCAGCAGCAGCTGGTCAGCCCCTCCTCCTCCTGCTCTTCCTGCTGTTTACATCCTTAGCTCTACTGATACAGGCTGCCCTGGAGGCTCGCTCTCCCCAGATTTCACCTGTTCAAAAATGACAGGCTGGAAGGCCTCAAAGTTCAGCTTGCTCTTGGTCGCACTCAGCCCTAGGGAGGGCTCATCTCAGAACTGAGCCCAACATTAATAATACGGTGAAGAGGGGAGACAGGAGTAGCACCTGCCTTGTAATCATGACACATGAGCCTTTTTATGAAGTACTTTTCCTTGTGGTCGGCAAGACCTAACTTGTTCTAGAGATGAATTCATGTAATGAGAAGCTTAACCTTTTGATGATCTCAAAATACTGAACTTAAAAGAAGAAAATATTCCTGTGAGGACTGAATACTCCAAATTTTTCTAGTCAATGCCTAACACACACACACACACATACACACACACACACACACACACACACACTTTTTAGAGAAATTTTTTCTATGGCTCTGCACATACAGGTGTGGCACAGTGGCACACACTTGTAATCCCAGCCTGGGGAGGCTGAGACAAGAGGATTGCTAAGCAACTCAGTGAAACCCTGTCTCTAAATAAAATACAAAATAGGACTGGGGATATGGCTCAGCGGTCAAATGCTCCTGAGTTCAATCCCCAGTAGCACACCCCCCCCCGAAAAAAAAGAGAGAAGTTGTATCTACCACATTCTATGAATGAGACTCCTGGGTTCAGAAAGGTCTGCTGTCTGTTTCCAGCCCTACAGCAAGTAATGGAATCTGGCTAAAAAGATAATTTTGCACAGTAAATGATGTTAGAACTTACTTTGAATGCCCATATTTCAGTTTTTATTCATTATATTGAATTTACTTTCTTATTTTTTGCAGAAAATAATTTATTAGAAAATATGATGTAGGATGAGTAATTATAATCAAAATCATTAAAAGTATAGCAAATACTACTAGTTGTATACCCCAAATATGGTCTTTCCTTCTTCCTCACTAGTAGAATCTCTATGTAATTGAGGATATCAATGTGGTAGCTAAAAAAACAGCTTCCCCTAAACTATAGAATCAGCCTAGATGCCCTTCAACAGATGAATGGATAAAGAAAATATGGTACATATACACAATGGAATATTACTCAGGCCTTAAAGAAGAATGAAATTATGGCATTTGCAGGTAAATGGATGGAACTAGAAAATATCATGCTAAGTGAAATAAGCCAATCCTCCCAAACCAAAGGCTGAATGTTTTCTCTGATAAGTGGATGCTGATCCATAGTGGGGGGAGGGAAGAATGAAGGAACTTTGTATTGTGCAGAGGGGAGTTAGAGGAGGGGTAGGGCATTGGGGTGGGAAGGCATTATTACTCTACATACATGTAATCAGTATGATTACACTACTGGAGTGATTCGGCACCATGTACAGCTAGAGGAATGAGAAGTTGTGCTCCATTTGTGTACATTGTGTCAAAATGAGTTATACTGTCATGTAGAACTATTTAGAATAAATTAAAAAAAAACCCACCCAGCTTCTCTTAAACACATAGCCTCAGGACTAAATTGAGCAATTAGATAAAAGCAGAAATGTTATGAAGGACTTGGGAAGAGACTCTTTAATCTGGTAGGAGGTATAATCCGGGTTTTTTTGTTTTGCCCTTTGCTGTCTGGAATGTGGATATGATGGAGTATAGACTATAAGCTGCATGGGACAGGGACTATGCTATTCTATTTCATTTATGTTACGCACACAGTGCCAGGCAAGTAGTGGCTTTTTCGGTACTGGTGATTGAACCCAGGGCCTTGCGCTACTAGGCAAGTGCTCTACCACTGAACTACTCCTCCATCCCTTTTTAATTTTTTTTAGTTTTGAGACAGGGTCTTGCTAAGTTGCCCAGTTTGGCCTCCGACTTGCAATCCTCCCTGCCTCAGCCAGAGAGTAGCTGAGGTTACAAGTGTGCCAAAGAGTGGTTCTTAATGAAATGAATCATTGAGTGAATATATTATAAGTTAAATAACCTCTTGTGGATCACTAGAAAAAAATGTATTTCAAGTTCCAAAGTGATCTTTTGGAATTCACTTGTAAATTAGGGGCAATCTAGGGCTCTTCAATATTAAATCAGGAACTAGAAGTAAAATCCCAGTCAATTCTCTTACAGCTTTAGAAATTATGTAGTCTTAAAACATAAGAGGGTGAAAATCATAATGCAATTATCACAAGAAACCATCAAAAGCCCTTAACTGCACTGGTTAAAAAAGAGTGGAACAGATTAACTTCTTGATATCATAATGAAAATGCAAACACTCTGACTAACACATACCATATCAAAATAGAACATTTTCATTGCATGGCAAAAAAGAAAAAGATGTCTGTGTTTTAAGCAATCAAAGAACAAAATTGAAAATGCAAGCAACTGGAAAATGGCAGTCCATAGAAATTCTCTGTTGAAGAACAGTCAATGTATGACTATAAATTTTCAATGTAATTTAAAACGTTCTCCGTGTTGGTTTTTAAAGATTATCTAGATTCAAAAAGAAAGCAGTATCAATTTGACAACCGTAGGAGACCTATTTTGGAGATGCAAACTTGGCCCACATCCTTTCTACTGAAACAAAAGGGCAAGCCGAGAGCTAATTGGACAACTGGAGAGCTCTCAACCTAAGCTGAACCAATCAGAATCTTTATCCCGAGAGGAGGAATCATTGTATCTGCAGAAAGTGGGGGACTCCAGAACTTGAGAGTAGCAGGAGTTGAGGCTGAGGCTGGCACCAGGACTAGCCAAAATCTCACAAAAGCCAAGATTATGGGGGAGCAGAAAATTATAGCAAGAGAAGCACTTGAAACAAAGGAAAAAGGAAATATAAATGCAAAGAAGGGCAGAGACATGGCTGGAGGGCAGGGTGGGGGGAATAAGTTCTGTTTCTGAATTTTCAGTTCCCATGAACTCTGACTGACTTTGTTTCTTGCTTTTTAAAAAGCCAATCCTAGGGGCTGGGGATGTGGCTCAAGCGGTAGTGCGCTGGCTTAGCATGCGTGCGGCCTGGGTTCGCTTCTCAGCACCACGTACCAACAAAGATGTTGTGTCCGCTGAATACTAAAAAAAAAAAAAAAAAAAAAAAAAAAAAGCCAATCCTCAGTCCCTGCCCAGTTCCCTGAACACTGCTTTTTATTTGAATAAATACTTCTTCAGCACCCACCACTTGTCAAATACTGTTCTTTGCACAAAGGATGCAGTAGTAGTAAAAGAGGAAAAAAGTAAGAGTTTATTGAGGTCAAATAGGAGAATATAATGAATACATAAGATGATCACTATAATGCAATGACCTGAAAGCAAGAGGAGAGATAAATGCAAGGTATGAGAAGATATCTTACTTGACTTATGGAGCTCACTCAACATTTTATTTAAAACAGCTCCAGAGCCCTTGCACCAGTAATCTCAGCGGCAGGAGGATGGTGAATTCAAAGCCAGCCTCAGCAAAAGCAAGGTGCTAAGCAACTCAGTGAAACCCTGTCTCTAAATAAAATACAAAATAGGGTGGGGATATGCCTCAGTGGTTGAGTGCCCCTGAGTTCAATCCCCAGGTACCCAAATAATTTATAAATAAAACAGCTGCAGGGACATTTTGTATCTGGTGATCAAAAGAAGCTCTGCTTGAACACCTTCTTTTAAATATATACATATTGTTTCCTTTGTGCGACTCCCTCCCCAGGAGTGGTTAAGAAAGCAGAGAGTTTACCTAGGTTAGGATTTAGGTTCTAGCAGTCATCAACATATGACTTAGCACAAATTACATAATCTCTGTGGGCCTCGGGTGTGTTTTATTTATTTTTTCCTTGTGGAATTGCTGTGAGGACTCAATGGGTGATTTATATGTACAGCTTTGGAAGTATCTCTGACATTTGATAAGTGCTCCACAAGTGCTAGTTGCTATTTTTATTATTGTTGTTGTTATGGCTGTTATGTTAATCTTGTGTTTGTCGCAATTTGAAGAAATGTCAGCAGGGAAAGTCTGGTAGCGGTATTTGTATATGATTGCCAGGTTTAGGGTCTGGTTCTCAGCTTTGTTAGATTTATTTTGTTAGTTTGCACAATAACTAGCTCACCTGAGCCATACTGATTATAAGTGCCAGTTATTTATCAAAATAAATTTCATTGTCATATAGGACATCCTAGTGAAAGTACTAGCTTTACTGACTCTGTTCTGAGACCCAAGCAGACCACTCTCTTCCCATTAATATATTCTAGTTACAAGGAGAATAAAATGTTATTTTTTCTTAGTAATAACCTCATTCCAGGCCTGCTCCCTGAGGGAACTCACAGGCCTCCTCAATTGGATTTCAGGTCTGCCCAAACTTTCAGTCTTATTTTAGCAACAGATTTCTTAGATCTGTCATTCCTGCTGACGGATGATCTCATCCATCACCTTTTGAGTCTTTTCTAATTTTATTTCTCACAGGAAAACCTTGACTTCAGCTTTAGGGGTGCAGTAATCCCTAATATGAAAGATCATGTCAATGATTTAAAAATAACTTTGTGCAATTTAAAATTACTATGTGCTTTCAGCCATGATAAAATGAACTCATATTCTTTAAGTTGAGTCTAAAATTATCTTCCTCCCACCTTCTTGGAATCCTTGCTATTTAGGTAACTCCAGAGGGACTAATGCTTAAAGCATTGATTGGTCTATGTGTGAGAGAGTGCTTGGTGCTTAAGTATGCTTTAATAGCTATCACTCCAAAGAACAGATGTTTGTATGTTTCGTGGGCATCATAAATATTAAGAACGATATTATATGGTTTGGAAAGCATTTTTCCATTAATTGTTAATGCCCACTGTGTGGATAAGAGAGGGAAATAAATTCCTCCGGGGAAAATCAAGATACATTTTTATGTCAAACACCACTGTATTTCAATTTCAGGGCTGAGGCTGGAGAGAATTGTTCCCCGATTGCTGAAGTATCCTGAAAATTCTAATTAATGTAATGCTCGAGTGTCTCTTGTTCCTTGTCACTCCATGTGGAGATCTATAATGTGCAACTATAGCAGAAGATATGGTGAAAGAAGGCAGAGGGAATTCAAAGGCCAGTTCCAGGGCTCGGGGTGCAGCTCAGTGGTAGAGCACTTCCCCAACAGGGCCACCCCAGAAAAAAAATGCCAGTTCCATTTCTGGCTCAGGAATCATGGACTTACTTAGCTTTTCCAAATTCAGTTATTTAATATAAAACGGAGGCTAATAGCACCTACCTCATAGGGCTGTTATGCTAAGTTATATATATCTATGTTATATATATATATATATACATACACACACACACATACACATATACATGCATATGAATTCCAGATCAGTTCCTGGATTGCAGTCAGTTCCATTTTGCATCAAGTTAGAAATGGTAAGGATTTTATGTGGGTTATGACCCCCCAATGGTCAATTTATGCTTAAATTCTTTGAATTTTTGGCAAGATTTGGCTCGGTGTTTCTGACCAATACATAGAAAGTCATTTATCAAAATAAATAACCAGCGAAACTTCAGATCTTTCACTGATTTCCCATAGGCAGGTCTAGTGCCTACTGATCTTTCTTAGTTGCTCCTGATGTTATTTATTCACTTGTTGAGGGTCCACTAGGAACCAGGGAGACAACGTGGCCTCTGACCTAAACAAACTCATAATCTAGTAGAGGACATAGACACAAAAGCAATCTCACTATGGTGGTATTAGAAAGATCAGAGGGAACACACAGTTCTGTTTAGGTAGGGGACAGAGGTGTATTAAGAAATAAGACATCTGGGAATCTGTCCTAGGCACCAAGTATATATGGGATGTCATGAGAATAAAAATGTGCCAGTAAACTCAGGTTTCTATACAAAACTTCCTACCTTCCTAGAGAATTATAATTTGATTCTGCTTGCACTAAAGACAATGCTTTCAGATGAAAATTAAAACAGAGACAGAGAGAGAGAGAAAAATCCTCTTCTGTAGAGCCGACCTATGTCTGTTGATTAGTTTTGCCATGAGCAGCTGCAGATGAAGTCAACTGAAATTCTGAAATCAAATCATGCATAGCACCAAGCTGTTTTTTCTGGAATGAATTTTAAACTGTTGCACAAAGTCTAAATTTTAAATCCTTTGGTGTATCTCCCAAATAGTCTTATTCAGTAAATTGCAAAAGAAAATAGAAATGAGAACAAGAATTACCAAAAAAAAAAAAAGAGAGAGAGAGAGAGAGAGAAAAAAGTTTTTAAAAGAACTTTGATTCCATATCAGCCAGTTGAAGTGGTTGAACCCCTCTTTTTAAGAATAGCCACATAATTATTGCTTTCTCCCTAGCCCCACCTAATAAATGTTCAACATATTTAAGTGTATTGATTTGAAGGATCAATTATTAGTCTGTTTTCATGTCCTGATCTTTCCCTGGAAGAGGGCTGAGAAAGGCAGCAGAGAGGGGGTGACTCCCTCCAGGGATCAGTCTGAATTTACCAAGTGACAAAACGGGCAGATGCAAGAGAGGCCATCCAAAGAGAGAAAACAGCGAGTGTCAGAGCCTTGCCATGGTGCATCTCAGGGAATAGAGAACAACTGCTTTTCTCTTCCTCTTCCCACATGTCTTAGAGGATCTGTCAACAACTTCCTTTTTCCTCGCTTTCCGCTCACCCTCCCTACCCCCACCCTGCACCCTGCACCCTGGTGCCAGCGAGGCAAGTGCTCTCCCCTGAGCTGAATGGACCCCAGCCCCACTCATTCTTCAGTTCACCACATTCTGGCTTCTGCCGGCACCACACGAAGGAAGGGCTCTTCCCACAATTGTCAATGACATTCTGGTTGACAAATGCAGTGGGTCTTTTTCAGATCTTCATTGATTTGGGGGGCTAGGGGGTGGGAAGAGTACTGGGGATTGAACTCTGGGGCACTCAACCACTGAGCCACATCCCCAGCCCTATTTTGTATTTTATTGAGAGACAGGGTCTCACTGAGTTGCTTAGCGCCTTGCTTTTGCTGAGGCTGGCTTTGAACTCACGATCCTCCAGCCTCAGCCTCCCTAGCCCCTGGGATCACAGTTGTGTGCCACAGTGATTTTTTTTCATTGATTTTTCTACGCTGATTAGTTCCTCTACCTGGGATACTTTCTTCCCCTGGCTCCTTGGAATCATACTCTTCTTTCCGGTTGTCCTTCTCAGTTTCATTTTAAGTTCTTTTCCCTTTGTTTGAATCTCAGTGTTCTTAGTTTGGGCCCCAAATCATGGACATCACCCTCGTGCCTGGGCATCTCACTCATTCCCATGGCTTTATTTTCTATAAACAAATGACTCATAAATCTATAATGCCTAGCCCAGTTTGCTCTCCTAAGGTCCAAATCCTGTATTTATCAACCCTCTGCATGGCCTAGAGACACCCCAAGTTCCAATAACATCGGTACACCTCAAAATCTATTTCTTCTATAATGTTACTTAACTCATTAAATGACACTACCATTAGACTCAGTTGATCAAACCAAAAACTTTGGAGTCCTTCAAATTGTCGGTCTCCCATATGCCATCCTGACCATCCTAGCCAAATACTGTTTTCATTTTTAACTCCTAAATATTTCTTTTTTTGTTTGTTTATTTTTTTATGTGGTGCTGAGGATCAAACCCAGGGCCTCATGCATGCAAGCAAACACTCTACCACTGAGCTAAAACCCTAGCCCCCCTAAATATTTCTTTTTTTAATTAAAAAAAAAAAAACTGTGGTAAAATATACATAATAAAATTTGCCATTTCATACATTTGTAAGAATATTGTTGTTCCATGGTATTAAGTACATTCACATTATCACCACTGTCCATCTCCAAGAGATGGATTTTTCACCTTCCCTAACTGAAACTCTGTTTGATATTAATAATATCAAACATTAACTCCTCACCTCACCACACACACAGCCCATGACACCATTTTTATCCTGTCTCTATGAATTTTTATTTATTTATTTATTTTTATGTGGTGCTGAGGATCGAACCCAGTTTCTCATGCGTGCTAGGCTAACACTCTACCACTGAGCTACAGCCCCAGCCGCTGTCTCTAAGAATATGACCCTTCTAGTTATCGTAGATAAATGGAATCATACAGTCTGTCTTTATCACTGGCTTCTTTCACTTAGCGTGAGGTCCTCAGGTTTCGTCCATGTCATCATTTGATCCATGTCCAGTGCCTTCCTTTTCCCTCCCCCTCCTCCCGACCCCCATCCACTTGCTCTGCTCTACTCATCTTCCATTATTACTATTTTAATTAGTATATTAAAATTATATGTATAAACAGGATTCAGTGTGGTATATTCCTACAAGGACATAGCCTAATTTGGTAGGTTTTATTCCCTAGTACTTCCCCATGCTCTCTCATCCATCAGTTATTTTTTTTTTTTAATAATGGTCAACTTAATATATGTGAAGGGATGTCTCATTGTGGTGTTGATTTGCATTTCTCTAATGATTAAGGGTTTTAAGCATTTTTTCAAGTGTTTATTGGCCATTTATATACCCTCTTTGGAGGAATGTCTGTTTGAGTCCTTTGTCCCTTTTTTTTTTTTTTTAAAGAGGGAGAGAGAGAATTTTAATATTTATTTATTTTTTTAGTTTTCAGCAGACACAACATCTTTGCATGTGGTGCTGAGGATCGAACCCGGGCCACACGCATGCTAGGTGAGCCGCTACCTCTTGAGCCACATCCCCAGCCCTGTCCTTTTTTTTAGATGCAGTCCTGGGGATGGAATCCAGGGCCTCCTATACACTAGTCGAGTACTCTACCACTCCCAGCCCCCTCCTTTGTTCTTTTTTCCCCTTTGGGACTACAGATTGAACCCAGGGGCACTTAACCACTGAGCCACATCCTCAGACCTTTTTTTTTTTTTTTTTTTTTTTTTTTTTTTTTTTATCTTTTATTTAGAGACAGGGTCTCCCTGAGCTGCTTAGGGCCTTGCTAGATTGCTGAGGCTGCCTTTGAACATGAGATCCTCCTGCCTCAGCCTCCTGAGCTGTTGGGATTAAAGGCATGTGCCACCACGTCCAGCTCTCCATTTGTTACTTGGGTTGTTTGGGGATTTACTTTTATTGTTGAGATGTAGGGGTTATTTATAAATTCTAGATATCAATTCCTATGTATGTATCAGACATATGATTTGCAAATATTTCCTCCTATTCAGTAGGTTGCCATTTCACTCTGTTGGGAATGTCCTTTGATAAACAGAAGGCTTTAATTTTCATGAGGTCTAACATGTATCTTTATTTTTCTTACTTTCTCAGTGTCACATCCAAGAAATCATTACCAAATTTCACATCATGAAACTTTACCTTTCATGTTTTATAGTTTTAGCATTCATATTTAAAATTTTGATCCATTTACAGCAATGCCCTACTCCTCTTCAAACCCAAGGTCTGCACAGGTGGCCATGAGACCCCCTCACAGAGATGCAACTGTTTTACACTGTGGATCCCGGAACTTCTCAAGTAGAGCTGTCAAGCCTTTTCAACTTTGAACTCCTACAGATACATCTGCAATGTCTGTGCCTTAGAATATTAAACAAATTGGTGTTATTACAGCCTACTAGGAAAAAAGGGATGATAAAAATGCTCCTTTATAATTTTAGAATAGTGCTTCTTAGAGGATCTCACCTTCTCCAGTTCCCTCATTGTACAGATGCTGAGGCCCAGAGAGGCAAATTGTCTTGGCCAAACTTACATAACTTCCAAGTGAAGGAATTAAGACTCTCACCTACAATTCCTTATCCAATCCCTTTTCACTCTTCCACTTGGACTTCCATCCAAAAATGCTGTGGAAATCATAATATCGTAAGAGGGAAGACTTTCGAAGAAGGTCAGCATGAGGAAAAGAGCCCAGGAGGGGAAATGGGAAGAACTGAGTTTGTCATTGTTTCTGACCCCGAGTCTGTTTCCTCTTCTATAATTGTCTTATTATAAGGCTGCTAGGATGAAAACACTTTGGAAATCATGGAGCATTGGTAAAGCGGTAAAGCCCAAGCTAGACAGGAGGGGTCTGAGGCAGGAGGGCGGGAAGGGACAACTTACACAGCTGGATTTTGGGGTCCTGGAACTGTATGAAAAGCGTCTTGTGTTTGTATACTTTTCTGTGAAGAAGATCCTTAAGTAGTAACATGTTTTTATTTCCCAGAAAAGGTTAAGAAGGGACACTGGTGTGAGTAATCAATACCACTATCAATGACCCCAAAACTCTTCTAGTTCTATAGAGAGAAAGTTGAACAAAACTTAACCCCTATGCTAGAGGAATCCATTTTTGAGAAATTCATAGGTCTGCCTGAAAAAATAGATTGCCACTTAACATTTTAATTTCAACAACATTTTTTTTTAAAGTATGTGCCATGTAACATTTATTGAAGTTCAAGTTTAACTGGTCATCTTCTATTTTTTTGTTGTTGTTGTTATTGTTGTTGTTAAATCTGACAACCCTAAAATTTCACTCTTTATCAACAGAGAAAAGGTAACTTGTGTTCTGATGTGCTTGTCTTCTAGTCTTGTTGTAATAGTTTCCCATTGGCAGAGAGCAGGATTAAGAGGAGGAGGTGTTCAAGAAACAAAAATGAAAGTCGGACTGCAGGCATATTTGAAGACTAGACACCTTGAGGATGACTTTGAATTGAAGGTGCCACCTTGATGCCACAGCAAAAACAGATTCAAGCTTGGGGCTGGGGATGTGGCTCATAGCGGTAGCGCGCTCGCCTTGCATGCGTGCGGCCCGGGTTCGATCCTCAGCACCACATACAAACAAAGATGTTGTGTCTGCTGAGAACTAAAAAAATAAATAAATAAAATCTTTAAAAAAAAAAACAAAAAACAGATTCAAGCTTTGCACAGCCCGAAAGCTGTGCTGTGTCAAGGGCCTCTCTTAAGAAAAAGAAAGAAAAATTGCCAGAACAAGATCAGGTAGTATTACGTATGTACATTCAACAGGAAGGAAGTATGAATTACTACAACCTTGAGACTTAGAAAAGCACTTGATACACAGTAAGTGCTCAATAGATTTTTAAAAAGGTAGAAATCGATGTTTCCTGTACATAACACAAATATTATGACGTGGTCTAAAATGGCACTATTATTTTAGATTTATATAATTGATGAAGGATTAATGCTTTATAAAACAGGGGTACTTAACAAGTATTTGTTTGTGAATATTTAGTTTCTCGTAGGGGCATTTGTCAAGAATGAAGAATGGAGACATGTCATAGGAAAATCTGTGTGTCACATTTCTTGATGTGAACGAAGATATTGGGAAAATATATAAAATATCTGTATGGATTTTTGAAAACAATATGTAAGTGTTACTTTTTCTCAACTGAACGTCTGAGCATTTTGGATTATAACTGCCCAATAGAATTTAAATTTTTGAAATATTGGCTTTCGTCTGTTATAAAGCCATTTTCCCATTTCCTTAGAAGAAAGAGCTGCCTATTATTTGAAAGAAACCATCTACAACGGGGTAATATGCTCATTATTAGTTCTATAATTTACTGGTAAATATAATGTGGTAATTTCCCCTTTGGGTTTTATATTAAATATGTGAATAGAATAAAAAAGAGCTAAATATTTCCCCTATATGTTGCATAGTTGTTTTTTGTGGAGGGTGCGGGTACCGGGGATTGAACTCAGGGGCACTTAACCACTGAGCCATATCCCCACCCTATTTTGTTTAGAGACAGGGTCTCACTGTGTTGCCTAGCACCTGGCTAAATTGCTGAGGCTGGCTTTGAACTTGTGATCCTCCTGCCTCCACCTCCTGAGCTACTGGGATTACAGGCGTGTGCCATCACGCCTGGCTGTTGCATAGGTTTTTAAAAATGAAGGTTTTTTTTTCCTTCAGTCTAAACTCTGCTTTAAACAATACACACAGGCAAGTATGAAATAAAAGCCAAGTTTTAATTTATTCTATGTGTCATAAGCAATAGTAATAGAGAAATTCTTGACACAGTTTCTTCTCATAGCATTTGAAAGTTGGTACAAATTTATGCATGGAAAACGCATGAAAGGGCACTCATCAAAATGCTAGTGATCATCATCTCTGTGTGATAGTGAAATTATAGGCAATTTTTATCTTCTTTTTCCCTGTCCACATTTTCTGATTTTTCTCAAGTAAACATATTAAAATGTAGAGCTAATTCTCGGGAAAAGGAAAGCTCTTGTGTGAGAAACAATCTTGAGGATATTAAACTTGACATTTGAAAGTCGGAGTTTTCACTTAGCATATTTTATCACCAGTAATGGATCGGAATTACCTGGCCATCTGCTCAATGGGAATGAAGGAAGCACCTTTCTCCCCAGTTATTGTCAAAGCAGCAGAGAGTGTATTTAAAGCACCTTGCATGGCCTGTATTATTTGCTTAATGAACTGTGGCTTTTGTTATTATTAGTATATGCTAAGTATCTAAAAATAAGCTCCCCTGGTACTCTAAATGTTATTTAGACCTGTTCTCAAATCAACATGAGGTAAACATTAAGATCCTTTAGAAAAAACAAGGAGAATTAAGCTGCACTTTTTTGTTGTTTTAAAATTTTCAACTAATGAAATGTTTTAAATCTATAGAAAATAACAAGGGAAATCCACCCCCCACCCATTCTTCCTACTGGTGAAATATTATGAATACAACTAAAGCCCTGACTGCTCCTCCCACCCCCAGAGATAACCACCGTCCTAAAGCTGCCTCTGTTACTTCCACACATTTTTGTACTTTTTCTACTTATATTCATACTTTATGTACATACTATCATACTTACAGCCAGGCTTTATGTTCATAAATAATATACGCAATTGTTTTTGTACTGGGAAATGAGAAGCCTAATTAGAAATTCCTTCTGCTTGGAATGCTTTTCTTCCCCATTCTTCCAACTTAAACAATACTACATTTGTTTTTAATAAAACTTTGCTTTATCAAAATGGAATTACTCTAGCTATAAACTTTGCATTCTATATTAACACATGTTTAGCTTTAAACCAATAAAGTTACAGGAAGATAAGCCAAATCTCCCTGAAGGCTCCCTGTAGAATAGTTTGTAATCCACATTCTAATTATGACTTTTAAAACAGAACTCAGAAAAGTAATTACATCTTAATAAGTTTGTTCATTTATTAAATTAGGATTTATTCTAAAATATTTATATTCTTATATAAACAAAACAGATCTAATTAGTCAATTTAACAAGGGACTGCAGTTATACATAACAATAAAGTCATTTTCTAATCCTTATTCAAATTTAAAGTGCCAAGTTATTATGGGGAATGAATTTCTAATTCTCCAAATTATTGTGACAATGTTATCCCTGTAAATAATGTTTTTCAATCTAAAAATATAATTTATGGAGAACTGGTACTGTAAACTATTAAATGGAATTAACATAAGCACAGAGGATACTAATAAATGAATGTTAATTTGAATAGTGACCCATGTGTCTTCTAGTAAGTCACTCCTTCTCCGTAATCGGAAATCACCAGGCACACTTGTGCACACCTGTAATCCAAGTAATCCTATAGTAAGTAACCCCATGGCTGGGGAGGCTGAGGCAGGAGGATTGCAAGTTAAGGCCAGCCTCAGCAATTTAATGAGGATTTTGTTGCAGTGGCTGCCAAGTTACCTTCTAGGACTGACAGAACTGAGCACTCTATTCATTTTGAAAAGCAGCAGGTCTACAGTCTTCCATCATTTCTGTTGTCCACAATTTGGTGGAAATAATAACCAAAAAAATGAGTTATCTCATCTGTAAGATTTTTCATTCTCAACTCTAGTCTCTCTGGGCCAAGAACTTTAAACTCAATGAGAATACCCAATATTCTCCAAGCATCATTCCCCTGGGCAAGAACTTGGCTTATCTCTTAACCATGTTGCTTCCCTTTCTGGTCAGGATACTATTTTTTTTTTCAGTTGTAGATGAACACTATACCTTTATTTTATTTGTTTATTTTTATGTGGTGACAGAGTTTGAACCCAGTGCTTCATGAATGCTAGGCAAGCCACTACCACTGAGCCACAACCCGGGCCCAGGATACTTTTCTTGATAGCAGCAAAATAGGATCTGAGTAGATCCCTCATCTCTTGCTTTGGCTTTTCCCTTAACATTACATCATCCAATTCACAAAGTCTGGTCACTAATGTTGGTATTAAAAGCAAAAAACAAAAAAGGTAGTGGGTGGGGCTGAGGATGTGCCTTAGTGATAAGACACTTGTTAAGCACTTGAGAGGTTGATCCCCAGCTCAGCCAAGAAACAAAATGCAAAGAAAATAAAAGAGCTGAGTAGCCTTCTTCCAGTTCTTTCTGCCTCTGAGAAGTAAAACTCTTTTAACTCAATAATTAAAAAAAAAAAAATCAGCTGGGTGCTGCAGCACACACCTGTAAATCTAGAAGCTCAGGAGGCTGAGGCAGGAGGATCACAGGTTCAAAGCCAGCCTCAGCAACATAGTGATGCCCTAAGCGATTTAGTGAGATCCTGCCTCCAAATAAAATGCAGAAAGGGCTGGGGATGTTGCTCAGTGGTAAAGTGCCTTTCAGTTAAATCCCAGGTACACCAAAACCAAACAAATTAAGTATGAACAAAGGATCTGAGTAGACCTTCTCCCAAAACCACAGTACAAATGACCGATAAGCAAATGAAAAGATAGTCAACAACTAGTCACTAGGGAAATGCAAATCAAAACCAACATGAGATACAACTTCACAGGTTCGTTAAAAACTCAGATATGACAAATGGTGTAATAGAAACCCTCATGCTCCTCATTGGAATGTAAAATGGTGTGTCTACTTTGAAACAATCTGGCAGTTTCTTAAAAGATTATAAACATAGAGCCACAATATGACCCAGCAAGTCCACTTAAGAGAAAAGAAAATATATGTTCAGACGAAAATGTATATATCAATGTTCACAATGCATTACAATAGCCAAAAGGTAGAAACAACCCAAATGTCCATCAACTGGTGAATGTATGAACAAAGGGTGATGTATTTACAGAATGGAGTATTCAGCCATCAGAAGGTTTGAAGCACTGACACATGCCACGATATGGATAAATCTTGAAAATATCACTGAGTGAAAGAAACCAGACACAAAAGACCATATATCATTCCATTTATATGAGATGTCCAGAGTGGGCACATCTATAGAGACGGAAAGTAGATTGGTGGTTGTATAGGGCTGCTGGGGATTGTAAATAAATATGGAATGGCTTACTAGGGAAAATGGAGATGAAGTTTCTTTTGGAGGTGACAAAATAGTCTAAAATTGAATACAGAGATTACTATACAAATCTGTGACTATACAAAAAGCCATGAAATTGTATGCTTTAAATGGAAGAATCACGTGGTATATGGATTATATTTCAATAAAGCATGAATTTAGGAATAAATTCAGGAATTTAGAAAAACTCCCCATGTTCAGGAAAGTTAAGAATTCAGTCTTCTGCTTATGTCCAAGAAAGAAAATGGATGATAATTTTGTATGCATGATAACTCACTGTTTCTTCCCTGAGTAAAAACTTCTCTTTGCCTATCAATATAGATACCTTATTGCAAGTTTGCCTTTTCTGGAAAATGCAGAAATAATTTATCTGCTTTGTTCCCTTGGTGATCTATCTATCTATCCATCCATCTATCTATCTATCTATCTATCATCTATCTTTCTAATCATCTATCCATCTATCTATCCATATATCCAACCATCTATCTGCCCATCCATTTATCTATATTTTTTTAACCAGAAGGAAACTTGGGGAGAAAAATCTAGTTCCATCTCTTCATTTGATGGTTTATTTAGAAAGTCAAGGTCCCATGAAGAAATGTACCCCCAAAAAAATGAATTTGGTGAACCCATATTCTCAAAGCCATCACCATTTGGCAAGCAGGATTTTCCTTCGACAAGGTAATAATTTGACTCAGGGCTTAGAGAACATTGAAGGTGAATGAGAAACAATACTATTGTGTTCAAAAAAGAAGCTGAAACTATTGTGCTTGAACTCAACTGTTGCTGGTGGTGTGTTTTTTTTTTTTTTTTTTTTATGAAAACTGTGAGCTCCAGAGAGAAGAGTCCACGTCTTATATATCTTTGCTTTACATCACCTCTTACACATAACGGATGGATGTTTGAACAAAGAAAGGAATGATTAAATAAATAAGATTACTTTTAGTGGGGTTATGTTCTTGGTCCTTATTTAGATATGTACAGTTTTTCTAGTCCAATAAAAACTTTCTCAACTCTGATGCCTCCAACCAACATCTATATTTCCTTAATCCTAGTAATATTTTTTCATAATGTAATACTTCTGAAATCATGATGTGTCTCTTATGACTTGGATAATGTAGTGTTATCTTTCCTGAAAAGCTGTTATTAAATCAATGGTGCATCTTGCAATCATTGACATCTCAGAGCTGAGGAAATTAACTTGCCAATAATAGCTTGCTGTAGAAGTTTTGCATCATCAGAAAATGTTGAAGGTGTATGTATAAGTCATTTGAAATTATTAAACAAGCAAAAGGAAAGGCAGAACTATTTAACAGAGATAAATATAAGATCCTGAATTGGAGTCTAAAAATCACCTGCACAGGTTCAAAGTGAGGGATACACAGCTCAATGGCAGTCCAAGGGCAACAGATTAGAGTTTCAGTGAACTTCATGCTTGGTAGGAATCAAGGATGTGATACAATTACGCAAAAAGCTATCTATGCGACTAGTTTCCTGCTCAAATTAAGACTGGGCTCCTCCCCTTTTCTTTATCTCCTCCATAAGTGCTAGACTACTTCTGCTCAAGTATTTGAAGAGTGAAGTTGTGCCCACAAACAAGAAAATGAAAAACAAGTCAAAACTCTTATTATATAAAAATAGTCAAAGAAGTTTGAGTTGCTTGTCTCTCCAATTAATTAAAAGGTGACATTTTCCCAAATATTTGAATGGTTGTCTTAAAGGGATTGAATTCAAACTGATGTATGGAAGTTACCAGAAATATTGCTCAGTATAAGTTAAATCATTTGCTCTTCAAAATTGTGCTGGGCTTCCTTCAAACTAATTTCCCATTTCTGGAGGTGTTTATGCAAAAATTAGATGTTGTCTTGTAGCCAGTCTCCAAGATGGTTCAATGGTCTGTACCTCTTGGTACTCATGTCTTTGTATCATCCCCTTCTTTTTTCTTTCTTTCTTTCCTTTCTTTTTTTTTATTTTTTATTTTTTTGGTACTGGGGTGAACCCAGGGACATTTAACCTCTGAGCCACATCCCCAACTCTTTTTTATATTTTTATAGAGTCAGGGTCTCACTGAGTTGCTTAGGTCCTTGCTAAGTTGCTGAGGCTGGCTTTGAACTCAGGATCCTCCTACCTCAGCCTCCCAAAATGCTGGGATTACAGGCATGAGCCACCATGCTACCATGCTCCATGTGTCATTCCCTTCTTTAATCGAAAAATGGAATAATGACTCCTAATGAATAGAATAAGACAGTGTGCTGGGATATGACTTAGGACAGATCATTTAATGGCAAGGTGGCATTGTTCTCTTCACTTTGAATCTTTTGCTTCAGGGGAAGTTTAAAGGAGAGACCCGCGAGATAAAGAACTGATATCTCATTCCAAAAGCCCCATGAGTGAGCTTGAAGTAGATCTTCCAGACTTGGTCAAACCTGAAACTGACCCAGGCAACCAGTTTGACTGTAATCTCATGACAGACCCTGAATGAGAGTTGCAGGATTCCTGACCCTCTTGAACTGTGTGAGATTATAATTGTCTTTTAAGTTGCTAAAGTTTGGGGCAATTTGTTACACAACAATAGACAACAAATGAGGGTTATTGTGGATAGTTCAAGCAGCTTTTTGGACTATTGTCTTTTATGGTCCCTTTGGCTTTGAGAGCCTGCGATCAGGAATGAGATGATATATTTATCTACAAGATTATTCCCCGATGAGAGCTAATGCTAAGCAGATGAAAACTAATCACCTGTGATATGCATTATTTTTAGACTACAGACAGCTTTATTGTGCAAAAGTTTGCTTTAGATGTGGTAATAAAATTTTACCTCTATGGACTTGGTGTTAGTAAGAAGGTGTGACAAGAAAAGCTCCAGGCTCAGGAAGCTCCAGGATTCCAGGGGTGAAAAGCAGCACTGATGGGAAAATTTGGGCATGTAAAGAGCTATTCTGAGAATCCTGAGCACCCATTCCTATTCTCTGCCTGCTTCTTTTATGATCCTTCTTTTCCTGAATCCATTTCTGGTAACCTGGTCCAGACATTTTTATTTTCAGGTATTACTTAAGTCTTCCAACAACCCCTGGAGGTAGGCTTTATTGATATCATCCTTTTTGCTGAGGGTAATTGATCCTGGCTTCATCTCTGCTTCCTCATCCCAGCTCTCTACCCACTCCTGACTACCATGTCCCTGCTCTTAGCATCCTTCCTAGTACCAGACCCACTGTCCAATTCAGCTCTACTATTTCTTTACTGTTGGTTCCACCTTCGCACCTCCATCTACCTGGGCCAGCTTGACTTCTCTGTGTTTGCTTAAAAGTAGGCTCTGCCCTACCCAGTACCTGTGAGGCCCATTCCTGACCTGCCAGATGCTGGGGATCATTATCCACTCCAACTATGTTCTAGGCCTCGCCGGTATTCCAGCCCAGCCTCTCTCTTCTTGCTGTCCTGGTCACTTCGTCCTAGCACATGGGCTCTGACAAGCAAGAAGGTATCGGTAATTTAGTGATCTTTTGTAGGGCTTTAGTGTCATCCATATTTTTTTTTTTTTGAGAGAGAGAGAGAATTTTTTAATATTTATTTATTTATTTTCGTTTTTGGTGGACACAACATCTTTATTTTATTTTTATGTGGTGCTGAGGATCGAACCCAGCGCCCTGTGCATGCCAGGCAAGCGCACTACTGCTTGAGCCACATCCCCAGCCCCATTTTTTAAAAATTTCTTTTTGTCATCCATATTTTGACCACTCTCAGGTAGGACAATCATCAAGGTGTGTTCTATCCTAGAAGCTTATGTTTTTGTGACTTCTTGTCTATTCCTTGTTGTATGTATTGGATCTTTCTTTTACTTAACATCTTAACTGATTATGCAAGATCTTCTCCTTTTTTTTTTTTTTTTTTTGGTACCAGGGATTGAACTCAGGGACACTCTCACTCGACTACTAAGTCCCATCCCCAGCCCCATTTTGTATTTTATTTAGAGACAGGGTCTCACTGAGTTGCTTAGTGCCTCGCCATTGCTGAGGCTGCCTTTGAACTTGTGATCCTCCTGTCTCAGCCTCTTGAGCTGCTGGGATTACCAGTGTGCGCCATTGAATCCAGCTCAAGGTCTTCTTTTTAACAGAGAAAGATTGGAACAATCTTTGAATATTCATTTTGACCATTCATTGATAAAACTTTAAAGATGCTATTTGAGGGGCTGGGGTTGTGGCTCAGTGGTAGAGTGCTTGCCTACCATGTGTGGGGCCCTGGGTTTGATCCTCAGTATTACATAAAAATAAATAAATAAAATAAAGGTATTTTGTCCAACTACAACTAAAAAATAAGTATTTTTTAAAAAGGGGGTTGGGGTTATGGCTCAGTGGTAGAGTGCTTGCCTAGCACGTGTGAGGCACTGCATTAGATTCTCAGTACCACATATAATAAATAAGGTCCATTGACAGTATATATATATATATATTTAAAGGTGGTATTTGAGATGTGGCACTAGGGATTTCCTCTAAGGTACATAAGTTTAAAAATAGTAATGTTCCTATGAGTGAAAAAAAGTAGACTGAGTCAGGCATAGTGGTGCACACCTGCAATTTCAGTGGCTTCCAAGGCTGAGGCAGGAGGATCACAAGTTCAAAGCCAGTCTGAGCAACTTAGTGGGACCCTGTCTCAATATAAAACATAAAAAGGGCTGAGGATGTAGCTCAGTGGTTAAGCACCTCTGGGTTCAGTCCCTGGTACAAAAAAAAAAAAAAAGGCAAAATAAGACCCAAAGAAATAGCTAGTAGCTACTTTTATAAACATGTGAAGATCTACTTGAAAGTAACTAATTCATGAATCTGTTTACCTTGGAAATGTCTACAGGATTCATGATTTCACTCCTGCTAATTTTCTTTTGCACTCAAATATGAAGGTAAATCAAGCAAATTCATACTTGTTTTTCTGAAGACTCTTGAACAAACTTGTGTACAAACCAATGCCAACAGCTGCATTAAAAGTAGATGAGAGACTTATTTTGGATGAGTTTAGCACCTATAAAATACTCAAGTATATTGTGACTATTACTTTCATTCAAATAGATGATCAAAGACATCCTCTCCTTTTGATCCTAGTTGTCCTGATTTCTTTTGCCTCCTCATCAGCAGAATTCACCAGGTCCGTAGATAAAATCTGTAGAAAGCTCAGTAATCAACAGACAACTCCACCATCTTTTAACTACATTGCTCTGCCTCTTTTTAGCACCTTATATTTCCCTACCATGACATTTCTGCATTGAAATCATTATGTAAAATGAAACGTGAAGGGAAGCAATTGTCAACCTCAGAAAGATCTGAGTATTTACACACCTGGCTCTTTCCAGTGGGCAGTTCAAAGGCAAAGCCATCTAGTCACAGAGAGAGGATAGTTAAACTGAAATTATGACTATTCAGTGTCTATTACTTTGAAGACCAAAGTGTGTTTGATCCTTGTTCTGATACTTGCTTCCTGGGAACACTGAATGGAGCACATTTATGCTTCTCGGCCTCCGAGTGAGCATTTATGTCTTATGCAGATTTCAAGAAGGAAATGCTGTGTTTAACAAATATAAGTGACAGTGAGGCAAATAAATATTTACTTATAATTGTAGGATTTTTAATTCACTTTGATCAATAGATGGCCATTACAGAATATTTTGAAAAGGTCAAAACTAAGAAAAAATTTTAAAAACCACATCCATACACCCTCCCTCCAAAAAAATCATCATCATCATCATCAATAATGTTTCAGTGCATTTTCCTTTGGGCTTTTATTCAAGCACAGTTTTTTTTTAAACAATGCTGTGATCATTCTAAATATATATATATAGTACATACATACTTTTGTGCCCTATTTTCACTTCCAATTATAACACAAGCAAAAAAAAAATGCATACTTTGAAAGTTGATGTAAGTTCAGGGTTTAGTAAAAATCTGTGTTTCATTTGAATTGGAAGTCAGATTATAACATTACTTTGAATATCATACAGTGTATTTCCTCATCATCTACTACTTTCTTTTCCACGAGTGAAGTTGAACATTACATCTTTTCTAGATTTTAGAGAATGCTATTTTTTGAACAGTGACTACGATTTCTAGCAGTTATTACATTTTATGACAAAAAATTTTTGAATTGTTTTAAATCTGTTACTTTGCACTAGGTCTGACATTTATTATCAAGAAATAATGTTTATTAAATTCATTAGCATGTTCCCAAACATCTACCATTATCTTTGAAATGAAATTATTCTATTTCCTATAGTAATTGACTTTTGTAAAGCAATGATTTAAGACTCCATATTACAAATATTTATTAAACTCTTCAATGTTATATCAGTTTTCCTCCCACACACCCATACTGCATTCCTGGTATGAGACACATAAGGAGGAGTAATCAAAAATTAAATTTTTCTTTTTAAAAACTGTCAAAAGCTTGCTACATCAGCATCCAGCGACAGGAGGAGAAATGTCTCCAGTCTACTACACTCCCCAGTGAGCCAGGTTTTAATTTGTGAAGAACAGGGGAAAAAAGCCTATAAAAATCTTGGCAAAATACAGAGCTGCTAATTTAATCAATTTTAGTAGTTAAAGCAGTGATTTCAAGTGCTAACACAATCTGTTGGAAGAACTAATTTCCAAGGTAGGGGAGATTCATTTATTTCTACTTTTTCTTCCCAGTTTTCCAATCTAAGGATATGTGGGAAGCCATCATGCACTCACTGAAAGATCTTCTCTCAAGACTTAGACAGCAGGCTCTGACTCCAGCCCTGAAGGAAAAACAGACTCGAGTTTTCCTGGGTAGGAGAGAGGGTCTTCTGGGTGCAGATGAAGTAGACCTCAACTAATTAGTACCTGATGTGACAAGAAATTTGCTGGAGAATGCAGAAAGAAGAAAAATCAAGCTGAGCCACAAGGAAGGGAATGCATTGTCCTTGAGAGAGAAGAGGTGTCCCACCTGATTCTGAAATCTGCCTGTTCTGATCACCTCTCATCATTGAATTTCTTTTACTGCAGTATAGTGGTACCATATTTTGAAAACCAACATATGTTTCTTGGTACGGGAGATTGAACCCAGGGCCCCTCAACCACTGAGCCAAGTCCCCAGCCCTTTTTTATATTTTATTTAGAGACAGGGTCTCGCTGATTTGCTAAGTGTCTTACTAATCTACTGAGGCTGGCTTTGAACTCGTGATCCTCCTGCCTCAGCTTCCCAAGTTGCTGGGATTACAGGCGTGTGCTTCCATGCCCATCATAACATATTTCTAATTCTTGGTACTTTCTTTATATGGGCACTTACACCTATACTCTGAGTGAGGCCTCCAACCTGAGAAAGGTTGCTACAGCAGAAATGACTTTTTGTGCATGGTAAAGCCCTGGAGATCTCAGAGGAGGAACAATTTAGAAGATCTCTGTACTACCTCTGAGACTAAATAAAGTTTACTTGGACCAGAAGAATAAAAAGGGTATCAGAAGAAGAGAAGTTTAGCTGGGCATAGTGGTGTACACATGTAATCCCAGTGACTCAGGAAGCTGAGGCAGGAGGATCTCAAGTTCAAGGCCAGCCTCAGCAAATGAGCCAGACCCTGTCCCAAAATAAAAAATAAAAAGACTTGGGATGCAGCTCAGTGGTAGAGTGCCCCTGGGTTCAATCCCCAGTACCAAAAAAAGAAGAAGAAAAAGGAGAGGAGTTTAGATACTAGTGTGTCCCTAAAGAAGTGTCTAGGGACATTTCCCCATTCCAAAAAGGAATCCAGGATGGAAGAATCTGTGATGCAGCTCCAGCAGAGAGCCCAGGGAGCTTTCAAAACACCAGGGTGTACACATGTAATCCCAGCTCACAATAGCTTGGTGAGGAGGAAGTACCCGGGCTGCCTGCCTCTGCAGGCAGGACAGAAGCAGGCTCAAGCCATCTGCTTGGGCCTTTCTGTGGTGTGGGGAGAAGTAAAATGCTTTCCACACAACTGAGAGTAACACAGACCAGGGGTGGGGTTGGGTTCCCACCGGGTTGTCTGTAGTCCAGGGATGGTGAAGCAGGGAAGTGGGGAAAGAGATGTTCAAGAGAGACTCCAGAGTTTAGCTCAATGGTACAGTGGTCACTGAGAGAGAAGCGGGGGGAGACAGAGACAGAGACAGAGAGAGTGAGGGAGAGGGGGAGAGAGAGAGAATCTGCTGTGAGGAGAGACAATGAAACAGCCATCTGTACTGAAGGGGGAAATGGGATAGGATATGGTACATCCGGCAGAAGCTGGCATGGGCTGAGGAACGAGGACAAGATGCTACCCGTCCCCACCCCAATGATGTGGCACCATGTTCAGTCCCCAGATCTCAGAGGAAAAGAACAGTGGCAACCCTAAACTGACAAAGATTAAGTAATCTATCCTTGGCAGAATGACACTAAAAAAAGACACTGAATTGTAAAAATAAATAAATAAATAAAAATGGAATAAGTCCATTTCTAACAAAATTGATATGTATCATAAGATTTATGCCAGTTATGCGTGCCCCACAGACACCAATAAATATACACCACAGACATGACACTTGTCATACATATTAGACCTTGAATAAGAGTTGGACATCATGTAGGAGTGGGAAGAAAGGAACATCTTTGTTGTATTCCAATCAATATTATCTTCAGATTGGAATCACAGCTTTACTTCTTCAAGGGGTGTAGTAACTATTTTCCTTAGGGTTTTTTTTTTTTTTAAAGAACGAATTGACTGATTCATCAAGATTCTAGAAATAACCGAAGGATTGTATTATACCACCTGCTTTCGTTAACTGCTCAGTTGGTGGACTGACAGAGCACTGTAATAATTTCTTCTCAATTTCTGTGGTAAAATAATCCCAAATGTCACCACCATCATTCACCTTTCTATCAACTTCTGTCTCTGCCTGGCCTGGAGGACCTGGGACAAAGACAGTGAGTGAGGCAGGTGTTGTCAGAAAGGATAGATAAGACAAACGAGAGGAAACTTCAGAAGAGCATTTATTTCAG
Source organism: Urocitellus parryii (assembly GCF_045843805.1). NCBI lineage: Eukaryota > Metazoa > Chordata > Mammalia > Rodentia > Sciuridae > Urocitellus > Urocitellus parryii. The sequence goes on from NC_135537.1 coordinate 150,322,078, forward strand.
ATCTTCAAGCTGGTCTGCAGCCAAATCGTTGAAGAAGAATGATGGTCTCTTCTATTTTTAAAGATCATCAAAGAAGGCAATCTCTAATAACCTGATTCAATGTTCAAACTATGTTTGAAAATGTTCTTCCTCTTAATCAAATATACACCCAAACCTGTCTTTCTTTGTTCTCTTCTTAGTGAATTGTGATTTAAAAAAAAAAAAAAACTAACAAAAAACACATTATACAATTCCATTTTGAAATCCTGTTTTTGGCTTAACTATTGGATTTTGGCTCAAAGATAGCATTTATTCTGCCAGCGATGTTGGACCTTTTTGAAAAGAGTCTCTGGCTTAACTGGAGATTTTATAAATTGCTCTCTCAGAAGCAGATTACCGATGACCAAAGTGGTGATTTTGTCAGTGTGAGAAAGAAGGTGCTGGGGTGGCTGGACTCTTCTCAGACTTCTTGTCTGTCCCTCAGAAACTGCTGGGTGGAAAAACCCAGGAGAGGAGCAGAAAGAGCTGTGCAGTCCTGGCAGTTATAAGGAAGGAAGAAAGAAACAAGAAGCAGAATCTGAGGTGGGTCAACTCAGTGTCACCCGATGGGCAGTGGCTGTGACAGGGGAAGCCAGACAGAGATTTTGGGGGCAAAATATCTTGAAGTCTTCACATGAACCTTGGATGAACATTACTCTGAGTCAAGGATTTAAGATGAATTAGAAAATAGTATTGAGGGCTGGGGATGTGGCTCAAGCGATAGCGCGCTCGCCTGGCATGTGTGCAGCCCAGGTTCGATCCTCAGCACCACATACAAAGATGTTGTGTTCGCCAAATACTAAAAAATAAATATTAAAATTCTCTCTCACTGTCTCTCACTCTCTCTTAAAAAAAAAATAGTATTGACCCACAGGATTTTGAGTTCATTGATCTAGATGTCCCTATCCCAAATCTCAGGGTCCCATTTTTTTTCTCAGTCAGGGCCCTAACATTGCTATGGTAAACATGACATGATAGAAAATCCAACTTTCTTTGGAACTCTGCTACTTTTATAATTAAGTCCTGGCTCCAGTTCCTCAGCATCTTCTGTCCCCCCTACCCCACCCCGCCAAGGAGGGCCTCTTAGAATAGGTGAGTAATGACCCTCAGCCTTCCATTGTCTTTCTCAATTGCATCAAATGCCAGGGAAACAGCCATTCAATTCCCAAGCCCTTATATAATTACAATTTCCCTTGAAACTCTCAAATGCCCCAGCAACTCAGCCCCTTCCACCAGTTTTCCATTCATAATTCCTACTGTTAGAAGTTTTAACAATTACAACACAACCTCTTGCCAAGGATCAACATCCTGCACTAGCAATCAAGGCTTCATTGTAAGCTGAGGGCATTTGAGAATTGGGTGAGACAGTTCTCTTCAGCTGCAGGTAATTCTTAGGTACTCACCTGAGAATCTCCATCTGCCCATATCCTCAGAAGACTAGGGAAGGAATGCCTCAGTACTGAAGGGGGAATCCTGACATAACTATTGCATCAGAACACCTGAATCAGAATCTGCATTTTTAACAAGACCTTCACTTGATATTTATACATATTAAAATTTTAGAAGCATTGGCATATTAGTCAGTTTCTATCACTATAATGAAATACCTGAGATAATTAACATAAAGAAAAAAGATTTGTTTTAGCTCACAGTTTTGGAGGTTCCAGTCCAAGATTGTGTGAACTCATTGCTTTTGGCCTTGAATGGGTGTGCCAGAGAGCAATGTCAGGGAGCACATGGCCAAGAAAAGGCCGAAAGAGGTGAGGGTTCCATAATTCCCTGTGGGGACACACCCCCAGTGACCTAAGAACCTCTTACCAGGCCCTTCCTCTTAAAGGTCCATAGTACCTCCTAAAAACCTAAAAGCATGACCCTGAGGACCAAGCCTTTTAGACCACTGGGGCTTGTTCAACATCCAAACCATAGCACTGGGGGTATAGCTCAGTGGTAGAGCAGCTACCTCACATGTATGGGGCCCTGAGTTCAGGCCCCACCACTACAAAAACAATAATATCCAAACTATAACAATTGGCTTGAGGCTAATTCTCAAACTTCTGCATATGCCAGGCATCACCCAGAGGACTTACTAGACCCCCGTTTCTGGATTCTACCACTGCAACTTATGACCCTGTAGATCTAGAGTGGCATTGAAGAATTTACTTTTTTTTTTTTTAGACAAGGTCTCTCTGAGTTACCCATACTGGCCTTGAACTTGTGATCCTCCTGCCTCAACCTTCAGAGTTGGTGGAATTACAGGCATGCGCTACCACGAGCAGCTGATTTTTTTGTCTCTTGTATACTGTATCACAAGGACCTAAAACAGTGCCAGATACACAATAAATCCTCGTTAAATGTGTGAGAAAATGCAAAATCCAAAAAGAACTATTAGCTTTATTCATATATTTAATTTTTTTGGTGCCGGGATTGAACCCAGTGCCTTGTGCATGCTAAGCACCTACTTTACCATTGAGCTACACAGAGTCCCTAGATTTATTTTTAAAGGTAAGCATATGCATTGGAATTTTCCAAAGAAACAGAACCAATAGAGAAAAATTTTGAAGAATGGACCTGTGATTGTAGGGGGATGGCATGCTGGAAAATTCAGTGAAGAGTTAATGCTGCATTACAATCTTGAATCCAAATTCCTTAGGACAGTAGGCAGGAATCTTGGTAGGGCTTTGATGTTATGGTCTTAAGGAAAACTGCTTCCTCTTTGGAAACTTCAGCGCTTGCTCTTAGTGCCTTCAACTGATTAGATGGGGCCCATACACAGTGTAGAGAGTACTTGCCTTACTCAAAGCCTACTAATTTTAAATCTTACTTACATCTAAAAAATACTTCTACACCAACATCTAGACTGGTATTTGGTCCAACAACTGGGCACCATAGGAAGGTAATTTGAAACATAAAATTAACCACCACAGCATGAGAAGGAAAATGAAAAGCTACACAATCCCTATTCTTGATGAGTAATGGGAAAGATGGGAAATAAAAAAGAATGAACCAAATGCTATGTTATAGAGGCACAAAGAAAGTTCTGTGAAAGCATTTTTTGTTTTTGTTTTTGTTTCGTTTTGGGGGAGTTATTAGGAGTTGAATCCAGGGGTGCTTTACTGCTGAAACACATTCCTCAGCCCTTTTTTTATTTTTTATTTTGAGACAGGGTTCCACTAAGTTTCTGAGAGTCTTGCTAAATTGCCCAGGCTGGCCTTGACCTTGTGATCCTCCTGCCTTGGCCTCCCAAGTCACTGGGATTATAGGTGTGCACCACCATGTCTGACAAAAGCATGGAACTTGTAGTGGGGGCCAGCTGGGAAGTGGTCTTTGAATTGTTTCACAAGATAAATAGAATTTTATAGGAGGAAAGGGCATTTTAAACTAAAGAAATATAGAGGTCTGGAAATGCTTGGTATAGTTGGTTAATGGCCAAGAGAATCCAGGAAGCAAATGCTTGTTACCATAGCATCCACCTCCTGTACCTTCAATTCAGTGCTAACATTATGCTGCCTTAATTTGTCCATTGTATTTATTTTCCTATGTATAAGTTTTATTTCCTCATTCTTGAGAGAAAAGCATGTTATGCTTCTTTGTATCAATCATAATTCACAGTTCACAGAAAGTACTTAAAATTGTGTCTAATTAAAACAGCTGCCTAAACTGGACTTACCTGTGAAGGATTTTGTCATTTGATCCTGTCATCTTTCTTTGAGAAACCTCCATCCCCTGGTTAAGTCTGTGTCATTTCAGGGTATTTGATCCTTCCCAGGATGAGGAGTGGGCATGTGATATGACTTTGGTCAACCTCTCTGAGAAAGAGGACTTGGGTGGAGTGCCTGGGATAGAAAAGGATCAAAACTGTTTTTTTTTTTTTTTTTACAACAATTGACCCAAAGGAGTCTGCCACTAGATGCTCAGAGATGTCTTTTACAAAGTCAGTGTGTTCAACTTCTGTGAGTACATGAGCTATTCTACATCTTTCCAGTAAATTCCTTTCTTGTTTAATTTGGCCAGAAAACCCTAACTACTACAGTCTATCTTTCGGATCAATCCATGTAATTTTGCAAAACAACACTGTGTACATGATAGTGGCTAAATTTATATGGATAAAAAGTGTTCAAGAAGAAATTTAGGGGCTGGGGATGTGGCTCAAGCCTTGGCGCACTAGCCTGGCATGCGTGTGGCCCGGGTTCGATCCTCAGCACCACATACAAACAAAGATGTTGTGTCTGCTGAAAACTAAAAAAATAAATATGAAAAAAAGAAGAAAATTAATCATAGCTTCTCAATTGAGGCATAATGTAAAAAGTTATTCATTGATAGAATGTGATATTGGGCTAATCTGTAAGTGATTGCATCTTGCTGTGTTTTGGGGAGATATAAATATAAGCAAGGTGTAGTCTTTGCTGGCAGGAGTTCATGATCTAGTAGGAAAGAAAGGAGCCCCAAATCAAACAGTCACCAACTAAAGGGGCAAGCTCTTCTGTACTCCCGGCAAGTAGCAGCAACCAATTCACACCAGCTTAAGCAAAAAAAGGGGGTTTATGGGCTCACACAACTGGGAAGGATGTGGTAGGTGGACTGAGAGATGAAATTGTTGGATTCTCTCACACACACCAAAAACAAAGCATCTCTAGGCTAATACCACATTAGTTTCTTTTTCTAGGGCTTCATGCATGCTAGCAGAGTCTGACTCAGAGAAGAGAGAATGTCTCCTCACTTCTATATATACCTATATAATTGCAGATCCTAGAGAAACACTCTGTTCTGAATTGGTCCCACGTCCCTGCCCCTTGCCAATCATTGAAGCTGCCACCGTAGAGTGTAATGTTTGGCAATGCTGGGTGTATGTTATCCCTTGCCCAGTGTAATGGGGCACTGTGATTGAAATCCACACCAAATTTCATGGCCGGAGGGGAAAAAAGATGGAGGAAGTGGAAAGGAACATTGGGCATGTAAGACAAATGTCCAGTACTCTTGCTGGGAAAGTGGTTTCTAGTACTTGGGAGTTCAGAGCAGGGGGAGAGAGTTCACTTCTGGGGTCAGTGAAGGGACCTATAAGAGGGACCTTGGACCTGAGCAGTTAGATAGGATATTAGGAGGCAGAGATGATGAGGAGGTTTAGGTAAAGGAAGAGCCATTTAAAAAGGCATTGCAAGAAAGCACAGGGCTGGCTTTGGATATGTTTCTATTTGGTGGGTTCTAGAGGGGTCACAAAGGAACAAAGGGATAGTAGGGTTCAACTCTGAGCCTAAACAGGACCCAAGTAGGCTTTTTCCAGAATTGGGGCAGGCCAGCCATCTATTTATATGAGACTGAGCAGCTCTGAGAGAGAATTACCCTAATTCTAATAACCGTGTCCTGGGGGATGGGGGGATTTGAATTTTTTAAATAATTAATTCCTTATTTTTAATTAGGGTTTTTTTTTTTTTTTTTTGGTACTGGGAATTGAACTCAGTGGTGCTCTACCACTAAGCCACAACACCCCCCCCCCTTTGTTTTTAGACAGGACCTCTCTAAGTTGTCCAGGCTGGCCTTAAACTTGTGCTCCTCCTGCCTTAGCCTCCCGAGTAGCTGGGATTACAGGTGTGTGTCACCCCACTGGCTAACTAGATTTTTTTTTTAAAAAATATATTTGTTTTAGTTGTAGGTGGACACAATAACCTTTATTTTATTTTTATGTGGTGCTGAGAATCTAACCCAGTGCCTCATGCATGCTAGGCAAGCGCTCTACTGCTGAGCCACAACTGTAGCCTCTAGATTTTTTTTTTTAATTGGAAAAGGAAAACGTGTGTTTTAACAGTCCAAAGAAATATTCAACAACAACAAAAAATTCTCCCTTCCATACCAGTAGGGAGGGAATTGAGTTCTTTCTAGGGACCTCTGCTTATATTAGATCTTCCAGTGCCCCCATGGGCTTGTGTTCAGGTGCCAGGGAGCAAGAAGTGGGTCTGAAGTTAAAAGTGAAAGATCTGTCTTTACTGAAATCTATGAAAGCATCCAGAGAGAAGATGGTCCAAGGAATAGTTTAGGTGGCCTGATATGTGAGTGTAGATCAAAGGGTGAGAATGTATTCTGCTCCCCTTGGTAGGGACCCCACAGGTCTACCACAGTAGGAGGTTCAAGAGTGCAGAGGGAAGTTTGGATACACCACAGCTCTCAGCTGATAAGCGTCTCAAATGGTGCAGGTCCAGGCCTGAGGCTCTGGTGACATCAGGAAATCAGTGACTTCTAAACAGGAGGAACAGCACCACAGGTGGAAGCAAGAGATGGCAACTTGTGGACGTGGCAGCTGTAGAAGTCCTCATCCTCAGTGGTCAGAGTGACGTCAGAAGGTGTCCTCATACAGTGGCACTCAGGAGCGTGGCTTCTGGACTTGGCTTTCCCTGGCTTTCTCCTGGCGTTGCTACTTACTAGCTCCTCCTGGTACCTTCTCCACAGGGTGCTGGAAGGATTTGCTCAGGTAACAAAGTTCAGTTAAACCCAGCGTCTTGTTCATATTTATCTTTTAATATTCTTCTTATGAAGGGGCTCAGTAGGATGTGGAGGCTCAGCAGAAGACACTAGGGAAGGGCAATAGCACAGAAGAAAAGAGAAAAGAGCCACAGAATGATTAGAAGTCTTTGCAGCAAAGAGGGGAGGAGATGGGAGACTGTTGGGCTTTTTGGTGTGTGAGGGAATTCATCATTTTTACTCTCAGGCCTGTGAGACCTTTGGAGACATGAGCTATGTGGGCCAGACAGGAGGGAAGCTAGAATTCACAGTGGATTCTGAGCCTGAGCTGAGAAGGCTGGATTTCATTTAAGAGGGAACTGTATTAAGATTAATCCAGAGCTCTGTGCAAAGAAGTCAGAACAGGGAAAGCTTGGGGAAACACAGGCCGATGAAAAGATTACTGCCATAAACTGTGGGGGGAGGCATAGGAGCTGACAGAAGATGATAACACTGAGAATGGAAATGAGGGACAGATGTAAAAGAGACGCTTGGCGACAAACTATCCCAGGATGTATAAAGCATCTGCTTACCCACGTCTTCAGTGTGTTCCAGTCCAAATCCTAGCGTTCTAGAAACTATGCAGACCAGCACCTTGCCATATGCAATCCAATAAGCTATTAGGTTTGGTGTTCATATACATTGTTTTAAACAATTAAGTAGCTTTCCCAGACCAAACTGCTAATTATTTCATTGAACGACACATTGAATGGTAATTCTATAGCACAAATATCTGAATTGCTTTCCTATCCCCAGATCATTTTACATGTGAGATCTCAAACTATTCCTCCATCCGCTGATGCATTATAAATTCAATAAATTATTAATGAGGTATGTGATGAGCAGCAAATATACTTAACATCATTATTTCTGTACTGTTGCTAACAAATGCCCATTTTTCACATCAGTGGTTTATTTTCTTTTCATATTGATTTAAAATATTTGTTCTCCATACTGAGGAAAGCTAAATAAATGGAAGAAATCAGGAGGAAAATAAATATGGCAAACAAATTTACTAACAAATTATACCCAGATCACCTGGATTTGAGAAAGGTATATTAACATTAATGGCTTCATTATTGCCATTATTTGCCACTATCCTGGAATTCAGAATTGTGATATTAATTTCACAAGCAAGAGTTAAAACTGTAGTGTATGTGCAAATCTAAGGCTACAATTTGTCCAGTTATTCAAGAATGAAACTGTTTAGTACTATTATGCAATATTAAGCTTGATTTTTCCTCATTAGCCATGGGCAATAATACCTACCTCCCTACACTATCATGAGGATTAAATGAAGTGACTTCTGTTAAACTATGGACTGTGACACACATGTAAAATGTTATCTTTCTTGTGCCCTAAAACAGAGACTTGGGGTATTTTTAATTAACATTCACTCTCATCCACCAGGAAAATAATACACACAGTAGGCAGGGAGCAGGTGAACCACAAATACTTTACCACTGGCATCAGCAGGCTTACAGCAAGCACAAGGCAACTTTCTACGCAACAGGCTCTTCCTTTACAGGTATTCTCTGGATCCATTAAAAAGCAGTATCAGGGACTGGGATTGTGGCTCAGCGATAGAGCGCTAGCCTAGCATGTGCGATGCCCAGGGTTCAATCCTCAGCACCACATAAAAAAATAAATAAATAAAATAAAGATATTGTGTCCAACTACAACTAAAAAATAAATATTAAAAAAAAAGCAGTATCAGGGCTGAATGTGGTGGAGCACTCCTGTAATCCCAGATACTCGGGAAGGCTGAGCAGGAAGATTGCAAGTTTGAGGCCAGCCTCAGCAATTTAGTAAGAATCTGTTTCAAAATAAAAAATAAAGGGCTGGGGATGTGGCTCAGTGGTAAAGTGCCTCTGGGTTAACCCCCTGGTAACAAAAAAAGAAAGAAAGAAAGAAAGAAAGAAAGAAAGAAAGAAAGAAAGAAAGAAAGAAAGCTGATTCCACACTGTATTGGGATGATGTGAGAAGATAGACACTTTTTAATTTTTTTGGTACCAGGGATTGAACCCAGGGTGCTTAACCACTAAGCCACATCGCCAACCTTTTTTATTTTTTTGTTTTGAAAAGGGTCTCACTAAGTTGCTTAGGGCCTTGTTAAATTGCTGAGGCTTGCTTTGAACTTGTGATCCTCCTGCCTCAGCCTCCTAAGCTGCTGCTATTAGAGACATGCACCACCTCACCTGGCTCTCATACACTTAAAAAGAAAAAAAAAAAATATATATATATATATATATATATATATTTAGTTGTAGGTTGAAATAATACCTTTATTTTATTTTTATGCGGTGCTGAGGATCAAATCCAGTGCCTTACGCGTGCCAGGCAAGCGCTCTACCACTAAGCCACAACCCCAGCCCTCTCATACACTTTTGGAGGGAATGAAAACTGATATATCTTTATAGGCTAGGGCCATTAGGAAACATCTAGGATCTAGGAAGATTACACTTGCAAAAATCCATTTCTAGGAATTCATCTTGTAGATATACTTTCACTGTGCAATATAACATGTGTACATAGATATCCACCATAGTATTGTTTATCACAGCAAAGCACTGGAGATTGTTTAAATAAAATTACAGGTATTCTCTGGATCCACTAAAAAGTAGTATCAGGGGCTGGGATTGTGGCTCAGTGGTAGAGCGCTTGCCTAGCATGTGATTACACTGTTCAAAAAACAGAATACTATCTACTGATTAAGAGAGAGGAGAGAGAGAGAAAGGCTCTTTATATACAAATGTTCCTGTTATCTATTGCTATATGATAACTTTCCTGACAATTCAGTGGATTAAAACAACTTATTATGTTCTCTCCTAGTTCTGTGGATTGGTTTGCTAGGCTGGGCAATTCTCTTCTGGAATCTTTCTGCCATATGATGGTGGCTGTGATAGGAGTCATTGGAAGGCTCTCTTGGGATGCATGTCCAAGAGGGCTTCTTCACTCAGGTTGTCTTGTGTGTTGGTTGGAACACATGGAACAGCTGAGAACTAGCAAGAATCAATCTCTGTCTCTCTCCAGGCAACCTCTATGAGGCCTCCTCGTAATGTGGAGGAATTCTGACACGGGTGACTAGAGGTGACTAGATTCTCTCAGAATGTGCATTCCAAGAGAAATTCTAAGAGATTGGGAACAGAAGCTGCCAGTCCTTTTAAAGCTGGCACAGTGTTACTTTGCTACATTTGATTGTGTAAAGAGTCACAGGGCCACACAGATTCAGGAGGAGGAGAAATGAACTCTATGAGGAGAATGACCAGGATTTTTGCAGCCATCTTTAATTTACAACTAATATAATCACTTCCTAGGTATATAGGGAAAAAAGGGATAAGTAAAAGAATGTGTATTTAGTAATGTATATTTGTAGAAAAAAAGAATATTTTTAATGTCTTGGTATATGCACAGATAATATCCACAGTGATACACATAAAACTGGGAATAGTGTTTTGAGGAAGGGGAATTATCTGACTGGGTGATAGAGCTGAAGCATGGAGACTTTTATTGTATACCATTTTGTTTTAATTTTTTATCATATGCATGCATTACCTCTTCAAATTCTAGTTCCATGTTTTGATACAATATTTGGTACAATTTTTGTTACAAGTGAAATAAATGTTGCTTGTGGTGAATAATCTGACAATACTTCATGTAGTCAATTTTTAAAATAAGTATGTTACCAACTTTGCAGCTTCTTGTTCTTCATTGTGAAAAGCCTGTCTAAAAAGTGATTCTGTTTAAATGGAACCAGTGGTCAAAGCTGCTATAACTGCATAATAGAACATAAAACACAAACAAATGTTAGCTCTTCAAAGAGTAATAAAAGGATTAATCCACATTCTTTACATTTTTCATATGCATAGTAAATGATTACCAAAAACTTCTTCCAACAAGTCACATGAATTTTCATTAGAAATAGTGCAAAGATGTCATGGCCACAGTGATCGCACCAGAGATTTGGAAGGCTGAGGTGATAGGAGCTCTTGAGTCAAGAGGTTTGAGATCAGCCTGGGCATCATAGTGAGACCTAGTAAGACCTGTCTCTAAAAAAAAAAAAAAAAAAAAAAAAAGTGCAAAACTTCGTGTTTAACTATTTAGTCAGAATTGGATGAGCAATGAGCAGGAGGGAGGAATGAAAGGACAGAAAAGGAGAAAAGAATGGGAAATCTTGTTCCTATCTCTGTGAAGTATTTCATGAAAATCCTGGAGTTACAAAACTAGGTGTTTGGGAGCTGGGAGTGTAGCTTAGTAGTAGGGTGCACACACACAGAGACACACACATATAGACATACACATACAGACACACACATACAGACACACACACACACACACACGATCTTTTACTTGGTGTGACTGTGAATAGTTTCTTCACATATTTTGAGCAAGGATAAGGCTTATTTATAAATTATTGGCATCTCAACTAATATTGCTAATTTGGAAGGCATTTAAAAAATAAGTATTAATAATCATTTTCCCCAAATTGTCAGATAATTGCAATAGAACAATGAGATTGACCTCATTTTTAAAAATGTACGTTCATTTTTAACGATAGCATCTTAGTCCCATCCTGATGACAGGAAATAGTTCAACTTTTTATCTTTCAAATAAATTAAGAAGTTGAATTCTTTGTGATTCTTTTTCCCTGAAATGCAATAAAAATGTCACGTTAAAATACAAGATTGCCAGGACTGATACTGGCTTTTGAAAGAATACTAATAACTTTTTAGTTGCTAAGAGTTTCTTTTTATACATAGAAAATACTCTTGCTATCCTTAAGAAGTATTTTCAAGATCCAAAGAAAGAATTTTGATTGTAGCTTTTATACAATGTTGCCATTATTTTTCATGATGCTGTTGCCAAAAAGGAGGGTACAGCATATGAGTACTATAAGCAGCTTATGAATATCTTTGCTTACAACAGAATTTAGAAAAAGAAATGATAAATGTGTGCCATTTAAAGTAAGGATATTGTGAAAGAAAATTGCAATGCTTTATGGCAAAATGGATTCACTAAAATAGAAGTTTTAAGTAAAATGCAAAAGTAACTCACAATGGCTTCTCTTAATTTGCCTTGATTCAGTAGAAATAAGGGAAAGTTGAATGTAATGGACATCTGTTGGGTTTTTTTGGCTGTCCAGCATCCTACTATTCTTTCTTTCCCCTTGCTGTGTAGGCCCCCCAGCACACACGTCCCCAAGCAGATACCCACAGAACCACAAAGTCGTCTAGCTGCCCTTTGGTACCTCTGCTGAATAGACACGTGTCCTGACTTGGGCAATAAAATACCAGGATTTTGCATTTTGAATGAGTGACCCAAAGACTGGGGAAATCTGGGATTGGATTGCTCTCAGCAGCAATAACATGGTGCTGAGACTACGCTGTCTCTGGTATTTCACCTCCATGGCTACCTGAATCTAATTTTTTCCAAGCTCTCAAGCCATCTTTCATTTTGGTAAGTCCCTAATGCCTACTCACATATGGAGATATGGATGCAATTTCATGTAACAGAAACCAAAAATAAAGGGAATTTAAACAAAGTACAAGTGTATGTCTCTTTCACATAATAGTTTGGTTAGAGGCTTTTATGATGCTATAGTGGCTCTTAGTCATTTGGAACCCAGAGGGCTTCCTAGATTTCTGTTTTGCCACCTTTAAAATATAGACCAAGCTGTCATACATGTGAGGGGATAAAAGGAAGAAGTGTATGCTTCTGTCCTTTAAGGATAAGTCCAGGAACTTGCACGCACTACTTCCACTTACATTCCATTAATCAGAAATTAGACACATGCTCGGACCTAGCTGCAAGGGAAGCTGAGAAATGTGGTCTTTATTCTCACAGATCATGTCCCAAGTGCTGTACTACTGGGTAAAAAGGAAAAAAATATATAGAAATTAAATAATAATAAGCTCTCTTACCACACTTTCCATAATTACTTTTTTAAACTTATATAGCTAGAGATGGTTTCTATCAATCAGAATCATGTCTGATTCAATGAGGAAACCCTAAATGGAATAACTTAACAAGGCAGCATTGCATTGCAACCCCAGGCATCACCACATAGTGTCAAGGTGTAAATCTAAAATGGGGCGTTGAGCTGGGGTTGTGGCTCAGCGGTGGAGCACTCACCTAGCACGCACAAGGACCTGGGTTTAATCCTCAGCACCTCAAAAACATAAATAAATAAAATAAAGGTATTGTGTCTAACTACAACTAAAAAATAAATATTAAAAAATAAAAATAAACAAAATGGGGTGTCATCCTTATTATTTATTCTCCTTCCATATTCAATCAACTACCCAAGCATGTACTAGGCCCTGCATTCAATCCCCAGCACCATTAAAAACAAAACAAAACTCAGTTCTGCCCCTTTCACTTCATTCCTGCAGCGTTGCCTCAGAAGGAACGTTTGTCATTCTTCCTACTCCTGCTTCCTCATCCCTCCAATTCCACTGCTGTCCTGTGGAACACATTCTAAAATCTAAATCTGTATAGTGTGTCTCCAATTTCCCTACATAATATTTCAATTAATTTGTCTTAAGGATAAAATCCAAACTTTCTGGTGTGGTAGACAAGGCCCTTCACTGTATGTCCCTTTGAGTCTTGTTTCTTGACATCCCCCATTGCCCATATACCTGGTATCTTGGATATTTCCCCATCTTTCAAACTAACCTGCGTTGATAAGAACTCATCCCTGCTTGCACATACAAGTCAGGTAATCTGGAACTACAAATGGCTCAGTCTGGAAGGGAGAGAGACTGCAGAGCAGCATGCTGTCCAGACAGATAAGAGACTACATTACCCCCACTTAAGGAGTATTTTATGAATGGGAGATGCAGCATGGTGACAGGAATGTTTGTGCAGGTTTCTACCCTCAATCCTAAATATTGTGCCAGACTCCAGCTACCATTCAACATCAGTAAAATGAAAGGTCACTATGCATCACGCAGACAACAGTGGGTGATGATTTTCTCTGATCTATGTACATTTCAACATTCTTAATAATTTACTCAATGTATGTCATTTGTATGAACTCAAATTACTATCATCTAATATGGTCAGAAATTACATATAAATGCATGAAGGCCATGTTTTTGTTTTGTCAAAATTTTGCACCATTTACACATATCAATTAAATGAGTGATGTAATAGACAATCATTATACTCTGATAAAATAGAAAAAAACATAGTTAATATGTGCAAATAACATTTATGATGAATATAAAGTAATGTTTTTGGCAATCCTCCTGGCTTAGCTTCCCAAGTCATTGGGATTACAGGCATGTGCCACAGTGCCCAGCTGATACAAACATTTATTGAAACTCATTGAACAGTATACTTAAAATATATGCATTTTATTATATGTAAGTTATATCTCAATCAAGTTTATTTAAAAACATTTGGGCTGGTAGTTAGTGGCCACCATGTAATCTCAATGACTGGGGAAGCTGAGGAAAGAGGATTGCAACTTCAAGGCCAGTCTTAGCAATTTAGCAAGGTTCTCAGCAACTTTAAAAAATAAAAAGGGCTGGGGATGTGGCTCAGTGGTAAAGCACCCCTAGGCTCAATCCCAGTAACATAAATAAATAATAAAAACATTTGGAAGCTGATGATGTAGTGGATATAAGGAAAATAATCATTAGGGTTACTAAATCATGTCAATGATAGCTTCTAAATCTTTTTGGTTTATTTATAGCAAACTTTATTTTAAATGGCAAAATGTTAAAAATATTCTCTTTAATTTTTTTTCACATTTTTAAACTTGTGCAATATAGTTGAACATAATGATGGTATTTGTTGTTACATATTCATATATGCACACAATATAACAATATAGTTTGGCCAATAGCTTCTCAGCCTTTTGGCTAAGATCATGTATACTCTCTCTTAATCAATTTAACATCTGATACATCCTCCATCTGAGGACAATATATTAAGTGGATTTTTAGAGCAGAGAGATGGAATAAGGGCTTGCTCCATCCACTCCACACCACACATCAACATGGTATATGGTATTGCAGTATCTTAGGAATTGTGCAATCCATCCACTTAAAAAAAAAAAAAGTAATGTTTTTCTCATTGGGGTGATGGTAAAAGGAAATGATGAGCAGGGTGTGGTGATGTATGCCATAATTCTGGTGGCTCAGGAGGCTGAGGCAGGAGGATTGTGAGTTCAAAGCCAGTCTCGGCAATTTAGCGAGGCCCTAAGAAACTCAGTGAAACCCTGTCTCTAAATAAAACACAAAATAGGGCTGGGGATGTGGCTTGGTGGTTAAATGCCCCTGGGTGGAATCCTTGGTATCAATAAATAAATAATGACATAAGGACATTTATTGCATAAGCTTCCACAGTGGGATAAATTCCTGTATGTAGCAGAAAGTCAAATGAAATGGGATTAAACTGAAAGAAAACAGTAGAATCAGACATAGTAAAAAAAGTTTCTGGTGAAGGATCATTATAGAAAAGGATTACTGAACATGTTATAGACTCTCACTGGGATGGACAATTACCTGTCTAAGATGACTTAATTATGGTTTTTGCCTAGAGGCATGAGGCTGAGTTGATGACATCTGCACTAGGATTTTATAGTTCTATTGAAAAGAATATAAAACCTGCATAGTTTTAAATTTATTACAAGGCTTATGGTGGAATGCATTCACATAAAGATCAAAGTGTTGATTTACAGATAGCAATTCTATAACCTAGATTTTGTGGAATCGGGTTCTAGGCAACCTTCATAGTATATTTCTCTATAAAAAGTCTGATATAAAAAGAATCATAAATTTCATAGTTCTTAGTAATCCAGTACTTTCCTTCATTTAAAAGCATATATTACACTGAAACAATATATTACATATAAAATACTTAGGTTGCTCTTGTATAACCAAATATAAAATTAATAATCTATAAATCTAGCTTTTTCTCCTATGCATGAGAGGAGTTAAAATCAGAACTCTTAGTCAGCTTGATGGTGCATGCTGTAATTCCAGCAGTTCAGGAAGCTGAGGCAGGAGGATTGCAAGTTCAAGGTCAGCCTCAGCAACTTGGCAAGACCCTGTATCAAAAAAAAGAGGGGTGGAGTGGGGGAATGTAACTCAGTGGAAAAGCATACCTGAGTTCAATCCCCAGTACCAATAAATAAAATCAGAACTCTTCATTGTTCATTTTACTTATATGATTGATACTGGCAAATGGGTAATCATTTGCAAGTCAGTTTTAGATGAAAACAAAAGATTCTTTAACCATTATATTGATATAAACAATGAAAAAGGAAAGAGGAGCTGGGGTGTGGCAGAGTGTTGTCTAGCAAGGACAAGTCCTGGGTTTGATTCCCAGCACCACAATAAACAAAACAAATAGCAGTCTGGTATGTTTCTTCCCAGTCTTTCACATTTGTAATATACATTTAAACAAATATCATGCTGGAATTTTTATCCTTAAGTGTTTGTTATATAATGTTAGACTTATAGAGAAGTTGCAAAATAGTACAAACAACTCTGTTCTACCCTTCACCCAGATTTCCCGAATATTAACATTCGGTCACACTTGCTTTTTCCTTCTGCTCTCTCTGTGAACCTTTTTAGAGTACCTTGATATATGATGATGCATGCCCCTTTACATCTCTTCAACCCTTCATTCTGTATTTCCTAAAAAGAAGAAATTGTTTTGCATTAACCCCAGTACAATGATCAAAATCAGGAGATTAATATTGATACAAGACTATTATATAATTTTTGCCACATTTCACTAATTCTCGAAACAATGTCCTTTTTAACAAAAGAAAATCCTTGGTTATGCTTCATATTTAGTTGTATCTTTTTAATTTTCAGTCTTTCTTAGTGATTGTTTTTGAGATGGGGGTTTTATGGTCTTTTTTTTTTTTTTTTTTTTTTTTTTTTTAAATATTTATTTTTTAGTTCTCGGCGGACACAACATCTTTGTTGGTATGTGGTGCTGAGGATCGAACCCGGGCCGCACGCATGCCAGGCGAGCGCGCTACCGCTTGAGCCACATCCCCAGCCCAGTTTTATGGTCTTAATATGTTGCCCAGCTGGATCTCCAACTCCTCCTGGGCTCAAGCAATCCTCCTGCTTCAGCTTCCCAAAACCCTGGGACTACAGGTGTGCACCACCCCACCCAGCAAGTATTTCTTAATATTGACCTATTTGAAGAATAAAGGCCACTTATTTTGCAGAATGTCCCTTAATTTGGAATTGTCTAATATTTTCTAATGACTTTCAAGTTATCTTTTTCTTTCTTTTTTTTTAAAGAAAGAGTGAGAGAGAGTGAGAAAGAGAGAGAATTTTAATATTTATTTTTTAGTTTTCGGCGGACACAACATCTTTGTCTGTATGTGGTGCTGAGGATCGAACCTGGGCCGCACGCATGCCAGGTGAGCGGGCTACCGTTTGAGCCACATCCCCAGCCCAATCTTTTTTTTTTTTTCAAAAACACCATAGAAATAATTCATTCTTCTCAGTGTATGTGTCTGGGAAGCACATGATAGCAATTTGTCCCATTATGATGATGATAACTTTGACCACAAACAGTTTTGTATCCTACATTTTCATTTATGATAATATTAAAATTTATCATGTCCTTCAAAATTCTTGCAAACATCATGTTAGCGTGTATAAAATATTTCATTTATGAATGTCATAATTTATTAACTGATCATATTTCTGTTTTATGTATCTTTGCATTGGTAAGAACTTCCAGAATAATGTCATATATAACAATGGAGTCAGTAGACATTTTGTTGCACTCCTGATTTTAATGAAATGTTTTCAGTATTTTAGCATTAAGCATTTTATTGGCTGTTGATTTGAAATAAGTTTTTTGTAATGTTAGGGTGTGATTAAAACTAAAGAGCCAAGAAATCTCTAGTTGTTCAATTCATTTATTCACTTATGACCATAAATCCTTTATTGCTCAACCCCACCCAGTATGTTTGAACTATATTACTTGACTATGTATTTTTTCTTGCCCTCTGGAAATTGTGTCCTTTTTATACCTTTGGAATTTGTAATTCAAAAACTGCTCTCTACTCTCCTTAGAATAAATCTATTTCATTACCAATTTCAAGTTCTCCCCTCTCTCTTCTAGGCTTTGTATAGTTGCTGATCTCTACTGAGAGGTGAAAGAAGAGGATTGGTAGTTACCTTTATCTACTCAAGTATGGACTTAGGTTGCCTTCATTTCTCTGGTAAATATTACCTGGCCAAGGATGTTCTGCCAATTCAAGTCCTCCAAGAAGCAGATGCTGAGATGGAGTTAAGAGTCAAGGGGACTGGAGTTGTGGCTCAGAGGTAGGGCGCTCGCCTAGCATGCGTGAGGTACTGGTCGCCTAGCATGCATGGGGTACTGGGTTCGATCCTCAGCACCACATAAATGTAACATAAAGACATTGTGTCCACCTGTAACTAAAGAATAAATATTAAAAAAAAAGAGTCAAGAAGTTTGCTTAGGCATAATACTTGCAAACAATAAAGGATGAGAGAATAAAAATGTAGCAGGGAGAACCTCAGCATATGATGCAGATCTGACAATGTCTTAGCCAACCCATGGGCAGCTGTGGAGCAAAGACTGCACATTACAGAAATCTTGCCTGGGGCTGAGATGCCAGGCCATCATGTCCTGCTGTGTTCTGACACTGACTGAGGACTACCCAAGAAAAGCATTCTGAGGAGCTGTACAAGAAGGCTTGTCACAGCTCACTGTACTCCCCACAGCTAAGGAGTTCTTTTATAAATAGTGATCTGGGCAGCTCACCAGCATGACCACCATAGGTATCTTCTGTGTGGAAGGTGCCCAATTGCCCTTTCCCTCCTGAGACTACTGTGTGGTTTCTTTGGAGGGCCTGGTGGGGCTGTCATAACTCTTTTCCCAGTTTTGGGAAGTCTGGTTTTGGCTTTACTTCTTTCACATCTGCCCCCATCTCCCACAGCACTAATGGATCCCACAGACTCTTGGTATCAGGGAATCTTTAGTCAGGGGGTGGCTCTCTTGAATAAATAGCTGCTTTCTGCAGGCTGTCTCCCTACAACCCTTGGGAAATGCTTGCACCCTTGTCCTGATACAGGGCAATGCAGGCTTCTCCACCACAGCCTGTCTCTGCCTAGACATCTCTCTCCCATTAGCTCTTCTCTTGTGTAGACAGGTACAGGCAGTAGGTCAGGTGTGCTGCTTAAGCTTATTAATACTAAATAAATATCATTATTTAGGATACTGAAATGCCAATCACTCTTTCTTGCAGGCCCCTCCATAACACAGTCTACAAGTGATCCTCTAAGCATCTTCCACTTTACTTGTCTTGCTATGGGGAAGTGGGGGACTCACCCTTCACCATGACCACTGTACTCCCCATGATAATCAGAAGTCCAAAGATGTGCTTTCTTAAATGAGTGATAAAGGGGTAGAGTTCCTGAACACACTTCATGATTGCATGTATCCTAAGTACAAATTTATATGAAAATTGTTATGTGCCATAGCAAGGGGGAAAAAAGAGTTGAAAGCTACTGTTACAGAGACAAGAAATATACAGCAGAGAAATAAAAAGGAGTAAGGATCATAAGAACCCTCTTAGGACTTTTGGAAACAGATAAGCAAACATGGGTAATTAGAATAGGGGACACTTGTATTTTGCCTCTCAAGCCCTTATTATTCCTTCTCCAAGTCACAACTAGTGTCACTGTATACATTTGCACAAGTTGTAAAGTACACAAAGGATGCCTGATACATTGCAAAGTGATTTGTGACCTTTGGAGCTGAGCCATGCAATCTACACAACATTCACAGTAGACCTGGTTACAGTCCTAGTTTTCCTTTGTGATACCTAGCTCAGCCTCTCACAGCACTATCTGATAGGATGCTAATCCTGGTCCTAGAACTATAGTACATAAATAGGTCTAATCCATCCCATTCCCATGGCCTTGGACTCATTAGCAGCCATATCAATTATATCATAGGATACTTGGTGAAATGTACAGCCTTGTGACATAACTTCCCAGAAGAAAAACTGATTTTCTTTTTACACTAATGATACTTAAAGAAGACAGCAACTATCAATTAAAAGTGTCAAAATGAAGGACTTGTTTTTTCCAAGCAATGGTGCTGGCATCTTTACTAACTTAGCCTCTCTCCTCTCTGGTATCTATTTTTTTTTTAAATATTTTTTAGTTGTCAATGGACCTTTATTTTATTTATTTATTTATATGTGGTGCTGAGAATCTAATCCAGTGCCTCACACATGCTAGGCAAACACTGTACCACTGAGCCAAAACCCCAGCCCTCTGGTATCTCTTGTGTCCATTGGGTACCACTGAAATTAGGCTGAAAATAATCTAGTAAATATATTTTTAGAGGAAAGTTTTTCTCTGACCAAGATGGAGACTCAACAACAAGCACTGCTATAATCTCTAATCAGTCAAGGCTAGAATAAAACAGACCATGGTGTATTGGAAGGTAGTGAGTCCCCATCGCTGCAGGTGATCAAACACAGGCTGGGCAATTAATTGCTTATAAAGCCTGAAGTACAGGGGATTCATATGCCCACTGGGGGCTTAGACTACATTGCCAAGGTGATGTCTTCCATGTGGGCTTTTAAAATAGTAAAGATATTCAAACATATGCACACAAACAGAAACATGATATTCCAAGAATTAAATAGATTGTGCTATAGATTTGCCTCCAAAATTTTTTGGAAGCATAAGAGTGTGAAGATTCTTTCCTTTGCAGGGTATCATTCAACTGAATTGTGATGCCAGTACGTCAAAATTATGAACCAGATTCTCGGGTGGTTTTCTTCACAATTTTGTTGAGACAAGTCTATTTCTTTGTGCATTATGTTATTTTTATGTCACTAATTTAAAATTTTATGAGGCCTCCTCCCATATATTTTCCCCATATAGCTATCTAAAAAGCACACACACAACACAGAGACTAATTTTTTTGTCATTTATGTCTTTTGCTTCACCAATTTATTTACAGATTTATGGTTCATTGGCTTTTGGTTTGAAAATTAATGCTAAATCAATACTTTGTATAAATTTATTATGATTTCACTGTAAATTATTTTGCAATAGATTGTTTGACTGATGTGGTGTAAAACTCTATTGTATATAAATGAAAACATTAAGCAAGTTGAAGGCATAAAATCAGCTAGCACCCTAATATAGCAGCTTTTGAGTGAGAAACTATATAGCATTTTTATGTAGCATATGGGAAAACTGTGCAGCATGGGAGTTTTTAGCATTAATTCTACAGTTGTACTAAATCTAACATGTCAGTCTCTATCTCCACTCCAGCCAGATTTAAAGTGTGAAGTTTTCACTGCTGCACGGAATGCTGAAATCTAACATGGCAGTGTTCGAGGAAGCCCATCTTCATAAAGCAAGTCTAGACTATTTAGCATCTATACGTGGAAATCATCTTAACCACTGGGTATTTTGAAATGTAATTTTCTTCCAAATTACAGAATATTTCCAAAATTGCTCTAATGTTTTACCACTCTATTATCTTTTAAGTAAAAGGAAATTATCACTACAATGAAGAGCAAGACATTTTAATTCTAATCACATTTTCAGGGCCTACCTTTTATTTCTGACATATCTTTCTGGTTTTGACAAATGAAAAACTGGAAACTGTGCAGTTGATTCGCATAAGGAAGAAAGCATGCATAATAGCCGCAGTATTTTTAAAGGCACATATGTCATAACTCAATTGATTTTCACAAAGTGAACACACCCGTATAATCAAGACACAGACTGTTACTGGCTTTCCAGAAGCTCCCCTCCCATTTGTCTGCAGTCACTAGCCACTCTCATAAGGTAATCCTGACTTCTGATGGAGAGATTACTTTTGCCTGCTTTTATACTTCATACAACTGGAATAATACATTGGTGATTTTGAGAATGACCTCTTCCACTGGGTTTAGGTCTATGAAACATGGCCATGCTGTGGTCTATTCCTGCTCTTTGCCATATGCCATTCCATTATTGAAATGTTCTACAGTTTATCCTTTCCTCTGTTGGTGAGCATAGCTTCTACATTTTATCCATTATAAACAGTATTGCTACATTCTAGAGCATGACTTTTAGTGAATAGAAGTAAATACTTTGTTGGGTATAAATCAAAGTACTATTTCTATAGATGTACGGTTAAAACATCTACCCCTTGTGCTCAGCCTTATGGACAATGGCATCTTTTTCTTTCTTTCCCCCGCCCTCCACCCTCCAGATGCTGGGGATCAAACCCAGGGCTTCACACATGCTAGGTAAGTGCTCTACCACTGAGTTATTTCCCAGCCCTAAAGACATCTTTTTTCTAGTCATGATGTTAGGAAGGCAGCCTACAGTTTTTCTAATACAGAAAGGACATGACATTCAAAACATCCTGATCCTTAAGGCATTTGGAACATATTTATATCTTTATGGATTTAAAGCCTTAACTCAGCAGTATAAAAAATTAATTTTTATGTCATTGCACTTAATTTATATTTTAAGCCTATATTTTACCTGATGGCACAGATGATAACAGTGAATGTAAAATGCTCACCCTGCCTTTCCTCAGTTTCAGAGGCAAATATGATGCTGGCCATTTATTGCCATTTATTTAAACCAACATGTGCTGAGACACTGTCCTTCTTGCCTGTGATTTGCTGGGTATGCTGGCACCTTCCTGGTCCTGGCTACAAGCCTCTTCAGGTCTGCTGGCCATTTAGCCTACAGGGAGCAGGCAGCCTCTGGATACCCATACATACATTCATGTGTACCCTTTTCTTGCCAACCCTTAAACACTATTAGCCCAGAGTACAGTAGGTAGACTGGCTCTTCATCCAGCCTTCTGTATATGTTCATGGCATGAACTCTATTCCATGAATCTTCTGGACTTAAGTTTTTGAAAATCAAAAGCCCAGGCTTGGGCTGGGAATGTAGCTCAGTGGTAGAATGCTTGCCTAGCATGCAAAAGGGTTTGACCCTCAGTACTGGTGTGGAGGGGAGCCCAGGTTTGTATACTTCAAAAGCTTTCCACCTGTATCACCCTTTGCTTGAGGCAGAGAATGGTGATGACCTGAGAGGAACGGAGGAAAAAAAGGTAGAAGGGAATATTGTTCCACCACTTAAATATATGTTTCAGGGATGTAGCTTAGTAGTAGAGCACTTGCCTACTATGCATGAGGCCCTGGGTTTGATCTGTGGTACAGAGAAAAATATGTGTGTGCGTGTGTGTGTTCCATTCTATCACTTCCTTGAACTCCCTTCATAACTTCGTGTGTGTGTGTGTGTGTGTGTGTGTGTGTGTTTGGGGGAGGGGTACTGAGGATTCAACCCAGGGTTATATTACCACTGAACCACATCCCCGGCCCTTTTATTTGTTTGTTTATTTTTTGGTTTTTGGTGCCAGGGATTGAAATCAAGGGCGTTCAAGTACTGAGCCATATTACCAGCCCTTTTAATTTTAAAATTTGGGCTGGGGGGTACTGGGGATTGAACTCAGGGACACTTGGCCACTGAGTCACATCCACAGCCCTATTTTGTATTTTATTTAGAGACAGTGTCTCACTGAGTTGCCTAGTGCCCACTTGTGCTGAGGCTGGCCTTGAATTTGTGATCCTCCTGCCTCAGCCTCCTGAGCCACTAGGATTACAGGAATGTGCCACCACAGCCTGCTCTTTTTATTTTTTATTTTTTAGACAACATCTCACTAGGCTGCTTACAGCCTCTTTAAGTGGCTAAGACTGGCTTTGAACCTGCAATCTTCCTGCCTCAGCGACCCAAGCTGCTGGAATTATAGGCGTGAGCCACCCCTTTTATTTTATTTTATTTTATTTTTTTATTTTGAGGCAAGTTCTCCCTAAGTTGCTTAGGGCCTCACTAATTTGCTGAGGCTGGCCTTGAACTTGTGATCCTCCCAAGCTGCTGGAATTATAGGCATGCACCACCATACCTGGCATAACTTCAGATTTAAAAAAAAAAAAAAAACGAATAAAAAAAAAACCTTTCACAATACCTTCAAGTTTACCATGATTACAATTAGACTTACATCAGATTGAATTCAGTATAGACTTTGAGAAAATTAATAGCTGTTTTTTGTTTCTGATAGTTTCACAATTCTGCAGAAAAGAAAATTCAATAATAGTGAATTACTATGAGTTACCATTTATTATTCCAGGTGTTTTGCTACAAACACTATAAGTATTTCCTTAATTTTCATAGTAACCCCATGAAGGAGGGTATTATTTCTTCACTTTATATATGAGCAAACTGAGGCATATGTAGGTGAACTAACTTGCTCAAAGTCACAAAACTAGGATTTGGGCCACTCAACCAAGTCAATGCAAAACAATCCCAAGTGCTACCATACTTGAGCAGATATCTTTAATGAAACTTCTGTTTAGTTAATGCTTTCAAAAATAAAAGCAGCTGGTTGTTTTAATACTATCAATGAGGAAGTTTTCATTTAAAAACATTGGGTGAACTAAAAAAAACCCACAAAAATTATTTTAAAAGCATTGGGTGGAATTAAAAGTGATTTTTATTTCACAACAAACCCTCATATATTTACCTTTTGCTTCTAACTAAAGAAAACCTTGCTCATTGTAAAAAAATTCAATTTCCCCATAAAATATTTTTTAAAGAGAGAGTGGAGAGAGAGAGAGAGAGAGAGAGAGAGAGAGAATTTTTTAATATTTATTTTTTAGTTTTCAGCGGACACAACATCCCTGTTTGTATGTGGTGCTGAGGATTGAACCCGGGCCGCACGCATGCCAGGCGAGCACGCTACCTCTTGAGCCACATCCCCAGCCCTTCCCCATAAAATTATTTCCCCAAAGATTATGGTTACCAATAATATCTTATATATTTCTGTAGGGTTTTTTCCTATCTATATATGAAGTGGCTTCTATCTGTGGACATAGTTTTAAAAAAACACAAGGGTTGGTTGGAGTGTAGCTAGTGGTATAGTGCATGTTTTAGTATGCATGAGACCCTGGATTCAATCCCCAGGACCAAAAATAAAATAATAATAATAATAATAATAATAATAATAAATAAGCTGAGCCTGGTGACACATGTCTACTTGGGAGGCTGATGCAGAAGGATCATTTGAACCCAAAAGTTCAAGACTAGCTTGACCAACAGAGCAAGACCCTGTCTCAAATAAATAAGAACAAAGCAGTGATATATTCTACAGTAAGAATGAAACTTGAAAACTTAATGCTAAGAGAAAGAAACCAATCACAATAGACAACATCACATCATCCAAGATTCCATTTGTATGAAATATCCTGGAATTATTCTGAGCATACCATCTGCTTTCTGGTGAGACACTTACTAAACTAGATAGACAAGCCCCCTGCTATATTAGAGCTGTCATTTGAATGATCAAAAAAAGAAAGAAAGAAAGAAACAAACAAACAAACATACTAATAAGAATGTTGCAAGCAAAGAAAACAGAAGTACTATCCTGTTGTTCCAGACAGAAGCTTTTCATGTTGGCTGTGCAGAAAGACCAGTGTGACCAACATAGGATGACTCAGTAGAGTAAGTAAAAGAAGTGGATGACTCAGTAGAGTAAGTAAAAGAAGTGGATGACTCAGTAGAGTAAGTAATAAGAAGTGAGGACAAGTCCCATCTAATTGGAAGGTGGAGGCAGGAGGATCACTTGAGCCCAGGAGTTCAAGGCCAACATAGTAATACCATCTCAAGAAAAAAAAAAAAAAGACAATAGAGTGGTGGGCAGGGGCTGGATCATATGCATACTGCTAAATTTTTTACTTGTCTGGTATATTTGGGTAAATATAAATAAAACAAAGACACAACTTTTAGTGTTTGTAATATAACCTATCATTTTGCATTCTTGATTTTTATTTTTTTTTGCAGTCTTGATTTTTAAATCCTGTGCTTTTTATTACAGAATTGTCAATTGCTTTTAGGACAGGAAATCTTTGACTCGTAAAATACAGATATATTTAGGCAATCAGATGTATGCCCATGTCTTGAACTGAAACATATACACACATAAGTCATTAATAAAAACAAAGCAGGACACCAAGATTCCTATCACCTAGCCCCTCAAAGGAAAGATACTTTTCATTCACAGTTTTGCATTTTGTTTCATTATTTACTTTTTCTTCTTTTTGAAAATAAAAGTTTATCTTTCCTAAGAAGAAAAAAACTCTTTTGAAAAAGTAGAAATGTGTATCTGATAAGTGTATATTGATGTAATAAAGTAAATCTTCCTATGAATATGGTACTTTAAATTGAAGAAAATTTGCCTGTAAAACAAAGATTGCTGTGTATGAGCTGTTTTTTTTTTTTTTAAATTCTGCATTCTAAATGCTTACTGTAGCTTCTCTTTAATAAAATCTTTGTGGGTCTTTATGGGCCTCCTCTGGAAAATCTACAGGTAGCCCAGTAGCTTTATATTTATATGAAAGTCAAAGAATAAACTGAAGATATCAGAAATGGAGTAAAGATTAAAGATCATACCCAAAGAAATCAATTGAGAATCAGTTTTTGGTATAAATGAAGCATAATTAACATTTTTCTTTAATTTTTTTTTTTAGTTGTTGATAGATTGTAATTATTTCTTAATGCTTTTTTTCCCTTTTTTCAAATGCTGGGGATCAGACCCAGGGCCACGTATGTGCCAGGCAACCACTGAGAGGCATTCCCCGCTCTCTCCCTCCATCTTATAAATGCTATCACCAAACCCATTTAAGATTGGAAATAAATTATGTCATGCTGTGGTAACAATTTTAAAGAGTGGCCAGAATGAGAGTCAAAATTCTATAGCATTTCTTCACTGACAAGGAATTGCTGTCCAATATTTTACAAATTGCTCAATTTATTATTTACTCTAAAGATTAGGTCAATGTGGAGTCATAATCTCTTTGGACCTTTATTTATTCATCTGTAAAATTATGGACTTCTTAAAAATTTAAGTTTGGACTTGTTATAAATCTAATTCCTAGCAGCAAATGTTCATGCATGCCCAGTTTCTGACTGATTAGAGCGCCCTCATGTGTGTCTTTGTTGTAATGTTTTAGATATTGAGAAAGTAGTGACAGCAATACAATTAATAATGTATTTTTGCATTTATGATAGCTAAGTATCACTCAGTAAATGCTAGAGTGTGGCTAATTTTACTAAAGTTCCCTATCAAACTTCCTCCATGCCAACTGTTATTCTAAAACAATGCAGTTACTCCTGTTGCTTTGGTTTAAATTTTAATTAAATGACTTAAAGTGTCTTTTTCTTTAGACTTCCAAGATAAATTTTTCATTATAATATTACTTTATTATCGGGCCTAAAAGAAAACATACAGGCAGTAAATCATTTTTATGTGATAGCTTGACATCATATTTTTAGGGATAGATAATACATTTTTTAAATACCTTTGTTTTATTTATTTTTATGTGGTGCTGAGGATTGAACCCATTGCTTCACACATGCTAGGCAAGCACTCTATGACCCCAGCCCCAATATTAAAAATTTACTTATGTAAATCACTGAAAAAAAATTTTTGTCCTAATCAAAAAGACAACATTGGAGGGCACCAAAACAAAATCTCAGGTTTTTGTTTTTTGTTTTTAACAGAACACTTTATTTTTTTATTTTTATGCAGTGCTAAGGATCAAACCCAGTGCCTCACATGTGTGAGGCAAGTGCTCTCTGGCTGAGCTACAGTCCCAGCCCAGGAATCAGTTTTTTTAAAAACACACCAAAAAAATCAAAATCTCAAAAATCCATTCATATTTTAAATGAAATCAATTTAATAAATATTTATTAAGCATCCACTATGTTCCAGGATTGAAATGTCAAACTATAGTTTCCACAGACACTAAAGCAAAAATGTAGTTCTTTTCCTCCTGTAGAATGACATTGTAAGAATGGCCTTGCCTAATATCTGCTGTAAAGACTTAATAACATAACATATAAGCATATTTTAAAGAGTGAGGTGTTATTAAAATGTTTACAAGAGAAACCTTGGTGACTCTGAGCACTTATCTTAAGGATTATTTTGCATGTGGAAAATTCCTGAATGTGAGGTTCTTCTGATTTTTTATTTAATTTTTCTTCAAATTTTCCATGACAGGAGAGAAAGTAGGATGATAGGATTATGTCAATCTAAGAAGATTGATCTAAACTATTCTTTATCACCTCTTACTCTTTCTTTTAGCAAGACATGGCATGGGCTGGTAGGAGATGGTAGCAGTTAAACCAAGAGGTCAGACTGGCTATACTGGACTAGCTAGAATGAAGCAATGACTCCTCTGGCAGAAGCCAGAATTTTCACCTTCTAAAATTTCCTGAAACCAGATACCAGCAACCCTTGATATTCAAAAGAAAGCAGTATAAGAGATGATATAAGTGGTTCTGTGATCCTAAGGAAAATTGATTAGAAATCCTCCCACTTTTTTTTTCCTGGTACTGGGGATCAAGAACTCAGGCCCTGTGCTTGCTAGGCAAGTGCCCTACCACTGTTCTACATCCCCAGTTTTTCTTGAGGTTTCTAATGAGAAAAATTCTAAGGACCCAGAGTTTGTGAAAATTCTTGGGCTGAGAACACAGGAAGACTAAGGGGACAATGGCTAATTACAACCACCAACTACTTCACATCAAAATTAATCTCTGGAGCAATATTATATCAGATCTCAGATTAAAGAGGAAGGAACATTTCTGCTCTGTTTCCTCAAGGTTACCAATCAAAAAAGGCTTTCCCAGGCCTGTTGACTCCTCTTAAGAGCGATATCATTTCTTTTCTACCTCTTAAAGGTCTCCTCTATAGATTGTTTCGTGTTAGTTTCAGGGGGAAGAGAGAAAAAGTTTAATAAAACAGAGTTCTGTAGTGGGAGTGAATGAATTTTCATTCCCTGAATAGAGCTCCACGTAGCTGCCTCAATCTGAATGTCCAAGGGAGCAGGGGACCTAGGCATTCTTTGTTCTCTGAATTAACACCATAATAATACTTCAGAACCTCATCTGAATCTTCTAATGTTTATTCTTTCCATAATGTAAAAAAAATAACAAGAAAGTTCAAGATGCTTTTCTGTCATATCCAAACATGTGGGAAATAATCAGAGTTTTTCCAGGTTCATTTTCCTTATCTCAGAATAGAAGAAAAAATACTGAATTCGTAGGGAATTGGAAGTTATACATCTTGATGAAATCACCTATCACTCTAAGGAGACTAAATGTTTGCTGTATTAGTTTAAAAACAGAAAAGTAAAAATCCAAACAGGACCCAAACATATGCTTAATTTAGTATATGATAAAAACTAGGATTCCAGGGTTGGGGATATAGGTCAGCTATAGAGAACTTGCTTATGTGAGGTCCTGGGTTCGATCCCAAAGCTACAAAAACAAAACAACACCACCACCACAACACCTAGCATTTCAGGTCAGTGGGAGAGAGATGGCTTATTCAATAAATGTAATGAGATAATTCATTATATCTCTTTTAAAAAGAAAGGTAAATAATTACTTTAGGCCAAAATAAACTCCATATATGTCAAAAATTAAAGATAAAATAAGAGACCATGAAAGTTCTAAAGGGAAACGTGGATGAATATTTCTGTGATATTGCAGTAAAAACAACAACAACAACAAAAGGCCTTTTTAAGCACGTATTACCAAATTCAGAAGTTATGAAGAAATTTTTTTTTTTTTTTTGTCTACAGGAAAGAGACTAAAACACACTAAAAAACAAAATCAAAAGCCTTTAGCCAGGTGCACCTGAAATCCCAGCAACTCAGGAGGCTGAGGTTGGAGGATTGCAATTTTAAAGCCAGCCTCAGCAACCTAGCAAGGCCCTGTCTCAAAATTAAAAAAAAAATTTTTTAAAAAGGGGCTGAGGATGTGGCTCAATGGTTAAGCCTCCCTGGGTTCAATCTCCACTACCAAAATAAAAGGCTTTTTAAAGTATGCATTACCAAACTCAGAAGATAAGAAGAAATATTTTTTTGTCTGTAGAAGAGACTAAAAAACATAAAATAATACCTTTAAAAAAGAGAAAAGAGGGGCTGGGGTTATGGCTCAGCAGTAGAGTGCTTGCCTAGCACATGTGAGGTGCTGGGTTCAATCCTCAGCACCACATATAAATAAATAAATAAAATAAAGGTATTGTGTCCAATTATAACTATAACTATATACATATAGTTATGACATATTATGTTCTTAAATTGGAATAATTAATATAAGAATGGCAATTCCTCCTAAATTAACAGGTTTATGCAATTCCAATCAGAATTCCTTGATTTTTAAAAATCTGGATGGGGGCTGGGGATGTGGCTTAAGCGGTAGCGTGCTCTCCTGGCATGCGTGCGGCCCGGGTTCGATCCTCAGCACCACATACCAACAAAGATGTTGTGTCCGCCGAGAACTAAAAAATAAATATTAAAAAAAATAATAAAAATAAATAAATAAATAAAAATAAAAATCTGGATGGTAGCCAGACATGGTGGCACACACCTATAATCCCAGCCACTCTGGGAGGCTGAGATAGCAGGCTTGTAAATTCCATCAGTCTCAGCAATTTAGTGAGACTCTGTCTCAAAATAAAACAAGAAAGGCTGGGGATGTGGCTCAGTAGTAGAGTACCCTGGGTTCAATATCCAATATGGGAGGAGGGTGGAGAGGTGAGGGAGAAGGAAGAAGAGTAGTACAAGGGAAGCAAGCAATAGAAAAATAGACAAAGGATACAAAAGGTAAATAGCAGGAGAGGAAATATTATGTAATCATTTAGGTAACATGTTAAGTGCTGAATTAGTAATGTGACTAAACTGAGAAGATTCAATATCCCTTCTACAGAGGTTTGTTGGTTCTTTCTTTCTCTTTTCTTTCCTTCCTCTCCTCCTCTCCTTTCCTTTCTCCTTTCTTTTCTCATAATTTTTGGTGTTGCTGAGGACTAAATCCAGGGGCACTTACCTCTGAGCAACATCTCCAGCCATTTTTATTTTATTTTGAAACAGGATCTGGTATTTGATCTCTCAAATATGGGATCTTCCTGCCTCAGCCTCTGGGGACATGTTTGCAACTGGCCCTACAGTTAGTTAAAATGGAGCCATCTCTTTTCCCTCTCTTCTCCCTTCCCTTTTTCTCCTCTCCCACCCCCACCCCCTTTCTTTCTTTCCCTTCAGTGAAAAAAAGGTTTCACCAGATTTGGACTTTTTTTTTTTTCATTAGTTTGTTGGCTCAGAGTTCCCATCATTGGAATAATAAAACTCGACCATTCCCCCAGACATGGTTTGGATTCTAATTTCTCTAGAGTGATTATTTCCTCTTTGAGATCAGTCCAGTGTTGGAAAGCAGACTTATTTTAGTCTCTAGGTAGAAAAGCCTCACTCTGGGTACCTGCTTTAAGGACCCAGTACGGAAAATTATCAGACTTTAATAACCACTTTCCTTCAGCCTAGAAAATATTTTAACAGATTAAAATATAAAGAAGAAGCCAGGCATGGTGGCACATGCCTGTAATCCTAGTGTCTTGGGAGACTGAGGCAGGAGAATTGCGAGTTCAAAGCCAGCCTCAGCAAAAGTGAGGCGCTAAACAACTTAGTGAGACCCTGTCTCTAAATAAAATACAAAATAGGGCTGGGGATGTGACTCAGTAGTCATATGCCCCTGAGTTCAATCCCCAGCACCAAAAAAAATGAAATAAATAGAATGAAGGTGTTGTGTCCGTCTACAACTAAAAACAAAAAAAAATTTCTTAAAAAAAAAAGAAATGTGATAAATAAAAATATTTAGTTAAGAGTGCTTCCAAGTTTAGTTGACCTTCAGCTGAGCTAGGAGACACCTCAGATATTGCTGATATACACAAAATACCAACAGTTAACTGATGTGGAAGCCCACGCCTGTAATTCCAATGATATGAGGTGGCTGATGCAGTAGGATCACAATTTCAAGGCCAGCCTCAGCAGTTTAGCAAGACCTTATCTCAGAAATAAAAGGTCTAGGAATGTGG
Source organism: Urocitellus parryii (assembly GCF_045843805.1). NCBI lineage: Eukaryota > Metazoa > Chordata > Mammalia > Rodentia > Sciuridae > Urocitellus > Urocitellus parryii. The sequence continues at coordinate 150,353,557 of NC_135537.1, forward strand.
CTCAGTGGTTGAGAGTTCCTGGGTTCAATTTTCAGTTAAAAATATTTTCAAAATTTCATGCCCTCATTAAATTAGGTCAAATCAGTCCAAATCTAGTCCACTAAAAAAAATTTATGAAAATATTTCCACCCCCACTATTGGGCTTTATCTCAGATAGGTGCCTCCTGAATATGAGCAATTTTTCATTATATAAAATACAAGGCTATTTTCACTCTTTACATAGATAAGGGATTCAGCACATTCATCTACATAGGAGTGTTTTGTTGTTGTTTTAGTGCTAGGGACTGACCTCAGGGGTGCTTTACCACTGAGTATTTTTATTTTTGTTTTAAGACCAGGTCTTGTGAAGTTGCTTAGGATCTCACTAAGTTGCTGAAGCTGGCATTGAAATCGCCATCCTCCTGCCTCAGCCTCCTGAGAGGCTGGGATTATAGGCATGCACCAATGCACCCAGCTATATAAAAGTATTTAAAATGTACAAGGGACTAGTTTTAATTCAGCATGGTAAAACAAGCAGACAAGAATACAATTGTCATGCAAAAAAAATTTAATACTCACAGATCCCTAGAATCAGGTTGTATGCCACATGACATAGGTCACAGTGAAAGGGTAAAGTTTCTAAGCTGGAAAGCTTGAATGTAAAAGATAAGGTATTATTAAGTTCCTCTGTTACACCCAGATTCCTGAGATAGTTAAAACAACGCCCTACTGGCCATTTAGCCTAGGGCCCTGTGCAGTTCGTCACAGGGCCCGAACCAATCAGTTTGAATGTGTAACCCGCTTACGAATGACCAATCACCCCTGCCCGACCTGTTCCCGCCAATGAATGTGCCAATCACGTCTCAGAGTTGTTGTTCAATTTTCCCGTGCCTCATGATGATTTGTTCTGATGTATGCAAAGCCCACCGCCCTCTCCAAAAAGTGTACTTAAGCTCTGTTTGACCTTTGCTCTGGGCTCTGGGATGCTCTCCCTTCTTGAGTAAGCACGGAGCCCCAGCGCGCTGGAATGGATCCCCAATAAATCCCCTTTTGCCAATTGCATGGAGTAAGTCTCTTGTGTGGTCTCTCCCTCCGACGCTCCGCCGGACCCCCCTTACACCAGCTTTCTATTATGAAAACCTATAAGACTGGGGCTGGGGATGTGGCTCAAGCGGTAGCGCGCTCGCCTAGCGTGTGTGCGGCCCGGGTTCGATCCTCAGCACCACATACAAACAAAGATGTTGTGTCCGCCGAGAACTAAGAAAAAACAAATAAATGTTAAAATTCTCTCTCTCTCTCTCTGTCCCCCTCTCTCTCACTCTCTCTTTAAAAAAAAGAAAAAGAAAAAGAAAATCTATAAGACTAGATACTCCACCATTCCTTTCAGGCCCTGCCACAAATGTACAGGAATCTGATCTAGGTTTGACCAGATTATGTCACAAGGAATATGAAATGTTGAATGATATTCACAATGACTCAAGGAAAGTTGGAATTGTTTTGATGTTGGCAGTAAGTGTCCAGATGCTGAGGTTGCAAGCCCTCACCAGGTTGTTAGGTGGCATAACCTCAGCTATGTCTTCTACAGCCTGGCCCCACTTAATTGTTGCATGTTTTCCAAGCCTGATTCTCTAGCTCTCCTGATAATTTTGTGAGTTCCCCAGTATCCTTTCAATAGATCCTTTCATTGTCCTAAGAATTTATCAAATCAACTCTTCCTTTAGCAACATGACAATAGAAATATTTCACCAAATTTTATTCCGATTTTACAGGAGTAATTGATTCCAAAACAATATTACTAGTATGTTCACCCAAAACCTTTCACATTACAGTTTCAACAAATTTAAAGAACAGACTGAAATTTTTCCAGAGTATGAAACAGCCTTTAAGATCATAGGTGAGGGGCTGGGGTTGTGGCTCAGCGGTAGAGCGCCCGCCTAGCGAGTCCGAGGCCCTGCGTTCAATCCTTAGCACCACATGAAAATAAATAAATAAAATAAAGGTATTTAAAAAAAAAGATTGGGGCTGGGCATGTGGTTCAAGGGGTAGCGCACTTGCCTGGCATGCCTGTGGCCCGGGTTCGATCCTCAGCACCACATATAAACAAAGATGTTGTGTCTACCAATAACTAAAAAATAAATATTAAAATTCTCTCTCTCTCTCTCTTTAAAAAAAGAAAAGATCATAGGTGAGCCAGGTTCAGTGACACACCCCTGTATCCCTGTAATCCCAGTGGCTCTAGAGCTGAGGCAGGAGGATGGCAAGTTTAACGACAATCTCAGCAATCTGGCACCTCTGGGTTCAATCCCTGGTATAAAAAAATCAATGGTGAAAGTAAAATTATTTATTCGCATATATGAACTGATATATAAAATCCTAATAAATCCTTAAAAATATTTATACTAGAATTCATAAACCAGTGTGGCACAGTTGCAGGATACAAGATCAGTAAGTAAAAACCACAGTGGCAGAACATTTGCCTAAGATGTGAGGTCCTGGGCTCAACCCAAAGCACTGCCAAAGAGACAGACAAGAGAGAGAAAGAGAGAGAGAGAGAGAGAGAAAGAGAGAGAGAGAGAGAGAGAGAGAGAAATTGAGAGAGAATTTCAATACACTGGCAATGAATAATCCAACAATAAAATCAAGAAAATAGTTCCATGTATAATAGCATCAAAAGAACTAAATATAATGAAAGAAGTAGAAGATTTATATACTGAAAACTACAAAAGACTACTGAAAGAAATTAAAGGAGACCTAAATAAATGGAAAGACAGTCCATGTAAAAGAGCCAGAAGACTTAATATTTTTTTTGAGAGAGAGAGAGAGAGAGAGAATTTTTAGTATTTATTTTTTTAGTTTTCGGTGGACACAACATCTTTGTTTGTATGTGGTGCTGAGGATTGAACCCGGGCTGCATGCATGCCAGGCAAGTGCGCTACCGCTTGAGCCACATCCCCAGCCCCAACTTAATATTCTTAACATGCTATTCCAGCCTCAAATTGATTTTCAGCTTCAAAGCAAGCCTATCAAAATCCCAGTACTGTTTCTTGAAGAAACTGTTAAATTGCCCCTATAAAATTCACATAAAGATACAAGGGAATCTAGGGCAATCACTGAAATTTTTTAAAAAATAAGTACAACCTGTACTGGTATAATAAGAAAAAAGAGAGAAATGGATTCATATAAAATGCTCAATTAAAACCTGTAGGCAGAAAACAAGTGAAAAAAAATGCAAGGGACTCAAAATGGCCCAAAGAATCTTTTTTTCTTTTTTTTTTGGGGGGGGGGGTGGTGTACTGGGGATTTAACTCAGGAGCACTTATCACTAAGCCACATCCCCAACCCCTGCTCTATTTTGCATTTTATTTAGAGACAAGGTCTCACTGAGTTGCTTACCACCCTGCTTTTCCTGAGGCAGAAATATTAAGTCTTCTGGGTCTTTAACATGGACTGTCTTTCCATTTATTTAGGTCTTCTTTAATTTCTTTCAGTAGTCTTTTGTAGTTTTCAGTATATAAATCTTATACTCCATCATCCTCCTCAGCCTCCTGAGCCACTGGGATTATATATATAGGTGTGCACAACTGTGTCCAGCTGCCAAAACAATCTTGAAAAGGAGGAACATAGTTGAAAGATATTCTCAATTTCAAAACATATTACAAAGCTACAGTAATTAAAATAGCATGGCACTGGAATAAGAACATACATATAGATCAATGGAATAGAATTAGAGCCCTGAAATAAATGCTTATGTTTATGGTTGACTGATTTTTGACAAAGTTGCCAAAAAATCCAATGGGAAAGAGAAAGACTTTCAATAAATAGTATTAGGACAATTGGATTGCTATAGAATTTATCTGGGCTCTGACATTACACTATATGTAAAAATTAACTCATGCAGGTATAGTGGTGCATGCCTGAAATCTCAGCAGCTCAGGAGGCCGGAGCAGGAGGAATGCTGTTCAAAGCCAGCCCTTGACAATTTAGTGAGACCCTGTCTCAAAATAAAAAAGGTTGGGGATGTGGCTCAGTGGTTAAGCATCCCTAAACACCCCTCCAAAAAAAAAAAAAAAAAAAAAAGAAAGAAAGAAAAAAAGGAGGGGGGGAGAAAACACCATCAAGAGGTGGCATTTGCCAGTAATTGCAGTTACTCAGGCAGGAGGATTGATTGAGACCAGGAGTTCAAGGCCATCCTAGACAAATAGTAAGATATTGCTCAGGATAAAAAGAAAAAAAAGAAAGAAATACCATCAAGAAAGTGAAAAGAAGGTTAAGAAGGATAGTAGAATAAAACAGACATTATTACCCTTTGTACATATATAACTATATGACCAAAGGGATTCTACCTCATGCATGACCAGAAGGAGGAGAAATTATACTCCATTATATACCATTATATATGTATGATGTATCAAAGTGCATTCTGCTGTCATGTATAACTAATTAAAATTAAAAATGAAAAAAAAAAAAGGTGAAAAGGGGGGCTGAGGTAGAGTGCTTGCCTCACACATGTGAGGTCCTGGCTTCAATCCTCAGCACCACATAAAAATAAATAAATAAAATAAAGACATTGTGTCCATCTACAATTTAAAAAATTAAAAGAAAAAAAAGTGAAAAGGGGTTCAATCTCCAGTACTGAAAAAGAAAAAAGAAAAGATAACCTATAGGCCAGGCATGGTGGCATATTCCTATAATCCTAAGGCTGAGGCAAAAGGATCACAAGTTCAAAGCCAGTCTCAACAATTCGGTGAGGCCCTAAGCAATTTAGTGAGCCCTGTCTCAAAAATAAAAAGGGCTGGGGATGTGGCTCAGTGGTAAAGCACTCCTGGTTTCAATCCCTATACCAATAAAATTTAAAAAAAAAGAAAAGAAAGAAAAAAAAAGAGATGTCTCCATAGATATACAAAAGAACAATAGGCACATGAAAACATGTTCAACATCAGCAGTAATTCCATTCCTAGGTATGTACTCAAGAGAAATGAAAACATGTCCATCCAAAGACTTGTATACAAATGTTATTGTTCATAACAATCAACAAGCAAGAAACAATCCAAATGTCCACCATCTGATGAATGAATAAACAAAATGAAATATCCATACAATGGAACATTATTTGGCAAGAAAACTACTGATATATGATTCAACAGGGATAAACTCAAAAACATATGCAAAGTGAAAGAAGCCAGTCACAAAAAGGCCAAATATTTATGATTCCATTTGTACAAAAGATCCAGAATATACAAATCTATGGAAAATAGGTCAGTGGTTGCCAGTGCCTGGGGCAATGGGCAATGGAGAATGACTGCTAATGGATTCAGAGTTTCTTTTTTGAAGTGAAGAAAATGTTCTCAATTTGTAATGATGATGATTACACAACTCTGTGAACATACTAAATCCACTGAATTGCATACTTTAAATGATGAATTTTATGCTATGTGAATAATAAAGTGTTAGTTAAAAAACACACTTGGGGGTTGCTTCCTGGTACACAGAGGTGACCTTCAGATTCATGCTGGTAGCAAAAGAAAAAAAACAACTGCAAGTGCAGCAACTGCTGCTAAAGAAACACCAGCCGTTTCTAATTTTATACTGTCCTATATTTTGCTGTGAGTTTCGTCACTTTAGATAATGCTACACTAGAGGCCAAAACAGAAATGTCTTTTACATTTTATTATAACAGCTAAATTGGGAAATAAACTCACCAATTGCTTTTTAAAAAAGGAAATGAGCTAAAAACAACATAGAAGTAAGTGAGCTTAAATAAACCTTTGCTCAGTAAGATGAATGTGTCTCACAGGGGAGGAAGAGTTTGGTAGTAAAAATAGTTTAAAGTGTTACATTATTTTAAAAGACATTTTCTTTCATTTACTGCGGATGGCCAAACATCATTTTAAAACATATGGTAAATCTGTTGGATAGTAAAAAGAAATGACATCTTGTTTCCATTTTCCTATTTCTTCCATTTAATCTCTTTATTGCAAATCATTTTCCATTGTGGGAGGATATTAAATTTAAATCAAATTGACAGTAAAAAGCAGTGTCTATGTTCCCAAATTCATTTTTCTTAGTAGCACTGCCTCCTACAGCCATTTTATGAAGAATACTATAGCTGAGTAGTTAATATTTTTAAAGATTGTTCAGATTGGTCTGTTCTTCCTGGAAATCCACAAATTGGGGGTTTCTTTCTTGGCAAAAGTTCTTTTTGTAAGTTTTTAAAAAAACTATTTACAAAAAATTTATGGAGTTAAGATATCAACATTTTAAATAATTTTAATATTCTTTCCTGAGAAAAGATCTGGAACTGGTAAGCATTTAAGGAATGATATAAAGTTTTATTTGTAAAGATAAATAATAATTAACATGTATAGTGCTCACCATGTCTTTAATCTGTTCTAAATGTCATACCCAAGAGTGTATACCCATACATAAACACATACTTAGGCATATGAATGTAGGGATGTAGCTCAGTGGCTTCCTGAACATGCACAGGTCCTGGCTTCAAGCACTAGGAAAACACAAATAAATGAATAAATAAATATTCTTTACCAATACCCTACTAAGATATGGGAAACAAGATAAAGTGAGGTTAAATAATTTGTCCAGGCCAAACTGAAGGGTGTTTGGCTTCAGAGTCTATGCTTTTGATGATTACTCTATGTGAGTATCAAGAGCTCTAAGGCATTAAACAGCCAGCAGTTACTTCCTATCTCTTGTTCAATATTGACAAGTATAAAATAGCTAGTGTTTCCTTTGGATACAGGATACATTAAGCGCTTACTGTAAAGTTCTTTTACAGGAAAAGAGGTGACTAATTTCTGTTTTTCAACCCTCTTGATATATAATAAATTTTCGAGACTTAGTGACTCATTTTAAGATTCCAGATAATTTTTTAGTCTATAGTATATTAATTTAGGATAAAATGAAAATACATTAAAAATATATATTGAGGGCTGGGTTGTAGCTTACTGGTAGGGCCCTGACCTAGCATGTGTCAGGCACTGGATTCGATTATCAGCAATACGTATAAACAAATAAAATAAAGGTCCATTGAGAAAAAAAAACAACTTTTGAAAATAAGTAAATAGGGGCTGGGGATGTGGCTCAAGCGGTAGTGCACTGGCCTGGCATGCGCGCGGTGCTGGGTTCGATCCTCAGCACCACATACAAATAAAGATGTTGTGTCTGCCGAAAACTAAAAAATAAATATTAAAAAAAGAAAATAAGTAAATAAATCTATATACTTATATTTCAGAAGATTAATCACTGAGCTACATGATACATACAAACTTTTATATAATAAAGGTATCTACTTTGATAATTTGCACGGATTTTTTTAGCTTAAAAAGCAAAGGAAAACGTATTTCGTAATATTGTAAAAACAATCAATTCCATCCAACTAATTACTTTGGAACAATTCCCCAAAAATATTTTTATTTGAGGATAGAGACAAAAATTGCTCCCCTATACTCATATATACATTTCTAAGCCCATAAAATAATCTGATTGATTTTATTTAAAATATCAATTCTAGGGTTGGTGTTGTGGCTCACTGGTAGAGTGCTTGCCTAGAATGTGTGAGGCACTGGGTTCGCCTCAGTACCACATAAAAAAATAAATAACTAAAATAAAGGTATTATGTCCATCTACAACTAAAAAAATACATTTAAAAAGTATCAACTCGGGCTGGGGATGTGGCTCAATCGGTAGCGCGCTCGCCTGGCATGCGTGCGGCCCGGTTTCGATCCTCAGCACCACATACCAACAAAGATGTTGTGTCTGCCGAGAACTAAAATAAATAAATAAATATTAAAAATTCTCTCTCTCTCTCTCCTCTCTCACTCTCTCTTTAAAAAAAAATTACTACTCTTTAAAAAAAAATAAAAAAAAATAAAAATAAAAAGTATCAACTCTAGAACCAGATTGGTCTATGACCAATCTTTATTCACTCAAAACTTTCATTCAAAACATTTTCATTTTGTGCCAACTTCAACTGACTGGTAATAGAAGCCTAGAATTTTGTGCTAAAAGGAAATCTGAGGCTGTTCAGGCTGCACAAGAATGACTTTGAAATCAGCTGTCAATATCTGCCATTGGTATGAGTAGGTGGAATGGTAACATAGGGCTATATATTTACCATCCCTGAATTAGTGGATATAATTTCTATAAATAAAAAAGGATTAATTGTAGTTCCTACCCTAATGGGACTTAGATTAAAACTGGGAATATAAATATGCCAAACCAATAAAGCCCATTTTTCAATAAAAAATAATATCATTTGTTATCTCCCCAAATGAGAAACTAACACTTCAGGTTATTCCTCAGATATTTAGGGAACAAATATCTGAGACATCAGCTGTTTCACATATGGGTAAGAGAGTCAAGAAACAAATACTTGTGTGTTCAAAGAAAGTGAAAGGCCAAGATATAAAGAAAGTAGGAGATATAACTGGGTAAGAGGAGAGGAAAAACATTCTATGATGGAAGGAAGATGGGTATGAAAAGCAGGGGGAGAGGGAGAAAATGAACATGAAATGTCTTACTATCTGGGGTAAAGAGTATTTAAAAACATCCAAAACTTGGAAATAAGAGAAAGAGATTACTGGGGTCTTTTCACTGGGATGCAGGATGTCATTTAGACCCGCTGGGAATTATCTAGTTTCTATGAACTAGGCCATAACTTTACAGGGGGTAGTGTTACCATGTTAAAAACTGATGAAAATACAAATAGTTCTTGTCAGAGAGCGATGCAAATGATTCTTGTCCTTAGCAAAACAAATGCAAATCAATTGTTTTGTATCTGGTAAAAGATGTCACTCCAGCTGGGTAAGGGAGCGCCCACCTGTATTCCCAGCAACTCAGGAGGCTGAGGCAAGAGAATCACAAGTTTGAGGCCAGCCATAGCAACTCAGGAAGCCCTGTCCCAACATAAAAGATTTTTTAAAAGCTAGGGATGTAGCTCAGTGATAAAGCACCCTTGGGTTCAATCTCTAGAGCCACAAAACAAAAACATAAATCCAAATATTATGCCTCCCGCTTTGTAGGAATTTGAAATCTATTAGCAAATTTATTATAGCATTCCTTTGACTGACCATATAAATTCTGTCAAAAATTTCTTTAAAGAAAATTAACATCTTAATATCTTAATGTTCTTTAGTGAACTTAATAAGTAATTTAACTCTTAGAAATTATATTTTAGTAAGAGTTGTGTAGGAAAGTAATGATAGGCTAGAAAGTGGGAATAAAAGAGTGGTAGTGGACTTAGCTAACTTTGGATCCAATAATAGTGGGTAACAGAGAAACAGTAAAGGAGCAGCATCATGCAGTTAATATCTACTCTTTTTTAGGGTGATGATGGTGAGAGAGCATTTATTACTCTATTGAAAATGAACACAGCCTCAGGAACCTGTGGGACAGTATCCGATTGACTTAACATTCATGTCACTGAAGTTCAAGGAGAAATATATTTTTTTTCCTGTGAACACTGTCAAATTATGACAAGCTTTATGGCTTAAAATAACAGGAATTTATTCTCTCAGTTCTGGAATCCAGATATCTGAAATTAAAGAAAGATCAGCAGGACTACATTCCTTCTGAGGCTCTATGGGAAAACCCACTCCTTGCCTTTTTTAGGCTGTCAGCATCTTGGCTTATGACCATATCTGTCTTTCAAAGAAGGTACACAAATGATCAACAACCCCATGAAAAGATGTTTATCACTAGTTATTAGGGAATGCTAATCAAAACCAACAAGATATCAACTTACGCCCATCGGGATGGCTACTATCAAACATCCAGAAAATAATGGGTACTGGCAAAGATGTGGAGAAATTGGAACTGTTGTGCAGTTCATAGGCTATTTCTAAAAATGGTGTAAACATACCAATTAAAAGCAGAAACTGTCAGATTGTATTTAAAGCAACCCATAAGCAGGTTAGGAGTAAAATTATTTTTAAAAATTATTTAAAATTATGTAAAAACTAATCAAAAGAAACAGAGTTGCTATATATGGACAGGGATAAAAAGAGTATTTATGCAATGTTAAATGATCAAATTTCCACAATGACATAACAATTATAAATGGGTAAGGACCTAACAACAGATCCTCAAAAACATATGAGGCAAAAACTGATAGTACTAAAATTCTAAAGAAAAATATATGAATTCATAATTAAACATGGAGATTTCAATACTTCTCTCTCAGGAACTGAGAAGAAGCAGACAGAAAATCAGCAAAGACTCTGCGGACCTAAAAAACACCACCAATCAACTTGACCTAATAGACATTTGTAAAATACATTACCCGACAACAGCAGAATGCACATTCTTTTCAAGTACACCTAGAACTTTACCAAGACACATGATATTCTAAATCACAAAACAAATTTTAAAGTATATATAGTAAAAAGTATACATATCTCTACATATATCAGAATTAAATTAGAAACCAATGATAGGAAAGTCTCAGGAGATCCCCAGATACTCAGAAATCATTTTATTTTTTTTTTTTTTGGACCAGGAATTGAATCCAGGGGCACTTAACCAATGAACCACATCCCCAGCCCTTTTATTTTTATTTATTTATTTGAGACAGCATCTTGCTAAGTTGTGTAGGGCCTCACTAAACTGCTGAAAATGGCTTTGAACTCGTGATCCTCCTGCCTCAGCCTCCTAAACTGATAGGATTACAGGTGTGTGACACCACACCTGATTAGACAACATATTTCTAAATAACACAAGAATCAAAAAAGAAACTATAAGGGAAATTAGAAAATATTTTGAACTGAACAAAAATTTAAATACAACATATCAAACTTATGATATGCTGCTAAAACAATGCTTAGTGAGAAATCTATAAAAATATGTTTATATCAAAAAAGAAAAAGATCTTTCTAAATGCAGCAGTGTGTACTTATAATCCCACAGACTTAGGAGGCTGAAGTAGGAAGATCACGAGTTCAAGACCAATCACAGCAACTTAGTGAGACTGTTTCAAAATGAAAAGGGCTGGGGATGTAACTTGGTGGTAAAGCACCCTGAGTTTAATCCCCATATCACCAAAAATAATAAAATAAAGTAAAATTAAAAAGAACTTATAAAATTCAACATCAATAAGACTAAAGAAATAAAATCATGTGATTTTCAATAAACACAGAAAAAGCATTTGCCAAAGTTCAACATCCATTCATAATAAAAATTCTCATTTGCCTAGCATGGTGGTGCATGCCTGTAATTCCAACAGCTCAGGTTGGAGGCAGGAGGATCCCAAGTTCAAAGTCTGCTTCAGCAACTTAGTGAGACCCTGAATATTAAAAGAAGTGGTAAAGTGTCCCTGGATTCAATACCCTGTACCAGACACACACACACACAAAGTTAAAAAAAAAAATCTCAGCTGTGCTAGTCTGCTGTCATTGTGACAAAATGCCTGAGATAATCTACTTAATAAAGAAAAAGCTTTGCCTTAGCTCATTGTTTCAGAGGTATCAGTTCATGGTCTCTTGGCTCTATTACTTTGGGCCTGTGGCAGCACCATGTATTCTGGCAGGAATGTTTGGCAGAGAAAACCTGTGACTTCATGACAGCCAGGAAGAAAGAAAGAAAAATGGGATCAGGTCCCAAAATCTTTTTCTAGGGCATGTTTCCAGTGATAGCTTCTTCTCACTAGGCCCCACTTCTTATTTGTTTGTTTGTTTGTTATTTTTAGTTGTAAATGGACACCTTTATTTATTTGTTTATTTATTTATTTTATGTGATACTGAGGATTGAATCCAGAGTCTCACACAGTTGGCAAATGCTCTACCACTGAGCTGCAAACCTAGCTTTAGACCCAACTTCTTAAAGGTTCTATCCCCTCCCTACAGAGCCACAGGCTAAGGACTAAGCCTTTAATACATGGACTTCTGGGTACAGTTATCCAAACAGTAGCATTAGCAATGTGGAAATAATAGAAGGGAGTTTATTTAATCTGACATAGGACACCTATAAAAACAATTTCCAGTTAACATACTTAATGGTGAAAGACTGAATGTTTTTCCCTTAAAATCAGGAACATGGCAAGGATGTCTACTCTTACCAGTCTTACTCAGCAGAGTACTGGCAGTTCTAGTTAATATAATAAAGCAAGAAGTAAAAGGCATTGGGAACAGAAAGAAAGCAGAAGACTGTTCCTAGACAACAAAGTCTATGACAATCTACAAACAACAACAATAAAAAAAAAAAACCTCTGAAAACAAATAAACATGAAATGGTTACTGTCACTTTAAAAACCAGTTTTTACTCTGAATTTTCTACCTCTAGATCCTTACATCAAACTTCCAACTGGATATCTTTACCTACTTGTCTGAGGAACTCCTAAGGCTCAGATTTCTGAAGCTGATTTATTATTCTCTCTCCAAATTTGGCCTTTAAAAAACAATTCCCTCCTCTATTTGGTAATATTCCAATTTACTTACTCTAATTTTTATAGATTTCCAATATTGATTTATCTATCCACCTAAGCTATAAAAATATTCATCACAGACTCCCTTCTTTCTCATCCTCTAATTGGTCACTTAGGGTATCAGTTAATATGTTATGAAACAAGCTGCCCCAAGTCTAGAGGCTTAAAATAATTAAAAAAAAATGGAGGTGGGGATGAGTACCAGGTATTGAACTCAGGGGCACTCAACCACAAAGCCACTCTCCAGACCTATTTTATATTTTATTTGGAGACAGGGTCTCACTGAGTTGCTTAGTTCCTCACTTTTTTGTTGAGGCTGGCTTTGAACTTGGGATTCTCCTTCCTCAGCTTCATGAGCCATGGGGATTACAGACATGTGCCATTGTGCCCTGCCAAAATATATTGTATGTTTTGTCTTTGTGTTGCCTCATTGACCCTTCTCGTCTGAAGCATCTCAGTTGGAGCTGGATTGTCTAGGATGGCCATACATACATCCTAGACAGTTGGTCCTCAACTGGGAAGACCAAGAGAGCTGAGACAGGGCCTCACTACAAATGATCCCTTATCTTCTAAGAGGCTAGCCTTGAGTTGCTGGCATGGTTGCCAGCAATAAGTGTTAAGTCTCAATGTGCAAGAATTTTTCAAGCCTCTACTAACATAACAATTACTATTACTGTGGCAAAGGAAGTCATGTAAATTATTTTAAAAAGAGACTATTCAAGGGCTGGGGTTGTGGCTCAGTGGTAGAGCACTTGCCTAGCAACTGTGAGACCCTAGGTTCGATTCTCAGCATTGCATATAAATTTAAAAAAAAAATATATATATATATATATAGATCTATTGACAACTAAAAAGGAAATTAAAAAATTAAATCCAAGGGTATGGATACAGGTTGGTGTGAAAAATTGGTGTGGCAAGTGGGAGGAGGTGAGGGGCATAACTGCAACAATCCACCACATTTAATCCTATTGATTCTTTCTCCTTTAAACTTCTCCAATCTTATACTTCCTTTTGAATTCTACTTGACAGACAAGTTCAAGACCTTATCTAACTGAACTACTTATAAAAGTCTCCTAATTCAGCTTGCATTGTTACACTGTTAGCATGTGAGTTTTCTGGAAAACAAATCTGGTCACAGATAACTGGTGTTTAAAACTCAGTATCTCAGCTGGACACAGTAATTGTTATGTTGCAGATGGCTATAACACACAGTGGTGTATGCCTATAATCCTAGCAGTTTGGGAGGCTGAGGCAGGAGGATCACAAGTTCAAAGACAGCCTCAGCAATTTAGCAAGACCCTGTCTCAAAACAAAAACTAAAAAGGACTGAGAATGTGGCTTGGTGGTTAAGGACCCCTAAGCTCAATCCCCAGTATGAAAAATAAATATATAATAAAACCCCACAATATCTTCCCTTTGGCCACTAGAATAAGCTAGATAATAAACTTCTCCATGAAGCTCTTGAAATCTTTTATTTTCTAGCCCCCACTTTGCAAAGTTGAAAACTTAGTCCTTAAAGGACCATGGTATTTTGTTTTTCTTTTTGGTACTGGGGACTGAACCCAAGGGCACTTCACCACTGAGCACATCCCTATTCCTTTTTTGTATTTTATATATAGAGAAGGTCCGAGTTGCTTAGGGCCTTGCTAAATTGCTGAGACTGGCTTTGAACCTCCTGCCTCAGTCTCCTGAGCATCTGGGACTACAGGCATTTACTACTTTGCCCATCCGGCCATAGTATTTCAATACCATCACTCTCCACTTAATGTTGTTTCTTATCAAGAATGCCCAGCTCATGGGGCTGGGGTTGTGGCTCAGCTTGCCTAGCACATATGAGGCCCTGGGTTCTCTCCTCAGCACCATATAAAAAATAAACAAATAAAAAAGATATTTTTTTAAAAAAAGAAACTATAACTTAAAAAAAATGCAGAGGCACACACCTGTAACATGAGTGACTCAGGAGGCTGAGGCAAAAGGATGGCAAGTTCAAAACCAGCCTCAGCAACTTAGGCCCTAAGCTACTTAGTAAGATCATGTCTCAGAAAAAAAAAATAAATAAAAGAGTTGGGGATGTGGCTCAGTAGTAAAGGGTTCTCTAGGTTCATTCCCAATAGCATAAAAAAAAAAAAAAAAAAAGCCCATCATTGCTCGCATCCTGGCAAATTTCAAAGTTTTCCTCAGTCTTTCTCTCCAATGCCATAAATTTAATGAAGTGTTTCTTGCCTGACAAAGTTATAGGATCCCAACTTTTACTTCCATTGCATTTCACACAACCTTCAACAATTATACTGTTTACTTTAATACAATGTAATTGTTTGTTTGTATGTCTAACCACTTGTTTTACTATTGGATAGGGACATCTTTTTTATTATCTATTTCTCCCATGCCTAGTACAATTCTTGGCAGTAAGTAAGCAGCAAGTGCTTTTTTTTTTTTTTTTGTAATGTTTTATTTTTTAGTTTTAGGTGGACACAATATCTTTATTTTTATGTGGTGCTGAGGATCGAACCCAGTGCCTCATGGGTCCTAGGTGAGCATTATACCACTTAGCCACAACCCCAGCTCACAAGTGCTTTTTTAATTAATCAAAATCAAATGCCCATTCCAGCATTCCAAATGCCAGTGGAAAGAATATTTACCAATCTGTGGGCTACTAAGTCATATCTCAACTTGGTGCTCTTCTTCAAATACTACCTTTTAGTTGTTATTGAAATGCAGTACCAAATGCGCTAATAAACCTCCAATATTCACTGACATGCCTTCAGTGTGTTATGTTAAAATTAGAATGCAAACATTAGATATGCTAAATTTACTAATGTGCCAAATATTCCAAAACTACTAATGTACTGACAGTATACTGGTTCTCCATTATGGCTGAGGCTAGACTGGAGAGATTGCTTTATTTATTTTTTTCCTGTTTACTAAATCCTCACACATTTTCATGTTTAAAATAAAAATATTCAGAGTTGGGAATGTAGCTCAGTGGTGCATTACTTGCCTAGTATGCACCAGGCCCTGGATTGGACCCCCAGTACTGCAATAAATAATATGATAAAAATAAAAATATCCATGTAGTTGGGATGGTAGACTATACGTAAATAAATTTTCCAAGAAAATTTACTACAGTTCAGAGCCTGGCCCTCAGGTTTACTGACCCAAAAATCTAATTTGTCAAAAAGTTCAGTGAAGCTTGGAGACTTAAGCACAAAAGGGGCGGGGACTAGAAAGAAAGCAGCAGCTGTGCTGTTAATGTCTTAATCGACAGTGAGAGGCGGACTGGTTTTGAATTTTTTTAAACATGCTTTTCTACTCAAGGCAAATGATCTGGTAATAGAACTCATATGATTTTAGCACACCCTCAAAGTAGATAATTGAGGTTAAACAGAGAATTCAATTGTACTGGGAGAAAATAAGGTACAATTTCATGGTTGAAAGTCACACAGCAGCAACTTTGGCAAGTGAATGGTTTTAAAGCAGGTAGTGACCAATAAAACAAAACATCATTTTCATTAGACATTCAATGATAGCTTGTATGGGTATGTAAACTTATCTACTCTAGTGAGGAAAGACTGACCTGGCTCCCATTCTTCAGTCCACCTCACAAGGAATATTTAATTTCAAGAAATATGGAAGGCTTTTATTTATTTGACAGCAACTCTAGAAATGCCAGGTAATGCTTGGCGTGGTGGTGCACTCTTTTAATCCCAGCAGCTCAGGAGGCTAAGGCAGAAGGATCCCAAATTCGAGGCCAGCCTCCGCAATTTAGCGAGATTCTATCTCAAAATAAATTAAAAGGGCTGGGGAAGTAGCTCGGTGATTAAGTGCCCCTGGGTGCAATCCCCAGGCCAAAAGTAAAAATAAATAAATAAATAGCAAATAGAAGTGCCAGGTAAAAACAAAATGTAGAGAGCAGCAGTTCGGAACGGAAAGGCTATATTGGCGGCTGTGGAGGTCACGCGTGGAATACATTCAGAACCACATAAACTACATCTCCGTTGTTCTTCCTGTTAACCGCCCCGCCCCCGCGCCCGTAGTAACCTTTCCACTTAGAACAATAGTGGATTAAGAGAATGACAGGAGGGCAGAAACGCTCTCCACACTCCGCGGAAGGCGGCTTTCTCAGTCTCTTCGGTCCCCCGCAAACCGTCCAGCACTTCAGATCCCGCGGGGCCTGGTTCGCTCGCCGCAACTTGGGCCTGAGAGAAAACCTAGTTTGGTTAAACTTCGCCGCCAGCCACAAGTGGGTCAGGAGCGTCGGTCGCGAAACCCGAACCCGGAAACCCCAGCGCTCCCGCCCCGCCCAGCGCCGCTCTTCCGGAGACGCGCCGAGCCCCGCCAACGTGGCTGCCCCGCTTGGGTTGCGGCAGGCGAGACGCCTCGGGAAGGGGGTAGGCTGGGACAGCCCTCAGCGTCAGGCCCCGCCTCCGGAGGCAGGTTCCTGGAGCCTGCGCGCTTTTAACCTCAAAACGTCCAGCACCTCGGGGCCGTGTGCTGTGGTAGACTGGCAGCATAGACTCAAGACGTGAGGCAACGAACTGTTAAGGGCTCGCGTCCGCGGGCCGTCCCCAGGCGCAGGCCCTGGCAGCGGCGTGCTCCAGCCGCTCGCCTATCCTCGGCGCGGCGCAGAGCCGGCGGGGGCGGGCCGCGCGCCCGAGGACGTCCGGGGAGCGCGCGCGCCGCCGCCGAGCCGGGCCCGAGTTGCTGGCCGTGGGGCTTGAGCGTGATGGCTCTGACTCTAGGGCTGGGGGCGGCGTGCGCTGCTGTTCCTGCCGTCGCTGCCGAGGCCTCCGTCCGCTCCTGGTCATGAGAGGTCAGGCCTGGGGGAGGCGGGGGCAAGGGGCTCCAGGGAGAATAACCGGGCCGCCGGATGCTCGGACGTGGGTGGAGACCTGTGCTCGGGGATTCCGGAAGAGTTGTTGATGTTCACTTTGATTCCTTTTCTCTCCTCTTTTTTATCTGTGCGTGGAGGAGAGTGGGAGGGGCCTGTTTTTATTTATAGAAAACACATAAACCATCCTGTCCAAAGTCGCTCTTGAGATTTGAGGAAATAAAGCGCACCGTGGCATCGGAGCCTGGGTGCGAAGCCTTCCGCGAAAAGGATCAAAACCCAAACCGCCACAGGGTAATTGCACAGCGTTCAAGCCAAGGCATAAGACAGAATGACACAGAACATGCCCTGTCGTTAACTCTAGCTTCCTCCTAGAGAAACGGGAAAAGCAGACAGTCTGGGATAGGCTTTGCGTTTTGTCAGCTGGCATTGCGATTCCGGCATCGAGCTGCTAGGAGATCCACGCTGGGTCATTTAGGAACCTCCCTGCCAACGTCCTCATTTCTGATACCCTCACCCCACCTTCCGCAACACACACACCACCGATGGTGGCATTTTTATTCCATACACTGTGACTATCTTCATTCAGACTGAAGTATCACCTAGCATTACATGTGACTCCCCAACTTATCCCTATTTTGAAGATATTTAGGGAACATTCTTTTAGGAGGGGAAGTCGTATTCTTGGTAGCACCATTAATATATTCGCTTTGGGGAAGCTCTTTCAGCATAAGATAAAATTTATACTTCATCTAAGTGAGATGTTTATTATCTATAATGATATTTAAAGCATTGAAGTTTAATGGAAATTTTTTCTTTCTTCCTAGCATTTCCAAGTATTAAAAAATACTGAATCAGAGCTGGGGTTGTGGTTCAATGGTAGAGCACTTGCCTCACATGCATGGAGCGCTGGGTTTGATCCTAAGCACCACATAAATAAATAAAAATAATCGTGTCCATCTACAAATAAGAATTTTAAAATATTAGAAAAAAAATACTGAATCACTCTTCATTCTGAAACTTCTTTGATGTAGAATCTACTCAGATGAAACTGCTCCAGTTGGGTGCTGAGTGAATGTGCCAAACTATTAAATATGAACACTAGTATTATATTAACATCTTCTGGGCCCCCCATACATCATGACTATTTTGCCAGTGTGTTCTGGCATTAGAGAAGTGGAGTCATCTGAAACTCGTCTTTTTTTTTGTTAGTAAATGTTTCCTGAAATGATAATTTTTAAGCAGATTCTTGGCATTAAGGGAAGAGTTTAGAAATAAGTGCGATAATCTCAAAATTCATATGCTGTGACTATCAGCAACTCCTTTTATAAAGTGAATAAAGAACAATTGATGAGCTGTGTGTGTACTTACTTGTACTTAACTATTCCCTTGGAATATTTTCTGCTCTTGGATAATTTGTTTATTTATTTTTAGGAGACAAAACCTCCAAGCAAAGAAATCTGGATTAGAGAAAAAATATTTTAAGGGCCATGCAAGCCAACTGTAACCAACTGCACAGTCCTCCAGGAACTGCAAGTGGTGAGGATGCCTCAGCCTCCCAGTGTACCCATACAAGATTGACAGGAGAAGGTTCTTGTCTTCATTCTGGAGATGTTCATATCCAGATTAACCCCATATCTAAAGAATATGCTGAAAATCCAAGCTCCAGAAATATAAGGTCAGCTGTCCATAGCTGTACCCATGGATGTGCACATAGTCGTTTCCGGAGTCACTCCCACAGTGAAGCAAGGCAGCCTGAGGATACTGCCACGGAGTCTGGAGAACATGGAAGTAGCACCTTCTCAGAATTCCGCTATCTTTTCAAGTGGCTGCAGAAAAGTCTTCCATATATTTTGATTCTGGGTGTCAAACTTGTTATGCAGCATATAACAGGTAGGGTATAATAAAACAATGATTTGCTTAATTGGTAAATTCAGTTATTTTTCTTTATTGGAATTCTATTTTTACCTATGTATTTCAGTTACTTATTTTTCTGTTGGCTTTTAAAATTGTATGTTTTCTTTTAATTCATATTATTAGCTTATATTGTCCTCTTTGTTTTTTTTTTCTTTCAATTAACTGGAACTTATTTTCTAACAGGCATTTCTCTTGGAATTGGGCTGCTAACAACTTTTATGTATGCAAACAAAAGCATTGTAAATCAGGTTTTTCTAAGAGTAAGTATAACAAGCAACTAAAAAATTATTAACTGTTTTCTCTCTATAGAATTATAGAGAAATAATTTTGTGAGAAATAGAAATAGCTTTTGAGAGAAGTAGGAAATCAAATATGTTGCTCCATGACATATTTTGTTATCTAAAATTATCTGTCCTAATACTGATTGCTTCACCTTATTCTCTTTATATATTTGGTTTCTAATAAAGAAAAAGCCAGGCACAACCATGCATGCCTGAAATCCCAGCAACTTGCGGGGGCTGAGGCAAGAGGTTCACAAGTCTGAGGCCAGCCTCAGCAATTTAGCAAGACCCTGTCTCAAAATAAAAAAAGTGCTGAGGATGTAGGGGAGTAGACAAAGGACTACACTATTTGATCTGGTTTGGCAAGTACCTTTTTATTTTGTGAGCTAATTTAAACATAATCTCATTAAAATTTCAACTGACTGACTATAATAAGATTTAAAATAACTAAATAAATTATGGAGCATTGAATAAATAGGTATTGAACTGTTTAGCTCTCTTATTTAAAGGAAATTTAATTCAAGATGTTTTTCTATAATGTAAAAGTCCTAGTCATAAAAATCATGGGAAAAAATAGGAAAAAGTTCATGAAATTTCACCATAAGGCCATATTAAAGAAAGATATCATACATTCTGACCTGGAAATTTATAATAGAACCTGTAAACTAAAAAAACTTTACTTCATGGTTTCAAACTAGTACAGATTGAGTATTCTCTATTCCAAAATGCTTGAAACCAAAACTGTTTCAGATTTGGGGGGATTTGGGAATATTTGTACATACATAATGAGATATCTTGGGAATGGGAACTCAAGTCTAAACAGAATTCATTTCTGTTTTATATACAACTCATAGCCCAATTGTAATTTTATACAGTAATTTTAGTGTATCTGTGTTTTAATTTTAACAGGAGATCAGGTTTAAGAATTGTCCACTTGGGGCTTCATGTTGGTGCACAAAAAGTTTTGGATTTTAGAGCATTTCAATTGCTAACTTTCAGATTAGGATGCTTAACCTATAAAACATTTAATTAAACTTGTAATTAAAACTTAACCTTAGATTAAAAATAAATTATTGAATATCTGTGAACCCTGATTTACTTAAATGCATTTTTGAAATTTGTCTTGTGGAAGTTGCACAAAAAAGGGAACTGAACAGCTAAAGATTGTTTAGGGTAGGTCCTTTATGTCAACTTTTAGATGATTTGGTTTCTTTGAAACATCTTATTTTTCATACAGTGAAGAAACTGTATTTTTATAACTTGTTTCAAATTTTGTTCACTAAAGATAAATAAAACAATGTAGTATACAATTTAATAGATACTTTATATTTTAAGGTTAATCTAGAAAGTTAATGTTAATAAGCCATTAAATTTAAAGTTTAATAACATTTGAAATTCTGGCATAATTCAAAGTAACAAATTATAAAATTGTTTATTTTTCAGGAAAGATCTTCAAAGATTCAATGTGCTTGGTTACTGATATTCTTAGCAGGATCATCTGTTCTTCTGTATTATACCTTTCATTCTCAGTCACTTTATTACAGGTAATTACTAGTTCTAGTATACTTTTTAAAATGTAATCATATGTTCCGCAGCACTCTGCATATATCTTACTTACACATAATACTTATTGTAGTTCAATTTTTACCTGTCTTCTTTAATGATTGAGAGCTTTGAGTGACTTATTCAGACTTGTATCCTTAGTTCCTTGGCACATAGCAGGTGCTCAATAAATATTTAATTTTTTTATAACTGCATTTTTGTTTAATCAGTACTTATTAAGTACCAGTAGGTGGGTATTGTTGTCTTTTTCGGTTTCTAGAAATAAGGCAAAGATTCATTAAAAGACAACAGGTAACAAGTTTTTCTGAATTTTCAGCTTTAGTCAGAAATAATTATGGACAAATGTGGGATATAGTTTAGAGGTAGAGCCAGTACATTGATATGGGTAGGGCTGTGTGGGTGAATAGGTAGGGAAAGCAAGAAAGACTTTGATGGTGGTGTCATTTTATTGGGCTGGGGAAGGAACTAGATTTGAGAGGAAAATCAGTAATTTTGTTTTTAACATGTTAAGCATGAGAAGTCAAGTAGAATTGTTAAGAAAGCAGTTCTAGATATATCATGAGCTCAGGGTAGAGGTTAGAGCTATAAATTTTGGTATGTTAGCAAAGTAATCAGCATTTAAATATGACTGATATTTTAAAACCACAGGACTGAACAGAACTAACCTGGGTAATACAAATAACTATATGGTAATACAAAGAAAATACAAAGAGGGCCCAGTCCTGGACAAGACCCATCATCAGAGTAGCAGCCACAAAGCAGAACAACCAGGAGAGAAAAAAGAAGTTTAGAAAGAACAAGCTACAGGTGCAGCTCAGTGCCTATCATGAATGAGGTCCTGGGTTCAATCCCCAACACCACAGAGGAAAAAAGGTCTACAAAGAAAATAATTTAGGATGAGTAAATGGAAAGAGAAGTGACCTTTAGGTCTAGTGATATAAAGGACAAAAGTAATTCAGTGGAAAAGAGGGGATGTAATCCTGATTGGAAATTGTTAAGAAGATAATGGCGGAAGTCTAGTATACAGGTTTTAGAGTTTATAGGCTACAAAGGTGTCAACATAATAAGCCAGGGAAGACCTTTTTTTATATCATATAAAAGGAAAAGTTCCTTTAAAATAATAATAAAAAAATTATCCTTCATTCCATTTATATGAACTCTGATGTTATCTTGACAAACTCATTTCTACATATCAAATTAAAATATTTGTAGCAAATTTAAAACCCTTTTCAATATTTTACCTTTGTACGTTGCTCTGGTAAATTTTGATGATTTTCTCTTGGTAGTTTAATTTTCTTAAATCCTACACTGGATCACTTGAGCTTCTGGGAAGTACTTTGGATTGTTGGAATTACGGACTTCATTCTAAAATTCCTCTTCATGGGCTTAAAATGCCTTGTTTTATTGGTGCCTCCTTTCATCATGCCTTTTAAATCAAAGGTAAGAAACTAACTGATGCATTATTGGAATGATGTTGGCAAACACATTAATACTGTTTAATCTTTGCTTAAAGATTTTGTAATTTTCTCGTTTGCTAAATAATCTAGTTTTAATTATCTTCATTATCGCTTGGCAACATTTGTTCAAGGACTTGAACCAAAATATTAACCTATTTGGATAAAATGAGAATTACTTTGTTTCAGGGAGGGGAAGAATACAAGTTCAGTAGATTAGACAAGGGGGAATGAAGGGAATGGAGGGGGGACAGGAATAGGAAAAGAGTAGAATGACTCTGACATAATTTTCCTATGTACATACATGAATATACCAGTGAATCTCTACATCATGTACAACCATGAGACTGGGGTCCTAGTTAGAATAAAATGTACTCCATGTTTGTATAAATAAGTCAAACTGTACTGTCATGTATAACTAAAAAGAACAACAACAAACATTTGCTTCAGAAGAACTGAAAAATCAGTCTCCACATCAAATATAAGAAACTATTAATTTGTACTTCTGTTCTCCAACAGGGTACTATCAATTGATAATTGACTATATGCAGTTATTTAGTGGCTTCCCATATTCAATAAAAACAAATTTTTCTAACCGGCAAAAACACAGTACATATAAAACATTTTACTATTTCATTCTGAGGAATACTTTAAAAGCACACTATGCAGTGACTGTAACATGGAAGAATCAGGTTGAAATTGTCAGTCATAATCATAATGAAGACTAATTTCAGTTACTTATATTATTGCATCATGTACTCATGATGTTTTCAGTCCAATATTAAGGATTTTTGCTATGTGTTTAAGTAGCTTGGGTAGTTCTATTTATTTTCTTTTTCCTTTCTTTCTAGGGTTACTGGTATATGCTTTTAGAAGAATTGTGTCAGTATTACCGAACTTTTGTTCCCATACCAGTTTGGTTTCGTTACCTTATAAGTTATGGGGAGTTTGGTAATGGTACTAGATGGAGTCTTGGGATATTGCTGGCTTTACTCTACCTCATATTAAAAGTAAGTAAAATTATAAATCTTGCCACTGCATAATGATTCATGTAATTATTGATTTTACATACTACTACTTTTCTCCTTAACTGTCTTAAGGCTTATCTTTTTTTTTTCTTTTTTTTTTTAAGAGAGAGTGAGAGAGGGGAGAGAGAGAGAGAGAGAATTTTTAATATTTATTTTTTAGTTCTCGGCGGACACAACATCTTTGTTGGTATGTGGTGCTGAGGATCGAACCCAGGGCCGCACGCATGCCAGGCGGGTGCGCTACCGCTTGAGCCACATCCCCAGCCCAAGGCTTATCTTCATATCAGTAGTTTGAAGTAACCGCAGGTTCTTTATCAGTTTGTGGTGGCATGTAACTATAATCTCAGCTACTTGGGAGGCTGAGACAGGATTCTGAGTTTGAGGCCAACCTGGGTAACATATAAGACCCTGTCTCAGAAAGAGAGAGAGAGAAAGTGGAGTTCCACATAACATGGATTATCTAAGGGGATAAACAAGTGGAAAAAAACATACCCATCCTCAACAGCAAAGTTTGTTGTACACATAACTCTTAAACTAGTAGAGTGTCTTGTTCTGCTCCCTTTCTGCCTGATCATTTCAAATTAATCACTTTGAGACTTTAAAAATCAAAATGTTAATATGTGAATCAGATGTAGTTGCTTTGTCTTTGACAGGTTTTTATTTATCTTGAACAAACTATAACTATAGATTTTTAAATGTACTTCTTGTTGGCTCAACCCCATAAATATTCATTAATTAGGCTTGAAATATATTTAGAATGAAATGATTATCTCTGAATGCAGTGAGCATTAGGGTAATATGGGAATTGAATATTGTAAGATTTCAGCTTTTGTCTTTGGGTTTAGCAGATAGGACTCTTGAATTAATAAATTATCTCTTATTTCCTCTTTCAGCTTTTGGACTTCTTTGGACATCTGAAAACTTTCAGACAGGTTTTGCGAATATTTTTTACACGACCAGTAAGTACTTTCTTGGTTTTTAAGGAAAAACACTTCTACCTTTCATTATAACATGGTCTTTTTAGATTATTTGCTAGTACTCTGGCACCAGGAGATTTAGTTCTATGTTCAGCTCATTACCAAAAATCATGTCCCTTGCAATTTTATCACTGGGGGAAATGTCCCCATTACACAGTACTAAATATACAAATAATTTTCAGCATGGAATTTAATGATTGAGACTTCACTATCAATTATAAACTTGTTATTATGTGATTCTGTGGATGTTACAGAATACAGAGAAAGGGTATCATACAGAAGGGTAATTCATATTTAGTAGCCTCAAAGATTCCCAATACCTAGGTGTGATCACCAAATTTCAAGGCTTTTTAGTCCATTAGGTCCTTAAACAGTTAATGGGACTGACTTACAAGAATGCCAACCTAATAATGTACTGTTAAAAGTAAAAAGGAGCCATACATAATGGTGCTTGCATGTAATCCCAGCAACTCAGGAGGCTAAGACAGGAAGATGGCAAATTTGAAGCCAGCCCCAGCAACTTAATGAGACCTTGTCTCAAAATAAAAAATAAAAAGGGCTGGGGAATGGGGCTTAGAGATATAGTGCCCCTGAGTTCAATCCATAGTATCCAAACAAAAAAGAATTGTCTAAAAAACTGTTCAGACTAACTAGCCAGGGTACCTTTTCCCTAAGAGCAATATGGAAACAAGTTTTGCTATATCTTATGCACACTTTTCTTTTGGAGAAGATACAGTATATTCAGAGAGTCTGGTTTTGTCCAGGTTAATACAGTTGATTATATGAGAATCAGCCATTTTCCCATAATTGATCTAGTCAGGTTTGTGCTGAAATACCCTTAAGAAAATCTCCTGTGGGTTAGGGGTGTAGCTTAGTGGTAAAAGGTTTGCCTACCATGTGTGAGGCCCTGTGATCCAGATCCAGCATCACAAAACCCAATCAACACTTGAGATTCTTCTCTGTGAGACAAAGAAAGCACAGAGAATCAGTCATTGACACTTTTACTCCTGTCTCCCTGATATCCTGAACATATACATACATGTTCTTTAACTTTATCATGGAAATGACAGTTGCCATCAGGATGTCTTCATCTAAAGGAAGTCTCCAAAATGCCAGACAAAAGTGATGTTTTAAAAGCTTGTCAACATAAATATTTTTGTAATGAACTCCTTTACTAAAGGGAAATTGGCACCAAGATCATTTAACACTGTCCTGACTGACTTCTGAAATCCTTAGTATCACCAGTCTCAAAAAAACAAAAACAAAAACAAAAACAAAAAAACCTTAATTTTTAACATTTTTGTCAGGGCTGGGATTGTGGCTCAGTGGTATGGAAGAGTGCTGGCCTTGCATACAAGGGGCACTGGGTTCGATCCTTAGCACCACATAGGTGGACTCTACCTAAAACTGAAGGATAAATTAATTTTTTTTTGACCTTTGAGTTTTGTTAGCCCTAAACATTTAAGTACAGGAAGTTTAGATCATAATCAAATGTGTTTAAGTAAGTCACTCCTTACCTAACTTCCCATGACTACTACACTTAGGTGTTCTTAGCCACCCTTGCCACCATCATTTCTACAGAAAGCTCATCTCATTTGTAACATTTTGATTCTTTCAAATTTTGCTAAAGAGTCTTAATTGTCACATCTAGTTCATGACTAAGTCCTGCTGAATTTGGTGAGGAAGTTAACATATTAAAGAGATCAGAAACTTTTTTTTAGGACATTAGAATAAAGGGATATTCAGAGAATTGCACTATTGTTCATTCAGTTAGTTTTGACAGTTATCCCATCCCAATGACATTTTACATTTATTTTCTTAGTAAAATTTGGTTTATCATTCTTTCAAAGTACTAAATGCTCTGACTTTATGATAATAAGAAGTAATTAAAAATCATTTTTAGTTTAGTGGTGAGAAACTGAAACCTCCTTCATGTTGAACTTACCTTGAAGACCTTTCAAAAAAAGATTCCTGAGTCATATTCCAGTGTCTGGGCCTACTGAAACTCCAGTGTAGAACCAGAGATTTTTTTTTTTTTCTTTTTCCCTCCTATATGCTGGGCCTCATACCACACCCCTAGCCAGATATTCTCTGTATGTGTGTGGCACTAAAAATTAGTTTAAAACTAAGGACCTTGTGCATGCTAGGCCAGTGCTCTATCACTGAACTACATCTCTAACCCCAGATACATACACACATACATACATACATACACACACACAATTTTTTTTTTTGTACCAGGGATTGAATCCAGGGGAAGTTAACCACTGAACCACATCCCCAGCCCTCTTTTATATTTTATTTAGAGACAGCGTCTTTTTAAAATTTATTTTTATGTGGTGCTAAGGATTGAAACCACTTGCATGCTAGGCAAGTGCCCTATCACTGAGTCATAACCTTGGCCCCGCTAGAGACAGGGTCTTGCTAAGTTACTTAGTGCCTCACTGTTGTTGAGGCTGGCTTTGAAGTCCTGATCATCCTGTCTCAGCCTTCTGAGCTGCGGGGATTATAGCATGTGCCACCACGCCTGGCCCAGATATGTATACTTTTTAAAAAAAATAACTTTTATTTTTTTATTTCTATGTGGTTCTGAGGATTGAACCCAGCATCTCAACGTGTTAGGTGAGCCTTCTACCACTGAGCCACAACCCCAGCCCCAAGATACATATACTTTTAAAATAAGCTCTCCACATGAATTACATTTAACTAGCAAAGTGATAGATTGACTGCTTAATTTGGCAATCCTGGGCAACACTATACCTAGGAAGTATTTGTAAATATTTTTATAAATATTTAGTTATATTTCGAATTGTTTAGGTACTTATAGCCATTTGTGTTGAATTTGAAAACTATTACTGTTTGGGAATCCAGTGGATTTAACAATCTTCCACGATCCTGCTATTTACTATTTAATGATTTCACATTCATGTAGTCAAGATGTAGCTATAAAATGTATCCTATGGAAAAGTTTTGAAATGCCTGATTCCTGGGAGATTTGAGAAGTACACTATCACCTATGTGTTCAACAAACAGGAAAAGAAATTTGTAATTGCAAATAATTTACCTTCATAGAGTTATGGTGTAGCTGCCAGCAAGAGACAGTGTTCAGATGTGGATGATATTTGTTCAGTATGTCAAGCTGAATTTCAGAAGCCAATTCTTCTCATCTGTCAGGTAATTATATTTTTAAGCAAACTGAACACAGTACTTTTCTGTGAATTACAAGTAATATTTATGTTTGTTGAATGGCAAAAAATAACCTACACTGTTTAGTGGAAAGTAGCAGAGTACACACTCGTAATTTATTTATGATTAGGAGTTTAGTAGATTGGCTAAATCTTATCCTTTATGTTCTGATGATTTTTATGCAGGAATATATAAAAGGGGAAAGATTATTCAACTGGCAGATTGGATGCCAAAATGATTAGAAAACAGTCTATTTTTTATAATTAGATACTAGTATTCAAAATAGTACCAACAATGTTATGGAAGTATATATGGCTTTTTCTTAGACTTTACAGAAGTTACTACTATCTCAAAGATTTATTAAGCTCTTAAGTCACCATATTTAAGAATCTTAAAGATATCACCTAGGGATAGCCACATTTTGTTAAAAAAAGGCTAAATGGATAGTAAAGTCAGAAGAATACTAGTGGCTCTACCATTAAAACCACTCTGTCTTCTTGAATACATAATACTTTCTCCATTTTCTCATTTGTAAAATGTGGGAATTAGTGTTTCCAAAATCCCTTTCACCTCTAAAGAATAGGATTATCTACAATATGATGAATGTAAAGTGTTTGCTAATATAAAATCTAGTTCTTAATTCCCTTTACAGCATATATTTTGTGAAG
Source organism: Urocitellus parryii (assembly GCF_045843805.1). Classification (NCBI taxonomy): domain Eukaryota; kingdom Metazoa; phylum Chordata; class Mammalia; order Rodentia; family Sciuridae; genus Urocitellus; species Urocitellus parryii. The sequence continues at coordinate 150,381,871 of NC_135537.1, forward strand.
AATGCATTACCTTATGGTTCAACAGAGAGAAAACATGTCCATTATGCAGAACTGTGATTTCAGATCGTATAAACAAATGGAATGATGGAGCCACTTCATCACACCTTCAAATATATTAAGTTGTACAACTGTTAAGGCCACAAACACTAATTTCATTTGGTAAAAAGTGACTATTGATAAAGGCATTTGAACAGATTTTCAGGGCTGGAAGAAAACTGTTTCCAAGTGGTTTTAGAATATAATTTACATGTGTAGTCTGGTTTATCAAGATCAAATGAAAAACCCCTGTGTTTTAAAAAGTATATAATATTCAATCTAAAGAATATACAACATTTGTTCTATCCTAATTATCTGACAGATAATTGCAGTGTTAAATTGTAAATGTGTTCTCTTGTTGATGTTACCAAAACAGAAATTATAAACCGTAACTAGTAGTCAAAGGAATGCAGGTGGGTTGGGGATATTGCCCCAGTGGCAGAGTGCTGGTCTAGCACATGTAAGGCCCTGGATTCATTCCCTACCCCAGAAAGAAAAAGAAGAAAATAGTAATAATAATAATTCAGGTATTCTTTCCTGACATTACAGTATATTTTTCACAGTATTTTAAGATACATATTATTTGAAACAATTTTCTTCAGCATTGACTTTTATAATTCCCATTCTAAAAATGCTTAAAATTTTTCACGAAATTTGTATTTTTCAATTGAATTTCTAAATGCTATATTTTACCTGTAAAAAATACATTTTCTAGATGAAGATTAATTTACTGAGGATGATATATTTTAATATTGTATTATTCTCTATAGTATAAGTAATCAGCAAGAATAAATTATTTAAATTCATTATTTGTGGACCTCATACATGCTTCCTACCATCAGCTTTAATGTTCACAATCTTGCTTTTTGTATAGTGCTATTAAGTATCTCAAAGTAACTATTAAAATAATTCATGCACTGCTTGAGGTGAAACTCAGTAGTACAGCACTTGCCTGGCACATGGGAGGTTCTGGATTCAATCCCCAGCATCAAGCAGGGGAAAAAAAGCTTGTACTTAGGGGTGGTCATAGCTTTGGATAGTGTGGTTTGCCTGCCTCTAGGTAATTTGTTCAGGGTCGTGGAAAAGAAAATAAGGCACTTTGTGTCTCCACTTGATACCTAAATATTAACAGAACAATAAAGGGCTGCTACTGGTTACATCTACAATTAGAGTACAAGGCTTCTGCCTATTTCTTTATTACTATCAATTTGTACAAAGAAAGGATGGTGGGAAGCAAAAGTTAGGAGAAAGCTGAAAACATATTGTAGTATTGGTAAGACAAAGCCTAGACCAGAACATGCATTAATAAAGATAGCAGCCAAGTGATAATGCCTGGAGAACTACTCAAACTGACAAAGGCAACCTTTTACCCTAGGTAAACACTGCCAGGTTATAAGAGTATTTTCTGTCTATTTAGTCACAATATATTTAATTCTCTTTTTTACTTTGAGAATTACCACAAATATTTGAGCAAGTTTATTTGGCCTTAAATCACCTTCCTGGCTTTGTGGCAAAGCTCAGTTGTATTGTTTAGGTATATGGCAGGGAATGGGTGAGAAAAGGAATTTAGGATTAAAATTTGGCTGTGAAAAACAGCTGAAACGACTTCTAGTTCAGAACACAAGAATAGCATTCAGCCCTATTTACAATACCATTTAACCATACCTACTCCCCTAGTGGTTATTCAAACAGTTTGTATTGACTAAATAACAACAGAAGTTTGGACTGTGGTGGGGTTTTACTACAATGAACTGAAAACTGGGAAGATGTAATAGGAGAGCTATGCCATCTATTAAGACAGATGATGAACTAGAAGCATTTTGCTACTACTTTTTAGTCCTTTACCCCAAAGGGAACAGAGCTCCAAAAACCCAATTATTCTGTGAATTCAGATCACAATCTCCAAAAGTTAAAGAGTACCAGCATTAAGAGATGCTACCATCTTTTATAAAAAATCAACATGAGTGAAAACTTTCTGTAGAGGTATTACCTAGGCAAGTGTGATATAAATGTTCATAGAAGAGATGTGGTTTGTACAAAATGGCCATTTTAGAGTAGATGTGAGACAATTAAAACAGTTTGTGGGGCTGGAGATGTAGTTCAATGGAAGAGTGCTTGCCTAGTATATCTAAGGCCCTGGGTTCAATCTCTAGCAAAGAAAAATTAAAAAACAGATTTGTGCACATCAAACTATCAAATGTAGCCCAGTTGGACTGAGGATGTGGCTCAGTAATGGAGTGCTTGCCTAGCATGCAACAGGCCCTGGGCTTGATTCCACCACTGCAAAAGAACAATCAAATGTTGCCAAGAAGCTGGGTGCAGTGGCACATGCCAGTAATCCCAGCTACTGAGGTAGCTAAGGCAGGAGGACTGCAAGCTGGAGACCAGCTGGGGGCAACACAGATTCTGTCTCCAAAAGATAAATATGGCTAAACAAAGAAGATATTTTGTTTGGGGGAAAAAAACTCATAACTTGTTGCATGAATTTTTTAAAAAAGCAAACAATTCAAGTTCTTCTACTTGATACAATTTGAAAATAAAAGATGTGTAACATCCGATATATAAAATCAATACTAAAGCTTGTTATATATTTAAATAGCTTCTATTCTCAGCAGAAACAGTTTTACAACTGTTATTCCTTACGTACATTAATAGTTTATTAAATATGAGAACATGAATACATCTGACTTGTTTAATGAGAAAAAGACTATATAACTAATATGTACACAGGTGTTTCTTCCTCTGTTTAGGTAATAAAAAAAGTCACTTCTATTTTATGTTCATTCAAATTTGCATTTAATTTCTATTTACATTCATTCAATCTGAAACCAAATATCTTAATACAGTAAACTAAATACAAGATGAAAAGCAGAAAAGGTGTTACCCTCATAGCACTCCTAATAAGGCAGCTGAAGAGTTTACTTAATAGATGCAAAGCCAACTTGGGATAATAGAAACATAATAGTTTAAAGAGCAAACACAGAGATGAACCCATCTTTTAGATGTTACTTCAGATATCAACTGAGATAATACTTGTGCTGTAGTGTTAAGAATCACACAAGAAAAGTACTGTATTAATCAGCAACAGACCACAGGTCATGTGTGACAAATACTTTTATGATAGTTTTGTCCAGCTTGCTAGTGTCTACTCCTATGAAAAAAGGCAGATGTTTGGATATTGATATTTTTATTTGAGAAGTTAACCATTTTCAAAGTTTCAAAGTCCATTCTTCATAAATTCAACATTTTTCATGGGGATAATCTTAGATCAAGCCCTTGTAAACTAGGAACCATATGACTAGCTGAATATTCAGAAAAGAAAGGTCCTATATTAAATATGAAATCCAAGGCTTAGGATATTAATACTATCTAAGATGCATCTTGTTTATAATCATTTATTACCTATAGGAAAGAATGTTGAATTTATGGAGTCTCAAACATGCATCCTTCTCCCCCACCCATCAAATTATCTTCTATCTTCAAAACAGTATGGAAAAAATTCTTGAAAGACTCAAATTATTTAAGACCATAAAGGGGAAAAAGAAATAAATAACATAATTTTCCTAAAAATCTGGTTCAAGTTCAATAATTAATACTTTACATTGTTAATCACAGCTGGTTTACAAATCCCAGTTTAGTTATTCTGTAATGCTACAAACCTTATAAAATCAAATTAGTAAACTTCAGTTCAGTGATTACATTTTAATTAAAAAACTGCATGTATAAAATAAAAAAATATCCCATAATAGCTGATTGTAAAGAAAATAATCAAGTGATGAAAGAAAAGCACTTAATCATTTTTATACACTTACCTGGAATAACCATAAAGAACCATCTTAGAAACTCAAGACTAGTAATATTGACATCATATATTTTAAACTATGCTTAAATTTTTACAAATAAATATAGGGTACGCCATATTGCATAGGTGTGTGCTTTCTGTCTGTGGCACTAATGTGACACTTGACATGTTTTCACAGTCATAGTAGGGGTATCCACTTATGAAACACAATTTCTCAATAAACTTGACACAGCATGGGAAATTAATTTCACTTAATAAATGTTAAGTTAGAAAAACTAAATATCTGTGTGGATGGTAAGTGTGCAATTAATGCTTTTTATGCAAAAAAGTTGCAGTGTTTGCCCCTATTGCTGGCACTACTAATTATGAAAACAGATTAACTATAGGGTGTTATAGCCAGCCAATCACAGTGCACATGTTACTAGCAGATAGGACTGAGGAGGAATATTTTGGTGTAAAAGTTTCACTGGAATTTGGTCAGGCAGTCAACACTACAGTTAGTAAACACATTTGAAAACAAGTTATCAGGGTAGCACAAGCCATTTACAGTCTGCAATAATACCTATACATGTCACCATAGCTTTTTGGATTTGTTTTTTCCAGACATCACAATTGTCAGAGAACAAAGATCTGCACATTTTAAGTACAATTTCTGCCCTTAATCATCATGTAGCTTCTATACCAGTTACAATTATAAAATTCTTAGTAGGCTGCTGCAGTAAGAGGGTGGGGTACAGGGATTTTTTTGTTTGTTTGTTTGTTTTAATGGTTTTCTGTCCAAAGATGAACTTTTATCAGTTCTTTCATTATTGCCACAATTGAAAGGTATATTTCCAATCATTTTTCATGATTCTCTTTTGCTTACTGTCATCACATCTCACTTGAGTTGCAATTTAAATAAGCAAAGTTTTTCTCTTTTCTGACTGAATTCAACACGCATAAAGAATTTTATGGCTTGGATCCTATGGCTCAAAAAGGTTTGGAGAACATAGCAAGCAGCATCTATTTAAAAAAATTCTAGGGTTGCAAACTATTACAAATTGACTTTGACACTCAGACTGAATACATTATAAAAGACAAACAAAAAAGAAGTGGTAAGACTCAACTGCATGATCATCTACTTATACCAGTATGCGCTGAAATATATTTTTATAAAGCTCTGCAGATATTAAACCCCTTGACCAGCTAAAGTCATGGAAATGCTCTCTTTAAGGCAGGAAGTATTTAAGAAAGGTAAAGTCACCTTTATTTATTCTTTGTACCTGTAAATCACTTATGTAGATTTTGTTACAATTCAAAAACAGTGTCCTGTTAACATGTTCCCTAAATTAAGCCACTAAGTTTTCTTATTCACTGTGGAAGACATTCATCAAAAGGCCATCAAGTATTTTTACAATCAAAAAAGGTAGCCCCAGTATAGGAGAAAAAAATTAGACCTTTTTTCCTTTTTAAAACTGTTCTGTTAAGGAAAAAAATGTTAAAGAAGGTAGACAGCAAAAACAGTAAAACGAAGTAAAACTTAAAATTTTACCAATTTGCCATAAAGAGATTAGACAGAGAGTGGACCATGGCAACACCCTCTTCCCCTGGATATTCCTATCTTCCCCATTTTGCTGCCCTCAGTATGCATTTTATCCTGACTCTCTTCCATCCTTCCTCAGCCATGGGCTGAACACATTTGGTGTCTTGAACCAAATACTGGTATAAGAACAGGTGGTGACTTTTTTCCAGTGCAATGCAGGCCCAGTACAAGGATGAAATGTAGGACATACAATTTATGCCCATTCCAAGGCTTCCAGTTAAGCTTAGCACATAGCAGTACTGCAAGTAGAAATGATTAAATAGATTGTTGCTGTTGTTTTCCTAGTATTACAGACAGGTATTGCAGCTGGGTTACTAAAAATAAACCCCAGGTCCACCCCAAGCCCTCAAAGGAGCCACAGCTGTGGTTAACAATGATTCATTTGCATTTTTTTATTTCATCAAGAGAAGAAACAAGCTGTCTGGCTTTCTTCACACCACCAATAATTTCGCATTTTAAAGTTTGGGATGTTTTCCATAATGAGCTGAATCAAAAATCTATTTGAAAAATATATATTTATATAAAAAAAAGATTCAGGTTGTTTGCACGTAAAACATCAATTGATAAGTTTGTCTTTGATTCCATGTTGCTGGAAAAAGTTTGACCAAGCTTGCATGCTAATTTGTCCTTAGTTGCAAGTATTATAGGCAATTTCATACTTTGCCTAATGAAAGGAAAACCCTTCTCCAACACAATCAGAATTTGACAGTGATTCAGAAGCAACATCCTATTCTTAATACTGTCAGTTTCCAGCCATCAACGTGAAAATCCTTGATAAGGTTGAGATGTTGCTAGGAACCAATTAATTGATGTGCCTAAGAGTTCTGAAATACTATTTTGCTCAAGTTTTTTTGTTTTGTTTTGTTTTTTGCACCATTGATTGATTTTTAAAAATCCATGTTTGTTTTTCCTTTCTCCAAAGCATTCCAGGAAATGACACTGACTCTTTGAGACTGTCATTTTTAATTCTTCTTGTTTCATCTTGCAGGATGCTCACACATCCCTTTTCCCCTGCTTTTTTTGTTTTTGCCTCAAATTAATTAAAGCATTGCTTTGTCATAGATTCATTCGCAGGTGCTCTGGCCGTTTGGAGATCATGGGAAAAGCTTGTTTTTTGTATGGCCCGGAGTTCGGCTGTCGTATTGGAAGTGGTGCCGACGCTTCCCCACTCATTGTCACATCCATCTGCTCTATTCCACTTGTTTCCATTGGGTATTCCACAGGCGTCTGAGGATTTGCTGTGCTGGCTGAAGCACCTCTTGCCCAGAAATCCCCAGGAGAAAATTTGACGGGGCTTTAAGACAAGGAAGAGCTATCATTCATTTGTCTCAAGGATCATCTCAACAAGAAGTATTTCCCTTAGATTTAAAGGGAGAGGCACATATAACACTTTTTTCATTTAAATTTATTTTTGTGTGGATTAGCAATGAAGGCAAAAATTTTGGTTGTACCATCTTTTCCCTAGACTAATTCCTGGAGTGTTCTAACTGGTCTCTAAGTCCCTGAGTGATAAACAGATATGCAGGTTTTTTTGTTTGTTTTTGTAGTGGTCAGGATCGAACCCACGGTCTCATGCAGGCTAGGCAAGCACTCTACCACTGAGCCACATCTCCAGACCTTATTTTTAAAACAATTTTACTCCCTTACTTCAAACAGCTTCCCAATGCATTTGAAATTAAAACACTTTTCCAAATTTCTGCCATTTTCCTCCTCACTCACCACACTCCAAAACACCAAGAAAAGGCCAAGTTTTTTTTCTCCCTCTGGGCTTGTTCACTTGCTGTTCTTTTGCCTGCAACATTTTGTACCTCCTGTTTTTGCATAGCTGGCTCTTGCTCTTTATTCCTAGATGTTACTTCACCAGGAGGCCATTCTCTTATTCCTATAAGTACAAGTCTCCTTGTTGTCTCCTCTGTTTGCTACTTTTTTTTTTTTTTTTTTTTTTTTTTTGAGGGGTAGGTAACAAGGATTGAACCCAGGGGCATTTTACCACTGAGCTACATTCTCAGCCACCATCCCCCACCCTTTTAAACTTTGAGACAGTCTCCCCAGGTTGCTGAGGCTGGCTTCAAACTTGTGATCCTCTGCCTTGAAAGTTGCTGGGATTACAGGAATGCACCATTGTACCCAGCTTTTTTTTTTTTTTTTTAAATAGCACTTGGCACTAGTGATAGTTACATATTTTTGTATGTATTTCCATCTTTGTTACTGTGACTCCCATTAAATTGTAAGCTCCATCAGGGCAGGGACAATTCCCCTGTTATAGGTACTATAAAAACATATAACATGCAGCCCAGCTCCTGGTGCACAATAAATGTTGAGTGAATGGAGTAAGAGGGTATTTGCCAGCATAGCAGCTTACTTTCAGGAGGGAAATGTAAACTAGCATGTGACTGATCTATTGTTAGACTAGTCCTTTGCAATTTGAGATGACATAGATGCTGTGATTACATTAACCAAAGAGAATATGACAAACTTTCATTTATTTTACTTGACATAAGTTTCTTAAGCAATGCTCTTCTAGGTTTAAGGAAAAAAACAAACGAACAAAAAAACCTGAGAATAACAGTCTGAAATACCTGACAGGTGTTCGTGGGCTGCCAATAAATCTTCGTGGAGATCGAATTTTTGGTTCAAAGGAAAACTTTTCTTTCACACTTTCAAGTACAGATGGAGCCACATATGTAAAACCCTGAAAGACAGTTAACAGTGAACTACAGAATGGCATTTTGACACATACATCAAGAAAATGGGTGTCCAGGGCCAGGGTTGTAGCTCAGTGGGAGAGTGCTTGCCTACCATGTGTGAGGCACTGGGTTCTATCCTCAGCACCACATAAAAATAATAAATAAAATAAAGGTATTGTGTCCATCTACAATTAAAAAAATATTAAAAAAAAAAAAGAAAAGAAAATGGGTGTCTAGTCTCTGACACACCAATATAATGATGCACAACTAAAATCACCAATGCTGGGCTAGTTGTGCACTCTCAAGAGTGCCTGCCTCACATGGGCAAGGCCTTGGATTCAATCCTTAGCACTGCAAAAAATATAAGTGTATTTTTGAAGAATATTTACTTTTTAGTTGTAGGTGGACACAATACCTTTATTTTTTTTATTTTTATGTGGTGCTGAGGATCGAATCCAGTGTTTCATGCATGTTAAGAGAGCAGTCTACCACTGAGCAACAACTCCAGCCCAGGTGTATTTTTTAAAGTAAGGAAAATCCAACAAACAAAACTCTACTTGGGGCTGGGATTGTGGCTCAGCGGTAGAGTGATTGCCTAGCATGGGCAAGGGCGGGACTGGGCTTAGATTCTCAGCACCACATAAAAATAAAGGCATTGGGTTAAAAAAACCAAAAAAACTCTACCCTATTTTTAGGAGTAGGAAAATAGGAAAAATATAGGTTACATTAAGATATTGCAAACTGAAAAAAATACAAAGGAAATGCATGTTTCCAGACATATGCATATAAGCAACCAAGATTATCACTCCCAAAACAATTTCTCTTCATTAGACCACAGTAAAACTAAAATCTTCAGACATGGCATGAGTGATTGTTCTGGTTTTGCACCAATGATTAGAAAGATTTTTTTTTTCCTTGTGGTACTAGGGATTAAACCCACAGGGCCTCATGCATGCTAGGCAAGCACTCCAACATTCCTACATACCCAGCCCCAGATTTTTTTTTTTTTTTTTTTTGGTGAACAAGTATCGACATTACAAAACTCCTCAACTGTAAAGGGCAAAAATGCAATTTTATTAGCTTTAATTCTGCCTTGGACCTTGCTATTGGGCTACCAGCTGCCACTGTCCTTGCTGTGAATGTTCAATCTCTTACAATCAGTCTCAGGCCTAGCTTTTCTCCTATTTATCATTGGCAATGAGTGAGAATACACATTACAGTAGGCTTAACAGGCTCTAGGTGAAGTCCTAAAGAGTAAGGTATGATTCTGCAATGAATATGCTTTGTGACTTCAGAGGTCATTTCTCTATATGTTCTAGTACAAAGTTGTAACTACCAAGAAGCCCCACTGCATCTTAATTATCTTTGAATTTCTTTTAATTCTATGACGGACTCTTACAATCGAATTTTAAATTTTGATGACCTGCAGTTGCTAGAAACAAAATCTTCAGGTAGGTGGGATATCAACTTTTTATCCCCCTGGCAGTGCTGGAGATTGAACACAGAGCCTCACACGTTACCCACAGACTCTACCACTGAGTATACCTGCAGGCCCTATTTTTAAAATAATTTTTAAAGAAAACAGGCGGGTGGACCAATGGTACAGAATAGAGGACACAGAGACTAATCCACAAAGTTACAACTATCTTATATTTGATAAAGGGGCTAAAAGCATGCAATGGAGGAAGGATAGCATCTTCAACAAATGGTGCTGGGAAAACTGGAAATCCATATGCAACAAAATGAAACTGAATCCCCTTCTCTCGCCATGCACAAAAGTTAACTCAAAATGGATCAAGGAGCTTGATATCAAATTAGAGACTCTGCATCTGATAGAAGAAAAAGTTGGCTTCAATCTACATATTGTGGGGTCGGGCTCCAAATTCCTTAATAGGACACCCATAGCACAAGAGTTAATAAAAAGAATCAACAAATGGGACTTACTTAAACTAAAAAGTTTTTTCTCAGCAAGAGAAACAATAAGAGAGGTAAATAGGGAGCCTACATCCTGGGAACAAATTTTTACTCCTCACACTTCAGATAGAGCCCTAATATCCAGAGTATACAAAGAACTCAAAAAATTAAACAATAAGATAACAAATAACCCAATCAACAAATGGGCCAAGGACCTGAACAGACACTTCTTAGAGTAGGCCATACAATCAATCAACAAGTACATGAAAAAATGCTCACCATCTCTAGCAATCAGAGAAATGCAAATCAAAACCACCCTAAGATACCATCTCACTCCAGTAAGATTGGCAGCCATTATGAAGTCAAACAACAAGTGCTGGCGAGGATGTGGGGAAAAGGGTACACTTGTACATTGCTGGTGGGACTGTAAATTGGTGTGGCCAATTTGGAAAGCAGTATGGAGATTCCTGGGAAAGCTGGGAATGGAACCACCATTTGACCCAGCTATTGCCCTTCTCAGACTATTCCCTGAAGACCTTAAAAGAGTGTACTATAGGGATACTGCTACATTGATGTTCATAGCAGCACAATTCACAATAGCTAGACTGTGGAACCAACCTAGATGCCCTCCAATAGATGAATGGATAAAAAAAAATGTGGCATTTATAAAGAATGGAGTATTACTCTGCACTAAAAAATGACAAAATCATGGAATTTGCAGGGAAATGGATGGCACTAGAGCAGATTATGCTAAGTGAAGCTAGCCAATCCCTAAAAAACAAATGCCAAATGTCATCTTTGATATAAGGAGAGCAATCAAGAACAGAATAGGGAGGAAGAGCATGAGAAGAAGATCACCATTAAACAGGGTCGAGAGGGGGGAGGGAAAAAGAGAGAGAAGGGAAATTGCATGGTAAAGGAAGGAGACCCTCATTGTTATACAAAATTATATATAAGAGGAAGTCAGGGGAAGGAAAAAAACAAGAGAGAAATGAATTACAGTAGATGGGGTAGAGAGAGAAGATGGGAGGAGAGGGGAGGGGAGGGGAGGAGAGGAGGGATAGTAGAGGATAGGAAAGGCAGCAGAATACCACAGACACTAGTATGGCAGTATGTAAAAAAGTGGATGTGGAACCGATGTGAATCTGCAATATGTATACGGGGTAAAAATGGGAGTTCATAATCTGCTTGAATCAAATTTATGAAATATGATATGTCAAGAGCTTTGTAATGTTTTGAACAACTAATAATAATAAAAAAAGAATCAAAAAATAATAATTTTTAAAGACATCTTGGGAAGGATGGATAAGGGAAGATCAATGTATTAAGGGCGTAGGGTGGGAGAGTGGGGGAGGGGGGAGGGATCAGGACTGAAGGAGTGGGTCAGATTCCATGCATTCAGGATAAGCTTAGCTACTATTTATACTATAATGCTCTAATTAAAAGAGAGAGATGCGTATGTGTGTATCCTGGAAGTCAGGCATGGTAGCACAAAACTATTCCCAGAAACTCAGAAGGCTAAGGCAGGAGAATTTGAGGCCAGCCTAAGCAACTCAGTGAGACCCTGTCTCGAAATAAAAACATAAAAAAGGGTGGGGATGTAGTCCAGTGATAAAGCATCCCTGGGTTTAATCCCCAGTACTGGAAAAAGAATAATAACGTAAACAGATCTTGTGGTTGGGGGCATAGCACATTTAAGTACTTCTACATGAAAGAATAATTATTACCACAAATGATACTCTATTCTGATGTCAAATATTCACAGTTGACATTATGGATCCCCTACAGACTTAGTTAAGACTACCAGCAATCTACTGCTGTTCTGGAAAAAATTAAAAGCTTTTTTCCCATTTGCAATGGCTGTGTGGTTTTGGGTTGCAGTGCCAAGCCAAACATCATTTTAAGTCAGTTGCTCAACCAAAAAAGAAATCATACATTGAAAAGAATCACAATTCACACTTTAATTGCTAAAATGGAGTGTTAGCTTATCAAAATAAATTTTGTAGGTACCAATGTTATTGTGGCTCAGCATTTGCCTAGTATGTATGAGGCACTGGGTTTGACTCTCAGCACTGCATATAAATAAATAAGCAAACAAATAAATAATAAAGGTCATCAACAACTTGAAAAAAAAAAAAAAAACCCATTCTTCTATTTAAATTTCCCATGGCTACATGGAAATTTTTTTTACTTACCAGAAAGACCTGGTTGGCACTTTCACTGAGAGTTGAGTCATCTGGGCTGTCAACAGGTGTCTGACGTGTAAACTTTGAATCAAACTGACTCACATCCTCTTCGGATTGCTTTATGAAAACAAAAGAATTAGAAAATGATGAACAGTATATTACATATGTCAACCAACTGTGTTTGTTGCAAGCTGTACAAAAAGCTCTTTTCGCGAGGGTTGACTGTCATAAAATATCAGAATAGTTTTTGGCACAGACTAAAGAAAAAATGCAGTTGGAAAGTATCAACAGTCAAATTACATCTTCACATTCTACATATGCATTGAAATAGATTCTAATATATAGTTATCATTCCTATTAAATATGTAAATATTAATTTTTCCCTTTCCCTCTTAGAAATCTTCAATTCTGTCTAATCCACTGGCTAAATCCCTGTTGAGACTCAGAAAATTTGCTTAGCTGACTATTGGCAGGTTTGAAATGAATCTAGACTTTTTTTTTTTTTTTTTTTTTTTGGTGATGCTGGGGATTGAACCCAGGGCCTTGTAAATGCTTGGCAGGCACTCTCCAACTGAGCTATATCCCCAGCCCCTAAAAGACTATTAGAGAAGAGTAAAGCCACACCTGTAAGATGCTCCAGTTAGGGGCTGAGAATGGAGTTTAATATAGTAACAATGGTCAACCTAGTAATATTGAGAACTCTTAGAGCCCAATGTCTCCACTTTCGACTAGGAGGAAGAATGAGCACTCCTTGGAGAAATGGCTAATTCCAGGTGTAGGGAAGAAAATGTATAAGATATACACAGAATATCAATTTCCTTGTTTTGCACTCTAGAGCAATAGCAGAGAATGTAGTCATGTCAAATAAAAATTGGAAAAAGTTAGCATCAATAAACTACAATGTATTGAAATGCAAATATGTTAAAATGCATGGATTCATGATACTAAATTTTTTTTTTTTAATTCAAGTCAAGTTCAGGAAGATGCTAGGGAACTAATCCATTATTTTGAAAACTGGGAAAGAATCAATCCTGTCTCTCCTGTATGAACTGCACCTTGGGTAACCAAACAAATGATGAGAGTCTCTTTTTATTGAAAAATTCCAATATATAAATACATGACCAGTGTAACTCCACATCACATACAACCACAAGAATGTGATACCAATTGGAATGGGTTGTAACTCCATGTATGCATAATATGTCAAAATACACGGGGCTGGGGATGTGGCTCAAGCGGTAGCTCGCTCGTCTGGCATGCGTGCGGCCTGGGTTCGATCCTCAGCACCACATACAAACAAAGATGTTGTGTCCGCCAAATACTAAAAAATAAATATTAAAATTCTCTCTCTCTCTCTCCCTCTCTCTCTCACTGTCTCTCACTCTCTCTTTAAAAAAAAAAAAACCACAAAATACACATTACTGTCATGTATACCTAAAAACAACAAATTAAAAAAAAAAAAAGAAAGAAAAGAAAGAAAAATTCCAGCCAGGTGATGTGGTGCACATCTGTAATCCCAGTAGCTTGGGAGGCTGAAGCCGGAGGATCACAAGTTCAAAGCCATCCTCAGCAATGGTGAGTCACTAAGCAACTCAGTAATATACTGTTTCTAAATAAAATATAAAATAGGGCTGGAGATGGGGCCCAGTGGTTGAGTGCTCCTGAGTTCAATCCCCAGAATCCTCTCACCCCCAAAAAGAAAAATTCCAGGGAATAAAAAATAAACATAAAAGAACAAACCATTTTGCAAACCATTAATGTAATCATGGAACTATGCTAGATTTTTCTCAATCTCAACACTATTGACATTTTGGGCTTGAAAAATCTTTGTAATAGAGGGCTGTCCTATTCTAGCCCCCATGTACTAGTTATTATCCTCTCCTTCAAACTGTGACAAACAAAATGTTTCTAGACATTGCCAAATTGCCACTGGCATGGGAATGGTGGTGCACGCCTGTATTCCCAATGACTCTGGAGGCTGATGTAGGAGAATTTCAAATTCAAGGCCAAACTTGGTAACTTAGCAAACCCTGTCTCAAAATAAATAAAGAGGGTATGGAGTGTAGCTCAGGGGTAGAGCACACTGGGTTCTATCCCAAGTACCCACCACCAAAAATTACCCTTGGTTAAGAAATAATGACATAGGCATTAATCAAAGATCACTGGAAAAAAATACAACTACAAATTAGGCCTCCTTATCAAAGCATATAATACCAAGAGTTTAATCTAAATCAGATCAAGCACCTAAATCTAACAATCAGTTTTTGAAAATACAGGAAACTGGGCTGGGGCTGGGGCTCAGTGGTAGAGTGCTCGCCTAGCATTCGTGAGGCACTGGGTTCAATCCTCAGCACCACATAAATATTGGTATTGTGTCCATCTATAACTAAATAAAAAAAATACAGGAAACATGAACATGGTCAATGATGCCATGAGGATGAAGAGTTTCTTCAATAAATCCCCAAGGGAAGACTGGAAAGGGGCTATCTATAAAAGAAACAGCAAACTATGTATAGACTGTGATTGAAACCTTATTAAAGAAGCTAATAGGATTAAAAAAATAAAAGGAAACAACTGGGGAAATTATCAACTTTTTAGGTGTGATGGTAGCATAGTGGTCATGTTCATGTTTATGCTTAAACAAACTGAACACTTTGATTCTGGGCAGGAAGCATGTTAGTTGATTTTTCTCCTTACAATTGTACATGCCAACATTTTATTTTATTTTATTTATTTATTTTTTTAAAGAGAGAGTGAGAGAGAAGAGAGAGAGAGAGAATTTTTAATATTTATTTTCTAGTTCTCGGCAGACACAACATCTTTGTTGGTATGTGGTGCTGAGGATCGAACCCCGGCCGCACGCATGCGAGGCGAGTGCGCTACCGCTTGAGCCACATCCCCAGCCCACATGCCAACATTTTAAAGCAGGTCAACTTGTGCTTTATAACCAAATCATCATTATCATTATCATTATCTTCCTCCTCTTCCTTCACCTACATCCCAAGAAACAGAAAAAAAAAAAAACTATCATTTTTTTCAGGTTCTGAGGTAGGAGGAAAGAACAAATACTCATTTATATATCAGCATATTATTATCAACTGAATTGTGTACTATCCCTAAATTCATATGCTGAAGTTCTAACCCCCAGTTCTTCAGAATGTGACCTTATCTGATAAGGGTTGTTGTAGAATGTGATCAGTAAAGATGAGGAAGGGACCCTAATCCAATATGATTGCTGTCCTTATAAAAAAAGAGAAATCTAGGCACAGATATGCACACAGGTAGAACATCATTTGATTACATAGACAAATAAATCCAGGTGATGTGCCTAAAAGCCAAACAATGACAAAGATTGCCAGCATAGGGAGACAAGGAACAGTCTTGCTCATAATGAGTCAATCCTGCCAACTTGATCTCAGACTTGTGGCTTCCAGATCAACAGAAAAATAAATTTTTGTCAAACCACCCACTTTGTGGCATTTTTTTTATGGTAAGGTTAGAAAAATAATTCATACATATTCTATATTTTGAAGAAAATGTTCCCAGAGAATCATATTTAAAATGGGGTTGAATTAAGCAAAACCAAATAAAGCAAAAAAGGAAAAATAAAAAAATCCCAACCGTTTTTTTTTTTTTTTTTGGTATTGGGGACTGAACATAGGGGTGCTTTACCTCTGAGCAACATCCCCAGCCCTTTTGATTTTTGAGACAGGGCCTTGCTAAGTTACTGAGGCTGGTCTCAAACTTGAAATCCTCCTGCCTCAGCCTCCCAAGCCACTGAGATTACAGGTGTGTGCTACCATGCCCAGTAAGTCCCATCGTCTTGAAATATTAAAGTCAACTTTATCATTGAATGCCAACCGGCATTAGTTCTTGAAAAGATAATACAAAAATTCTAAAAAGAGAGGACAGATCAATGTGCCTTTGAAATTTAATAAATGTAATGTTTCTGACTGTTCTGAAATTTTTTTCTTACCCTAAAAAAGTACCAGATCCCTCAAAGTATATGCTTTCATATATACATACCAACAGAGGTTTAAAGGGAGGCTCCACCTTCCGAGCCAGAAGTTCTTCCCAATTAATATGTCGGAAGAATGGATGAGCCTAGGAAAAAAGAACAGAAAAAGTTAAGGGGATTAGACTTTACAGAAATGACAAATAAACCACCTTTTTGATGTTATAAGTCACAAAATAAGCTAAACTGATAAGCAACTACATTCAACCTCACACATAAATAAAATTAGGCATCATCTTCTCCCAAAACATCAAACATGCCAATCCCTACTTGAACTTCTCCAGCGTCCCCAGGACCAGCTCCAAGTCGAGAAGCAGCATTTCTTTTCAGCAGCTTTAGGGAGGAAAAAAGTACTAATGAAGAAACTTACTTAAATTGAATGCTTTTTTCTTTTTAGAATTTGTTTTCTATTTTGCCTTGAGCAAATGTAATTTATTCATAACTAACAAATATTGTTTGAGAACAAAAATAAAATCTTTAAATTTGTTCTTTATTTTCAAAAACTTCAGGCTTTTTGGTTCAATATTTATGTATGATTTTTATTCAAAATATGTGACAAATCCTAACTAGTTAACTACAATTCTAGTTATTGAGGTTTATAGTTTGCCTTTTTAAGAACTCTACCCATGATAGGAAGGGCAGCAGAATAAAATAGACATTATTATTGCTGTTTGTATATAGGTGACTGTATGATCAATGTGATTCTGCAACCTGTACAATCAGAAAAATGAGAAATTATACCCCATTTGATTCAAATGTCAAGATCATTGTACTGTCATGTGTAACTAATTAAAAAAAAAAAAAAAAAGAACTCTACCCATGGATTAGGGATATAGTTCAGTGGTACAGCACTTGCCCAGCATGTGTGAGGCCCTAGGTTTTATTCCCAGCATTACAAAACAATAAAATAAAAAGAACCCTACCTTTTTAAGCAAATCTCTGGCTTCTTGTGTGAGGTAGGGAGGCAAATTGAGTTTACATTTGAGGATTTTGTCAATTGTTTTCTTTCTATTCTCCCCAGTGAATGGAGGCTAAAGGTAGAAAAGAATGAGAAAAAATAGCACACAAAAAATATTAAATGATATTATCCATTTCTTAAATTAATCAATCATTTGTATCGATCAAAAATATATGTTGTGAAATGAGCTAACTACTAAAGACCTGTAGTTTTAAAGCAATGGTATATCAATGCCCAGTACGGAAGACTGGGTTTCTTCTGTTAACTTGCCATGTGATTAGCAATGAGGCATAGAATTTTATGCTTTCATTCCTCCTTTTCTAAAATAACTCATTAGATAATCTTACATCTATTTCACGGGATTGCCATGACATAAATCATTTAAATAAAAATGTTTTTAAAAAGTGTGGAATCCAGTAGGGCATGGTAGAGCATGCTGTAATCCCAGCAACTCAGAAGGCTGAGGCAGGAGGATCACAGGTTCAAAGCCAGCCTCAGCAACTTAACGAGGCTATAAGCAACCTAGTGAGATCCTGTCTTGAAGTAAAAAATTTTAAAAAGGGGCTGAGGATATGACTCAGTGGTTATGCACCCTTGGGTTCAATCCCTGGTACCAAAAAAAGGGGCATGAAATCCTGATGGGTTCAGTGGTGCATGCTTGTAATCCCAGCAACTTGGGAGCCTGCCAAGCAACTTAACATGAACCTCAGAAACTTGGTGAGAACCTGTCTCAAAATAAAATAAAAACAATAAAAGGACTGAGAGTGTAGCCAGTGGTAAAACACCCCTGAGTTCAATTCCCAGTACCAAAAAAAAAAAAAAAAAAAAAAAAAAAGAATCCTATATAATTATAAAACATTACAAGAGTTAAACTGCTGATAAACAAATCTTTGGGTTTGAAAATAACTTTACTTGTGACATTTTCTGTAAGTAAAGGGAAGGTCTCTTGCTGTAGTGGTTTAATAACTATTTGACACAGATCTTAATACATGCAACTTTTAACTGTGCACCTACTGCTCCAGTCAGCATGTCATACATTAATGCTCCCAAACTCCACCAATCCACAGCACGATTGTGGCCACTTCTCATCAAGATTTCAGGGGCCCTATAATGAGAAAAACAAAAGCCTAAAAATTCACCCATTTGCATATTATCTGAATTACAATTTTAAAAACAATATAAAAGTCAATGATACTATAGAAAACTAACTCACTATTACTTAAATCATGTAAAAGTTAGATATTACCCCCAAACCAGTTATATTTTCTTTTAACATGCAGCTCACATGTATTCTATTGTTCCACAAAATGTGTGTGTGACTGTTCCATCATGAATAGATTCTTTGCATAGTCCAAAGTCTGTTAATTTCACATGACCTACAATAAAAGATTAAAACATGATTATTCTGAGAGCTTTAAGTATATGCAGTGTTTGAACATATCATACAAAACAAGAAAATCTATCCATTTAACTTTTCCTTGCCTTCACCTTGACAATATCAAGAACTAATTAGGTGCTACTCATAAGATGGAGTGCTAATTCTTTAAGGTTAGGACAGAATCATTTTTTTGCCAATGATATAATCTAGTAAAGATAAAACAGAAGAAGTGGAACAGCTTGTCTAAGGTTCTGCCTTTACCTATATGTAGAGTCCTCTTCCATTCTGAAAAAAGGAAAGTATTAGGAAAGCCTCTTTCTGAAGTCTAGTTTAAGTTCACAGAACCTAACAAACATATTCTGTACCTTTTAAATGAAAGTTATGGGTGGAGCTGTCAAGTTCATTGTCAAGTTCAGCTATATCACAATGAACTTGAGAGTTCTTAAAATGATCTCAAAAAGTCATTATAACATAATTTCTCTGCCAAATGCTTCCAGTTAAAGAAATGAAATGACTTACTGTCAAATTACTAGTAGTTAGGAGGAAGAATTAAAATTGGCATGGGAGGGCTGGAGTTGTGGCTCAGAGGTAGAGGGCTCTCCTACCATGCGTAGGCACTGGGTTCAATCCTCAGCACCACATAAAAATAAAATAAAGATATTGCATCCACCTATAACTAAAAACTATAAATAAATAAATAAATAAATTTGGCATGGATAATCGTCTCTGCTCCAGAAAGTGGAGTTCCACCTTTCACAAAGATCATTTTAGTTCAAGTTTAGATTTACTGAACTGTCATTTGATCAACACCAGGGGCCCTGATATTCTAGGTTCATTTCAGAGAAAAGAAAAGGTAGTAGCCTATTAATTCCAAAGTAGATATATACTATATAATGACATAGAAGAGAATTATGGACTTTATTTTCATAGAACCACCTGATGTACTCAAACTCATGGATCAAAGAATTTTACCATTTCATCACTTCCCTATTTTATCCTTTGCCTTAGAATTATAGAATCAGAATCCAATTTTGGGGATAGGGGCTGATGGGAAGTGGGAGAAAGGTAAAGATACTGATTCTCATGATGTGCTTAGTTAATTATCATTTCTCTTTTTTTTTTTTTTGAATTTTTAATATTTATTTTTTAGTTCTCGGCGGACACAACATCTTTGTTGGTATGTGGTGCTGAGGATCGAACCCGGGTCGCACGCATGCCAGGCAAGCGCGCTACCGCTTGAGCCACATCCCCAGCCCTATCATTTCTCTTAAAAAAAAAAAAAAAAAGCAGCACTATTTGGAACATTTATATTGACCCCAGTTGTCCATGCACCATTTTGTGCCCAAAAATCTGAAACAGTTAACTATCTCATGGATAATTTTGTAGACATTTAAGATCAGAAGCTTCTGCCAGCTCCCTTAGGTACTCTGTTCTGCTGCTTCCTCCTTTGGAGTGTGAGTGAACTGCCAAGTCTACCCAACCCAGATGACTACAGAATACATTGAGTTATCTATAGTATCATGCAGTTGTAGTCAAGGATCACTTTGATATGCCTACAGCTGTAAAGAATATTAGTCTCTTGATGTTTATATTTGTTGTAACAAAACAACAAGAATTAACTGATGCTTACTAAACATTTTATTTCCAAGGCTCTATCACATACTTTGGTTCAATTTCACTTCTTTCCTTTTTCCAGCATTAGAAAAAATTATCATAAAAATGTTACTTCCAGCTGAGCATGGTGGTACACACCTATAATCTCAGCAACTCAGGAGCCTGAGGCAGGAGGACTACAAGTTCGATGCCAGCCTCAACAATTTACTAAGACCTGGCACAAAATAAAAATAAACAGTGGGCTGGGGTTGTGGCTTAGTTGTGGAGCGCTTCCCTAGCATGTGTGACGCACTGGGTTCAATTCTCATTGTATAAACAAATAAATAAATTAAAAAACAATTAAATAAATTAAACAATTCTCATGTATAAACAAATAAATAAAGGTCCTTCAACAGCTAAAAAAAATATATTTTTAAAAAATTTTTAAAAAATAATTAACAATGGTTGGGAGTCCTGTGTGGTGGCACACATCAGTAATCCCAACAACTCAGGAGGCTAAGGCAAGAGGATCTCAACTTCCAGGCCAGCCTCAGCTACTCAGCAATACTCTCAGAAACTTAGTGAAACCCTGTCTCAAATTAAAAAAATAAAAAAAGGTAAAGTGCCCTTGGGTTAAATCCTCAGTACTAAAATAAATAAATAAAGGCTGGGGGTCTAGCTCAGTGGTGGAGTGCCCTTAGATTCAATCCCTAGTACCACTACACCAGAAACAAAAGTATTGCTTCTAATATTATTTTCAAAACACAACATACAGATTTAAAAAGAAAAGAAAAGCTATAAAAAGTAGCTCCTTGGCTGGGGATATGCCTTAGTGGTTAAGTACCCCTGTGTTCAATCCCTATACCCCTCACTCCCACCCCCTCAAAAAAAGAAAGAAAAGAGTAGCTCTTGACAGGCATGGTGGCAATAATCAAATGTCAGGCAATAATCCCAGGGACTCTGAAGGTTGAGTCAGGAGGATTGCAAGTTTGAGGCCAGCCTCAACAATTTACCAAAAAACTGCACCCCAAACATAAAAAAAGGCTGAGAATGTAGCTTGGTTGTAGGATCCCTGAGTTCAATCCCCATGTGCCACCAAAAAAGAGGGGCTATTAGCTTCAACTTCCTTTACTCTCATCTACCCTAACTACCTAAATACTTAGACATCAACTATGATTATGCCACAAATTCCAAGGAAGGAAATGCATAATAAAAGATGATATTGGGACTTTGAAAATGGACATGACCCATGTGGGAGAATTTTAAGATGATTATTTACTGCAGAACTATTTATAATATATCTCCACCTTGGTGATTAAGCATGATGTTCTCCGGCTTCAGGTCTCTGTAGATGATTCCCTTTTGATGTAAATGCCCCAAAGCCATGGAGATTTCTGCCAAGTAAAAGCTGGAAACAAAAGTGATTTAATAAAATTAAAAGAGTAATCTACCCAATGCAGTTTATGTATGGAGCAAAATTCCTTGAAAGAAACAGACATGCACCAAAGACCAAATTAGAGGGGTGAGGGGATGTATGTGGAAAAGAGATGGCATAGGATGCTGCCAAAGGCATGGGACATTTATGTTTCACTCATTTTAGTGAAATTATAAAAACTTTTTATTTTGCCATTAGAATATACTGCTAAAAATGCAAAGATATTCAGGATATACTAAACTGTCACTGATCATGTTCTGTTCTGTGTAGGAATTAGGTCAACAGTCATTCAGATCAAAGCAAATTCCTCCCACCCACCCTCAACTTTAATATCCCACAGGAAACAGGAACTTTTTTCTCAGAGATCAAGTCTTGATTTTAAAAGTTACCTTATAATCTGACCCTTAAAACCCATTCATCCCTTATTTAATACAACTGTATATTTATAGACAGATGCCCACAGTACCTGCCCTCCCTCTTTCCAGCCAGCCCACAACTATAAACTGTGTTACACTCAAATTTATCTACCTCAAAAGAATAAAGGGCTGAATCAACCCTGTCTGGATTCGAAAAGCACAAGGCACTGCAATACTGGCTGCATAACAAGGTTGCAATCCTGCAGATTACTCCAGGATGGAGAGGGTGTGTCCTAGAGGACTGAGGCAGTTTCACAGCCAGCACGACCACAAATACAGCCTCCAACATGGCTCAGAGAGCCTCCTCCAAAAAAGGGCACTTCATCCCTAAGGCTCTTAAATGCAGCTTCTGTGTTAGAAAAGGCCTGAAATTAAACAATGGAATGCAGTTTGGTAATTAAGGTAGAAAAAACATTTAAGTGTTGTTTTCTATTCAATTAATGTGTAGGATAAACTGATTTATTGTTACCCAATACTGTCGCTTCACAAAAGGATGTGTATATTTTTAATTTGAAGCAGATGCCATCTTACGAATAGGAGGGTAGATCCCATTCTGGCTACATAACCAATCCACAGATGATATGTGCAGGCTTATCACCTCCCTAAGATTGCACCTTGGGAACTGGAAAGTCTAAAAAAAAGAGGAGATGATTTCTGATACTTTCCACTGTTCCACACATAAAGTTTCACTGGAAAACCACACTCACCCACAGCCAAGGCAGGCAGCTTACCAATTCAAGGAAAGAAAGTCGCAATGAGAATGATTCTGTTAGGAACAACTGGTGTGAAGAGCCGTCCACCCAAGGCCTGGGGGCAAAGGAATGATGTGACCTCCAATAGCTGCCAGGTCCCAGAGCTAGTTCTCCCCCTTGAGGTTCTGAGTTACTGACTGGCTCCAGATCAATTTATTGAATCATGTGGCTGCCCACAGTAGGAATGGGGCTTTGCTTTTAATGATGTGAATCATCATCTAAATTCATGCAACCACAAAATTTCACTTACCAAGCTGTGTCTTCCATAAATATTCCCTCTCTTTCTAACTGCATAAATAGTTCTCCTCCTGTGAAGAAAAGGTAAAGACATTAGAAACAAAACCATCTTTAATTCCAATCCACTACTAATGAGAAAGTTTTTGCTTTCCTTTTAACCATGATTAAAAATAAAATCTTTAAAAATAAAAACACCGAACCTAAAAATTATAGGTTTTAAAATAAAGTCTGCAGGATTCTATTTCTGGCAGTATTCATATTCTTCTATGAAACATATAAGGTTTTTTTTTTAAATTTTTTTAGTTGTTGGTAGACACTATACTTTTTATTTATTTATTTTTTTTAATGTGGTGCTGAGGATTGAACTCAGTGCCTCACCTGTGCTGGTGAGTGCTCTATCACTAAGCCACAACCCCAGCCCTGAAACGTGAAACACGTAAGTTTAAAAGTAGAATACACTTAGAATTCTACGTTTTATATGTACGAACTTCCAAATATATGTCGATATCAGACTTGGAAAAAAAAAAAGAATCTTGATTAAATCCTCTTTAACATTTTATCCATAAATAGAAAGACATTAGTATACTATTAAGCTACCCTCATTAATTTTAGTGAATAGTAGTAGTATTCCATATTTTCAGAATACTTAAATAAATTGAAACAACACTGCAGTGGCCTTGTAAAATATGGCATAATTTGAGTATGAAAATAAATAATAAAGGACTATATTCTACCAAATAATCTTAAAATCCATTAGACCGTAGTGAGGTAAATAAATAATAAAATTTTATTACAGTAGGATGCCAAATAATAAATGAAAGAGACATGATAGAATAAGGAAAAAAATCTCTTGGTAAACATTACAATTAATTATTACAGGCAAAAATCAATGGATGGCTAGGTGCAGAGGTGCATGCCTGTAATCTCAGCAACCCAGGAGACTAAAGCAAGAGGATCAGCCTAGCAATGTAGCAAGACCCTGTCTCGAAAAAGGTCTGTGGATGTAACTTAATGGTAAACACCCCTGGGTTTAATTCCCATTACCACCCCCACCCCAATCATCAGATGAGAAAAGTGAACATGAAAACTCGATGAGAGATGTAAATTTAAATAATTTCAAAGTATGTCCTTAAAAGATACTTATCCAGAGACTCAGGAGGATGAGGCAAGAGGACAGAAAGTTCCAGGTCAACCTCTGCAATTTAGTGAGATCCTGCCTCAAAATAAAATAAAATAAAGGACTAGGGATGTGGTAAAGTGCCCCTGAGTTCAATATCCAGTACCAAAACAAAAACAAAAACAAAACAGCAGAAACCACCTTACATGTATGACCAAAGTGAACAAAATTATTAGTAATGGGGCAAAGATATAAACATCAGGACTGGAGTTTTGGCTCAGTAGCAGAGCACTCGCCCCGCAGGTGCGCGGCCCTGGGTTCAATCCTCAGTATCACATAAAAATAAATCAAAAAAATAAGGTATTATGTCCAACTACAACTAAAAAATAAATATTTTTTAAAAAGATATAAATATCTGATGCACTGAGAAAGACATGATATCACTCTAATGGTCCTGCCAAAAATGCATAACATAGCCAGGCATGGTAGTGCACACATGTAATCCCATCAATCCCTCAAGTTTGAGGCTGAAGATTGATAGTTCAAAATCAGCCTCAGTAACTTAGTAAGGCTCTAAACAACTCAGTGAAACCCTGTCTCAAAATAAAAAAAGAGGGATCCAGGTGCAGTGGTGCATACCTGTAATCCCAGCAGCTCGGGAGGCTGAGGCAGGGAAGATTTTTGAGTTCAAAGCCAGACTCAGCAATTTAGTAAGTGAGACCAACTCAGTGAGACCCTGTCTCTAAATAAAATATTAAAAAGGGCTGGGGATGTGGCTCAGTGGTTAAGTGCCTCTGGGTTCAATCCCTAGTATCAAAAAATTAATTAATTAATTAATCCTACAGAAACATCAAATAAACCCAAATTGAGGGCTGGATAGCTCAGTGGGAGAGTGCTTGCCTAGCATGTGTGAGGCACTGGGTTTGATCCTCTTAGTACCACATAAAATAAAGTTATTTTGTCCATCAACAACTACAAACAACAACAACAAAAAAAACCTAAATTGACCCATTCTACAAAGTAACTGGCCTATATGCTTAAAAACTGTAAACATCGGGCTGGGACTGTAGCTCAGTGGCAGAGCACTTGCTTGCACATGTGAGGCACTGGGTTCAATCCTTAGCACCACATAAAAATAAACAAATAAAATAAAGGTATGCTGTCCATCTACAACTACAAATAAATTTTTTTTAATGTAAATACCATGAGAGACAAAGAAAGACTGAATAACTATTCTAACTTAGACTACTAAAGAAAGAGATTATGTATCCATTTTAATTTCCTATTTTGATAATTTTAGTATAGTCATGTAAGACACTGTTCTTGATTTTAGAAAATAAACACTGAAGTTTTAGGGGTAAAGGGAAATCATGTCTACGATATTCTTAAACAGTTCAAAACTTATGTAACTAGTGCTGGGGATGTGGTTCAGTGGTAGAGTGCTTGCCTGGTATGCGTAAGGCCCTGAGTTTGCCTTGCCTGGGGGCACACACATATAACCCCAGTGGCTGGGGAGGATGAGGCAAGAGTATCATGAGTTCAAAGCCAGCCACAAGCCGGGCAAGGTGGCCCATGCCTGTAATCCCAGAGGCTTGGGAGGCTGAGGCAGGAGGATCTTGAATTCAAAGCTAGCCTCAGCAATTTAGGAAGACCCTAAGCAACACAATGAAATCTTGTCTTAAATAAAATACAAAATAGGGTTGGAGATGTGGCTCAGTGGTAGAGTGCCTCGGGGTTCAAGGCCAGGTGCCCCTCCCCCTCCAAAAAGAGCCAGCCTCAGCAACATATCAAGGCCCTAGGCCATTTACTGGGACCCTGTCTCTAAACAGAAAAATACAAAAAGGACTGGGGATGTGGTTCAGTAGCTAAGTGCCCCTGGATTCAATCCCAGGTACTAAAATAATAATAATAATAATAATAATAATAATAATGCCCTGTGTTTGATCCCCAGCACCACTAAAAGAAAAAAATTATGTAAGTGCATATGAGTGTGTGTGTATACACACATAGAGGAAGATAAAACAAAGAGTGGTAAAAATCTGATATCATCTGGAGAATCTAGGTGAGGGGTATATGAGAGTTTTTTGTACTATTGAGACTTTTTTTTTTTTTTTTAAATTTGTAGATGGACACAATTTCTTTATTTATTTTATGTGGTTCTCAGGATCGAACCCAGGGCCTCACGCATGCAAGGCAAGCGCTCTACCACTACGGTAAAACCCCAGCCCCTATTGAGACTTTTTTAAAAATATGGGTTTGAAATTATGTGAAAATAAAGCTACAAGAAAAAATGGCAATAGTCACAAAAATGTTGCTAAATTCTTCAGCTTTCTCTCCAAGTTATAAGCTATTGCAAAATCTCTGTTTCTCAGAATATTATTTTCTCCCAAATATTATTTGTTGGAAATAAGATACCTCTGATCTAGAAGTGATATGGGGAACAATGAGTTCCCAGCAGATGGTAGGCCCTGAAAAATGTGGACAATTCACACTGCAAACTGTATATCCTATCACCAAGGATGCATCAACCAAACTTTTAAAAATATAATTACACTAGTATACACTATCTCCCCCAACCCCCCAGTTCTGGGGAATGCTTTCCCATTGAGGTACATCCCAACCCTTTTTTTGTTTGTTTGTTTTCATTATGAGACAGTGTCTCACTAAATTGCCCAGGCTGGCCTTGATCTTGAGATCCTCTTGCCTCAGCCTCTGAAGTTACTGGGATTAAAGGCAAGTGCCACTGCCACTGGCAAGAATGAAGTATCTTAATACTTTCAGTAAGTTTTTTCTTTTCAGTTTATAAAGGACTATTTTAATGGTTTGTTTGAATTCTCAATTCTAGCACAATTTGATGGATCTGCATTGAGTAGGTATTTGCATTTTTATAGTAATGAGGATTGAACCCAGGGATTCTTTATCACTGAGCTACATCCCCAGCCCTTTTTTAATTTTCATTTTGAGACAGGGTTTTGTTAAATTGCCCAGGCTGGCCTAGAACTTGTGATCCTCTTGCCTCAGCTTCCCGAGCTGCTGGGATTACAGGTGTGAGCCACCAGGACCCAACATGTTGTCTGTTATTATTTTTTTAATGACTGACTATGAAAGGCTTAAGACAAAATTTTACATATTGGGGAAAAAATGTAAACTTCAAAGATTTTTTTCATATTTGTCTACAAGTAGAAACATTTGCTTACATCTGAATTCCTTACTTCGATGTACTCATCAATTTTGAAAATTATTTGATAATGATAGGGAAAAGTATATTTTCCAATAGAAAATAATGTTTTAGCCCAGTTTCTAGAGCAAATGCAAACAATTACACCAAACTGTGTACTGACCACTGAGATACTCAAGGATGAGGTAGAGTTTTCCACCGGTCTGAAAGGCATAAATTAAATCCACAATGAAGGGATGCTTTACTTCCTCCAGAATATTCCGTTCTGCTTTTGTATGAGCTGTATCTTTAGCATTTCTTACTATCATTGCCTAAAGGAAAAGAGATGAACTATAAGAACAAAATAGTGAACATTTTTACTCTATAGTAACTGGAAATCTATTTTGTGCTTTTCTAACCAACTTGGTATGGTTCCTACTAGAAACTGAGATGGGGTAATAAAACACATTCACTTCTACACATTTGAACTAGTTAGGGTTTTTTTGAAGTAAACATGTAAATGAAACCTAGAGACACATTTTCTAAAAAAAAAAAAAAATCTATAAACAAGAGTAAGTCTATTCATATATTCACTAACTGTTACTACTGTTTACTATGCTCCAGACTCTGTGCCAAGTAAGCAGAACTAACAGAAGGAATGCCCTATCCACAGGAGCCCAGAGTATCAGGGAGGAAAGTGAATTCATTGGACATAAACATACAGCATTATTGGTGAACAGGGCAATAGCATCTGACCTGGCAAGAAGTCTTTTTGGAAGTTACAATACCTAAACTATACTTTGAAAAGTTATTAAGATAAAATGTAGGGGCTGGGATTGTGGCTCAGTGGTAAAGTGTTCACCTAACACATGCAAAGCCCTGGATTTGATCCTTAGCACCACATAAAATAAAAATAAAATTATATCCAACTACAATTAAGAAATAAATATTTTTTTTTAAATGTGGAAGGTGAAAAAAGCATTCCAGCCAGGTGCGGTGGCACACACCTATAATCCCAGCAGCTTGGGAGGCTCACACAAGACAATCATAAGTTCAAAACCAGCCTCAGTAACTGTGAGGAGCTAAGCAACTCAGTGAGACTCTGCCTCTAAATAAAATATAAAATAGGGCTGGGGATGTGACTCAGTGGTCGAGTATCCCTGAGTTCAATATCTGGTACCCACCCCCCCAAAGGTATTCTAGTGCAAAAGAGGCTTGACTGGACAGGATGTGCCTGAGGAATCTATAAACATTTCAGTATGGTAACAAGTGGTTAGAGATTAGGCTGGAGAAGTAGGCAGAGGCCAGGAAATGGCTTTGGCATCTAACCAAAGGTATTGGAATCTTACTTTAGAGTCAAAGAAGATATGTTAAGATGAGTTAAATAGTGTAATGTTTGGCTTTAAGAAAGTGCTAGTAGTGGCTAGGCACAGTGGTGAACACCTGTAATCCCAGCAGCTCAGGAAGCTGAGGCAGGAGGATCACAAGTTCAAAGTCAGCCTCAGCAACTTAGTGAGGCCTTGTCTCTAAATAAAAATATAAAAAGGGGCTGGGGATGTGGCCCAGTGGTTGGGGACCCCTGGTGAAGAAAAAAAAAAAAAAAAAAAAGAAAGTGCTAGTAATGGTATGGAGTTTTAGTGAAGAAATGAGACTAGTTAGAACTTATAGTACAGGAAACTAAGAAGATGAGTAACTAAGAAAATCAAAGTAGAAAAAGAAAAAAAGAAAGGCTAAAGGTATATCAATTGTATTTTCTGAATAATTAGATAAAAACAATGATAGCCTAGTTTCTGTTTAAATAATAGAAAATGGTATCAGTCAATAACAGGAAACAGAAGCGGGGCAAAAAAAGTTTTGGGAAAATAATGTACTGTTTAGACACACTAAGTTGAAGTTCTAGTACCCTAATGGTACACCTCTAGTAAGATGGGAAGTAAATACACAAGGTTATTAGTTGCAATATTACTTGTAACAGTGAAACACTACAAACTTATTCTTAAATTTATATTCGTAAGCCCATTCTTAAGATATTGGTTGAAAACCTATAGTATCTACACAAGGTATTCTTCAAAAGCTATAAAAAGAATAAGGAACACTCTATTATAGCAAGATACAAAAGAGTATATGAGCTGGGTATGGTGGCGCATGCCTATAATCCCAGACACTAAGGAAGCTAAGGCAGGAGGATCACAAGTTTGAGATCATCTTGTTGGGCAAGAAACAACTCAGAGAAAGACTCTGGCTCAAAAAGAAAAAAAAAAAAAAAGCGGGGTGGGGGCTGACAATGTAGCTCAATGGTAAAGCACCCCTGGGTTCAATTCCTAATACCCAAACAAACAAAAAAAAAAAAAAATAGAGAGCACCTGTATGAGTGTGTATGTATAATGCTGTCCTTTCGTGTAAGAAAGGGAAAATAAGAATCAGATATGTATCTGCTTACACCTGTAAAAGTGAACATAACAAAGACATATCTGAAGCTAGTAAGAGTGGTAGGTCAGGAAAGAGACTAAGACTTTTGAGTATCCATTTTTCCTGACAAAATCAAATATTATAATTATAGACATCTTGATTTCTGAAACATGTTAATGTTTTACACATTCCTAGAATAAAATATCAACAAGGATGGAAATGGAAAATAAAACTGAATGTGACAGAAATGCATACATTTAATTGAATATTATGCTGATTACTTAAGAAAAAGAAACTTTAACACTAGGCTGCACACACTTGATAATATGTGAATACAAAGAACATTACAAAGAAATCTGAAACCATACTTAGTATGCTTATAGCTTAGTAAGAATATCGGTATTGCAATTCTCTTTTGTGTGTGTATGTGTGTGTGCCTGCACGCACATGTTCACATGTACACGCGCATACACACACACACACACACACACACACACACACACACATGCAATGGTGGGAATTGAACCCACAGTCTCTCACATGAGGGGCAAATGCTCTACCACTGAGTTGTATAATAACTGTATTGTATAACTAAACAAATGAGTACTTTTACTGATGTTGTACCAAGGATGGGGATGTAGCTCAGTGCTAGAGTGCCTGCTTGGCATGTGTGAGACCCTGGCTTCAATTTCCATACTTAACAAAAAAGGACTAAGGGAAGAACAACCCTATAAAACTGGACTAGAATTAGGGTGGCAATATGAAGATATGGTTTTCAAAACAAAACAAAACAAAAAACAATTTCCTAGCTCTATCTACTAAAAGAGTCACTTTAGTAGCAAGAAACAAAGCTAACATGCAAATATTGGTTTATAAATATCATTCTTTGCCAAAAGAAACCAGCGACCTTGGAGAAATGGATGATTTTAGGCCAGAGTCATGAAAAAGTGCAAGGAAAATCTAAAGAACTCTATTATACCAGAAAGTAAGGTACTGCTCAAAAATTGATGTGGATATAGTAAAAGCACAGAGAAGCCCTTTGAAAAGGGATCTCATTAGTGAAATTTAGAACAATTTGAGAACCAAATTAATGATGACAAAAATAGGTAACACATTGAGATGGAAATACAAGTCCAAGTCCAGACTGATTCTCTCTCTCTCTCTCTTTTTTTTTTTTAAGACCAGGTCTTACTGTTACAAAGTCTTATCTTCAATTCTTGGCCTCAAGTGATCCTCCTACCTCAGCCTATCGAGTCACTGAGACTACAGTTGCACACCACTGTACCTGGCTTTGAGTCTTAAAAAAAAACAAAGGGAAAAGTACTTCTTAACAGACAAATCACAAAATAGAAAACTATAAAAATAGAAAAGTCTCTCACCAGGCACAGTGGCCCACGCCTGTAATCCCAGTGACTTGGGAGGCTGAAGCAGGAGGATTGCAAGTTTGAGCAAGGCCAGCCCATGAATTTAGTGAGACCCTATCTCAAAATAAAAAATAAAAAGGGCTGGGGACGTAGCACAGTGGTAAAGTGCCCTTGGATTCACCCTGCCCCCCAGTACTGGGTGGAAAAAAAGAAAAGAAAAATTTTTTTAAAAATCTTCATCTTATAGTCACTACAGTAATATTTGAGTTGGGCAAGAAACAAGTGATTATAAAATCACTAGGTAAAAGATTATTAGGGGCCAGGTCTGGTGGTAATCTCAGCAACTCTGGAAACTAAAGGAGGAAGACTGCAAGGTGGAGGCCAGCCTCAGCAACTTAGCAAGACCCAGTCTCAAAATAAAAAATAAAAGGCCTGGGGATGTAGCTCAGTGGTAAAGTGCCTCTGGGTTCAATCCCCAGTAACTCCTCCCCCAATAAAAGAGTATCATGGGACAGGAAATTCACATTATCTTTAACAATCATCCCATAGATCACTTACTAGATGCAAAAGGAAAAAACTATTTGTACAATGAAAAATCTAATGAATACTGTCTTAACCAAGTGATCAAACTTAGCTTAATCAAATAATAGAACAGACTGACATAATGTGCCTCCTAAGTCCATGCATGAAAACACAACAGAACCTATGTAACATTCTTCCAAGAGATGATTAACCAATTTAAAATGTTATTTTCATGAGGAAATGATAACTCTAAGTTAAGGGATATTCTGTAAAATAACAGGCCTGGATTCTTAAAAAAAAGAAAGAAAGGTGGGGTGAGAGCTAGGTGTGGTGGCACATGTCTGTAATCTCAGCTCTCCGGAGATTGATGCAGGAGGATAGCAACTTCAAGGCCTATCTCAACAACTTATTGAGACCCCATCTCAAAATTATATTTATAAAAGGTGTGCAGATATAGCTTAATGGTAGAGTGCTTGCCTTGTGTTGAATACCAAGAACTGGAGAAAAAACAAAAGGATGAGAAATGACTCCAAAGTAAATTAAAGAGGAGAGGATAATTCAATATAATGTGTGAGGCTTGATTAAATCATGGATATTAAAAACAAAAGTTATAAATTATGTCAGTGAGACAACTGGGTAAGTTTGAATATAGACCAGATATTAGAAAACAAATTGTATATCAATGTTAAATTTCTCAAGTGTGATAATTGTAATGTGGTATCAAAATGCCCTTACTTTTAGCAGATACATATCAAAGAATTCAGGGATGAAATGCTCTGATGTCTTCAAACAGCTCTCAAAATTATACAACAAAAATTAATTAAACTTAAAAACTTAAATAATCATAAATACTTACACATATGTGGGGGCAGGGAATCAAGGAGGGACAGCTGACTATGAAAATATGACAAAACACAACTGTGATCACTGCACTATTCTTGGACTCTTTAGAAAGTGTGAAAATTTTCAAAGATAAGTTATTTTTGAACTGCTTAGAAGGTTTCAATTTTTTAAATAAGCAGTTACAGAAATGAGAAGCCAGGGAGTAAGATGCAAAAGTAGCAAAGTAGAATCACAGCAGTCAGGGGAGCTGACTTTAAAATGCTATGCTTGGGCTGGGGCTGTAGTTCAGCAGCAGAGCGCTTGCCTCACACATCTGAGGCACTGGGTTCGATCCTCAGCACCACATAAAAATTTTAAAAAATAAAATAAAGGTATTGTGTTCATCTACAACTAAAAAAATATTGGAAAATAAATAAATAGATACTGTGCTCTACAGCTTCAATGCAACATAGCAATAAATTAAAGATGAACCAACTAAAGACCATTGGACTCAGCAATGGGGAAGTTAGTGATGACACAGGGGATAAAAGTTTAACTGAAATAGTAGAGTTATAAGTCACAATACAGTGAGTTTAAGGGAAAAAAAGGGGGGGCTAGGGATGTGGCCCAAGCGGTAATGCGCTCGCCTGGCATGTGCGGGCCACTGGGTTTGATCCTCAGCACCACATAAAAATAAAATAAAGATGCTGTGTCCACCAAAAACTAAAAAAATAAATATTAAAAAATTTTTAAAAAGGGCTGGAGATAAGGCTCAAGCGGTAGCGTGCTCGCCTGGCATGCGTGCGGCCCGGGTTGGATCCTCAGCACCACATACAAACAAAGATGTTGTGTCCACCGAAAAAACTAAAAAATAAATAAAATTCTCTCTCTCACTCTCTCTCTCTTTAAAAAAAAAAAAAAATTTAAAAAAAAACTTGAAAAAGAAGAGACTAATGAACTTCAAGGACAGCTATGAAGAAGCAAAGTGAGACTTTGAGGGAAGGAAGGTTTTAATTATGCCAAAGACATGAATATATTTAAGTTAAAAAAAAAAGTGGCGGGAGGGGCCTGGGCTGTGGCTCGCCTAGCATGTGCGAGGCGCTGGGTTCGATCCTCAGCACCACATGAAAACAAATAAAAAAATAAAGGTATAAAAAAATTACAACAATCTTTAAAAAAAAAAATCTCAGAAAATTTTGGGTTGGGTTGGGGTTGTGGCTCAGCGGTAGAGCACTCGCCTAGCATATGTGAGACACTGGGTTCAATTCTCAGCACCACATACAAATAAATAAAATCAAGGTCCATCAACAACTAAAAAATATATCAAAATAAATAAATAATAAAAGAAATAAAAAAGAAGTGGTGGGGGCGGGGCTGGAGTTGGGGCTCAGTGGTAGAGCCCTTGCCTAGCATGTGTGAGGCACTGGATTCAATCCTCAGCACCACATATAAATAAATGAATAAAATAAAGGTCCATCAACATCTAAAACATATATTTTAAAAAAAAAAAGAAGTTGGAGTGTTGAGAATGTAGCTCAGTGGTGAAGCATATGGTTAGTATGTATGAGGCTCTTGTTTCAATCTCCAGCACCAAAACAGAAGTGCCTGAAAGGCAGAAAGGGATGATGGTATGCAAAACAAGAACCAGAGATTAGCCTTGGAAATGAAGAAGAACACATGTTTCACTAAGTCTGGAAAGAAACAAGAAAAGATAAGTCAAAGTGAAAATCAGTAAGCTAGGGGGTAAGGACTAGAATAGGAGGTTGAAGGAAATCACATCTGATATTCTCAAAAAAGAAAGGCAGTTGGCTAAAAGGAGAAGGAGGCTAATAGTAAAGTCTCGAAATAGTTGTAGAGGGTGAGTTATCTAAGGACATGCAGAAATAATGTCAGGGAGTATTAAGCATCCCAAGGAGTTGAGATCATAAGTTGGAAGTGGGGATTATGAATTCTTCCAAACAGCAATTCTACATATTTGTTTAATTTCTGTTCTCAATAGCAGAGATAGAGGAGTAAAGGAGCATTGTCAATGGAACTCATTCAGATTCACTTCCCCAAATATAAGGTCAATTGGGTTACCAAATGAATGCAACAGCAGATCATATTGATTAGTTTGGGTTAAAAAAATAAAATAAGGAGGCTAAAACAATGGTATGGAATGGAAGTAAAAACCGATGGATTGAGATAATCAAAGACTCAGAAAGCTAGGCTATTTACTTCATACAAAATAGTGAAGACTCCCAGCATGATAAGATGTGGATTTTGGAGGGAGGAATTTGGAGGGGACTTAACTATGAAGTCACACCTTCATGAAAACAAAACATGGAGATGGTAGATAAACAGAGAAAGAGAGTGGTATAGGCTTAAATATCAAAGGAGAAAGGGTTTTGACCAAAGGGCAGATGAGCAATTTTAAGTAAAAATTTGAGGATGTGGCTCAGTGGAGCACTTCCCTAGCACAAAATGGAACAGAACAAAACAAAGTGTATCCATTCTTCCCTTGAATTACATTGTAAGTAAAGTAAGAGGCAGAACTACATGTCTCAAATGGAAAATCCTAGTATCTAGTATATATCCTGGAATATAGAAGGTTCTTAATTAGTAATAAAGGACGGAATGGGAGAAGAATGGCTATTCACTTTTTAAAATATTTTTTTAGTTGTGGATAGACCTTTATTTTATTTATTTATATGCAGTGCTGAGAATCGAACCCAGTGCCTCATACATGCTAGGCAAGTGCTCTATCACTGAGCTACAACCCCAGCTCAGAATGGCCATTCTTGGGAACCACAAACGTTTGGCCAAAGGTTCTAAAATTTATAATGCTTGTATTATATTATTTTGCTTCCAGAATATGTTTTTGTTTCAATCAGTAGGGTAGTGACATGGTTGTTTGTAGCCCTTTCCTCAACATTCTACCATGAGCAAATATCCAAATAAGACAGTTCCTGTAAGAAGTAAACAATTTGATTAAACCAAGCAGAATGTCCAGTTGCAAGCAACTCAGTTAATATAACAGGACATATGCTTCTTCTCTGATCATCTTTAAGGCTAGGAAGAGGAATTGCAACATATGCAGGTCAGGGAGGTTAGTACTATCTCCAGAATAATAATAAAATGGGAAGGAAAAACCTCAAAAGGAGTCTACAGTCATCTAATCTAGGGATTTAGATATAAAAGCTCTGGACTTATAACCCTAAGTAACCTCTTCACTTTCATTATTTTTGCTGTGAGCTTGTTTTCAAGGACAACCAACAAGGAAGGAGATGATATCTGATCCTCTAGACATGCTTGGGGGAAGAAACCTTAGGAGTGGGAACCAAGTAGGAGGGGTGAGAAGCTTATATCTAGATACCTGTGCCCCAAATTCAGATTTTCCAATATGCCACCAACACCATCACTTGGAAAAAACCCACAATATTGTCTTCTTTTCAATAAGATACTTCTGCGAGAAACATATTTCATTCATGTATAATTATGTCTAATATGGACAGCCCTGTTTATCAAATATGAACAAGTAATATATCAAAAGGAATGGATTAAAAAAGAGAGAGAAAAGGAATAGACTACTTAAGAATCTTTTTTTTTTTTTTTAAAGAGATAGTGAGAGAAGAGAGGGAGAAAGAGAGAGAATTTTTTAATATTTATTTTTTAGTTTTCGGCCGACACAGCATCTTTGTTTGTATGTGGTGCTGAGGATAGAACCTGGGCCGCACACATGCCAGGCGAGTGCACTACCGCTTGAGCCACATCCCCAGCCCAACTTAAGAATCTTAATGGGGGGTGGGGAAGAATGACAGAACTTTGGATTGTGCAGAAGGGAGTGAGGGGAAGGGAGGGGGTGTGGGGATAGAAAGGACTGTGGAATGAGATGGACATTATTACCCTACATACACATATGACTACACTACTAGGGTGACTCTACACCATGTTCAGCTAGAGGAAGAAGTTGTGTTCCATGTGTATAATATGTGAAATTGCATTCTGCTGTCATGTATAACTAATTAGAACAAATAAAAAAATCTTAACCAATACTTCTTCCAACACTTCTAAAACACACATTATTATTCTGTATCTAATATGTTTTACAGATTAAAATTCACTAAATTCAAATAATTCCAATATGAATGCCACATAGCAGCTACTTCAAACTGAGGAGTCATTTACATAGCTTAAATGAAAATCAGGAAGGAAGAAGAAAAAGACCAAAATAAAACAAATTCTGTAATTTGTTTTTTAAAAGTCTATGTTTTTTTTGTGGGAGTAGAGGAGTGCTGGGGATGACACCAAAGGACTCAAGTATACCAGGCATGCATGCGTTCTACCTCTAAGCAACACACTCCCAGCACACTGATTGTCTTCCCTATTCCCATACTGAGGATCAAATAAAGGGCTTCGTATGCACTAGGCAAGTACTCTACCATTGAGCTACATATCCAGCCCTGTTTTCCTTTTTGTTCAAAAATTTTTTTTAAGTTGTTAATGGACCTTTTTAACTTTTTTTTTTTTAACATGTAGTGCTGAGAACCCAACTCCGAGCTTCACATACTATGCAAATGCTCTATCACTGTGTTATGACCCTAGGCCACCTCCCCTCCCCCCCCTTTTTTTTTACTTTGAGACAAGATCTGGCTAATTTGTCCAGGCTGCCTTCACACTTGTATTCCTCTTGCTTCAGAATCTGAAGTAGATGGGATTACAGGCCTGCCTCACTGAGCCCAGTGCATTGACTGTCTTGAGGCTTTTATTTTAAGACAATAGACACTTTTTAGAAATCAGTCCCATACAAAAAGAACAAGAAACTGAACATAATTATTCCATCTGAAGTTAAACTAGGAGACACAAAGACCCTACATCTCAAAAGGTAATGACAGAGTGTGGATAAAACAATGGTCTGTGACTTAATAGACTGGGGTCAGATCAAACCTAAGTACCTGTAAAGAACAAGATACAAAAAAGTTGATTCCATCTATAAAAACTTAAAAAGTTTCAAAAAACAGAGGCAAAAATATTTTAAAAAATTAGAGGCCAGGCCCAGTGGCAAATGCCCCTGTATTCACAGCAATACCGGAGGCTAAGGCAGGAGGATCACAAGTTTGAGGCTAGCCTCAGCAACTTAGCAAGACCCTCAAGTTAATGAGACTATGTCTGAAAATAAAATATAAAAAGGGCTGGGTGTGGGAGGATGGGGCTATAGCTCAGTGGAAGAGTTTGATCCTTGAGGACCACATAAAAATAAAAACAAATAAAATAAAGGCATGCTGTCCATCTACAACTACAAAAAAAAAAACATTTTTTTTTTTTTTTTAAAGGACTGGGGCAGGGCTGGGGTTGTAGCTCAGTGGTGGAATGCTTGCCTCATATGTGTGAGGCACTGGGTTCAATCCTCAGTACCACATGAAAATAAATAACATAAAGGTATTGTGACTGTCTACAACAAAAAAAAAAAA
This sequence comes from Urocitellus parryii, assembly GCF_045843805.1. Classification (NCBI taxonomy): domain Eukaryota; kingdom Metazoa; phylum Chordata; class Mammalia; order Rodentia; family Sciuridae; genus Urocitellus; species Urocitellus parryii. The sequence continues at coordinate 150,419,703 of NC_135537.1, forward strand.
AAAAGAAAAAGAAAAGGCGGGGGTCACCAGGGATGTAGCTCAGTGTAAAATGCCCCTGGGTTCAATCCCCAGTACAAGAGGAAAAAACATTAAGGGTATTAAAGACTACAGAAAGCCAAAGGTAGAAAGCTAAAAATCTGAAAGTCTGTATAAGGAACAGATAAAGCAAAAAGATTCGCATCCCTGCACTAACAGGGAGCAGTTCTAGGAAAGTATGCTCTCCAGGAAAAAAAAAAAAGGGGGGGGGTAAAGGATAAGATACAGAGTGAGATACTAAAGTTAAAAAGGTGAATTTAGTGAAAGTCTACAAGTTGAAAGGTGAGTTCTCCATCTCTTCTCTCACCCAGTTCCAGAAAACTTTATAAAGACAAAAAAAATGGAGGACTTTCCCCAACTGATATGCCTCAGAAAAAAAGACTTAAAGGCATTATTGCTTGGAGGTTCTTAGTTAATTAACAGCTAACTATTTGAATTCCCTACAATGAAGCCTACACACAGAACTTCAGATCAGCTTTTCAGAGTGCCACTCTTAAACAGGAATAATCAGTGAAGGATACCAGGCATCTAAAGAAAGCCTCTAACAGGGACATGAGAGAGAAACCAAAGTCAAAACAGAAACTCAGAAAAGACACAACACATGGAAGAAAAGACAACTTAAAGAATTACATGTGGCTCAGTGGTAGAGTGTCTGCCTGGTATGTATAAGGCCCTGGGTTCAATCCACAGCACTACAAAATAAATAAATAATTAAAACCTCAGCTGGGTGTGGTATGGCACACCTGTAATTCCAGTGGCTCAGAAGGCTGAGGTAGAAGGATTGCAAGTTCAAGGCTCACCTGAGCAATTTAGTGAGACTCTAAGCAACTAAATAAGACCCTGCCTCAAAATATAAAGCCAAAAGGGCTGGAGATGTGGCTCAGTAGTAAAGCACCAGCTATGGGTTCAATCCCTGGCACCATAAACAAAACAAAAACAAAAACCTCAGAAGGGGCTGTAGATGAAATGCAGTGATAGAGCACTTGCCTACAATATGGGAGGACCTGGGTTCAATCTCAAAAGAAAAAACAAATAGGGGCTGGGGATTTGGCTCAAGCAGTAGCGCGCTCGCCTGGCATGCGTGCGACCTGGGTTCGATCCTCAGCACCACATACAAACAAAGAAGTTGTGTCCACCGAAAACTAAAAAAAAAAATAAATAAAAGAAAAAACAAATAAAAACCCTCCTCAGGGGGATAAGAGAAGATGATGTTTTCATAAAACAGTTTTCTATAAACAGAAAGCAACAAGGACTGAGTGTGCTGGTGCACGCCTATAATCCTCAGCAAGAGACTGAGGTAAGAGGATTCCAAGTTCAAGGCTGGCCTGGGGAACTTAAAAAACCCTGTATCAAAATAAAAGGGTCAGGGATACAGCTCAGTGGTAGAGTATTCCTGGGTTCAATCCCTAGTACCATACCCACATATACACACACAACACAATCAGTGCTAAGATTGATCTCACAATAGTTTAGAGTAGAATGAAGATTAACAGAGACTACAGAGAGTAGGATAGAAGGAGGGATAGGGAAAAGTTGATCAAATGGTATTTACTCATTTACAGATATAGGAGCAAGAAGTTCTGGTGTACTACTGCACAATAAGGTAACTATAGGTAACAATAATATATTATACATTTCAAAAAGCTAGAAGAGCCAGGGATGGTGATATACAGCTATAGATCCAGCTACTTGAGAGGATGAAGCAAGATTATTTGATCACAACTGAGCCCAAGAGTTTAATCACCCCACCACCACCACTACCACCACCACCAAAAAAAAAAAGAGTTAACAGAACTTTTGAGTTTTCACCACAAAGAAATGACAAATGTTTGAAGAGATAAATATGTTAACTGGATTTAAACATTATGCAGGGGTGGGGATGTAGCTCAGTGGTAGAGTGCTTGCCTAGCATGCATAAGGCCCCAAGTTCCATCCCCAGTCCCACACATATAGACACACAAGTACAAAGGTATAATAAAGAAATTCTCGAACATTCAATATTTTTTAAAATTTTTTTTAGTTGTAGATGGATGCAATACTTTTTTTTATGTGATGTTTAGGATAGAACATGTGCTAGGCAAGCATATGGGCTACAACAGCAGCTCCAAACATGCAATATTTTTTTAATGTTTATCATCATATACCCTTTTTCAAGGTGCTATTAGCATGGGCTGGGGATGTGGCTCAAGTGGTAGCGTGCTCGCCTGGCATGCGTGCAGCCCGGGTTCGATCCTCAGCACCACATACAAAGATGTTGTGTCCGCCGATAACTAAAAAATAAATATTAAAAAAATCTCTCTCTCTCTCTCTCTCTCTCTCTCTCTCTCTCTCCCTCCCTCCCTCCCTCCCTCTCTCTCTCTTTAAAAAAAAAAAAAAAAAAGGTGCTATTAGCAGAAGGAAACAAGGCATAACTAAGAAAAAGAATCATATGGGATCCAGAAAACAGGATCTAATATTGAAGGAGCCAACAATCAATTCTAAGGACCATAATGAAGAGACAGTAATGACAGGTCTATCCAGAGACCTACCAGTCCAGATGAAAACAGGAGAATAGAAGGTTTCTAAAGAGAGGTCTTTAAGAAAATAAATGGAACTGATAGATTATCTAATAAATCAGCCCAAATCCAAGACTTAAGGTGTTTCAAAGAGTTGTTGAAAGGTGTGAGAAGACATTAGTAAAATCAAAGCAAATGGAAATCACCAAAATGGCTAAGTGACTAGACTGCTACCACACAATGAATTCATGATAACTAGCCAAAACTCTACTTTTAAGTCTAGTAAATCTTCACCACTTGGTTTACTTGTAAAGAGTGTATTTACAGTAATATACTGACATTGACTCTTTTTATTCTAACCCCATGGCGGGGGTGGGTGGGGGGTGAGGCTGAGTATTTATTTATTTATTTTGTGTGAACCTGGGACCTTGAGCAAGCCAGCAGAGCACTCTACCACTGAGCGTCCCCAGCCCCTAACATTGACTCTTACAAAATTATTTCTCTAGGCTAATGCCAATAATTGATGTTCTTATTTCAATTCCCTAAGCCTTTTCACATTATTCTACTCAACTAAAAACACTTTCTAATATCAGGCATTTAAAAATAAAAAAGTTACACACACACACACACACACACACACACACAAAGTCAAAGAAAATGAACCAAAATGAGAGGATATGAAAAAGGGAGTGAGGAAAAAAAGAAATTAAGATCCTTAATTATTATTTTTTTATCTTTATTTTTTAGATGAAGGTGGACACACAACATCTTTATTTCATTTTTTCGTGGTGCTGAGGATCGAACCCAGTGCCTCACGCATGCTAAGCACATACTATACCACTGAGCCACAACCCCAGCCCCAAGATCCTTAATTATTATAATAGGAAGTCAACACATAATTCTAAAACTGAACTAAGAAATAGCAGTATATGCTTATTACTTAACAATATGGACACTAGTCATGTGTGATGGCAAACACCTATAAACCCAGCTACTCACTGAGGAGATGGATTTTAATTTTAGGCCAGTTTGAGCAACTTAGTGAGATCCAGTTTTAAAATAATATTTAAAAGGGGACTAGCAGGACTGGGGCTGTGGCTCAATGGTAGCTCACTTGCCTGGCATGTGTGAGGCACTAGGTTCAATTCTCAGCACCACATATAAATAAATAAAATAAAGGTCTATCAACAACTAAAAAAATATTTTAAAAAGGGGGCGGCACTAGGGTTCGGTGCAGTGGTGTACACCTTTAATCCCACTGAGACAGAAGAATCTCGAGTTCAAAGCCAGCCTCAGCAACTCAGTGAGGCCCTAAGCAACTCAGCAAGACCCTGTCTCTGAATAAAATATAAAAAAGGGCTGAGGATGTAGCTCAGTGGTTAAGCATCCCTGGGTTCTAGCCCCAGTATCAAAAAACAAAAGGGGATGGGGTGGGCTTGGGATGTAGCTCCATGGCAGAATGCTGAGTTTAATACCTAGCATACACACCCCCCACCAAAAAAAAGAAAAAGAAAAAAAGAGACCAAAAACAGCTAGATTTACTTCAGAGAACTGAAAGTGCTCTCCTTTCCACACTCACCAGGCAGAAATAAAACAGGATTAAAAGTAACAAAACAGACCTCACTTTCTAAGAGGATAATTATTAGAAATAATTCCTCCCATCCTTTGGTGCTAGAGATTAAACCTAGGGCCTCATGCATGCTAAGCACATGCTCTGCCACTGAGCTACAACTCAAGCCTCCAGAAACACATTTGCTTTTTTCTTTTTTGGTGGTACTAGGGATTGAACCCAGGGCTCCCTACATCCTAGGCAAGTCATCTACCACTGAACTATCTTTTCAGTCCCTAGAAATACATTTTTCTGACTGAGAATTCAAAGTCAAACTTTTATAGCAATAAAAAACATTGTGTGGAGGGAAAAAAAGTAGGAGGAGGGAATCACCTTTTTAAGCACCTTCATGGCAAATATTTTCCCAGTATTTGCTCCTGTTACTTTTCGTACTTGAAAAACCTGAATAAAGAAATAAAAATTTGTGTTATTAAAAGCCAAATTATGTGAGTTATGCTCCCTTACTTGCTATTTATATGAAACAATTAACACAATAGTTTATATTGTAAAACTTAGCACCATGAATAGTATGGGCAAAAATGATCAGCTGGAATAGACCATATTTTAAATTTTACTAGTGAAATCTGTTAAACATGGAACTTTCTTGTTTGTTCTGCTGCCATCTGTTGGCAATGATAGAAAGTGACCATCTAGTGATGAGAACTCTGTGCTACTTTAATACATAAAATCCCAGTTTACTTAGAATAAATTATAGTCAGGGTTTCCAAAAGCATAACAAACTCAAAAATTATAAAATACTTCATAAATTTATTCCAGAGATGCCACTGTTCTTGTTTCATATAAAACTATTTAATAATAGTTGATATGGAATTGCCATTTATCCATTCCATTAAAAAATAGCTAGCTATAAAACATTTTCATGCAACAGTTAAAATATATGAATTTGAAGTGCATGTGCTACACATTCAGAATGGTCAAAACATATGATATGTCCTTAAGTTAAAGAATAAACTACACATGTCATATTTGGCAAAAATTAATACTTTATAATAATATAAATAATTATTAAAACCTAATCCTAACCAAGATGTTACCTAAATTCTGTCTCTTGAAATAAAATGGCTGGATGTAAGTTTTCTTGGACAGAACACCTAAAGGTGAGGTCTTGCCTACGGCAAAACTATGATAGTAAAATTTCGTCTGCTTTCTTATTTTTTCAGTTTCCCTAACTTGATTTCTCCAGGTAACTGCAAATCAAAGAAAATCAATTGAGATTAAGAGATCAATAACAGATAACTTAATGTGCATGCCTTTTGAAAGTAAGCAGTAGTTTGTAAAGGATACTTATACAAGGTATCATTTAACTAAAGGAAAGAATCCATCTTCTAATACTAGACTTTGCCTGGCACAGTGCCTACTTATTTAACAAATACTAAGCATCTATTATATGGCAGATTTTTACCTGTGTGGTAGTAGCAAGAAAGAAAATGGAACTATTTACATCCCTCAAGTCAAACCATATTCTTTGCTAATGGCTAACAAAGATTAAAGATAACTGCTAGAACAAGGGTATAAAAAGCAATCTAACCAACACAGACAACAGCTCTCATTTCAAAAATACTTCCTACCTTTCCATAGCCCCCTTTACCAAGTACCCGAAGTAGCTCAAAACATTCTGGTCTGATTTTTTCTGGCCCTCTGTTCACACTAGTTTCTGAGATTTCAAATTTCTCACAATGTTCCATGCCACTGGGAAGAAAAGCACAACCAAAAGTAAATTTGCAAAAAGTTAAATTTCTTCATCACATTGTTAGAAAGCAATAAAAGAAATGGAATCCAATTAAGTAAAAGGAAAAAAGTACACAACAATAAAACTAGTTATCTGTGCTCTAAGAAAAGTGATGATTTAATGACATGGCAGGTCATTATCAGGGTGGGCTGATAATTGTCTATCTGCTTGTTCACAGAATGCTCCATCATTTATTTTCATATGCATGAAGCACCTCCAAACTAAGGGAAATTAGAATAAGTTTATTAAGGTGACAGAGGAAAAAATCTTCCAGTTATTCAAATTTAGTTGAATACTTATTCACATTTAGATTTCTTAGGATCTTTCAAAACCTATCCAATTCAAAATGTCCATGAGAAAAGGTATTACATAACACCATTTTTCAACTTCAGCTGAAATCAAAGACTTTCAAAATTTACAATTAGTTCATTCTTAGGCTACAAAAATTCTTGCTAATAAAATTTATCCATGGCCAGGCATGGTGGCACACACCTGTAATGCCTACAATTTGGGAAGCTGAGGAAGGATAATCACAGGTTTGAGACTATCTTGGGCAACTTGATGAGATTCTGACTCAAAATAAAAAATTTAGCCAGGCATGGGAGCACACAACTAATCCCAGCGGCTCCAGGCTGATGCAGGATGATCACAAGTTCAAAGCCAGCCTCAGCAACTTAGGGAGACCCTAAGCAACTCAGAAAGGTCCTATCTCTAAAAAAATATATAAAACAAGGGTTGGGAGCCCGGCACAGCGGCACACGCTTGTAATCCCAGCTGCTCCGAAGGCTGAGGCAGGAGGATCACAAGTTCAAAGCCAGACTCAGCAAAAGTAAGGCACTAAGCAACTCAGTAAGACCCTGTCTCTAAATAAAATTTTTAAAAAAATAGGGCTGGGGATGTGGCTCAGTGGTTAAGTGCTCCTGAGCTCAATCCCTGGGACCCCCCCCCCCACAAAAAAGGGTTGGGGATATGGTTCAGTGGTTAAGTGCCTCTGGGTTCAATCCTTGGTACCAAAAAAAAAGCTGGGGATGTAGCTCAGTGGTAGAGCACCCCTTGGTTCAATCCCCAGTACTGGCATAAATAAATACTCCAAAAGGGGTGGCAATTGTGTCTGTCATTTATGTTTCCTATATGAGTGATCTATATTCTCAATCTCCTCCCATACCAAAGCTTTTTACCTGAGGGTATGGTGCAGATCAGATTAATCACCATACTCACTAAATACAGCTTGTTTAAAATGATTTAAGACTGCATGAATATGTTTGAATGATGTATTAAAAAAAAACTAGACACGTTTGATTTTTTTAAAACAAATTTTTCAGTGAAAAAAATTAGATTCACTCCATACACCATGAATTTGAATAAATAGCTTTTTATCAAAATCTATACATAATATTAAAACTCTGGGGGCCTGGGGATATAGCTCAGTTGGTAGAGTGCTTGCCTCACGAGTGCAAGGCCCTGGGTTCGATCCCCAGCCCCAGCACCTGGAAAAAAAACAACAACTCTGGATATGTTATTATATTGATCAGATTTTGGTGCCAAACTCAATAAACCAAGTCTATAAGAATGACTAGATATTTAAGAACAAGTTACTGGAATCACTTGATGGCTATGAACTAGAACTAGTATAATCTACTTGAAGGAAAGCACAATGAAAATCTTTTCATATAAACTTACAGTTCATATGGTCCAACTCCCCCATGGTCCATGCTTTCATTTAACTGACCCTGAAAAATATGTTAAAAATTTTAGAATAATCACATACACATAAAATTAAAAAGTTTAATGTTTTATCTTATAACTGAAAAAGAATTAAATAAATAAACCATCTTAAAAATTTTCTATACTTTAATAACCAGCAAATATGGTGGTGAACAAAATAAAGTACACAATACTATGGGGGCTTCACTTTCAATTTTTTTTCTCTTTTAATTTCTTCCTCCCCTCCACATTTTTCATTTTTAATTTCACATTACAACTATACTACAGAGTCCACTCATTCATTATTTCAAAACAAAATCAATTGGCATTTCCTTCAAAAATGACATATATCTATTAAAAATATATTCGTGTGCATGATGAAACTGAAGGCATTACATTCTGAGTTATTAAATCAAATTATTCATACAAAGTGCTATTCTGCTATGCTTCTGTCAGGAAGACTAACACAATGCTCTGAACTAAGTCTAAGATAATCACAACTAGTCTAAGATATGTAATGTACAATAGAGCTAATCAGGGAAAAATAATTAAGCAATGTACTCAAATATTTAGGATTCATGCTGGCCATTCTGACTACAGAGTAAATGAGTAAATAAATTTAATTAACCTTATATGCACTAGTAATGAACAATCCCCAAATGAAATTAGGAAAACTTCATTCACAATTGCATCAATAAGAATAGCTTAGAAGCCTGGTGTGGTGATGCACACTTGTCATTTCAGTTACTTGGAAGAATGAGACAGGAGGATCACAAGTTTCAGGCCAGCCCTGGCAATTTAGCAACACCCTGTCTCAAAAAATAAATAAAAGGGTTGGGAATGAAGCTCAGTGATAGAGCACTCCTGGGTGCAATCCCTAGTATCCCTGCTCCCCAAAAATAATAGCTTAGGGGCTAGTGTTGTATCTCAGTGGAAGAGGGCTTGCCTAGCATGTGTGAGGCACTGGGTTAAATCCTCAGCACCACATAAATACAAATAAATAAAATAAAGGTATTATGTCCATCTACAATGAAAAATATTTTTAAATAGTTTAGAAAAAATGTGTCAAAAGTGGCGAGACTAGAACAGTGAAAAGTATAATATAGCTGGGCACAGTGGCACACATCTGTAATCCCAGTGACTTGGGAGGTTAAGGCAGGGAATTGCAAGTTTAAGGCCAGCCTCTCAAAATAAAAAATAAAAAGGGGTTGAGATGTATCTCAGTGGTAAAGTGCCCCTGTGTTCAATCCCCAGTATCAAAAAGAAAAAAAAAATTATAAAACATCACTGAGAAAATTTTTTCAGAGATTTATATATTCCCTGGGGTGATGTATGCCTATAATCCCAGCATCTTGGGAGGCTGAGGCAAGAGGATTTTGAGTTCAAAGCCAGACTCAGCAAAGGCAAGGAGCTAAGCAACTCAGCGACATCCTGTCTCTAAATAAAATACAAAATAGGGCTGGGGATGTGACTCAGTGGTTGAGTGCCCCTGAGTTCAATCCCCAGTACCAAAAAACGAAAAAAAAAAAAATCTAAATATTCCTGTTTAGGTTCCTTGTTTATAGATTAGAAGACTTTTTTTTTTTTTTCCCAAGAAATCAGTTTATTAAAGACAATGTTCAGGTGGGTTGTAGCTCCTGCCTGCCATGCCAACTACTTGGCCCAGGTCCACTGCAGGGAGCCACCTTCCCAAGCAGGTCTCAGCAATGGCTAAGCCTCTGGCAGCTCCCCACACTCCCAGTCTCCCTTGGGGGCCCTTTGCAGTGGGAAATCAAAGGCACAGGGAACCCAGGCAACACAGAAAAGTCTGTAAATCTCTGAATTCCCTCAGTAGCTGAGGGTTAGGATTGGACATTTCCCCAATTGCAACAGGAAACTCAAACCTACTGACCACTAGAAATAAAGCATATTAGGGGGGAGTCTTAGTAGGGTCCATGAGACCAGGATTCTCAACCCCTGGCCTTCTCACTGAGTATGCTAGTCTTCATGTGAACAATTAGCTGAGGCCAGGGAGTACATGCTCAAGGCTGTAATCCCCAGAGGACTGCAGCAATAGTAGGCGAGCCTGGACAATTTAGCCAGACTGTCTCCAAGGGCTGGGATGTTTCTCCAAGATTAGCACCACTGGGTTCAATTGCAGGAACCAAAGGAGGAAGAATGAGCTTACTCTGGGGGCATGAAGTCTTATTGAGGGCTGGACATTGGTGCAGAAGTTGCAGACATCCAGAAGTGTGGCTGTGGCAGGTCAAAAGGCACACTGGCTCCGGGAGGCCGCCTCAGACAGCATAGATTAGAAGACTTAACATTGTCAAGTCACAATACTAACCAAGATGGTCTACAGAATAGATTGAATCCTATCAAAATCTGAGGTTTCATTCTTGAGGATGTAGACAAGTTGATTCTAAAATTCATATAGAAATGCAGGGAACCGGGCTAGGGTTGTAGTTCAGTGGTAGAGCACTTGCTTGGCCCATGTGTGGAACACTGGGTTTGATTCTTAGCACCGAATATAAATAAAAAATAAAGGGCTGGGGTTGTGGCTCAAAGGTAGAGTGCTTGCCTAGCACATGCGAGGCCCTGGGTTTGATCCTCAGCACCACATCAAATTAACTGAATAAAATAAAGGTATTGTGTCCAACTACAACTAAAAAATATTTTTTAAAAATAAAGTTTTTCCAACAACTAAAAAATGTATAATGTTATATATATATATATATATACATACATAAAATATAAAATATTATATATTAACGAAATGCAAGGGACCCCCAAAAGCCAATACAATCTTGAAAAAGAACAATGTTGGAGGACTAACACTTCTCAATCTGAAAATTTAGCTGGGTGTGGTGGTGCATGCCTGTAATTCCAGCAATTTGGGAAGCTGAGGCAGGAGTATTCCAAGTTCCAGGCCAGTCTCAGCAATTTGATAAGGCCCTAAGCAACTCAGGGAGAACCTGTCTCAAAAAAAAAAAAAAAAAAAAAAAAAAAAAGGTGGGGGTGGTGGTGTTGGGAATGTGGCTCAGTGATTAAGTGCCCCTGGGTTCAATCCCCAGTATCAAAAAACAAAACAAAACTTAATACACAGCTACAGCAATCAAGATAGTAGAGGCAAAGGACAGACATATGGATCAATGGAGTAGAATTGAGAACCCAGATATAAATCCTTTCATTTATAGTCATTGATTCGACAAAGATGCCAAGAATATTCAGTTTGTTTTTCAATAAATGGTGCTGGGATAACTAGATATTCACATGAAAAAAAATAATTTGTATCCTTACTTTACAACATACATAAAAATTAACTCAAGATAGGTATGAAGGCACATACTTATAATCCCAGTCATGTGGGAGGCTGAGGCAGGAGCATTGCAAGTTGGAGGCCAGTCTCAGCAATTTAGTGAGACCTTAAACAACTTAGTGGACACTGTCTCAAGAAAATAAAAAATAAAAAGGGTTGGGGATGTGGCTCAGTGGTCAAGTGCCTCTGGGTTCAATTCTCAGTAACAACAATAACAACAACAACAAAAACCCTCAAAATGGATCAAAGATTTAAACATAAGAGATAAAATGCAGAATAAACACAGATGATGATGAAGTAGGTAATGATTTCTTAGATCCATCACTGAAAACACAAATGATTAAAGAAAAAGAACTAATCATCTAGATTCACTGAAAATTAAAAATCTTGGCCTTCAAAAAATACCATTAAGGGCTGGGGTTGTAGCTTAATGGTAGAGCACTTGCCTAGCATTGTGAGGCATTGGGTTTGATTCTCAGTATCACATAAAGTAAAAAAGGTTCATCAACAACTAAAAATATTTTTTTAAAAATACCATTAAGAAAGTGAAAAAAGTCAGGCACAGTAGCCCACGCCTATAATTCCAGCGACTCCAGAGGCTGAGGCAAGAGGATTGTGAGTTTGAAGCTAGCTTTGGCAATTCAGCAAAACCTATCTCAAAATTAAAAAAAAAAAAAAAAAAAAAAAAAAATGGGGGTTGAGGGTACTGGGGATTTAATCCAGAAGCAATTTACAACTAAGCTACATCCCCAGTCCTTTTCATTTTTTGAGATAGGGTCTCATTAACATGCTTAGGGCCTCACTAAATTGCTGAGGCTTGCCTTGAACTTAGGATCCTCCTGTCTCTCAGCCTCCTGAGCCACTGGGATTACAGGTATACATCACTGCGCCTAGCTCAAAATTTAAAAATTTTAAAAGGAAAGGGGGACTGGAGATATATAGTTCAGCAGTAGAGCACCTCTGAATTCAATCCCCCAGCACCAAAATAATAATAATAAAATTAGCAGCAGGAATTCAGTTATTGGTATAAAAAACAGTTTTAAAATGAAAATTACTGAATAGTCATTTTACACAAAAGAGTATCACTTTAGAAAAGGCTCTAAAAAATCAGAAGTCTTCAAGTTAAAATTTTAGAACAATTCCAAAGACATTTAGGCCAATAAATCTTTAAAGTTATCAGTATACAGCCAAGATACACAATGAAACTGGTAGTATTCTTAAAGAATAGACATCCAAAAGCATAAAAACACAAAATTCAGTCATAACTTATTCATGGCGTAAACTTACTATCTTAGTCATAATTTGCTCATGTGTGAACAACTCAGGATGAAGTGTAAAACCAGGATGTATATGTTTCATGACTGAACTGATGCAAATGGATAGGGCACTATCAAGCTGAAAAATAATTCTCACAGTTTCAACTGTATACAATTTTCAAACAGAAGTGGTATGAATGGCTATGGTTAGTTTCTTTGGTCGCTGTTGCTCCATATAATCACCTCTGATGGCTTAAAGACAAAAGACTAACTTCTCCTAGATGTGATAAAAGTGGTATTACATAATTGTTTTTTACTTAATTTTACTTAATTCTAAATTAAAGACCACAGAGTAGTTAACATAGAACCATTACTTTGAAGCCACCTCATAAGATATGCCCTTTGGCTATGTTTCATTTCCGGAGCTGGCCAGGCCTGTAACACCACCTGCATCTTTGCCTATAACTTCTACCCGTTACCTTCTAGGGCAAAGGCACAAAAGGTGTAATTCTTTCTGCTCCTCCTTTAGAAAAGTCTCACACCAGAACAATGAAGCTAACACTATATAATACACACTAAAGACTTCTTTCACAAGAAACTATTCAGAATTTTTCTGCTCTCTTAAGCTTTATGATTCATCCAATACTTTTTCTGTGTGCCACTATGATTGACAAAAAAGGTACTATACAAGATACACTGTTTCAAACTAGCCCACCAGAATGACTATTTACAAAGTTTTAAATTAAAAATGTATACAAATTCAAATTAATATGCCTATACTCAACGAAAGAATAGATTTTATAAAAGTTTAAATAAATTATCCTTAGTCCAGATATTTGTTAAATCAATTATCCATGGGTTGGGATATAGCTCAGTAGTTAAGCACTTGGCCTAGCAGGGGCAAACCAGGGGTTTGATTACCAGTACATATAGGCACATACATTCTACAAAAGATTTTTAGGAAATCAATTATCCACTTGTCTGAATGTACACATATACTTCCTTTATGAAATTCAGTAATCCAGATGAACTGGGAGAAAGGGATAAACCTTGCTCAAAATCTCAGTTGCTGCTTTATGTTAATTATGTATTACAAGACAAGATAATTACTGATGAGATTTTTTTCTATAATTTTCAAAATCATAAATATTTAAGTATATACTACCTAGTACTTAGTTTTTCAAAAATATTAAACATTCTACTCAATAAAAATATGATATCCCAATCTGAAACTTGTATAGTAAGCCTCTATGATTATTATAATCCTTGGTACCAAAAAAAAAGAAGAAAGAAAAAAAAAGGGCTGGGGATATGGCTCAGTTGGTAGAGTGCTTGCCTTGCTTGCACAAGGCCCTAGGTTCAATGCTCAGCATCACACACACAAAAATAATAATAATCCCCCATCAAAACTCTAAACCATTGTTTTTAATATACACTATTACATTCCTCTGGGTGTTCAATCAGAGTTTGTTTTGTGTTTAATTAGATGACAGACATTCTTCTACTTTATCCATAAATGCATCAATTCAATCTCTTCATCATTTAGTCTCTGAAAATTTAATTAAGCATGTAAAAACCTATACTTACAGATTCACTCAGTATAACATATCTAAAAAGGCATATAGGATCAATGATTAAAAGAAAAAAAAAACCCTGATGTTACAGTTCTAAAATACTATACTATACTATACTATACTAATACTATAACTGCATTTATAATTAAGTTTCTAGGTATGAATGAGGGTAAACTTGAACGATTGGTTCATTGCCAAGGAAATGAGTAGTACCTGTCAGTACTGCCATGAATCAGCTAACTTTTTAATATACCAGGATATTTTGAGAATGTTTAACTTTTTTTTTTTTCATGTAACCCTCATTTTACAGAAAGGTGTCAAAGATTAGACAACTTACTCGAGGTCACATTATCAGTGAGTATGGCCAAAATTCACTTTTGACATACCACAAAGAGGCAAAACATAACAAGACTAATAAATGCAATGAAAAATCTGTGCAACGAAATTTGCTGAATGGAGTGAGAATACACCACTATATGATTGTAGGCAATCATCTCTCTAGCCTATGCCTCCATTTCCTTACTATAAAATGAAGAAGTGAGGCTACTCTGATACCAAGGTTAAAAGGTTTGCATAATAAACCAAAAGGAAACATTTGAAGATTTTCTAAGAATCTAAACTCTACCCATATTTCAGGTTAAAAAAAAAAAAAACCCTCTCATTTTAAATATCAGAGTACTCTGTATGCCACTGAATCTCTTTGGGTTACCAACCCAATCCCACTCCAACTCTCTTCCTTGTCCATCTTGAGGAGCCCCTTAAGCAAAACAAACTCTTAGTGAGGGGTGGTGGTACATGCCTGTAATCCCAGCAATTCAAGAAACTGAGGCAGGAGGACTGCAAGTTCGAAATAGCCTTGGCAATTTACCAAGCAACTTAGTGAGACCCTGTCTCCAAAAAAAAAAGAATAACACTCAAAAGAAACACTTTCAACTCCAAAAGCACTGCTAAGAAGTTAGCCAATCCCAAAAAACCAAATGCCGAATGTTTTCTTTGATATAAGGAAGCTGATTCATAGTGGGATAGGGAGTGGGAGCATGGAGGAACAAACTAACTCTAGATAGGGCAGAGGGGTTGGAGGGGAACAGAGGGGGCATGGGGTTATTAATCATGGTGAAATGTGATGATCATTATTATCCAAAGTACAGGTATGAAGACACAAATTGGTGTGAATATACTATGCATACAACCAGAGAAATGAAAAATTGTGCTCTAAATGTATAATAAGAATTGCAATGGGGACTGGGGTTCTGGCTCAGTGGTCGAGCACTTGCCTAGCATATGCGAGGCCCTGGGTTTGATCCTCAGCACCACGTAAAAATAAATAAATAAAATAAAGGTAATGAGTCCATCTACAACTAAAAAATGAATACTTAAAAAAAAAAGAACTGCAATGCTTTCTGCTGTCATATATTAAAATAAATAAACAGCACTGCTAAGTAAGATATTTTACTGAAGGCTCTCTCTCAAAATCTTTTGCTCTTAATTACCTTTGCTCTTTTTTGAAACTTCCTCTTCTTAAAGTAATGGCCACATTTCTTGGCTTTTCCATTTTTTCTGGTCCCCTCGACCATAACCTATCAGAATCTTATAGTCCCCCTCCACCACATCCTATCAGAATTTTGCTATGCTCATCAAAACAAAAGCCCAGGAGTAAAGCTAACCTGTAACACTTAGTGTTTCTGAAACACATTTAGAATGTGAGAAGAAAAACAAAATCCCCATTCATATAGGGAATCTTAATACAATAGTGTACTTTCAAAGGAGGATAAACCTGTAGTCTGGAAAATCGGTTCAACTAACAAAGACGTAACACATTCTTTCTATCTAGTTTTCTCCCCTGCCCTACTCCACAGCCACTTCCATATGGAACCAATACAACAGAATATATTAAACATAGAAAGTAATCTTGTATTTGTTTCAAACTGTATTTAGTGTTCACTATGTCCAATTAAGAGGCTAACTAGAATTCCATACAAAAATATATCAGTTTAAAAAAAATTTCTCAATACCCACCTTCTAAACTGTGTGACTTCGATTGAAACTCATTTGATTATGAAAAGAACAGTATTATTTTAGCCCACTTAGTTTCATGAAGTGTTCAAAGTTCTTTACATATAGCATCTCAATCTTTGGTCAGCAGTAGGACACAATTTACTTGCCAGAGGAGGAAAATTGGGGGTGAGAAAAGAGAAGGGAAGCCCCTTATGCGGTTACAGCAAACATCTGACAGCAGTCATAAGTTACATATACACAATGGAATTTAGGACCTAAATTGCCATGAGGTTAACTTTGAAGACCGTTTGTCCATAATCAGTAATAAACTACATCATTTTTGCACTGCAGGTGCAATTTGGTTTTTTTCCCATAAGTATCTTAGAAAAATTTATATTTCATAAAGAATAACCAATAGTATCACAGCAAAGGTAAAATTGAGACGTGCATTAGGAAAAACAACTCTAAATTTAGCACCCTAAATTACAGCAAGGAAAGTCCTCACACCACTATTCACAAGTCTCAGTTCAAGCAATTTATTTTTGGCAAGCCAAATCACAGCTGTCAACACTGGTTTTTTCCCACCCCAAAATTACATAAATTATTCTGAAAAAAAATACAGACATCTTCAACTTGGAGGAAATTAAGTTACAAATGCCGTGTGTCATTATAGATACTTAAAAAAAAAAAAAAAGTCACACGGAAGGGGGTTTAAAAAAAAAAAGGCAAACAAACAAACCCTGGAAGATGCAGCAGAGCCCCCTTGCTCCCGAAATAAAACTCCTGGTGGCTGTAACAGCAGCGGCAGTGCTACTCCCGACAGAAGTTTTCAGCTGTCACTTCTAACAGCTGAGCGCTTCCTAGGAGAGAAGCGACAGGCCGAGAAGAGAGGTGGTTGTGGGAGGTCTGAAGATTTAATACTTGAAATCTTACACTCCGAGGGAAACCCTTCCGCGCTTCACCTGCACTTACGGGACATTTAGCACCCCCATCCCCCAAACACACGCTCACACCACCCGTGCCCCGCCACACTCAAGTTCAACAGCTCCAGAAATCGACCACGCGCCCTTTTCTCCACCTCTCTACAGACAGATTGCTGGGGGCTCCGCTGATCTAGGGATAAGGGCGCGACCTGCACCTGCGAGCCCCGCAGAGGCCTCATACCTAGGGCCAGGTCCTCCCCGCCAGGTCCCCTGCGCGGCCGCGCGGCGCCTCAGCTAGTCCAGGAGACTACTCGCGCCCCCCAGGGTCTCCGTGCTCTAGGACACGCCAGGCTTCCTGGGCCCGCGCCGCCGCCCTGGCCCTGTCACCTCGGGCCCCCCGGGACCCCGGGCCTCACCCCCTCCTCCAGCTCATCCTCAGAGCCTGCGTCCTCTGGCTGGTCCAGGTCTATGTCAAACACTCCTGCCATGTCCTCAGCTTCCCTGTCTCGGAAGTCAGGCGCTGGGTAAAAGCCGTCCCGCCTCCGTCGTCGCCTCATGGGCCCGGACCCGCCGCAGCCACAGCCGCCGCTGCCGCCATCACCGGCTGCTTAGGCTTAGTGCG
Source organism: Urocitellus parryii (assembly GCF_045843805.1). Classification (NCBI taxonomy): domain Eukaryota; kingdom Metazoa; phylum Chordata; class Mammalia; order Rodentia; family Sciuridae; genus Urocitellus; species Urocitellus parryii. Next base: position 150,436,965 of record NC_135537.1, read on the forward strand.
TCTGCGCCTAGGCCCCAGACTGGCTCTTCAAGTTCAGCGCTAGAGCATGCGCATAGAGTTCCATGAAGTCAAACTGTGGGCAGTGAACATGCGTAGAACTATCTCCAGGATCTAGGTACTGGCAGAAACATGCGCAAAACTCCACCCGAAGCCTCGCTGGGAGACTAAAGCATGCGCATTGTCAGCCAAAGAATTTGATGGACAATGAGCATGCGTAACATATCTGAAGTTGATAAATTGAAATCGAACATGCGTAATTAACCTTTCTGAATAGAAACGGCGGGGAGTACAGTAAAATTCTTCGTTTAAGAAACATATGCTTTCGTTCTCTGTGACTTTTTAGTTCCGGAAAGGAGCATGCTCATAGTGAGAGGGTTGATCCTCTGAAGTTTGAACTCGACGGAAACCGCGGCGAAGTGGAGGGCTGTCAGTGAGTGGCGGTAGCCCGGAGCTCCGCCGGTGGGAAAAGAGAGAGTCTTGGCTTTGCCACTTACTAGTTTGGTGGCCTTGAGAAAGTCAAACAACATTTCAGAGCACCAGTTTTTCTTATCGGTAAAATGAGAATAATATTACTTACTCTGAAGATTTGATATTATGGGTACATGAGCTGGCTCAGAACTCCTCCCCCCCCAGCCCCCCCGCTCATTTCCAGTGTTGCATGGACTTGGTGTTAATCTTTACCAAAATTGTCTTCATTAAAAATAATGAAGATATAGCTGGGCTCGATGTTGCACCCTCTAATCCAGCGACTGGGGAGGCGGAGGCAGAAGGATCAAAAATTTAAGGCCGACCTTTGGCAATATATCGAAATCCTATCTCAAAAAATAAAAAGGGGTGGGGATGTAGCTAGGTGGTTAGAGAGCCCCTGTGTTCAATTTCTAAATGATCTTTACTATATCATATGATCTTCTTTCTCCAAATTCCATTTTTGCTGTATTACTTGAGCTAAACACAAAGACTTTCTTTAAAGTGTTAATTATAGTTTCCAGGCCAGAAGGGTAGTTGGTGGAAAGAGATTAAGTTTTTATTTTACCAGAGAAAATTAATGTTAATTGAACTATGATTGTTGAGCCAACTTCTAGTGTCCCTGTGTTGTGAAGTGTTTGTTACTAATTCCTTCAATTTGAATTTCTTTTGATTTGTTTGTTTTATTTCAAATGCATACACAGGAAAAAAAGTGAGTACAAATCAGATTTTTGAAACCATTAAGCTGTGTGTGAATGCATTTGGGAACAGAAAATCCCAAATCCTAAAACTAAGTAGAGAAGAGAAGAACTTTCCTGAATGACTGGCTCTTTAGACAATAGACCTATTTTGTTTCACATATAATGCCATATACATATAGGCATTTTTTAAAGTTACTTTTTATTGATTTACAGTTAATGCACATGGCATCTCACTTTTTCTTATTAATAATGTAGTGATTCTGTGTTTTTTCTGTTACAGGATGCTCACTTTTTTTGAAGAAACAGGACTAGTTCATGGCTCAGCATGTCAATAGTAACAGTGCAGCTTGGTCAGTGTGGCAACCAGATTGGTTTTGAAGTGTTTGATACTTTATTTAGTGACTCACATGATTTCCAAGGACTCTGCTCTAAAAAAGAAAATGAGGCATATCAAGCATCTTGCCAAGAAAGATTCTTCAGGGAGGAAGAAAATGGAGGTATATGTAGTCCATAGTCCTATTCTTTACTCTGACTTAAATTGCTTAATTTAAGGTGTTTGTACCTGGTCCCTTTCAGTTTCACTAGGGAATAACTATGATTTTGGCCCTTTGTTTCTGTGTTAGCAACCTTTGTCTCTCCAGGACATCTTTCCTCCAGCAGGTAAGTATGCTTAGACTTTATGAATCTGAAACCACCCAAATGGATTGGAATGTAGTGCTGAGGTGAATAGTTTACCTAACATATGTGAGGCCTTGAGTTCAGTCCCCAACACCATAAAAAATGAAACCAAACAAAACTTATCTCTTGACTATACCTTTCTTATTCCTTCTTATGTCTTAGCATTTCCAACCAAGATTTCCAAAGGAGAGTCATGCTTAACCAACTGCAATCCTGCTTCTGCCCCACAACACACTGAAGCTGCTCAAAGAAGAGTTTCCAATGACTTCCTCATTACTGTTTTACTTTTCCTTCTTTCTTCTTTAAATTTTTATTAATTTATTTATTTTGGTACTGGAGATTGAACCCAGGGCCTTGCATATTCTAGGCAAATACTCCACCACTGAGCTACATTCTATGTAAATCTTATTTTTGAGACAGGGTCTTGCTAAGTGGCTGACACTGGCCTCAACCTTGCAATCTTCCTGCATCAGCCTCCTGAGTAGCTGGAACTGACAGTCCTGTACCACCACCACACCCAGCTGCATGATTTTCTTTTCTTCAATTAACTTCTCTACTGGATTTGATAACAGTAACTACAAAACTGCCTCTTTGAAATTCCTCCTTCTTAGTCTCTGAACTCTTCTTATGAAGTAGTTTTTTTTCCCTCAGAATCTCCTCTTCTCCCACAGGTATATTTCTGAGTGATTTCAGTCACTATAATGTGTTATATTTTTTATACCACTGACTCTCAAACCTCTACCCCAGCCTCTCTTTCCAGCTGTAGATTGATTAGTGGACATCTCCTGTTGCATCTCCCATGTTAACCTCAAATGTAACATCTCCATACCCATGGCATTCATTATCTTGCCTTTAAAACTTACACTTACCAAAATCTGCTAATTTTGCCTCCTATGTACCTCTGGAAGCTGTTCTGCTCTTCTCATCTCCACTGTCATTGACTTGGTTCTGGCTCTTTTCCTCTCTTGCCTAGAGTGTTTCAAGACACTCCTTCTAGGTTTCCTTGCCTAGAGTTTTGTTATCTATCTCATCTGTCCTCCACTCTGCTGCATTAAAAAAGACATCCAATTTTCCTCACCTGCTTGAAAATGCTAGGTGGTTTATCATTGTCTAAAAGATCAAATTCAAGCTTTGTAGCATTGCCTACAAGAATTTCCAAGATCTGATCCCTGTCTGCTTTCCATTCCTGTCCTTCACTTCTGCCCCCTCCTCCATCCTCTGCTTTAACAATTTTGAGCTGCCTCTTGCCCCAGTGGTATTTTGTACCTCTGAATATGCTGCTCCTTTGGCATGGATTCATTGTGGGTCATATGGTGCACTCTGATTAAGTTGTTGTTGTGTTTCATCTCTCCCAGGAGTCCTTCTAGGATTGGTTTGATGTTGTCTTCATCTCTGTATTCCCAGTATAGTAGATAGCACATTATAAGCATTCAACAGGTATTGCAGACCTGACCAAAGTGGCTTTTTTTGTGTGTATGTAGTACTGGGGATAGAACCCTGGGCCACACATTCTAGGCAAACACTGTACTACTGAACCATATCCTTGCCCTTTCATTTTTCTTATTTTGAAACAGAGTCTAGCTAAGTTGCTTGGTCTATCCTCAAACCTGCAATCCTGCCTCAACCCCCTGAGTAGCTGGGATTATAGGCAGGTGCCACCACACCCAGCTAAAGTGACCATTTTATCCCACACTGATTCATCCCGCTTAGCAGAACTCTGGGCTTAATGTCTACATTTATCTGTTGCTGCAGTATTTCTATGCATTATGACAAATCTTTCTTTTCCCAATCTCTGATTTTTTCCCCCCCTCTGGACCTAAGGCAGGAGATGTAGCTCAATGACCTAGAAGTTTATGCTTTTAAGTTACCCAAATAAGACATATTTTTTCTGTTGATTTTTTTCCCCTGTCTAGTTCCAGTTGCCCGGGCTGTGCTTATTGACATGGAACCTAAGGTTATCAATCAAACTCTGACAAAGGCTTCTCAGTCTGGCCGATGGAAATATGGTCAGCATGCATGCTTCTGTCAAAAACAAGGTTCTGGAAACAACTGGGCATATGGGTAAGAATAATTCCTCATGATTTTTAGTTTGGTTACAGCTTTAGTTAATGGACCCTGTAGTTACAACTGCACAGTTAATATGTGGAGCACACAATCTTGAAATTGTTGTTTTAAAATTGAGAATTTGACTTCACTGAGAAGAAATTTTCATTCTCTCTCTGCCTCAGATACAAGTACGGATGAAACCAAAGATCTTTTATAGCAGGGTTTTCCATCATCACTGACCTGCTGCAAACTAACTTGTCAATGCAATATCTTTATTTGGCAGGAATATAAGTTCTAGAGAACACTACAAGGCAGTAGTTCCAAACTTTACTGCAGTTTACATTAGAATTTCCTGGGGGTCTTGGGAAAATCCTGCTATCTAGGGCTCACTTCTAGAGATTATGGTTTCATTGGTTTTGGGTGAAGCTCAAGTATTGAGATGTTCAAAGCTCCCATAACTCCCAATGTGCAGCAGAGTTTGAGAACCATTGCTTTAGGCCTGTTGTTATATATATAAAATATTATGTTCTACCATAAACTACCTGGTAATTGAAAGCTCTACCTCAATGAATGGCCTATAAATGAGAACTTTCAGGATCCTGTAAATGCACTCTGCTAATAGTCATAATCACCTGTTAAATGTGTTTGACTAGTATATTTTAGATTTTGTCCGTCAGGGACCTGAACCTTTCATGAGAGTTACTTCACTTTCAAAGCTTTGAATAGACTTCTTTGTTCTGCATTGCATCTCTGTTTAAATTGAAAAGTGTTTGTGTTTGTTTCTTTTGCCATTGCAGTTACTCTGTACATGGACCTAGGCATGAAGAATCTATCATGAACCTAATCCAGAAGGAAGTGGAGAAATGTGACTCCTTGAGTGGTTTTTTCATCATAATGAGTATAGCTGGGGGCACAGGATCTGGGCTGGGAGCCTTCATTACACAGGATTTACAAGATCAGTACTCAAACTCTTTAAGAATGAATCAGATTATATGGCCCTATGGAACTGGTGAGGTATGAACATAATTAATGGAAAAGTTTATGTTTTCTATTCTTTGTAATTAAAATGAATGTGAGTAAAAGGTGGCTCTCACCCTTTCTTTGAAAATGTTAAGGGACTGGGGTGGTGGCTCAGTGGTAGAGCACTTGCCTACCATGTGTGAGGCACTGGGTTCAATTCTCAGCACCACATATAAATAGATAAAAAATAAAGGTCCATTGAGAACAAAAAAATATTAAAAAAAAAAAGAAAACATTAAGTTACAACATCATGAGTGATTACACAATACGGTACTTTTATGAACAATTCCTGTAACTTTGCTTAAACATTTCCATACAATTGAGTGTTTCTTTTTTTTTTGTAACTTCCAAAGATGAAGACTGGGGATATAGCTTAGTTGTAGAGCATGTGCTTAGCATGCACAAGGCTCTGGGTTCATTCCCAAGCACTGAATGAACAGAATTCCAAAGATGACTGTGCTTCTTCTCTGAGAAACCCATTTATGAGATAATCCCTCTGGCTATTGTATATAAAGCAGGGGCCTTGATCGCATGTTGGAGCCATTGCCAGCCTTCAAGTATATATATATTTTTAACACCGGTGATTGAACTCAGGGGTACTTGACTACTGAGCTATATCCCCAGCCCTATTTTGTATTTTATTAGAGACAGGGTCTCACTGAGTTGCTTAGCACCTCGCTAAATTGTTGAGGCTGACTTTGAACTCGAGATCCTCCTGCTTCAGCCTCCCGAACTGCTGCATTTGTAGGCATGTGCCACCATGCCTAGCTCAAATAATTTCTTTCCATTGGGAGGAAATTTTCTATGCAGGCCAATTTCCTGTGATCAGCCTAGTAATAAGATAAGTCATTCTAGGAAATGATGTAGGAAGGAGGCATAATAGTAGTAGCTCATATTTGTCATGCCCTTACTGTGTACAAGGCATGATTCTAAGTGCTTTACTTGCATTATATTATATCATTAATCTTTAGAACTCTAGGATGCTAGTGTAATTATTTTATTTTTATTTTTTTTAAACTAAATCTTTTTTTTAAATACCTTTATTCTATTTATTCATTTGTATGTGGTGCTGAGGATTGAACCCAGGGCCTCACATGTGCTAGGCAAGCACTCTACCGCTGAGCTATAGCCCCAGCCCCAATGCTAGTGTAATTATTATTCCCGTTTTTCAAATGAGAAAACTGAGGCATACGGACATTACAAACTTGCCCAAAGTCATGCAGCTAGAAAATCACAGAGCCAGGATGTGAACCTAGACTTGTTACCCTTTGAATCTCTGCTCTTAACTACTATTCTCTCCTGTCTTTTTTGTTTCTGACCTTTTCCTCCTCAGGTTATTGTTCAGAACTACAACTCCATTATGACTCTTTCTCACCTGTACCGATCTTCAGATGCCCTCCTTGTTCACGAGAACGATGCTGTCCATAAGATCTGTGCAAAGCTCATGAATATCAAGCAGATATCCTTTAGTGATATAAATCAAGTCCTTGCACATCAGCTGGGAAGTGTGTTTCAGCCTACTTATTCTGAAGAAGGTGCTTTTCACTACAGAAGAAACCCACTAGGTATTTATCCCTCTGTGTGCTATTTGTATGAAAGTCTCCTACTCTGAAACCCTCAAAGTTATTTTTTTACTGTCTCCTCTCCTCCACCTGAAGATACACTCAAATCTCCCTCATCTCAAAAACCTTCTCTCAGGCCTGCTTTTATCTCTGAACTGCTGTACTGAAATTCTCGAGAAGTTGCTAAATTTCTCAAGAGTGGTAGATACTATACACTAACTGAATCATTCAGGATCCTTTCTTCTTTTTCTTCTTTCTTTCTTTTTTTTTTTTTTTGTTATTGTTTTGGGAGGTGGTTCTGGGAATCAAACCCAGGGCCTTGTTCGTGCAAGACAAACACTCTATTCCTATTTATATTTTATTTTCAAGACATGGTCTCACTATGTTACTGAGGCTGGCCTTGAACTTGTGATCCCCCTGCTGCATGGGCCTCCCGAGTAACTGGAATTACAGGCATGCACCACCTCACCTAGCTGTGTGTTCTTTATATAGTCTGGATATAAGTCCCTTATCTAATATATTGATTTGCAAACATTTTCCTTCATTCTTGGGTTTTCTTTGGGTTTCTAGATTATATATTTCCCTTTTTAATTTCTTGCCACTGGCCTTCTCTCTTTCTGTCTCTTGTACCACTGTAGCTGCCTATTCCCCCAATTCAGCAGACCTGTCTTAGCCTGAGTTTCTGGCAGCATTTTATACTTGACAGCTCCCTTCTTGACCTTCCTTCCTGCACCTGTCAGCTTGAGGACTTCACTCTCCTTCTTCTTCTTCCTTCCTAATTACTCTTGTATTTTCTGACCATTTTTACATTTCCCACCATTCTTTCTTCTTCAGTTCTTCTTCAAGTGGTACCTTATCAATTCAGATCATCTAAATGTAATTGACTCTGTTATCTCTACCTCCATTTCTTTTTTTTTTAAGAGAGAGAGAGAGAGAATATTAATATTTATTTTTTAGTTTTCAACAGACACAACATCTTTGTTTGTATGTGGTGCTAAGGATCAAACCCGGGCTGCACACATGCTAGGCGAGCACGCTATCGCTTGAGCCACATCCCCAGCCCTACCTCCATTTCTGATCTCTCCAAAAGTTGTATGTCCCAGTTTTCTTTCCTCTCTTTCTTTTCTTTATTTGAGCTGCAGATAAAACCCAGGGCCTCACACTGAGCTGTATTCTTGCCAGTCCCAGTTTTTTACTTGCCTTCTGCTTCTTAAAATTTAGCATGTGTATTTTCTTTTTTAAAATTTTCTTTTCCTTTTTTGTTTTGAGACTATCTTGTCCCATGTTGCTGAGGCTGACCTTGAACTCCTGGTCTTAAGTTTTCATCTTGCCTCAGCCTCCGGAGTAGCTGGGACCACAGGCATGGGCCACTGAGTCGCGCTAAAATCAGGATTTTAAAAAAACTTTTTTATTTGTTCTTTTTAGTTACACATGAAAGTAGACTTTACTTTGACATATTTTATACATAAATTATAAAATGAATTTTATATGAGATTAATTTTATTTAAATATATATATATAGATATATAGATATAGAGAGAGTGAGTGTGTGTGTGTGTGTGTGTGTGTGTGTGTGTGTGTACATCTTCCCATTCTGGTTGTACATCATGTGGAATTACATTGATCATGTAAATATGACCAATTACATTGGTCATATATGAACATAGGAAAGTAATGTCTATAAAGTGAGAATTTTTGTTTAGTTTGTTTACCAGTCTGTCTCAGTGCTTGAACAGTTTGTGGCAAATAGTAAACACTCAAGAAAATACTTGTTGGGTAGGGAGTATATGTATCTGAAGTTCATAAGTAGCGTGGACCTAAGTCATAAATTGGTGTTATGTTTGAGGATTAAGAACTCAAGGGGGTCCCAATCTGCCATGTGGTCTGATTTTCTTCAGTTATGCTCTGACTGAGAATGTGAGGAGAGGGACTGATCCAAGACTGGGAGTTTGCCAGAAAGAAGAAGTCTGATGATTTGAGAAGGGAAGAGGTTGGTGGATTAGGCTCTCAGTGAGGTCTAAAAATGGGTAAGGTGACAGCAGTTGAACAAGAAAGCTGGAGAGGAGGACTGGGGATGTGGCTCAGTGTAGGAGTGATTGCCTTGTAAGTAGAAGGCTCTGGGCTTAATTCCCAGGACTGCCAAAGAAAAAAAATCCATGTGTTATTTGGTGACTGTGTTACTTTTTTTTTTTTTAGTTGTAGATAATATTTAATAATAAATTTATCTTTATTTTTATTTATTTATTTAAATATTTATTTTTTAATTGTAGTTAAACACAATACCTTTATTTTATTTCTTTTTACATGGTGCTGAGGATCGAACCCAGGGCCCCGCACGTGCTAGGCAAGCACTCTACCGCTGAGCCACAACTCCAGCTCTGTGTGTTACTTTTACCCTAGACTTTGACTCTAGGTGTTTTATAGAAAAGGATTCTTATGTTTAGAGGAAAGTCCACTAGTGTAAACCCATTTTTGCAGCATTTTGTAGATGTTTGTGTCAAAAATTTTCTTTCACTAGGACATAGGACATGAATATTCACTCAAAATGTCATAAAATTTACATTTTATATTATGGCAATACATTCTTCTCTCTCTGCTATAGGTATTTTCTATAAATAAATAAAACAACTGTCAATGTAAAACAAATTAGCCTTTCTCCTTAATTCAATTTCATTACAAATATAAGTTTGTAAAAATAGGCACATTTCTGCCTCAAGGAATTTATTAATTTTGTCTTCTTTCCAAGTAGGGTTTCATGTTAGCAGGCATTTTCTTTCTCTTTTCTTTTCTTTCTTTTTTTTTTTTTTTTAATTTTTTTTAATTCCAGTGCTGGGGATCAAACTCCAGCACACCTCTACTCCCCCACCCACCCACAGCCACTCACATTTGTTTCCTTCCTTTCTCTCCAAACAGTTGAGCACGGCTCTAACACTGAGCTACATCCCTAGCCTGCCTGATTTTGGGAGGTGGCAGGGATGGGAGATACTAGGGATTGAACTCAGGGGCACTTAACCACTGAGCCAGACCTCCAGCCCTATTTTGTATTTTATTTAGAGACAGGGTCTCACTCAGTTGCTTAGTACCTCGCTTTTGCTGAGGCTGGCTTTGAACTAACAATCCTCCTGCCTCAGCATCCTGAGCTGCTGGGATTACAGGCAGGTGCCACTGCACCCTGCATCTGCCTAATTTTGATTATCATTTAACCAGATAAATAGAAAAACTAGAGGGATGGGGTTGTGGCTCAGTGGTGGAGCGCTTGCCTAGCACATGTGAGGCACTGGGTTCAATCCTCAGCACCACATAAAAATAAGTAAATAAAATTATCATGTTCATCTACAACTAAAATTTTTTTTTAAATTTTAAATCTAGAAAATTTTCTAACAAAATATTTAGTGAACACAGAAAGACAAGAAAAGTATATTAGCCCTCATGCTTTCTTTGTTTTCCTGGGATCTAGCTAAATATTCATTCACATTTTTCAGTTACTTGGCTTCTGAATTCTTGTTTCCTTTTTGGCAAACTGTATTTTCTCACCTGTGCTAAAATGGATGCCAAAATGAACCAGAGATGTGGTCTGTATTAGATATTTTATCTGAATTTTTATTATTTTAAAGTTTAAAGTTTTCAAGTGGTAGCACGCTCGTCTGGCATGCGTGTGGCCCGGGTTCGATCCTCAGCACCACATACCAACAAAGATGTTGTGTCCGCCGAGAACTAAAAAATAAATATTAAAAATTCTCTCTTTCTCTCTCTCTCTCTCTCTCTCTCTCTCCCCTCTCTCTCAAAAAATAAATAAATAAATAAATAAAGTTTAACCAATTCTGGCCTTTGAGAAAGCATTTGACCCAGAAAAACAAATCATGATTGTATATAGGCCAATGTCAACAGTCAACAGTCTAGAATTTAAAAAAATTTACTTCAAATCTTTTTTAAAATTTTTTCTTTATAGGAGACTTAATGGAGAATTTAGTTCCCCATCCTGAATTCAAGATGCTGGGTATTCGTAACATTCCTCAAATGTCTGAGAATTCACTGGCATATAGCACGTTTACTTGGACTGGCCTCCTCAAACATTTGAGACAGATGCTCATTTCTAATGCGAAAATGGAAGAAGGTAAAGGGTTTTTTAAAATACACAGTCCACAAGCTAAGAAAAGTGCCTGTCCTAGAGCTCTGAGTATAAACTGGGCTGGGCCAGTTGATATAAACATTCCTTCATCTTGCCAGGGAGGCTACTGCAGAAACTCACCAGGACATCACAGGAAGGCTGCTGCTGCTTTTTCATTTCTTTCCCACCTCCCAGCTCTGTCCTCCTGTGCTGGGGACTAACCCCAAGGCGTGGTGCATGCTAGGCATGTGCTCTCCACTAAGCTCCATACCCAGACCCACATGAAGTCTTCTTTTTCTTCTTTTTTTGAGACAGGGTCTCACTAAGTTGCAGAAACTGGCATGAGCCACCAAGGCCTACAAGAAAACTTAATCATTTCACCGTTTTGACATTACCAAAGAACATTTCGGATGAGTGCCATATGTTTTTTCAAATTTTTATTTTCTTTTAATTAAAGCAATATATGAATATAGTTTTCTTTTTTTTTTTTAACTATTTTTTAGTTGTAGCCAGACAGAATACCTTTATTTTATTTATTTATTTATTTTTATGTGGTGCTGAGGATTGAACCCAGGGTCTCACATGTGGCAGGCAAGTAGAGTGTTCTACCACTGAACAACAACCTCAGCCCTGAATATGGTTTTCAAATCAAGTAGTTAAAACTCATTTAAGGACTAGAAGGTAGTTTAGTGGTAGAGTGCGTGCTTTGTATACATGCACACACGCACAAGGTCCTGGATACCCCAATACCACAAATAAACAAAAAAATCATTTTTTAAGAGTTTGTGCACTTAAGCTGGGTGCGCTGGCACACGCATGTAACCCCAGTGACTCAGGAAGCTGAGGCAGGAGGATTGTAAAGTTCAAGGCCAGCCTCCACAATTTAGTGAGACCCTGTCACAAAATAAAAAATAAAAACGGGCTGGGGATGTGGCTCAAGCGGTAGCACGCTCGCCTGGCATGCATGCGGCCCAGGTTCAATCCTCAGCACCACATACAAACAAAGATGTTGTGTCTGCTGAAAACTAAAAAAAAAAAAATATTAAAAAAAATAAAATAAAAAGGGCTGGGGACATAGCTCAATGGTTAAAGTGCCCCTGGTGCAAATTCTAACACCAGGAAAAATAAACAAACAAACAAAAAAATCACAACTAAACATATACCTACAGGTATACATTGCAGTGTATGTATTTTACATATGAATTTTTTAAAGTGAAGTAATTTTTCAGTATGAATTTATAATATCAAGAACAGAAGTCCCTTGTCCTACAACTGCTCCTTGCTCAGATGAAACTACTTTGTCTTTAGCTGTTTCTTCTGAAATCTGCTCCCAGATTTTTTAAATATCTTGCTTCTACCCTTTTTTGTCTTATTTTCTTGTTTTAGATATTCACCATTGTCTTCCTAACATTTCATGTAGAATTTATTTTTTCCTTTTAGAGTTGTTAATAATTTTATTTATTTGGTCAGTATTCACTGTACCTATCACCGATCTACCTGACACTTTTTTTTTTTTAAAGAGAGAGTGAGAGAGGAGAGAGAGAGAGAATTTTTTAATATTTATTTTTTAGTTTTCAGCAGACACAACATCTTTGTATGTGGTGCTGAGGATCGAACCCGGGCAGCACGCATGCCAGGCGAGCGCGCTACCACTTGAGCCACATCCCCAGCCCCTACCTGACACTTTTCCATAAAAATGATTCCCTTCTTGGGCTGGGGCTGGGGCTAAGTGGGAGAGCGCTTGCCAGGCACTGGGTTTGATCTTCAGCACCACATTTTAAAAAAAGGGTAAATAAACAAAATAAAGGTATTGTGTCCATCTACAAAAAAAAAAAAAAAAAAGAATCCTTCTCAACATGTTTAAGCCCTCAGGGAACAGTTTACTTTCACTATCTGCTTGGGGATGTGTCTCTGGAAAGCCCTTCTCCTCCTCTTTCAGTTGGGATTGGTTGCTCTACAGGCTTGATAAGCAGCCAGCAGGTGTCTCCATTTGCCTCATACTATATTATAGCCCCAGCTTATTGGATTTCAGATCTTCCTCTTTCTTGGTTTATTCCCTCATGTTGGTAGACCATACCCTCTAGGAGCTTCCTAAAAAAGAGTACTGGGAAGGTAAAGAATTTGAGGCTATAAATGTCATTATTCAGCCTTCCATTTGAACAGGCATAGGCTCTGAGGTTATGAATCATTTTCACTCAGTATTTTGGAGACAAAGGGGTTTTTGTTTGTTTGTTTTTGGTACTGGGGATGAACTCAGGGGTGCTTTGCCACTGAGCTACATATCCAGCACTTTTAGTTTTTTATTTTGAGACAGGTTCTCCCTAAATTCCTGAGGGCCTCACTTCGTTGCTGAGGATGGCCTCAAATTTGTAATCCTCCTGCTTCAGCCTTCTGAGTTACTGAGATTACAGGCCTGCACTACCACATCCAACTTAATCCTTTTTTTTTTCTGTACTAGGATTGAACCTAGGAACACTTAACCACTAAGCCACATCCCCAGACCCCCCTGCTTTTTTTTTTTTTTTTTTGGTATTTTATTTAGAGATAGGGTCTCACTGAGTTGCTTAGGGCCTCGCTAAATTGCTAAGGCTGGCTTTGAACTCACAGTCTTCCTGTCTCAGCCTCTGGAGCCGTTGGGATTACAGGCGTGCACCATGGCACCCAGCTTCAAGTCAATTTTGATACACCGGGGCTGGGAATGTGGCTCAGGCGGTAGCGCGCTCGCCTGGCATGCGTGCGGCCCGGGTTCGATCCTCAGCACCACATACCAACAAAGATGTTGTGTCTGCCGAGAACTAAAAAATAAATATTAAAAATTCTCTCTCTCTCTCTCTCTCTCAAAAAAAAAAAAAATTTGATACACCAAGAGAGGTACTATATGAACAAGACTAATGAATGCAATCAATAATCTGTATAGTACTCCCAGCAGCCTAGGAGGCTGAGGAAGCAGGATCACAAGGTCAAAGCCATCCTCACAACTTAGCAAGGCCCTAAGCAACTCAGTGAGACTCCGTGGGGGGACTTGGGCAGACTGGGGGTGTGGCTCAGTGGTAGAGTGCCTGCCTAGCATGTGTGAGGCACTGGTTTCGATTCTCAGCACTGCATATAAATAAATGAATAAGATATAGGTCCATCAACAACTAAAAATATATATTTTTTTTAAATGTATGGGGATGTGGCTCAATGGTTAAGCGCCCTAGGTTCATCTGTGTAGTACTGTACATAGTGGCACATGATTGTCATCTCAGAGCCTTGGGAGGCTTAGGCAAGTAGATCCCAAGTTTGAGTCTAGCCTTAGCAATTTAGAGAGACCCTATTTTAAAATACAAAATAGGAAGTAGTGGGAGCTGGCTTAGTGGTAAAGTGTGCCTGAGTTGAATCCCCAGTACCTGGAGAAGAAGAAACTGGGAATCTGTGCAGTGAGAAGTTGTAGTGGTGCTCACCTGTAATCCCAGCTGTTCAGGAGGTTGAGGCAAAAGGATGGTAAGTTCAAGGCCAAGCTCAGCAACTCAGCAAGGCCCTGTCTCAAAATTTTTTAAAAATTTAAAAAAGTGAAAAAGAACTGGGATGTAATTTTGTGAAAGAAGTATTAAAAAAAGATAGAAAAAGAAAAAATCCCTGTCCTCAAGAGTCCTGCATTCTGAGATGGGTGAAGGACCTATACCGAGTAATTTCAGAATGTCTGGAACAGAGAGAACCTTCTAAAGGCTTCTAGAGAGTATAAGACAGGATTAGACATCAGAATAATATGGGAGGGCTGGGGCTGGGGCTGTAGCTCAGTGATAGAGCATGTGCTTAGCTGTGCATGAGGTCCTAGGTGTGAACCACTAAACCTGGCTGCCAGTCTCTTCAATACTGGTTCAGAAGAGCTTCCCCTTAGAGACCCCGTTTTTGGTAAGGTTCACAGCATGGCTGTGCCGGAGTCACTGAGGCTAGGGCCTCTGCTTTAAGCTTTTCAGAGCAGAAACCTAGGATAGAGGAAGGTACTCCTTCTGCTGCAAGAAGTAGGAAGGAGCAAGGACTATTACTGCTTCTCATATAGATTTTTAACTAATCCTCTTGTTGGTCCACTTTTAGAAATGCCTAGCCTGCTTCTAGGACCCCAACAGTGCATGGGCAGAAGTTCTGGCTTTCCTAGTTGCTTACATTCAGTAGCCAGTGGTACATCTGCTGACCCTGCTTCCAAAATCTTGTTGATGTTATCTTCTCCCTTCTTATTCTTTTTTTTCCCCTCTTATTTATGCATTTAAAGAAAGTCCCTATTGGGTCAGGGATGTTGCTTAGTGGTAGAGCACATGCCTATCATGTGGGAGGCCCTATGTTTGATCTCTAGCACTGAAAACAAACAAACAAACAAACAAACAAACAAAAAATATATATATATATATTCCATTTTGTGGAATTTGAAAAGAGAGGGGCAGTAAACTGGTATATGTTCAGTATTTCCTGTTTAACTAGAAATCACTATGTATTGTTTTAGTAGCATATATTATATTGCAAAGTAAGATAACAGGTTTAAATACTATGAAAGTGGATTTTCTCTACATTTGCTTGTATTAGCATATAGATTTTTAGATTATAGTGCCAGAGGTTTGAAGATAAATAAAAAGTCCACATCTTAAAGTAGCACTTCCTGAAGTTTTTGGCCACAATACTTGTTTTTCTAGCAATACCTGTTAGTATCTCAAGGAACACAATGTTCCTTAGGGTAGTTTGAGACATTCTGCTCCAAGCTGTCTTAAGTCAATAAACCACAGTTTGCTTAGTCATTTTCCCATGTGGGACTTTAGGGTGTCAACAGTTTTTCACAATTATAGATAGAGTTTGAACATATAAATGTGTTTTTTGTTATTGTTTTGTGGTTGTGGGATTGAACCCAAGGCCCCACACATGCTAAGTAAGTACTCTACTACTGAGCTACACTCCTGGCCCCTGAATCTTTTCTTTTTTTAAATATATGAATATGTATATGAAGAAATATATTTATGGCACAGGTCAGGTTGTAGGATCTAGTTTTATAACTGTTCCTATGTTATCAGATTCCTCTAAAGATTGGCCTTTTTTTTTTTTTTTTTTTTTAATTGCTACTGGGGATTGGACCTAAGACCCAGGGACACTTTAGCACAGAGCTATATCTCCAGCCCTTTTTACTTTCTATTTTGAGACTGGCGTCTCATAAGTTACTGAGGGTCACGCTAAATGGCTAAGGCTGGCCTCCAACTTGTGATCCTCCTGCCTCAGCCTCAGAAGTCTCTGGAATTACAGGCATATACCACCATGCCTGATTTTCAATGATGAATATTTCATCCTTTTTTTTTAGGACTCAGCAGTTTGAATAATTCAACCAGATGAGAATTTTTAAATTCTAAAGGAAAAACACAAAGCTAGGCTTTGTGGCACATGCCTGGAATTCTAGCAGCTCAGGAGACTGAGACAGGAGGATTGCAAGTTCAAAGTCAGCCTCAGCAAAAGCAAGGGACTAAGCAACTCAGTGACATCCTGTCTCTAAATAAAATACAAAACAGGGCTGGGGAGGTGGCTCAGTGATTAAGTTTCCCTGAGTTAAATTTCTGATACAAAAAAAGAAAAGAAAAGAAAGAAAGAAAAATCAACTTTTACATAGCTAATAAAAATTTATGTAAAATATATATATCACAAGACATTTTTCCCCTTCTTGCGGTAGGGATTGATTGGCAGGTACGACCTCCCATATCCGGACTTCCAGCTATTGGGAAAATGAGTCTCAAGAAGGAGCTGCATTTTAACACTTCCATTGCTAATTTGGTCATCCTTCGTGGGAAAGAGGTACAAAATGCAGATCTCGGTAAGCAGAAGTTAAGGTGAAAATTAAGATGTACAATTCACATCCTGCGAGTTGTTCAAAAAGAAGTCCCACTGGGTATGCATGCCTGTAATTCCAGCAACTCAGGAAGCTGAGGCAGGAGGATTCCAAGTTGGAGGCCAGCATCACTGTCTCAAAAAATAAAAAGTTGGGGATGTGAATCAGTGGTAAAGCACCCCAGGTACCAACAAGAAAAAAAAAAAAAAAACAATCCCACTTGTATATTTATTCTTAGAGAAAGAAACATACGATAAAAACTATGGAAAAAAAGAAAAAAAATGGAGGGAAAAAATAATAAAAAAATGAAAAAAACTCCAATAAAAATATGGAGGGCTGGGGTTGTATTTCAGTAGTTGAGTGCTTGCCTCACATGTGTGAGGCACTGGGTTCGATCCTCAGCACTACATACAAAAATAAATAAATAAAACAAAGATATTGTATCCATCTACAACTAAAAAAAAAAGTTGAAAAAAATATGGAAAAAGAAAAGAAAGTAATAACTGTGTTTTAACATCAAACTGGAACTGTTGTAACAGTTTGTATATTACTGGACACCAAAATAGAAGTGGTTAAAACAAGATAAAAGTTTAATTCTTTTCTTCCAAACACCTGGTTGTTTTGCCTTTCTTCCCTTGGGGCTCCACATGCATAGTCATGACACCTGCCAGAGCTTTGGCCATCAGATAACATAGGAATGGGCTGGCAGAGTAACTCAGTGCCAGAGTGCTTGCCCAGCATGCACGAAGACCTGGATTCAATCCCCAGCACCATACACACACAAAATCACATAGGAATGAGCAAAAAAAGACATTCCTCCCCACTCTGAAAGTTGCACATCACCCTTCCATTTCTGTTTCATTGTCTGGGATTGAGTCATGTGCCACACCTAACTGTAAAGGTGGCTATGAGAAGAGTTAAAATGTGGGGGTCTCCAG
This sequence comes from Urocitellus parryii, assembly GCF_045843805.1. Lineage (NCBI taxonomy): Eukaryota > Metazoa > Chordata > Mammalia > Rodentia > Sciuridae > Urocitellus > Urocitellus parryii. The sequence continues at coordinate 150,454,322 of NC_135537.1, forward strand.
CAATTCAGGAGGCTGAGGCAGGAGGATTGCAAGTTTGAGACTAGACTACAATTTAGCAAGGCCCTAAGTAATTTAGTGAGACCCTGTTTCAAATTTTTTAAAAAAGGACTGGGGATGTGGCTCAGTGGTTAAATGCCCCTGGGTTCAGTCCCTAGTAGAAAAAAAAAAGAGAGAGAGGGAGGGAAGGAGGGAGGGAGGAGAAGGAGAGAGGAAGTCAGGAAAAAGAAAAGAAAGAAAAATAAATTGAGAGGTTAAAGGACTGGGGGTGTACCTCTGTGGTTTAAGTATCTGCCTAGCATGTATAGGCACTGGGTTCAGCCTGAGCACTGGAAAAAAACTGAGAGTCCTGCTACTAGGGAAGAAGGGGAAAATAGGAACCGTTGGACAATCAATGATCTCTATGACAAACTTTCTTTCCCCCAATACTGGGGATTGAACCCACGGGCACTTTACCACTGAGCTACATCCCCAGCCCTTTTATTTTGAGTCAGGGTCTCGCTAAGTTGCTGAACTTGAACTTGTGATCCTCCTGCCTCGGCCTCCTGAATCACTGGGATTATAAATGCATGCCACTGCCCAGCAAGGGTTTGACTAACTCTTTGTTGCAGTTTTTTCTAGAAATTGAAAGAGCAATACTCTTATTAGATTTTATCTGTGACTGATTTCTAGATTTATTTTATCCTTATAATAAAAACTGCAGCAGTGTCAAACCTGCTATTTCTTATTACATACAAAAAAAAAAAAACCATGCAAGCTGGGTGTGATGGTACATGCCTGTAGTCCCATGAGGCTGAGGTAAGATGATCACAGGCTCCCAGTGAGCCTCAGCAATTTAGCAAGACCCTGTCTCAATATAAAAATAAGAAGGCCTGAAGATGTTGTTCAGTGGTAAGGTGCCCCTGCGTTCAATTCCCAGTACTGCAAAAAAAGAAGAAAGAAAGGGAAGAAAACAATTTGTCCTTGTAATATTTGCTTTTTTTTTTTTTTTTTTCTTTTTTGGTACCAATGATTGAACCACTTAAGTGGTTATCCGCTTAACCACTGAGCCACAGCCACGGCTCTTATTATTTTTTTGAGCCAGGGTCTCACTAAATTGCTTAGGTCTTTTCTAACTTGCAATCCTTCCGCCTCAGCATCCTGAGCTGCTGGGATCACAGGTGTGCGCCACCACACCCAGCTAATATTTGCCACTTAAACAAAGAACTCATAATTTATAAAGGATCATTTCAAGTCAATTGGATGATATACCCACTTCATAGTCTTTGTTTTTTTTTTTTTTTTTGGTACCCGGGGGCACTTGACCACAGAGCCACATCCATAGCCTTTTTTTACATTTTATTTAGAGACAGGGTCTCACTGGGTTGCTTAGTGCCTAGCTGTTGCTGAGGCTGGCTTTGATTGTGAGCCTCTGCCTCAGCCTCCCAAACTGCTGGGATTACAGATGTGCACCACTATACCCAGCAATAGTTTTCATTTTAGATTTAAAAAAAAATTTAAAACTATGCCTAAAATAATTTGATTTCTAAAAATTTAGCCACAGAAAATGACACAAATGCACAAGAGATGTTCAGTGTAACATTTTTTACAAAATGGGAATATTATAAATGGCCGATATTAGGAAATTTCTAAAATTTTGGCATGTTCATCTAAGAAGCCTTTAAACATAAGTGATCCTTGATATGCAAACAAATTCACAACACATCAATGAAGAAAATACAGAATATGGATGAACCTGTGTGTAAAACTGAGCACACAGGGGGGTCCACAAAAGGTTCATAGCCATTATCTCTGAGTGGGGACATTTCAGCTGTCCTGGTGAATTTCTTCTTCTCCTTCTTCTTTTTTTTTTTTTTTTTTTTTGTAGTGCTGGGGATTGAACCCAGGGCCTTGTGCATGTGAGATAAGCACTCTACCAACTGAGCTATATCCCTAACTCTGTCCTAGTGATTTTTAAATTTTCTTTTTAATACTTTTCTGAATGGTGTGAATTATTACTACTTATTTTTGGAACAATGAATGTAGATCATTTATCCAAAAGCCATATAAAGCTACATTTATGAGGCAAAGTGGGGCTGGGGTATTAGCCCTATTAGTGGTAGAACACTTGCCTAGCATGTGCCAGACCCCAGTTTAAATCCCTAGCACTGCAAAAAATGAATAAATAACCTCACCCCCCAGCAAATAATAGAGTAAAAAATTAATAAACAAAAGGAAATTTCTGATGAAATGGATGAGAAAATGTTTATTCGTTTATTTTTACAATTAATAATCTAGGCTGTAAAAAATAGCTCATGTCATTTTTTTTTTTTTTTTTTTTTTACTCTAGAGGGATTTAAAGATCCAGCTCTCTACACTTCCTGGTTACAGCCTGACATTGCCTTCAATGTGTGGAAAACCCAGAGAGCCTTTAACAGATATGAGAAGTCTGCAGCGCTCGTCAGCAATAGCCAGTTCTTAGTAAAGCCTCTTGATATGATTGTGGGCAAAGCGTGGAATATGTTTGCTTCAAAGTAAGTAAGAAAGAAATCTATAGACCTTCTCACCTTAGGCACATAACAGTGTTAGAGCATGATCCATGAAGGATCTGGAATAAACTCAGATGCTACTTTATGGGTGGGAAGCCCTGGGCATGTAACTTGTGTGGCTCATCTGCACTGTGGGTTTTAACTGAGAAACTCTGGTGAGGACTAAATGAGATAGTCATGTAAAACACCTGGAACACTGTCCCACTAGTAAATGCTCAATAATTGCTCTACACTATTATCATTATATTGATATTGTTATTGTTGACTAAATGGGTACTTTCTAAGCCAAATGAAATTAGAGTAGAAATGAAATTAAAGTAGAAATTCCACCATAAGGCAGGGACGATAAGATAGTTTTTAAATATAAGACCCTTGGGAGAGTAGCCGGGTGCAGTGCCACACGCCTATAATTCCAGTGGCTTGGGAGGCTGAGGCAGGAGGATCATTAGTTCAAAGCCAGCCTCAGCAATGGTGAGGTCTAAGAAACTTAGTGAGACCCTGTCTCTAAATAAAATACAAAAAAAAAGGGCTGGGGATGTGGCTCAGTGATCGAGTGCCCCAGAGTTCAATCCCTGGTACCCCAACCGCACCCCCTGCCCCTCATGAGAGTAAAAGAGATTCAGATTTTCCTCAGTAATGTATATGGGAAGTTCAACTCTGCTTGACACTAAAGAATGTTCTAGCAGGTTCTTGACCTCTACCAATTGACAATTACTTACTGTCAAAGTAAAATTCCTCAAATGACTGAACATATTCATATTCATGAGTTAGAAGTGGTCTATTTATTGTTTGTATATTGTTTGATTTCATTTGCCTGATTAGCTAGGATTAGCTAGGATTGATTAGCCAGGATTCCCAAGGGCCTGGTCATCCTGCACGTGGCCATTCCATAAGTCCTCACTCTTCTGATGTGAACGTTCTGTCTTCTTCTGGCCTCATTCTTTCATTGACTCTTAATTAGAGGCAGCAGCCAGTATTATGTCAACTAATGTCTGCCCTTGATAGTCTTTTTCTGGACATGACTCTATCTTAGAACATTGAGGTGGGGGAGAGACTGAGAAGACACCCTAGTATAAGTTCAAATTAAATGTTCTCTTAAAAGCACTTTGGGAGGCTTCACTACAGTCCTAAAATCGGATTGATGTGTTTCTAACTTCAAGCCTTAGATGAAATTTCTCAGACACTTTTTAGAGTTCATATTGAACCTAGTCAGTCGTCTCCCATAGAGTGTGCTGGGTAGATGTCCAAACCTGAATATGCTTCTTTTTCTTCTTTTTCCTTTGTGCCTCTCTCTCTCCCTCCCTGTCTTTCTCTTCTTTCTCTCTCTCTCCCCGCTCCCCTCTTTGTACTGGGGATAAACCCAGGGGTGGTTAATCACTGAGTTACATTCCCAGCCCTTTTTATTTTTCAGTTTGAGACAGAGGCTCACCAAGTTGCTGAGGGCCTCCCTAAATTGCTGTGGTTGGCCTTTGGCCTTGACTTTGCCGTCCTGCTTCTGAGCAGCTGGGAGTACAGGTGTGTGTCAGGGCACTCAGCCCTTGTGTGCCTCTTCTTCTCATTCTGTTGGACGGTAAAAGGTCAGAAACTTGACAAGGTGGAAGTTCACAGATCTTTGGAGTGAACAATCAAATATAAGATTTCTAAGAGATTCTGTGATTTTTTAATATTCATGAGGTAGAAGTGGTCTATTTATTGTTTGTATATTATTTGATTTCGTTTGCCTGAAGTTTTTTATTTGTCAACTTCTTTTTTTCACTAGAGCCTACGTTCATCAGTATACAAAATTTGGAATCGAAGAAGAGGACTTTTTGGACAGTTTCACATTGTTAGAACAAGTTGTTTCGAGTTACTCTAACATCTGATTTTGAAAACCTTAGGAATGTTTGGACTGAAATATTTTCAATACTACTGTTTTTAAAGTTTGATCTATTAAACTAACAAGATAAAATGCTGATTCCATTCACATGTCATACCCACAGAAATTAAGAAAAACATTTTTCTTGGTAGTAGGGATTGAACCCAGGGTGTTCTACCACTGAACTATATCCCCAGACCTTTTTCTTTCTTTTTTTGGACCTGTGGATTTAACCCAGGGGTACTTAACCACTGAGCTATATCCTCAGCTTTTTTTATTTTTTATTTTGAGACAAGTTGCTTAGGGCCTCACTAAGTTGCCCAGAGCTATCCTTGAACTTGGAATCCTCCTGCCTCAGCCTCTGGAGTTGCTGGGATTACGGGAGTGCATCATCATACCACAGAAAATTTTTAAATGGGGAATAACAAGTTCTCAATGAAATCATCTACTTAGTAATTCAAGTTCTCTATAGAGAACTTTTGTTTTGTTGAGACAGAGTCTTGCCATGTTGCCCACGCTGCTCTATGAGGCTGAACTACTAGGCCCATGGCATCCTGCTGCCTCAGCCTCCCAAGCAGCTAGGACTGCAGGCACATGCCATTGTGCCCAATTTAAAAGAACTTTGGGGGCTGGGGATGTGGCTCAAGCGGTAGCGCGCTCGCCTGGCATGCGTGCGGCCCGGGTTCGATCCTCAGCACCACATACCAACAAAGATGTTGTGTCCGCCGAGAACTAAAAAATAAATATTAAAAATTCTCTCTCTCTATCTCTCTCTCTCCTCTCTCACTCTTTCTAAAAAAAAAAGAACTTTGGAAACACTCTGCTGAGATGTTGGAACTCTGAAAGTATCTATGAAAAAGGAATATTCTATGGTCCTTCTTTACTCCAGAAAAGATTCAATAAACATGAGCTAAACATTTACAGCACAATTGTAAACTAAGAATTTACAGTTCTGAGCCAGGTGTAGTGGTGCATGCCTGTAATCCCAGTGACTTGGGAGGGTGATACAAGAAGATTGTAAGTATGAGGCCAGCCTTGGCAATTTAGGAAGACCCTCAGCAACTTAGTGATACCCTTAGTGATACCCTGTCTCAAAATAAAAAATAAAAAGGACTGGGGATAACTGGGTGCAATGGCACACACTTATAATCCCAGTGACTAGGGAGGCTGAGGCAGGAAGATCACAAGTTCAAAGCCAGCCTTAGCAATTTAGAGCTGGGGATGTGGCTCAGAGGGTAAGCACCCCTGGGTTCAAGCCCCAGTAGCAAAAAAAAAAAAAAAGCAATTCTGTATTTACATTCATCTTTGAAATTAACGCTTTGAACCACAAGAGGGAGATGTTGTCATATTCTATAGTGTGATCATCTATTTTGAATATTTCATAACAGACTAAGATTTTTTTCTACTTTAAGTAGCTATTTAAGAATAAATAGGCCAGGCTTGATGGTGCATGCCTGTAATCCCAGTGACTCTCGAGGCTGAGGCAGGAGGATCACAAATTGGAGGCGAGTCTCAGCAATTTAGAGAGATCTTGTCTCAAAAAGTAAAAAGGGTTGGGGATGTAGCTCAGTGGTAAAGTGGGCTTGTGTTAAATCCCCTGAGCCAAAAATTAATTAATTAATTAATTAAAAAAGTAAAAATAAATATCAGGATGAGTGGAGTGTGGTGGTGCAGGCCTGTAGTCCCAGTGCTCTGGAGGCTGAGGCAGAAGGAGCACTTGAGCCCATGACTTTAGACTAGCCTGGGCAACATAGTGAAATTCTGTCTCAAACTCCCAAATTTTGCAGGCATGGTGGTGCATGCCTCTAATCCCAGCAGTTTGGGAGGTTGATAGGAGGACTGAAGGTTCAAAGCCAGCCTCAACAATCTAGCAAGACCCTGAGCAACTTAGTGAGACCCTGTCTCAAAATAAAAAATATAAAAAAGGTCTGGGGATATGGCTCAGTGGTTAAGCACCCTTGGGTTCAATCCCTTGTACAATAAAATAAAATAAAAAAGTTAGGGTTAGGGATGTAGCTCGATGTAGCTCGGTTGTAAAGCACTTGCCCAATGTGCATGAGTCCCTAGGTTCAATCTGTACCAAAATAAATAAACAAATGCCAAGGTTTTGGCAATAAATGTGTATCATGCTTGAATACAAAAAAAATAAACAATTGAATGTGTACTTTTCTTTTTCATACAGGGGTTTGAACTTTACCAATGAGTTACACCCCAACCTTATTTATTTATTTATTTTTTTGAGACAGGGTCCAGGGTGACCTCGAACTTGCAGTCCTCCTGTGTCAACCACTACATCTAGCTTGTTTGCTTTTCTTAAACTTTCTGGACATGAGAACATTGGGTCAGATTCTTATTTGCTTTTCTTTTTGTGGTCCTGGGGATTAATCCAGGGTCTGGTGCGTTATATGCTTTCTAGTCAAAGGAGTTAGCACTTACACCCCAATTTTTCACTAAATTGAGAATTATCACCAAGGCAATATACTACTTGCTGAATGTAACACCCACAGTTTTGGGTTTCACTCAGGAGAACAAAATTCACTTGGAAATTGGCAATTTGAGTTTGAGGGGGAATTGTGTATTTTGAAAAAAACACATCACATGCAGTGATTAACCAGTGTAAAATGGGGAAGCCACAGGGACATGTGCCCTTTCTGCCAAATCGACAAGTAGTGACTTTTATTTTTATATGGAAAAATGACAGTTCACAGCTTCACTGGTTTCTCCCCTTTCTTTCCATGTGGAAATGATTACCTTTTCACTGTTTTTCTTATCAACTGTTGCTATGGTTTAAAATACTGGACTATATCTTAGTTCTAAAGAATGTAAAAAGTGGTCTGCTCCCTACTGAAAGGCACACCCACTGCTGAATTTTGCTAACCCAAGTATATTTGAAAAATAATTAGATCACAATTGTTACAAAACAAAGTTAAAACAATTGCTTTGCAATGAGGAGATCCAGAGACTTCAAACAATTGCCCAGATGAGGCAAGCTTTAATGAAGATGTGTAACTAAATGATCTCATAAGGGGTTAAGCCGATTCTGAGAAATCTTACGAGACATTAAGCATAAAGTCTTAGGTTGGAATCACTTGATATTTGAGAAAGGAATTTATGAGGCAGGAATGGGGCAAGTATATTTCTAACTTGGCAATTCATGGAAGCATTAGTAGATGAATATTAGTAGTAAACTCCAGCCCATTGTGGTCGTGCATACCTATAATCCCAGCAACTCAGGAGGCTGAGGCAGGAGGATCAAAAGTTTGAGGTCAGCCTCAACAACTTAGGGAGATCCTATCTATCTCAAAATAAAATGAAAAATAAAAAGACAGCTGGGGATACTGCTTTATGGTAGAGGGCTCTGCTTAGCACGTGTGATTGAACCTGAATTCAATCCTCAGTATCACACACACACACAAAAAAAAAAATTTAAAGAGCTGGGGGTATAGCTCAGCAGCCCTGGGTTCAGTACCCAGTATTTGCAAACAAAATAGTAAACTTCAACTAGACAAAGCTCTGGGCCCATTCACTTATATGAGTTGACCCTTTTTCTTAATTTTATTTTAAGGTAGGGTCTTGCTTAATTATCCAGGCTGCCCTCAAACTTGCAATCCTGCTTCAACTTTCCTAAATAGCTGGTATTATAGGTGTTACACCACTGTGCCTGAATTGAGTTGACCCTTTTTTATTATCAACCACTCCATTATTTGTCATATGTGGGTATCTAAATATTTTTAAGCCTGTTTTACACATTTACATAGGAATTTTTTTCTTGTGTTTTTGGAAAGCAAATTTTTTTGCTTTTAGAGTTACGATTTTAACAGATGGGACCAGATGTGGTGGTATGTATCTGCAGTATCAGCTTATGGGGGTGGTTGAGGCAGGAGAATCACTTGAGCCCAGGAGTTTCCAGGACACTCCACAACATAGCAAGACCCCATCTCAGAAAGAAAACAAAACCCACAGGGAAGCTAATGTCAAAGCTTCAAGATAGAGGGTGGCACTGGAAATGTATTTTTTATGTATGTGGAGAAAATTACTAGTCAGCCAGGAAAACATCAGAATCATAAACTACTGGGTACAGATCCAGAAAATGTTGAAGATGTAATTTCTGGAGCTGGGGATGTAGCCCAAGTGATAGAGCTTTTGCCTAAAATGAATTAGGGCCTGGGTTTTATCCATAACTGGGTGGCGACAGGGTGTCTCTATGTGTGTATGTGTGTGTAAACTGGTTAGTTGGTATCATGTCATCAATCAAACATTATCTTGCAGAGCCAGGAGGTACTCCTGTGGTTTACAGGGTAATTCCTTATTTTCAAACCTTTTTCACTCTTTTATCTCTATCTGTGCCTCTTTCCCCCCTTCTATTTCCCTGATGCTGGGGATTAAACCTGGAGCCTTGTACATTGCTAGGCAAGTGTTCTACTGCTGAACCATACTCTCAGCCTGAGAGCTTTTTACTCTAAGCTTGTAGAACCTATTTCTTCCTGTACATTTCACTTTTCCAGCTTTGGGCTCCCCTCCTCCCTAAAGGATTCAGTCAATCTGCAGCATCTTTCTCCTTTATTTCACCCATCACTTGGAACCCACTGTCAGCAGCTCACTGTTCCCACCCAGTTCATTCATTCATTCAACTACTATCTATTCAGTGCAGGCATTGAGCAAGAAGTTAAGGATGCAGGGATCAATACCACATGGTCTATGTGAAGAAGCTTACCACATAGTTGAGTTTCTTTGGATGTATAGTGCTACAATTCTAGCTTCCTTATTATTGCTTATTATCTTGCCTTTGCATATATTCTTTTTTTTTTTTTTTTTTGGTTTCCAGTATCAGCAATTGAACTCGGGGGCTCATTACCACGACCTATATTCCCAGCCTTTATATGTTTATTTTTGTGCAGTGCTAGAGATCGATACCAGGTTTCATGCATTCCAAGTGAGCTACCACTGAGCCACATTCCCAGTCATTATTTTTATTTTCAGACAGGGTCTTGCTGAATTGCTGAGGCTGGCCTCAAACTTGTGATCCTCCTATCTCAGCCTCCTGAGTCTCTTGGATTATAGGCATGTGCCACCATGCCTAGCTGTATTCAGAATTTTTATGGGAAAAATGTGGTCCAAAAAAGAACAATGAATAGGGAGCTGTGGGCTAGGCTTTTAAAATGTTGAAATGTCTCCTCACTCTGTAGACTCTACTTTGCCATGTGCATACCAGCCATTCTTCTCCTGACCACCATGTTTATCACACTTGAGTTCTTGTTCAACATTTTGTTTTAAAACATGCTCCATATGGCCTTATCCTACTTTTCTCTCCCCATGAGCCCAAGTTTGGCAGTCAACCCTTTTTTATCCTGCCACCTACGTACCAAATACTAACTTATCATTTTTGGCAAACAATTATTTAAGAGACACTTTCTCATCTGCATCAATTACATTTTTTTCCCTATGGGTTTCAGGAATGTGAGCTAAAAAAAATATCTGGCTTTATATTTTTAATTGAATAACTTCTTACTCCTACACTCTGAAATGACTTGGATGATGCAATGTCAGCCTTATTAACAGATGGAATCCCACGTCTGCAAGCAGGAATGCTTGCACTAGGAGTTCAGATAAACAATGTAAATATTTCAAGTTTCTGGGAAACTGTCAGTTCAGAGTAGGAGAAAATATGGAATCAAGCTATGGAAAAGTGAGGGAGAGTGAGGAAAGACAGAGATGAAAAGAAAGGTAGGGAGAATGGATGACGCCTGCAAAGAACTCCTAATGACTTACAAGCATTTCCAAAAAACTTGAATTTTTTTTTTTTTTGTATCGGGGATTGAACTCTGGGGCTCTCAACCACTGAGCCACATCTGCAGACCTATTTTGTGTTTTATTTAGAGACAGGGTCTTTCTGAGTTGCTTAGCCCCTCACCCTTGCTAAGGCTGGCTTTGAACTCATGATCCTCCTGCCTTGGGGCTGGGGACGTGGCTCAAGCAGTAGCGTGCTCACCTGGCCTGCATGCGGCCCAGGTTTGATCCTCAGCACCACATACAAACAAAGATGTTGTGTCTGCTGAAAACTAAAAATAAATATTAAAATTCCCTCCTGCCTCATCCTCCAGAACCGCTGGGATTACAGGTGTGTGCCACTGCACCTGGCAACTATATGGTTTTTAATTTTTTAATTGCACGTTTACCTAATGGTGAGGTTTTTTTTTTTTTTTTGTACTGGGGATTGTACTCAGGGGTGCTTAATCACTGAGCCACATCCCCAGCCCATTTTATTTTTAATTTTGAGAAACAACTTCTCAACAAGTTGCTGAGGGCCTCCCTAAGTTGTTGAGGCTGGCTTTGAACTTGTGATTCCCCCAGCCTCACTTCTGGAGTTGCTGGGATTAGAGCATGTGCCACCTTGCCCACCTATGGTGAAATATCTTAATAGTTTAAAAAGAAAGAATGAGATTACATATCACTTAGCAAGTAATTCTGTCTTTTTTAAATATTTTTTTTAGTTGTAGATGGACACAATATCCTTACTTTTATTTGTTTATTTTTTTATATGGTGCTGGGGAATGAACCCAGGGCCTCATGGCTGCAAGGCAAGTGCTCTATCTCTGAGCTACAACCCCAGCCCAGTAATTCTGTCTTGACTGAATTTCTCTCCTTTGCCAATGATGGATACTTCTGTGGCTTTCTCATTCTATTTGAATTTAATTATTTATGTGGTGAGTACACAAAAATTCAAAGATTCTGTTATACCCATGTGATCCAAAAAGTTAGCCATTAACCACATGTGGTTAGTGCTGTACATGTAAAACATAAATTGGCCTTCAAAGACAGTATGAATGAAAGGATGGAAGATATTAATAATTCAAAGCTGGATCAAGGAGCTTGATATCAAATCAGAGACACGGCATCTGATAGAAGAAAAAGTTGGCTACGACCTACATGCTGTGGGGTCGGGCTCCAAATTCCTCAATAGGACACCCATAGCACAAGAGTTAACATCTAGAATCAACAAATGGGACTTACTTAAACTAAAAAGTTTTTTCTCAGCAAAAGAAACAATAAGAGAGGTAAATAGGGAGCCTACATCCTGGGAACAAATCTTTACTCCTCACACTTCAGATAGAGCCCTAATATCCAGAATATATAAAGAACTCAGAAAATTAGACAATAACAAATAACCCAATCAACAAATGGGCCAAGGACTTGAATAGACACTTCTTAGAGGAGGACATACAATCAATCAATAAGTACATGAAAAAATGCTCACCATCTCTAGCAGTCAGAGAAATGCAAATCAAAACCACCCTAAGATACCATCTCACTCCTGTAAGATTGGCAGCCATTATGAAGTCGAACAACAATAAGTGCTGGCGAGGTTGTGGGGAAAAGGGTACACTTGTACATTGTTGGTGGGACTGCAAATTGGTGCAGCCAATTTGGAAAGCGGTATGGAGATTTCTTGGAAAGCTGGGAATGGAACCACCATTTGACCCAGCCATTCCCCTTCTCGGTCTATTCCCTAAAGACCTAAAAAGAGCATGCTACAGGGACACTGCTACATCGATGTTCATAGCAGCACAATTCACAATAGCAAGACTGTGGAATCAACCTAGATGCCCTTCAATAGACGAATGGATAAAAAAAAATGTGGCATTTATACACAATGGAGTATTACTCTGCAGTAAAAAATGACAAAATCATAGAATTTGGTGGGAAATGGATGGCATTAGAGCAGATTATGCTAAGCGAAGCTAGCCAAGCCCTAAAAAACAAATGCCAAATGTCTCCTTTGATATAAGGAGAGTAACTAAGAACAGACTAGGGAAGAAGAGCACGAGAAGAAGACCAACATTAAACAAGGATGAGAGGTGGGAGGGAAAGGGAGAGAGAAGGGAAATTGCATGGAAATGGAAGGAGACCCTCAGGGTTATACAAAATTACATACAAGAGGAAGTGAGGGGAAAGGGAAAAACAGTACAAGGGGGAGGAATGAATTACAGTAGTGTGGGTAGAGAGAGAAGAGGGGAGGGGAGGGGAGGGGAGGGGGGATAGTAGAGGATAGGAAAGGCAGCAGAATACAACAGACATGAGTTTATCAATATGTAAAGCAATGAAGTGTAACTGATGTGATTCTGCAAGCTGTATACGGGGTAAAATGGGAGTTCATAACCCGCTTGAATCAAAATGTGAAATATGATATATCAAGAACTATGTAATGTTTTGAACAACCAACATTAAAAAAAAATAATTCAAAGCAATTATTGGATACTTTTTTGACATAATTAGGTTAAATTATTCAAATTAATTTACTTTTTTCTTTACACTTTTCAAATTGCACCCACTAAAAATTTTTAAATTAGATATATGATGTACATTATGTATCTATGGGACAGGGCTGTTGTGAACATTTTAGGAGCAAAGCCCTAGGAATTGTAGGAACTGGAGTTGAACAAAGCTTTTCCTTATTAGGTGAGAGGGCATGGGAATATGATAGTAAGAAACATGACATAAGTCAAAAGATGGGAGTTTCCTTTTTGAAAAACAGAGGCCTTTGCTTAAGTTCGACTCATGAGATCAGTATGCGAGAGGCAGGATGTGAATTTAATTCAACAAACATCCACTGAACACCTGCAAGGAAAGACATTGTGCTAAGACAGGGTGACAGAAATAAGTTAAACCTGGCCCTTGTGTTCAGGGAGGTCACCACTTGGTATACTCTTTGCTGCCAAGCATATGCCAGGCTTATGATACAGACACCATGTTTATTAAACTAATGTCCAAAACTTTAGAAGAGCTGCCTGACTACAGGCACACAGGGAAGCCTGTTAAAGCTCATGTTATTAGCAACAGATTGCACAGCCATTAGATGAATTTTAGGGATCTGAAAACATATTTTAAAATATTTTATATTTGCTGGGCATAGTGGTGCATGCCTTTAATCCCAGTGGCTTGGAAGGCTGAGGCAAGAGTGAATTCAAAGCCAGCCTCAGCAAAAAAAGTGAGGCACTAAGCAACTCAGTGAGACCCTGTCTCTAAATAAAATACAAAATAGGGCTGGGAATGTGGCTCAGGGGTCGAGTGCCCAGAGTTCAATCCCTGATACCAAAAAAAAAAAAAAAAAAAAATTATATCTGGTGCCTAATAGAAGCCATTTAAGACAATATATTAAAAGAAATGAAGAATTACCATTTCTTGCCTGTTTTTGACTGAAACTTAAACTCCTGTCCTGGAATTCAGAGTCTTCTAAAGTTTGGCCACTCCTCCATCTCCTACTGTTCCCCTTTATGTATGCAACAGTAATGGAGGCATACAGAAATGGCTGCTGAAATGTCATCATGAAAACATGGATTTGTCTAGATGATGATGATTTATTTTAGGAAAAACTGGGAAAGAACAGTCTATCATTGCCCTGAAGATGAAGATGGCAGGCCCCACTGATCTTACCAGTTTCTGCTTTGCTCTATGAGGTTTCCCAAGAAGAATGAGGGGCGGGGGTCACAGCATTTTTTATCAGGATATATACCAGCTGGGACTGTGTCTCTGTGGTACAGTGCTTACCTGGCATGTGTGGGGCTCTGGGTTTAATCTTCCACATGGCAAAAACAATAAGAAAACTTAAAAATCTACTAGTTTTCACAGTAATTTCTTATGAGAAGCAGATTTCTCAGCAGGAGGTGCTTTACCACTAAGCTACATCCCCAGTGCTTTTTAGTTTTTTTAAAAAATCTTAAGATAGGGTCTTGCAAAGTTGCTGAGGCTGATCTTTTTTTTTTTTTTTTTTTTTGGTGGTGCTAGGGATTGAACCCAGGGCGTTGTGCATTTGAGGCAAGCACTCTACCAACTGAGCTGTATCCCCATCCCGCTGAGCCTGATCTTGAACTTGAGATCCTCCTGCCTCAGCCTCCCAGCTCACTGAGATTATTACATGTGCCCAGCACTTTATGATGTGCACTTAAAAAAATTTTTTTTGGGGGGGGTAGTTTTATTTTTTTTTTATTTTTATTTTTTTTTTTAAAGAGAGAGTGAGAGAGGAGAGAGAGAGAGAGAGAGAGAGAGAGAGAGAGAGAGAGAGAGAATTTTCCAACATTTATTTTCTAGTTCTCGACGGACACAACATCTTTGTTGGTATGTGGTGCTGAGGATCGAACCCCGGGCCGCACACATGCCAGGGGAGCGTGCTACCGCTTAAGCCACATCCCCAGCCCTGGGGGGTAGTTTTAGATGGACAAAATAGCTTTTGTTTATTTTTAAAATTTATTTATTTATTGGTTACCAGGCACTCGACCACTGAGCCACATCCCCAACCCTATTTGTATTTTATTTAGAGACAGGGTCTCACTGAATTGCTTAGCACCTTGTTTTTGCTGAGGCTGTCTTTGAACTTGCCATCCTCCTGTCTCAGCCTCCTGAGCCACTGGGATACAGGCCTGCATTACTGTGCCCTGCTTATTTTATTTTTATGTGGTGCTAAGGATCAAATCCAGTGCCTTACATGTGCCACGCAAGCGCTCTGCCACTGGGTAGAGCCCCAGCCCACTTTGTGCACTTTTTAATTTTTTTGGTACTGAGGATTGAACCCAGGGGTGCTTTACTAGTGAGCTATATCCACAGTCCTTCCCTAATTCAGCACATGCCTAGGCTGACCCCAAACTCTTGAGCCCAAGCAATCCTCTTGCCTGGACGATTGGTGTACGACATTGCACTCAACTAAAATGATTTTTTTAAAAGGATGTTAACACCCACCTTGGAGCAGTTTGAAGAATAGTGGCATAAAACTAGTGAGTCAGAAGGCAGTTACAGGGGTGGAAGAAGTTAAGAAGCATCTTTGTTGTAAACTATCAGAAAAACAAGATGCAGGAACTACTGAATGCTCTAGGTTCATCCAGGAAGCAGAGGAAGGGAGAAATTAAAGAATGACTTTGGGGTCTTAATGTGAACAACGCCTACTCCAGGGAAGACCAGTGAATATTACACACACACACACACACACACACACACACACAGACATAATCTAGGAACAGTCTAAAAGAAGTGCATAAAAGAGGAAAATTTGTATATGAAAGAATTTCTTACTTCCTCCTGCAGAGACCAGGGATATCTTTTATGCTTCAATGGATGTTTTTGCACTTGAAGAAGAAAATGTAGACCAATTGAAGATTTCTTTTATCTCTATATTTTTTAAAAGCACTGTTACTCAGCTGTCTCCCTATTTCTTTCTGAAATTGTGCAAAGCACTCTTGATCACAACTTTTACCAGTCATCAAAGTGTGCTGATTCCGGGAGGCCAGGAACAGTGACATCCTTCCTAATCCTTCCAGGCTTTGAAAACTGTGCACACACCTAAGTGTGGAATCTCTGTTTTCTACCTCTCTTCACCAACCCAGGATTGTTACACAAGTCTCTCCTGCTGAACTCTGGTGCTCCTGCAGAGTGGTGTAATTAAGGTCATGTGTAGTTTACTCTGAGTGCCTACTCAGCCAACTTCAATAAGCAATAACTCATTTACTGAAACATATAAACAACCCTAGCACCAAAGCAGCCAAATGGAAAGTTGCCATGACCACATGCTCTAGAAGGTGTAATAAAGCTGTGATTCTGCCATTTGGTTTGGCAAAGGCAGTTGGGATGATGCCCTCCCTCTGAATTTGGAACACTCAGGACATCTGGGCTCTAGGTGGCTGCACTGCTGTCTAGGCAAGCCCGCCAGAATCTTGGACTGCAGTGGAAGAAACACAGGAAATCACAGTGCCAAACTTTTCTCCTTATAAAGACAATCTATCCAGGAATTACCATCTTCCCAGTGTCACAGGGAGGAGTAGCTGGTTAAGCCAGCAGGATACAACCAAGGAATGGAACTTCAGTTTCCTATGACTCCAAGGTCCAGTTACAGTGCCATCTCTTCAACAGTAGTGCTACATAACAAGTTAAGGTTTAGTTGGTCATTTTTGAGGAAGTACAAAGGACATACTACTGTAGAGGATTCTCTGACAAAATCCAGCTTATTCACTCACATAAATTACAGGGTAGTTTGTGGAGAGCACATTCACTAGGAGGAGTTAGGAAACCTGAGACAGAGACACATTCATTACAGGCTCTTCTGTTTTACCTGTGTTTTCAAAACAGAATAGTTTTGTTTTTTTTCTTTTTTCTTTTGCTACTAGGGATCAAATTCAGGGGCATTTTACCACTGAGTTACACTCCAGCCCTTTTATTTTTTATTTTGAGACAGGGTCTCCCTAAGTTGCTGAGATTGGCCTCAAACTCCTGATCCTCCTGCCTCAGCCTCCCAAGTCGCTAGGATTACAGGCCTGTAGGTAGGTAGGTACCTTTAAGGAAAATAAACAGGAAGCTAGAGCAAAAACTAACAAAGCACTTGTGTAGAAAGATGAATTTTAGTTGGCTCACTGGTCTTGCCTCTTCTACCCACCTTACTCTTAGCTCCCCTATTCTTTCCTGGTTTTCCTTGGTAAGAATACCTTTCTTCTTACTACTCCTATCCTGTCAATTCAAATGCTGACCTCTCAGGTAACCTTTTTCTGATCCTCCCTGGTCAGCAATTCTCTTTCATTTTTTATTTCCTTTCTTATGGCATTTGCCTCATTCTATATCATACTCTTAAGAAGACTGTAGCCTACCCCCCCCTCCTCTCCCTCCCCTTCCTGTCATAAACTGAGCAGCTTTCCTTTACCCGGTGAGACCCTGCCTCAAAAGATAAAACAAAAAGGGCTGGGAATGTAGTTCAGTGGTCAAGTACCCTTGGTTTCGAGTCCTAGTACCAAAACAAACAAAACCCTGTAAAACTCCTGAGTTAAGAGATCATAGTTGGGCTGGGGATGTGGCTCAAGCGGTAGCGCGCTCGCCTGGCATGCGTGCGGCCCGGGTTCGATCCTCAGCACCACATACCAACAAAGATGTTGTGTCCGCCGAGAACTAAAAAATAAATATTAAAAAAAAAATTCACTCTCTCTTTAAAAAAATGTAAATGAAGGAGTGTGGCTGTGTTCTAATAAACCTTTATTAAAAAAAAAAGAGATCATAGTTTAGTCTGTCAAAAGAGATTTAAGGAGTGACTATTTTTTTCTTTTTAAGTGTGTTTTAGGGGCTGGGGCTGTAGCTCAGTGGTAGAGCACTTACTTGCCTACCATGTGTGAGGCACTGGGTTCGATCCTTGGCACCACATAAAAATAAACAAATAAAAAATAAAGGTATTGTGTCCATCTATAACTTTATAAAAAAATGTAGTTAACACCACTAGTGGGGACTTAATGATTTCAAAGGACTGTCACCAATATAAACAAACAAAAGACAGGTTTGGTCCCCAGTGTGTGGAGGAGGCCTGTATAAATAGAAATTGCTCTGTAATCATAATTACAGCAAACAGCAGCACTCTGGGAACCTTCCCACACAGGAAGGCGAGGAGCGGCTTTTCTAACCCCGTGATATAGGGAAGTGCAAAGGCTACACAACTTTGCAGGTTGTGCCCTTGATTTTGTTGTCTTCCTTTCTCCATCAGCCTCTTCATGATCACAAGATGAAACCAATATGCTGAAGCTTGGACTTCTACACTGATTTCTACAGAACACAGTGGTTAAGAGCCACAATGCCAAGGTCTAGGCTAGTCTACTTCCTTGTCCCCACCCTCCCACCCTCAGACAAATTACTGAAGCTCCCTGCCTTCAAGTCCTTATGGGGTTCCTGCAAGGATTAAATGGCTAAGCACAATACATAGGAAACAGCAGTGAAAACAGCGCCTGGTACGAAGCAAGCCACCAGTATCAAAGTCCCAGTAATCCACAGCTTCCTTGTACAGGGCATGTCAGAGGTTCCTGGGAACTAATCTTTGCTACTGTGCAGTGTGGTTGTGTACAAAAAAAATACCAGGGAGGGGCCATAGGAGCAGGAGGAGGCTGGTGCAATGGTTGGAGTGGAGCAGAGGTGTCTGAAGAGGCTTTAAGAGGGTGAAGAAACAATGTGAGGTTAGGAAAGTGGCTGCTGTGAGGTTTAGCAGTCTTTACCCACATGTGACTATGAGGAGCACTAAAGAGTGAAAGGTAGGGTCGGGAGTGCAGCCAAGTGGTTAGAGCTCCTGTATAGGCTGCCCCAGACCCTGGATTTGAGCCCCAATCCCAGCCTATCCACCTCCCCAGAAAAAGCCAGACAGAAGAAGATCTCTGCTCTTTATTCTTAGACTTCATCTTTTTAACTAATGAAAAGAAGTTGTGAAAAACATGATTCTCAGGGGGACACGGTGAGCCAGGCTTCATGCTGCTGCCAAGAGGAGTGAACCTGAGCTGCTCTGTGTGTCCAATACCACGTGGTGAGGAGTCAAAGGCAGGCAACAGTGATCTAACAGTCTTTCCCCACCTTCAGGGAAAGGCGGACCATCCCTTTTCTGAAATCTTTTAACTACTTCACTCCCTGCAAAGAATTCTTCCCCTCCTCCACCACACTGGAAACAGACTAGAACAGAATTAAGTAATGCTGTCCGGATGGGTCAGTTAAGAGGCCAGAAGAAAGAAGCTGCTAGTTCTGTCCCCAAAGGGCAACAAAAGGAAATGCCACGTTTGGAATTAGGTGGGGGGAGGGAAAAGTGTCCGCAAAGGCCTCACTGCATGTTCTTCAAAGTGCTTTGGAGGGGAGGCCATCAAAGGAAGTTGGGAACACTCCAAAGCAGTGAGTGGACTGTGAAGGTTAGCTTAGATAGGTAGCTCCAGGATCCTAAGATGCTCAGAGTAGGCCAGAGCATTCCCCTTAAGAATTCTGGAACATAGTTTCCAATCTAAATAGACTAAACTGTAGAAATAGTGCTGGAATGTGTTCAAGCACTTCCTCTAAGTCCTTTGAGTCATTTGGAAATGGTTAACAAACAGGTTGGACACCTGGGCTGACTACCAGGAAGGGGATTTCCACATAAACCCTGTAGTGTAAAATCTTCTTCCCTTCCCTGAGCAATTCAGTTCCACCCTCTAGACTGAAGTGTGCCCTGAAGACTCCAAATTTTCTCAATCTGACTCCAGTTAGAGCAGCAACTGGTGCTGACACAAAGAAACAAGGAGCCAAGCAACTTTGTGTTTTTAAGAGTTTATTTCAAATTAGGAGGAACAGATGTCCAACGTTTCAAAAAGCCACACATTTGTGGATTTGGCTAACAAACCCTCAAAGCTGCATTTCATTTCTGTTCCCATAGAGTCAGCCAGCCACTTGCAACTGACTCATTTTCTCTGGGCCACAGTTTGGGCCAGTCTCCTGACTACAGAATTAGAATTCTAGATCTCAAATGAATCCAGGATGTTTTGGTGGAAAGCCGGGCCATCTAAAACAACCCCCCCCCCTTTAATTTCGTAGTATCAACACTCACACAGCAAAATGTGCAAGGTTAGTGGGTCAGAATATGAAGGAACAGTTGGCACCTGCCTATTCCAGCACCCTGCAATTCCAAAGGCAATGAGCAAGTAGCTGCCTAGGGCAGGCTTTTGCAAAGTCCCTAGAGTACTGGTTAATATGCAAATACATGTAGGTTATTTGCTGCAATTCAAGGCCTCACCTCCAAGGCAAGCACATTACCTCAGGTGAACTCCAGCCTTGTTGAGGAAGGCCCAACTAGCCATAAATGACTCTTCAACTGCTTGTAGTTTAAAGTACATATGTGCTTTCTTAGTCTGAGAATAAAGGAGAACTCTTCATATGCAATGGTTTTGTGTATTAAGTCATTTATATTTTGGTGAGTAACAGAGAAGCTCTGATCTACATTAGAGATGGAACGTTACTTAGCTTTTTAAAATTGTTATTATGCTGGGCTTGGTGGTGCATACCTGTAATCTCAGTAACTCAGAAGGCTGAGGCAGGAGGATTACAGGTTTGAGGCTGGCATAGGTAACCTAGGGAGACTCTATCTCAGAATAAAATGGACTGGGATGTAGCTTAGGTAGAGCTCCCTTGGGTTTAATCCCCTGCATCACAAATAGAACAAAAACCCAACCTCTTTACCCAGTGAGTACTCAACTGCTGAGCCACAACCCCAGCCCCAGCTCTAACATTCTGAGCTTTTCTTTTTTTTTTTTTCCTGAGCTTTTCTTAAAAAGGATTAAAAATCAATATTCCTTTTCCCCCATTCCCTTACAGTACTTGCTAAATCGATGAGGTTGACCTTTAACTTACTTTTCCTTTTGGTTCTGGGGATTGAACCCAGGGGTGCTCATCCCCTGAGCCACATCCCCAGAACCCCTCCTCCCCCACCCCTTGCTAAACTGCTCAAGGCCTCACCAAGTTACTGAGGCTATTTGAACATGTGATTCTCCTGCCTCAGGCTGGAGTTGCTGGGATTGCAGGTGTGAACCACGAGGCCCAGGGAACATTTTTTTGGGCCATACTGCCCAGGCTCCTTCCAACACCTCCAGGGCCTCTTGCATGCTAGGCAAGTGCTCTAACTACTGAGCTCCATCCCCAACCCTTCCCAGTCCTTATAAAATTTTAAGACAGAGTCTCATTAAATTGCTGATGCTTGTCTCAAACTTGAGATCCTCCTGCCTTAGTCTCCCCCCTTCCTGGGATTATAGGCATGTACCACTGTGCCCAGCCTATCATTTCTTCTTTAAACAAGAAAAAAGATTTCTTTCTCTTGGAGATGGGGTTTAATATATTGTCCAGACTTAAATCTTTAACTCCTGGCTCAAGCCATTTTCCCATCTCTGCCACTTCAGTACTGGGACAATAGATATGCCACAATACTTACACTTTTTTTTTTTTTTTTTGGTACTAGGAATTGAATTCAGGTACTTTACCATTGAGCTACATCCCTAGCCCTTTGGACATGATGGCCTCACTAAGTTGCTGGAGACTGGCGGTGGGCTTTGAATTGGTGATCTTCCTGCCTAAGCCTCTGGAGTTGAGACGCTGATGCTGGGATTATGGGAGTGCACCACATTCACCTTATTTAAAAATTTTTAATTGAGAAATAATTGTACATATTTATGGGGAACAGTTTGATATTTCCAAGTAGTAACACTTTTTTTTTTTTTTTTGGTGGTGCTGGTGATTGAACCCAGGGTTCAGGTTCAATGTATGCTATGAAAATACTCTACTACTACTGAGCCAGCACTAACATTTTCTTTAAATATATATATTTTAGTTATAGTTGGACACAATACCTTTATTTTATTTATTTATTTTTATGTGGTGCTGAGGATCGAACCCAGGGTCTTGCACGGGCTGGGCGAGCACTGTACTGCTGAGCCACAACTCCAGCCCCAGCTCTAACATTTTCATAATGAAAATTAGACAAACATCAACAATTGAAGATGGGAAAGCGTAAACATTTTTAATATTTGTCATAGTAAATTTTGTGTATCTGCGCTTTGTCAATTCTTAAGCAGGATATCTGGGGTCTTTCTTTTTTTTTGGTACTGAGGATGGAATGTATGGTTTTTTAGTATGTTAGTCAAGTGCTATACCACTTAACTATATCCACAGCCCCTTTTCAAATTATTTTTTTTAATGTTTTTCTTTAGTTGTAGATGGACACAATACCTTTATTTTATTTGTTTATGTGGTGCTGGGGATTGAAGCCAGTGCCTCATGCATGCTAGGCAAGTGCTCTATCACTGAGCTACAACCCCAGCCCCTCAAATTATTTTGAGACATAGTATCCCTAAATTGGTCCAGGCTGGCCTTGAATTTGTGATCCTCCTGCCTCAGCCTCCTAAGTACCTGGGATTACAGGAATGCACCAACATTCCAAGCAAAAGTAAAAATATTCTTTTCTTCCAAACTCCACAATCCAGATTATGCACATACATGCAGAGACTACAGAAAGTTATGGAAAACTGGTTATTGTGCTCATGTCCACATTAGTGATTACATGCATAAACTGCTAATGTACTGAACTGCTAGACAGTCACTGAGCTGAGACATGGTAAAACACTGTAGATGTATAAAGGCATGAAATGAGACATAAAAGAAAGAAGGAATTAGAATTCCCCAGTCCTCTTTTATTTACAGTAATATCAAACCATCCACTTGGCATGCTTTCTCAAACCATCCACTTGGCATGCTTTCTGGTTTCCCACCAACTGAAATTAGGTAGGCTTATCTTTGGGATCATGCCATTGTATCCATGTCAGTGGATAGAAGAAAAGGAACAAATCAATCCTGGAGCAGAAGAGTATCATACTGCTCCAGCTCGACTCGAATGCAATAGGAACATCTGGGCATATCACACCTGAACACTTAGAGGAAAGAAGGAAAGCTGCTCTTCATTTTTAATTTTTTAAAAATATTTTTTCAATTGTAGATGGATACAATACTTTTATTTTATTTGTTTATTTTTATGTGGTGCCAGGGATTGAACCCAGTGCCTCATGCATGCTGGGCAAGTGCTCTATGACTGAGCCACAACCCTGGCCCCGCTTCATTTGTTTTCAAAGCAAATTAATTTGAAACAGGGAATAAGTGATCATCATAAACTGAATGTATTAGTCTTTTAGACGTTTCGCCTAAGAAACAAAGTGTTTCTTTTTTTAGTACACTATCCTAAAACAAACTTATCAATAAGCCCTAAAGATTTAGTACAGACATTACAATTCCTATTTGTTTTCCTCTTTCCTTTCTTTAGACAAACACCAAATAAGATGAAGGTGGAGGGTATGAAACACAACAGGAAGCTGACTTAGGAACCCTGACTTTAGCTAACCTGAATCTATTTAGAAGTATATAAACATTGCTATTCAAGCAAGGTCAAGTAAGAGTCAAACTGCTAGAACGTCGCTGAAAAATAAAACAATAAAAAGGTTGTTAATAATAACCTTTTCAAAACCCACAGGCAGGTTACTTCATCCTTTATTTATTTAGGTGTGGTCCTGAAGACTATCCCAATTTCCCACAGATCTCCTCTCAATACTACTGCAATATCATGGTATAAAGGAACTCAAAAGTGCCATTAGACAAAAGGACCAGTTTTTGAAAACCATGATGCTGTGTAGTGTTTGAATGAGAACATGTGATATGGATGGTCAGATGAAAGATACCAAAATGTCAGACAGCCCATCGACTGGTGTTGCCATAAGATTCAACAGTCAACATCAGTCTGATAAGCTACCCGACAAGGTGGTACAGCCATGGAGATGTCACGACGGTAGGCAAAACAAGCAGACATTCAGGTGGGATTTGATAAAGCAAATCAAGCATTTCTGGCTTGTTGGGATTTAACCCCAATTCTATTCTATTTTGACACAACATTAGTATCACTTTTCCTAAAGGAAAAAAATAAAACTGTTTATTTTCTTCCTAAGCAAAACAAATAAACAGGTTCAATCAGAAACATCCCCAAAGAAAATTACATTAAGAATAAAATACAGAAAGGAAACTGGGTTACATGTAAAAGTAAATTTCTGTCTGTTAAAACCAGAGTACATGGCAGCTAAAATGAACAAATAATGAGAAACAAAAGAGTAATTTCTCTTTCTGGTGCTTTTTTTTTTTTTTTTTTTTGGTGCTGCTGAAGATGGAATCCAATGCCTTGCACAAGGCAGGCCTGTACCTCAGCCCTCTCCAGGATCCTTTCTTTGACTTAATACATATTACCCCTCCAGTCCTATTTTCAAAGCATGAAATCCCCAGACTAGGGCAATCCCATAGGTGCCATTTAGCAGAGTGTAGCTGCTGATTCCAGCATAACAAAAGATACCATGGTGGTGGCTCTTTCATGCAAATAAATGAAGACTCTGAAATTCTGGTTGTGGTGGATTTGGCAAGGCTGTCAGTTGGAAGAAGCTAAAAGGAAGTAAAAAATCAAAACGCTCAAAAAATGGACACAATTTTGGAATGATCAAAGATGTCTTTATAAAGTTTTTCCATGACTTCATTCTAAATATACAGGTTAAAAAATGGTGTCAGCCCATTCGTGAGACACCAACCAGATTTTCCTTTATACTGTCTCAAAATTTAAAGATCAATATCCCCAGCGGGTATGCAATGCATCATAAAATGGCCTTTTTGAGGGTGGGAGAGGAAGTTTGGGCAGAATGGCATATTAAATTGTACCATGATAGACATGCAAGACTGTTATCCAATCTATGTAATTTATATACATGTTGATGACTTAGAAAAACAAAGCAATCATTTCTGACAAGCCTAAAAAGCTTGACATATTTAACATACTTAGGAACTGTTTGTGTGGAGGGAATTCTCTAATCGTACCATGTGGGCCTTTTGAAAGTAACAAATAGAAGGCCAGTTTCTGTTAGGTTTGCGACTGAACATCTCATTCCACCCTAATAAAAGAACAATTCGAACTGGATTGAGGGTGGATACCTTAACACATAAAGGAAAAGTATGTCAGTGCAAAATATGGACTAAACTGCTTTCAGGAAAAAAGTTTTTAAAATTGATACTGGTTGGAAAAGGGAATTTCCCTTCCTGGTTTGGAGTCCTCCCAATTTAAAGCAGAACCCATCCATTCTAATTTGTGCAGTTAAAAACTTTCTCTGCTTATTTAGTTTTCTCCTCAGAGTTCAACCGCTGCTGGATTCGTTTGGCATAACTTTGTGCCATAGAGTTAATGATAGACAGGATAAAGTAACACACCATCACCACGACCAACTTCTCGAACATCCAGGACAACCAGTTTTCTCCCTGCAGGAAGAAATGCAGAAGGATTCACGTGACAAAGGTTTCATTTGTTTAACAGTAAAAAGGGGATCATCTACCATATTTTAAGCAAAATGATGAGAATTTGAAGCTTATAACTTACAAAGCCTAAACAGCTACCCAGAACTCTACACTCCAACCAGGGCTTTTTACACTTGGCCACAGAGATTTTGCTTTGTTGGATGAAGTCAATGTTGATTTATACAGTTTAGAATGATCTTGAATAATTGCCTTCTGTTCCCTAAAGCTGCCTTGCAGACACTTGCTGAGTACTGTCAAGATGGTTAAAAAGAGTTTTGTTCTGGGAAAGAGAGCTGTTTTTAAGATATAAATTTAAGTCATGCTTGGACAATTGAGGGCAGCAAAGGGCCACATGAAAAAACAAGCGCTCTTCCTTGCAATTTCCCATTTCAGGTTATTGCTTACTCATCCTCTTCTAGTCATTTCCCCTTGTTTCAGAACTATTTACAGAAAAGGCAGGCTTAGTTTAAGTTAATGTCTTCAAGTTCATCTATGTTATAAACCTTGGTTTATTTTTAAAAAATCATTTTCTCACGACTGAAATGAAAAACAGCAGGAAGACATTTAAGTTACCTCACTTAAGTCTAATACTTTGCTACGCTGTAAATTTTAACTTTTTAATCCAGTAGAGAGGTATATACCTAATAAGTCATTTAAGATCAGGCAACAACTGATTCTACATAACTGAACCATTATTTTCTATTAGCCCTAGGCTTGTTTTTGGAAGATGCCCAAGAAGTAGTTATACTTTTTTTGTCTGATTTAAAACAAAGACTATTTCCCAGGAGAAAGTACATGGCAATTCAACTTCTGTAAAGGAAACTGGCAAGCAAATCTCACTCTGTCGAAAAATGTGAGAACTGTGAATCTAATTTCAGCCTGAAACTGCACGAGGGAGAAGAACCACGAATAAATTCTCACCTGTGGTGTGCCCATTTCACTTTTGTGGTGAAGCTTCTGCCGCTGAGCTTCCAGGTATTCCTGGAATGGCTTCTGCAGAGACGGACCTATGCCGGGGACAGCACTGGAAGCAGGGTACAGAAGCCCAAGGCAAAGATACATTTGGGAAGAAAAGCAAGAGAGATGTTAAAGAAATTCCACTTACCGCCTGGACTCAAAAAGCAGGGACTAGATAAAAAAAGGAACAAAATACAATAATGAGTCGTCAAAATCTTGTGAACTCTTTTAGTGGATAAAAATTCTTCCTTCAAACAACTCTTTAAGGTAGAAAAATCTCTTAACATGTCTTGGAGAAACTAAGAGTTAGTTCTCACAATGAGGCCAGTTCAGCTGATACTGCACACTGGTATGGTACAAAGAATAAAATGAATGACTTCTGAGAAGTCCCACATTTATCACCACCAGTTCCTGTAAGAACTGGTTTGAACCGATTAATAAGGAAATGACTTATGCTTGTGTCATCCCCAGTTAAAAAAGAAACTGCCCGCCCTCTCTCTGACTTGTCCCATCTTCTCAGAGTGGGCGGTACGTTCTCAATCTAAGTCCTTATTAGGACAATCCGTGCATGCGTCATCCTTATCCAAAAAGAATGCATTAGCAAATTTGGGAGGCACCTCCCCCTAGTCAGAAGTCAGTGATTAACAAAGGAACAAAGAAGGAACTATGAACCTTGAATCATTTCGTGGTTTATGGTGGACGGATTGCACAGAAACTCCTGTACATTACTAAACAACTTGTTCTGAGATGACTGGGATAGCAATCTCTGATAAGGCTCTGTACTCCGAGCTCCCTCTCACCCAGAATATGCGGAGGCAGTGCTGTTAAACCGGTTTGGCAACTGCAGATCCTGTTTTAGACACGCTCACAGGCATTTTTAAAATGGTAACTTAGGGCAGCTTAGAAAATCAAACATCACAATCTCTTTTCTAGGGCCATTAAAAGGGCATTTTAAAATATACTTCCCTAAAAGTATATGGAATCACATTAACTTCATCTGTTTTCTAGAAAAATACAGTTGCTGTCTTTTTTAAAAAAAAAAGAAATAAATAAAAAGCAGAGGAATCAAAGAAAAAACTTTTTTCCTTCAGCAATTGTATTTACCAGATGCTAACAAATTCTTAACTCTTGGCTATTTTTTTTCTTTGATCCTATTATCTCCACCACCAAACACTCAAAGGAGTGTTTAGACTCCATGTTATTATGGAAAAACTAAAAAGAAAGTACAAGAAATAGTCTATGCCCACAAGAAACTTAAAATTACTATGAGAATTCAAAATTCTCTCTCTCACACACACACCAAATACAGATTCGCAAACAAAAGATGTGCAATACTAAATATTTGGTACAGAAATTAGTTATATGTTAAAGAACTGGAAGGAGAAAGGACAGAACAGTATGGGATGGAGTGGTCCAAAAAGTCCTTTAGTGAGCATTGAAGGAGGTGTGGAAAAGGATTGAACAGACATTTATAGTAAAGGTGAAGGAAGAGGCCAGAAGAGCTATGATAAATATCAAAGATGGAGAAGTCTCCATCTCCATCTTGGTCTCTAAGTGACCTCTAAATGGCATTATGATCTCAAGGTGGTAGGCCATAAGAGCTGTGTTGTATATCATCAATGTTTCTAACTACAAAAGGCAAGGATAGGATAAATATTTTTTAGAGGAAAGATTTACCTTAGTAGTCCAACATTTCCTTATGTAATATATAGCCGGGATGCAAATAGCTCAACCATTTACACTAGAAATAAACCAGATAGGGCTGGGGTTCTGGCTCAGTGGCAGAGTGCTTGCCTAGCATGTGTGAGGCAATGGGTTCGATTCTCAGCACAGATAAATAAAAAATAAAGGCCCATTAACAACAATAAAAATAACAAGTAAATAAAAGTAGTTAAGATAGATAATTTAAAAAAAGAAATCAGATGAATAAAAACAAACAAAAACTCCAGCAAAATACAGGCATAAAAAGACTGGTTTCAAAACCAGCAGATGTATAAGAACTATTTTTTTCCAAGTCAATTCATTCATCTTAACATTAATACTCTATGTCATCATTTTCAACTACCAATGAGAGCTGGGGTTGTAGCTCAGTGGCAGAGCACTTGCCTAGCACATGTGAGGCACTGGGCTCAATCCTCAGCACCACATAAAAATAAGTGAATAAATAAATAAAATAAGGTATTGTGTCCTTCTACAACTAAAAATACTCAAAAAACAAGCAAAAATTACCAAGGATAGCTACAGTTAAGTAATTTAGAGAATGCAAAATTTAAGATCTCAACGTTAGAAAGATTCTAATTTGTTGTTGTTGAGCCTAGTGAGGAAGGAACTGGAAACAATCATTCCCGATTCCCTTGAAAATAATTTGAAGAGATAAATGATTTGCCATTTTAAGTCCATTATAAGTATAAGAGATACACTTGAGCTGTTCTTTTACAGGCCACTGTTCAATCACATGGTGTGCAAGTTTCAAATAATTATTCTGGGGCTAATGCTGAGATACATCTATCAAAATGCTATGTTTTATATGCTTTGGGATGTTTTGTTAGTGTAGGGGATATACATAGATTTCTACAAGAGACTAGGAAAACAACTGAAAATAAATAAGTTTTAGTTGAGAGTGGTGGCATACAAATGTAATCCCAGCTGAGATGGAGTATCACAAGCTTGAGACCAGCTTGGGTAACATAGAGAGACCCTATCTCAAAAATAAAAAACAGCTGGGTATGGTGGCGCATATCTGTAATTACAGTTAAGGCAGGAGGAGTGAGGCCCAGTCTCAAAATTAAAAAATTAAAAGGACTGGGGATATGGGGTCAGTGGTTAATTCCCTCTGGGTTTAACAAAAAACAGAAACAAACAACCCATTTTTTTCAGTTTCTGTGTGGTACTGGGTATTGAACCCAGGAGTGCTTAACCATTGAGCCACACCCTAGTCCTTTTAAAATTTTATTTAGAGACAGGGTCTCACTGAGTTGCTTAGGGCTTTGCTAAATTGCTAAAGATGGTTTTGAATTCACACTCCTCCTGCCTCAGCCTCCCGAGGATTATAGGAATTATAGGCATGTGCTACCACTGCAAAACACCACAGTTTTAGTAGCAACATATTAAAACTGAGACTATCATGAACAAATAAATGATCTGAATTAATCTAAAAGTTAACACATTTGGAATTTAGGTCTTAAGTGCTATAAATCCAATTATTTGTCAATCTCTGAATCTTTTATTATGTATTCATCAAAACTTTAGTTCTAATTTAATTTCTCCATCTCTAAAAACAACAGTGTAAGTTACTGAGGGCTCAGTTTACACAAAACATTTTTATACTGAAGTTTTCTTAATAATCATTAAAGTTATTTCAATAATGGAGCAGACAAAAATTAGAATTACAGCTGTCAATCTTAATATGCATATAATGTGAAAAATAACAGTTTGTAACCTGTCCCTCAAGTTGTTTTCAAGCAGCAGTCCAGAAGCAAGAGTCCATTCTGACACTGATGATTAACTTAAAAAGTACATATTTTGGGGCAGGGTGGGGAAGGGACACACCTACATCATAGTTCACTGGCTTTTTACATTTGGTTTAGGAAACAACCTAAATGTCATGCTCTAAAAGCCATTAAATTCATAGCAATTCTATGCATTTGGCTAAGAACTCTCATGTCTCAGTGAGTGAGTAAAGTCCTATTTGCCATTGCCATTTGGTTTTGATTAAGTTCAAAGAATTGAGGCTTTGTGATATAGGAAACATGCAGTTGGAGAACAAACACAGGAAGAACTATTTTGCAGTCAGCAACTGAACTAAAACATACATAAAAGAGCCTCTTAAATAGCTACTTACTCTAGGTGAGAATGTTATAAAGAAAAACAAAAAAGGAAAAAAATTGATCTCTGATTTTCCTTGTAGATTTCCAACTTGGTGGGTAAAAAATCTTTGTGGGTAGCAGGTAGCATCTTGGTATTTTTATTCTTGGCAGAAACCAAAAGCAAATACAATATCAAAAACCAAATTTCCAACAAATTATTCTAGTGACAGTTCTTCAATTTGGTTACTGATTAAAAAAAAATAATAATAAAAAGAAAAAAAACCCTAGAAATGGTAAAAAGGTGGTGGTGGTGGGGGAAGAAAGACAGGCAGACAAATTACAAAATTCCAAATCCATTTAGAGTTCAAAAATCAGTTTCATGGGCACAACTGTTTACCATGCTCACATATTTAAGTGTCTGTTAGAATAGACTCAAGACAAACTACTTTGCAAACTTAATTATTGTTTAAAAAAAAAGTCCATTCAAAATAACATTTGGGGGCTGGGGATGTGGCTCAAGCAGTAGTGCGCTCGCCTGGCATGCGTGCGGCCCGGGTTCGATCCTCAGCACCACATACAAATAAAGATGTTGTGTCTGCCGAGAACTAAAAAAGAAATAAATATTAAAAAAAAAAAAATGAAAAAAAAAAAACATTTGGGCAAAATTCTGTCAGCACTAAATAATTTGCAAACAAAATCTCTTATTTTTCTACAATTTTAAATATATACATTACTCTGCTTCTGGAAATCACTGATATAAATTATAAGAAATCTATAATTTCTTCCTTAGGGAAGTTTGCATTATTCTCTGTACTCACAAATGCCAAAACATCTTCTCAAGGAAGTAACACAATTGGCAGAGGGTATACAGACACTGGGTGGAGGGATAACTGTTTTTCATAATCTATCAATTTTTATTTATTGGTTAATGTGGAACACACACTCATTCCAAGCATGCATAGAGTTTATTGGTCATCATTATTCCTGTTTTTTAAGGGACTCCTTTCAAATTGTGTCTTAAACATGTTAGTTCACCACATATAAAAAAACAACATTTGATTTACTTTTAATCTCTTTTCCATCAGGAGAGTGTCATCAAACTAGGTTTTATTATTAGAAAATAGCTGAAATTTTCCTTAAACTGGTCATGATTCTGTTTGGATTTTTCTAGTCAGATGTCTTCTGTGTTAATTTATCTTCATGAAACTAGGTGATGTACTTAATTTTATTTTATTTTTTTGGTACTGAGGATTAAACCACAGGTGCTTAATCACTGAGCTAAATCCCCAGCTTTTTTTTTTTTTTTTTTTTTTTAAAGAGACAGGGTTTCCATAAATTACTGAGGCTAGCTTTGAACTTGTGATGCTCCTGCCTCAGTCTCCCAAGCCTCTGGGATTACAGGGGTCACTGTGCCTGGCCTTTCTTTTTTATCTTTTGAACGTGACTACTAAAGAGCTGATATAAGGAATGAATGAATATCAGTGTTTCAACTTCTTTGCTGTTTCTTGTGAATGCATTATTAGTATTATCTTCATTCTATTATTCTATTCTATTATGTCTTTTTAAAATAATTTTTCAATATTTATTTATGTTTTTTAGTTCTTGGCAGACACAACATCTTTATTTTATTTTTATGTGGTGCTAAGGATTGAACCCAGCGCCCTGCGAAAGCCAGGCAATCTCGATATCACTTGAGCCACATCCCCAGCCCCTTCTATTATGTATTAATATGAACATTTTCAAGCCTATGTCTGTTTTGTGAAGGTTAGTTAAAACTAGGTATGATAACCTATAAATCTGATTGATAGAGTACAGAAAACACAATAAACTGCAATATGCTAAAAGTGAACAAAGAAAGAGAAGGACTCACAGTAAGCCCCTTTTGTAGTGTGGAAAGAATTCTTGCCCTGAAGTATCTTTGTATTCCCCATGACACGTGATCTTCCGACACGTGGACTGAGGGAGTGCCCATAAGACATCCTCAATGTACGTATAGTCATATAATGTTTTAATGTATTATTACCACAATAAAGTTATATGCATTACAAAAATATACAAAAAAGAAAATAACATAAATGAAAATAAAAAGAACATCTATTATTTTATTATCATCTGACAGTAGTGACCATTGGTTTAGATCATGAAGCTAAACTACAACAACAGGTGTAAACATTATACCCTGTTCCCAAAAGGTAAAAATCATCTTAAGGCTTAGTTAGCAGACTAACTCAATGTAAGACTATTAAGTAATATAACAGAGGGGAAAAAGCTATTTCTACAAAAATGGTTGTCTACTTTTCTCTCATTCTTCTAATGAGCCTTTACAGTCTGTAGAGTCAAACCTCAAGAGACTAGAATTTTGTGTCCACAGCTAAAACTTTTAATTATGTTCTGAATAAATATCAGGGCTTTAAGAATTTCCTCGATTGAATGAGGGCCCCTGTATGTAAATCAATAAATCAAATTTATCCTCTGGCTCCAGTGAATTCTGTCATTTGAGATTTGGCCGAGGAACATAGAAATAAAACCCTAAACAGAAAATGTTTCTCTTCCAACTGAAACCAAAAGACTCCTGCCCTGAAGAGAATGAATTTTACATTTAAGATTATAGTGGGATGTATTTTCAGGGATGAAATAAAAGCCCTTCCCCATTCTACTCTCATCACATGCTGATATGCCTTCTGTGCAAAAGAGGTGATCACAGTGTGGCAAAAGTTCAGCAACAAGATGAAGCAGCAATTCTGTTTGTTGTTAACAGTCTGGTATATAATTCTCTTTTTTTAGACATGTGTATTTTAGTCAAACATTGTAGAGTTAAATTTTCCTCCCCACACTCCAGGCAGTGATCTAAACAGGCTTAACGGTTAGTATTTTAATGAGTTGTCATTTCCTGTCTGATAAAGATTCTCACAGTATTTAACCACCAGTTTCTCTGGGGACCAACCAATCCTAGAGCTCTGCTCATAATGACTCAGAATAGACCTCAGACTCCTGGCCTGACTCAACAATGATAGATTATCCTCTACATGAAAATGTCTTCCTCCTAAATTGGACAGTTCAGGAAGGGTGGGGGTAGTTTATGGTGCAATTTTCTGAAAAAGCCAAAGGTCACCTCATACCAACTCTCATTAATATTTATAGACTACCCATCTTTCCCTTAGAACTTAACGGAGACAGGGGGGGGAAGACAATTGTTACCTAATCAATCCGGGAATAAGAATATGAACTGGTGCTAACTGAAAATCAACCTATACGTTAACCTAGTTAACCTAGTAAAAATAAGATCTAATAATTCTGTGTGACTGGAATGAAAGTGTCATTACCATTTAATTTAATACAGAATATGAATCTTTGAAGCTGATACTGTTAGGAAAAATTGGTAGCCTATTCAAATCAAGTTCCTTTATATCCTTAGAACTTAGAAGAGCACCCCAACATAAAATATATTCAGGATCAAAATTATATACTATATTATGTACTATAGTGGAAAATCTAGGAGCTTCTTATATATGTTGGTAGTCTCTGGCACCTTCTAAAATTCTTTGTGATTCAACCTCAGGGTTTGAGATTAAAACATCTTGAATTTCATTTGCATCTGTGCCCCTTTAAATGATTAAAACCTCTTTTGTACTCAATTTAGTCCATTGTGTGCAGAGTGGTAATATAAACATGATACCTCCGTTTCCTCATGGCTAGGTAGAAGGAAGACCACTGCTTTATCCAGAAACATCAGGTGTATGATTATTACTGCCTCACAACAAATTTTGATCACAAAAGAATCTGCAATCTCCCTTGCTTTTGAACATTTCAAATTGTTTTCTATAATCAGAATGAATTTAAGACCTTTTTATAATTAGCAACCACTCTTTGAAATAAGCTATCATTGAAGAGCAGCTCCAGAAAACAGAACCTTGTTTTAAAATGCAGACCTGTGCAGCAGGAACCAAGCAGGCACTGGTGTTAATGAATGAGGCCAGAGCTAAAGGAGCATTCTGTAAGACGCAAGTAAAACTGATGGACTGACAAAAACAAAACTCTGTTCAAAGTCGACTGATTTCACCTCCAGCAACTAAGGAGGCTGAGACAGGAGGATCACACATTTGAGGCCAGCCTACACAATTTAGCAAGCCCTGTCTCAAACAAAACAAAACAAAACATCCAAACAATAACAATAATCAAAACAGCAGAGTTTTCAGAATTTTAAGTTTAAGATGAGACAGTAATGAGTGTTTACTGGCCTTGAGATCACTGAAAATGGGATAATGATAAGTGTACCCTGAAAAGTAACAGTAATGTCTGGAATTCAACCTAAGATTAATTATTTGAAAGACTGGAAAGGCAGAAAATCACTACCTGCAAGTAGAAAACTAGGGGGAAAAAGTCTGTGTTCTTTGCTTTGAAGGAACATCAATCTAGTAGGTGCTAGGAGAAAGAAAGAAAATGCATTTAAACCCAGAGCACTAACTGTAACAGCAGCAGTGATCAGCCACAGCAGTGCCCAGGCTGATAAACGTGAACAAGAATGTGGAAAGAATTTATGTTATCAAATTCAAATAGCTGCTGTCTGAGACTGGCACTTTAGCTCAAACTCCAACCTCCAACGGGGACAGATAGCCCACTGTAGCACTGCCTCCATGTCCTCCTTCTCCATTCTACATCGTAGAATTTTCACTTTCAGTTTAAGGATGAACTGATTAAAAAGGATAATCAACCCACATGGTTTTTCATTCTCTCTTCATTCATCTCTTACCATTTATATAAAATTAACTTCTCTGTGCCTTGGTTCCCTCTACTACCCAGTAGTAGTACCTCACAGGTTTTGTTATACATATTAAGTTAAAAAAATTAATAAGGCATCTGGTACAGGGGTGCTTACTAAATGTTAATTTGCTTTCCATAGCCTTCCTTACTTTTTTTTTCCATTTGTATTTTCTATCTCTAGCTTTTTGCTAGTCTTTCCCTTGGCCTAAAACACACAGTGGTTTCTCCCCTGTTAACAAGTGAATAAATGCATTTAGTCAACAAATATTTATAGAACAATTAAAATGTGACAGGAATAACCTTGGCCTGCCTTTTCCTTTACTCCACAGTTTCATGTAATCCAATATAAATGTGTTTTAGTTTTGATCATTCTGAAATGCTCTAATTATGGTCAACAGTAACTTCCTAATTCAATGTCTACTTCTCTCTCATCTAACAGTCAAATTATACTAACTTTTAATATCTATGACAAAAACATAGAAGGACTAAGTATCAAAGGAGAAGGATACATAAACTATCATAGACGTGAAAGGCAAGAAATTTTCCTAAACTGCAGAAGAAGGTTATGTTAAAATTAGAGTACATAACTAAGTACCAGCAGTTGGGATCTTAAAGCCCTTAGTATCCTTTTATTAGATAATATAAATGTTTGGGTTCTACACTTCCATAACTTTTCTGATTATTTCATAATGATCCATGTCAGAGAATCAGGTACATGAAGCATTTTATATTTTAAAATGAAAGGATATATTTTCTTTTTGTAGGAGAAAAAGTCCAGGTTCACAAAGCTCATTCTGACTGCTCTTCATGGTAGTAAGGAAAATGAAACAACATTCAGATTCAAGCACTTAATTACTTACTGGTTGAAATGATCTCTCTTACCACGGGCAAGCACTACTCTGAGGTCAAACATCAAGTTAACTCAGAAATAGGAGACAGCAAAGAAGAGCATGGAACATTCTGTATCTGGTAAAAGTTCCTGTTCCAGCCAACCCCATCCCCCATCCCCCATCCCTCCAGTTCAATGATTGAGTTATGGAAACTTTTCTTGTGTGGTAAAACTGGGGACTTTGTCTTCCAATAAGATCCTGGCAACCTGACAATGAGCCAATGTTCTGCATATGGTTTGTTGCGAGTCACATGCTTAATGTTATTTTCTGGGAATTCTTATCCTGTATTTGGTGAGAATACTGGAACATGTCATTTTAATTATAATTTTTAAAAACTATCTGCACGTCTCTCTCAATGGAGGAAGTCTAAAATTAAAAATTAGATTTAAATCATAATTAAAAAAATAAAAAAAGACCATCACAAATGTAACACAGCCTTTAAGTTCTAAAATTTCTTTGGTTTTATCTCCTGACTTATTTCAAAGAGTGAAAAAACATTACATGCCTAATCTTTTTTTACAGAGCATTTTCTCTATCTACCTGCTAAACATACCATAAACCAGAAGGCTAATACCTAAAACCTCTTTCAGAATATATAATTGATTTATTACATTCTTCAGATTTACATGTATAATTAGATCAATCCTTTGATATATAAAAATAATAAGGACATCTTCCCTTAAATCTAAAGATACTAGCAACTACTTTTTAGAACTATCCAAAAAATATATCTATTAATTATTTCTAATTGGGAGAAGGCCTATATTCAAACTCTGGAATATTAGGATTGTCAAACAATGAATGATATATTATGCTAAAAATACCATAAACTGAAGGCTTGCTTAGGGTATCATATTTAGGTAGGCCACTCCATACATACATTGAGAATAGAAGCCCTTAGAAATATTTGTCAACATAGCACTTGAATCTCTGTAAAACACTATACCTAATTACCAGAGACATAACTATCAACAGTAACCCTTCCATGTTACTTGGGGTCAGGGGTGGAATGGGGTGGAGAACAGGCTGGCCTAGCAGGCTGCAGGCACACCTGAGGGATTAGTTTGCCCAAATTTGGCCCTAGACAAAAGTAAGAAATAGGGTATATCCTATGTCTTATTTCAATCTTGTGCTCTTTTTAAATTTTTTTTAACAAATATTTATTTTTTAGTTGAAGTTGAACACAAGAACTTTGTTTTATTTACTTATTTTTATGTGGTGCTGTGCTGAGAATTGAACCCAGGGCCTTGCACATGCCAGACAAGCACTCTACCGCTGAGCCACAACCCCAGCCTTCAATGTCTCTTTTTATTCATCTCTTCCTCTTCTGAGTTGTTGCTTTCATCATTCTCATAGGTTCTTTCCTATGCCCTCATTCATATTGCAGTAAGTAACGCTCATAGGATCTTGGGTGTGATGGTGCACAAGTTGGGAGGCTAAGGCAGGAGGATTGCAAGTTTGAGGCCATCCTCAGCAACTTGGCAAGATCCTGTCTCAAAATAAAAAATAATAAGGACTGGGGATAAAGTGGCAAAGAAACCCAGAGTTCAAGCCCTAGTAACAACAACAAAACAAAACAAACCTCTCTGAGCCAATCTTTAATTAGAAGTAAACAGTAATAATAAATAAGATAATAATTACAAAGGGCCCACTATGTTCAAAAAATAGTTTCCTCAAGAATTATTTACATAATCTCTGCTGAAAGACTGTCCAGATTAAGGACATTTTAGTGATTAAAAAGTAAACTAACAAGGAGAGATAGGCTTTCCCTCAATCTTCTAGGTGACAATAAATAGAAACTTTGGAAAATGAGACTTTGTGAACACAGGCATTATCAAATTTGAGACAAAAGGCATTTTAAAAAACATGCTGTGGAATGTTAACTCACTTGATATGAGTATGTTTCAACTAAACTGTAAAATATTTGATTCCAGAACATTTAAAATTGTGACTGGAGCTGGAAATGTTGTCAGTGGCCTTCGGAACTGGAGAAGAAATGGTACTCAAAGAAACATGCTTGGAAGAACAGCAACTAGAAGCATATACAGAAAGAAGTTAAATAACTGGCCTGTGGCAGAGTTCAAATCTAGATTTTTTTTTTTGTCCAAAGTCTATGCTCTTTTCATTATACCACTCTCTAGCTGTCCTTACTCTTGGACTCATTTTTTTTATTCTTTCTTGCCTTAATATCTTACTTTTACTTTAAATTTGAAACTGATGCTGACCTTTTTCTTGCTTTTCTTTTGATTTTTTTTTTCTCTACCATTTATCACTCCCTTAATTGTGGTCACATATTTTTAAATATTCTTCAAAAGACCACATTCCAAATTTTACTAGTTTAGTTTGATGATTATGCTATGCTATTTGGAGTTTTAACAATGTAAAGGGGAGAACAAACAAAGAAGTTTCTACAGTAAGTTAGAGGCAGTACTTTCAGCTCAGGTCAACAATTGGATCTTTTCACTCTCTCTCTGTTTTTTTCCTGTGGTGCTGGGCATCGAACCCAGGGCTTCACACATGTGAGGCAAGTATTCTACCACTGAGTTACATCCCTAGCCCAACAACGGATCCATTGATTCAATCCAAATATTCTCTTTTCTGAAATGAGTTGCTGATATATTTATTGTGATATAAAATAACAGATTTAGGTCTATTAAAAAACCATTCTTGGTGCTGGGCATGGTGGTCCACGCCTGG
This sequence comes from Urocitellus parryii, assembly GCF_045843805.1. Lineage (NCBI taxonomy): Eukaryota > Metazoa > Chordata > Mammalia > Rodentia > Sciuridae > Urocitellus > Urocitellus parryii. The sequence continues at coordinate 150,492,465 of NC_135537.1, forward strand.
GTATGAGGTACTTAGGAGATTGAGGTAGGAGGACCAGGATTTAAGGGCCAGTCGTACCAGTCTAAGCATCATACTGACAACAATGTCTCAAAAAAAAAAAAAAAAAAGAGAGAGAGAGAGAGAAAAGAATTCTCTTTAAAAGTTAACATTCATTTTAGGTTTGATGAATACATTTATTTATGTATTTATTATTTTGCTTATTATTTGCTACTTAGATAAACAGACAAAGGTTTATTTAGGAAAGCAGAGACACGTGAGGAAGAATATGGGCCATCTCCAGAGGGAGAGACAGCTGAATTAAATGACTGATTGATTGATTTAGTGGTAATAAGGATCTGGCCCAGAAACTCACACATGATAGGCAAATACTACCACAGAGCTACACCCATAGCCTTATTTCTTTTAAAATATTTATTTATTTTTTTAGTTGTAGTTGCACATAATACCTTAATTTATATGCGGTGCTGAAGATTGAACCCAGGGCCTTGCAAATGCTAGACGAGCATTCTACTGCTGAGCCACAACCCCAGCCCCATAGCCTTAATTTTTGATATTCATTTAAATCCTTGTATTTAAAAGCATTTCCTATTTCTAAATGTAGGAAAACAAATCATGTCATGTTCAATTGCAGAATATGATTAACAGATAATATTATTACAATACTAAAAAAATACCTTTTGACATCTGATCATAAAGTATTACTATCACTTGCCAAGTCTGATTATTATTATTTTGTAGGACATTATAACACATCTTCTGAAAATGATTAAAGACTAGACATCAAAATGGGTGCACCCCTGCAATCCCAGCAACTCGGGTGGCTGAGCCAGTACGAGCCCTGCCTCAGCAGTTCGATGAGAACCTAAGCAACTTAGCAAGATCCTCTTTTAAGTAAAAATCAAAAAGGGCTGGGGATGTAGCTTAGAGGTAAAGTAGCTCTGGGTTCAATCCCTAGTCCAAAAAAAAAAAAAAAAAAAAAAAAAAACAACAACAACAACATGACACCAATCCTCTAATTCAGTAAAAATCTGAATCCAGTAGGTCTAGAATATATTAGAACAACTTTATGGAAAATCATCTTTCAGAGAAAAGAATCACTGGAATTTTCTGAGGGACAATATTAGGAAAAATTTTAAAAAAGGAACTTGTGTTTCAAAAAATATAACATGTTCTAACTTAACTATTGCCCTAAAATTAAAGGTACTTTTATTTCTATTTACTGTTGATAAATAATATAATTTCTTAGAAATTCCCAAAGGTGGGTAAATAAACAAAGGAATCCAGATTATACAAAGAACTTATTAATTTTTATTGGCTAGATCTTTATTTGGACAGCACGTATTCATTTATTCAGCAGATAATTTCTGAGCACCTGCTATGTGTAAATCAAGATGACAGGTGCCCTGAACATAATAGAGAACAAAAATAGACAAGGTCTCTGCCATTAAGAAACTATTATAAGTTAGGAGTAAAAACAGTGTTAATACACCCACAAACATAAATGTAAAACTGTAACTAATAGTACATGCTGTGGTACAAAGAGATCCCTGGTAAAGGAGAATTTGATCAAGTCAGGGAAGGTTTTCTGATAAGGCAATAGTTGAATCTAAAGGACAATATCTAGGTCAGTAATTTTCAATGAGGGTAGACAGGTTTAGTGGCCACATAACACTTGGTAATGTCTGGAATTGTTTTGTTGTTGTTTTTTCTTTTTAAATTTTAGGTGCTGGACATTGAACTCAAGGCCTCATGCTAGGATGTGTTGTACTACTAATCTACCACTTAACTCCCAGAATCATCTTTTCTTTAAAAAAAAAAAAAAATATATATATATATACACACACACACACACATAAATATACATACATACACACATATACATGGGGAGTATACTTAGGTGTGCTTTACTACTGAGCTATGTCCCCAATCCTTTCTATTTTTTTTATTTTGAGACCTCAGTCTAAATTGCTGAGGCTGGCCTTGAACTTGTGGTCATCCTGCTTCAACCTCCCAAAGTCTTGGGATTATAGGTGGTATGTCACCGTGCCTGGCTGAATCATTTCTGATTGTTAGGATTGAACAGTACCAGTAGATATACTAGATATACTGTGGACATCTAGGACAAAGATGCTACTAAATATCTTAAAAGTGCACAGGACAGTTTTTCACAATAGTTATCTGGCTTAAAATGTAAACAGTGCCAAAGCTGTGAAATTTTGAACTAGGCAAATAAAAAAGCAAGGGACAAAGAATGATCAGTGACGGAGACTCAAGTATTGCCAAAATGGTTTCATTAGAGGAGACAGATGATAATAGGGTTTATAAATCTTGTCAAGGAGTTTTAGCACTATCTTAAGAATTAAGAGAAAACAAGTGAAGGGTATCAAGAAGCAGAGTTGAGGGATGAAGACAGTGGTAGCAGCAGCTTTTAAATTAAAATTTCGGGGCTGGGGATGTGGCTCAAGCCGTAGCGCGCTCGCCTGGCACGCGTGTGGCCCGGGTTCGATCCTCAGCACCACATACAAAAACAAAAGATGTTATGTCCTCCGAGAACTGGAAAATAAATATTAAAAAAAAATTCTCTCTCTCTCTCTCTTTAATAAAAAAAAATAAATAAATTAAAATTTCAAGGTTAGTGATTGTATTACAGTGAACAGATTGGAAAGGAGTAGAACTGGATGTGTAAATCAGATAGGAAGTTCAGTAACATAACTTCTTTTTTTAAAAATTTTTATTGTTGGTTGTTCAAAACATTACATAGTTCTTGACTTATCATATTTCACACATTTGATTCAAGTGGGTTATGAACATAACTTCTTAAAAACTCTAAAGCCTGGAGAAACAGAAGGTGATAGTGCTGAGGATACAGAAGTAGCTAAAAAACTTCCTTCTATAAATGTTCAGTTTGGAAAAAGGAGAATCAAAGAAAGTGGGTGCCTTGCGCATGGTCACTTTACAATGTGTGGGTAGTGTGGTAGTGTTTTTTTAGAATTCTCCAAAGTGGGGCAGTAATCTCTAAGAGTGGATGAAATGTTCTCGTAGTATTTAAAAAATAAGGGGCAATAATATTCCTTCTTTTTCTTTGAATGTGATGTATGGTGACAAATAAAACACTTTATCTCTAAGGATTCGGGCAGCAAAAAAATTGGAGTAATTAAATTTTAATGTATAAGTTATAATCCACATATAATCAGAAATTCAGAATCAGTGTCTGGCTCAATTGAGTATATTCACAAGAACATATTTTTCCTTAATTACTAAAGATGAGCTATAGGGGCTGGGGATGTGGCTCAAGCGGTAGCGCGCTCGCCTGCCATGCGTGCTGCCCGGGTTCGATCCTCAGCACCACATACCAACAAAGATGTTGTGTCCGCCGAGAACTAAAAAATAAATATTAAAAAAAAAAAAAAATTCTCTCTCTCTCTCTCCTCTCTCACTCTCTTTAAAAAAAAATAAAATAAAGATGAGCTATAAAATATTGTTAAATATATCTTATATATAAAATATGTCATAAAAATAAAAAATAACATCATATATAAGAGTAAATATACTAAAACCAGCTGGGTATAGTAACATAAGCATGTGATTCTACTTACTCAGGAGGCTGAGGCAGGAGGACTGCAAATTGAAGTCCAGACTCAACAGACCGTGTCTCAATAAAAAGGGGAGGCTAGGGATATAGCTCAGTGGTTGTATGCCCTTGGGTTCTATTCCCAGTAATGTAAAATAAAACAAAATCTAATATAAATTTAAATAACTAAAATTTCCATAATGTTTTGTTATATAAGTAGCTTTTAAAATATGAAAATTTATATTAAAACTCATCAAACTGTACTTCAACAGGACACTCTTCTGCCGTGGGGCAGCTATATTTTTAGATGAAAAGAACATCTATTCTGTAAGCAGTGAATTAAAAAAAATAAATTATATGAAAGATACAACCAAAACCCAACAAATTTTGGTTGTATCTCAATTTAGTACCCGATAGCATTCATATTCCAGACAAAGGTTAATTTGATTAACCAAACAAAACAGGTTATTTCTTTACTGTTTTATCAGAGAGAACGCTATAATTTTGTGACATTATCATTTAAATCATGTTAAAAGTGGTCTTATTCACTTCTTAAAACTAAACAAAAAATAAAAGCATTTGATTTACAGCACAATTTTTTGAGAGAAACAATATACTCATACCTGATATATTTCAGTAATGTATCATCCTACTGTGCCTTATTTAATGAAATATTAAAATTTTATGTAAGATTCATATTTAAATTAAATGCAACTGTGTATCTGGCATCTAATTTTGGCTTAAAGTCATAGTGTGTTCAAAAGCACTATTAAACTGTAATGATACACATGTCTTATGTAAAGAGAATTTCTTATTTACTTGGAGGGGTTGAACGTTCAAATGCAAAAGCTTCAAAATAAAGAGCTATCTCAAAAATTCTATTCCAACTCATTTACTTCAAAAACTGAAATTAATATTAGTCCTTAGAAGAATTACTCACCCAATGAAAGCCACCATCTGCTCCACTATGTGTTTGCTGAATGTTATTATAACGAAGATTTTCTGTAAAGAAAACAGCAGTTAAAATAAATACTTAGTCATTAAGAGAACCAATATAAATTCACAATTCTGATAACAGTGTTAAAAAGGTGAGGACCTGCACCTAAATGCAATTTAAAAATTCCTTTAGAAATAAAGAAAAGACACCATTTAATTCAAATGCTACTCACTTTGTATTTTAAAGATGCTTTTCCTTAAGCACGGCTTTAGTCTTACTAGGATACATGACTGTGTGAGGGAAAATATGAGTCATGAAACCCAAGACTGGGAGGGAATACTGGGCATTTGCTTGTTTTATGTATCTCAGAACCCTGTATACAACAGAAGTCACAGGTTCTCATATAGCCCCTACCACTGAAATCAAAGCTGATTACTCCAACAACAGGGGTCTGGACTAAAACTGATCCAGAGGATCTTGAAAAGATTATCCATCCACCTTTCATAGATGGTTTTTGTATAAGCACTGTGAACATTCCATTTCTAGATCCTGAATTAGCTATGGCCTTTTGGGTTTAGGGTTAAAGGATCTAGGACATTTTCAATTTGGTGTTGATGAAGTACTTTCTTTCCATTAAATTAAAGACACTGGAATCTGCGGCTGTGGTTCAGTGGTAGAGCGCTTGTCTCATAAGAGTGAGGCACTGGGTTTGATTCTCAGCACCACATGAAAATAAATAAGATATCGTGTGCATCTACAACTAAAAAAATTTTTAAAAAATGATAAATTAAAGACACTGATACTAATACAAGAAAAGATGCCTTCAGGGTAACAACTAACAGATATTCTCAGATCCACTGAACAAATGTTAATATGAAATACTTACTAGGGATAAAATAAGGCACTGTTAAGGGTTTTCAGGGAACACAATTAGAAGGAGACTTTTTCAAAAACCCTAAAGTTTCCTAATCTTTCCACAAACAGTAGAAAGATGGTAAGTACAGAAATACAATACACATTGCCGGGTATGGTGATACATGCCTGTAATCCCAGCAGCTGGGAAGGCTGAGGCAGCAAGATTGAAAGTTCAAGGCCAGCCTCAGCAATTTATCGAGGCCCTAAAATATCTAGTGAGACCCTGTCTCTAAATAAAATATAAAAAAAAGGGATTGCAGGGGCTAGGGCTCAGCATGCAAGGCCAGCTCAGCCGTAGCGAGCTGGCCTTGCATGCATGTGGCCCGGGTTTGATTCTCAGCACCACATACCAACAAAGATGTTGTGTCCGCCGAGAACTAAAAAATAAATATTAGAAATTCTCTCTCTCTCTCTCTTCTCTCACTCTCTCTTTGAAAAAAAAAAAAGGGATTGCAGGGGGGCTGGGGGTCATGGCTCAGCAGTGGAATGCTCACCTGGCATGTGTGAGACCCACATAAAATGTGTCAGACATTTAAGAACATGTCTCAGCACCACGTATAAATAAATAAAATAAAGGTCTTGTGTCCACTTACAAAAAAAAAATGTATATATATATAAAGGGCAGAGGGTAGAGTGTTTGCCTTGCTTGCATAAGGCTCTGGGTTCAATCCCCAGCATCACACAAAAAAAGGGGGGGGGAGTGGCTGGGGAGCTGGGCATGGTGGTGCACACCTGTAATCCTAGCGGCTTGGAGGGCTAAGGCAGGAGGATCATGAGTTCAAAGGCAGCCTCAACAAAAGTGAGGCACTAAGCAGCTCAGTGAGACCTTGTCTCTAAATAAAATACAAAATAGGGCTGGGGATGTGGCTCAGTGGTTGAGTGTCCCTGAGTTCAATCCGGGTACCAAAAAAAAGGGGCGGGGGCGGCTGGGGATGTGGCTTAGTGGTTGAGCTACACCCTGGGTTCAATTTCAATCCTCAGTAACAAAACACACAAACAAAAAACAATACACACAACAAACATACAGCTATAAATGCAGGCAGTGGTAAAAGAACAACAATATATTATAGCTCAAAGAAAGGAAAGGTCATAGTGGTGTAATTAATTAGGGATTCAGGAAGGTGTTAGATTTATCTTTGGCTTTCAGGGATGGATAATATTTCTTCAACTAAATATGCATAATTCTGGATTCTCTCCAAATTCCTGATAACAAACTCTTTAGTGTTCTGTTACTGTGTATAAAAAATTACTTTAGTCAATGTAACCAAGGGGTTACATTGACACATAAAATGTGTTAGACATTTAAGATATTCTCAGCTCAATTGAAAAATGTTAATGTGAAATACTTACTAGGGATAAAATAAGAATAACAACAATCCTTATATCCACCCAATATAAATCCGAGGAAGTAGGTAGGTTTAGACTAAAGCATATTCAGGTAGAATAAGGCAATGTTATACAAATGGTGTATGATTATTATGAAGCTAACAGGACAATTATTATAGATAGATAGCTTAGCAAGAAAAGCATTAAAAATGGAGGTCCATATAAAATCCAGTTATTTGGCACTATAAATATTTTACTAATTAATAGAACTAATGGTTTTGACTTTCAGTGATTTCACCACCATCAGCTTTCCCTACCATCATTTCCTAACAGGGAAAATAAGCCAACCCATATAATTGCACAATATCATTGCTTGAAAAACAAAACAAGATTTTCTTTTTATACGTAACAGCTTTAAAATTCACTCTGCTGGATAAGACATAAAATGTGTCAGACATTTAAGAACATGTCTTAGAGTCTTCCAGACTGGAGGTCTGAGTGGAGTTCTACCAAATAAGCAAAAGGCGCAGATCACCAAACAGCCCTATCAATCATGTACACAAAGGAAACAAGGGAAAGGGCACAGCAGGAAGACAAGAGAGTAGAAGGAACTAATGGTACCAAAATGAACAAAGAAGAAATTGTCTATTAAAGAAGGATTCTTAAATAGAAAGAAGTATCTTAGATTCAGTTATTAAAAATTAACAAGTGCCTACTATATGCCAGATACCATTTTAAAATAACTCAGTGAACCATTTTAAAATAACTCAGTGAACCAAAAGACAAAAATTTCTGACCTGAAGCTTATAATTCCACATACATTTGTGTGTTGGTGGGTGGGATGGTAAAGAGACAATAGACAACACTCATGTTAAGTAAGTTACGTGGTACACAAAGTAATATAGATAAAATTTCAGTGAAGATTAACAGATAGTAAGACATCAATAAAAACAACATTTATTGGGGATAGGGATTTGGCTCAAGCGGTAGCGTGCTCCCCTGGCATGCGTGCGGCCTGGGTTCGATCCTCAGCACCACATACAAACAAAGATGTTGTGTCCGCCGATAACTAAAGAATAAATATTTTAAAAATTTTCTCTCTCTCTCTCTCTCAAAAAAAAAAAAAAAAAAAAAAGGTAAGACACTAAAAGTCCAAAAACTGCCACCTAAATTAGACCAACCTTGCACTAATAAAGAAATAACTTCTTCTCAAACAAACAAGAAAATTAAAAACAAACAAACAAAAAAACATTTAATAAAAAGGATAATCTGAAAGAAAACCATGAGGAGATAGAATTACTATTAGAGTATAGAAAAATTTGTGTGGGGATGTTTCCCCTATTTCAGAAACAGCTAAAATATTTATATTATTACTCACTATTATTGTTTACCCAAGGAATGAAAAATGCTTGTTACCCCTTAAGCTACATCTGGATGCACATCAAGTAACATGCCTTTATAAAGTATGTCACTATGATACAATGGAACATAGCAAACATATCCCACATCTTGGTTTAGTGAAGGAACTCAGATTGTTTCCTCTCAGAAAGATAAATAGATTTTAGACTTCTTTTTTTTTTTTTTTTTTTACTTCCACATATCAGGCACAGGGAAATAGCTTTTTGGAGCTTTGGTTGAATTGCAGGGCCTTAAACAAGTATTTTACCTTCTCTAATATGCTTTCCTTCTTTGTGCAATGTACCTAATAACTACCTCTTAGGATTGTCTTGACAGTGAGATAACCAATGCAAATTACTCCACACAGGTCCTGATAAATAGCAGGCATTAAATGATTTAGTTTCTTTAATTACATAAATATTTTAAAACCAAAAGACTTCAGTTCAAATTCTAGCTGTTATTTATTTTTAAGCAACTAATTTTTTAAAAATATTTATTTCTTAGTTGTAGTTGGACACAATACCTTTATTTCACTTATTTATTTTTTTGTGGTGCTAAGGATCGAACCCAGGGTCCCGAATGTGTGAGGTGAGCCACAACCCTAGTCCCTGCAACTAATATTTAATTACAATCGTAACTGTGACAATTACAAAATGGGCGCAGTAATCCCTCTATTCTAGGACTACATTAAATACTTAAAAGTGTGAAGTACTTCATAAAATTATGAATTACTATAACTTGAAAAATCTACTTACAATGTTTAAAAACATGCTAGATTTGAATCTTTATGAAATGAAAGGTCTGATAAGCTGTATATCAATCACTACAGATAGGGTACTTATTGTATGATAAATTTTGCAAAAATTCACAGAAAATTATTACATTCAAGAGGTGTAAAAGAGAATACATAAAATTTTATGGATTACTAGATAAACTGTTACAATCCAATGTTAATTAGTATTAAAGATTCCAAAAGGTTAACTGCAGATACATTGCAAATAAATCAAAATAATTTATTATTTAACATAATATTTTATTAGTTAAAAAATTCTACTATGGTATTTAAATATACATATTTTGGGGTGCCAGGGATTGAACCTGGGACACTGAACTACTGAGCCATATCTCTAGCCATTTTTATTTTTTATTTTGAATTGCTTGGGGTGTTGCTAAATTGCTGAGACTGACTTGCATTTGTGATCCTCCTGCTTTAGCCCCCAGAGTCACTGGGATTACAGGCATGTACACCCAGCTTATTATGGTATTTTAAATTTTAAGTGAGTAGCCCTATGATGTTAAAAATCTTATGTGGTGGTGTACACTAGTAATCCCAGCAACTTGGCAAGCTCAGGCAGCAAGATTACCAGTTCAAGAACAGCCTCCTCAGCAACTTAGACAATCAGCCATGTAGGGAGACCCTGTCCAAAAAAAAAAAAAAGAAAGGAAAAGAAAAAAGAAAGGAGGGAGATGTAGTTCAGTAATAAAGTGATTCAGGGTTCAATCTCTAATACCTGCCTCTATCATAAAAAGGTTGGTCCACTAAACAACTTTTTGAGTCACAAACTATAGAAATGATCCCTAAAAGTCTTTGAGATTTTGAGTGGTTATTATGGCAAGACTAGAAGGCAGATTCAAAAAACTCTTCCCAATGTTAAAACCTAAGATTAGATTCTAGGGAGATAGAAGCAGCTGAAATTTTCCTGTTCTACTCTTCTAAGAATGAGAGGCAGAGAGGTATCAGGAAAAATCACTGGGGATAGATACATACATATATATATATAAATTTTTGATGTTGGGGGCTGAACACAGGTCCTAACACATGATAAACACACTCTCTACCACTAAGCTATACCGCCAAATGGATGGGGAGATATATATATATATATATATTTTTTTTAATATTTATTTTTTAGTTTAGTTGGACACAATACCTTTATTTGTTTGTATATGGTGCTAAGGATTGAACCCAGGGCCTCGTGCTTGCTAGGCGAGCGTGTTACTACTGAGCTACAACACCAGCTCAGATAGATATATTTTTAATTATTATGAAATAATTTGCGTACAGAGGCATTATTACTTCACTATTTTTGCTTTTATTTTGGTAAATACTTCTCTTTGTTACAAATCATATTGATTAAAAACAAATTCTTTCCTTGTTTTTAGAAGGAAATGATAAAAAAAAAGAAAGAAACAATTCATGTCATAGTTCTAGAAACACATATCCATTTCTCCCTTATTTAGGTTCTTGGCCTGTGTGTGTGTGTGTTTGTGTGTGTGTGTGTGTATGTACGCGCGCACAATCTAAAGATTTTACTAAGACTGGCTTTGAGGACTAGCAGATCTCACTTCTCTAACCACAACCCACATTGCCTTGCCTTTTCAGCAACCCTTTCTTCCCCATTCTCTTTTTTTTTTTTTTAAAGAATTTTTAATATTTATTTTTTAGTTCTCGGCGGACACAACATCTTTGTTGGTATATGGTGCTGAGGATCGAACCCGGGCCACACGCATGCCAGGCGAGCGCGCTACCGCTTGAGCCACATCCCCAGCCCCCCATTCTCTTCCATACTAAAATCTGGCTGGTTTTTAGTAAAGGATATTAGTGCTAAGAGAGGAAGTGCTATTTAAGTATGTGAAAGAAAATAAGAATTAGTGAAAGAAAATAAGAATTAGTGAAAGGAAATATTCTCTCAGGTTGTGGTTAGTAAAGAAACCATAATCTTTGGACCATGCATATGAATATGATGTGCATTCTCTTACATAGAACACTACTTTAATTTGATAAAGTCTTTTTTTCTTGAGAGAGAGAGAGAGAGAGAGAGAGAGAGAGAGAGAGAGAGAGAGAATTTTTTTTTTTCAGTTTTCGATGGACACAACATCTTTATTTTATTGTATGTGGTGCTGAGGATCGAACCCAGCGCTCTACACTTGCCAGGTGAGCGCATTCCTGCTTGAGGCACATCCCCAGCCCAAAAGTCTTAAAATAGTTTCAAGGAGCAAAAACAAGAACAGAAGGATAGAAAGGAAGAGGAGGAAGAAAGAAGACAAGGGGATTCACTAACCTCCAAATGACATTTACATGCTTTATTATTTAAACAAGCTCCCAAACAAAAGAAGAATTAGCAACTTAATTTACTTAGGAGTCTGTTTCAGTACCCTCTAACGTGGTTATCATCAATAGATAGTGAATCTTAAGAATAATTACCTGGATATGCATTTTAATTATTGCTTTTCCAATCAGAGTTGCACCGAAGAAGGTCCAAAAAGGTACAAGAAAATGTCCACATGTTATTCCAGCCAGATCAAACAGAGGATTTGGGATCTATCAACAGAGAGAGAGAGAGAAAGAAGGACTTCCATATATAATCCAAAGAACAATTTAATTTTATCACCTACTGGTATGTGATATTTTGCTGTCTTTTTTTTTTTTAACTTTTAAAAAATTCGTTCTTTTTAGTAGACTGTAGAATGTATTTTGACATACCATACATACATGGAGTGTAACTTCCCATTTTTGTGGTTGTTGCTGTAAATCTTGCTTATATACAAAACAGGTATGGGTTCCCAGGTTCCCTGGTCAGAATACCACACTGTTCAGAAAGTTAGGCAAGTATTCTAATGTGTCTCTAACCTGGGTCACTTATTCACCCCAGAGCTGTTTTGTTGTTTAGTATGCTTACAGCAAACTAAGCTGTCCTTTTGTTTCTATTACTTATGGTAAATGCCCCATCACCTGAGGAGTAGATGAAGCCCATGATGTATGGGAATTCAATCCCATTCAGTAGACTCTTGGTGGTCTGCTGGCTATTTTCTGTGATAAGGTATGAGCGAAGCTTTAAGATTATTTCTGTAGTGATTAGGGTTCTAAAAATCTTTAGTCTGAGCCAGGAATGGTAGTGTAGGCTTGAATCCCAGTAGCTCAGGAGGTTCAGACAGGAGGATTACAAGTTCAAAACCGGCCTCAGCAACTCAGTGAAACCCCGAGCAACTTAGTGAAACTCTGTCTCAAAATAAAAAATTAAAAAAATGGGCTGGGGATGTGACTCAGTGGTTAAGCACCCCTAGGTTTAATCCCTGGTACCCAAAAATAAAAAAAACAAAAAAGCTTTAGCCTGAACTACAAATATTATCTAGAAGTACTTAACACCATTCGCAAACATTCTAGTAAATTCACAAATATATTTATAGGTGGATGTGCTTATATTCTCAACATTTAAAAATTTATTATTTATATTTTATTTTAAGAGAGCTCAAGGCTGTGGAGCTAGGTGACATTTTTTTTTTGGGGGGGGGGGGTTGTTACCAGAGATTCAACTCAGGGACACTCAACCACTGAGCCACATCCCCAGTCCTATTTTGTATTTTATTTAGAGGTAGGGTCTCACTGAGTTGCTTAGCACCTTACTTTTGTTTAGGCTGATTTTGAACTTGTGATCTTCCTGCCTCAGGTTCCAGAGCCCCTGGGATTACAGGTGTGCTCCACAATGCCACGCACCCAGGTATATTTTAGAAAAAAAAAATCATGTATGGAAATATCAGAGCACACAGATTCAGATGATTTGAATATTCATTCCCAGAGAAAAAACTGATTCCCACATTTTAAGAATGATACAAGACAATTTTATGTAAAAATTCAGAGAAACCACAAGCTGTTTTCTCCCACAGTCCTTGTGGCTGTTGGCTGAACCATTTATAAGCCAATTAACTTTATTCAAGTGTTAGGTAAATAAACTGAAAGGAAAATTAGAATTAAAAGAACCATGGAGTTGCTTTGAAATTTTCCCTCAACTAGAAGATTTATTTTAGCTTAAATGTTGTCAACAAAATAATTAATAAATTCTTTTTTAACTTAAATCAAGGATGTAGAAATGTAAGTATTAAGAATATCCTAGAGCCAGGCATAGTGGTGCACACCTGTAATCCCAGCAGCTCAGGAGGTTGGGGCAGGAGGATTGCAAGTTCAAGGCCAGCCTTAGCAACTTAGTGAGGCACTAAGCAACTTAGTGAGACCCTGTCTCAAAAACAAAACAAAAACAAACAAGAAAAAATTCTTGGAGAACCGTATTGATCTTTTAAATTTATGTTAAAGTTTGTCTACATGTAATTAAATATAAAGAAGAGTGGCTAGGCCAGAGGCTAGGGAGGCTTAAGCAGGAGGAGCATGAGTTCAAAGCCAGCCTCAGCAAAAGTGACATGCTAAGCAACTCAGTGAGAGCCTGTCTCTAAATAAAACACAAAATAGGACAGGGATGTGGCTCAGTGGTTGAGTGCTCCTGAGTTCAATCCCCAGTACCCTCCCAAAAAATAAGAGTGGCTAAGAAGTGGATGTTCAGCAGTAAGAACAGGTATTGATGAGTGACAAAGAATAAGTGTCTTCTGCTTTAATAAATCAAAGGGACTTACATTTTCCCTAAGAATAATGAAAGTTAACTCTCTTCTTTACATGACTATGTATACTGATTTGTTAAGTACTATTCTAAGGGGTTTACATCCTTAACACATTAACCCGCCACGATAGTATGTGATATCATCATATCCATTTTACATATTTAAATACTGAGACAATTTAAATACTCAGCAATGTGTCTCAGGCAAACGGCCCTTAAATTAAAAACATTATAATAGGGATCTTGACTTAATCTCATTCTTCTGGTTTCCATAGTACCTTTCCATGTATTTCAATGGTCTTTCTCACTAGATTAAGAATCCTCAGGCTGGGGATGTGGCTCAAGCGGTAGCGCGCTCGCCTGGCATGCGTGCGGCCCGGGTTCGATCCTCAGCACCACATACCAACAAAGATGTTGTGTCTGCCGAGAACTAAAAAATAAATATTGAAAATTTTCTCTCTCTCCTCTCTCACTCTCTCTCTAATAAAAAAAAAAAAAGGCAGGATTAAAGACTTTGCATCTCTGCCTACATTTAAAAAAAAAAAAAGGATCCTCCTTCAGGAGAGGGAATGTAATTTTTTTACTTTTTCCCCCCCCCTTCCTCCCACCTTCTCTTTTTCTTAATACAGTGCAAGGGATCAAACGCAGGGCCTTGTAGATGCAAGGTGAGCATTCTACCACTGAACTAAGCCCCCAGTCCATGTTTTATTTCTTACTCCCAGAATTCAAGGGTTGATAAAAAGCTTATAAAGCACAACAAAAAACGGGTGAATATTATGTGCTTGGCACTGAATTTGTTATATTATAATCGGGTTTTTTGGCTAGGGATTGAACACAAGGGTTCTTAATCACTGAGCCACATTCCCAGCCATCCCGCCCCCACCTTTATTTTAAATTTTGAGACAGGGTCTTGCTAAGTTGCTTACAGCCTCCCTAAATTGCTAAAGTGGCTCTGAAACTGTGATCCTCCTGCCTCAGCCTCCTGATCTATGGGATTATTTATGTAAGCTACTATGCCCAACCTATATATAGTATCTTAAATCCTCAATATTTCTAGTATTGCCCAGATAAAAAGATAGTAATTTAGGCATATATATATATCTTAAAATATCTCTATGATGATGATAACATAAGTATTCTACCACTGAGCTACATCCTCAGCCCAATATTGTCTCTCTCTTTTATATATATATGCTGAGGATCGAATCCAGTGCCTCACGCAAGCTAGGCAAGCGCTCTACCACTGAGTCACAACCCCAGCCCCCAAATATTGTCTCATTTGTTCTTACTGAAGAAAGTCTTTTATGTCTGAAGCCATCACTGTGTTATAATATACTTAAAAGCCAATAATCAAGGTTGTGAATTTATTCAACATATAGGTACACATTTGTTCAATGATTCACAAAATTCATATGCAATAAAATGATAGCATTTAGAAAAATTTCTCACTTTTAATACAATTCACTTACTGAAGCACAGGCCAAAATTCCAAAAAATCCAACCTTTTGTACTAGGTTTTGAACTGCCAGTTTAGCCCTCGAGGCAAAGTCCTATAAAAAGAAGGATTTTGAAATATTAATGTAAACTACAAAAAGAAAGGAAAGAGAGCTCTTTATGAAATTTATTGTATTGAGTATCTCACAATTTAATAATAATTGATTCATTTAATGGGTAAGATAAATAATTAATAGCATCACAGCAGGCTGTTCACTGGAAAACATGCAAATAAAATCTTGACAAAATATTACATCCTTCAACTCAGCATATTCAAGAATAAATCCAAACACCATCACTCTAGTTTTAGGATTCTCTCTGAATTTTCTAGGGATGAACAAAATATCGAAAATGAACCACATATCAACTTGTTCTGTTGCAAATAATGGCTGACACATCTTTCTATTTTTCCTTCTACAATTTGCCAGATGTAATACTCAATTGATGTTAGGGTAGAAAATCAGAAATTTTCAAGACAATCAATGAAGACATCTAAGCTAATCATTAATCAGAAGAGGGAAATAATGATTATGTGGCAAAAACTAAGCATTCCTTATTTGAAAAGCAAGATGATGCCTTACATTTGCACAGCTTCCATTATTTTATAAACTGTTTTCACAAACATTTTATTTGAGCCTTTCAACAATCTTGGGGTGGTAAGTAGAGGAGACAGAATTACAGCCAACTTATAAACCACAAAAACCATAACCTTTATACAACCCATAAAAGTTTAGGGCGCAAGATGTAAAATTAGTAACGGAAAAAAATGAGAACTGATTCAATCTTTAGACTCTGAAATCTGTGGGGTTCTTTCGTGGTGGTGGTGGTGGTGGTGTGTGTGTGATGCTGGGGACTGAACCCAGGGCCTTGTGCATGTGAGGCAAGCACTCTGCCAACTGAGCTATATCCCCAGCCCTGTGCTTTTTATTATATTATGCTTTTCTAAGCTGAAACCTGTATTGAACTGGCTATTTCCATAATTTTCTTCTTTCAATATATTGATGGCACACTTATTTATATCTATTTCTATCATGTTTTTTCTTCATAGAAATCTCAGTCTTAAATTGGATTCTTTTTTTTTGTTTTAAAATAGCATATGCTCTAATGCAAATTCCAAGTTTATATGACTGAAAAAAATAGCTAATACATAAATGTCCGTTTAAATTTTTTTTGTAGACAATGGACACAATATTTTTGTTTTTATTGAGTTTTACATGATGCCAAGGATTGAACCCACTGCCTCATACATGCTAAGCAAGTGCTCTACTGAGCTACAACCCCAGCCCCAAATGTCCATTTAAAAATTATTTTAATATATATTTTTTAGTTGTAGATGAACACACAGTATCTTTATTTATTTTTACATGGTGTTGAGGATTGAACTTAGTGCCTCAAGCATGCGAGGCAAGCGCTTTACCAGTGAGCTACAGCCTCAGCCCTCCCAAATGTCCATTTTTTAAAAATATCTTTTTAGTTACAGGCAGACACAGGACATTTATTTATTTGTTTATTTTTATATGGTGCTGAGGATTGAACCCAGTGCCTCACAGATGCTAGGTGAGCGCTCTACCATCGAGCTATAAACCCAGCCCTACAAATGTCCATTTAAAATAGTCTTCACTTCATAGAACCTAGTTAAGGATATAAAAGGTGACAATACAGATGCTAGAAGGCTATTTCACATCTTGGTAGAAGATCTAAAACTAGGAAAGCAAACTAGTTGAAGATATACTTCTCTAATCCACACAGTTTAATGTATTCCCAATTAAAAAATACTTTGATCGATAATATTATGTAGTACCAAGTTAACATAATAATCATTACCAAAATTTAGGGAAAAAATCTCCTATTTGCTGGGGATGGAAAAAAGATTAAATAAACTGTATTTAAGAAGATATTATAAACACTTTCAAATTCACATATATATGCTTTCAAAGTTAAACATTAACTCAATTCCACAACAAAATTTTGCAATTTATATATTTCTTTCCAAAGAGATTCATTTTTTTTTTTTTTTTTTTGGTGTGTGTAGGGGTAGGGTATTGAACCCTGGAATACTTAACCACTGTGCTACATCCCCAGTCCTTTTAATTTTTTATCTTGAGATGGGGTCTCATCGAATTGATTAGGGCCTCCCTAAGTTGCTGAGGCTGGCTTTGGATTTGGGGTCCTCCTTTCTCAGCTTCCAGAATTGCTGGGATTATAGGTGTGTGCCACTACCCTTGCCTAAAATTCATTTTGTTTTAGAGAGAGAAGGGGGGGGGGAAAGAGAATTTTTAAATATTTATTTTTAATTTTTCGGTGAACACAACATCTTTATTTTATTTCTATGTGGTGCTGAGGATCGAACCCAGCGCCCCGCGCATGCCAGGCAGGCGCGTTACCACTTGAGCCACATCCCCAGCCCTTCATTTGTTTTTTGATAGTAGGCTTACTTTAAAAAGACTTTTTTTTTTTCATTGTAGATGGACACAATATCTTTATTTATTTATTTTTATGTGGTGCTGAGGATCAAACCCAGCGTCTCACGTGTGCGAGGCAGGTACTCTACCACTAAGCCCCAACCCCAGTCCCAGGTTTTTGTTTCTTTTTTAAATTTTTTTTAGTTTTCAATGGACTTTATTTTATGATGCTGAGAATAGATCCTATGCCTCACATATGTTAGCAAGCACTCTACCACTAAGCCACAATCCCAGCTCAGGTTTACTTTTTCAGTAAGTCAATTATGTCAGGTTTAATATCTATATATATATATTTTTTTATTCAATTTACATCTAAGGTTTTTATCATTTCATGAAAAGTGTATTTCCCATGTAATATTAACATAATTGCTTATTTTCTTCATACACATGTAGAAAATTGCACATGAAGTATGTTCAAGGTAATAATAAAACTGAGTTAAGTTTAATGTTTGTTTTCATTTACTTTGACCTTATATATTGCTTTGACAATACGGGAACTATTGGACTAATTTTTTTCATCTGTAAGATCATGTTACCAAAATTTCATAAAATTAGCTATGTTTGTTTCAACTTATTTTACCCCAAATGCAGATTGCAGAATCACGTCGGTTACACATCCACAATCTTACATATTGTCCTATTAGTAATTGTTGTATTCTGCTACCTTTCCTATTCCCTACTATCCCCCCTCCCCTTCCCTCACATCTTCTCTCTCTACCCCATCTACTGTAGTTCATTTCTCTCCTTGTTTATTTTCCCATTCCCCTCACAACCTCTTATATGTAATTTTGTATAGCAATGAGGGTCTCCCTTCATTTCCATGCAATTTCCCTTTTTTCTCCCTTTCCCTCCCATCTCATGTCTCTGTTTAAAGTTAATCTTTTCTTCCTGCTCTTCCTCCCTACTCTGTTCATAGTTGCTCTCATTATATCAAAGAAGACATTTGGTATTTGTTTTTTAGGGATTGGCTAGCTTCACTAAGCAGAATCTGCTCTAGTGCCATCCATTTCCCTGCAAATTCCATGATTTTGTCATTTTTTAGTGCTGCGTAATATTCCATGGTGTATAAATGCCACATTTTTTTATCCATTCATCTATTGAAGGGCATCTGGGTTGGTTCCACAGTCTAGCTATTGTGAATTGTGCTGCTATGAACATCGATGTGGCAGTATCCCTGTAGCATGCTCTTTTAAGGTCTTCAGGGAATAGTCCGAGAAGGGCAATAGCAGGGTCAAATGGTGGTTCCATTCCCAGCTTTCCCAGGAATCTCCCTACTGCTTTCCATATTGGCCGCACCAATTTGCAGTCCCACCAGCAATGTACAAGTGTACCCTTTTCCCCACATCCTCGCCAGCACTTGTTGTTTGACTTCATAGTGGCTGCCAATCTTACTGGAGTGAGATGGTATCTTAGGGTGGTTTTGATTTGCATTTCTCTGACTGCTAGAGATGGTGAGCATTTTTTCATGTACTTGTTGATTGATTGTATATCCTCCTCTGAGAAGTGTCTGTTCAGGTCTTTGGCCCATTAATTTATTGGGTTATTTGTTATCTTATTGTCTAATTTTTTGAGTTCTTTGTATACTCTGGATATTAGGGCTCTAATCTGAAGTGTGAGGAGTAAAAATTTGTTCCCAGGATGTAGGCTCCCTATTTACCTCTCTTATTGTTTCTCTTGCTGAGAAAAAACTTTTTAGTTTAAGTAAGTCCCATTTGTTGATTCTTGTTATTAACTCTTGTGCTATGGGTGTCCTATTAAGGAATTTGGAGCCCGACCCCACAATATGTAGATCGGAGCCAACCTTTTCTTCTGTCAGACGCATATTCTTTGATTTGATATCAAGCTCCTTGATCCATTCTGAGTTAACTTTTGTGCATGGTGAGAGAAAGGGATTCAGTTTCATTTTGTTGCATATGGATTTCCAGTTTTCCCAACACCATTTACAACTTTACATTTCTATGGTTGTACACAATGTAGTGTCGCACCATATGTGCAGTCATACATGTACCTAGGATAATGATGTCCATCTCATTCCACCATCTTTCCTACCCCCATATCCCCTCCACATTCTTCCCTCCCTTTGCCCCATCAAAATTCCTCCATTTTTCACATGTCCCCCCCATCATGGATCTGCATCCCCTTATTAGAGAGAGCATCTGGCCTTTGGTTTTTGGGAATTGGCTTACTTCACTTAGCATGATATTCTCCAACTCCATCCATTTACCTACAAATTCCATAATTTTTTTCTCTTTTAAGAGAAAGCCTATATTTTGGAACCAATTTTTTGCCACATGTACAGCAGATATAGCGTTAATCTCCAGGATATATAAAGAACTCAAAAAAACTTGACATCAAAAAAATAAACAACCTAATCAATAAATGGGCTAAGGAGCCGAAGAGACACTTCTCAGAAGATATACATTAAATCAACAAATATATAAAAAAAAATGATCAACATCTCTAGTAATTAGAGAAACACAAATCAAAACTAAGATATCATCTCATGCCAGTCAGAATGGCAGTTATCCAGAATACAGATAATGTATAAATGTTGGCAAGGATGTGGGGGAAAAGACACACTCATTCATTGCTGGTGGAACTGCAAATTGGTGCAACCAATCTGGAAACCAATTTTAGAAAACTTGGAATGGAACCGCCATTTGACCCAGCTATCTATCTCACTCCTTGGTCTATACTCAAAGTACTTAAAATCAGCATACTATAGTAATGCAGCCAAACAATGTTTATAATAAGCAGCTCAATTCACAATAGCTACACTGTGGAAGCAACCTAGAAGCCCTTTAAGAGATGAATGAATAAAGAAACTGTAGTACCCATTTGAATCAAATGTATGATATGTCAAGATCATTGTATTGTCTCGAGCAAATAATAAAAAATAAAAATTTAAAAAAAAAGAAACTGTAGTATATATTATACACAATGGAATATTACTCAGGTTTAATTTTTAAACAATTTAATGACTGCATCAAAGGTCATTTTCTACTTTTATTCAGATTTCTAACCTAAAATAATTAAAGTTTTTCCTCTTTCTCTCTCTTTATTTATTTTTGGTGCTAGGGAACCGACCTTGGGGCCTGGTGCTTACTAGGTAAGCACTCTACCATTCAGCTACATCCCCTTCCTGACAACCTATTTTTTAGTAAATGAATTTTCCAAGTCAGACGTATGGGAGAATAGTTTTCCTCCTATGAACTAGGTGAGTACTCTATCACTGAGCTATATCACCAGCCCTAGAATCTTGTACTTATTTAAATCAATTGATTAATAGTACCACCATTTGAAAATGATGGTATTTTTTTTACTATAGAGATAAATAAAACAAATTTAGATCAGCAAGGAGATATAATCATTCTCTTTGTGAAATTTGTGTAAAGAAAAAATGATTCAACATTATACACATCACCCAATATACTAATATTGGCCTACCTTATCTACCTTTTTTTCTTTGCTTCTACAAAAAAAGATACTTCAGGCTACAGAAGTTTAAAGAAACATGTTTCCTTTTGTAAAATTTAAAAATTTTTTTGAGATGGTGGTTTCACTACCTTTTCCAGGATGGCCTTGAACTCATCATATTCCTGCCTCAGCTCAGATTTTACAGGTGTGCCCTACTGCACTGGTAAGAAACATGTTGTTTAAAAAAAACCTGAAAAAGACAACAATTCAATACAGGGACCATTACTAGTAAAGGAGAATAATAAGTAAGGAGTAATTTTTTTCCCCTTTGGGGCAGAATCTCTTAAGAGAAATTAGGCAAGAACAAAGGAAAACAGACTCCCTGTTCTTTTAGATGCCTGAGTGCCCACCATCAGTTATCCTTAAGGGTGCTTCAAGAATCTTTATTTCAGTGAAAAGAGTTAATTTATTCAAACAAGTAAAAGTAGAAACTTCCTTTAACCTTTTTTTCTTTTTTAAATTTGAAGCTGCTTTGTATTATGACAAAAGCTAGCAAAGTGCCTTTTTAATAGGGATTTTTACTTTTTAGAAATGGTGAAAGTTATCTACTAAAAATGGATCTCATAAATTTTACCATGTATTTAAACACACATAGTGACCATGGTACTTTCAGTTCCTATATTTTTTCCCCAGTCTTTCACAATATTCTCAGAAATATAATTACATACCAAATAATCCATAAACATTAACTGAAATTAAACTAATATGAAATCTACACAGTTGTTTTCATCACAAGAGATAAACAATAGCTGAATATGCAGTTTGATGGGTTATTTTCCTTGCCAGTATAACAATAAATACAAACAAAAACTCAGAGAAACACCGTTAATATTTGTACCAAATCTAAAATATTTTACAATAACTCACAAAGTAACTCATGCTTAGATTTCATAAATAATTATATTTTGTTTTTTTATTTTAAATTTATTTTAATATTGAGGTCATATAAGTAAAGCTTACTCATTTTTTTAAAAATATTTTTTAGTTGTCAATGGAACTTTATTTTATTTATTTATACGTTGTGCTGAGAATCCAACCCAGTGCCTCACACATGCTAGGCAAGTGCTCTACACTGAGTAACAACCCCAGCCCCTTCATATATTTTAAAGGCTTTATTTAAAAAAAAAAAATTTTGGGGGGGGGGGGTTGGGGTTAGACTGAATTCATGCCTTGAAGTGCTCTATCACTGAAACACTCCCAGCCCTAAAAACTTTTATAGCAGCTCAATTCATCAATTTCAATTCACTGAAACATTGTTGATTATCCAAAATATTCTACATGTTAAACATAATTTTACTTTTCTTGCTGAATTATAGTTTTAAAAGTTCTTTATTTTCTTAAAGCCATTTCAGTACTTTTTCATCATGTGTATAATTTGGCAGCTCTTTTCATGTTGATTTCATAATAATATTGCTCATGAATTAAAATACTTTTATTCCTATGTGACTTTAAAATATAAACAGGGAGGGGCTGGGATTGTGGCTCAGCGGTAGAGAGCTCGCCTAGCACTGGAGGGATCCGGGTTTGATCCTCAGCACCACATAAAAATAAAGGCATTGTGTTGTGTCCATCTACACCTAAAAAATAAATGTTTTTTAAAAATATATAAAGAGGGAGATTTTAACTTATTGTATATTATTTGCCAATAAACTTGACTTTACTCACACCCACTACTGAATGTCACCAAAAAAACCCTCTTGTTTTTTTTTAAGGTTTTATGCCAACCACTTGATTTTCTACTGAGCTATATTACCACCTGGAAATATCTTTTTTTTTTTTTGGTACTAGGTATTGAATCCAATGGCACTTAACCACTGAGCCACATCCCCAGCCATTTAAATTTTTTTTTTTTTTAAATCAAGATAGTGTCTCCCTAAGGTGCTTAGGGCCTCACTAAATTGCTGAGGTTGGCCTCAAATTTGTGATCCTCCTGTCTCAGCCTCCCAAATTGATGGGATTACATGTATGTATCACCATATCTGGCAAAACCCCCTCCTTTTACTACAGTTTAACAGAACCATTTAACAAATTGAACAAAATTAACTGTTTTGTTTTTGTCTAAAAATAATCCAAGTCAAAATATGTACGAAAAATAATATTTTTGAGAAAAAATAGACAAGATTACTAAAAAAATTGGTATGTTAGGTATTCAATACATCAAGTTAAATAACAAAGAAAATTAATGTTTAATTTTATAGTTTTGAAGTATACATGGGAACAATGAAGCAAGTTCAATTTGGTTACTTCCTCAACTGTCATTCTTCATTTTTTTCAAAAAAATCTGTACAACTAAAAACAAATTCCTTTTAATAGTTTCATTTCTCTGTATTTACATTTCACAACTTTTGCTTATTTCACAATTTTAAGTGCCTGAGAGAACATTTTCATTCTCTAAATCTTCTTAAATAAATAACACACATAAAATGTATCATTTTCTACTTTTTTCAAAGAAATAAATAACTTATAGGTAAATAAAATTACTTTAATCACCACACCCACAGTGACTGTATATAACAAATTCTATTTCTCCTTAACCCCCACCGCAATACTGAGGACTAAACCCAGGGATTCTTTACCACTAAGGTACATCCCCATTCCTTTTTATTTTTTAGTGCCTGGGATTGAACCCAGGGGTGCTTAATCACTGAGCGATATACCAGTTCTTTTTTTGTAAATTTTAAAATCAAATAAAATGTTTATATATTTATTTATTGGTACCAGGGATTGAACCCAGGGCACTTAACCACTGACCCACATCCCCAGCTCTTTTTTATTTTTTGAGACAGGGTCTGGCTAAATTGCTAAGGCTGGTCTTACAATCTTTCTGAGTCACTGGGATTACCAGCATGTGCCATGGATTCCAGATATATTTTTTCCTTTACCTTAGAAAGATATTTATGATTGAGAGAGAAGAGAAATAACAAGGCTAGTAATTATATGAGTTTCCAAATGCTAATCTATGAATCTAATGTCAGCTTAATCTAAATATATAAAATAACAATTAACTTCAAATGATATCAACAAACCTTATTCATGATGATTCCCACACGAAAAGTCCTCTTTAAAAACACAAAAAATCACTTCTGGAAAAAAATGTGTTCATTTAATATGTTACAGAAGTTTAAATTGCCTGCCTTCATAACTCATTATATGTTAAAATTTCTGCTGACCTAATAATGTTCTTGGATTTGGTCCTGAAGTGGCTCTAAAGGCAATATTAAAAATCACAGAGCAACTGTTTCAATAATTCTTTGTGAATAAGTTTATGTTAAAATACACCTCATTTGTGATGTTCTTGTGCCACCTTGAAATTGCTCACTGGTTCCTATGTCCTAGTTAATTAAGTATGTGTGCCAAGCAACTAAAACTCTATTAAGCAGAAATGGAATTAAACAGTAATGATTTAATATTATAAACTGTTTCAGCATGGTGAACAACTCTGAAATAATAATTTATTATTCTGTCCCTGACCCAGCATGGTGGTGCATTCCTTAATTTTAGCAACTCGGAAGATGGGAGGCAGAAAGATCATAAGTTGGAGATCAACCTTGGCAACTTAGTGAGACCTTGTTTCAAAATTTAAAAAATGAAAAGGACTGGTAATGTAGCTCAGTGGTAGAGCTCCCCTGGGTTCAGTCCCTAGTACTAAATAGAAGAAAATAAACAAACAAGTTAAAAAAGGACTAGGGATGTAGCTCTGTAGTAAACTGCCCCTGAGTTTAATCATCAGCACCTAAATAAATAAATACATAAAAAATAAAAGAGCAGGCTGGGGGTGTGGCTCTGAGCACTTACTATGTACAAGGCCCTGGGTGTGATTGCCAGAACTGCAAATAAAAAAAAAAAATGATAAAAAATATAGATAATTAGAGTACACAAAATATTTTCTTATTCTTGATTTCCTCAACAATATCATTAAAGTAATTACATATATATGTTTAAATTTGCCATCTTTTAAAAAATTATTCATTTTTTAGTTGTAGGTGGACATAATATCTTTATTTCATTTTTATGTGGTGTCGAGGTTTAAACCCTGTGCCTCACACATGCTAGGCGAGCACTCTACCACTGAGCCACAACCACAGTTCCAATCTGTTTTTTAATTATAACATTTTAATACATCATTAATACAATATAATTTTAATATATAATTTAATCTGGTTTTTAATTAATTTCTGATTAGGGAATAAATTCTAGAATTATAATAAAGTAGGGATTTAAAAAACTTTTTGAGTTATAGTTGGACATAATAACTTTATTTATTTTTGTATTTTTATTTAAAGACAATGTCTCACTTAATTGCTTAGCACCTCACAATCTCTGAGGCTGGCTTTGAACTCGTTGTGTTCCTCCTGCCTCAGCCTCCAGAGCTGCTGGGATTAAAGTCATGCACCACCGTGCCCGGCTCTATTTCTTTCTTTATTTTTATGTGGTCCTGAGATTGAACCCAGTGCCTCACATGTGCTAGGCAAGCGCTCTACCACTGAGCCACAACCACAGCCCAAGTAGGGATTTTTTTGTGGTGCTGGGGATTGAACCCAGGGCCTTAGAACATATAAGCACATCCTACTAAATACCTCAAATCATCTCTACATTACTTATAATGCTTAGTATAATGTTAATGCTATGCAAATACTTGTTATACTGTACTGTATTTTAATTTGTGTGTATGTACATGGTGGGGGGAGGGAAGGCTGGGGACTGAATCCAGAATTTCATGGATTCTAGGCAAATATTCCACCACTTAGCTATATCCCCAGTCTGATTTGTACTATTGTTATCAATGCATTATTATATTTTATTGCCTTTTCTTTCCTAAATATTTTTAATTAGTGGTTGGCTAAATCTAGTTGATATGAAATGCTGACTATAGTTAGTAAATTTTATGTTACTAACTATAAGATGTTGTATTACAAAATGCACAAATATTTAGCAAGAAAGAATGATCAGAACTGAATTGTGAAACTACTGAAGATGAGAAATTTTAACATCCACCCAATGGTTTTAACAGTTGATGGTCAACCATAAAATCAGAGGAGAGCATTAGAATTTTTATATATGTATATATCAGATATTAGGGTAAAACAATAATTGTTATAGAATACATAAATTGAATGAGTCAGAAAGGAATGGAAATTTTTTTTTTCTGAAAAATAATTTGAGACTTTCTTTTCTGTCTCTTTCTTTCTTTTTTGTAGTACTGGGGAGTGAACACGGGCACTGAGCTACATTCCCAATTCTTTAAATTTTGTTTAAATTTTGTGAAAGTATTCTCATATAGTGCAATTTCTTTTAAACTAAATCGCACTGTGAAAATCTAGTTGGAACAAACAGAATAAAACTGTAAGATCACACAAATAAATACTATTTGCTATGGTTTGAATGTCCACTGTAGTAGTTACAAATTTGATTTCCCCATGCAACACAGCTGAGAGAAGGAGCCCTTAAGAGGTGATCAAGGTCATGCAGGCTCTGTCCTCATAAATGGATCAAAGCCACCAGGAGTGGGTCAGTTATAAAAGGAAAGAGTTTGATTCCCTTTTTCCTCTCTTCTGTCATGTGATGCCTTTCACCATGTTAACATACAGTAAGAAAGCCCTTACCAGATATGGCCCCTACATCTTGGACTTTGCACCATCCAGAACCAAGAGCCAAATAAACTTGTATTGTTTATATTTACCCACTTTGTGGCAGTCTGTTATGGAAGGAGAAAACAATCTAAAATACTATTTATTAGAGTATTTTATTTCAGTTACACAAACCCATGGATTCTACAACGTGAGTACAATATATTCTTGTACCATGGTCTATAGTTAAAAAACCCAACACCACCCCAAAGTCACTGAGTAAAAGTAATGACCAAAAGTAATTCATGGTACTTCAAAAGTTATGTGAGAACAGGGCTGGGATGTAGCACCATAGCAGAGTGCTTGCCTATATATGCAGGGCCTTGGGTTTGATCCCTAGCACCACAAGAAATAGACAGATTTAAAATTAAAAAGTAAGAACTGATCAGTATATTTTTTGGGGTGGTGGTGGTGGGTGCCAGGGATTGAACCCAGGGGCACTAGGCCACTGAGCCACATCCCCAGCTCTATTTTGTATTTTATTTAGAGACAGGGTCTCACTGAGTTGCTTATGCGTCTTGCCATTGCTCAGGCTGTCTTTGAACTCTGGATCCTCCTGTCTCAGCTTTCTGAGCTGCTGGGATTACAGGTGTGCACCCCTTTTCCCGGTCTGATCAGTATGTTTTTTTCTCTTAAAAAATATATGAAGGTGAGGTGTGTTGGTGCTTACCTGTAATCCCTGTGAGTCAGGAGGCTGAGACAGAAGGATTGGCCAGGTTTAGCAACTTAGTGGGATCTTGTTTCAAAATAAAAAAATAAAAAGGTATGGTGATACAGCTCAGTGGTAAAACACTCTGGGTTCAATCCCCAGTATAAAAACCAAGTAATTTATTTTGGACAACACACACTTCAGAATACTGTGCTAAGAAGAAGTCATTAACTATTTCTGCATTAAGGTCAGGCTTACAAGGATTTCCGTATGTACAGATGTATTTATTTATTATGTGGGGTGGGGAGTAGGGAATAGTACAAGTATTTTTCAAACTATATAGGTACAACATATATACAGTATACAAACATAAAATGTACATCTTGATGGGATTTTACAAAGAATACACCCATGTAACTACAACTGAGATCTAGAGACAATACATGACCATAACCCCAGAAACTCCACTGGTGGCATTCCTAGTAATTATTTCTTCCCCCAGAATAACCACTATGATCGACTTGTTACTACAGTTTTAGCTTTTCCTATTTTTGAACTTTATATAAATGGAGTTATATAGTATGTCCTCTTTTTAATTTTTATTTATTTATTTTTATGTGGTGCCCAGCCCAGTATGTCCTCTTTTATGCCTGGCTTCTTATGGCTCAATATCATGTTCAGTTGATTCAAACATACTGCTGCATGTAGCAGTAACCAACCTGTTCTCATTGCTATATGTTATGCTATTGTGTGGATACACCACAACTTATTCTACTGTTGATATACATCAGCATTGTTTCCAATTTGGGGCTACTATAAATAATGCTGCTATGAATGCTGCTGAATAAGTCTTTTTGCACAACTTTCTGGTAGATATAGCCCTACAAATGGAATGAAATGTATATGTTTAATGTTAGTGGATATCGGGGTTGTGTTTGTAGTTCAGTGGTAGAGTGCTCAGCACCTCATAAAAATAAATAAATAAATAAAGGTATTATGTCCAACAACAACTAAAAAATAAATATTCAAGAAAATTAGTGGGGACTGGGGATGTGGCTCAAGCGGTAGCGCGCTCGCCTGGCATGCGTGCGGCCCGGGTTCGATTCTCAGCACCACATACAAACAAAGATGTTGTGTCTGCTGAAAACTAAAATAAATAAATAAATAAATAAATATTAAAAAAAAATTAGTGGATATTGCCAATTTCTGAAAGTAATTCTAATCTAAATTACTCTTTTTTTAAAAATTTTTTTTCTAGTTGTAGTAGGACACAATACCCTCACCTTATCTATTTATTCCCATGTGGCACCAAGGATCGAACCCAGGGCCTTGCACGTGCCAAGTGAATGCTCTACCGCTGAGCCACAACCCCAGCCCAAATCTAAATTACTCTTAATATTTCGTCTGGGGGTTGGGGTTGTAGCTCAGTGGCAGAGCAGTTGCCTTGCACATGTGAGGCACCGGATTCGATCCTCAGCACCACATAAAAATAAACAAAATAAAGATATTGTGTCCATGTATAACTAAAAAACATTTTTTAAAAAAATATTGCTTCTGTCATGCCAACTGATAATAAATCTCAGTGGAAAAGGATCTAAAAGGGGTTTCCTCTTTTTTAGATGGTTCAAAACAGTGTTTATGATACACACACACACACACACACACACACACACACACACACACCAGGGATTGGACCCAGGGGCACTTGGCCACTGAGCCACATTCCCAGCTCTATTTTGTAATATTTAGAGACAGGGTCTCACTGAGTTGTTTGGCACCTTGCTTTTTGCTGAGGCTGGCTTTGATTTCAAAAATCCTCCTGCCTCAGCCTCCCAAGCCGATAGGATTACAGACATGTGCCACCACCATGCCTAGCTGTTTGTAATAATTAGCAGCTTCGTTATGTTAAATGTGGAAACCGAATAAACCAACATAATTACATTGGAGAAAAAGAAAAGTTTTATATGTTTTAAATGCTAAGTTTGGTAAAACCACTTTGATATTTTTTTCTGAAAGTAGGCTCACTTTATTTATTCGTTTATTGCAGTACTAGGAATTGAACCCGGGGGTATTCTACCAGTAAGCTACATTCCTAGCCTGTTTTTAAAATTCCTTCCTTCCTTCCTTCCTTCCTGTAAGCTGCATCCCTAGCCTGTTTTTTTAATTAATTCATTCATTCCTCCCTTCCTTCCTTCATTCCCTCCCTCCCTCCTTCCTTCCTTCCTATTTGGTGCTGAGGATCAAACCCAGTGCCACGCGAGTGCTAGGCGAGTGCTCTACCACTAAGCCACAACCCCAGCCTCCCTATCTTGTTTTTATCCCTTCAAATTTTGAGATAGGGTCTTGCTAAATTGCAGAAGCTGGCCTCAAAGTTGTAATCATCCTGCTTCAGTCTTCTCAATCATTAAGATTATAGGCATGTGGTACAGCATCCAGCAAGAATTCTTTTTCAACAGAACCTTTTAATTATTTTTTAAAAATATTAAAAAATGACTACTCACATCAGTAGCAATACAAAGTTATACATTTTATCTTTTTTTAAAGTAACTTTATTTTTTAAAAATTTATTTTCTAGTTTTTTTTTAAGGTGGACACAATATCTTCAATTTTTATTTTTATGTGGTGCTGAGGATTGAACCCAGTGCTTCATTCATGCTAGGCAAGCACTCTACCACTGAGCCACAACCCCAGCCCACATTTTATCTTTTTATAAAATATTTTTTAAGATGTTGATGGACCATTATTTTATTCATTTATTTATAAGTGGTGCTGAGAATTGAACCCAGTGCTTCACACATGCTAGGCAAGCGCTCTACCACTGAGCTACAACCCCAGTCCAAGGTTATACATTTTAACCAGATTTTCTCAGGCCTTTTTTGGATACCTTTAGTAGTTAATTTTTCTGTTTAACCCTCCTGTAAATACCCATCACATAACAGACAGACCCATGGGGAATATAGCTGAGGGCACCTCTCCCTCTGGCCCATGTATTCATTTTTTAAAAATTCTTATTTGTTATATCCATGTATTCATTTTCACAGGCAGCAGAATTCTTATTTGGGCCCTGTGGCACATACCTGTGATTTCAATAATTCGGGAGGCTGAGGCAGGAGGATTACAAGTTGGAGGCCAACCTTAGCAATACAGTGAAATCCTTCAATTTAACAAAACTTGTCTCAAAATAAAAAATAAAAAGGGCTGGGGATGTAGCTCAGTGGTTAAGCATACCTGGGTTTAATCCCTGCTACCAAATAAGCAAACAAATAAAATAAAGTAGAATAGAATAAAAAGGGCTGGGGATATAGTTTAGTGTTAAAGTGCCCCTGGATTCTATCACCAGTGCCAAACAAACAAACGAACAAATAAATGCAATGAAATTCAACTAAATGAATCTGGTAATTAAAATGTGCAAAGTAATAAAAAATCCAAAGATGAGGACATGGTGGTTTGTTCATGCATTCATTTAATAAATGTTTATGAAGTGCTTACTACATGACAAATGATACTGAAGGAGCAAGAGGTACAACACTCAATCAACTTCATGGAGCTTACACTCTAGTGGAAGGAGACCAACACTAAACTATAAAAAATAAATCAATTATGATACATTAGAAGTGAAAAGCAGTAAGTAGGAAACAAACCTGGAAAACAGTGGCAAGGAAGATGCAGTTTTAAATAGGATAGTCAGAGAAGATCTCTCAGAAAAGGTGATTTAAGAAATTTGATCAAGGGTTAGGGATGTAGCTCAGTGATAGCACTTGCCTAGCATGCATAATATGGCCCTGGTTTTGAGCCCAGCAGAAAGAAAAGGGGGGAGGTGAGAAGAGAGAAAGGAAAAGAAAAGAAAGAAATCTGATCAAAAATTTCAAGAGGGGCTGGGGATGTGGCTCAAGCGGTAGCACGCTTGCCTAGCATGCATGCGGCCTGGGTTCAATCCTCAGCACCACATACAAAAACAAAGATGTTGTGTCCGCCAAAAACTAAAAAATAAATATTAAAAAGTTCTCTCTCTCTCTCTCAAAAAAAAAAAAAAATTCAAGAAGGTAAAGAAGTAAATCATGCTGAAAGCCTAGGTGAAGAAAGTTCCAGCAAGATTTCCCTCAAGGGATCAATAACCTAAAGTGGGGGTGGGGGTGTGCAGTAGGCAAAAAAGAAAAGAGGAAAGAGAGGGTGATGATGGATGAAACATACAATGTGGTTGTAAAAGAGAGATCAGAAAACAGAGAAGATGAAAAGTGCTATAGAGAGAAACAGAATATAAAAACTAATAATTATAGTCTTCTATGACATCAAAATGGCACACACAGCATTAATAAATCTTTTAATCTTCATAAGCCAATTTGTTCATCTTTTCTAAAAATTCTGGTAATAATATCTATTTTATCATGAGTGACATGAGAGAAAAGCAATTATGAGACAAATTGCTTAGACTGAAGTTACATTGCTTAGTAAATGTCAAAAGACAATGAATGGGGCTGGGGATGTGGCTCAAGCGGTAGGGCGCTCGCCTGGCATGCGTGCGGCCCGGGTTCGATCCTCAGCACCACATACCAACAAAGATGTTGTGTCCGCCGAGAACTAAAAAATAAATATTAAAAATTCTCTCTCTCTCTCTCTCTCTCTCTCTCTCTCTCTCTCTCTCTCTCTCTCTCCTCTCTCTTAAAAAAAAAAAAAAGACAATGAATGTCAAAATGACACTCAATGAAACAAAATATCTTGTCTGAGTTCTCAGAACAATCATGAGCAAAGTTTTGGTGCAATCTCAGAATTAAAACAAGAGTTTTTTTTTTTTTTTTTTTTTTTTTTTAAGAGAGGCAGAGAGAGAGAGAGAGAGAGAGAATTTTAATATTTATTTTTTAGTTATCGGCGGACACAACATCTTTGTTTGTATGCGGTGCTGAGGATCGAACCCGGGCCGCACGCATGCTAGGCGAGCGCACTACCGCTTGAGCCACATCCCTAGCCCAGGTTTTTGGTTTTAAATAAATAAATTTATTTTTGTACTAGTTATTGAACCCAGGGCACTTATCCACTAAGCTATAACCTCAGGCCCTTTTAATTTTAAATTTTAAGTCAGGGTCTCACTAAATTGCTGAGGCTGGCCTTGAACCTGTGATCCTCCTGCCTCAGTCTTCTGCATTGCTGGGATTATAGACCTGTGCCACTGCATCCAGATGAAATTACTTTTCTTGAAATGCTGGGTATTTTTGGCACCAGGGATTGAACCCAGGGGTGCTTAACCTATGAATCACATTCCTAGCCTTTTTATTTTGAAACAGTGTATTGCTAAATTGTCGAGGCTCTCTTTGAGCTTGTGATTCCTTTGTCTTAGCTTCCCAAGTCACTGGGATTATAGGTATGTACCACAACATCCAGTGAAATGTTGGTTCTGAAGTGGCATATTCTTGTTTCAGAAAAATAAGAAATTGTTTAGTTATTTACAACTGTAATGGTTACCTCACCATAACTATCATTTTCCCCCTTGGTTCTAGAGATTGAACCCAGGGCAAGTGCTCTGCCACTGAGCCACACCTCTAGCCCCAACTACTAATCTTAAAACTCACATCCCTACTACTGCAATTGAAACAATAAAACCTCACTAATAACCCATTAGACATAAAATATTTCTTATATAGTCTAGAAGGAAAGAAGGGATGAAAGAAAGGGGGTTCCATGCTGGATGTGGTGACACATGCCTGTAATGCCAGCACTTGGGAGGCTGAGGTAGGAGGATGGCAAGCCTGAGCAGTTGTGAGACTATCTCAAAAAAAAATTTAAAAATCTAGCGATATAGCTCAATGATAAAGTGTGTTCAATTCCAGTACAAGGCAGGGGTGGGGGAAAGGGAGAGGAGGAGGAAGAAGAGAAGAGAGATGGTTCCAGGAAGCTTAGTGGGGGTGGTGGGAAGCCACCAGCATTTGTTAACATTTTCATATAAAATGTAGGCAAGTTATTTATTTATTTATTTAGTTACTGGGGATTGAACTGAGGGGTATTTAACCACTGAACCCACATCCTCAGCCCTTTTTAACATTTTATTTAGAGACAGGGTCTCACTGAATTGCTAAGTGCCTTGCTAATCTGCTGAGGCTGGCTTTGAACTCACAATCCTCCTGCCTTAGCCTCCAGAGTTGCTGACCTTAAATTTAAATCCTCCTGAGTAGAGGGATTACAGATATGTAGTTTTGTCTTTGGATGAACGCCATGCAGTGTACTGACACAACTATAACAGCTATGGTGTCACTAGGTGATAAAATCTTATGAGACAATTGTTGTATGTTCTGTTTACTGTAGATGAAAATGTCATTATGTGGCACACACCAGTACTACGCTTGTTTGGCATGTGTGTGTTAGGGAATGAACCCAGGGTTTCACACATATTAAGCATATATTCTACCTATACTCCCAGATTAATATCCCTATTTTTGAGAGAAGCACTGCATTAATAATGATCATGCCCATTTTCAGAGCTCTCTACACTTTAGTTTAAAATCAGGACAGCCATATTTTTACATAAAAGATCCAACTCAGGAAATATGGAAAGGAGACTCAGAAATCTCTTGACATATCCAGCAAGAAAGAGCTGTACATCTACCATGACAAACCAGACACCTCGGCTAATTAGAAATGCAACACCTTTGTAATGGAAAATGAGCATTAATAGTTATTCTGCTGTCCATGTTTTTTCCATTAAACTCTGGTCTAGGACCAGGTCACCTGTGAGTATTCTGTAGTTATAAGAGAGAGTAGGTTTGTATTTAATATGCTACCAATTTTCAAACCCATGAGCAAAAACATAGAAGCAGAAATAATCTACTGGTCCAAGTTTCAATGAAAGAGAACTTTCATCATTAAAACAAATACACTGCTTCTATTTTGACTTAATCATTGAGAGTTAAGGAGTATGGCTAAAATATAAACAATTTTTAACTTCCACCTTTTTTTTTTTTTTTTAAACAGTGCTGGGGATTGACCCAGAACTTCACATGTGCTAGGCAAGTGCTCTACCACTGAGCTACACCCCCAGCCTTCTGCAATCTTTCTTTTTCTTTTTTCTTTTTTTTTTTTTTAAAGAGAGAGTGAGAGGAGAGAGAGAGAGAGAATTTTTTTTTAATATTTATTTTTCAGTTCTCGGCGGACACAACATCTTTGTTGGTATGTGGTGCTGAGGATCGAACCCGGGCCGCACGCATGCCAGGCGGGCGCGCTACCGCTTGAGCCACATCCCCAGCCCCCTGCAATCTTTCTTGTGTGGAATAACTAGCTCAAGATTTTCTAGAATTTTTTTTCTTTTCCTATATTTTGTTACAAAAAAAAAGTAAACAGAATAAAAAAATTTAGGAGGTCTGATTTAAATGTTTTCACTGAGTCTATTTATTTATTTACTTAGTATTTATTTATTTATTTATTTTTATGCAGTCCTGAGGATCAAACCCAGAGACTCACAGGTGCTAGGTGAGCACTCTACCTCTGAGCCACAACCCCAGCCCCGAATTAATTTTTTAAGTAAGCAAGTCTAGCCAAAATTGATAAGATTACAGAAATGCACACATAAAAACAAATTAACTTGGAAAAGTGCACAATTAGCAGATAAATTTCCTAGTAACTAAACTACTCATTTAAGCAGCTTGCATTAGATCTTTCTAGTTCAGTTACTTAATACTATAGGAATGGGTTAAAGAATTAAAAGAACCAGAAAAGGAAAGATTCAAGTCTGAGAGTGGGGTGGCAAGTGAAAAGTTCAGAATAAAGTGAGAGCTTCCTGAGAAAGCAAATAAAAAGGAAGCATGGAGAATTCCACTGTAAATCTTGCTAAGTGTGCTGAAAAACAACAATTACTGAACATTCTAAGTGCTACCTTTTCTTGCTGAACAAAATGCAAGAAAGTGACCTTTGATACCAAACCTAACTGAACTAATAGTTGAAATATTCTGCAAAAGAATCCATCAAGAGACCACTTAAAATTGCTTAATCTTGATGGTACTTTGTGGTAAAATCAGGAGCCAGCTTGGAAAGAGTTAGCAGGCTGTCTTTTCAAAAACTAAGCGTTATTGGGTGTGGCTGTTTGATTCTGAAAGGAGAAACTACAGTAAACCTTGGTAACTGTGACAACAGCTTAATGATAAAGCAATGTGTTTAACATGTCTCTAATGTTCATTTTGATAAAATTCATCAGTTTAACTCTATGCAAACAAGCAGAGATCCTGAAAGCAGGAAGCTTTTCTGTGGAACTCCTGACCAAACACAAACCATAGCAGTTACTACAAAGCTTAATGCAAACCCTCTAGAGTCCACGTTGACAAATTCTTTAACAAGCCCTGTGGTTACAGGGAAGCTGGTTTCACTCTGACTCACTCCTGCTCAAACAGTTTACTGGAAATGAAGGGGAGGGGGAATTTTCAGAGAAGTCATGTGATGGCCAGACAAACCACAATCAGCGAAGGTTCAACAGAGTCAAAAACAGGTCCCAGCAACAACTGACACTTAAGAGTGTTCAAATGGCAGTAAAGCATATGAAAATGAGTCCCCTTTGGTTTCAGATCACCCATACCATGAGCTCTTTGATAAATCTGTGTACGTAAAGGAACAGATATTTCAGAGGGGGGAAAAATCCAGCAAGCATTAACATGGTATAAGCAACTGCAAACACTTCATAAGAAAATATGCTTTAAAAAAATAACAAATGAAATACTAAAGCATTTGATAGAGTATATAAATAATCATTATCAAATGCTCTAAACTCAAATGGTCAATACACATTTTATTTTTATCAAAAGATTTAATATCTAAATATCTAGATAAAAAGGAGCTAAGAACCCCCATGATTGATTAATTTCTTCTGGTATTATAAATAAGATAAGGTAAATAACTTGAAATTTTTGAATAGGATAAGGATCCTATTAATTTTTTTTTAACTTAAATTTAATACAAACTAGTTGGGGAAAAATTTAAACCTAATCTGGGGATTTACTCTCAATATACAGATTAAGTGGCAAATATTAATTAAATACTATCCTAAACAGAACCTAAAAATGCTCATTTAAAATAAGATTAATTAACAGGTGGTGCATGCCTGTAATTCTAGCGGTTTGGGAGGCTGAGGCAGGAGGATCCTGAGTTCAAAGTCAGCCTCAGCAACAGTGAGGCTCTAAGCAACTCAGAGAGACCCTGTCTCTAAATAAAATACAAAATAGGGTTGGGGATGTGGCTCAGTGGCTGAGTGCCCCTGAATTCAATACCTGGTACCCAAAGAAACGAAAAAAAAAAAGATTAATCCCAGAAACTACAAAATGGCCTTTGAGGAAATGCTCATCCTAAAATAGTTTATAGACTCATGCCTAATACTCAATAGAAAGGTAAGCTAACCAAAATGAAAATGGAGAAGAAGCAGAATTCTTCTAAAGGGTAAAGTTTGAAGAGTTTTAAATTTCTGATTTTAACTTCTAATTCTGATAGGAATAATAATAAGAAACAGTAAATTTCACACAGCAACCTAACACTATGAGAAAACAATAGAAGTAGCAAGTAATTTGTACAGATGGCATTTGGCAGTCAGATAACAATCTTATTCAAAAACACTTTCCCAATTAAGTATGTACAACATTCCTGCTCTATTGTGTTAGCTTTAAATTTAAAAATTCCACAACCACCCTCAGATTCCCATTCCATCAGTAATATTGGCTGCACTAATCTTTTAAATAAGTTACTGTATTTTTCAAACTCCTAATGTGTCTTTAATTTTTCCTTTTTCCCTATGCAGTTCACAGAAAAAACAAATTTACCACAAGAATCTTCATTTGTTTTCTCTCTCTCTCTCTCTCTCTTTTTTTTTTTGGTGATGCTAGTGATTAAACCCAGGGTCTGGTGCATACTTACATATTCTACCACTGAGCTATACCCTACATCTGCACTTTTTCCTGAAGTATGATATTTTATAGGAGTTTGTTTTACTTACTTGATGTGAATTAAAATTTGCAAGTCATTTAACTTGATGTCTTTTTTTTGAGTGGGGTGGTTTCATGGGGATTGAACCCAGGGGCCTTGCTATCCTGAACTATATCCCTCTTTTGAAAAGACAGAGTCTCAGTAAATTGCTCAGGGCCTCCCTAAATTGCTGGGGTTGGTCTCAAATTCATGATCCTCTTGCCTCGGCCTCCTAAGGAGCTGTGATTACATGCCTGTGTTGCCATCCACAGGATAAACAGAGGTGTTTTCAGAAATGTACTTTTGTTACTTTATATAGGAAAAGATTGGGGAGAAAATTAGTAAAGAGTAGAACAATTAGGAAATCACTATAAATGTTCAAATAAGGGCTGACAAAGGTTTGAACTAGTAGCACAGAAGAAAAGGAGAGGGTGACGATATGAAGACACCATAGAGGCAGAATCAATAGGCCGTGAAAAATGTCCAGATATAGGAGGCAAGCAGAGAAATCACATGACTTGAATTTTATTTATTTATTCTGGTGTAGAGGATTAAAACTAAAGACAACTCAAATTTTAACTGGAAGTAATAGTGAGGATGGTGAGACCATTAACAGAATTTAGGAACAAAGGAGAAAAAGGTCACAAAGAGAACATATATCCACAAAGCACATAGATATCTATCTAGACCTAAATGATACTGGAATTGCTCAAGGACATAGGAAGCTACATTTATTAATGCCTACCTCCCACAGACATCTAGTGAAAACATGATACAAAGCCAAGAGCAAAAGGAAGTCAGTTTAGTGGAAAAATACTGCAACATCTCAATAAAGTACACATGAAAATAAATCAGGTAGCATAAAGAATCAGAATACAAATGAATGCTTTAGTCATTATTTAATTTTTCTCTCTCAAAGCATCTATAGTATAAAATTCAACCATTAGTAAAAGTAGAATTTAAGCAAAAAATAGCCTTAAAATTGTTACTTAATAACACTTTCTTATAAAATCACATGCACCCTTTAACCTACTTAGAGAACACATGGCAAAGAAATCAGGGCCAAGTTTTTTGTTTGTTTGTTTCCTCCTTTCCCTGCTGATAACCTTATGCTACTAAAGAGATTTACCTTAAAGTAATAACACTTTTTTCTACCTTATTCTTAGGCAATCTTTAAATAACCACTCATACTCATTTTACTTAATTTACTGTTTTTAGTTAGTTGAACCAATTCATCCATATTTTATTGCTCCTATTAAATTGGAAGTTTTACAAAAGAGAGTCTGGCACAGTGGACAAGGGACTGAATCTTTAAGTTTATGATGTTGGAATGAAGAAAAAATTAAAACATTTTTATCTAAAAAGTAAAATTGAATAAAACACACAAAATAAATGACATGGAAAACACACTGGGAATTAGAAAAAACTAATGGCAGAATGTGACAAAGGGCATCTCCTTAGTTATATTAATCAGTAAGAAAAAAATATACTAAATATAAATCATGGATACATGAACAAATAAAATGAAATTTTTACTTTCTCCTTTTTGTTCATGTTAGTCAAGAATTTTATTGTAATAAATATACTTTGTAATGAAAAGTTTAAAATAT
This sequence comes from Urocitellus parryii, assembly GCF_045843805.1. Classification (NCBI taxonomy): domain Eukaryota; kingdom Metazoa; phylum Chordata; class Mammalia; order Rodentia; family Sciuridae; genus Urocitellus; species Urocitellus parryii. Next base: position 150,531,242 of record NC_135537.1, read on the forward strand.
TTGATGATATGGAAAAATGTTCTTGTAGTATGTTACTGAGGGTTGAATCCAGGGGCACTTAACCACTGAGAGCCATGCCCAACCCTTTTCATACTTTTTAAATTTTTAATTAACTTACTAAATTGCTTAGCCTTTCCTCAAATTTGCGATCCTTTTGCTTTCACCTCCTGAGTTACTGGGACTAACACCATATCTGACCACAGTATGTTTTTATATTCAAACCAAGTGACAAAACATAAATAGAACATGATTTTACTTGTATGGATATAAATATCCATAGAAAAAGACTAAAAGGCAACTACCCCAATATTTTACACTGAGCTCTGTACCTTCCTAATGAGAATTGAATATATAAATAAATCTCTTGGGCTGGGGATGTGGCTCAAGTGGTAGCGTGCTTGCCTGGCATGCGTGCGGTCCAGGTTCAGTCCTCAGCACCACATACAAACAAAGATGTTGTGTCCGCCAAAAACTGAAAAATAAATATTAAAAAAAAATCTCTCTCTCTCTTAAAAAAAAAAAAAAAGAAGAAGCAAAGATTTATTTAAAAATAAATAAATAAATCTCTTAAATTTTTATGCATAGTAAAAACCTTAGAAACAAAAACATGAATGTATAACAGCAGTGAATACAATGGAGATATAATGTATCTTACTTGGATATAGTAAATAATCCACAGTGTTAGAAAAGAATAAACAAAAAGAAAACAGTTTTCTTTGACAACCACCCCAAGGAACTCTTCACTGAATAATGAATTAAAACTGTAGTACTCTCAGATAACTCTTTCCCACCCTTTCCACTACAAAGCATAAAAAGAAATAAATAAAAATTAAAATCCCACATAAGGGCTGAAGTTGTGGCTCAGTGGTAGAGCGCTTGCCTAGCATATGCAAGGCGCTAGGTTCGATCTTCAGCATCACATAAAAATAAATAAATAAAATGAGGTCCCCCCCCATACAAAAAAATCCCACCTGCACCTTTGTCTAAAGCTGGAAGAAAGAATATAGGAAAAATTATACTAACATGCACTGAAATTTACAATAAGTCACAAAATTGATGGAATCTGGTTGAAAGAAGCATGAATAGAAAAAAAAAGTCAAATCAAATCAAATATAGAAGAAACAAATTTCAACTAATTCTGCATTTTTTATTGCATTAACCAGGATGAAAATATTGCTAAACTGCAGTATGGTGCATTGTACTGATCTGAAAAGTCAGAAAACTGGGTTGGTTTTAACTCTGAAATTGACTACCAGTGTTCCCTGAGTGTTACCTTATTCAAATTAGGGAAAACCCTACACTGGTGTGTACCAGTAATTCCAGCTTCTAGGGAGGCTAAGGTGAGAGCGATCACTGGAGTGTACAGCCTGAGTGGTACAATGAGACCCTGTCTCAACTTAAAAAAAAAAAAAAAAAAAAATCAGAGAGAGAAAAAAAAAAAAAAACAGGGATAATACCTTTTACTTCACATTTGTTTTAAGTTAATTCATTTAAATGTTTTTTGTTTTGTTTTGTTTTTTTCCTGATACTGAGTATTGAACCCAGGGATGCTTTACCACTGAATTATATCCCCAGTCCTTTTTAGTTTTTATTTTGAGACAATGTCTTGCTAATAAGTTGCTTAGTGCCTTGTTAAGTTGCTGAGATTGGTCTCAAACTTGTGAACTTGTGATCCTCCTGTCTCAGTCTCCCAAGTTGCTGGGATTACAGGTGTTCACAAGCATGTCTGGCTTCTTTTCTTTTTTTATCCTACTGTTTTATTTAATTATTTCTAGTTTGTCTATTAGTTGAGACTATACATAATTGCACTTTGGGGTAAAAATTTTAAAGAAAATGTTTGTAAACAAGTATATGATTTCTGATTTTAAGGATAAAACAATGTGTATATCATACTTACTGGATTTTTTTTTTTTTGAATGGAGATTAAACCCAGGGACACTTTACCACTGAGTATATCCCTATCCCTTTTTTATTTTGAGACAGGGTCTCACTAAGTTACTTAGAGCCTTGATGTGTTGCTGAGGCTAGCTCTGAATTTATGATCCTCTTGCCTCAATCTTCCAAGGCATTGGGATTACAGGTTTGCACCACTATGCCTAGTTGTTTTTCAGGATAAGTAATATGAAATTAGGGAATAAAATGTATAGTTTATCTTAAAATAGTGGTTATAATTATTGGCCTTATAGAATAAAAACAGCTAACATTCATAACCATTAGAAGTACTATGTGAAGTCTACTTTCTATGACTCAAAACAGATGAATTTGAATTACAGAAGATTCAGTCAAAAAGTAAAAATAATCAGAACCATAAAAGAGGAATTAGAGAAAAAATTATTACTATAACATTGGATACATAAAAACTACGTGAAGAAATGGTCAAAATCTTAAAGAGTTCAAACTGTATGAATAAGACAAGTATGATTTACTTCATCAAATTCCAGAAGATCTGAGTTTTTAGATTTGAGCTTTTAGATGGCAATAAGCTTATGGGATACATTATTTATAATCCCTAAATAAAAAAAAAAAAACTGCAAAGAATGAAATGAGTCATCTAGTCTGATGTTCTAGCCAATGTAAGGAGTGCTATGGATGGGATCTTTGAAAGATATTACATAGAGACAAGGCACTCATTACACATCTGTGAGCAATATGAATGGGTGTTCTTATTTTAAACCACTAAATAGTAGGGTGATCTGTTACTTTGCAACAGATAACTGATAATAAGACATCCTTGTATCTTAAAAATAACACCAAAATGTAGAAAACAAAAATAAGAACTAAACTAAAAATATTAATAAACAAATATTATTAAAAGAGGACAGGGACAGATGGAAAAAAATACTACAGTGGAGGATACTGCAGAGAAGTCAAATAATACCCCCCCCCCAAAACGGCTCTTCAGCCGAACTACAGAAAGGGGGGGGGCAGGGCTGAAAACAAGGTTGTTGTATAAGGAGTAGACTCAGAGGTCTCAACTCTACTTAGCACATTCAGGCCACCTTTTCTGTCAGCCCCTTAGATGACATCAAATACTGTCTCTAGGCAAAGTGAACAAGAGGGTCTAGTCTCAGGATACATCTGTGCTTGAGTTTGTGTAGGTATCCAGAGACTGAACACAAAGTGGATTAAGTGAAAGTCTACACATAAATGGAAATCTCTAACCACTATTCACCAGCCTAGCATTAGAATGCCAGCAGCAAGGCTTATAGTCCCCAGGCAAGACACTGAAGAATATGTTTTTGGAGAACTTGAAAGGAGAGATCAAAATATACTGATAGAGTGTATGGAGGTTCTACATAAATAAGCCAGCCTGAGATCCCATTTTTAAGATAAGGGAGACCTAATACCTTCAAACTTGGTTTCCACATAATTTTCACTCAGTTTTTATGTGTTTTATTCTTATATGTAGATGGACAAGTATGTATCAACTCCAAACAGAATAAACAGAAAAGACAATGCCTGGAGCAATAGGAAACTTGAAGAAACTGAAAAACCTTCAAAAAGATGGGATAAAATTTCCTTGGAAATACATGCTATATGTAATAGCTGAACAATGTTTCAATATAAGACCTAGAAGATATACTTGAGGGGATCTTATAGAAAGTAAAACAAGCTGGCTTGTAATATCAGCTACTTAGGAGGCTGACCCAGAAGACCCCAAGTTCTTAGCAACTAGCAAGACCCTTCCTCAAAAGAAAATATTAAAAAAGGGCTGGGGAGGTAGCTCCGTGGTAGAGCACCACTAAGTTCAATCCCCAGTATAACAAGGGGGGAAAAAAAAGAAAGAAAGAAAAGGAAGGAAGAGAGATTGACCAAGATACATATTAGGAGCAGAGAGATTAAAAAAAAAAAAAAAGGTAAAAAGATGAGTATAGGAGGCAACACCAAAGTAACTAGAATTCCAGGAAGCAAAACTAAAGAAAAAATTTAAGAACATTTCCTAAAACTAAGGAATTCAACTTTTAGTTTTCTGAGCATCTATCAGAATAAATTTAAATAAGGCCTATAATGATAATGAATCTAAAATCTTTTACTGAGAAAATACCAAAACAAAAATAGACTGTCTCTAAAGAGGTCTGAGAAGGGCACAAACCCTCTCAATATCAATAGAAAAAGCTTGAAGACAAGTGAATAATGCATTCTAAATTTGAAGTTCATAAAATTATTTTCAATATGGAGTCCAAAATTCAGTTAATCATTTAAGAGTAAATGAAGAACACACTTGTTCAGCTATATGGTCTCACACTTTCTATTTATTTACCTTTTCTCAGGAAGCTACTGCAAAGTATGTTCAACCAAATGAGAGAGAAAATCAAGAAAAAAGGACCTTTAAACCCATAAAGGAGCAACTGTGAAGAAGGCCAAAAGAAAAGGAATGGAGCATGGAGGGCTGCAGTGTGATGATCCCACACACAAAATGTGTGAGAGAGAGTGTGTGTGTGTGTGTGTGTGTGTGTGTGTGTGTGTGTGTGTTTGTGTGTAAGTTTATAAGCTACTGAGTGGGAAGTGATATCAAGAAGTGTTTTTTCAGAACTGGTGTAAGTGAGAGAAGAAAAACCAGAAATTTAAAGAAATCCTGTAAATAAGTTGGGTGAAGTGGTGCATGCCTGTAATCCCAGCGGCTCAGGAGGCTGAGGCCAGTTCAGGACGATGGCCAGTTCAAAGCCAGCCTCAGCAAAAGCGAGGTGTTAAGCAACTCAGTGAAACCCTCTCTAAAATACAAAGTATGGCCAGAGATGTGGCTTGTGGCCTAGTACCCCTAAGTTCAATCCCCAGTACTCCCCACCTCCCCCCAAAAAGAAATCATGTAAATGAAAAACAACAATGACAAGAAAAACCATATTATCTCCCAAAGAACAAAGTCTACGTTACTTTTTAAGGTCATTCCTAAAGAATAATTTAACAGGGTTCTTAGGGATAATAACTTAACAATGCTCTTCGAAGAATAAAACAACTGTGTACTACTGAGATATATGTTGATACACAGATTGTAATCAGATTAAAAAAAAAATCTCAGCCTGCCAGGCATGGTGGTGCATGACTGTAATCCCAGCAATCTGGGAGGCTGAGGCAGGAGGATTCCAAGCTTGAGGGACCAATTTAGTGAGATCTTGTCTTAAAACAACAATAACAAAAAAGTGGACTGGAGATGTAGTACAGTACTAGTCTAGCATGCATGAGGCTCTGGGTTCAGTTCCCAACACACCACACACACACACACACACACACACACACACACTCAGAAATTCTGTATTTGGCTTAAAGCCTGGTCTACCTATTTTGTTCCGTACATACTCAGTCTGTTTCTCTGTCTCTCTTTCTCTGCATTACTGGGGATAAGACCTTGTACCTCACACATGGTAGTCAAGTGCTTGATGTCTGAAGTACACCTCCAGCTCCCTTATCATTTTTACTTTTCAGCTTTTCTGAATATTCTATCCCAAGTCATATTTTATTTTGTTTTTACTTTGGCAGTTTTCTTCCTTAGAGTAACTACTAACGATTTTACCTTAATGATAATCTCTTTAGAGATTAGAATAGTGTTCTATTTTTCCCCCACTGTTCTTACTTGTGCAGTCTCTGCATGTTCCAGCATCTCTTCAAATTCCTGATACTCTTCATCATCTGGTTCAGCACCTGAGAGGCGAGCTGCCCTTGCCATGAAATATGGAGGCAGTTCTCCGATTGCTGTGCCAATACCCTAGATGAAAAACCAAAATACTTATAGTAAGGTTTTGTTTTTAACACAGTGATGGTTAACAGATCAAATTTACACTTTTCTGTATTACCAAAAGCATTTGGAGATGCAACGTATTGGGGGAAGCAAAGGATAAGAATTTGAATCCTGGGCTGGGGATGTGGCTCAAGCGGTAGTGCGCTCGCCTGGCATGCGTGCGGCCCGGGTTCGATCCTCAGCACCACATACCAAAGATGCTGTGTCCGCAGAGAACTAAAAAATAAATATTAAAAATTCTCTCTCTCTCTCTCAAAAAAAAAAAAAAAAGAATTTGAATCCTGCCCAATTTTGACTACATGAAACTCTCAGACAATTCCTGGCACAGTATAGACAGGAATTTAGCATCTCTCTTTAGGTTCTGTTATTTTTCTCAGTCTTTCCCCCACTTTTGAAATATCCAAATGATCTCGTAGTAGAATTCACTAGCAGAGCTGTCACATTAATATTCTCTATGAAATCTGGCATTTTAGATGTTACTTTAAAAACAATACAAGTTTGTATGTGTGTGTGTGTGTGTGTGTGTTGAGTTAAAACTTCAGTGGTCAGGACGCTCCTTGAAAACTCAACTAGGATAGAAAGACTTTCACTAAAGAAAAATGTTAAATTTTCTCACAACATTGAGTGACTCATGTTTCAGTTATTTCATAGACATTTGTTTTCAAAGAGAATTTTTTTTCCTAATTAATTTAGGGCATAAGGACAAAAACAAAGTTTAATGAACCAGGAATTTGGTTTAAATATAAAGGCTTAAATATAGGATAGGTCAAAATCCAACAGGCGCATAGTCTCTAGGGAAGTTCTCAACTTTGAGCCAGACTGACATCATTCTCTTCTACTCCGAGACACAGTGAATGAAAAAACTTTGCTAGTTCTTGCAAGCAATTTTAACTCTTTCAGTTTGCAGTGCCCTGTGGCTCTGCCTCCAAAGGCCCTAAAATCAATCCTTAAGGGATGTTATCAAATTCAAACATTATGTGTTCGCAATGTGTAGAATAAACAGTCACCAAAAGTACTTTTTTAACATTAGAAACAGTTCTGGAAGATGCTAGAGAACCAACTTACTTTAAAAATTGTTAAATAAGAGGAATGAATCAATTATCCTTTCTTTCCTATATGAACTAAATCTTGGATAATCAAACTAGTGATGAGGAAAAGTCTCTTTATAAAAGTATTTTAAGGTGGACACAGTGCTGCTTGCCTGTAGTTCCTGCTACTTGGAAGACTGAAGTGGGAGGATTCTTTGAGTCCAGGAGTTTGAGGTCAGCCTGCATGGCATAGCAAGACTCTATCTGCTGCCTCCCCCACCCCCCGAAAAAATACAAAACCAAAAACACCCCCCAAAACAAAAATAGCATTCTAGCTAATAACAAAAGAAAAAAATGATGTAATCGGAATACCACTATTTTGTAACATATAAAGCAATAGACTTATATAATAGATTATCACAAAAAAGACATTATTGCACCTTGTGACATAAATACATAAAGGCTAAGAAATGTATTCCTGTCAAAAACAATTAACAAAGCTTCAAGCCTCTATGACTCACAGGAAACACAGGGAACAGAGGAACATGTTTAAACTACATCAACTAGAAAATAATCAAGAAAATTCTGACTGAGAAATGATTCAACAGACCAGTGTCATCAGTACATATACTTGAAAAGAACAATAAACAAATATAACCAGGAAATTTAGAACACTTAACTAGATAACACATTTTAAGACACTACTACTAACTACTTCTAATAGTGATTGTGTTTTTTAAGCACTAAGTCTAATATATTCACATACATAATGTAATATGACATGTAGGATTTGCTTCAAGATAATTGAGAAGTGAGGACAGAGAGATAAAATAATATTAGCTATAAGTTAATATTAGTTGAAGTGGCGTGAAAGTACATTAAATTCATTTATAATTATATGCATGTTTGGGGAAGTTTCCCATAATAAAAAGTAGGAAGAAAAGTACATTACAATATTTTATTTACAACATGAACTCTTCTTAAGTTCAAATGTAAAGTTTAAATGTGAAGTCAAATGTTCAACATTTCTGAAAGCAATCATGTGATTCAAACTCATGACAAAGTTCCTTAAAGTCAAGAAGGAAGTAATGTAATTGGTTAAAATGAAATCAAGAGCTATATACTCTTACTGGACCATAGTTATGGTTATATCCTAATTTAATTCTGTTCATGCTTCTCCATGTTAACAAGAAAACAAGAATGGTGACCATGTAGATATTATATTTTTATGTGTATAAGGGAACACAATCATCCAGGCAGGTTTCCAAAAACACACTACATACTACACCCAGAAATTTAGTCAGTTATTGCAAATCAAACACTGAAGTTTCATGATTTCAGAATTCTTACAAAACAAATTCATAATTCTTTATAAATATTCAAATATAGGAGTCTGGGACTGCTCAGTGGTGGAGTGCTGGGTTCTAACCCCAGCACAATGGAAAAAAAAATCAAATACTGAATATTCTGGATTTGATCCCCAGGACTAGAGAGGTGTAGGGGGAAAAAAAGAGAGAGAAAGGAAAAACTAAATATAGAATATTTGTATAAAACACAAATATAAATCTATATTTGTTTACATACAGAACAAAAATCACAGGACACTAAAATTTGTTAATCTATGTTTAATTAAGGGGAGAAATGAATTTCTTAATTCAAGAACCTCTCTTAAAAAGCCTCTCCTGGGGCTGGGGATGTGGCTCAAGCGGTAGCGTGCTCGCCTGGCATGCGTGCGGCCCGGGTTCGATCCTCAGCACCACATACAAACAAAGATGTTGTGTCCGCCAAGAACTAAAAAATAAATATTAAAAATTCTCTCTCTCTCTCTCTCTCTCTCTCCTCTCTCACTCTCTCTTTAAAAAAAAAAAAAAAAAAAAAAAGCCTCTCCTACTGAACAAGGCCCTAGGTTCAATCCCTAGCACCACAAAAAAAAAAAAAAAAAAAAAAAAAAAAAAAAAAAGAACGAACCTCTCCTACATACCATTTTATTACCCTAGATCTGATTATGGAACTAGAAAAGAGTTAATATGCATAAAACATATAAACCAAGTAATAAACACAGCATCTCCATGGAATGCTAATTTATTCAAAGATGTGGGGAATGAGAAAATTTGAAGTTTTTATACTTCTTTTGGTATCAGGGATTAAACCCAGGAATGCTTAACCCCTGAGTCACATCCACAGCCCTTTATTTTCATTTATTTAATTTTGGTACCAGGAATTGAACTAAGGGGCACTTGGCCACTGAACCACATCTCCCCAGACAGGGTCTTACTGAGTTGCTTAGTGTCTTGCTTTTTGTTGAGACGGGCTTTGAACTTGCAATCCTCCTGCCTCAGACTTTCTGAGTTGCTGGGATTACAGGTGTGCACTACCGTGCCTGGCAGTTCTTGTGCTTTTATACTGGGAAATGATGTTTCATGGTGAAAAATCATGGTGAGAACAGAACTTCTCAGAAACTACAGTTTTGTATTATCTGTATGTTCATATTCTATTATTATCATTTTTCTTTTAAATCTTAAGTATAAACATGAATTACAGATTAAATAGGCAAAGGTTTGGAAGGTAACCTTAAAACAACCAAGAAACTCAAGGCTTTTACTTTACAGTAGTGCTTTTTTGTTGTTGTTGTTCTAGGGATTGAATCCAGGAGTGCTAAATCACTGAGCTACATCTCCAGAGCCCTTTTTACTTTGAGACAGGGTTTAAAAGCAACTTTGAAAAGCATTGCTAATAAAATTACAAAAAACAAAACAAAACAAACAAAAAAACAAATGAAATTTGTGCTGGGTGTAGTATGTACACCTGTAATTCCAGCTCCTGGAGAGGCTGAGGCAGGAGGTGAATTCAAGGACAATCTGGGCAACTTGGCCAGACCCTGACTCAAGGTAAAGGGCTGGAATATAGCTCAGTGATACTGTGCTTGCCTGGCACATGCGAAACTCTGGATTAGATCCCTAGTACCTCAAAATAAAACAAAACAAAACAAGAGAGGAAAAAAAGATGGGGGGTGGGAAGAAACACTGCTTGCAACTTCCACTGAGGTCAGTTTTCCAATAAGAAATCAATGAAATGAAAATGGAATGAAATCCCAAAAATGCTGTAACATTGATGAAACTTGAAAATATTATAAGAGTAATAAGTCAGATACAAAATGATAAATATTATATGATTTCTCTTATATGAGCTATACAGAAAAGGCAAATTCATAGAGGCAGAATGTAGAACAGAAGTTACCAAGGTCTGGAAAGAAGAGGGAATGAGGAGTTATTGTTTAATGGGTACAGAGTTTTTGTTTCAGATGAAAAAACAAAAAAAAAAAAACCAGTTCTGAAGGGTCTCCATGTAGATCCATGGTAGAGTGGCTGCCTAGAGTGCATGAGATTCTGGGTTTGACTCCCAGCACTATTCATGTGCAAAAATAGTTTTGCAAATGGATATTGGTGATGGTTATACATCACTGTAAATTATTCAATGCCACTGAGGATATAGCTGAGTGATAAAAGCATTTGCCTAGCATGCATGAGGCCAGGGTTGTCTTCTTTTGTTGTAGAATTGTAGGAGTTCTTTAAATATTTTGGATTATAAAATGCTTATCAGATATACAATTAGTAAACATTTCCCCCATTTTGTAGGTTGTCTTTTCATTCTATTGTTATTATCTTTTGATGACATGAAATTTGAAGAACTCCAACTGAGAATTATTTTCTTTTTGCCTGTGCTTTTGCTGTCATATATGAGAAAGCCACTGCCAAATCCACCATCATATAAATATGTTCCTTTTTTCTTCTAAGAGTTTTATTGTTTTAGTTGTTTTGATGCATTTTGAGCTAATTCATATATATATCATGTAAGATAAGGGTCTAACTTCATTCTTTTGCATGTATTTAGTTTTTCTAGCACTATTTATTGGGAAGACTGTCCCTATGAATGCTGAGAATAATAGGGACCAATTAAAATGTAAGTTGATGTATGTTATATGTTTATACAACAAAAAACAGTTCTAAAGGAAAAAAGAAGAGCAAATAAACATTAGATAACTTGCTCAGTATTTACTGAATTTCTCTATTATGTGCAAAGCTGAATGCTGACTGCGCTAAGGGCAATAAAATTAAAGTACAGTCTATATTTCTTAGGAGTCTAAATTTTTTGATGGAGAACAGTAAGCCACTATATTAGGTTAAAATAAGGCATGCATGAAGCCAGGACAAATAAACGCTACAGACAATATGTGTTATGAAAGTTTTAAGAAGGCAGTTATTACTGCCAGCCTGGATGGAAGTTTTTCTCTTAGCATTAGTGTTAATCTAGCCGCATAAATAATTTTTGAAAGAATAAAACTACAACATTAACAAAAATAAAAAACTGAGGTTTATATACACAGCCCCATTTCTAGCATGTTCCAAGTATCTTCCATTATTTTAATAGTAATTTTCATTAAAAGACAAACGTTAATAAATTTATAAAACATGCAACTACTATAATGAATTTGTTTATAAAAGTGTTTACAAAAGAGTAACAGGAAACACTATAATTTTTCTTCTCTTTCACATTCAAGAAATTCAATGTATGGCATTTCCTTCATAATTCTTTTAAATAAAAACATAATTGATAACATTTAACTGTGTTTTAAAACTCTGCCTCTTCTTTGGGTGCGGTGGCACGCGACTTGGGAGGTTGACACAGGAGGATTGCAAGTTTGAGGCCAGCCTGGATAATTTACCAAGAGCCTGTCTCAAATTTTTTAAAAAAGGGCTGAAATGCAGTCTGGGTTTAATCCTCAGTACTGCAAACAAACAAAAACCACCATCACCACCACCATCACCACCACCATAAAACTTCCGAAACTCTGCCCTTGTAAGGGCATGGTATTCATGGTCATTTTAATAAGATTTTATTTTGGGGGGGGTACTGGGGATTGAACCCAGGAATGCTTTACCACTGAGCTACATCCACAGCACTTTTTATTTATTTATTTTTTTGGTGGTGCTGGGGATTGAACCCAGGGCCTTGTGCATACGAGGCAAGCACTCTACTGACTGAGCTATATCTCCAGCCCCTTTTAATTTTTTACTTTGAGACATGGTCCCACTAAGTTGCTTCGGGCCTGGCTAAATTGCTGAGCTTGGCCTTGAAATCACAAAAAGCCTCTGCTTCCTGAGTCACTTGGGATTACTGAGATTAAGGGCCTGGGCCACTATGCTCTGCAATGAGTTAAGATTTCTTAAATGATGTGTTCCACAGTCTTTTATTTCATAAGAAATTACTAGGAAAAAAATGTTACAGGAATATAAACTTAACAAACCCATATGATGAGTTAAAAAAATAATTCAAATGGTAACAGAAATCTTTAATTGATAAAGTAAATTAAGTCTCTATGATGGCACCTGAATAAATTTAAGCATATAATAAAAACAAAACAACTTATGGGATTAAAATATACCTGCCATTGAACATGATGTTAAATAAATTTCCTAACATGGACTTAAGCAAAGCACAGAGTAATTAATTAGTTCAAATGAAAGTAAGATACCTATATGTACCCAGAGTCTGAAACCACCACTAAAATTAAGTTTGATATATACGAAGAAAAATTACTAAAATTTTTTCTAAAATTACTGTAGCATTATAACAAACTCTGAAAAGAAAACAAGTCCTTTAAGAACAACAACAAAATAATATTTTTTTGAGGGGGGGGGGTGTTGACAATTGAACCCAGAACTTTGTACTTATTCAGCAAGCACTCTATCACTGAGCTATTATCTCCAGGTCCAAATACTACATTTTTTTTTTTTTTTTTGGCGGGTGGCGGGGGTGGGTGGGTATTACTGGGGACTGAACTCAGGGGCACTTGACCACTGAGCCACATCCCCAGCCCTATTTTGTATTTTATTTGAGACAGGGTCTCACTGAGTTGCTTAGCGCCTTCCTTTTGCAGAGGCTGGCTTTGAACTTGCAATCCTGTCTCAGCCTCTGGAGCTGCTGGGATTATAGGCATGCACCACCGTGCCAGGCTCCAAACATCACATTTTAATTTAGAGTGAGATATAATAACATTTAACACTCTAGAATTCATATGGAATTAGTTAAGTATTTATCAGGTACATTAATACTATGTCAAATTTTACAAAGTTCTAATACCTATACTCATTTTCCCTAATGTTGTCTACTCGGCATCAGTTACTTTGTGGTATATATGGCTTTCTGACTTTCTTGTGAATAGTATTCACAATTAGGAGGAGCTTTACAAGGTCTCTTCTGCCTTGGAAATAGATAGCTGAGAACTTTAGATTCCTCTTCAAAAGGTGTAACACAATATTAAATTAGTGAGGTTACTTTCAAACAAATATGAAAATGCACATCTTACCCACATGCAGGCCTCAATCCTAACTTTTGAGATGATACTCCACAAAGAAATGGCTCCTTCAGTGCCTTCTTCATCTGGACAAATAATTTGATCAGGATAAGGTGGCTCAGGGAAATTAACTGAGTTGCATTCATAAGCAGCTAATGTAACTGAAGCTATATGTGGGCCCTAGAAAACAAATATAAAAATCCTTGGTTGAGAAATATTAATGAAAAAGGATTTGTCAATACATATTATTTTAATAGTACATTAACCACACATATTATCAGAAAAGTTTAGCTTTTGAAGAACAAAATTGTATCTAAACAAATATTTCAAGATGCAGTTAGTAATTTGATAAAATAATCCTTGCTATTTCTTGCTAGCTTAATTTTAAAAACAATTTAAATTCACTAAGGTTTAATTTACACATGGTAAGAATCACACTTTTTAGGTCCACATTTCAGTAAACTATGGCAAATATTTTCAGTCAAATAACTACAACCAATCAAGATACAGAACATTTCCACCAATGCAACAAGTTTCCTTGTGCTCCTTTGTAGTAAACCTCCCCAAACTCATCCTGGCCCATGGTAATCACTCATGAAATTTTTAACTTGGTTTTTATATTATCTATCTATATTCATTTGTCAGAATGTTATCCTTTGTGGGAAAAAACAAAACAAAACAAAACTGCCCAAGCCTCTGTTTTGTTAGGCACAATTTGAGAATATCACTTTTTGTCTTTACTTAAAAATAGTTAGGGAAGTAACTATCTCATTTATCTTTTCCAAATAAACCATAAATATTAGCTAGTAAGGGGTTAGGATTTTGGCTCAGTGGTAGAGTGCTCATTAAAGACATGTGAGGCACCACTTAAAAATAAAGGTATTATGTCCATGTACAACCAAAAAACTTAAAACCAGTATCTGTGAGTTTTTTCTTTTAAAGTAATTTTTTTTTCTACAGAAACTTTTGTACTGCTTCGTTCCTTTATTCCTTACTTTGCAATGTTACAAATGAACAATAACATTTAAATTAAAATGTACTAATATTTAGTGTGAAAAAGTCTTAAAAATGGTTCCTAAATCCAGATGAGGGTCTGCACAAGTGTCAACTTGATTAAAAATTTAAATTTCTAGGTCCCCAAAATGCAGATTGATAGATGCTCTTTAGTAATAATAATATTAGCCATTAGCAGTTATAAAGAAAAATACTTTATTTGTAGTATAGAATTACAAGAATGCACACATACATGAGATTTTGTCACTAACCACATTGATTATTTTTCTGAATCTGAAGTTTTCTATTAAATATTTCTTCACCGACTTTTCATAAATGAGTCAGAATCAAAGAAAAGTGGTCTCTTTAATAAATGAATCTTTTAAGACCACATGGTAGAAGAATTTGTGGTTCAAAGATCAAGTACATAACATGCAGGGATAAATAAGTATTAAAGAAATCTTGTAACCAAGATAACAACATTTTTTATATCATGTTAATATATGTACAAAAGATGTCCATAAATCTAAGCCACACTTATCGATAAATATAATAGGCATTTTCTAAAAATCTAAAAAATGAAGTTCTATACTTAGCAATGAATTATTAGGTTTTCTATGGACCAAATATGTGAATTTTTATTCTTTGTTCTTTTTCTTGTGTTTTAATCCTTAAAAAATGCTTAAATATTAAGTTTTAAAATAATTATAAAAGGTTTTTGACAGAATGCTTTTGAGTATTCAGGCTTTTGAAAAGTTATAATCAACCATGAAATCTACAACTTATTTTTTTGAATATTATCTGCATAAGAGATTTCACAGTTGGGGTAAAAGGATTATTTTGCAATCCTACAAATGACAACAACAACAAAATAAACACTTCTCTGCCTGAGTTTGTGGTATTAAGAATAACTGCACAACGAATGCAAAATTCTTTAACATACAGTTATAGCCATTAGATGAAATTTAAAGAAACAAAACAAGCAACACTCCCACAAATTCCACCTTTGCTATTAGGAAATACAAAAGAGACATACGATGATGAGGACAAGGATGAGGATGAGGATGAGGAGGATGAGGAGGAGGAGGAGGAGGAGGAGAAGTAGTAGTAGTAGTAGTAGCAGTAGTATTAAATTCAAGAGTTTGACCATGTTATCCCCATGTAAGTTTTCTTTAACTATCAGTAGTCTACAGGTGAACTCTAAAAATGAACTGTAAAACAAAAATAAAAACCAAACAGAAAATGGTCTGGAGGTATAGCTCAGTGGCAGAGCACTTAGCAAGCCTAAGCAAGACCCTAGGTTATGATCAGCAGCACAAAAAAATAAAATAAAATAAAGTAATTAAAGAAAGATATTTCAGGGATATACAGGAAAAGAAAAACTTCATTTCTATTTTTCAAAGATTAAAAATGTATCCGTATACATTAAATACATGTTAATAATGATAAATCACTTTTACATAGTTCAAATTTTTAGTGATTCTAAAAAGGAAATTTCTAACAATTTGAAAATTTTGTCCCTAAAGAAGACTGTTAATTCATTTAACTAAAGTGACATATACTTTCCATAACCACACTATTAAGTCATGATTACTCAGCCATAGAAGCAGATGTGGTGGTTCCCAGACAAAATGCACACTAACAGCTCAGTTTCTTGTCCTTTGTTCATTCTCAAGAGTCTATTTAGCCTATACCTTGACATTTTAGAGTGTATTAGCTGAATTTCATGAGTTCTTAAAACATTACAATTTAATAATTCCTAAACATAACCAATTTGAACTTATAAGAGTTTATAGAAAAATCCAAATAAAAAACTAAAAACAATATTTTGGTCAAAACAATTTTAAAAGTTTTAATGCCCATCAGCTTAATATACATAATTCAAATTTCTGAGGGAGAGGGTTGCAGAAAAATACTAGAAGAAATAATGGGCAAACATTTTTCAGGTTGCTTAAAAGTATTAACTCATCAACCTCTGATCTAAGAAAATGAACAAACCTCAGTCAGGATTAATAAAAAGTAAAATAAAACATAAACTGCTGAAAATCATAACTGTCAAATCATAATCAAATTATTGTAACATGAAAAGGAGAAAATCTTAAAAGCAACAGGAGTGTATAAACATAACACATTATCCACAGGGAAAAACGAACAAGATTTTTTTTTATCAGAAATAATGTAAAACAAAAGGTAACAGAATTACGTCTCTAAAATGCTTAAAAAAAGATATAAAGAAAGAAAGAGAACCTGTGACTTTAGAACACAGGGGAAAATACTCTTCAAAAATAAGAGAAAACTGGGCTGAGGATGTATTTCAGTGGGAGAGAGCTTGCCTGGCATGCAGAAGGCCCTAGGTTCAATTCCCAGTATTGAGCAAAAAAGAAAACAGAAAGAAAACAACAATCACCCCCCCCCAAAAAAAAGCCCCCCCCCAAAAAACCAAAATAAAACCAACGAATGACATGTTTACAAGGAAAATATATGGCATGAAAAGTATAAAGAATGTGAGCAGGAAAATGGCGAATACTACTATAAGGTTGTGACATTACACATGAAATAATAAAATAACAATATGAAATTCACCTTAGTAAGTCAAAGCTATCTGTTGCAAACCTCAGAGCAAACACTGATTTTTTTAAAGTACAATAAATAAGCCAATAATAAAATACAAAAAGTTTCCATTTAAAATAATAAAATATAAAAAATTTCCATTTAAAATAATAAAATACAATAATAAAATACAAAAAATTTGGGGCTGGGGATGTGGCTCAAGCGGTAGCACGCTCGCCTGGCATGCGTGTGGCCTGGGTTCGATCCTCAGCACCACATACAAACAAAGATGTTGTGTCCGCCGATAACTAAAAAAAATAAATAAATATTAAAAATTCTCTCTCTCCCTCTCTCTCTAAAAAAAAAAAATACAAAAAATTTCCATTTAAAAGGGGGCAAGAAAAGATAAAAATAAATGGGACAAATAGTTTTGTGGGTAGTAAACCTAAACTCAACCATGTTGATAACTATATTAATTGTAAATGGATCAAACATATGTATGAAAAGGCATAGATTGTGACTGGATTGTATATGCTCTCTTCAAGAAATATATACACGTATACATCAAGACCCAGAAAAGTAAAAGTAGAATCAGAAAAGATAAACCATTTAAAAATAATCCTAAAGAGATGGAATGGCTATATTAATATCAGAAAAAGTACACTTCAGAACACAGAATATTATAAGAGACGAATAGGGACATATCATAATGACAAAAGGGATAATTTTAATCTTATTTTTCTTTTGAAACAGGGTCTCACTAAGTTACCCAGGCTAGTCTTGAACTTGGGGTCCTCCTGAGTGTCACTATGCTCAGCTACAATTTTAAATGTGTACATATTCAATAACACATTGGTGAAATACAAACAGCAAAAACTGACAGAACTAAACAGGACAATAAACAAATCCCTGATTATAGATATAAATTTCAACACCAATCTTTCATTATTTCATAGAATAGACTAATGTTTGATGTGGATATAGAAGATTTGAACATAGAAAACCCCATGCAATAATAGCCAAATGCATATTTTTTTTGAAGTACACAAAGAATACTTGCCAAGAGACACCACCACATGCTGTGTTGTAACATGAGTCTTAACATATTTAAGGGGATCTGCCAAGTGGCAAGGTAAAGATAATACAGTGAATACTTCTTAAGGAAAAGTGGCAAATAAAGGTCCTTTTTAAAAAATACATACATTTTTGTAATTCAGTATAGTCATTCTAAGTCAACAGAAGAGTTTATCTGTTTGTGACCTATTGGACATCTGGTTTTGTTTCCTTTCAAAACCCCATATATCTAGTCTCATGGGCTGTATTATACTATATTTTCCAATGGAATAGTGTTGCTTTATCCAGGATAAAAGATGTAGTACTTGGCCAGCAAGACTATGGGTAAGAGCAAACCATAGTTATATCAAAGGATAAGATTTCCAGTAAGAGCAGACATAGATATTTGTGAAAAAGCATACTTTTTAAACTTTTTAAAGCTCTTTTTAAATAAACTTAAAAAGTTACACTTCTACAGTTTATGTTATTTTATAAGTAGTATAATAAAGTAAGTTTTAGTGTTTAAAAAATATTAGCTCAAGACAATCAAATGGAATCAATTTTTACTTTTGCTTCAGTAGTAGTCATATTAGTTCTAATTAGGACAAATGTAGAATTAAAAAAATGGTATTACAAGAGGCAAAATTATTCTTCTTAAAATTATTACAAATGAAAATATCTTACTCTGGCAGGGAAGAGAAGTTTTAAGTAATGTCCTGATAATAGTGTGGTATCTATATAAGCCCAGAGGAAAATGTCCTGATGTCACAAATTAGTTTTGTATTTTTCTTCTTTTCAATAGCTCAGGGTATCCTTGACAAGTGCCCTACCACTAAGCTCAGCCCTTTTAAAAAAAAAAAATAATAATAATAATAATAATAATTTTAAGACAGTATCTCATTAAGTTATCTGGGTTGCCCTCAAACTTACCATCCTTCTGCCTCAGCCTCACAAATAGCTGGTATTATAGGTGTGTGTCACAAAGCTGGGCACAAATTAGGGTCTTTGTTAGGCAGGGTAAATTCATTCATATGCTATTTTGTGGGAAAAACTGTATTCAGAAAATGATGAAACTGTAATTACTGCTTCATTTGAAACAAATAATTTTTCTGGACTTTGAACTTATCAAGTTCTTTGATGATTTAATATAATTGTTCCTCCCTTCACATACTTAGAGCATTCAAGAACCTGACATGGTTATATTCATCTCTGTTTCATCAAGGAATGTATATAATTCTCGAAACCATAGAGAAATTGGGATACCTTGGGGTTTTAGAGCCATCTTTTAAAAACTAAAATCTAAAATGGTCATATAAGTTAGTTATGAGCCTAATTTTGCCAAGCCTCTTTATCAACCAAGATGAAGAATAAAATGACGTTAAGAATGCAGTGTGTGTGTGTGTGTGTGTGTGTATTCTTAAGGAAGACAAGCAGACAGGAGTCAGACATTCTTCCACTTAAGGCAGCTCACTTAGAACTGATAAAACATTCCTGAAGACTGGAGTTGTTTGCACAACATCTGCAAAGTCAATTCATAGCCTAATCCATCATCTATACACAGAAGTCAAGTGAGATCCCAAAGGCAAAATTTCCAATTAGTTTTGTCTGGAAAGTTCAGGGCAAAGGTAATAAAATCAAGAATCCTGTGCTGATTCACTGGGAAAACATTTGTTTGCCACACTCCTTCACTAAGGAACAAAAGGAGTCAGTGGTTAGTCTGAAATGTGATTCATTAGGAATATCGGGGTGATAAATAAATGAAAGGGGATGACAAATGGTTGTCTGTAACAGTCTTGCAAAACCTTTTTTTTTTTTTAGGGGACTTTAAAAAATGCTTTTGCTACCAACCAAGAAAAGCCCAGGACCGGATGGATATACAGCAGAGTTTTACAAGAACTTTAAAGAAGAACTAATACCAATACTCCACAATCTATTTCAGGAGATAGAAAAAGAGGGAGAACTTCCAAATTCATTCTATGAGGCCAATATCACCCTGATCCCCAAACCAGATAAAGACACCTCAAAGAAAAAAAACTACAGACCAATATCCCTAATGAATTTAGATGCAAAAATCCTCAATAAATTTCTGGCAAATCGTATACAAAAACATATCAAAAAGATCGTGCACCATGATCAAGTAGGATTCATCCCTGGGATGCAAGGCTGGTTCAATATACGGAAATCAATAAACGTTATTCACCACATCAATAGACTTAAAGATAAGAACCATATGATCATCTTGATAGACTCAGAAAAAGCATACGACAAAGTACAACATCCCTTTATGTTCAAAACATTAGAAAAACTAGGGATAACAGGAACTTACCTCAA
Source organism: Urocitellus parryii (assembly GCF_045843805.1). Classification (NCBI taxonomy): domain Eukaryota; kingdom Metazoa; phylum Chordata; class Mammalia; order Rodentia; family Sciuridae; genus Urocitellus; species Urocitellus parryii. The sequence continues at coordinate 150,551,286 of NC_135537.1, forward strand.
CATTATAAAAGCTATATATGCTAAGCCTCAGGCTAGCATCATTCTAAATGGAGAAAAACTGAAGGCATTCCCTCTAAAATCTGGAACAAGACAAGGATGCCCTCTCTTACCACTTCTATTTAATATAGTTCTCGAAATACTGGCCAGAGCAATTAGACAGACGAAAGAAATTAAAGGCATTAAGATAGGAAAAGAAGAACTTACTATTTGCGGATGATATGATCCTATACCTAGAAGACACAAAAGGGTCTACAAAGAAACTACTAGAGCTAATAAATGAATTCAGCAAAGTGGCAGGATATAAAATTAACACGAATAAATCAAAGGCATTCCTGTATATCAGTGACAAATCTTCTGAACTGGAAATGAGGAAAACCACCCCATTCACAATATCCTCAAAAAAAAAAAAAATAAAATACTTGGGAATCAACCTAACAAAAGAGGTGAAAGATTTATACAATGAAAACTACAGAACCATAAAGAGAGAAATAGAAGAAGATCTTAGAAGATGGAAAAATATACCCTGTTCATGGATAGGCAGAACTAACATCATCAAAATGGCGATATTACCAAAAGTTCTCTATAGGTTCAATGCAATGCCAATCAAAATCCCAAGGGCATTTCTTATAGAAATAGATAAAGCAATCATGAAATTCATATGGAAAAATAAAAGACCCAGAATAGCAAAAGCAATTCTAAGCAGGAAGTGTGAACCAGGAGGTGTAGCGATACCAGATTTCAAACTGTACTACAGAGCAATAGTAACAAAAACAGCATGGTACTGGTACCAAAACAGGCGGGTGGACCAATGGTATAGAATAGAGGACACAGAAACCAATCCACAAAATTACAACTATCTTATATTCAATAAAGGGGCTAAAAGCATGCAATGGAGGAAGGATAGCATCTTCAACAAATGGTGCTGGGAAAACTGGAAATCCATATGCAACAAAATGAAACTGAATCCCCTTCTCTCGCCATGCACAAAAGTTAACTCAAAATGGATCAAGGACCTTGATATCAAATCAAAGAATATGCGTCTGACAGAAGAAAAGGTTGGCTCCGAGCTACATATTGTGGGGTCGGGCTCCAAATTTCTTAATAGGACACCCATAGCACAAGAGTCAATAACAAGAATCAACAAACGGGACTTACTTAAACTAAAAAGTTTTTTCTCAGCAAGAGAAACAATAAGAGAGGTAAACAGGGAGCCTACATCATGGGAACAAATTTTTACTCCTCACACTTCAGATTAGAGCCCTAATATCCAGAGTATACAAAGAACTCAAAAAATTAAACAATAAGATAACAAATAACCCAATCAACAAATGGGCCAAAGACCTGAACAGACACTTCTCAGAGGAGGACATACAATCAATCAACAAGTACATGAAAAAATGCTCACCATCTCTAGCAGTCAGAGAAATGCAAATCAAAACCACCCTAAGATACCATCTCACTCCAGTAAGATTGGCAGCCACTATGAAGTCAAACAACAAGTGCTGGCGAGGATGTGGGGAAAAGGGTACACTTGTACATTGCTGGTGGGACTGCAAATTGGTGCGGCCAATATGGAAAGCAGTAGGGAGATTCCTTGGAAAGCTGGGAATGGAACCACCATTTGACCCAGCTATTGCCCTTCTCGGACTATTCCCTGAAGACCTTAAAACAGTGTACTACAGGGATACTGCCACATCGATTTTCATAGCAGCACAATTCACAATAGCTAGACTGTGGAACCAACCCAGATGCCCTTCAATAGATGAATGGATTAAAAAATGTGGCATTTATACATAATGGAGTACCACACAGCACTAAAAAATGACAAAATCATGGAATTTGCAGGGAAATGGATGGCACTAGAGCAGATTATGCTAAGTGAAGCTAGCCAATCCCTAAAAAACAAATGCCAAATGTCTTTGATATAATGAGAGCAACTAAGAACAGAGCAGAGAGGAAGAGCAGGAGGAAAAGATTAACATTAAACAGAGACATGAGGTGGGAGGGAAAGGGAGAGAAAAGGGAAATTGCATGGAAATGGAAGGAGACCCTCTATGATATATAAAATTACATATAAGAGGTTGTGAGGGGAATGGGGGAAAAAAAACAAGGAGAGAAATGAATTACAGTAGATGGGGTAGAGAGAGAAGATGGGAGGGGAGGGAGGGGGGATAGTAAAGGATAGGAAAGGTAGCAGAACACAACAGTTACTAATATGGCATTATGTAAAAAATGTGGATGTGTAACCGATGTGATTCTGCAATCTTTGTAATGTTTTGAACAACCAATAAAATAAAATAGATTAAAAAAAATGCTTTTGCATAAACAGGAATTCTACTCCTCAAATTTTTTAAACCACTGCTTTTCTCATCAAAGTCAGAAAATAATTTACCTAGAATTATGATCCACAGTAAATAATTCTAAGTTAAGGTGTAAAACTAAATGATCCTAAATGAGCACTGAAAAGTTTAATAAAACAACATTTGTGCTACCTAGGGCAAGAACATGAGATTATATTGTAAAAGTGCAAGTATAAAATTGCTAGCTAAAACAAAAATAGTATAAGTTCTATAGTATAAGTTCATGCTCCAATTAGTAAGTACTGTCTTTGAAGGATTAATCCTTATATTAAGACATATTTAGCATTTCTTCTCTAAATCTAAGCAACTTTAAAATGTTTTTAAATTGATAGAAAATAACTGTATGTCTTTATTGAGTTCAGTGTGATATTTGGTATATTTATATGTTGCATATTGATTAACTCAAGATATTTAGATTATCCACCATCTTAAACATTTGTTATTAAAGCTAAGGAACTGTTCATCATGAAGTTGACTTAAGTGGTCAGAAGAAATGAATTACATATTTATAGAGAGAGCTATAAAAATTTGTTTAAAATTTATATCTAATAGAACAGATTTAGCTAATTGAATATTCTTAGGTTTCCTTTAAGCACACATTAATAAATAGTGACTTAAGGGCAGGAAGTTATCCAGTCTGTGCATACCCCTTTGCTTGGCAAAAATCCAGGCCTATGTCCTAGAGACCATGGTTTCCTCTTTTGATGTGGTGATGCTCATAAGGGTCAAAATATGAGTCATTCCTTGAAGAAGACAGGGAGAAGAGCCATCATGCCCCCATTAAACAAAAGGCAAACAGACTTTTTCTAAGAAGGGCCTGTTGGTCTTCCCGTAAGAGCCTTGAGTCACTCACTGAATTCTTACAATGACAGTCATTATGCCTATAGAAAGCAATATTGAGTCATACCAGAACATTAACTTTTGGTAATTTCATCCTTTTCTGTCTTGAAGGATACACAGGTGATCAATGAAGCAATAATCAGAAGTCAAGCAGAAATGAAACTGAAGAGGTTGGTTGACAACTTTTAAAAGGAATTACTTCGGGGTAAAAGCGGGAGTTCATAATCCACTTGAATCAAACCGTGTAATATGATGTATTAAGAACTATGTAATGTTATGAACGACCAATAAAAAAAATAAAAAATAAAAAAAAAAATAAAAAAAAAAATAAAAAAAAAAAAAAAAAAAAGAAAAAAAAAAAAAAAAAAAAAGGAATTACTGCATGGTAAAAAAAAAATTACTACAATATTTCAATTACTGATACTAGTTCACATTTCATTTAAATCCATATCCATGCTGTTTTCCAAACAACATTTACTTTTAGCAATAGCCAAGAGGAAAAGAGTATAAGGAAGAAAAAAATAACTTTAACAGTAGAGAATGCTATAAAGTATTTGTTCACTAAAGGAAGCAGGGTGCTCTATACAGAGTTTTTCATGAATTAGAAAGCAATCAAGATGTCAGATTTTTAAAAGGTACAATTACTACATGTTTTAATAATGAAATAACCCCAAACTTTAAAATACACACAGGCATCCAAATCTAACACAGGGGCAAATAGCTCACAACTATCTTTCCTTATATTTAATTCATAACAGCCAAGTTTAATTTTTCTATGAAAATAATCTTATTAAACAAATGGTTCATAAATACCACTCAAAGGATATAGCTTCTGAGAAAATTTGGTCTATTCTAAAACAAAATTGAATAGTTCCAAACTTTTCTACTTCCAAGCCACCTCTAGGAAAGAATTTTTTTTTAAACTAATTGGCAGACCTTAATTTAATTTATTTATTTATATGTGGTGCTGAGAACCAAACCCAGTGCTTCACACATACCAGGTAAGTGCGCTACCGATGAGACCTAGACCCAGCCCTAGATTTAAATTCATATTAAAGAATTTTAATATGCAAAACACGCAAAAACTCTTCCATTTTGATTTACCAATGTGAGAAAACCTAGTGGTTAAAATATATGTCAGAGAAAAATTTTCAGCAAAAAACATTTATCCTTCCATCCTAAATGTTTGGCTGCTTTTCAAAATCATGAAATGACTGTTGGTAGGCAGTCATGGAGTTGGAGCTGTTCTAGATGCCCGACTTCAGTTAGACCTTTAAGAAGCTCACATAGCTCTGCCTATGGTAAAAGCTAAGGGAAGAAGTTTGGGAGTGTTTGGCCCTTTCTAACAGCAGAGGAATTGGTGGTGGTGCCTAACAGGAGTCCTCAGGCTTTGGGATGAAGGGAACATCACATCATTTGGAAAGCATCATAACAAGACACACATGTTGTGCCACAACTGTGGCTCTAAGGACTACTACCACCTTCACAAGAAGCCTGTGGCAAATGTGGCTACCCTGCCAGGTGCAAGAGAAAGTACAGCTGGAGTGCCAAGGCTAAAAGACCAAATACCACTAGGACTGGTAGAACAAGGCACCCAAAAATTGTATACTGCAGATTCAGGCATGAATTTGGTGAAGGAATAACAACAACTTGGCATCAAGTTCATTTTGAGAGTTTCAATGATTAACTGCCAAATAAATGTTCTTCTTTTTGTTTTTTTTAAAAAAAGATCACTGGTAGTTTTTCTTGTCTTTATAGTTCTTAGTCTAGAAACTGAGCTTATCAGAAAAGGATACAGAACTTTGTTCAATCTTTGCACAGGAAATTGCTCCACCTAGTGTCAAATTGTACATACATCACAACACAGTACTGTACGTTGAAGCCAATGGATTCTTTGTTGTTGCTAAATAGAAAACTTTATAAATCGTTAATGGCACATATAAGTTTAAAAATGGCCCTTTAATCATCATCTTGTAATCTGATGAACCATAATGAATCTGCATAAAATGAAGCACATCTGAGACATACTTCTTAATATGTACAAAATTTCCTATTTTTGTTAACCTAATTGTTTACAGAATTATAAATCATACTTTTCTGTTAATGGCAAATAATTACAAGTTAGTTACTAAGACAACTTAATTACTTCTCTAAGATGTTTTATTTTTCACTTAGTACTGGAGATGTATTAGAACCCAGGGCCTCACCCTGGGTGGCTATTATTGTTGTTGTTATTATGCCTCAGCCTCCAGAGTTGCTGGGATTATATGGTACACCACTGCTCCCTATGCCATTGTTTTTAATATCTAAACTTTTGGGGCTCAGGATGAGCTCAGTGGTGCACACTTGCCTATTATATCTGAGGCCCTGGGTTCAATCTCCAAAACTGGGCAGAAAGGAAAAAAGAAGACAGCTAACTAGCTCATTTAGTCTCACAGACTCAATATGCTTCTTCTGGTATACTATATATAGTCAATGATAAACTACAAATTGTAGATTAAATACAGTTGCCTGTTTTTGTGAACAAAATTTTACTGGAAAACTCCCAATCATTCATGTATTGTCTATGGCTGCTATATAATTACAATGACAGATCTGAGCAGTTGCACAAATACTGTATGGCCCTCAAAGTCTGAATAACTACTATTTGACCCTTAACAGAGAGAGCATGCTTTCTAGTTCTAGGGCAGAACATTATTAAGGTAAAAATTTTGACTTATCCAAATGGGCCATACATCCAAATGTATCCACTTTGTGCAAACATTAATGTATTGTTTTTACTTGGGGTATAATTTCCAGGACACCAGAGAATAAATATGCATTCCTCTGTCTTTCACGTACAGGATTTGCAAAAAGGAAATCTGGTGAGTGATTGCTAAGCGTAAGACGAATCTGTCAGTAAATTTCAAGGAATTAATAGTGAAGAGAAGATTAGAAGGTGTTAACTTGGAAAAATCTGTCAGCCACAGCTTTTTTAAAAAATGTGATCTATGTAAAAATATGAGTAAAGTAAATGAATCAGTAGCATGTATTACTTGCTAGGCAAAATTTGCCCACACAGATGTCAAAAAATGAACAAAAACCTGTCTGCATAAACAATAAGGACAGAAGAAATATAATTCATACTTTACATTTAACTTCTAATTTGTTATTGAATAACTTACTATAAAGATAAATCAGATCTTATTAATACACTGAATAAATGATTAAAATCACCTCTTAAATCATTCATTGAGCCTGTTATCTGTTTAAGTAAACTGAAGACAAAAAGCATATTAAAATATTGTTCACATAGCAGGAACAGACATAGTTTAATTTGTTGGAGACACATTAAGAGGATGTACTAATGTTCAATATAAAACTATCTTGCAAACTAGGAGAAAGTTGTATAGAGACTAGATTGTTTTTCATCAATAGTCACAATTAAGGCTCAGATGTTAGGACAGAATGTTTTGCCAATAAAAGAAGTCTAATTATTCTGTCTATTCCTCCTTACGCAGGCTTCATGATTTTAGTTTAATTACATTATTCAACATATACTTATTGAGCACCCTAACACACAACAGGCATTGTTCTGGACACTTGCAATACAACAGCAAGAAAAAAAAAAAACACTTGGTCCTCAAAGAGCTCTTATTTTGGAAGTGAAGCTCACATTTTTCTTATTTTAGCTAACTGTACTCCCATACTCTATCCATTCCCCAATATTTGAAACCTTTCCTACTGTCTTTCTTTAGATCAGGCATTCATTAGAGTTTACCTTGGACATAGCCTTCTAACTGGGTTCTTGCCTTCTAAATGAAGTATACTTTCAGTCTCTTCCCCACAAAAAATACATTACATGATGCTGACAGAGTTATGCTTCTAAAATGCAAATGTTAATTCTTTTCTGAATTACTTTTTGGGACATATAAAATCTAAATTCTCTAGTCTGACTTTCAGAGCATTCTATAGTTTAGAATCAACTTATTTTCTTACATGGGGCTCATTTGCAAGAGAGTAGGAATTCTACATTCTCCTATACCTTTCCATCAACAAACTCATTTCATGAAGTTTTCCTATTTCTTCCTCCAAGCAAATTCTTCCCTATTTTAGGGGTTCTATAATAATTTTATAATAATACTTGTTACAATAATCTGCAGTACAATGATCTGCAGTATAAGTATTTATATAAACATCTCTTCAGTTCTATATGTTTAATTCCTTTTATAATAAGGTGATTTTTTTTCCTGTGTGTAGCGCTGGGAATTGAATAGGGCCTCATACATGCTTTACCAGTGAGGTATGAAAAACCCAGTTACCTGTTCAGGATTTTTAAAGAAAACTGAAATAAGTTAGTACAGTAACAATTTTATGAAATATTTATTTACTCATTTTTTATGGTACTGGGGATTGAACCAATCCAAAAAAATTTTGGATTGGCATGAAATTTCCATTTCATGGAAAAAAAAATATATATTTTTGGTAGTACTGGGATGGATGGGATGGAACCTACAGGGGTGCTCTCCTACGGAGCTACACCCCCAGCCCTTTATTATTTCTTATTTTGAGAAAGGGTCTTGTTAAGTTATTGAGGCTAGCCTCAAACTTGTGATCCTCTTTCCTCAGCTTCTTTAATTGCTGGGAACTATGAAGGTGTATACCACCATACCCAGCTAGGAAAATATCTTTATTTTACACTACTGATGTGATTATTTACTACATGTAGAATCCTCTGTTAGTAGACATTTTCTAAGAGTACTTTAAAGATCCCATTCCGGGGCTGGGATTGTGGCTCAGCAGCAAAAGCATTTGCCTCACACATATGAGGCACTGGGTTTGAACCTCAGGACCACATAAAAATAAATAAATAAAATAAAGGTATTGTGTCCGTCTACAATTTAAAAAATATTAAAAAAGAATGATACCATTCCGCTGTTAGATGACTTCCACAAAATGACAGCATGTCATTTTCGCCATCTTTCCTTTTTTGTTCTGGATATTTTTCTCTGGTCTATTTTATAATTTATTAGTTTTCTCTCTTAGCTCTGTCAAATGAAAGCCCATTAAATGGGTCTTAATTTTAGTTAATTTAAAAAAAAGTATTCTAGAACTTCCACTTTGCCTTTTCAGTTTCCAATTTTCTGTTAAAATGATCAAAGTTGTAAGGCACGGTAGCACAAACCTGTAATCCCAGCAGTTTGGAAGGCCGGGACAGGAGGATTTCAAATTCAAAGCCACACTCAACAATTTGGTTAAGCAACTTAGCGAGACCTTGTCTCAAAAAAAATCAAAAGATCTGGAGATGTAACTGGGTGGTAAAGCACTCCTGGGGTTCAATCCCTAGCACCAACAAAGAAACAAATAAAACCCCATCAAATCTTCCCAGTAGCATAAAAACTAAAAAAAAGAAATACTTGAACATACTAATTTTGGATTGAAGCACATGTCCAATAACATTAGGCATTATTTTATGCATATTCAACCTTTCTCTTGCTTTGTTTTTGATAAAATTAGTTTATGTCCTTATATATCTGATTACTTTTTTGTGAGTGCTGGGACTCTATATATATAAAAAATATAATGTGAAGCCTAGGGTGATTTTATTCTCTTCCAGATTTAAGTTTGTGTCTAGTGAGTGTCTGGGCCATTAGCAATTCTAAGCAGATAAGATTATTTAAACCTGAGCTTCAGTATTTACTAGGGCTGATTTATGTCTAGTTCATCCTTTCTTTTAAAGTGTCACCCTTTAGGGTTGTAACCTAAAGCCTGTATGGTTTATCAGGGCCAGCCTCTCCTCTCAGTACTCTCTTTGACCTTAGATATTGACCTTACTATTCTTTTAATTTCTTTCAAATTTTGATGTCTTTAAACATATATTTACAATTTTATCCACCTTTTCAGGTAAATATTACCCCCATTTATATTGAATAAACTGAGGTTTAAAAGTTAAGAAATCTGTCAACTATCATGAAGCTAATAATAATGGAGTAGACATTCAAACCCTGTTATCTGAATCCACATGCTTCATTTCCTCTCATGATAGAAATGAAAGATTTTAGCTTAATAACAAAAATACTTTTTCTTTAAAAGTTTTGTAGTTGTAGATGAACAGAATGCCTTTATTTTATTTGTTTTTTATGTGGTACTGAGGATTGAACGCAGTGCCTTTCAAATGCAAGGCAAGTGCTCTGCCACTGAGCTACAACCCCAGTTCAACAAAAATACTTTTGATCAATTGCATATTCTTTTTTTTTTTTTTTGGTACTGGGAATTGAACCCTGGGGCACTACAGAGTCTCAATTGCTTAGTGCCTCGATTTTGCTGAGGCTGGCTTTGAACTTTCAATCCTGATGCATCAACTTCCCAAGCCACTGGGATTACACGCATGCACCACTGTACCTGGCTACTTGCATATTCTTAATTAAAGAAAGTGACACAATTAAAAGTTAGTCAGTTTGGCATTATACGTGAGTCTAAGCATGCTACGAGTTATGTTCTTTGTGGAAATACATGTTACAATGGATAAAAGGCTGATAATTGCTGAACTAATTAATGAATGTGGGAAACTATTATGTAAATATTTTCACTCACATATATTAACTGCTCTGATGTACATAAAATTTGTAGGTGTTAAATACAGAAAAATAATAGAATATGTCTCCAAACTAGGAAGAGCCATTTGATGGTTTGGTTTCTGAATGAAGCTATTCTAACAAATATATACTTATCCAGAAAGGAACTTGCAAATAAAGTACAGTATATTGGTTATATTAGCAATGCCACCTAGTGGCAGACAAATACAGATAAAAGAAGAAAAAATTTCTAAAAGTAATTTTAAAATCTTTTATTGATTACAGTCTCTTTGGAAAATCTGAAGAATATCACAGGTCCTTTTCTGCCAGAAAAATGCTTATTTGCACAGACATACAATAACAATTATAATGTCTAGGGGAATTAGCATGCTTTTTGAAGCCATTTGCTGATCTGTTTCATCAGAACAAAAAAGTAGGCCATGAGAATGTTATTGTCACATTTCCCTAAATGAGGATTATATTAATGAAAGCAGAATTAGGACTTCCAAATAGAATTACATTTCCTAGACATAAAACAAAAGAAATGTGAGCTATAAGAATAAAATACTGTCCACCATCTACACCTAGAAAATGGTAAATTAAAAACATCTGACCAAAAGTTATTTGGAATAGCAATAACACAAATAAAAATTTAAAACCTTTGACTCTGCTTTGCCTCTACTTTCCTATTTTTCTATTCTTGGCCAAGGTTCACATCATACATTTGATAATTTACCCTTATTTGCTACATCATTGGTTACTGACTACCTTGGCTCTTTGAGAGAACTGAGATTATTCATGTTAAAACAATGATCACAGAGCCTAACACATAGTAAATATTTAATTGATGTTAGCTAATCTACCAGGATAAACTAGACAATGCTACAATAACAACCCAAAGATTCCAAGCAAATTGTTACTTATGATCATATTTCACTGGTCAAAGCAAACAATATGGCTAGAGTTCAAAAGTGTGAGAATACAAATCTTCCCATTGGTCAGATACCATAAAAATAGAAAAGGGTTAAAAATAATAGAACTGACTTCAAGCAGTATTAGTATAACAGAGCATGACACTGATACTTCTCCTTTTTGTTATTGGTAGTAGTTAACCTCTTATAATTTGATTTTCATCTCAACAAATCAACTGAAAAATCAAAACCAGTATATAAATAAATGAAGTTTAACAGATTACTCTCCAACTGTATATACTCATTTTCTTGTTTGTGCTTTATTGGCTTTTGATCTACTTCTGATTGCTGTAGTCTAAAAGAAAAGTGTTTTGTTTTTTTACAAATTCCAACAGTGATTCATGATTAAAAAAAAAAAGAAACTCAGCAAAATAGGAGTAGAGATGTTCTTCCTCAATTTGATAAAAAAAAAAAAAAATCTACAAAAACCTACACCTAACAGGCTAACATACTTTAGGGTGAGAAAGTAGAAGGTCTCCTCTTATGATTGAGAACAAGGCAAGATGCCCCTCTCATAACTCCTATTCAATATCATACTGTGTGAGGATGTCCTTAGGCCTGAGCCTAAGCAACTCCATTTAAAAAACTCCAGTTTTTACAGTCTTACAGGCACGCCTAATGGAACCCTCCAGTGTGGCTCTCAGGCACAAACAAGTCACTTCCCCCACCCTGATAAACTCACAGTGAAGCCTCTGGCTTCACCATAGATCAGGATGGGGATCACCATATCAGATGTTTTAAACCCCAGGGTAAATGATTTCACCGAGAATCCGGTGGAAGCTGATAAGGATTGAAACGGGGGTCAAAAGCCTCAAAACAATATAAATAATAGAGCAAATTAACAGACATTCGGCAAGCTGATACTGAGGCACACAAGCTGGAGAGCCTAATGAAGACCTGTACTGACATCCCATCACTTGTCATCGTTTGCCTAATACTCTGCGTGGTCCTCACAGCTCTCAAACTCTACAGCCACATCTTGACCCTGGTGATATACAGTTGTATGGCTTAGCTGGCCATCAGCTCCACTCCAGGAGAAGCCTACTTTTGTTCTTGATGTGATAACCACAGTCTGAGTGAGTATGCATCTGCTGGACTTAAAGCCTAAGGCTTGAGACTTTTGAACTGACATTTGCATGCAGAGAAAATGTCTGTCATTAGCTTGTCATGATTAAGTGTGTTTGCAGTGCTTAGACTTAATTAATCTAGAATTGTTTGCTGTGAATTGATTATGACTAGTATAATCAGTGCCTAGTATTTAAGGATTGTCGATTTTCATTACTAAGAACCTATAGAGTAAAACTGTATTGAGTGATTTGCGTGAATAAAGCACTGAAAACGGCAGAAACACCTGGACATTCTTTATTTCTCCCCCTGGATGGCATAAGTCGCACCTTTTGCCCATCTCGACGTACTGGAAACTGAACTAATACAGCAAGATAAGAAATGGGAATAAAGATTATATAGACTGAGAAGGAGGAAATAAAACTGTCTTTGTAGAGGATGATTATCTACATAGTAAATCTTAAAAAACTGTCAAAAAAATCTTGGAATTTTCACATGATTACAATAAGGTTGCAAGATATAAGGTTAATACATGAAGGACAACTTCTCCATACCAGCAATGAATGCACATGCTCCACCAATCACACTTTTAGGAATTTACTCAAATGAGTTAAAAAAAAAAATCATTCCAAACAAAACTTGCACACAAACGTTTACTGCAGCTTTATTCATAACTGCCAAAACTTGGAAACAACCAAGATGTCTTCAATAACTAACCAGATAAACAACTGTGGTAATACATTTGCAAAATGGAATAACAGCAATAAAAAGAAACTAGGTGGGGCTGGAGTTATGGCTCAGTGGTAGAGTGCTTGCCTGGCATATGTAAGGTACTGGGTTTGATCCTCAGCACCACTAAATAAATAAAATAAAGGTATTGTGTCCATCTACAACTAAAAAACCAAACAAACCACCAGAAATGAGGTATCAAGCCATGAAACATTGAAACTGCATATTGCTAGGAGTTTGGAGATGGGGTGAGAGTGTGGAGGAGGGTAGAAATAAATAGGTGGGACACAGGACATTTTTAGGGCAGTTAAACTATTCTATATGATACTATAATAGTATGTATGTATATGTGTATATATATATATATATATATATAAAAAAACACTATTCATTTGTCAAAACCCTTAAAACTATAAACACAGTGAACCCTAATATAAACTGTGGGCTTTAGTTAATAACGTATCAATCTATTTCCTACACAATAGGCAGAATTAAATGTCCATAAAATGCAGATCTGGTTATTTTATATACACTTTATTTTAGGACATTTGAAAGAATCCTAAATGCTAGTCACAGAAAAATGCTACTGATGAAAGAACAATAAAAAAGATTCAGTTTATCTAAAAATGAAAAAAGTAATTTGAACCATCCTGAATCTCCGTTTACTATTGGTACTGCTAATACCATAAAGCTTTTATATGTAATTTTAATATATTTTAACATGTAATATATTTTATATACAGTTAACGGATATTATATATAATAATTATTGAGCCTAGGGCTTCATGCATGTGAGGCAAACACGATCACTGAACCACATTCCCATCCCTGAGTTTCTTTTTTTTGGTACTGGGGATTGAACTTAGGGGCACTGAACCACTAGCCACATCCCCAGTCCTATTTTGTATTTTATTTAGAAACAAGGTTTCAATGAGTTGCTTAGCATGTTGCCATTGCTGAGGCTGGCTTTGAACTCAGGATTCTCCTGTCTCAGCCTCCTGAGCCGCTGGGATTATACATAGGAGTGAGCCACCATGCCCAGCTAAAATGAGTTTCTTAATCTGATTTTACCAAGAAATCTCAGAACAGGTCTAGACAAGCACAGAAAGGAATTCTGCAATCTGCCATTTCTTCTTTTCGCTTCTCCCTCAACAAATTCTAAAGATGAATGTAATGTTATGTTACTAAGAATGTAGTACTTATTAAAGAAACAATGACACAGATTATGTCATTTAGGATTTATGTACCTATTTCAGCTAAAATCAGCAAGCAAACATGAACATAATTCTAAAATTCCAAGTTTTTTTTTTTAAGATGGGGGTCTTGGTATTTTGTGGAGACTGGCCACAAACTCAAGAGCATCCTGCCTTAACCTCCTGAGTAGTTGAGATAATAGGTGTGTGGTGCTGCGCCTGACTTAAAATTCCAAGTTTTTAAACTCCAATAGACTTGGAGAAATTATCATTATAGATTAATTCCTAAAGTATTCTTCAGATCATTAATTCAGCACTCTTCTGAACCAAGCAGACAATCAATCACTCCTTAACACTTATCATACCTGCTTCAGAAATGAATTCATTGTAGTTTGCACGTGTTTGCAGTGATGAACTTTATTCAGCAATCAGTCTCACCATGATACCCTTTCACTCGTTTTTCCCCAATGAAGATCAAACTATTTATAAATATGGAATTGTTTTAAATTTATTATTCAGGGATAGGAACAGAGTGAAACAAGTAAGGCATCTAGGGCATGAAATTTAATGAGGCACTTACACATCAACCCTGTACTTGCATGACCCTGCCTAATTGTGCCCTAGGGGTTGGAGATATATAGTGCAGGGATAGAGCACTTGCCTGTCACACCCAAAGTCATGGGTTCTATCCCCAGCACCACCTGAATGAATGGATGAATGAATAGATGCATAGATAGACAAGTGGATAAATGACTAAATTTCTGCCCTAGGTGTCTCACCCCTTTCTCACTAGTCCTAGTTCTAATATTATTTTTGGCATATTTGTGAATGATAAGAAAAACTTACCTTTACTTTGTTTAATTTCAATTAGAAAAAGAATTTTTTTTTTCAGACGGGGCACTTTTGTATTTTGGTTCAAGGGTTTAAAAAGCATTTAGTTCTACATATGTAATACTTTATCAATTATATTCAGTAAGAATACTAAAATAAGGACTGAGGACATAGGTCAGCTGGTAAAGTGCTTGCTTTGATGCACAAGGCCCTGGGTTCAATCCCCAGGTGCCTCCCCACCAAACAAGAATACTAAAATAATGTCTAAGTGTACATAGGTGTTTGAAGATATGAGAAAAGACATAATCTCTCTGTTGCTGATTAATATAGAAAGTAAACTGTCCAAATCCATCTTAATCCTTACACAGAATTTTTTTTTTTGGGAGGGGTAACCTGGGATTGAACTCAGGGGCACTTGGCTACTGAATCATATTCCTAGCCCTAATTTGTATTTTATTTAGAGACAGGGTCTCACTGAGTGCTTAGAGCCTCACTTTTGCATTCCTCCTGCCTCAGACTCCCGAATTGCTGGGATTACAGGCGTGAACCACCATGGCGTGAACCACCATGCCTGGCCTTACACAGAATTCTGTACATGGAAATTAACTCCAAGTAATAGAACAACAATTAATGGAATGACATGAGAATCATTATTCCAAAATCCAGAAGGAATAAAATTGTCTGAACTAATTTAAATAAACTTTATTGGCTTAAGTGTTTTTTTCCACTTTTTAAGTTCTTGACTCAAAAAGAAAACTCAAAACAAAATTCAAATCAATCTTTAAGTAATAATTTGAGAATAATTTGTCTTTTGAGAAGACAAAGGAAAAAGGCTAAAAAAAAAAAAAAGGTAATACAGATCTTAGAACTTTTAACTTCTGAAATAAAAGTACCAATAAATCTCAGGCTGGGGATGTGGCTTAAGTGGTAGCGCGCTCACCTGACACACATGAGGCACTAGTTTCTATACTCAGCACCACAGAAAAATAAAATAAAGATATTGTGTCCACCTAAAACTCAAAAATAAATATAATTAAAAAAAGAGAGAGAGACAAAATCTCTTTCATTTTTTGCTCATTAAAAAAAGTTCTTACCAGATAAAGCAGAAAGGTATGCAGCCCTGTTCCGAGTCCAACAGAAGACAAAATTCCCAAGCCTATCCAGTAGGCATACAAAAGAAATTGCTTCTCTATACGTTGCACATACTGAAAAACAAAAAGAATGGAGAAAAATCTGAATTATTTTTTTACATTTATTTTTAATTTGTTCTAATTAGTCATCCATGACAGCAGAATTCATTTTGATTCATTGTACACAAATGGAGCACAACTTTTCATTTCTCTGGTTGTACATGATATAGGAAAAATCTGAATTCTTGATACAGAAATATGGTATGTATACACTACCACCACAATAAGGCAAACCAACTAAATAAAGTTTCAATTAGGAAGAAAATATTAAGACAAAAACTCTTCAGAGGCCTAATTTCTTTAGTATGCAATAGCTACGATAATAAAAATTTTATCTATCTGGATGGAATAAAGCTCTTATTTCTTTTTCTTTTGAGAAGACAAAGGAAAAAGCAAATTACTAATAAAATAAGAATTTTAAAGCTATTGAAAACTTACAAAACTTTAAAAAAGCATAATACACAATGGTAAAGGGAGGCAATTATATAAAATTTGTGAATAGAATACATTCTTGATTATCCAAGTAAAAATGTGGGTAATATAAATTTTCCCCTTCTTTTTGAAGTACGGGGGATGGAATCCAGGATATTGCACACACTAGTCAAGCACTCTCATCACTGAATTACATTTCTAGTTCTTTTTCATTTTATATTTAAGACAGGGTCTCACTAAGCTGTTCAGGCTGACCTTGAATTTGGGATCCTTTTGCTTCAGCCTCCCTACTTACTGGGATTACAGGTGTGTGCTATCATGCCCCACCCAAGATGCTTTCCAAACAAGAACAAAATAAAGTGCAATGGGAGACATATTTGTTGAAAGAATTCCAAACTTTTTCTAGAGAATCTACCCATTTTTGGAAAGTAAAATTTAGCAAGCTAGTTTACTGCAAAGATTAAATATTATTTAAAGAAATACATTTAAAACTATAAGAACTCCCTGAAAAGTAAACAGCTTTAAAGTATGAAATGATTCCATTTTAGACCATTTCCTATTTGAACAATGTTTTATTATTTTAATAAAATTTAATATTTTAATAACAAAATGTCCTGTTTTCCCATCAGTAATGTACCTGCAGACCAGAGGCTGAGGAACCTGTCTTTCCAAATAAATAAAATCTAACTTTCTTTTTTTGTTACCAGGGATTGAACCCAATGGCACTTAACCACTGAGCCAAATCCTTAGTCCTTTCCTTTCCTTTTTTTTTTTTTTTTTTGAGTCTAAATTGCCTGGGGCCTTGTTAAATTGCTGAGGCTGGCTTTGAACTTGCAATCCTCCTGCCTAAGCCTCCTGAGCTGCTGGGATTACAGGTATAAGATCTAACTTTCAACTTAGGAAAAGGCCTGTTTGGACAGACTGTAAAAGTTTTATACAAAAAATTTTTAAAAATATTTATTTTTTAGTTGTAGTTGGACACAATACCTTTGTTTTATTTATTTTTATGTGGTGCAGAGGATAGAACCCAGGGCCTTAAACATACTAGGTGAGTGCTCTACCGCTGAGCCACAAACCCAATCCATATAAAA
The DNA here is from genome assembly GCF_045843805.1 of Urocitellus parryii. Taxonomy (NCBI): domain Eukaryota; kingdom Metazoa; phylum Chordata; class Mammalia; order Rodentia; family Sciuridae; genus Urocitellus; species Urocitellus parryii. The sequence continues at coordinate 150,568,542 of NC_135537.1, forward strand.
AACGTTCATAGAAAATATAAAAAGTTTTATAGAAGATATAAAAACTTTGGCAGAGAGAAAAGGCTTCATGTTGCTTTTACTGAACAGAGTCAGGAAAGATACATTTAAATCTTTGAAGGTAATATGGAATCAGAGATTACCAAATAGAATACTGACAGCCATGAAAGAATATAAGAATATTTTTAGTTTATGGTCTTAAGACATTAAGATATCAGTTATGGCCCAGTGCAATGATGCATACCTATAATCCCAACAGCTCATGGGGCTGAAGCAGAGGATTACGAGTTCCAGGCCAGCCTCAGCAAAAGCGAGGTGCTAAGCAACTCAGTAAGACCCTGTCTCTGAATAAAATACAAAACAGGGCTGGGGATGTGGCTCAGTGGCCCCTGAATTCAATCCCTGATACCAATCCCCCCCAAAGATATATTATCAGATAAAATTAAAAATACATAACTGAGCCTAAATTTTGAGGGTACAAAATCTATGAAACCCACATTAATTCCATTTTGAAATTTTCTGAAATTAGACAATGTGTAAACTAAAAATAATTGCTAAATCTCCTACCTGTTGATGTGCTCCTTCAATGTAATATGTAGCTATAAGCACAGCAAGCAGCAGTAAAAAAGACACCACAATGCTTTGACGATGCCATAATCTTAAAAACAAATTAAACAAAACAAAACAAAACAAAACAAAACCTCAGTCATCTTACTTTCAGATGCATCATTCCTAAAACAATTTGTTGAAGTAGGGTGCAGAAATGAGTCAAGGGAAGACACGTGGGTATGGAACTCAATTTCTTATCATAAACCCCACCATATCCTTTCTTTTACCTAAAGCCTGATCTTGTTTATACCCCCAACTTCTAATTTAGAGAAGCATAATAGAGCTATGAGGATAATAGAGCTATGAGGACCTGGTTTAGAGATGATTAGCGTTGCACTTTTAGCAAGACATTTAACCAATACAATTTTATTTTTATTTTAAAATCAAAATTATATACTTATTTTAATTTCTTCATGGAGTTGATGTTAGGATTAAATGAGATGAAAAATGTTATAGTGTTTTATCAACTCTAAGCACCATAAAAATGTAAGATAATAATAGTATAGCTAACTTGGAAGGGCAAGCAAGAAAATGATAAGATGTGTAAAGGTTGAACTTGCTCTCTATGATACTCAAAGCAGTGTTTACAGGTACTAAACTTAAAGATAGAACATATATTCATGGCAGAGTCCTTATTCATTGGCTCAAATTATCAGTAAAAGTGCCATAAAGCTGTACCTTGTCCTGATTCAAAATTGGTATATCTAATACACACAGGCCTGTTTTCTCTTGAAGGTAAACCAACATATTTTCAGTGTTATTCCTTGCAAGACTAAACATGAGACAGTGGGCAACTATAGTAATCCATTGAGCAAATGGATTTCATCACCTAATTTTTCTTCAAACTAAATTCCCTATTTTTCTTCAAACTATAGAAGGGAGAACTAAATATGTTCTTATGATAATATTCTAAATTTAACTTAATATATTTTGATGGAGCAGATGGCAGGGAGTAGGAGATGGTTGAGGATTTCTAAAATTAGAAAATAACATTTATATAAAAAGTAGCAGAAGACTCTTTACTTTGAGGTCCATTCCTTCAAGATTATAAGGATTTCCAGAAAAAAATACTGCAAGGTAACGAGTGGCTGTCTCCACAGGACAATATTCTGTCTTTCTTCCCGATCCCTCCTCTTCTTTTCATTTATTGAAGAGGGGTCTGCAAAACAACAGCAGAAATTAAAACAGAAATTCTAACATTTATACTTACTTATTTGAATCACTTAAAAAAATTCATCCAGCTCTCCATCCTACATCTGAAAGACTGCACATAAAATCTCAAAAGTAGAGCTGAGGATGTAGCTCAGTGGAGGCTTAGCACATGTGAATTTGTATAAGGGCCTGGGTTCATTCCTTGCACCACCACCAACAAAAACCAAACCCCACTAAATCTCAACAGTCGAAACAATGTAATTTACATGTGGATCATACAAATTTAAACAGTTAAGGTGAAACCAACTCTTCTCTAGAGCAGACAACCTCTGGAACACAATTAATATTAATATAGGTAGCCCACTAAGAGTTTGTCTGAAAGCTGTTAAGGAAAGCTAAGGACCATGGTAGATTCCCATGATTTAAAGCTCAATGGCATTTCATTTGTCTGTATATCTATCTGCCTGTCGCTTCTTTTTCAATTAATGGCAATTTTGCAGGAAATTCTTTTTTTTTCTTGGTTGTTCAAAACATTAGAATGATCTTGACATATCATATATCATACATTTGATTCAAATGGGGTATGAATTCTTATTTTTCCCACGTGTACAGATTGCAGGATCACATTGGTTATAAATTCTTTTAAGCCATCTAGAAGAGGAATGGTACAAAGTATGAGTGCTTGGAAATATACTGGATTAAAACATTTTTCCCATGTCCCAGGTAACCATTGACAAGTCCTAGAATCTTGAGAAATGGCAACTATATATCAACAATATCTAGGAGCTCAGAAAGGAGATGAAGTATAATAGTTGCCTTTTTTCTTCTTTTTGGTGGTGGGGTTTGAACCCAATGCACACCAAGCATGTGTTCTACCAGTGAACTACAACTCTAGACCCATAGCTGCCACTTTTTAATCAGTTATCTAGAAAAAAAACTGAAGTGAGAAAAGTGCCTGCCCTTTGCAAACTCCACTACCTGACAGTATCTGTGATTAAGTAGTAAAAGTTTTTTTTCTCTTTAATACTGGGGATTTAATCCATGGCCTTGTGCATGGCAGCTAAACACGCTACTACTAAGCTACATCCCCAGCCCTTGACAGATGTAGGAACCTATAGAGGGTGTCCTAAATAAATCATACTGAAAATTTCAGGCATTGAATTTGGACTAGACCTAAACATTTTAGGAAGTGTCACATTTGGGCTAGGTGCTTCTGTGTTAATACCCACCCCTCACCCCACCCCAGGGGCAACTCTACCACTGAGATACATCTCTAGCCTTTTAAATTTTTTTATTTTGAGACAGGGTCTCGCTAAGTTGCCTGGGCTGGCCTCAAACTTGTGGTCCTCCAGCCTCAGCTTCCTAAATTTCTGGGATTACAGGTATGGAATTTCACACCTGGCCAGCTTCTGTTCCAATCTAAACAACATTTCTGCAATTATTTACTGTCAGAATACAAGTTTCTGCTCTTGTGCATACTTCTATGAAGACATTGTATAAACTTAGCATTATATTATAATCCAAAGTACTTTAAATTCAAAATATGAAGGCAAAATACTTGGTTACAAATCAGGCTCTGCCATCTGTCATTTATACAACCTTGGGCAAGTTAGTTAACAATTCTGTGCCTCAGTTTTCTCTTCTGGGAAATAGGGAATAACAATTACTTCTCAGGTTCATTTTAAGGATTGAGTTAATACATATAAAGTTCTGAGAAGAGTTAGATACTAAGTATTCAATTAACAGGTTTGGCATTATTATCATCATCTATACTATACCTGTGAAATTCCCATTATGTTGTTCCTTGTTCATTGCTACACGTCTCTGGTCACAATTTTTTCCATTCTCTGCCATTTCATAGATCAGTAACTCTTGAGGAGCTAATAAAAATAAAGTAAAATCCAGCAATATGTTATACTCTTTTGCTTTGCACCCAAGACAGAATAAAACTGAATACAGGAATAACAAGACAGTAATAACCCATTTGCTATTTACCCTTTTCAACCAAGGTTTATAAAATTTTAAACAATTTATATAGAAATCCTAAAATAAGCTATAATAAAAGGTTGTAGTTTTCAGTCTTTTCCAAATACTTATTCCAGTGATTTCCCAGATTAAAATTTGGAGGTGAAGGCTGGGGTTGTGGCTCAATGGCAGAGTGCTTGTCTTATACACGTGAGGCACTGGGTTAAATCCTCAGCACCACATAAAAATAAGTAAAGATACTGTGTCCATGTATAATTTAAAAATATTTTTAAAAAATTGGAGGTGATTTTGCAAGTATTAGTACTTGAAAAGGATATCAAGTATTAGTACCTTCAAATATTGATAAATTATATGTCTACATCCTTCTAATTCTTAATGTCATATACTATTTGAAATTTACCTTTTCATAATTTTTACTTTCTTGCATTTAATCTTTCACAGTCCTTTATCATTACTTCAATAAAATGTATTATATCACCAAATCACAAATTTTAACACATAGATCCAAGACTACAGATAGTTGTACATAGGAAACAATTTTACTGAATTATCTTGGACTTGATATGGGCATAGAAGATTAAAAAAATTATGTTTATGATTGTAAAATGTACTCTAGTTCTATTTTACTTCATATCATGTGTGTTTTTACTTTAAATCATTGTAATACAACATGTAAATTATTCTATGCAAAACACCAAATTGCCTGTGACTATATCATTCATTCTTTGTTAGGAGCCACAGCAAAAATATTGATACAGGCACCTTTGGATTTTATGACTGCCAGCCAGCAATTCACATTCATATGGTAATTGGACTCATGCTGTCTAGCTGGGCCCATTTTCAGGACTCAGGTTACTCATGTCACTCTTGTAATGGGAGAGTTCCCATTGGTTGGGAAAGGATGGTAGGAGGGTGTTCCGGGGGAAGGGGAAACCCCCCGGCTCAGGTAGAACACACACGTGGCGGACCCACCTGTTAGGGGACGCACACGGCCTCTCTCTAAATAAAACTTTGTCTCAGTTTGACTGGCTTGTGTTTTTGTGCCCAACCGGGTTGCAAGATTGCAAGCCCGCGTGCACTGACAGCTCAGCAGGGAATCGCTCAGCAGGGGTGCCGCAGGCAGTGCTTGGCAGCAGGAGCGGGACTCAGCCGGCCCGGGGCCGGGCAGTTTGCGGCAATTCTTCAGGTGTAATAAAACAAATCTTTCCATTCAAAGAGCACCTCATTTCAATAAAGGTTATGATGCTAAGTCCTTAGCACAATCTTAAAACTTGTTTAGATTTTTATTAAAGGCAAGTAATAGTTATCAAAATTAAAACTTTTGTGCTTCAAAGGACATCATCACAAAAATATAAAGACAATGCACAGAATGGGAGACAATACTTACAAAGCATATATTTTATAAACTTCTATCCAAAATATATAATGAAAAGGCTGAGGACAGTGGAAGAGTTCTAGCCTTACAAACCCAAGACCCTGGTTCAATCCCCCATACCACAAAAACCAAACAAATAACAGAAAATATAAAATGAACTCATATAATTCAATAACATAAAATCCAATCTGAAAATAGAGGATATGAATATATATTTCCCCAAAAATAAGCCAATGGTTAATAAGTGTAATAAAAAACATCTAAGACTTTTATCTACAAGGAAATGCAAATTAAAACACAATGAGATACATCCTGATATCTATTAGAATTAAGAAAGGGAGGGCTGGGGTTGCAGCTCAGTGGAAGAGTGCTTGCCTAGCATGTGTGAGACACTGGCTTCAATTCTCAGCACCACATATATATAAATAAAATAAAGGTCCATCAACAACTAAAACATATTAAAAAAAAAAAAAGAAAGGGAGATAACAAGACATGTTGGTGATGATGTGGAGAAATCTGAACCTCTCTGAACCTCATACACTATGGGAGGAAATGTAAAACGATAAGTTGCTTTGGAAAACACTCTAGCGATTCCTCAAAAGGTAAAAAAATAATTACTATATGACTCAGCGATTCCATTTGCAGGTAAAATAAACACTTATATCTACGAACTGTTCATGAATGTTCACAGCAGCATTGTTCTGAATAGTCAAAAGGTGGATAATACCAAATAATTATCAGTTGATTAATGGACATAAAAATGTGGTACAGGGGCTGGGGATGTGGCTCAAGCAGTAGCGAGCTCGCCTGGCATGTGCATAGCGCTGGGTTTGATCCTCAGCACCTACATACAAACAAAGATTTTGTGTCCACCGAAAACTAAAAAATAAATATTAAAAAAAAATTCTCTCTCTTAAAAAAAAAAAAATGTGGTACACTTGGGGCCGGGGTTGTGGCTCGGTGGTACGGTGCTTGCCTAGCATGCATGAGGCACTGGGTTCGATCCCCAGAACCACGTAAAAATAAAAAATAAAGGTATTATGCCCATCTACAACTAAAAAATTTTTTTAAAATGTGGTACACCAAAACAATAAAACATTATCCAGCTGTCAAAAGAAATCAAGTACTAATATATGATACAGCAATAATGAACTTTGGGAATACTAAGTGAACAAAGTCAGTAACAAAACACAACACTATGATTTCCATTTACATGAAACGTCCAGAATAGGCATGAACACAACAAAAAGATTACATGGAGAGAGATGTGAAGTGGCTGCTAATGAGTTGTGAGTTTCTGGGGTAGTAAAAATGTCCTAAAATTGAATGTGGTAAATATGTTATCAACCACTAAATTGTACAGTTTAATCAATTAATTAAATTCTTTGTCATTTTGGGGACTGAATCCAGGGCCTCATGCATGCTAGGACATTCTCATGACCATTGAGTCATACTCATGCCCTAAAATGTACAGTTTAAATAAGTGATTGTATGGTGTGTGAATTGTTTCAATGATACTATATAAGAAAAAAAAAAGTCATAAACAGGAACTACTGAAATCTTCAGATATATTCATAGGAAAAGAATGGTATACTTTTGTATGAAACTTGTACTATCTCTATATTTAAAAAAAAAATTGTAGTTGTAGATGGACAGAATGCCTTTATTCTGTTTATTTTTATGTGGTGCTAAGGATCAAACCCAGTGCCTCACGCTTGCGTGGCAAGTGCTCTACAATGAGCTCCAATTCCAGCCGCTCATTATCTCTATGTTTAATAGCAGCTCCAAGCTTAAAAGGATTCTCATGAACAACTAGCTCAAAAATTCCTATTATACAAGCTGATTGAGCGACAGTTCTGAATTCAAGGGCAGATTTATGAGTTTGAAGGATGTTATTATTAAGAAAAAAACTCAAGAAATCACTTAATAAGATACTTAGGTAGCTTTGTTTGCTCATCTACTAATTTAGCAATTTCTCCTCCCAGTATTAGGGGGTCAAACCCAGGGCCTCCTATATGCTAGGCAAGTGCCATACCACAGAGCTCCATCCCAACACCTTAAATTCAGCAATAATAACTAAAGAGCTAGGTATCATGCTAGATTTAGCTGACTAAATATGATATAGAAATGGGTTTGTTAGCTGCTACTATGTTATTCCTTGACTAAACATTTAATTATAAATACTTATAAAAATGTATGCCTCATACGGGAAAATAAGTGAAAGTCTAAAAAATGAACAAAGAACATACACTCATCACTGCAACAGAGGGTCTCCTCTTTTAGATGCAATCAATTTATGAATACCTTTATTTTGCTGCCTTTATTTCTCTATATACAAATAAATATAAAAAATATACTTGATCTTAGCCAAAATGCTGAAAAGTGATTATACACCAAGAAATAAAGCATAGGTTTCAATTAACCTGAAGTAAATGATTACAGGATTTTAAAAGTTTGAACAATTTGGATAAAATAGCGTGTACTAATGTACTATAGTATGTTTGTGTGTATACACATGTGTAACTATAAATGCCAATACATCAAAAGGGTAAAAAATATATAAAACAATAACCTTGGAAACTACCAAAACCAGAAAAACAACTTCACAGCTCATGCCTCACTGCTACTATACCCATGATGCCATTGCTGTTCAATCTTCTAGAGTCTCTAATGGGCACTGAAGTGAGCTTATAAATGAGCAAGATGAAGAACCTGTCCTCAAAAGACTCAGAGTCTGGTCAGAAAGACAACCAACTCCTGTAGATAATATCTTTTGGAGATAAACAGACAACATTCACCTACATCATAGTAAGTAAAACGTGATTAATTTGGGGCGAAAAGATAAAAATGGCACAAAAGGGTTTGAGGTATGAAAAAATATCCTAAAACCTTACCATCCCACAAAATACTCTGATACTGACCTCATTTCTTCCTATTTATTCTTTCCCATAGTGTCATCTTTAAGAGATAAAAGTTTTATCCAAAACAACTTGGGTCCATTTGAGGTCACATTTGTAACAATGGTATTGCACATTTGAAGGTTTTGTTCTCAAGATATTTTAACAGGCATTTTTATTTGAGGAAATAATATGTTCTTGCACAAGATACCAAAAAAGAACAGCTAACTGGTATTTCCTTTTCTAAAATTCTCTCAGAAAACATAAAATAATAGTCTGGAATTTTGTAAGAAATAATCTACAGAACTAAGTTATTTTCCTTTAATCAGTCTACTTTTTCACAATGAAATAAACTCAATTTTTTTTTTTTAATGTTTATTTTTTAGTTATTGGCAGACACAACATCGTTGTTTGTATGTGGTGCTGAGGATCGAACCCGGGCCGCACGCACGCCAGACGAGCGCGCTACCGCTTGAGCCACATCCCCAGCCCGAAATAAACTCAATTTTAAAAAAACTTTTGCAATTCCCAAAAGAAAGAACTAGAACATGAAGTCAAACAAGCAAAAGAAAAAACTGCTGGGGTAGTGAACAATTAAGTGTACGGAGGTTAAAATATTTTTTTCATTTTTGACCACTGAGGATGGTTAGAACCAACTATGAGCCAAACAAACAAAAATAAAAGAACCACTAGGGTTCTAAACAGTTAAGCTAATAAAAGCACACCCCGCCTTCTCTTGCATTTTAACCATTTCCAAAAGGATTTTACTTTATTTTTTGTTTTTAATTCCTTTGAAAACGTAATTCCATTGCCTCCTCTTCCTGGATCACACATATAGGAAAACTCTGCAAAACTGCAGTGGTCCTGGAACCACCTGCATTCTCCACCTTCTTTGGTACTGGAAAATGAACCCAGGGGTGCTCTGTCACTGAACTATAGCCCTAGCCATTTTTATTTTTATTTATTTTGAGACAGGGTCTCACTAAGTTGCCAAAGCTGGCCCCAAACTTAAGATCCTCCTGTCTCAGCCTCCCTAGTAGCTGGGATTACAGGTATGTACCACCATGCTGGCACCACCTATATTCACAAGTAGATCTGCCTGAGTAGCCAAACACAGCTGGAGGAAAAAAAAATCATACAACTATACAGCCAATTTAAATTTCACTTATTCATTCTAGTGTCCTTTAAGTGCCACTAACTATTTGAGATGTCACATTTCAATTTTGAATTGATAGTTTTCTCACAACTACTGCACTCCTTGTTCTCTATCTGCAAACATTTTACCTCATTTTCTCCTTTCTTACTCTCAGTTGCCAACGGCTTTTTTTTTTTAAACACAAAAGCAGAAGGAGAATTCTCTAATACTTTTACTACTAAACCTACTCAAATATTTATATCTTCACCCATGTTAGCACTCTTTCTCTCTTTACAGCTATGGCAGTGTCCTGTGTCTCAAAGGCCACTGTGGCAATATACATTCTGTATATCATCCCCTCTCATGTTTTCAGGGACTTAGCTCCTCAGTTCTCTTTATAAATAGTTCTCTCTGTATCATTGATCTTTCCTCTTTTATTCTCACCAGAAGATAAGCATTATCTTATACTTCCCATTTCTCAGTCCTTCATGGTACAGTTCTCAAGAGTTGCCTATACACAGTCTCCACTTCCTCATCACCAAATCTCTACCCAATCCACTGCAACATGACTTTTTAAAAAAAAAAAATTATATCTCTATTTATTTATTTATTTTTATGTGGTCCTGAGGATTGAACCCAGAACCTAGATTGCCTGCTAGGCAACCACTCTACCACTGAACCTCAACCCCAGCCCCAATGTGACTTCTGATTCAACAAAACAACTAATGACTTCCATAATGCCAAATACAAAAGACACATCTTACTGAGCCTCTTAATTTTTTTGACATGCTTTCCTTGAAATATTCTCCTGTTTATCTGGCTTTGATAGCTCTTCCTGCTCTATTTCCTGGAGTTCCTCAAAGCTTGGTCCAGATTTCTTACTGTGCTGTTTACACTCTGTTGTAATTATGTCATTATTCTCTCAGTCTCAAATACTCTATATTGGGAATTGAATTCCCCCATTCAACTGATGAATACACAGAGAAAATTTGGTATATTCAAAAAGTGAAATATTATTTAGCCATAAAGAGAAATTGAGTACTAACACATGCTACAGCAATGATGAATTTTGAAAACAGTACACTACATGAACAAATTCAGTTACAAAATAGCAAGTTATGATTCCCACTTATATGAAATGTCCAGAATAGGCATAAACAAAAATAGAAAGTAAATTTGCTAGAGAGAAATGGGGAGAAATAAAATTCTCTTCTTTCAAAAGCAAGATGACGTTCAACAAGACAGGGCTTTTTTAAGGACAGTGCTTTTGATTATTCTGTAAAAATAATCAGAATCATAGGAGGGATCTTAAGGAATACTCAAATCTATCTTATCTTTATAATTCATAGATAAACTCCCAGAGGTAAAGTGTCTTTGATAATGTCACAAGATAAATTAGTGATAAATCTAGAGGCAGGGTCCAGATACCAAGTGGTCTTAATTATAGTGAAAACTATTGCTGACAATGGGCACCATATTCTCCCCCAAAACTAAATTTAAGATTATTTTTAGGCTGGGTGTAGTGGGGCACGCCTGTAATCCCAGCTACTAAGGAGGCTGAGGCAGGAGGATCACAAGTTCAAAGCCAGCCTCGGGAACTTAGTGAGGACCTAAGCAACTTAGTGAGACCCTGTTTCAAAATAAAAAATAAAAAAGACTGGCTCAGTGGTAGAAGACCACTTGGTTCAATTTCCAGTACAAATAATAATAATAATTTTTCTGAGAATTTTGAAATGGACAAGATGAATCTACAGAATGCTTCTCTTTGCAATATTAGTAAGCTGGTATGTGGTTTATGAATCTGATTAGAAAACTTCTATATCCTACAGTTTGTTCAATAAACCTAAATTATAGGTTTACTAATTCAAATTTCTAAACTATAAAACTAAGGATTAGACTCTGAAATTGACATACCAAGTTCCACATGTCCTGAGAGGATTTAATGGCATGGCCATGCCGCGACCCCTCGCCAGCAAAGGAAACACAACACAAGATTCTTCCTTCAGCAGTTTATTCAGGCCTTTATTTTGACATGTCTTTTAGCTTCTTTCTCTCTCTACTACTACTCCTACTGCCACTACTACTACTACTACTACTACTACTACTACTACTACTACTCCCGTGTGCCCCAGCCTTAATAAAGCAGATAAAGCCCCAATGCACAACTGCCACGTGGACTTTTCTCATAGGGTGCCAAGTCACAGCGTGCCAACTCATTCTGATAAGGAGCTGTTTGTCACAGACTACAGCGGAGACCAGCGCCATCTTGTAATGGCGGCCACAGTACACAGAAACGGCTCACCACATGGCCAGCCCATTTTTATTCAGGAAATACTATATACTTTGCTGCCTATTTTCAAATTGCAAAAGTGGTTACTTAATCTAACATTGACACACTGTTAATCTCATTATCATCTTCAACATTACAAAATGACCCATTTTATAGGGAAACGGGACAACTTGATACCTCAAAGCTGTTAATACATCCTAATTGATTTAAGGCCATATCAGGGCAAGTCACATTTTAACTATGTTTCTCACTTGTATTCCACACTCAGGACCAAATGCATCCACCTTATTCTAATTCAATTTGCCTTCACAGCTCAAAGTAGTTTAATTTTTTAATAGCTAAAAAAAATTCACTAGGCACAGTGGTGCATGCCTGTAATCTCAGTGGCTGAGGAGGTTGAGGTAGAAGGGTCACAAGTTCAAAGCCAGCCTCAGCAACTCAGCAAGGCCCTAATCAACTTAGTGAGACCCTGTTTCAAAGTAAAAAAATAACAAGGGCCAGGAATGTGGCGCAGTCATTAAGTACCTCTCAGTTCAATCCCCAGTATAAAAAAAAAAAAAAATCCCACCACCACCACCACTTAAAGTCATGTCTCCTTAGGTAAGTAATTCAAGTTTTTACATTTCAGCATATTTGCATATTATTTCCTTGACAATTTTCATATCATCCTTAAGTATTTTTGTTTTACTTTGAGACTGTCAGTAATTTGGCTTCTCAACTTCAAGAGAAATAACATCTAAGTGCCTCACATAGTGCCTGGCAGGCATTTAGTGTTCCTTTTTTCATGCCCAGTTTATGAATGTCACAAATGCCCCAAAATAATCATACAAATACTACTCTGAGTGTTCACTGATATGCACTTGCTTTCTTTTTTTTTTTTTGTGTGTGTGGTGCTGGGGATTGAACCCAGGGCCTTATTTATGTGAGGCAAGCACTTTACCAACTGAGCTATATCCCCAGCCCTAAACGCTTGCTCTCTGAACTTCTATAATATACAAGAGTCTTCATAACTGGTTCCCACAACCTATGCAGCCACAAAATCAGAAAAATCTTAGTTTGTTATATTGGATAATAAAAAAGAATTATTTTTCATTCATCTAAACATTTTGAAATGTATCAAAAGGACAATCTGTTAATTATTACTATGGGGTAAAAGGGTTCTACTCTACATAGTTAGTGTAAGTTAAAAGCATTATTTTTAAGAAGAGCTGCTTTTCACAATTCAATGACATAATAGCTTTGATTTTGGGAGTTTTTCATGAAAGGTCAGATTCCTAGATCTGGGAGAAAATCCAAAGTATTCCTAGTCTGTTTAAAAGAATGAAATATACTCAAACAGGAATCTAACATACAATTTTTAAAACTTTTTTTTTAGTTGTAGATGGACAATTTTTAATTTTCTTTATTTATGTTTATGTGGTGCTGAGGATCGAACCAAGTGCCTCTCATATGCTAGGTAAGCGCTCTACCACTGAGCCACAACCCCAGCCCCTAACATTTACTCTCAATTTTCAATGGAGCCTACTTTGCTGTGAGAGTACATGTATGGTTTGTAAGAATAGGCTGTTAAAATAAACTGTACATTATTTGTAATTATTTGTAGATGAGAAAACAAATAGCGCAGAAGTATAACACAAATATCAAATAATTTTCATTGAGAACACAGATCTAGTCACAAGAAATACTTTTTCAAAAGGCTGTACCTAGCAGATTTTAAAAGGAGCCGAAGCATTTAAAATAAAAGATTAATATTAAAATATGTGGTATTTTTATTTGTTTCTGGCAGAAATGCTTAGAAAGCACTGCTAAAATCATCTCACAAAGGTTCTTTGTAGGCTGTACATTCAGTGCTAAGACTATAATACTCCATTCATTTTAAACATTAGCCATACTTGTAATGCAAAAACAATGTGAAGCTAAATTACTTAGTTCCCCAAAGCAAAACACAAACATTTATATGTGACACAATAATAACAACTACCTGAGTAATTTAACAGTTGTTGGAAGAGTTAAACAGGTGAAAAGGAAAAGGAAGTAAGAGCAGTGAAACCATTGATTCTCATTTTTTTTGGCAACATCATTCAAAAATAAACTGAATATCCCTCCTTTTAAGAAAATAATCTATTCAAATGGATTCTACTTTCTCATAAAAATATTAAGCCAGATTTCTTAATGATAACACTGTTTTTCATACAAGACATACAAGGACAGCCAACTTAAGTATGACACTTTTCAGTAACCTTTATTTAGTACAGTCTGCTACTCCAAAAGAGCTCCAGACTTCCTGAAAACAATTAATATTAAGATTGTAATTTACTTTTAAAAACTAAATAAATTATCTAAGTAATATATCTTGACCAATGAGGCTTTAGGCAGCCTCACATTGCACAAACACAAAGCACAATATCAGAGTGGCTATCAGAACATATGACTCTGAGCCAGAAAACAGTATCTATCACATGATTTTACCAGTTAAAAAATGAATTTTCTGAGCATTCATGATGATTTGAATGGGAATGTATGAAAAAACTCCTTGAATCTTTTTGAACTTTTAAAATCTTGAGGAATTAAGACAAATTAAAGCCTCAAATTAGGGTACAATTTCAAGGATTCAAAATCTCCACAAATCTTCCAAAACTGGGTCTGCAGGTTAGGAGGTTACATATTTTTGGCCTAAGCTGTTCCTCAATTTAATTTAGTCAAGTGTAAAATACATTCAACTTATCACAAGCTTCTAATCATTAAAAAGACTACCGTTCCAGATCAAATATGTAGGGTTTTTTGTTTGTTTGTTTTCTGATATTAGTGATTAAACTCAGGGCCTGGTACATGCTAAGCAGATGGTCTACCACTGAACTATATACCCAATTTGTAATTAAGTGAAATTTCAAGTAAAAAAATTCCAATTAAAAAAAAAAAAAAAAGACACAACCTGGAAAACTTTAGGATCTCTTTTTTTGAAAGAAGATAGGTTTTAGAGAAGGTTTCTTCATCTCAATTCCAATATGTAAAAATACCATTTTATTGTCTTTTCTTTTAATACATGATTTTATTTTTATGAAGAAAATATACATCTTGTAAAATTATATGTTGAAAATCCTGTTTGTCATTTATTCTTAAATCCACTTCTAAATGCTCAGGCAGTTTTTCATAACCAATACAGTTTTCACCAAAAGAGAGAAATAAGAGTAAGGTCAAGAACTAGGATAGTGGAAATAATACCAGAATTGAGAGATTGTAAGAATGTTGAGAATGTCACTTCATGTCCTTGATTAGACTTTCAAATAAAATATAAGTTCAAATTTATATATAAAAATGTAAAAACTTAGAACAGCCAAGATAATTTAGATAAGGAACAAAGTTGGAGGAATTGTATTAAATGCTTTCAAGTCTTGCTATAAAGTTACAGTAATCACGGCGGTGTGGCTTTGGTAAAAAGATGGACATAGATCAATGGAACAGAAGAGAAAATAGAGAAACACACCCATATATATAGGAACAACTAATTTCAACAAAAGTACAAGGGAATTTATATGGTAACTGACCAGTCTTATTTAGAAAACAAACATTGGCCCTTCCTTATTTCTTGTTATATACAATAATTATTTTGAAAGGGATTATACACCTAGAGGTAAAAACTAAAACTATAATGACTCTGGAAAAACAGGAGGAAAATCTTTGCAACCTTGGAGTAAACAAAAATTTCTTAGGATATACAACACATGAACATAAAAGAAAATAATTGATAAGCTGAACCTTATCCAAACTAAAAACTTTTACCTTCTGAAATACAGTGTTTTAAAAAAATAATTAAAAAGGTAAGTCATACCACAAGAGAAAATATTTGTATATTTAGACAAAGCATTTAAATATATACACACAATGCTATAATAATAAAGGAAGGGTATGTTGTGTCAGCATACAGAAGAACAAACTGACCAAGAATCAGAAAAGAGGGCCTACAAAATGGTTCCTGTGTATTTGGAACTCTATATTACAGACATGGCAAAATAGATCAGGCAAGATAGATCAGTTGGTATAAGAGAGACTATTTGATAAACTATATAGAAAAATGAGTTATTCAAGAAAGAAAATTTGAATTCCCTACTTGAACCATGCAAAAAAATTAATTTCATATACGTGAAGGATTTACAAAAAGTTTAAAGCAAAATTTGTAGGAAAATAAATAAATAACTTTCTGTCTTAGGATAAAAAAAGATGTCTTCAAACTCACCAAAAAGTTATCCATAAATGAAAAGACTGATCAATTGGAAAACTCTGAAATTAAATCTTAAAATTCCTCATAAGTATCCTAATAAAAAGATAAACCAGAGAAATATATTACTGATAAAAGATAAGTAAAAACAGTTATATAATAATGTTAAGAAAAAACAAGTAACTATAAAACTAAAATAGGCAAATGACATAGAGGTGTGTGTGTGACCTTTTTATTTTCAGACAGTCTTTCTAAATTGTCTAGGCTGGCCTCAAACTTGCTATTGTCCTGCCTCACCCTTCTGAGTGGCTGGGTTTACAGATGTGTATAATCCATTGCCCAGCTTCAAGAAGCATTTTATAGGGGAGGAAATGTGTATGGCTAATAATTAAGATATCTAACCTGCCCTCATTGACAATCAAACAATATAAATCAAGATCACAATGAGGAGCTGAGGAGGTGGCGCAGCAGTATAGCACTTGCCCAGCATGTGTGAGGCCCTGAGTTCAATTCCTAGCACATACACACATAAAATCACAATGAGATTAATTTGTACCAATAGTGTATAACATCTTAGTCTTAAGGCTTAGTGACTTAAATATATATATATATATCATGACCCAGAAGGTTGGGCTAGATGGTTCTAGTCTGGACAAGCTTGGCTTTTGAGCTGACAAACCTTGCTCGGCTGGGATTGCTTTCCATGGTCCCCTCTCTTCCAGTTGGTTAGTTGAGGCTTTTTTTATATATGGGCTCAACACTCTAAAGAGCAATAAGAGAGGTCAAGCACATGTTTTTCGAGCCTGTGTCTGTGTCATTCTTGCCAATGCTGCACTGGCCAAAGCAAGTAACAAAGTATAGACTCAACAGAGAAATAGACACTAGAAACAAAATCACATTGAAAACAGGTATGTAAACAATACATGAAGAATTTGTGGCCATCCTGCAGTCCACCATTCAATTTTACAATCTACCACATCATTTTTACATATATTCCTTTGGCAAAAAGTAGGAAATATGATTGAAAATACCAAAGTTAAGGAAACAACCCATAAAGCCAAATACTGGCACACACTCTATGCTAATAATTCTATTCCCAGTTATATAACTGGTATGGTTTTAATAAGACTCCTTCAAAATTCAAGTGCTGCCAATATGAAAGTATTAAGAGGTGGGGTTTTAAGAGGTAATTAGGCCATGAGGGTTCCTCTCTTGTGAAATGGGTTTCATGCTCTTATAAAAGGTGTCTGATGGAAGAAATTCCACCCACTTTTGCCCTTCTGCCATGTTAATGCCACAGCATTCCTCCCTTCCTGACAGTACAATGTTCACATTTTTGTCTTGGAAACAGAGGTCAGTAGCTAGATCTGGGTCCCAGTATTCAGAACTGTGAAAAACAAATTTCTGTTTTTTATAAATTATCCAGTAAAACTGACTTATAAATCGCTATGACAAATACCTAAAAATGCAGAAGTGGCTTTTGAACTGGGTAATTGGTAGACACAGGAACAGTTTTGAAGTGAACACTAGAAAAAGTCTGCATTGTGGACAGGTGTGGTCGTACGTGCATGTCATCCATACTTCCAAGGTTGAGACAGGAAGATCACAAGTTCAATGCCAGCCTGAGCAACTTAATGACAAGCATTCTCACCCACAAAAAAAGGGCTGGGAATATGGCTCAGTGGTAGAGCACTTCCCTGGTATGTGGTAGGCCCTGGGTTCAATCACCAGAACCAAAGGGAAAAAAAAATAAAAGCCGAGATTATGATGAACAGTACATTAAGGGTGACTCCGGTAAGGGCTCAGAAGAGAAGAGCTATAGAGAAAGTCTGATTCTTCTCAGAAATCACCAAAGTGGCTTTGAATAGCTGGACAGTGAAGGCCATTCTGATGAAATCTCAGATGAAAATGAGAAACAAGATGTCAGAAATAGGGAGCTGGGTGCGGAGGTGCACAACTATAATTCCAACAGCTCAGGAGGCTAAGGCAGGAAGACTGCGGGTCCAAAGCAACCCAGCAAGGCCCTAAGCAACTTAGTAAGACTCTGTCTCAAAATAAAACATAAAAAGGGCTGGGGATGTGATTCAGTGGTTAAATGCCTCTGGGTTCAATCCCCAATACCAAAAGAAGAAAAAATAATAAAAAACATATTTAAAGGGGCTGGGGTTGTGGCTCAGAGGTAGAGCACTCACCTAGCACATGTGAGGCCTGGGTTAGATCCTCAGCACCACGTAAAAATAAATAATACAAAGGTACTGTGTCCAACTACAACTAAAAAATAAATATTAAAAAAAATTTAGAGATAAAACAAAGAGTGTAGCCAAACTTTTTTTTTTTTTTTGTGGGGGGGGGGGTGGTGGTGAGGGTACTGGAGTTTGAACCCAGAGGAGCTTTACAACCAAGTTACATTCCCAGTCCTTTTTATTGCTTAGCGCCTCACTAAATTTAGACGGGTCTTGAACTTGGCTCCAGCCTTAGCCTCCCAAATTGGGATTACCTTGCACTGGACAAGCAAACTTTTGATAAGGAGACTTGTAAAGGTAAAGGAAGCCAGGTGCTATTAATCAAGACAAAGGGAAAGTGACCCTAAAAGAATTTCAGAGTTCTCAAGTCTGCCTCTTTTACGGAAGGCCCAGAGTGCCACAGCCTTTAGGACGGAACAGTTGAAAGTAACAACAGCTTATAATACCAGTGGCTTGGGAGGCTGAGGCAGGAGGATCTCGAGTTCAAAGCCAGCCTCAGAAAAAGCAAGGCACTAGGTAACTCACTGAGACTGTCTCTAAATAAAATATAAAAAAGGGCTGGGGATGTGGCTCAGTGGTTGAGTTCAATCCCTGGTACCAAAAAAAAAAAAAAAAAAAAAGAAAAAGAAAAGAAAAAAAGAAAGTAACAACAGCAAAAGTTAGAAACCACCCAAATGTTTATTGTCAAGAGAAGAAATAAATTATGGCTACATACCATAATGAAATACTATTCAGCAGTTAAAATTTTTTGTTTACTCTTTTAGCAATTTTTACTCAGTGCATATTATATGTTAGGCATACTTGGAAGAGCTAGAGACACAGCAGAAATCAAAAATATTCAAACAGATAGTGATTAGTGCTACAGTAAAAAATAAAGTTGCTAAATGTGTTTGTATGAATGTGTGTGTGTGTGTATATGTATGTTTGTATAGTAATCTTCAACAGACTAGATAGAAAAGCTTTCTCTTTGAGAATTTGACATTATATAACATGCATGAAAAGTACAGAAAAAGAAGTGTAGAAAAAGAAGTGCAAAGACTTTGAGGTAAGAGTATGCCTAGTATGTTTCATTTGCCCTAATTATTCAAGTTATTAATGAACTTAAATATTTAAAAATTAGGGTTTTGCAGAGATACAAGATTGATTTCAATTTTAGTAAGATGTCATTTTTGTAAACAAAAAATCCATAAAACTTTCTTATACAATAAAGTTCAAAGGCAATACAAATAATTTTGGAATACATATATATTTATATTTGAATGGAATATAACCTTTTTTTTTTTTTTGGTGGCAGTATTAGGGATTGAACCCACAGCATTGTGCGTACTAGGTGAGCAATTCCACCACTGAGCTATATCTCCAGCTCCCACATATAATTTTTAAACAAAGTTTTATTAATTGAAACATAGAAAATAGAAACCTATCTTACAGAGACCCCACACCCCTTTCTGATTACATAAGGACTGAAGAACACTGCTCTGCCCCAGTGGAGCCAGTACACTCAGTCCTACTAATCCACAAGTTCTGTATCATCAACCATTTGATGACTAAAAATATCCTGCCAGGCGTAGTGGCACATACCTGTAATCCCTGCAGCTGGAAAGGCTGAAGCAGGAAGATCGAGAGTTCAAAGCCAGACTCAGCAAAAGTATGACATTGTGTAACAGGCATGAAAAGTAAAAATGAGGTGCTAAGCAACTCAGTAAGACCCTGCCTCTAAATAAAATACGAACAAAGGGCTAGGGATGTGGCCCAGTGTTTGCCCCCAAATTCAATCCCCAGTACAAAAAAAAAAAAAAAAAAAAAAAGAGAGAGAAAATAATCTTAAAAAAAACCCCGCATCTGTACTGAATATGAACAGACTTTTTCTCTTGCATTATCCCCTAAAAAACACAGGTTAACAACTATTCATATAACACACTGTATTAGTATTAGGAATTATTTAAACTATATAGGAAGATATGCAATGGGTTGTATGCATCCATACATCTGGGTATCTGAGGGGATCCTAGAACCAATCCCTGTGAGTATCAATGGATGACTGTTCTATAATTCCTATAAAAGATCTTAAGAATTTATGAAGGGCATGGAAACCTTGGATATTCTTTTGCCTAAAGGGAATCCTGAAAATTTCTGCAAGGATCTATACTTAACAATGAGTGAAGAAATGGTTTGCCAGATGAACCAATATGACTTTACTCAACTTTATTTTGTCCTCATTTAGAGCAGAAAGCAGCAGTTGACAAAGCTGACCATTTCTTAAAAGAATTCCAAATATAAACTCTCATGAGCTTAGAAAAAAAAATCCTGCTCCCCTCTGTCTCTTACAGTACTCTTCCTACTAGATGTAACCACTTTATTAGTTTTTTGTGTCAGATCCTTTGCCTTTACCTGACTGGGTCCTCCTTTTCCCTATCTCCCCCCAAGTGACTCATCCAGTTTCCAGTTTAAAATATCATCCTGAGTTTGTATTTCTGGTTCTGATCTGTAGATTTATGTAGCTATTTATGTATATAATAGAGGAGCTGGGGATATAACTCAGTTGGTAAAGTGCTTGCCTCACATACACAAGACCCTGGGTTAATCCCCAGCACCATTAAAAAAAAAAAAAAAAAGTACCATTAGAATGATTCCCAAGTATCTCAAATTTAACATATCCTGTCTTCCCCATACCTACACACCTTCTTATAACAAACAAGCAAATAAACATGGTTCTCCCCAAATTTTCTCTCTCCCAGTACCTGGCACAAACACCCACCCAGTTACTAAATCCAGAAGCTTAGTCATTGTTGACTCTTCTCTTTTCCTCACCACTCATCTAATCCAGGACTAAGTCCTATTTCAAATATATTTAGTTCTCCATCTCCTTTGCAACCTCTCTAGTCCAGGACATTTTCATCTCCCACTTGGATTACTTTGGTACACTCCTAATTTCTCTCTCCATTTCTATTCTTGTCTCTTTCAAGTCATCCTCCACACATGAGCAGAAGTTCTTATGAAACATATTACTCCTCTACCTAAAACTGTAGAATGATTTACCACTGCACTCAAAATCAAATGCAAACTCATTCCCATTACCTGCAAAGTTCGACATGACCTAGCCTCTGCATATCTTTCTTATCTCATGTCACTGTATTCCAAGTCTGTTTATGCTCCAGCCCCAAAGAGGCACACAGCCACATTGTTAACTCTCTCTCAAAACTTTGTTTCCTTCATAACATTTCTTATTTCCTATTGTTTTCTCCAGAACCTGGTATAAGCCCTAGGATACAAGATGTTCCTTCATTGCAAGGGTGAATTTACAGATAAGGCAATAGATGTCACTGGAAAAAATGATCTTTCCATGCAAAGAAAGTGCTAGAAGATATCATTAAATATCAAAGAATTGGTTTCAATTGCCAAATTCTGTTACAGCTTACAAAGAGAATGTCAACTGTTAATGATAATTAAAAAAAAAAAAAGTTAAGAGAATGGCTACAAGAATGCCTCCTTTGGTTAAGAATCTCACATATGTTGTAAAATATTCATGAAATGAAATGTATACTCTATTTACTGAAAGTTCATTAATAATGAGCAAAGGATAAGTAAGCAGCATCATAAAGATATGCTATCAAAATAGGGTTGGGAAAGAGTTCTTAGCAACAGCTCAGTGGGTCACATGAAGACAGTGATCATAATTATGTTTAACTATGTATTAGGCACTTTATTAAATTGATTCATTTAACCCTAACAATAAAGGTACTGAGATAGAAAGAGGTTAAGTAACCAGCTCAGGAGTCACACAGTAATAGAGCTGGAATTTGAACCAAGGTTTTATCTTCCTAGTTCTTAATACCACCTGTGGAATCCTTCCAAATCATCTATGAAGATCAAAGTTTTAGGGAAAGAATCCCAAGAATAAAAGAAGACATTTTAGTTATCTACTGAAAAAAAAAAAAAAAAAAGAAACATAAACATTAAGTGGACTAGCTGGGATAGGATTACTCAATGGATTGCCCTTGCTTAATTTAAATATGCCTAAAACTTTAAATATGACCTCTTATATGACACAGAAAATATCCCTTGTTCAAATTTTAAAGAAACATTATGTTTTATTTACTTTTTTGGTACCAGGAATTAAACCCAGGGTTGCTTAATTACCGAGCCACATTCCCCCAGCCCTTTTTATGTTTTATTTTGAGACGGGTCTTGCTAAATTGTTTAAGGCCTTGCTAAATTGCTGAGGTTGAGGCTGGCCTTGAATTTTCAGTCCTCCTGCCTCAGCCTCCCAAATTGCTGGCATTATAGGCATGCACTACAGTACCTAGCTAAGAACAAAATGTTTTAAAATGAGCTTTATATAAAGATTTACATAACATAACTTCAGTTCCGCAAACTTAATCTAAAGTTACTTACCCAGACTAAAAAAAGGAGTTTCTTGATGCAATATGCTCTTTAAAAGTATATTCTTAGGGCTCAGTGGTAGAGCCCATGCTTAGCAGCACAAGGCACTGGGTTCAATCCCCAGCACCCCTCCAAAAGTTTACTCTCAAAAATATTTGTATATCTTTGTGAAAGTAGATTATCACCTAACACAAACACAACAATCCATTCTTTTTTTTTTTTTTTTGGGCGGTGCTAGGGACTGAACCCAGGGCCTTGTGTATGTGAGGAAAGTACTCTACCAACTGAGCTATATCCCCAGCCCCTAACACAAACACAACAAAGTTATGACTTCAATTCATCCTATTTGTCATGATTTGTTAATCTAGAGTTCATTTCTACACTAAAGTGGTAGAGAAACACAGGGACACTAGGGTAGAAAAGGAGAAAGACTATAAACCACACAGAGTTCCCAGCAAGACAAAGAATGTACTCTTCTACAGTGGCTATTTACCTACAACAAAATAGCTACAGAAATGACTACAGATAACAGATAATTAACATAATGGAATATTAAAATCACAACAACCTGGGGAAATTTTTTTATCTGGAACAAACAAATTAACACAGCTTTCCCTGACTCATTAATAACATTCACTCAATAAAGACTTGTATTTCCACTTGCCAGAAAGAAATTTCAATACCTGATAGTAACGAAGTGTAATATCAGAATAATCATTCTGAAGTATTCTATGAGAGTAAGTAAGCTGTACTTTTTTCTTTCCTTAATCTGTTCCACTGCAAATCTTGCCAAATAGCTTTGTTTTCCTACAACTTATAAGACTCTACCAGTTAAAAAGGAATATAAGTTTTTTAATGTGTATGTGTGTACCCTTTAATGCACAAAAGAAAACATTTTCTTGCAAACCAGGAAATTTTACCAAGTGATACCAAGATGCTTGGAGACAACCTTAGCAGAATACAAAGAACACTTAGGATCTTAAATCCAGTTCAGGTTCTGGTACTACCTATGCCAACTGACCTCAGGCAAGCCAATTGCTACTTGATTCTAGGCCCTAATTTTCTCCTCTACTAAATGTGAAGAATCTTAACTATATGTTCACATTGGTTTTAGTAAAATAATGTTTCTTAATGTAAGTAACATGGAACTACTTCTAATCTTTAGTTAAAAACATATAAGCAACTAAAAACTTTAGGTTTTTCTGTATTTGGAAATTCTCACATGACAATACAGGATGACCAAGAAAGATCAGATTTAAACTTCCAAATGCAAAACTATACTCACCTTCCAGCCACCTACTTATTAACCAACATGACTTAATCAATGGGTCAGAGTATAAAACCGTTCTTGGCTAGCTTTATTGTTCAAAAGTAGGGCAAAGATTGTCTCAGAAGTGTGTGATAATATTTTCAGATAAACAAAAGGACACAGTACAAATCATCAACTTTAAAAGTTACTCAAAGGAATAGTATTCTACACTGATATACTTCCAGCTGAGTAAAATGACAGTATTACCATATTTTCACTTATATCATGATTTCACATTTACTATCTCACTAAATTCTGTGACAGACCTATGAGAATAAGTAAGCTGTACTTTTATCAACACAATACAGGCCAGCCAAGAATGACAGGTATCCTGCCAACCATTTCCCAATAAGTGTTGGAGCCCAGACTTCAATTCAGGTCTTCTTGTTTAAAGTTTATTGATCTTCAAGATTCTAAAAACCAGTGTGATTCAAGTCAAACACAGGAAGAAGTTGGTAATGTGAGAAAAGTCAAATAATCAATTGAACTGAACAGAAAGAATATAAGAACAGATTTTACCTTTATGTAGTCAACAAGTAAATTTATTGGACATTGAACTAATGTTACATTGAACTTTTACAATTCTACCTGTCAAAAAACTTGACACCTCATTTCAAGGCAACTGTGAAAAAAAAAATTGCTAACTCAAAAATAAGAGCAGCATGTGAATTAAACAATAAACTGAGTAAACTAGGTATAGATAACCTGTTAAAATGCATCAAACCATTTATTTAAGTACTTCAAAAACCTGGTTATATGTGTATTTTTCTTCTGGAAAATGAGCCACAGGAATCTAACAGAATTAATTGTGTGTATTCAAGTAGTATATATCCCTCAAAAAAAAAAAAAAAAAGAAAGAAAGAAAAGAAAACCATTAGTGATTTACAATAATATAATATAGATAAAGAAAACATGAAAGATTTCTACTTTAGTCATTTCACACTTACACAAATTGGTCACATTTGTCTGGGTTTCACCATCTCTTTTCCAATACAAACATAATCTACAATGCATAAAATGCCGCCTAATAAATAGTAGCTTCTTCCCATCATCTATGCTGAGAATACAGAACTACACTGTAAGGTCAATACATTTCATAGGTAGTAGCAGTTGGAATATTAAATTATCTATCATTACAACACTATAAATACTTAAAAACAAGCATTTCCAAATGATCAATGCCATCTGTCTACAAAATCTGACAAGCACCAAAAGAGAACTGAAAGACAGGGAAAGAATAGATGCTGCCAAGATATATAAAGAGTGTCCAGTCTGCACATTATTAGATTATTTACATGAAGTTGCAGAAAAATAAAAGATGACTGTGTAAAATCTATTGAAGGTCTTAAGTAATAAAACAGTGTGACAAGAAGACCACATAACGCTTCTCAAAGATTTAAAGATAAATCTTTAAATCTTCGACCTTCGTGTTTTACTGCAAGTACTTCCAAAGTAATGGAATACAATCATTGGGGGGTCAGAGATTTGGAAAAGGCAGAAAACTATTTTTCATGAAAGTAAAAGGAGATTTCAGAAGGTCCTTAGCAAAGGCTCTACGAAGTGAAGGCCATTTCCCTTGGCCACTTTGTACCACAAAGGCTTTAGATGGCACTTGCATGCCTGGATTTTGTTTAGGAGCGGAAAGATAACATCATGCACCACTGGTTGAGGAGGAGGGCAAGAATCAAGCCGAAAGATCCTGAGAAGCAACTCTGTCGGCAGCAGGGAAAACCTCTTCCTTTACTCCAGGGTGCTGGACACCCCAGGAGGAGGGCTCTTCATGCAAGCCGAGTAGGGCTTCCAGGTGGAGAGGAAAGAGAACGGTCGGGAGTTCAGTGCCTGGTTTCAATGTCCCGTATCCAACCATGGAGAGGTGTCCCAAATAACCCGGCTACCGCCAGACTGAGACAACCAGAGCCAGCAAAGCCCTAAAACACTCATGGAAGTAAAAACCGCCGAGCCCCAGAACTGCACTAAGTGGGAGAGCTTCCGGAAGAAGCCAAGCTCTGATGATAGTCTCAAGCTTCCTTGCCCAATTCCCCGCTTTCGTTTACCTACCCACTCCGACTCCTGCTTCTCGACAGACCTCAGGATCCTGGAAGCGGCTCACGACTGACTCTCACACCCGCCGCGGGGCTCCGGCCAACCGGAACTCGCTCGCGTCACTTCCGGTCCGGTTACCCAGCGGAGACCGCCTCCTAAAGAGAAACGTTCCCCACTCCTTTAGGCAACCTCAGCTGATCCTCGCGGTATTTCATTCGACTCTGTGTCCGGACCCCTGCGGGTGTGACGAGAGAAGGATGATTGATCCTTCTTGGTTCTTGATCCGGAACTAGTTATCCTGAAGCCCCGGAAGAGGTAGTTCGCGCGCGCGAAGTGTGTTGGCTCCGCAGAATTCAACAACAAGAAGGCGCGTGTGTGAAGGAGAGTATTTTAGGTAGGTCGGTTCCTCCTAGGGCAAAGCAAAGGGATGTGGTTCTCCATTCTCTTTTCAGCTGGAACGTTTCATCCCAAGTTACTCCATGACTACCCGCCTACATCTTCGCCTGGTGATCGTTGGATCCCCGAGCCTGTTCAGCAAGTCGTCCTTTGGAAGAAAAGGAATCTAGATGCCGGGAAGGGTTAGGGACCGGAATTGCTAGTTTTCCAACAGAGCCACGCGTTTCCGGCAGTATCGATGCACTCTCTCCGAATGAGAGAAAAATAGCGAGCAAGCCTCACGCTCTCTGCTATGAATTCACGCGTTTCAAGCTGTGGAAAGAAAAGATTTCTAAGGATATAATCGAAAGTTTTATTCTCCAGTATTATATAATGTCTGGAGAGGTATTTGATCGTGCTGTATAAGTTCCTCAGAAGCTTCGAAGGGGAAATAATTAAGTCTGGTTGGGGGATGGTGCTGACTTCACAGTGTGATTTCAGCTGGGCCTTTCCAGGTGAATAGGATATTTTTATTTGCGTGTTTATTTTAAATGGGGAAGACTAGAAAATAATTTCGGGAGAGATTGCCCCTTGAAAGGACCTAAAAATTTGATGTGGCTGGATGGTACAACATATAGCCGCAGTTGTTAAAGGAAAAAGTCGACTGTTACCAGAATTGTGTAGTACTTAGAGTTGGTGCTAAGGAATTTGTTTTATTCTCTATGCGGTTAGCTGATGATTTTTGAGAATGTTTTAGAAGTGTATTTATAATGGTGTATGGGCTAGGATGAACTAGGGTAAGAGCCGAGAAAAGAAAAGCTAAGTTTGGAAGCTTTTGACAAGAGATAATTAGGAACTGTAAGTAGAAATCCTGGAATGGGTTTAAAACATAAGTTTAACAGGATTCGGTGACTGGATGTTGGAGGACCATAGAAGGAGGAAAAGTGCAGGATACTCAAATCAAGACTACAGGAAAAGAGAGTTTGGATGTACAAGGTCTTGGGTTTGCTGCTCAGCACTACCAAAAAAATAAAGAAAAAAGTATTTCATAGTCTTTTAAGTGATGAAATCTAGCAGAAATTGGAGGTTCAAATTCAAAGCCAAGGAGACGCTTTAGGAGTCTGTGCATAGGATGATTTGGGAATAAATGAGATTGTTCATCTGACAAGCTTTATTGTCTGTCCTCTCCCACCAGAATGTTAGCTCCATAAGGAGTGGGACTTTCCCCCCCCCCCCCCCCAGTGATCTCCAGGCTTCAGAACAGTGCCTGAAGCACAGTAAATCCTCAGTGAATTTTGATGGATTTTGAATGGAAAGAGAACATATAGACCAGTGCTATTCAAATAGAACTTTTTTTCAGTGACAGAAAGTTCTGTTAACTCACTGTATGTCAGAGTAGTCACTAGCCATCTTCAATTGTTATTAAGCACTTCAAATATGGCTAGTACAACTAAAGAACTGATTTTTAATTTAGTTTTAATTAATCAGTTTCCTTAATCACATTTGGCTAATGGCTTCTATAGTGGACGTTGAAGACATAGACTGAAAAGGCCAAATGTGTAGACTTATGTTACAGTACATATATCAGGAGCAAACAGAGGATGTAGAGTTCAGAAGGGGACCAAAAAAGCTGTCAGGAAGCTGGGTGTGGTGGCTCATGCCTGTAATCCCAGTGACTTGGGAGGCTGAGGCAGGAGGATTTCAAGTTTGAAGCCAGCCTGGGCAATTTAGTGAGACCCTGTCTCAAAAAATAAAAAGGGCTGGGGCTGTAGCTCAGTAGTAGAACACCCTTGGGTTCAATCCTCTATACCATTTAAAAAAAAAAAAAAAGCTGAGAGGTAGGATGATAATAGAGTGAAAGAATTCAATGGAGGAAAGTTTTAAGTTTCAGAAGTGACCAATAAGTGGCAGAAAACTTAAGATGAGCCCTGAAAAGAAGCAACTACATTTGACAATTAGGAAGTATCTGGTTTCCTACTAATTTTCAATAGTGGGCAAGAGAGGTTCCCAGGTACAAGGATTTGGAGAAATAGATATCTGAAACTGAAGTTTGGAGATAAAGAGAGGAAAAGTGAGGCAGTGTTTAAAGGTCAGAGAAGATTCAGGAAGGTTTTTTTTGTTGTTGTTGTTGTTTTTGTTTTTTCGTTTTTAGGTTAGCAAATGCTATTCTATGAGGTAAGATAAATGGGTGGAACAAGGTTCACTTGGTAATGGGAGCAAGAGCACTAGTGGAACATGTTTAGTCAGGCAAGGTAATTAGAAGGCACCAAAAGGAGGTTTTATAGGGCATACTTGGTTTACTGTGCTGTCATTGCTAATGATTATCTGTGAGACTTAATAGTTTCAGGCAGACTGGAGTTGCAGCTCAATGGCAGAGTACTTGCTTAGCATGTATGAGGCACTGGGTTCGATCCCCAGCACCTAATTAAGTAAAAGTTTCACTGACAACTAAAAAATATATTTTAAAAAAAGCAGGGCATGGTGTACACGCATGTAATCCCAGCAGTTTGGGAGGCTGAGGCAAGAGGATCATAAGTCAAAGCCAGCCTCAGCAGAAGCAAGGCACTAAGCAACTCAATGAAACCCTGTCTCTAATAAAATACAAAATAGGGCTGGGGATGTGGCTTAGTGGCTGAGTGCCCCTGAGTTGAATCCCTGGTACCACCACCACCCCCCCAAAAAAATAGTCTCAGGTACTGAGCTTTATTAATGTGTTCATAGTAAGTGTCTGGAAAAAGAGACATTTTAGAGGAGGTAGTTGGGTTAAGAGATTAAAACATCTTAATTTTACAATTAGATCCCATTGAGATGTGAGACATAAGCAGTAAACTTGGAAGTTTCTAGGATATTTGCCATTCTGTTTTCACTGTCTCATACTGGTGTGTGTGTTTAGATGAAGTTGAGAAGATGAAAAGTTTTTTTTTTTTTTTAATTTGTTCTGATTAGTTATACATGACAAAAGAATGTGTTTTAACACATTGTACACAAATGGAGCCCAACTTAGAAGCTTTTTATTATGATCAGGCAATGTTGTATAGTTTTGCCCCTGTTGTAGATGCTGTGGATAAGCAACTTCTCTGATCCTCATTTTTCTCATCTGTAAAATGAAGCTTATATCTTCCTTTTATTTTTATGGCAGCAAAAATGAGATAATGGGTTGGGTGCAGTGGCGCACACCACACCTATCATCCCAACCACTGTAGAGACTAAGGCAGGAGGATCACGAGTTTGAGGCCAGCTTCAGTATTTTACCTAAATCTTATTTCAAAATAAGGAAAAAGGACTGAGGGTGTAGCTCAGAGGTAGAGAGTCCCTGGGTTTGATCCCCAGTACCAAAAAAACAAACAAAAAGGAAAAGCAGAAATAATGGGAAGAGGTTCTATGAAGTTTAATGTGTTTATTTGGGAATGAATATTGCAATTGGAATGTGCATGCTACAGGAAACCATGTGGTGTATTCAAGGAGGTTGAAGCAAGGAAAAACTTAGAGGCTAAATGAAGAGTGTATATATATTTTTTGTTTTTTTGGTACTGGGAATTGAACCCAGGGCCTTGTGCTCTACCAACTGAGCTATATCCCCAACCCACATATTATTGTTTTGAAACAGAAATTCTTGGCTACAAGGGTAATATCAGTCCAAGGTTGAACTGGCAGTTACTGAGCAGATGTCCTTGCTGAAGTATTTTTTTATGCAGGTTGCTGTTTCAGCACTCTGTGTTTTGGTTCTTATCAGGCATATGTATGTGAGATCTCCCCTTTCATTATGTTCCTGTTAAACTTGCTTATTTTCTGAAGTTTTGACCAAAGCAACTTCATTTTGATTCTGACAACTTTCATAGATGTAGAGGTTTTAGTTTGTTATCCATCTTCTGTGTAGAGCAGTTTGCTTCTCCAAATAGGACCTGATTCTGGTATATGTGATATTAGGTCACTTTGTCAAATAAAGTGCTATTGACCACATCTTTCTTCTGCAAATAGGTTCCTCACTGCATTATCCTCTTTTTCCTGCTTTCTTGCCTATAGAAGTTGGGTATTATGTTTAAAATACGGAAAACTTCACAGATTTGCATGTCATCCTTGCACAGAGACCATACTAATTTTCTTTGTGTTGTTCCATTTTTAGTATGTGTGCTGCCAGAGTGACCACAGGAGTTAGTCACTTTAAACACCGGGTAAGTAGTGTATACCTATAATTCCAGCTAATTGGACAACTGAAGCAAGAGGATCACAAGTTTGAGGCTAGCTAGCCTGGACCAACTTAGTGAGACCCTGTCTTAAAATAAAAAAGGACTGGGGATGAAGCTTAGTGGTAGAGAGTTTGCCTAGCATTTATGAGGCCCTGGGTTCCATCCCCAGTACCAACCCCCCTTGCACTTTCTCCCAGCACCTCTCCCCCCCCAAAAAAAGAAGGTAAATCTAGAAAAGGATATAGAAGATTTTTGGTAGATGTTTCAGAAGCTATCTGAAGAAGATTCTAATTGACTCAGATAGTTGTACATTAAGTAGCAATTTCAGGGAAGTTTTATTCCTCCAGGAGCGGGGTTTGAATTTGAGATTGTACATGCAGGGTTATCAGGTTGTTTTAATTTTTATATTAAGTGTACCTTGGCCTTACCTCCAGCCTTTAAAAACAAGATATAGATACAGCAATATAAATGTTATGCTAAATGAAAGAAGCCAAAATAAAATGCCATACATTGCATAATTTTATTTGTTTTTTTATTTATTTGATACTGGGGATTGAACCCAGGGGCATTCTACCATGGAATTATATCCCCAGCCCTTTTATTTTGTATTTTGAGACAAGGTCTCACTAAGTTGCTAAGGTTGACCTCAAACTTGTGATCCTCTTGCTTCTGATTTCTGAATAGTAGAGATTATAGGTATATGCCACCACACCTGGCATAGTATAATTTCATTTATATAAAATGTCCAGAATAAGTGAATCCAGAAAGGAGATTGTCAAAGACACAAAGGTTGTCAAGGGCAGAGGGGAAATAGGAAGTGACTGCTAATAGGTAAGGGGTTACTTTGGGGGCCACTGAAAATAGTGATAGTAACACAACCTTGTGGATTTATTAAAAACCACTAAATGGTATGATTTCAAAGGGTGAATTTTTTAAATATTTATTTTTAATTTCAGGTAGACACAATATCTTTATTATTTTTTATGTGGTGCTGAGGATTGAACCCAGTGCCTCACGCATGCTAGGCGAGCACTCTACCACTGAACTGAGCCACAACCCCAGCCCATAAAAGAGTGAATTTTATGGCATGTGAATTATATCTTTAAAATAATTTGACATTTGCTGTACTATCCTGAAATGAAAATCTTTGGTATACTATATAATCTGCCAGGATTACAGGTATGCACAGTCACTGCTCCCGGCCTGATGGTACAACTCTTTTAATCTTTGCAAGATTAAAAAAATTTTTTTTTTAAGTTGAAGATGGACACTGTACCTTCATTTTATTTTTATGTGATGCTGTTTGAACTCAGTGCCTCATACGTGCTAGGCAAGTGCTCTACCGCTGAGCTCTACCAAATATTAATGTAATATCCTTACTTTAACCAAATGAAGAATAAAAGGAAATTTTGTGATATAAAATAAATATTTCAGGGGCTATCCTTGCCATGTAGATTATGCACTACATGATTCCAAGGACACTATTTTCAGGTACTTTGAATGTGGTAACTTGTATATAAATGCTAGGAAAAGAAACTGATGGTTGCTCATACTTAAGCACCGTTGCATTATGAACCCAACAGCTTCAAATGTAGTCTGATTGTAGGTTATTTTCTTGGTGATTCAAATAATGAGTACAGCTTTGCTGGGGTATCTACCTCTACTAATGTCCAATGGTACAACTCTCTTTTTAATAATGGATTGAACCAAGGGGTGATTAACCACTGAGCCACATCCTCAGCTCTTTGAGACAGGGTCTTGCTAAGTTGCTGAGGCTGGCTTTAAACTCATGATCCTCCTGCCTCAGCTTCCTGAGCTGCTGAAATTACAGGTGTGCCTGTGCTCCCAGCTTGATAGTACAACTCTTAACCTTTGCAAGATTTAAATTTTTTTTTTTTTTTTTTTTTTTTAGTTGTAGGTGAACACAGTACCTTTGTTTTATTTTTATGTGGTGCTGATTGAACTCAGTGCCTCAAACGTGCTAGGCAAGTGCTCCACCGCTGAGCTACAACCCTAGCCCCTTTTCAGAATTTTTAGTATCTTTGCACACACCCAGTAAATATCAGTAGTGCATTTCACCTTAGGCACAGTATTGTGACAATGGGGCACCGAGGGATTGGTATTACAAAGACACAAATAAGCGCTGCTTCCTAGAAAAGGGGTTAGTTCTGTATGGTTTCTTTTGGGTATATTGGTAAAACATTTCTTTTCTCCATCAGATTTAGGGAAACTGAATTAACAAGAGTTTTTGAACCAGAAAATAGTGTTCATATCAGACCTTAACTGTTTCACTTATATGCTTGAATCTTTTTTTTTTTTTTTTTTTTTTTGAGAGAGAGAATTTTTTTTAATATTTATTTTTTAGTTTTCTTCGGCGGACACAACATCTTTGTTTGTATGTGGTGCTGAGGATCGGACCCGGACCGCACGCATGCCAGGCGAGCGCGCTACCACTTGAGCCACATCCCCAGCCCCTGAATCTTTTCTAATATACAGGGGATGAGTGGAAACAGGGTATATGTACAAGATTCAAGATATATTTTTGACTTTCTACTTGATGACCTCATGATTCTAAAATATTGTTTGTTGCTCATAGCCAAGGTGTTTATCTAATAAGCATGTAACTTTCCTCTTTTAGATAGTGATAACTTCTTTTCTTTCTCTTAAGATGTTCTCTAAACCTTTGGTTATGGAATACTTGGCTCATCCTGGTATACTAAGCCTGGCTGCTGGAGTTGCTTGTGGCATCTGCCTTGGCTGGGGCCTCCGAGTACGCTTTGGGATGCTCTCTGAAAACTCAACGAGTCAGACACACACAGATACTGGAACTGAAGCAAGCATCTTGGGAGAGACTGGGGAATACAAAATGATTCTTGTGGTTCGAAATGATTTAAAGATGGGAAAAGGAAAAGTTGCTGCCCAATGCTCTCATGCTGCTGTTTCTGCCTACAAGCAAATTCAAAGGAGAAACCCTGAGATGCTCAAAGAGTGGGAATACTGTGGCCAGCCCAAAGTGGTGGTCAAAGCCCCTGATGAAAAAACCCTGATTGAATTATTGACCCATGCAAAAATGCTGGGACTGACTGTAAGTTTAATCCAAGATGCTGGACGTACTCAGATTGAACCAGGTTCCCGAACTGTCCTGGGGATTGGGCCAGGACCAGCAGACTTAATTGACAAAGTTACTGGTCACCTTAAACTTTACTAGATGGGCTTTTGCATGATGATGATGATGATCCTATCAAGAGTTTTAGAAGCCTGTCAAATTCTAAAATTAAAAGCTCAATTTCTTTCCCCAATTTAAATATTGAGATGAAAATAAAATTTGTTCTTGTGTTTTTCTGCTAAGTAGTGGGCAGTTAGAGTTGTTTGGGGCTTAAAAAATACTGTTGGTTTAAATGGTCTTGATAATTCAAGTAGTAAGTGCTAAAAAAAAAAAAAAATTGGAGAGAAATGGGTCACAATGAAGTTAGATTAAAAGAGGGTAACACATGGTGATTTGGGAGGCTGAGGCAGAAGGCTCACTAGTTCAAGGCCAGCCTTGACAACTTAGACATTATCTCAAAATAGATGAGGGGGCTGGGGATAAGCTCAGTTGGTATAGTGCTTGCCTTGCATGCACAAGGTCCTAGGTTAGATCCCCAACCCCCCCCCCCCTCCACAAAATAGATGGATAAGATTTACCCCATGTGGGAGAGGGAGGGTAGTGGGTGTGAGGGAAGGGCAAAAGCATTACCCTATGAATAGTTAGATTTCTTTGTGTCTTGATAGCACTTCTCTGAAACTATGCTGGGTAGTTCAGTTCCACTGAATTCAAATTGCATTCCCTTGCTATTACTTTTTGGATGACTGACAGCCTGTTTTAGTTCTATATTATGATATAGCCACCCATAATAGAGTCTCACAGTTAGAAAAAAATTAAATTATTAGAATCTAAGAGAAGCTTTGTGGTACTTGGGATTGAATCCAGGATTTCACGAATGCTAGGCAAGTGCTCTACCACTGAGCTACATTCTCTCAGCCCATCTGGACTTTTGTGTTTCAATTGAAGCCGAAATTTTATAGCATTGATATAACCAACCTGTGCTGTGTTACATGCTCCACCCCCCCACCCCCAATGCACACTATATTAGCCAAAGTTTCTCAGCAGTAGTCGTAAAATTACTCTCCCATCCCTTTCTCCAAACAGTGAAGCCATTGTAACTTGTGAAGTGACCTCATGGAGCAAAGTAAATGTAGTTTGTTACCCCAATGTTTCTTCTAGAACTTAAGGATCTAGACAACTAGTTATTAAGGGCACATTTCTCCTACTCCCTTTTTCAACCTTATACCTAAACCATAATTCTAGTAATTACCATCATACCGGCTGCCCAAAATACGAAGTTCTCAACTCTCCAAAGCCACTCCCTCCCCCATTTTTCCCCAAAGCCCAGGAGGATTCTACCATTAATTTCTAAATTCAGTATATCCATAAAAATGCCAGGGAGAATTCTGGTAACAAGCCCATGTTAAGTTGTTCCCTCTCCACTGTTAACTAACATTAACAGCATGACCGCACACCTTTAAGATCATTGGTAGAATGTGGGCAGAACTCAATTTTTGAGATGCAGTCTTACTACTACCTTGCCTGGGCTGTCCTCAAATTCTTAGGTTCAGATGGTTCTCCTGCCTCAGCTTCCCCAGCAGCTGGGGCTAGAAATGTGCACTACAGCTCCTAGCCTCTGGGCAGAACTCCACTATTACATCCAGTTTTCAAAGTTCTAATACTTGGTGTGTTTAAGTTTACAGCACAGGAGAAACTGCAACTGAATTATGCCACAATAGCAACTGTTTCTAAACAGAATGTTTATACCAGAGTCAAAAGTGATGCAACAACATGTAATGGAGTTGAACTCAATCCTTAAATGCAGGATTCTGACTCTGGCTATTTCTGAGGCTTGCCTCAGACTCTGCTTCAAATTGAAAGCAGTGCATTCCCAACAGGATGCCCTGTGGAGGTTGACTCTTAATAAATAAATCACGGCACATTCCTAGGATGAACAGTAAGGAAATTGTAGCAATATCGGGTATCATGCTATTTATCTAGTTCACCTGTACCAGATATTTTATAGGACTTATAATCTTTGAGTTCTCAGTCTACTTTGCTGAAACTATTTTCATAATACTCAAAACATTTTTCTTTTTTTCCCCTGAACTGAAAATGACAAAAGCAATAAGATTTAGAGGGAACTACTGGGGACTAAATCCAGAGGGGCTTTACCACTGTGCCACATTTTTATTTTGAGACACGTCCCAAGTTGCTTAGGGTCTCATTGCTGAGGCTGGCCTCAACTTGCCTAAATTGCCATCTTGGTCTAGGCATTGTATGATATAAACATAACCTGCCAAATAATTTTGAAAAGTACTTAGTGTTGATATACAGACAAGGAAACGTTTAAACCTGGGTGTTGGGCAGACCTTTCTTTATACACTAAATCATCCCATTTCAAGGAAAACAAGTGTATTTTGGAAAACTTGTATCTGCCTCTCCTTCAAGCTTCCCCAAACTTTCTAGGGTGGAGTGGTTCAGTGGTAGAGCCCTTGCCTAGCAGTGCAAAGCCCTGGGTTCAATCTCTAGTACTGCTAAAAAATGCCCCATGCTATGTATAGTGGTATGTACCTGTAAACCCAATCACTCACAGGGCTGAGGCATAAGGATCTCAAGTTTGAGGCCAGCCTTGGCAATTTAGACCCTGTCTCAAAAAATCTACAAATGCTGGGGCTGTAGCTCAGTAGCAGACCACCCCTAGGTTCAGTCCCTAGTATAAACAGTTAACAACCCCTTCCCAAAACAAAACTTTCCTGGTGAGATCAGGGTTTCTCACAATATATCAACATTAGGAAAAAAAAACACCTCATTATTTTCCAAATAACCAATGCATAACTTTTTTATATTAACATGCAATGAGTTTATTACATTTATATTGAAATAAGACTAATATTTTAAAAATTCTATTTTATTTCTAATAATAGTAAATATCTATAGATCTGACAAAGTTATTTTTTTTCCTGGATCTTCAACAATTTGTATAATTATACGAAGGATCTAGAATATCTGCATGACTAAATTATAAAAAAGCCAGGCAGCACTATTTGAAGATCATCAGTCTTGCTATTGTATTAATAGCCACACTGAAACAGTTATCAACAATTACATAGACTTGTTTGAATAGTGGCTATATCTGGATACTAAACAAGATCACCGAAAACTTGTTGGCCACTTGAGGTTTCCCATTAGTTTCGCCTTGTTCAAGTTCATTTAGAGGAGATACTTTTAGTACCCTTGTATTGTTTCCACTTCTTTTTTCTAAACCATCTTTGATATACTAAGATTAGGAAAGATCCTTGGCTTAAAATACAGTTCATTAGCAATTCACCTACCACTTATTATACACTTAAAATTGTCATCTTGGGCTAGGCATTTTATGATATAGTATGCCAAATAATTTTTAAAAGTACTTAGTGATAATATACAGACAAGGAAACAAATGCAGAATCTCAGCTGAGGATTTGAGCCTAAATCATACATTATAGTTGTTTCTGTTTCTAATGTAGCCTATTATGGATGGTTTAAGTATCAGGATAGAGCACACAAAGCAAGGCTTTTTGTTGTTGAAAAGAAAAATTCCTAAGTATTTTCAATTCTTCTGTTAGGGAAGGCAAAAGCAGAGTCAGAGTCATTCCACTGATAAAAGCCAATTAACACAAGTTTAGGAAAGGTCTAGAAGAACAAATCTTGACTAAAAAGAACAAGCTCCTAAGGAACATTATTCCTGTCTTGATAATGAGGAAGAAAAGATTTGGGAACATAGTACAGCTAGGACTGAATAGCAAGATGTTTTCACTAGCCAACACTAGAATTTACTATAGGAAGTTAAGGGTGGAAGTGGTGAGCTGAGAAGGGAGGGTGCGGGATTTTACATTTTAAAAAATCCTACTGTCTGAGGATGTAGCTCAGTGACAGAGCACTAGCCTGGTACGAATGAAGCCCTGTATTTCAATCACCAGCACAGTTGCATATATAAAGACATACTATACATTTCCTTCTGTGTAATTTATGATAATTTGTCTAACAGAGTTTAAAAAGCAATACAAGGCTAGGCAGAGGGCAGTAGTGAAGTTTAAGGGACAATGAAATAAACTTAAAGGAACATCCTCAGCCATAAACAAAAAGCTTGGATTTACACACCAGTTAAAAAAACAAAAATTCAAGCAACCCATAATTTGGGAATCCTTAAGAGTTCATGATGAGAAACAGCATGTTAACTACTTTGTAAAATATAGTTTTATTTCAAGTTAATGTAACTTAACACCTGTGGTTTACTTAAGTGAAATGCTTAAAAACCTAGAGTGCCACTTGGTTAAAATGTTGGTGACAGATGAAATGTTGCCCATTATTGTAGCGATTGGTGCTTTAGACTACACGTACATTATTAACTCCAGAAACACACATGACATAATGCACAATGCCTTCACGCTTGCCAACCCTCATTCCGCTTATACCTTCTTATACAGCACCATAGTATCCAGTATGACACTACAAAAAGTACCATTCTTTTAGTTTGAGGTATTTAATTAAAACTGCGATTCTACATGTTATTTCCACAGTCCAGTAATTTATTTTAAATTGGAGTAATTTCAAATTCCACAAACAAAACTGAAGAACAGCAATATTTTGTTTGAATTCTCTCTTCTGTACACTCAGTGATCTAAAACACCACAATATCCAACATACACAAACCTCAGGGGAAGGGTTAGTAAATACACACAAGATTGGAATCATGGTGCTCTTTGTTCCTGAATGGAATGGTCCCACAGAAAAAGCACAGGATACAGCACAACGTAAGGGCACCTGTTACATATGAAGTGAGCAAAACACACTAGTATTTTCTATATGCATAATGGGGAAACCTGCATAGGTTAAAGGGCCTTTATGCTCATTTAAAGAATCAGGCAAGTTGTCTGTATGCATTTTTCAAATAATTTGGAGAGCACTGCAATCCAATGTAGGATATGCTGATTAGTGTTGTCTTTGTTGGCCTTGACAGTCTTGCATGGTATGGTCACATACCAGTCTTTTTGCTTTAGCTTTTCTTTGAAAAAAAGATTTAAATGCATTTAGACAATACATATTGTAAGCTGTTTACATACACTAAATTTAAGAGAGTCAATATTAGAGTTTCTTTGTTTCTTCAAACACTACAGAGTGCAAATCAGGTTCTTCACAACAGATTGAATATTAAGCAGTTTTTCAAAGAATGAGGAGGGGGGGAAAGCCCACGTGAATACTATTCCCCTTGGAAAATAAATTCTAAAATGATGAGGAATGTGAAATAAGGTTTTAACATAGGTGATCCATAGTTTATAGTTAGAAACAAATAAAGTAGTCCTTCATGAAATAAAGGTTACAAGAACACATTGCCAGTTTCCCCATTTATAAACTGAGAAGTGGGTAGAGACGATGTTTCAGTATGAAAATAGGAGACTACAGGGTCAGCTTTCCATCTCACATGCTGTATCCAAAACCAGGCTGTGGCTGCCCATATGGTGGTGCAGTATAACCATAACCAAAAGGTGCCTGGGGAGGGACTGCAACACTGGGTCCTGCTGTCAGCATCAGCTGGGGCTGACCTAAGAAGCAAAGAAAGAAAACAGGAGAAACTTAGCATTATAAGACTACATCACTACAATATCCCTCACCCTAGCAAAACAATTACAACTTAGAAAAAGTTATGTGGGGGAACTTTCGACTGGCATAATTTGGAATTCAGTCTCACCCAAAGAAGGGTCCTGCCTGAAAAGCCAGTAGTGCAGGGCTGAGGGTCAGAAATTCCTATCATTAAAAGCAATATACACGTGCACATATGACACCATTGGGTCAGACTTGCACATTAAATTGAGTGACAAAATTAGCACAGGAAAATTTAACAGGCATATTTTAATATAACAACTTTTAAATTTAAATTTATTTAAGTTAAATTTAAATTTCTGCTTTAAAATGTTTGATAATGAAACCTAATAAATTTCTAGCAAAAAATCCAGTTCTAATTTAGAAGTGGTAATAAAAAATAAGACATTCAAACCCATATTAGGTATGAAACACATGTGAGCATATACCCTCTATCAAATACTGTGTTAACACTCTTTCTTAGGAAGTTTACATAGTTGTTAACCACATAAAAAAATATGACCTATAAAGAACTTGCCTTAAGTAAACATATAACACCTCTCTCTACCCCTGCAAAACAAATAATCTCCCACTGGAATGTAAACCTACAGTATAAATGGGCCTTTCCTTTTTGTGGTTTACAACCAACGTTTATCTTTAGAGAAAAAATTACTTTTGAAAATCAGTTTACAAAAATTTATTTCTAACCTTAATACTGATGGCTATCTTGAAATTCTAACCCATTTTCCTTTTTCTGGGTTCCAGGGACTGAACTCAGGGGCACTTGGCCACTGAGCCACATCTCCAGCCCTATTTTGTATTTTATTTAGAGACAGCGTCTACTTGAGTTGCATAGGGCCTAGCTTTCATTGAGGCTGGCTTTGAACTCAGGATCCTCCTGCCTCAGCTTCCAGAGCTGCTGGGATTATAGGCATGAGCCACCCCACCAGGCTTCTAACCCATTTTCAATTGCCTTCTTTTTTTTTTTTTTTTAATTTTAATATTTATTTTTGAGTTTTCGGCGGACACAACATCTTTGTTTGTATGTGGTGCTGAGGATCGAACCCGGGCCGCACGCATGCCAGGTGAGCGCGCTACCGCTTGAGCCACATCCCCAGCCCCTCAATTGCCTTCTTTAAACACCATGAAAGCCAGGCAAATTCAATAGGTACCTCCAAACTTATTACATTCATCCTGTTTTTATACCTACTGTCATTTCCTATCTCTGTCAAACATTGTGCAACATCTCTTAAGAATCCATGTTAACTTTATCTTTTCCAACTTTAGCAAAACTATCTTGTCTCCTAAATTTCCCATAAACTTTTTTATCTATAGTAAAAGAAATAATGTTCCAGGTGATTTGCATATAGTCATTTTCCTTAGTAGCATGGGATCTCCAAATTCATTGTGGAAAATTAATCTATTTACCAAGTATGAAATGGAAAGGGGAAGTGATCCAGACAGGCAGGGATAAGAAGAAATTAAAATGGATTTAAATAATCACTTGATACTTTGAATACCCTGTATCTCTGGAAAGTTCTCAAAGAGAAACTCTACCCCATCCACTGTCCCAGTTTGAATTTAGAGTAAGGATGTGTGCTTTATGCAAAGCACATTAAAGAGAGCCTTGACACATTCTGTCTATCACCCTTTGCTCCTCTGAAAATTGAATTCCATATTTCTTTCTCATTAACTCATGAACAAGTATTGAATTAGCAACTAGGCCAAAGGAAAGTCTAGGTTATGATAGTTAGTGGATGTTTTGGGGATCTTTCATATAATTAAAATATTCAGTAAATGATGTTAATGCCTGTTTTAAGACAATCCTCAGAAAAACAATGGCAGTAGGGAGAAACATTCCTTACCATAGCAAAACTTCTACATATTAGAAGCTTGTTTTATTTCTATTTGAAGTAGTGTCTCTAAAGAATACGTGTTTGTCTAATGTATATCTCTGAGCTTAAAAAGAAAAAGATTACCATAAACAATGGGTTGTGTCTCTGTAGCTTGTTCTTCTTCTTTTCTCAGTGATTCTGAAGCATCTAATTTATCCACCTGGAGAAAAACAGATTATGTCAATTAGTAACTCAAAAGTATTATAAACCTAGGTTTATGGCAGAAAGTGGAAAAGCCTTAGTATGTTAAATTCTGTCAAAATAAAACAGACTAGAAAGAACATTCTCAGGCCCCCTCAAATTCAATGGCAATGTTCATACTTCAGTCAAGGTGGTTTTCAGCACTGTCATTATAAACCCTCAGGAAGGAGGGATTTATAAATGCCATAAAAGCTCACGCCAGGCTAAAACTGGGCATGCTAGGATGCAGCCTGAAGGAGGGAGAAAACAGGAAGGAACCACTTTTTCAAATGAAGTTTATACCCTATCAAAGATAATAATGAACGCATGAACCAGCAAGACTTCTCTCCCCGAAAGGACATGGTATTCAAAAATGTGAAATCTGTCTAATGATTAGACAAGTACTTGTGCAGAATAAATTATTTTCTTGCCAATTGTACATAGCTTCTGCTGATTTGGGTTACAGGTGCAGACTGAAGCTTTAGACTCATGTGGCTCCATATTCAATCTTTTGGTGTAAAGTCAGGCTGTTCATTTTAATGCTACATGGCTATTTCCAAAGAAATAACTAGGGTAGCCTGATTTTGCCCCTCTTTGAGAAGAAAATTTTTACTTTTAATTAAGCCAAGAAGTAAATAGCTATTACATTCTAGCTACTCTACATCAAGTGGATAGTATAAGAATAATTTTGTAGAGGAATCCAAGTGCACCAATGAAAGACACGAGTTGGAATACTTAAGATTCTTCTACTAACTACTACTAGTTGTGATTTTGGCAAATTACCACATTGGCTCTTTAGTTGCCTTCTCTAATGAGAAGGTTAAAAAAAAAAATCTACAAAGTTTCTTTCAAGGGCTAACACAATTTGATTCTGTAATTCTGTGATGAACTAAAGAGAAGTGACCGTATGACCTGGAGTTAGGGAATCTCCTATACCATACAACTTCCA
The DNA here is from genome assembly GCF_045843805.1 of Urocitellus parryii. Taxonomy (NCBI): domain Eukaryota; kingdom Metazoa; phylum Chordata; class Mammalia; order Rodentia; family Sciuridae; genus Urocitellus; species Urocitellus parryii. The sequence continues at coordinate 150,610,470 of NC_135537.1, forward strand.
TTGTCTTTTACACTATACTACATTTATCTTTTAAACTATATTTAAAAGCTTAAAATATAAAATTGGTATCTCAACCAAAGCTATATAGTTTATTTGTTGTTATACTCTAACACTAAATTTCAAATCTCAATGTTATATATTACTAGTGGTTTTCAAGTTCATAAGTATGACGGGTGAGCTTCAGGAGCAAAGTGTAGGGAGAAAACTTTTATGAATGTTCACTGCATTTTCTACAGGAAGGCAAATAATGAAAAAATCACTCACCAAAAAATATTAAATAAATAAAAAGACATGCAGACTTCAGTGGAAAAGTTATAAAAACCAGGTTTTAAAAATGTTAAAACAGTACTTTGGTTCTATTTGGAACTATTAAAATAGTGTCTAAATCTTAACACAGGTCATAGGTTATTACAGGTTTTATATTTATTTCCATTATTTCATATTAAATACAATATGGGTCTAACCCATCTCAATTTGTCAGCAAACTGGAAGTTTGAGAAAAACAAGCTTAAAGTAGACTCTACAGTCCTTCAAATGAACTGTGGTTTGTCTACCCTAGAAAGATGGATTAGTTTGCTTTAGCATGCTATTATTCTATTTTATAGCCTACATGATAGTTTTTAATTTTATATAAGACTAATTCATAACAATCATGGAACATTAAGGACCATGTGAAATACCCACTGTTTGGCATCCAAAAATGCCATAAAATTATTCAGTTATAAAGTTTACAGCATAGTTCTGTGCCATGAAAGGTCAAATGGGTTTTTGCTAACCTAATTATTATACAAGAGTGAACTACAGAGGTTTTATAGAAAAATACATGGATCCCTGTCTATCAGTGACTTCTTGGAAAAAGAAAACAACCGAAAAAAATCAGTATACTTGCAGACTCTTAAGGGAAAGAATCTAAAGTGAACACGTATTTAAAAGTCAGTGTTGGGAGTTGGATGCTGAACTCAAGAGGTCCTACATGGAAGGCTTAGAAGAAATGGCAATATCACAATGTCCAGGCATAGACATAGGCAAGCTTGGCATGGGGCGGGAGGAGTGTAAGGGGGGGGGGACCTGAAGAAGTAACATAAGCTACGCAAAAAAATTTTTGATTTTTTGTATATAATGGGACAGCCTCTGGAACAGGAACATCCAATTTTTGTTTCTATTAACCCAATTTAGATTGCTCAAAAGAGAAAAAACAGAGAAGGCTTTTATGAGCACAAGCTTTTGTTAAGAGCTGTAACAAAAGTTTCTGATCCTTGGATTTAAAAAGAAAAATTATGGGTAAGCATGTCACTGAATTCAGTTCCATCTGCACTACTGTTAAATTCACTAAGATGTAAAAGGCTTTTCCACAAAGACTGCAATATGCTGCAGAGGAAAAGTTAACATGCAGTCAGTTATTTTGGTGTATGTGTGCATGAAAAAAAGGCAAAAGTACTGAAGCAAGAAGTGAGGTCTGGAGATGACTGGTGCTATACAGGCTCTCAAGAAACACACACAGCCCACAGCAATGCTATAGGAGTTTCAAAGTAGTATGATGTAATTGCAATGACTTATACATGCTTGATTTAAAACAATGCATACCACTGCAGTTCAATTACCTGTTTTTCACACACACGCTTTCTAACTGCCTTGCTTACTAGCTGCTGAAGGGTCTCACACACAATGCATTTTACTCAGGTTTGCCCTAAGTTCCAGTGGTGACTCCAGTTTGATTCAACATAATCCCAAGGCATTACCCCCACCCAAATTCTTTTAAATTTGTTTCAACTCTCCTTTACTCTCCCACCCTTTTCCAACCACAATTTATAAGTTTGTTTATACTGGGATGGAGACCAGCCAATGAAGGAAGCAGCAACCAAAAGGTGCCTAAATTTGGCCTTCTTGGACAAGCCAACTAATCAGTAAGAGAGCAAATTTTAGGTTAACTTTAGGTGTGCTTTTATATTATAGAAAGAAGTTAATATTGCTTCATTATAAACAGAAATAAACCATGTTGCTTAGCAACATTTATAGCAAGCTTGGCGCTCATAATTAAAAGCTTTTGATTCCTCTTAAATATGGACTAGCACCATAGAACTGGACACCTGGAGAAACATGAGGAAAGTCTCTTCGGAAGCAGCTAGTATCTCTTGTATCTACTTTCAGCAAAAAAATTAGTAAGAATCAAGAGATCAGAAACTGGATCACAGTCCTTCAATACCAAACCCCCACCAAAACAAAAAAGAAAACAAAAAACCCAAAAGCCTTTTAGGGCATGTATATACATACATAACAACTGTCAGGTAAGCTCACAAAATAAAACCAGAGGCTGTTTTTAATTTATTTCAAATATTAAGAAAGTCCTACTATGGCCCATATACCCTGACAGGGAAAAGAAATTTCCTGATAGTTTGGAATCAATATGGAAACTCACCAGGCTCAGTTTTTAATAATATATTTAAGAGAGAGACTGTGAACCAACTACTGATTAGCCTCCTGCCCTTCCTAAAGCCTATTAGCCGATTAGTAGCAAACATCTACTAATGTCCTAGAGCTCTATTATAGTTATGTTTCAAGGGACTTGCAGAGGCTTTAGTGAAAATTTATTGGGGGGGAAAAAGCAGCAGCAGCAGTGTAGAAAAGGAAGGAAAAAAAATCATGCAAATTCCTTAGACTTAGTCCTCCAGACTTAAAGATGGAAAAGAATCAACTTTCACCTTTTCCTTTATTGCATCAACCTGCAAAGGAATTCAGAAGGTGCAGCTTAGAAAAAAATCAAATTCCATATCGAGCATAAAAAGGTAGAATCAGCAACAAAGGTTTAGGGGAGAAACAACTAATCACTAAAAAAGGTATGAGAAAAGTGAAAATAAAGGGCATACTGGAAGCAAAATTTAGAATCTTTTTTAACTTCAGAGCTTACTGCAGAAGAATTTATGCTAAAGTAAGTGTGAAAGAAAGCAGCTTAATCAGCTAGTAAAATTTACAGCACTTAGGTTAACAGCAGCTTAGAGCCAGGACTCAAAAGTTGGCATTACGCATAAGAAAAGAAACTATTCTCACCTATGACTAAGATTAGGCAACTTTTTTCTCTGTATAAAATGTTAATTCTTTAAAAATCTAAAAAATTTAACTGAACACAATGGCATCTAATTAGGTGCTATCCTACAGAAAAATTCAGTATACTATAGGTTGTTAATAGTGTTTTTCCCCATTTAATAAGGTAGGCAAAGAGATCAGAGGTAAAACTCTTGATTTTAAGCATGTGTTGCTTTGGCAAAATTGATTATTTTCAAATCTTTTCTTTTTGGCAGTACTAGGGATTGAACCCAGGGGGATCACACACATGCTAGGCATGTACTAGACTACTGAGCTATGTTCTCAACCCTTTTTTATTTTGAGACAGGCTGGCCTGTGGAATTTGAGATTCTCCTGTGTCAGCCTCCCCAGGAGCTAGGATTACACCCAGCCTATGATATTTTAAAATTAGGAGTTCAACTATACGAATTTTAATAAGAATATGAATGCACCTTCCTCAGAGGAAACAGGCACAGACATAAAGTCAGGAATCAATCAAATAAAAGGTAATCTTTAGTAATATTAATGGGCATCTAAGTTATAGGAATTCATTTTAATATGCTATTTTTTAAATTAGTGAATATTAAAACAAAATATAGAATACCATTTACCCTAAGAAATACACTGAAGGTAAACATTCTGACAAGTTTTTGGCTCCCTTTCTAGTCAATGTCATTTGTCAGCTATTAAAAACATTCCACAGAATATGAGTATTCATGATCAACTAAATGACTTAATACTAGACAAAACACTTTTGAAAAACCTGCACATACAATTTTACATATCCTCATGATAATTGGTTTTGAATACACTTAAGAGTCATTACCTTGGTCAAATATTCCTTCATGACCTGGATGAAATAGGGCATGGCAAAATCCATGATATTGTGCCTCCATGCAGTTTCCAGGACAACATCTGGCCTTAAAAGATCATAACAGGTAAAGAGACAAGCTCCAAAGCACTCTCTTTTTTCTTCCTGCAAAAACCACTGTAGGAGCTCTTCAGCCAACTCAGTATCTTTAGATTCAGAGGCATACTGCATTGCATCCTGTTCAGAGGAAACAATGAAGGTCCAACATCAAACCCAAACATAAGGAACTGGTAAACCAAGTAATACAACAGAAGCTTAAAAACTTAAGTCTGGGTTTGTAAGGGAAATAGAAAGAGCATAGGCTCAAAAATTTTTTGATTTTTTTTTTTAACAGAAATATGGCCTTAACAATAAGCCCCTCAAGTCAAGAAATGCACTAATATTAATTACCATCTCCTCAAGTGGGGGTATAAAGTCAAATCTCATATGCATAAAACTAATACTTTTACAGAATCACTTGTAATACACCATTTTAGGGTTGGATTAACAGCCCCACCCGCCAACTTTTTCAACCTTATAAAGGCTATCTTTCTTGCACAGCTCTACACTCTGCTTCCAACGATTGTTGCCTTTGAAGAGGTAAGCAGCAATTCTTCTGAACTCAATGAGTTCATGTTTTTCCAAACGCTGAGCAAGTGAAATATTGTCAAAGTTGTCATAAGCATCTATTGATGTTCGCAGAGCCTTTAAAAAAAAAAAAAGCCACACATGTCAAATCTATGTTCTGTTTTAGCTTAACATTCATGCCCCATACTTCTTTATCATGGAGACTATTAGATGGTAACATGTAATATGATGGCATAGATTCAAGCATCAAACTACAAACTTGTAATCTGTGAACAGAAATGAAGTCTCTTCAATTTAATTTTATAACAGATCCTCAAATGTACTGCAATTTTCTCCAGGGTTTCCAGTATCAAGACTAATTTGTTTATGCAGAAGGGAGAATATGTAATTTGGAAGAACTTATACTCCAGGGAAACTCCTGATACAACTCAATGTGGTATTCAGCTAGAGATGAGCATGGGCTCTGAGCCTCAAAGAAAATCATGCTAAAACTATGAGAAAGAAACTAGTTTAACCTTAACCCTATTGTATTTTATGTGAAATCCTTCACAGGAGAAAATTTATTAAAAGACATACTAGGGGTTGGGGTTGTGGCTCAGTAGTAGAGCGCTCGCCTAGAAAGTGCAAGACGCTGGGTTCGATCTTCAACACCACGTAAAAATAAATAAAGATGTTGTGTCCACCGAAAACTAAAAAATAAATATTAAAAAAATTCTCAATAAATAAATAAATAGGTGGATATTAAAACAAAATATAGAATACTATTTACCAACTATAACTAAAAAAATATTTTTAAAAAGACATACTAGTAAGTCATTAGGCAAGAAGAGCAATGAATACTTTAAAATTATTAATTACAAACACATTTTATTGGGTAATTAAGAGATCAGACTTTTTTGACACCTGTGATCTGGATGTTAGAGGTGAAGTAACCAAATCATTTTTTCTCCTGAATACATAAGATCCATCTAAACTAATTCTGAGAACTTGGCATTTAATTATCAGATTTATTAGTCCTGAAAACCTTATTAAATTCAGACCCTAGGCCTACTCATTGTTTACAATCCTAAAGAAAGAGGGTTTTCACTGTAGAATTTAACTGTGGAAGCTAATAATAACCTGAGTTTTGAGAGTATGTACAAGAATCAAAAGGTTTTACCTGATAATCTTCTTCTGTAATAAAGAGGTTGTTCAGTGATTCATTCACAGATTTGTTGTTGTGGTTCTGAACTGAACGCAAATATGGTTTCACTAGTGGTAGCTGTTTAACCTTTAAGGAAAAAAAGTCTGCTATAAAGGTAGCACACTGTTGAAGTCTAGGCATAACAGTTACCCAGATGTCTTAATTCCTGACTATGAAGTTTGGTTTAAAATTATTACCTTGCTGAAATAATTGACTGCACGAGTGTGATCCAACCGTGGAGACAGCACCATCAGCAAATCATTTAACAACAGAGGCTTGAATTCTAAGTAGAACTGTATTGCTCTGTAATATAGTTCCACATTGGCAACCTACAACAGGAAAAATGCTAAGCAACTCAGTGAAACCCTGTCTCTAAATAAAATACAAAATAGGGCTGGGGATGTGACTCAGTGGTTGAGTGTCCGAGTTCAATCCTGGTACCCCTCTGCCACCCCTCCACAACAGGAAAAATCCACATGTAAGTCAGAGTTCTTTCCTGAGGATCATTCTCTTTCTGAAGCCTTTACCCTCTGAAGAAGGTACACACCTTGGTAATGATATCTTTGAACTGCCCTTCTTTCCATGCATCTGTTGGATGATTCATCATGGTAATTATGGCATTGTCATATTCTTCATACTTGTCATACAAAAACACCAGTTCTGCCCATAAGTGAGCTTGTTCTGCAGCTCTTAGCACCTGCATAAGAAAAACTTAATTGCTTAAGATATTGGTCTCTCATTCTAGCCAATAGCCATAAATAAATAAATAAATAAATAAATGTATTTTAAAGTACTAGTTTTGGCTATACAATTGCCTCGGTGAAGGCTGGTTACCTTAGGAATGTTCACTCTGGACCAAAATAGCTCCAGATGCTCTCTCATTTTCTGTGGCTTAAATTTAGAATACAGAATAGCTAATTCAGTAAACATGCCCATGTGGGCTCGCTCAAGTCCCAATGCTGCTTCCAACATGGTTATCAGTTCTTCAAAATATCCACGATCCTAAACAAGAGAAACATACAATTAAAGATAAGGTCTGTGGCAAAGGGTCTCAATTCATATTTAAAAACTCATGTAATCCCAATGACTAGGGAGGCTTGAGGCAGGATCACAAGTTCAAGGCCACCTTCAGCAATTTAGTGAGGCTCTACGCAACTTAGGGAGACCCTGTCTCAAAAAAAAAAAAAAAATCAAAAAAGGCTGGGGATGTGGCTCAGTCATTAAGTGCCTCTGGGTTCAATCCCTAGGCACTCACTCTCCATCCTCAAATCTTGTTCATTACCTGATAGTAGTTGATAAGTTCTTCTAATTCATCTGCATGTACTACAATATGAAGCCCACACATCTGAGCAAGACGGAACTCTTTCCCATCTACACAAGCAAAGCAGACCTAGAAACAACAGTTATGTAATGTGAATTCAAATGTAAACATGGCTAGTTATTTCAACTAATCAGTATAAAGAGCATTTTCAAATAATATCTTAACTCTTCAAACTTATATTTAGATTACCTCTTTCCATGTTCGTGTACTATTAGCTTTTCTAGCTCCATCAACAGCTGCCTGATATTCACCCAAGTGAACGAGGGTAGATGCCAAGCGTCCAAAATTAGAAACATTATTGTACAACAATTTAGCAGCATCATACATTTTCTCATCGTAACAACGGTCACCAACCTGAGGTGGGGAGATAATCAATTTTCAGTACATTAGGAGCCTTATATCAATCCTCTTTCCAAATTCACATCTTAATACTGAACAGCAATTTGTTATCCTGTAAGATTTTTCCATGGCATTCTTCAGCTATGATTTGTTTCCTCTAGTAAGCTAATAAAGTTGTTCAACTATTTAGTTTTACACTGTTTAAAAAAAAAATCTCATCCGGAAACCCACTTGCTGGATATGAGCATTATTTGGCCCATTGATGAACTCTTCTAACTCTGCAAGGCGGTTTGTTTTAGCCAGTGCAAATATCAATTCTGTCTCCACATAGGATTCCCGAGCTTTCTTACGGGCCATCTGCAAGTACTTCACCAGTTCTTCCCAGTTTCCTAAGTACACAAAGAAAAAAAAAAAAAAGTTCATACACTAACATCCTTGCTTATCTTTTTGACCAAATAAATGAAAACTATTATTAATTTCCTTTTCAAGGAAACAGAAATGATTAAATCTAAATTGTGTATTATATCTAAAACTGCAAAAATTCTATTACAACTTCTATATTATCACTGACCAAATGAACAGCTAAATTCCCCTTTCTCTTAGTTATAAAACTAGAGCTTCTGAAGATTTTGAAACAAAATTAATCTTCCCCATGGGTCTTTTTTTTTTTTTATATATATACCAGGGATTGAATCCAGGGGTGCTTACACACTAAGCTATATCCCCAGCCTTTTTAAATATTTTATTTTGAGACAGGTTCTCATTAAGTTGCTTAGGGCCTCACTAAGTTGCTGAAACTGGTTTTAAACTTGTGATCCCCTCCTGCTTTACTGGGATTACAGGGGTGCACCACCATGCCCAGAACCCTGTGGGTGTTTTAAGTTCATCTCTAATGGGATGGAGGGCTAAAAACTTTCACAAGTAACCAAGCATACCCAGCTCCTACACAATTAAAAATAGACAAGTATCTTTTAATGCTTAGTTTAATCATTTTCTGAGATCATTTCTTATCAAATGCATAAAGATAGTAAGTCATACCACTAGTATTGGCTGCCTGAACAACTTCCATGTAGGATGAAGGATCATCTGCTTTGATATAAGAATCAATGGCTTCTTTCACCATTCCTTTCTGCAACTGGGCTTTTGCAAGTTGACTCCAGACCGCAGGTTCATTGCAGCGTTCAGCAAACTCATATGCGCGATCCAAGTTTCCAATATGTTCAATCAATACCTAGGTTACCATTTTTGAATTATGGTTAGCTGGATGTTATCCAAAACAATTACATTTAAACTGTCAGCATTTTGATGTTCTTCTATTGTCACAGCAACCAAAGCCCACCCTCATAGAACAATGCATACTTTGAATCAAGAAAAGGTAACTTGAAGATTGCAATCTGAAAAGTTACCTGCACTGCTGAAGTGTTGACATCAAACTTCCGGAAAATGGCAAATGCTTCTTCAAAGAGCTCATTACTGATGGCAATATTGGCAATATCTGGGGCATCATAATTATCCAGGCGGTTAATATACTCCATAACACGTGTACGGTCAGCCTTAATTGCAGTAAGAATAAGGAGGTTTTGAAGATTCCTTTAGTGGAAAAAAAAAAGAGAGATTTAACCCAGATTACATAAAAAGCCTATCCGTCATTGAGAATAATTTCAGTAGCTCTACAAGGGTTTTTGTCTCAGAATGCAGGGTGTGAAGGGTGAGACTATCAGGAGAATGATAATTCAGGCAACTTTCTCTCATCTGTTTTAAGTTCCTTCCCACAATGGACAGGGTGTAAATAAACTAAAAGAAATAGCCAGTGGAACCCTGGCTATATTATAGGCACATACCTGTGTTCACTGAATACAGAGTTATCAAGGACAATTTTCTCCAGCAGCTCAATGAGTTCATTAGGAAGGTCTGCAGTCATGAAAGCCTTGACAGTTACTGATACTTCTTCAGGGTCCTGAGTCTCAGATAAGGCTGTCTGTACAACCTATAAAGAATATACAGAAATTAGATACTAAAAATCAGGGTGGACTTTAAAAATATTATCTAATAAGAATAAATTGGGGAGGTTAGGTTGAGCTCAGCAGTACAGTGCCTGCCTAGTATGTGCAAGGCACTGGGTTCAAACCTCAGCACCACATGTAAATAAAAAAAAAGGTGTTGTGTCCCACTATAACCAAAACAAAATATTGAAAAGAGAATAAACTGAATAAATTGGCCTCTAACCAGAAAAAGTAAAATAGAAAGAATTAAGGAAAAATACCTTTAAATTCACCATGGATCTTTCTAAACAAACCTACATGAATGATATATAATTCTACTTTGCTGAGGCGGGGGGAATAACCCTAATTTTATAATTTCTACCTTTTGCCTGATTAAATCATTATCTACACTAACACTCATCATTATCACTTTAATGCTTACACATAATTTAACTACCAAGATGTTGAATTATAAAGTAACTAATTCCTCTATTTCTAGCTAACTGCAAGTACCTAGATACTGCAATGAGTATTTTTTTTTTTCCATGAAGGTTTCTTTCTACCTGGGAAGTTCCTTACAAATGGTCCTAGGGAAGTAATAAAAAATTAACAGCCTCTATTCTTTTTCAAAATATTATATTTATACTTCTATCAGAAGAATTTATGACACATTATAATAACCTTCAATATTGGGGCATTAAAAATGTTTTGAATTTTATAATAGAGCTCCATTTGCTCTTCAATGATTATTAGTGAGATTTAACATCTACTCAATGGGACTCAGAGTTTCTATTATCAATCCTAACCTGTGCTAACCTATCATTGTCTTGAATGCTTTCAATACATTTGGTAACTTTTCAGATATTAATGTTTATTATTTTCATTTTAACTACAATGAATTGAGTTTTACATAATTAAATCTTATCTCTGGAGATTTATTTCTCTTAACATATATAATATTATATGTTTATGTCAATTTATAGATATTTATATGTAGCAGAACTTAAATTTTCTTTCTTTTTTTCTTTAGTTATAGTACTGGGGAGTAAACTCAAAGCATTCTACCATTGAAGTACATCCCCAGTCCTTTTTTTAATCTTTATTTTGAGACATGATCTCACTGACTTGTTGAGGTTGATCTCAAATTTGCACTTGTCCTTCCTCAGCCTCCTGAATCACTGTGATTATAGGCACATGCCCTGTATCCAGTTCAATTTTCTTTTATTTTCATTGCCTTCTCTCACAGTTAAATATGACCCACCTGCGATATTTGAATATATGATGAGGAAAAAGATTTTATACAAAGTTTAAAAATGAAATCAACCACATCTATCAATTTTACCTGATCAATTAGGGGTCTCCTGTAAGGATTGCTTTCCAGCAGCACACTACCCCACAATTCTGGATCCTTTCGACGTACCAGGTAGCGGGAAAGACTTTTGAAGAGGGAATTCTCGTTGCAAACCTAAATGAGATAGGAAAGATTAATTTCAATGTTAAGATTTTTTATAGAATAAACTTGATTTTAAAAGTTATTTCTAATTATTTAAACCCAGTTTTATTGTTGTGTAGGAAAAGAAATCTACTTTTTCACATAATCTTGAATAAATCACACCCAAATTTTTCCTATAGAAATTCCACCAGTAGAAAGAACAGAACAAACAGTTATAATTTCTGGCAGCTTTACTGTTGGATTCTATTCTACCAGTCTGTCTGTGCAGACACCAGTACTGTACTTTTACATAGGCTTTCTAAGATGCTCTAGGGGTAATCACCTTTAATACTTTCTCTACAGTTGTTTTATTAGCTATTCTTATGTGCTTATTTTTCCAAGTATAAATGTACATATTTCTTACCTCTAATCACTGAAAGATTCTAAGTACATATACCTACAGCCAGAACTTAGTTTCTAATACCATTCCCCATTAAAAGAGATGAGGGTTTCCTTGAGAAAGGGTTAATTCCAGGACTGGGAAAGGTACTACATGAGCCTGGTGTATAATATGTCATAAATTAAGGATATGGGGCTGGAGATGTGGCTCAAGCAGTAGCGCACGGGGCCCTGGGTTCGATCCTCAGCACCACATACAAATAAAAAAAAAATAATAAAGATGTTGTGTCCACCAAAAACTAAAAAAAAATAATAAATTAAATTAAGGATGTGCTCAAAGAACAAGGAGACCACAACACAAAGATTAACAAAGAAGACAGATTAAAGAGGTTTCCATTGGCCAAAACAGGGACAATCTGAGCATCAACATAAATATCATTAATGGATTATAACCCACTGAAGAAAACAGGAAATCTATGAGTCCATGAATAAAAAAAGATCAATATAAATATGAAGAAAATGCTAGAATTCAAATCTACATTTTGCAAATCAACACATTAAGAGTGAGTTAAGCAAGAATCAACAATAAACTGGGAGGAGAGGGGAGCAATGGGATATTTGCACAGTCTCAAGTGTCTACTCACAAAGCTGCAAGATAAAAAAAACAACAGACATGATACAACTTAATGAAAATGAATATCATAAAGGGGACAAATGGACAGCATGTGCTTTTGGATGCAACAGCATGAGAAAGACCAAACTTCACTTAAGCAGCATTGTGGATGGAAATGCATAATCTCAATTTAATCACAAGAAATCATAGAAACTCAGAGAGAAATATATTCTACTTTTAAAAAACGACTTTATGTTTACATAAACATACAGAATAGGCAAATAAGAGACTAAATGTGGTTTGGTGGCTTTCAGGGGTTGGGGGGTGAAGGGAGAAATATGGAAAAGCTGATTACTAAATACAGAATCTCTTTTTGAGAGATAAAAAGGTAGAATTAGATAAAAATAATGATTAAAAAACATTTCTGAATGTACTAGAAGCTACTTACTGTTCACTTTAAAAATCAATCAATTTTTAAAAGTTTACAGTTAGAAAAAAAGATTATTGTTTTTACAAATATGACAACTAAATGCAATATGTGATCCTAACTCTAGGGAAAAACTGTGATAACAGGCACTATCAGTCAATTGACAAAACTGAAATAAAACAGATTTTTTTCAAAGTGTCCTATAAATGTCATATTGACTAGCTAGTATCTACAAGGTGGTGAAAGAGATTATCCTTATTCTTAGGAAATATAATCAAAAGAGTACAAGGCCATGATGCATACAACTTATTCTCATATTGTTAAAGAAATTATGTGTGTGTATACATATATTGTGTTATGAGTGTATTAAAACATGAATGATAAAGCTAGCACAGTTAAAATATCAAAAAGCCAAACAAATAAAGGGCATATAAACTTAACTATTTTAGGCACTTTCAGGTTCAGCACAATTTCCAAATGAAGTTTGAATAGAAACTGTCTCCCAAGAATGTTTCTGTATTACTTAAAATTCCTCCAAAAACTCTCCAAATTTGCTAGCGTGATATTATATAGCAGATTAAAAGAATGCAGCCTTCTCTGCACACATTCAGCTGACCATACTCACATTAATAAGTTCCAAATCACACTGACCACGCTCGTAAGCAACACAAGCCAGATGTGGATCTCTCTTCTCACAATACTTTCCAACAACACGACTATCATAATAGGGATTTTCACGAAGAAATCTCTCTGGGTTATTATTACTATCGATGTAGATTTTGGCTAATGCATTGTGAGTGGCAGGCTCCTCACAGCCCTCATGAATTCTGGCCTCAAGCCAAGGCAGAAGCAGTTTCAATCTAGTGAAAACAAAACAAAACCACACATACTATAATATAAACAGCACACTCTTGACATGCTGACTATAAGTATCTTGAACTACAGTGTACTTTTATATACATTATTTTAAATTCTAAACAAATCTATTACAAATTGAGGAATTAAGACTAAAGAAATGGTTGAGCTGTCCAAGACTGCACAAAAAGGTATATAAAACTGTTTTTCACTCTCCTAAATCTATCAGCTATGAGATACACCTACATCTGGATATAAGACAGATTATAGATAGACAGATCATACTTTTCTTTGTATTATACGTAATTATCTATAGACTTTGAAAAAAAAAAGTATGGGGGTGAGATGGGGATTTGTAGGGGGAGGCCAGATTATCTGAAGTTCTTTCCAATTTTAACACAATTAATATATAACATTACCTAGAGCCAAAGTGGGTAGTACCCTAAATACATACTAGGAATAAAATCTGGTAGATTTAGAATCTCAGGGTTTAATAGTTATAGCAGTCACATGTTCATTCCAGCCAAGGGTCATGGTTTCACTAAGCTACACCTTATGTTTCAATAGTCCTGCTTAAATATTAAAAGGAGCCACAGAAAAAACATTGTTCCATTACTTTGGCTATCAAATTCATGTAGTTATAATGAACATAACCACTAGGGTAAAGGCACATAATTATTCTATTAATAAAGGCAAAAATCACTGGGTGCAGTGGTGCATACCTATAATCCCAGTGACTTGGGAGGCTGAAGCAGGAAGAACCCAAGTTCAAAGCCAGCCTCAGCAACTTAGTGAGGCTCTAAGCAATTTAGCGAGACCCGGTCTCAATATAAAAAATAAAAAAGGGTTAGGGATGTGGTTCAGTAGTTAAGCACCCCTGGGTTCAATCCCTGGTACCAAAAAATAAAAAATTTTGTAATTCATATTATTATAGGAAGGTATTATGTATTAATTATCAATTTAAACCCAGAATGGCATGGGGAAATCTTTTTATAATTGAAATCGTCTTATAGTTGGAAAAAAGACCACATTGGGGCTAGGGTTGTTGCTCAGTGGTAGAGTTCTTGCCTAGCATGTGTCAGGCACTGGATTCGATCCTCAGTACCACATAAAAACATATAAATAAAATAAAGGTATTGTGTTCATGTACAACTATAAAAAAATATTAAAACACAAAACACCACACTGTATCAGTAAAGAATGTTATTAATATTAGTATTATATCTACCTAAAGTTATTAATACATTGGTATTATATCTACCTAAAAGGATGCTTAGTACATAGTTTAACATTAAACACGCACATACGATCAAATGATATAGCTGGATCCCAGCACCATAAAAAAACGGAAGTGATCAACTAATCTAACAGATTTTCTATATGACAACTATAGCTAGCTTATCTTTAAATTAAATTAAATATCTCTAAGGATTTATCCTCCATGTGTTGTTGAGTAGTTATGAAGCAACAGACCAACTACATTTCTAATACCACACTATAAACACTACTCATTTATCTCAGTTACAAAGGATAAAATTGGTACTATACCTGTTTCTTTTCTCAACTTCAGCAACGAGCTCATCAGTAGAGAACTGACCTCTCACAACAAGAATCAAGTTTTTAATAACGTCTTCAGAGCAATCAACATCAAGTAATCCTCCAATAACCACAGGAAGTCGACTTGGATTAACCTACGATTAAAAAAAAGTCATCATGTTAATAAGCAAATTGAAAATGAGTTAAAAAAATTAAAACCCATCTCCCCTTTTTAAGCTTAGTTTTTAAAATCAGTAATAACCTATGAATTTAATTTCACAATTAAACAGAGGAATTCAGGAAGAAGTCCAGCTTAAAAAAGACTTTATGATTTAATAAGTACTGGAAGCACTTTTTCTATTCTGTTGACCTAGTTAATTAGCTCCTTAAGTATTGCTCCAAATGATAAGTACAGAAAAGTTAATGCCAAAGAATGACAACAGAAGACTGTCTAATAAAAAGGCTCCAAATATATCAAACTACCTTTGTCTTACTAGAGTTAGGTAAAGTTTCTAATGTCTATATTTAAGATGGTTTGAAAACTTATGTTTGGAGTTTAGATCCTCTATGGTGACACCTAGCCATAGAGGAATGTATGTAAATTTAAATTTAAAAAGGCATGCATATATAAAATTTGATCAAAAATTGCATTTTAAGTAAAGAAAAGATTCTACTGAGAAAACATGTTGAGAACTACTTTAGCAGACGTTCTTATGGGTCCCAAAGTTTCAAAAGTATGATTTCCAGACTAAAAGAAAATCTACTTTAAGATTATACCTTTAAATTATCTAAGTATTACTTACCTTCTGTACATATATCTCTATATACTTTTGAAGATTATTTCTATATAAATACAGCACCAAGTCATGGACAAAGTCAAATCGATCACACACAATGATAAGTGGTAACTGATCTGTTAGTTTTGCTTCCTGAAAAAAAAACAAACAAAAAGAAACTTAAAATTTCTTTCTTTCTTTTTAGTTTTAGTCCTGGGGTCAAACCCAGGGCCTCGCGCATGCTAGGCGAGTGCCCTACCACTGAGCTAAGCATAAATTTTCTTGTATGAGGTTACAAATCTATGTAAATGTGAGAATCTGATCTATACTGATGGAAAAGGCTCACACAAACTTTGCTTTTCTGTTGAAGGAGGAAATGTCCCAATAGCTGAGTGTGCATGTCCCAGTTTCAATAAATTTTTATTAAGCAACAGATTCACACAGGAAAATACCGGGTCCTTTCCACACATATGCTTCTATCAAAATAATAATAATAATAACAACAAAAACAAAAAATTAAAATTTGTGAACCATCAGTGGAACTCAGTTTATAAAAGTCATCACACTGGGACTTTTATTAATGGCAATTAACAATTAAACTGAATTTGGTGGCAGATTTCATCACTAAAGTCACACTGTCAGAAACAAAAACAAAAACGGCATAAATAGCTCACATTTGTTTCAGTGATTTATTTTTCTACCCCTCCCAAACCCCAAGCTATATAGCCAGCCTCTAATACTATTATAATAAAGCCAACAAGGAGAAGCGTGATGGTAAAGGCCATGAATTAAGAATATCACATGTTGCTATAATAATAAAAAGGAAAAAAATAAAAGAAAAGAAAAAGAGCATTTAAAGAAACATCTTTAAATTGCCATTTGCTTTACCATTACAAATATCAAGCTACAATCCTATTTATAGACTGACACAGAAGATGTTATAGACAGGTAGGTTAAGACCTGTACTAGGCATTTACCTGATACATGTCCTGTTATATTCCACAGATATAAGGAACAGCACAAAAAACAATAGTTTTTATCAGGAATTCATTTATACACAGTGAAACATTCCTCAATAGATGATTCCTCTACAACAGTCTACTCAAGAAGTAGAACAACTAATAAGCAGGATAGGACTTTCCCCAATGATAGCCATTAAGATTATTTCCAAGGTTAGAATAAAGTGGTTAAGACTAGGGTACATTCACCCAATCGTAAATTATATGAAAATTAGTCTAGAAAGTGTTCAGAGAACACCAAGAAAAATTAAATAAAAGTGTCTATAAATGGAAGTGAAGTCCAGTTACCGATTTTTTGCATTAAGTGTAAACCAAGTACTTGTTTAAAACTATAGAATTTGTACTAGTAATAGCTGCAAGAATCATTTTTAGAATTGCCACCTAACTAAACAAAAATTTAAGTCACGTTTTCCCTGAGAAAATGAACATCAAGAAGTGGATCAATATGGAGATATTTCTCAGTGGCACAGTGTTTGCCTAGCATGTGCAAGGTCCCAGGTTTAATCCCAAGTACTGGAAATAAAAAGAGGATCAACACATTAGTCTTATTCCTTACCTTGTTTATATACATATGAAATACTGTATACTTTATCACTAGGGGAAAACACAAGAAATCTAAAATTATTTAGCTATTCTATTCTTGTGAATGAGTCTTTAAGACTTTTGTGGCTTGGAAAGTGAGACAGGAGGATCATGAGTTCAAACCAGCCCCAGCAAAAGTGAGGCACTAAGCAACTCAGTGAGACCTTGTCTCTAAATAAAATACAAAATAGGGATAGGGATGTGGCTCAGTGGTTGAGTGCCCCCGAGTTCAATCCCCAGTACCGAGAGAGAGAGAGAGAGAGAGAGAGAGAGAGAGAGAGAGAGAGAGAGAGAGAGAGAGATTGATTGATTTCTGTGGCAAAGACAAGTAACTGTATTCCAAAAGAAAATTTAAGATTGAAAAAAAAATAGATGAGAAATAGGATATTTCCCAATTGCCTAAATCTGCCTATGATTTAATTCATGGAAGTAATATTCTTTTTTTATATTTATTTTTTAGTTATAGATGGACACATATCTTTATTTTATTTTTATGTGGTGCTGAGGATCGAACTCGGTGCCTCACACGTGCTAGGCGAGCGCTCTACCTCTGAGCCACAATCCCAGCCCCTGGAAGTAATATTATTGATATTCAAAATTATCTACTAAATGGTTAATCTCCATTGATAATGGTTAACGATTTTAAGATCAAAATAAAAATTATATAAATATATCCAGATTCTTAAACATGAATTTGTTCAATTAACAAATATTTACTGAGTAGCTATATACCAAACTCTGTTCTAGGCACTGCAGACATAGCATAAACAATGAAAGCAGAGTTGTTTCCTCAAGGGAATTACATTCTAGTAAGAAGAGAATATTTCACATGGCAGGCATTATAATGAAAAACAGATCAAAGAGTAAAGACTTCGGGCATAAAAGCAAATGTCTTGAGGCAGAAAAGCATTGTGGAGGTTCAAAACCAGGAGACAAAGAATGGTAGAAAATAAATCAAAGGTAGCAAGGAGCAGACAATGAGTCTAAAGAACAGCTCCATGCTTTCTGCAAGAGAGCTACAGTTCCATAAATTTAGGATATGAGTCAAATGATGGTAATGACTGTCTGGTCCTGCTCATAAGGTGTTTTAACCTTGCAGGGCAGGGGTGAGGTTGGAGGGGAGCAGTTTGCTGGGGATCTAACCCAGGGCCTTGCACATGCCAGGCAAGTGCTCTACCAATGAGTTAGAGCCCCAGTTCTCATAGGATACATTGAAGGAAAGGTTATATTCTACCAGTCTCTGTATTCCTGGAGGCTAGCACATAATTTACACCCAAATATTTAAGATTAAGTTTAGAGAATTATTTTTCTAATGATTACAGAATGTTTACATACAACACCAATTGTCAGATGCTTACATGATTTCTTCTGTAGCTGGTACCTCCAACATTAAGTTAATAGTAACAATGAGAGATACCATAGCTATATATAATAGATCAATAAAGAGAAGTGAATAAAGGATCTAGAGTTCATTCTCATTAATGGGGTAAAGCTGAATACAATAGTAGCATTGAGCTACCATCTCAATTTATTTAAACTTAAAAAATACTAGATTCACTTCTAATTCAGCTAGATAAAAATTCTTTCAAGGAAGAACAAAAAATGAAATAAACTCACCCAATAGATAGGAATAAATAAGATGGCTGACCCCATCTTATTTCCAAGGCCCAACAACACAGTTTATTAATAATGATTATCACTATAAACATCTAGAGTAGGTACTTGAAAAATTACAGCTTATGGGTGAACAGCTAGACACACTCTGAATGAAGAAAGCTTAATTAAACAAAATCTAAAACAAGTCAGAATGGTTCAAAGGTTCATAATTCACATTTGGTCCCCCTACTATATCAGGCTGACACCAAATTCACAATTGTGGATGGGGATTCACAATTGTGAATGGGAATCCTGATTTAATTAGATCCCATGGGCCAAGCAACCCAAAATTGCCCCATCCCAGTTTTTTTTTGTTTGTTTTATTTCCTTTCATTTTGAGATGAGGTCTTATAGTGTTGCCTTTAACTGTTGTGAGTGGCCTTTAACTCACAATTCTTTAGCCTTGATTTCCCAATTCTCCTGTTCTCAGCCTCCCAAGTAGCTGGGATTACAGGTCCATACCATTCCAGGCCAGAGCATTTCTTTATTTCGTTTTTTTCTTATGGTAATGGGGCCTGAATCCAAAGGCACTCTACCAGTGAGCTACATTTCTCCAGTCTTTTTTATTTTTAGGCAGGGTCTCACTAAATTTCCCAATCCTCCTGCCTCAGCTTCTAGTGTAACTGATTATAGGCTCAGGCGGCTCTGCCAAATTCCAAAGCATTTCTTTTGAAGTTCAAAAACGTAAAAACTAGCCAGGCAACTGAGCCTGTAATCCCATCCCAGCAGCTTGGGAGGCTGAGGCAGAAGGATCATGAATTCAAAGCCAGCCTCAGCAAAAAGTGAGGTGCTAAGCAACTAAGACTCTGTCTCTAAATAAAGTACAAAATAGGGCTGGGGATGTGGCTCTGTGGTTAAGTGCCTTTGGGTTAAATCCCTGGGGGGGAGGAGGGGAGGGAGGGAGGAGGGGAGGGGGGGAGGGAGGGAGGGAGAGGGAGAGAAAAAGAATATAAAAACTAAAAATGGTAATAGTTAATTTAGTTCTGCTTGAATATATATGATAACTCAAATATTAAGAGACTAAAGAAATTAAAATTGAAGCATTAAAAGCAGAGAGCTACATTTTAAAAAAGAAGAAATCATGTAAGCATCTGGTAGTGCTTTCTTTTTTTTAACAACAAAATAAACAGTAATGATACTCAAAAAAAAGGAAGTAAGCCTCTTCTTACAAACAGGTGTTAGGGTGTACAAATCAAGAATCAAGCATTAAAATCTTTCTTGTGGAGTATTTTTTTTTTCTTTTTTGAAACTAGAAAATTTGGGTTCAAACATATCATACTTGCCAGATTCCCTATAAAATCCATGACGGCCAAGAAACCGTAACACTATAAAGCTACATACTGCCAAATTTAAAACTTTACATCCCCCACAAAGTAACTGATAGGTATAAAACAAATGCTAAAAGCTAAGTTAAATATTAAACAAAATTGACTGCCCTTAGATGTGTTCTAAAGAGTTAATGCAGTGAGTTTTTACTTTTCTGTGACTGAATTCATGTGTCACAAAGCTGAGCTTTCTTGGTTTGATCTTACCTTTGATTTATTAATTACATGATTAATACTGTATTTTCTAGAGTCAGGCAGATTTGAAGCTAGAAATAAACAGATTTTTTATATACAAATAGAGGCTCCTCAAAATGACACAAAGAGCAAGCTGGTTTTAATATTGAAAAGAAACCTAAATGATTTTCTAAAATGACATTGAAAGTAATCAACCACTTTTCAAAAATTTTCTTCCAAAACTTAAAAATGAAAAAGAAAAAAAGGAAATGTTCTTTGAGACAATGCTTTTTTTAAAAAATTTTCAACAGATGGTCACTCACTAATTTCCTTCCCTATTTCAAAGAAACCACAGAGCATTAGGGCTTAGAAAATAACCCAGCACATATTTTGACAATGCTAAGAATTTCACATTTAGAGGAAAGAAGAATTTTAAAGCCATGACCAAAATCCTGTAGAAATGCTGATCTTCAAAACAACCACAAGACACATTACTCAAAAAAAAACCACTTACCTTGAGAAAATTCTTGACTCTCTCAGGATCATAGCAGTTGCTTTCTCTGCAGATTCTTTCAACTTCTTTGATCTGCCCAGTCTTGCAAGCGGCCTGAATATATTTAAAGTGCACATCTGGGTCCTGACTAAAGTTAACAATAGATCCCAGAAAATAAAACAGACCTTGAAGAGACAAATAATTGAAATTAAGCACAGAAGCATTTTTGAGAATGACAGAACTAAAAAACATTTTAGCTATTAAAAAAATAATGTACTTGAGAGAGAAGGATCACACATTCCAAGCCAGCCTGACATTAGAAGGAACTTTGAATTAAATGAGTAGGGATATAGCTTATTTGTAGAGTGCTTACCTAGCATGTGTGAAGCCCTGGGTTGAATCCTTAGTACCATAAAAAAATAAAGCTCTGAACATTGTTATGCTAAATACTCAACTATAAATCCATTGCTTAAAAAGCTCAATAAGGTCAGGTACAGTGACTCTTTTCCATATGCAGTTAACAAAAAAATACAAAAGTAGTTTGAAAAGAATTTAATTCAGTGCTGTCCATAAAAACTTTCTGCAATGACAAATAAAGCTGTCCAGTGTCCAATGTGGTAGCCACTAAAACCATGTGGCCAATGAGCATAGCTAGAGTGACGAACGAACTAAAGTTTATTTTATGTTAATGACAAAATTTAAATAGCCATATGTGGCTACAGGCTAATGTACCAAGAGTAAATTAGTATATATTAAACATACAGAGAGCAACTAAGAACAGAGCAGGGAGGAAGAGCAGGAAGAAAAGATTAACATTAAACAGTCATGAGGTGGGAGGAAAAGGGAGAGAAAAGGGAAATTGCATGGAAATGGAAGGAGACTCACATTGTTATACAAAATTACATATAAGAGGTTGTGAGGGGAATGGGAAAAAATAAGGAGAGAAATGAATTACAGTAGATGGGGTTGAGAGAGAAGATGGGAGGGGAGGGGGGATAGTAGAGGATAGGAAAGGTAGCAGAATACAACAGTTACTATTATGGCATTATGTAAAAATGTGAATGTGTAACCGATGTGATTCTGCAATCTTTGTAATGTTTTGAATAACCAATTAAAAAAAAATTCCATTCACTTCGTATAGGTAACATTTTCGTTAATTTCTGGTTTATTGTTCCTATATTTCATTTTTCAAAAATAAACAAATAAAATAAATAATTATTATATACAAATTTATATTACATATGAATATATGCACAGGAATATATGTATATAAGTCTTTATATGTGTATAAAGAAACATTTGTCTTATGATATATATTCTCTAACATATATCTATAAATACATAAGTGTGTGTAGATCTATATATCTCTCTATATACTGTATTCTCTTGCATTTACTTTTAAATTTAATGTATCTTGGAAATCTCTTCACACTAATTCATAGAAGTACTTCTCATTTCTTTTCACAAGTGATAATACTCTTTTGTGACAACCATCAGCGTATGGCTGGGCATTTAGCTTTTTCACAATATTTTGCTAAAGTAGCAAATACCAAAATATGGTATTTTGGTATAAATATTTTTGTTGTTTCTCAGTATAATTTTGTTGGAAACTTTTTGTTTTGATATGCCTGGTAGAAATATATATTTTCTATATAAAGAAAACATTTAATATAATTAAAAATTTATATTACAAGTAATGGCAAAGTATAAAATCACAAGGGACTGTATATTACAAATGCTGTTGACACTTTATGAGATGATGTGAAACCAAACTGTTACATAACTGAAATAAAAGCATTTTGTAATTAAAAATAAATAAATAAATAAATAAAATAAACATACAGAAACTGAGATAGCAAAGAAAACTCTTACCCTTTCTGTCTAGAGCACTAATACTAGAAAGAGGGCAGAGAATAGGCTAACTGGAGACCGGAATTTAGCTAATGAACCAAGAACCACCTAATAGTTATTACACTAATACTATACAGCACTAGTTATCATCTAGGGGTTACCTGGCTTGTCACAACTGGTGGAGTCGATAGTACTGGCATCTAGTGGGTAGAAGCCAAGGATGTTCCCACATACAAAGGACAGCCCCCACAAAACAAAGAATGTCTACAGTACTAAAGATTAAGAAGTCTTGCTGTATAGTAGCAAGTCACAAAATGTCCTTGGGTGGAATCACTTGCTATTATGAGAATCAGACAAATAAGCATGAAATATTAGTATAAGTAATCATTAGTATTTTCATTTTATCCTGTTAGCACAAAGTCAATGTATATTTGTATCTTAAAATTCTGTCTTTAGTTCATCTATAAAGCATCCAGGCAGATAGTCCTGTATACTCCATAGGATCTGACATTTATTGAGAGAAATAAAAATTAAATAGTAAAATGTCCCATAAAATTAAGCATTTAGAAGGTGGCCTAATCATAAACATACCTCTTCCTGGCTATCTGAAGTGATTTTTAAGAAACTCCTACTTACCTTCAAAACTTTTGAAAGATTCAAAAAGTTCAATCAGAGATTGAGTTGATAGTTGTTCATGATACTTAGAAGCCACCTGAACACAGATCTGCAGATTCTGACGAATGTTAGCAGACAGCATGGCTCTGAGACATTCTAGAGAGTCTTCTACTGATAAGGACCCAAAGTAATTCACTAACCACTAGAAGACAAAATAAATGAATTAATAATGCTGAACCTCAAGGCAGTATGAAATTACTATGTTGTACTACAAACACATATTTAGCATACCAATTAACAGGTAAGAAATGAAATACCTCAGGGTTAAGAAGATGAGTATGAACAACTGCACGCTTTATATCATATAAATCAGTGAAGTGTTCTAATGCACGCTGCAGTAATCCAGCCTTTTCACAAAGCTGAGCAATATGAGCCCGATCATAATGTGTGAACATCTGATTCCCTAGAATAGCATCTGCAACCTATAAAACCAAACAGGATGAGTTCATTTTATCACCTCATTTATATCAGTAATTTCAACAGTGAACTGGTAAAATAAAGTACAAAAAAAAATTAGCTGAATTTTCTTGAATAAGGACTTGGTACTTCACAGCTTCAAATAACAATTTATAAATCTCTGAATAATTACTAAAAGGGTGTTGTAAACATCTAAATAGCATGAAGCACATACTTGAGGTGCATGCATAAGGTTCATCTCAAGCAACCGCGTCTGTAAAGGACCTTCAGATGGGCGATTATTCTTTAGAGCATCAAGTAAGAATGCAGTACATTGCTGGATTAGATTGTATTCCATGAAAACGTCCACAATCTACAAAACAAAACAAAAAGACTTTAAGATACTATTGACAAAACATGAATGAAACTAAGCACAATCTTAGTTTGACAGTGCTGGGAATTGAACCCAGGGCCTTAGTCATGTGATCTAGCACTGAGCTACATCCCCAGTCCATCATCTCTTTTTTATGTATAAAATCTCACAGAACAAAAACCATACTTAAGTATGGTGGTTCATGCCTGTAATCCCAGGAGTTCATTCTCAGCCACTTAGCAAGACCCCATCTCAAATTAAAAACTTAATATTATTTAGCAATATAACATTACACTTTAAGAAAAAATTTTGTCCTCTCCTCTCTGCTCTTCAAAAAAATAAAAGAATAAATAAATAAAATCTGCCCTTTAGAGACTCAGTTACTTATAGTTTTTTTTAATCTATGAAATATTTCAAAATATATAATAGCAGAATATAATCAAACTAATGAATTTAAAATTTTTATAAACTTCAAAAACATACAAGAGTACATAAAATATGCAGAACTCACTTGCACTTTCTACATGCCTCACTTCTTTCCCTGCTGACCAGTGGCAGCCACTCGCCTGTTTTATCATATACTAAATACGAGTATATCTATGAATAAGTGGTACTTGTTTTGTATGTTTTAAAACCATATAAATTGAATCAGAGTGTTTATTCTTCTCCAATTTTGTTTTATTAAGATACTTAATTAAGTTTAAGATACACAAACTGAAAATTTAGCCCATTTTCTACAAAGTTGTGTAAGTCAGATTCCCCCCTCACTCTCCATCTCAGTCAACTACAGAATATATTTGAATGCCATTACCTGTGTGATATCAGCAAGAGGCTCTTCATCCTGAACTAACATTTGAGCAAACTGCTGTCCCTGATCTGGACTGATACGCATTACATTTCTCAGCAGAAAGATCCAATCTGGAGTATATCCAACCTAAAAAGGGACAAAGAGTTAAACCCTGCTGCCAAGTTTCATTTTTATAGCATTTAAAGGCATTTTCTTTTTCTTTTTAAAATATGTTTTTAGTTGCAGATGGAAACAATATCTTTATTATTATTCTTTTTTTATTTGTTTATTTTTACATGGTGCTGGGGACCAAACCCAGAGCCTCAGGCATGCAAGGCAAGCGCTCTACTGAGCTACAACCCCAGCCCCTTAAAGGCATTTTCTACAACAAAATCTTGCTAACTATTAGTGAAAGCACAAATTCATTTATAACTTACAATGCTCAATTAAACTTTGGTTTTGACATATCTGAATAACTATAAATTTAATAATTGATTTATCCATTTTCAACAAATGACCATTGCAACATTTGTTCTGACATGTTAAACACACTCCTCTTATCCTAAATTCTTACAAGCCATGCAAGAGTAATTACCTCCATTTTCTCACATTTTCAGTTAGTGTAAATTCTACATATCAGACTTCAGATAGGATTTTTATACATTCCCAAGTAATTCAAAATTTAAGGAAATTCACCATTGAAGTAACAGAATATAGGCTGATTTCTCTTAATAATTTCAGGAATTTATGCTGAAAATGTTTCATTGAACTCACTTTTTTAGCATACAAAACAATCTTCTGAACTTGACCTGTTTCTGCAAAGCACTGAATGACTTTATTTGGAACATTAGCCCTTAGGTACACACTAAGTGCCAATGTAGGGTCCACAGATTTTACAAGATCACCCAGTTCTTCGGAACATTCCAGCTGTCCAAAGGAAAAAGATATTGGTTAGTGATCAATGAGCTGTTTTATAAATGAACAGTTGATACTATTTCCCTATATAAATAATTAATGATAGACTTAATTACTCAATTTCCTAGAATTATTATAAATATGCAGGGATTATGGCTGGTAACACTCTTGATATTACATTCACAGCAATGTCTTAGAAATACTGCCCAAACTTCACACTTACAGATATTAACAACTACCTTGTTAGGAGTGTAAGTACTTTACTTTCAACAGAACCTTACACCTGGTAAGAATATTAGGATAATTAGATTATGTGGCCTCAATTTTTTAAAAAATGATGCAACTTTTTTTAAAAAAATAATTATTTTAGTTGTTGATAAACCTTTATTTATTTATATGTTGTGCTGAGAATTGAACCCAGTACACCTCATATATGCTGCAGTGCTGGTGATAGAACCCAGGGCCTGGTATATGCTAGGCAAACATTCTCTCATTGAACTATATCCCAGCCCAATAATATAACTTTTAATGTAATGTCAAATGAAAATTTGAAATTGAAGGAACAAAACAAGATCACTGCAAAGATCATTATTAAAACTAAAGTATAACCTATATGTCTGAAGGACCTAAATTCCATCACATTCTTGAATTTAGGATTAAAACTGTGCTGGGTGCAGTGGTGCACACCTGTAATCCCAGCAACTCAGGACACCGAGGCAGGAGGATTGCCAAGTTCAAAGCCAGCCTCATCAACTTTAATGAGACCCTGTCTCAGAATAAAAAATAAAAAGGGCTGAGGATGTAGTTCAGTGGTAAAACAACTCTGGGTTAAATCCTTTTTTTTTAAGAGAGAGAGAGAGAGATGAGATGAGATGAGAGAGAGAGAGAGAGAGAGAGAGAGAGAGAGAGAGAGAATTTTTTAATATTTATTTTGTAGTTTTCAGCGGACACAACATCTTTGTTTGTATGTGGTGCTGAGGATCGAACCCCGGCCGCACGCATGCCAGGCCAGCACGCTACCGCTTGAGCCACATCCCCAGCCCCTGGGTTAAATCCTTAATACCAAAAAAGGAGACTTAAAGTTGCAAGGCAAGACACTAATTTTACAAGGTCAAAGAGATAAAAATTTAGAATTTTTAGGTGATATACAGGCAGATACCCATCTATAATTCAAACTTTCTTAGCTACCCAATTTAGAAATCAGATTCCTAAAAGTTTTGTTTTATATGCAAGTTGATTTTCTACTTTTAATGATAACTTCAGAGGCTAGCTCTCATAACCAAATGTTTTGCTGAAAATTAGAATGCTTATGAGAGCCTATATCCTTTTCCTTTTTCTCTGGTACTGGGAATCAAACCCAGTGCTTTGAGCATGCTAGGCAAGTGTTTTATCACCAAGCTACATGCCCAGACCAGAGTCTGTACATCTTAACTGAACATGCTAACTAAAGAAGAGTTGACCAGTGCTCTCTTGGAATAAATGAATCCTGTGTGACTGTTCACAAAAAGAGTGACACCCAAAAAGCTGTTACATAGGTCAACTCAGTTACCTTGGCTGTTCCCATCCTCCCTTATCTTAAACAATTAGGACGGACCTCAAATACTCGCTAGTGTGGCTAGTAACTATTCTTCAGCAGAGACTCCTGTCCAAGCATCCCAACTCTGAAGTACTATCCTCCAATATCCTCTAAGATTGCCAGAAGCTGGGTCAAGAAACAAGGACTTAGAATTAGTAATGTAAAACTACCACCAACATACACTAATGGTGAAAGGTATTAATTTTAAACTTATTTGAGTGTTTTGAACAGTGCTACCTTTACTTCTCTACAATGGCATAAAACATGGAATTTAATACTACAACTTGGTGCAGAAAGGCTTTTT
This sequence comes from Urocitellus parryii, assembly GCF_045843805.1. NCBI lineage: Eukaryota > Metazoa > Chordata > Mammalia > Rodentia > Sciuridae > Urocitellus > Urocitellus parryii. The sequence continues at coordinate 150,637,957 of NC_135537.1, forward strand.
GTATAGTGCTATGAAAAAAACTAATAGTAGTAACAGATTGCTTAAATTTGTGTGGTGTCTTACAAATAAGTAACATGTAGTGGTTGTCTGTTTCTCAGTCACTATTTCATGTAAGAAATAATGTGCTCTAAAAAACAGTATATTCACATGCTCTGTGTAATGAGAAATTAAGTACTGGGTAGATCTAAAAGGCAAAGAGAAATCCCACAGAATCCTAAAGCCAGTTAATATTTTTTAAAAAGTTCCCATGTAAAACCAAGTTAAATATTTTTTCATGTAATACCAATTTACATTTCATGAAATCACTATCAAACAATATCACATTGCTAATCGGTTTGCTCTCTTATTAATATATGTATGATCTGGCACGTTATACAACAGTTTTTCTTTACATGTGTTTACCAGCAGCAAATATCACAATTTTGATGACACTCTGGAAGTTCTAAAAGAAAAGACAACTTGCATTGCTCGAATTACTGTGAATACAGTTGTTGAATGTAGGATAAAGAATATATTCCTATGTTCAAAAGAATTTCACATACATTAACAAATATGACTACATGCTGGAATAAGCATTTTGCCCTAAGCTTTTGTTAAAAAGAGCCAAAGAACTCCAGGTCAGTAATTTTAACTATCAAGCAAGAATCTTGAATTCTAATTATAAACCTAAACGAAGATATCTCACCTAAACATCCATAAAAATAGATTTTCAAAGGAAATAAATACATGCACTTTAAGCAATGTATTTTCTTATTCTATTTTAACAATAAATAATAAAGAGACATTTTGGTGTACAGCATAAACGATTTTAACTTGCTAACATTGTACTTAATTCAATCAAAGTAGAAATATGTCAATACAAATTAACATACCTTATCTTCTTTCAACCATTTCTCCAGAAGCTGTTTCCGACCTTGTTGAAGTACAGGTCTACACAACTCTAAGGATTCATATTTGTTTAACTGTCCCTGGTCCAAAAGGATTCCAAAGTACTGAAGTAGAGGAGAAGTCTGTCCTGGCTGAGCTGGGACACTCTGGAATCGCCGGATGGTGTCTGGAGTACGAAGTATTCCCTTTAAGAAGGAGAAATGTTAAGGACACCTCAAAGTGGCTCAAATACCACACAATCAATCCTATCTCTCTCTCTCTCTCTTTAAATTTTTTTTTACTTGTTGATAGACCCTTATTTTGTTTATTTATATGTGGTGCTGAGAATTGAACCCAGTGCCTCACACATGCCAGGCACACAGCCACAGCCCCCTGTATATCGAGTCAATCTTAAAAGGCATGAGTTCATCAAAAAGCTAAGCACCAAAAAAAAAACAAATAACCCAATCAATAAATGGGCCAAGGACCTGAACAGAAACTTCTCAGAAGGTGATATACCATCAATCAACAAATGTATGAAAAAATGTTCATCACTGCTAGCAATTAGATAAATGCAAATCAAAACTACTCTAAGATTTCATCTCACTCCAGTCAGAACGGCAGCTATTATGAATACAAACAACAATAAGTGTTGGCGAGCATGTGGGGGAAAATGCACACTCATACACTGCTGGGGGGACTGCAAATTGGTGCAGCCAATATGGAAAGCAATATGGAGATTTCTTGGAAAATTGGGAATAAAACCACCATTTGACCCAGCTATCCCTCTCCTTGGTCTATACCCAAAGGACATAAAAACAGCATACTACAGGGACACAGCCACATCAATGTTTACAGCAGCACAATTCACCATAGCTAAATTGTGGAACCAACCTAAATGCCCTTCAGTAGATGAATGGATAAAAAAAAATGTGGCATATATATACAATGGAATTACTCAGCAAAAAAAGAGAATAAAATCATGGCATTTGCAGGTAAATGGATGGAGTTGGAGAACACAATGCTACGTGAAGTTAGCCAATTCCAAAAAACCAAATGCCGAATGTTTTCTGATATAAGGAGGCTGATTCATAGTAGGGTAGGGAGGGGGATCATGGGAGGAATAGACAAACTCTAGATAGGGCAGAGGGGTGGGAGGAAGCAGTGGGTTAAGAAATGATGGTGGTGGGGCTGGGGATGTGGCTCAAGTGGTAGCGCGCTCGCCTGGCATGCGTGCGGCCCGGGTTCGATCCTCAGCACCACATACAAAGATGCTGTGTCCGCCAAATACTGAAAAATAAATATTAAAAAAAAAAAGAAAGAAATGATGGTGGAATGTGATGGACATTATTAACCAAAGTACATGAATGAAGTCACAAAATGGTGTGAATATACTTTGTATACAACCAGAGATATGAAAAATTGTGCTCTATATGTATAATAAGAATTGTAATGCATTCTGCTATTATATATAAAAAAATTAATTAAAAAATATTCAAAAAGGCATGAGTTCATCTATTAAAACTAAATTTCAAATCTTTACCAACTGTTATAAAGATTACATCAATGTCTATCATACCTCTAGTTTGATGTTACAAAATTATTCAGAATCAGAAATATACTAACTTAATTATGACATTAATATATAAAAGAATAAGCATAATCATGAATTAGTTATAGTTATTAAATAAGCTCACATTAAATCAAGTACAAATTTCATAATTTATACTAGTCAGGACGGTAACATCCAACATAAACCAACATAAAGGTAGACTGGAATACATTCAGTCCAATTTCTGATTGCTCTACCTTCTAAAATTAAAAAGAATCTGCTTAGGGCACAACTTTTAGGAATAAAATAAGCAGCTTCCATTTGAGTTCCAACAGTATTAAACATGAGTACTAAACATTATTACATCTATGTAAATTGTAACTGCCTAGATCTATAAATCCTTCTAACATGAGTTTTAAAACACTAATCAAATCTGGAGGCACTGACAATTAACTACTAAAAGAAAATGTAAACTGACAGTAGTTTCTCTGTGTAAAGCCGATTCCTCTTCTACCAATATTAAAAATAGGATATTTATTTTAACCCAATCATACAATTTCATTTTCATGACTATTTACCTTTGGTGCATTTGCAGCCACCTTTGCAGCCTCTGAGTAATTTCCCTGGGCAAAAAGAGCATTAAATTTCCGAGCAAAGAGTTCTTCAGCACCTGCTAAATTGTTACGTACAGCCATCCTCAAAGCCAAATCAGGATTTTGTAGGACATTGGTGATGTAAGGAATTATGTTTTCTTCTTCCACACACACCGACAGAACCTGCAATTCAATGAAAATGACTCTGAAGAAGCCTTGAATATAAATAAAACCTGGGGCTCACTGGGAGGAAATTTAAAGTATATTCCTTTTAATTTTATGTTTAAAATTTTTTTCCAGTAATTTTTTAAATTATATTTTCACGTCTAGCAGCCAAATTATACTCAATGGTTGGAAGAGCACAAGAGAAGGAATCACAGATTCCTTAAGCACCTAACATAATGTAAGACACATAGTAGTATCACAATAAATACAACATCAGTAAATGTAATTTCTAATTGCTTCTGTCCTAACAACAGTATACTCATCCTTGATCTTCCTTAAAACTCCACTGCCACAGAAATGCTGACTACCCTACTTGCCCCAAAAGCTAAATTATTGTCAATTGCCCTAGAGAAAGAGAGTCCTTTCCTGCCCATTCATCCTACTTCCCAATGCAGAGCTGGTTACACACACACACCCTAGTTTATAAACTACTCATACTATCCCTAAAAGTTCTTCTCAAACTATTACACTGATTATCTATTTCTCAGTCAGTAGTCCACATGAGGAAAGGAGCTTGACTTTGGTTAACCATATTACTAACAATAGGCAGTGTTCAGCACAAGCACATCCTTATATCTGTTGAATAAATGAAAACGGGAAATTTCTTTCCCAAGAAGTCAAAAATATTTAAGAATTCAGTAAACTAGATAAATGGTTAATAGTCTTCTCTGTTTCACTATTCCTTTGAAGAAAAATGAAGACATTTTCATCTCTGAGATTCTTTCTATAGGTCAGAACTCCATCCTTCAAACCTAGGCTATCCTGTATCTGCAACATGTCATTCTATTCTATATTAAAACATACTGTTAAAAGGAAGTAATTAAGGAGGTTTGGAGGTATAACTTAGAGGTAGAGATGCAAAGCACTGGAAAGGTTCTAGTTTCAATCCCCAGCACCAAAAAAAAAAAAAAAAAAAAAAAAAAGAACAAATTCAGTTCAACTGTCTGTACTTCATGCTTTTCATGCTTTCTACTGATCACTACCTTAGTCTTCACCAAACATCAAATCCACAATTTCATCTCTTTTATTCTTTAAGACTGTTTTAGAAAATTTCTAGAAACTAGTTCTTCTATCGTCATGTATAACTAATTAGAACAAATAAATAAATGAAAAAAACCAATGAGGCACCATTTCATGTCATTATAATGAAAAGTCTGACAACATCAATACTTATTAAATATTGGCAAGGAGGGGAAAAGAAAGCTAATGATAATGCATTATTTTATTTATTGCTTAAGTTTCAAAGTTTCCTTACCTGCCCCTTTCTGTTTACTCCAATTATTCCAGCTGTAGCTTCATGAGGTGCAGTAACAAAGATTGTTTCTCCACTGATTCTATTCATGTAGATACAGGTACCAGTCTCAAGATCATAGAGGTGGATATAACCATACTTGGTAATCAAGAATACAACATCATGCTTTTCACTGATCTGTAAAAAGAAAAATCAACCCTTTAGTAAAATAATGAATTTAACCAAAAAAAAAAAAAAAAAATGTTTAGTACAATTCCATTTTGGAGATGTTTCCATCTCCAAAATGGAGAGGCTTATATGAAAAATGAAAAGGTAATATTTAAGGTTTCCCTCAATTTTATAGTACATTTAAATCTGGGATATCCCAAGCTCTTACATAAAACATATGAACAAGTATAAAATATATAAGACAAAAAAGAAGACAATTCTGATAACCTGACTTAATACATATTACACGGAAAAGTTATTTTGTTTTTTGTTAAACAAAGTTCACTAATAAACTTTATTTTAGAATAAAGCATCACATACATTGCATCAACTGTGAAATGATATTTGAAACAATTTCTTGTAAGAAGGGAGATTTTAAAAGCCCATTTGTTTTGCATTAAGATACCTGCATTGCAACAGGAAAGTCATTTTGTGCTTCTGGAGGAAAGAAAACATCTACTGCCTTCTTTGGAAAGGGTTGGTTCCCTGTAGGCGGTGTGCCAACTTCAATGATATGTAACTGATCAAAAGAAAATGAAATTCATGTAAATCTTTAAGCTGTTATCATAGCAGACTTGAAGCCCCAACCTGGAAACAATCAAAATTTCCTATAATAGGTGAACTGTGATTGAGACATCCATACCATGGGATACTCCTCCATAGGAAAAGGACACAAAATTCTCAGACACTATACCTAGGGTGTGAATGGCTGGGTGGGGAGCCTATCTAAAAAAGTCAAATACTGTATGATTCCTTTTACATAACATTCTTGAAGTAACAAAACTATAGATGGAGAATGAATTAAAGTTGCCACAAGTTAGCAATGGTGGGAGAAGGGGGACTATAAAGTCATGAGGAAAATCTCACAGTGATAGAATATTTATGTATCTTGAATTTACTTGTGAGGAAATGACAGAGACCGGTAGAATTCCTATTTTGTTTTAACTGTACTACACTCTTGCAACATGTAACTCTATTAGAAGAAACTGGGAAAAGGGCAAAGGGGATCTCTCTACACTGTCTTTGCAGCTCCCTTTGAATCTATATTATTTCAAAGTAAACACTTTGAATATATGAAATAATCCCACCTCAATCTCCTTGAAATAAAGGGCACAGAATGGTAATACATTACATACAAACACACTTTCTCATGATTTTCAATTATAATTTAGTATTTCCAAACAAAATCTAATTTATTAATTTACTGCTGTGTACCTATTCTAACACAGGAGAGTAATATATACCTAAGCTGTCTCTCTTCATATACATCCTATAGAAGTAGATAAAACATTTTGGTTTAAAATGCATGATCCTGTACATCAAGAGAAAGAAAACAATGTCAACAGGATACTATTTTATGTTTTTCTTAATATACTAACAAAAAACAATTCAGTTTCCAAGATATGCCACATGAAAGTTACAAGTTCTCATCTTTTATTAGGATGACTAGCCAAATTGAAAAACTAGTGTCTCTCTTCAAATCATGGCAGAGCCAGTAATGGTGGCACACAACTGTGATCCCTGCAACTCGGCAGGCTGAGGTTGTTTGAGGACAGCCTCAGCAGCTTAGCAAGACCCTATCTCAAAATAAAAATTAAAGAGGACTGGGGTATAGCTCAGTGGTAAAGCACTCCTGGGTTCAATCCCCAATACACTCCTCTTAAGAAGTCTTAGCAGACTCCTAATATAGAACAGGTAGAGGGGCTGGGGATGTGGCTCAAGCAGTAGCGCGCTCGCCTGGCATGCGTGCGGCTCGGGTTCGATCCTCAGCACCACATACAAACAAAGATATTGTGTCCGCCGAGAACTAAAAAATAAATATTAAAAATTCTCTCTCTCTCTCTTTATTAAAAAAAAAAAAAGAACAGGTAGAAAGTAAACAGGCTCAAGAAATAGGTTTTCAGACATTCTTAAAATGATAACTGAAACTTTTCAGTACTAGTTTTCAAAAAAAATGCCCTACCCTTCTATCCTAAGGATAGAAACTAGTTTCTAAACCTATTTTGTCTTCTGGTTTAAATTCCATCAATTCTTATCTGAATATCAGTGTTTTCTATCCTTATTATATTGAGGTAGGATTACTCCTCAATTCAGAAATTTTAGGCAGAATTGTACCTCTCTCATTGCACATGTTTCCTCCCCAACTGAGAGACTGTAGATGATCATATTTTAAGCAATCTCTATCTTAATTCTTTAAAAAATCAGGGAAAAAGACATATGTTCTAACAAAGTTAAAGGTAATTTATGGTTTGCCAAGAATCTACACAATCTTCTTGACTGGCTACAGAAAGGACAGCGAATAGTGCCAGCCTTCCCTTGCAGAATTACCCAAAACTTTTATTCCACTCTTCTCAGAGCTAAGAGGCAGACAAGTAACTTTGCTTACACTGGAATTCAAAGAGGGAGTTCAGGACATGAAGTTATTAAGACTTTAGAACTGCTGCTCTGGCAAAGGAAATGGCAGGCAAACTGATTCTCCAGGGATCCAGCAGTGAAGGCATAGTAAAAACAGAAGTGTTAAAGTTCTGTAGCACGATTTTTGGTTGGAACCTTGACTGCTGTCCATTCTCCCTTATTTCTCCTCATTCTTCAAACTTGGTTGTACAGGCATCCTTGCTACCATCAAGTATCCAATATCCTTTTACTAAATTTTCAGTGCTGTCAATCAGACCTGTTCCTGCTTTCTATAGCTTAAAAATTCAAACAAAGTACTTCCATTTGTCCAGGTGATTCTAATACATAGCCCAGGTTGATAATCTCTAACTTAAGGCAATGTTACTCAAAACATGGTCCACATTCCATCTATAATATCACGTAGGGTATTTTAAAAGACTGATCATGGGTACAACTTAAGGAATAAACTCTGGTTTAAAAAACATGAATATTTTAGCAACCCTAATGAGTCTATGCAGAGTAAAGTCAACAAACACTAATGTAAGGCCTTTCATATAAAAGAAACCAAAATAAAGCATGAGAACAGCTGACAGAAAAAAACTGTGAAGAATACTATTTTAGAAAAATATTACTAGACAAAGTATTTGAATACATTAAGTCACCACAAATCTGAACATTAATAACAGATGGGAGATGATTATTTTGAATTTAGAGGACTAATCAATTAGTATCTTAGGTGGCTGAGGCAGGAGGATCTCGAGTTCAAAGCCAGCCTCAGCAATTTAGCAAGGCACAAAGCAACTTAGCAAGACCCTGTCTCTAAATAAAATATATATATGCATGTCTGTCTGTATGATATATATATATATATGAGCTGGGGATGTAGTTCAGTGGTTATGTACCCTTGGGTTCAACCCCTACCCTCCACGCCCCCCAAAATACAACAAATCTTACCTTCCCCCCAGCTTGACCTCGTACTGCAAAACAAAATAAAGTTGACTCTTCCGCATTTCCTTCCATTTTAAACTGTGCAAAGCTAGCTGCATGTCCTTCAATGGGCTGAGATACTTTCCTATCTACAGAATACAGCTGCATAGCTCCCACCACACGATTTTGCTATAAAAGACCAAAGAAAATAAAGTATGGGGACCCAATGAATCAGTAAGTTCCAGATTCATCAACAAGTGAAATAATTAAATACTTAAATCATCTTCAGCAGAATTTATAATTCATTATTAGTCTTTGAATGTAGATTTAACATATCTTAACTTGAAATTCAGCTCAGAGCCAGGTGGTGGTGACATGTGTGCCTGTAATCTCAGAGACTCAGAAGGTTAAGGCAGGAGGATCACAAGTTCAAGGCCAGCCTCAATAACTTGGCAAGGCCCTAAGCAACTTAGCAAAACCCTATCTCAAAATGAAAAATAAAAAGGGCTAGGAATGTACCTCAGAAGTTAAGTGTCCCTGGGTTCAATGCCCAGTACGACACAAAACAAAAAGCTCCAGCTCTGAATATTACCTTATTAAAGCTTAACATGTTTAAAATATGATTTATATTTTACCATGATTTATACTCTTAATGCAAAAGATATTTAAAAATTAATTCTGCAGAAGAGTATATATTCACTCTATAGTAAGTTCCAAGCCATGTTAACTGAAGTCAATTTCTATTTAATCTTCAAGTAAGAGCTAAAACAATAAGAGCTCTGAAATTCTGTCAGCATAAAGGAGTTAAGCCATCAACCTCTATTTGCAATAAAAAAGAAAAAAAAAAGGGAGAAAAAAGTCTTCAGTCAAATTTAACAGGACTAAGTAGAAAAGACCTACTTCAAAATAAATTTCATCTGACAAAATAGTTCTCTATAAATCTTTTGTTTATCAAAAACTAGAAAAATGTTACCTGTGCAGATATGCCAGTTAGAAGTAACCACTTCTGCTTTGCATCTGTGCGATAATTGATAATCTGGCATCCTGCAAGGCTAGAATGGCGATCAAACATTTTCACTGGTTGAGATTCTCCTTCCATACTCCAATGATAAACTGCATTATCCGTAACAAGAGCAACCGTATTCAAAGAAATCCATTTCCAAAAGGTGACATCATCGGTCATGGTATGGGCCTTCATTTTACTTTTCATTTCAATGTTAAATATCTGAAGAGTTTTCCCAGCTAAACACAGAAAAAAAAAATTATGAATCATTTAAAAAAAAATAACATTCAAGATAAATTATACCTAGCTTCACTAGCTCTGTAACTTCCAAAGTGGTTCTATAATAAGACTAATGACCAATTATAGAAGTCATATTTATAGAACAATGACCTTTAAAGATAATAGCTGAGATTAAGCAAACAATCTACAGCTACTTCTCAAGCAAAAACTATATTACCTCTAATAAAACACAATTTAAACAGAAAGGATGACTTCCACAGGATTCTAAATCCCAACTAAAACCAATTCTAAAAAACAGCTTTCATTAACAATGATGGAAAACAAAAGTTATAACCTTCATACTTGTAATTAAGTATGTTTTACAGATACTAAGATAGTTGTATGTATAATAGACAAAGCAAATCTAACAAACACAAAGAGAAAAATGTCTACTTTTAAAAATGCAGTCATCTCTCATCCAACTATATTTTAAGGAAACTGATTTTTGAAAAGAGCATCTACTTCAAAATTCTGCCTTGTTACCACATAAGAGAATTGCATGCTACATTTAACTGAAGATACAAAGGGAAGGCAAAGGTGCTGGAGAAAAGGAGAGGGAAACAAAGAGAGGACAAGTTTCAGGTTCTGTTAATATACTGGAGGTAAGAACAAAGTTCAAGCTTCATCCAGTTAAGACAGCAAGCATTTAGTTAAAGGAGGATGATGAAATTTGCCTTGAGTATTAAAAAATCCACTGAGTCAGAAACAAGGGCTTATCATTGTAATCCAAAAATCTATTACAGCCCAAAACTGATTTAATTGAAATTAATGGAGGTCAAAGCCATAGCTATCACTACACTATCCAGATTCATCCTTAGAGACCAAGGAAAACTCCATTCCTGAGCCACAGAGAATCTGGCTTCTAAAGGACAATAAACTGTAACACAAGGAGGGAGGTGGATGGTGGGAAAGGGACAAAGCGTAATAGCTTTGTACCACAACTTTTCTTACTACATATGAAAAAAAAACTTATAGAAGACAAAGTATATTATTTCCATCCCACATAAGATGTAAATTACAATCAGACTAGAAAAATTGTGAGAGTTATAGTCCTGTTTATAAAAAGAAACCATGAGGATTAAATCTGGCTTCAGAGAGCAACAGTATTTTGTAATGATTTACTTTCTTTTGCTGCCTTCCCCAGCCCCCTCATTATTAGACTTTTGTTTTTACATGATAGGGGTTGAAATATATGTAAGTGGGATGATTTGGGGAAGGGGGCAAAGGATGACAGCTCAACTCCATAATTTGGACAAACAGGCACAAAGCTATAATATATTTCACAATGCTTTAAAAATCTTGAATTTATTCTTTTTATGGAACAGGACAATAACTAATACAATCTAATTTAAAATAACTCACCATCTGCACACATAAGAAGGCATTAAGAAATGTGATAAGATAACAGTAACATTAAAAATAGAAAAGAATTGAAAAAATTTTAAACAATGGCCTTGTAAAATAGTTTTGAGAGCTGCTAAGCACTTTAAATTCTTTAAGGAGACTGAAGGGAGTCCAATACCTTAAAGTATAAAATATAGCATTTTGTTTCTATTAAAAAGTGATAACTGTCACAAAACTTCTGTTACCAGGTGAAAGCTGAACCATCTTTCCTTAAGATGAGATAAACTCTTGCCTTAGATACACATGGTTACTTATTAGTTTGAATATGCTCATTTGAACACTCTCACTACCCATTTACCTCAAAACTGTATTACAGGTTGAGCATCCTAATCTGAGAATCTAAAATGCTCCAATATCTGAAATTTTTTGAGCATAATGAAGCTCAGAAAGTTTTGGATTTTGATGCATTTCTGATTTTGGATTTAGGATTAAGAATGCTTAACCAGTAAAGTATATGAACATACTCCAAAATTTAAAAAACTTAAAAAATGTTGGTCCTGGGCTGGGGACGTGGCTCAAGCGGTAGCGCGCTCGCCTCGTATGCGTGCGACCCGGGTTCGATCCTCAGCACCACATACCAACAAAGATGTTGTGTCCGCCGAGAACTAAAAAATAAATATTAAAAATTCTTTCTCTCTCTCTCTCTCTCTCTCTCTCTCTCTCTCTCTCTCTCTCCTAAAAAAAAAAAAAAAAAAAAATGTTGGTCCTGAGCATTTCAGATAAGACATACTTAACCTGTGTTACTAAATATACAGTTTAAGTCATAAAGAAAAGTTTGGATAAAAAGTTCAACACCTCTAAGCTAGGCATAATAGCACATGCCTGAAATCTCAGTGACTTGGAAGGTAGAGGAAAAAGCAAGACCAGTTTCAACAACTAAGTGAGGCCCTAAGCCTTGAGACTTTGTCTCAAAATAAAAATAAAAGGTCTGGGAATGTGGCTCAATGGTTGAATTCTTCCTACTATCAAAGAAAAAAACAACAAAGCAAAAAAACGGGCAACGAAACGCCTTTTCAGGAGTCAATTTAATTGTTCTTGACCTAGCTTTCTTTATTTTTTAAATTGATTTTATTTTTTTTAAATATATGACAGAGGAATGTATTACAATTCTTATTACACATATAGAGCACAATTTTTCATATCTTTGTATAAAGTATGTTCATGCCAATGACCTAACTTTCTTTAAAACTTCTATTATAAAGGGTCAGGTACATTCTCATTTTAAAATTCAAAGAAAAAAGATTAATCATAACAGACGCTCCCAGATAGTCAAAACTACTGAACTCTGTTTAGAATGATAGGTTATACATTTCCTTTTTGTAACAACTAAAATTAGTCTGAATGATCTCAAATTCTGGATTTCTAAATTTTAATATTTACCTATATACACACACTTAACAATCAGTGTAAATTCAAACTGTGTTTATAACTTAATTATCTAAATGAAACAAAACTCTGAAATATAAAAATGAAAAAACAAGCGGATTATCATAATAAATTTTGAAATGTTTAGCTCCTAATACAGTAAAGGATATTTTACTTAGAATATATTACTAATTTATTTCCTCTAAAGAGATATTTTTAGCAGTTTTATATATCATAAAACTTAAGTATATTTAAGACTTAAAATCATTCCAAATTGATCTATTCTAAAACATTTCATAGAAATATCCCAAGTAGGGCTGGGGATGTGGCTCAAGCGGTAGCGCGCTCGCCTGGCATGCGTGCGGCCTGGGTTCGATCCTCTAGCACCACATACAAACAAAGATGTTGTGTCCACCAATAACTAATAAATAAATAAATATTAAAAAAAAAAGAAATATCCCAAGTAAAAACCATGAAAGTAAAGTTCAGTATTAGCCTTAACTTTGTATATCTTTTTATTTAATTCAATACACCTTAAAAAAAAAACCAATTATTGTACTGCATAAAATATATATAGGAAGAGTTTTAAGAAAAAAAATTCACAATCTTTTATACCTTTCAATGCAATTACTTTGCTAGCTGGATTCATGATGGCACTGTCTGCTGAAATCGGTCTTCGAATTGGATTACTTGGGTCATTCATATCAATGATTACCACCTGAGCCTGCTCGCCTACTTTTTCTCTAATGCAGATGAATTTGTCTGACTCCATAGTCAGGGTACTGAAGCCAATATTTGCTGGGTTGATACCAAGGTTCTGGAGCTAGAAAAAAATGAATAAACCACATTACCAAACTAGTTAAAAAAATTACATTCACATATTGTTATCATTATAAACCGTCACTTATCCATTAATGTAAGGTGACAACTTCATTAAAGTGAGGTAATTAATAGACAAATAATGGACCTTCACATCTTCCCATAAACATGGCATTCAATTGTTTCATTATAACTTCATGGTTATACACAAAGGTAGAAAAAATAGAGATGATTTTAAAAGAAAGCTCTAAGATTTGTGGCTCAAGGAATTTTAAGTTATCATGTTTCTTTGAACTACTGAACTCTTTTTCCCAGTACCAGGGATTGAAACCACAGGTGCTTAACCACTGAATCACGTTCAGTTGCTTAGGGTCTCTCTATATTGCTGAGTCTAGCTTTGAACTTGCAATCCTCCTGCATCAGCCCCCCAAACTGCTGCAATTACAAGTGTGCCACCATGCCCAAGAGAACCTATCTTCTCTTAATTTCCTGAACATTTAGTACAGTCACTTATTCACCTGCATTAGGCTTCAGGTATCTATAAATAAAGTTACAGAATAGTGAAAGATTTAGAATGCTACAGAGTTCTTGATCTAGAGGAACTTGGATTACCAAGAGTAGACAAGTACACCAAGTTACAATACTGTACAAAAGTGCCAAAACAAAGATAACAAGGGATGCTCTTTTGAAAAATGCCCCATAGCTTAAGGTAATGTCTTCAAGGAAGACACAGAAGAAAATTAAAGAGAATTCTCAAAAGAAGAAGCATGTGCTAAGGCACAGAGATACTAGTGTCTAAGGGAGTTACATGTACTTTTGCCACAACAAGAACGTAAACTATGAAAGGATTGTGGCAAACAAAGAGACAAGAGCTAGACTGAAAAACTAAAAGTACCTCAGTAAGAATCCTGAATTTGTTCTGTGGGCAGAGGGAGCTACTTAATGGTTTTAACAAGAAAAAATAAGGGAATTATATTTACTTTATATACTCAAAAGGCACTAAATATCTAAAAATAGCAGGTCTTTGAAAACCAACTAAGTGTGTAAGAACTTAAGCTCACTTATTACTGGAAGGTATCTCTACCAGAGTGGGTCATTAATATGCTAGGTGATTAAATATGATATGGACAAATTAAGTCCCACTGAAAGAGGGTACCTGAAGCCTTTATTTTTATTATCCATGGCCAGACTTCCTTCCTCCATTAGGTAATAAATTCACATGGCACAAAATACAAAAAGGAAAAAAAAAAAAAGCATACATACAAAAAAAAAAAAAATCAAATCTTTGCACCATCTTTGTCCCTCAGTAATAGTTTCCCTCCCTAGAGATCACCTCTAGACTGACTGAGCCAAGGTTAACTGTACTTTGTCTAATTCTTTTGACAAACTCTTCTGCTATTACTGCTGAAAAATAACCAGGCCAGGATCGATCTAAATAAGATACAGCTTAAGCCTGAGAGGCTATGATTTACTTTCACTTACCTCTTAGACCTCAATGACTATAGGCCTAAGCAGTTATAAAGTGTAGTTACTCAATCACTTAATACCAGGGGCAAGGAGTCAAACAACTGTCTAACCATTAATACAAAGATGGTAATAAAGGAGAATATTAACCAGTTTTACAAGCTTACGTATATGCCAAAATGCAAGCTAACTATAAGCTGAAATGGATCATTTATAATGAACTGTTACAATAAAACATTATGAATTAATTTTCACTTACTCCTGACTTAAAATTTTATGTTTACTCTTAGCACCAGAACTAATGGAGAATGATAAATGTAAATGGTTCCCAAAACATATAAAGAGATAGCCAGTGGGCTTTAGGGAGGCCTATCATAAACCAAGGTGTCAGAATAATTTCAGGATAGGTATTTACCTGAATTTTTCAGAGTAGAGGGTTCTTAGACTCTTGAAGGTTTAATGGAAATAGTTACCTTTCCAATAATCAGAGAAAACATTCCAGTGGCTCAAAGTTCATAGAGCAATATCCCTAAAAGCAACAAGTTATCTTTTCAACTACTCTGAGAACTGTATGTTTTAAAGTCTCTACCAAACTTACACCTGCTACAATTCTGAGTTTCAGCTTCAATACTTAAGTCCTATAATGTTCAAAAAGACAAGAGGAAAAGCCGTGTTAATCAAAAACCAAAATTAAATTCAAAGTACAAATGTAAACCACAGATACTATTAATTGTACTCAAAAATGATTCTTACAATGGGTTCCTCCTCACCCGCAACTTCAGAGGCAGACTCAAGGCAAATCTAAGAAGCCACTACTAAAAAGCCAGTGAAGAGAAAAAGAAAGTTGAGCATCCTGTTTCCAATTCTCTGCTCCATTCCCAGTTAAAACAAACAAACAAACAAAAAACCAAAAAAAACAAATACAGTAGAAAAACATGTGGTAACAGCACTGACCTTCAATCTCAGGTGTTCTCCTTGCAGAAAAAGCAAAGATTTGATTTTATAATAGAGTAGGACTGCCTGTAATTCTGCAATCTATATATTCCTTTCTCATTAAACACATTCTACCAAGAGAATTATGGAAATGTAATTTTTTGTCTTCTCCATTAAGAATGTAATAGTACTATTCAAAACACCCCTATGTGAAATAGACAAATATACTTTATTGTAAAAAAAACTCAACACTAAACAAGAGCTAAGTGGCAAACTCTTAAACAATACTAAATGTTTAAACATATTAAAAAGCATATGTAAGTAATGGCCTACTACACAACTAAACAGGAAACTGCTCCTTCCTAAAAAGCCTTCCACTGTTGTTAGGAAAGGAAATGAGAGGAACTTCAAATTCCTATCAGTTAAAAGGAAGTTACATTTTTCCACCTCTTCAAATAAGGTTGGTAAGATCTTTTTCCCTTATTGGTATTAATTTTGAGACAGAATGCACAGAGTATTCACCCATTCTCCCCATATTTCACTGTGATATATTCAAAACAGAAACATGCCAAAACAAGAGCAATAGGACAAGCCATCATCCTTAATCACAATTCTGGCTAAGGTATACCCTCAGAGTTGGATCATATAAAAAGGTTATACTAAATAACTATGTCTAGTAATATCTGTAGAGATTAAAACTTTTTAAAAAGTGCAACATAATACTTTTAAACAGGTTTGGTATTCCAAACAGCCTATACTAACCATGAAGATCTTTTAGTCTCTTATAAAAAGTTGTCACAGAACATGAATTATACCACAGAAACTAATTACAGAACGTGGAACAAACCACATTTTGAAATTTTGAGGGCAATTTGTATGTCACAAATTTGTAGCTATCTTCCAGAAACCATACAATATCCAAACTACAGTCACTTTTTTTTATCCTCTCAATTGGCAAAAAAGTTACTATTGTGGAAGCTGGAGATATTCTAGTTTGAGATATGCTTGGAAATTTCTACAATAAAGCTTTTTAAACTTCAAAGAACTTTTATTTTGCTGTCCTGAGAATATGGAGTCAACAAACCTGAATTCAAGAAAACAAATTGCTTTTTTAAAGTTACCACATGCATATGGTAAGATATTCAAACTATATGAGTTTAGTACTATGAAAAGCCATCCAACCCCATCTTTCCAGTAATATTTCTCTCTCCATCAAGCAATTAGAGACAAACATATCAGTGGTATCCTCTAATACATAAAAAGTATATATTTCCATCCTCCCCTTTTCAAGAAACATTAATGTTACAATGTACAAAAGGATAATGTTTCTCAACTGCTTCTTTTTATGAAGAAGCACATAAACCTTATAACATAATTTGGCTTCCATACTAGATTTTGATCTGCAAGTAGCATTACTTTAGGACTTGACAGCATAAACCTAGCTTCCAAAAGGTTAAGTAAACAGATTTATTGTTAATCAGCTAAGCCAAAACTCTGGAGTACCCTGGAGTTACATGTTACACATCATACAAAAATGTTACCTTTTCCCTCTCCTCTCCTTCCCTCCTCAATTTGGATTAACATGCAAGGAAAGAAAGGGGTTGCAATATACTACATTTCTGATTATTTTAAGAAATAGTATTTCAAATTGCCCATAAAACAGAACTTCTTCATTCAAGTAGACAATTATAGTACTAATTTATAACTTTGAATATAAAGTTCAAGTGACATCTAGAATTAATTTCTTTTGTAGATTCCTCATAAGAAACAAAATGTTTGGATATGGTCCCTGTTTTGTCAGTAAAATGACCATGGACAAATCAATGTGTCTATGCATCTGTTTCCTCATCCAAAATATCTGGGTGACAATACCTATTCTCAAAAGTTGTGAGGATTTGTGAAATGCTAAGAACAGTGCCTGACATACTTTTAGGGCTTCAACAGATATTGAACATTAGGACCTACACATATCAGTACTTTTAGGCTAGCTCAAGGTTAGCCTTTTTTTTTGCATTTCCATTTCATTATCTGCTTAATTCAGCTGTCTACAAGGTTGGTTAAAATTCTGGGTGGGAACTGCTTTTAATTACTGATAATATAAGATCAGTGGTCTCTAGGAATTTAACTTACTCAACACACTGAAATGCTGTTTTGGAGAGTTGCAGAGAAAATTACACTTTTTCCAATTCTATTCTTTAATTAAATTGTGAGACCAGAATCTTCATATCTATGCACCATTTTCATGCTAAGTAACCCTATCTTAATTCTTATTTTTAGAAAGGCATCATAGAACAGTATTGATAAAACTTTCTTACAAACTTGGAAAATATGTCTCCAAAAACCTACGCTGGAAGAAGAAGCTAATGAAAACAAATAGGATAAGGTCAGTAACATCAAAATTTATCTTTTCACTCAAGACCAAAGAAACAGAAGGCAAAATAGAATACAGGCACAGTATCTCTCTTCTCAATGTACAAAACAGCTGAAGACTTCTGTTCAATACCCCACTGTGGTACATGTCTATAAGTTCAGCAACTCCAGAGGCTGAGGCAGAAGGATCATAAGTTCAAAGTCAGCCTGGGCAATTTAGTGAGATCCTGTCCCAAAATGAAAAATAAAAAAGCCTGAGGTGGTAGAGCGGGGAGACTCATACTATACCATTCCAAAAACCAAACTTTGCTAATGTTTCCCAATTTTCCCATGCCTAACAATTCCAAGTTACCTCAGTCAACTAAACTGTAGGCTTCTGAAAATAACTTTCTTAAAGAATGAAATCCTCCACTCTACTGTTATGTATATCTAAAAAGAACAAATAAAAATTAAAAGGATGAAATTTTCTACCAACACTGATAATTAACATGCCTTTCTAAAATTATAGTCCAGAATCATCTTACACAGAAAGACATCATTCCTTTACAGAATCTATACCCTAAACTAATTTTAAGACAATTATAAATTAAAAGAGACAAAATCTATAAGTCTCCAATAACAGAAAGAAAAAAGTGGTGAGAAGGAAAAGTTGTTCCATAAAGAAGAAAATCAACTTAAAAGTAGTGAAACAGTGATGCAATTTTTTTTAAAGAGAGAGAGAGAGAGAGAGAGGAGGAAGAGGGAGGAGGGAGGAGAGGGAGGGAGAGAGAGAGAGATAAGAGAGGAGAGAGAGAGACAGAGAATTTTAATATTTATTTTTGAGTTTTCAGCGGACACAACATCTTTGTTTGTATGTGGTGCTGAGGATAGAACCCTGGCAGCAAGCATGCCAGGAGAGAGCTATCGCTTGAGCTACATCCCCAGCCCCTGATGCAATTTTCAAGAAGTCATTATCTGGCAATCAGAATTGTTTCAAGAAATAATCATCAATGGAATAAAACTAATGGATGAAATTTTGAGTAACAGATACTTACACAGTCAAGGTATCTCCACTCGCCCTCTGCCCCAAGATACTTGTTACAAAGGGAAAAGAAAATTTGTGGTGGAGAAATTTCTCAATGAAAGTGATCAAAGTTTTATAATCACTAGCAATGACTCAAATTGACAGCCTGCGCCTCTCAACACAATGCATTAAAAAGAACACAACATCACTTTGTGGTATCCATCCTGACAAAATTATATAACAAGAATCTAATCACAATGTTCTAGTAGACAAGACCTTTCACTGAAGAAGTGATTAATATTTTCCAAAAAAAAATTTACTGTCACATTTACAGCAAACAGAAAAGGGAAAGTGTCCATTCTTGCTCGAGGAGGAATAAAGTCATGCCTCAATGCTGAATGAAAAGTTAAAGTGATATGGTACACATCAAGTACACACATCAGTGTGGGAGTACAGAACTGCTCTACACTGTAGGGATTTTTGTCCTGTCAATAATCTAGCACTCAAGACTATAGTATGGTGACACATACTAGTTTGCTTTCTTCATGTGTTCCTAAAGAATGGGAAAACTCTGATATGCCAGGAATAAGGAAACCCAGGGGCGCTGAGTCAGTATGTATTAGAATACCTTAGTGATCAAACTATGAAAATACTGTTAAAAGACCAAATGGGCCATAAATATAGTGTGGCTTTATATGGTTTTGTCTTATGCTAGCATTTTTTTTGCCCAACTTCCTTTTTTTCCTCTTAGGACAGGGGGGCAGGGGGGGTATTGTATATTAACCAGAGATGTTTTTACCACTGAGCTACATTCCCAGGCCTTTTCATTTTTTTGAGACAGGGTCTTGATAAAATTGCCCAGGCTGGCCTCAAACTTGGGATACACCTGCCTCAGTTTCCCTAGAAGCTGGGATTATAGGTGTGTACCACCATGTCTAACTTTTTACCCTTCTTAATGTATACAATTGGATTAAATATCTTTCAATTATCAATTCTGACTAAAGACACCTTTCCATTCACAAAAAGGCTCTACCTCAATCAAAAACAACTGTATTTCTACCTATAAATACTACATAATTGAAGGAGTGACAGATTTGCTCTCAGCTTACTAATTTCCTCTAGCAGTTCTTACATCTGACTAAACAAAAATAAATTCATCAGAAACTGGCTTCTCTGCAAGTTTACCATACAAGTTTGCCTCTGATGAATGACTAATATACTTGGAAAAGAGCTCATTTACCAGCTCTACTGACTGAAAATTAAAATACATTCAATTTGTGTTTGTGACAGCATTACTAAGAACTTATATTCCACATTCAGTGCTTGGCTTTATACTTTCCAGAGTCTTCCTTCTAGTTTCATCCAAATAATAAAAATATAAGGAAGTCTTTATAAGCTACTGAATTTCCAAGCTATTCTGCAAGTGTTGTAGGCATGGTTCTGTTTCAGTTATCTTTTCTGTGACTCTTGTATCAAAAGAACTCAATAGGGGCTGGGGATGTGGCTCAAGCGGTAGCACGCTCGCCTGGCATGCGTGCGCCCCGGGTTCGATCCTCAGCACCACATACAAACAAAGATGTTGTGTCTGCCGAGAACTAAGAAAAAATAAATAAATACTATAATTCTCTCTCTCTCTCTCTCTCTCTCTGTCCCCCTCTCTCTCTCACTCTCTCTTTAAAAAAAAAAAAAAAAAAAAAAGAACTCAATAGGTGTTACCAATACAGTGAATGGTCAACAATTTTATCTCCCAATACAGGAATTTAAAAGTATGTGCTTCAAGATTTGTTTTAAGTTTCTATCCCAAGTATTTAATTCAGCAAAATGTCTTTTTAAAAAATATTTATTATTTTTTAGTTGTAGTTATACACAATACCTTTACTTTATTTATTTATTTATTTATTTATTTTTAAAGAGAGAGTGAGAGAGGAGAGAGAGAGAGAGAGAGAGAATTTTTTTTAATATTTATTTTTTAGTTCTCGGCGGACACAACATCTTTGTTTGTATGTGGTGCTGAGGATCGAACACGGGCCGCACGCATGCCAGGCGAGCTCGATACCGCTGAGCCACATCTCCAGCCCTATTTATTTATTTTTATATGGTGCTGAGGATCTAACCCAGGGCCTCCCATGTGCTGGGCGAGCACTCTACTGTTGAGCTCCAACCCCAGCCCCTCAGCAAAACATCTTTTAAAAACTCCAAAACGGAGTGAGGAATGGTGGCACACATGTGTAATCCCAGTAGCAACTTGGGAGGCTGAGGCAGGATTGCAAGTTCAAGACCAACCTCAGCAACTTAGTGAAAATGAAAATCAAAATGGACTGAGGATGTAGCTTGGTGGTAAAATGCCCACGTTCAATCCCCAGCACCAAATAAGTAAATAAATAAATCTGCTACCTTTTCTGGTATCAATCATAATGTACGTGTGTATGAGGGAGAGGGGCAGTGGTGGTGGTACAGGCCTGTAATCTCAGCAACTCAGGAGGCTGTCAGGGAGATCAGAAGTTTGAAGTCAGCAAGTGCAATTCAGTGAGACCTTGTCTCAAAATAAAAAATAAAAAGGGTTGGGGACATTAGCTAAGTGGTAGAGTACCTCCTGGGTTCAATCTCTAGAACTTTGAAAGAATGAAAGAAAAAAAAGCTGGAGTTACTTTATTAAGCCCCTCCTGGAAACTTAGCAGAGTGTCAAATAAAAACTGCAGTTACTGTATTCTACAGGAAACGAAGAAAAATGCTGAGAATGCAGCATTCCTTCAGTTCTTCCATCAACAGGATACCAGCCATTGTTTTTTGTGGGCACCACAGATTTCACATAAAAAATAAACATGTCTTTAATCTTTGCTGACCTCACACTTAAACATACAGATTTGTTTCTTCTCCTTGTTAGCCCTTGAAGGAATCACTGTCTCTAAAGAGAATTTCTGACTATCACTCTCACCAAACTGTAAGCAATCCCTTCAGAAAGAAATCACAGCCAGAGACATGGATTCCAAGACTGTTAGCTTTGATAAACTACCAGGAGACTCAAACACCTAAAAAATTTTTCCTACTCATAACCTACTATTGACTGGAAATTTTTAAAACTTTAAATTTTACATCTTTTTTTTTAAAAAAAACACAAGAACTAGACAAAATGTTAGATCAATTTTGAACACGATCTAGGGAAATACACGGAAGTTTTTATGCCCCAAATCTCTAGAGATGGGTGTGACTTTCCAAGATTATGCCTTTTTTCGTATAAACACCATTCAGGGGACACAAAACCACCAAATGCTACTACCAGAGTTGCAATCAACTATATATTGGTGGTAGGGAGCAGAATGTAGCAAAAAAGGAAAAAGAAAAAAAAAGAAAAAGAAGAAAGGCTTACTGCAGTGGTTCTAGATTATAATACTTAGTGCTAATTTAACATAAAGACCTTCAAAGGATGATCTGAATCTCCTGGGGCAGACACCAAGGGCTTGGTTTCCTGGTAGGAGTAACTAAAATATCTGTCCAGTTTCCTTATAGTTATAGCTTAAAAGTCCTAAAGAAACTTCATTCTATGACACAACTTCCCAAGATGTACTTTTTTTTTGAGAGAGAGAGAGAGAGAGAGAATATGAATATCTTTTTTGTAGATGGACTCAACACAATGCCTTTATTTTTATGTGGTGCTGAGAATCGAACCTGGGTCCCGCCCATGCTAGACGAGAGCTCTATGGCTGAGCCACAAATCCCAGCACAAGATGTACTTTTTTTTACTTTATTTTTTTTTTCAGTTGTTGATGGACCTTTATTTTATTTATTTGTATGTGGTGCCGAGAATCGAACCTAGTGCCTCACACATGTTAGGCAAGCACTCTACCACTGAGCCACAACCCCAGTTCCCAACTGTACTTTAAGTGACAGCCTAGTGTTACATTAAGTTCATCTCTATCACTGGTGCACACAATCATGCATTTTCTACCTATACTGACAGACTTCCTAGGAAATTAGATAGTGTACTACTGTCTCACTCATTTTTCTAGTTGGGTTACTCATTTAAAGCATTATCATCCTTCCAGCTGCTATTAGTTACAAGATCAGAACCATCTTATTTTACAATTGACTTACTGAAATATGTTCTTTCGAACTTAAATGCCACAAATTTCGAGTTCAAATAAATGAAATAATTAACACTGAGCATGAAGAGGTATTGGCTATCTCAAAACCACTTAATATTAACAATTCAGGGAGTCCGAATAAACATTAAAATTATTAGATTATGATTTGTCTTCAATTAACACTGTTAAGCATCTATTATTTGACAACTTAAAATTGCAACTTTGTCATTACTACTGATAAAAAAATCTATAGGGAAAAAAAATAGGTTTTAGGTTCAAAGGATCCTAGAGTGTTCAAACTGAGGCTCATGTCCTCTAAAAAAATGAGAAAAAACATCTCATTTCAAAATCATGTAGACACTTGCTTCACTCTAAAATTTTGTGTTGTAAAAAGACTACCATCTTGATTTTTTTCAGTCAGGGAAAGGGTATGCCCTGGATGTCTGATAGGGAGCAAAATATATCCAAAATTCATGGTACTAAAATTTAATTTAACAATTTAATTCATGGCACTAAAATTTTCCTTCCTTCCTATCAATACAGTTTTCTTCCACTGTCTGAAAACTGCTTCCATTCCAATTATTTTGGTTTCTTTAATTCTTAAATTTGTAACATATTCTATCACATCCTCTCTTTCATTTAACTCTGGGATTTACCACTGGATTCAAAATCTAAAAAATGAAGTCTTCAAATCATCTAAATCATCTTTCCATGTTGCTCAATGAAGAAACAATTCCGCTCTTAATTGCCATCAGGATTTTTTTTTTTGTACTTTCTATTATTGCAATCCATTAACTCTACAGTTATTTCTGTTTCTATCATATTGCACTAATACTAAAGGCCACAGAGATATATTATATATGCTTAAAGTGCTATAATATGGATAGTATTAACAGCCACAGACATGTCTATCATATCATATACCCAGCAATTAATTCCTCTCCCTCACACAGATCCAAAATACCCAACAAAAAGGATTCAACCAAGAACTTACACAGAAAGACCTGGGATGTAGTTAAGTGATAAAGCACTTGCCTAGCATAAACCAGGCCCTGAATTCAGTCTCAACACCAAAAGCAAAAACAAACAAAAATATTGCACAGAAATAATCACAGTAGCACTATTCACAAAAGCTAAAAAGCAGAAACAACTCAAATATCCATCAACTGATGAAAGGAAAGAAAAAAGAAAATGTGATCTATCCATTCAATGGAGTATTATTAAGCTAAAGGAACAACATATCAAGATGTGCTGTACACTGGATCAACCTCAATTATGCTTAGTGAAGGAAGTTAGAAACAAAAAGTCAAACGTTGTATAATTCCATTTATGTAAAATATTCAGAATTTGTACATCAGTTAAGGATACAGAAGGATGAAAAGACTGCCAAAGGGTAAGGTGTTTCCTTTCTAGACTATGAAAATGCTCTGGAACTAGGTAAAGGTGATAGTGGTACATTGTAAATGTACTAAATAATACTAAATTGTTGTTCACTTTAAAGTGGGAGTGAATTTTGCTGAATATAGTGGCACAGGCCTATAATCCCAGCAATTTGGAGGCAGAAGCCGGAGGATCAAGACCTTGTCTCAAAATAAATATTACAAAGGGCTGGGGATGTGACTCATTGATAAAGTACCCTTAGGTTCAAGCCCAATATCAATAAATAAATAAGGTTAACTTTTTTATGAATTTTATTTCAATTAAAAAGACTTTTGGGGTTGTAAGTCAGAGATAGACTTATTGCTTAGCATGGGGGAGGCCCTGGGTTTGACAGCCAGCATTAAAAAAGAGGGGAAAAGGGGGGCTTTTGGATCCTTTAAACTACAAATGGTTAGGGTAATCATTAAGTCTATTTCATGATAAGCTAATTTACAATTCAAGTAATCAGCTGACTTGGTTTATATAAGCAATTAAAATTACAAAATTAATAACCACTTTCTTGTTTCAGAAACCATTTTATTCAAACTCCTTGCTGTGGGATTTGATGAATCCCCCCAAAATTCATATGCTAATAGTATTTGGAGGTCTTCAAAAGGCAACAATAATTAAATGAGTTCATGAGGGTAGGGTCCCCATGATGGCATTAGTGGCTTTATAAGAGAGACACCACAATTAGCTCAATTGTTCTATTTTGCCATGTGATGCCCTACACCATGATATGATGCAACTAGAAGATCCTTACCAGATACAGAGTAAATGACTACATGGTCTTGTAACTTCCCAGCCTCCACAAACAGAAGCCAAATAACTTCTAGTCTTTATTACCCAGTCTCAAATATTTAGTTACAGCAAGAGAAAATGAATAAAGACTTTCTAAATATGCATTTTTTATATTAGTGTCTTCATTAGTACTAGAATGTCACCTCCATTCCAAAGTGCTTTTTAAAAAACTCATTTTGGTGTAATCATGGGAATTTTATAATAAGCATCAAATTTGCAATTAGGAGAGTGTTTTTCCCACTCATCTTTTGATATAAACTATGATTTCCAGAAATACACCCTAAAAGATGCTTTTCAAGAAATATGTAAGATGTTTGTGACATCCAACAGTTGCAAATGTGAGACCATACGCCGAGGAAGAAATTATTAGATCTGTTTAGTTCATAAGAATGGATGATTATGGGCTGGGGTTGTTGCTCAGTGATAGAGTGCTCACCTTGCACATGTGAGACCCTGGGTTTGATCCTCAGCACATTAAAAAAAAAAATAACCAAAATAAAAAGATTACAGGCCTATAATCCCAGAAATTTGGAGGCAGAAGTATAACTAAAAAATATTAAAAAAAAAAAAAAAAGAATGGACGATTGGGTGTTCATGCTGTGTGTGAGATGTGCCTCCCTCTAAATCTTGTTACAATGTCAGTACATTACACAGGTGATGTGAAAAAATAAAGACAGTTCAATATGGCTAAATCTAGAATAATACAGAGTGCAGGAAGACATATGCAAAGTCAGCTGTTTGCTAAGCTAAGCATACATGAACTGTCTTTGGCTTTACTCTACTTCCGTGGTTTCCTCAGATGAGCAGCTGATCAGAAATAAATGAAAGCAACTCTTAACCAGCTCCTATTTTTTCATTTGTTATGATTCCCAGTTTCAAGAGACAAGTGTCACCAAAAACTGCAATTACTTGGGACCCCCAGTGTACTCCAGGAATGTTCTAGATGCAGAAAATGAGAAAGAGGAAAGAATCTGGTGTAACTCCAAGAATATGACTTCAATAACTGGATAGACTTTAATTTTGGTTTTTCCTTTAGCATGGAATCTATGTTCATGGAGCGGATGAAAGAAGACTCCCCAAGGGCTGGGGTTGTGGCTCAGTGGTAGAGTGCTCACCTAGCATGCTTGAGGCACTGTGTTCAATCCTCAGCACCACATAAATGCAGAATAAAGATATTGTGTCCAATTAAAACTAAAAGATAAATATTAAAAAAAAAAGAAGACTCCCTTTAAGACGGAGGGGATGAACCAATACTTAAGTTTCTGTATGAACTAAGTATTATGCTATAAACACAAACCTATACTAATAACACAACTACCAAGAAGTACTATTTTAATAAATGAAAAAGTTGAAACAAGCTAAAAACTTGACACAATAAAGTCCAGTTTAAACATCTGACACATTTTCCAGAATTGCACACTGCACAGATTTTTAAAATGTGATGAAATGTGGTTTTAATGAACTTGCTTCCTATTCTTTCAGAAACCATCTTTAAAATCTCCTTTATTCAGACTTTAAAGACAAGTCTTTATTTACCTAGTTATTCAGAAGAGGAAGTACTAATATTATTGGAAATCTGCCTCCAAGCACAACCATCCAACTTTGCAACCATTTCCCCCTCTAGCACCATGGTACTCAAACTGGGCAAGCATATTCTACTTTCACTGTCTTCCACAGAGTTCTATTCCAAGTTTTACTTTAGTATAAACATAAAAACATGAATTGTAAAAGAGAAAGCAAATTTCCTACTTTCCCAAGTGGCTTCAAATGAAACACGTTGATTCTTCTCATTAAAGTCTGTAAAAAAGTTCTAGAAGTTCAGCCTTATGAGAGTAATATAGATAATCCTGGTTACAAATTAACCTGATCTTAATCATTTCTGCACAATTTTTCCCTGGGAACTTGGATAAAACCCTTTAAAGATACTGTCTATATAATTGTTCAAGGCATACAACAAAGTCAATTGTTGATTCATTGTCCCCTAGTTTTCTCATAATATAAAAAATACTGCCCTAAAAACAAACTACTAATAGCATATGTATATCAAGGAATATTATGGAATAGATACAAACAATTATGGTATATTTTGCACTTCAAACTACACAGATCATACCAAAAAGGCATCTATGCCAAATTAAAAGAACAATTAAAGCCTAACACCCACTAACTTTTAAGGTACTTGTTATGAACTTTAGATTCCCCATTATAAAATAAGGTGAACCATACCTACCCAAAAGGGGTTCTCTTGCTAATTAAATGGGAAATGAACATAAAATGCTTATGTTTTATTTTTAGTAGCACGGTAGGTACTCAAAAAGATATAATGGTAAATGTACTCTGATTTTAAAGATTTCAGGATAATTAAGATTTGGTGGTCATTCCCTTGAAGCAGGATAAAATATCTTAAATCATGTC
This sequence comes from Urocitellus parryii, assembly GCF_045843805.1. Taxonomy (NCBI): domain Eukaryota; kingdom Metazoa; phylum Chordata; class Mammalia; order Rodentia; family Sciuridae; genus Urocitellus; species Urocitellus parryii. Next base: position 150,665,331 of record NC_135537.1, read on the forward strand.
TATCACAACATAAGAGAGTCACAAAATCCACATCTGACAGATGGGTTTTGAATAATGCATTCAGATTCAAGTTTCCCGCCATCCCAAAGATACAATGGGTCGGGGGATAGTGGATGACATCTAGACCTATGCACTCTGCACTGGCTCATGAGACAAGTTGATCTTATGTAGTTTTAGCCCAGTATATATATGAATTTAGAAAAACAGCCTCATTCTAGCATATAGGGCTAAAACAAAGTTATGAATTTATTTCCCATCTAAGTGAGAATATTCACTTAAAACACTACCACCTTAAAAGAACATTTACATAACTATACTAATTAAAAATGTACCAAAGGGCCAGGTACAGTGGCACATGCCTGTAATCCCAGCAACTCAGAAAGGTAAGGCAGGAGGATCACAAGTTCAAGGCTAGCCTCTGCAAATTAGCAAGATCCAGTCTCAAAATATAGTAAAATAAAATAAGGGCTAGTTATGTTGCTCAGTAGTAAACTGCCTCTGGGTTTAATTCCCAGCACCCAAACAAAACAAAGTACCAAAGGCACACAATGAGAGCTCATGGAATATAATACAAGACTAAAATTTTGTTTGGGGGAGTATAATTTCAGAGTGCCATCAATTTATTTAAACATTAATATTTGTATTAAATCTTGTATGATATCAAATGTTCAAATACATAAAGATCCACAATCAGACATCAATGCAAGCATGAAGTAAGGTGCAGACAGACTCTGATTTACCACTTTAACCCTAGAGTCTAATCCAGGTCCACAAACAAAATACTGTCAACTGATTGAGATGCTTAAATGAAATGTATTGGGCAAAAGTTATACAGCTAAAAATTAATGTTCCTAAAGTACTACACCAAGTACTTTCACATTTATGATCTCATATCCTCATGTTAACTTTGTGAGGTAACATGCCTATTTTACAGAGAAAAAGAAACAAAAAGTCATAAACTGTGTTGTCTCATATGTAGTCACAGATAATGAGCACCTGAAATGCAGCTACTATGACTGATTTTTAAGTTAATTAAAATCAAATAATTAACAGAAATTGATTAATTTGTTGGAAAACTTAAATGTTTGGAATAACCTAGGCATATAAATCTGCTTTTTCAACTGTAAATTTAATGAGCTCTTAACACAAACTACTTCAAATAAAAACAGGGTTTGAATTGAGATGTCCTCTAAGTGTAATAAAATCAGATTTTGGAATTTAGTATAAAGAAATGTAAAACAGGGCTGGGATTGTGGCTCAGCGGTAGAGTGCTCACCTCGCATATGCAGGACCCTGGATTCGATCCTCAGCACCACATAAAAAAAAATAAATAAGTGAAGTAAAGATGATGTGTCCAACTACAACTAAAAAAATAAATATTAAAAAAAAATGTAAAACAGCCCTGTGTGTGTGTGTGTGTGTGTGTGTGTGTGTGTGTAAAGATCACAAGTTCCAAGCCAGCCTCAGCAATTTAGCAAGGTCCTAAGCAACTTGGTGAAACCCTGTCTCAAAATACAAAATCAAAAGGACTCAGGATGTGGCTCATACTTGGGATCAATTCCTGGTACCAAAAGAAAAAAAAAATGTAAAACAGCCCATTCGTAAATTTTATACTGATTACATATTGAAATGATATTTTGGTATAATGAATTAAATAAAATATTAATCTCACCTGCATTTTACTTTTTAATGTGACCACTAAAATATTTAAAATGACAAATGAGGCTCTCATTATTTTTCTATTAGCACTGGTCTCAACAACCCCTGGCCTGTCCTGTCCACTGTATCACATCATTTACCACATTTTAAAAAGCAGAAAGAATCCTGTCTCTAGGCCAAAGCCCTAAAGAAAAACAGCATACTAGGATACAGTCTCTTAAAAACAATCATTTCATTTCTTTGAAGTATTTTGTATTAGAAGTCCCATGTACAAATCCCATTCTGATATCATGGTCCCTGGACATTACTTGGAGTCTCACTTTCTTCAATTGTTAAGAAAGGTGTCTGGACCCAGTGTGGTGGCACAAACCTGTAAACCCAGTGGCTTGGAAGGCTGAGGCAGGAAGATCGAAAGTTCAAGCCAGCCTCAGCAACTTAGGGAGGCACTTTAACAACTCCATGAGACCCTGTCTCTAAATAAAATATTTAAAAAGGGGTGGGAATGTAGCTTGGTGGTTAAATGTCCCCGAGTTCAATCCCCAGTTAAAAACCAGAAAAAAAAAAAAGTTCAACTTTATTGTAATAAAAGAAAAAAAGAAAGGTGTATGGGGGGAACTGATTGAAGATCTGAAAGTACCCAGACATCCAGCAGGCTACTGCTCTGGGCTGGGGCTGTAACTCAGTGGTACAGTGCTTGCCTAGCATGTGTGGGGCCTTAGGTTCAATCCTTAGCATCATATAAAAATAAATAAAAGTATTGTGAAGGGAAAAAAAGGGGGGGGGGGCAATGAAGAAGTCTACGACTCTCCCATTCACTAGAAATCATTTATTATTACCACTTCCCAAAAGAGACAGAATTTGACTAATACTTGGATGATGAATGTTTTAATTTTAGCTAAAAAAATGTTCTACATATATAAACATAGGTAGCCAGTTCTACAAAACACATCATTATGGCCTACATCAATTGTGCAATTCAATGTTGGCTGTCAATACACACACGACTATTAAAATTTAAATGAAGAAATAAAAGCAAAAATTGAGTTTCTCAGTAACACTAGACACATTTCAAGTGCACAATATCCCTTCATACTAATAGACATTTCCATCACTTAAAGAAAGTTCTACTGGACAATAATGATCAGAAGTTTCAAAGAACCTCATCACTAACACAGATAAAAATACATCTGTTACATCTAATTCAAATAGGTATTGTATACTGTTGAACATAAGAATTTATGAATAATTTTACAAAGAAGCTGAGGACTAAATATAAATCGAAGCTCTGAAAACCAAGGTATAAATTCCAACTATGGTCAGAAATAATTATTCCAAGAGCAAAGTATCAAGCTTCCTAAAATCAAATTCACTACACACTAAAGTGGAAAAAGACTGTGGTCCTATAGCACACACAGTTCCTGAATTATATCCTAATCAGAGTGAAAGTACTTTCACTAAAGTCAGCCATACCCCGTTAAGCTGAGTGAACTGACCATTAAAAAAATTACGAAAAATGTGTCTTAAGTTTGGAAGCTATTCCCAGGGTGGACTGCAGCATAATTCCAGATGATATGCCTCTTCCAGACAGTCCAGCTAAGCATGTAACACGCCCCAGTAATACTTAACATTGCTTTCCCTTTGCAAGCTAAATTAATCTTAGCAAGAATCGTTACCATTTAACCCAACAACACATTTCATGCCTGCATTTATGCATCAAAAGGAAAAGTAGAGGGGCTGGGGTTGTAGCTCAGTGGCAGAGCACTTGCCTAGCATGTGTGAGGCACTGGGTTTGATCCTTAGCACCACATAAAAATAAAAAAGGCATTCTGTCCATCTACAACTACAAAACACTTTTTTAAAAAAAGAGGAAGAGTGAGATTTATAACTGAAAACTCAAGAGAGCCTAGGAACTACTGAGTTTGTCAACCGGCAATAAAGACACTGACTACACCAAGAATTGAGAATTGCAGACAATATTTTATATGTAGCCAAGATTCGTTCAGAATCTGCAACTCCAGCAATATCTTGCCCAAATACGCAATTATTTGTTGACTGCTATCAGCCTAAAATCCATTAATGAAAAAAAATTCCTTCATAACTTAAATAACATTCATAAAATGTAGTTTCAGGTCTTAGTGACAGATTCTTCAGCTGAATAATGTAGGTAGAGGGCATAAAAATAAATTCATTTACAGATTGCTTTTTGAAGTTCCACAAGCTAAATCTACACTCAAGTTCCTCATTTCTTATTTCCAGGTAGTTGTTGTTTTGGTACCAGGGATTGAACTCATTGGCGCTTGACCACTGAGCCACATCCCCATTCCTATTTTGTATTTTATTGAAAACAGGATCTCCCCGAGTTGCTTAGTGCCTCACTTTTGCTGAGGCTGACTTGGAACTTGTGATCCTCCTGCCTCAGCCTCCAGAGCTGCTGAGATTGTACAGGCATGTGCCACCACGCCAGGCTTTATTTCCAGTTTTTATCCTAAGTGTTTCAGAACATTTTCTGCTACTCAGCAAACTGACTCAGAGGTCAAAGACCTAAAATGCCAATTAACATAATCCTTATTAATTTCTAAAAAGGGAGGAGATGAAAATGTGAAGTCAGAAGATGCATTATTCTAGAAGAAGCTGATGATTTGGGGGTGTCTGTGCAATTAATCACTATCTACTGGAACACACAGTCATACTAGCTAAGCTTAATAATGACCTAGCATTCCAAAAAATGGATGTCACAATTCAAATGTATGTTCAAACCTGCTTTATACTTAAGAATCTTCAGATTATTTGATAGCAAATAGCTTTGCTCAAAGACCTGCAGAAACCTCAATTAAAAAAATCAGGCCTATGTTAAATCTGTCTTTATTTAGTGACAAGGCTGGGTACCAATCTTTGGGACTATTTAACCATTCTCTTCTCTCCTCTTTAATAGAAACAAAAAACTATGCCAAGTGTAGTAGCTACTAGGGAGGCCAAGGCAAGCCAGAGACCAGCCTGGGCAACTTAACCAGACTGCTCAAAATGAATAATAAAAAAGGAGGGGGTTGTAGCTCAGTGACAGAGTACCCCTGGGTTCCAGCCCCAGCATTGAAGGGGAAAAAAAAAAAGGAAAAAGCAGCTGAACTTTTTTTTTTATTGGTTTACATATATTAGTCTGCAGAAATATACTTCAGATGCACTCCAGTCTGAGGACAAACCTATGTTTTTCCTTCATATCCAGGAAATGTTACTTTCATAATCCCTAATCCCCCATTCATTTATCACCCCATTTTAACAGAGGTAACCACAATTAAACCTGAATTTAGCACAAAAAATAACTTCTCCATATTCACTCACTCCTTTAACATTTTTTAAATTCTTGCAAAACAATTTTTTTGTTTTGCTTTGTTTTTTGAGATGGGGATCTCCCTATGTTGCCCATGCTGATCTGGAACTCCTGGGCTCAAGTAATCCTCCAGTTTCAGCTTCCTCCAAATGCTAGGACTAAACCCACTAGCTATCCAACCCCAGCTTTGTTTTCCTTGCCAAGGTCAGATGAGTTATTTGAAAACTAGAGATAACTGAAAAAAGTTGCATTTAATTCATTATATAGGTGAAGATATATTTTTTACATTTCAAGTCTTAAAGGAAAATAACTTCTTGCTAGTGCAAGCAAATGTGGCAATATCTGTAAAGAACTAAGTTTATTTACTCACAGACTGAATATTAAACCTTTTAATTAGCAAGAATCCTTTATGGATGTTATACCAATGGGGAAAAGTAAATAAAAATGGCTCCAATGATAAGAGTGCCTAATAAGTTAATATTCGTGTCATGTCAAACATGAAATTAGTCCTTCAAATGACTGAACCCAACACCAGGCCGACTTAAGGGGATATTTGGGGTGGGGGGTGGGAGCAAATTAATGTGAATAAATTACACCAGCCAAAGTACAAATCAGGATTAAACCAGAAAAATCACACGTTCAGCAGAGGCTTAATTCAGTGAAGCTCTGGAATGGTCACCTGTCTAGGTCGTTCTTTGGCATGTTGTCTCCAGGATAAAACGCCTTGGGGAAGAACTCTAGAACCTACTAAAAAGAAGCCAGTTACAGATCAACTAACCCTGCAAGACTGCAAGCAGGTGTGCTCTATCCCCAGGGCTCTGTTCAATTTCACCCAGCCCTGAGAGAAGTATTCAATACCACAATCCCACAACTACCTGCTAGACTCCAGAAGGCCCCAAGATAACTTCCGAATAACTCTTCCTACCTTCTAGAATCAAGGAGGGGTTAAGAGGTACACCACCTCCAAAGAAATCAAGAAAGAGAAAAAAAAAAATGCGAGTTCCCTTAGGGACCTTGACCCCACGCACTCATGAGATTGACACCGCCCGGAGAAATGCGTTCCCCCATTTTATCCTCTTTCAGTTCCTTCCGTGACCTTCTGCTGCTACTGTCTCAGGAAAGGCAAAAGACAAGCCAAAGCCATCCCCCCCCCTCCCCCGGGAAGGTGCCTTTCTCAATTGTGAGCCGTGGAAGGAGGAAGAAAAAAGGCTGCTCCTCCCCAACCCACTCGCCACACAACTCCAGAGCGCAGACACGATGGGGTAAAGGGAAGAAAAGAGCAATGGAAGGTGACAGCCCGGCACTGGCCCAGAGTGTGATGAGAATTCTTGCTCCGGGAGAAACGCAGTAAAGTCCCCTGCTTTTACCCCCCAACTCAAATGAATGAACCGAGTAAATTAGGGAGGGGGAAGTTAGTCTGCGCAGTTCTTGGCATCCAGGAAACAAGACAGAGGCCCTGGAACCCAGGCCTGCCCTCGGCGCCCTCTGCACCCCGATTCGTCATTTCCAACCAAGGCCCACATCATTAACCCTTTACGCTTTCAAAGATAGTGCCCCTTCCTCCATCTACGCCAAACCAACCCCCCCCCATCTGATCCTGCTCGGGCCCAGACTTCAGCTTCCTCCTTTCTTCCTACCGACCTCACCACACCCCTCACCAGCCTAGTCCCAACCGCACCTGAAGATGCTCCTGAAAACGAATTGGCAGAATCTGGGCCATGGCGCTGTCGGGGGGTATGGTCTCCTCCTGTCACTGGGGCTGCGGGGCAGTAGCTGCCCGGGCTCTCCGAGGGAGAGGAGGAGAGGGGGAAGGGGGAGGCTGGGCTCAGCAGGATACTCTCCGGGGACGCAGGAAACTGGCAGGCAGACGAAAGAGCTGGGGTCGGGGGCGGAGGCTCCAGGGGCCGGGAGAGCCGCAATGGCGGAACCGGGCGCAGCGCAGACTCCGGAAACGGCTGAGCCCTGCGGAAGGATCCCGCGACTGAACTCCGCCCAGTCACCTCACCCCCTCCGACTTATGTACCCCTCCACGAAGCGCCGCCTCGCTGTCAGGCGCAGGAATTCGGGGCGCACTGCGCCGAAAGCCTCCCTTGCTGATGCGACAAGAGGGAGCAAGAGGAACTGGAGGGACTACTTTTTTGGAATCATCACTTTCCCCAGGCTGCTGTTTTTCCCTCCCCCCACTTTTTTTGCATTTTGCCACATCATGCGACTCGGGGCGACCGACGTCATTTCCGTAGGCGCTTTAGGTCCCACCCACGCACTTCCAGGTGCACGTGATGCTGGCAGTGACGGGTTGGTTGACTGCTGCCAGAATGGAGAGCGAGTGTTAGGGAAATGCTGCGTCTTCTGGGGATGAGGTGGTTGTTCGGCCTCCTTAAGGCATGGCGGGTGCTGTTTCCTTGTCCTGCAGCCCCTGCATATTTCGACTGAGTCCCTGATGAAGAGGACGTGGCGTGGGCAGATGGGCCCTGCCTCCCGCCCTCTCGGTGACTCAGGGAAACGGCCTCGCCGCAGAGCGCTCCCCTGGCAGCTGGTGCAGCACTCCTCCCCCGCCTAGTTTCATGCAGTGGGTGGTTTCTTAGATCCCAGGGAGGGGGAATGAAATGGGGTTTAAAATCCTCTCTGCCCTTACACACGCCCTTCTGACGGTTGGAGAACCTGACGCGCGGATTCCAAGTAGAACCTGTGTTACTTAGATAATTAGCTCTAAGGACAGTGAAGGCCATCGGTGAGCTATCTCAAGCTGGCCTTAGCGTTTCTGCGGACATTTTGGTGGGCTAGTATCAGACTAGTTTATTAGTGATCATCTTGGCGTTTAAGAATTTTTATTTATCATAAAATTGTCATAAAATAACGCGGAAGGATTGCACCAAAAATGTAGCAGATTTTTTAGCTACACCAAGTTGAAACTCACAGATTTATATAATTAGGTTAAAGATGACTGAAATGTCTTCCTGAAGGAAAAGGATTATTAACTGTGAATTTCCATGGGACCACCTCAACACTGTCCATAGGTTAGCAGTGTGGAATTTAAGCACCTCAAAGCCGGAGCATCATCGTATTTCCAACAGCATTAAGGTATCTACAGCATTACTTAATAATCTTCCCAATTTTTTCTTGATAAAATATAAACTGTAATAACATTTCATAATAATACCAATAAAGGCCTTCATCTTGATTAGATTTTTTTTTCTTCTCCAGAAAAGCCCTTGAGGAAAAAAACTCAAGTCCACAAGAATTTTTTTCAGTTAAAGAACGTAAAACCCTATTGGATATTCAATAATTTTGTGTGTTAAGCAGTTTTTCTTAAGGAGTTTGCTTAGTCATTTTTGTTGCTTTTAGTGTTTTTCCCCAAACACTGTCTCTCATATTGAGGATCTGAGAACAATCTGGCAGGTAAGAAGGCAGTCAGAGACTGTTCTACAAAGAAAAGCCTTGCCACCATATTGTAGGAGTGAAGTTATGCTTGCAAAATTTCATGTTGCTTTGTCAAGCCAAACACTTGAAGATGTCCTGTGTTACAACATTTGGAAGGACCTTTCTGATATCAGTCTAATAATAGCTGCTTTATATTAAAATCCAAAGGGAGTTATTGTTTATTGGAGTAATACAGTACCTTAAATTAAATTTTCAATATCAGAATCTAGGATACAAGAGCTATATCAAGAATGGGCCCAAAATTATTAAGTGTGTTGCTTTTTCATACAGACTGGAAGTACATTTAGAATCCCAAAAGCAATTGATTTTAACTTAGATATTTGGTGTGAAATATCTGACCAAAAAGTGCCCCAAGTTTCTGTTAAAATGCCTGCTGTGTCATCACACATTAGAAATCTAATGAATGCATTGTTTTCAGAAATTCAGGAAGAAAAAAAGATTGTGATATTCCAAATCATTTTAAAACACTGTACCCTTAAAAGTCAATTAATGCAACATTTTTCAAGAGGAAAAAATAAGGTTCAGATGATTTTAAAAATCCCACAATAAAGATCTATAGCTTGAGGGGGGTAATAAAAGATGCTTTTTATGGATATATGCTGTCCTTGCTAACAGTGTAGAGGCAGGAGAAAGGCTGTAAAATCTCTGATTTAAATACCCCAAAGGATGAAGCACTGTTAAAATTTGTTTCCTTGGCTGTATGTGAATGGCATTGTTATCAGACACTACCTTAAGTTAAAAGACAGAATTTTCTGACAACTTAATAAACCACAAAACAAATCCTGCTAACCAGAAACTTTTTTCTAACAGACTGCTGCAATCACATTGGCTTTCAGTTTTAGGAAGTGTCTTAGTAAGGTAGCCATATTAATAAGATAAATTGGTCAGGTTTTTTAAGCTTTTTTTCCCCACAATGTTCATCAACAGTAGGTCCTTGCAGTGAGTTGCAGCAAGTTTCATTAGCAAAAACTGTATTGCTTGGTCTGTTATTTCCAGGAGTACCAGTTTCTCAAAATCTATAAAGGAAACCTATATTGTGCCACTAATTTTGTATTTTATGCCAGGAACTATTATGTGTGTTTGTGTGTGTATATAAATCCCCAACAGAATGACACTTCACACCTCAAGTAAATCCTATTATAAGACTTCTCTTTAGCTGTTCATATTAAATAAGCCCTGGCACCAAGGTCCCCCTTCTCTTAAACTGCATGCATGTGGATAATCCCAGCTACTCCAAAGACTGAGGAGGAGGATCACAAGTTCCCAGCCCAAGCACTTTAGTGAGACACTGTCTCAAAAAAAAAAAAAAAAAAAGATGAAGGAGTGGATTGGGGATGCAGCTCAATTGTAGAATGCTCCTGGGTTCAATCCCCAGTACCGCGCGCGCGCGCGCGCGCACACACACACACACACACACACACACACACACGCGCGCGCGCGCCACACACAAAAAACTTGAGCTAGCTGCATTGCAAAAATCACAAAGGCATCTCTCTTGGATATTCAAAATCAAATACTGAAAGCAGAACATCAAAACTAATGTTTTATACCAAATATTTGCAATTGCAATTACAAGTCAAGCCATGAGAAATATACTTAGGATAACTGGTTTTGCCATTTAAACAGCATCTCTGAATCATCTCAGCACCCCCTAAGGCTACTGATAGGAATCCCAGCAGGATTAGACTAGGTCTTTATCTTTTCAAGCAAGATAAAGAGCAGCAAGCCTATCATAAACCAGCAAAAAAATGAGTATTGCTTAGGTCTTGGTCAACATAGTGTCCACTGTTACTTTGGCTCTGTACAAAACAGATTATAGGCAACCTCCCAACAAAGTATGGAAAAAAATGAAAGAATCATTTAGAAAGCAAGGGAATAAACCTTAATGGCCTTTCTGTTTTAATGAGATTTTACTTTTTTAGTTGTTACCAGGGATTGAACCCAGGAGCCCGTTTTATTTATTTGAGTTAGACTATCACTATGTTGCTGAGGTTGGCCTTGAACTTGCAATCTTCCTGTCTCAGCCTCCCAAATGAGGATTACAGGCTTTCGCCACTATACCCAGCTACCGTCTTTTGACATGTTCCAACCAAAAAAGCCAAGATTAGCCAGTGGGAATCCAAACTGGAAATTGGTCACATTATATAGGCTCCTCCCATATTTTCTAAAAGTTAAATTACATCCCAGGAGAGGAATGAAACAGCTCAAGACATTACCTTAAAAAGCCATCTAAGGAAAGTTGGTTTAAATATAGCAAGACCCTGTATCAAAACAGAAAGGGTTGGGGATGTAGCTCAGTGGTAAAGCACCCCTGAGCTCAATTCCCAGTATCCCAAACAAACAAACAAATATAATCATCACAGAGCAATATGGACAGAAAAACCCAGAAGCATTTTAACCCTGCTGACCAGTAAGAAGTCAGATGCCAAGTTGCAACATCGCTTTCCCATCCCAAAATAAAAGTCACGGGAAGCTGGAAAGATTAATAGAGCAAAAAGGCAATGAGGCTAAGAGTGTGAAAATGATTGTTATCCCCCACCCCCATTTCTCAATATGTAGTTTTTATCTTTTTTTTTTTAATCTCCAATTAAAAGCAAAGCATGACCCATAAACAAGTCTCCTCACACTCTGGGAATGTTGTGTCAACAGCAAAGCACATACTTTATTAATGGTAATAAATTATTCCTTGGAATGGCTAGACTGACATTGGGTAAATAAGGTTTTGGCTAAATCAAAAATAAAAGCTTGAAGGAATTATAATCTAATTTGCACCTTTGACAAATATTTTTCAGTAGTACCATACAAAAATAAATACTTGGCATTATGTTATTTTTATAAAGGCTTTGAGAAAACAGATTGATAAAGGGAAAAGCAATTCTGAATTTTAAAGGCTTCATGTCACAATGAACAGTTTTTGTATAATATACCTAACAAACCTAGCCCAATCTGAATATGTACCAAACTTAATACACATTAGAAATTATTTTTTAAAATACCCTTACCATGTCATGACTGATAAAAGTAGATTAAGCAAAAAACTAACCAAAAACCTGGTTATTTCCAGGTACAATGCCATATGTCTGTAATCCAAGGTACTGGGAGGCAGAGGCAGGAAGATTTAAAAGTTTGAGACCAGTCTCAGCAACATAATAAGACCCTGTCTCAAAATTTAAAAATAAGAAATGAGCTAAGGATGTGGCTCAGTGGTAAAGCGCCCCGGTTTCAGTCCCTGGTACCCAAAAAAAAAAAAAAATTCCTGACATGTAAAAATTATATGAAATCTGAATTTAATTTTCTCTAATAAAAATGTTATTGGAACAAAGTGATTTTCTTTCATTTATGCATTGTCTATGGTTGCTCTCCTACTACAATAACTGGGAAGTTACAATAGATATTGTACAGCTTGAAAATCTAAAGTATTTACTATCTGGCTTTATCAAATATTAGCCAGATAATTTTATTATTTCCCATGGAGAGTTTTAACGTATGAAAAAAGTGTTAAATATCTAAATAAGAAAATTAAGATAACAATAAGGCACTGTTTTTTTTGTCTTATTGGAATATGAGGGAACTCAAGGGTACAGTGCATTTATAACACTGCATAAAAATGTGAACTGGTTCATCTATTCTGCAGTTTAGGAATAGGTGTCAGGAGCCTCAAAAATTATTTTCCCTGCTGTACAGAACATTATCACAATTTACTCAACCATTCCCAATTGATACCTATATATTTTAGCCATATGGACACATTATGTCTATTATAATATTTTACTACTAAAAACAATGGTATGCTTAGCATTTTAATGAATGCTATATTTAATAACAACAGTTGATTATAGCCAGACATGCCTGTAATCCCAGTGGCTTGGGAGGAAAAGGCAGAAGGATCATAAATTTGAAGCCAGCCTCGGCAATTTAGCAAGGCCCTAAGCAACTTTTTTTTTGTTTTTGGTACCGGGGGTTGAACTCAGGGGCACTGGGCCACTAAGCCATATCCCCAGCCCTATTTTGTATTTTATTTAGAGACAGGGTCTCACTGAGTTGCTTAGGGCCTTGCTTTTGCTGAGGTTGGTTTTGAACTTGAGATCTTCCTACCTAAGCCTCCCGCCACTGGGATTAGAGGTGTATGCCATCAAGCCCAGCCCTAGGCAACTTTTAAGACTAGGTCTTAAAATAAAAATAAAAAGGGCTGGGAATGTAGTTCAGTGGTAAAGCATTTCTGGGCTCAATCCCAATACCCCCACCCACCAAAAAACAAAAACAGTTGATGCTAAACCTCTAAGAATCAAATTTTAAGAGGAAAAGTATGTATAAGCCCATAAAGAAGCTTAAAATCTACACTTTCTTACTGGGTCACAGGTTGTCACATCTTTAACTTTGTTAGATATTACCAACGTGTTCTATGAAATAATGGAAATTTATTCTCCTATACCAATACTTTTCAGGAATATTAACTGTTGACAATCTGATGGTAATGAATGGCATCTCACTGTTCATCTGTATTTTCCTAATTATTAATAGGGTTCATTATTTTTTATTTACTGCCCATTTGTATTTCCTTTTTGATGAAATAACATGTCCTTTGTCTGCTTTTCTTTTTTAAAAAAATATTTTTTAGTTGTAGATGGACACAATACCTTTATTTTATTTTTATGTGGTGCTGAGGATTGAACACAGTGCCTCATATGTGCTAGGTCAGCACTCTACCATTGAGCTACAACCCAAGTCCCATGTCTGCTTTTCTATTATAACATTTTTCATTTTGATTTAGTCATTTGAAAGTGAATTCACATTCTTTTAAGAACAAACTCCTCCAAAACCACCACCTTTTCTCAGGGCTCTTTCCACCTTTTTGCCTTAATAAGATCAAGCATTCCTTTGATACTACTCCTCTTAGAGCATTCTCAATGAAAATAGGAATTGCCACAATTAATTTAAAACACTGAGTGCAGTGGTGCATGCCACCCAGCAACCTGGGAGGCTGAGACAGGAGGATTTCAAGTTTGAGGCAAGCATCAGCAACTTAGTGAGACCCTGCTTCAAAATAAAAATAAGGGATGGGATGTAGTGGCTCAGTGGGGAAGCACTCCTGCGTTTGATCCCCAGTACCCAAAACAAACGAAAACAAACAAAAAACTGTAATGATGTAATTTCCCTCTAACAAATCTATATATCCCACAGAATAGTTCAAAAAGGTTGGCTTGACCTCAACTGACATTTTTAGCCTACTACCCCTTCTATGTACCAAATAAACTGGACTGTTTGCCAGCCCTCTTAAATACCTCCCAATCTTTCCAATTTATTCTTCATCCATTCTGTTCCTAGCATCCATCTGTTTACTGGAGATTCATCCTTTAAAGAATGTTCTTCCTTACAATATACTACCAACAAATAAATATAGAATTTTTGAGGGGCTGGGGATGTGGCTCAAGCGGTAGCGCGCTCGCCTGGCATGCGTGCGGCCTGGGTTCGATCCTCAGCACCACATACCAACAAAGATGTTGTGTCTGCCGAGAACTAAAAAATAAATGTTAAAAATTCTCTCTCTCTCTCTCTCTCCTCTCTCACTCTCTCTTAAAAAAAAAAAAATTTGAAATAAACACCAACTGGCAACCATAACAATAAAATTGATTCAAGCAATTGATGATAAATCCTCATATTTTATGAGGATATTTTACATATTTGAAAGTATCTCCCTATCAAATTCTTATGAATTGTAAGAGTAACTAGATTGAAGGGGAAAAAAAAACTAACCAATAATCAAAGTTAAAATCATGCCTATAATCCCAACAATTCAGAGACTAAGGAAAAAGGATCACAAGTTTGGGGCCAGTCTCAGCAACTTAGAAAGACCCTGTCTCAAAATAAAAAATAAAAGGGCTAAGGGTGTACCTTAATGTTAGAGTACCCCTGGGTTTGATCCCCAGTGACCTCCCAAAAAAACCTAATTATCACTGATAATGGGCAAATACCACATAACTTCAGATGTTATACCCAGAAAAGACACCATATCGCTTATGAAGTTTTCCATTCAAATACATCTAACCACGGGGAAACACTAAAGAATCTCAAATTGAAGACTTCCTATAAAATAACTAGCCCATATTATGGTGGGGGGGTGATTAGTGCTGTAAAGGAGAAAGGAAGATCCTTGAATGAAGAGAAGATATACTAGAGAAGATATTATTGGGACAACTGATGAAATTTGAATACAGACTATATATTTAGAATGTGTGCTTAATAAATACTGAGTTAAAAGAACTCTCTTTTTAAGAATACATGCATACTTCTATTCCATTTAATGAAACACACTGACAGCACATACCTAAAAAGACAAACTGACAGGACTAAACAATTAATGTGCAGAGACAGTGTCCAGGGCACTATAGATAAAAGTGAACAAATTAACAATGCTGAAATGTTCAGAAAAACAATCACCACTCACCTTCAAGGAAAGGCACAGGGATTCGGGTCCTCATGTGATTTTTTTTTTTTTTAATTGTTAATGGTCACAATAACTTTATTTATTTTTATGTGGTGCAAAGGCTCGAACCCAGTGCCTCACACGTGCTAGGCAAGCACTCTACTACTGATCTACAACCCCAGCCCCCTCATGTGATTTTTTTCAAGAAAGGCTTTAAGGGCTGGGAATATACTCCCTGATGGCCTACCATGCACAAAACCCTGGGTTCAATTCCCAATACCAAAAAAAAAAAAAAAAAAAACACCAAAAATCTTCTAGTTTCTAGTGCTGGACATAAAGCTGTTTAGATGCCAAAGGGAAAACCTAGAAAAGAGTAGTTAGATACACCTAAAAGAAATCCAGACTCTTGGTTTTTACACAAAAATATCTAAAAACACACATTTACCATCTTTTAAGTTTTAATGACACTAAAAGCTTTATTTAACAAACATTCAGTGACTACTATGTGTAAAGCACTATGCTAGGTGTCATGAAAGATACAAAGGTGAAAAAGACACAGTTCCTGCCCACAAGGAGCGTATAATCTAGTGAGAAGACAGACAAATACACAAATAACTAGAATACAAGGCAGTAAGCAAGAGTAGGCAAGTGCTGAGTGTGGCCTGAGTGTAATACTAACTTAGCCTCAAGGTTCCAATTTGAAACACTGGTGAAATAGTGTTGGCTGCTTTGAAATCCCATTTCAAGATCAACATAATAGATGTTTAAATGGTCCTACCCAAGCAGCTGGAAGCAAGAGAGTAGGCCGTGTGAAGGAGTTGCTTGAAAGCACTACCAGACCTACATACATGGTGCTGATACAAGTATGTAGGTACAGCTAAAAAAGAACTTTTATATATGTGTGTGTGTGTGTGTGTGTATATATATATATATATATATATATATATATATATCATCTGTCCTTTGGTTAATGGCTATAGCTACTGTTTTAAACAATATATTTTTATATAAAAAGGAATTTGTATAATCCCAGAAAAATCAATTTAAGGATTAATATTAATTCAAGAAAGAATCCTGACATAGGCAATTTTATTTACTATTTGATTCTTTTCTCTAAATATCTATAAAGCTCTGTAGCAATTAAACAGACATCTAAGTATTGCTGAGTAAAAACCTCTTATGTTCAGCCTTCTGAAGGAAATGGTCACATACCTGATATAACACTATTCTAATAGCAACAAGAAGGCCTTAAAGAGATTTAAGGAAAATAATTTTTAATGCTTCAATGCAAATGGAATACACGCTGATTAAATACAACTCAATGTTCTTTGAAAATATCTCAATAACAGCGTTTGATACCAGTTAAGGCCAGCAAAACTGAAGTGAGGAAAATATTACATGTATTGTCTTTCACTGGTTTCTTGTATCAATGCCTATGACCATGCAATCCAATCCAATCTTTCAAAATTCCATTTGTTGGTATCAGTGAGCTTTGATTTGCTTTTAGCTCATAGGCTAATAACAGATGCTGACCACTTCCTCTTCATAGTGCTGTCTGAAATAACTGGTAAAGTAGAAGCACATTTCCTGGCTGCTTTTCCTAGTTCCTGAATTGGAGGGTTCACTGCTTAGCCTGTTTCCTTCAGTGTGTCACTGTGGTCCTGTGTCCTCTGCTGCTTTCTCTCAAGGAAACGAGCTCGTGCATCTGATATGGATTTGTCATCATTTCTTCTTTGCATTTTCTTTAGGATTTCTTTTGATATTCCATCTGAAAATATTACAATTAATCCAATAAAAATTTAGTTTTGAGATTCAACACTAGTGGTATTAAGATAAAGAGATGCTCTCATTTTTCAATGTTAAGAAAAGGTAAAAAGAGAAAATTATATTTTGCCCCATCAAAAGAAATAATGTGGGTTGGGAATGTAGCTCAGTGGCAGAGTGCTTGCCTAGCATGCACAAAGTCCAGTACCACAGAAACAAAACAAAAAACCCAAAGAAACTATGTAGTCTGTGGTTAATAACTAAGAACACATGGCCAGGAATGTAGCTCAGTGGCATAGTGTACACTTAGCATAACAGTGCAATCAAATACCTAGTAGATAACATTTCTGAAGACTCTCCTATGGTTTGTAGTACAAAACTTTTCACTGTTGTATTTTCCAGTTATGTTACATAAGAATATACAGTATGATCCAAAAAGTTTTAATGAGGGCTGGAGATGTGGCTCAAGCGGTAGCACACTCGCCTGGCATGAGTGCAGCCCGAGTTCGATCCTTAGCACCACATACGAACAAAGATGTTATGTCCACCGAAAACTAAAATAAATAAATAAATATTAGAAAAAAAAAAAGTTTTAATGAGCCACAACCTCACACATGAGGCTGAGGTTCAAAGCTGCCTCAGCAACTTAGCCAGTCCCAGTCTCAAAAAAAAAAAAAAAAAAAGAAAGAAAGAAAGAAAAAGAAAGAAAGAAAGAAAAGAAAAAGGGGTGGGGATGTGGTTCAGTGGTTAAATACCCTGGGTTCAACACCTGATACCAAAAAAAAAAAAAAATTTCAATGAAACTCTCTTTGTGTATGTCAGCTGATAATTAAACTTTCTGTCCTAATTCAGTACCACAACTATTTATGCCTCTGATCTAGGTACCTAGCATTTCAGAAAAAGCGCCTTGGAAAGAGGGAGGTTCTGAGGTTAATAATTCACAAAATTTTATAAACAAAATAAAAATACTAAAGCACTACTGGAAAATAGCATGGCACAGTAGCTAAGAGGAGAACGAATGATTCACTCACCCTTCAGCTGCTTTACATTTTCCTTATTTGTCCACCTCCTTCTTGCATCTTCCCTCACTTCCCGACGAGCCACACTGCTCAAATCGTGTGTGTTAAATTCATGCAACTTGGGTAACAAGTCTCTCACCCATTCATACCGGATAGGACACACAATTCTTGCGTAGACTTTGGTGGTAACTAATACCTCATGAAAAATGATCCATTCAAGTTTGGTTTCCTGTTCATGAAGCTACACAAAAGAATTCATTTAAGGATGAAAACTATAACCTATCTTATTCTACATTAGACCAACTAAATAATAGCTCAAATTTTTCTGAATTAATTCCTATCTTCTTCAAACAGGAGGTGGGAGGCAACTAATACCCTTACAAGTTTATGTAACATAGACACATGTAAATTTAACCTCAAAATGAAAAGTAAATGACATTTGTATATTACTTATTCCTACATCTTTATTAATGCCTTCCCTTTATTAAAAATAAGGTACTTACTGCTGAGGAAGGATGAATGTGAACTGGGCTTCCACGCCCATCCATTGTGCAAAAAGTTCTCCCCACAGATCTATAAATAGAAAAACCAAATGATAAAGACCAGAATAGTAGAACAATGAAGTAAAAAAATGAACAATTATAGTATGTCCTACTATAAAGAGCACAATAAGTAGAAGCTTACCTTTTTTTTTTTGAAGAAAATCACTTTATACCAAGAAATATCACAATAGTTGGTTTAAGAAAGCCACACACACACTTGCCCATACCTAAATTTTTACTCTCTCAGTGACTACTATATAGTATGAACACCATCTTCTATTGCTGAAACAATAAAGCTATTAATAATAAGTTTAACTGAAGTTTTACACTTAATACTTTCACTACTAATTATATCTTTATGCTAAAATAACTTGGTAAGAGAGCTGATAATCCATTTCTTAAATTTGAATTTCTTTAAATTTTTTAAAATTTTAATTTCTTAATTAGACTGATCCATTTGCAAGTCTGTCAGCACCTCACTAAAACTCTCAGAGCTTAACGTCACATCACCCTGTTTCTGCACACACTACTACAAAAATTGTTCCTAATCTCATAGGAATAAAGGCCACACAGTTGCTGATTCTGTGCCGGCTGGGCTCCCAGAGACTCCTGGTAAGTGATGTCAAACCTGAAGGTTCAGCATGACATCCTCCACTGCCCCAGTGAAGGCATGACCCAACATCTGCCCAAAAGTAGAGCCTATACCATACCAGCTGTATTGGATGCCATCTGGGTTATCAGCAGACTTAGCTGCACGGATGCAGCATCAGGCAAGTTAGCTGCAGATGTAGGACCACTACTGGCAGCTGAGTTGCTGGTGCTGACTTGACAGCTCTCGTTTGAGGTGCCATGGCTGGCTAGAGAGGCCATGCAGGAAGGTGCAGCTTTGGCTTCCACATGGCATCACAAGTATGCAGCAGCCAGGCACCTAAAACTTAAGAAACTCTGCCCAGAGGTTTAAATTTATTCAACTGACACTATAAGATCTCTACCAATTCATTTCAAATTCATGATACAAGTTAAACAGTCATTTTAATTAAGAATAAGCATTTCAGGTCAACAATTAGTAATATTAATGACAATGTTGTATTTGTGATTAAGAGTTCCTAAAATGTTTTCATAGCAAACTCTCAAAACAACCTATCAATTTTGAGAGCCATGCACATTATTCAAAGCCCAAAACTGAGATTCAAATAAATTAGCTAGCCGTCTCAAGATCTCAGAGCTAATACATGGTGAAACTAAGACCTACAAATGTATTCTGTCTTGAATATAGTACTTTTTATTTTTTTATTATACTACATATGTACTCAAAGGGTTGACTTTTTCACTAAAGTATGATAATTAGAAAAATCTCATGTATCATTTTTCTAATATATATACTTCACTTTAAATTCTTTTTTTTTTTTAAGAGAGAGTGAGAGAGGAGAGAGAGAGAGAGAGAATTTTTTTTAATATTTATTTTTTAGTTCTCGGTGGACACAACATCTTTGTTGGTATGTGGTGCTGAGGATGGAACCCGGGCTGCACGCATGCCAGGTGAGCGCGCTACCGCTTGAGCCACATCCCCAGCCCCTCACTTTAAATTCTTATCCTTGTTTATACTTTTCTACATAAACGTCACTCTAAAAACTTGTCTTTTTTTTTTTTTTTTTTTGGTACTGGGGATTGAACTCAGGGGCACTAAACCACTGAGCTACTTCCCCAGCCCTATTTTGAATTTTATTTAGAGACAGGGTCTCACTGAATTGCTTAGAGCCTCAATTTTACTGAGGCTGGCTTTGAATTCTCAATCCTTCTGTCTCAGCCTCCCCAGATGCTAGTATTACAGGCGTGCACCACTGCACTTGGCTAAAATCTTTGTCAAAATAATAGCCCTAGTCTAACTTGCAATTGAATTTCTGCAGTATTTTACATATATTCCTCTTATAGTCCAGATCAGACTGACTGCCTTATAATTATTCACTTACCTATCTGTATCCTCTATTAGACTTAAGTATCATCAAGAATGACTGGGGCTGGAGTTGTGGCTCAGTGGTAGAACACTTGCCTAGCACTTGTGAGGCACCGAATTTGATCTTCAGCACCACATAAAAATAAATAAATAAAATAAAAGTATTGTGTCCATCTCCAACTAAAATATATATATATAAAAGAATGATGCCAGGGCTCATATTCTACTTCACCTTTCTATCTGCAGTACCTGCCCAGCGTTTGCATGTACATGGCAGGCAACCAAAACATATTTTTTAAATTCTCAAAAAAAAAAATCTAAATTTTAAGGAAAGTTAGAGGTATAATATAAAAACCTTCTTTACCTAAACTATTAAGAGTAAGGTGCCAACCTGATTCGCCACCCACCATCCCCAAAAACTTGAGTGTGCATTTCCTATAATCAAGGACATTCTACTACATAGATATAATTCAACTATCAAAGCCAAGAAATTAACACTGATGCATTATTAATATCTAATCCTCAGATGCCACTGATGTTCTACCAAATGTCCTAATAATATCCTTTAAAGAAAAAGACTGAGTTCAGAATCATATATTACCTTTACTTTACATGTCCCATTAGTTTCCCTCATTCTGGAATACTTCCTGTCTTTCTTTTTGTGGAGCTGGGGAAGTCTTTCTTTTGACTTGCTCCCAGTCCCTCTCAGAGCTAGGGTATGTGTGTACACTATTTACATACACGCAAATACTTATCACACACACTATTTTTATTCCCAAATCAATTTATCCATTCATCTATCAAGTACCATCATAATTTCATTATGATAACCTGAAATTCCAAATCAACTCAGAAACTGTTTTGTTTTCTCACCTTCCATATTTTTAACTCTAATTATCAATATACTTAGCTATATGATCCATTCCTCTGTATATAATGAATTTCACATACCAGTGTCATACCCTTCCTATGAAGATACCCTCATCACTACCCTCACATCCTGACATGCCAGATCAAATAACCCCTCCACAGGTTGTCTAAAGTCTGACATTCCTTGCCAAGCTACCCCTTTCCTATGCCATCCTCAACCTTTTTGGCTCTCATAGTCCGCTTGGGGCCACATCTCTACAAGAAAATCCTTGTTACTTGCCTTAGGTGATAAACCCATGCTGGACCTGCCCTACATATACTCTCCTCCCACTCTGGGCCAATGCAGCTCCCCCTGTACAAGTGACAATTATGAAAGAGCTCATAATTGAAGTCATAATCACCTCAGAACTTAAATTGAAGCTCCAATCTTTAATATTAAATAGTTCAGTATTATAACCAAATATAGTAGTATTCTTGATCCAGCCCTCAAGCTTATATTGCTTACCTTCGAGCTACATTTTTGAAATATCCTGCACAAAGACATCTTCGTAGTACTTCATGTTTAGGGCCTTCAAAAGTCTCTTTTGGGAAATCACTTTGCTGTAGATAGAATACATATTCAGTAGTAAATCTCAAAGAACAATTCAAAGTTATCTTTTATTTTGAAAAATCCATATTCTTAAAAGACTTCTGCTTCTGGCCAATATGATGTAAGAAGAACTAGATTTACCCTTCCACCTGAAATAATCAAGACAGATAAAATACATGAAATAATGATTTCCAGAACACCATATATATCAGGCAACAGATGATAGTCACCCTTGAGAAACAAGAACTGAAGCAAACCCAAGGACTGCCCAGCCTACCGTCTTTCTTAGACCAAGGCACAAAAAAAGAAAACCCAAAATGAAACAAAGAGAACTCCCTGAGTTGAGGAGACACAGCTGAAAGACCAGGAAGACAAAGGTGATTGAAATTTACAGTAACAAAAGAGAATTGCACATAGATCTGCAGAAGGTCCTCAAGTGTTCAGCTGAGTATGGATTAGTTTATGAATGTGAGGAATCTACTAGCTAGAGAGGTATATTCACACTGTCAAAGAATGGTACCTGTCCCTATAAGTCAGCTAGAATATCTCATAATTCATACAGTTTTGTGTAGTGTCTTGCTTTTGAAATAGCGAATAACTACTTCTATACTGAGCACTGTTCTGATCCCACATAACAAATCTTATAAGCATGACTCCCCACAAAAAAAATCAGGTTCTAATAACTAGAATAAGAAAACATCCAGCACCCAGCAAGATAAAGTTCACAAGGTTTGGCATCAACTCTAAGTATGTGAAGAAATAGGAAAATACAACCTATAATGAAGATATAAATCAACCAACAAAATCAACTCAGAACTGACGGAGATATTAATTATACACATATTATAAATGGACTACTTTATGTTTGAAAAGTTAAGTGGAGGGCTAGGGGGATACAGCTCAGTGGTAAAGGGCTTGCTGAGCATGTATGAGGTCATGGGTTAGATTCCCAGCACCATAAAGAGAAAAAAGGAAGAAAGAAAAAGTTAAGTAAAGACCTGAAAAAAACTCTCCAGGTCTAGAGATAAACAACATCTAGATATGAAAAATACCATGGATGGGATTTATGACACATTAGACACTACAAAAGAAAAGATTAGTGAGTATAAAGGCAAAGCAAATAGAAAACATTATTTAAAATGAAAAGACAGAAAAGTATTGGTTACTGGAGAATGGGAAGAGAGGGTATGGAGAGTTATTGTTTAATAGGTACAGAATGTTTCAGTTATGGGATGATGAAAAAATTCTGGAAAAACTTTTTATATTTTCTATCTGGAGATAGAAAGTACCAAGGATCACACAAGAGTGAAAATGTACTTAATGACACTGTACACTTAAGTCACAGAGGCTGGTCTCAAACTTGGAATCTTCCTGTTTCAGCTTCCAGAGTTGCTGGGAGTACAGGCACATGCCACCATGCCTAATGCCAATACATTTAAAAATGATAAAATTCTTTTTTATGCTATATGGTCTACCACAATAAAGTATAAAATTGAAATAAATTATGCTAAGTAAAAAGAATCCAGACCCCCCCTCCCAAAAAAGTACATACTGAATGATTTCACTTACATAAAATATAAGCAAATGCCAACTTATGTACAATCACAACAGGCAGATCAGTGGTTGCCTGGGTAAGGAGGAAAAGGGAAGCCTATGAGGGAAGATGAATGGATTACTATAGGATATGAAAAACTCTGGGAAGTGGGTGTGTTCATTATCTTGATTGTAGTGACAGTTTCACAGGTCTGTACAAATGTCAAAATTATACACTTTAAATATATGTAGTTTGCTGTGTATCAATTATACTTCAGTAAAGCTATTTTAAAATATCCTCATTTCTGCAGATAAATTTCTTCATTACTAATAGGAATCATTCACAGGGTCAGGGAGATGGCTGTATGCAGAAAGAGAAGGTGATAAGAAGTAACTATGCATATATCAGTTAAATTCCATATGGAATATATAGGCTAAAAAGGCTACTTAAGGAAAAATAAATAAATAGCAATTACCTGTTTAAGCTTCCTGATTAGCTCTCGAAGTTGGGCTTCCACACGAAATGCAGAAAATAAGCACCTCCAATGAATCCAGTGTTTTTGGCACCACGAAGCTGGAGCTCCACTACAAAACAAAAATACTGATCTCTTGAAAATATTTATAGTGAAAGACAATTTAACATTCTCATTTCTTATTTTATTTCTTCCCCCCCGCCACCCCCCAGTACTGAGAATTGAACCCAGGGGGTGCTCTACCACTAAGCTACATCCTCAGACCTTTTAAAATTTTTTTGAGACAGAGTCTCACTAAGTTGCCCAGACTGGCCACAAACTTGCAATCCTTCTACCTCAGCCTCTCAAGTAACTTGAATTACAAGTATGTGCCCAGTTCCTGGCTCTAACATTCTCACTTCTCTGAGGAGAAGAAACCACCAAACAATTGTCAGCTTTCTAAAATTTATTTATTTATTTTGATACTTGTAGATGGACAGATGCCTTTATTTTGTTTGTTTATTTTTATGTTGTGCTGAGAATCAAGCCCAGTGCCTCACACATGCTAGGCAAGCGCTCTGCCACTAAGCTACAGCCCCAGCCCAATTGTCAGCTCTTTTATGAGACCTGTTCAACTATTAAGAAGTTTGAGGGGCTGGGGATGTGGCTCAAGTGGTAGCGCGCTTGCTTGGCATGCGCAAAGCGCTGAGTTTGATCCTCAGCACCACATAAAAATAAAATAAAGATGTTGTGTCCACCGAAAACTGAAAGATAAATATTAAAATATTCTCTCTCTTCTATCTTTAATAAAAGAAGTTTGAAAAAATAAGTGTTAATTTTTCTAAATTAAAAATTAAATTGTAAATACTTTTTTTTTACGCATAGGCATGAACAAATATCCAATCATTTTTTTAACCTAAATTACCTAGCAAAATTCTGTAACATTATTTTCAGGAAAGATTTGAGGAGAAGAAAGAAGAGAATCAATATTACATAATAAATGCCTAGGAAGTAATTCTCACCTGACATAATATCACTGATATTCAAAATACCTTGAAGTCAATATCATCCCCACTGAAGCTTAGCATTTAACATCACAAGAGTAAGTACATTCTGGAGCTATATATCAAAACTAGTATCTTCTAGTCCAAAGGACTACCTCACATACCTTGATTTGCACTGTTCAAAGATGACAGCTAAAGTTGCAAAGTCATTAAATCCTCCAGCTTTAGCTGCCAATTCTCGATGCCGCTGTTCAGCTTCTTTCTGGTACTCTGGATCAACTAAAAGGAGAATTAGGAAGGCAACTTAGTTCTACTTTACATTAAATGCCCACATTCACTTTTTTTTTTTTTTTTCAAAGTCATCAAAATCTGCCTCACCCTCTGGGATATAATAAGATAAAATTATATTAGTTCTTCTTGCGAGGGGCGGGGGGGGGGGGGTGTCTTAATTTTCTCCACAACTCCTTTTCTTCTTTTAAGGACACTTAGAGATTTTGCCAGAACAACGACATTACTTTTTTCAATCCATTTGTCTTTAAAATAGTATTTGGAATTTACTTCTTAAAATAATGTTTATTGTGGCTTAGGCGTAGAGCGCCTGCCTAGCACATGTAAGGCACTGGGTTCAATCCTCAGCACCACATAAAAATAAATAAATAAAATGAGGTATTGTGGCCACCTACAAAAAAAAGCAACCCACGTTCACGGTATTAAAAAAATCCAAACTAATCCTCAAAGATAACCATGGTTAATTAGATAGTTCCTGAATTACGATCATTCAACTAATGATTTTTTCACTTTACAGTGGTAAAAAAGCATTCTGCAGGAAATATACTTTGAATTTTGAATTTTAATCTTTTCCCAATATGTAGTACAATACTACTTCACAATGCTGGGCAGGTTAGGAGGCTTAGCTCCTAACCTGTCAGCCATGCAATCATGAGGGTAAACAAGAGACACTCTATTGTGTACTGAGTTGCTAGGTTATATTCAGTAGGTTAGGTGTATTGAGTACATTTTCAATTTAGGATATTCTCAGCTTATAGAAACATAACCCATCCCATCATAATTTGAAGTGCATCTGTATTTAGTGTGTATCCTTCCAGATATTTTCAGCACCTACAGAAATATATGTACAGTGTTTTATTTTTACATAAATTAGACATATGTTCTGAAAATTCCTTTAACCATTTAATAACACTCCATGTCAGTACATATAGAACTATTATCAGAAATAACAATGTATAACAATCTAGTATTCCCCAGAGGAATGAGGAATATAACACAATTTACCCAGTCCCTATTTATCCAATTCCTGATTATAGGCAATTAAACGTGACCTCCAAATATGTAGAACTGACCTACTATGACATTTTCTAATTTTACACTGAAATACAACAACATACCTACAGAAAACAACACAGTCCACAATGTACGCTCAATAAATGTTCACAAACAAAACATACCAATGTATTCAACAGCCAACTCAATGAACAGATGATCAGCCTCCCAGAAGACTCCTTTATGCTTGCCTTCTAACTACTCATTCTCTTCCATCAGGGCAATGATATCCTGACTTCAAACCCCACAGATGAGTTTTGCCTGTTTTTAACCTTTATATAAATGGAATCATACAGTATGTACTTATATGTGTCTGATTTCTTTTCTTCAACATTATATTTTTGACATTTATCTGTTATTGGCTTTGAAAATACTTCTCCTGATCCCATTCAGGTCTGACATGCTTTCTGACCAAGTCCTTCACTTACTCAGGCTAATATTTCAGAGTCCCATTCTTTTTTTTTAATATTTATTTTAGTTCTAAGTGTACACAACAAACTTTATTTTATTTTTATGTGGTGCTGAGGATTGAGCCCAGAGCCTCACGTGTGTTAGGCAAGAGCTTTACCACTGAGCCACAATCCCTGCCCAAACAGTCCCATTCTTTTCAAAACTGCTAGGAATTCTTCTTTCATAATAACACATCATATACCAAATTCTTTTTTTTTTAAGAGAGAGAGTGAGAGAGGAGAGAGAGAGAGAGAATTTTTAATATTTATTTATTTATTTATTTATTTT
Source organism: Urocitellus parryii (assembly GCF_045843805.1). Lineage (NCBI taxonomy): Eukaryota > Metazoa > Chordata > Mammalia > Rodentia > Sciuridae > Urocitellus > Urocitellus parryii. Next base: position 150,691,986 of record NC_135537.1, read on the forward strand.
AGTTCTCGGCGGACACAACATCTTTGTTGGTATGTGGTGCTGAGGATCGAACCCGGGCCGCACGCATGCCAGGCGAGTGCGCTACCGACTGAGCCACATTCCCAGCCCCCAAATTCTTATTCCTTCAGTATATCTATCACAGCCAGATTTAGCAGAGACCACTAATGTTACCTGATTCCAGGGACTAGCACTTACATAGAGTACAATGTGAATCTGCAAAGTAACAATTCCTGATCTTAATGAAAAAGCCATCTGATTAAAGAAAAACATTCATGAAGGTATAAAGTCTTGCTTCCATCCCAGGGTTTAAGTGGCTTCTAACTGTTACCAAGGTAACAATTGAAGGAATCAGCTAGAGACAAATGCAGAGAGAATATGATATATCTCAGATCACGTGCATGTATGTGACAGGGGTTTAGACTTTCCTATACCTACTCTGAACTTACTATGGGACATTAGCCAGTTTTAGTTTTAATTAAGTAGGTTGTTATTCAGGGAAGTTATAGAGAAAAGGAACAAGAATAAGTTTTATCTGTTCCCTTACCTCTGAAAATAATGCTAAAATAAAGATATATATTATTAATAATGCCTTTTTCTTGGAGCCACTCAAGTATACTGATTTTTAATCCAAAATATTTAATTTTAAGCACCACCATTCCCCATAAGATTGCACTAGATCCCTAATCAATTCCTCCATGGCTCCCAATACTAGGAGACAAACCTAACAATAATGCTATGGGCTCATGGGACCCCAGAATTATGTTTTCTTCTACAGAAATGTAAAGCCCATAGGTTCAATCCCCAGCAAACATACACACACACACACACACACACACACACACACACACACACACGAACGTAGAGTCCTAACTGTGTGGGTCCCCTGGGTTATAAAACCTCAGAGATGCTTCCAGTTTTGGTCCAATTCTTTCCGTCTTTGCTGAACCTAGAAATCTTCAATTTGACTAGAATACATACTATAATAATTTACAGAGATGGGTCAACATCTCTTGTTAAGATGTAGCATAACTTTGTAATAAATTTTAGTGTATTACAATTTTAAACTCAGCCCATATTGTATTTTGTAAAGACTAATTCTATGGGGTCAGTGTGGGGTCTCTATTGTTTAGAGTGCCCACCTACTCAAACTTTAAAAAAAATGTAGCTAGCACACTGCTTCACAGCTCTCCTTCCCACACTGCTTCCTTCCCTTCTCTCTCTCTCTCTCTCTCTCTCTCTCTTTCTCTCTCTCTCTCTCTCTCTCTTACTTTTTCTTTGTCTACCTATATTCCCCCATCCTACCACTGCCATTATTTTCAGAGATAAGGGAACAGACAAAACATATTCTTGTTCCTTTTCTCTACAACTTCCCTGAATAACAACCTACTTAATTAAAACTAAAACTGGCTAATGTCCCATAGTAGGTTCAGAGTAGGTATAGGAAAGTCTAAATCCCTGTCACACATGTTTAATTAAACAGTAGTTTAATTAAACAATGGTTTGATTATCCATCTTTACTTTCCCAGTATACCTGTCATTTTCTTCAGTTTATTAACTTTTCCAGATGAGATTCCACACTCAGCATTACCTCATACAAACAGATATATGCCACTGGGCAAAAAGTATATATAAGAAATTGAAGCAGCAAAAAAAGGAAGGCTATGTCATCTGAACTTTCGCCTTTGGGAAGATAATTCAATTCATTTCTGTACAGCAATCAATCAAAGAAGAAGAAAAAAATAATAAAAACAGAGAGTGGGTGGCACATGCCTGTAATCCCAGTGCCTTGGGAGGCTGAGGCAGAGGGATTACAAGTTCAAAGCCAGCCTCAGCAATTTAATGAGACCCTAAGCAACTTTGCAAGACCCCATCTTAAAATAAAAAATAAAAATAAATTAAAAAACAGGCTGGGGTGTGGCTCAATAGTCAAGTGCCCAGGAGTTCAATCCCTGGTACCAAAACAAAACAAAACCCGTATTTTGGGGGTGCCAGGGATTGAACCCAGGGCCTCACACATGCCAGGCAAGAATTCTATCACTAAGCTACATCCCCCAGCCCCAGAAAACAAAACTCTTACATAGAAAGGGTTTCAATAATATCAGTCCCCAGAGTTGGATCAGGGGAATAAGGCTATCTAGTGCCAAATACACATGTTGTATTCTTTGTTTCTAAAAACATCACAGTTAAAACATTTAAAACAGAAATTTACGAAAGCTATAATTCTGAGTTTGCCTCTATTTTAAGGCAATGCTATTTACCACCTAAAAATTATTTAACAGCCCTCATTCTGTTGTCTGGTATCTAAAGCAACAGCTGCACTAATGTCTAGACACCGTGTACAATTTACTACAGGAAGATGCTATCTATATTGAATGAATCTTAAGTAAATGAAGTTTAAATTCTTATGTCAATATTCAGATATAAGACTACTAGACAGTTTTGCCAATAATAAATACATAATAAACTAAATTAGGTGATTTACAATGACTAAGACCCAAGCCAGAAAGGACTGCTTACCCTATAAACGTATATAGAGGTAGGCAGAAAGACAACAGATATAATGGGTTTAACAAAATCTCAGCAAATCACAAGCTCAAAAACTGAAGCTGCATCTTGCAGCAGCTGAAGTTCAGACATTCCAGGTTTAAAAGCCAAGGTCATTTATGTATGTAGCAAGAATATCTAAGTAAAAGTAAGAAGCTAGTAGTGATTATTGGGTCTAGAAATCAAACCAGGACTTGTGTTTGAGATGTACTTTTCTTTGTTTCTTTTTTTTAAATATTATTTTTAGTTGTAGATGAACTGAGGATCGAACCCAGGGCTTCACGCATTCGAGGCAAGTGCTCTACCACTGAGCTGCAACCCCAGCCCCAGAGACGTATTTTTTTCACTTAAAGCCTTTTGTAGTTTGAATTTTTAATTATATATACCTCTCTGGGAAAGAGTTAGACAAAAAACTCCCAGGGAGATATCTATTAGACTAGGCAAAACTACCCATCATTCTAAGTCTCTGGAGATTGATCAAAGGACTTAAAACAAATCTATGGAATTCCGTAAAAACAGGAAGAGTGATACCCAATTCCCCTACAGTTCTGTGTGTGGGGAAGCCATTCCAGAAGGCTTGGTGGTATAAAAGTGGCATCCTTTCTCTCATTTCAAGTTCCTCCTACTCTAGGGATGATTATGGCAAAACAGTTAAAGAATAATGCAGACCACAATTCCCCCACAGCTCTGCACTGTAGAAGAGCTATTTCAGTGGATGCAGTAGCTATTCCAGGTTTGGCATTTTTAGTTTTAGTTTGTTTGTAGCCTGTAAACATACAGAGATTGCTTCTGCATTAGTCAGCTTTTTGTTGCTGTGACCAAAAGACTTGACAAGAACAACTTAGAGGAGAAGAGTTTATTTGGAGATCATGGGTTCAGAGGTTCAGTCCTTGGTCAGCCAACTCCATTGTTCTGGGCCTGAGATGAGATGTGGCAGAGCAAGCTGCTCAAGTCATAGCAGTCAGGAAGCAGAGAAAGAAAGCATGCCTGCACATATGCAAAGAGCCAGGAACAAGATATAATCCCCAAAGGCATGCCCCAGTGACTTATTTCCCCCAGCCATGCATCACCTGTCTACAGTTACCACCCAGCAGTCCATTCAAATTATTTTTTCTCAATAAATTGTTTTTATTTGTTTTTTTTTATATACCATTCAAATTATTAATCCATCAATGGATTTATACACTGATGTAGTTACAGCTTTTATAATCAATCTTTTTACCTATAAACAATGTTACATTGGTAATCATATTTCTAACACATGAAGTTTTGGGGGAACACTTCATATCCAAAATATAAGAACTTCTCACTGTGTTTTGTACTAGGAAAGATGCAATAATGATAGCCAGAGCTCAATTCTCACCAATCCCCAAGACCACACCTCTGTTCTACAGGAAAGATGTAAGTAGGGTCGCCAGGGAAAAGCAGACCCCCATTCACCTCTCCACAAGCTCCTGCTCTGTTAGCATGACAAAGATGGGGACAAGCATCAACAAAAACTGGTAATACCTTTCCCCTGCCAAGATGCCCATCTTTACTTGGATAAGACTATAAGCAATTCATATCCCAGGGCACTGTCAAGAACAAAAGGACACCATGCACAATGGCGCAAGCCTATAGTCCAGCAATTTGGAAGGCTGAGGCAGGAGGATCACAAGTTGGAGGCTAGCCTCAGCAACTTAGTGAGATCCTAATTAAGTTAGCAAGACCCTGTCTCAAATAAAAAATAAAAAAAGAGTTGATATATAGCTCAGTGGTTAAGTGTCCCTGGGTTTAATCCCTGATATCCCCCACCAAAAAAAAAAAAGCAATAGACCTTTAGAGCTAGCTAATCAGTGAAGACTGGTAGGGTTGGTATAATACCAAGAGAAGCATACCAGCCAAACATTTAAAGAGAGATCATTGAAGAAAAGGGAAATCTGCTAAAATCCTGTGTCCTGGAAGCCTGAGCACATGCCCAAAGCTGTTATCTTCTGAGAAGTGAAGGGAGAGGGAACAAATGAGTCTCTGGTCCTTGGCTGAAGATAGGACAAATTCATAAACTCCCTCAACCATGAAAACAGTCTCAAAATTACACAACACAGACCTGATAGTAAAGATGAAAACATCACTGGCTTAAGAGGCTTAGGTACAAGCTCTGATCAAACATCGACTACTATAGAAACCAAAACAAAACTTCATGATAGGGGTTCCAGAGTACAACTGAGCTAGTAGAAAAATATGTAAGTGAGTGAGCATGGTAGCACATGCCTGTGATTCCAGCAACTAAGGAGGCTGAGGCAGGAGGATCACAAGTTTGAGGCCAGCCTCAGCAACTTACTGAGGTCCTAAGCAACTTAGCAAGATGTTATCTCAAAATAAAAAATAAAAAGAGTTGGGTATGTAGCTCAGTGCTTAAGTCTTGCCTAGCATGACAATGCCCTAGGTTCAATAGCTAGCACCACAAAAAAAAAAAAAAAAAAAAAAAAAAAAAAAAGGAAAGGAAAAAAGAAAAGGAAGAAAAAGAAAAAAAGGGCAAGGGTGTAAATCATGGCAAAATATTTCGACACTTCACAAACACAGACACAAAAATGGCCAATTAACACATGAAAAAGTGCTCAACATCATTAGTCCTCAGAAAATGTAAGTAAATACCACAAAGAAATATAGAATGCATAAAATGAAAATGACTGACAATAACAAATGTTGAGGAAGATATGTAGTGCAAACTGCACACTCAAACACTGCTGGTCATATTTAAAATGGTGTAACTACTTTGGGGAAAGGCATAGCAATATCTTAAACATATATCTATTCAATAGCAGAGCAATTTGTTTCCAAAGTATTTACTTTACCTAAGAGAAATAAAAATATCTCTACAGAAGACTCCAAGAATGTTCAAAACAGCTTTACCTATAAATAGCTACAAGCAAGAAACAATTCAAATATAATCTATTTATGAAAAGTTTCAGAGGCAGCGAAACTAACCTGAAAAGAAGCTGACTGGGAGAGATGGGGTGAAATATGACTGCAAAGTAACATCAATGGAACTTTCTGGAGTGATATAAATGTTCTATATCTTGACAGAGGTATGGATTATAAAGGTGCAGCATCCATTTCACAAAATTCACTGAATTATTTATCTAAGATTTATGCATTTTACTATATGTAAATTTTACCTTTTCTAAGGTAAACAATAAATGTAAAATCCAGTTTTATACAGAGGTGCCTCTACAGTGATATAACTAAGCAAATCTGAAACTTTTTGTATATTCTAGGGAAAATGAATAGTTTGAATATGGACTCTGGATTAGATAATAGTATTGTATCAATTTTAAGTTTCCTAATTTTGGCAAATGTACTATACTCAGAGATTACCCTTGTTCTTATTAAATATACAAGTAATATTTTGCATTAAGGGAGCACAAGGTTTATAATTTATTCTTAAATTATTTAGAAAAAATGAAAAATGCACATATATACATACACACGCATATATATACATATGTATATACAGAAGATAACAAAGCTAAGGGACAAAATGTTAAAAATTACTGAAACTATATAGAAGGTATAAAATAAATATAACCATTCTTGAAATGTTTCTGTTCAAATTTGAAATTATATTACAATAAAATGTTACCAAAAAAAGAGAAACTATCCCAGCTACTCAAGAGGATAAGGCAGGAGGACCACTTAAGCCCTGGAGTTTAAGACCAGCCTGGGCAACATTTGAGATTAAAAAAGAGAGAAACTAACAGCAGGCTAATTTTATCTATTTAAATTTTCCAACAAGGAAAAAAAATCTTGTTTATCCAGCCTAAATTAACAGCGTTGGATGTCCTGCATCTAACTCTGGATTTACAAATGAAAATGTGCAATCCAGAAAAGCTAAGTCAATAGTCAGATAATTAGACAGCAGTAGAGCTGGAGAGAAGGATGGACTCCTGACTCCAATACTCTGCAGTAGTTTTTAGAGTATGTTTAGCTTTCATACTACTGAATGAAAGAAAAACCAGTCAACATTATTTATTGTATGCAGTGTTTTAGTAAAAAAAAAAAAACAAAAAACAATTTTAATTGGTATGTTACTAGTATCAAAATTCTGCAATTCTTTCTTTTTGTAAAATGCATTAATTATTTAATCAGGCTCTTGGTAAGAAATTCAGTATACCAATATGTGAGGACAAATTCCATTCAGCAGAATAAAAATGTAGCCCTGGGGCTGAAAATATGAAACACTTCATAAATTTACGTGTCATCCTTACGCAGGGGCTGTGTTAATCTTATTTTTATTGTTCCAAAAATCCTGCAATTCTTATATGACTTGTAATCTGTTTGTAGTGGGCAGCATACTGAGTAGAGGGGGATTTTTATTTGTTGGACAAACCATTATAATCATGGCCATGATAAACCAGTCTGGATCCAACACTCTCAACCTATAAAGAGAAAAGGCCAATGAAATAGCACACTTTATTGTGTTGGCTACACACAAGGTAGAATGTCTACTCAGAAACTGCTTAGGAAAAAATTACTCCACAGATGAAAAGTTGACCATGTGTCATATTAAGTTGTATCCCATTTGGACACACCAAGAAAAGAAGAAAACAAAAGTTTAAAGACATGGACATTTCAATACAATATTCTAAGAACATAAGAACTGAACTACCTATTCTTTTGATTCTTAAAAACAGAGTGAGATAGTGGCAAAGTGCTTTGCCTAACATGTGTGGGGGACTGGGTTCAATCCTTAGCACCGCATAAAAATAAACAAAGGCATGCTGTCCATCTACAACTACAATTTTTTTTTTTTTAAAAAAAGAGGGGCTGGGGTTGTGGCACAGCAGTAGAACACTTGCCCAGCATGTGTGAGACACTGGATTCAGTTCTCAGCCTAGCATGTGTGAGGCACTGGGTTCAATTCTCAGCACCACATATAAATAAAATAAACATTCATCAACAACTAAAAAATAAATAAAGAGGGAGAGAAAACTTTATTACTAATGTACCATAAAAAGGGCAAAGGTTCACTGTATCTTCCTGTACCAATGAAAGGAAATTAACTTTCAGCCAGGAACACTGTATATAACCTATGCCAAACAACTAAGTTAAAGGATAACAATATAAAAATTATTAGCTTCCTGTCTAAGAGCTAGGCATAAGATAAATCTTTAACCAATGCTCAATGAATTACTAGAGACCTAAATGAATGAAAAGATACTCCATGTATATGGATAGGAAAACTCAATACTGTCAAGATATTAATTCTTCCCAATGATCTTTTAGGTTCAACACAATGCCAGCAAATTATTTTGTGGATTTCAACAAACTGGTTCTAAAGTTTATATGGAAAGGGAAAAGATCCAGGATATCCAGAACAATGTTGAAAGTTAAGGACAGAGTTGGAGAGTTGACCCTACTCAACTTCAAAAGTTAGACTCTGAAATTCTAAAAATCAAGGCTGTGTGGTCTCGGTGGAAGAAAAGACAAATAGATTAATGGAACAGAATACAGAGCCCAAAGACCTAGACAAACACAGTCAACTTTGGCAAAGGAACAAAGGCATTTCAATAAAGAAAGGACAGTATTTTGAACAAATGGTGCTAGAACAACAGGTAATTTCACTCCTGCAACAAAACATAAGAGAATATCTAGATGATCTTGGGTAAGACAATAACCTTTTAGATACAATACCAAAGGCAAGATCCATGAAAGAAATAACTAGTCAACTGGGCTGCATTAAAATTAAAAATTTCTCTTTCCAAAAAGCAATGTCAAGATAATGAAAAGAAAAATCATCAATGGGGACAAAATATTTACAAAAGATATATGTGATAAAGAACTGTTGTTCAAAATATGCAAAGAACTCTTAAAACTCATGAATATGAAAAAAACCCATTTAAAAAGAGCTAAACAGATAACTCACCAAAGAAGCTATACAGCAAATAAGCATATGAAAAGATGCTTATTATCTTACATCATCAGAGAATTACAAATTCAAACAAAAATGAAGTACCATCACAAACCTATCAGAATAGCCAAAATCCAAGATACTAACAACAGCAAATACTGGCAAAGATATGAAGGAACAGGAACTCTCAGACTGACTGTTGGTGGGAATGCAAAATGGTATAGACAGGTAGTTTCTTTTTTTTTTTTTCCTTTTTTTTTTTTTTTTTTTTGATACAGGGATTGAACCCAAAGGAGCTTAATACTGAGCTACATCCCAAGCCCTTCTTTATATTTTATTTAGAGATAGAGTCTTGCTAAGTTGCTTTAGGACCTCACTAAATTGCTAAGGCCGGCTTTGAACTCACAATCCTCCTGCCTCAACCTCCCAAGCTGCTGGGATTTCAGGTGTGCACCACCACACCCAGTTGGTAGTTTTTTGTTGTTGTTGTTGTTTTAATTTTTTAATATTTATTTTTTAGTTTTCGGCGGACACGACATCTTTGTTTGTATATGGTGCTGAGGATCGAACCCGGGCCGCATGCATGCCAGGCGAGCATGCTACCTCTTGAGCCACATCCCCAGCCCCCACACTTGGTAGTTTTTTAAACAAATCTAAACATACTACTACCATATGATTCAACAAGGAGTTGAAAAGCTGTCTACAAAAACCCCTGCATATTTATTACAGCTTCATTAATAATAGCCCAAGGATGAAAAAGCAACAAAAATGCCCTTAATAGGTAAATGGATAAACACATTCCCCATATAATAGAATTCCATATTTGGTGATAAAAATGAAGCTAGCTAGATACAAAAAGACATGGACAATCTTGAGTGCATATTACTAGGTGAGAAAAGGCAACCTGTAAAGGTTACATGCTATATGATTCTAAATAAATGACACTTTGGAAAAGGCAAAATTATAGGGACAATAAAGAGATCAATACACGTATAACTGATGAGAACAAATTAAAACAAAACTAAATAATAAAAGAGCAGTAATTGCCAGGAGATTGTGGGAAGGGATGTAGATACGAATTAGTGGAGCATGTTTAAGGCAGTAAAATGTTTCTTCATGATACTGAATGGTGGATACATGTTGTTATATATCTGTCAAAACCTACAGAAGATATAACATAATAAGTGATCACTTTAGATGATAATAATGTATCAATATTGGCTTATCAATTAAAACAAATGTACTACTCAAACAAAAGATGCTAATAATAGGGGATGTGTGCCTGTGAAAGCTTGCAAGATTAATGTTATCCTTGTGTACTTTTTGCTCAATTTTCTATAAACTTCAAACTACACATTAAAGTCTATTGATTAAAATTTTTTTAAAAAAAACTTATCAATATACTTCTTACCAGGTCTAATGAAGACATTTTCCACAGACAACATTGCTGCTATTGGAAGCAGTAGATCTTCACAATCTAGAGAAGCAGCCTTGATTACTGCACAAGTCAGATGTGGAGGGAGAGGAAATTCCACCATAGACAAACCCAATCTGGTCACATGGCCACTCCTTAATAGAAAGAAAATGTTATTAGGTCTTTCTACCTTGGGAGAAAACAAATGCAATGTTCACCATTCAGGATAAATCAGACATAATTTAGATTACATTAAATTACCCCCAGGAAAAAAAAAAAATTACCCCCAGAAGTTCAATTCAAGGAAATAAAACACTGTGGTCATTGATAAGAAGAACAAAAAGATATAAATTCTCTGCTGTCAAAAGTCTTAATACATCCCAAAAAAACTAAACAACAAGGCAGAAGACAGTAGTATAATAGATACAAATACACACAGAGAATATCCTTGAAAGACTGAGAGTGATAATTATCAAACCTTCCTCTAGTACACAATCATGAGAACAAAGACTTGGCTTTCTTATCATTTTAATGAACTCATAATATTTAGCACTGAAATGAAACTCAGAAATTACTTATTAAATAGTAACAATATTAAATAAAACTACTTTATACCACAGTGTTTCAATCAGAATTACAATAAAGAGGGGCTGGGGTTGTGGCTCAGTGGTAGAGCACGTGCCTAGCATGTGTGAGGCACTGGGTTAGATTCTCAGCACCGCATAGCAATAAGTAAAATAAAGGTTCATTCACAACTAAAAAATATATTTAAAAAAAGAACTGCAATAAAGACAAATTGAGGACAAATTCTGATTTCAAGTAAAACAATCTATTCAAATGAAACAATTTCCTACTGATAAAGATATCTAGAACCTTTTTTAAACGGCTCAACACCAGTTCTTTTGACTTTCTTTCTTTCTTTTTTTTTTTTTTTTTTTTTGTTACCTGTCAATAGCATCACACTGGTAAAGTTGCTTAAGAGCTTCCAAAATGAGTCTCTCATTAGGCGGATCCAAATAGGGAAACCTGTATGTTTAAATGAGATATGAAATGGGAGACCATTCCCTGAATATGGTAGGATTTTATACAGACTTGATGGAAAGGTTTTACTTCTATTTTTCAAATCTTCCTTTCATTTAAAAAAAAAATTCTATAACCATGGTCAGCATTCAGCAAAAGAGGAAATAATTTTTTCTGAATCACATTCTTCTCATTCACAATGTACTTCCCTTTGATCCCCTTTGGCTGGAACACTCACATCATCCTCTCTACATCTCAATCCTGCCTCATTCTTCATAACCAATAGCAAGTCTATTCTCTTCTGTAGTCCATACATTTTTTTTTTAACTGAAGTTTTATAAAGTGGAAGCTGGGTGCAGTGGCACACACCTTAATTCCAGGTACTCAGAAGACTAAGGCAGGAATTCAATCACAGCCTGCAGGTAACAAGACCTTGTCTCAAAAAAAAAAAAAGAAAGAAAGAAAGAAAGAAAGAAAAGGAAACAAGAAACAAAAAGAGGGAGGAGGAAAGTCTTTTATTTTCACCTCTAACATTTCTTATTAGTATAAAAATATACTATAGTATAGAAGAATCCAGTTTTTAAGACAAGTGGAAAAATAACTCAGTGCAGATGATATTAAGTAATTAAAATTGATTAATCCTAGCCAGGTGCAGTGGCGCACACCTGTAATCCCAGTGGCTTGGGAGGCTGAGGCAGAAGGATTGCAAGTTCAAAGCTAGACTAAGCAAAATCGAGGTGCTAAGCAAGTGAAACTCTCTCTAAATAAAATACAAAATAGGGCTGGGGATGTGGCTCAGTTGCCACGTGCCCCTGAGTTCAGTCCCCAGTACCTCCCCACACCCCCAAATTGATTAATCCTAATTATTTAATTCCTATTTTTCTTACATAGTATTATTTGTTATATGCTGCTCTGCTATCCTTTGTGAATATGCTAAAAATCAATGTCAAGCTAAATAGACTGCTGTATCCAGAATCTGCCCTTCTTCCTAAATTAAAAAAAAAACATCAAGACATTATTCTTAAATCTGGCCTCACCTAAAAGCTTTTGATTGGATCATTTGGATTTCTTCATGATTCTTTCCTTCTTTCTCATTGGTATTATTTGATTAGTTAAATTTTATTTATTACATGGTTTCCTCTTTCTAGGAATTACATTCTCATTTAGAAAATTTCTAACTGAAATATTTTTAAGATGGCTTCCTAAACGTATACAATACACAGTTGGATGCACTAGTAATCACTCTCCTTATTATAAATTTAAAGAATGTATGGTCATCTTCTCTCAAGATTCCTGACACTTCCATTCTCAGATAATTGAGAATAAAACGAAGAACAAGATACAATTTTCCTCCATTATTTCCTCTATCATATGAAGTATCAAGCCTCTACAATATTCTATCCTATTCTAATATATCACATAGCTAAACATTTGACTAATTTGACAGTTGTTGTATCCTTTACTTCACATGTCTGAACTTTGTTTGCCCAACATAACGTTAGTGTAAACAAAAAACCATACTAGAGTATTATTACTTTGTCTTTTGTGATATATAATACAATGAAGAAGTTACAAAAAACATTTTCTGGCCAGTGCAGTGGCTTACACCTGCAATCCCAGTAACTCAAGAGGCTGGAGTAGGAGCACAAGTTCAAGGCCAGCCCCAGCAACTAAGTGAGAACCTGTCTCAAATAAAAATTAAAAAGGGCTGGGGATATAGCTCAGTTGGTAGAGTTCTTGCCTCACAACAAAGCCCTGGATTCAATCCCCAGAACCACGCACACACACAAAAAGGCTGGGGATATAGCTCAGTAGTAAAGTGCCACTGGGTCAATCCTCAGAAACAAACAAACAAACAAACACAACCACCACAACAAAACCTTTATGACTAGAATTAGAGACATTACATGCCTTTCACCACAAATGAACAGTGGTAATCACTAAATGAACTAAATAATAAACATCAGCACAAAAATTCCCTATTAAGGTTAAAACATGAGCAAGCACACATATTCCAATAAAGCAACACAAGCATCTACTATAGCTTAAATCAGAAATATTAAAATTTCACAAATTTTGAAGCTAAGTAGTAGTATTAACACCATTTACTTCTGGGTTCGTATAACCTTATATGTCAATAGTTTTTAAGGTGATAAGAGTATTCACCACTTGTGCCAATGGTTTCAAAATATTGTGAATCTACTACAACCAAGTTAAACTGTACACTTTAAAATGGTTAAAATAGTGAAATTAATGTTAAATGAATTAACACTTTTGGGTTTAGCTAAAAAACAACCAATGTGAAAACCAATCTTGCAAATAGCTAACCTTCAATTCTCAGGGATGTCAAATACTGAAAAACAATAATTGAGGAATAACCTGGCTTCACCCTAACAAATTTCTCTTTTTTGCAAGATGCCTACATACCTTATGACATCATGTATGGCAAGGCACTTTAAGGTCAGAACTACAGATGTCAAACTAGTTCTCTTAATCTCAGGGATCACATGGTCAGGCATACACTGGTTCCAAAAATCTTTACTATAGATCCGAAAGCATTTTCCTGAGGAAGTCCTGCCAGCTCGGCCGCTTCGCTGTAATGCCTCACTCCTACAAATGGAAAGAAAAAAAAGAAAGTCCCCAATCTTTTGTGGGTTTCCCACGTCATTTACTTCCTTATCCCCAACCAACTAGAAATTATATTATCAACTATTATGGAAACAAAAAGGATATTACTTTGTACTTACTTTGAAATTGGAACCACCTCCAGGATGTCCAACCCTAATCTGGGGTTGTGATTTAACTGCTTCACAAAGCCACCATCAACCACATATCTGAGGAGAATGAAAGCAAATCAAGTTTCTGGAAAGTCAGGACGACCTGTCATTTTTAACCACTTTGTTTTCTTCTTTTTTACCAAATTTACTACTACACACTACTTTTAATGTTAAGTATAAAACTAAAGTCAAGAAATTGGAACTCTCATACACTGCTGGTAGGAATGTAAATGATTCTGCCAATGTGAAAAACGGTTTGGCGGTTCTTCAAAAAGTTAAAACAGGATTATTGTGTGACCCAGCAATTCTATTCCTAAGAATATACCCAAAAGAACTGAAATAAGTACTGAAATATTTATAGGTAAATATTCAATACCAGCACTATTAACGATAGTCAAAAGGTAAAAACCACCTAATGACTAAAAGATGAATGAATAAAGAAATTGGGGCATATACACAATTAAACATCATTTGATCATCAAAAGAAAGGAAATAGTGATACATGTTACAATATGGATGAAGCTCCAAAACACTATGCTAAGTTAAAGAAACCAGACATAAAAGGTATAATTCCATTTGTATGAAAAATTCAGAACGGGAAATAAAAACAAAAAGTAGACTGGTGGTTGCTAGGGGCTGGGGTAGCAAAAGGAATATGAAATACCTGCTTAATGCATATGGAGTTTTATTTGGGGGGTAATAAAATTTTTTGAAACCAGACAGAGGTAGTGGTTATACAATACTGGAAATATACTAAATACCACTTAATTGTTCACTTTTAAATTAATTTAATTTGCCTCAATAAAATTATATAAACTTGAAAGTCAGCCCTAGGCAATTCTAGTAGGTTCAAAATCCCAAATAAATTTTTAAGCCCATTAAATAGAGAACAATTCAGGTAAAGAACTAAGAACAGTAGTAAGTCTATCACTCACTAAGGCAACATTCTAAAACATGCCATTTAATGGCTTTTGCCTGTGCTGGAAACAGAAAATTATAGAGGTCAATATACTCTAGAGATCTGTTCCCCTAACTCCTTAATGAAAAAAAAATTTAAAGTGAAGGAGAAAAGCAAAGGAAATTAGACTTCCTTCTCAAATCTGGGTGATCATTTTATCCAGAAGAAATATATAGGATCCTTGGGATTCTAGGCCAACCTTCCTGTGGCACTCAGACTTAGCTAAAATATGAATACCCAAAAGAAATATGGTTCAATAGTCTGAAAGAATTGAACATCAGCTATCAGTCCAGCCTTTAAACCTCTGCTAACTACACTAAAAAATTTGAGGCATTATTGATTACATCCAAAAACAACAAGGAACCTGCATAGTAGTTCAATTTCACAAGAAAGTAATAAATGAGAGACAATACCTCCAGTTAAACCTTAGATGAACAAAGTTACTCTACCAAGTGAAGCTGAAAGGTAGAGGGAATATCACATCATCTAAGATATATGCTAGTAATGACAATACAGAAAAATAGGGTGAGCCAGAACCCATGAACCCCAGATAATCTTAAATTTGGGGAGAGAAAGCTTCAAAGTTGCCCAGTTTTTAGAAAAAGATATAGTATGCACCTCTTACTTCATTTCCTGTTCAAAACAATCAATAATCCCCAAAACAAAAGGTGAATACAAGTGAAGAGCATTAGAAAATAGGTAAGAAGGGAATTAGCAGAGAAAACAGGGAAGAAAACACAGTAATGCTTTGTGATTAGTTATGGCTTTCTTTAAGAAAACTTTAAAAAGTTGTACCTGATTCCATCTATTGTTAAAGATGTTGCAGAAATATTGGTGGAAATGACACATTTTCTAATTCCAGGTGGAGGTGGTAAAAATATTCTCCTCTGTTGATCTAAAATAGATGTAAACAGAAAATACTAATTTATACCATGTATTTGTCAAACTCATCTACATCAATGATAGCCACATATCAGGAGTTATTGTTTCAAGAACACAAGCAAAACTATTGGGATATGAAAAGAAATTCTTAGCATTTGTATTTTGCACAGGATCCTTTTAAACCTTTATTTGTTCTTACCATTATACATATTAGTATAGTAGTATATGCATATATTTTATAAAGAATGCTTTTTAAATGCTTAACATTTGATTTCCAGAAAATTAATAGTCAAGAAAATCTCAAAAAAATGAAGTAAAACACTATTTCCAAATAAAATCTTACTAAGATCACGTATTCACAGTAGATACAACTGATCAAAGACGAACTATTACAAGGAAGAAAAGGAACAGCACATATGAGCATGGTTTAAAAATTATGCAACTTGGGCTGGGGCTGGGGCTGGGGCTCAGTGGCAGAGTGCTTCTCTAGCATGGGTGAGGCACTGGATTCAATCTTTACCACTGCATACAAAAATAAGCAAATAAAATAAAGGCATGCTGTCCATCTAAAACTAAAAAAAAATAAATAAAAATAAAATAAATGAAAGCATGAAACTAGGCTAACCACCAATTTTATAATGAGATAATTAAAGCCTATAGAGGCCGCCAAGTGGCTGGCCCAAGATTTGTATACAAAGACAAATTTAAAACAAGTCACATATTTCTACTCCTCCTTATCATTCCAAAATTAATTTCTCAAATAAAAAAGTACTAGAAAGGTGACATTTTAAAACATATGTTAGTGCATGTCTATAGTTCTAGTTATTCAGAGGTTCTTTTGAGCCCAAGAATTCAAGGTCAGTCTGGGTAACATAATGAGACCCTGTCTCAAAAAAAAAAAAAAAAAAAAAAAGGCCATAGTTTTATATAAATCCAAACATAAACCCCCTCAAAACCTATTTCAGATTTGGATAATCTGGTAAAAAGACTAAGTGTTAAAATGATTACATATTTCTTATATTTAGGTAGCTTATTTCTTCTAAAATGGTTCAGATAACACACCTTTTTGTAGTTCAAATTATATATTTATACATTCATTATTTATTTACAACACTATAGTTACATGAGAGGACTTTCTTTTGTGTAAGGTGTAGCCTCTGTCCCTTGATCAATGCCTGGCTTTATATTAAGTAATGAATAAATAGTTGTTAAATGAACTGACAGACTGAAAATACATTTCATAAATAAAATACTAAGATTATTCTACCTTTAAAATTCCACCTTGTACTAAAATTTTACATAAATTATAAATGTCCTTTCTAAACACATTTATCCATAATCAAGTTTTTCCAACCAACTTTTTTTTTTTTAAAACTGGGATTAAACTCAGAGACAGGACCAATGAAAACACCAGCCTGTCCCCTTTTTGCCCTGCCTGCACAGCCCCCACCACTATATATATATATATATATATATATATTTTTTTTTTTTTTTTTTTTTGAGAAAGGGTCTCACTAAGTTACTTAGGACCTCATTAAGTTGCTGAAGCTGGCTTCAAACTTGTGATCCTCCTGCCTCAGTCTCCTGAGTGGCTGAGGTTATAGGTATATGCCACCACACCTGGCATGATCAGCCTATTTCTTTAAAAAAAAGTCCCGAATTTGTTATAATCTTGATTCAAGCAAAATTCCTGATTCATTTACCATTTTATTCAACATAATCAATTAAAATTCTGAAAATGCTGTTTGATAAAACTTAACATTTGTTTATTATTTTACATTTCATTTGTACACTTTACTACCATATTCCAGTTACAAACACATACCAGTTTTTCTTTGTTTATAAAGGATTGGAAAATGTTACATATATTTCTAACATGAGTTCTCAGGAAGGAGAGAGGAAACTGATTATTTTCATTAAGATACAGCAATTCTCTGATTACTTCCATTTCCTGATTTTCCTATGAAAGATTCTGACACACTTTACCCCACCTATCCCAATACTTGATAAGGTACCAGGATGTTATTAGTAAGGAGGGAAAAAAACTGGCACAGAGGCAGAAAGACATTTCAAAGTCTACCAAGAAATTAAGGTATTAAGGAAAGACCATTCAACACACTTCATGAAGTAATGTTCCTAAGAAAGATGTAGATGACTTATACTAAGGGCAACTGAACTGTCTTTATTGAATTTCTTGTCCCAGAAACCCTCTAAAAAGAGCCCAAAGCAGAAACATATTTATTTAGTTGTATGTGTATATGTGAATAAATGGAATATAATGCAGTAAACAAAAATTTTCAATCAAAAAGGGAAAAAAAAAGATGATTCTGTTGCAGAACACAGAGATACAACACTGCTTGGCTCAAACTCTGCCCTACCGCAAAAAGTCATGTGGATGAGTCAAAAATCCCTTGAGGATTCTAACAGCACTGAAAATCAAGCTTGTAACACAGAGAAAGGCTTGACACAAGTAACCTGAAAAAGACAGAAGGAAACTAAAAAATAGGAAAGAGAGACAATCCAATATAAGAATAATTGGTGTCCTTGAAATAGGAAAATCAACAAATGGAGATATAAGCTACATTCAAAGATAAAACACAGGAGAATTTCCTTGAAACAAAGATTTGAATCTGCATATCAAAAAAGCCAAGTGGAACTGTTGTTCATCATGTTTGCGGTGGTTGATACTTACACAAGTATATATACATTGCCAAAAATTAATGAACTGTATACTTAAAACAATCATTTTACTGTATGTAAATTACAGCTCAATAAAGTTAGTTTTTAAAAATTCTAGGATACTTTAATATATAACACTCACAGAAAAAAAAAATCCTAATTAAAACTACTGAACTTTGAAGATAAAAACAGAAAGTTTTAGGCAATCAGACAGAAAAAACAAATCACTTACAAGGAGGGGAAAAAAAATCAGGCTGGCCTCAGACTTCTCCGCAGCAACATTCAATGCCAGAAGACAACTGGACAACGTCTATCAAGTTCTAAGGAAAAGAAAGTGTGACCCAAGAACATAAAACCCAGCCAAGATGTAGTTTTAAGTATAAAGGCAAAAGCCAAACAGTTTCAAACATAAAAGAAATTAAAATAAACAAAAAGTAAAAGAGCCCTCTGTTTAAAAAATATATACATAACAAAATCTAGCCAACCTAAAATTAACAAAAATAGTAAGTGAAGACTGTTAGTGAACACTAAATACATTTGAAAATATAAAACTCACTAAAAAAGTCAGAAGGGGAAGATATGGAAGAGTCAAAATGATTATGACCTCATCTTTCAAATTAGGAAGTCAACAGGTAAGATCTACAATCAAATATATTTTATAAAGAAGATAGTAACTTCAACTTCTTAATATTTTTAATCAAAACAATCTTTATAAAATATGCTCATATGGTAAAGATTTACTTGAAGTCTACTGTAAGTAAATTCAAGTAAAAGTAAACACCTTTTTAAAAAGCAACCAGTACTATGATCTCACTTAAAAGATATTTCTATCAATTTATCTGCCAATTTATACACACACACACACACACACACACACACCTGCCTAAACAATGTTTTTCCTACATTAGTTATTCCTGGATGGAATAATATGAGGCATGTCAGGAACCATCCATGGGTTGCATGTGGGTCACCGCACATGGAAGCATAGTGGACAGAGACATCTGGTGTCTGGGAATGACCAGTGGACATTTTCTCTGGTCAACTGCCCAGGGACAATGTGAATCTCTATCATGCTCTGCTGTGGCCACACAGCACTTGAGGTAGGTGTGACCTGCCAAGATGTCAATTAACCTCTGACTGTAAGACATCAGGAAGCAAGATTCCACCCTTGAAACCTTATCTCTGCCTTTGAAATACCCCCTTAAATAAACCATCTTTTCTTTGTCTAGTTCTAGAACCCATGTGGACTCGATCTATTCACCTATTGTAAATATATTTCTGAGTATTTGTGTTTTGTTAGTCACTAATTATTTGAGATTTTAAGCATTAGGGTGACTTAGATTCCCCAGGGCAGAAAGAACCCCCCAGTGAGACGCTGGCCATCAACCTCTGATAAAAGCAATTTCTTTACTTTTATCTTTATGATTCTGTATACTCCTTTAATTGTTTGTAATGAAATTGTACCACTTTTTCCTCAATTAATTTTCTTGAAGAAAATTGGAGTAAATATGCTGATACTAATAGGGTGTTAATTCTACAGAGTGGGAAATGAATTTTTGGCACTGTTCTACATTTTAAATTTCTGCAAAGATAAAACAAAATAGCACATTAAACATAATCCCAAGGCTGGGGCTGTCGTTCAGCAGTAGAGCGCTTGCCTAGCATGTGTGAGGTGCTAGGTTCGATCCTTGGCACAAATAAAATAAGTAAATAAATAAAGGTATTGTGTCCATCTCCAGCTTAAAAAAAAAACAAAGCATAATCCCGTGTGTTTGTTAAAAATATGAAACTAAACAATAAAAATATTTAAATATGTAATGAAAAAGCTCAGGGCAATGAACTCGAAAATGTTAATAGTCATAATCAATTATGTTGGTGGGATCTGGATGATTTTAGTTATTTTCCTTACTTTGTTAATTTCATAAAAATAATTATGAATTATATATTTCTTTATAAGACAAAACAAAACTTTCCTAATCCTTTTTATCCCACATATTTCTCCTGTCCTTTTCTTCATATATTCTGGAAATATAAGTACAGCATATCACCCTCTACTAAATAAACAACCACTTATCAAATGCAGATTTACCACGTGATCCCAGGAACATCACTTAGTCTCTATCTGTAAAATAAAGAAGTGTGATTATGCAAAAACATATGTGGGTATATGTGTATTTTTCTAGGGGTTTAGCTGTGATTTTCACAACCTTTTTAAAGGAATCTGAGATACCTCACACCCAACTCTTTAAGAAAGGGTAAGAAGTACAAAATTAGACAGTTACTTTTAGTGCTAAAATTATGTAGCTACACGAAAATATTTGTCATTTATAAGACAACTTAAGTTTTTAATATATTTCAGTTCATATATTTTTGTGCAGCTCAGCTTTCCCTACATGAATGACAAGATGAAAAAAAAAAACCTGCAATAACTTGAATAAAGACAAGGAAGTGAGAAGAGGGAAGAGGTGTGAGAGAAATAAGAATAAGGTTCCAAATAATAGCATTTGATGTAAGACATTAAGAGATGTCAGCAGAAAACAAAAAGACTAGAACTTTGTTTAACCAATATTTAAGCAGGATGTTTTCAACATATGCTCCCATGTACTTGCCCTCAAGAAGTTCACAGTTTTATAGAGGAGACAGCACATCTCGAACACAAGGTAGATTGTGTTAAGTGTCATAAAAGTGCAGCAAAGCACAAAGAGGTTCAAATGAGGAAGAGATCAAAGCCAGTTATGAGAAGGAAAAGTAGGAAAGGTTTTTATGGAGTTGGTTGCACTAGTGGAACAAAATAGCAGGATTTCAGCCTGTGAGAGGAGAATAAAATGCAAAGGAGGAGTTCTGGTTAAGGAAATAGCAAACACAGAATTACGAAAAGGATGAGGAAGAAAAAGAAATTAAAAATATCTCCTACGCTGAAAGAACATCACCACAAAGGGCAGGGCTGGGGTAGTCCAGACCAGGAAGCTGGTTCACATAATCTTGGCAGAAAGGGTTCCATAGCACTTCTCCATATTTGACAGATGAAAATTTTGGAAATCGACTACAGAAATATTTTAAGATGTCTCTTTAAAACAGGCAGGTACTCTCATGGCTAGCCTAGGGGGGGCGGTAAATATTAAGTATCCACCTTTAATTTTGACCTATTCACTAAACCCAACTATTGCTCATTCTTAGATCCCCTTCACTAGAGGCAACAGGCAAGAAATCCTTCTTCCCTCTCCTCCTGCCCAAGTGTAAGTTTTCTGTCCCAAAACCATAAGAAATGAAGGAAATAATGTTATGAAAGTATCTCTCCCCATCACCCAAAGTAGCATGAGTAAAGAAAAGAAGTGCTATGTTACATTAATCAGACTAAAAAAGTTTAAGATCCCAAGTACTTACCACTCTCTCCCTACTTTACCCAACTCTACCTTACCCATTTCTCAGTACCTTATCAGGGCCATCTGGATCCCTCTATGCACCATTATAAACTACTATAATAATTATTATTATGCTCATAATGGATCAAGAGTAGCTCACCCTCAGAAGGGAAACTAAAATAAACAGAATCCTTCAATAATAGCTCTACTCACACCTAGTCACATATCTTTACCATTTATACATACATACCAACACAGAAAATTACATACAGTGGAAAATAATGAATGCCAGGTTATTAAGTTGGCATTTTAATTCAGTTGACAGTAGGGAATATGCAAGTACCCAACAGAGGACTGACAAAATCAGAGTTATGCTTTTAGAAGATTACACTTACCACTGCAGGTAGGATGGTAAATTAAACCAGGAAAAATGAGTCAACAGGCCATGTAATCAACTTAGGAAAGCATACTCTAGCAACAAGTGAAAAAAGAAAAAAAAAAAATGATTTCGACAAAACAAAGAACACCTGTTGGAGATGCCACTTGCTTGGGGTTGAATGATCTGGGATGACATGATGCACATACCAGAAAGCTCACTTAGGAGACTTAGAAGATTTAGAGTGCAGGAATGAGACTGAACTAGAGACAGCTCTCAGGTGTCATCCATAGAAGTGACAGGTGAATCCAATAAATCAACCTCTCCAAAACAGACTGGTAAGAAAACAGTAAGCTAAATATACAACCTTAAGAAAGAGCTACATTTTGGAGAGGAACAAAGCTGGGTCATGGAAGGGAGTTGGCTACAGTCTCAGATAAAGAATAGTCAGAAGAACCAGGTAATTAAATATCATTCCAGGGGACAACATTTCATAAATGATACTATCACTCATACCACAAAATCAAACTGTAAACAAACAAAAGAGCCATTAGATTTGAGAAATAGGAGACCATTTGAAACCTCTAACAATATAAAAATCAGATGTCCGGAAGTTAAAAAAAAAAAGAGGCAATGGCAATACATAATATTTTTCAATGTGGCAATAAGAAAAATGAAATTATTTACATAGAAGAAAACAATATGTATATTTAATTCATAGTTAATAACAAAGTACCATTATGATCTTTGAATTAATTACAAAGTCAACAATGACAGTCAGTGGATCAATCTCCAGAAAACCATTAAAATCTTAAGTATCTAATAATGACCCTAATAATTCCCTTGAAAATGTAAAGATCTAAAATAGAGACCTGCATTTCAATGTTGACAGGAAGAACCTAATATCACTAACGAGATTTTTCAAAACTATACTGCATCTATGGTTCTTAACTTGACACATACTTTGCAAAACTTTAATATAAAGAGTCACCTACTCAACAACTAGACAAAAACAACAATACGAATAAAATATTAAAAACATTTAAATACTAATACCAATGAAACTCTTACAGGTTAAGATTAAATTCTGTTTAGTTTTACAACTCAAATTCCACAATAAAACTTTTACAAGACAAATTCTAATTCTCATTCAACAATATTTATTATGATCCAACAGCAAACAAAAGTTTGCATTTGATCTTTGAATTCATAAAAAAAGAGGATCATTCTTGAAGAGCAAACTAATATATGGCTACTTAAAAGGAAAACAATTAATTGTATTTATATATTTGTGATATATATTTGTATATAAATGATTTCTAGAATGGTACTACTATCAAGAAACTATAGTATTCATTTCAAAGAATCCCCACCAATATTTTGTTCTGGTGTGCAAAGACATACTCATTCTCTCTCTCTCTCTTTTTTAAATGTTTATTTATTTATTTTTTAGGTGTAGATGGACACAACACTATGCCTTTATTTTTATGTGGTGGGGAGGATTGAACCCTGGTCCCGCCTGTGCTAGGCGAGCGCTCTACCGCTGAGCCACAATCCCAGCCCCGACATACCCATTTCTTAATTTCTTAGGGAAATATCCAAGGCTCTTGAAAATGTTAATGTAAGCTGGATGTGGGGGCACATGCCTGAAATACCAGGGACTCAGAAGAGTGAGACAGGACTTCAGCAACTTAGTGAGACCTCTCTCAAAATAAAAAATAAAAGGACTGGGCTCAGTGGTAAAGTGCCCCTGGGTTCAATCCCCAATAACAAAAAGAAAAAAAAAAAAAAAGTTAATGTGAAAAAACTTAAAGCAAAAATCACTTCATTCAAGAGACAATGGACTCTTAATGTTCTATTACATGCTGTGAGTGTTAAGTTACAAAAGTGAGGTCAGTTTGTGAAACTTATTAACCTAAACATTTGATTTGAATACTTGGGGGCTAGAGTTGTAGCTCAGTGGTAAAGTACTTGCCTAGCACATGTGAGGCACTAGCTTCGATCCTCAGCACCACATAAAAATAAATAAATAAAAAATAAAAGTCTTATTCCATTTACAACTAAATATATACATACATATATGTGTGTGTGTCTGTGTGTGTGTATATACACACACACAGACACACACATTGAAGATATGAATACTTTTCCAAATAATTCAACAAAAAGTGTTTAAAATATCAGTCATATTTTCTATCCTAATGAGGAATTACCTGTTGTCATAGATCCATAACACGGCAATATCAACAAGCCATCTAGGGTGGTATCTTGAACATCATAATCATAATCAACAGACTCCGCCATTTGAAAAAGTAACTCACAACTTTTTTCAATTTCAAATTGGCCTGAAATGGGAGGAAAGAATAACTTCAAAAACTAAACAGCAAAATTAATTTTTTTTAAAGAGAGAGTGAGAGAGGAGAAAGGAGAGAGAGAGAGAGAGAGAGAGAGAGAGAATTTTTAATATTTATTTTTTAGTTCTCGGCGGACACAACATCTTTGTTGGTATGTGGTGCTGAGGATCGAACCCGGGCCGCACGCATGCCAGGCGAGCGTGCTACCGCTTGAGCCACATCCCCAGCCCAATAAGATTTTTTTTTTTCATCTCTCATTTGATCTAAAAGAGATACAAAAAGGAGATACACTCTAAGGGATTTAAATCTCTAAAGGAATAAAAATGTTATCATCTTCAATTCTCTCATTTTGTTAATACAGAATTTGGGGAAGACTAACTAAATTGTTACACTGGGGAAATTAGTTCAAGAGACACTGAACTCAGGAATATTTCAAAATACTTTTGTCTCCAAAAGACAGAGAGATTGTTACGACTCACTTCTGACATTACACGAGGCAGTGTAGAAAATGAGCAATGGAATGACTCATTCCTGTTGGTAGAATGATGCTTCTTGAAAAGTTACAGTAGTCTTGAGACTTAACTGTTCTATTGGTTTTTGTTGTGGTTGTTGGTTTTGGTATCAGGGATTGAACCCAGGGGTGCTTAACCACTAAGCCACATCCCCAGCCCTTTTTTATACTGTATTAGAGACAGGGTCTCACTGAGTTTCTTAGGGCCTTGCTAAGTTGCTGAGGTTGGCTCCGAACTTGTGATCCTCCTGCCTCAGCCTCCCAAACTGCTAGGATTATAGGCATACACCACTATGCCCAACTTAACTGTTCTATTTTTGACCACCAAAAAAATGCCACAGACTAGTCTATACTACCCAGATTCTCCATCTTATGTACTATCACATAGTACTATTCCATCCCTCAAAGAGAAAAGGAGTAATAGCTTTTGAAATAATAGAATTAATCATTTAGTCCCAGAACTATTTAGTCAGGTTATAGCTATATGTAAAATAGACCAAAAAGTAATACTTTCCTACTTAATTTCTAACTAAAGGGTCAATGCGTTTTACATGTATTTACTAATGAACCTGACGTTTTATGAATCTTTAATCTAAAACTATTCCGATAATCATAAAAAGGCAGCCATTAAGAGCCCAGATATCCCAATAGAGGTAACACTCTAATCTAGTGCCACATTATTTGCTTACAAATAGCAGACTTTTGTAAGGTACAGGGGCATATGCTTATAGTCCCAGCTACTCAGGAGACTGAGGCAGGAGGATTGCTTGAGCCCAGGAGTTCAAGGCTAGCCTGGGCAATATAGAAAGACCCTATCTCAACAAACAACAACAACAAAACCCCACAAAAAGTAGACATTTTTAACAGCAAAAACAAGAACCCAAAAGTAGAAGACATTTTTAAACCCAGTATGGGACACTTACCAGTCAGAAAAACCAAGATGTCTCCAGCCATTTCATTCAAATGGATATCCATGGTCACTTTCACAATCTAAAGAAAAAAAATACAACTGTAATATACTAATAGAAATACAG
Source organism: Urocitellus parryii (assembly GCF_045843805.1). Taxonomy (NCBI): domain Eukaryota; kingdom Metazoa; phylum Chordata; class Mammalia; order Rodentia; family Sciuridae; genus Urocitellus; species Urocitellus parryii. The sequence goes on from NC_135537.1 coordinate 150,717,787, forward strand.
TCATTCCCCTACTACCTTGTCCCCTTGCTCCATAGAAAAGTTAAATTTGGTTCTCAAAAGTCCTAGGACCCTAGAAGATATACAATTGATCAATATATGAAAAAAAAAGTTCAACTTCTCTAGTAATTAGAGAAATGCAAATTAAAACTACTCTAAGATTTCATCTCACTCCAGTCAGAACGGCAGTTATCGAGAATACAAGCAACAATAAGTGTTGGCGAAGATGTAGGGGAAAGGCACATTCATACATTGCCTGTAGGACTGCAAATTGGTGCAACCAATCTGGAAAGCAATATGGAGATTCCTTAGAAAACTTGGAATGAACCACCATTTGACCCAACTATCCCACTCCTCAGTCTATACCCAAAAGACTTAAAAATTGCATACTACCATGACATAGCCACTTCAATGTTTATAGCAGCACAATTCACAATTGCTAAACTGAGGAACCAACCTAGATGCCCTTCAACAGATGAAAGGATAAAAAATCTGTGGTATATACACACAATGGAATATTACCCAGCATTAAAAGAGAATAAAATTATGCATTTACAGGAAAATGATGGAGTTGGAGAACATCATGCTAAGCGAAATAAGCCAAGCCCAAAACCAGAGACCAAATGTTTTCTCTGATAAGTGGATGCTAATCTGTAATGAGGTGTGTGTGTGTGTGTGTGTGTGTGTGTGTGTGTGTGTGTGTGTGTGATGAGTGGGGAAACTTTGGATGGGGCAAAGGGGAAGGAGAGAAGGGGCAAAGGGTTAGGAAAGATGGTAGAATGAGATGAACATCATTACCCTAGATATATGTATGATTGCATGAATGGTGTGACTCTACTTCATATACAATCAGAAAAGCAAAAAATTCTGCTCCATTCTGTACAATGAATTGAAGAGCTTTCTACTGTCATGTATAACATATTAGAACTAAAAAAAAAAAAAAAAAAAAAATCCTAGGACCCATGAGAGCTGTCATTAAAATAGTAGAGAACAAATGAATTACAACACTACACAATTAACTAGAATCACAGATACAAAAAAGACATAAAAATGACACCAAGTAATACCGCTTGAATATATGCAGTATTTTCTCTATCTCGTGGACCAATCAAATTGCAGAATTTCTCTCTGACTGGATAAAGCCTTCCAGGTATATCAAATATTGGACAATTTCCAAAGAATGCAGAGAGCTTGGCCAATTCCATTGTTGCTGACATTACCACCACCTTTAAATGCTCCTTCCTATTAGGAGACTTCTCCTGAAATAGCTTCTTCAATAAACCAAATAAGATATCCTGAAAAGAAAAATAAGTCTAGTAAGTCACAAGTGCATCTGCCAATCAAACTACTTTAAATAGATTACTATCCCAACCAAAGAACTCCTATTTTAGTAGAGTAAAATATAAGAGAAGGCAATTTTCTATTCAGTAAAGAGCAAACCCAAACAAGTAAACTACATGCTAATTTAAAAAAAATAACAAAACTGAAAATATATTAAAATACTCACTGTAGTTAGAGTTCTCTCATGGGCTTCATCCAAAATAATGACACTAAACTTGGTAAGATTTGGATCTCCCAAAATATGTTTCAGTAAACATCCATCAGTCATGTATTTGATTGCTGTTTCCTAATGTTCAAACACCAAAGTATATCAACTTATAACATCACAAAATTCACTACTACTTCTACAATGGAATTTTTAACCAAACTGTCCAGACATTAAATGATTGAACCAATCTGATTAAATAAAAGTGTATATAAAATAGTCTAACAAGGACAGTAAATTATGAAATTGTGTGGCCTATAAAGATAAGGAACTAAGGTGGGTGTTTTGGGATAAAGTAATACAAGTAACCTTAAAGAGATACAAAGAAGTCAATGGAAAGTGACAAGAAAATGCCATGGCTTCAGGTAAGCAAGGTGTGGGAAACAACAAGGAAATTGGATTCATCTGTTCTCTTAGCCACTACTTAGAGGACTTAGGGAAAAAAGCAGAGGAAATGGTACGTGTATACCACTCACTCTCTTCTCTCCCCTACCCATTCTATTAAAAAGAAAAAAAATAGTGTCACTTGACTAGCATTAAAATGAGGTAAGAATACAGCCCAAAAGCTAGCGATAACAGCATTGACATTCATAAAATAATCGAAGGAAAAAGAAGGAAAAATCCACAGGCATGAACACTAGAAAGGAAAAGACAGTATTCTGGAGAAAACCATTTGATAGCCACTTCTACTAGAAACCATATGTAAATCAGGGATTGTTTTACATCTGACATAGGACTGAGAAATCCTGAAGGAATTTAAACTACCTGTTTATTAAAAAGAAAACAATTTTGAACTTGGTGGCATGCATATAGAAGATGCTTAATAAATACTAACTGCCAGAGCTGGGGTGGCTTAGTAGTATATAGTATAGTACTTGCCTTATCTAGCATGCTTGAGATACTGGGTTCAATCACCAACACCACACACAAAAAAACACCTTGCTGACCTTGTTAATTAACTTGTCAGTTTCCATTGACTTCAAAAACACAAACACACAACACTGAATAAACTTTTAAAACATGCTAAGTGAAATAATCAAGACACAAAGTTCAAAATATTGTGTGATTCCACTTATATGAGGTACCTAGGTTAGGCAAATTTAGAGAGTAGACTATAGGTTACAGGCGCTGGGTGGGGTGGGAATGAGGAGTTTATCCTTTAACAGAAACAGAGTTCTTGTTTGGGATGAGGAAAAAAAAGTTCTGAAAATAGTGGTGATGGTTACACAACAGGTTGTACAGTACTTAATACCACGGAATCGTATCTGAAAGTGGTTGAAATATTAAATTTTGTCATGTACACTTTACTACAATAAAATTTTTAAAAAATATATAAATATAACCAACATGTCAAAGAAACTTAGGGCAAAAAAAAAAAAAGAGAGAGAAAGAGAATCCTAACAAAAATAAACCTGTCACTTAAAAATTAATTGAGCAGGGAAAAAAATGGGATAAATACCACACTGCAGAGGTAAAACATTAACAATGAACAACCAAAAATTAATTCTAATCTGAGGCTTTGTTTCTTTAAAATACATATGGAATTTTGAGGTTAAGAACCTTTTAGAACATTTTACTCTTGTTCTATAAGTTTACAGTAGTTAAACAAATAGCAACAAAACTTTTATACCTTAGAGCTGCAATCATCAAAACGAACTTGGTATCCTACTTTGGATCCCAAAGTGCATTTCATTTCTTCAGCAACCCTCTGAGCAACTGATATGGCAGCTACTTTTCGTGGCTGAGTCACACCAATCATACCATGCTGTGAAAACCCTATCAAAATCAGGGGTTAAAAACACAATGTTAATAATTGCTTCCACCTACCAGAGCTAAGTCAATAAATATAAAGCACTTTAATATTTCCAAAGAAAAATCTCACAAGTAAACAACAATCACACTATGGAAATAAGAACTCATATTCATAACCACTCTATAACTATATATTTTTTTAAATTAGATTTGAGGGACTTTTGTTTTCTTATGGGTTTTTTTTCCTTCTAATTTCTATCTAAAGACTTATTCCAAAAAGCCAAGAATTTTAAAACATAAGAATCTATAAAATTTCAAATACTTCCTAAAATAAATCTACCTTTTCCACAGAAATGAAACTGGATTTAAATATGCTACTGGATTTAAAGATTCTTTTTTTAATTTATTTTTATTTTTTAGTTTTAGGTAGATCTTTATTTTATTTTTATGTGGTGCTGAGGATCGAACCCAGTGCCTTACACATGCTAGGCAAGTGCTCTACCACTTGAGCCACAACTCCAGCCCCCGGATTTAAAGATTCTTATAGGGGCTGGGGATGTGGCTCAAGCAGTAGTGTGCTCGCCTGGCATGCGTGCAGCCTGGGTTTGATCCTCAGCACCACATACAGACAAAGATGTTGTGCCTGCCAAAAACTAAAAAATAAATATTTAAAAAAAAAAGATTCTTATAGGCATTTTTTTACCCTTTAAAATCTCTGGAAATGGGGATGCATCTCATAATCAATTTTTTTTCCTTAATTGTATATAAAATAGCGGTGTGTCTTAAGGGATGGCATGTTAAATTTGATATATTAGAATAAGTTAACATAAATTTTTAATTTTGGCTAGGTGTGGTAGTGCAGCCCTGTAATCCCAACAACTCATGGAGGCTGAGTAAGGAGGACTGCAAGTTTAAGGCCAGTCTCAACTTAGCAAGACTCTGTCTCAAAAAATAAAAAAGACTATGCCCAGCAATACCAAGTTCATCCTATCTGAAAACAGCTCTCTAGCATGTGCTCTCTATAAATATTACAAAACACCCTGAACTTCACTTCAAATAAAATCAGTGCAATCACCTTATGTGGACCATTTAGCATTTTAGTATTATTTCAGTGTAACAGCAAAGTAATTGTTGGAAAAGTGAAAAATTGGTTATTTGCTCAAAGAGAAAATAAATAATTTCTTATTTTCTTAAAAAAAATAAATAGAAATAGGCTACTGTGTAGATTGGGGAGGATAGGTTGATGGTAGAACACTCCTGGTTTCTGCCAAAAAAGAAAAAAAAAATTTTAATTTTTATGTAAATCAACTCTATATAATTTTGCTCTTTACCAACCTTATACAGAAAGTTTTTTCCATACTGAAAAGAAAGACATTTTATGGGTAATTTGTTAGTTGGCTAGGTGTCAGCTGAGTCAGGGAATAAGTATTTACTTGATTATGCTCTGAAGAAACACTAATGTCAGCAACAGATGTCAATATTCCTTTGCCCTCAAAAACAACAGTTAACAGCTTATTATAAGACAATCTTCGGGCTGGGGATGTGGCTCAAGCAGTAGTGCGCTCGCCTGGCATGCGTGCGGCCCGGGTTCGATCCTCAGCACCACATACCAACAAAGATGTTGTGTCCACCGAGAACTAAAAAATAAATATTAAAAAAAAAAAAATTCTCTCTCTCTCTCTCTCTCACTCTCTCTTTAAAAAAAAAAAAAGACAATCTTCTTCTATAGAAGAAAATTTCTATCTACCTGTCATTCCACTATAATATTATGTTAAAAATGAAAAAATTTATCATCCGAACTAATTACTGAGTCTGAAATAAGCATAAAGAAGACCCAGGGAAAGCATGCCAAGAGAAATAGGACTGTAAAACAAGCAGTGGGCATTTACGTGAAACAGAAGTCCTATTTGCCCCAAAGAGGCAATTTTTAAAATACTTCCAATAAAATTACCTGCTTCATATAGATATTTTGGGAGTTGAGTTGTTTTACCACTTCCTGTATTTCCAGTAACAATAAGGAATGAATTGTCCCTCACTGCTTGAATAAGTTTTTTTCTTTGTTTCTGAATAGGAAAAGTTGGAGTAGTTCCTCCCTCTTGTGATGTGCATCCTTTCTCTTCTGGAACGATAGGAAAACAATTGTGCAATTTAAAGATACTTCTGATGATATCTCAGAATTGAAAACAAAAAAGGCAATAGAATTCTAGAACTGGAAGGGATCGATTCAAGACTTTTCAGTTAAATCAACTGTGTACAATTCGTAAGTGAAGCTTTATAAGCCCGGAATAACTTTTTAGTAAAATCTAACATCTTCAGCAGTGGTTAAGGCTTAACTCAAAGTACTTGACAAAGTAGGTCTAGCACAAGGCAACGTAGGTTCATGCATACCTACACAGACGCACAAAATCCAATTTTATTAAACAATAGACCAAAAACTGGAACACGGCAGAAAACTCTCAGCTGAATTAGAAGCCACCTGTGTTTGCTTCTGATTCATGGTTCAAGTTAGGTCCCTGTTCAGAGTGACTGATATCCCAGAAGGCCAAGTGGTGGGTAACCATGGAAACTGGCTCCTGGAAACTGGCTCCCTTCATACCGTACCCAAAGGCAGGCTGGCGGCCCGACGAAGGGGGTGGGGGAGGATGAATGGGTAGAGAACAAAGGCTTTATGAGCCTGTTTAACAGAAGAACGTTTTTCGGCTTTGGGGTTCACTTTTTTGTCCCCAGCGAGGTTTTCACCCAACTTGGGTATGGGACCGCCCCCCTCTAAGCCAAAGTGCTCACTGGACGCAAAGTTCGCCTCCGGCTTGCAGGACCAGGAGAACGCCCCGGCTTCCTCCCCTGCTCTTCTCTACTGCCAAAAACAGACTTTTATCCCCCAAACCCCCGTGCCATAACTCCCGCTGGTTTCCGTAGCGTCCCGCGGACCGCACCTCTATCAACGATGGAAACAGCAGAGGGCCGCTCTTCCTGGAGCTCTCTTGACCGCTCACCCTCCTCCAGCCGCCTTGGCGCCCTGCCCGCGACGGCGGGAAACCGGGACATAGACCTGGCCCGGAGCGGAGGTGAGTACGTCCACTGATCTGGGGAGATGGGAGGGGAAAGGCGAAGACGCGGCTTGATGACGTAGAGGTGTTTACTTCCGCGCGTGCGACTCGAGGTGAGGGGAGGGGGAGCGGCTCGATGACGTGGCGCGGGGCTAAAACCTCCCAGACCCGTGCGCGGGGCATGGACCGAAGCCGCATCCCTGGGTGTTTCCCGCCAGCTTCCACGCACGTTCTGCCTCGGGCCGAAGAGGCACTAAAGGCCAGTTCCTGATCTTCCTCTTGGGAGCCAAGAGGCGCAAAGACACCTCCTTTTTTCTCCAGTGTGGTCACTGGCAGTCTCTTCTGCCTTCACACAAATGACTTGTTGTGACCCTTTGCCAGATACTGGAGCCATTCTACAGTATGGCCTTGGGCAGCTCATTCTCACATTTATGGATCTGAAATGACCTGTTCAAGATGCGCAGTTCCTGAGTTGCCGGGCTGAACTTCTCATTGTTTCCAAAGTTTACTTCTCCCCATGCTGTTTCATTTTCTTCATAGAACCCTGCATGTAACTTGTTTGCATGTTTTCCCTTCCCTTCAACTAGAGGGTAAAACACTGTAAAAGCCAAAACTGTAGAACACCATTGTTCACCCAGCAGCCAGCACGGTGACTCAAAATGGGCAGTCGATATTTGTTGAATTCGCTGGATAAACGAATGAATGAATAATTGATCTTAGGAGTTGATCTTAATAGATGTACATTCGTTGGAAACCACAATAACTGATCAGAACCTGCCAATTTTGTAAATAATGTTGACTATAGCAAAATCAACACAATATAAAGAAGATTGCTTCTTAGGGTTTTCGGTCGTTCTTGCTGTGGTAATTAACAAAAACCTATTACCAAAGAAGTCAACTCAACCCAGAGCAACGGTGCAAGCCGGTAATCCCAACGACTGGAGAGACTGAAGCAAGAGGATCACAAGTTTGAGGCCAACTTTGGGCAACTTATCAAGATCCTCGAAAAGATCCTTGATGTCTCAAAAATGATGATGATAAATGGTGATCATGGCTGGGGATGTGCTCAGTAGTAGAGTACCCCTGAGTTCAATCCTCAGTACAAAAAAAAAAGGGCCGAGGTGGGTGGCAGTGGCAACTTAAAGCTGTCATTTCACCATCAACCCTTCTCTGAACAGACTTGAAAAGACATACTATAAGGTTATAGGAATCCAAGATTTAGCTGAGATTTAATTTGTACTTATGCCAATTTCTTTAGAATGGGGCTGATCAACATCTACTAAGATGCTTTTTTTTTTTTTTTTTTTTTTGGTGGTGATGCTGGGGATTGAACCTAGGGCCTTGTACTTGCAAGGCAAGCACTCTACCAACTGAGCTATATCCCCCAGACCCTAAGATATAATTTTAGCAGATATAAATGACACCAAATCTGGTAGAAGTAGAACATCTTCAGTTTCAAACTCTCATCCATTAAGAGCATCTCCAAACCTTCTGGATTCTGTTGTGAATTCAAAATATTACAAATCAGGAAAAAAATATTGTACAGACAAAGGAAGGTATTGGTGACTTCTGTAGGTAAGTATTTCAGTACAAGGCCAGTTATACATAATAGTATCACTTTCTTAAGAAAATGTGCAGAATCACCATGCATAGTGGCACACGCGGGTAATCGCAACCACCCGGGAGGCAAAGGCTGGAGAATCGCAAGTTCAAAGCCATCCTCAGCAATTCAGCAAGGCCCTAAGCAACTTAGCAAGACCCTGTCTCAAATTTTTAAAATAAGGGCTTGATCTGTAGCTCAGTGATAGAGCACTTGCCTAGCACACGTGAGGCATTGGGTTCGATCCTCAGCGCCACATAAAAATAAATTAGTAAACAAAGATTATTGTGTCCATCTACAACTAAAAAAAGTTTATTTTTTTTTAAATTAAGATAAGGGCTGGGGATGTGGCTCAAGAGGTAACACGCTCTCCTGACATGCGCAGGGCGCTGGGTTGATCCTCAGCACCACATAAAAATAAAATAAAGATGTTGTGTCCACCGAAAAAATAAATATTAAAAAAAATTCTCTCTCTTTCTCTCTCTCTCTCTCTCTCTCTCTCTCTCTCTCTCTCTCTCTCTCTCTTTAAAAAAAAATTAAGATAAATAAGCAAGTAAAGAAGTCTGGGGATGTAGCTCAGTGGTAAAGAGATCCTGGGTTAAATCTCAAGTACTAAAAAACAACCAAAAAACAAATGCAGAATCATTTGAAACTAATAATGGTTACCATTTACTAAGCAATTGCTTAGTTACCATTTACTAATCAATGTGATTTCCTTTATTCTTCACAAAAATTCAAAAAGGTAATTTGTTTACAATCTCTAATTTTCACAAGTAAGAAACAAGTCTCAGAAACTTACCCTTCATGACAAAGCAAAGAGGTAAGGGGGCCTGGATTCAAAATCACACTAATAACCACTATATTCAGTGAAAGAGGGAATTATCTAGATCTTAGTACCTAAATAATGTATTTTCTTCAAATGTTCCTAATTACTATAAGGCTGACCTTATTCTTATATTCGAACCACCTAAAAAGAGTCTCCAAAATAAAATATACAAGCCAAGAAGGAAGGAATAAAGTGAAAAACTCAAATGGAGTTTAACATTGTTCTTTTTACAACAAAGGACATTCAAAACATGTTACCATTAATAACCATGTACTTGGGGCTAATCCAAACTGAAAGATTAACAGTTATTTCCTGTCCAGTGAGTTTACAAATTACAATGGCAAACAAGACACAAATAAAGAGTAAAAATAGAAAATATATGGGTTGAATTTGGGAAGAAAGGTCAGTATCCCCAACAACACTGAATCTATTTCTTGTTATCTTTGGATCACAAGAAAAATCTGAAAGAAGTGATATTTAAAGAAGTGTGAGGACTATGAATTGCACCCTGCTGCTATTGCTTCATGAGAAGTCTTTCAAAATGTTCTTGAATCCAAATAACCTGTTTCTGAGCATCTAAAAGAGACAGGAAGGAGACTCAATATTAAAGATTTACAAAAATGGAATAGAATTGTTAAGTCATCTTTAGGAAAGAAAGGAAAGTATGGGACCACTGTCGTGGTGGTTAAAAGTAGCTATGTAGAGAAAAAAAAAAGAAAGAAAAAGAAAATTATCAAAGATATCACTAATACAACAACAACCAAAGAATTAATGACACTAGACAGATGGTGATATGTAGAAACCTAATAATAATGGAACCTAAATGCTCACAAGAAAGAGTGAGCTATGATATCAAAATATATGGATATTTTTTGAAGGGGGGTACTGGGGATTGAACCCAGGGATACTTTACCACTGAACTATATTCCCAGCCCTTTTAATTTTAAAATTATATATATATATATATATATATATATATATATATATATATATGTGTGTGTGTGTGTGTGTGTGTGTGTGTGTGTGTGTGTGTTTTATATTTTTGTTGATACAGGGTCTAAGTTCCTTAGAATCTTGTGATATTGCTGAGGCTGACTTTGAACTTGCAATCCTCCTTCTTAGCCTTCGGAGTCACTGGGATTGTAGGTGTGCTCCATGCACCTGGCAAAGTATATGGATTTTTTTTTTAAACCCATTAATTTGACCGAAACAAGAGTTGTTTTGGTAAAGAGAAGTAGACAGAAGCCAGAATGTAAGTTGATGAAAAAATAATTAGGGAGCAAAATGTACTTAATACATTTGGAGATGTCTGATTAGAATCCGTGAAGGTAAATGAAAGGGAGAGAAAAGAATATCTGGAAGAAAATGTAGCTGCTACAGCATATATGTGATGAAGAAAAGACTTAGTCAATGAGAGAACTGAAATAAAAGTACTGATGAAAGAGAAACAGCAAGTTCACATTTTTATAAGAGAATCCACACTGAAGGAAAGAAAAAACTTTTAGTCAAGATTGGTATTATAAATCTGCACTTGTGGGAAATTTGTATCCCAAAATATGAATCTGATTTGATTGGGCACTGTGGCACATGGCTATAATCCTAGTGACTCAGGAGGCTGAATGAGGAGGATTGCAAGCTCAAGGCCAGTTTCAGCAACTTAGCAAGAACCTATCTCAAAATAAAATATAAAAAGGGCTGGGGTATAGCTCAGTGGCAAAACGCTGCATGAACACACAAATATATAAGTACACACACACATATATGTGCAAATCTGATTTTTTCCCCTCTGTATAGTCTTCTCCTTTTTCTAGCTCACTAATAAACCAAGAGACTTTCTTCCTCCTCAACCCTCACCAAAGCAGAAATAACTATTCAAGGTTACTGCTGACTAGAGGAACATTCTAGAGCCTCCCATGCTTGTTAAGAATCTGTTTACTTTCTCTCTGTAATAGATAAATCTGAGTCTTAGAGGAAGGCACAGAAAGGGGAGGGTGTAATGAGAAAGGAAGAATTGACAGGAGGGATTAAGAGTCCTCAAAATGACAAAAGAAAGGATTTTGTTGTTGTTGTTGTTAGAAAAACACTTCCCCTTTAAAAGTAAACAAAACCAAAACCCTACAACCAGTTTTTCATTGAATAGTCCTGTATACATGTTTACATGTAGACCTCAAGAGGGAGGGAGGTAAGTTTTATATACTTTAGAGGGAATATAAACATGAAAAACCTCCCTCTGTAAACCAGATGGAACTAGCCAAAAAAAAAAAACTGGGAAATTTGCAGTGAGCCAGGTAGTAGTGACTTGCCTGCCTTTGATAGCATATCCTATTAATTTGTAGGTTAGGGCTGGGGCTATATAGCTCAGTTGGTAGAGGTCTTACGTCATATACACAAGTTCCTGGGTTCAATCCCCAGCACCACACACACACACAAAATTGTAGGTTATTAGCAACTTGGGGATTTGGAGGAAAATAATTACATGACCAGATTACTGGGAGACATTTCCCACCTTTCTGTCCAAAAGAGATCATTATCAATCACACTTTCTTCTGTTTTAAATCTTATGTTTTATATGCCCAGATTTTAAGATTTGAGTATCACAGGGCCAATAACCAAGCAGGCAAACCATTCACTGATGTTATTTTTTTGAGGTTAATAGAAATTGAAATCCTTCTAAACATTATTCATGAAAATTAACACTTTACATGTATGCATATAAAATTGGATAAATGTGTGGAATTCTCATTAATCTACTGGCAAATAAAGCCTCTTCCAAATGAAAGCTCCAGGGTTTACTCTTGCTTTACATTTATTCGTTCATTTATTTATTCAAAAAATATTAAAATGTACTTATAAGTACCCTTTTTAGTAGCCACACGGGGACATAAAAATATGTGTAATCTATATAAGATCATTACCTTTAATGAAATTACATGTAATGAAGGAGATAAAATATTTCAAGGAGGAAAAAGGTAGCTAGAATCATCAGGGAAGGCTTCTTGGAGTTAGTGGCATTTGAACAAAGCTTTGAAAGTGGGGGAGATTCCAGTAAATTATTAAGGAAAGGTTCTAGACCAATTTCATAAAAGTACTAATAGCGCTGGGCATGGTAGTGCACACCTGTAATCCCAGCCAATTTGGGAGGCTGAGGCAATAGGGTTTTGAGTTCAAAGCCAGTCTCAGCAGCTTAATGAGGCCCTAAGCAACTCAGTGAGACTCTCTAAATAAGATACAAAAAAGGGCTGGGGATGTGGCCCAGTGGTTGAATGCCCCTGAGTTCAATCCCCAGTACCAAAAAAAAGAAGTGCTAATAGAGCAATGGAAATATGATTATTATTAATTAAGAGTTATCAAGAAATATGAAAAATTAATATTCTAGCTCTAGCTCTGGTCTCTGTAAATCTTTCAGTTGCCTGAAGGTGGCAAGCTGGGTTTATATGAGAAACTCAGCATCAACATTATTTGAAAGAAAAATGAAACTATTTCTCTGAAAAAAAAAAAAAGAACTTTCATTGATATTTAGTTCATAAAATCAAAAAGTGATAAATATAGCAATATAAGTAATCATTTAAATATTATACATATCTATTATTACTTAAGGCATATTGTATTTTATATTACAGGTGTTTTTCATTTTAATCTTTAAAAATTTATTGTCATTATTGATTTCTCAGTTATGGTATAATTTTCTCATAGGAGAAAAAGAAGCTTACACTTGTATTACTATTAAAATTTGTGATTAGCATTGTGAAAAATACTTTAAGGGGTGGTCAAATTTATTGAGACATAAATTTCCAAATACCATAATTAAAATACCAAAAACCATAATTTATTAAGACATAAATTTCCAATCACCATAATTAAAATATGAAACTATTTCATTACCCTTTCGAATTTCCATGTGTCCCTTTGTGGTCAGTCTATTCCTTTACTTCCAGGCCATGGAAACTATGGATTTATTTTCTGTCTCTTAATTTTGCCTCTTCCAATATGTTTTCCATCATTCATATGTTATGTAATCTTTTGCCACCTGGCTTCTTCCATTCAGCATAATTGCTTTCAGATTTATCCATGGTGTAGTGTGTATCAATAGTTTAATCCTTCTTATTGAGTAATACTCTATTGTATGCATGTGCCACAATTTTTCATCAATTCATTAGTTGAGCAACATTTATGTTGTTTCCATTTTTTGATGGTTATGCATTAAGTCACAATAAACATTCACACAGAGGCTTCTGAATATATACCATAAGTTTTTATTTCCCTTGAGTAAATACCCTAGATGTGGAATTAATGCATGGAATAATAAATGCATGTTTGTAAAAAAAAATGCCAAACTGTTTTTTCTTTTTCTTTTTTTTTTTTTTTAGTTGTAGGTGGACACAATATCTTTATTTTATTTATTTATTTTTATTTTTATGTGGTGCTAAGGATCAAACCCAGCACCTTGCAGGTGCTGGGCAAGCACTCTACTGCTGAGCCACAACCCCAGACCCCCCAAAACTGGTTTTTCAAAGTGACTGCACCTTTTTGAACTTCCACTAGTCATGTGTGAAACTCCCAATCGTTCTGCAACCTTACTAGGACTTAGTATTGTCGATTTGTTTATTTCTTTCTTTTAGCCATTCTAATAGGTGATAATAGCATCCCATCATATATATTTTCAATTTGCATAACTCTGTGACAATGGTATGAATTTTTTATGTATTTGTTTATAGTCTACTTTATCTCTCAGTTTATTTCATGTGGTAGCATCAAGTTTCTGAGGCATTTTCACATAACACTGTCTATCTTCATACTATCTAGAATTATACAATTGTAGGCTGTGGAGAGTGTTACTTCCTTTGTAGATATGAGGAAACTGAGACTATAAGACCCTCAATAACTTGCCAAGGTCAAATGGAACAAAGTCTAGGGTATGGCTTTCCAAGTTTCTAGGCCATTGTATTTTCCAATTGTTTGTGTCCTTCCTAGTGAATGTGCCACTGACTTTATATATTAAATACAGATAATTGCTTCAGTAGTAGGCTTTTATCTAAAATTTTATTTTCAGTGCTTTTCCTTTTAGTACCTGATGTTCAACAAAGCAAAATTATACCCAGTTCTTTTTTTTCCCATATTTTTATTGGTGTAGTATAGTTGTACATAATGATGAGATTTGTTGTTACTTATTTGTACATGCACACAATATAACAATATAATTTGGCCAGTATAACTACCCAGTATTTCCCCTTTCCCTCCCCTAAGCCCAATTATTACAGAATACATGTTAGGTTTTTTTCCAGTGCCACTGGGTTTAGAAATCTCGGGGCTGGAGATGTGGCTCAGTGGGGCTGGAGATGTGGCTCAGTGGTAGCGCGCTCGCCTGGCATGCGTGTGGCCCGGGTTCGATCCTCAGCACCACGTACCAACAGGGATGTTGTGTCCGCCGAGAACTAAAAAATAAATATTAAAAATTCTCTCTCTCTCTCTCTCTCCTCTCTCACTCTCTCTTTAAAAAAAAAAAAAAAAGAAATCTCATCACAAAGTACACACACACATACACAAACAAAAACAATCTAGACAGGGATGACTATAATGCAAGATTTTAGTTGGTAATTCTAGGACTTTGCACATATGCATGATTTTTACTCTATGTATCAAATTACCTACATGTCTTTTTATAGACAGAAAATTCACTTTTTTTTCTTTTACTATGTGAGCCTTTTTAGCAACCTAATAGGTTAAATATGGATAATCCAGTCTCACCTGATGCAACAAAAATATAGATATTATTACTAAAGTATCAGAAAGAGGAATCCCTAGATGCTAGAAACAAAGTGGGAATGTAAATCCACAAGAAAATGAAAAATTATTCTATGGGGATGGCCTCTTGCAAAACTATGTTCAGGGTTCAAGGAATTCCCATAGAGTGAACATGCTTTACTTAACATGAGCTGACGACAAAACTATATACCACATGAAGAAGCAAAACCATCATGAGGGAACCCAACAGAGAGGGAAACTGTACCCTACAAACTAGAAACAATAGGAAAATCAGAAAGAGATAATAAAATGATCTCTTTTTAAATCATTTAAAAGATTAAAAAAATAAAAACCAACTGAAAACAAGAAAATAAATAGTACAAAACAAACAAGCAGTTCTGGAAAAAAGGATCAAATTAAAATATAATGAAAAATTAAAATATAATAATATTAAACATTAAGGGATGAAATTTTTAATTTAAAAATATTTATTGAAAATGAAACCTCAATGGACAATTTAAACTAATGCAAAATAAATAATGAAGTAGAAGACAGAACTAAGAAAACCACCTAGAACATATCATGTAATTTTGAAGACATGGAAAATAAGAAAAAGAAGTTCAGAGTTTGAGAGGATCAAATGAGAAGACCTAATATATTTCTAAAGGAGTTTTTTAGTGATGAGATAGACAGAATGGGGAAGAAGCAATATTTGAGTAGATAATCACTGAGCACCAGACAGAAAAACATGAGAATTGTATACATCTAAACAAAGTGAAACACAGAACACAATGGAAAGAGAGAAATCTTAAAAGCAATAGGATAAAAAAAGATTTCCTACAAAGAAACAATAATATGTTATCAGCAGATTTCTCATCTTTATAAAAATAAAGGAGAAAAGATAATTGAATGGTAGACATATCCAGATCACTGAAAGAAAATAAGGAAGAAGTCTGTTGTCAATGTATCATCCAAGTGTTAGTGAAATCAATATTTTTTTTCAGAGAAATACTAAAATAGTTTATAATAACAAATTATTGCTTAAAAAATACCAAATATATACTTCATGATGAAGTAAACCGAGCCCAGGAAAAAGGATTTATTTTAATTGCTAACAAAGAACAGAATAGGAAAGCTAGTTAAAAAAATATTGGAACATATACATTAATATTGACTATTAAAAATCACTTTTGACAAGTATTTCTAAGCTGAGAGAGTTTTTGAAATGGTAAACCAAATTACAGTAATGACATGAAGAATGAGAGGGATCAACTCTCTAAGATTATACGTTATTCAAAAGAGGCTGATTACATATTGTTCAAAGAGGCTGACAATATCTTACACCCGATTGAGTGTGCATGCTATAAATTTAAGGGTGTCGGCACTGTGCCACATGCCTGTAATCCCAGTGACTTGTGGAGGTGGGAAGGCTGAATGAAGCAGGAGAATGGAAAATTTAGTAACATCCTCAGCAACCCAGTAAGACCCTGTGTCCAAATAAAAAGGACTAGGGATGTAGCTCAGTGGTAAAGTGTCCCTGGGTTTAATCCCTAGTACCAAAAATAAACAAAAAAAATGAATAAATAAACATAAGGGTAAATGCTGGATGAATAAAAAAAAAAGTTTACATTGTTTCTCCTTATAAAGAGAAAAAGAAATAAGTTTTTGTTCATTTTATCATTGTGAAGAAAATATACTTGATCACCACAAACTTCCACTGGAGAGAAGAAAGAAAAATGGATTTAAAAAAGTCTAAAAAATAAATATTTAAGCTTCTATGTAATTACATTGAGAAAAAGATATATATTCTAAAACTGTGTAAGTCTATAGGAAAATAACAAGCTTTGCTTACTGGCACTTTTTTCTATATCACATAAAGCTGTATGTAATTAAACCTGAAACCCTACTTGTTTACTAGAGAAACTCCTTTTTAATTCCATAGTAAATAATGGCTAATATTTTTAAACATAACTTTCATGCCAGTAGAAGTGTGTTTGGGGGGCGTGAAGGATAAATCAATAACTTTAATAGAAGACAGAAAAATGTTTAAAGGAAGTAAATAAAAGCATGGTAAATAGAAAACACAAAATAGGATAATAGAGATAAATTCTGTATCAGCAAAGTTACAAAAAAATATTATCTACAGCATAGTACTGTTTATATGAATATTTAAACATAAAAATGTTTATAGACATAAGCTTATGTAGTAAAATCATAGAAACATGAAATATACATTAACATTTGAATAATGGTATTCTGCAGTGAGTGGGGAGAAAAGTGAGATGGGAAGTTTGCTTCAACTATATTTGTTTATTTCTTTTGAAACAATCAAAAATAAATATGGCAATGTTATGATTTATTATTGGGCACATATATGTTTATAAGGTTATTCTCTGTCCATTTCTGTGTGTCTGAGATATTGGGTATACATTGAAAACTCACCCAAATGTTATCTAAACCTCAAGAAATAAGTCCACTTATGTAAATGAGGAATTAAGTATAAACATCTTCTCTCTGGCTATGAGGATATTGACAAAGCTTGCAAAATTGTATTTTCCATGTCAATTGCAAACATAGCCTATCAGAAAGTCAATATACTACACCCCATGTCTTCTTGGATATCTCTAGGACCCCTTAACTACTGCAGATAAGTTGAAGGTAGAAGATCCTTGAGATCCAAGACTGTATTTGTGTTCATTTACAAAGGATCCAAAAATACTCCCTGCCACAGTCTGGCTGGGCACAATTCAGGAGCCACTTGTCAAGCAAGAAAGAACTTTATTTTTAGAATGCACAAGCCCCAGCATCCAAGCTCTTCAGGAATTCCCTCAGAGCCCAACTGCCACCACTGGCTCTTCCTGGAGCACCTCAACCGGCACTCTTCCCGCCCTTGAGGCCAATTGGCTGGGTCGCGTGGGCGGAGCCAAAAGAATCCCCCAATGAGCAGCTCCATGGTCTGAAAAGGCGAGGAAACAGCCCAATGAGCGTCACCCCAGAGGAGCCAATCAGCTGGAAGTTTGCTGGGGCTGCTGTGAGCCAATCAGCTGGAAGTTTGCTGGGGCCACCACCTGTGGCTCTCAACAACTCCCTTCACTAAGGTTTCATATATTTTTAAAAGAAATAGAAGAATATAAAACATAAAATACAAAAACACTGTTTTCGTAGGAGTTTTGGTCTTTCATGTTGTTTTTCTGACGACCCAGAGGTTCAAGGCAATGTGGTCTTTTGTCAATAGGAGAATTAAATGATTTTTTTTTTTTTTCCTGAAGCTGAGAAGACAGAGAAGGGAGAAAAGGGTGAAAGAAAAGATAAATGAGAACTGGAATACATTCTTCTTCAATGTAACTCAATCTCAAACTTCAAATAGGGATTTTTTTCCCCAAAAGTCATTTTGAAATTCAGCTTCAGAAAAGGCCTAAAGAATGTATGAAATATGATATGCCAAGAACTATGTAATGTTTTGAACAACCAATAATAAAAATAAAAATAAAGAAAAGAAAAGGCCTAAAGAATAAGTAGCCTCAGATATGGAAGTCACAAATTTCATTTTTCTCTCATCAATGGTCAGAATTTTTGAATTTTGGCATATTAAGGTTTTACCATTCTCCCCTTAAAGGAAACTGAAACAATATTGGGGAAGAATAAAGAAATATTTTATAAACCCCAGTCCCAGCTGCCTTGCAGCTACCCTATCAGGAGCCGCTCCTATATGTCATTTTTGCAGTACTAGGAACTGAATCCCAGGTTCTCTCACATGATAGGCAAGCACTCACGTCCTCAGACCTAGGAACTACTCCTAATGGATTCTTTCACAAAGCAGGAAAAAAAAATGCCTTTTTTTTTTACCATTATGTCTGAACATATCCTGCTGACCTCCTTCCACTAAAGCAAGAGGATATATAGAACACCCCACCCAAAGAAAAAAATAGATATGAGGGATGGAGAGTGGCCCTGAAAGTGGAAAAGAGGAGTTAGATCTTGTCCTGGGTCTTGAGCACCTTTCCCCAAGGCATGTTAAATAGCATAAGGAGAAAGTTGAAGGCAAGGGGCATCCCTTTGGCTTGGTCCAACATCCAGTATAGTGGTAGTTCAAGAGTGACAGAACTGGATGGATGGATGAGCCTGAGGCAGCAGTAATCCCATTTCTCCAAAGGCCGCGTGGCCTACAGGGTATGCCAGTGAGCGATCACAGGAATGCAGAAGAGTCTAGTGGAAATGAGGCTGCGATGTGTAGAGCAGATAGCTAAAGCAAAAGTTCCCAGTGATAATGTCAGCATGCTGTCCAAAGGCCATGTGAGTTTTGTGACATCTCAAAGAGACCATGATTCTATAGACACACTGCTCTGCAGCAGAGACAAATTTAACCGAGGTCCCTCCTCTTTTTGCCACCATTAGGTCACAAATCCTTTTATACAACTAGACATTATTATTATTTTTTTTTTAAGAGAGAGTGAGAGGAGAGAGAGAGAGAGAGAGAATTTTTAATATTTATTTTTTAGTTCTCGGCGGACACAACATCTTTGTTGGTATGTGGTGCTGGGGATCGAACCCGGGCCGCACGCATGCCAGGCGAGCGCGCTACCGCTTGAGCCACATCTCCAGCCCAATTAGACATTATTTTGAAGAGAAACAGGGATAAGAAAAAGAAATGTGAAATGCTTTGCACTCACCCAAAAGAAAACGTATTATTCAAAAGCAACTACTTATTTAAATTAAGAAGGGTTTTTATCTTAAATTGACAAGTTTAAAGTTTGGGTTGGGTTGTTTGCTCTCTCCATAGAGAAAGGCAGAAGCTTGCAAGAAGAATTAGGTCTATCTTAGAAAATAAAAAGCAATACTTTCTTTGCATATTGAAATTATAATGTGGGTAAATTATTTACCCAATTATGCACATTTTTATAGGATGATTATTCCTGATGTTAACATTCTTTCCTGATTTGCATGTATTATCCCTTTTGACCAGTAGTCCCCATTGTATTGCCCAAGGAGGTTCCAAACACAATACTAGTTTTGTCTGTTCTGGAAATAGCAGGTGTAAAGCATGAAGAAAGAGACAGTAGGATTAAGAAAAGATTCAGTTTTTTGTCATCACAAGAAAATGCCCACCCTTCCATTCTGCCCTTCTTTTAAATTGGTTCCCTTTCACTGTTCCTTTGCGCTTACAATTAGGATCATAAAAAGCCAGGAGCATGGTGACCACCATCACTCACCACTGTGACGGTTCCCCTGGGTAACACAGAACATTTAATGGTCCTGCCCCAGCATCTAATGACAAAGGAAAAACACATGGCAGATCATGATAATAATTTTGTGTCTTTCTGTAATGATGAAAGAAAATCCTGATCTTGCATAATAATCACTTTGTTATTCACAGAATCTAACTGGCATATTTTCTCATGAATTTTAATATGCTGTCCATTTTCTCACTACTTATCCCCACAATTCTCCCAGAGCCTTTGCTGAGCATGGTTCTCTTATCTCTTACTTTCTTTCAATGATGTAATTATTCTATCTAAACCAAAAGATTTTAGGGTGTTGCCTTTTTATTGTATTAGAGAGCTGATCTAGGTTGACATTAATTAACCTGGAAAGATCAAGTTGTGCACTTGAAATTTTTGCACAATTTTTTTCCCTGTACATGTTATTTCATTTTAAAAAGAGTTTATTTAAAAAAAATATCTGGAACATCCTCTGATCATAAATTTGTTCCTTTTTAAAGAATTTTAAAGAAATTATAATTAGTGGCATTCATGAAGGTACAGAATTTTGTTTAATGTTCTCAAAGTTGAGGTAACATCTTTAGTGGGCATGATTCATATTGAAATTCAGGTCTGTAGTATGTGTAGTCTCAAAATTATATAAAACTAGGCTAGATTTTTAGCTATTTGAGGATATAAACTTTCTTACTTATCATTGTATTCTATGAAATATTTAGCTCAAGGACTTCCAAATAGAAAGTCCTCATAAAGATTTGCTTCATTTAAAGTATCTTTCACAGAAAACAAGTCAGTGGTTGTTAGGGGCTTGGGGAAGAAGGAGAAAATTGGTTTCAAAGAAGTATAAGGAAGCTTTTTGCAGTGATGGAAATACTCTACATACTGATTGTGGTGGTAATGATTGTATACATTATCAAAAAGTACCCTAAAAAATGGTGAATTTTATTACACATAAATTATACCTCAATAAAACCAAGGATCTTGTATATATATTTGGTTCTCTTACAGGAAATAACAAACAATAAATGTCATTAAAAAAAATTAGCTCATTCTTTATCTGGACAAATAACCTGGTTTTGTTATCAACCATAAAATTCCCAAACTCTTGATTGAATGACCAACAGTTTATTAAATACTATCATATGTTTGGCCCTGTTTTGGGTGGTTTACGTTTTTTTTTAAATTCTTGCACTTACAAGTAATGTTAAATAAAAATTGTTATTCCTATTTATTATACACAGAGTCTCTGAGAATTTTGGTAAACTTGCATGTGATCAGCTATTTTAATTTTTTAAAAAATCAATGCATGCTTAATTTCAAAGAGGCTAAACTAAACACTTATTTATGGTTTAGGAATTCTGAGGAGTCAGATGATTTTGTCCCAAAAGTACAAATGTTAATAAAAAATTAAAATTAAAATTCAGCAAATAATTATTTGCTTACTTTGTGTCAGGAACTGTGCTAGATATTTTAAGCAATACAATGCTGAAAATATATAGTCTTTGCTTTCAAAGCATATCCTATACTAAGTAGACCTGAAATGCATAAGTAAGTACCAATAATAGGCAAAATGTAGGGCTACAGTAAGATTAGAAATAATTTTACATTAAAAAAGGGAGTGCCGGACTGGGGATGTGGCTCAAGCGGTAACGCGCTCGCCTGGCATGCATGCGACCCGGGTTCGATCCTCAGCACCACATACCAACAAAGATGTTGTGTCCGCCGAGAACTAAAAAATAAATATTAAAAATTCTCTCTCTCTCTCTCTCTCTCTCTCTCTCTCTCTCTCCTCTCTCACTCTCTCTTTAAAAAAAAGGGGGGGGGGAGTGCCTTCAACTTTGGCTAAGTTGTTTGATTTAAAAAACACAACCAACCACCAAAAAGAACTGGAAGTTTCAGGCTTAGAGATGATTGCAAGATTTTTTCCCCCTAGTGCTGGGGATTGAAGCCACAGCCTTAAACATGCTAGGCAAACTCTCTACCTCTGAGCTACACCCCCAGCCTGATTTTGAGATTAGAGAAGGAAGAGGCCGAGGGGGAAGGGAGGAAGAGGAAAAGAATGAGGAATTTTTTTCCTTCCCTATTCTACCTATTTATTCTCAGTTCAAAGTTTATCTAATAACCCATGAGTGTACATGGCAAGATACATACTATTCCTTATACTTCCACAAGGTTACCTCTCTTCTTCTTTATGCTGGTCTCTTCTTAGGCTTCCTTCACAAAGAGGCCTTTCCTGACCATAATACCTAAAAGAATATCTCTATTTGTCTCCATTTCTTTATTTTTTTTCATATCATTAATCACTATCTGATATTAGACTAAGTATTTTGTATTTATCACCTGTCTCCCCCAGTAGTATTTAACCTCCTTGAGGGAGTTAGGTGTGTAGCTCTGTGGTAGAGCCTAGCATGCCCAAGGCACTGGGTTCATTTCCTAGCATCACAAAAAAAAAAAAAAAAAAAAAAAAAAACTGAAAAAAGAAAAAAACTCCCTGGGGAAAGGTCTATATCTTATTCACTGTTAACTCTTTTGTGTTAGTCAGCTTTTTGTTACTATGACAAAATACTTTAGATAATTAACATATAAAGGGAAAAGGTCATTTGAGCTCACAGTTTTTCAAGTTTTAGCACATGATTGATTGGCCCCATTGTTTCAAACCAGAAGCAAGGCAGCATATCATCGTGAAGCAAAACCTTTCACATCATGAGACAGGGAACAAAAGAGAGAGTGAGGAGGTTGCCAGGGTTCCACAATCCCCTTCAAAGACATCTCCTTAATGACCTAAAGACCTGCCACTAGGACCCACCTCTACCACCTCTAAATAGCACCACCTTGGGGACCAAGTTTTTAACACTTGGGCCTTCCACGCTAGAGCAAATCTCCAGCATCTTAATTTTCTTTACATTTGTTGTTCAAAGAATGAACGAATTTTATGTGAATCTTTCTGACTATAATAACTCACCTAAGTTTTTCAGTCTCCACTTGAAATTCTACCAGTTTTTCATTTTATAATTATTTGACTTTTACCAGATATTAATATGTAAACTATTCTGAGGTAGAAACATATTTAATTGAAGAAAGGTACATGAGAGAAGGATTCTAACCCTAAGATATGGCTCTGGTTTAGTGTAATCCTTCTGAAACTGAATTGTAACAACACCTCCCTCTTTTCTAGATCTGGACATGGGTTCCCTAGAAAACATAGCCTAAGCCAGAAGTGGTAGCACATGCCTGTAACCCCAGTGGCTCTGGAGGCAATCTTGGTAATTTAGTGAGGCCCTAAGCGATTTAGTGAGACCTTGTCTCTAAATAAAACATAAAAAGGGCTAAAGATGTGGCTCAGTGATTATGACCATGGGGTTCAACCCCAGTACCAAAATAAAGAAAAGAAAACATAGCATAGAACAAAGCTTCTAGAGTTTATTTTTATTGTGTATGTGTATGAGGGGGTAGGAAAGGGATAAGCACAATTCCAGAAAAGGGGTGGTGGGAAAAGGGCCCCCTCTTCTCAGAGATACAACTACTGGGCTGGGGCTGAGATTTGCAGCCTTGGGTTTTGTAGATCAGCAAAGATTTTGACTCTTTGTTGAAAGATCAACTGATTGAAAAATTATTGTTTAAAGAGGAGATTTGAATTTTGAAAATGGTATTTTGGATTCTGGTGGAGAGCAGAATGTGAATGGATAAGAAAGGGTTCAGAGAAGTCATTTGGAAGGTTATTGTAGCAGTTCCAAGAAAGAAGTAACAGCAGCATTGGCCAGGAAAGTGCTTCACTTCCTTCCCTGAATAGCTGCACTGCTTTTTAAAGTGAACTTCATGACAATAAACCTTGTCCTTTAGTCTCTATCTCCTCTTTTTTCCCCTCAGGTACTTTTAAAAGCCTGTTTACAAAGACATCCAGCCTTTCCTACTGTGAGGTCACAACCCCCCAAACACAGATTACTAAATGTTTTTAAATGCCTTTGCCTCTCTTTTTACTGACTCCAACAAATGCTCTGTAGAATCATCCAAGCACTCGATGAGGTCATTTAAGGCTAATGTATATTCCTTCAATAGTGCCTTATTGTTCTAAATAAAGTAATCAAACTGCTACAGTATATTTTGTAAGAACTGAAATGGAAGATATTGTCCTCTTTTTTTTGGAGTAATTATTTAGGGAAAAGTCTTGCTTTATCTTCAGTAATAGCCTGACATACTGACATAGTGACACATGCCTATAGTCTCAGCCACTAAGGAGGTTGAGGCCAGAGGACCACTTGAGACCATGAGTCTAAGATCAGTCAAATAAACAGGGAAGTCCTGTCTCAAAAAAATATATGTATTTATGTATATATGTATTTATGTATATGTATATATTCAGTCATATATAATACCTGCTTCTGATGGACATTGTAAGGATTGGGGATGTTTTGATGAAAAACATACAGTCCTTGATCTTAGAACTTGATCCTAGCAGGGGAGGCAATTAGAATAAAATACAATAAGTACTATAACACAAAGTACAGGAAACTAAGGGGACATAATATTTAAATATAATATGGTATCCTGGAGTGAACCCTGGAACAGAAAAAGAACATTAATGGAAAAATTAGTGGAATCTAAATAAGGTCTTCAGTTTAGTCAATGGTATCATACCTATGCTTATATCTTAGTTTTGACAAATATGTACAATGTTAATATTTGGGAAAGTTGGGAGAAGGGTGTACAGGAACTCTGTATTATCTTAGCAGCTCTGTAAATCTAAAATTATTCCAAAATTGAAAGTTTACTAAAAAGAAGGGCGGAGGAAGGGAGGAAGAAGAGGAGGAGGAGACTTGGGAACATATTGCAGAGACACCCACCTTATTTGGGGGTCAAAGAAGGCTTTCAAAGGATGTGATGTTTAAGCTGAGAACTGAAGAACAAATGGAAGTTAACCAGACAAGAGGTAGAAGAAGAGATATTCAGAAATAGGCTGGGGTTGTGGCTGAGTGGCAAAGCGCTTGCCTTGCACGCATGAGGCACAGGGTTCGCTCTTCAGCACCACATAAAACTAACAAATAGAAATAAAGGTATTATGTCCATCTACAAGTTGTTTATTTTTATTTATTTGTTTATTTTTATGTGGTGCCGGGGATCGGCATTTATATATATATATATATATATATATATATATCATCACAGAAGGTATGAAGTGGGAATTTCTTTTACTCTGGTAGTATACTTGTATACTTTCTGGAAAGTTATTTGAAAATTTAAATATAAAGATCTAGAAATATTCATTTGTATCTCTGTAGCTCTTCAATTCTATTTCTGGGTTTCCCCCCTCCATTGAGATGAGGCCTTGCTAGGTTGCCCAGGCTGGTCTCAGGTTGCTAGTTTCAAGCAATCTTCCTTCTTCCTCAGCCTCCTGAGTAGCTAAAACTAAACATTGTGGTCTTGATTTGCCTTTCTTTGATGATTAATGATATTGAGTATTTTAAGTTATTTGTTGGCCATTTGTATAACAGCTTTTGGGAAATGTCTATTTGGGTCATTTGCCCATTTTAAAAAAATCTGATTATTTGTTTTTTTGTTGTTATTATTTATTTATTTATTTATTTTGCTATTGCGTTGTTTTGAGTTTCTTGAATATTCTAGATATTAATCCCTTGTCAGGTGAATAGTTTCAAAATAATTTCTTCTATTCCATAGGTTATCTCTCTATTCTGTTTATTGTTTCCTTTGCTGTACAGAATTTTTTAGTTTAATATGTCCCACATGTTAATTTTTGTTTTTGTTGTCTATGCTTTTGGGATATTCTCCAAAAAAAAAAAAAAATCTTTGCCCAGACTAATGTCCTAAAGAGTTTCTTTTTTTCTTCTAGTAGTTTCAGTGTTTCCAAAGTTACTTTTTAAAAATTTTTAATTTATTTTTGGTTGTAGATGGACATAATACCTTTGTTTTATTTTTATTTATTTTTATGGGGTGCTAATGTTAGAACCCAGTGCCTCACACATGCTAGGCAAGCACTCTACCACTGAGCTATAGCCCCAGCCCACAATGTTACCTTTTTTTGTGGGTGTTGAAGCATTTCTTCTATGTTTGCTTCCAGTAGTTTCATGCTTTCAAATTTTATATATGTGTGTTTGAGTGTGTGTATACACATTAGCATGTGTATATGCATCAACATCTGTATACAGAACTGGTTTCATAATTTGTAGGGCCCAGGCATGGTGGTGCAGGCCTTTAATCCCAATGGCTGAGGATTGAGAGTTCAAAGCCAGCCTCAGTAATTTAGTGAGGCCCTAAGCAACTCAGTGAGACCCTGTCTCTAAATTTTAAAAAAGGGGGGTGGGGGTGGGCCTGAGGATGTGGCTCAGTGGTTAAGTACTCCTGAGTTCAATACCCAGTACCAATAATAATAATAATAATAAATGTTAATTATTATTATTATCATCATTGTTATTATTATTGTTATTTGTAGGGACCAGTGCAAAATGAAAATGCAATAGCATTTGTTCAAAAATTATTAAGAATTCTGGGCTGGGGTTGTGGCTGAGCAGTAGAACACTTGCCTAGCATGTGCAAGGCGCTGGATTCGATCCTCAGCACCACATAAAAATAAATAAATAAAATAAAGGTATTGTGTCTAACTACAACTAAAAAATTTTTTTTAATTATTAAGAATTCTAAAATAAACAGTTGATCTTCAAACCAAGTGTGGGAACATTTGGACCTTGGACCCTGTGTCACTGCACAGATTGTTCCCTTGATAATAATCCTGTCTGCAGAAAAACAAAAACTGAAAGAAAATATTCCAAAATGTCTTTGCAATTATCTTTGGGTTTTGGAATTACTGATGATTTTTATTTCATGCATTTAAAGTTTTTTTTCACAATAGGCACAGTTTTACTTTTATAGTTAGTTAAAAAAAAAAAAGTACGTATCCTTTTTTAAAAAGACCTAAATTTTGCTGAAAAGAGCACTACGATTAATTGCATTGTATTTAACTATTAGGCTCTTTTCAATATCCATTGGGGGCCACTGGGAATAACAGATGCTCTTTTTAACGTTTCTATACTGTGCTTTTAAGTCACAATAGAGGATAGAGCAGGATATAAAAATAAAACCAGTTCTTTGCTAAGCCAGAAAAAGCAAGCACAAGCTGAACCATAAATAACACATTTCCACCCTTTTTTGTCCCATATAGAATTAGCTCTTTGGTTGGACGTTGAAATTTACTTCAATGGTGTAATGCTGAAAATTCCTTAGATTTGTATTCATATAATTGGTGGCCTACCCTGCAAAAGGAAGGGCTTCAGGAGGCCTGTTGCATTTTGAGTACTTATTAGTGTAATGAAGGATTTAGAAATACATTGTTGTTTATTGGAGAAAGGTTGCATCTGAATGCTCTCCCCTTACATAAGAGAGCACTGAGCCAGGCAAAGTGTTGCCCACCTGTTGTTCCCGCTACTCCAGAAGCCATGGCAGGAGGATCACTTAAACCCAGGAGTTTGAGACCAACCTTGGCAACACTGGGAGACTCCAACTCAAAATTTTAAAAAATTTCAAAATTTAGAAAAATGACAGAGCATTAAGTGGGTTTAAAAAATCATACACAGGATATTTGCAGTGCACTCTGTTAGAAGTTATACAGAAAAACCTTAACAAGTTGAATTGTGGTAAGTTATAACAAGCCATTTTGGCACAAATGAAGTACAAAGCAAATAACTTAATACTTTTAGTGCCTTGATGAGTAATCTGCCTAGGCACAAAGGACACCCATTGGCTGTAGGCTTTATATTTTGATGTATTATCTATTAAACATCAAAAATGTACTCTATGTTTATTGTACACTCACTCTCATCCCCCTTATAATTTCAGACAGGAGGAACATGAAAAAAAAAAAAAAGAGTGGTGATTTGTCATTCATTCCTCTCTCCTATATTCTATTAAATTGTATATCCTGGAGAAAAGAAGGTGAAGGAAAGTTACCATTAGAAAGGGGAGGAAGAGGGCTGGGGTTGTGGCTCAGTGGTGGAGTGTTTGCCTCACACATATGAGACACTGGGTTCCATCCTCAGCACCACATAAAAGTAAATAAACAAAATAAAGATATTTTTGAGAAAGGGTCTTGCTGAGTTGCTGAGGGTTTTGCAAAGATGCTGAAGTTGCCCTCAAACTTGCAATCTTCCTGTCTCAACCTCCAGAGTCACTGAGATTTCAGGCCACTGTGCTGGCCCCAAACAAGTTATGAACAAATACAGCAAGTACAGTCAGGTGAGGTGGTGCACACTTGTAATCCCAGTTACATAGGAGGCTGAGGTGGAAAGATCACTTAAGCCTAGGAGTTTGAGCCCAACCTGGACAACATAGCCAGACCCTGTCTCAAAAATGAAAACAAATCAAGCAAAACAAACATCCAAGTAAAGGTACTATAACAAATTTTGTTGTTCTTGTCATTTTCTAAAACAAAGCAAAACAAACTTTTCAGACAACTTAGTTATAAGCACACTGCAAAGTTTCACTGCAATCTTACTGCTAGGCCAAGGCCTCTAGCAGATGATTCAAAGATTCACTCTTCAGAGAAATATTTTATAGAGTACAAAGGTTAATTCTTTTAGGATTAGACACAAAGGAACCTTTATTTTAAGGTTACTCTACTCAGTTAAATGGTCAGATCATTGGTTTTCCCAGAACAACCCCTGTTTTTTAAGTATATTTTTTTAAAGAGAGAGAGAGAGAGAGAGAGAGAGAGAGAGAGAGAGAGAAAGAGAGAGAGAGAATTTTTTAATATTTATTTTTCAGTTTTCGGTGGACACAACATCTTTATTTTATTTTATGTGGTGCTGAGGATTGAACCCAGCGCCCCGTGCATGCCAGGCGAGCGCGTTACCGCTTGAGCCACATCCCCAGCCCTTTAAGTATAATTTTAAAAGACATTTTAATGTATTTATTCATCTCAACTTTTGGCTACAAATATGTTCTATTTTATTATATCAGTATATATGTAAATGGATTTTTTACTGTGAACAATAATGAGTTTGAGCCCAACCTGGACAACATAGAGTCCTGGTTTAAGTGGAAGAGATAGGAAAGCCCTGTCTGAGAAAATAAATTTAATTTGAGAAAGTCATATTTAAGTTGATATTTAAAGAAAGAAAAAAAGCTCACAAGTGAAAAGACAGGGAAAAACATTCCATTCAGGAGAACAGCTTGTCCAAAGGACCTGAGGAAAGGAGAGAGATTTTGAAAGTGTGTTTACCTGAGGAAGTCCATATAGAAGGTTATAATTTGATTTGTGATTGGTCCACTCTGAGTCACATGCCAACCCCAGAGTGGGTGGGGGTAAGGTACTAGGAATGATATGAGAGAAAGAAATGCTATGAACAGAGAAAGAGGGGTTGGGACCCCAGAAGGAGGGTAACTCTTCTTAATATTTCCACAGAACAAAGGAGACTTGTAGAAATTGATCTCTTGATGGTCCATATTGCACCATACTTTCCTGTACCATTCTTGTTTACTCTTTCCCTCAGAGACAGATAAGTGACATCCTTTTTAGTGACTTCAATACAAGCCCTTAGAAGTAGGAACAGCACAATGACAAAGGGGCTTTCAATATGACTTTCACTGCTGTGGTCTTTTCTGTCAATGCTAGAGTTTAGGAAACACGTGCTGATCATATACCTAACCATGGGTGGGAGAGTCTAGATATGGGTCCTAATTTCTAGCCTCAGGTGTAAGTCACATACTTGAATTTATAAGGAACTCCCCCCCCCCCGCCCCCCTCGCCCCTCCCCCTTAGATCTGTTTTCCATCTAGTGGGTAAGAGCTTGAAGGGAAAGATAAGAAGTTCCAGCCCTCTAACAGATAGACTTCAGTTAGCTGTCTTGAAATACTTCCATTGATTAATTAATTTTTATATTATTATTATTATAGTTCTATTAATTAATTTTTATATTATTATTTGGTACTGGGGATTGAACCCAGGGGTGCTTTACTACTGAGCTAAATCACCAGGCCTTTTTATTTTTTTACTTTGAGACAGGGTCTCATTAAATTGTTCAGGGCCTTTCTAAGTTACTGAGGCTGGCTTTGAATTTGTGATCCTTTTTGGCTCAGCCTCCCAAGTCTCTGGGATTACAGGCATGCACAGCCTTACCCAGCAAGGACTCTCAATTACAAAGACAAGAATTCAACTTGAATTAGCTTAAGCAAAGCAAAATACGTGTTTTGCTGGATCATGTACAGGGAAGAACAGCGTGTGGGTGTCATTTCTTACCTCTATTTAGCTTGGCCTTGTTCCTTGACTCTTGGTGTATTCATTAGGTGGGGGAATGTAGCCCCAGTAGCCCCAGGGCAATGTCATGGCCTACTTGTTTAAGATTTTCTCCCAAAATATGTGTATATCAAATCCTAGGGAAGGTCTATGATAGTCCCTGCACGATCAATCCTAACCTCTGTAGCAGTCAATCTGGTCAGGGGACAGGTCCTAGTCCTGTGCCAACCCCTGAGACCAAGGCTGTCAGTGTATTGTGACTCAAAGCTTCATAAAATGGGTATGTATTAGTTCCCCAACAATAAGAGACTTGCTATTACCCACAGAAGGGGAGGAAAAAGATGCTCAAGAGACAAAAGTTACAAAATCCAGAATGATAAGGGAAGTTAAGGATAAATCATTTTATGAGAGCAGAACAAAAAATATATAAAATTTTCTGCAATCCTAGTGAACTTACTCTCCCAGAATCCAGTTAAAATAATTTTCCTAAAGAATAATTTTTTCATGAAATGAAACTCAAGATATTGAGAAAATGCAGCAAGACAGGAAATAATCTTGCTCTGCTCACAGTGTAGAAAAGAGCAGGAACTTGAAATGGGCTCCCCCAAGCAGATGAAATAGGCACAGAAAGGGACAGAGATACCTACAGGTGTGGGAGTAAATTTACCTCTGGAAAATAGAGCAAGAAACAGCAGGTAACAATCTAAGGGAGCAGTCACTACCCATCCACTCAGCACAAAGAAGTCGGAATGTCTCTGATGGTACCTGTCGAATGGAAGCATAGACCTCCAAACATTGACAGTCACCTGCCAGATATTTAGGCTGAGATCGTGGTCCCTTACTTCAATCCCTAGAGATGCTAAGAACAAGGGAGGGTCTCCAGATCTGCCAGAGCTTGGTTCTCACTAGGTTTCTAAGTCCATGATTCAGGCACAGGGAACAGACAGATAAAGTTATGTAAACTGATTTCTAGAAAGTCTGCTCTCGGAGACAAGTCAGAAACCCAGTCATGAGTGCATAAGGATAGAGTTGGTCTAGCAAGGAGTATAACTGTGTGCACTCTGGATGGTGGGTGTGAGTGCCAACCAGAGGCTGAGATGTTTTAGGATCTGCAGGGTTGTCTGTGAGGAGAGAAAGGCTATAAAAGTTGGGAGTTTGGTGGATTCTGATAGACAAAGGGACAGAGATCTTACTATGAGAGTTGAATACGGGTGTTTTGATCAGATCAAGTCCCCAGAGATATACTAAAGTACAACGAGGGAGATGTTTTAAAAAGAATGAAAGGGCTGGGAGTGTAGCTCAGTGGTATGGAGTGCTTTGTATGCTCAAGGACCTGAGTATAATCCCTACTACTGGTTTAAAAAAAAATGTACTTTATGGACTAGGGAGTATGGCTTAGCAGCAGAGTACTTGCCTAGCTTATGATAATGTGAGGCCCTGGGTTTGATCCCCAGTGCCACAAAAAAAAAAAAAAAAAAAAAAAGGAAGAATCCATGTCTGATTTGAAAGACTGTGGGAAAAATATCATGACAAGCAAATTAGGCAAAATGTTGGGATACATTTGGATAAGAATGATTTCTATTATTGACTTGTATTCATCTCTAAGATGTGCCTTTTTCTGTGATTTTTTTATGAATAAAGACTTGGTTTCAATTGCTAACAGAAAATCTGGCACCATTACTTACAAATTAAAAATACAAATGAATCATTTACATATCTCCTAGAAACCAAGGAGTTTGTGTATCACACCTTGAGTATTTTGGATAATGCTGTGGGATGAGTTTTTTTTTAATTATTATTATTTCTAAATTCTAATTAAGCTATCCATCAATTCAAGGTGACAATTTTTTCAAGTATGCTCTTCTTAAAACCATTGAATTTTTTAATTTATCCTACAGCATGAAGAACTTTAACTCCTAGGAAAAATCCCATACAAGTGGTCATCTCCTCTTTTGGGGAGGGAGAGTCTTCTCTGATCCTTTTCTTTTGGATGCTATCACTCTTCTACTCCTTGGGATTCTGGTGGGCCTGTTAGATACATGGGTTTAAATCCAGAACCCACCTGACTCCCAGCTTCTTTATCGTTCTTTTTCCTACAGATACCAGCCAAAACAAATTTCACAGGTTTATGTAGCAGACTGGCCCAATCAGACTACCTAAATTCTTTAGACACACAACTGGTCCAGGAGGGACCAAAGGACATAATCTAAGATGTTTGCAAATGGTGGTACAGGAACAGTTGCCTTTTTTCACTGAAATTGCTAACTGTGAGAATAATATAAGCCTGGACTGTTTAGTGCTCATCTTTGCTTTCATATGGGGAGAGTTTGATGGAAAATGAAGCCCACACAGAGAAAAACAGAAGAGGAAGAGAGGCAAAGAAAAACTAGAGGAAGTGATCGAAAGACTTCGTTTGCATTCTTCGATCCACATATGCTCAAAGCAGACCCATTCCCTTGGACTTTCCAAATCTAGGAGACTATGCATCTTTTTTTTTTTCTCTATTGTTTAAAATAATCTAATTTGAGGGCTAGGGATGTAGTTCAGTGGTAGAGCTGCTTACCTTGCATGGGGAAGGACCTGGGTTCAATCCCATTACTGAAAAGAAAATGAAAAAAAAAAAAAAGTCTAAACTGTGTTGAGTTTCTATTTCAACTGAATAGGTCCAGACATTTAAAAAAAATCAACAATTCTGCCACATGGAACTTCATGACACTTCCACTAACCAGAGTAAGTAGTGTTCATTTTTATTTTATTGAAGAAGCACTCAAGAATCAACTTTGTGTTATGAAATTTCTACTTTTAACCTTTAATTTCTACTTGTTGCAATTATATGCAACAAGGGCACACAAAATGACTCAACAATAAATGGATTTAATTTTAATTTAGTACCAGGGAGTTAATAGAAAGCTCCAAATCTTTAGATGTGAATTTGCTTTTCTGATCTTTATTGATGACAACATTTGGAAAGAATTTAGTTTATGTGTGTGCTTGCAGGTAAGGAGTTATCTTGCTTATTACAGAAGTAGACTCCTCCCTGTTAATGTGCCATGAGGAGCCCTCCAGAAAGCACTCTAAGTCCGAATTTCAAATCAAAACAGAGCTTTATTTACCTGGCCAGGGACTGTCATCCACCGTAGAGACTCAAGCTCCATGGGAGGACAGCAGCTTCCTGGTCCATCCAAGGAGAATATAAGGACAAAAATCACAACTCAGTGACTTGCTTATCATCATGTAAGCTAGCCAATCATAGAAATTAAAACATTAATAAGTGGAACCTGTGTGCTCTAGGCAGGACAGGAATTTTCCAGTCAGCAAGCAAGTGATAAACAGAAGCTAAAAAAGCATTAGTTTTGCAGTTCAGTTGACCACAGTCCCAGGTTCAAGCAGGTGTTAGACAGTCGCATCCTGAATATGGGCGGGAGGCGGTGGGGTGAGACTCTACTTCAAAGTCATGTAGACCCACAAGGGCATTCAAACCCAGGATGTAGCTCACCACGACCACTGCTGCATCCTGGGTAGGGCACAATTTGTGGGGTACAAAGTACAAAAAGACAATTTTTTTAAAAATAAGAAAACAGCTTTAGTTTCTATTTCCTAGAATTTTTTTTTTTGGGTCATGCAGTTCTGTCTTCACAGGGACTGTAACAAAGAAACTAAGATGGAGTTTCTGTAGTCACATCTTTTTACTCAAATGACGACATGCTACAGTGACCCTATTCCCATAATCTCAGCAAGGCGGGAATTGTTGCAAGTGAATAATGAGTCTCTATCAGAGCAATTGCTTTACATACTCAGTACTAGTAACTTATTTGATGCCTACTTAAAACTACAGTTATCTTATGCCCTACACACACATTTTCATCTGTCATTTTACTAACATCTATAAACCCTATGTCCTTTACCCTATGCAAGCCTACAAGATCAAGTTGCTATGTCAATCTAACCTTATCTATATTAACCTACTTATGTATACTTATTTATAACTATACTGACACACTGACTTATCCTATGGCTTAAATCCTATGTTTTACAGTTACAAGATTTTTCTATATTACTTAGGCTTATTATTCCTGGTGAACTTATGTCTTACTATCACTTATCTATGTTATCTTACCTTATTCCTATAGTCTTTAACCTATGTCTATTGCTTATTGATTATCTATTCTATCTTGCCTTATACCTATAACCTATATCTATGACTTACTGATTATATTGATCAGTTCACACCATAACAAATGGGCATAAACGAAGGAGGTTTCCTTGTGTCATTGGGCATTTGAAAGAATCCCATCATGAGGATGCCTAACTTTGCTACTGGGAAGTTCAAAATCACTCTGATTCTGTTTCTTTTTTTTTTTTTCTTTTTTTTTTTTTTTACCAAGGATTGAACCCAAGGGCACTTAACCAGTGAGCCACATCCCCAACCATTTTTGTATTTTATTTAGAGACAGGGTCTTGCTGAGTTAGGGCCTTGCTGAGTTACTGAGGCGAGCCTTGAACTTGTGATCCTCCTGCCTCAGCCTCCAGAGTCACTGATATTACAGGCATGCACCACCAGGCCTGGCTGTCACTGGTATTCTAAAGTTTCACAATAATGTGTCTTGGTCTAGATCTTTCCTTATTGTTGTCCCTTCACTCTGGGAATTAGTCTCCTGCTGGATGGGTATTTCCGTGTGTGTGTGTGTGTGTGTGTGTGTGCGCGCGCGCGCGCGCGCGCGCGCGCGCGCGCTTGTTTTAAGTAATTTGCTCCTCTCTGTTTTCTTTATTTTTAATTTCTTCAACTCTCTTCATTAAAAAAAAATTTCTTAAGGACCTGTTCTGTCTGGTTCTGATCTAAGCAATGACTGAAACACACAACATCCTGGCTCGAAAAGTGTTCATATTTGAGATAGATATTGAACAGTCTGCAATGAGCCCATAATTTTCTTTTTTCTCTCTCTCTCAAATTTCTATCATTTTGTTCTTTCTGGAAGACTCCTCAATTTTATCTTCCAACTCACTTATTGTTTTTGCTCCTGCTGTAATGTTTTCAATTTCTTTTTTTTTTTTTTAAAGAGAGAGTGAGAGAGGAGAGAGAGAGAGAGAGAGAGAGAGAATTTTTAATATTTATTTTTTAGTTCTCGGCGGACACAACATCTTTGTTGGTATGTGGTGCTGAGGATCGAACCCGGGCCGCACGCATGCCAGGCCAGCGCGCTACCGCTTGAGCCACATCCCCAGCCCTGTTTTCAATTTCTAATAGCTCTGTATTATTTGAGAACATCTGAGAATGTTCTTAATAGCTTTATTTATTTATGCCTCCTGCATTATCTCTCTACCTCTACATTCTTTGTCCTGTTTATTTGTTGTTTTGTTCTCTATTTTTCACAAGGACTTTCCCACCTATTCCTCTTTGCAGGATACAGAACTAAGAATATGATTGGCAGTTTTGTCTGAGACTATGGGAGTTGTCAATTACTGGACATCACTTGTAAGGAAATTGGACAAAATTTTAATTTCACTAAAGAATTCTCCCCCTCCAAATTGTTTCATCTATAATTAGGTTGCTGGAGTTTACACATAATGTTCCAGCTTCACAGTGAATTTACCCAAAAGTTAATTATACTCAAGCTTCTCACAGAAGCTGTTAAACTTTAATTCTGTATCATAAAATCAAATTAGTCAGCAGCTGTCTGATATAATTTGTATTAGAAAAATAGTTATATTTGGAGAATAAAAAAAAAACTAGACTTTCCTGCAGAGCTGCTCAATACGTATGCCACAAATGAGTTATAAATGGTGTGAGGTATGGATCCCCCCCTGTGCAGTACAGGTAAATGTATGACAACCAGGTCTCCAGAAAGAAGCCTTGATTTGTAGCATTTGTTGATTTTCTATTTCCTTGGCATGAATATTTTTCAAGTTACTAGTGAGATGTCAATGAGTAAAGAGTTGGGAAGTGATGTGCACAACTGGCACTAGAAAGCTGGTAGGAGCTAGTGTCTGTGTGTGTGTGTGTATCTACCCCACATACACACACCTCAGTTCACTAAGATATAATAATCTTTTCTTCAGGAGTATAGATGATATTCCTTTTGAGTCTATACAAGAAGTTTCTTGTTCTATCATAACCTCCCAATTATGACTTTAATATGTCCTCCACATTTTAGGTATTGGAAACTTAATCCCCCAAAGGCATACTATAATGGTATTTGGACTTTTGGAAGGTACTGGGTCATGGTGGTTCTGTGGAGTGGGTTATCATGGGAGTGGCTTTGTTATAAAATTGAGCTCTCTTTGGCGCTCTTGCTGTGTCTCACCAGGTGATGCCCTCAGCCATGTTATAATGCAGCAAGAAGACTCTCACCAGATGCCAAGCAGATGCCATTACTCCAGAAAAAATGACTGTTTGGAATAATAAAAATACATTTTAAGCTTAGTAGGTTTATTAATTTTGGGCAACAATAAATAAAGACTGATTATTTAATTTTTAAAAATTTTATCCTTTAAATTTTGGGGCATTTCTACTTTTGTTATTTAGTAGCATACTTTAAAAATTGGGGAGTGAGAATGTCCTTTACTGACACGAGATAAAGAAAATAATTAAATTCTAATGTTTGTTTTAAAAGCAGTTATATCAGTGATAGCCTAATTTTTGATGGCATGCCATTTAACAGACAGCTGGCTTTATTTTAGATGGAACTGCATTTTTTAACAAAGTATTCTCATTGAATACTTTGATCTTCAAAATAGAAAAGCCAATTTGATGGTAGATTTTTTTTATCTAATGGATTTGATGGAGCCAAGATAATTTAGATCAATAGAAAAAAATTCAATGTTTCTCACTTAGCTAATTCACACAGTTTACAATGGCACTTATCCACAATTACTACACCCAAAAAATCCACAATGAATTCAACCTTCTTTTTTAGAGGAAAAAAAAGCTATAAATGTACTCATAACTCATATTTTAAAATTTAATTAATTATACAATATAAACTGAAGTGGCTGTATCTAAATAAATTTCAAGATTATCTTCTCAGCATGAATGAAGATTTATTATCAAGTTTCATTATACCTACTTACCTACTTACATGAAAAAATTAATATATCACAGAATTGTCTCTCAGACAGTTTGAAAACAAATAGAAATATTTCTTTAGATAGAATAAGTAATAAAACAACAGACTATTCCAGATTCCAAAGTACATCTTTTCATAAATACAGATTTATTGGGAAAATTTCTTGCTGAAGAAGATTTTTAGTACTTTTTTGTTGTTGTTTTTTGTTTGTTTTTGTAGTGCTGAGGATCTAACCCAGGGCCTTGCACATGAAAAGTGTGCTGTATCTCCAGCCCGGAGAAGATTTTTAAATTAAAGTATCACTTGACTTAAATATATGAGGAGGATACATATGGAGGATTACTTAAACACATATGGAGGATTAGGATTACTTTTTTTTAAAGTAGGTTTTTCTTAATTTTTTTTTTAGTTTAGTTTTAGATGGACACAATACCTTTATTTTATTTATTTATTTTTATGTGGTGCTGTGGATCGAACCCAGTGTCTCACACATGCTAGGCAAGTGCTTACCACCGAGCCACAACCTTATCCCTGGAGGATTACATTTTAATGTTGTTAGGATGATTACCCTATATTCCATTTATAATTAGAATAATTTTAATTGACAAGAAATATAGATGATGATAATAGTAAAAGGTAATATTTATTTGGTACTAAGTATATATATCAGATACTCTTTCAAGCACTTTATACACTTTTTGGTTTTGTTTGTTTGCGGTATGGGGGATTGAATCCTGGGGAACTCATGTGCTGAGTTCCCCCAGCACTATTTAAAAAAATGATTTTTAGGGCTGGGGATGTGGCTCAAGCGGTAGCGGGCTCGCCTGGTATGCGTGCGACCCGGGTTCGATCCTCAGCACCACATACAAACAAAGATGTGTCCGCCGAGAACTGAAAAATAAATATTAAAAATTCTCTCTCTCTCTCTCTCTCCCTCTCTCTCCCTCTCCTCTCTAACTCTCTCTTAAAATAAATAAATAAATAAAGTTATGTTCAAAAGTTGTTTAAAAAAAAAATGATTTTTAAATTTTGAGGCAGGGGGATATGGCTCAGTTGGTAAAGTGCTTGCCTTGCATGCACAAGGCCCTGGGTTCAATACCCAGCACCACAAAAGAAACACTGCTGAGTAATATTCCATTGTTTATATATGCCACATTTTTTAAATCCATTCATCTACTGAAAGGCATCTAGGTTGGTTCCACAGTTTAGCTATTGTGAATTGTGCTGCTATAAACATTGATGTGGCCGTGTCCCTGTAGTATGCTGTTTTTAAGTCCTTTGGGTACAGAGCAAGAAGAGGAATTAGCTGGGTCAAAACTGGGCAGTGTTTTGAGGTCTCTTTCAGGGTCAGTGACAAGGGGGGAAAGATGGAAGAGTGATTTCTGCCAAGCTGGGCAGGAAGGCGTGGTTCACAAGTGCTCTTCTCTACCATGTTTGTCAGAAGCTGGTATCCGCTTGAGAGCTCACGGCCCTGCAGCAGAACTCAGAGGAAAGAATGGAATAAAAGAGGTGAAAATGTGTGCATGAGCCAAGAAAAGAAGCATTTGGAGAGCAAAAGAGGGAGGAGCAATAAAGGGCTAGAAAACAGAAAAAGTGAGAAGGTAGCAGCAGCTAATTTTGATGTGTAAAGCAAGGAAAAAAAAAAACCATAAAGGGGATGTTTTAAGTTTCCCTGCTATATTCTTAAGCACTATTATTTTTAAAATATACCATTTTCCATTAATGTAAAAGTAATCCATGTTCATTGTACATTTTCAGAAAACAAAATATATAAATACAGTTTCTACATACAGATATAGAAAACAAAATACATATATATTCTCTCTCTATATATATACATATACATAAAATACATACATATATACATATATCCTTTTCTCTGTCCACATTCAGATATGATTATGGTATTTCCTTGTTACTGTATTGTTCTCCCATAATTACCGAGTGACCTTGTTTGAATACTGTTGTTATTCTGTGAAAACTGTTTACCTTCAGTGAGGGAACATTATGGACTATTCATTAGCTGCCAAATGTAGGCCATCAGGGTCATTTTTTTTTCCTTCCACTTTCTCAATCAGCAACTAATCTTAGACTTGGATTTGCATTTGAGTCACCACATGAGACACTACGAAACCCGGGTGACAAAGTGTGACTAAGTTTGGAAGAGACAGACTCTGTTTCTGTGTACTTGTCACACAATTACTTTAAGAACTTCTTGATTCAGGAAAGCATTGGCCTGATGGCAACCTGCTCCCAGGGCTGGGGTCAAGGGTGAGAAGGAGCTGCTGCCCTCCAGTGGCTCCCCTGGTAATTACATCAATGACTGCTTCCCCCGCTTCTGCAGAGACTTCTGAGAACTTCCAGGAACATTTTAATTTAGGTCAGGACAGAGCAAGAAGAAAGAAGATTTGCCTGGAAAAAGAGCCAGTAAAATTTCAAGTTACTGTCAGCTTGGTGAAGGCTGGAAAAAGATGGATTACATGAATTATAGGTTTTCAGTGACTGTATATTGCCATTATAATCAGAAAAGGTATAAGAATTTAAACTTTAAAAAAAATTTTAAGTTGTAGACGGACTCAATACCTTTATTTTATTTACTTATTTTTATAGGGTGCTGAGGATCAAACCTAGATCTCACACATGCTAGGCAGGTGCTCTACCACTGAGCTATGACCCCAGCCCAAGAATTTAAACTTTTGTATTGGATCAAAAAGTACCAGGCAACCTAGAAATACAGAATAACTAAAGATGAGGTGTAGAAAAGTTTTTAATATCAAGTGTTATATAAAGTTTAAATTTTTACTTATGTTGGGGAGGATGCTGAGAAATTGGGATCTTTGTGAATTGCCAGTGGGAATGTAAAATAGTTCAGTTGCTGTGGAAAACAGTATAGCAGTTCCTCAAAAAATTAAACATAGCATTACCATATGATCCACCAATCCCACTTATGATTATATACGAAAAGACAACTGAGATCAGGGACTTGAATAGATATTTGTACCACTATAGCCAAAAAGTGGAAATTGACCAAAATTTTATCAACAGATGAATGGATAAACAAAATGTAGTATATACATATAATGGAACATCATCCAGTCTTTATTTATTTATTTATTTATTTTTTGGTACCTGTGATTGAAACCAGGGGCCTTAACTCCTGAGCCACATTCCCACACCTTTTTTTTTTATATTGTATTTAGAGACAGGGTCTCACTGAATTGTTTAGGACCTCTCGAAGTTGCTGAGGCTGGCTTTGAACTTGCCATCCTCTTTGCTTCAGCCTCCAGAGCCACTGGGATTGCAGGC
This sequence comes from Urocitellus parryii, assembly GCF_045843805.1. NCBI lineage: Eukaryota > Metazoa > Chordata > Mammalia > Rodentia > Sciuridae > Urocitellus > Urocitellus parryii. The sequence goes on from NC_135537.1 coordinate 150,758,123, forward strand.
ATGCATCACTGCACCTGGCTATTCAGTCTTAAAAGGAAAGAAATTCTGATACATACTGCAACATGGATGAGTCTTACAGACATTATGCTAAAGTGGAAGATGCCAATCACAAAAGGATAATTATTATATGATTCTGATTATATGAGTTGCCTACCACAGTCAAATTCACAGAGACAGAAGGTAGAATGGTGGTTACCAAAAGAAAAGGAGCAGGATGGATACAGAATTTCTGTTTGGGAAGATGAAAAGAGTTCTGGAAAGGGAGGGTGGTGATCGTTGCACAACAATGTGAACTTATTTAATGCCATTGAACTTACTTTTTTTTTTTTTTTAAAGAGAGTGAGAGAGGAGAGAGAGAGGATTTTTAAAAATATTTATTTATTTTTTAGTTCTCGGCGGACACAACATCTTTTTGTTGGTATGTGGTGCTGAGGATCGAACCCAGGCCGCACGCATGCCAGGCGAGCACGCTACCGCTTGAGCCACATCCCCAGCCCCCCATTGAACTTACTTAATGCCCTTAAAAATGATTATGTATTTTGCCACAGTAAAAGTAAATATTATTATGGGTCCCATGACAGTTAGATGGAGATAATAGTACATCAAAATGTCTGAGCATGGACATTTTTTAAAAACCTTCCCAGATAATTTCCATGCACAACGAGGGTAAGATTCTATTTTGCCTCAACCATCAGGATCCTATGTAAGGCAACCCAACAAAAGAAGATAAGGATTGCCAACATTTTGCTCCATTTCATAAATACAAATAGCTTTCTTCGATAAATCCAAATTGCTTATGGACTTACATTGACTTTTTTCTAGATCTTTTTTTCTGTTTATAATTTTATTTCTTTTCCTAAAACAAATTAATGTTTCACAAAACTTCACTGGACTGATGTACAATTCCCCACTCAGTGAAGATTTTGATAGATAACAACAGAGTCTCATAGAAGTTGTTCTTACAGAGAATACTATGTCTCCTTTAAGCAAGAGATCGCTTTACCAAAGCAAATCTATTTTGGCGGGGTATATGGGGGCAAACCAATTCCTTTTGAAGTCTGACATTTCAGTTTTACTTGTCACAAATAACCAAAAATGTTTTAACACAAGGCTTTATTACTTTAATAGGTTTCAGTTTTTATAACTAATTATAGTAAATTCTTTTATGGATAAAATTATTTTAAAATAATAGATTTGTAAACACTAAAAAACAATTAGCCAGGCACGGTGGTGCATGCCTGTAATCTCAGTGGCTCAGGAGGCTAAGGTAGGAGGATTGTGGGTCCAAAGCCAGACTCAGAAACTTAGTGAGGCACAAAGTAACTCAGTGAGACCCTGTTTTTAAATAAAATATAAAAAGGGTTGGGGATGTGGCTCAGTGGTTGATCGCCCCTGGGTTCAATACCCAGCACAAAAACAAAACAAAACAATTAGAGGACAAGGGATATAGTTCAGTGGTAGATTGCCCAGCATTTGGGAGGCACTGGGTTCAATCCCCTGGGGGGAAAAAAAAAAAGGCAATTAGAAAGTTTCCAATAAGGAAAATTTGAAGTGACACAACAAAAGGAAATCATGGGTTATTTTTCCAGAAATCTAACTGTTGTATAAAAAGAAGAGGTTGTTTTGAAATATTTCATTGTTTTGATGCAATAATCATGGGATATTGAGCCAGACTACAAAAGCAGGACTAAACTAAATTGAAGATGAAATGGAATGGAAAATATTTTAAAATGTTTTCTAAAATGAGAGAATTGATGCATGTAAAATAAAAAGTAATAGTTTTCTGTACTAAGGGATTTTTTATGTATCTTACATGTAAATCTAACAAGTTTCATGTAAAAAAAAAAGGTTTCATGGTTAAACAACAAGCTCATGTGAATCAAAGTTTCTGGAAGTTAATATTAAAAGTTTTTGCCTTTAGCTTTTAGAACCACTGACTTGAAATTTCTTCTTTAAAACATCGACAATGACATTATGAACTCTCAGTGAAAAATCTGCCTTACATGTGCTGCATTTATTCACAGTTATAATTTACTGAATGGATTCATACTAACAGAAGAGCAGATCTGTGAGTGAGTGTGTGTGTGTGTGTGTGTGTGTGTGTGTGTATGTGTGGTACTGAGGATTGAACCCAGGTGTGCTCTGCCACTGAGTGATAGCCCAGCCCTTTTTTCTTTTAAGAGAGGATCTCACTAAGTTTCCAAGCTGGCCCTGAACTTTACATCCTGCCTCAGTCTCCTGAATAGCAGGGATCGCTTGAACTCGGTTTTTTAATTATATGAGATACTAGATTTTAAGTCGCTGCAGACAAAGCATTTGTTCTTGAAATCAGCTTAGAGCAGTCAAAAGTTCTGATAATAAAAGGTATGGTTGCAAAGAATAAACAGTATTCTTTCTCTCTCTCAATGTCTCTTTCTTTAACTCAAAAGGGATTTACTGAATGCTTATGACTTGCTTTTACTCACTCTTACAGACACAAAAATGATAAAATCATATTCTTTGCCTTCAGAGATCACAATGAAATAGAGGCAAAGAAGCATATAATACACAATAATAAACATACAAACAAATAAGTATGTAATATATGCGTGCTGAATGGTTAGACACACACAAGGTAATACAGAAGCACAGAGGAGAGTTATGTGAACTGGGGTGAGGGAGGGCAGAGAAGTTTCCCTGCCCAGGCCTCAGCTATAATTAATACAGAGGGTTTGCTTATACTTGGTGATTAAAAAGCAGTAAAAAACAATGTTGAAAGCACTTGGAGGTTTCAGTTTTTTTGTACCTAAGTGATTAGACCTAATTTTGTATAAAAAGATTTCAGTCTTTAGAAAGTGTGGGGGGGGGGGGGGCTCGGCGTATGGCGGCTCTAGGACGTCCTGCTCGGAGGGTGCCAGCAGCCCTGGAACCTGGTACCGCTCGCGCGTCCCGCAAACCCCAGCTCCCGGGCCGGGCCCCGATGCCCCGGGTCCTTCCGCCGACCGTCTCCACTGGGCACAACCCACGTGCGTTGACGCCGCCTCCGGGGCGCACCCCGACCGCGATGAAGGTGTGACTGTCTCCAAGAAGCAAAAGAAGAAGAAAACCCAGAACAGGGTCTCTGTGGCGAATGGAGGCGAGAAGACCTCCCAGAAGCCTGCCGCAGAGGAGTCTCCCCTAAGCTCCGAGGCCCAGGCGGAGCAGCTGGCCCGGGAACTGGCCTGGTGTGTGGAGCAGCTGGAGCTGGGCCTCAAGATGCAGAGACCTACCCCAAAACAGAAAGAGCAGGCCATTGGTGCAATCCGAACTCTACGGAGTCAAAGAACTCCCCTGCCTCGGAAGAGGCAGCTGATGCACTCCTTGTTTGGGGACTACAGGGCCCAGATGGAGGCCGAGTGGCAAGAGTCCTTGCGGGCTCTCAGGGCTGCTGCCCGTTCAGCTCAAGTGCAGCCTGTAGGTGAGGCCTTCAGAAAGAAGAGCCAAAGGTTTTGCAGACCTCGTCCAGCAGGGAGAACCAAGGCCACTCTGGACACTCCTGATGAAGAGTTTAGGTTCAATTTCTTTTAGCTTCTCCCCTATCTTGGCACAGTCCTGTCTTCCTCGTGGTACTGTCAAGGTTTGTCGTGACTGTAGAGCCTTTCTAGGAATTCTCTGTCAGCAAGTATGGGATTGGTTAGTTCTTGCCTGGTCCATGCATCTGAGTTTGTTGGGCAGGTGTGAGACTGTCAGATGAGCATAAGACTCCATTTGTAGATTTTCTAAATGAAATATCTCTTCTGCCAGAAGAGAGAGAGTTGCATTTAGGAGATCTTCTATGATAAACTGAAGTGAGTGTTCAATGTATTATTATTGAACTTGCTGGGTGTGGTGGCCTATGCCTGTAATCCCAGCTACTTGGGAGACTGAGGCAATAGGCCAGCTTCTACAATTTAAAAAGATCCTGCCTCGGGGCTGGGATTGTGGCTCAGCAGTAGAGCCCTCGCCCAGCACGGGCGGGACCTGGGTTCAATCCTCAGCACCACATAAAAATAAAGGCATTGTGTTGTGCCCATCTACACCTAAAAAACAAATACTAAAGAAAAAAAAGATTCTACCTCAAAAAAAAAAAAAAAAAAAAAAAAAAGAAAAAAGAAAAGAAAAGGAGTCGGGGCTGGGATATAGCTCAGTGGAAGACTGCCCCCGATTTAATCCCCAGTACCCAAAAAGAAAAAAGAATATTGAGTTGATTTGATTCCGTAGCCATTGGTGATAAGGATTTGTGGGGAAGCTACGTAATTGTACATTTGGCTCATTTTTGAAAAGATGTCCTACCAGTGGCCTCATCTAGTTTGTGCCACAGACCTGTGCTTTATGTATTATGTCACATCACCCTAATAAATCTCCTTTTTTGATAAAATTGGACAATGAAAAAAAAAAAAAAAGAAAGTAGGGGGAAAAATCTCTTTGTTTTTTAACAGAGGCTTCATGAAGGAAGAGACGTCTGTTCCACCTTTCCTGGTGAATTCCCTGTGAGACCCCTCTCTGTGGAGGCTCTCATGTTGACTCCCTTCATTCACACAACCATATCTGCTGCCTGCCGAGTGGCCAACAGTGTTTTCCTTCGGACTAGAGAAACCAGTCTCTTGTTTACTTTGTAATGTCTTGCCAATCTCGTCTAAGAAAAATTTAAAAGGAATTAGTTTCAGTAAATATAAAATTGCAGTATATAATCTGTAATGCATACACATATAATTATGTTTAATATTAACATGGAAATAAATAAAAATTATATACATAAGTGTGGATACATAAATATTATAAGTAACTCAAAATATCAAAATATAAAATCCTAGGCTATCTAAAAATCTAAATTTCACCAGGCACAAGGGTGCTTGCCTGGAATCCCAGTCACTCAGGAGGCTGAAACAGGAGGATTGTAAATTCGAGGCCAGTCTCAGTAATTTATCGAGGCCCTGTCTCAAAAACATAAAAAAAAAATCTGCTCAGGGATGTAGCTCAGTGGTAAAGCACTCCTGGGTTCAATCCCTAGTGCCAAATAAACAAAAAGTCTAAATTTCTTCACATGGCACTCTAGGATCTTCATAATCTGATCCTTTCTCTTCAGCCTCAGCCCTTCCTATTTCTTTTTTCTTTTAAAGAGAGAGTGAGAGAGGGGGGAGAGAGAGAGAGAGAGAGAGAGAATTTTTCCAACATTTATTTTCTAGTTCTCGGCGGACACAACATCTTTGTTTGTATGTGGTGCTGAGGATCGAACCCGGGCCGCACGCACACCAGGCGAGCGCGCTACCACTTGAGCCATATCCCCAGCCCCCTATTTCTCTTTGTATATTTTGTGTTTCAGTGATGTCTGATTGCTTTCCACATCTTAAATAGGTCGGTGCTTATTCACACTTTCACACCCTGGAACATGAGACTACCCTTGCTGGGGAATGAACAACTGCTGCTACCTCCTTTTCAGCTGTCACCTCCTCTATGAAGCTATCCCTACCTCTCCAGGCTGGGTAGACACCCCACCCTTAGTTTCTTAGAGCACATGAGTGCACACCTTCACATTAATTCTTCCCAAATTTTCCTGAATAGAATAAGACTCAACTTTAATATTTGTTACAAAAACAAATTCTGGAGGTCATGGGTGTAGCTCAGTGGCAGAGTGTTTGCCTAGCATGTGTGAGTCCCTGGGTTCAATGCCTGGCACTGCAAAAGAAAAAAATAAAATAAAATAAAACCAGATTCTAGAACCTCAGAATTTCCATGAGAGAAGACTGGTAATTTATGTATTTAAAAACCAGCCCAGAAGGTTCCAATCTTCAGAAAAGTTTTGGAAACACTGCTCCATATCATATGGCATCACAAATATTGAATTATCTGTCTTACAATATGCTGCAATCTGCATCTGTTCATTATTGTGTTCCTAGTCCTGATATAGTACCTGACTCATGTAGAAAAACACAATATGAATGAATGAAAATTCGAATGTGCCTGTATATGTTTTTAATCATAAAGTCCTAGAGACATCAGGAGAGCATGTTTCCGACCTCTGCCTTCTCTTAATCCCAGTTAAGTACATTTTACCTTTGTTAAGTTGCTCTTAATTGTGTTTGTTCCCCTTTTCAGTGCCTCAGCTAGTGACCTATGTCCCATGTCCATGCTGGGGTTAAACCTGTTTTCCCTGTTTAAAGTAAGAATGTCAATAGTTCTCCCTTCACAGATCCTTCAGTGAGAAGTAAAAATGGAGTAACATGTAAAACACTTAACACTGCATCTAATATTAGGAAGTGCCAAGTAAATGTGATAATAATAATGACAAAAGACAAGTCAGGCGCAGTCACTGGGAAAATGTTATTGTCCTTGTGAAGACAAAGGACAAAAAAGGAGCTCAAAGGTGATGTTTTGAGTCACCTTGAAGGGCACGCTTGAAGACTTCAAAATCTTTTCTCATGGTGTCACACCTCACCATCCTTTCTGATTCAGTCTCTTGTCATCTGTCACTATAATAATTCAATTTCTGGCACAGAAAAAAATATAGTATTGTCAAGGGAGATGAGAAGAATTGGCAAGCTTATGCAAACTTTGTCCCTATTTGGAAAAGTTTGCCCTTGGAGTTTTTCTCTAAATATTTGTCTTTCAAGTTCTTAACGCCTTGTAGTATTTAGTATCTTCCCATAAGCACAAATTTTCAAAGAATTAGAACTTTAATCACTTCCCAGACATCTCCCCACTCTATATGGTATCAGTACATCAATACCAAAATGTCATCAATTCTGCACATCTTCTAGGGGAAAGATGATGGTCAAATATCCTGGGTCTAAAGAAACTGCAGGTTCCATAGACAAAGAAATGCAAGATGACAGAAGGCTGTGCTGTTGCCTAATCCTAGACAACAAAAGAGAAGAAATATTAACTCAAAAGATTTGGCAGCCTGCCCAGGCCGCTTAAGCAATAATCCAGAATAACTCTCAACTCCAACTGGGTATTTTACCCTCACTTAAAAACCTCTTCTCTCAGCACATTTTTTTCCTTGCTAAAGGCCAATCTCCTTTAAAATATAATCTTAACTTACTTAAAACCTACAAGAGCCTTTGGAAGCTTCCAAGTTAAACTTTAAGGTGAAAATTTGGATCAAAACAAACCTACAGTCTTTCTAAGTCTTAGCACCTGCCCCCCTTTCCTCAGATGCCTTCTGTAAAAGTTAGATTGGGGTGACCTAGGAGAAGGGATAGGTGTAGGGGAATGTGGTCTCTCCAAAGTCTATCCATGTTAGGTCTGTAATGTCATGCTGCTTGAACTGTAGACTCCACAGTAAGACACAAGGTAGTCTGTAAAAAGTCTCAAAGCTTTTCACATTTTAATGTGAAACAACCATAATAGTAACATTAATCTGAATATATCATGGCCCTCATCCCATCTTGACACATTCAAGAGCATTTTGTTGGAAATGTAGCCTACTAGCAATGTTTCCTTTTTTTTTCCTGGTATTTAAAGTTGTGAGACTGAATGAAATGTGAGACTGAAACATGAATATAGACAGAGGAGAGATATGATAAATCGCTTCTCCAATAAATGAAACTTCTGATGGCAAATGACTTGTATAGCTATAATGAATTGGTGTGCCACTGTGTGGTCTGGTTCATGTGACCCTTCCAGATTTACAGAGCATTTATTGAGTACCTACTATATAATGGGTTTCGTTCTGGGTAAAGTCTCAAACATTTTCTTGTTATTATTTATCTCCTTTACAGATAAGTAATAGTGAGGTCAAACCTTTGCCTACGAGAGGTTGTGGGACCTTTGGTAGGTAGAACCTTATAGGAAATCTTGAGGTTTGGGGGGTTATGCCCTCATAAAGGATTGTAGTACACCTATCTTTGAGTGTAATTGGATTTGAGTGTAATTGGAAAGTGTTATACCATTACTTCTTGTATCAAAATATAAATAGTAAGACATCTTTGTACAGAGATAAACTGAGAAATAAAAATTTCTTTTCCTCATTTTTCACCGTTTTTTCCCCAGTTCAGAAACATTTGAAAAATATTTATTGAGCAATTACTCAATGCCAGATGTTGTTTTAGACACTAGGGGTGTAGTAGTAAATGAAGTAGAATGTTTCAGAACTTACATTTGAGTGGGAGGAGACAGAAAATCAAGAAATGTCAATAGATAACATTGAAGATAACAATGAATGACAAAAGCTTCACACTGCTCAATCCAGTGATGAATATCCTGTCTTCCTTGTGTCTTGTCCATGAATCAGCACCTTTTATACAGCTGTTCATTTCCTCCTTGAAGTGTTTTCTTCACTCTATACAACTGCACCTACCTCAATGGCTGTTCTTTCTCCGTCTTCTTTAATGGTTCCTCCTCTCTCCCTGACCTACAAAGGTACAATGTCCCAGGACTGAGTGCTCACATTTCTTCTCTGTCTATAGTTATATTTCATTCAGTCTCACAGCTTTAAATACCAGCATGCTCTGATAAATCCCAAATATATGTTTCTATTCTAGGCTTCTTCCTTGAAGGTCTAAGGGTCAAACTTTGGATCTCTAATAGGAATCTGTTATAGTGTGGATCTTAACTGTCCCCTAAAGGCTCATTTGTTAAAGGCTTGGTCCCCAGGGTGGTGCAAGAAGGAGGTTGTGGGACCTTTGGCAGGTAGGACCTTATAGGAAATCTTGAGGATTTGGGGGTTGTGCCCTCATAAGGGATTGTGGCACACCGATCTTTTCCTCTGTTTTTTCCTGACCAGGAAGTGGGTGATTTTGCTCCACCATGTCCTCCCGCCACAATGTGCGGTCTCACCACAGGCCCAAAAGAAACGGAACCAACTGATCATGGCCTGAAACCTCCAAAACAGTGAGCTGAAACAAACCTTTTCTCTTTGTAAGTGAATTACCTCAGGAATCATACAATAGTAATAGGAAGCTGAGTAACACAGGGTCTCAGACTTTTAAAAAGGATGGTGATTTTATCCCAAACTTCCAGTTGCTCAGAGCAAAAATCCTTGGAGTCATCCTTGATCCCCTTCTTTCCTTCATCCCAATATTTGACTCATCAAAAAATTCTGTCTGCTTCCTAAACATGGTGGTGCATGTCTATAATCCCTGCAATTCCCCAAACTGAGGCAGGAGGATTGAAAGTTTGAGGCTAGCCTCAGCAACTTAATGAGACCCTGTCTCAAAATAAAATTTAAAAAAAAGTTAAAGGGGGGCTGAGGATATAGTTCAGTGATAGAGTGCCCCTGCGTTAAATCCCCTGTACGCCAACCCCCCCCAAAAAAAAAGAGAGAGAAAAAGAAAGAAAAAAGGTTTGTTTGCCCTACTTTCAAAAAATGCTCCAGTCAAAATTTAAAAACCCAATCAATAAATGGGCAAAGGAACTGATCAGACACTTCACAGAAGAAATACAATTGGTCAACAAATATATGAAAAAAATGTTCAACATCTCTAGCAATTAGAGAAATGCAAATTAACACTAAACTAAGGTTTCATCTCTCTCCAGTCAGAATGGAAATTATCAAGAATACAAGTAACGATAAATGTTGACAAGGATGTGGGAAAAAAAACTTACACTCCTACATTGCTGGTGGTACTGCAAATTGGTGCAATCCCTCTGGAAAACAGTATTGATATTCCTCAGAAAACTTGGGATGGAACCACCATTTGACCCAATTAGTCAACTCCTTGGTTTATACCCAAAGGATTTAAAATTATCAAACTATAGTGACACAGCCACGTTAATGTTTATAGCAGCTCAATTCACAATCGCTAAGCTATGGAACCAAACTTGATGCCCTTCAACAAATGAATAGGTAAAGAAAATGTGGTATATATACACAATTGAATATTACTCAGCTATAAAGAAGAATGAAATTATGGCATGTGCTGGTAAATGGATGAAACTGGAGACTATCATGCTAAGAGAAATAAGCCAGTCCCAGAAAACCAAAGGCTGAACATGCTCTCTGATATGTGGATGCTAGCACACACCAAGGTGGGAGGAGTCGGGGAAGAGTAGAAGTTCACTGGATTAGGCAAAGGAGAAATGAAGGGAAGGGATAGGGATGGGAATATGAAAGGCAGTAGAATGAATTGGACATTATTTTCCTATGTTCATATATGAATGCATGACCAGTGTAACTTCATATCATGTGCAACCCACAAGAATGTGAAGTTATACTCCCTGTATGTAGAACTTGTCAAAATACATTCTACTCTCATGTATAATAAAAAGAACAAATAAAAAATAAAATAAAAAAGTTCATATACATATGCACCATATACTCCAGCCAGGTGTGGTGGTATACACCTGTAACACTAGATACTCAGGAGGCTGAGGTAGAAGGATCACAAGTTCAAAGCCAGCCTCAGCAACTTAGCGAGTCCATAAGCAACTTAGAGAGACCCTGTCTCAAAATAAAAAAATAAAAAGGGCTGGGGATGTGGCTCAGTGGTTGAGCCCCTGGGTTCAATCCCTGGTAACAAACAAACAAACAAACAAACAACAAAAAAAGGAAACTTTATTGAAAATCTCCATATCTACCTACCTGTCTGCGTTTCCACTTCTACACCCCTGCCCCAGCCACCAACATAGTAACCAAATAAATTATCTTAAAATATAAGTTAACCCAGTTATTCTTTCCTTAAAGCACTCTACTGTATCGCCACCTGATATTGCATAAAACCCACAAAACTCCAAGGGCAGTCAAAGGGCCTGGATGGTGTGAACCTGCTACTCCCCAGACCTCATCTTCTACCCCCAACTCTTTAATCGCTGCACTCCATACAATTGTACTTCTTCTGTGAAGTGTCTGTTCAGTTCCTTTGCCCATTTATTGATTTTTTGTTTCCCAGACTGGAGCATATTTTGAAGGTAGGGCAAAGGAATAAATCCTAATCGCTACACTTGGACCTCATTGCTCTGCAAGCCTGTGCCTGCCTCAGGATCTTTGAATTTGCTGTTCCCTCCTACCGCTTACCTCAAGGCTCACTCCCTCACATATTTCAGTTGGTCAAAACTGTCAGATCTGCATTGCATTCTGAGGTGACTTATCTGTCACAAGTGTCAGATCCCCATCATAGTCCAAAAGGGTTTCTCTATCTCAACCTGCTACTTCTTTTTTTTTTTTATTTCCCCCTTTAATAGGCAGTTGCTCTAAATCAATGGCTTGTTCTCTGAACTCCATCTCATTGTCTGTTTCCTGAGAAACCCAACTGACACAGATGATTACAAAGGAGGACTTCCTCTCTATTTGACTTTAGGCAAATAAACTCTCTAAGCTTCAGGTTTCTTGGTGTATAATAAGGATAATATTATCTCCCTTGCTGGGTTGTTGGGGGTTCAAATATATAGAATATCTAAGAATTTTCTGAGAATTTAATAAGAGAACACATGTGAAACACTTAGCAAATAAACCTTGAACATGGCAAGTTTAATAAATATTAGTTGTTATTCTAATGGGAGATATAAGACATTGGATAAGAATTCATTAGCTTTCTTCTTTCCTGATGAATATGTTCATTTTTCTAGCTCTGGAAAAATCTTTCTTTTCCTAAGTACAACTTTACTTTCAGTGGGAAAACAGCCTCTAGCTTGATTATGCGAGGCCAAGAAGATACAAATAGGCCTCAAGTACAAGAAACTGTAGTTATCACTAGAAATATATTTTTATTAGATGTAATAATAATGACCATCCAAATTTGAGATTAAAATTAAATTGTGATTATATAACCAAATGTAAATATATATATATTAAAAAATGGAGGCAGGTCTGTAGCTCAGTGGTAGAGCACTAGCTTAACATGCATGAGGCCCAGGATTCACTCCCAACACCATGTACATATAAGCACATACAAAATGAGGAATGCTATACATTTTCCATAGCTAAAAACCTCTATTATAAGGTTGGGTGATTTATCTGCCTGCAATGAATTTTGATGAAGTATTCACAAGTTCATTACCATGACAAATTTTTAGTTTTCAGTAATACGTGGCTTCCTTTTTAAATCAGAACTTTTCTTTTAATTCCATTCTCATGTATAAACATGTACATACCAATTTGGACTAAATTTTTTACAAGGGTAGAAACAAGAATACCATTAGGAACTTTATCCAAAAGCTTAGAAGAGTCAAAACTCAGCAAAAAAATATTTACCCATCCAGTGGCTATAAAGTACCTGTGATGAGGTTTATGCTGACTTTAAGTTCCATCTGAACTAAATTTATGGTCCAAAGCATTTATTAAAGTACTTATTACTTCCTCTGGTGAATCTTTTAGCTAGCGAAATTTTAAGACATATAACCTGGAGGATTTACTTAATTATATCCTACATGTAATTTTAATAGGGAAACTAATCATTACAGTGCACTAAACCATGAGATAGAAATAACCATCCTTCAGGAGAGAAGCTGACACCCTTTTATATTTCATTTGGTAATTTTCAGACAGCCACACCTTTTTCTGCATCTGTTGTGTTTAAAATTAATTTTGAAAAAATTTCTTTACTGTAGGTGGACGATTTGAAGATGACAAATCCTCACACTGTGAAATTCTCACCAAGTACTTTATTTAACCTTTCCACCAAACACATTCCCCCAACTCGGATTAACGAATTCACAAGTTTGAATGCACATGCTTTTTCTGTACAACAACAATAACAAATGTTTTTTCTTCTTATCTCTGCTAGTCTATAGTCCATTAGAATGAAAATAATTGCCTTTTCTGTTTTTTTCAATATTATCCTGAGTTTCTGTTTTAACCACCATTAATCTCCCGGAATGATCAGGTGGATATAAAAATCATAAAATATACCTGGCTCAAAATAATAACCATATCACCCCACCCTGCTACTTTGAAAAGACTTTAAAGCTTAACAGTGTACACTCCACATATTCCATATCTAGTCATTAGTTGCTATTTCACAAAAGTAAAGCCACCAGTCCATTGTGTAACATTTCTTCTTATTCCACTGCTCCTCCCTACAACTATTTAGAAGCACTTGCTATACCTATATTTGTTTCCAACATTGCACACATTTTTCTCTTGCGCACAAAAATAAATGTCAAGTTCTTGATCTTTTGTTAAAGATTCATTGCCAGAGATGGATTCACAGCAGGAGCCTTCCTCGGGAGAGAGTTGGCTCACATTCCTGCTAAGAACATAACCTAGGAATGATGGAAAAATAATTATAATCAATGTCAGAGAGCATATGGGTTTCTATGGAGCAGCCTGCCAAGTGGGACCTGCAGTAATCCTTTCCATCCACTATCAGCCGGTTGAATCCAGCAGACAAATTCCTCCTATTTGGAAAAATGGAAGTCCAACCCTCACATATAGTTCTCCCACATCTGAGAGGTTTCTGACGGAAGCCAGTGAATGCCTTGCATTTTCAAGCTTAATTTCCATAAAACCATGCTATTGTGTTTTCTTGTCTATCAATGTGGAACTGTCTTATTTCTACTGCATTTTTTCCCCCTGGTGCTGGAGATGAACCCAGGGCTTTGTGCATGCCAGACAAGTGCTCTACCACTGAGCTACAACCTGCCCCAGTCACCCCCGCCCCCTTCTTTAATCCGGTGACCCATTAAGGTCAGTCCATACAGAGTGAAAGATATGAAGTCATTTTAGTATGTACATTTAAAAAGCACATTTTAAAGTCATCGTGCTTTATGCTGATATTTATTTCAGCTGGATACATCCCAACTGTATGTGTCATTTCTAAAATAGGAATAATGCTGAGTTAATTAAATGGAAGCAGAAACACCTGGTGCATATCATTATGAAATAAGGTCCTGGGTGATTTAATTAAGATCTCTATTGTTACAAATTGGCTTTCCAAGTACTTTTCCACTGAACTTATATTTTACTTTATTATCTGCCCTGCTTCTCTTAGGATATAAGCCAGGTGGTACATAGTTATTTTAAGAGAGAATTTTTCTGTCTGTGGAATCTCTGACTGCAGGGAAATCAGAGGCAAATTTGAATTTTCCTTACAAGCTTCTGCATTTCAAACATTTGAAGGTTGAGAGCAATTTGCTTCCTTTCTACATAGGGACAAGATAAAATACAGCCTCTCCCAACCCAGCATTCTGTTATCTTCTAAGCCTAAATAAATCAATAAACACAATAAATATATTGTATGTTTTCTGGTTACACAATGCAGAGGGAGGACAAATGGGACAAATATTCTAATTTAATTTTGGTGATTCTTGTTTCCAATGTGTAGAACATTTTAAGCAAAGAGAAAAATGAATTGGCGATGAGGTTGCTGTTTGCCGCTGTGGGGGGTTCATTCACAGATCTAGCACTTAATTAACAAAGACAAAATCAACTGGGCAGCTGCTTCTTCAGCTTAGGGCCCCTCTGCACCTATCCAAACACGCAGTTTAACTGTCTGAGCTTTCAAGCCAAATTCTAAACCCAAGATTTTTAGAGAGGAGTTGTGTATTGATAATGTGATTCCTCCCAGCTACGTAAGCAGGCCTTTGCTCCTGATGACGAAGTTGCAAAGATGAAATGAGATGTTTCCCCCAGGCTGCATTATCAGCTTTCAGGAAGACTTATTTTTTTTCTCTGAGCATATGTCTGTAAAATCTCCAAGATGACCAATATCTCTAAAATAAACCTGGGTGCAGTTTTTTATTTGTAGAGTAAAATGAGTCAGCTATGGACATTCTCACACAGCAGCTGTTCAGAGTAGGTTAAAACCTAGAACTCAAAGACTTGAAGTATTTTTTGACTCAGGAAAAATAAAAAATTCTTGCTCTATTTTCTCTGCAACCAGTTTGACAGAAACTAGAAATCAGATTTACTGGTCCCATTGATTTTGTGATGATACTATGTATATCAACCATAGTCTTCATAATTCAATATATGAGGTGGCCAAATAAGATTATAGGAGTTTTCTTTTTCTTGAGAAAGCTAAGAAAAACACTTCACCCACTTGTTCCTTATATAGGCAGGCCCAATAACCTCAGGAATTGTGTTCTCACGTTTATTAGTAAGTTGGTTATTTAGAAATCAAAGTTGCTTTTCCTTAGACACAACAAGAGAAATTGTAGTTAAATTCCAAGCACAAACTCCAAAATTTGATTATTAAGTCATAGAAGCAAGACCAGTGCAAATTCCAGCTGTTAAAATTGAACAACGGTGCTGGTAAATCTTCATGTATTACCTGCTCTGGGCTCTAGAAGGCTCTAGAAGGTAAACCTTCTATGAACTGGTTTATTAACTGACTTCCTTGCTGACTGGTTTTCATTTGGCCTTAGTCATGGAGGGGAATGGAGTGAAGAGGGGAGAGTAAGAAAGGATGGTGTAATTCTTAGGCTCTTCCTGTCTGGTTAGCTGCCACCAATCACACAGTGGCTACGTTCCTCCAAGACACAGCCTAAGTTTAACTGGGCAGCTTCCTCCTCAGGAATGCCTTACCTGGGCTCTGGGAACACCATTCACTCCCTTTGGCCCCTAGTCTTTGGTGTATACAATGAACACCCTATATTGGTTTTCTTACCCTGACCCATGCCTCAGTTAATGATCGCTTCATCAAAATTCTTCGTTTGTATCATCTAAGCAGAATTCCACCTGTCAAGACTCTGAATCAGAGAGTGAAGGAAGAAGAGGAAAACAAGTTTCATATTTCTTTCCTGGGTCCAGAGGCCACTGGTATAATTGCAGATAGGATTGTTCATATATCCAACAGATATTTAGGATCATTCATGTATCTAACAGATATAGACTGCCACTAATTAGGAATAAAACCCATCTAATCCCTTCCCTCAAGTAATTTACCTTCCTAGTTGGGGAGACAAACAATATATACACAAATAAATGGCCAACAGAGCTACTTGTTTTGGAAAAATCTTATGTAGGAATTAATAGGGTGCCCTGATAGGGAAGAGATGGGGACAGGCACTTTAGGGTAGGATGGTCAGAGGAGTCTTGCTGAGGAGCTGCATTTAACTGAGACCTCAAGGTTGAGAAGGAAACAGCCACCCTACAAAGAGCTGGCAGAGCTGGGAAATGAGTTCTAGGCAGAAGGAGTAGAAAGTGTAAAGGCCTGGAGGTGAGAAAAGAGCTTTGTGGGAAAACCAGGACCTAGGCAGCTGTTGGACTTTGGAGGAAATTAGAGACTTGTATTTACAAGCCTCATGGGGAGTTGAAAGGAGTTGAGTGTGACTGGATTGGGGGCCAGTTGGAGAGTGGTAGGAATGACAGCTGGAGAGTACAGGGCAGGGCCATGCAGACCAGGGTGAAGACTACGTGTTTTATTCCAAATATAATGGGAAGCCAAGAAGAATTTTAAAGAGCACAGTCATTCAATCTGACTCATCTTTTAAAAGAGCACTCTAGCTACTCTACAAAGAAGGACTCAGGCAAAACCCATGGAATCAGGGAGGACAGTCAGAAGCTATTAGAATAGTCCAGGCAGAAGATAGCCACATTTTCTTTGAAGTGGTGGGTAGGAGCACAGGAGAAGAGCATCTCTCTTCTAGTTTTGTGTCAGAGGTAAGCTGACAGGACTTGATGAAGATAGGGGGAAGTGACGTAAAGGGGAAAATCAGGATGCCTCTCAGGTTTCTAGCTTGGGTCACTGCCAAGGTGATGGAGCTGTTTATGGAGAGGAGGAAGACCAGAGAAGAAAAGGGTGGGAAGGACTGTTAAGACGAAGATGACTTTGAGATGTCCAAGGGGGGATGTCCAACAGGCAGATGGCTACTTGAACCTGGGGTGCAGAAGACAGGCTTGAGCTGGGAAGTCTTTCTTCCAGTCTCTCAGTGGTTAAGCAGCCTTCTCAGGTCAACCAGGCTTAGCCCAAAAGGCAGATATGCTCACTAGAACTCTACGGGGGTTTAGATGTGAAGCCCCAGTTAGTAAAAGAGCATTCCTATACTTGGCTTTGTTATGAATGCACATGTTTTCTTTGAAAAAAAAAAATAGAATGGCAAGTCAAAAGCAAGATTTGAAAATTCCTAGGTCCTTGACTCAACTCCATCATAATCTAGCCTCCAGAGTGCCAATTTCAACATGACTTAATGGTATATTTAAAGAACAGCCCCCAGTGTCCAGTTTGGCTGACACACAATAATGTCCTTATGGGGAGACATGTGCCCATAGTAAGAGATAAGGTTCCAAGGTTTTTCACTCTGGTCGTCATGGCAACGGGCAGCAAGAGCTCCCAGAAGGTGGGAAGGAAAAAGAGGGAGGAGAGAGGAAAAAACCCAAAGCTGTGGTGGTTGTTAGTCCTCAGAAAATAATTGAAGACAGATATGTTCAAGCTTCGTGGAGAACACACCCTGTACATCCAGGGTAGTTTTATGATTTGTAAGTGGACAATTTATTCATTTTAGTTGTCCAGATATACACACAAAAGCTTTATTAGACTCAGGGGCTAGAAGTACATCCAAATATCCACTTCAAACCTTGTGCCCAGTAGACTGTCTAGGATTCCGTGTACTTGAATGAATGAGTAAATGAGATCTCAAAAGAGTGACTACCCTACATATTTCATGTGGGTTTTAAAGCTGCTAGGTTGGAGATCTTTGGAAGATTTGTTTTTTTCTAACTTCAAAATCATAAGTATATTGTGGTCAGTGATTATAGATAGGGTGACAAGCCTAAAAGAAAGATTAACCCCCAAATCAAAAGACCCATCCGGAAGTCTCAATCTCTGGGGTTGATGCTGAGAGATATTCACTAACCACAGAGAAGATATTTTACAACTACACACCTCCCATCAGAGTCTACCCTATAATAGGCTTCAGATTAAATTCTGGAGGTAATTAAATAACATCTATAAATTGGGGATGTAATGAAAGTCATGGAAGTAAGGAGAGGTGATGGGAGGGATAGGTAGCACAGGGGTCTGGGGATCTGGCACAGTAACAAAGCACTTGCCCAGCATGTGTGAGGCCCTGAGTTTGCTGGCACTACAAAATAGAATAAAGTAAAATAAAATAAAGAATATAGGCAAGGGCTGGGAATGTAGCTCAGTGGTAGAGTGCTTGCCTAGCATGCCTGAGGCCCTGGGTTCAATTCCCTGTGCATGAGCATGCACACACACACACACACACACACACACACACAGGGCAGGAACTTCTGTCCTTTTCAAAAAACCAGGGAGACTTGAGAAATTTGAAAAACAAAATTTAAGGGGCTGAGGATCTCCAGCATTGAGAGAGAGAGAGAGAGAGAGAGAGAGAGAGAGAGAGAGAGAGAGAGAAAGAAAGTCTTTCTGAGTATATCTGGTACTTGCAAATATCCAGACATTTGAAAAGGAAAATCCCCAATGCTGTGACTCTTGGGTAGCCTATATAAAATATCCCTCAAGACCTTTCATTTATCATTAATGCTGTGCTCACTGAACACAGATAATTTTTTTTAAAGAGAGAGAGAGAGAGAGAAAGAGAGAGAAAATTTTAATATTTATTTATTTTTAGTTTTTTGGCGGACACAACATCTTTGTTTGTATGTGGTGCTGAGGTTCGAACCCGGGCCACTCGCATGCCAGGCGAGCATGCTACCGCTTGAGCCACATCCCCAGCCCCCAGATAATTTTAATTACTAATTCTGTTTCCTTTATATGTTGAAGAGAATGACCTGGATAAGAAACATGTATATCTGATATCTGAAATGTACATTTCCCTTTTAAAATTGCACCAAGAATATAATTTGAAGGCTGTACCCCATCTCCTGGACTTTATAATCAGCCCCCGATCTCTCTGACCTCAAGGCCACTCACTCTCCCCCTCTGTACCAGGCTCTAGTCACACTGGTCTTCTTTTCATTCCTGAGATACCACAAACTCACTCCCATCTCCCAGTAATCGTTCCCACAATTTCGTCTGCCAGCCACACTTCTCTCCCAGATCTCCCCAGGCCTGCTTACTTCTTTCCTTCCAATCAAGTCTCAGTTCAAACATCACCTCTCCAGATAGACCTTTGTGCTTTTTATTGCAATCTTTCCCCTTTGACCTCCCCCCACACAGTCCCTATCTCTCTCTTAGCCTGTTGTATTTATTGCCATATGATATCTTACTTGTTTACTTGCTTACTATCTGATTCCCCCATTGGAATAGAAGTCCCATACTGCTACCTATACTGCTACAGCCCCAACACATTCAGCACAGTCAATACTCAACAAATACTTGCGTAACCAGTCAAACTTAGGAAAGAATGACGTCTGACTTGAGAGGATAAATAGGAAGCAGAACTGAGGTAAATGGAACCTTCCCTTCTGCCCACACTTACACGAAACACCCTTTAGGTACTAGTCATTGCATACAGCTTATCTTTGTTCTTGAATGCCCCTTTGTCCCCTGTCCACTTTAGACTGTGAACAAGTTGGGGAAAAGGACCAGTTTTTTTTCTTCATGTTGATATTTCCAATGCCTACATAAATGTTTGCAGGATCCTTCAGTGTCTTGCTGATAAAAGTGGCCTGTTCAGAGAAAAGTTTAAGGTTTTCTTGTGGGTGAGGTTGATTTAACTGGATGGGCCAGAGTCTACCAGAATGAGCAGTTTCTATAAGAAAAAAAAAAATGTGTGTGTGTGTGTGCGTGAGTGTGTGTGTAATGCAGCATCAACAAATGGCTTAATATGAGTCCTTTAGTCCTCTCTCCTTTCTTGTCTTTATCAGAATTTCCCAAATTACCCCTAAAAAGATTCCAGACAGGGACTGAGGATAGCTCAGCAGTATAGCATTTACTCACGATGCATGAGGCCCTGGGTTCAATCCCGGGCACAGACACACACACATAAATAAATAAGTAAATAAATAAATAAATAAAGGAAAAAGAAAAAGATTCCAGGCAATTCCCCACATTTCTCCTATTCTGCCCATATTGCTACCCTGAGCTTTTCCTATTCAGAAAAGCTAGAACCATCTCTATACATGGAAGCCAGACAGAAACAGTTCCCACTTGACAACCATCCAGGGAGGAACTTATGAAAACAGCCCAGCTGAAAATAAGCTGTACCAAGGAGTACCAGTAAGTACCAGCATTCAATAAGGAGTGACTGGAAAAACTGTTCAATGTTTTAAACATTGCCAATCTGAGTAACATGAGACTGAACTTGTTATTTTAGCTCTACTATATATAGTTTGCATCCTGGAATCCACTCATACTATATATAGTAGAGTTTTATTCATGCACTCAAACTGATTATGTGCGCTGGACTGAAGTGTCCCAGGGGTGCCAGAAATGAAGAGAAAATGGAAATCTTCCATGGACCTGTGGGACTGTTCTTTACCACCACGGCCAGTTTCACAAGTGGATGGCGGCAGCAGAAAGCTAATTGAGACCAGCCATGGAATAACACGATGGAAATGAGCCAAGAGAATACTTTTATTTGAGGACTTCCTCTGGAAAGAATGCCTCCTTTCAATCCTGTCTAGTGGAATACTGAAAGGTGGACTATGGTCACTTTCAGAAATAATACATATTCAAAGAAAGTTTAAAGGCCAATTAATTACCTAGCTTTTTAAAAAATATCTTTATTTTATTTTATTTTTATGTGATGCTGAGGACGAACCCAGTGCCTCATGCATGGTAGGCGAGCACTCTACCTCTGAGCCACAACCTCAGCCCAATTACCTAGCTTTTATAAGACAAAAATAATTTATTGTCTTATCTAACTCCACAAACAGTTCTATTAACTGCTCATCATTAACTGCCTCAGAAACTTCAGTTTGAGAGATATAAGCAATTTTTTTTTGAACCTCTGCTCTCTCTTGATTAGGATAGCAATTTTTCTGACCTGTTTTTTAAAAAAATAAAATGTTCTCTGAATAACCTATTTCAGGCTGAAAGACTCTTATTTTAATTTGGCATCTCAAATTTCTTCTCAACAGCTACTTTTAAATCATCTCCCTCAAACCTGAAGTGTCCAACAGATAGAAGTGAGCACTACAGTCAAGTCCCTAAGAGATAGGGGAGTCTTTTAGGGGTTAGTAGTGTTTGAGACATTTTTAACATCCAGCATCTAACATTCTTTCCCGACAATATACCTCTTTGTTTTTGTCTTTCAACCTAAACATTGCATTGTATTTATTTATTGTGGTGCTGGGGATTGAACCCAGGGCCTCATGTATGCTAAGAAAGCATTCAACCACTAAGCTCTGCAAAGAACCATGGCAAGGCGTGTACTAGGCAAGCACTCTACCACTGAGCTACATCCCCACATTCCCAGCCCCTCGAGTTGAATTTTTTAATCAAGCTATGTCTGGGATCTAGACCTGGACTTTTCAGCTTACCTTTATCAACAAATTCCCAGTTTTGCTTAGATCAGCTTGGGTTGGACTTTCTGACACCTGGATCAGACACAGATGGAAACTGCAGAAAATTTAATACTTGAGGAGGGTTTTTTGGAGAAATGGGGTGGGGGGCTGCTGAAGCAACTGACATGAGGATCTAACAGGAAAGGCCTAAAGATAGCTTTATAGGTACCAAACTACTGGTCCTGTAAGTAATTTTAATTTTGTATTTCATAACTTAAAAGTCAAAACTAAATAGAAAGTTATATAAAATAGGTTTCCCTCCTTCCCTTGCCCTCTTTCACTCCATGAGTAAAAATTTTTATTGTTTTTTTCTTGTTTATTCTTCCAGTGTTCCTTTATGCAAATATATTCAAATATGAATATATTTCTATTTCTTCCTTTTGTGTACAAAAGATCATATGCTTTACTTTGTTTTATATGCATTTTATTTCGTCAACATATACTCATTCAAAGAGTGCCCTTGCTTGAAATTCTGTATGCGGTTGATTATCACTGGTTGCTTTCTATGTAATGTTTCAAGTGGCTCAGAACCTTACTTTAGCATATCTTACCACTGCTCTTCTCTGTTTCCCTGGAGACATCTTGGTTTAATGCTGGAGAATTCGATTTCATCAGCATTAGAGAATTCAAATCAAGGAGCTAAAATATGAGCCTTACTCTAAACCAAAGAGAGAGAGAGAGAAACAAACATATCCAGAAAGTCTAATTTGAATGATATCAATAAACAGAGACTATTGTGGGTGGTAAGGAGATAGTTATGAAAATAGAAAAGTTGCTGGGCATGGTGGTGCACGCCTGTAATCCCAGCTATTTGGGAAGTTGAGGCAGGAGGATCACAAGTTCAAGCACCTTAGCAAGACTTTGTCTCAAAATAAAAAATAAAAAGGTCTGGAGATGTTGCTCAATGGTAAAGCATCCCTGAGTTCAATTTCCAGTACCGGGGGGGGGGGGGGGGGGGGCGGGGGGTGGAACTAAGAGGAGTCTAAATGTTTAGATTAAAAGGAGATGAGTATTAACAGGTACACAAGCAAATATCCCAGAAAGAAGAATATGTATTGCCATAAAATGATCCATGGTTTTGAATAGATGTCAAATTCAGTCCTCTCAATTGGGCAAAAATATCTAATCCAAGTAATGCATTGACCTGATGTTCTCAACACTCCCAGCTATCTGAGTAACCTTCTCAAAGAATAGTAGTTTAAACAGGGCTTTGATGAGGCCTCATAGCCTCAGAACTCAGACCTGAAAACCTGGGGTAATTTACCCAGGGCAATGCAAAAGAGAACATTTTCAAGCTGAACCTACATGACAGATGTTCTAAAATTAACCTTTTTTTTCTTAGAAATTACATTCAAGCCTTCAATGTGAGAGAAAATGTCTAAAAATATGAATTTCAATGAAACAATGGGTTGGAAATGAAAGGCAATCAGAAATACACTTATCATTTCACTGCAGAGTCCTGATAATTCAACTTATTCTATTAAGTGTTTGGCACTTGGATGGACCAAGCCCAGTGCTTAGCACATACGGACTGCTAACTGCTTCTCTGCATCAATGAACAAATGAATGTCTTCGATGTGTTCATTATTTCCCCTGATGCCTAGGCACAAATCACCATCTGCAGATGTTAACTTCATTCACTTGGGTAGTTATGCAAGTGTTCCTTGGCTATATTTGGTAGAGAAAACTATTTTAAGAAAAGAAAAAAAAATCGACTCTTATTTTTCTGGTCAGTTTTTCTTTTCTTATATTACAAAACAACGTATTGACACACCCAGGGAAGGTCGATGTTTCTCTGGATTGGGTAGATTTTAAACGAGTTATATAAGCACATTTCTATTTCTATGGTTTCATGCAGGTCTTATTAGGAGTAAATGAGTCAGGCATTCTGCTCTTTTATTCTTTAAAAACTTAGTATTTCTTGCTTACTTTCCTTTTGATCTTTGAAATTCAAATTAAGGAGTTCAAAGAGTCATGAGAAAAACATTTTTAAATTTTTAGGTAAATATTTTTGCCATTTGTGTTTTGCCAAGCTACACCCAAAGGAATAAAAGGAAATTCAAAGCAGACATGCTCAAAGAAAGAAAAATCTTATAAAAATATACTATGGTTTGCCCAGCATGGTGGCACACACTTATAATCCTAGCTACACAGGAAGCAAAGGCAGGAGGATCACAAGTTCAAGTCCAGCCTGGGCAAGTTAGTGAGACCCTGTCTCAAAATAAAAAATAAAAAGGACTGAACCAGGTGTGGTGGCACAAGCCTGAGGCACAGGAGGATCACATGTTCAAGGCCAGCCTTAACAAATTAGTGAGGCCCTAAGCAACTTAGTGAGATCCTGACTTAAAAAATAAATTGTGGGGGCTGGGGTTGTAGCTCAGTGGTAGAGCATTTGCCTAGCACATGTGAGGCACTAGGTTCAATCCTAAGTACCACATACAAATAAATAAATAAATAAACAAATAAACAAACAAATAAATAAAAGGTCTTATGTCCATCTACAACTAAAATATATATAATATGGATATGGCTCCATGGTAAAGTGCCCCTGGGTTAAATTCCCAGTATTAAAAATAAATAGTACTGGGATGTAGTTCAGTGGTAGACTTCCCTGGGTTCTATCCACTGGGGAAGGCCAAGAGGCGGGATATATATATATATATATATATATATATATACACACACACACACACACACATACAGTGTGACTAATGAAAATCCTAGCCTTAATAATTAAGGGTTAAAGCTTTATCTTATTGGTCCTGAAAATGAAATATTTTGTTTGCTGTACAGATGATGCTGTTGAAAGAATTTCCAGATGCTGGGATCTTATTAGGATATAATTACTGAACTTTTTTTTTTAAATTTAAAAATATATGTAGTTTTTAATTAAGGTAGGGTTTTATGCTATTGTCAAATTTCAATAATTTTATTTTGGGTTCAATAAAGCAAAGAACATATATTTTGGAGCTAATGCTTTTACTCTAACAAAGCACATTTCCTAAGGACTAATTCAGCATTAAACTTATTCCAGTCATAAATCATAGACTCAAAATGTGATTTAGCTCATAGATTTACACTTGTAAAATAAGCAAGGATTCAATTAAAAGTCAATAGGTTATGCCTAAGCATCAATTAATTTTGGCCTGGGGCATACACCATTTCTATATTAAGTAGCCTAATAGAAAGCACTTTGCTTTCAAGGTTTTATTTCTTCACTAATATACCATGTGTGAAAAATCCATTCTTGGCATAATATATTACACAATGGAGTTTGATTACTTACATATGTTTCTGAAATTTACAAAACGTGCATTGTCCTCAGAAGGTAGTATGGAGTATATTAAGTTAAAGACGACAAATGACAGAACAAGAAGTTGGTCCCCAATCTGAATAAACTGAAATATGTAGCCAAGGAACAATGGAGACACTCCTCATTTGTGGCTTTTTAAGAATGCAGTAAACAACTGACTTTAAGGACAGGTCATCAACCAAAAATTGTAACCAAACAAAATCTTAAGGAAGCTCTGCAGAAGAGAAACTGGTACTGGAGGATAGTTCAAAGAAGAAAACTTAGGAAACAATGAAATCTACAAAAAGATATGACCATCAGGAAATCTGATTATAGCAGGGGTAATGGCACATGCCTGTAATTCCAGCAACTTGGGAGGCTGAGGCAGGAAGATCACAAATTTGAGGCCCTAAGCAACTTAGTGAGACCTTGATTCAAAATAAAAATTAAAATGCCAAGAAAAAAAAGGGGGAGGGGGTTGGTGATGAAGCTCAGTGTTAAAGTGCCCCTGGGTCCAATTCCCAGTGTCAAAAAGAAAAAGAAAAAAGAAAGGAAAAAATTTGACTATATCTACTTGTCTAATACTAAAGGTCTTTGATTCTGTTATGAGGCAGATCTAAAGATCAGTCAATAAGCCAGATGCAGTGGCTCACACCTGTAATCCCAGCAGCTCAGGAGACTGAGGCAGGAGAATCTTGAGTTCAAAGCCAGCCTCAGCACAGTGAGGCACTCAGCAACTCAGTGAGACCCTGTCTCTAAATAAAATATAAAAATACAAAAAGGGGCTGAAGATGTGGCTCAGTGGTCTAGTGCCCCTGAGTTCAATCCCTAGGACAAAAAAAAAAAAAAAAAAAAAAAAAAGATCAGTGGATTTAGAAACAAGAACAACTGCAATTACAATGTTCTCTGTTTTTCTTCTCTCCTCACAGCTAACTACCCCAGTACACAGCTTCCACTTTGTCATTCTTTGCTCATCAAAGACCTTTGATTCACTTTTACTCTTTACTAGTTTAATTGACAATGATGCTGTTATAAATATCAAATTACTCTTCATGAAATTATCTGCTTTATAGTGCTTAAATGTCACCATTAAATTCTAAATCTATTTCCTTTATAAAAATACCTTTAAAGAATGAGTCACTTTTCTTTCAGGCTTTCTTAGAGCTTATCAGTCATGATTTTTAAGGATCGTATCAGGGCCAGGCACAGTGGCAGCTGTAATCCCAGCTACTTGTTAGGCTAAGACAGGAGAATCATAAGTTCAAGGCCAGTCTGGGCAATTTAGCCAGACCCTGCATAAAAATAAAATAACAAGATCTGGGGATATAGCTCAGGGGTGGAACACCCCTGGGTTCAATCCCCAGTACCATAAAAAAATTACACACACACACACACACACACACACACACACACACACACACATCAGGGTATAGATCTTCTAGGTCTCAAATCATTGTATTGGCTTTTAAGTTTAATTCATTTGTACCCTTATTGCATTTGTCAGGGCTGTTCTGTTTTTGTTGGACCTCAGGTTTTTACAAAGTAGTCAATGAGAGATAAATTTAATTTAGATCAGGTTTTTAGTTACTGGCTATTATAATAATGTATGTTTTTAGTTGTAGATGGACACAAAACCTTGATTTTATGTATGCATGTATGTATGTGGTGCCAAGGATCAAACCCCAGTGCCTAACCCATGCTAGGCAAGTGCTCTACCATTGAGCTACAACCCCAGCCCCCAAAATATGTTTTTCACTATGTATAAATTTCTGTTTCTAGAGTATGATAGTTTTACTATGTGCTTTGTAGAATTTACAACTTCTTATCCGAGAGGGTTTCTTAAATGCTTAAAACAAGATCAAATCACTTCAGTTTTACAAATCTGATATATATATATATATATATATATATATATATATATATTTAAATAAACATATATAATATACCCTCTTTGGAGAGATGTGGACATTTTATGCCCTCAAACATCTGGGGATGTTTCTTTGTCTTCGTTCCTTTCCTGACAACAGAGGATTCTTTGTCCACATCTGGTGGCAAAAAGAGAAGTACTAACGATCAATATTCCACAGGATTCTGTAGGACAAGCCTGTTTTGAATTCCTCTTTTGAATATTGTTTCCATGGTTTAGGCAAAGAGAGAGAGAGAGAGAGAGAGAGAGAGAGAGAGAGAGAGAGAGAGGTTTTAGAAAGGAGCATTGGGGAAGGAAATAAATTCTTATGATGTAGAGTTCTTGCATATGCATCTTAACCATTTAAACATGACTCAACACATGTGCTGGTCAGCTCAAGTTGCTAAATGAACAGAGGTCCCAGAAGATTAATAAGTATACCTATCACCTCGGGAGAACTCTAACTACAGTTCAGCCATTTCCTCTTCCTGTCCCTACCTCTCAATAAGTGACTTTGTTTCACATTATTCAGAGTAGTCAAATCCAGCTTAAGTAAAACATTATGGTTCTTAATGAGAAGAGTTTCAAATCCATTTTGCCTTGGTAGTTAGCTTTCAGTGAACAACTAGGGCTAAAGAGCCGCTATTAAAAGAGCTGTATTTTTCTATTTTCTTTATCACCAGTTCTTGCCCTGGGACTAAAGTATGTTTGGTTAAGAATACTAAATCTAGACAGGCTCCTTCATCTTAAAAAAAAAAAAAAAAAAAAAAAAGGAACAAGTTCTGCAATGTTTTTATAATAATTCAAACTGAAAGCAAATGTTCCATTTTCCAGTCACACACACAAAAAGAGTGCATGTTTTATTTTATTTATTTTTCAAGTTACTGCCAAGAAAAGATGGTTCTTTATACAAAGTTTGTTTGGATGGAGTTCTTAGGGGTAAATGAAAATGGACTGAGTATTTGTCTTATGAGGGACCATGCTACAGATAGACCCAAGAAGAGGGGATGGAGAGACTGACAGATGATAATCACTGAGATTTGAGGGGACTGTCCCTGATTTGAGATACTTTAGGATGTGTATTGTTGTTTTAATGAGTGTTTTGGTAGTGTTTACCTCTCATACTTCTTAAAACCTGGTGCTCGCAAATCCAATTGTGTGTGTGTGTGTATGTGTATATGTTGCTGGTGATTGAACCCAGGGCCTAACCATACTGAGCATAAGCATGCACTCTACTACCAAGCTACATCCCCAGCCTCCAAATGTTATTTTTATTTTCATCCTTGAACAGCTAGGTATAATGTCCTGCTCCCTTCCCTTCGCTTCCTGTAACATAATGCTTCCTAACTCTTCCTTTGTCTCATTTTACTGTTCTTTGAGCTTTTTTTTAATATTTATTTTTTAGTTATAGGTGGACACAATATCTTTATTTTATTTTCATGTGGTGCTGAGGATAGAACCTAATGCCTCATGCATGCTAAGCGAGCGCTCTACCTCTGAACCACAACTCCCCCCAACACACCCCTGCTTTGCTCTTTCTTACCTGGCTCCTAACATCCTGCCATTTCCCAAGCACACTTCTTAGGATGATCTCAGGCCTCTCTTTTCATCTGCCCATCATGGCTAGCCCATGTACTGACCACCTGGTCCTGTTATTCCTTAATTCCTCTTATCCTATTTGGTCCCTTCTCAAAAGATAAGGCAAGTACCTTAATGCTGAAAACATATCCAAGCAAAATGGACAGGAAAACCAGCCAAAGAAAATGTCCCCATTTCCCTTTCTCGTGTTTATGAGGAAATACATAATGTGGGTCTGCGTCTGTGTTATCTCACTTGGTTTATACAGTTCGTGAGAGAAAGAGATTTGATTCCTGTCTCTGCCACTGATTGTCTGGGTGATCTTGGACAAGTTACTTAACCAGATGCCTGAAATCCTTTGTGGGACCAGATAAATAAATGACCTCACTCAGACTTAATTCCCTAATTATAGAGGAAATATAGCATAGAGATTAAAAGCACAAGCTCTGGACTTAAAAAATACTTGGGTGGGAGTCCTGGACTTTCCACTGACTCCGTATATGGCTTTAGTTTCCTCATTCGTGAAATAGAGCCAATAATAATATCAACATCATGAGACTACAGCAAACACTGAATGAGATAATTCACAGAAAGTTTTCTAAAGAGTGTCTGGCACTCTATAAATATTAACTGTTTTGAATAGGTTAGCATCATAACAAGTAAAATCTTAGAGTTCAGATCACAAGGTTAAAAGGGAGATACCATTTTATGGAAATAATCTACATTAAAAGAATTCTAAGCACATTTAAGTAGTATTGACTCTCCTTTTATTTATTAATACTCTCTCTCTCTCTTTTTTTTTTTTTTTTTTTGGTACCAGGGATTGAACCCAAGGGCGCTTAACCACTGAATCACATCCCCAGCCCCTTTTAATTTTTTATTTTGAGACAAGGTCTCATTAAGCTGCTTAGGCCCTCACTAAGTTGCTGACCCTGGCTTTGAACTTGTGATCCTCCTGCCCCAGTATCCTGAGTCGCTGGGATTACAGGCATGAGCCACTGCAGCTGGCTTAATGCTCTCTTTTTAAATAGAGTTGTCTTTTCTGAATATAGAAGTGAAAATACCCTTGCTTACAATGTTCTATCAGACTTGTTCATTTATATATATATATATATATAAATTAATAATTTATAATATATAAATTAATAATTTGTAATATATAAATTAATTAAAACTAGGCTCAAACTGTACATCCTGTTTATAACTTGCTTTTTCATCCAACAATACATAATGGGCATACATCCATATAAAAAACATGAGACTATATCATAATTTCTAATGGCTGTAAAACACTTCAGCATACAGTTAGATCATCCCTTAGTTAATGAATTTCCTATTGTTGGACAATTAGGACATTTCCAATTTTCTATGCTAAACGATAATAAAATAACCAACTATCTGTGTCTTTACTCGTTCAAACCAATGTTTTTCCTTAGAAAGATTCTTAAGTGTAAAAGTTCTTTTTCTTTCTTTTTTCTTTTTTTTCTTTCTTTTTTTTTTTTTTTTTTGGTGTGTGTGTTGGAATGGGGGGTGCTAGGGATTGAACCATATGCATTCTATAGCTCCTGACCTAAAATTTCTTGATTAAATAATGTGTAATTTCTGAGCTTTCAACTCACTTCAGTCAGAATGGCAATTATCAAGAATACAGGTAATGGGCTGGGGATGTGGCTCAAGCGGTAGCGCGCTCGCCTGGCATGCGTGCGACCTGGGTTCGATCCTCAGCACCACATACCAACAAAGATGTTGTGTCCGCCGAGAACTAAAAAAAATAAATGTTGGAAATTCTAAAAAAAAAAAAAACAAAAATGTTAGTGAGGATGTGGGAAAAAGATACGCCCATACATTGCTGGTGAGACCGTGGATTGGTGCAACCAGTCTGGAAAGCAGTATGGAGATTGGAAAACTTGGAATGGAACCAGCATTTGACCTAGTTATCCCACTCCTTGGTATATACCTAAAGGACTTAAAATCAGCATACTCTAGTGACACAGCCAAATCAGTGTTCATAGTAGCTCAATTTACAATAGCTAAGCTATGGAACCAACTTAAGTGCCCTTCAACAAATGAATAGATAAAGAAAATGTAGTATATATACACAATGGGATATTACTCAGCTATAAAGAAGAATGGATGGAATTGGAGACTACCATGCTAAGTGAAATAAGCCAATCTCAAAAAACAAAAGCCGAATATTCTCTCTGATATGATGATGCTAACACACAAAAAGGTGGGGGGGGGATGAATAGAAATATTTTGGATTGGACAAAGGGGAATGAAGGGAAGGGAGGGGGCATGGGAATAGGAAAGATAGTAGATTGAATCGGACATTAGTTTCCTATATTTGTATATGAATATATGACCAGTATAACTCTACATCAGGGGCTGGGGTTGTGGCTCAGTGGTAAAGCACTTGCCTTGCATGTGTGAGGCCCTGGGTTAGATCCTCAGTACCACATAAAAATAAATAAATAAAACAAAGGTATTGTGTCCAACTACAACTAAAAAATAAATGTTAAAAAAATAACTCTACATCATGTTTAACCACAAGAATGGGAAGTTATATTCCATGTATGTATAATATATCAAAATACATTCTACTGTCATGTGTAACTAGAAACAACAAATAAAAAATAAAAAAAAATAAGAAGAATGTGTACTTTGCCAGGTGCAGTGGCACACACCTGTAATCCCAGCAGTTTGAGAGGCCAAGGCAGGAGGATTGACAGTTTAAAGCCATCCTCAGCAACGTAGGGAGGCCCTAAACAACTTAGCAAGACTCTATCTCAAAATAAAAAATAAAAAGTGCTGTGGATGTAACTCAGTGGTAAATACCAGTACATTAAAGAAAGAAAGAAAGAAAGAAAGAAAGAAAGAAAGAAAGAAAGAAAGAAAGAAAGAAAGAAAGAAAGAAAAAGACATCCTGAAAGTGCCAAGTGCATTTTCTTCTTCTTCAGCCTTCTTAACTTCTATTCCTAATTTCCTGGGAGGTTGTCACAGCTTCCAATAAATTTCCTTCTATTTTGGTAACTAGAATTAGTTTGTGTAGCTATTGACCAAACAGAATATCAAGTAGATGGTTGAATACACAAGTCTGGAGCTTAGTCAAGGGGAAGTATGATTAAGTCCTCATCTTTAATTCACCTAACCCCTAACTTCTCTAATGTAGTTCTCACTACTGTACTAGTTTCTTTAGGATGAATTTGATTTTTAATTCTGCTTACTTTATGAGGCTTACCAGGAACAGCCTAATTATATTAGTTGGCCTAAGATATGTAGATGTGTTTTGTAATGAAAAAAAAAAATCATACACACACCCCATAGAATAAACATTATAAAATTGGTGGAATTCTTTTGTTTATATATTTATTATTTTTTTGTTTGTTTGTTAATGAAACCACAACAAGCAAACAAAAATTTTGAACTAGAGCCCAGGTTCACCTGGGGCATTTCTAAGATTCAAATTGGTTTTTCTTAGGTCCACATTCTCATGGTGTTGCCTAAGCAGTTCCTCTCATGTCCATTCTGAAGACAAATGACCATTTCTTAACTCTAAAATGTCAGTCTAATATGCATCCTGAGTTTCAAACAGTGTTATATAAAATAATACATCTTATTAATTTTGAAGGAGTTTTCTAAGGAAGTATCTGGAAATGAATATCAACTTTCTCAATGCTTATGTAGTACTGTACATGGTAGTTACTGAATAAATTGCCTTTTCTTCAGAAAAGAGGAAAAACCATCTGTTACAATGGCACATGCTGTAATTCCAATGACTGGTAAGGTTGAGGCAAAAAGATCTCAAGTTCAAGGCTGGTCTTGGCAATTTAGTGAGACCCTGTCTCAAAATAAAAAATTAAAGGTCTGGGGGGGATAGATTTTTGTGGTAGAGTACCTATGGGTTCAATCTCTAGTACTGCAAAACAAACACCCCCCCCCAAAATCTAAATCTCTTTATACTCTTAAATTCATTAACAAGAATATAGATATCCAGAATGACTAATGACTTTTTTCAGTCATAATGCTCATCTTTGTAGAAAGTGAAAAACAATTTTATTTGTTCTATTTATTCTTTTTTTATTTTTAAATTTGTTTTTAATTAGTTATACATGACAGTAGAATGCATTCATGCACTTTGATACATCATACATAGATGGGGTATAATTTCTCATTTTTCTGATTCTGAATCACATTGATTCTGAATCAATGATTCTGAATCACATTGGTCATGCAGTCAAATATATATATAAAGTAATAATGCTTGTATCATTCTATGATCCTTCCTATCCATATCCCCTCTCCTCTACCTAAAGTAAGTCTATTCTTCCCTAGTGCTGCCCCCTAATTGTGAATTAGCATCTACATTCAGCCTTTGCTTTTTGGGACTGGCTTATTTTGCTTATCATTATAATCTACAACTCCATCCATTTACCGGCAAATGCCATAATTTCATTCTTCTTTAAAGCTGAGTAATATTCCATCGAATATATATATATATATATATATATCACATTTTCTTTATACATTCATCTATTGAAGAACACCTAGGTTGTGAATTGAGCTGCTATAAACATTGATGTGGCTGTGTCACTATAGTACGCTGATTTTAAGTCCTATGTGTATAAACCAAGGAGTGGGATAGCTGGGTAAAATTGTGGTTCTTTTCTGAGTTTTCTGAGGATCTCCACATTGCTTTCCAGATTGGTTGCACCAATTTGCAGTCCCACCAGCAATGTATGAGTGTACCTTTTTCACCACATCTTCGGCAACATTTTATTGTTGTCTATATTCTTGATGATTACCATTCTGACAGGAGTGAGATGAAATCTTGGTGTAATTTGATTTGCATTTTTGTAATTGCTAGAGATGTTGAACATTTTTTCACATATTAGTCGATCCATTGTATTTTTTCTTCTGTGAAGTGTCTGTCTCTTCAGTTCCTTAGCCCATTTATTGATTGTTCTATGTATTCTTTATTTTGATTTTCATACTTGATCACTGTTTTTGTTACTGTTGCTGCATAACAACTCCAAAACTTAGTGATGGGAAACCATAGCTGTTTTATTTTGTTTGAGATTTTTGTGAGCCAGGAAATTGGGAAGAGTTCTGATAGGCAATTTTCTTTGGGGATTTCTCAAGTGACTGCCATCAGATGTTTGCTGGGGCCATGGTCTTATGAAGGCATAACTGGGCTCTCTCTGGCTGGCAGGTGCCTGGGAGCTCGGTTGGGGCTGGCTCCTGGACCAGCAGGTGGTCTCAGGGATGTCAGACTTCCTTCATGGTGGCTAACTTCCCAGAGACTGAGTGTCTTAAGAGAACCACAAAGAAGCTGAAGCACCTTTAGTGACCAAACCTCAGAAATCTCTCACACACACACACACACACACACACACACACACACTCTTACCATGTACTGTATGTGCAGGGCAATCTCAAACACATCCGGATTTGAAAGAAGGGAACATAGACCCTTTCTTAATGTGTGAAGAGTGTCAAAGAATTTGACACATGCAGTCAAGTCTTAGAATCACCATTGCCACATTGATCTTTTTTAGTGTAGTCAGACTTGGTTTTATAAGACTTTGAATTTGGTTTTAGGTCTAGCTATTTCCAGATTACATTTTTTTTTGGTGGGTTTTTTCCTTTCCTTTTCTTTTCTTTTTTGAAATTGAAGATCAAACCTAGGGCTTCACGAATGCTAGGAAAGTGCTTGCTACTGAGCTACATCTCAGCCCCAGATTACATTTTTGAATGTTTTATTATAGAGAAATTCAAGCATAAAAGCAAACGGAATGATATGAACTCCCATATGCTATTACCCAACTTTAAAAATTACCAACACATGACCTGATATTTTTCATCTGTCCCTCTTACCTACCTGCCATATCGCTAACTCCCACATTTTTCCGAAGTAAATCCAAGACATGATATTGATTTATCCATGCTTATTTCAGTATATATCCCAAAAAGACAAGGACTTTTTCAAACAATCAATCATAATTGCCTGATATCATCAGATATTTAGCAGGCAATTATAGTTCTATTGTTTTGTAAATGACATAACTTTATCTTAATCAGGACAAAATAAGATAATTTGTCAATGTGTCTTTGAGGTCTCTTTAAATTTCAGGTTTCCTCCTGCTATCCAATTGTCTGATTCTTGGCCAGGAGTGGTGGTGGCACACTCTTGTAATCCCAGAGGCTCAGGAGGCTGAGGCAGGAGGATTGTGAGTTCAAACCAGCCTCAGCAACAGCAAGGCCCTAAACAACTCAGCGAGAACCTGTCTCTAAATAAAATACAGCCGGGCGAGGCGATGCACACCTGTAACCCCAGCAGCTCAGGAGGCTGAGACAAGAGAATCATGAGTTCAGAGCCAGCCTCAGCAATTTAACGAGGCCCTAAGCAACTCAGTGAGACTCTGTCTCTAAATAAAAATCAAAATAAGGCTGGGGATGTGGCTCAGTGGTCCTAAGTTCAATCTCTAGTACCTAAATAAATAAATAAACAAAACAAACAAACAACAACAACCACCAAAAAAAAACACCAACAACAACAAAAAAACTTTCTTATACATTCCAAAGCACTAGTTGAATAAAATAGGTTATTTGGCCTATAAAGTTTTCCATAAGTTGGGTTTTGCTTACTATATCTCTATGGTGCAATTTTCCTTGTTTGTTTTTTAAAATGTGTATTTCTTATACATTGGTAGTTGGATACAGATGTCTAACCAGATTTCAGTTTGACTTTTTTTTTGGCAAGAGTATTTCATAGGTGGTTTAAATTTTTTCTTCAGGAGATACGTAACATACAATCATAACGTAACATCTTCCCTTTTGTGCATTTGTGCTATCAGCAGCATTAATGTTCAATATCTACATCCATTAATTCATAAAGAACTACAAGGCCAAGAGCACTGACACATGACTGCAATCCCAGTGGCTTGGAAGGCTGAGGCAGGAGGATCACAAGTTTCAAGACCAGCCTGGGCAATTGAGTGAGACCGTTTCTCAAAATAAAAAAATAAAAAAAGGCTGGGGATGTGGCTCAGAAGTGTAGAGAGTCCCTGGGTTTAACCTCCAGTGCTGAAATAAATTAATAAAAGAAGGTTGAAGGGGCTGGGGTACAGCTCAGTGATAGAGTGCTTACCTGGCATGTGTAAGCACCTAAATTTGATCCTCAGCACCATAAAAGAGAAAAAAAAATAGAAGGAAGTTGTAGATTCTTCCTCAATTTCCACCAAAAGAAACTTTTTGTAAGGCAAATGTTCCTTCCCAATGGTGGGATAAAGACGTGAAATTTGCCACGCAGTGGCAGGGATGGTAGTTTAATGGTGAATGTTGCAATGGGTGACATTTACTAAGCTCACCATATCTCACATCAAGTATCTCTTGAGCCCCATTCTAAGCCACCATGGACACTGGGCTGGCCAGGGGAGATAAGCATGAGGAATGCGGCCAAGACGGAGAGTCTGATGGATAGCAAAGGAGCAGAGCAGTTGTGTAATGAAGAAGAATTAACATTACACAAAAAGACCTGGCCTTTGCTCTTAGCTACTGAGAGGTGATCTCTAGGCCCCTGAGTGTCCTGCCTGACAGGAGTATTTTTGTTTGCCTAGGGGCTTTAGCCATTGGAAAATCTAACATGATTTATGATGGAGGATTTGGGTCACACCATATCAGTTTTGACCTTCAGAAAGGGCGAGAGACAAAGTCAACAAGATTAAAAACTCAGGACACCAAAGGCTTGGATGAGTTTCCTTTGTTGGCAATATATCGGTATTACTGCAGACCATGGTTAGGATTCCGTGATTCCATAGGAAGAGGATGATCAGAAGTTCTGCATGTGGACACCTCCTCAACTCTGCCCTTAACATCTCTTCCCTTGACTGATTTTAATTTGCACTCTTTGCTCTAATAAAACAAATTTAGTACTTTCCTTAATTCAGTGAATCAGTTATGAGGGTGGTTGTGGGAATCTGTGAATTTTTAGACAACTAGTCAGTCTAATGTGAGGGTGGGCCTGGGAACCCACAAACTTATTTCTGGTGTCTAAAGTGAAGATAAATTTGTGGGCATCATTCCCTCCATGTAAAGAGTTAGTTAAACTCAGTTCACTGTCTGGGCATTAGGGAGTTGCCAGAACAGAAGGGAACAAGTGGGAACTAAAAGTCCTCATAGGTCAGTGTCAGACCCTGCTTCATTCTCTAGACCCTACTATGACCACTCAGCACCTACCTCAGGCTCAGCAGCTCTTCTCTGCAGTTCCAAGTCTCAGAGACCCATCCTGACTTTAGATTGCAAGGGCTTAAGGAGCACTGACCCAGTCCCCTGGGACTTGATCCACACTGGCAGGGAATAGGCAGAGGTGGGAGTTCAGGGCAAAGCCTTCAGCAACAGACAGACCTGGAGGAGGAGCAGCCAGGATCTTACTAGAAAGAAGAGAATTCAAGAAAGGCCTATTATAAAGAGGTGTCCTACAAAAGTGTGAATGACAATCACAAGGAACAGGGCAAGAGCAGCCCTCAATTCAAAAACACAAGAGAAGGAAGTAGAAGGGGAGGATTCTAGAGAAGCAGCTATTTCTGGGCACAACCAACCCCAAACATCCTTCCATTCTTTCATCTTATCTGTGGGGTCTCCACCAACAGACCCAATGGTACGAAGGACAAGGAAGGCTGTTGATGCAGACCATATGGGACAGCCTCTGGGGTGGAGAAGAGCAAGCAAAAAGCTGATCTGGAGGAATAGTACCTGGGCCCAAATCCTTGCTTTGTACCTTACCCGCTGTGATCTCCAACATGTCATGTAAGCTCAGGGACTTCATCTAAGAAATGGATGCTTTGGGCATCAAGGACCGAAAGAAGGAAAGGCACAGAAGTGCCTGATGTAGCACCTACTTGATAGAAAGGGCTCAGTATGCAGCAAACAGACAGTAGGACTAAGGAACATTGCTACTCTGCCATAGGCCCAGCCTCTAATACCTGGGCCTCTGACTTGCCTGTGAGACCCCGTTGCCCCCAGAATTCCATTCTGAATTAGATCTAGGTAATTTTCATTGAGCCAGGGGCTCTGTCTTGTTATTTGCTTAATCCTGGGGCCTGTTAGGAAAGGGACCTTGCTGTATGCTTGTAGGTAACCATGGAAACTGGTTGCCTTGATCAGATAAGTACAGGGAGTTGGTAACCACCTGAATGAGGATAAGGAGAAAGATGGAGAACAAAGACTTTTATAAGCATGCTAAGCGAAATCCATGCTTCATACTTGGGGCTGAATATTTTGATCCACAAAGAGAGCATCCAGTTTCACATTGGGAACCCTCTGTCTTAAGCCACACTGCCCATAGGACTTAGAGTGTCCTTGTAGTATATATTGTTAGGTTCCCCGAGTCACTCTGCCTGCTGACTTCCAATGAGCTTGTGTACCTGAAAGCTCTGCAGGAGCCATTTTTATTGAAAAGCTCACCACAGCTGCCTTTCCTCTGAGGCCTTGGTTTAAGAAACCAGCACTAGATTGGCCAGAAGCAACATGGAACAGGTCTATGGTTTTAGAGAAAAGTTTGCTAGGCCGCAGTCACAAAATACCATAAACTGGAGGATTCAATAACAGAAATTTATTGTCTGATAGTTCTGGAGGCCAGAAGTCAGAGAGGAAAGTGCAAGGAGAGTTGGTTCCTTCTGAGGGCTGAGAGGAAGGATCTGTTCCATGCCTCTGCCCCAGTTTCTGGGGGCTTGCAGGTAACCTTTGACCTTCCTTGATATGTAGAAGCATCACCCTAGTCTTTGCCTTCATCTCCCACATGATATTCTCTCTGTGTGTGTCTCTGTGTCCAAATATCGTGTGTGTGTGTGTGTGTGTGTGTGTGTGTGTGTGTGTTACTGGGGATTGAACCCAGGGGCACTTTTCCGCTGAGCTACATCCCCAGCATTATTTGTTTATTTTATTTTAAGATAGGGTCTCGATAAATTGCCCAGGGTGCCCTGGAACTTGTGATCCTCCTGCATCGGCCTCCTGAGTAACTGGGATTACAGAAATGTGCCACCACTCCTGGCCTAAATATCCCTTTACACATAGATACTGATTATAAAGGATTAAGACCCACCTTAATGATATCATCTTAATGAATTGCATCTACAGTGGCCCTATTTCCAAATCAGATCCCATTCTGGGTTACTGAGTTTAGGACTTTAACCTAATGAGTGGGGGCAGCATTCAACCTCTAACTGGGATGGGGGTGGGCAGACCACCCTATGACACCTGTTCTGGCTCTTCAATGTTAACCCTTCCTGAATTGCTCGTTACTGGGCCACCTTCCTTCCTATCAGTCCCTGATAGTTTGAGTTGCCCTTTGCCCAATGGCATCTAGTTTTATCCATCTCCCGCCTCCCCTCTGACAATCTAGTTCATCTCCACCCCCCCTTCACCCCCACTCTGAGTGGACACCTCCCTATCCCTGTTCTGCCCGTAGCTGTTCTGTCAGCCTGACCAGACCTCCTCCAAGTCGAGTGTGTTCCCTTTAGAATTGTCTTCACCTTGCAGGGTGCAGCTAGAACAGGGGCTTGTTTCACTGTGTCCCAGACCCTGCAGGTGGTAGGGTCAGACCCAGCTGCATTCTCTGAAGTTCATGGAAG
The DNA here is from genome assembly GCF_045843805.1 of Urocitellus parryii. Classification (NCBI taxonomy): domain Eukaryota; kingdom Metazoa; phylum Chordata; class Mammalia; order Rodentia; family Sciuridae; genus Urocitellus; species Urocitellus parryii. The sequence continues at coordinate 150,796,774 of NC_135537.1, forward strand.
TGGGGACAAGAAGCCAGCATTTACATCCAGACAGACAAGGTTCAGAGGCAGGTGGGAGAATGCTGCAAGAGGACACAGGTAAGCAGAGTTATAGTGCAACCTGGTGGATCTAAAGGGTGTTTACTCTTGTCTCTGTTTCCTACTGGCCCTGGTAGGGATGGCCCAGGCCCACAAGGCTGGATATGAAAGTCTGCAGATGAGTCCTGATCTAGAGGAAAGCAGGAACAATGGTGGTGGATAGGAGCATGAACTTGCTCACTGAGCCTCAATTTCTGCATCTATAAAATAAGGCCAAAACTAAAAACAAACCAACAAAAATAAGGTGTGTAACAAAACTTATTTTATTTATATATATTGAGTAGTAATATATGGCCTTAACCTACTGCCTGGTACAAAGTAAGCATTCAACACACATTAGCTATTTTGGCCATGATGACCTCTTACAGCACACACAACATTTTATGGCGATCACAAAGCTCCATGGTGTTGGCTACCAGGTAATTTTTGGAATATGATATACAAAAATTGCTGTTCCTTTCTTTTTTTGGGGGGCTGGGGGTACTGGGGATTGAACTCAGGGGCACTCAACCACTGAGTCATATCCCCAGCCCTATTTTGTATTTTATTTAGAGACAGGGTCTCACTGAATTGCTTAGCACCTCACTTTTGCTGAAGCTGGCTTTGAACTCACCATCCTCCTGTCTCAGCCTTCCAAGCAGGAGGGATTACAGGTGTGCATCACCAAGCCTTGTCACAACACGCAACTGAATTAGGTTCACTCTGTGTGAATTGGCTGGCAACTAAAAACCACACAAACACCAAAATAGCTTTTTTGGGGTATAGTGATGGCTCCTCGGCCTCAGCTCCCAAAAGGGAAGCAAGAGAAAAGCAAGAGAGAGAGAGAGACAGAGAGAGAGAGAGAGAGAGAGAGAGAGAGAACACCCCAACCCTGGTTTTTATTGGAGAAAGCTGTTCAATAGAACATTCCATCCAAGTAACGCAAAGGGGTAATACTACAAGAGAACAGGGGTTGGGTTTCAGGGGGTTGTTTGGTGGTGTCTTGTGGCCAGCAGATTGAATGACATCTTGGAAAGCCACACCTATCTCAGGTGCTGTGTAGGAACACAATCAGAGTGAGAGGACAGCCCAAAGAGCATGCAAGGACAGGTCAGTCCTCACAAAGGCTCAAATTCTCAAATGCACAGAGCTCACACACACAGCCCATGGATGGCTCGCAATAGCTCCTAGCTGCTGTTCCTTTCTTCCTTTTTTTTTTTTTTGGAGAGAGAGTGAGAGAGACAGAGAGAGAGAGAGAATTTTTTTTTAATATTTATTTTTTAGTTTTCGGTGGACACAACATCCTTGTTTGTATGTGGTGCTGAGGATCGAACCCGGGCCGCAAGCATGCCAGGTGAGCGCGCTACCACTTGAGCCACATCCCCAGCCCTGTTCCTTTCTTCTTAAAATAATAGACCCTCACAAAAGTAGACATTCTTGGGAAAATGGTGGATCTTTTGGGGATACTTCTGCATAGTCTACGTGGCTGACCATTGATTCAGGATAGGAGCTATCCACATGCCGTCCACCCTCATATTTCAAGCAGCTTTTCTGACATTGAGCAGGTATCTTTTCTTTCCCTCTCAGGGAGAGGAGGGAGTCTGTGAGTTCCCGAGATTTTTAACACTGGGCTAGAACTAGGTCCTCTGAGTGCTAACAATTATCCTACACACTTCCTAAGTTAGCTCAAAAATACCCACACTCTTAAGAACAGGGTCAGGAGCACCTGATCATTTTGAAGAGATAATTTCCTCAGATGAGACATGAACCCCACGAGTAGTCATTATGTGCATCCCCTCCTGCCCCTTAGAAGCCAAAGTGTGATTTAATGTATTTTAGGAACTAAAGTTCAAAATGTGAATTTCCTATGTAGAGAAAAATAATCTGTCAGAAAGCACTTAGGAAAAGGCACAGCAGACAGATTAAATAGGTTCAAAGATCTGTCCTTGGCCTTCTTTTCTGCTTTCCTTGACAATGTCATTCAGACTCTAGCTTGTGATGGAGGCTCACTCCTTGCCTGTGGTGGAACTCTTGCCTTCTCTCTGGGCTCTAAGTCTCTACTGCCTGCTGGGGGGCCACCTACAATCCTGGAAAATCAAAATATCTCAGAAGGACATGATCATTTCTACACTTTTCCAGCCACTTCCTTATGTCTTGCCCTGCAACCCCCACCTCCACCTCCCATTAAGATACTACTATCCTGCTGATCATTTAGGCTTGAAACTGCAAGTCAGTAATTCTTAGCCTTTTCTGAAGTCTCAGACACTGTTGAGGTTGGTTGAAAAGTATGGATTCTGTCCCCAGAAAAACAAGCATCTGGCTATTCACATGAATACTTGCTCAAAATGTCAGAGAGTCTTCAGGCTTCCTACATAAGCAATCTTAGTTCCTCTCTTATATCCTAATAATACCTGCTCGAAACCCTTCAGTGGCTCTGCACTATCAACAAAATATGTTCACAGTGCGTAGAGCACACCAAGATCTGATTGCATCTTTTTTTTTTTTTTTTTGGTACTGCAGATTGAACCCAGAGGTGCTCTATTACTGAGCCACATCCCCAGCTTTTCTTTTATTTTTTTTATTTTTTTTATTTTTTTGTTCTGGGGATTGAACCCAGGGGCAATTTATCACTGAATCCTTTTTATTTTTGTATTTTGAGACAAGGTCTTTCTAAGTTGCTTAGGGCACTGCTTAGTTACTGAGGCTGGTCTCCAACTTGCAATCCTCTTGCTTTAGACTCCCATGCTGCTAGGATTACAGGCAAGCCACCAGGCCCAGCTGCAGCTTGTCTTTCTGGAATAACAGGTTAATACATGCAAAGCACAGCACTTGGCCCCTAATGGACAAGGGTTAGCTACTAGAAGTGTTAGCTATTATTGTCACTGTCCTTTGTTTCATTCTAATTTCTCACTTGTCTCCTTTCTATTGAACTTCCTGTTTTGCTCCTTCTGTGTGTTTTTATTCTCTCCAATAAAATGCCAATCATACACTCTCACTGTCCCTAAATCCCCTAGCTTCCTGAGAATCAGTTCCTTAACTCAGCCCCCATCACATAGGCTATTCAGTCTCTTCCTCAATATTTCTGAAGCCACCCAGGGCTATTTTACCTTCTCAGCTGGAACTTGTTACCTCCTTCCTGACTCCTGTCCTGGCTTTCTCTCCAGAGGCCTGGCAACTGCACAGCGGTGGTTACTCCCCACACCTCGCCACTCTGTGCGGGGCACACCCACAGGCGCTATCCTACACAGCCCCTATCCTACACAGCCCCTCACAGACGGAAGTCAGCTGATGGCATTTGTCTAATCAAAACCCTTTAATAGTTTCCCATCAAACCTAGAATAAAATCTAAATCCCTCCCTTCGCCAACAAAGCCAGACTTCTTCTGGTACCCAGAGACAGATTTAGGTTTTCTGAGGCCTAAAACATACAATTTGTGGGTCAGGGAATCATTTTTAAGGGAAAGATATAAATCACAAATAAAAAATTAAATTGAAAATGAATAGTTATTTAGAATCCAAGGAGAAACCCCAGTAGATTTCAAATTTTAAAAGTTTATAAGAAATACTACCAAATTGGGAAAATAACAGAGTACAAGTTAAATGCTTAAAGCAACTATACTTTTTTTTTGGACAGTTTTTGGCTATATATATGTCTCTTTTGGTACTGATGGTTGAACACTGCATCACTTTACCACTGAGTCCTTTCTATTTTTGTTTTTTTTAATTTTAAGGCAGGATCTCACTAAGTTGCCCAGCCTGACCTCAAATTTGTGATCCTCCTGCCTCTGTCTCCTGAGTCACTGGGATCACAGGCAAGTGCCACCACATGACAATTTTTTGACTCTTCACATAACATTTTTAAAAAATATTTTTATTAGTTATAGATGGACACAATGCCTTTATTTATTTGTTCATTTTTTTATGTGGTGCTGAGAATCGAACCCAGTGCCTCACACATGCTAGGCAAGTGCTCTACCACTGAGCCACAATCCCATTCCATGTAACAATTTTTTAAAACCTTTTTTTTTTTTTTTTTTTTTTGGTACTGGGGATTGAACCTGGGGCAATTTGCCACTGAGCTACATACCTCAGGCCCTTTTATTTTTCATTTTGGGACAGGGTTTTGCTAGATTGCTTAAGGCCTCATTAAATTGCTGAGACTGATCTTGAATTTGCTATCCTCCTGCCTCAGCCTCCCAAATTGCTGGGATTTCAGGCATGTACCACTACACTCAGCTCAACAATTTTTAATACTTTAGTTTTAATTTTCTAAGGTTAGTCTAGAAATTCATCTGTCCTTCAGTATGGTTGCCTAAAATTTGTTTTTTTACGATCACTTAAAAGAGTTTCTTTCAACTTTACAACTCACTGTTATTAAAATATTAGGATCATTGTCAAATTTCTGATAGAAACCTCAAATTTCTATTAGAGATGAGCTACAAGACATCAGGTCATTTCATGTTTCCTTGTTAAAAGTCAATCTCAAGTATATCTTCATTTGACAAGAACTATTGACTGGCTTGTTGTTGAAGTCCTTATTTTATTTTAGTGATGAATTTTCAGCATTATGCTACTTTCATTGATGTCAATATTTCATGCCAAACCAGCAAAAACTCAGCCTTTTTCTGATGAAGGCGGATTCTCATCTTCATTAAGTAGATTATCAAACTAGCAGTTCATTTATTCTGTTCAAGTTTTGTCTCTTCCTCTTAATACCTTAGTAAAATCTGAAGGTTCTAATTTTTTTGTTATTATTGTTTAATTCACTTCTCAATGTTAGAGTATTCACTATTGATTTAATCACTTTATTGATCACCTGTTTCACATTCTCCTAATAGTTAATCTAAATGTTTTTATGTAAAGATTTCTGAAGAAAGGGCCTTTCATATTCAAATCAAGAGTCTGTAATCTCTCACTTTTTTTTGAGAGAGAGAGAAATTTTAATATTTATTTTTTAGTTCTCGGCGGACACAACATCTTTGTTGGTATGTGGTGCTGAGGATCGAACCCGGGCCGCACGCATGCCAGGCGAGCGCGCTACCGCTTGAGCCACATCCCCAGCCCAATCTCTCACTTTTTCATTAAACTATTCCAAAGTATTATTCCTTTTACTTCACAAAAATTGACTTCTGATGACAGGTCTAGCTCAGAGCCTCCAGCTACTTGGCCATTTGATTCTTTGAACAAGTCATGCTTGTGCCAGCCTCAGGAACTTTGCAGTGGTTGAGATCTCTCCCTTCCCTCCAATTTTCATTTTCCTGGCTTCTGTTTGTCATTCAGTCCTCAACACAAATGTCACCTCCTCAGAGAGGCTTTCCTTGGCCACCCTGTCTTAGTAGCCACCAGCCATCTCTGTCATATCAATCTACCTGAAATCTTTCAAAATAATTCTAGCTGGGCACAGTGGTGCATACCTGTAATCCCAGTGACTCGGGAGGCTAAGGTAGGAGGATCACAAGTTCAAGGCCAGCCTCAGCAACCCAGGGAGGACCTAAGCAACCTCATGCAACCAGGACTGGAAATTTAAAAAAAAAAAAAAAATTTAAAAAGGGATGGGGATGTATCTCAGTGGTTAAATGCATCTGGGTTCAATCCCCAGTATTTCTGTCCTCTCACTCCCCACCAAAAAACAATTCTTGCTTACAAATCATTTGTGTATTTATTATCAGTTTCCCTTACAGATTGTAAACCCATGAGACCAGAAACCTCCTTATGCACAATAGCCATTTGCTTAATAATCAATTTTTTTTTGTATGTGTGACTGTTAGAGAAAATGGAGTTGTTCAATCAATAGGTAATGCCATCCCTGAAGTTGGTTGACCTTTCCTGACATGAAGATGTTACTGATCATCTCTTCTTTTTTTTTCTTTACTTTTTCTTTCTTTCTTTCTTTCTTTTCCTTTTTTTTTTTTTTCTGATATGTGGTGTTGAACCCAGGGGTACTTTACCAGAGCTATACCCCCAGGCTTTTTTATTTTTTATTTTGAGACAGGGCCTTGCTAAATTGCTGAGGCTGGCTTTGAACCCACAATCCTCCTGTCTCAGCCTTCCAAGCCGCTGGGATTACAGATGTGCGCCACTGTGCTTAGCAACCATCTGTTCTTAACCCACAACCTGTTGCCCAGTTCCTGAATGCTGTCTTTTCATACAATTTCCTTACCTCCCAACTTCTTTGAATTCTAAATCCAACATAACTCGTCCTGTCTTGGAGCCTGCCCAAAGGAAGCAAACATCATTTTACATTGAAATAACCTCTCTATCTCAAGGAAACACCAGTTTATTGGCTTCTGCACTTCCTTTTCATTTCTATTTTCCATTTATGCCCTGGGCCTTGCTTTTCATAACCAAAAGCCCATCTATAATTTTTTTCTAAATGAAGAGGAAATATGTAATAGCTCTCATGATGTGGAAAATGTCACCATCAATTTTTTTTAATACCAGTTAAATTTTTCCTTTCCATGACACTCTACTTTCTGAAAATCCAATTTGCTCCCATCTCAAAGCCTGAATATGAGGGCCGGTTATGAGGGCTACCTTTTCCACAGGCCTGTCCAAACTTTCCTAGTCAGAAATAAATCTTTTCCTGAAATTCAACTGCATTTTTTGTCTGAATTATATATACTATATGGTATACATTAATATTTTAAACTATATATAAATGTATCTTGTCTCCTATATAATTTTTTTTTTTTTTTTAGTATTGGGTTTTGAACCCAGGGGTACTCTGCTACTGAGATACAGCCCCATCCCTTTTTAAAACATTCATTTTTGAGACAAGGTCTCATTTAGTTGACAAGGCTGGCCTTGAGCTTGTGATCCTCTTGCCTCAGCCTCCTAAGTAGCTGGGATTATAGGCATGCACCACTGCACCTGGCCTTCTGTATAAAATTTTAAGCTCCTTGAGGCTAAGATGTGTGTTTGATTCATTGATAACGTTCAGTGTCTTACAAATGATGAGTACAGACTTTAGAGTCAATCCTGGCCATGTATAAGATCTCAGGGACATTCCCATCCCAAATAGTGCCATGATCATCCCAGCTAACAGTTTCTACTTCCAAGTTTCATTTGGAGAAAAGAAACTGGGATAAAGCTTGAAAACAGTTTCCTTGGTGAGTTGGCCAGGATATTGGTCTCTCCTGTTTACTCAGTGTTAAAGGATACCCCTCAGAACTGGGGGTCAGCAGTGGAGAAGATCTAGTGAAGATGTGTTTTTAAAATGACATTAAAATTTGTTAACCATAAAGTTGGCTGTGGTGGCACACACCTGTAATCCCAGCAGCTCAGGAGGCTGAGGAAGGAGGATGGGAAGTTCAAAGGCAGTCTCAGAGACTTAGTGTGGCCCTAAACAACTTTATGAGATCTTGTCTCAAAAATAAATAAATAAACAAACAAACAAACAAACAAACAAATAAATAAATAAATAAAAACGGGCTGGGAATGTCACTCAGTGGTTAAAGAGCCCTGGGTTCAATCCCCAGAACAAAACCAAAAACCCTTAACAATAGGATTCACCTCATCATCACCGTTTTCTGCAGGAAAACTCTAGTGAGAACATCAGAAAATGGACCCAGGATAAGAATATTATTAGATACTAAGCAAACAATGCTGGAAAATAGAATATCCATGTGGACTATTAGAACAGTGATTGGAGAGAGAACCCAAGATTTTCTCCTTTGCTCTGAGAGGAACTGTAATCCCAGTGGCTTGGGAGGCTGAGGCAGGAGGATTGAGAGTTCAAAACAGCCTCAGGAACTTAGTGAGGCACTCAGCAACTTATCGAGACCTGCTCAAAATAAAATATTTTTTAAAAGTCCTGGGGATGTGGCTCAGTGGGTCAGCACCTCTGGGCTCAATCCCCAGTACCAATGCTAATACTAATAATAAGGAGGAAGATAAGAAGAAATATTGGTAATTTGTATGGCTAGGAGCTTCAGGTATATTATCTTATTAATTAAGTGAGGCAGTGTTATATGCTGAATTTTTGTGTCCCGCCCCCCCATGCTATTAGGAGAGAGAGCCCATGGAAGTTGATTTTCTCGTAAGGCTAGAGCACTTGAGAATGGGATTAGTGTTCTTATAAGAGACCCCAGAGATCTTTTTAACTCTCTTTTATTTGTGTCAGGACACAATGAGAAGGCGGGAGCTGGAACCTAGAAGAGAGCTCTCACTTAAACCTGACCAATGCTGGCACCCCAATCTCAGACTTCCAGCCTCTACATTGTGAGAAATTAATTTCTGTTGTTTATAAACTACTCACTCTATGGCACTTTGTATAGCATCAGGAACTAGGACAGCTGGGTAGTATTATTTCATTACACAGGTCTCTAAGTGGAAGTTGCTTGGTATCAGCCATGGAGTGGGATTCAAACCTACTCCTATTTCCAGGACACAAGCCCTTGGGTGTTCAGAAGGCAGACGGTGCTAGGGAGGAGTGGGATCCCAGTTCAAAAAAACTAAACATTGGCCAGATCAGGTCAAACACTGTCTTCACAGAGCCCCACAGCAACCATAGCCCCTTTAGCCCCTTGCTTAGCCTCCCCTACAGGACAAGCGAAGTCCACTGCAGGTTTGGAGGTGTGGGGGCAACAAGGAGTCACCATCAAGGCCGAAAGGGACTTCATCAAGTTCACAGTGACAGGTACTCTAGGCTAGAGTTGTTTGCCTTCACCTCTAGTTGAAGAAATAGAAATTGGAGGAAGAGGTATTTTACAAGGTGTGGCTGGGTGCCAGGAATAGCACCATGATCATGCAAAACAGCACAGTTTTACAGGATGCTTCAGGTTCTTTTTTTATGGGGGGGGGGGGTTCTTACCCAGAGCCAGATGCTGTGCTAAAAGTTATACATGTATTATCTCATTTTTATCTTTACAACAGCCCCAGGTCACCAGGGTTGTATTAATTGATAAAACCTTAGCATTTAGAGAGATTAAGCAATTGCCCTCAGAACTCCACACTGGTGAAGAACATCTAGCAATTCCTGGGCCTGTCAGGAATGTCAGAGTGTTGGCTACTTCTTTCTGCTGACTCTCTGCAGCCCACCCTGTGATCCAGCGTAAAATATCCAGCTTCAGTCTTCCTATCATCAGTGCCTATCAGGGTGTTTTTGTACATCAAACTGAATGAATTAAAAGGTGCTGACAGATCTCTTTAATTATAAATGTCAGTGGGACAGTCCACAAACATACTGAAAAAGGCAGAGTAGACTTTTTATTCACACCGTGGAAAAGAACTAAAGTCCCATCCTGATTCATCAGATGCTCCTATTTCCTGTAACAAAACAGGACTCACAAAATCAGGATCCCAAGGGGATGTGTTTTTCCCTGTAAGTACAATGAGTCAGAGACTGTCATTGCTTTTGGGGACAAGTAGGTAGGCATGTCTGTCCTTGGGAACAGTTCCCCTGCAGTGACGGGGAAGAGAGCCCCAGCTGCCTGCTTTGGTTCCCCACGGCTTCCCCAGCTGCTAACACAGTTCCTGGCACATGGGGAGCTCTGGGTAAATTGGGGCTGAGGTCAAGGCTCTGTTCTCAGAGCAGGGGGACTGGGAAAGGGAATGAGCCCTGAGTGGAGCACCTGCTGCGTGTCAGTGCTCCCCTAAGAATTGGGGGGTTCAAAGGTGGATTCCAAACAGCTATATAAATGGTACGGCCCCATGGAAAATAAAAATGGAAGGCACCTGCACTTTGTTTAGTTAGTGTTAAGAATTTCAAGATGGGGATAGCAGAGCATTTCAACCAAGTGTGAGACCATTAAACTATGTTTTTTTCCCTATACACATAAATGTAATGCCTTTTCCATATTAACCACGGACTTATTGTGCACTTCAGCAGTTTGATATTCAACAGAAAACACCACAAATTTCTTTTTCCTTCGCCATAATTTTATGATGGAAGACTTATTATTACTGTCAATCTTAGAAACCTCAGCATATGCCAGGTGTAGGTGGCGCACACCTGCTTGTGATCTCAGCGGCTCGGAGGCTGGGGCAGTAGTATCACAAGTTCAAAGCCAGCCTCAGCAACTTATTGAGGCCCTAAGTAACTTAATGAGACTCTGTCTCAAAATAAATAAATAAATAAATAGATAAATAAATAAATAAATAAATAAATAAATAAATAAATAAGGGCTGGGGGTGTGGTTCAGTGGGAAAGCGCCCCTGGGTTAAATCCCCAGTATCAAAAAAGAAAAAAGAAAAGAAGAAAGAAACTTCAGCATAGGATTTTTTTTTTCCTTTCCTTATTAAGGCAAAAACTTTCTCTTTGTCACTGAAAGGAAGTACTTTACAACTTCTCTTCAGCATATCCAAATTGCTGGCATCACTAGTCCTGTGCTTTGGGGTCATTAATGAGTAGAATAGGGGTTATTTGGACACAACACTGTGATACCATAATAGTTTATCTGGTAACCTGGATGATTACTAAGTGGCAGATGGGGAGGGTGTATGAATAGGGTGGATTTGCACTGGACAAAGGGATAATTCACCTCTAGGGTCAGATGGAGCCCAGGATAGTGTGAGATTTTTGTCATACTGTCTGAATAGTGTATAATATAAAACATGAATTGTTTGTTTCTGGAATTTTCCATTTAATATTTTTAGAACATGGTTGACTTTGGTACTAAAATCAAGGGATGCAAAACTGCAAGTGAGGGATGGGGGCTATTGTCTATAATCTTTTTTTTTTCTTTTTTCTTTTGGTACTGGGGATTGAACTCAGGGGTGCTTTACAACTGAGCTACATCACATTTTTATTTTGAGAAAGAGGCTCACTTAAGTTATTCAGGCGAGCCTTGAACCTGCAATCCTCCTGCCTCAGCCTGTCAAATTGCTGGGATTACAGGTGTGCACCACCATGCCTGGCTCTAATTTCCTTTGAACAGATGAGGAAACCAACACTCTAGGAAGCTAAATGATTTTCTCATTATCATACAAGTGATAAGTAGCAGTATTAGGGTGTTCCACCATCTGAATCTGTCCAGGACTGTCCCAATTTCTGTATTAAAAGTCCCAAATCCCAGGAGATACTTTAATCCTGGACAAACCAGGACAGTTGGTCCCTGATGTTAGTATTTAGCCTCAGTCTGGCTGCAACGCAACTGAAAATGGCTTTGTGTAATAAAGAAGCACAATATTATTCAGGTGAAACCAAACGAGCATCTCCTAGAATAGTGTAGAAAATTTGGATATTATCTCAATATCCTTTAAATCAATCTGTGTTCCTTTCATTTAGTTATCTAAGTCTCCACTTTATTTTATAAATATTTTATTTATTTGTTTATTTATTTATATTTAACTATTATTTATTTACTTATTTTGCAGTACTAGGAGTTGAACCCAGAGGCGTTCTATCATTGAGCTACACCTCCAACTCTTTCTTTCTTTTTTTTTGAGACAGGTCTTACTAAATTGCTCAGGCTAGTCTGGAACTTGTGATCCTCTTGCCTCAGCGTCTCAAGTCACCAGGATTACAGGCTTGCACCATCATACCCAACTTTGTCTTCATTTTAATATTTCCCAACTTGCCTCCCCACAATTTCTGCTCTACTATTCTACTATTTTTTTCCCCCACAATTTACTTACTCATGCTTATTTTTTCTGTTTCCCTTCACTGGGATTTAAGCCTCATTGGACCAGAGATAGGTCATTCAATGCAAGGGTTTCAGCTGCTTAAAATAGTGTCAGGCCCGTAACAAACATTCGAAAAAAATTTTTTTTTTCACTGAATGATCTTTATGTGACTCCTAGGCCTTGTTTCAGGATGTCTAGTAACATATCTCAGTATCTCTCAGGGAATGACTATAACTAACAATCATTATAATACTCTTAAAAGTTCCAAGGCATAGTATGAAGTTAAAACTCTTCTCAAAAAGTTTTAAAAGTTGGAAAAATAGTTTATTAAATATTCTAAAATTATTTTCATAGACCTACCAATTATTAATGCTTTGCAACATTTATCTCTATACATACTTTTTCAAAAAGTAGGATGTAGCTGTCATGACATTTCATCTCTAAATATCTCAATATGAATCTTCTAGAAAAAGGACTAAATAACCACAATACCATTACTATCACACCTAAGGTAATTAATATGCATTCAGTAATATAATTTAATATATTATCTATATTCAAAATTCCCCAATGGTCTTAAAATTATCTTCCATAGTAGATTTTTCCCCCTGCAAGTCCAGAATCTAATTAAGGTTTATACATTGCATTTATCTCCTTAATATCTCTCCCTCTCTCTCTTTTTGTCTCTTTCTCCCTCTGTGCTGGGCATCAACCCAAGGACTTTGTGCATGCTAGGCAGGTACTGTACCCCTGAGCTACATCACCAGCACCCTTATTCTTTACCTGTTGGTGTTTTCCATGACAGTGAAAAAAAAATTTTAAGAGTTTCGGCCAGTTATCTTGCAGATTTTTCCAAATTCTGGACTTGCCTTTCCTTATGTTTATGTTCAGGTTAAACATTTCCAGCAAGAATTCTTCATGGGGGTATCATGTATCTTTTCATGCAGTGTCAAGAGGCCACCCATTGTCCGCCTTTGGTAAGGCCTCATTTCATTGCTAGGTTCAGATAGTGCCTACCAGATATCTCTGTACTAAAGATACATTTTCCTTTTGCACTTAGTCATTGAGCTGTGGGGGCTGCTCTGACGTTGTGATTATCCTGATACCTGACATCTTTTTACTAAATGTCCTTATTGCCTGTAGGGGATACTAGCCTGAATCAATTATTCATTGGCAATTGGATATTCATATTCTATCATTTGACTATCTTTATTAGTGGGCAAGCTTCTGAATTACTTTGAATTTACGGTCTTTACATTTTATTTAATGTGTTATAATCCACTACCATCATTATCATTTTGATATTCAAATAGTTCTAAATTTGGCAAGTGAGATCTCAAAAATTTGAAAGGTATTTATAATAATCTAATATAACATCACAAAACATGATGGATTTAAGGAACATGAAACTCTAAAATGTAGACTATATTCATATATTTTTAAATGTTGGCATAACATGTTTGCTACCTAAAAGAAGTTCAGGAAAAAAAATCTGTTGACAGTCCCTTTGATTTTCTTAGAAGCTATATTGTAGAACATTTTCTTTGAACTTGATGTTGATGTATCATAATAGCATTTCTTCCTAAGAAGAAATGGGTTTTGATCTTTCTATGTTATTTGAATTAGAGACAGGATTTTAAATAACTTTAATTTTAACCTTTTAGAGTAGCATAAGAAGAATTTGGGAATTAATAAAGACTTCATTGGATGCTGGATTATTGTTGAATTTTTATATTCTTGGCAATGTGGATGGAATGTGAGAGAATAGGAGGAAACTCTCCATAGACCCAGAGAGATAGGATTGGGATGGGTTCAAGTAATTACAAACTTCATGATGACTCCATCCCACAAAGACTGCCCCCCCCCCAATAAAAAAACTCAAAAGCATTCAGTTCAGGGCTAGTAAAGCTATTCCACAGTATCATTCAAGGCTTCCTCTTTCTCTCTACTGTATCCATTTTTAGCTTTTGTCCTCATGGTCATAAGATAGCTATTACACCTCTAAGCTGACTGATCTGTGTCTTAGGTCAGGAAGAAAAAAAAAGAGTCAAGAGATCAAATTCAGCCCAATGCGGTGGTGCACATCTGCATTCCCAGCGACTTGGGAGGCTGAGATGGATTGCAAGTTTAAGGTCAGCCTCAGCAACTTAGTGAGGACCTACGAAACTTAGCAAGACCCAGTCTAAAAAAAAAAAAAAAAAAAAAAAAAAAGAGGCCAAACTGAATCATCCCTCTCAGAAAACTTTTTTAGAAGTTCCAAGCAGCAGATACTTGTATTTATATTTTTTTTTGGCCAGAATTGGAACACATGGTCTCCTTACCTGCAAAAGAGTCTGTAGTAGATGAAAACACAGAAGGGGATTGTGGATACTCATTAGTACCTAATAAACAATATCTTCCACAAATAGCTAAGCATCTTTTGTTGATGTTTTATAAAAATGACAGCAAAAGAAATTAACATAGCCATAGTCTGTGTGCCTGCCATGCATAAGGCAAACTTTGAGAACATCTTCTATGTGTTATCATTTCATTGGAGACCTAAAGATGAAAATGATATACTGCTCTGTTTATTCTCTCTAGATCATATTTTTGAAGGCTCCAAGTACAGAGTCCTGTTGCGCTCAGGAGACAAACAGGTGTGCTCAGCTTTATGTCACATCTTAACGACAGTTTCAAATCCTATCAAAACAGAAAGGAATCAAATCACTCCATTGAGACAACTAACCCAGACAAAAATTCAACATTATCCTATGTGAATGGTTCCTTTTGTGAAGACTAGCCTGAATTAAATTGATATTCAGGCAGCTTTAACAAACCAACCTCAGTGTTGGGTAAGACCAGCATCGACTCCAGTGATTATAATGACTTCAGCAGGATATTTATGATCTTGTATTAACTAATGATAGTTAAACAATAACAGATATTTTGGGGATCCTACTTATAAACATAACTTAAAAGTCATAATGATAGCACCCCAAATTCTTGTTCTAATAGGCCAAACATAAACATATAAGTTTACCTAAAGAGAATTGTTGCACCAGGCACAGTGGTGCATACTTGTAATCCCAGGAACTGGGGATGCTGAGGTAGAAGGATCCCAAGTACAAGGCCAGCCCCAGCAACTTAGGCCCTAAGCAACTTAATGACATACTGCCTCGAAATAAAAAAATAAAATAAAATAAAAGAACTGGGATGCAGCTCAGTAGTATATCACCCCTGGATTAAATCCCTAATAACAAAAAGATAAAGGAAAAGAAAATTTGTTGCATCCAGCTGCAAGCTTTCTTAAAACTTCCAGATCAGGGATCAGTAAACAATGGCCCAGGGGCCAGATTTGGATCATTGCCAGCTTGAAAGTTTTAGTAGAACACAGCATACCCATGGGTTTATGTACTGTCTAAGGCTACTTTGTGACCACAAAGGCAGATCTAAAGAGTTGTGCTGAAGACTCTATAGCCCTGAAAGTATAAAATACCATCTGGCCCTGTGCAGAAAAGTTTTGCTTATCTTTACTTAGCACAGATAAGTGCTTCTGGGATTATGAAATGAATATATTCAAGGCTTTCTGGTTGCATATGAAAAAATTAAAAACGAACTCCTTCTGTAGACCTCTAGATATGGAGTCAGTTCTAACAAATTTAACCACAAAGCATTTTATATTAATCTGGTATTTGCTTGTAGTCTGTTATTGTTTACAGACCGCATGTCTTGAATAGAATCACAGCGCTTCAAGATTTCAGAAAGCAAATTGTTCTGGATGCAAGTTTTCAGGGTTGGCCTTTGGGCTAAACATGTCTCACTGACATGTTTTATTTGGTCCACACAGTGCTGTTGTTTGTTTTTAAAGGAATATTAGCTGCCAACATTTTAAAATAAAGCAACTTCGCATAATGATCCAGATTTCCAGATTCTCTTCAAAATCTGAAAGCCCTGGCAATGCAGATACCCAGTTTTGTGAAGCCCAGAACCACCCAGGGCTGAGTAGCTGTTGCTACCTTCGCTGGGGTGAGTTTCTCCAGTTTTCCACAGTCACCACCCCTGCCTGGAATCTTCACCTTGGCAGCCTCCACTCAGAGGCCTTATCTGCCTGACCCTTCTATAGATATTTATACCTAGGATTCTTTACTCTATAATGGTATTGTTTGTTGCAAAGAGCCTTGAACAGTAGTAGCACTATCTGATAACTATACGTTGCTTCATTTTCCTGGTTTGAAAACAGACTTGTACATCTAAAGACAAAACAGGAAAGAATGATTATGCTATTAACCGTCGCCTTCTTTCTAACTAGAAGGCAACTTGGCTTCCCAACCCCCTCTTTCCTTTTCCAAACAAATGCCTTCTTTCCTGTCAATTCTTCAGCCCCTCCCACCCACTTCATATCCAGGCAGTGTTTGCCTCAGACGCGGGGGGCCTGTCTCCCCAGTTCTCTGCTTCCTTGCTGTCCTTGAAAACAAACACCTTGGTCTTTTCTGTTTATGGAGTTTTACTGTTAATCACTGCAGGGAAACAGACAGGAAATAACAATAAGGGGGAAATTACAAAGTTTATAAAGACCTTATAATTCTTAGTCATAGTCTCTAATTCCATGAATGAGGGGCCACCTGGAATTGCACTATTTTTATTCTGTCCTGTGAACTGGTGGGTTGTGTAGAGAGGGCCCAGAGATCCTACAGCGTCAGTCCTGAAGAATTGCTTAGATAGGACAGGAACCATTAGGTGGCAGTACAGGGCATGTCTTTTCAGATCTTTCCATACAACAGGCAGTTGGATGTGAAGCCCAGAAATTTCTACGAAGGGAGAACTTAGTACCCTATCAGGGCAAGCTGAGACCAGAAAAGGTCGGCCAAGAGACAGAGACTCCCTATCACACTGTGCTGTGAAGTAGCCAGCTGTGAAATGCCTGTCCCTGTGCCCTTCCCCTGGTATGTACATTGATTAGGATCACAGACTTCTAGGGCTGATAGGAATCTTCCAGCCCAATACCTTGATTTTACAGACAAGTAAACCAAGGCCTTGTGAGACTTAACTGGTCCAGTCCACATCTCTGTGGTTTCACTGGTGCTAGTTTATCGGTCCTCTCTGTCCTTCCTATTAAAAAGCATTGATTGAAGTCCATTTAGTATGGTTAAAGACATTTTTTTCCCCTAGTTTCAAATGTGAAACTAAGAAGGATCTCTTTGCCCCTGCTAGAGCAGGACTTTACACAGGAAATGGAGACTTGCAGGGATACAGGTAAATAAAAGGAAGCTTTATTTCTGCCTCTAGCTACTTAAGCCCCTAGGGAGAAAAGTGAGGTCCTCTAGTCCAGAAGGGGGGTTACAGCTTATATGCAAGCTAGCTGGCATAATTGTGGCTCTTATCAAAAGTGACCTAGCATTACAGGGCTGGGCCATGCACACTCAAAAATAACTCACCAATCCTCTCAAATTACATTAGCAAAACCAAATGTATTCCTAGAATTTAAACACAGATTCAAACAACCGCACTGTAACAAAGTCATGGCCTCAGGCCTTCCATTAATTTAAGGGACAGTCTAGTGATCAAAGGGGGCAAACCTTATTATAAGGTAGCATTTGTTTGGAGAGCTCAGGCCTCAGAAGGGGAACTTTCCTAGAAACTCCTACCAATCTAAACTTTCTGGTTTATGTTTGAAGCACTATCCTGGGTGTTACAAAGCCTCACTATTTAAAGTGTGGGATTGAAACCAGCAGCAAAATATGGGAGCTGGTTAGAAATGCAGAATCTCAGGCCCAGCCTGAGTATTGAATTAACTTCCACATTTTCACAAGATCCCTACATGCTTGGTGAGGTTTAAGAAGCACTTCCTTAGGATATCTAAGAGAAAATGCAACAACTACACCACACTTCCTTCTCCAAAATAGTCCTACTTAAAAGAGTTCACAACTGATTCAGGAACACAAACCAAACATGTGAAAAATGGCATGAAAATGACCATTAAGAAATTTGTGCCAGGCAGGGGATATAGCTCAGTTGGTAGAGTGCTTGCCTTGCATGCACAAGGCCCTGGGTTCGATTCCCAGCACCACCCAAACAAAACAAAACAAAACAATTTGTTCCAGGCATGGTGGAACAAGCCTATAATTGCAGCCACTCAGGAGGTTGAGAAAAGAGGATAGCAAGTTCAAAGCCAGCCTCAACAATTTAGTAAGGCCCTAAGCAACTCAGCAAAATCCTGTCTCTAAATAAAAAATAAAAAAGATTGGGGATGTAGCTCAGTGGTTAAGTGTCCCTGGGTGCAATCCCTGGTACCCCACACTGGCCCCCCCGCCCCCCGAAATGTTATTGGGTTGGGGATACAGCTCAGTGGTAGAACAATTGCCTAGCATGCACAAGGCCCTGGGTTGAACCCCAACACTGAGGAAAAGAAATATATCATTAATGCCATGTGTGTTGCCCTAGAATGTATAGGAAACACACATTTGGAATGGGTACCAAAGAATGATTACAGCCAGGCATGGGAGTACACACCAGCAATACCAGTTACTTGGGATTGAGGCAGGGGGATCACAAATCGGAGGCCAGACTGAGCAACTTGGCAAGACCCTAACTCAAAATAAAAATAAAAAGGGCTGGGCATGTAGCTTGGTGGTAGAGCACCCCTGGTTCAATCCCCAGTACTGGGGGGAAAAAAGATTATAGTTAAGTGGTGTCATTCTGGGCAGTCTTCCTACAGGTGGTGAGATTTTACTTAGCTCTAGAATAAGGTGATAAGCATGTATTCCTGGAGGTGGAAAGGACAAGGAAGGGCATTTCGAGTGGACAGAGCCCGATAAACCTAAGAGGAGGTGAACTGTAAATCCTAGGCAGGGCTTACAAATACTTCATTACTTCACACACGTTCCCAGACATCCATTAGCTCCTTCCAGCTCCACATGTGTCACACGTTGCTGTGGTTGCAGGTTAGTTTAACCTCATCACATTACACCTTGTAGTGAGTCAGTGGTTCTCATGGGATTCTCAAATGTGCTCACCAGTATGCCAACTTTTTTTCCTTTGGATTCATAGAGGGCGGTTTTCACCCCTTCCTTTCCTGTGCATTTGGCTGTGCTTTCTAGCTCTTCTTGTATAACTTCTCTTATAACCTGATAAAAAGAAATTCCTTACATGTGCCTTCTACTAAACTGCCGGAGCTTTTCTTAACTGTAATGCAAATCTTCTCTGTAAAGCTCTTAATCAGATCTCACGACCGATTAGCCCAAATGTGTTCTCAGTTTCCAGAGTTAATCATCCTTGAGGACCAGGAGTTAACAATGAGAATGGGGGACGTGTCCTTGTTCCTGTCTTTGGGGATAGATTTATTTTGCAAAGCAAAAGTGGTTTCCCAGAAGATGCAATCTAGGATTTTAATATTTATTTTCTAAATGCTGGTGGGATTGCTAGCTTCTTCTCATCTCTGCGCCCTTATCCTACAGCCCAAAGGGTAGACCCACAGGTAAAATAGTGGGGATGAAAAAGAGAATGTCAGAGCGCCCCCACTGGCTGCCTGAGGGAAAGCACCCAAGGGGATGTTTCCAGAAACAACACAAGTAACAAGACTCCAGAAGAAAATACAACATTTGCAGGAGGTAATGTCTTTATCTAATTCTTTATTATAGTTCACTCATAAGCTCAGGTACTGTGCTCTTCCCTGAGGCCTCTTGTGGGTCTCTGCAATGAGGATGAAGCTCTGAATCCAGAATCCAGGTGGGGGTCCGCCTCTGGGCTTCAGGGCTACAGATGCCTTTGACCAGCAACACTCTGGCAGCCAAGGCCTCACCCGCCCAGGAGCAGCCAACTGCTCATCTCTGTCGTAGCTTATCAGCAAGCCGCTTGTCACCAGCTGCTGGGTACAGTGGAAAAATGATTCCTATATTCACACAGATAATTTGGGTTGATAGGAATAGCATCAGGGGAAGAGAATGGTGTCACCAAATCAATACTTGAGCTTCACAAATGAATGTCTTGGCTCTGGCTCTGAGTTGATATTCAGGAGGCCACTGCTCCCAGACACAGACACTAAATGAAACAGACATTGGGCTCCCAACAACAGCGAATTCCCTTTTCTTAATGAGTCAAATAGAGATTTGATGTATTAGAGAAAAATCCGTGGAGAATATCCATTAGCTGTGAATTATATGTTTGTTTGGCATAAAAATTCTAGGAATGATGTGAGGGGGGAGAAGGGACTTCTGTGTCTGGCCAAAAGGCAGAAAGTACCCAAGTGTCTATCCATGGATAAATGGCAAACAAAATGGGTAGGTATATACTGTGGAATATTATTCAGCCTTAGAAAACAAGGAAATTAAGTTACAACATAAATGAAATGAATAAAGGGAAAGAAAATGCTGCAACATGGATGAACCTTGATGACATTATGCTAAAGGAAATAAACAAATTAAGAGACTGTTGGCTGGGAACAGCAGCCTATACGTATAATCCCAGCCACTCGGGAGGCTGAGGTGAGAGGATTGTAAACCTGAGGCTGGTCTTGGCATGTTTTGATTTTACTTACATAAAGTACCTAGAGTAGTCAAATTCATAGAGACAGAAAGCAGAATGGTGGTTTCCATGAAGAGGGAGTAGGGCAAGTGATGGGGGACTATAGTTTAACATCTATAGGGTTTCAGTTTGAGAAGATGAAAACATTCTGGAGATGGATGGTGGTAATATTGCCCAACAATGTGAATGTACTTAATGCTACTGAACATTTAAAAATGGTTAACATGGTAAATTTAAGTCATTTGTATTTTTCCACAATAGGGAAAACAAATGAATCTATCAGCCAGGGAGCAAGCCCTTTGTTTATTAACTTTTTTTTTTCCTGTGTGTGTGGGACTGGAGATTGAACCCAGGGCCTTATGTTTACTAGGCAAGCACTCAACCACTAAGCTACATCTCCAGCCCTCGAAAACCTTTTATTTAAGTAAATCATAACATCAGGCTCTCTGGAGATTCCTTAGAAATGTTTAGTAGAGTTAAAATGGTTTAACCCCTGATTGAGTTTACTTTTGGATATAAATTCGTAATCATAGAGGCTAAAAAACTGATTATGCACCAATCAGTCATGCAAAACAAAACAGATTGCAACACAATGACATAAGGTTTACCAACTAGGCAGTTTTCCTAACTTGTCACTCAGGCATGTCTTGTTAAAAATGCAGATTCTGATTCAGTAGGTTTGGGGTGGGGCTTAGATTTCTGTTTGTCTAACCAGTTCCCAACTGATGCTGATTCAGCTGATCCAGGGATCCCATTTGAAGCAGCAAGAGTATAAACCTCACTGGGCATGGTGGCCTATAATCCCAGCTCCTCAAGAGGCTGAGGCAGGTGAATTGCAAGTTCAAGGCCAACTTGGACAATTTAGCGAGATCCTATTTCAAATAGAAAAGAGATAGGAGTGTAGCTCAGCACTTGAGTGTTTGCTTAGCATGTGTGATTGGGTTCAATCTCTTTTACTGCAAAATAATAATTAAAAAAATAAATTAAGAAATTAAAATTTAAAAAATTAATTAAAAAGATAAAAAAGAGTGTTGACCTCTCTACAACTAAGATTCCTGTCCATACCTTAAGTTAACATCCCCTCTTTAAAGCAGAACACAGACATTTCCAGATTTAGATAGGAGAGTCTCTGGGTGATATGAAATATTTCTGGGATCTCCACTTTGCTTCTTACTGCCATCAAAAGTCACTGGGGCAGGGGGAGGAGAAAGGGGTGGCAAAGGTCAGTAATCCCAGTGATTTAGGAGGCTGAGGCAGAGGATCACAAGTTCAAGGACAGCCTGAGCAACTTAGTGAGGTTCTATCTCAAAAACAAAAACAGAAACAGGTATGGGGATGTAGCTTGGTGATAAAGACCCCTCTCCCCTCCCTGGATTCCATCCCCATATTATGGTTTATATCTAAAAATATCCTTTCAAAGAACTCATATGTCAGGCAATGTAGCAATGTTTGGAAGGGAAAAGATCAGATTCTGAGAGCTATAATCTCATCAGTGAATTAATTCATTAATAAACTACAGGGTGATAACTGTAGACAGGTGGGGCATGGCTAGAGGAATTAGGACACTGCTTTTGGGGAATAGATTGTGTCCCTGGCTCATGCTCTGTCTGCTTCCCAGCTACTATGAGCTTGGGCAGCCATCCTTCTCCACACCCTTCCACCATGATGTTCTCTCTCTCATGTTGGACCCAGAGCAAGGAGCTGCTTGTCCATGGACTGAACCTCTGAAACTGTGAGCCCAGAATAAACTTTTCCTCCTTTAAGTAGTTCTTGTCACTCATTTTGGTCACAGTGATACACAGGTGACTCACACACTCCAGTACCAATTCGAAAAACAAATATAAATAAATAATAAAACAATGCAGTGGATTTCAGTGATCTATGTCTTTTTCTGCACCCCAAATCATGAACACACTATAAATAAACTCTTTGTCCTTGTCTTCTTTTGTTATATACCAGATTAGCTGCAACTTCCAAAAGCAAGCAGGAAGGAAGGAAGGAAGAATAGAAAGAAAGAAAGGAAGGAAGGAAGGAAGGAAGGAAGGAAGGAAGGAAAGAAAATGAGATATTTTAAAAGACAGAGCTGAAGATGTGGATCAGAGGTAGAGCACTTGCCTAGCATGTACAAAGTCCTGGATTCAATACTCAGGATCGCAATCAATCAATCAATCTATGTCAACAACAAATATGTCAAATAAAAAAAGGCTTCCCTTGAAGTGCTCTAAAAGAATCTTTCAAGGGTTCTCCATTACTTTAGGCCGAAGTCTAGACTCTTTAAAGAAGAACCTGGAGGGGACTGATGAGATTCCTGGTCCCCTCTCCCAGCTCATCTCCCTATAATCTGTTTAGCTATATTGAGTTCTGTTCTTTGGTTTTGTCTTTCTACCAAGGATTGAACCCAGGAGCACTTAACCACTGAGCTACATCCCTATCTCTTTTTATTTTTTATTTTTTGAGGCAGGGTCTCACTAACTTGCTGAGGCTGGCCTTGAACTTGTGATCCTCCTGTTTCACTGGGATTACAGTCATGTAATAATGCGCACGGCTGAATTCTGTTCTTTCTTACCTTTACCGTTACTCTCCCCTTGATCTGGAACTCCATTCCTCCTTGTATGCCCTGGCAGGCATTTTCTCTTCTGGAAAGACTTCTGAAACCATGCAACCATCCTCTTTTCCTATTTCTGCATTGAGATGGGCTTCTCCTCAATTACACACTTAATGCCATGACAGCATCTTTTAATCGTATTCTGCTTTTTATGGCCTCCACTGGGCTCCCTGCTCCTTGAGGGTTGGGAAGGTGTCTTTTGTCCTTGGAACGGAGTCTAGACCATTTGGTGTTCAAACAATATTGAAAGGATGAACAAAGACAAAAAAAAAACTGTATAACATTGTATGACATTTAAAGACATTGCTTATCTCCTAAAACACCACGAAGTTGCTCTCAGAATAACTTTCCTAAATGTCAAATACATTGACACCAATTTCTTTGTTCCAGTACTTGTAACCAAATTCCCCTATTCTGAAAAACTATATTTCCACAGCTTCCTCATTTTATAACATTAACAGTTCTCCTAAAGACCAAATACAATGAAATACACAAGATGGTAAAAGCAGTATTATGTTCAATGAAATACTGGGAATGTTAGTATCTCTCTCTCTCTCTCTCTCTCTCTCTCTCTCTCTCTCTCTCTCTCTCTCTCTCTTTTTCCCCCCAGTACTACTGGGGATTGAACTCATGAGTGCTCTACCACTGAGCAACATCCCCAGCCCTTTTTATTTTGAAACAGGGTCTTGCTCAGTGGCCAGGGCTTGCCTCCAACTTGCAATCCTCCTGCCTCGGTCTCCCATGTCCCTGGGATTACCAGTGTGCACCAGGGCTCCTAACTAGAATCACTTTGAATATTAGTTTGCTAGTTGTACTTATTGCTATTTTGACCCTCAAATAACATTTTAAATTTACAGTCTCCAAATTTAAATCTCTGGGCATTTAGCAGTTACTAGAAATCTCCAAATCACTCTATCTGTATGTTGTTTTGATACAGCTTGCTTTATGCAAAGTATAAGGCCAGGGCTCCTACTGCCAAAGACTTTGCTCTTTGATAAGGAAATTTCACAAATGTTGTAGGAGAATTCTCAGCAACTCTGATCTACTGAGTGCCTCCTTCTCTTGTCTCCTGTAACTTCCTCTTCTCTCCCATTCACTTTTTTGGCTGGCTCCTCTTCCTTGGGCATCCATTTATGATAGAGCTTCCTAGAATGTGTCTTCATGCCTCTTCTCTTCTCACACTTCGGCTCTACCTGGTCTGTGCCATTTAAGTCCCTTCCCACATTATCTCCCATCCAGTAATTACCAAGCCTTCATTCAACCTCTCAATTCTTCTTTGAACTCCTCTGTTCCTCTTTTTCAATCCTCAAGACATTATTATTTCTTGTCTAGATTATTGAAATGGCATCTCTGTTGATTTCTTTGCTTCCAATCCCTCCTCTACTAAAACTCTTCTTTCAGACTGATGCCAAAATGTCCTTCTAAAACCCCAAATATCATCACTCCTTTACTTAAAAACCTCCAACGAGTCACTTTTATCTATAAAGTCCAATGCCCACCACTAGGTCTGTGAAGCTCCAAGCCACTGACCTTTTGCCCCACTTAATATTTTAGCCTCCTCTTCTGATTCTCTGATACCCTCAGATCCCTGTGTACCAGCTACTTATCTGGCTCCTCAGGGGCTTTCAATGACTCTGAAAATTCAGTCTAGAAAACGTTCTGTCACAGATCCACTTAAATGTCACCTCCTTTCTGAAGACTCTGCCCCCAGGCTATCAGGACATGCATTAGAGTACCTCTCATGTTATATTGCAATTAATTTTTTACATGTCTCCTCCCCCTTCTTGGGCTGAGCTTTTGGATTATAGGAACCGTGTCTCGCTCTGTTCTGTACCTGGCCTTTGACATTGTACTTGGCCCATATCAAGGCTTCCATCAATGTTCAATGAGTGAATGATTGAAAATTTGGATGAATAAATAATTAACTGTGATACAATCATATTGCAGGAGAGGTGCAAAAGAACTAATGCCGTACAGTGTCTGGAAGGCTGGATTATATTCATTTGAGAGACCAACACTTTGTATAATTGTTTGCAATATCTTGACTTAGCCCTGTTTATCTGTTTATGGCAGAATAAAAGGTCAGTTTAATCAGTCCTGGTCACGGTCCACTCCTTCTCCAACTTCCTCCCTGAAAATGAAACTACTTTTGACTTTTCTGTCTTTAGCATAACAGATCTTTAGTTAATTCCAGCTTTGCAAATGATTTCTTATAATAATTCACGTATTGGGGCTGGGGATGTGGCTCAAGCAGTAGCGCGCTCGCCTGGCATGCTTGCGGCCCGGGTTCGATCCTCAGCACCACATACCAACAAAGATGTTGTGTCCGCCGAGAACTAAAAAAAATAAATAAATAAATATTAAAAATTCTCTCTCTCTCTCTCTCCTCTCTCACTCTCTCTTAAAAAAATAATTCACCTATTTACAAAAGGAGAGTCATTATTATTGTTATTATTATTATTTTAACACTGGGATTGAACCCAGGGACATTTAACCACTGGGCCACATCCCTAACCTTTTTTTATTTTTTATTTTATTTTTTTGTGGTGCTGGGGATTGAACCCAGGGCCTTCCTTGTGCATGCAAAGAAAGCACTCTACCAACTGAGCTATATCCTCAGCCCCTTTATTTTTTATTTTAAGACAAGGTCTCATTAAGTTGCTTAGGACCTCACTAAATTGCTGAAGCTGGCCTTGAACTTGTGATCCTCCTGCCTCAGTGTCTTGAGCCACTGGGATTGCAGACGTGGGTGGGTTACCCAGCCCTTCCTTAAATCCTTCTGAAAAGGATTTAAATACATGCCTGTAAACTATGTGTTCCTATGTAGCTTTTTATGTGGAAGGTACCAAAAAATGGTTACTAAATGAAGAAATCAAGGATTGCTCAGGTACCACTAGCATTTTTTGGTTGCTCATAGTTCTTCAGAACTGGATGTGGAGATTAGCAAGAGCACTCTCCGATTTGCATGTTTGACTGCATTTTTGTCCGTTTTCACCTCTTTGGGGTTATATCTTGTTTCACAGATCTTTTGAACTTAGAACATTTTCCAGTGAAACTTCATGGTTCATGGTTCATGTAGTGTGGATCTGCCCCAGTGTGGTTAATATTTAGCCTCTAAACCACCAGCTGAACGTCCTTAAATCTGAAAGTAACAACATACGCCAATAGATAGCTTAAGTAAAGTGACGTGTGCCTTTTGCTTTGTGGATATCGCCTCAGTGATCCTTTTAGAATCCCTCTAAGGCACATGTTGTCTTCCTTTCAAAAAGAGAAAAGGGAGTCAAGTGTGGTGGCATTTGGCTCTAATCCCAACTGCTTGGAAGGCTGAGGCAGAAGGATCCCAAGTTCAAGACCAGCCTCAGCAATTTAGTGAGAGACCCTGTCTCAAAAACTAAAAAGAGCTGGGGATGTAACTCAGTGGTAGAGCACCACTGGGTTCAAATACCAATGAGGGGTAAAGGGGAGATAGAGAAAGAAAGAATCACAGAGCAAGAGACAATAACTAAAGCATATTAATCCCTGTAACATCTGCAAAGGTCTGCTGCGTACTGGACCAGTACAGAATTTGGAACACTAAAGTCTGGATTCCCAGGCCTAGGCTCGATTTGCCAGGTAGTAATAGGCTGTCTCCATGGGTTTTGTTCCCTCAGAGCACAATTATAATTTTCTCAACTTTCCCATATTCAGGGGTGGGCCCCACTGGGTATAAGCCAATCAGTGCGTCCTGTCACACTGAGCTGATGGCCTAGGATGTCCTGTGACCTAAGATGGTCTACTCAGAGCAGGCCTCAAAAATTTGAAGGGATTTCTGGGACTTGGACTCTTCTCAGCCTGGCAAATGGCATGTCTTAGATCTGCTGCAGCCAGAGTGGGAAGCTTGAAGCTGCCAGGAGAGAGGAGGACTTGCATCATGTGGTGGCTAAAGAATGAGTCCAACCCAGAGGCTCAGAGCCAAGAAATGGGTCCATGTTCTGAATCAAAATCAAATCCAAGTCCATGTGCCTGGATGGCCAATGAGCCAAGAAATTCCCTTTAGTGCCTAAGCATGTCTGAAATCGTTTTATTTCACTGGTAACATTAAACATCCTAATGGATGCACCCTGGTTAGATTATAAACTGCAACAGCAAAGACTGTCGCTCTCCATCGCCATTGTATCCCCTGGCATTCAATAAATAACTTTAGAATGGATGCATTTCAGCTGAAAGGAACACCTTCTATAAATTCCCCTCTGCTCATTTGACAGCTTAGGAGCCTGGAATTCTGTTGGAAAGTAAAGATGTGGATCTAGAAGCCAGATCTCACCCAACACAGGCTTTTTTTGTAACTACCAGGAAGTCTCCCAGTAAGTATGTTGGGGTCTTTGAGGAGGCCTAAAAATAGCAGCCCCCCCTCCCTTCTCTGCAAGTTTTGAATGGAACCAAAGAGAGCAGTAAGCTAAATGAGAACCCAAAATAACCTTTATTGCTGATATTAGAGAATGTGGCTTATAATGTCAGACAAATGAGCTTCCCAATACTCAGCCTTAGGATCAGACAAATTGGCCAGAGATAATTTGACAGTCAGCTAGGCCAGAAAGGGGCTCCCCTGCCCACTCTGCAGAGCAAAGTGTGTGCCCAGAAGACAAACGAGAGGATGATGTGAAGCCCAGTTTCTCCTTCCATACTCATCATCATATTAAACTCCTCCTACTTCTCAGGGAGGCGTGAGGGGGTGTAGAGAAGCCAGGAGTGCTGTGCTGAGCTCCTTTCAGAAAAAAGAAAACATCAAGAGCAGGAAGACTCAGTCTTCCTGACACACATCAGGTATGATTTGGTCAGTTTGGTTGGTTTCTGCTTTGTTTTCAATCAAAATGGGTTATTTTTTCAAAGTGGGATCTAAAATGTCATTCACCATAGAATAACTCACACATCACAATAGCATCAGGCACTAAGGGAGTTTCAGATTAAAAATCATACAGAATCCAAAGGAAGAAATAAGAATTCATGACAAAATGACACAATCGGGGGCACTAGGTGGCAATAATCCTTGTGCTTGCTCACCATGCCCATCAAAGGCATCTTAAGAGCACCGAAATCTCACATACTTCCCACGCCAACTGTCAGTTTCTTTCTCGATGATCTCAGAGCCACACAGTGCATATTAGTCACCAGGAGAACAGAAACAAAGTTTAACTCCTGATGGCACAAGGCTCTGGCAGTTGGATTCCAGGAAATCCAGGCATAGGAAGCCTGTTGCTGTGTTCCCAATTTCCCCAATGTCAAGGCTGGGGCTGCAAGCACTGTTCTGAACAAATGGTCTGCAGTGTGACTGCCTGCCACTCGCTTTTGATTTCACTCACCAGGGCACTTTTTCTGCTTTTTTTTAAAATTTTTTTAAGGTAAACATTTATCATCCAGGTTTTAAGAGGCTTCCTCAAAAAAAAAAAAAAATCCCTTGAAGTTTGTGGATGACCCATCTCAATTGGACAATACCCACCCCCCCACCCCGCAACACTCACACATATTAACCAAAAATACGATTAAACTTCAACAGCTTTTACTGAAAACTGCATTGTGAGCCATTTAATGTGACCAAGCCCGGTGAGAACCAGGATGCCCTGAACCCAACATGGATCTCCTCTGTTCTAGCTGCTAAAACCAAGCTTTGTTCTAATCCTGCACAGCTCCCTGGTGGACCTATTGTTGGAGGTCACCCAGTAGACTTGGCTGGCCAGTCCTGGGAGAGAACCCCAAGCTAACAATGGAAACCTAGGACACAGCAGTTTGAGACAATATGTTCTCATCCTCTCTTCTCAGATATAAAGTGAATTTCTCATCTATTAACCTGCCCCTATTTTTATCATCAGAAACTCTCTAATGCCACTTTAGCTATCAATAATTGGCAGGGAGTTTTGCAATTAAAAACTGCCCAGAATCAATTCCAATGATGCTGAAACAGAAAGCACCTCCAAAAAGGCTGATATGGGCATTACTCAGCTGCCTACCTGTCCTCCAATCCTTTTCTTTCCTTACCTCCCACAATTGGCATCTGCTGGGAGAACCTGAAACTTGAACCATGTGTCTAAATACCCAGTTCTTTTTTTTTTTTTTTTTTTTTTTTTTTTTTGGTATAGGGATTGAACCCAGGGGCACTTAACCACTGAGCCTCATCCTCAGCCCCTTTTATTTTTTATTTTGAGACAGGGTCTTGCTAAGTTGCTGAGGCTGACTTTGAGCATGCAGTTCTCCTGCCTCAGCCTCCTATGTCACTAGGATTACAGGTGTGCACCAGCACATTCAGCCTAAATGCCCAGTTCTGAGTATATCCTGAGATATTTGAGAAATATTTGGATTGACTGATTGATGTGTACCTAGAGGAAGGGTGGGGGCAGTTCCACTGAGAAGTTGCCTGTAATTCATAATGAAGAGGGTCTTTCCTGCTGATTCAGCACTCCTTTCTTATTTAAGGCTAAAGGGCCCAGGGACAGATTTGGATGAGAAAGATAGGCTCAGGGAAAAGCAACTGAAGTCTGATCATTCCCTGGAAGAGAAGAAATCGGGAATTGGCAACTATGTAGGGCACATCTCAATCTTTACTGGTCTATCTCCTTCCTGAACAGCCCCGGAAGTTCCCTTGAGAAGACTGAACTTTCCTCTCACCCTCTCCAATTACAGACACAAACCAAGGCTTGAGGCAGGAGGATTGCAAGTTCTAGGCCAGCCCAGGCAACACTTAGGGAGATCCCCCCCCCCAAAAAAAAAAGAATACTGGGATGGTGGTGGCACACACCTGTAATTCCAGTGACCTGGGAGAGTGAGGCAAGAGGATCCTAAGTTTGAGGTCAGCCTCAGTAACTTAGCAAGGCCCTAAGCAACTTAGCAAGCAAGACCCTGTCTCAAAATAAAAAATAGCAAGGGCTGGGGATGTGGCTCAGTGGGTAAGCACCTCTGGGCCAAATAAATAAAAGGGCTGGGGATGTGGCTCAGTGATAGAGCACCCCTGGGTTTAATCCCCAGTACTGCAAATCAAACAGACATAAACCAGTGCTTTGGTTAGCTTGTCATAACTTCTGCTCACTCGGCATTGAGGGAGCCTGTCCTTTCACCATGACCTCAAAATGACTCTTTTCAGTACTGAAGTCTGTGGGCCTCTGTTAGCTGGAGAACTAGGAGGCTTTTATTTTTAGAGACATTCTACATTCTGAGGAGATGTCTGAGCTATCTTTCCTCAGCTCCTGACCTGGTGGGTTTGTAGCAAGAAATCCTCCCAGGGCAGCAAATTTGGAAGGGGTGCTTGGGAGGTGAGAGCAAGAGCCAGCCGGAGGTAGAATCTGCTGGAACCTCGGGGTGCACAGGCAGGGATTTATGGACCTGCCGTTTCCCTTGCGCTCCTGCATGTGCTTCTTTAAATCAGCCTCAGCTGAGCTGCTGTCACGAGGTCTGGTGTTTACAGCAGGGACTGAGATAACAGAACCATGGAGATGCCTCTCCTGTTTGTATACTGACCCAATGGTCCAGGCACCATCACCTAGGACAGTGGGCAAACTCTGTCCTGTCCCCTCTGTGTGAAATGCCAGAATGCCTCTGCCTCAAAGAGGCTGACTCTGTTGTCAGCTGTGGGAAAAAACAGCCAGAGTTGCTATTTACACCGTGAACTGCAAGCTGGGTAAAAATAGCCCAAGCAGCTTGGTCCAGCTTCAAACCCCACTGCAGAAAGAGATTATTTTTGGAAGAGAAGATATTCCTTTCCACCCACAGATCTGAAAATGGTCACCTCTCCGGAAGAGAAGAGGAAAGACAATCCCACACAGAGGTGAAACATACCCCCTTTGCACCCCACTGCAGGACAGCACACCAAAGGCCAGACTGGAAATGCCCTCCCATTACAGCCACGTCAGGTCCCCAGCACAGACCTGCAGGTGACCTAGTTCAAGGTACAGTGAGAATTAATTAACTTTCACTGTAGTGAGAGGAGGCAGCTGTCTGAACCATCCTGTTGATTGTCACTGCTGTTTAGGATATTTGCCTTTCAAAAAACAATCAAAAAATTAAAAAGGAAGAAGAAAGAATTAGCCAAAAGAATACATAAGACCCTTCATCCCAGCTACTTGGGAGGCTGAGGCAGGAGAATCTAAAAGTTTGAAGCCTATCTCAAAAAAATAGCTGGGTATGATGGCCCATGCCTGTAATCTCAGGAGGCTAGGCAAAAGGATAATGAGTTCAAAGCCAGCCTCAGCAACTTAGTGAGGCCCTTTCTCAAAATAAAAGATAAAAAGTCTGGGGACGTAGCTCAGTGGTGGAGTGCTTGTCTAGCATGTGAGAGGCACTGGGTTCGATCCTCAGCACCACATAAAAATAAATTAATTAAATAAAGGTATTGTGTCCATCTACAACTAAAAAAATTTTTTTTAAGTACAAAAAAAATAGTTTAAGCCAGGTGTAGTGGCACACACCTGTAATCCCAGTGGCTTGAGAGGCTGAGGTAGGAGGATTGCAAGTTCAAAGGCACCCTCAGCAAAAGCGAGGTGCTAAGCAACTGAGTGAGACCCTGTTTCTAAATAAAATACAAAGTAGGGCTGGCGATGTGACTCAGTGGTTGAGTGCCCCTGAGTTCAATTCTTGGTACCAAAAAAATAAAAATAAAAAATAAAATAAACCAACAGTTTAGAGTTTGGTGGCCTTGAAATTACTTTCCTTCCTTCTCAGGATCATTTATAGCCATGATGTGGTTGTTCTCACCTCCATGCTTGAGAATGCTTCAAAGCTGGGGGTTGAAACTCTTTCTTCATGTTTTGCCAGAGTTTGAGACCTGCTGTTTGAGGTCACAGGATCTCTTTCAGATCACTAGGAAGTGACCCATGTGACAGTGAAAAGAAAGCCATTACTCAATATTAAGCTCTGAATTCTATAAAAACGATATTCTTTGTTTGTTTGTTTTCTGAGGTGCTAGGGATCAAATCCAGGTAGAAGATATTCTGTAGATGTATCTAGCTGGGCGTGGCGGTGCACACCTGTAATCCCAGCTACTCTGGAGGCTGAGAAGGAGGATTACAAATTCAAGACCAGCTTGGGGAAATTAGTGAGACCCTGCTTCAAAATTAAATTTAAAAGGGAAATAGTAGAGTTTTCCTGGATTCAATTTCCAGTACCAAAAAACTTAAAAAGCTATGATACATCTAAGTATACAGTATAATTCCAAAGACAGAGACCCAGTGGGTAGCCTTTACCACTTGGAATTATGTAGAAAGCAGCAGAGAAAGATACCCGATCATCTATGGTGTCATTAATTACTCTATAAGCAGAAAGTGCCGAAGTCACCCAGAGCTTGAAGGCCTGATAGGTGCTTAGTAATTTTTAATAAGACACTTCCCACATCCTATCTCCATTGGAACCTCCTTCTTCAGAGATCTAAGAACCAAAACAGATCTTCCAGTTTCAGAAAGCATGGGAGGCATACCTGACCTACTGAAGAAAAGACTACAGTTGATCACCCGACAGCTTCTCATAACCTCCCCCCAACACACACCACAGACCTTCATCACTGGCCTCATGGTGAGTACTGGAGTCATAAGAAAGTGGGGGACAACTGAGTCTGGGAGGAAGTGCAAAAGATGGGGGTTGTGTCTCTGGCACAAGGGTGGCTCATGCAGCCTGGCTCTTCCCCTGGCATCAAACAGACTTAGATTTTAATCTATCTTTGTCACCTGCTAGCTGTGTGAACAAGTCACTCCACCTTTTGAAATCTCCGCTTTCCCTCCTGAGGAGAGGGTGTTAAGACCCACCTGATGAGGCAGGTGAGAACAATGAGAAGCAGCTTATGAGCGCCTGCGTAGGGGCCTGTAAGGACGAAGGGAGGCCCTGAATCCAGGCTCCAGGAGCAGCTCTGTCTCCTACGCCATGCCCTGGGCCTGATTTGGGGATCTGTGCTGCTTCCACCTGCCAGGAGATGCTGAGTCTGCCAAATGGCTAAAGTCTTACTTCCTGAGAAATGCATTGAATTCACAGAAATTACTAGAAGTGTCTCTTTCCCACAGTTCAAGGCCCTTCGGCACCATGGCCGGATGGCCGGTTCTGGGTGAAGTTGGGGTGAGTCCCTTGCCATGGCCCCTCACCTCTCCATTTCCACCTCCTGTGACACCCATATCCCCCAGCCTTATCAAGAAGCCAGAAATGGAAATCTCCCTACTCGGATGTCTCCGTCAGTAGGGAGTTCTGGTCAGCTAAGGGATGGGTCAGCACTGACTTCTCAGTCAAAGGAGCCATAGAAATGTAGCCTGGCTGTCCCTGTCCCCGTGGTATCCACTGAAGACAAGGAGAGAAGAGTCGCTGCTCTTGCTGAGTCACAACTACCAAAGCTATTTGTGCTCAGGGCTGCGAAACTCCCCAAGGACCAGGAAAAGACAGCTAAATAGCCCTTTCATCAAGAAAGGCTTCAGGATTCTATTTCCAAAGTTGAGAAATTCAGATAATGCCGACTCCCGCCCAGGATGGAAATGAGCTCTCAGGTCTCTCCTGTGAGCTGACCTCCTGCAGAGGATTGTAGGCCAAGGTGGCCAGGCTCCCCCTGCCAGCCTAAGTCAGTTTCCTTCTGAGTCAGCTTTCTTCACCTCCCTATTAATAGCCACTGCTTTGGCTGACTCCACTCACAGTATGATTACAGTTTAATAATACAGTTCAGGCAAGGAAGCAGCACCCTTCCTGAAGCTGGGCTGCCAAGGCCGCATAGAGCGCATGCTCCGTCCCACAGAAGAGGCTGGAGCTCCCTTCTCCCCAGAAGAGGCAGTTGAGTAGAGGTTGGGAGACTGAGTAATTGGCTGCAAAGACAAGCCAGCCCTTTGGGGTTTCCTTCCTGTGGAACTACCCCTAGTTTAGGGCAGGAAACCAATAGGGAGGCTGACTTTCATATTATTGGAGTCTTTTTTCCTTAGATATTTCTGGGGAGGACTGCAAAAATGTCACTGCTATCTTATCCAGTAACACAAATTCTTAGCCACCCAGATGGCCAATTCTGGGTGAAATTGGGGTTAGTCCCTATCAAGGTCACCTTTTCTCTACCTCTATAGTGACAAGGTGGCCCACTTAATAGACGCTCTGATTGGATAGGATGCGGTGCTGCTGCGATCAGTTTGAACTCTAGCAAAAAAAAAAGTTTCTTTCATGCCTACCCCTCCCCATTTCTCCCCAGTAAAAGCAGACCAAGATTCATGCTAATAAGCAATGTTGTCAGGTCACCCTGTAATTTGTTCCTGTCTTCCCATCTCTTGTGGGCCCTGGATGAGAAGAATAGGTAGGTTTAGAAGCCAGACACCTCAGGTTCAAATTCTGACTCAGCCTCTTTACTGCAAGGGTTTAGTAAATTGATTCCACTTAACTCTACTTTCTCATATCTATAAAAAGGATAATAATATATCCCAAAATGGTTTTGATGCAAATGACATGCGACAACTTTGGAAAATATTTCTAATACACTGCCTGGAATATAGTATGTGAACATTAAACTGTCTTAATTTTCTTTCCAGAAAATAAAAGATGGAGGAATGTGACCGAAAGCAAAGGCCTCCCCAAACCTTCATCCTAGAGGGAAAGAAGGTCCAGCATCTCAAAATGTGCAGACCCCTGAATAAACATATCTAATGTGAAAGATCATAGGAACAAGCAGAAATTTGTGTCCCTTCTAATTTTTTTTAATGTTATGTTTTATTATTTATTTATTTTGTCCTGGGGATTGAACTCAGGGCACTCGATCACTAAGCCACATCTCCAGCTGTTTTTTGTATTTTATTTAGAGTCAGAGTCTCGCTGAGTTGCTTAGAGTCTCGCTAAGTTGCTGAGGCTGGGTTTGAACTCACAATCCTCCCAAGCCTCTGGGATTATAGGCCAGTTGTTTCCCTTCTTTAGATTCACACCATTTAGAAATCCCAGAGCGCCTGGTGTGGTAGTACACACCTGTAATCCCAGCAGCTCAAGAGGTTGAGGCAGGAGGATCACAAACTCAAAGCCAGCCTCAGCAACTTAGCAAGACCCTGTCTTAAAATAAAAAATAGAAAAATGTGCTGAGAATGTGGTTCAGTGGTTAAGCATTCCTGGGTTCAATTCTCAGTACCCACCCCACCTCCCAAAAAAGAGAAATCCCAAAGAGAGGCCCAACCTGGACTGAGCTGTATCCTGCTGGGGCCAAAGTGAGGAGTCTCCTGGCTCCATTTATCTTCCCCATTGAGCACTGAGAAGTCTCTCAGTTTATAAACAAAGGATGGCATATGAAGAATGGATAAGCAAAGGGTAGAGAAGGGCCTCCATCTGTTCTCCATTGTGTGCTTATCTATATTCCAAGGTCTTCCTTAAAAGAACCAGGTCAACCAGGCCTCAGAGCAACGCTGTTATCAGGAAGGCCAAAGAAAAAACAAAATATCATGCATACCCTGTTCTTCAACCTACTGAGAAAAAACCTGCCCCCAAATACCTGCTTATTACGTTAGATGGCAAATAATGGTCTCTAAAAAGACCATTTGGCTTCATGTCTGGGGGACTGGGGGCTGGAAGGGCGACTTTGTTCTTGCTACAGCTCGGCTCACTTCTTCCTGTGTGCCAAAAGCTTGCTTATATCTGATGGGAGCCAGCCAGAGCTCTTGGCAGCATAAAGTGGGGCAAGCCCCAGCATGACCTGCCCCCAAGCTTCTGCCCCCAACTGTGCACTGACTAGGGGCAAGTGGGGGAGGGGAGGGGAGGGCTGGGGCTAAATTGACTTGGGCTCATTGCCATAAAAGCAGACAAGAATTCCCCTCACCTCAGTAGGCAAAAGAGCAGGACCTTGTCTGAACTGAATGAAGGACCAGTCACCCCAACACCATTCATTCCTTCAGTGACCCCAGCGAATTTATTTATTTATTTATTTATTTATTTATTTGGTACCAGGGATTGAACCCAGAGGCACTTAACCACGGAGCCACATCCCCAGCCCTTTTTATTTTTGAGACAGGGTCTCACTAAGTTGTTTAGGACCTTGCTAAATTGCCGAGGCTGAGGCTGGCTTTGAACGTGATCCTCCTGCCTCAGCCTCCCAAACTGCTGGGGTTGCAGGTGCGGCACCCGGCTCTGCTCTAGGTTCTTGACACACACTGGTTAATAAAACAAAGATGGCATCTGCCCCAGGGGTAGAGCCAGACAATGATCAAGAACATTAATAAATATATCATTACAAATCATGAGAGATGCTCTTCAGAGAAGTACTCAGGTACAGTGATAGAGAATAACGATGGGGATGTGTGTGTGTGTGACTTCGAAGGACAGGAAAGGCCTCTCTGAGAGGTGGCATTTAAGGACTTGTGGGATTTTGGTGGCCTTTGCTCATGAGGGTCTCTTTTTTACTGCTCAGCTAAAAGCTCCCTTCTCTCACCAAAACCAAGAAAAGAATCCCTCGGTCAGGGATTCAGTGAAAAACATTCTGGGAGAAGGCAGGGGCTATAAGCCCTCTCTTCCAAGTCTCCTGTGGATGCATGTTCTTATTTTCCCTTTCTTCCCCCACCCCAACTCCAGCCTCCATCTGTCCTCTGCCCCACCTGTTTCCTTTACATGATGCCTTGATCCTGTCCCTTAATCTCCTCACTATGAGGATATTGCCTTCACGGGAAGCCCTTCATGGACTCAAACATCTTTGAAAACATACTTCAGGAAATCCACAGTCCTGCCCTTGACTCTCTGGAAGCCAAATAGCTTTGAGCTGCAGTAGATAAAACTCATCATTCCAGCTAGGCCAGTAGCCTAATTACAGTCTGCTTTCTATAACTCTTTATCTCAGGGTTGTTTTCCTCGATTAGCATTAACTAGGCAGATATCAGGTCATCTTGCCCCTGAGTTAAGGATTTGGCATCTCTGGACTATTGTGAAGCCAGGACATCAGGATCAAATAGACCTAGGTTTGAATCTTAGCTCCCCTATACTGGCTTTGTGGCCTTGAGCAAGTCATGGGTCTTCTCTGGGCCTCAGATTCCTTATATGCAAGAAGAGGAGGAGGAGGATAACACCCATTCTGCAGAGTTGGTGAAAGAATTAGCCAAGAGAGAATGCCAGATGGATGGAATGTAGTAGGTACACTGCAAATGGAAGTCTTTATGATTGTATCAAGCTATCAAATAATCTGAACAGAGTATTGGCAGTACCTATTATGAAGATGATTGATTTCTATGTTAAGAATGGTGACCAGAGGTAGGCATGGTGATGCAGCTACTCAGAAGGCTGAAGAAGGAGGATTACAAGTCCAAGGCCAGTCTGGGTAACTTAGTGAGATCCTGTATCAAAATGAAAATTAAAAAGGGCCGGGATAGAGCTCAGTGGTTAAAGCCCTCCTGAGTCCAATCCCTAGCACCCTCCCCACAAAAAAGAAATGGTAGCCAAGCCTCCATTCACCAAGTCTTTATTTAATTTTTTTAATATTTACTTTTTAGTTGTAGTTGGACACAATATCTTTATATATTTATTTTTATGTGGTGTTGGGGATCGAACCCAGGGCCTTGCCCGTGCTAGGCAAACGCTCTACCACTGAGCCACAACCCCAGCCCACCAGGTCTTTATTTTGACCATTGTATCTCTTTGTGGATTGCTCAGCACCAGGTGAACAGAGGACACTGAAAGGCTTAAGAAAGAGCCTGGATCCCAGAATCCCAGACTGGTAAGAATCTTGAGAAAAGTCTCTTGCTATTGGGTGGGACTGAATTTAAATCTCAGACAGATGAAAGTCTTCTCTAGTAGTTGAGTGGCCCCACCAACACTGCCCTAGTGGTACTCCTCCTGCAATCACACATGCTTTGTTGTCAACAGTTCACTTAGTTATTCATTTGTTAATTTAAAAAGAATATTTATGGAGCACCTATTATGTGCCAAGTACAGTTCAAGGTATTTGGGATACTAAGGCAATAAGACAAAGTCCTGCCCCTCATGTAAACCACCCACATAGAAAGGGGATGAAAGGGAGGGAGGGAGGGAGGAGAGGGAAAGAGAGAAAGAATAAGAAAGTAAGGAAATAAGCAGGTTTGGTGGCTTAAGGAACTCAGCAGAGATCCTGTCTCAAAAATAAAAAAATAAAAAGGACTGGGGATGTGGCTCAGTGGTAAAGTGGCCCTGGAG
Organism: Urocitellus parryii; assembly: GCF_045843805.1. Classification (NCBI taxonomy): domain Eukaryota; kingdom Metazoa; phylum Chordata; class Mammalia; order Rodentia; family Sciuridae; genus Urocitellus; species Urocitellus parryii. The sequence goes on from NC_135537.1 coordinate 150,834,598, forward strand.
TAAATTCCTGGTACCAAAAAAAAAAAAAAAAAAAAAGAGGAGGAAGGAAATATAGATAAGTGATATGAAGAAATAAAATAAAGTAAAAGGATAAAGAATGATAAGAGTGATTGGAGGAGGAAGGGATGAGGTGGCCCGATAAGGCCTCTTGGAGGACATGACGTCTGAGACCTGGTGGGTGAGAAGGAGCCAGGCAGGATATGATTCAGGGAAAGAGCACAGAGGTAGGCATGGTGATGCAGCCAGTGAAGGAGGTTATTGCAAGAGTCCAGGCAATAGGAGAGGTGGCTTGAATTGGGTTGGAGCTTTGCAGATGGTGAAAACTGCTCAAATTTGAGATCAGACTACATGCATAGTGGTTAGATATGAGGAGTGGCAGAGAGCCATCAAAGATGGCCCCTAAATTTTGAACTTGGGGAGGATGGTGGTACTGTCTAATGATATCGATTGTTGGGAGAAATCATTCATTCCATGTCTTTGTCCTTTGCTAGAGATCCTGGAGCTATTTGGGAGCAGCAGTTCCAAGCTCAGCCCATTAGGATCAGTTCGCAATGTCCTTAGTAGGCACATTCATAGACTTCAGCCTTCTCAAGGACAGAACCCTTTTCCTAGTGTATGTTCACAAGAAGACCCAAGTCAGAAGCGTGGGACCGGCTGAGGACGCTCCCTTTCTGTCACTAAAATGTTGCAAACAGAAAATATGTTGAGCACTCACTGTGCCACACACTGTTCTAAGCACATGGATCTCATTTGAACTTTACCACCACCCTGCGCTATAGGTTCTATGATTATCCTCATTGTGCTGAAGAAGAGACTGAAGCAGAGAGGTTAAGTAACTTGGCCCAGTCACACTGCTAAGAAGTGTAGGGAACCAGTGTGTTTTGGAGCTATAGCCTGAGATAACTCCTGCTTTCATTTGTTCTGGTTGCTAGAGGAAACATCACAGATGGAATAATTTTCAAATAACAAATTTATTTCTCACAGTTCTGGGGGCTAGGAATCCAAGATCACCAGAAGTCTCCCTCTCTGCCTCCAAGATGGTACCTTGTTCCTGAATCCTCACATGGAGAAGGCAGAGGGCTGTGAGAATTTGGGTGATCTTTTTTTCTCTCTCTTTTTTTTTTAATGGTGCTGGAGATTAAACTCAGGGGATCGAACTTCGAGCCTTGTACATATTAAGCAAGCACTGTATCACTAGCTACATCCCCAGCCTTTCTTCTTCCTCTTTTTTCCCCTGTGGTCCTGGGGATTAAACCCTGGCCTTGTACATGCCAGGCAAGCACTTTGCCAACTGAGCTATATCCCCAGCTCATCTTCTTCTTTTTCTAATCCCACTCATGAGGGTTTCATCCTCATAACTGAATCACCTCCTTCTGGTCAGGTCTTTTAGTCACAGCAGCATAAAAGCTGACTGAATACTCTCATATTAAGAATTAAGTTTCAGGGCTGGGGTTGTGGCTCAGTAGTAGAGTGCTCACCTATGTGTGAGGATGGATCCTCAGCACCACATAAAGATAAATAAATAAAGGTGTTATGTCCAACTAGAAAATATGTATATGTTTTTTAAAAAAAGAAGTTGTTTCAACCTGTGAATTTTAGGGAACATATTCAGACCATAGCACACCACTATGTTACCTCATGAAGGAATAATGCTCAAGTTGTATGGATTCCACTTTTTTTTTTTTTTTTTTTTTTTTAAGCACAAGAGTTTGAACCCAGGGGCATTTAACCACTTAGCCACATCCTCAGCCCTTTTTTGTATTTTATTTAGAGACAGGGCCTTGCTAAATTGCTGAAGCTGGCTTTGAACTCATAATCCTCCTGCCTCAGCCTCCCAAGTCACAGGGATTACAGGCGTGCACCACCACACCCAGCAGGGCTCCACTTTCTTAATCACACTCTCATTTCTCTTCCTTTCTCCCTACAGGCACTGCCCAGGTTGGGTATTTTATGTCATCTTTTCTTTTTTTTTGCAGGGGTAGGGGTGTACCAGGGATTGAATTCATGGACACTCAACCACTGAGTCACATCCCCAGCCCTATTCTGTATTTTACTTAGAGACAGGGTCTCACTGAGTTGCTTAGAGCCTCGCTCTATTGCTGAGGCTAGCTTTGAACTCGTGGTCCTCCTGCCTGCTTCAGCCGCTGGGATTATAGGCATCCGCCACCAAGCCTGGCTCATCTTTTCTTTTCTGCAGTATTGCTACATCCTCCAAAATTACCCTCCCATCTTGCCTCTCATCCTGTTGCTCTCTAATCCTTCCTTCCATAGTTAACCAAGTTGGAATGTGCTTCTCATGTGATCATATCGTGCTTCTGCTCAAAATTCTTTAATGACTTCTTCTTGTCTGTGAGTTCAAGCCCAAACTCCTTACAAGATCCTTCAAGACCCGGCCCCAACCTCCTTGTTCAGCCTCATCCTCCTCTCCTGCTGTTTTCCTTGGACCCTGTGTCCTAAGCATACCAAACACATGTGCTCTCTCAGGTCTCAGTCCTGGGACTGGGCTGTTCCCTCTACCCAGAAGACCTTTCCCACCTCTGTGCAATCTTTTCGTGCATATGTGCACACACATGCATACATACACATGCACACAACTTGTGCATTTGGTGATTCCTGTTTCTTCTCTGTGGCTCAGCTCTTAGAGCACCTCCTCTGTGAAGCCCTTCCTTACTCACAGATCCTCTTTTCTGGCATTTCTCCTTCACGCCTCTGCATGTCACTATTGTATCCCCGACATCAGTCCACATTCATAAATATGTGTTAAATGAATAAATGGATGGATGGTTGAAATGATTTTCAGAGTAGATTCCAAAGTCTGGAAAATATTTGCCCTCCCTTTAGTCAGACTTCTTTGCCTGGGGATTTTGGCACAGTGGGGCTCTGTTTGGAGGTGCCATCGTGGTTGAGTGAAGACTCCAGAGCCACATTACCTGGGCTGAAAACCTGGCTGTGCCATCTTCTAGCTAGAGGCTCTTAAGAAGTCACCATCCCAGTCAGGCATGGTAGTGTACACCTATAATCCCAGCGTCCGGGGAGGCTGCGGCAGGAGGATTGCAATTTCAAATCCAGCCTCAGCAACTTAGTGAGACCTGGTTTCAAAATATAAAAAAAAGTCACCATCCCACTAAGCCTGTTTTCTTTATTGTAAAACTGCATTAATCAGCGGATCCACGTTATAGGGTTAACGTGAAGGCAAATAAAAAAGCACATGGGGCACATTTGGTGACTGGCAAGGAACAAGTGCCCAGTACATAAGAGCTCTTATTAGTCGTTTCTCTGACAGCTTCGTTTGACCCCATTGTGTCACCATTACTTTTCGAACCAAATGTCTGTCTGGAGTGTGGTTCTCAAACGTGGGTGCTTAATTTCAGCAGGATTCCCATTTGCCATTGTACTGGGTCACCCTGGATACAGGGCTTTGAGAAAATGGATCCAGATGGTGTCCTAAACAAGGAGTAGCCTTTGGCTTGGAAGTCTTGATTTATTGCCTAGAAACCAAAAGCAAGCATTGCCAACAGCAGATTACCTGAATTCTACAAAGTGCCCACCCCTCCAGCTCTTGTTCCCCCCCCTGAGTGTGGTTAAAAAAGAAGTGATAGGTGAAGTCAGTTTAGGATACAAGCAGCAATTTCTACCACTCTGTGGTACTGGGGATTGAACCCAGGGGCATTTTACCACTGAGCCACATTCCCAGCCCTTTTTACTTTTTCTTTTGAGAAAGGGTCTCACTAAATTGCTGAGTCTGGCCTCGAACTTGTGATCCTCCGCCCTCAGCCCCCAAATAGCTAGGATTACTGGCAACTAGCAGCAATTCAAAGGAAAGAAAATGCAGCACAGACCCTCAGTGTAGGCTGTGGGGTGCTTTTCCCCTTCTGTTGGCTGCACTGAGGCATACAATCAGCAGCCCTGGATAAACAAGAGCCCCCAGTGTGAATGTCCTCCACACAGCTGGAAGGAATGCCTTCCTCTGGATTCTTACAGAGAAGGAGGGGTTGTCATCTCCATTTCAGACTTGAGTTTTCTAGATTTTGAGTTAAGCACCCACTTTTAGACAGCATAATTGTCTCATCAGAGCCTTGAGCTAACTGGCCCAGATTATAAATTGCAAGATTATGCTACACATCTATATGCCAGTGAAGTGAATGAGGAGTGACAAGAAAAAGAACAAGATGATTCCTTAAAAGGATTCAAAGACTTTTCATGTCAAGTAACTTTCTAAAGCAACTAGGAAATAACAGAATTTTGGGTCAAGGGTGAAGGCTTCACACACACACACACATATAACATGTGATTAATTTAGCAATGCTAGTGTCCCAGCTACCTTGCTATAAGAGTTGGCATTTCTGGTTTAAAGGAGACTAGTTTGAATGACAGGCTAAACATAAAGGGGCTAATTTTATAGTCTACACTAAGAGCGGAAGTACATTTCCCAAAATGTATTAACCAGAAAACTTGACTAAAGGGTGCATTTGCTATCCAAATGAGTGACAAGAAGGAATCATATTGGAAAGGTAATGAGATTCCCACAACTAGATTCCTCTGCCCAGGACCTGCCCTCTCATTTCTTTGTTCATTCTTATCTTTGTGCTTTTGCATGAAGAAAAAAAAAATTCTTTTAAAGTTTTTGGAAGTACTGGGGATTGAACCCAGGTACTAACTTGTACATGCTGGGCAGACACTCTTATCACGGAGCTATATCCCCAGGCCTTTTTAAAGATTTTTATTTTATTTTGAGATACTTTCTTACTAATTGCCTAGGCTAGCCTTGAACTTGTGATCCTCCTGCCTTGGCCTCCTGACTAGCTGGGATTACAGGCATATGCCACTGCACATTTTATATATATATATATATATATATATATATATATATATATATATATATATATTTATGTATGTATGTATATATATATATATATATATAATGTACACACACATAATTTTTAACTATTATAGAAAGCCATCCTTAAATTTCCTCTTGGATCTGTGTCTCATTTGGTCAAATAGGATTTTCTGTACATTTATACCAAGGAAGAAATATGGCAGTAGAAATCAGAAAGAAAAACAAAATTCCAATGCCAGAAAGAAAAAAAAATTTCCAGTAATCCCAGCAGCTCAGGAAACTGAGACAGGAGGATTGCAAGTTCAAAGCCAGCTTCAGCAACTTAGCAAGGCCCTAAGCACCTTAGTGAGGCCCCTTTTCAAGACAAAAAAAAAAAAAGTAAAAAGGACTTGGTGGTTAAGCAACCCTGCCTGAGTTCAATCTCCAGCTCCCAAAAAAGAAAGAAAATATACCTTTATGGGGGAAAGGAAACCCCTCTGTATAGGGGAAAATTATACATAAATGCTCTCCACAATAGCCAGAAATTGGAAACCACACAGAAGTTCATCAACTGGTGGGCATACTATAATACATCCATACATATAATGGAATACTATTCAGCAATGGAAAGGAATAGCATACTGATCCATGCAGCAAAATGGATGAATCTCACAAGCATCATGTTAACTGAAAGAAACCAGGTACAAAAGGCTACACATTTTTTAAAATATTTTTTAGTTTTAGGTGGACACAATATCTTTATTTTATTTTTATGTGGTGCTGAGGATCGAACCCAGTGCCTCACACACGGTAGGCAAGCGCTCTACCTTTGAGCCACAACCCCAGCCCAAAAGGGTACATATTGTTTATGGAATATTGTGGAAAAAGTAGGACTAGAGGAACAGAAAACATGGCTGCTGGGTGCAGTGGTGCACACCTATGTAATACCAGAGACTGGGGAGGCTGAAGCAAGAGGATTGCAAGTTTGAGGGCAGCCTTGGCAATTTAGCAAGAACTTGTCTCAAAATATAAATAAGTAAATAGTGTTAAGGATGCAGCTCGGTGGTAGAGCTCCCCTCAGCTCAATTCCTAATACCAGGGTTGTCAGGGGCTGGGGATGGGAGGAGAGAGCTGAATGCCAAAGGGTCATGAGGGAACTTGACTTGGGAGAAAACACCCCAGAGGAAAGCAGTGTTTCCTCACCTCCATCATCACGTGAATAGAGTCCCTGACCACAGGAATTAGGGGAGAAGAGGAAGAGGAAATGATGAGAGATCAGTGGAACCTGGAGATAAAGAGGATGAATCTAAAGGGACCCCAGAGAGAGGATTAGAGCCATGCTGTCTACCCAGACTGTGGCTGTGAGCTCATACATCATCTGCATCCAGGCTAGACCTGTGAGGACTTTGTCTGGGCAATGACAGCGTGCCACTTCCGTCAGCACCCCAGACTGTTCTGTCCCACACCAGCCATGTGGAGAAATCTGCTTCCTTGCTCTTATATGGGTGACCGCCAGCCACCCCACACACCCACCACTTGTCCTAGGTTGGACTGAATGGGACCAGTTGAGGACCTCCACTTCCACCTGGAGATGTAAAACATGCACCTGCTTTAGCGGCCTTTCCTGTCCTCTCAGTTTCTCCTCCATTCTGGAGGTAAAATCTAAAGCAATCTTTCCTCTCCTCCATGCAGGTTCGGCAAGTATCACGAGCTTCCTATTGGGTGGGTTCCTCTTCTGATGGAGGACCAGCCTGACATCCACTGGGCTCTTCCTTCATCAAACATCCATTGAGCTGTCAGTCTGGGCAGCCGAACAGAAAGACTGCCTCTGCCCCTCGGGGGAGTCCAAGGCAGGGGCACAGACCATGCAACCTAATAAAGACCATGACAGAGGCCTTAGTCAAGAGTTTCAGGGACCCAGTGGAAGAGAAGACATGGCAGTAACGTCCATGATTTTTAAAAATTATTATTATTATTTCTGCCGAACTGGGGATCAGATCCAGGGCTTTGTATATTCGAGGCAACCCCAATATTCTCCACTGGGAGCCCTAGAACCATACTTTCTAGTCCAAAGAGTAATTACTGTAGCAACTCTGACCCTCTCTTTACTGGGCAATCACCTACTCCCCCTTGTTAAATAAACAACCCCAGAGGGGTCTAAGAATACTCCCTGATGGCAGGGACCTTCTCTGCACGTCCCTGGCATAATGCCTAACTGGAAAATACTTATTGAAATAAAGTGTAAGAGATTGTCTTTGGGGAAAGACAATTTCCCCAAAGATTTAGCATTTGCCAAATTCCTTTGGAAAAAAAGATATAAAGAGAAACATGTTTATAAAGTGATGCAAAAAATTTTTAAAAAAAAATACTGAAGAGGATAGTTATCATCCATTATGTTAATAATCACCCTCCCTTGTGCAATTGCAAGTGCATTTTCCTGTTTTGCAGAACAAACATTTAATAATGAGCATTATTTAGCTTTAGGGTCCTGGGTCTGTCTGGGCATCTAGTGTACATTACCTCACTTGTTTTTCACAACTATCCTTTTTTTAAAGAGGAGTCAACTGAGCCTTATGAAGTTAATCTATCTAAATACACAAGTAAAAGAACCTTGGAATCCAACTCCAGCACCTGTGTTTAACACCACTACCACCACCAACACCAACACCAACACCAACACCGCCTTCCAGGGGTAGGAAGGATTATTTTATTTGGTACTGGGATTAAACTCAGGGACACTCGACCACTGAGCCACATCCCCAGCCCTATTTTGTATTTTATTCAAAGACAAGGTCTATCTGAGTTGCTCAATACCTCGACATTGCTGAGGCTAGTTTTGAACTCATGATCCTCATGACTCAGCCTCCTGAGTTACTGGGATTACAGGTGTGAGTCACTGTGCCCGAAGGAAGGATTTTTTAAAAAATTTTTTAGGGGCTGGGGATGTGGCTCAAGAGGTAGCGCGCTCGCCTGGCATGCGTGCGGCCCGGGTTCGATCCTCAGCACCACATACCAACAAACATGTTGTGTCCGCCAAGAACTAAAAAAAATAATAATAATAAATAAATATTAAAAATTCTCTCTCTCTCCCCTCTCTCACTCTCTCTTTAAAAAAAAAATTTTTTTTAGTTGTAGATGGACATTATTATCTTATTTATTTATTTATTTATTTTTATGTGGTGCTGAGGATTGAACCTAGTGCCTCACATGTGCTAGGCAAGTGTCCTACCACTGAGCTACAACCCCAGCCCAGCAGGAAGGATCTTTATGGATATTCTTTTGTTGGGTTCTGCCTCCCTCACCATAGAGCTTTTCCAGGCTAGCCTCCATTAGGCTGAATCTGAATTTCCCCAAAGCAAGAGAAATATCTGATGCTCTGGACACAATAGATCCATACTAGTTGCCTGGCTGGTAACGTTTTTTTTTTGTTTTTTTTGTTTTTTTTTTTAATAGGATGACCACCAATTCCCCTTAGTTAAACAGAAAATCCTTGAGGTCTTTCGTACAGAGACCCCAACAGGTCAGTCGCTCTCCCTTTCCTCCAGTCCCCTCTCTCAGATGGCAGACATTCTCTCTGGTAAACTATTCCTTTTATAATATCATTGAGATCTAAAATGAAATGAAATCTGAACCTTGGCTATGTCTCGTCACCATGGAAACGACATCAAGCTTGAGTGCTTCCAGGAGATGTGGGTGCTGTTCTTCCACTGCTAGGGAAATAAGGCACTGGGGACTGGACCGAGCTAAAACAAGGTTCTGTTAGATGAGCAGTAGTTTTGGTAATAAACACATCATGTTCAACAAAAGGACTATGTCACCTGCAGAGGCATGATCAACCTATACTTCCAGTTTTCCACAGGAAGCTTGGTACAGAACATAGCAGTCAAATGAATTGACAGTTCAGATCGTTCTGTCTTTTATAAAGGTACATTTTAAAATCTATTAAGGTGACTCAAAGAATGTGGTAGGGGAAAAAAAAAGCAAATAGCAATAAACATTAAGAACACTCTCTAGTCTCTAGAAGCATTTTTGCTTCTGGGAATGGAAAACCAAATTTTTCCCAAGAGACTCCATTATTAAAACCATAAATAAAACACCTCTGATTCAATGTCTTGGTTACTTTGCTCGAAAGGCTTTGCTCTAGAGAAGTGGCCCAGGCCGTCCAGGGGACTGGGGAGGTGAACCTGACAGCATTCCACCGCTTCCTCTTCAGCCTGGTACCTGCACACCATACCACCGTGCACAGCTCATGAGCAAATTTTGCTTTACTGAAGACTCCCAAAGATGGTTGCTACGGAATTAAAGGATGAATTTTCTGGCTGATGCCCTTCCCTCTTCTTTCATACACATTCTCTTCTAGAAGTAAAAGCAAGAGTTGTGTACAACGGTGCACACCAGTAATGCCAGCAGTTAAGGAGGCTAAGCCATGAGGGTCACAAGTTCAAGGCCAGCCTGGGAAACTCTGTCTCAAAATAAAAATAATTAATTTTAAAGGTCTAGGGAAGTAGCTCAGATCTACTTCCCCCCTTTCAAAAAAAAAAAAAAAAGGAATAAGAAAAAGTAAAAGTAAAAGCAAATTGTGTGGTGCAGGAAGCACAAGCCTGATTGCTTAGGTGGTCTGGGTTCTTGCCCCAGTGCTGCCGCTTACCAGGCCCAGTAACCAAGGTTACTTAAACTCTGGGTGTCAGTCTCTAGAGGTGGAGTTCGAGGGATGAATGTGGCCCACTATGCGCTAGCAGTATTCATCATAGTGAATTCCAATCACTCAGCAGAAAGACAAGGGACATTTGCTAAGTCCTATTTGTGCTGGGCACTTTATGGCTATCATTTTATTTGTCCTTGCAATAGCTTCGGTTGTTGCTGGTATCTCCGATTTACAGATGACAGAAACAAGTCCCGATAATCACAGTGACTTTCTCAAAGTGATGAATATATAAGCATGCAGTCAGGCTTCAAATCTCCATCTGTCCAGCTCCAGAGCCAATGTTCTTTCCACTCAACTCTGTTAATTTCTGGGCTCATGTGCTTGGGACAGATCATTAACATTATTTTAAATAAAGTAAATATAATTCAATAGTTCTATACAGGGTTCAAATAATTTGCTAATGCCTTCAAACTTGAGCTTCTCTCGTTATTGTCTTATTAATTAAAACGATCCCACATCACTTGGGAGTTAGAAGTATCTTCATCCTACATGAACTTTAATACTTGGCTTGTTGCTAGGTAGCCTGCAGAGTTACCCTTGAACGGGCCCCACAGAGATGATGTCAGGTGTCAGGGTACCTTGGTCACTTCCACCTGGGCAAGTTTTAGGATTTTTTTTTTAAACCACTGAACCAGTGAAACAACTGAAGAACTGAATGTAAACACTTTCTTTCTTCTCAAAAGAAATATAAAATTATAGTCCTACAAGCAACTGTCATAAAATCATATAAAAGTCTAATATAATGACTCTTCCTCAGTTCTAAGCTCTGTACTTCAAGAACTTGAAAGGACAAGATTTCCATTTTATGAAAAAAAAAATGAATGCAACAAGACAGAACAAAATATCCATGACATTTTGGGTATGTGCTTAGATTTGTTAAAAAGTTCCTATATGGTAGGTATTTCACTGCAGGCTGGGCCACAGATAGGATGTGGGCTTCAGAATCAGAAATATCAGTTAAAATCCTAGCTTTTCCATGGGCATGTTATTTTGATGCTAGAGATTAATCCCAGGAGCACTTTTTTACTAAGCTACATCTCATGTCCTTTTTATTTTTATTATTATTTTTTTTTTTTTAGATAATGTCTAGTTAAATTGCTGAGGCTGGCCTTGAACTTGAGATTCCCTTGCCTCGGCCTTCTGAGTTGCTGGGATTAGAGGTGTGTGCCACCATGCCCAGCTCCATAGGCATGCTATTTATAATCTCAGAGCCCCAATTTCCTCATCTGTAAAATGGAAGGATTATTGTGAAAATTAAATAAAGTACATAAAGAGCAAATAGGATATTCTTCATCCTACTATCAATTCAAAATAAACTTTGAGAAATCTATATAACAATTTTTCTTTTTTCTGAGGTGGAGTCTTGATATATTGCCCAGGTTGGCTTGCAAATTATGGGCTCAGGAGGTCCTCCTGCCTCAGCTTCTGGAAAGCTGGAACTACAGATGTGTGCCTCTAGGCCCAGCAATAGCAATCATTTTATTGATTCCTTACCATGTGACAGGCTGCTGCGTGTGGGTGGCACACACCATCAAGACAGACTGGGAAAATGTCATGTAAAGCTAAGCAGAATCAACAAGGCTGGAGGAGAGGCTAAAATTTGCAACACATTATAGGGAAAGAACCCAGAGTCCTAAAGTCAGATGGCTTACAGTTCCCGATTCTATCACTAATAATGAAACTTGCAAAACTTCAATTTCATAATCTACAAAATGAGGATACCAACATTTGTCATAGCTTTCCCACTGGATGATGAGAACTTCTAGGACAACGTGGGGAAGCACCTCATTTTGAGGACCCTGCTCAAGGTCAGGTCAGCAAAACACTCAACGCCTAGCACCAACCCAGGCACTCCGTGAAGGCTGGTGCTTGCTCCTTTCTTCCCCCTAGCTTTATCTCCACAGCAGCCGCCATGGGGAATAAGAGCTTGGAAGAACAAGGACCCAAGGATGGCTGGCCTGAGACTGGTTGTGTGCTGCACATGTTATTTTTTCTCTTGACCCAGTCTGCAAAAGAGAAACAAGAGTGAAATGATAACAGGCATGTCCACTGAAGCAAAACAGGTCACAGGAAGAAGATAATACTCAATGACAAATAAAAGTCAACTGCAGCTGGACCCTGAAAGGGTAGGTGAAAATCCATGGGAAATAGGGAAGGCATGTCCTTTTGTGTGGAATAGGCTTTTAAAATATTATCACCAAGCCAGGCATGGTGGCACACGCCTCAAATTCCAAGGACTCGGGAAGGAAGCTGAGACAGGAGGATCATGAGTTTGAGGCCAGCGCGGACAATTTAGCAAGACTATCTCAAAAATAAAAAGGGAGGTGGGGATGTAGCTCAGTGGTGGAGCACCCCTGGATTCAATTCTCAGTACTGCAAAATAGTAAACATTATCACCAACGTGAAAACACACACACTTTTGCAGTTTTACCATCATCTTTGCTGTTTAGGCTGCCTGTGCAAGGTGGAACTCCTAAGAGATACAAAATGTTTATAGCGTAAAACAATGACAAAAATCTTCAGCCTTGTTAAATGAAGGCACCAGACATAAAATATCCACATTGATTTGATATTCAAGACTGTGTACATATGGGTAAGACCCAAGGAAGGGTACTTGGAAAACAAAAACAGCTGATTAGGACAGAATTGCCTCACCCAGTGCCTGAAACCTAATATTTGTTCAATAAATATTTGTTGAACCAGCAAGAAGACTTGATTTTTATTTTTCATATTACAACTGTGAATACATTTGTTAGCTAATCAGAGATAATATACCTTCATGACATATTTTGTTGTTTTGTACCCCCCCAAAACACTTTTGTCATCTTATGCCCAAAGAAAATGATGTCATCATAAAAGCTTGTAGGGGCTGGGGTTGTAGCTCAATGGTAAAGTGTTTGCCTAGTATGCGTGAGGCACTGGGTTCAATCCTCAGTACCACATATAAACAAATAAAGGGATTGTGTCCTTCTATAACTAAAAAAAAAAACAAAAATCATTTTCCTCCCCCTTAAAAAAACAAACAAACAAACAAAAAACTTGCAGACCTGGGCATGGTGGCACATGCCCATCATCCCAGTGACTCTGGAGGCTGAGGCAGGTTCAAAGCCAGCCTGGGCAACTTAACAAAATCCTGTTTCAAATAAAAAGAGCTTGGATATAGTTCAGTGGTAGATTGCCCCTGGGTTCATTCCCTGATACCACACAATAAACAAATAGTAAATAAATAAGTAAATAAATAAATAAATCTAGGAATGTGGGGTTTTGGTACAGAGAACTGGATAAAAGTCACTAATGCATTTCAGTTATCTAAAGCAAGCAGAAGCATTGGTAGATAAACAGGAGATCTGCTATTTGTTCATTTATTGGTCAACTGTCTTGGAAAAATAACCCCTTAAGATCTTAGTTGACAGGTCTGTGACCGGGTGATCCCTCCTACAGCCCTTTCACTACTTTAAAAGTTAAATGTCAAGAGAAAACATACCGGGTTATTATGTCATGTGCATGTGTAGATACAGCATAATGGCTCCTACTATTACACATAGTTATAAAGCACTAATAAAAAAATTAATTAAAAAGTATCAGGCCAATGAAGACAGATGGATTCTCAAAAGAGTTAATATTTGAAAACTTTATTTTCTCAAATGAGCACCAACACAGATCAGAAATATGACAGAAACAATGCACTTCTCTAATACTCCATCACTATGTACAAATACAGGAAAAGGTGAAGACAAAGTGACCTGAAAAAATGCCAACAAAGACAAAAACAAAACAACCCAAACCCAACAAATACAGTTTGTAAACACAAGCATAAATAGATTCTGTATTGTAAGATAGTCTCTGCAGGTTGGGAAAAGGGAACCAACTCCCACTTTCACCAAAATGTTATAAAACACATGGGCAGATAGAATTGGATAACAAGAGAATCCTTGTTTCTTGGCTTTATCTTCTACTGCCAGTAAATTTTATGACCATACTTTTTAAAAAATTAATCTCTTTTCTCTTCTCATAGGACTAGCATTTTTTGCCTTTGTGGCAGATTATTTTAAAATATGTGAATTGATTGTATTCAAGATTTGATTTCCCAGCCTCTTCATGAACCTGAGGTAATCTGACCTTAAAAAAAAAAAGCTGTTTACCTAGAAGGTATGTGTATTATGTTATTAATGTTCTTTTAACCCAAACCAGTTAATGTTTAACATGATGTGGCTTCTAAAACAACCAGAGCCCTGGGACACGTGATTAATATGCTCACATCTCAGTTAAAAGTACAGATTTGACTCTGCTTGATCTTCGCAAACAAATTTCCTTTACAGTCTGTGAAAGTTGAGCACACAAAGAAAAAAAAAAAGGAACAAAATGCAACAGCTCTGTGCTCAGGAAAACAAAGATCTCGTGGTTTGTGCTGTTGGTCCACTCAGAAACAAAAACAACCAGAGAGAAAGAAGAAAAACCTTATGTGCCCACAGTGTAAACTATAGTTACAGTGTCCCCAAAAGAAAACAGGAGGCACAATCCAAAATGCTTTCACTCACATTCTCTCTCTCTCTCACACACACACAGTCAATCAAATTCAAGATCCCGATTTGTTGGATTTTTTTCCCCCAACAAGTGTAATTACTCTAAATTGTTACTACTAAATTTACTTGGTTTTATTTATTTTCTTTTCTAGTCAATATTAGTGCAAGAAAATATTTCCGTTTTCAACCTGGTAATTTACTGCAGAGTCTGTTCCATGGTAGGGTGGTGGTAGTGGGGGATACAGACAGGCATTGCTTTAAAGCCTTAATCCAGATTAAAGTGAGATATCCTCAAAAAAGAAGAAGAAAAAAAAGTACATTGGTGATTACTGTTTCCCTTAAAATATATTTCAAGAAATGCACAGGAAATCATAGAATTTAAAATAAAAAGTGCTCTCAGGGGATCTGAGAAAACAGCACCAAATATATTATTTAAAAAATTAAATATTATTTACAAAAGTATATTTCACAAGCAACTTTTTTTTCATATATATATGTATAGATATATCTACTTGAAAATCTTATCATAAAGGGGACACCTCTTTGCACACACTGACCCACTAGTAAAGACTAACTTTACCCTGTGTATGTGATCTTGTGGTCACAGGAGCTGGGGTAGTACTCAGACCCAGCTGAGAACTTGTGGGCATCAAGTTTGGCTCTATTTGATTTATGTCAAATCAACCCATCAGCAGCCTGAGACTAATATCCCAGGGGCGGGGGTGGAGGCCTGGGTGCACTTCAGGGTGGCCAAGGCCATATGACCTAGGGTGGGGCAGGGGGGCTGGAACACAAATCTGCCAGCTGGACTTCAGTTCAAAATGAAGGCAGCTGCTGGCTGAGGTATAGAACTTCCTGCTTTTCCCTTTCTCACTTCTCCTTTCCCCTTCCCTTCTCCCCTTAACTCCACCCCCCCGAGTTTAATCAACAAACTCCAATTCCCTGAACCTACTTAGGGTGAATGGATGAGGTCTTTGGTTATGCTCTGGGTCAATAATTTGGTGAGAAAATTAAAGAATAAACTGACCAAGGCCATGGGTTGACGGGTCTCCATTGCTCAGCTGTGGCCTCTCCAATACTGCTAAATGTTAGATAGACAAACCACAAATAGAGCTAGTTATAAGAAGCACTTTTGGTTTCACTGACACAAAGGGAAGCCTAATGAGTTGTTTTCCCCCCTGTAGTTATGGAAAAACCTACACTCAGATCTCTTGCACCAAGTATGGTGCCATCCACCCACTGGATGCTCAATGGATGGTGACTGGAAAAAACCCAGCAGCAGGGTCTGATTGGAAACTGCTCTGATCTATGCTACAGTCAAAGGCCCCATCTTCAAGGAACAACAGTGGCACATTGGTCTCCTTCTCTGCCCCTTGACAATTCTAGGACATCCCATGTCCAGTTTCGGTACATGACTACCTTAAAACTGTAGATCTAAAGACAAAAAAAACCTGTCTTCATTTAATCCCATTTTCTTTTTATGAAAGACTCTTAATAGCCAGGATAGTCCCTGAGCAAAGGGTCTAACTGAATCCACAAATGAAGGCCACTTGCTTCAGGAGGAAAAGAGGGGGAAATCCATGATTTCCGTCATGGTAAGCCAGCTTAGGAATGTGAAAGTTGGAAAATGTTTGAAAACTTGGGCCTGGGACCAGAAATTAAATACTTCTGAACCTCAGTCTGCCTTGCAATAAAGGGGGGAGAACAACTTAATCTCTATGGCTACTTCTTAGACAAGAAGCCCTGGGGAACAAAATTCAATGTTTCCCCCCCTTGGTACAAGGGACTGAACCCAGGGGCACTCTACCACTAAACTACATCCCTAGCCCTTTTTGAGATAGGGTCTCAATAAGTTGATGAGGCTGGTCTGGAACTTGAGTTCCTCCTACCTCAGCCTCCCAAATTGCTGGGATTATAGTGGTATGTCTCCATGCCAGTCCAAAATTCAATTTCTAGAAATCCTTCTGTCTTTAAAGAGGAGAGGCACGCTTATTGCCAAACATGGAACTACCCTGTTTTCTGTCATCCTGCCATCTGCCAGGGGCAGGGCAGGACCATGACTGTCTCAAATCTCCCATTCTACAGTCAGCACATGGAGACACAAAAGGTATTTCCATCGTAGACTCCTTTCTTATGGGAATTTCATTCTGTTGTGATGAGATTCTGAAAATGTCTGAGGGTTTGCAGCTTTACTCTTAACCAACTTTACAAATTCTTATCTCCATGAACCCACTCTTTGTGAGGCTGTTAAGGTGAATTTTCCTATAGGAGCAGCCTGTTTGGAGGACTAGAAGGTTTGAATTACCTCATCTGCAAGCATCTTAATATTTTCAGTCTAAGAAATGAGATTAGAGTTTCAGTCCTGCACCATGTACCTGGCTGAACTGCTGCAGAGGAGACTTTCACAGTGTTGATGAAATGGATCAAACTTTTTTTTTGTATGCCTTATAGGGATCTGTTCTTCACTTCCCTAATGCTCTGAAGATTGCATAGGGCGGGGGAGGAGAAAGGGGGTAATATTGGGATTTGTAACCCCTCCTCATTGCTGGACCAGTCTGACAGATTTCTCTCCACATAAGACACTGAAGGTCCAAGAAGAGTAACCAACCAGGTGATCCCTAGGCTCAAGGCCTTTATCTTCCACAGTCTGCAACATGGAGGTGGAGAAAACACCCTGAACACTACAAAGAATTGCTGATCCCACCAAAGCCACTGCGTATCCAAAGAGCAAAGATGCACCTAACCTGGACTGGTTCAAATCTGAACTATTCTTCACACTGTTCCAGTCAGCTTCTTCCCCTGGCAATACGAATCAGTATTGCTAAGGGTCAGGAAAAAGGGGTAGACGGTCAGCATTGCTAATATTTCTACTTTTAATTTTTCTGGCTCAAAATCTGAGCTATTTCTTTAGGAGCTCCCAAGCACCAGCCCCTCTCTTATTCGCTGCTTGCCTCAATTCCTGATTTTACTTGGTTGCTGGTCAAAGCCTTTGGGACATTTGCATCTTGCGTACATTGCAAATGCCAGTGTCCTCTGTCCTCACACGCAGTGGCTAAGGAAGCATAGATGATTGCCCAGGGGCCGAGTGAGGAACCAGATCAGAACTCATCAGGGCCTCACCTACCTCACTCACTGCTGCCAGTACATGCCCCAGCTCAGCCCAAGAGAACTAGGTTCTTGCCCTGTCAGCTAGAATTAGGGCCACTGCTTGTGCTCATTTGCTATCCTGGCACACGTGGTGTCACGTACAGAAGCTTCTGATCAGAGATATTGCAGCCATGAGGTATATTTTTTTTCTCTTTGTCCTTTTAGACAGGTTGATTATTTCAAGCCTAAGTTACCAGGTCTCCAGGAGCAGTGCAATTTTGTTCCTACCTCCACCCTCCCACCCTCTGCCCATTCCCAGGACCCTTGGGATTCCCCCCTTTCCCTCTTGCTAATGCCCACGTGCCACGTCACTGCTTTCCTGACAAGAGGCCATCAGGCAGCTCTTGCATGGGCCCCGGGGGCCCTTTCCAAGGTGGGCTGCCGCCATGTGGTCAAGGATCTGTTCCTTTTGTTGTTTTTGTTTTCAGCCAACACTAGAACAGAGAGAGAAGCCAGGATCAACTCACAAACAGATACAAAGCAAAGAGACAGAGAGACGGCAATTTAGAGGCCGGTCACCAGAAAGATGGTGTCAGTGTGGGAGGATGCCCCAGATGGGAAGGCCCCTAAATGGATGGAACCAAGTGTTCAGTCACTCTCTCACGCTTGGGTAGAATGTTCAGTTAGATGGCATTCACATGGACACTGGGTTGGGTAGATGGTGTCGGATCAGTCCCAGCCATTGTCCTTGATCATGTGTGCTAGTTCAATGATGTATTTGCCTTCTTTATATTTCTGGCTGCTTTCAAAAGCATGTTCCTATGAAACAGAGAAAGAGAAAAGAAATTCAATGACCAACAGGTAACTTTTATGGCATAGAAGCAGAGGCGTTGCCAACAACAGGCATCAGAACAACTGAGGTCCCATCCAGGTTTCACCCAGACCCACTGAGAAACCTGTCACCACTCAAGCATTCTGTCTCCTGCACTCAACAGCAGAACTGAGGCAACACCAGGACTTCCTCAGTATTATGAAATAATTTCATCAGGATCTTTGCATTTTTAAGTCTTTACTCAAGTGTCACTATCTCAGAAAGATCTTTCCCAGCTGTTCTACTCAAAATCCCAACTAAATTTCACCCCTGCACTCCCTCTCCCCTCCCCAGATTAGTTTTTGCCCATAGTATTTATCATTTTCCAACATACATTATAATCTGTAGTTCTGTTTTATTATCTGTCTCCCTTGGTGATAATATAAACTTCATGGATGGCAGACATGTTCATGTTTTATTTCATTGCTGTGTCCCCTAGACAGCTGTGAGGCACCTATCAAATCTTTAATAAATAATTGCTAGGGCTGGAGTTGTAGCTCAGCAGTAGAGTGCTTGCCTAGCACAAGTGAAGCACTGGGTTCAATCCTTGGCACCACATAACAATAAATAAAATAAAGGTATTGTGTCCATCTACAACTAAAAAATAAATAAAATAATTGCAGAATGAATAAGTATACATTCAGTGAAGGTAAAAGAGTGAGAGTATTCCTATGAAGAAAAAGAAAAAAGGCCGAAGAGGTAGCTCAGTGGTAGAGTGTTTGTCTAGCATGCAGGAGGCCCTGGGTTTAATCCCCAGTAGCACAAAAAAATAAATATATAATCTCAGGGGAACTTGATGCCAACCAGATCTACCCACAAAGTTTCCATGTCATTTCTGCTAGTTTCTAGGAACTCAGGAAAGTCTGGTTATAATTTTAAGCTGAACTTGTTAACCTTAGAGAAAAGACAGGAAGAGAAACCAGGTACTATGAGGCCAAACAGGTCTCTCGGCCTTATTTCCTTGTTCTTGCTGTTTCCCTGTCAGATAAGTCAAGCATGTTTTTCCTTCACTGACTTTCTCCAGGGAGACAGGAGCTCTATAAACGCAAGACTGAAGAACCTGACAGCCCTCAAGCCCTAGACAACTGCTAGGTCTCCAGAGGGAAACCTCAACACCTGGCAGGTTACTTTCTAAATTTACAATACTGCGGGCACTCCCAATTAATAAGCCCCAAAGAAAACAGTCCCGCACAGGTTCAGGATAAATGGTTATTTTATTTTCAGCAACAGACATCTAAGAACATCCTGGTGTATTATCTGAGAACAGTGCTCCCTAGAGCTGACACGTGACTAAGGTCAAGGGACAGAAGCAGCGACATCAGCTGTTCCTCTAGGGCCCTGGAATTAACAAACTGAAGCCTATGTGGTGGGTTCCTGCAGCTCTGCATGAACAGTACCATAGACTTTTGGGTTTCAGAGCAAGAGTTTGAACTCAATCTCTTGTTGAGAGGAATCATTCACAAAATAGAAGGAGAGAGGAACCGAGAGAGAATAGTTATAGGCTCAGCAGCAATTTCCCTCACACTTCATTATACCCCTGTGCCGTGTGTGTGTGTGTGTGTGTGTGTGTGTGTGTGTGTGTGTGTAAGTGCACAGGGGCATGCACACTTACACACAATAGAGGAAGTGGTTTGGAAATAGATATATCATTCCACAATAAAGAGTTCAGGTGGAGGAAAAAGGAAAAAAAAAAAATGAAAATTCAACTGCCCTGAGCCACAAAGGCACTAGTAAAATATCAGGACTGGAGTCTACAAAATCACCAATGACTCCACCTTGAGAAGAATCACTTAACCACTGGACTTTCTATTCAATCACAATTGGGGATAATCACAAGATTGTTTTGAGGGTCAAAATATTTTAGTAAAAACCAGAACTGTGCATGCCCCCACCATCAGTCACTCAGAGGGATGGGTGATGGTGAGAGGGGCAAAATGGCCAAGGCCAATTTCTCCCACAATGAACAACAAGCAGCGCCTAAACCATGTTGTCATCACAAAACATACTGTCTGGAGTTTTTCTTCCTAGCACTGAACATTTCCAAGGAGATGCAAAAAACTGAATCTGAAAGCAGTTCTGCCAAATGCTGCTGTAGACTCCACCTGTGGCAGTTTTTAATTTTCTTTTTAAATCACTTGCACATTTTCAAGTGTTATTTAAATGGAATTATACATGTGTGTCTGGCATCTATTGCTCATACTATTTTATTTATTTCCCCCAATAATTTTTTTTATTTTTCAAGTCATATTAGTTTCATAGCTAAACTGAGCAGGAAGTATAGATATTTCCCATATACCCTCCCTAGCACGTCCCAGACACCCCCACTATTACAAACCCACCGAGTGTTCCACTTGTTACCACTGGTGAATCTACAGCATTAACCCTGCAGTAGTTTCGATTATTCCCTTGGGCTCCTTCCCAAACCAATAGTAGGTCATAAGCCACATGACAGGATGGGGAATTTGAGACATTTTACATAGAATAAATCACCCTCCCAATGACAGAGAGACCAATTTTTCAATATCCTCAAAATGACAGGGCAAAACAAAAAGTACTGTGGTACACATGGAAGTACAAATGCTGGCAGAAAAAGATCTGCCAATAACAACAATGTAAGCTTATCTTCACTAACATAAGCTACATGCCAAGTGATGACCTAAGTATTTTACAAAAGCATTATTCTATTCAAAGCACTAAAAACTCTATGAGTAAGGAGAATGAAATAGCTGCCTAAGGACACACAGACAAATAAATGATAGAGCCCAAATCTGAACCTGACTCTAGCTACCTAAATGGTACTTAGCCACCAGCCAGAGGGACAGTGGGGCTATATTTATGGTTGTTTGGTACCCCAGTACATGTTAGAATACCTAGTCCCCAGGGTCTTTAAAGTAACAGATCCCTGTCCTCCTCTTACCCTGACAAAAGAATATGCACTCTTCCTAGGTCCCAAAGGAACCTTAATTTTCTATGTTGAAAGAATGAATTGTGCATCTGGGAGAGTCCAGCCATAACTATATCCACAGTGGACTTGTGGATAATGTTTGATGATGCCCAGCACATGACCTAGGACCTCGGCAATCTTCTCAGAGCATTTACACTTCTTCAAAGTACAGTGATTTAAGAGCTCGGTAGTCAGACAACTCAATGGATTCCTTTCCTGTTTTGGCCATTTGATGGCTGGATAACCTTGGACATACTATTAACCTTCCTCAGCCTCAGTACCCCAATCAGAAAATAGAGATAAAATAACATCTAACCTCGAGAGATGCTGAAAAGTAAATATATTCATCTGTGAGCAAATGGTATATGCTGTTAATATTATTAAGTCTACAAGGGTGTGTGTGAATATGAGTGAACAGGTGTAACAATGAATTGGAAGTGGAATGAGTATTGTAGATAGATGACGGCACCAGGTACTGCTCAGCTTCCTGTCCTGGTCAAGGATATTTCCACAAGGCCACAGGAAGCAAAAGAAAAAAGCATTCTTCTAACGTGAGGCCCAGTGCTAGTCTCTTCACAGGCCCCTCAAGCAGACTCCATTATACTTACATATTTCCAGCCCAGAGTGGTTTTGCAGTTTTCACAGTAAATGTCTGCAACTGCATGTAGTCCTGTTAGCAACACTCGCTCCTCTGCAGGCCCACAGCCCACATTAACTCTATGCCAAAAGAGAGAACAGGAGAACAGGTAGGTTAGTCACATGTAGTACACCATTCATTGTTCAGGCTGAACTTCCAGCAAAAATCCAACCAGACAAGGCTGTCCCAAGGGAAGTCAACACTAAGAACCTCATTTAAAACTTGAAGAACATCCCTCCAAAGGTAGCCACACAGAAATATCTCAGTTGCAATGAATTCCAGACCTGCTAGATTTGATTCACTTGGTCTACTAAGATAGTCCTGATTGAAACTTTGCTTAGGATTCAATTTTTCTAACAAATGCTTTTAATCTCATGACTTAAATGGAGGAAATCCAAGCCATGGGCACAGGTCCTCAAAGTTTACTGAGGGCTAAATGAAGCCAAATATGCCACACAGTCTTGTCCTTATCATAACAATGAATCCTGAACATTGCACATACTACTCCTTCACAGAGCGCCTATTTCAAACTGAAGGCCTTAGATTTCCATTTTACAGTTCAAAAGGCTATGTAAGCTTCACCTTCCTTTCCCAGGAAGATGTTATAAATCACACATCCAGAGATGACTATGGGCTTCGTACGCTGTGTCACAGCCTCTAGTAGAGGCTAGAGGATCTTCCCTAACTTCTTTATGTTCTTCCCTCCATCTTTATGTTCTTCAGCAGATCCTGGTGGAGATCTTTTTCACCTTCTCTCCCCACAGTGACAAATCTCACTTATGGCTATGAGACTTCCATGTTGAAGCTCCCTCAGATACTCCTCAGCTTCTTCCCTGTGGGATTATTAGGGGCACTGTGGCGAACAGAGTATTTTCAGCCAGAGATGAATGAATGAAAGAAAGGAAGGAAGGAAGGAAGGAAGGAAGGAAGGAAGGAAGGAAGGAAGGAAGGAAGGAAGAAAGAAAGAAAGAAAGAAAGAAAGAAAGAAAGAAAGAAAGAAAGAAAGAGGGAGGGAGGGAGGGAGGGAGGGAGGGAGGGAAAGAAAGAAAGAAAGAAAGAGAAAGAGAGAAAGAAAGAAAGAGAGAAAGAAAGAGAGAAAGAAAGAAAGAAATATCCCCAAAGGTTACTGACTGTTGTAACACTCCACAGGGTTTGTTACAGAAGTCAGGGTCCACTGTTGAATTGTTGAGAGTTGCTCTTCCCATCCCTCAAAATTTGCACCAAACAATGGATGCACCATTCAGAGACACTCACACTGAGTTAAAGAGGTATGCTCGTCCTTGACTTCCTTGGAACGACTGAAATACAAGAAAACAAATGGATGGTTAGATATCCATTTCACCCACCCATTTGGATAAGTAACCCCAAATCATAACAAACAAAGCCTTCCAGGATTGACACAGAAGGGAACAGTAAGCCAGCTCACAGACTAGCTGGCAGATGGCATGAGGAGGGGGAAGAAGGCCACATTTGCACTATTTCACAAGCTTAGGTGAGAAGATGGGGGGCAGGGCATACCAAACCCCACTATGTCACTAAAAACTGCTTCCCTACTGAGGTTGCCTGAGATAATTAATCCGTTTGAGATAATTAATCCATATTCACTTCTCCTAGTGCTACTTGATTTCAGCCATCTGTGCTGGCCACAGTTTTCCCACATTGGCTGGGACATAGAAAACCAGTAAGAGGCACCTTTCTTTGTTCTCTTGGTCCTTTCCTACTGAAGGCAGCAAAGAACAAACAAACCATTTATCACTCATCTTTGCCCTTCTGTGGATCCTAACTGCCACAACAGTCACCATCCTCCTAAATGGGATCACAGAAGCTCCCCTTCCAAGGTGTAAGCAACTTGATCTCTACAGCACAGAAATGCTTACTAGGCAGTAATCCCATCTTAGCCTCTAGCTTCTTTCTTCCGGCTGGGGAATGGTGAGGGGAAAGGACAAACAGGAGCCAGAGCTTGCCATGCAATCTGACATCTACTTCCATTAACATAAGCCCTGTCCATGTTTTCCTCCTCTGGTTACACTGAGAAGTCTAGCTGACATGAGCCAGCCATGTTCTGCATGGCTGTCTGCATTTTTAATGTGGTATGAAAATTTTATCCTGAATTTAACATCCAAGCCTGCTCTGAAAACCACTTTAAAATCAACAGCTCTAAAAACAAACAAACAAACAAACAAGGGACTCTGAAGAAATCTGGAGGTGACTAGTTAATAAATGACTAGAGGGTAAAAGCACCAGACAGGGCACAGATCACTATGCATGAATCTGTCATTTATTAGATGTGCAGGGTGGCAGAGACTGGAGCTGCTAGCCACCGAGTAAGGCAAAACTCTTTTTACTTGGGCAAAAACTGCCTCTAAAGCAGCTGGAGTTTTGGTTGCCTCCAATAGTCAAAAAGGCATGCCAGGTACAGCTTCAAGGAGAAAGCGGATGTTCCGCAGCTGCTGCCCAGACCTGCACAAACTCTCTCCTTTTTGGGATCTTGATACATCCCTGGGGAACATAAGACCTCCTAGGCACAACTGAGAAGCTCCGGGTATCACAGCCTTAAAACATGAATCCTAGAGGCCCATGCCAAATGTTTCAATAGACAATGTCCCATTGACATAAGACTAGATTTCTTAAAATTGTTTTTATAGTTGTAGATGGATACAATACCTTTATTTTATTTATTTATCTTTATGTGGTACTGAGGATTGAACCCAGGGCCTCACCTGTGCTAGGCAAGCACTCTACCATTGAGCTACAACCCCAGCCCAAACACAGGCCTAGATGTGGACAAATTGTTAGTTCAACCTTGGAGCACAAAGACACCCCAGGGTTTCAAGGGCAGCCAAAGCTTCAAATTCTGGCTCCACCCACTCCTCTGGTCTCTGTTCTTGCTACTTTCCTTTGCTCTAGTCAAAATAAGCCACATGCGGTGCATTTCACCAACTTTGCCCATGGATAATGGTCCCTCTGATGGGAAAGCTCTCCCAACTTATCCCTTCTAAGCCTCAGCTCAGCTCCTCTTTGATAAGGCTTTCCAACCTCCCTAGGAAGAAGCACCATTGACACCCATGTTCTGGACCCCTCTTGTTCCCCATGTTTTCTTTTTTCTCAGCATTTAATATCCTGGATTTAAACTGTCTATTTAATTCCCTCACAAGGTTGTGGGCTTCCTGAAGGCCTGAGCCATGTCTCCAATCTCTCTGAACCCTTAACACATATTTGAATCTTGCATACAATATGCATTTAATATTTATTCCAGATCAATTGTATCAAGGTCTGAAGTATAATAAACTACATATTTAAAGAATACATTGAACACTTCTGGTTCTGATATCTGCACATACCTGTGATATCACTATAATCCATAGTAAGATTATGGGTTATCCCTCACACCCAAACATCCCCATTCCAGCCTCCCCTTTCCTCTTCTTCTCCTTCCCAGTTGGGACACACAGGCAACCATTGCTTTCAATCACTCATTTGTAGGTTCTAGAATGTCATATAAATGAAATCACAGAGTGTGTAGTATTGTTTTTTTTAAAATCAGGTTCTTTTACTCAGCACAATTCCTTTAAGATTCATCCAGGTTTTCTATAAATCAATAGTTCATCCCCTTTTTATTGTTGAACAGCATTCCATTCTATGGATATACCAGAGTTTATTTTTGGTTTGATTATTTAATGTAAGATTTTGACCTCAGAGTCTCCTTCCAGCTCCAAAATTATATTCTTTTATGAATTCATGGTTCTAAATTATATGTACAGGTTCACTATCCTCTAAAACACATTTGCTAAGACCTTCAAGTTCACCACTAGGAAAAAAGTGGCTACAGGAAAACAAATCCTAGAAGAGAACAGACGGTAAAATGACATGAAGCAACAGGGGTACTCCATCCATGACAGGAAAGGACCCTAAAGAACATATTCACTTATTTCTCAAACACTCACTGATCCTCTGCTGTCCACTAGACACAATGGGGAATGCAGGGAGAGGCAACACTGAGATTTTCCAGGGCCGCAGTATCCCCAGAAGGTTTGTAAGATGATTCTCCAGAGCAAGGAGAAAATACTAGAATTTTTATCTATTTGTATCTACAAAATTAAGTTTCACTAAGCAGTTACAACAAGGAGGACTGAGGGTGTGGCTCAGTGGTAGACCATGCATAAGACCCTGGGTTCAATCCCCTGCACCACCAAAAAAAACTGGTGCCTTCCCTGGGCTGTACATCCAGGAATCAAGAAGGAAGGGTGACAGTGGCACTCTTCTTCTGCCTTTGCTTTTAGCATATTGTGAATACTGCTTTTTCTCTGCTATAGTATGTCAGTCATGAATCTGATCTGATAAAAAGAGCCTTAAATAGCAGGATCTTTGCAATTTTTTAGAATGGGACAGAGCACCACAGAGGTGGTTCACCTACAACAAAGTACCTGAAGCTTGTGCTCTGTAGCAAACTTAGCATTTGTCAAAGTTTTCATTTCTTAATAATTTTTGTGACTTAAAAAGCAATTATGTAAAAATGACTATTTAAACAAAAGGAGCATCAAAAACAATTTTATAATTGTTGACTTTTTTTTATAATTATATATACAAATTCATTCAGTTTTTCTTTTATGTTTATGAAACTTACTAAACGGCCTGGGGCTGTGGCTCAGTGGCAGAGCACTTGCCTTGCACATGTGAGGCACTGGGTTGGATCCTCACCACCACATAAAAATAAACGAATATATCATGTCCATTTATAACTAAAAAATCAAAAATTTAAAAAAAACTTAAAAATTTACTAATTACCTGGAAGAGTTACTCAATCTCTCTCAGTACATATCACATAGTAATTTACATATGGAATTGATAGGTAGGTTTGTGTGTATTAGAGTATGTACTCAAGCCTTTTACTGATAGGCTGCTGCCCTGGGGATCCAGTTGGCTTCAGGGCACAGCCTGGAAGTGACTTTCTCTGGCCTGACACAGATTAGAATTCCTAGAGAGAAAGAAGGGGTGAGGGGAGGGTGCACGGCAGAAGAAAAAGGCCGGCCAGGCCCAGAGGCGCCTCCCAGGCAGGGGCACTACAGTTCCTCCAGGCCTGTTCTATGAGAGCTTACTGGCAGGGGCCCACACTCTGCCAAGGGTGCTGAACCTAGTCGTAGCTGTTGTGGCAGCAAGACCTCCTCAAGTACCCACCAAGAGGCAGTGTTCACAAACCTCTTTTCCTGAGCCTGGCACTCAGAACCAGCTGCGCTTTCTGAGGCAGACTCTGGAAGCTCCTCCACCAAGGCTTCCACCCTGGGGCCCCTGCCAAGTCGACATTTATGATGGGAAAAACAGCCACTGAGAACAACAGGCATCTTGCAAACAGACACAGACAACAGTCCCTGCGGGGCCACTGTATCTTGTGGGGCCCAGCCCAGGCTGGCGCAACCTGGCACAGGCTGGTGCTCCCTTGAGTGAGGGTGGTACTGAAGGTGGGAAGACTGAAAGGAAGTTAAGGAAGCAATTAGAATGAAGCAAACAGAATTTCAGACCGGGAGATGCCAAACAGACTGTCAGACACGTTTGTTTGCTGTTATTACTGCCAGGCAACAAGGCGGTTCTTTCCCATGTTGTGTATCAACTGAGGCTGGTGTGCAGGCCTCCAGGAAAGGCTTTCTGCTTTGTTTTTTAAAACCACACAAAACTTTTCTTCTATCCTTTAAAGTAGTGGTTCCAGGCCCAGCCCTTCCAGCCAGCTCAAAGGAACGGAAAGGGCTTAGAGTTTCCTGTTTAGTAGCCAAAACCACCAATTTCTGGACCCTTTGAATGTCTGGAAGGCAGCAGCTCCCTTTCAAAGCAGGAGAACCATTGAAAAGTGAATACTTTTGGTGGGAGGCAGTGACCGAGAAGCCTGTAGGTTCCTGCCCCTTTGTGATAGGTGCAGGTCCTCACCTTGCTGTCCTGCTCACTTGGTCAGACTCCTCACAGCACAGAGGTTCCAGGACAAGAACACAGCCCCTCCGCTCATGAGGAAAAGCCAACCATACTCAGCTTATCATGCACTCAGGAGGTGCACAGGGAGATGAGGGAAGCAGAGGTCCACCTGCCTCACCTGCTGTGATATCTGGAGGCTAGATGACCCCTTGCGTCTTTGTACAGGGTATAAGGATCTTGTCTTGGCATCAGAAAAGTCAGGTTCAAATCCTGGCTTACTAGCTACTGAACTTTGGAAGAGTTATTTAATCTTTCTCAGCTTCCGCATGTTTTGCATCTATAAATGGAAACCATGCCTTTTTCATAGGGTTGTAAAGCACAATAAGTAAAACAAGGTGCAGAGTAAACAGGTTCCCATCTCTCCTTTTCAGGAACCTGGAAAAGAGATGAGAAAGATGACCCTTAACTTATTCGGTCATTCAAACTTTGTTTCTTTGGTGACTCTGGTCTTGCTCCTTCTTTCCTAACATGCCAAAAGGTAAAGCTCCCTCTCTTTGCATCTCAAGTGGAGAGAGAGAGAGAGAGAGATAGAGATAGATAGATAGATAGATAGATAGATAGATAGATAGATAGATAGATGATATGGGAACAAAGCTCCCTATTGATACTTTCAATTTACAATATTCTGTGAATCCACCCCTGGAAAAGCACTTGGCACTTGCTTCTCTAACCTATCATTCTTCTACATGGCATTAATTTCCTGGGCTTCAAAGAGTCAGGCTGCCAGGGTTTGAATCTTGGTTTAGCCATATACCAGCTATGTTACTAATGAGCAAGCCAAATAGCTTCTTCTGGGCCTCCCAATTTCCTAATGTGTAAAAATGGGCACATTAAAATAGTAATCTCATTCATACCGGATTTGTTTAAAAAAAAAAAAGATAACTATATTGGTCCAGGTATAATGGCACATGCCTGTAATCCCAACTACTCGGGAGGCTAAAGCAGGAAGATTGCATGTCTAAGGACAGTCTGGGCAACTTAATAAAACCCTGTCTCAAAATAAAAAGCAAAAGGGTGTAGCTCAGTGGTAGAGCACCTTTGGGTTTAATCCCCAGTATTGCAAAAAGAAAAGGGAGAAAAAAAAAAGAACTGATATAATGTAAAGTTGAGAGTTTGGGTTTTTTTTAAATTAAGGTATAATTTACATTATCAATATTATATGTACTTTTTTAGATAATGATGGAGCTTTATTTTATTCATTCACTTATATTCGGTGCTGAGAATTGAACCCAGGGCTTCACACATGTTAGGCAAGTGCTCTACCACTGAGCCACAACCCCAGCCCATCAATATTCTTTTAATGTACTCAATTCAGTAGATCCAAGGTTGTGGAACCATTACCCCTAATTCCAGAACATTTTCATTCTCCAAAAAGAAGTCTCTCACCATTAGCAGTCACCCTCTATTTCCCTTGTTTCCATCTTCTGCAACCACAAATCTACTTTCTGTCTCTACAGATTCGTACAAGGCACCATACAGTTTTAATGGATGGTTACAATTGATCTCCTTCTAAGCACTTTTTAGCATTTAGTGGGAAGGTAGCAGAAGTGTTTAGGTAGAGATACAAAGGAGGATTTGTAGGTCCTTGACCTGGGATGTTGGCTGCCACCCCCAATTCAATAGATCTAACATTTTGCAAGCAAGAGTCAGATCAGTCTTTTTTTTTTATTCTTTCCCATTCTTTTCTGACTATGGTTAGGCCTGTGAGGTTTTTTAGGGTCAATTCCAAAGGGTTGAAACCCAAGCAAAATAGCACTGGATTCTGCTTGGATTTTACCCTTGAGGAAACATATGGAGAAAGTGAGAAGAGTGATAATAAAGAACAATGATGAAGGCTTCCAGAATTAGAACATGAGTGCAATTTTAAGAAACTGACTGCTTAGCTAAGAGGAAAGAAGACTAAAGGGGATTTCTTCCATCTTTTCTACAATAAGAACAAGAGGAAATGGACTTAGGTGGAATAAAAGAGACCGGTTAATTAAAAGAAAGAATTTCCTGACTGTGATTTCCACACTGGGACATAGGTCACTAGGAAAAAAGACAGGGATAAAATAAAACCATTTGTATGTGTTAATGACTTGCCAAAAGCTTTCACATACCTATCTAGTAAAAAGCCATGTGTGCTGCGAGAGGGAGAATGGTGACTTTCTTAAGGCCCTCTTCCCAGGTCTTGGGGCTATAGTAGGTCTCCATTTACCCTCACATTCCCTAAACAGATGGAGGGAGGGGCAGGGAAGGGGCTGACTCTAAAGGAGGAAATATCTGCTTTGTGGAGTCATAAAATTCCAAGAGCATGGGAGCATTCATGATGCCTAGGATTGCAAAAATAAAAGATGGTAAGGGGACCTGGGTGTCACATTTTATTGCTGAACAGGGGAGATTCTGAGACCCAAGCCACTGAACAATCAGACCCTTCAATATACATTCCCACTGCCTACACAAACCGCCCACCTTCAGGCCTGGGCCTAGGGAATGGGAAAGATCCTTCAAAGCTTGCTCCCTGGTGGTATCCTGTCTGCTGATGTTAATGAGAAAGGCAGCTTTAGAGTCTTGGAGGCCTTGCTATGTAACTTGGGCAAGTCACTTCATCTTTCTGAGACCCCCAGGGCCCTGTGTACAAATGGGAAAAACAATGCCTCTTCCAGGATGCCCTACTCCAGAGGGATGTCATGGAGATTAAGTGAGTGTGCGTATATTAAGCAGGGCCTGGCTCATAAAAGGCATTTAATAAATGTTTGTTTCTTTTCACACATCCACAGGCTTTCTTGGTGTCAAATGGGAGCACTGCATAGTCTGGAGGGCAGGATAAGCCTCTCTAGTCTGCGGCAGCAGGTTAGGATGGTAGATGCTAATGGAAACCTGGGGCCAGAGGGAAAACAGATGCTGCCAGCTGTCTACATCCTGCATCCCCTCCTCCCTCTCCACAGGGAGTGAGGCCTAGAAAACATGCATTCTTCAGGAGTGAAGAGTGGAGAAGACCCATAATCAGACAACCCCATTCTCTGCAGAACAAAGGCTGACATGTCAGTCTCACTAGGTCTGTTTGGGGAGGCTGGCTCCCCAGTTAGAAACTGGGGGTGGTACGATTAGGAGGTAAGAGCACTCACTCAGCCCTTCAGAGCTGGGCTCTTTGCAGTTCAATTAGAGAACTAAAATTTTAAGAAGGCTTTCCTATTGGAGCTCAAATTCGCTCAAAGCTGTCAGGCCTTTGAAAACAATTCAAAGTTGCTATTATTCAAAAGACAATGCAAATTAATATGCCTGGGAACACAAATTCCGATTTCCTGATTTATATTTTAGTATAGTACTCCTGATTCCAAAGCTATCGGTGTGTTGGCAAATAAAAATATCCATATAATATAAAGGATATCTATGGAGTCAGTGGGTAAAACCTACAGACACTCAAAATAATAAGTCCTTCCTTGCACCCAAAGAAAAAAGGGCAGAGAAGGCTATCTTTCATGGCTGCAGCCTGTACTATGGAAGGAACTGCCTTCTAAATATTGGCAAACAAGCAATGACTACAGTGAAAAATGGAGATGAGACTGAGGTGACTCTTTAAAATAGATTGTTAATTGTAAAAAGACAAAAAATAATGGCTCATCCTGATATGGGGCATTTAACTATGTACCAAATAGGATTCAAACTGCAATTCAGAGCAAAGTAGTTTAATCTCAAGAACTCAAGCTAGAAGGTTCAATCACCTTCCCTATTTTGCAGATGAAGAAAGTAAAACAAAGAAGTTAAGAAACATGCAGGTCCAGAGAGTCTCACTCCAAAGTCCAGGGGAAAATGAAGATGGGGTAACAAGGGTGTTGTCCAAGCAACTTCCTAAAAAGGACACTGCGCAACAGAGTTAGACTAAAATGGTCACAAATTTGTCAGAATGTGCAAAGCACTTTCTCACATATTAATGATTTCACCTCCAAAACAAGAGGAGAAAGTGAAGCCCAGAGCTATTAAAGTCAGTTCCCAGTTTTATACAACTCGTAAGTCAAGGTCAGAACCTACACCTAAGGCTCTCAACTTCAAGTCCCAAGTTTTTTCTAGAGGGTATTCACTTGGAAAAATCTGTCTCTTTAATGAAGAAGGATGGATCAATCTGTCAGTACTGATGAAAATCTCGTAGGTCATTCAAATTCCTCTTCTCTGATTCCATATTTACTTAGCAACTGTCTAAATTTAATTCTCTCACTCCAGTGGGTTTACCTTCAAGGAAGATAACACACAGGTTGAGCTTTCAGGATTATGTGCTCTACTGTAAATCAATGAATTAGAATTCTGGCTTACCAATTAGCTTCTTGTGAGTTGTGTTACAATGAATCACTTCATCAGAGCTTGGTCATTTTTGAGTGAATGGAAAAAAAACTCAATTTGGAGACCTTCAATGTTTAAGACTGAGGATCACCAAGAGAATGTTCTGAGTCCCAGACTAAAAACAGCTTTTCCAGCTCACTGCCACACAAATGAATGAATGGTTCTTATTTCACAACTTTCAAAGAAAAAAAAAAAATCAAAACCTAAGAAGCCCCTTGAAATTCCTTCTTTCTTTGGCACCTGGACTTCATGGTGAACAATAATTAGAAGAAAAATGTTTAGAGAACTAGAAAGTTTAACGATTTTTTTTTGTGGGGGGGAGGTGGGTACCAGGAATTGAACTCAGGAGTCACTCAACCACAGAGCCATATGCCCAGCCCTATTGGATTGCTTAGCACCTCGATTTTGCTGAGGCTGGTTTTGAACTTGTGGTCCTCCTGCCTCAGCTTCCTGAGCCGCTGGGATTACAGGTGTGGGCCACCAAGCTTGGCTTAAAGATGTTTAAGTAACCACAATCTGAGGGAATATCATACAGTGAACTGCAATTGGGGTATAGAGTTGAGGATCTTAAAGTGTACATATGACTTTATCCAGTTTCAGTTTCACAGACTCACAGACTATTGGGATTTGCAGGACTCCTAAAGATTAATCACTCACCTGAAGCATGGTTCCTGTCCTCATTTCTATCAAGCTCTTCTATTAATACCTTCATGGATAGAAAACTCACTACCTCCTGGGGAAGACCGTTCTACTGCCAATCATCCTGATGCTGCCAAATCCCTTACATGAGCTGAGTTCTGTCTCCATGGAGCTCCCTGAAATCTTCCACCTTTAGATCCTTTTGCCCTATTAACTATTTGGGTCATAGCTTAAAAAGTTCTTGCTCACACCAAGATTTCCTTCTATGGACTCAACTTTCTCCTAGTCAGTAGCTTGGTATAATGAAAGAATTAAGTACAGTCGTGCACCACACAACAGCATTTTGGGTCAGCAATGGACCATAAATATGCAATGGGGGTCCCGTAACATCACATCACCTAGTGATACATAGCCATCTAGGTTCTATGTAAGTACAGTACAATTACCTGGGAGCATATTTCTCAGAATGCATCGCCATTAAAATTCTGTGAACTAGATTCAATCCCTAGTTCTTACATTTTCTCTGCCATGTGTTCCTGGTTCTCATCACCACTCAGGTCTCAAGTTTCTCATCTGTGAAATGGGATGACATTGTCTACTTTCTGTCTACTAGTCCCTTCTAATTTTCTGCATGTGCCTTGGTTTTGCATCTCCCTGACCATGTTCACCACCATCGTCTATGTCTTATTTTTCATTTCATACTACAAGGTGTTCTCCAGATGTTCTTAACATCTCTTTCCCATAAATGCAAACCAAAGCACAAGGCCTTATTGACAACAATTAATTGAGCTTCAGGCTGCACTTACAAAGGAAAGTAGGTTGACTGATGTGTTCTCCTCCGAATGGCACAGTTGTCCAGCTTTCCTCTGATGAGCACATTAGCATACATCCACCTTTAACCTCTGTGTACATATACCCTCAGGACCATGTTTAAGAGTGGTGAGATGAGGTAGTTAGGAAGGAAGAGACCACCCTGCTTAAAAAGGGTCATAGTAGTTAAGAGTCATGGAGGGACTGAAGAAATCACAAAGAGCTCTTCTGAAAAAGAGCATGTAAATATCAGAAAGACTTGAGGATAGGGTGTTTACCAGGGTGCAAAAATTGGGCACTGTTGATTCTTGGTATTCCCTCTACAAATGGAACATAACTAGATAAGAATAAGCAGCCTACCCAATCCCACCCCTGCCAGGCAAGGCTAGATAATCTGCTCCAACTATCCTTGGGCAGATCCCTGATGCTCTGAACTGGGATTGTGTCATCTGTGAAATGAGGGGGTTGAGTATTACAAGGGTGAACATTCTGTGAGTCCATATTCTCAAGAGAATAACGCCTCACACATAAAATGAATGTTTTTGACTCAGAGTTACAGCTCTTCTCTCATGTTTTTAAATTTCCTGTTTATATGTGTAAAAAGCAGGTCTTTTCTGTTCACTGGCTGATCCATCTTATCTGATGATTCCTTAAGATTCTTACCTTCTCCAAGCTACTTAGAAGACTGATACAGGAGGATCAAATTTGTGGCCAGCCTGGGCAACTTAGTGAGACCGTGTCTCAAAAAAAGTCGGGGGTCAGGAATGGGGATGTAGCTCAGAGGCAGAGTGACACTAGATTTAATACCTAGTGCTACAATAAGAAAAAAGCAAGAAAGGGAGGGAGGAAGAGAGGGAGGGAAAAGGAAAGGAAAGGAAGGTGTGGTCACACGAACAAATATTGGGACTCCATGATTAGAAAGCAACCAATATTTAATGCACAGACATATACCAAGATTTGCTGGGTACCACAGAGGATGTAGTTATCTGACACTATTCTGAGCTACTAACATCTATTTTCTAATTAGTATACCTAGACATAATATCTATTTGATAATAATCTCCCCTAGGAAGAGATGGGAATACAGACAGGCTACACTGGTCCAAAGGGATTTTCATGAAATAATAAAACAAATAATGTTATCTTGTATATTCTATAGTTTGATGGCCTCAGGGCACAGTCCTAAGCACTCTTACCTTTTGCTTCTCCCAACAACCCAGGGGGATACACAGGTAATATTATCTGTATTTTAAAGGTGAGGAAACTCAGGAATGGACCAAGTAGAAGCACTCCCAGAACCTAATTCTCACAAACCCCTGCTACTTTCAGCCATCTTCCTACTTTGCTGTGTGAGCACTGTCTATTGTATACACATCTAAACTCAGGGCATTCTTCTCCCTACCCTATCCCATAATCTTTCCTTACTGGTGGGGGTGGAGGGGGTGTGGGATTCTTAACAGAAGGGCAGTACATTTGAAAGCAGAACTTGTTAGTTTTTAAACAAGGACCAGCCAGTTGGACCTCAGAGTGGGTGTTCCCATGCAAATTCCAGCACTTTCATGTTGCTCTGTGAACGGGGCCAGCCTGGACAGCAAGCCACGGCTTTTTTTGCAGCCAGCTAAAGAGTCTTTGATTAGGTCTAGAGAAGGACTCAATTAGCATCATGGAAACACAGAGCAGATTTCAGAAAGGAAAGGTCAGCCACAAGCCCTAGCATTTGCTATCAGCCATCTGCCAAGCAGGAAGTGCTACTCAGATCTATTTTTAATCATCTTCCCTAGCTAGGGCTCCTGGGAGAATGCAGAGGCCAGTGTTATACCAAGACAAACATTTAATTGCTACCTTTCTGTACACATTTTAAAATAGTCTCTGGATAGTCAAGACCAACTTACACATGCAAGCCCAGTTCTTGGATTCTGTCACTCTGGCACGTACCCACAGTGTCATCTTTGGAAGCCATGGTTGAACATTACACCTTGGGGAAACAATCTGAGACAGTCTGGAATATCAGCCAACTCCACAGACCTTGATAAGCCCTATAACTAGGTTCCATGTATGAGCCTTGGTTGTAAGTGACAGGGAAGAAGAAGTGGAGTTTAGGTTTGGAGTATATGGTAATTCCCCCAAAGAAGCAGGACTGCAGAGGGTGCTCTGTGCAAGCCTCCTCGTCACTCTCATTTTGATTTACCCACATTTATCACTTCAGAAAGGTAAATTAAAACCAGTTCATCTGGGCAATAACCTCATTTATTACTCAATACGTGGAATGGCTACAGAAAGGGGAGAGGTTTCATCTCAATTCCCAAGAACCCAGCCTGTACTGGGGCTGGCCCATCCAAGCACAGGAACATTTTGTCCACTGGCTCCTTCCCTCTCCCGCCTAGCAGCGTTCAGGCCTCAGTTCAATCCAGCCCAAGGAAAGAAACATTTCTGAGAGGTCTGAACAGGAGTCTGGCATGGCCGGGGCAGATTATATAGCAACAGAGCCTGGCTCAGGCAGCCCCTGCGTTCTCCCAGCCCACACATCAAACAGAGTTTCCTTGTCTCTTGACACTTACAAACTTTCAGCCTCCAATTTCCACCCTAAGGTAAAGCCTAAGCATATGTACCACTGGGCCCCAGCCAAGCCAAGTTCCATCTGCCAGTAAAGGCCTGGGGCCAGGCAGCAGGCCAGCACCCAGGCCTGCCCCACCCAACACAACACTGGGGAGCTACAGGGCTCACTGTGCCCGCTGACAAGGGGGTCTGCTTGGGGCTTTGCCCATATCTCCACTCTCCCCTTCCCTCCTGTGAGGAGCTAATCTGTCAGTGAGCTGCCAGTGGGAAAGCTAAGCTGAAAGGGCACCTTGGCTGTGGGATCTCTGCCTGAGGATGTGAAAGAGGAGACTGGGTATTTGGGGCAACTTAACACCAGCCCGAGCCTGGCCAGAGGGCCGGGAGGAAGGGACTGAATAGGCAGGTATGCGCTTCAAACAAGGCTAACCCCCTTTAGTGGAGGGCAGGGATCCCTCCCACCAGTGCTGTGAACTCTACTCTAGTGAGCTAGGGCACACTTGTCCCTGGGGGGTAGACTTAAAAAATAAGGGCCAGTGCACAGGGTCATTCCCCCTGACCTAGTTGGATCACGGTTTATTGAGGGCTTCTAAACACTGCTGACATCTGAGTTCCTCTTCTTGTCTGGTTCCAGGAGAGAAAGGGAGTTAATCAGCAAACAGCTTAGGAAAGGACAACACCCGTCCCTGCTGAGGATCACCTGTGCTCCTGCTCCCCTCTTTCTTGTTTGCCAGGGCACCCCCGGCCAGAAAACCCTATTTTAAAACACACAAAAACGCAGAAGAAATCTGGGGTGCCACGCTAGGTCTGAGTGTAAAGCCCCAGCAACAGAAGGCTTCCTGGAGATTTCAAAGCCAGGCAGAGAGCCTGAGAGGGACCAAGAGAAGGGCCTGGGCTGAGTTCTGGGGCTAATTCAGAGCAAGAAATAGGCTGCGTGACGGAGCACTGAAGGGCACGGGCATTGGGGTCAGGCCTGATTTCTGCTTCTTCCATTGACTAGCTGGGTCTCCCTGGTCAACTCAAACCATCTAAGCCTCACTTTCCTCATCTGAATATGGGAACAATAGTGGTCCATCTCTCTCTGGGGTGGTATGAGACAAAGATGTGATTCATATCAAAAGTGTCCAGCACAGTGCCTGCACACAGGCTTTAGTAAATAGTGAAAGGATGACTATTTACCGTCATTTGAAGGCCTCCAAAGAACGGTTTCTGCTTTTAAACAAATGCCAGTCAAAACCACGCTTTGGGGCCTCTAGAGAGTTACCATGAGTGGAAAGGGAGGGCTAGATGGCAGATAGTAGGCAATGGGGACAGCATATGTAGGAATCATCCAAGTACTAACATCATTGGTCCCAGAATATTAGTACAGTTGCATCTGAATGGGGAAGGGAGGGAAGCTCCTTAAAATAGATCCCTAGTAGGGCTGGGACTAGGGCAAGAGAAGCCCGAGAGCTTACTTTAAGAACTTTAAGGCAAACTTTAAGAAGGCACCCTGCAGTGCTGACCCTGTTCTTGTACAGCCTGAGAGCAGGTGCTACCTTAAGCCTTGTGTCCTAACTGACTTGCTTCCATTAGCCAGACACGGCCCTGACTGGACACACTCAAACTTACTGAATAGGAATCTCTGGGGGTAGGACCTGGAGATCTGTCTTTCTGGACTCACTGTCCAGGAATCCCCATTTTCTGATGCCAATTTCAACTACCCTCATGTAAGCCCTAAATGAAGACTATAAAAGCTACTTATTTCCCCCTACACTTGGCCCTGTCCCAAGCCTTAGGGTCATACCCAAAACACCTGAATGCTGCAATTCATCCTTCCTTAAAAATAACAGAAAAACTAAAGCGCTGGAGGTGTGGCACAGTGGTAGAATGCTCACAGAGATGCCAGCCTTGTGTTCTATCTCCAGCACTGTAAAAAATAAATAAGTAATTGAAAAAACTCAAAAGTATTGGGCTGCAATTGCCAGCTTTCAGTAATTCAGAGAGCCTCACTCAAGAAGCCAGAGAACAAGCCAGACATAGTGGCACACTTCGGTAATCCCAGTGACTTGAAAGGCTGAGGCAGGACAATCTCAGGTTCAAAGCTGCCCTCAGCAACTTATCAAGACCCTGTGTCAAAATAAATAAATAAGGGGCTGGGACTGTGGCTCAGCGGTAGAGCGCTCCCCTAGCACGGGCAGGACCTGGGTTCAATCCTCAGCACCACATAAAAATAAAGGCATTGTGTTGTGTCCATCAACACCAAGAAAATGAATATTAAATAAATAATTAAATAAGAGCTGGAAATGTAGCTCAGCAGTAAAGCACTTCTGGATTTAATCCCAGGGCCCCCTGCCCCAAAACAATGCCACAGATGTCAGGCCCTCTAAACCTCCAGGTCTCAGGGACCCTATAAAGGCCCTCCTCAAAGTTAAGACTGCTTTGTAGTTTGACAATGATTTACCTGCTTGCTAGTTAGCTGATGACATCACCAGGGAGAGACCAAACTTAGTTAATTTATAAAGTCATAGCTGATGCTCAGTAACTGCCACAAATATCAACATTCTTAGTCACACAAAGTTCTAGGACACAGAAGCTTAGCATGAAGCTGATTTTTCAAAACAGGTCATGTTATATTCTCCTCCAATTTCAAATTCTATCACTCCCTTGCTTCCAACCTTTTAGTGGCTCTCCACTGCACATCAATTCATTCCTGTCTCCTTAGTTTGGCCTCTGCACCCTGAGTAGTGCATCCCTGCTGACCTCCAGCTTCCCTCAAACATACCCTTCTCCATCTGTCTTACCAGTGGTTCCTTGGCTTCATCTCCTCTGTTCTTTAACTCCTCTTTTCTTGTTCACTTAGGAAACACCCATTCTGCATCCTGAATGAGCACCCATTTATAGCCTGTGTTTCACCATAGTTTAGTATAATTTACCTATTAGCCTACCCCACTAGAATTTTGTTGTATCCATCTCTGTATCCTCAGGGCCTCATAGAATAGTATTCAGTACATGAGCAGAGAGATTAAATGACTTGTCCAACACTTCACTAAAAATTTAGTGCAAAACCAGGCCTGGTTTAGGGCTTACATGAGGGTTGTTGAAATTGGCATCAGAAAATGGGGATTCCTGGGCAATGAATCCCAAATCTGACAGTATACCAGAAAGACAGCTCTCTAGGTCCTACCCCTAGAGAGGTAGCTTGACCCCTCCTCACTCAGGGCTTTTAAAGATGGTGCACTGACTCTCATCAGCAGGGCCTCACATTGTTTTCCCATTAGAGTGATGAGACTATAGGAAAGTATGTGCACTGTCTGGCTTGGTCACCCTGAAACCTATGGTAGGAACCTGTGTGTGCTACATGGCTGAGGCTGAAGTCTGGCCTGTGGAATGGAATTTTCTATGTAGCTAATTGACGCCAGAGTGTCAATTAACAGGATGCCTCAACCCCTACACTATCCATACCAAATGTAGCCATCCTGGTGCTTTAAGATTACTCTTGAAATCACACAAGCCCATTTCTCCAACATTTCACAACAGACATTTCAACCATCTATCCTAGGAATTAGCTGGGTTTGTAAACCCAGCAAATAAGCCCAGGGCCAGACTGGGCCTCTCACCTGTTTTGTAAATAAAAGTTTCACTGGAGCAAAGCCATGCTCATTTGTTTACATGTTCTCTGTGGCTGCAGGGCTTGGAGTTGAGACTATATGTCTAGCAAAGCCTAAAATTATTTACTATCTGTCCTTTATGTAAAAAGTTTTGCCAATCATTGGATCTAGAGCAAATAATGGGGAATCAAGACTCCAAACTGGGCCCTCCCTCCTAGCAAGGGACTGGCTGCCCCGATTCTGGAAGCTAGTGGACCAACTGGCTTTTGAATGAAGTCATTTCTTTTTTTAGCACTGGTTACAGGCCTGGGATCCAGGAGGAGATTTTTGCCTGTAAGAGACAGAAAGGGGACCAAAATGCCTCACACATGGTCTGTACCTAATAGTGCTCAATAAATGTTTATTGAATAAATGAACAAAGGTATGGGAAGTCAGCCAGTCTGGTTCCTGAACAAAAGAAAAAAATCCATCCTCCCTCCTGTCAGTTTCAAGGTGACCGGTCACACAGGTGGCTGGCAGCAGCCTGGTGGCCTAGATGTGTCAGGCCTTATCTTATCCGCTTTCCTCCTTCCTCCTGTACTTACCCAGCACCTACCCCCACAGTGCCCAGGGCAGACTGGCCTGTTGTTTTTATAGAGAAGGAGACAGACAGGGAGGAGCTTTCCTCCCCCACAGATATATTTTGCTTTTCTTTCTCCTGCTGAGGGGAGGATGGAGAAATATGGGGACTTGGGGTTTGAGAGAACTCCACGAAGTCTGGTTTCACTTGCTTCCTCTCCCTGGGTGTCCTGGGTGAACTTGTCTGAGACGAACCCTCCTGTCATATGGCACATTTGGCACCTAAAGGGAAGAGGCCAGCTGTGGGTGAAGCTGGGCGGCTTTCAGAAGGTCCAGAGTATGTACAAAGCAGCCACCACCCAGTGCTGACAGGCCCGGCCCTGAGAAACAGGGACATTGCTCAAAGACCCAAGTGAGCGGCAGGTGGTTTTACTAGGCTGGGTTAGCCCGGGCTGCTGCCGGGGAGGACAGGGACAGTCAGGGAAATAGCTGTATACATTTGACCACCTCATGAAAAGCAGGTGATTTGAACATATGGAAATGGTGGCTTCACAGTTGCCCCAGATAATCCTGGAGGGCAGGCTCAGGATGGAGGCCCTCATTTCTGCTGTCCCCAGCTGCTCCTTCAGATCCTGAGCCTTTCCAGTAACCAGGGTGTACTGGGTACAAGCTTGGTGAGGACAAGGCTTCCACCTGTCACTGTATCCCCAGTGTCTGACAGCTAAGATGAGCTCACTATACGTGGAACAAATGATAAGAGATAGGGCAGGAGGGTTCACTCTGGGCTCTTTTATTTTAGCAAAGAAATGCTCTTCTGCCCCCTTATCCATCTGCTGGGAAACTGATACCACAATGAATGCTCACAGTGGGGCCAGCCCTAACAGGGAGGAAAAAGAGCTCCTGGGTCGCCAGAGATGGGTAATTTTCCTGTTGATGGATATAAGTTGCCCCCTTCAAAGATCCATGACTGACAGAGGGTTGAGGGGGAAAGCAGAGGCAGGGGATGGCACCACCTGCTCTGCCTCTTGACATCACTGTGGCTGGAAGGGAGGGAGTTTAGGGACTGATTAGATGTTGCTGTTGTTTTTAGTAGCAGCTGGCGGAGCCATCTCCTCATCTCTTCCTCTCCTCCCCCTCCTCCACTGAGTCACTGTCCAGCCACCAGCCACAGGCCAGAGAGGGCAGGGAAGCAGAGAGCTTGGCAGCCCAGGCCTCAGAGATAATGCTCTGGGTCACCAGGTCAAACCCTCCCCTCAGGAGCTTTGCTGAGGGCTTTTGGGATCAAGCATATCAGGGATTCTTCTTTGGTTTTGTTTTTTTTAAAGATAAAGAAAATGGCTCCTTTCAAAAAGATCTCACCCCACCCCCACCCTGAAGCCCCAGAGAACAAGCAAAACTGACAAGCAAGGCTCAGCTACTCCCAGCACCAGGCCAGCCAACCCTCTTCCAGCTGCCTGGGCCACTGTTGTCACAGTGGACTGAGGCTTTTGTAACCCGGTTGATGCATGAGTCAGAGGCAAAATGACCACCTGACAGATTAGAAAAGGGCTAGAGGCAGATTTTTCCATTTGAATTCTAGAGAGGCCTCAGTGCTGCTTGCAGGTAAAGGCCCCAGAGAGCAGCAGCAGCGGAAGGTGCTGCTGATGTTATTTAATTACCTCCGGAGACCTGCTGGTCCCCTTGGAATTATAAGAAACAAGAGACTCAGTTGATTACAGAGGTCTCGGAAGACCAAAGACAGCTGTATGGCTCTAAAGTACAACAGCTCAAACTCTCAGAAAAAGAAGGGAAACTCAGATATACCAGGGTGCCAGGCCCTGGTTATATTTGAGGGTCATTTCCATTTGATTTTGCTTAGTGAACATTCATAAAGTGAGAGCTACTAATACTCATTGTGCATTTACTTTGTCACATGTGGTAAGGACTTTACATTGATCGCCTCATCTAATCCCACAAAAATCCTTTCAGGAATCTAATATTAATAGTATGTCCATTTTGCCATGAGACACAGAGGTTACTTGCCAAGTAAAAAAGTCCAGGGCTGGTTTGTGGCTCAGTGGAAGAGTGCTCGCCTAGCACGTGTGAGGCACTGGGTTCGATCCTCAGCACCACATAAAAATAAAATAAAGTTATTATGTCCATCCACAACTAACAATATATTAACATTTAAAAAAAAAGTCTAAGAGTTTGGCCCAGGGGTTATACTGCTAACCCCTAAGTTATGTTGCTTGGTATCTTATGCTATTCTGCTAGACTCAGAGGATGCAAGAGGAAGAAGCAACTTCTGAGTATAATCCCTCACACACATCTGGATGGGTGAAGGAAAAGGAGAGCCAGAGAGGTGAATAGTCTTTTAAGATCACAAAGCCTGACTCTGCTGAGCATGGTGGCACATGCCTGTAATCCCAGTGATTGAAGAGTCTGAGGCAGGAGGCGCACAAGTTAAAGGCCAGCCTCAGCAACTTAGTGAGATCCTGTCTGGCTTCAATATTCAGTAACCTCCAAGGCAGTAAAGTGGTGTGATGGGGGCGGAGGCAGCAATGTGTAAAACCAAGAGGCTCTCTACTTTTCTTTCTGGGATTCTGAATCTATAAAATGAGAAGCTGAACCAGAAAACTGGTTCAAAGGCACCTCCAGACCTATAGTTCTGAGAGTCCATGACTCCAGGACATCCAGAATCTTGTTAGGAAATCAGACAATTATACATAAAAAGTGCAGTAACCGCAGGCCATACCAAAAGGTAGTCATTAATTAATAGCCAGAAGAACAATCAAGCAGTGAATTCTACAGATGTTCAGAGGAGGGAGGGAATCCTACAGACCAGGAGACTTTCTAGAAAACATCTGAGCTGGCCTTTGAGAATGGGTGGGAATTAATTAGAGAGAGAGGAAAAAAAAAAA
Organism: Urocitellus parryii; assembly: GCF_045843805.1. NCBI lineage: Eukaryota > Metazoa > Chordata > Mammalia > Rodentia > Sciuridae > Urocitellus > Urocitellus parryii. Next base: position 150,877,509 of record NC_135537.1, read on the forward strand.
GGAAAACAACAGGACAGAAGAAAGGATTTACCACCAACAGGGGCTGATGCCAAAAGGAGTACCCAGGTTACAGTCAAGCTGTGGTAGAAAGGGCATGGAGAGATCCAGATTTGAGATTGCTGGGCTACTTGGTAATCTTGCCCTTACAAGTCACTTCAACCTGACCTTGAAGAGATGTTGTAAAGTAAGTGGTGGAATAAGTAAAACATCTGATAGAGTCCCTAGCACACAGTAGAAGGTCAAGAAACAGCAGTTAATAGCAACAATGTAGATTTTCTCATCCTGTGAATTTTTATGTACCAAACACAACCTCATCTATTCTTCTGCCCTCTGTGGTAAACTTTGCATTCCTGTGTCCCCTAAGGTCACAGGCTCTTTGAGTAGAAGAATCACATTGGCTTCATCTCCTTATCTTTGGCACCTAGAGCCTAGGGCCTGGCATGATTTTGTGACAAAACTGACACAGGGGCACTTCACCACTGAGTTACATCCCCAGCCCTTTTTCATTTTTTGAGATAGGACCTCAGTAAGTTGTTGAGGCTGGCTTTGAACTTGCAATCCTCCTGCCTCAGCCTCCCAAGCTACTGGAAATGCACCACTGAACCCAGCCTTTTCTCCACCAGCTTTTTTGAGTCAGGGTCTCACAAGTTTCCCAGAATGTCTTGGAACTTGCAATCCATCTGCCTCAGTCTTCAGAGTTGCTAGGATGACAGGCATGCACACCCCACGCCCAACTGGCAAGGTGGTTTTAAGGCATTAGAAATACTGAACTGAAAAATCACTGCAAAACAGTGGATTCTGGTCAGGTCCCAAAATACAACAGCCAAACCAGCAGTGGTGTGGCTTTATCATCCCAGGGGCCAAATAAGTGTTGGTGCACAAGCGAAACCACAGCAGAAGGAACATGCAGCTACTTCTTGTTCCCAGAGTGCATACCCTGCTGAAAAAAGTCTCTCTGAATTTTGAGGAGGAACACAAGCTTGCCATCACCTATGTCCTTGCTAAGTGCCCAAACACTAATGTACAAACCATATCAGGTTCGTACATTAAAACCTCACAGGCATTTGTAACCCACAGAGTTAATTTTCAGGGTACGCCTCATCGCTCAAGTCAACATTTCCTTGTGGTATTTGAAGTAACCACATAGAAAGGATCACATTTGAGCAGATCCGTGCTCCAGCTGCTTGCAATCTGCAGCAAAAAAAAAAAAAAAAAAAAAAAACATAAAGATGATTCACCAGACTTGGTCCCCAGCAGCTCCCTTGATAATAAATTGGTGAGCAACTCTACATGTGCCCAGATCATTAATTTTCACAGTGAGCAAGAATGACTATGAGATAAGTCTGCTTCCATCTAAAGAGTATGACTTTCGGGACTCAATTCTCTTGTTCATGTCTGCAAATGAGACTTAAAAAAAAAAAAAAAAAACAATCACTGAGCGCTTAGATTTGTCTGCCAAGTAGTGGTCAACAAATATTTACTGAATGACCACCAGGTGTCTGGAATACATTCAGACCACAGCAGTGGACACACTCAAGCTGCCCCATTTCTAGTCTTCTCAGCACATCATCTTCCACATTACAGCAACATTCACCATTAGCTGGTCATGTCATTACTTGTTCAAAAGTCTTCAGTGGCACCAAACTGCCAACAGGATGAAGTCTGAACTTTTATTCTTCTGACAATCTGGTTTCAACCTACTCTTTCAATCTGTTTCACACAGTTCCTCAATATCTAACCCCAAAGAAGGGCTGCTCCCTGCAGGCTTCCTGTCCGCCTCTTTGTTCATGCTGCTCTTTTTACCAACTCCTCCCCGTCCACTTCCTCATGTCCAGGTTCATGCTTCCAGGCACAGATTCTTCCACGTATTCCCAGAGAGAGCCTCATTTTCTAAATAGACAGATCTTAAGGTGTAGTTGGAGGGTTTTTTTTGTAGTTGTTTGTTTAAGCAACAACTTGAAGACCCTGATGAAAGCTACAGAACCTTCCTTAGAAACATATAGGCACATAGAACTATACCTACAAATTCAGGGATCCCTTGAAGCCAATCCACAGACCCCAGATGGAGATGCCCTCATTCCTAATATCTAGCACAGTGCTATAAACACAAAGAGAGAATACCTCCATATATTTAGTATTTGTGCACAGATAGAATGAAGCAAATGAGATGAAAGAGCAAGTTTAGGCAACATTCCCCCACGGCATCACCTGCACACACCCCAAGATCTGGCTAAAATGGTCCCTCTGTGGATCACCTATGCTATACAAATTATACCAGCTTCATTTATGACTTGTCTCACCCTGAATTGGTTAAATCTCTGTCTCTGTGGAAGGAAGATATCATAAAATACTGTATTTAACAAGTTACAAAGAGTTTCTTCTTACCAAGAAACACTATAATCTAACCACATCCCCTGGTTCGAGATTTTTCTGTGCAACTTGGTTCCCCTGTCACACCTTCCTGGGTGGTCAACAGCTTTGGAGGAATACAGAAGACCTAAAACTTCATTAACAGGAGACAGGGCTTTCAAAGGTCAAATACTTGAGGAAAAGAAGTCATTCTGCAGAGGGAAAAAAATGGTTCTCTTTATAAAGCCAAATTGGTCAGATGTGTTTTAAAACTAGACTTATTGGGTTGCGTTGGACTCTTTCATAATTTATCACTCCTGCCTTTGTTGAACCTCAGAAATGCCTCTTCAGAAACACTGCCATTCAGGGCTGGGTGTGTAGCTCAGTGGTAGAGCCCTGGCCTGGCATGCACAAGACCCTCGGTTCGATCCCCAGCACGGCTTAAAAAAGAAAAAGAAGTGCTGTCGCTCTATAGCAAAGTACCATAGGCACCAACTATTATATATGGGTTATAAAGAACAGCTGTTCTCAACCTTCTGTTTCTGAGAATCCATCCATTACTATGCTAAAGCTTGGGTCCTACTATTCTAGAAACAAAAGGTTAACTTTTATAAAAGTTAAGACATGGGTTTCATGCAATCCTACTTTTCCCCCTGTTGTTAAAATAGAAATACTAATTTTATTCAAATACAGTTTTTTATAAAACTCAAATTTATCACATATCCATTGGATTAAAAAAAATCTCTCAACTAATAAAATTAGAATTCGATGTTTTGCAAGTTAAGACAAGCTCATGGGATAATCATATTCAAGAGCCACACCATACATTGTATGTATTCCTTATATGATATGACATAGCCGCTATCACTGACTAATACAGCAGTGGCTATCACTGACTAATACACCCCAATACCCAAAATAACATTTCCCATGTACCTAGACAAAAAAAAAAATGTGAGGGAAGTTTTTGGAAATTCTGTTCCTTTGTTTGTACCTTACATGAAGTTTTCAGGACATCGATATTTTAGAAAGCAGTTCTGTTGTACGTTAAGAGCGCACACTGGTGGGAATTACTAAAAGGAAAGCAGTCCTGACAGGGGTCCACAGGAGATGACCCTTACTGTACTTCCTCACCAGCACCTGCTCCGTGCCACTTTTTTGGTGGGTGTTGGGTGCGTACTGGGGAATTGAACCCAAGGGCTTTTGAAGTACTGAGCCACATCCCCATCTCTTTTTATTTTTTATTGAAACAGGTCTCACTAAGGTGCTGAGGGCCTCACTAAATTGCTAAGGCTGGCTTTGAACTTGTGATCCACCTGCCTCAGCCTCCCCAGTCACTGGGATTAAAGGCGTGTACCGCCATGCCCAGCAGTGCCCACAACTTCTAGACCATTGCACTGGGGGTACAGATCTTTTTGAGAATCACTGGCTCAGGGAAAGATGGGAAACTGAGGGCACAGCTGGCCTTTTTTGCAGCAACCAGATCAATAGGAGGTTTCAGAATATCTGACCCCCTGTCTCTCTTCTCAAAGCAACACTGCATCTAATCTCTAGACAGGAAAAGAAAACCAAAATGCCACCACTGTAAGCCCAATGGAACCCCATAGGGAACAAAAACAACCTGCCTCCTAAGTTCCCAACTTCAGAAGGATTGTCCAGATCTTAAAAGCAAGTCAGGCCAGAGCTCCTCACATAGAAAAGTTGAAGGGTGTACAGCAGAAATTCCTGGCCCTGAGGCTGTGTGACCTCAGGCTGGTCACTAAGTTGCACAAGGCCTGTTTCCTCATGAAGGGGACATTACACTACATGATCTGAAATTCTGGGAGTCTTGTATTTGTTTCCAGAAAGATCATCTGACCTAGAAAATCTGACATAACAATAACAAAACAGTATTGGAAGGTGAGCAAAGTATTTCTTCCTTCCACCTGTCCTGGCCACCCACTCTATAGTGCCTTTCTCCAAGGACCCAGACTAAAACAACCTATATCTTGGAATGAAGTCACAAGTCCCCAATTTTGATTTGTGATGGACTAACTTAACTCACCATCCCCAAATGGCCTAATCCATTGTGTGGGGTTGGCAGGAGGGAGGCAAGAGAAGGACAACAGACATCTTCACACAAAGCTTCGTGACGTCCCTGAATGTGACCACTGGTTCAGATTTTTCTCAGGGCAACTAACTGGTACAATTGAGGAGCTCATTGTTGTATAACCAAAGCATCTTTTTTATAGTGGGGATGACCCCATTAAGAAAAAAAATCCAACAGTGTGAGCAATTCCTTGTGCCAACTCAAAATACCTCTGCTTGCAAACACCAGCATTTTGACCACAACACCCGCTAAGAAAGAAATGGTAGGATGTTGGACGCCTCAGCACATTCTCTAGATAGTTCTATTATCAATTCAAAAGTTGTTCCCCCACCCTCATACGGAGTAAAGACTTTGTTACCATTTTACAGACAGAGCTGGTTTTTGTTGTTGTTTTGAGGTGCTCGGAATTGAACCCAGGGCCTAATGCATGCTGGGCAAGTGCAATACCACAGAGCTCCAGCCCCAGTCCCACACTCAGCTATCTATTGCCCCTTTCTCATGTCCAACTCCTATGTTCCAGGTTCTAAAGCAAAACTGTCTTGCCTAATCTAAATCTTCCTTGGTATTAGGCAGGAACAATTCCCTGCAACCTACTCATCCACTCTCCTTTTTGGGACAGTAAGGCCACGAGAAACAACTGGACTACTGGATGTTTGCATTGAGCTTTATAATTTACAAACCATTCACCAACATACCATGATCTCTCATCTGAGCCTTATAACAACCCAAGGAGGCAAACCTGCTCCCCTCCCCAGTAAGGTCTGTATCTGCATGAGACTGTCATGGGGTGGCACACGGTAAGCACACCATAAGTTTAAGTTATTAGCCATGTGCCATGGTCTGAATGTTTGTGGACCACCAAATCATATTGAAATCCCAACCCCCAAGAGGACAGTATTAGCCATGAGATCTTCAGGGTATTATTAGATCATGAGGGCAGAGCACTCATAAGTTGGATTAGCATCCTTATAAAGAGGCCAGAGAGAAATTCCTCACCCCTTCCAACATAAGATCATGGAGAAGCAGCCATTTGTGAACCTAAAGGTGAGCCCTCACCACAAACTCTGGCAAAACCCTGACCTCAGACTCCCCAGCCTGTGACAAACAAACTTCTGTTGTTCATAAGCCACCCAGCTTAAAGTACATTACAGCAGTCCTAATGGACAAGACCATATTAAACACAGCAAGTACTATTTTATGAATGAAAAACGAGGCTCAGGTTGGACAACCAACTGATTGCAGATAACTAGGCCTCCAGGAAAATACAGTGAGCTGGGAAGGGAGAAAGCCTAGTGCAGGATTCTTTCTACCACCATATCGACATAGATCCTAATATGTCTAAAACCTTACAGTCACACATTTCCAATTAGGCTTAGGCCTAGGAGAGCCTGAAGTCTGGTACTGTCACAGTAGGATGGCCACATACTCAAGAGCATTGGTTCTTTGGACCTCTGTGCCTTCCTCTCCATAATGAAGGCAGACTCACTGTTGGTCAGTCGGTTGGTTGTTTTTTTTCCTTATTCTTCCTTTTTCCAAATAAACATCAAGCTTTCAGACTACAGGCCCCATTGCAAGCATAAAATATCATTTAATTGCATTTCTGCACCAGCTCCAGCTATCTGCTTCCCAGTCCCTAACTCCCACTGGGCAGATTCTGAAGCCACACAGGAGATTAAGTCAAGAGGGGAGAACAGGAGGGACATTCTCTCCTTGAACTTTCTTAAATGGAAAAAAGAAAAAAAAAAAAAGAAGAAGAAGAAGAAAAGAAAAGAAAGGCCTATTTTCCAAGGAGGGGGCTGGGGCAATGATCTTTCCATTATGAGGACCTGCATAAGAATCTATAGATTATTTAATGCTGGGGGTGGCTGTGAAGCGAAATAAAGGAATCTTTGTGCGACGCCAGCCACAGTTCCCTCACTCTTTCCCCAGTCAGGCATTTCAACCAACTCTTTAAATCATCAAGCTCTAATGCACCCCATCTGTGCACTGGCTGCAGCCAATGAAACCAAAGCCTTTGCTGACTTTGGCCTGGACTTGTGAATGAGCCTTTCTGCCCCAAAAGGGGCAGGATGGAGGACATAAGGCCAATGAAGTCTTTTTTTTTTTTTTTTGCTCATTATTTGTCTTCTCCCAATGTTCAAGCTCCATTCGTCCTTTTATTTGATTACTTGCTGAGCTCTTACCACAGGTCAAGTTCTAATCTGGAGACTAAAGCTGAGAGGACATGGCCCAGTGATGTGAGAAAGAGCTCATGAGAGGAGCAGGGAAAGAAGAATGCTCTTATCAGAAATCCATGGCCCTGAACTACCCTTTACCTGCATACTCTGGGATTGTGGCTTACTTCCACTCAGTTGCAAACTACCTCAGAAGATAAGATTCTGCCAGGTCATCAAAGACCTTGCATATCAGGCCAAATAGATAAGACATAAACTTGGAAGGTCATTACTATCTCTATATATTCAAACTCTAGCCATCTCACAAGGTTCAGTGCAAATAATCACCTCTTCCAGAAATACCTCCTGAATACCAAACAATAACTCTCTCTTCTCCAAATGTCCAATCCAAGATCCTGGGCAGCTTTTGTAAGTCTCAGCTTCTCCACCAAAATAAAAGATGACTAAGGACCTAAAGACTTCTCATGAGGGTTAATGGGATAGCATTTATAAAAGTGTCAAGTAGCAGTTTTTAGTACATAGCGGATGCTAAAAAGGACTGTACTGGTACATCAATGTCATACATAGCACTTTTTCCTTGTGTTAAAATGATGTCTTGGCTTCCCACTAGATTTAAACTAACACTTTCTTTGGTGATTTTCCCAAAAAAGATAACTTTGCAATTCCCCTCCAAGCTCACAGGTCCGTTTCCAATGCCCAGAGGACTGGCTGCTCTCTTCTCTGACAAAGCCTCCCACATCCAAACTTCCTGACAAAGGGTTCCCCCCAAACTCAAAGAGAATCCGACAAAAGATGATTTGTTGATATAAAAGGAAGCCAAAAAGCTGGCTGAAACATAAATAGAATAAAGGGAAATAATTTTCAGAATCACAAAGAAGGGAAAGTGGGACAGAGTGAAAGTCCAGCTAAGTCTTTGAGGGCCCAAGGCATTCAGCTCATGGTAACTAAACATCCTGGCATAGACGGAGAACAAGGGACCCCGTCCTCAGGCCCGATTTGAGATCTTCTGCTAACACAGACCTGGTTATTCTGTCAACCTTCTTCGCGTCCTATGTCTAACCAGCCAGTCAGACTGTAAGGGTCTACACTGTTGACTGGAGCCCTCATCCCTGCCTGGCTGCGCCTACCCAACCAGAGATAAAGAAAGCAAGGCCACCTTTTCCAGCAGTTCTTATAAATAGGTCAGCAACACTAATTTTATTTATTTATTTTTTTATTTTTGGTACTGGGAATTGAACCCAGGGCACTCTACCACTGAGCCACATCTCTAGCCAGTTTCTTTTTCTTTTCTTTTTTCTCTTTTTTTTTTTTTTTTTATTTTCAGACAGAGTCTCACTAAGTTCCTGAGACTGGCCTTGAACTTGGGATCCTCCTTCCTCAGCCTCCTGAGTCATTGAGATTACAGGCAAGAGCTACTATCCCCAGCACTAATTTTCTTTTTCAACCTAGTCTGGATCTGCATAAAGGTTGGTTTGTTTTCATTTTAATGGCATGAAGTCCAAGTTCTGAGATGCAGTTGAGGGAAGAATTCTCCCACGATCTTTTTTCTCTTTGTCAAGCAGCCCTAGTAAAACCTGTTTCTCCTCCCCTGGGAACACAGGTCCAAGAGAGTGGCAGCTCCTGTGAGAATGCTGCCTGAAGGAAGGGTCCAGTGCCTGAATCGCACAACGGGGTGTTGGATTTGTTTCTTATTAACCCCAGTCCTAACTTCAGAAGCTGTTGCCAACGCTCCTCGGGGAAAACAAGGTCTGGTCTTTCTTCTGATTATGATCAAATGTCATTCTATATTACCTCGTGCATAAGCCCAAAAGGTCCCCCTGAGCCAGTGGATCATCTCTTCAACAGGACACTTTTGTTTCTCCCCCAAGGCCACTCATTTCAGTAATGCCACTGTCTCACAACTTCCCCTGGGGCTTGTCAGGGACTCTCTCATCTTTGTCAACATACCCCACTATAATGGGGCTGGCAATGTAGGTAGCTAGATGGCAGAGCCCTTGTCTTGCATGCATGAGGCCCTGGGTGCAGTACCCAGCACTGCAAAACCAATGTGAATGACAAAAACCCTTCAAAACCATAAGACCCTCTTCTCCCCACCTCTCTTAGAATTCACTTTCCAAGCAGAAAGCACTCTTCGCCACATTCTGCCAACTAAACCAAACAAGCTGAGCAGAAGGTTCTAATCCTTTCTCTGGCCTGCAAGCTGCCAGCCCCCAAAGCCTCCAACAAGGGTGACATCTAATTTCCAAAATAACAAATTAAACCATTTCTCTGTCCCTGCAACTTGGAGTGATTTCTCAAGGAAGTGAGGCAGTCATGTGAGTCAGCCCTCTTTGCACAAAAAAATAGAGTAGAAATATCCCAGCCCCTTTGCAGAGTTTATAAACATCTGTAACCTTAGGAAAAGTGCCCTCACCCGGGGGGTAGGCAAGAAAGGCTTACGGGAAACATGTACCTTGGAAATGAGTTCATCATGATTGGCCAAGTGAGCCCTGCAGTGAATGCAGCTATAGGTCCGATGGCAGGAGGGCAGATATGCCTGGAAAGTCTTGGATCTTGTCATCTTCACCATTGGCGCCGCTGAGCGTGGGGTGAGCTCTGGGGCAGCCCACGAGGCACTCCCACAGGATGGGTCGCACGGGAAACACCGGAAGACACAGGTAAAGGCCGTGGTTTGGCAGGGGGTGGGTGTGGGGCAGGCTCCACACACTGGTGACGTCTTCAGAGGAAGGACCCTCAAGTAGAGGTCGAGGGCTGGTTCTCAGCAGCCTGTGGCACCAAGTAAAATAGCATTAGCTGATACAGTAAGGCTTCCTATAAGTCATGTAGAGTCTGAATGCCACCCAGAAAAAGGCTAATGCTTACAGGATAAAATAATCCCCCTCACTATTTCTTGAACTGGGCCCAAGCTGCCCAACGCATGAGAAAGAAATCACTCCAATCTTGCTGCTCTGCTACAGTTGAAGATTCAGTATCAACTCGGTACTTTCAGCAGTTACCCAGCCAATTGGCATTAATATCCTCAGGCAAAGTCCAGGATTGAAGATGAGCTACCTACAACCCCAGAGAAAGGATATCTTAGGGTCCCATTTCCTGAGCAGACCAAGGTGAATGATCAAGGAAGAATTCAGCCTCTAGTGATTCACTCCATCCAATATTCATGTGTGGATTTCCCATCCACTGCCAGATGCCAGGAGAACTCCAACATATGAAGCCACCACTTGCAGAGGCAGCAGCCCCCACACCAGTCTCTGCTTAGGGATTGAGCACAGGGTACAAAGGATCAGCTTCCCATTCAGCAGAACTAGCCAGCAACTTGGGAGTAGTGATTCCCTTTGCAATACCTTGCTCAGAAGTAGATGCATTTTTATTTTTAAAAACAAAAAAACAAGTGAGTGAATCAATGTCATAAAAAGGCTCCTTCATCTAAAAATCATAGACAGTGAATTTTAAAATTTTTTCCTTCAATCCCTGGATTTCCCATTATTCATCCCACAATATCAAACATCTCTCCTCCCACAGCCTCACCTCTTTTATTCTACTGGGAAGCGAGGACACCAGAGGAAGTGGGTGGTTCCCAGGATAACCAAATGAGCAGGTTAGTCCCAGTGAAGGTCTAAGGAAACAGCTCCAAGGCCCGAGGCTCACTCTGCTCCTCTGTGGCTTACCTACCTCAGGCTTTGACACCTGTCTATTCCCTGGACTTCACTAATGGGGATGGTGTTCCCACTTGTCTACCTCCCAGGAGAACCCTGAGCGTTAATTAACACCTGCGTCAGGCTTTGAAGATAAAATTATTTAGAGGCGCATGGGGAGAGGGGCATGGGGAGAGGGGCGAGACACCACACACAAACAAAATCAGATCTTCCTTGCCGGCTTATGTCTAGGATCCATCTGGACACTTTGGAGAAATCCTACAAATTCCTAGTCTTCTTTTTGCTCTAAACCTCACTGGAACCAAATCTTTCAAAAGGAAGCCACCCTCCGCCTTGGCATCCTTCCCACCACAGCAGTCCCTGATACCATTGTACTCCTGGAGCCTTCCTGCATGGCCAAGACCATACTAGGCTGCAGGACAACAGTGGTCACTACCCCTCGTGCCACAGTAAGAACACATTCCTTCTGCAGCCCTGAGTCACACTGGCCCCACATCCAATTACATGCAAGATGCCTGATGGTTGGAGGGATTCAGGCCTGCAGAGGCCAGGGAATTATGTCTCTCTGCTCATTCTCCCTTACAGACCTGAGATCAGGTCACATGGATGTCACACATACTTGAAGGATATGGCCAGGCGCGGTGGCGCACGTCTGTAATCCCAGCGGCTCCAGAGGCTGAGACAGGAGGATCACAAGTTCAAAGCCAGCCTCAGCAAAGGCGAGGCACTAAGCAATTCAGTGAGACCCTGTCTCTAAATAAAATATAAAATAGAGCTGGGAATGTGGCTCAGTGGTTGGGTGCTGCCAAGTTCAATCCCCAGTACCAAGAAGAAAAAAAGAAAGAAATACTTGAAGGATACAGAAGTGGGAAATGATTCCCTCAACTTTGCCTCAGAGTTAGGCCTGGCCATCCCAGGACACAGGGCTAGAAGATACATGAACCCCCTGGATCCAGAGCCCCTGAGCATCCTCTGGGTAGTGGGCGAGGTGAATGGACAAAACAGGCTACAGTAGACCAGTGCTACAGGATGACAGAGTTACAGGTGGTAGAAAGAGCCAGACACCATCTTGGTGATTCCTGAAATGACTTCAACCTTTCCAGTGTCTGTTCTACTGTCAAGAAGGACAGAATATCCAGAGAGGGAGGGGGAAGCGGGCTAGGGTAAGGAAGACAGGCAGAGGAATGTGAGAAGTAGGCTTCCCCCAGGCCCAAGGCTTCTGAAGTCCATGGCCTTGGCCGCCCAGCAGGGAGCACTGGGCTCATCAGTCTTACGTAAACACCAAGGGAAGAAAGGGAAACAATGACCCTGGCTGCCTTTCTGCGTTTACAGAGCAGCTACAGAGTCTGTTTTCTTATGCATGCAGACAGCTTCTAAATTATGCATTTCCCTGGAGTAGAATTATTCCTTTTCTCACTTCTCTTCTGTAGGAAACCCAAAAAAAAAAAAAGTTCATAGGCAGAAGTTTCTGGTTATGCTCAACTTCAAATCTGAATCCCAAAACTTATTCAAGGCTACTTTCTGCAGAATAAGCATTTACACTCTGTATTCAATGTGAGTGTGTCAGCCAGGCACACGCCTGTAATCCCAGTGACTCAGGAGATGGGTACAGGAAGATTGCAAGTTCAATACCAGCCTTAGCAACTTAGCAAGGCCCTAAGTAATTTGGTGAAACCCAGACTCAAAATAAAGGGCTGGGGATATGGTTCGGTGGTAAACTGCCACTGAGTTAAACCCCCAATACCCATTTTAAAAAATGTAAGTGTGTCCCAAAACACACACACACACACACACACATGCACACTCACTGTTCACCATGGCTCTGAACTTTTTTGCAGGAGAATAAATCCACCACGTGAGCAATGGCCCAGACTGTCTGGTGCTAGAAAGTCCTGGAAAGTCTAGACAAGCATTAGCCTTCACTGTGATACAAGTGCTCTGCTCCCCCCCACCTTTTCCCCCTTCCCTGTAACTGGGATTGAACCCAGGGCCTCCCCCAAGCTAGGCAGTGTTGTATCACTGGGCTACCTGCCCTCACTCAGCTCTTTAATATGAATCCACAGGCATCCTGAAGATGTGACCCCTTCCCTGGGAAGAAGCAAAGGAAGAGGGAAATTACTGGAAAATGCCTCTTGTTGAGACCCAGGACAAGCCAGAAGGAATGAGAAAGAGCAGGGGGAGAGGAAGGTGACACCGAAACAAGAAAAGGCCAGTGTGGCTAAGAAGAAAGGAAGGAGCAGGCTGAAATCACAGAAGTTATCTTTCAGCCAGGGACTGAAGAATGTATCCACCTGGTGCTGCCTTCTTCCTATTTCAAAGGGAAAACTGAGAAACTTGCTTGTTTGAGTCAATTCTTAGAAAGGAAAATTTAACTGGTGATTTTTTTTTTCAAAGGGGTGAATTAAGGATACAGGTCTATAGAGCATTTTTAAGTTTTGGACTTTGATCCCTACTGAGGGGGCGACAGGGTCCAGGGGCTTCATGAATCCAAATTGATCTCCAACAATAATCAAATTAACTCGGTATTTTAAAGCCTCAGGGCACATGTACAAATTAAACAGCATTTTAAGTGAACTAATAATCCATCACAGTGGAAATTAAAGAAAGATTTGCTACCACCCCCAGCTGGCTCAGCATGGAAAGAAAAAACGTGAAATATTATGATTAAAAACAAAGATCTCAGATACACCACCTCAAGAGCCAAAGGCAGAGGGAGCTTCCACACTCCGAACCTGGCTGGCCTGCCTTTCATCAGGGGCCACAGTTCCAGCTGGAACTTAGAATGGAACCTTCTGCATGTCACCAGGAGAGAAGGGTAGTAGGTATGCATTTTTTAATCAAGCCATGAAGAAACTGAGGAGTGCTGTGTGAGCCAGACCACGCACGGCCACAGAAACTGACTAGGCACATGGAACTCACGAGAGGAAGCAACTCCTCCAGACTGGACCAGGCCATCCTCAAGGTGTGCCTCTGTATCATTGTTTCCTTGGGGTGTTTGCCGGAAAGTAGGCAAAGACACTTCTTTTCTGCTTTCAAATCAAATTGAACCCAAAGCCTGTGTGTAGCTAGATTCACCCTAGTGGAATGGGTGGCCTGCTGCCCCCATTGGGACTCTTTATTCTGTATTGAAGCACCCTACAAGATGGTGCCATGGAGACAACGTCTCCCCAAACCCAGAACAACCTTTTCAAGGTGAGACCAGCTGGTGATGACACTGAAAGATGCATGGAGTGTGCTGAGATGAACATCTTCCCAAGAGGTGGCTTCATCGGAGGCCCTGCTATCTGATTTATGCAACCCTGACAAGCTCGGAAGCCTCTTTCTCCTTCAGATCCACCCTCTGCATTTTAGCCATTGTTGTCTATCGTAAAAGCAGATCTGATGATGTCATTATTCCCATGATGTTCAGAAAGGCAATACAGGGTACTGGCTCACAAGACCTGGAAGCAGTTTCAAATCTCAGCTCCATCATTTATTAGCTGTGCAACCTTGAAGAAATTACTTAAGCTCTCTGGATCTCAGTTAGATCATAATATCTACTAGATAAGGCTCTTGTGAGGATTAACTAAATTAAGAGATACAAAGCACTCAGCATGTGAGCCTGGCATGTAGTAACCTTACAATAAATTCCAGGTATGTATTCCAAGTACTTAGGATTTGGGCAACTCGTATGAAGCTCTTTATAGTTCCCAACACCCCATACCTAATTCACATGCCCATGGTTTTGTTAATGCCATTCCCTCAATGTGACACAATCTTCCCACCTCTCCTCTCCAGACCCTCACTTGTCCCCTAAAACACAGCTCATAGGTGCTCATATTCAACAGATGAATAAAGAAAATGGGGGGGGGGCTGGGATTGTAGCTCAGTAGTAGAGCACTTGCCTAGCATGCATGAGGCACTGGGTTTAATCCCCAGCACCACATAAAAATAAACAAATAAAATAACAGCATTGTGTCCATCTACAACTAAAAAAAGAAAAGATATGTACACAATGGAATATTACTCAGCCATAAAGAATAAAATTATGGCATTTGCCAGTAAAAGATGGAACTGGAAACTATCATGCTAAATAAAATAAGCCAATTGCAAAAAAAAAAAAAAAAAGGTCAAAAGTTCTCTTTGATATGTGGATGCTAACCCATAACCACGGAGGGTATGGAGAAGTATAGAAGTTCATTGGATTAGACAAAGGAGAATGAAGGGAAGGGAGGGGGGGATGGGAATAGGAAAGACAGTAGAATGAACTGGACAAAACTTTCCTATACTCATATATGAATACACAGCCAGTGTAACTCCACATCATGTTCAACCACAAGAATGAGATCAAGACTGTAAGGGGTTGTACCCCATGTATGTATATAATGTCAAAATACACCTTACTATTATGTATCTAAAAACAATTTTTTTAAAAAGAGACCACTCAAATGTCACCTCAGCATTAGCTCAATGGCCCCTTCTGTGTTTACCCGGCTTAATCCTCTTGGAATTCTTTTTCTGCTTCTGCATCTTCTACTAGAGGGGCCACTTGTGGTCCTTGTTGTACCCCCTGAGCTCAGCTGCATGGCAGTCACTAAACACCATCGCTAAAATGAATTACCTCTGCTTCTCACTGGACCGGGAGCTGAACCAGTCCACCTATCTGCGCAGGTAGCACACACGAAAGAGGTCCCCTCCACATAATGAAGGAGGAGGCAAAGTCACCCTGGGTCCCAGTGCCTCACACATGCTAGGCAAGTGCCACAGCCCCAGCTGTTTTTTATTTAAATTTTGAGACAGGATCTTGCTGAGTTACTTAAGGCCTCACTAAATTGCTGAGGCTGGCTTTCCTGGGTTTACAGTTGTGTGCCACCATGCCTGGCTTAGAGGTGACCTTTTAAATCCTAGAAATTAATCAAAGGGGGTCTGTAATTGGCATCCATGCCTATTCTTTACATCACTGAGGCTATGTTAAAAAAAAAATAGCAGCAGCAGTTCAAGCACCGTGGCACACACCTCTAATCTGGAAGGCAGGACCATGACTGAGTACCCATGTTCTGTTCAGCCATCCATGAGGAATGTGAAAAGCCCTGATAAACAGTGGTGGCAGTGGAAAGCGAGCTGGCAAGCCAATTCTGAGACTGGAAAGCGAGAAAAAGAGCAAGAGATGAAATGCCTGTGGAAAGCCTGTAACCCACCAGCATTGTCCTCCTTACCCAGCCTAATCGCACCAGAATCCTGAACCCAGAGAAGGCAGGAGAGACCCAGGATCTCTGGCCCGCCACACAGGAAGAGTGGACATCAGCACAGGACCTAGAGGCAGATGGACTTGGATTCAGTCTGGGTTCTTCTCACTAGCTGCATTACCAGTGGGCAAACAGCCTGAAAGGAGATAACAACAGTGTCTACCTCCTGGAGGAGACAAAAGAATCAAATGATGCAAGTGAGGCATTCAAACACAGCACCTGACACCTGGTCAATACTCAATAACCTTGATTAGCTACAACCATCCTTCCCAGCAAGGGAGAAAGAGTG
Source organism: Urocitellus parryii (assembly GCF_045843805.1). Taxonomy (NCBI): domain Eukaryota; kingdom Metazoa; phylum Chordata; class Mammalia; order Rodentia; family Sciuridae; genus Urocitellus; species Urocitellus parryii. Next base: position 150,893,288 of record NC_135537.1, read on the forward strand.
AAGGAGCTGTTCCTACTCACACAACCAAAGGCAACACTGTTCCTGTGCCCCAGGTTGATTCACAGTGGTTAGGAGGTTAGGGCCTAAACTAATCCACTTAAAGATACATTGTGCTTTAAGTAGGCTTTTGTAGCTTAACTGGGGACCTGATATTATTGCTGTCATTCCAAACAGCACAACACTCCACCACTTAGTGCATCAGACAAGTTACCTACGGGGTCTGTACTGACTGCTAATCTCAGGATGGGGCCCCACTATTGAAAACTACTCTGAAAATCCTCTATTAAAACTGCCACAAGCTGATGTGCAAGATACACAGAAAAAAAAAATCAATATCATCATTTTATAGATACCTCTTTTATAGCACTGACCGAGGTGGTACTTCAAATCCATCTAGCTGATAATAAAAAACGAGTCTGAACTGTCAAGGAGGCATTCTCCCTGAAAAACAAAGCCAACCATTCATCGCCAACCTGCACACAGGGTCTAGTCTTGATTTCAGGGGGATTATCTGATAGACAATACTCCTACATGATCTCTAGGATTTCTTCTGCTCTTTAAAGTCCTGATTCCATGTGCTAATGATGCCTGCCAGCTGAATCCTGCAGTCCTGCCCCAGAGCAAAGTATCCATCCACCAACCTTCATTTTGTTAAGGCCTTGATTTTAGGGAGGTCATAGAACATGACAGCATTACAGAGACCCTTCTGGGAGAGATGCTAATATGCCTTTCCAACATCTGTTCGCAGAGCAATGTTTTTACTGTGGGATCAGTTTGACACTTCACCTGGGGAGGACTCCATGTAAGACTTGCATCTGTTAGAACATCTGCATATAAGAGGAGTTCCCCTTGAACATCTTGCAACTTGCATGCCATTTACTAGATATCAGAATAGCTATTGCTGACCAGCTATCAAGTAGATCAGATATTACTTCAGGTTTCTCTACAATTTCAATTTTAAAAATAACAAATCCAGAGATGGTGGCATATGCCTTTAATCCAAGCAAATGCAGGAGGCTGAGGCAGGAGGATGGCAAGTTCAAGGCCAGCCTAAGCAACACAGTGAGACCTTGTCTCAAAACAAAAATTAAAAGGGCCGTGGATGAAACTCAAAGGTAGAGTACACCTGGGTCCAATCCCCAGTACAAAAGAAATAAGCAAAAGAGTTCAAAGTATTTGAGATTAATTACAAAAACATAAAAACATATACTCAGGGCTGGGATTGTGGCTCAGTGGTAGAGCACGGGTGGGACCTGGGTTCGATCCTCAGCACCACATAAAAATAAAGGCATTGTGTTGTGTCCATCTACACCTAAAAATAATAAATATTTTAAAAATACATATAAAACACAATAAGATTTAAAATAAATTAAGAAATTAGGATAGTAAAATTAAAAACAAAAGGAGAGTCTGGACATAGACATAATTACTGAAGTTACACTTGGCTTTGAGCTCCTAGTCACCAGGGGGAAAAAAAAAAAGACAAGGTTTATCATTTCCTATAAAATAAAAACATATTGGTTGTTCAGGATACAAATTTCCTGTGGGTGATTAGAGAAGAGACAATGAAAAATCTAGTGGACATGATTCCCAGAATGTCTCAAGAGCTCCTAGCCTATAACCCCCTTGCAAGATTCCTTTGAGCTTGGCACCTTGGTGCATACCTGTAATCTCAGCAGCCTGGGAGGCTGAGGGAGAAGGACTGCAAGTTCAAAGCCAGCCTCACCGACTCAATTAGTCCCTATGCAACTTAGCAAAACCCTGTCTCAAGAAAAAAAAAAAAATTTTAAAGGGAGTGGGGGCTGGGGATGTGGCTCAGTGGTTAAGCACCCCTGGGTTCAATCCCTGGTATTAATAAAAATAAAATTGTTCCTTTGAGTGTTCTCCCATGAAAAGAGACAGCATAACAAGCATCCAAGTACAATTGAGTAAATGGGATTCTACACAGAGTCAGGTCAAGCCAGGATTTCTGATTGTCTTGCTGGATCCACTGATACAATACAGATCCTCCAGAGGAGTGGAAGAGCTACAGGGCTTTCCAGTAAGGCCTCCTGAACATCATTTATCCTAACTGGGATCTTGAGTAGCAAAAGCATGGGCAGCCTCCAGATGCCAGGTGCAGACACTAATACTTTCAGCTGCTAACCCTGTTGCTTGGTGCAGTGTTCAGCTGCTTTCTCCTGAAATAAAATGGCTTCACCATGCTCTTCCACCTCTCTGAACCTCAACCTCAACCTCATGGGTGCTCTTCCATCTTTTTGGGCTGGGGTGTGGCTCAGTGGCACAGCACTTGCCTTGCATGTGCAAGGCCAGATCCCATCCCCAGCATTGCAAAATGAAACAAAATACCATTATCATTTGTTTCCTTTGCCCCTGTCACCTTCACCCCAATTCTGTTCCTTCCTCTTGAAGGCCGGTTGCCTAAGCAGGAAACACCCTTTCCTCCCTCTCCCTTCCACATCAAACTTCATTTCTCCCCTAGACAGTTGGTTCTCCTTCTTAAACCTCCCTTTCTATTGCTCTCCTCAGTCACCAGCAGCCACCACCCCCCAGGCCCATCCTCTGTCACTGTGGACGACTGTGTTTGCTCCCTAACTGGACTCCCTGACTCAGCTCTCACCTCTCCAGCCCATTCTAGAATTCTATTTATAAAGTACAATCTAATCACATCTCCTCGTGTTTCTAAATCTCCAGTGGTTTCCTAGCAGCCTATAGGACATGGTCCAACCTGTCAGGTGACATGAAGAGCCTGTTCCCAACTCTATATTCTCATCACTTCCCCAAACTCCAGTCTAAACCTGTTTGCCGAACACACCAAGTCTGGTCACTACCCTGTGCTTTTTCTCAATGTTTCATTACCTCCAATCTCTTAACCTATCTTCTGTGCTTAGTAAATGCCTGTTCATCCTCTAATACCCAGCTCAAATAAGACCCTAAGCAGAGCTGATGGCCCCTCCTGCCAGCAAAGAAAAACTTTACCTTTATCTGGAATGGCATTTTATTACATTGCTCATGAGTCTCTCCTCATCAGACTGGGAGCTTCCTGCAGTCAAAAGTCCAGTCTTTGGCTGAAGTACTAATTGCTTTTGTGCTAATTGCTTACAAAAGAAAAAAAAAAGTCTAGTCTCATGGGTCATCCCTCAGTGTGTTCCTCAGGATTTAGTGTCCAAAACATTAGAGGTTTTTTTTTTTGTTTTTTTTTTTGTTTGTTTTTTTGCACCAGGAATTGAACCTAGGGGTGCTTTACTGCTGAGCTGCATTTCCAGCCATTTATTTATTTATTTATTATTCTCATTTTGAGACAGTCTCTCACTAAATTACTTAGGGCCTCACTACGTTGCGAGGCTGCCTTTGAACTTGCGATCCTCCTGCCTCAGCCTCCTGAGTAACTGAGATTAAGGGCATGTGCCACCATGCCCAGCACATTGGAGATTCTTGAAAAATGTTAACTGAGTAAAATGAATAACCATCAGGGAAATCATTCTGCCATGTAAAGCTGTTTTTTTTTTCCTTTTTAAATCTCCTTAGTTACTGTGCCACTATCCAAAACATTTAAAATATCTAGTTCTGAGCATTACATAGGACTCACCATTAACACTCCCCCAAATTATAAAGCCAGCCCAATTCCTGTGACACCCATTTGCTGAAACTGGTTGATGATGTCTGAAACTTAGTACTGCGGAGTTACAGCTCAGATGAGCCATACCATGTGAACCTCTGACAGTTTTACCTAGCTGCTATCTGACAGCAGAAACATTTCTGTTACTGCCACTCCTAGCCCTTCACAGTCTAGACTACCCCATCGGGCACTTTCCCAAGTGGCCTAAACCAGTCTGGCACTGACTTTTGGACCCCTATAGAAACTCTCAGACTTCTAATCTAGGCGTCTCCTCCCAGGGTGGTCCCCACAAAACCCCCAGGGCAGTCTGAGTTGCTGCTCTAGGCAAGACTCAGAGAAAAATGAGGGTCAAGCTTGCTTTAGGCCAAGAAGGAAAGGGATCCTTTCCTTTCCCAGGCATGATGGGGCATGCCTGCAGTCCCAACAACTTGGGAGGATGAGGAGGGAGGATTGCAAGCTCAAGGTCAGCCTGGGAAAGTTAGCAAGACCCTGTCTGAAATTAAAAAAATAAAATGGGCTGGGGGTATAGCTCAGTGGTAAAGTAATTCTGGGTTCAATCCCCAGCAGAGAGAGAGAGAGAGAGAGAGAGAAAGAAAACATATCTTAGAAATTAGATAGGTGATATAGCCTATCCTCGGAGGATATTTCACCAGGGAACACTCCCCAACTCCCACTGAGTCAGGTGGCCTATTCCACACACTCAGCAATATTGACATTTGCTGTTTTTCTTTTATTGAAGTGATTATTTGGTTGTCTTCATGTTTCCCAAACTCAGATATCTGCAGAATAAATGTCTTTTGGACTATGGACACTGTGTAACCTTGATTTCTCTTTAACTGCTGGTCCCCAGGGCACAGCCGGGGCCCCAATTAGCTACAAACCATCCATCCCAAATCTGCCAATACAATTCCCTTGTTCAGCTGTCAGCACGCCTTTGGCTTTCTGACTTTCATCTCCCCACTCAAATAAACCCAAAAATCTAGACTCTGACACAGGAGGCTGGGCCCCCTGCCTTTCCACAACTGGAATTTGGAAACTGAACTTTTTAGAACTCAAGAGTAAAAAAGGGAAGAGGCATCTTCAAAAGGACGCTGGTATGTCTAAATACCCAATCATCACCAGCCCAAAGATGGATGGATTTTGTTTTAGAAATTATTAAACTGTCATCTAATGGTGTCATTTCATAAAGGACAGGAAAGGGCGCCAGGTGGGAGAAACTGACTCTGCAGAAATGCCTGGATTTCTTCTCTGTATGGGAACAGCAAGTGGATTTTATAAATTATTAAAGCCTCTTTCCCTTTCAGGCCTGGTACATGGAGGGGAGACAAGCACACTGCCAATATGGCTTTGTCGTATAATTCAAGAAGCCTCCACAAAGCTGGTTGTTTAATGGGTCAGCCTTCCTACTAGATGGTGAGCTATTTCTGGCCAGAGACACTGTCTGGTTAATCGTCCCTCATTGCTAGACCAAAGCATGGCATGAAGGACAAGCTCAGGAAGCCTTGGTTGAAGGAAGTTGAGCAGTGGGGGAGGGAAGGAAGAGGCCCTAGCAACTGCCCATGAGCCTCTGGATGCTACAGCTTATTAATTCCCTATTATGGGTCAATGAAGGGACAAGAACTTGATATGCATCATTATCTCTATTCTTCATAACAACCCAGAAAAAAAAAGAGAGAGAGAAAGAATAGAAAAAACTTTACAACTCAAAAAGTCAGGCATTATGGGGCTGGGGCTGGGGTTCAGTGGTAGAACACTTGCCTGGCACATGTAAGGCACTGGGTTCAATCCTCAGCAACACATAAAAATAAATAGATAAGATAAAGGTATTGTGTCCATCTACAAAAAGGGGGGGGCATTATGATAATTATCCCCTTTTTATAAGGGGAGGGGAATACTGGGAATTGAACCCAGAGGCGCTGAGTCACTGAGTCACATCCCCAGCCCTTTTTTATTTTGAGACAGGGACTATGTTCTTTAGGGCCTCACTAAGTTGCTGAGGCTGGCCTTGATCTCGCTATCCTCTTACCTCAGCCTCCCAAATCCCTGGAATTACAGGCATGTGCTCAGGCTCCTGGCAGTTATCTCTGTTTTCTAGATGAGGAAAAGGCTCAAGAGAAGTCAAACTGTTTGCCCAAAGTCACATAACTAAAAAGGACTAGACTGGGACTCAAGTCCCTTCCCACTCCCAACTGGATTCTTCCTACCCAGACAAGCCAGAGAGGTGGCCTGGGGAAGCAAAACTTTGGTCCTTTAACTTTCTAGAACTTTCAGCAAAATAGGAGAGTTCCAGTAAACTAATTATAATGTCAAAAGAAGATGCTGCACCCTCTTAAAACACCAGACTCAGTGCTCCAACATTAAATTGCAAAAATGAGAGAAAATCCAAAAGAAAAGGAAATAATCTGAACCAGAAGGTAGGACAATAGATGAGCACAAGACATAGCTGGGTTTTGGTTCTTGGTGGTGGAGCATTTAGTTCCAAGGCTGCAATTAAGTCTGGGCCTTTTTTACTCAAAACCTAAAGGAAAAAATTAAGTCTCATGAGTACAACTAACTAAAAGCACCACTGAATTTAGGTTTACATAATGCACATTTACATACCATTAATACAGCAAATACTGAGAAATAATTCATTTATACCTTAAGTTCCATCTGGCAGTGGGTCAAGTTAGAGAGGGTCCCCAGCGGACAAACACCAAGGTAATAAGAGACAAAGGGGAGACAAATATAATGAATGACGAGGGCAACAAATAAAAGGAAGAGGCAAAAATAGAGCAAGGGAAAGGTAAGGCCAAGGATGTTTGGTGATTTCTGCCAACGTGATTAACCACTACCCTAGGGGTTTCCAGAACTCAGACATGTGTGGAGTTGGCTGCATTAGGAAAATGCAGGTGGGGGAAATAAAAGCTGCAGGAAATATTAGGGTGGGGTAGGGTGTGGGTTATTACCATTTGTTTTTATTACAGATTCCCCATTCTGAAAAAAAATATATTTTTTGTAGGTCTTTGGTGAGCCCCAGGAATTCTCATGGCAGCCAGGTTTGAGAATCCCTAGACACAGTCTCCTATTCACGATACTGTTTGATTCATGTCAGTTGGCCACTGTTCACAGCTAGCTCTACATCCATAAGTGTTCTACTATAAGCCAGGCACAGTGGCACACCCTTGTAATCCCAGTGACTCAGGAGGCTGAGGCAGGAGGATCCCAAGTTCAAGCCCAGACTTGGCAACTTAGCGAGACCCTGCCTCAAGAATATATAAGTTTAAAAAAATTTTAAAGGCATTCCACTGTGAATGGAAGTCACAGGTCCCTGCCATTGCTCTTAGCTGCAGCAATGGCAGCCCAAGCAGCACCCCTGCATTCTCTTTCCCATATCTCAAGTACCTGCTGAGCACTCTTCATACACATTCCCTCTCCCCTTCATACCTTGTGCCTTTGCTTGCAGTTCCCCCTGGTGTGCTCCTGCATTTTTAAATCTTCTTTGTTTTTTACGAGACCACCTCCAAAAAAGGACCCAGTACTTGCTATGCATTATTATCTTGCTTCTTCACAACCCAGAAAAGCACAGGAAAAAAAATTTGCAGCTCAAAAGGGTAGGCATGATTATGATTATCCCTGTTTTCTAGATGAGGAAAAGGTTCAAGATAAACTGTTTGCCCAAGGTCACACAACTAGAAAGAACTAGTACCAGGACTCAAGTCCCTTTCCACTCCCAAAATAGATCCTTCCTACCCAGACAAGCCAGAAAGAAGACCTGGGGAAATGAATCCTTGGTCCCTAGAATGTTTCTGCATGTTTAAATTCTCTTCCTCGGGCTGGGGTTGTGGCTCAGTAGAGCGTTGGCCTAGCCCATTTGAGGCACTGGGTTTGATTCTCAGCACCACATATAAATAAAGGTCCATCAACAACTGATAAAATATTTTAAATAAATTCTCTTCATCCTTTACAGGACTACCTCCAACCAAATCAGCCTTCTTTTCCATATCTCTGTAATGACATTAAACTCTTGCTACCTTGTACTCTGGCTGTTTATCACTTTGGAGAAAATATGCTCTTGTGGGCAGGGTCCATAGCTTAACTCATCTTTATCTCCCAAAGGCCTTATTATCTGTTGAATGATTATTACTCAAGAAAATAAAACAAAACCAAGGTTAAACTTAAGCTCTAGGCCAGAGGTTCCTCTTTCCTACTGGCAACTGAACCCAAGGGCACTCTACCACTGATCTATATCCTCAGCTCCCACCCTACTGCTTTTTTAAAATATTTTTTAATTGTAGATGGACAACACATTTATTTATTTATTTATTTATTTAATGTGATTAGGATCAAACCCAGTGCCCTGCAAGTATTCTACCACTGAGCCCCAACCCCAGCCCCAGCCCTTCTTATTTCTTATTTTGAGACAGGGACTGGCTAAATTGCTGAGGCTGGTCTTGAACTTGTGATCCTCCTGCATCCGCCTCCCCAATGGCTGGGATTACCAGCATGTACCACCACACCCACCTTCATGGGCTATCTCTACAGTTGGGCCTAGAGAAATTTCTCAGAACATATAAGAGAATAACAAGAAGTGCAACTTTAAGGCAGAGCCGCACCTCCATAGCAGAGTGCTTCTTTGCCCCATAACAGACAGAAACTTTGCCTAATATGAAGAGATGAGTGATTTGGGGTTTGGGTCAGGAGTTTGTATTCTTCTAAAATGTAGAGTAGAAAGGGCCCTTAGCCTGATAAACAAGAGGGATGTTTTGTTTCTGTTCTTTCCCCTAATTAGTGCCAGTGTCTTAAACAAGTCCTCTTCATCTCTTTGAGCCTCAATGTTTATATCTCTAAAATGAAATACCTAAATGCATTTTTATACCAATCCAGTATCTATCCAGCTTGTATCTAAAGTCACAAGTCATTCATTTGAAATTAGAGAAAACAAAAATTAAAAGGTTAACACTGGAAAAAAATTAGGATGCAGGGCCCTATACAGTTACTAAAATCAAGCCACAAATTTGGCTCTGCACTTCCTGGCAGCCAAAGCAAAAGGAGAAATATGAGCAGTTATAAATTTCCAATTGTCCACAAAGAAAAAGCAAACCAGTTCCCTGGGAGAGACAAAGCTTTTCCTGGCACCATGTTCTGAAAGAATTTCTCCCATGAACTTCTTAAAGGGAACATAAAGAGAGGTTGCATTGAACGTCTTCAATAATACAAACCCTTATAAGAACAGTAGAAATGAGTTTTTTAAAGCTATTTCTGACAGTGTCCTTCTATGAACACAAAAACAGACATTGAAGTTTTCTCAGTAAAAACAGTTCTAGAAAGGCTGAGATAATATGGCCCAGCTATGTAGCTGTATCAAGGATAAAGCCAAGATGGCCAGGTCAACAGGTAGACAAGACTTCCTTCTGAAATTTTCACAAATAGTCCTTCTTCCAAGCAGGTGCTTGTTAAGAGATGGGCAGCAGGCAGTTTGTAATTACATGATCTTTAAATTCCATACCAGTTCTGATTTATGTGGCATTTCTGGTTTCCATTCATTTACTTATACTAATGTAAGATCTGGGAGTCTTCCTCTCCCCCTGCCCATTCCTGAATCAATGGATTAGGAACGGATTTCTGCCAGCCATAGAGGAGACTCCAACCACTAACATGCATGTTATTATTAGCTAGCTGGGTGCTTATGTGCCAGGCTCTGTGCCTGGTTCCCCAGCATTCTCTCACTTAATCCTCCCATAAATCCTGTGTGATAGGAACTATAATTAGTCCCATTTTACAAATAAGGAATAAAGATTTAGAGAATTTTCGATTGCCCAAGGTCATAGAGCTAATTATCCAGTTCTTTCTGATTCCAAAGCCTAGGCTCTTAGCTCGTGTCTAGTGTCTCCTGGTATTAGTGAAATGTGATTTCTGATAGAAATGCTAATGTTTGTCAAGAGAAAACAGTGAGGCCTAGAGAAGGTCAGGGGAAGAGGCAAGCCTTGTTTATTAACAACTACAAAACGCTAATAGAGCTTTTGAAAGCTTTGGCAACTTATAAAATGGAAAAAAGAGATGACAAATAGTGTGAAAAGCAGAAATTACAAAAGAAAAGCTAATTCTGAGAGAGTAGTTTCTTATCCTGGGAAAAGGAATTTTAGTCTCTTTTTCTGGGACAAGAAGGTACTTTTGCCAGGCATAATGGCACACCCCTGTAACCCCAGCAGCTGGTGAGGCTGAGGCAGGAGGAGTTCAAAGCCAGACTCAAATTTAAGTGAGGCCCTAAGCAACTCAGGAAAAACCCTGTCCCTAATTAAAATATTTAAAAAGAGCTAGATATGTAGCTCAGTGGTTAAGTGCCCCCTGGGTTCCATCCAAGGGCCCCAAACAAACAAATAAACAAAAAGTCACTTTCCTCTTTTCCTCTTTCTCTTAAAAAAAAAAACAAAGCAAATAAAGTGCTACTTTAGAAACTGGAAACCTTGCCTTGCTTGGTCATGCATTCATTCAACCAACAGGTATTCATCCAGTGCCCACTCAAAGCCAAGTTTTGCCAGCAGAAAGTCAAGGAGCTCTCAGTCTTCCACGCAAATAAACAAGTAGACAATATTATTTCTAGATGGTGCTAAAGTGCTTTGAAAAAATTAAGATCAAAAGAGGCTGAGGAGGGAGGCAACTGTTCTAGATCACAGAAAGATTCTCTGAAACCCAAGCAAAAAAGGAGTCAGTCATGCAAAAATTTGGAGAAAGGGGATCTTGAAAAGAAGGGCTAACAGTAGAAAACCCTTGGGGCAAAAAGATATATGACATTCTCAAAAACTTCAGGAAGGCCAGTGCAGCTGCAGCAGAAGGCAGCAGGGTGCACCAGGGGGGGACTAGTGGGAGAAAGTGGAGCAAGGGGACAGGCCATGCAACACCCACAGAGAAAGTGGGATTATATCTGAAGGGCTAAAGGGCAAGGGAAAACATTGGTAAACTGTAAGCAGGGGAGTGGAATAGTCTATTTATTTATTTATTTATTTGGTACCAGGGATTGAACTTAGGGGCACTCAACCACTCAGCCAAAAATCCCCAGCCCTATTTTGTAATTTTATTTAGAAATAGGGTCTCACTGAGTTGCTTGGCACCTCGCTTTTGCTGAAGTTGTCTTTGAACTGGGGATCCTCCAGCCTCAGCCCCCAGAGCCACTAGGATTACAGGCGTGCACCACCACATCAGGCCTGACTTACTTCTAAGTCCTCCAGAGCTATAGTCACAGCTCCTAGGGAACTTCAGGACGGTGAAATCCTTTACAGATCCAAGCACTTTACAACCTTTTGTTAAAAATGATACACTGAAAACTGTCAACTCTAACAAAACACCTTTAGCCTACAGGCCCTGGCTGGCTTTTCCATCATTGTAGGCTTAAATTCAAAATGATACCTCTCCCTTTTCCAGAGATTTATACCTGTGGGAGCACCTAGTGGTTGAGTTGATAGACCCTAGGGAAATGCTGAGGTAATTTACAAAGGGAACTGATCCTGAACCTCCATTTGAATCTCACCTGCGCATCTTTTGCCTCTGCTTTTCCTATCCTAAGGTATCCTAAGATACCCTATCCCTTGCCACATTTTTGTTGCTTTCTTTTTCCCATATGCTCAAAACTAAATATTCTGAACGTGAGCTATTTGGCCAAACTGAAAAGTATTAGATGTAAACAATCCCACAGCTAATGTTCCCGCATAAGGCACATCTTTGGCAAGGACCAGATGTGGTAGTGCACATCTGTGGTCCCAGAGACTCAGATGTAGTCCCAGAGACTCAGTCCCAGGGAAGCTGAGGCAGGAGGATTCCAAGTTTGAGCCCAGCCTCAGCAACTTAGTAAGGCCCATACAACAGAGTGAGACCCTGTCTCAAAATAAAAAATTAAAAAAAAAAAAAAAAAAAAAGGCTGGCTGGGGATGTTGTTCAGTGGGTTAAACACCCATGGGTTCAATCCCCAAAGCTCTCCCCCCCAAAAAAAGGAATAGCTGAATTTGAATTTGGATAACTTAAGAGTCCTTTTTGAAACTAACTTGCAGCTTTGATTAATTCAAAGTACTTTTGAATTAATTAATTCAAAAACCTATATGCACACAAGAGCACAAGAGGGAGAAATCTAAGGTGTGACTGCATCCGTTGTATACATGTTTGTGCTAGAAGGTAGAGAAAACAGCATCAGAAACTGGATGACTAACAAGATCCACCTGCACAAAGGAGCAGTGGGAAAGAACCAAAGCTGAGTAGACCAAGAGGTGTGGGAACTTGTGTCTCTGTTAACATCTGATGCAACAAGCCCTTCACTCCCCTACCCCACCTCCCAAATAAAGTCACCAGTCGACCTTTCCCACTGGCTACACAGTCTGGAATACCATCCAGATATTAAGCAAAAATCAACCTTTCTTCTGTGAACAGAACAGCAGCTCATCAGCACTACTCACATCCCCAACCCCCACGCACCTAGAAACATCCAGTGGCATAGAACAGTGAACAGCAGCCCTCAAATGAGCTGGGGTGGAGCAGGGAGAGAGAGAAGGTTGCCAGTCTCTGAACACCAACTGCTTCATACAGTTGAAAACAAACTACACTGTGCCCTTAGATTTTCCAAAGCCTAAGTAGTGTGACTGGTGGCTCAATGATCTCAGGATTGCATGCAGTATGGGCTATTTACCTGATCTTGTACTTCACATTCAACTTAATGCCTTTTATAGCTCATTGCCACCAACTCCCACTAGACCAGAGTTCCTAATCAGCCACCTGCATCACAATCTTATGGACCACTCATTAAAAATGCAGATTCCAAAGCCTTCTGCTCCAGAGCTCCCAAGTGGAATACAGAAAATAAAAAGTAAAAATAAAAATGTTCAGGAGGCTGAGGTGGGAAGATGGCAAGTTTAAGGCCAGCCTGGGCAACTTAGCAAGACCCTGTCTGAATATGAAAATTTTAAAAGAAACAGGGATGGTGGAGCATGACTGTAATCCCAGTGATTTGGGAGGCTGAGGCATGATCACAAATTTGACACCAGTGTCAGCAATTTGGTGAGACCCTCAGCAACTAAGTGAGACCCTGTCTCAAAAGAAAATGTAAAAAGGATGGAGGATGTAGCACAATTGTAAGGAGTCCCTGGGTTCCATCCTCAGTACCAAAAATAGATAAAAAGGTTAGGGTGTACCTCAGTGGCAGAGTGCTTGCCCCGCATGCATAGATCCTGGGCTTAATCCCCAACGGTGCAAAAAAAAAAAAAAAAAGAAAAAGAAAAAGAAAAGCAGATTTCTGTGCCCCACTGAAAATAAACTGCTCTAGAATGGCCTGACAAACTATTTTTAATCACTACTGGGATCAGGGTAATCTTTTTGCACATTTAAGTCTGAGGACCTCCACCCAAAAGTGATGTTTCTCAAACTGTGGGTCATGACCCATTTGGTTAGTAAATCAAATTCATGAGTCATACCAGCAGTTCACTTTTTTTTTTAATGAAGTATAAAAAATTAAACAGAACACACCGCAGGTAGTAAGTGCAATAATTACTGTTTCCTGGAACTTATTTCAGTTGGGGACCTGTACAGTGCAGTAAATGTATTCCTCATGGTGGATCCCATTCAATGTCTGAAAATTATGTTCCTAGAGGAAATAAGGAAAATAGCATTTTTATACATGCTGTTTATTTTCTTTTCTTTTTCTTTTTGAGTGAGGATTAAATCCAATGATGCTTTACCACTAAGTTACATCCCCAGTCCTTTTTTAATTTTTAGACAGGGTCTTTCTGTTGCCAAGACTGGTCTTGAACTTACCATCCTCCAGCCTCAGGTGTGGATGGGATTACAGCAATGTGTCACAGCACCAGGCTTCTATTCCATTTTCCACCCCTAACTCTAAGCTTCTTGATTTTAGTACAAGCACAAAGATAAAGACAGATTCAAGAAATAGTGTCACTGAATCCCAAGTTAATAAGGCAAAGCCCAACTGAAGGGTGAGCCCAAGACTGCTTGATACTCTATGGTGCAGGTGGGGACAAAGGGTGGTACCAAAGGGAAGTTTACACAACTCTCCTCAGGATAGGCTTTATCCCTGGGGGAAAGAACCTGTAGCCACTCCTATCACACAGTTCAGAGAATGAAAATGCTCCTCATTAGAGGAATGATAGTCACAGCATTAAGTACTAAGGAAATGAGGAACAGATGGACGGAACTCAGATTAGACCCACCTCTGAGGTCCTAAGGCAGAGACTAGGTAAGAACAAAGGTAGGGAGGGGTGAATCCAATCTCACTCATCTCGGATCCTGTGACACCAGAACCAAGAGACCACTGGGGAGCACCAAGCTTGTGAGATTAAGTCCCATGGCAGTTAGTGAGATTTACTTAATTTCTCAACCCCACAGATTCCCTCGCTCCTCTAACATTCTGTATGTGGGGTACCAGAAAGACTTCTGCCCTTCTTGTCCAAAGACATGGAACGGGGAACCCAATCTTGCTGGAAAAGAGAGGAACAAGGGGAGAAAGAAAAGAAGGGGGGAAAAAAGATGAGTAGCTAACTATCTTGTTAGCTTTATGACACAAAGACAAAGACTCACTCAAAAGACCCCCCACACCACACCACCACGTTGCATGGAGAGCAAATTCGCAAGGAGACCAAAAAGCAAAAAAAAAAAAAAAAAAAAAAAAAACCGGCAAGACTCAGGAGCAGTTCTGCGTGCTATTAGCAGAGACCTGGCTGTGGGTCAGCTATACACGGATCAGATGTAAACGGAGGACGCACTCTAAACTCTTGTAGCTAGGAGTGAAGTCAGAGATGGCAGTCCCTAGGACAACAGGTCCAAAAACCAGATGGCGCCCCCCTCCCCGGCCCGAGACAGGAGAAAAAGCCCACCATTTGAGGAAAAGCACCCCTTAGAGGTCAGCGGCCAAGCAGTGAGAACCTGAAGCAGAGAGGGGTCGGGGCTGCCCCTCAGCGCCAGCCCCTGGGAGGTCCCCGCGGCAGAGGCCCCCACATTCCCTTGGGCAGGAGAGCTCGCGCCCACCCTTTGGCAAGCCCCGTGGGGAGGCGCTGGGAAGCGGCCAGGCAGGAACTCGCTGCGGTTACCTCGGCTCGGGGCTGGCAAAGCGCTCCCGAGAGTTTCGAGGACAGCCAGTCCCCCAGGGCGGCGTCCCCGACCCCAGTGTCTCCAGAGAACACGCAGCGTCACGCGGGGACAGAAAACGTCCGAAGCCCCCACCCTGCCTGACCCATTAGAGTTCAAATCCTCAGGGACGACGCTGACAAGGAAGCAGAGACTCGGTCTCCCGGTCCCCAGACTTGCCAGGCTCCTCGCCAGGGGTCCCCAGCCCCGTACCAGGGACCCGCGCCACCTGGGCTCCTCCGCCGCCGCCACCGGGCCGGGCAGTGTTTGTAAACAAACCGGTCACGTGGCCCCGGCGGCCCGCTCCCCGCCCCCGGCTCCTCGGCCCCCACGGGGACCCCACGCGGGACCTCGCAGCCGTACCGCCGGGCCCAGGGCGCTGCGCACTCGGCGGGATCCGGGCCGGAGGGAGCTCCGGGCGGGTGTCCAGTGCCCGGTGCGAAGAGCCCGCGCTGACAGCGCGCCCTACGCCCACGCGCGCCCAGCCCGCGCCGCGCTCCCGGCTCCTGGCTCGCTTACCCGGCAGCAGGCTGCCCCGTCCGGCCAGCGCCGGGCTCGGCTCCGCGGGGGTGCGCAGCAGCGAGGGACCGCCCGGCTGGATCGCCCGCTGCCGGCGCGCTCTTAAAGCCACAGTCTCCGCCACTGCCGCCGCCGCCGCCGCCACTCTGCATCCCTTCAAGTCCGGGCCGGGGGCTGCCCCGTGACGGACGCGCCCCCGCGCCTATCCCCTCCGCTCAGCACCTAGCAACACGACACGGGTTGGCCTGGCACGGCCGCAGCCCATCCGCACGGAGCCAATCAGCGGAGGACGGAACTCCGCCCCCTGCTTCCCCTATCTCCCACCCCCCACCCCTCTGCCCTGGCCGGTCTTGGGTGCGGGGAGTGCAACGAGTCCCGGGTCGGGCCGGTCCCGGCAACTAGCGAGCGGGGCTGGAAGAAAGGGTGATGAGCATGGGTGGGCTTTCTGCGCCTGGGAGGAGGCTGTTTGGATTTGGGGTTTGTACCCAGGTCAAGACTGGAAGTCCCAGAACCTGGAGCTGGGGAGGGGGATTCATAGTATTTCCTACCTAGATGGCCAAAATAGTAATTCCACCCTTACACCTGAAGCCATTCCTATCCCGGGGTCTAAGTTGACAGAAGTTGCCCTCTGGAGCTGGGGCAGTTGAATAGTACCAGACCTGTAAGTGCTGATTTTCCAGGACTTTTAAAGGGAAAAGAGGTTGGTTAGCCCAGGAGAGAGTAAGATGGTCTGAGTGACCAGAGGGGAGGAGCCCACGTTCTAGGTCAGTGGGGTGGTGCTTTTCAAGGAAGAGAGGTTAAAAAATAAGCTCCAGGCAGTCGGGAGATCTAGGGAGGTACCAGGTGGGTGGAGTGGGGCAGAGTCTCCCAGCAGGAAAACAGGTCAATTTGATAAAGAATGCTAGCCAGGGAAAGGGCAGAGAAGTCCAGCCCTATCTGTCAGCCACTGGAGTTCTGCAATTCCTCCGAGGAAAGCACGTGTTTTAACTGCCAATTTAGGAAAGGAGAAAATAAAAATAAAGGAAACCACATGTTTCATTGAGCAGGTATCAGGATGTGAGATGCTTCTGGAGGTCCAGAAGACTCCTACCTCTGTCCATACACCAGTTTGCACATAAATTCACAGTGGTGCTGGGTTAGACACCCAGGTGACTCAAAACTTCACCTTTAACTGCATTCAGTTGTTTTTAAAATATATTGGGTCGACCAAATTGTATTCAATTAATGTATATTGCACGGTCCAGTGTGAATTCAGGCCCAATGTTAGTAAAAACAACAAAACGCCTCAAATACTTCAGTATCAGCCTTTGATTTGCAGTTTCAGTGTAAGGGCACTGTCGTCGTGTATAACTGACTAGTTTGGAAAGTCTAAATTGAAAGTCTAGTTTTAATTTCTGATGCGCCAATTAAGAACAGTTTAGCATTTAATCCTTAAACTAAGAAGAGGTGATGAATTTTTTTTTTTAATCAAAAGCTTGATTTCTACCTCTGATCTGCCTCTTGGGCAAGTTTCTTTGTCTCCTTAAGCCTTGTTTTCCACAGTTTAAAACAAGGAGGATTAGGGTCATTTGCCTTGTGTATGTGAACCCCTGGGTTCCATACCAGCATTGCAAAAATGAACAAAATAAGGAGGACTGAAATAAGATATTTCTCAAGCCCCTTGTAACTCTGAAGTTCTAAATAGTCAAACTTGTTACAACATTTCTGCAATATTGTGTTAGGGACATTTGTGTTATTCCTTTTGCCAGATCACCACCCCCTAACAGTAGATTCTGCATTGGTTTAACACCCTAGGATATGGGTATTATGTAACAAGATTGGTGGCTACTGTGTCTGTTTAAATAAAAGACAATGTTAGCTAAAGAAGACTAGCCTGGTGCAGTGGTTCACAGGGAGCTCTGAGGACCCCTGCAGGCCTGCTCTGTGTTTGCAGAAGAGGCAATAGGACCACAGGGCCTGAGGACAATAGAATCTGCCAGTCAGCTATCAACAACAACATTTTATTACTATTATTATTAAACCTGATAATGGCTCCTCCCAGTGAAAAAATGCCAAGTGTTGTGAGTTGACAAAGAAGAAGGGAGAAGTGAAACAAGAAGTAGGTGAAACCATTCTCTTCCTCTCTGAACCCAGGCACATTTAGTTGTCCTCAGTATACATTCCACCAGTACCCATCATGTGCTTGATTTGGACATATTCTGAGAAACCATTGAAAGGAGAGAAGCTAAGACAAACAAAAAAATTATTATTTATCCTGGAGGAGAAGAGAGATGAAGCAATATAGAGATATCAACAAATGTATTTGGAGGCAGACAGCTCTTTTAAAACAAGTGAACACACAAAAAGTTTGAGAGGTTCCTGGCCTAACAGAGTATTCACCTGGCTTTGAAGAGTACACCTTATCCCTCTAGGAAGTCAAATTTATTCATTCCTAAAAGCCTTCAAAGCCATTCTTTTCCAGCATCTTCTCTCATCAATCCTCTGTTCCCACTGTTGCCATGTAGATGCTACTACTACTATGAACAGGTCACTTTTATGTGCCCATCTTAATCTCTCCTAGCATTCGAAATGATTAACTACCTACCTCTTCCTTTCCCTCTCCCATATACTGATACATCAGCAGGTCCTGTCTTTTCACACCAAAATATACATTTGCTCTGAACATATCTCCACATCTTTCTCTATTGCTTCCACTCGGGGCTGAGCCACCAAGATCTTGGTTTTTTTTTTTTTTTTTGGTTTGGTTTGGTTCTAGGGATGGAACTTAGGGGCACTGGACCACTGCCACATCCAGAGCCCTACTTTGTATTTGATTTAGAGAAGGTCTCACTGAGTTGCTTAGTGCTTTGCTTTTTGCTGAGGCTGGCTTTGAACTCGGGATCTTCCTGCCTCAGCCTCCTGAGCTGCTGGGATTACAAACATGTGCCATTGCGCCCAGTCCAAGGGGTAAGCAACAGCCACCCACCAGACCTCTCTGCCTCCACTCCATTTTCTATGAAGCAGCTAAATGATACATCTTCAAAACAAACTCAATTGTGGTGACCCACAGGTCTTCCCATCTGTCCCTTGCTCACCTTGCTCCAAACTGGCCTTTTTGTTCCTCAAATATTCCAGGTCTGGTCTTGTTATAGGAAATTTTACAGTTACCCCTCAGAATCTATAAGAGGAATTTACTTGATGCTTTGACTATATCCCTTGTGGCTTTGAAGCTTACACTTTTTTTTTTTCTCTCCCAGATCTTCTTTTCCCTAAACTTCTCCTCCCTGATCTTCTTTTCCCTAAACTTCTCCTCCCTGATCTTCTCTTCCCTAAACTTCTCCTCCCTGAGCTCTCCTCCCTAATCTCATTTTCTCTGAATCACCTTTATAAAACCACCCTGTTCCTGTTCCTAAGGATGAGCAGAATCACAGCCTTTGATACAGAAGTTCCCTATCCTTCTCTTTTGCTAGAAAAGCTTTGAACTTTTTTTTCCATTTTCTCAAGTTTGTTATTGGATTGGCATCAAGGACAAGGATAGCGCTTTCATTACATACCTATGGAGGGTTGGTTCCAGATCCCCTCCCCACCATGGATACCAAACCTTGCAGATGCTCAATCCCTAGGCACACCCTCCTAGATCCTTTAAGTCATCTCTAGATTACTGATAATGCCTAATACAATGTAAATGCTATATAAATTGTTAGATTATTGTTTAGGGAATAATGACAAGAAAAAAGTCTACCTGTTCAATACAAATACAATTTTTCCACTAAATATTTCAATCTGTGGTTAGTTGAATTCAAGGGTGCAGAACTCATGTTCCCTTCACCTAGAACATTTACAGGTGTGCACCACCACTCCCGGTCCTCAATATATTTTCTATGTAACACATATAACTCTCTTGTTCATTTTTGTTTGTTCTTTAATGCACGTCCATCACATCCAACTTTCAAGTGTAAACCCCACGAGAGCATCTGGAGCCTTGTCTGTCTTGCTTCCTGTTGTATCCCTAATGCCAAGAAAAATACCTGGCTCTCAACGAGTATGTTTGTTGAATGAACATCTGAACAAATGAGTGAATGTGCCTATTGCCTCACCTCCTTAATCCTGCAATTTCTTTCTCTTGGAATGCTGCCATCTCCTGTGTCCCTCTTCCTTCCCCCTCTACTCTTTTTTTTTTTTTTTTCATCGCATCTCAAAGTCCTTTGCCTAATGATTCAGTCCAAAGATCCAATCAAATGTCAATTCTTTGGAGAAGGTTCTCTTATTCTCCTCAGCAAAATGAAATGTTTCTCTTTTCACTGCCCTGCATAGCACTTTATTCATAGCTCCATTACGTCACCCAACACTCCACACTCTCTATTAAAAGTTATCAGTTATCTGTCCTCTCTGCCAGTCCCTCCTGGGCTGGAAGCCTATCAGATCATCCTTGCATTTTTTAGCCCCTAGCCCACGGTCTTGTGGGACATGGTATTCCCACCCTTAAGGTTTATATCTGAGTTGCATCCAGTGGGAAAGCAAGCAAGAATAGATAGGGTCTGTTCTCAGAGTAAACTGATCAAGAGATAGCCATCTTACTTTCAAGTAGGACCACATTAACCCTGAAACTTCAGGATATTCTAATAATAAAAGGGGCAGCCTACATTTAAAAAAAAAAAATCACAGGACAATGGAAACTTCCTGAAAGCTAAAAGCTAAAGGCTCTCAAACTACCACACCATCTGGGAACACATCCAGCTCTGCCTATGTGGGGAGTGGAGTTGCTCCTCACAGGCCTGACTCTACCCTCGTCCCCCCCCACCACCACCACCACCACCATCAGTAAAGTCTCATGACATTACATCACAGAGGAGGGCCTGGTGCCGTCTTCCCGAGGACAGATCATGGTAACAGTGCTTTGTTTCTTTATGTACAATAAGTGCTTTCTCTGATGCCCCTCCAAGTCCCTCATTTTCTGTCATGAAAGTGGCTGATGTTGTGTGTTTCAGACTTGCTGGGGAAGGGGGCGTACCTTGGCCTTCCTGAACCTATCTTAACAAAACAGCTGCTACCATTTATGCAGCACATATTGCCTACAGAGCAGTTTCCATTCTATCTAGTTATATTTAATCCTCAAAGCAACCTGCAAGATAAGTATTTTTCCTCTCCTTTTAAAGGAGCTGATGCTGTGAATTTGAACCCTGATCTAGTTGGCTTGAAGGAATCCATTCCTTCTTTTTCTCCTATCAAAAGTAAAACTGGTTATCTCCCATTATCTTCAAATAGCCTAATCCTAGCCTGGCGCAGTGGCACGTACCTATAATCCCGAAGGCACTGTCTCTAAATAAGTGAATTAAATAAAAATGACTGGGAATGTGGTTCTGTGACAGAGTATCAGGGGTACTGTTCCATCCCAGTACTGCAAAATAACAACAACAACAATCAAAGAACTAGGGATGCAGTTCAGTGGTAAAGCACTCCTGGGTTCAACCCCCAGTACCAAAAACAAAAACAAACTCATCCAAACATCAAAGTACTCCACAAAACTATGTCTAGCTAAAATGTCAGAAGCAGAGTGTTGAAGGCTTAGCACGTCCCTGTTAAAAACAACAGTGGAGTTGGGTATAGCTCAAGGCTACAGCCTACTACGCACAAGGCTCCAGGTTTGATCCCTAGCACTGCAAAAAAAACAAAAATAAAAACCAATGACAATAGTATTTATTTGATGCTTTCCTATGTTCTAGGGTCTTATATACACTTTACATGCATTGTTTAATTTAACTGAAACTTTGCAACCTTATGAAGAAAACACCAGATACTACAAAATCCAGAATCTCTGAAAATTCAGTTTGATGCAGGTCATTTTATGGCAAACTTCAAGATAAGGTCATTTATGGACTTGATTAGTTTCATCACCTAGTACATTCATGTATTTCTTTTGTTTTCTTCTCTCTACCTCCTGTGTGTGTGTGTGTGTGTGTGTGTGTGTGTGTGGTTCTAGGGATTGAGTCCAGGGGCACTTTACCACAGAGCTACATCTCCAAGCCTTTTTATTTTCTATTTTGAAAAAGGGTCTCACTAAATTGCCCATGCTGGCCTCAAACTTGATGAAATATATGTACATGTATATAAAATACATAATCCCAGCTACTTAGGAGACTGAGACTTAGGAGACTGAGACAGGAGATTGCTTGAGCCAAGGATGGTGGAGCCAGTCTGAGCAACATAGCCAGTCTGACCTTTATCCTTTGGTACTGGGGATTGAACCCAGGACCTTGAGCTTACTAGGTAAGAATTCTACCACAGAGCTACATGCCCCACCCTCAACACTTTACCTTAAAGTTTAAAAAGATAATTTAATTACGGATGTTATAAAATTTGTTATTATTAACAAATGACTGGTTCTCTGGGGAATGCAGTGGACGAAAGCCCAGATCTATCTTATTTATTTATTTATTTATTTATTTATTTATTATAGGTACAGAGGATTAAATGCAGGGCGCTTAACCACTGAGCCACATCCCCAGCCCTTTTTATTTTTTATTTTGAGACAGGGTTTCACTAAGTTGCTTAGGGCTTCACTAAATTGCCGAGGCTGGCCTTGAACTTGCAAATTTCCCACCTCAGCCTCCCAGATTGCTGGTCTTCTAGGCATGTGCCACCAAGCCCAGCTCATATTCTCTTTTGAATGGGCTTCATCATCCTGATGGTTCCTCATTCATGAGTTAAATAAAAGTATTTTAATACATGTTTTCTATACATGGGTATTAGAAATATGCTTTTTTACCTATTGAGATTAATGTTTTGAAATAATCTAAATCCATCCAAAAGAGAATTAGTTGAATAAATTGCAATGCCTCTGTACAAAAGAATACTGTACAGCCATCAAAAAGAGGCAGCTCCTAGCCAGGCATAGTGGCACATGCCTCTAATCCCAGATATTCAGGAGGCTGAAGCAGGAGGATCACAAGTTGAAGACCAGCCTCAACTTGTGGGCTATTTAGCAAAGCCCTGAGCAACTTAGTAAGACTCTGTTGCAAAATAAAAAGGGCTGAGAATGTGGCTCAATGGTTAAGTGCCCCTGGGTTCAAACAAAATAAACAAACAAAAAAGAGGCAGCTCCAAAAACAAAATATAAGTAAATTAATAAGGCAGCTCTAAGGCCTGGGGTTGTGGCTCAGGGGTAAAGAGTTTGCCTAGCATGTGTGAGGCCCTGGGTTCAATCCTCAGCACCACATAAACATAAATAAATAAAATAAAGGTATTGTGTCCATCTACAACTAAAAATAAAGATTAAAAAAAAAAAGGAAGCTCTATATGTAGATGTTCTAGAGGAGCAAAGATCTGTTTCCCTAATGAAACTAAAGCATGTTGAATGGTGTCTGGCACATAGTAGGTGTTACTTCATTTCTGGATATGATAACAAACAACTCAAAATATCAGTGGCTTACACACACACACTCATTTTCTCTCTCTCTCTCTCTCTCTCTCTCTTATTTCTCCTCTGTGGGTACATGGGGCAGATATGGGGGCTCTACAGCAGGCTGAGGGTCATAGGTTGTGTTTCAGTTGTCTCCTAGTATTATTTACAGACCTCCAAATGTTCAAAAAGTGCATGGTGATTCTCAAGCTTCTACTTAAAAGTGATGGTGCATGCCTGTAATCCCAGAGACTTTGGAAGGCTAAGGCAAGAGAATTGCATGTATGAGGCCAGCCTTACCAACATAGCAGGACCCTGTCCCAAAATTTTAAGAAATTATAAGAAATTGAAAAGGGCTGGGGTTGTAGCTCAGTAGTAAAGTGCCCCACATTAAATCTCCAGTACAAAATAAAAAAGAAAGAGAAGTATACTCAATATGCTGTAGAAATACTGGAAGAGTTTCCAAAGTTGCATTGTAGAGAACAGCAGGCAAGAAGCTTTAAGTCCAGCATGGTGGCACACACCTGTGGTCCTAGCTAGCAGGAAGCCTGAGGCAGAAGAATTGCAAATTCAAGGCCAGTCTCAACAACTTAGTGAGATCCTAAAATAAAATATTTTTTAAAAATAAAAAAGGAGCTGGAGTTGTGGCTCAAGTGGTAGAGAGCTCTCCTAGTATGTGTGAGGCACTGGGTTCGATCCTCAGCACCACATAAAAATAAAATAAAGATATTGTGTCTACCTAAAACTACAAAATAAATATTAAAAAATAAATAAAGGGCTGGGGATGTGGCTCAAGCGGTAGCGCGCTCGCCTGGCATGCGTGCGGCCCGGGTTCGATCCTCAGCACCACATACAAACAAAGATGTTGTGTCCACCAAAAACTAAAAAATAAATATTAAAAAAAAAAATTCTCTCTCTCTCTCTCTCTCTTAAAAAAAAATTAAATTAAAAATAAATGAATAAATAAATAAAAATAAAAAGGGTTGGGGTTGTAGCTCTGTGGTAAAGCACTCCTACTTCAATTTCCAGTGCTGCAAACAACAATAATAATATTTTTTCAAAAAGCTATCATGAAATAAACAATTTAAAAAATTTTTTTAAAAAACACTTCGTGTGTATGTGTGTGTGTGTGTGTGTGTGCTGGGGATTGAACCCAGGGACTTGTGCAAGTGAGGCTCTACCAATTGAGCTATATCCCCAGCCCCAAAAGAAAAAACTTTAAAAAGGAAAAACCTTTCATGAAGAATAGTAAACAATAACCCACTGTATTACAGCGCTCAGCAAATATATTTTGAGTGAATGTGTGACATGAACAAATTAAATTTAAGTGAAAAAAAAAAGAAAAGCAGGGCATTCACCAATTGGGGAAAGTATGCCACCATTCAGTTTTTTATTGGTTTTTAAATATACATTAAATATACACCTATAGTCATGTGCCTGAATGTGCCTTTCCTATTTCTAGAAGCATGCATAGGCACCCAGCAGCTGTGGTTGCTGCTGAGAAGACCTGGGAGGTGGGAGCAGTGCTTAAGGATAGGAAGGAGCCTGGCCTTCCCATTTAGGATCATGTGTACACATTGCCTCTCAAGCCATACAATTAAATTATCTAAAGATCGGATAAAAAGAAAAACCCAAACAGACTTATGGCAGAATCTAAACTCTAAAACCCTCTTCTAAACAGTCACAGTGACACAAGCACATAATCCCAGCAATTTGGGAGGCTGATTAAGGAGGATTGAAAGATGGAGGCCAGCCTAATGAGACTCTATCTCAAAATAAAAAATAAAAAGGGGATAGAGAACTACAGTGATGCAGCCACATCAATTTTTATAGCAGTTCAATTCACAATAACTAAATTATGGACTCAATCTAGGTGTCCTTCAACAGATGAATCCATAAAGAAAATGTGGTATGTGTATGTGTATATATATACACACATACACACACACACACATATATATATATATATATATATATATATATATATATATATATATACACATACACACACACATACACACAATAGAATATTACTCAGCCTTAAAGAAGAATGAAATTATGGCATTTGCCGGTAAATGGATGGAGCTGGAGAATATCATGCTAAGTGAAATAAGCCAATCTAAAAGAATGAAAGGCTGAATATTTTCTCTGATACTTGGATGCTAATTCACAATGGTGTGAGGGAGGGGCCTAAGGAAGAATAGAGGTACTTTGGATTAGACAGAGGGGAGTGAAGGGGGGTATAGGGTAGGAAGATAATAAAATGAATCAGAGATTATTACCCTATGTGCATATATGATTACATGACCAGTGTGATTTTACATCATGTACAACCAGAAGAATGGGAAGTTATTCTCCATTTATGTATGATGTGTCAAAATGCATTCTACTGTCATATGTAACTAATTAAAACAAGTCTTAAATGGGAGGGATGAAGATGTAGTTCAGTGATAAAGTGGCCCTGGGTTCAATCCCCAATACCAAAATAATAATTAGCAATAATAAAACCCTCTTCTAGACTGTCTTTCAGCTGAGGTGTGGATTTATTCTGACTTTGTTTTGTTATGTTTTGTTTTGTTTTCCTGAACAGGGCTTCACTATGTTGCCCAGGCTGGTCTTTCGTGTGTGTGTGTGTGTGTGTGTGTGTATGTATTTTTGTTTTAATTAAAGATTTAACTCCAGCATGTCTTGAACTCATGGGCTCATGCCATGCTCCTACCACATCACAAAGTTCTTAATTCATTGTAAACACACTGGGTATAGGATCTTTTGTGATTCTCATTCCCACAGACTTGCTTATGGCACACCATCAGTTATAACGAAATTCCACCTTGACCATTGTTTGACGTTCTAGAGTAGTAACTTATTTATTTCAATTTAATCTAATTTATGTATTTGCAGTACCCAGGGATGCTGTACTACGACATTCTCAGCCATCTGTGAGTGAATCCATTCTATTGTGTGTTGTCTGAAGAATAGCCTCATTCATTTTTGAGGGGGGGGGGGTGGGGGACAGGAATTCCACAGCTGGAGGGGTTCACAGTGGCACTCAGCTCACTGGCTTCTTCCCACCCTATTGTGCAGCACCTTACAGTTTGCTGTGTCCTGTCTGATGGATTCACAGATTATCTGCAGTCGTCCTTTTCACTAAGTTAACCCTCACAAAATGGACAAGGACTTCACAAGATTCCTACAAAGGCACCACAAGTCAAGGGTAGGGTTAATCATTAAATCACAAACAAACAAGAAAATCTCAGGATTGACACTTATAAGCTTTTTTTTTTTTCTTTTTTCCTCTCTTACAATGCTAAGGATCAAACCTAGGGACTCATGTATGCTAGGCAGGCGCTCCACTAGTGAGCCATATCAACCTTCTTACTTAACTTTATTTCCTTTGCTTTTTGGTACTGGGAATTGAACTCAGTACTTTACCACAGAGCCACATCCCCAGCCCTTTTTAAATTTATTTTTCTTTTTATTTCGAGACAGTCTGAGAAGTTGCTTGGAGTCTTGATAAGTTGCTAAGGCTGCCCTTGAACCTTCCTGTCTCAGCCTCCCACGTCACTGAGATTGCAGGCTTGCACCACCATGCTCAGCTCCAACTTACTTTCTTTCTTTCTTCTTTTTTTTTTTTTTTTTTTTTTGTGTGTGTGTGTGTCTGGTACTTAATATAAGCTAT
This sequence comes from Urocitellus parryii, assembly GCF_045843805.1. Lineage (NCBI taxonomy): Eukaryota > Metazoa > Chordata > Mammalia > Rodentia > Sciuridae > Urocitellus > Urocitellus parryii. The sequence continues at coordinate 150,919,583 of NC_135537.1, forward strand.
TTATCGGGCACATTTTACTGAGGTAAAAGCAAAAATCTTCTCGGCAGATCTGACAAAAAGATGATACAAATCAAACTCTAAATTATCCACAGATTATGTGAAACATAGATTTATAACTTTAACTGTTAAGAATGTACGATCCAGGCTGGGGTTGTGGCTCAGTGGGAGAGCACTTGCCTAGCATGTGTGAGGCCCTGGGCTCAATCCTCAGCACCACATAAAAATAAATAAATAAAATAAAAATATTTGTTCATCTACAACTGAAAGTGCTAAAAAATGCACAATCAGAAAGATAGTAAATGAATCAGACATAACTTTTCTATGAATACACAATCATTGTAACTCCACATCATGTACAACCACAAGAATGGGAAGTTATACTCCACGTATGTATAATATATCAAAATACACTCTACTGGCATGTAAAACTGAAAAGAACAAATTAAAAAAAAAATTATAGCCAGGGTCTGAGGTACTTCATTCTGCCCAACTGGTCACACATTGGGGACTGAATGAATCTAGCTACTATTGCTCTATGGCACTACCCTTTAAGATCATTTACTTTTTTTTTTTTTTTTTTTTTTTTATTTATTTATTTATTTATTTATTTTTGGTACTGAGGGTTTAACTCCGGGGCACTTTACCCCTGAACTATATTTCTAGTCTTTTTTTTTTTTTTTTTTTTTTTTTAGTCAGAGTCTCCCTGAATTGTTTAGGGACTTGTTAAGTTGCTGAGGTTGACTTTGAATTTGTGATCTTCTTGCCTCGGCTTCTTCAGTCACTAGAATTACAAGCATGTACCACAGCATGATTCATTCATTTCTTCCTTCCTTCCTTCCTTCCTTCCTTCCTTTCTTCTTTCTTTCTTTCTTTCTTTCTTGGTGGGGGGAAGTACAGGGGATTGAACTCAGGGGCACTCGACCACTGAGCCACATCCCCAGCCCATTTTTGTATTTTATTTAGAGACAGGGTCTCCCTGAGTTGCTTAGCGCCTCACCGTTGCCCAGTCTGGCTTTGAACTTGTGAACCTCCTGCCTCAGCCTCCCAAGCCACTGGGATTACAGGTGTGCACCAACATACCCAGCCTCATTTCTTAATTTCATCCTTGATTTCAAGTATAGCATAGTTTTAATTCAGTTCCCTGTTTTTCCTCATAGGAGAAGAACACACCAGCCAGCCAGGTGCGGTGGCACACGCCTATAATCCTAGCAGCTCAGGAGGCTGAGGTAGGAGGATCTCAAGTTCAAAGCCAGCCTCAGCAAAATAGTGAGGTACTAAGCAACTCAGTGAGACCCTGTCTCTAAATAAAATACAAAATAGGGCTGAGGATGTGGCTCAGTGGTCAAGTGTCCCTGAGTTCAATTCCCAGTACCAAAAAAAAGAAAGAAAGAAAGGGGCTGGGGATGTGGTATGTGGTTTAGTGGTTAAGTGCCCCAAAGTTCAATCTCTGGTACCTTAAAAAAAAAAAAAAAAGGAACACACCATCCAGTGGTAATGCCTGGTCATTGTGTAATTCAGTATTAGTATTGGTCTCCTTGCAAACCTAGTTCATGTGTGTCCATCTCCAAGAGACTGCTCAGCTCTCATTGTTATGACAAAATGAATTCCTAGATCCTGGAAGAAAGCCTAAAGAAGTGAGTTTCTGCCTTGAATTGTGTTGACTCTGCAGTTCACCTAATGTTATCCTTGCTCAACAGCTTTTTCTTCCATGGCCTTGATTTTTGAACAGCATTAATTCAATAACTAGTACACTGATTGTTACTTTGCACTGCCAGGTACCAATGCTGATCAGACAACGTGATAGCCAAGAGAAACTGGCACACAGATCTGAGTTTACAAAGGCTTGGCGCATCCTCTCTGGAATACCACGACAGCTATATAACTGAGATATATATATATATATATATATATATATATATATATATATATATATATATATATATATATCAGGAGTGGTAAATAAATGATAAGTGTGTGATTAGTTGTCCATCCTTTCTGCTCCATTTGACCTTCCTGATCAGGGCTCTTCCTTCTTTGAGTAAAGCAGAAATAGATCCATTTCCTTTTGTCAAATGACAGTATCATCTGTTGTCCAAAAGTTTGGCTGACCAGAATTCTTTTAGTTTCACTTGCTGGCGATATTCCCATTCCAGCATTTTCTTGGAGTGAGAAGCAGGTTTTTGAAGGAAAGGTATTGTGCAAGCCCCAAGGAATTGAGATGACTGTAGATCAACTAGAGCTGTAGAGCTCAGCCTCACTTGCAGAGTAAAATCTCCTGCAGGGTTTCATTTGGTTTTGCTTTTTCAGGACTAGGATTTGAACCCAGGAGCACTCTACCACTGAGCTACACAGCAAGCCCTTTTTAATGTTTTCTAGACATGATCTCACTGAATTTCCCAGGCTGAGCCAGGCGCGGTGGTACATGCCTGTCTCCCAGCAACCCAGGAGGCTGCGAGAGAAGCCTTGCAAGTTGGAGGCCAGCCTTAGCAAATCAGCAAGGCTCTAAGCAATTTAGGAAAACCTTATCTCAAAATTTAAACATAAATAAATAATTAAAGGGCTGGAGATGGAGCTCATTGGTTAAGGCCCCTGGGTTCAATTCCCAGTAGTCCTCCCACCAAAAAATAAATTTGCCTCGGCTGGCATCCAATTTATGATCCCCTGCCTCAACCTCAGTTTTCCTCATCTGAATATGGTACTGTGATATAGTGTCACTTCGAAGAGATATCAATAATAGTTCATATTCATATCATGTGACTATGCGACACCTACCCACCTCTTAGACCAGAAGAACCATTTCAAGTGCTTGGGCTCCTTTATTCTATTAAAAGTTTTTGGTGTCAACCTTTGCCTTTCTGTAGCTGGTAATGCTATATACACTAAGGGAAGAAATTGGTTTGTGAAAGAGGAAATTCTCATTACAGATGCTAAATGATTCCTAAATCAGAAATCAGAATTCTAGGGAATCCAACATTTCAAAGCCCTGTTTGTTTATTTTCCAAGGTAGTACTTGATAACACACTTTATTTTAAAATTCATAAACAATTTTTAGAGTAGTTCTAGATTTAAAAAAAAAAAAAACTGAAAGGAGTACAAAATTCTCATCTAGCCTTGCTCTTGCATACAGCCCCTGAAACACTCACACTTTTTTTCCCCCATTCCTGGGGGTTGAACATAAGGCCTTGCATAGGCCAGGCAAACATTCCATCACTAAGCTGCATCCCAAGCCCCTTGTTTTATTTTGAGGCAGGTTCTCACTATGTTGTTCAGGCTGGCGTGGAACTTGTGATCCTCCTGCCTCAGCTTCCCAAGTAGCTGGGACGACAGGCAAGTACCAGTATGTGGGCTCCCTATTATTAGCATTTTACATGAGTATGATACATTTGTTATGGTTAGTGCACCAATCGAAACATTATTATTGAGTTGGAGATATAGCTCAGTGGTAGAGCTCCTATCTAACATGCATGACGACCAGGGTTCTATTCCCAGTACCACACCCAAAAAATTTATTATTAACTTAAATCCATAGTTATTCAGATTTCCTTAGTTATTACTTCATGTCCTTGTTCTGACTCTATTGGCATCCCACCCAGAATACTACATGATGCTTACTTGCCATGTCTTCTTTTTTTTTGGCATCGGGAATTGAACCCAGAGGTACCTAACCACTGAGCCACATCCCCAGCCCCTTTTTTTTTTTTTTTTTAATGGTCATGCAAGTTTTGAGGTAGTGTGTGGTCTGGCCAGGTATATTGCAGGTTTCCCCTCGATTGGAATTGGTCTGGTGTTTTATTCATGATTAAATTAGGGCGATGTGTTTGGGGAAGGAAGAGCACAGAAGGAAAGCACCTTTTTATCTCAGTGTGTCACGGGTACACATTATCCATACCGTTTTTCGGTGCTGGTGTTGGCCTTGATCACCTGGCTGGTGATGTGTCAGCTTTGTTCCCTGCAGTGATCTGAACAAACATCTCTTTCCATTTTGTGCTCTTTAGAAGGAAGTCTCTATATACAGCTCCCAGAGAAGGAGTTATGTCCCCCTCCTTAAGAGTATCTATATTATTTATTTGGAATTCTTTTAAATGGAAAATTAATCAAATGCTTTCCTTATACCTTTTGTTGTCACCATCACATCAGGACATTATTATTCAACTATTCAGTGGTTTCTATAGCCCTGTATTTTCCAGATTCGAACCATAATTGGGTCTAGGGAGCCCTCTTGTGGTTAAACAGAGGTATATCCAGCCAGCTGGGGGCGCTCACCTTCTACCGCTGACGTCCAGTGATTCTCAACCAGGGGTGGATTGACTTCCCAGTCTCAGGAAATATGTAGTAACATCTGAAGGCATTCTTGGTAGTCACAACTTTTGGAGGGTGATCCGACTGGAATCTAGAAAGTAGAAGCCAAAGATGCTCTGAAACATCCTATGATGCCCAAGGACACAATTATCTGCACCAACATGTCAATAGTGCTAAAGTTGAGAAACTGTACATTTAACAACTATATGAAGGTCACTGCTGTGTTCAAAGGAATGCCACTATCATGGGGAGGAGGAAAGATCCCAGGGGTGCTCTATCACTGAGCCACATCCCTCGCCCTTTCATTTCTTATTTCTTATTAAGTTACCAAGGAAATCGCTAAATTGATGAGGCTGGCCTTGAAATTGTGATCCTCCTATCTCAGCCTCTCAAGCCCCTGGGATTATAGGCTAGGCCACTGTGCCTGGCCAAAAACATTATTTTTATAAGCTGCATAATATTCTTTCTATGAGCATATTTCACTTAATTATTTTGTTGTTATACTTTTGATCACTGCCAAATTTTCATCATCGCATATAATTCAGTGATGGATATCCAGATTATATATATATATAAATCATTTTTCAGGGGTGATGTATTAGTTTTCTAGGGCTGCAATTAACCAACTAAGTGACTTAAAAGAACAGAAATTTATTGTTTCACAGTTCTAGAGACCAGAAGTCTGAATCAAGGTTTTGGCAAGGCCATCTTCCCTGTGAAATCTATAGGGGAAAATCTTCTTGCCTCTTCAATCTTCTGGTGTTTGCTGGTATTCTTTGGTCCTCCTGGCTTATACAGTACCTCACTATAATCTCTGTCTCCCCAGTAACATGGCTGTAATCTTCCTGTATCTCTCTGATCTTCACGTGGCATTTTCCTCTCTTATAACAGAACACAGATTTTTTTTAATCATCCTTTTTTTAAATACCTTTTTAGTTGTAGATGGACACAATACGTTTATTTTATTTGTTTATTTTTTTATTTTTTTTTTTAAAGAGAGAGTGAGAGGAGAGAGAGAGAGAGAGAATTTTTTTAATATTTATTTTTTAGTTCTCGGCGGACACAACATCTTTGTTGGTATGTGGTGCTGAGGATCGAACCCGGGCCGCACGCATGCCAGGCGAGCGCGCTACCGCTGAGCCACATCTCCAGCCCTTTATTTGTTTATTTTTTTATGTGGTGCCCAGGATTGAGCCCAGTGCCTCACGTATGCTAGGCAAGCACGCTACCACTGAATCACAATCCCAGCCCAACACCATTGATCTTGATTAATGGTCTCCCCTACTCCATTATGACTTCATCTTAACTAATTACATCTTCAATGACTCAATTTCCAAATAGGGTAACATTCTGAGATACAGGGTGTCAGGGCTTCATGAATCTCTTGGATGGCCAAAATACAACCCATAAAAATAGAATCACAGGATCAACACATAGGAACACTTCCAAGACTCAACACATCTTGCCAAATTGCTCTTCAGAAGGTCGTACCAAACTTACTCTGTACACAAGTGCCTGTTTTATGATACATTTGCCAGCACTGAATGTTCTATAAATGTACTTATAACCAATTTATGAGTTAAAAATACTCAGTAGTGCCAGGCACAGTGGCACACACCTGTAATCCCAGTGGCTTAGGAGGCTGAGGCAGGAGGATCACAAGTTCAAAGTCAGCCTCAGCAAAGGCAAAGCACTAAGCAACTCAGCGAGACCCTGTCTTTAAATAAAATACAAAAATAAGGCTGTGGATGTGGCTCAGTAGTTGAGCCTCATGGGCATAAGGTCCTCGTGGGCACTAGATCCTGGGTTCAATTATAAATAAATAAATAAATATATATATATATATATATATATACACACACACACACACACACAAACACACATATACCTATATACACACATATACATATATACATATATATGTACATATATATATCTAAGCTGGTCATACAGAAGCATGCCTGTTATACCTATCTCAATTTAAGCCTTATTCAGCATACACATTGACAGAAACATTACATGGTGCCCATTAACATGTACAATTTTAAATTTTTTATGTATGTCTTTATTTATTTTTATTTTGGTACTGAGGATTGAACCCAACTACAGCTTACCACTCAACTACATCCCTAGTCCTTTTTATTTTTTGAGACAGAGTCTTGCTAAATTGCTGAAGCTGGCCTCAAACTTGCCATTTTCCTGCCTCAGCCTCCTGCCTTGTTGGAATTACAGATGTGCACCACAGTGCCTAGATATTCTATTTTATTATTAGCTATTGTTACTAATATCTTAGTGTGCTTAATTTATAAATTTTATCACAAGTATGTATGTATAGGGAGGAAAACCTTATATTTAGGATTCGGTATAATCCATGGTTTCAGGCACCCACGGAGGTCTCATAATGTCTTCCTCAAGGATAAGAGGAACAATAGAGCTAAACTATGAGTTAATTGTAAACCATCTAGAATAGTGCTTGGCACATAGTAAGTTTTCTGCGTTTCTTTAATAAATACAGTTAAAATGTCAGAGACTTCCCTTTCCTAACATCTATTTCAAGAATAACTGTGCTCCATTGATCTTTCTTGATTTCTGTTTTAATTTTAGTTTTAAAATAGCATTTTGAGATTTGTTAGGGGAGGGCCGGAGCTGCAGCACAGTACTAGAGCACAGGCGTAGAACACACAAGGTTTGGGGTTCAGTCTCCTGCACCACACACACACACACACACACACACAAACGGTAGCCCTGGAGGCTGAGGCAGGAGTATCACTTGAGCCCAGGAGTCCAAAGCCAGCCTGGGCCACACAGCAAGACCCTATCTCAATACAAAAAAAAAAAAAAAAAATTGATAGGACAAGTCCACATCCACACTGTTTTAGTTTTGGTTTTGGTTTTGGTACCAGGAGTTGAACCCAGGGCCACTCAACCACTGGGCTACATCCCCAGGACTGTCTGGGGGGTGCAGGCGGGATGGGTGGGTACTAGAGATTGAACCCAGGACTTCACACATGCTAAGCAAGCATTCCCCCACTATCCAATACTCCCAGCCAAATCCCCAGCCCCTTTTATTTTATTTTATTTTAGACAGACTCTCACTAAAACGCTTAAGGCCTCGATAAATTGCTGAGACTGGCTTTGAACTTGAGATCTTCCCACCTCAGCCCCCTGAGCTGCTGGTATTATAGGCATGCAAATTTGGATCTTAATCTGAAGGCTGTGGTAGTCATGGGATCAAACAAGCAATAATGTAGCAAAATGCACCCTTGACAATGAATGGCACAGTCAGTAATGACCACAGGTGTTCAGGAATTATTACCACCTACGAAGATAATCTTGCCCTTCAGGTTAGTCCGTCCTGGTAGAAATCCCAGCTCTTCCATGCATCACCCAGAACAAATTTTGTTGCTGACTGAGGGTGTTGCTCAGTGGTAAAGTATGTGTTCAGCAGGCTTAAGGCACTGGGTTCAATCCCTGGGATCTTCCCCCCACCAAAAAAATTTATTTGGTAGCCCTTTCAACCTAATTTTCCTGACCTGTAATAAAATAACAAGGTAAATAATACCTACCTAAATACTTATGAGAATTAAATGAGAAAAACCTATTAAATGTCAAACACATAAGAGATATTTAATAAAGGCTATTTTTAACCATGCCAACTCTCACCTTGATCAAACTTATAGTTGGAAAAATTTGCATTTTTACTTATTACTGTTTCTTTTTCCCATACATCTCAAGAACCCTCTACCCATTTCACCTCCCCCATCATTTTTGGGAGTAGGGGACAGTAGAACCTAAGGACACTCTACCTCAGGCCTACATCCCCAGTCCTATTTATTTATTTATTTTGGCACTGGGGATTACACTTAGGGGCCCTCAACCACTGAGCCACATCCCCAGTCCTATTCTGTATTTTATTTAGAGACAGGGGAGTTACTTAGCACCTCACTTTTGCTAAGGCTGGCTTTGAACCATCTATCCTCCTGCCTCTGGGATTACAGACGTGGAACACCACGCCTGGCCTAGTCCTTTTTATATTACTTTTAAATATTTTTAGTTGTAGTTGGACTCAATACCTTCATTTTACTCATTTTTATGTGATGCCAAGGATTGAACAGGGCCTTACATGTGTGCTAGGTGAGCGCTCTACCAATGAGCCACAACCCCAGCCTGTCCTTTTATTTGTAAGACTGGTTCTCCCTGAATTGCTGAGGGTCTGGAAAGGTTGCTAAGGCTGGCTTTGAACTCTCCATCCTCCCACCTCAGCCTCTGGAGCCACTGGGACTATAGGCATGCACAACCATGCCTGGCTTATTTTTTATTTTAAGACAGGGTCTCATTAAAGTTGCCCAGGCTGGCCTAGCCCTGTGATCCTCCTGCCTCAGTCTCCTGAGTTGCTAGGATTACAGATCTGTACCCCAAGCTTGGCTTATTTTTAATATTTTTTTGAGGAACTTCCATACTATTTTCTTACTGCTGGCTGTACCTATCCACTTCATTTTTCATATCTACATTCTTAAAGTCAAATTCTACCTTACAACAAATTTATTTTTGTTGTCTATTATCCTTGTGTTTCACTTTTCAAATCAATAAGATCCTTCTAGATCTGGAGGGATCACTTCCTCCACCCGGTCCATATCGCATTTCTTAATGTTTGCTTTGCTAATTCGGCTTCATTGCAGGGTCAAAGTTCTTGACCACAGCACACATCATTTATCTTAGGAAGACAGAGGCTTATTCATCTTCAGATTCTGGCTTCTGAGAAAATAATACTGAACACAATCTTGGGACAATGAGAAACCTGAACCAACACTCCCTGCTCTATAGCCTTCTTAACTTTAGCCTCAGAAGTCAACCAACAGTGCATCTTGATAAAATCTCTGTGCCTGTAATTCAACCCGAAGCTTGACATCATTGCCTCCAACCCATTTTGCAATCTGTAATCAGCTTTTAAATTAGTCATAGTGCTTATTATCAGGGAAGAGGAGTAGTTCATGTTCTAGAGAAAAGTTGATTTGTAAGGACATTGAGAGCTGAAGCTGCAATGTAGAAATCCATCTGTTTAACATATATTTTTAAGACCTTTTCTATGCCAAGAATTCTTCTAAGATCTGAGAGACAGCAGTAAACAAAGCAAAGTCATTGCTCTTATGTGGTGTATCTCCTGGTGGTACAAGACAGATAAACGAATATATCAGTACATATAGAATACATCACCTAGTGCTACCTGCTATGACTAAAAATAACACAGGGTAAAGGTAAAGGGTGATGAGAAAGTGGAAATGTCTATTAAAGATGAGTAAATTTGGAACTGGGGTTGTGGCTCAGTGGTAGAGCACCTGCCTAGCATGCGTGAGGCACTGAGTTTGAATCTCAGCAATGCATATAAATAAATGAATAAAATAAAGGTCCATCAGCAACTAAAAAAGTAAATAAAAAGGTAGTTGTTTTCTTTGTCTCTATGTAGAATTCTATTGCATACTTATGTCACAATTTTTCCATTCTACTATTGATGACATTTGAATGATTTCCAGTCTATTATGAGCAAAGCTTCTGTGAATGTTCTTGTCCATATCTCCTGGTGGGCATATGCACTTATTTCTTTTGGGTATGGCTTAGGGGTAGAGTTACGGAGTCAGGCAGTATAAACACGCTTTATGTTTCGCTTTAGTAACTAAAGGATGAACAATGACTGAACCGATTAAACACTCTCACCAGCAGGGTGTGAGAGTTCAAGTTCCGCCCCATCCTTGCCAACACTGCAGCTTGCGATGATACTGAAAGCTCAGTCCTTTGTCCCCATGGCTGATCCAATAACGACAAGGTTTTCAGAAAAAGGAAAAGGAAGTTTCATTGATTTGATAGCAAATGGGAAAAACAGCACACTCAAGTCTCAGAGGCAGCAATTCTAAATGCCAGGGGAAAACAGAAAGCTTTTAACGCGGAGAATAAAAGGTCTAGGCTCTTGAGACATGATTTATATACAGATGGTCGCTTCTACAGTCACTTCTTAGATCTGCTGGTAAGCGCTCCCAAATCAAGATTTCTTCATTCCTCTGGTCAATGAGCCAAAGGACACCCAATAAACCCAGCCTAGGACAGGAAGAATGTTAATCTTGTTTTTCCTGTGGTTAGGGAGGGGAAGAGGGAGGGGCAAGGAAAAAAGAAAAAGAGATAGAAGCTTGTCATGTTTTGGGTTTTGTTTTTTTTTTTGGTATCAGGGACTGAACCAAGGGACGTTTAAACACTGAGTCACATCCCCAGCCCTTTTTATTTTTTCATATTTTTTAGTATAACTAGGTGGACACAATATTTTTATGTGGTGCTGTGGATTTTTTTAGATATCTATATTTTTAAATATTTATTTTTTAGTTTTAAGTGGACACAATATCTTTATTTTACATTTATGTGGTACTGAGGATCAAACTCAGGGCCTCACGCATGCTAGGCGAGCACTCTACCACTGAGCCACAGCTCCAGCCCCCTTTTTATTTTTCATTTTGAGACAGGGTCTCACTGAGTTACTTAAGACCTCCCTAAATGGCGAAGGCTGGACTCAAACTTGTGATCTTCCTACCTCAGTCTCCTGAGCTGCTGGGATTACAGGCCTGTGCCACCAGGCCTGGAGAACACGTCAGTTTTAAAATAAGCCACCCGAGATGGAGCAGCAAGGTGTTTATTTATTTAGGTACTGAGGATTAAGCCTAGGGGCTTTCTACCACTAAGTTACATCCCTACATCATCAGCCCTTTTTATTTTTATTTTTTTTTTTTAATTTTACATATTTATTTTGAAAACTTATATTGGAATCTATTCTCTAATGTTTCCTTTAGAATATTTTCTTTTTTATTATTTATCTTTTTTTTATTGTTGTTGGTTGTTCAAAACATTACATAGTTCTTGATATATCATATTTCACACTTTGATTCAAGTGAGTTATTTTTTATTTTGAGACAGGGTCTCACTAAATTGCCAAAGCTGGCCCTGAACTTGCAATCCTCCCACCTCAGCAGCCTCCAGAGTCTCTGGGATCACAGGAGTGCAGCACCATGCCTGGCTAAGGTTTACATTTAAAGCACAGATCCCCATTACATGAAAGGGACCCCCATTACAAGTCTTTTTCATTTTAGCCGTTTAAAGCAACTTTTGCTGGGCCCAGTGGTGTGACCTATGATCCTAGCAATTCCGGAGGCTGAGACAGAATGATGGCAAGTTTGACCCAGCCTTAATCACTTAGCAAGACCCTGTCTCAAAATAAAAAATAAAAAGGACTGGGGATGTAGCTCAGTGGTAAAGTGCTCCTGGGTTCAATCTCTAGTGAAAAAAAAAAAAAATTAATAAATAAAATTAAGTGACAAAGAACTGAAGGAATGTATCCTACTTGAGACACTTTGCTTGAGGAAGAGAGGGACAAAGGCCCCAAGCAGCCAGGGACCAAAGTGGCTGGAACTGAGTAAACAACAGGAAGAATGACAAAAGAAATGAGAGAAGTGGGGTATGGCACAAAGGGTGAGATCAGCCATCGTCAGGCCCTTGGCTTTTAAGTGGAAGAAGAGGAAATCACTAAAGACCTTTCTACAGAGGAAAGGGCTTGGGTTTCTAACTGGACCCTTTGGGCTGTTTCATTGAGAACAGACTAAAGAAGGGAAGAAGCTGGGAGAAATTTTGCAGTGATCTAGGAGGGAGAGGATTTGGGCTTGGGTCAAATTGTGGCATTGGGGAAGGACAATCTGATTTTGGATACATTTTGAAGGGAGAGCTGACAGTTCTTTGATGCAGTCGGGGCATAAGAAAAGGAGAGTACCAAGCATGATCTGTGTTTTCAGACTTGAGCAGGATGGGATTGAACCCAGGTCATCTATAAACTTTTTGGACACAATTAGTCACACAAGAAGATCCAGCAGGAATTGCCCCTTCAAACCACAATCCAGCAACATCGACTTTAGAAACTGTTCCATGTGACATAGCTTTGTTGAAACAGCCTTGAGCCTACTTATACCTGTCATTTCTCAGCAGGTTTCAGTGGCACATGCCTGTAATCCCAGCCCTTCCAGAGGTTGAGGCAGGAGAATCACATATCTAGGCCAGCCTGGGCAACCTTGGTGCATTCCTATAATCCCAGTGATTTGGAAGGCTAAGGCAAGAGGACCACAAGTTTGAGGCCAGCTTTGGCAATTTAGTAAGTCCCTATCTCAAAAAGAGTGGTGGTGGAATGCACCATGCCAGGATGTAGTTCAGTAGTAGAGTGCTTCTGGGTTCAATCCACAGTACCACAAGGAAAAAAAAAAAAGTCCTTTTACTTGGGTACATGGTGCATACCTGAGTCCCAGTTACTCGGGAGGCTAAGGTAGGAGAATTATTTGAGCTAAGAAGTTCAAAATCAGCCTTGACAACATAAAAAAGACTTCCTCTAAAGAAAAGAAAAAAAGTCATTTTTATACTGGATGAATGGGAACTGACAAAGAGGGGCTTTGTTGACAGATCTCCCGCATGAGTTCTACCCATTTTCCAAATCCCCATGACCAGTTGCTTCACCTCAAAAACAAAGCCATTGCAAAAGCAGAGAATCAAAAGGTGTGAAAGAGGTCAGCAATCTAGGTCAGAAAAGCTAAGCTTTCTCATATGAAAAGAGAACAAAGTTATCTGCAATGCTCAGTGGAGGTGCCCAGCCCTCTAAGGGCTCAGAGATGACCCAGACAGTAAACAAAAGTACTGTTTTTACTTCCCAGTGTGTGCCAGGGCTAACCTATCCTGGTCAATAAAGAGTTTAACACTAAAATTAAATATGCAGCTGGGATGTGGCTCAGTGGTCAAGAGCCCCTAGATTCAATGCCCAGCACACACACACACACACACACACACAAAAATTGAATATGCAAAACAAAGCTGTTTCACTTTCTCAGAGAATTATTTGAAAAGCTTGAGTCAGTTTTCCTACATAGTAACTATAAAATTCCATGGATTTCTGCCTTGAGATGAGGATGAAAAGAGTCTGCTATAATTTGTGTCACCGTACTCTGAAAAAAATAAGTCAAATGCTTTCAAGAAGCAGAAAGAGATAATCATCAGAAAGCAATGCTAGAAATGAAGGCATGTAACAGCAGCGGCTTCCACTGTCTTTTTTTTTTTTTTTTGTGGTACTGGGGATTGAGCCCAGGGGTGATTGACCACTGAACTACATCCTCAGCCTTTTTTATTTTCTTTATTTTGACACAAGGCCTCACTAAGTTGTTGAGGGTCTCCCTAAATTGCTGAGGCTGGACTTTGTGCCATCCTTCTGCCTCAGCCTCCTGAGTTCCTGGGATTGTAGGATCCCAGGTATATGCCACCACACCCAGCTCCCACTGGTTTTTCATGGTGACAACTAATGGCCCCTACCTTCAAGCCCCAGGCCAGGATTGAGGGTGAAATTTTTTTTTTTTTTTTTTTTTTTTTTTTTTTTTTTTTTAGAGAGAGAGAGAGAGAGAGAGAGAGAGAGAGAGAGAGAATTTTTAATATTTATTTTTTAGTTCTCGGCGGACACAACATCTTTGTTGGTATGTGGTGCTGAGGATCGAACCCGGGCCGCACGCATGCCAGGCGAGCGCGCTACCGCTTGAGCCACATCCCCAGCCCCATATACAACTTTTTAAATGTTAAAAAAAAACTAACCTGAGGTTCCTTGTAAAATGTTCAATGAAACAAATTTTATTTATGTATTGATGCTGGGAATTAAGCCCAGGGGCATTTTACCATTTCAATACAGGTCTATCTAGAGTTGCTGAGTCTGACCTAGAACTTTGATCCTCAGCCTCCCACGTAGTTGGGATTACAATATTTCGCCTCACTCTGCTATTTATTTTGGGGGTATTTATTTTGGGGGGAGAGGGTCTCACTCTGTTCTTCAAGCTGGTCTTGAACTCCTGGCTCTAAGTGATCTTCCCACTTCAGCCTCCCATATATCTGGGATGACAAGTACTGGCCACTACTCCCAGCTAAAGCATTTTTTTCCTTTTTTTTTTTTTTTTTTTTTTTGTGTGTGTGTGTGTATGGTGCTGGGGATCAAATCCAGGGCCTTTCACATGGTAGGCAAGTGCTACACACCAAACTACATCCCAGCCCCAACAAGACATTTTAAAAGAGCCTATGTAGGGGCTGGGTTTGTGGCTCTGGGGTAGAATGCTTGCCTAGCCTGTCTGAGGCACTGGGTTCTATCCTCAGTACCATATATAAATAAATAAAAAATAAAGGTCCATTGACAACTAAAAAAAAAAAAGAGTCTATGTATTCAGACATGGTGGTACATGCCTGTACTCCCAGCTACTGGAGAGGCTGAGGCAGGAGGATTGCTTGAACCAAGGAATTCAAGGCCAGCCTTCGCAACATAGTCAGACTCTGTTTTAAAAAAAAAAAAATCTTATAAGGTTATTCTGCCTACATTTATGGAAATAATCAAAAATCAACATCAACTTTGTAAACAAATTGGCCTTACTATGATTATCCTTGATAAAAAAATGGCGGGTGATTATGGAGCCAAAAATATTTCAGAAGAAAATGGTAGTATACCTGTTATACTGCTTTTGAGGGTGCTTTTGTTGTTGTTGTTGTTTGTTGTTTTGTTTTGTTTTGTGTGTATGTGTGCGTTACTAAAGATGGAAACCAGGGCTTTGTGCATAATAAGAAAGTGTTCTACCACTGAGTAACATCCCTGATCCTTTATATTTTATTTTGAGACAAGATCTCATCAAGTTGCCCCTGCTGATCTCTTCCTGCCTCAGCTTCCTGAGTAGCTAGGATTATAGGTGTGTGCCACCCCCCAACAGGAGTAGAACCCGAGTTCTTCCAGTTTAATATCTAGGTGTAATTCTCCAACTAAAAACAAACACTGCTCAGATTCTGAATCCCTGTAAAGTAAAAGTGAACAATTCAAAATATGTCAAGGGTCAAGATTTTGGCCCAACAGTATGGGCCCCTTCTGTTAAGCAAAATGGTGCTGCAGGAAGAACCAAGCACTGCTGAGTTAAGGCACCAATGCTGATGTTCATGTAGAATACAAGAACCTAAAGAGCCACACAGTTGACCAAAACACCCAAGGCCTTAACTAGACAGGAACTACAAACCAGGGCAAGGAGCTGATGACTTCTGGCTGGAACAGCCTTTCCCAAGACTGTAAGAACAAGACTCCCTTTCATAAAACTCTTACCCCTCTTATTTTGTCCCTGTTTATGTTTACCTCTTTCTCTCAGAAGGATAATGTCGTAATTAGAATTTCACAACCAATAGTTTCTAACTTTCTTTTCTTGTTGTACTGGAGATTGAACCCAGAGGTGCTCTACACTGAGCTGTATCTCTAGTCCTATTTATTTATTATTTTGGGGTTCAATTCCTATTACCAAACTATATCTTACTTTTTATGGACTTCCCCACATTTTATTTTTGTTGTTTTGTAGAGAAAAACCAGGGGCATTTTACCTCTGAGCTACATCCCCACTCCTTTAATTTCTTTCTTTCATTAAGTTGTTGAGGGTCTTGCTAAATTCCTGAGGCTGATCTCAAACTTGTGATCCTCCTCTCTCAGCCTCTCAAACCATTGGGAAATGCCCAATATATAGATACCATCTACTGAATTTGATCAAAGGAATAATTCATTTTATAAACATCAGTTCATTCATAGCAAGTTTTACTATCATTTTATGGATTAACAAATGTAAGAATATAAAATATAACTTTTTAAGATAAAGTAATTGAGTTGGGTGCAATGATGGGCACATCTAGACTCTGCTACTTAGGAGGCTGAGGCAGGAAGATTGCTTAAGCAGAGTCCATCCTGGCCACTTAGCAAGACTCTGCCTCTAAACAAAAAAAAAAAAAAAATGATAATAGTAACTGAACATAAGGTGTCAAGTTAAAAACAGTCTTTTGACCACTTAACTCTTCTTTCGTTTTAATATATATTTTTCTTGAAAGTTGGGCAGCAAATGTCTTGAGATCATTAAATATTCCACATGCATTTATTAAACTAAAGAAATCGGATGGGCACATTGAGAAAAAATGTCACTCCAAGGCTGATCATGTTTGCCTTTGATTTGGAAGATTATTTTTTTTCCAGTGCTGGGGTTTGAACCCAAGGCTTCACTGCATGAGCTATACACTCAGAGCCCCTGATTTTTACTAACAGTATCATATATTGTGCTTCTTTTTTTTTTTTCTTTCCCATTTGTTTGGTCACACCGTCTCTCTCAAGTTTCCTATGAGTAATGGCACACATATGTGAAGAGAGATTGCCAGAGTTCAGTGATATGGAACAATTCTTCTCAGTGAGAAGTGACAAACTCTAATGAGGATCAAAGTTACACTGGCATCTCAATAACTTGAGATTCCAATTAATTAAACTAACCTGACTATGAAATAGCACTTATATCAAGCAATTAAAAAGATGTCAGGAAATCCTTCAAATAGGGTAGGAGGTTCTGAAGAAGAAAAGCAACATGTTTAAATTCTGAACATTAAATCCCCTCAAAATTTTTGCTTGAATACCATCAATTTATTTTCAAAGTTTTTGTATTTCTCTCACTCACCTATTTATTATTCACCCCATATTGGTTTTGGTTTGTTTTGTTGTGTGATACTGGGGATTGAACCCAGGGGTGCTCGACCACTGTGCTACACCCCCAGCCCCTTTTATTTTTATTTTGAGAAAGGATTTTATAAAGTTGGCCTCTAGCTTGCAATCTTCCTGCCTCAACCTCCTGAGTCTCTGGGATTACAGGTATGCCCCAGGGCTCACCCTTATTACTTATATATTATTTTACTTATTTATTTATAAATAAGGTCTCTCTATGTTGCTGAGGCTGGCCTCAAACTTGCCATCCTCTTGCCTCAGCCTACCTGATTCACCAGGATTACAGGCGTGCTCCATGTCTGGCCCAGTGAGGTGACTCTTGGTGGGCCCCTGGGTGGCCTCAGGATGGGGCCTGGTTGCTAGGAGAACTAACTATGTGATTAGAAGTTTGGAACTTTCAGTCTTCCTGGCAACCTCTGGGAGGAGAGAGGGACTGCTGGCTGAGTTAAAAGACAAGAGCTAATGACACAATCAGTCTTGCTGTGTGATGAAGATTCCCTAAAGACCCAAAGGGGCAGGGTTTGAATGAGTTACCTGACGGCTAAACAAGTGGGGGTCCCTAGAGGGTGGTGCACCTGGAGAAGACATGGGAACTCCGTAGCCCTTCTCCCATAACTCATCCTAGGCATCTCGTCACGTTACTGTTTATATCCTTAGTGATATCCTTTACAATAGATGGGTAAATGTGGGTAAAGGGTTTCTATGAGTTCTGTCAGTCACTGTAGCAAATTAATTAAACCAAAGTCTCACTATGGTGTGGGATATAGGAACCCAGATTTATAATGAGTGGGTCAGAAGCACAGGCCACCACCTGGGCTCGTAAGTGACACTTGAGATTGGGAGCAGTCTTGTGAGAATGAGCCTTCAACCTGTGGGATCTGACACTATCTTCAGGTAGACAGCATCAGAACCCAATTAGATGAGAGGTCAAACTTGGTTTTGATGTTAAGAGTTACCAGATATTCCTGGGTGCCACAGGATAATACCAGGATGTGCCTAGCAATGTAACAGTAGGATAGCTGCAAAAATGTTTCCATCTCTAACTTTTTAGTGAACAAAGAAGCCTTTTTATTATTATTATTTTTTAGTTGTAGTTGAACACAATACATTTATTTATTTATTTATTTGTTATTTTTTATGTGGTGCTGACAACAATCTCACTGCATATTCTTCTGAGATATTTTTCTTTATTTTTTTTTTTTAGAGAGAGAGAGAGAGAGAGAGAGAGAATTTTTAATATTTATTTTTTAGTTCTCGGCGGACACAACATCTTTGTTGGTATGTGGTGCTGAGGATCGAACCCGGGCCGCACGCATGCCAGGCGAGCGCGCTACCGCTTGAGCCACATCCCCAGCCCCTTTCTTTATTTTTTTAAATTATATTTTTTAAAGAGAGAGAGAATTTTTTTTAATATTTATTTTTTAGTTTTAGGTGGACACAACATCTTTATTTTTATGTGGTGCTGAGGATCGAACCAGCGCCCCGCGCATGCCAGCCAATCGCGTTCTTCTCCAGCCCCTTCTTCTGAGACATTTTTCTATGAAAAGATGTATTGATCAATGCATATTACCAAAATGAGATTATATACTTCTTGCTTTGTAAATTGCTTCAATTTGATGATCTCTACCCATTTATTTAAATAAATCTTGCCTCACCTCTCATTCAAATTTTACCCATCTCAAAATGTCCTTTATCAAAACCAAGATCAAGGGCTGGAGATGTGGCTCAGCGGTAGCGCGCTCGCCTGGCATGCGTGCGGCCCGGGTTCGATCCTTAGCACCACATGCCAACAAAGATGTTGTGTCCGCCGAGAACTAAAAAATAAATATCAAAACCAAGATCAAAAAACAAAAACAAGATTCAATTCAGAACTAAACATCTAGGTATTATATCCTTTCATCACTAAGCTGCTCAGTGCAGGGTTTCTGTTCTCGAGACTAAAAGGCTCAGGGGTCACTCTAGTTAAACTGGGCTAACTGGGCTGCACGAAATAACCACACAAGAGACACAAATACCTTTTTCTTTGAGGTCACTGTGATGGCTCCTCTGACCTTAAGGGTCCACAGAAAGAGAGAGAGAGAGAGCAAGAGCACTCGCTGACCCCTTTTATTGAGGGAAGCTATTCAAATGAGGCAAGGGGTCAGGTTTCAGGGGGCTGAGTCTATCTTCATGATGTCCACTGTCAGCAGGTTGACTGACACCTGGGTAGGCCACACCCAAGGGCACAGTAAGAGAAGGGGACACACACAAGGCACTTCCATGGAACATTCTATCCTAAACAGGGCAAGGGGTTATATTACAAAGGAACAGGTGAGCGTAGCTTCACCCATGGGGCTGTAGCAAGACACACCCATGCAAGAGACCCTGACCCCTCGCACCCAAGAAGGGTGCCACATTTCTGCGACTGAGAGCCTCAGCACCCAGCTGGGGAGTGTAACGCAGTCACGTGTAAGGTTGGCCTCCCACAGCTCAGGTAGGTTTTGAACTTGAGATCCTCCTGCCTTAGCCTCCTGAGTAGCTGGTATTACAGGCCAGTGTCACCATGCCCAGATATTTTGCAGTTTTCTTAAGGAATTACCCTACTGTTTCCACAGCAATTGTGCCACTCTACATTTACATCAATGGCACACAAGTGTTCCAAATTTTCTATGATCTCTACAATTCTTGTTAATTTCTGTATATTTTATTCTTTTGAAAGGGGAGATTGAACCCAGAGTCACTTTACCACTGAGCTACATTCCCAGTCCTTTTTATTTTTATGTTTTAAATTTTGAGACAGGGTCTTGCTGAGTTGCTAAGGGCCTTGGCAAATTGCTGAGGCTGACCTCAAACTCTTGCAATCTTCCTGCTTCAGCCTCCCCAGTCCCTGGGATTGCAGGGGTGTGCTATCACACTCAGCTATCTTAAATTTCATGTGTATGTGTGTGTGTGTGGTACTGGGGATTCAATCCAAGGGTGCTCTACCCCTACACTACACTCCAGCCTTTTTTTTTTTTTTTTTAAAGAGAGAGTGAGAGAGGAGAGAGAGAGAGAGAGAGAGAGAGAGAGAGAGAGAGAGAGAGAATTTTTAATGTTCATTTTCTAGTTCTCGGTGGACACAACATCTTCGTTGGTATGTGGTGCTGAGGATCGAACCGGGCTGCATGCATGCCAGGAGAGCCACATCCCCAGCCCAACTCCAGCCTTTTTTAATATATTTATTTTGATACAAGTTCTCACTAATTTGCCACAGCTGACTTTAAACTTGTGATCCTCTTGCTTCAGTCTTTCCAGTAGCTGGGATTACAGGAATGCACCACTGTACGGGCTATCTGAAATATTTGCTGAGTGTTACTTATCAATAGGGCCAGCTGTTTTCTGTTATAGTTGCAAAATTTCCAAAATGTGGGCTGGGGATGTGGCTTAGGCGGTAGCGCGCTCGCCTGGCATGTGTGCGGTGCGGGTTCGATCCTCAGCACCACATACCCACATACAAAGGAAGATGTTGTATCCGCCGAGAACAAAAAATAAATATTAAAAAAATTCTCTCTCTCTCTCTCTCTTAAAAAAAATGTTTGCTTAAAATTTCCTAAATGCTTCTTATTTCAAAATCACATGACCTAAAAAAAAACTATGACTGTAGACATACACCCAATAAAAGTGGAAATGAATCAGCTGGAGGAGGAGGGATTGGAAGGAACTGGTAAAGGTTTATATCATGCATTTGGACCTTTTGTTCAAGTACATAGACTATATAACCTCATCATTGGTAAGTTTTCATATTTGACTTCAAAGATCACAACAGATTGAAAAGATGAAATGCTTGTATTTTTCAAAACTCAACTTTCAGCCAGGTACAGCAGCTCATGCCTATAATCCCAGCTATTTGGGAGGCTAAAACAGGAGGATTATAAAATAGAGACCAGAGGGGTATGTTTTTCAAGCAGTAGCGCGCTCCCTGGCATGCATGCGGCCGGGTTCGATCCTCAGCACCACATACAAACGAAGATGTTGTGTCCGCCAAAAACTAAAAAATAAATATTGAAAAAATAATAATAAAATAAAATAGAGATCAGAGGCTGGGATTCTGGCTCAGTGGTAGAGCGCTCCCCTAGCATGGGTGGGACCCGGGTTCGATCCTCAGCACCACATAAAAATAAAGGCATTGTGTATGTCCATCTACACCAAAAAAATAAATATTAAAAAAACTCCCTCATTTAAAAAAATAAAATAAAATAGAGATCAGACTCACCAATTTAGTGAGAACCTGTCTCAACATAAAATTTAACAAAACGGTTGAGGATGGAGCTCAGTAGTGGAGTGCTTGCTTATCATGTGGGTTCCATCCTCACCACCACCAAAATAAAACAAAAAACAATTTTTTTTTCGTAGTATGGTGTCATGGCTAGAATGATGAAGTTAAAAAAAAAAAATTATCTGCATAACACCACCCAAGAATTCTATTAAAGTCTTAATGTAAATTGTCCGTGGGCAAAGCACAGCAGCCATCCCTGTCATCCCAGTGACTCTGGGGGCTGAGGCAGGAGGATTGCAAGTTCTAGCCCAGCTTGGGCAATTTAGTAAGCCCTAAGCAAACTAACAAGACTTTGTCTCAAAATAAAAATAAAAATAAAAAGGGGCTGGGGTTGTGGCTCAGTGGTAGAGCACTTGCCTAGCACATGTGAGGCACTGGGTTTGATTCTCAGCCCCACATTAAAAAAATAAATTGTGTCCATCTACAACTAAAAATATTTTTAAAAAATAAATAAAAAGGGCCAGAGATGTAGTCAATGATAAAGCACCCATGGGTTCAATATACATTACCCCCCCACACACACATACAATCAAAGAAAATCATATTTAGAAGACAAAGGAAAACAATTACATGAGAACTTCCAAAAAAATATAAGCTGAGGCATAACAAAAACTTTATTTGCACATACAATGGGTCATGAATTGGGCAGTTCCAACCCAGATGTGGGCTGGGAACTCCACAAAGAAAACTCAAGCAGAAGACTTTTATAGGATGGACACAGAAAAGCCAAGAAAACTTTTGATTGATTAAAGTCACACTGTTGCCTTATTAGATCTATTCCATTGGCAAGTTTCAACTTATATATTTGTTGACTTCTTCTGATCCATCTTTAATTCATAAGAAATAGCTCAAGAGGTCACTTGTGAGGTCTCTTTTGTCTTCTCAAGAATTCTTCAGACTTTTTTTTTTTTTTGGTAGTTGTAGATGGACACAATACCTGCATTTTGTTTATTTATTTTTATCTGGTGCTGAGGTTCAAACCCAGTGTCTTACACGTGTGAGGAAGTGCTCTACCACTGAGCCACTACCCCAGTTCCTTGGTTTTCATTTTAATTGACTTTTTTTCCATGCTGAAGATTGAACCCAGGGCCTCATGCATGATAGGCATTCTACAACTGGGATATACTCTTGACCCTAGTTATGGAGTTTAAAGCATGCATTCGTGAGCTCTGGATCGGATCATGTTTTTTCAAAGTGTGACTTGAATCAGAGGTTTTCATATTCTCTCTAGAAACCTGTTTCTTTACCGGCTCAATAATAAAGCACACATGGGTTCAATATACATTACCCTCCACTTGTAGGAGCCAAAGCCAGCCTAGAGTTTTCTCTTTTTCTTTACTCACCCATTCCTCCATCTAATCCATTATCAAGTCATGTTGGTTTTACCCTCAAAATATATCTCAAATCTAATCACTTCTTTCCATCTCTATACCCACTACCATATCTTTTTTCCTCTCTTGTCCCTTTCCAATCTCTATTCAGCAGCCAGAACAATCTTGAAAAATAAGCCAGGTGTGGTAGGACACACCTGTAATCCCAGTGGCTTGGAGGCTGAATTAGGACCATCACAAATTCAAGGGCAACCTGGGCAATTAGACTCAGTCTCTAAATAAATAAAATTATGTCACTTCTCTTCTTAAAGCTCTTTAATGACTCCTATTTATACTTAAAATAAAATGCAAATCCTTTGCCACAGCCTGCCTAACAGGCCCACCACCTGGCTGAATCCCACCTGGCTCTCTGGTTTTACAAAGCATCCCCAGTGCACTTTGCTTGGCCAAGCCCACTGGTTTACTTTCTGCTCCTTGAAACACCAAGGGCTTTGCCATCTTTGCACTTGCAGTTCACTCTGCCCCAAACTCCCATACTTCAGGGTAAAATGTAGCTTCCTCAGAAAAACTTTTCCTGGCCCCTGAATCTCAAGTTTGGCCTTGGTCCACTTTAACTTCTATCACATCAAAATTAACTATGATTAGGTTGTTTTCTTCTTTATTATTTGTCTTTTACCAAAGGCATGAACTGTTAACTACTGCACACAGGGCACATAGTACACAGATCATTCAAGAATCTGCTGAATAAATATATAACTAAGTGAATTAATGAAAAGAAAGAAAAAAATCATAGAAATTGGCCTTTTGGGAGCTTCCCAGGTGAATAAGTCAGAGAACAAGCAGGAAACAGATGCACATATGAATTAAAACAATTTGGGTATTGTTTAATAAGAGATCATTACAAAGGTATGGGGAAACCACAAAGATAGTAAAATGTCCAAGGACCAGCAATTGCAGAGCTCTTTGTCCACAGTCTAGAAAGAGAAAGGTTGGTGGCACCTAAAAGGAGAGATTCCTAGAGACAGAGCTAACTCCAAATAAGCTTGCTCTTTAGTCAAGGGACTCAGCTTGAAGTGATTCCCACCGAGAGGGTCCTGAGAGATAAAAACCAACCTCCCTCTTTCTCATCTCATACTAGGGCTTCCCACTGGGCAAATCAGGTTGAGAGGGGGACTGGGGATAGGACTCAAATACTACTTTACCTGTAAGATTTTTTAAAAATTATTTTGAGTTGTAGTTGGACACAATACCTTTATTTTATTTATTTTTATATGGTGTTGAGGATCGAACCCAGTGCCTCACACATCCCAGGCAAGTGCTCTACCACTGAGCCACAACCTCAGCCCTACCTGTAAGGTTTTATTTGTTTCACTGACTAAGATATATAATACAATGCTAATAATAATTGTCAGTTCTAGATGTTGGAGTCATACACATTTAATATTAATTTTTGGTTTTGAGATGTCTTAATTTCTCAAAAATTTGATTGGCACAGTTTTCCCTGTATCCCAGGGACAATGGTTTCAGTTACTGATTCCTATCTCCCCAAGTGCAAGTAATTCTTTTTTTTTTTTTTTTTTTTGGAGGGGGGGAGTGAGGAAGAAGGATATGTGGGTATTCTGATTGTAATCCAGTTACTTAAGAGGCTAAGCAGGAAGATCACAAATTTGAGGACAGCCTGAGCAACTAAGGCCAAGACCCTGTCAACTAGAAATAAAGACAAAGGAAGAAAGTAAGGAGGGGAGAAT
The DNA here is from genome assembly GCF_045843805.1 of Urocitellus parryii. Taxonomy (NCBI): domain Eukaryota; kingdom Metazoa; phylum Chordata; class Mammalia; order Rodentia; family Sciuridae; genus Urocitellus; species Urocitellus parryii. Next base: position 150,943,853 of record NC_135537.1, read on the forward strand.
AGATTAGGAAAAGAAGCTCACTATCCCTACAACTTTACAATTGGAAATGTCCCTCGGAAATTTTCTAACAGAAAACAAAACGCATTCTTGTAACAAATATTCTAGGTCAGCACTATAAGTTGTGTTTGATATAAAGACAAAAAGGAACAGACCCCTAAAAACACGGGGGTCTGTAAAAATGTAGCAAAAGTCTGTCATGAGGTATACAAAGCAACAAAGATACTGACTAAAAAGGTCAAAAAGACCCAATTAACCCTTATTGGTGTTGTGATTTCGGAGTCCTCTGGGAGATCAGATTTGACACTAGCAAAACTACAGCTAAGTAGCATCCTGTTACCCCAATCCTTACAAGCCCTCGACAGGAATGACTATTCTTACAGACCATAGTGATATAGATATGACTTGGGTAGCACACAACCCTCATCATCCAAATCTGGCATAACAGCAAAAATGTAACCCAGAACTGTAAGTTGCTAGTACAACCTCAATATAAAACATTCAAAAAACTAGGACCTTGGGGTTGTGCTAGCTTACTATGCCTAAAGGAAGACTCAATTTTAAGCATCACATAAAGATAAAATATTGTATCCACCTACAGCTAAAAAAATAGGAAGTAAAATAGAAAACTCTTACCTCGAAAAATTATCTACTTTTAGAACTGTGCTAAAAACGGAAACCACTCAGACTGTGGTCCCTCCCTCTCAACCTCAGAAGAGGATTAAGAACGATCATCAATGGCAAAGGGCAGCTGCAGTAAAGCAACACCCAGTGCCTGCTTCACGCTCAGGAGAGACCACTCAACTCCTCCTCGTGGCTTATCGGTACTCTACACGATCAGAGAAACTTCTCTAGTAACATACTATAGAAACGATCCCTGAAAGTATAGTCTTAACCTACTCCCACCGGTCCCTGCTGGGTCTACCATGATTATTCACTTTTAAGTGATGATGAGGTAGTTTCCCTCACTTCTAATTTCGCTGTAAAATAAATAGTAAAACACGCTTTGCGATACGATATTTCCAAATATTATCACTTAACAACACAGTTTAACGTTTTAAATGGAAACGTACTTGTTTAGAAAAGTTTTCAAATGTCATGCTAAATTAACATAATGCCGAATGACAGCCAATCACAACCTGAGTTTTAAAGCCAAGGAGGCGTTCTCTTCTTCATTCTAGTAATGTGGCCCCGCCCTTTACAGCTAAAGAAAAAGGTGGGCTTTTACCTCTACTAGTGAGCATCTGGTTGCTTTTGGTGATGGGTAAGTCAAACAGTAGCTCAAATTGGCTGGTCTAAGAATTTAACTTCAAACACTAATAAGAACATGTCACTATGACCTTGGCTGAGACCCAGCACTTGGAAAACAAAATCTTCTGTGTTTACTGCCATGCTTGCCTTGAATATTAAAAATAAATCTAGTTGTCTGTGGGTTGGGCATTATTTTTTCCCTGAACAAACATGAGAATGTAAGTGTCAACCATAACAGTATTAGGTGGTTTTGTGTTTTGCAATCCTGGGGATTGAACACAGGGGCACTCTATCCCTGAGCTGTATCCCCCACAAACTTTTTTATTTTGAGCAGAATCTAGCTAAATTGCTGAGGCTAGCCTGCAACTTGCTATCTTTCTGTCCCAGCCTCCCCAGTCCCTGAGATTTCACACATGTATCACCTTGCAGAGCATATTAGCTACTATTTATCAAGAGCCTGTCACATATTCAAAAATATTTTGAGTGGGTTTTTTTTGTTTGTTGTTGTTTTTTTTTTTTTTTTTTTTTTTTAAAGAGAGAGAGAGAGAATTTTAACATTTTATTTCTTAGTTTTCGGCAGACACAACATCCTTGTTGGTATGTGGTGCTGAGGATCGAACCCGGGCCGCGTGCATGCTAGACGGGCGCGCTACCACTTGAGCCACATCCCCAGCCCTGAGTGGTTTTTTGTTGTTGTTGTTTGTTTGGTTTTTTGGCACTGGGATTAAACCCAGGGATAACTTTACCACTGAACTATACCCTCAGCCCTTTTTCTTTGGAGCCAGGTCTCACTAAGTTGCCAAGACTGGCCTCAAATGTGTGATCCTCCTGCTTCAGCCTTGCAAGACAATGTCTTTACAGGCATGAACCAGAATGTTTGTGTGGACACAAGGGACACTCTCTGGGGTTCATCTGGACAGCTTTTCTTTCTTCTTGGTATTCGGGATTTAACCAGGGGCAATTTACCATGGAGCCAACATCTCTTGGTGGGATACCAGGGATTGAACCCAGAGGTACTTAAACACTGAGCCACATCCCCAGCCCGTTTTTTTTTTTTTTTTTTTTTTTTTTTATTGTGAATTAGGGTATCACTAAGTTGCTCAGGGCCTCACTAAATTGCTGAGACTGGCTTTGAACTTGCGACCCTCCTGCTTCAGCCTCCCAAGCTGCTGGAATTACAGGTGTGCACTACCACGGCCAGCACTCAGTCCTGAAGAGATCTTTGCTCACATATTCTGTCTCCACTAGCTCCCTGTTTTCAGGCTTTGATGAGCCTCCTCATTTAGAACAAAACTCGGTTGTTACTGCTGCTCTTTCAAATGCCCTGGTTCTCTACTTTCTTTGGATAAATGGCTGAGTGTTACCAGATTCATTGAGCATTGTTCAGCCCTCTTTCTCCCTTTACGGTGTGGTATCAGTTTCACCAACTAAAGAGATAAATGAACCAAAGTCACAGAGGCCTCCTTTTAAAGCAAATGCTGTCACCCTCTCTAAGCCCTTGCCTTCTTAGATTTCAGTGTCCCATTTGGAGCACTTCTAATAATCACTTTCATTCTTAAATTTTCTGCTTTCATGGGTTGAGGACATTATGCTCCTCTACTTCTATTTATTTATTTAGTTGTAGATGGACATGATACCTTTTATTTCTTATGCAGTGCTGAGGATCCAACCCAGTGCCTCACATGTGCTAGGCAAGTACTCTACCACTGAACCAGAACCCCAATCCCCCAACTTCTATTTTTCAGACCACATCTGTTTTCTTTGGGCGTATTCTAAGGCTCAGCTCTCTTCTTACTTTTTTCCCCCAAAACTCTTCTTTCAGAATTCTATCTATCTATCTATCTATCTATCTATCTACCTACCTATCTATTACTATCTCTTACAGCCTTGTGCTTGCTAGACAAGCAGTCTACCACTGAGCTATACTGCTAGCTCCTGATTTCATTTTAAATGCAAAATCTCAAGCCTCAAATTAGTCCTTGGATCTATCCAGCAATCCCTCTCTTTCTCCAATAGGCTCACATTTCCACTCCCTAGAAGGTCTATAACAAGCTTTCCCTTTCCTGAAACATATACACCATTTTCTCATTTTCAGTTTTAGCTAAAGACCTCAACTCATCCCCATTAATGAGAAATCAGAAACCATCAGGTGGAAACTTATCTTTGCACAAAGCTACAAAATCTTGCTTTTATCCCTAAATTGCTCTTCTGTTACAATGAAGAGTCCTTTTTCCGAAAGTCTGTTTCTCCACTTGTGTTCTGTTCCTTTCCCCTTCTTTATTTTTCACTCTTCTTTCTATTCTCCTTAAGCACCAAGCTCTTTCCTGTCTCAGGGCTTTGCATAAGCTCTGAAATAATAAATCCTACAACAGGCTACAACATGCATGAACCCTAAAGACAATGTGCTAAGTGCAATAAACCTTAGTCACAGAAGCTCACTATACTTAGTCCATTTACTTTTCATTTATGTGAATGTAAAAATAGTCAGACTTATAGAAGGAAAAGAATAGAGTGTGCATTGCCAAGGACTACTGAGAAGGAAAAAATGGGGAGTTAGTTGCTTGTGGGAAGCCATTCTCACACGTGATTTGAGCTACCTCCCTGGCTGGGTGTGAGGCACTTAGACAAGCTGTGTCAGAACCTTCCCCACCCTTCCCCAGGTGGGAGGGCTTGTCCATGTGGGGGTGTGGCTGACCACTGACCTGAAAACCAATCACTGACCCTGACCTTGGAATGCTGCCCCCCCTCGACCTTCTTTGGATGGAATTTTCCCCTGAATTTTTTTTGTTTCCCAAGAAAAGCTCACTACCTGGCGTGTTTCTTTCTCTCTTGCTGGTCTCTTGTGTAAACCTCCCTACCACATCAGGTGGCTAGAGGCAGGAGCTGAGAGGAGCCATCTCTGAGCTGGGCAAGAAAAAGGTAAATTGAGAGCTATGTGTCTTTCATTTGAACTCACTAGTTAATTTCTATGTTTCGAACCTCTAGTATGAAGCTAGTGTGCTGGTCCAGGGGCTGAAAGAATGAAATTGGTTGGGGTTGTAGCTCAGTGGTAGAGCACTTGCCTTGCATGTGTGAGGCCCTGGGTTCAATTCTCAGCACCACCTAAAAATAAATAAATAAAAATACAGATACTGTGTCTATCTACAACTAGAAAAAATATTTAAAATATTTTTAAAAAAGAATGAAACTGGCATTTTTCAGTAAATGGGTGGAACTGGTTCTTATATGAATACATGATTAGTGTAACTCCACATCCTATATGACCACAAAAGTTATACCTGGGAAGTTATACTCCATATATGTGTGATATGTCCAAATACATTCTACTGTCATGTATAACCAAAAAGAACAAATAAGAAAGAAAAAAATGTAGTATCTACAACAATGGAGTTTTACTCAGCCATAAGGAAGAATGAAATTATGGCATTAGCCAGTAAATGGATAGAAATGGAGAACATTGTGCTAAGGTAAATAAGCCAGACTCAGAGAATCAAGGGTTGAATGTTTTCTCTCATATGCAGAAGCCAGAAAAAAGGCATGGGAGGGATTGGACATTATAACAATATAGGGAAGATGAGTGGAGTAGGAGGAATGGGTAGGAAAGTGAAGAAATGTGCACTGAATTAATAAAATCATGCTATGTGCATATATAATTATGCCACAGGGAATTCCACTTTTCTGTATTTGTAGGAAACACCAATCAAAAATAAATAAAGGAAGATCAGTAGAAAAAGGGAAGGGAGGAGGAGAGGGAAAAGGGTGAGGGATTAAGAAGTGAAATGGACTAAATCAAATCCCATGCCTGAGGGCCTGGGGTTGTGGCTCACTGGTAGAGTGCTCGCCTTGCACTTTCGAGACCCTGGGTTCAATCCTCAGCACCACATAAAAATAAATAGATAAATATATTGTGTCTCACTGAAAAATAAATATTTAAAAAAACACTTCATGCATGTATCATTTTGTCAAAATGGTCCCATCTACTATATAAAACCATAATTCTCTAATTAAAAAAAGAGAGAGAGAATGTGTATCAAATGTCTGGCTTCAAGGATAGCAAGGCCTATGGTGAGTAAAAACTGTCACTTCCTAGAAAGTCCAGAAACCTCAAAATATTAGGTAGTGCATGAAAAGTCTGAAGCCTGCTTGGTTTGGTTTCCTAGGCTCCAGGTTTTGAAATCTAACCTGAGGAGCTGAGGCTATAGCTCAGTGGTAAAGTGCTTTCCTCACATGGGTGAGATACTGGGTTCAATCCTCAGCACCACATAAAAATAAAGATACTGTGTGTTCATATACAACTAAATAAATGTTTGTTTTTAAAAAAAAAAAAACTTACCTGAGATTCTTTGTAAAATGTTCAATGAAACAAATTTTATTTATGTACTGATGCTGGGAATTAAGCCCAGGGGCATTTTACCTTTTCAGTACAGGTTATTTTGAGTTTCTGAGTCTGACATAGAACTTCGATCCTCAGCCTCCACAAAGCTGAGATTACAATATTTCGCCTCACTCTGCTATTTATTTTGGGGGTATTTACTCTGGGGGGAGAGGGTCTCACTCTGTTCTTCAAGCTGGTCTTGAACTCCTGGCTCCAAGTGATCTTCCCACCTCAGCCTCCCATATATCTGGGATGACAAGTACTGGCCACTACTCCCAGCTAAAGCATTTTTTTCCTGTGTGTGTGTGTGTGTGTGTGTGTGTGTGTGTATATGTGTGTATGGTGCTGGGGATCAAATCCAGGGCCTTTCACATGGTAGGCAAGTGCTACACCACCAAACTACATCCCAGCCCCAACAAGACATTTTAAAAAAAGAGCCTGTGTAGGGGCTGGGTTTGTGGCTCTGGGGTAGAATGCTTGCCTAGCCTGTCTGAGGCACTGGGTTCTATCCTCAGTACCATATATAAATAAATAAAAAATAAAAGTCCATCAACAACTAAAAAAAAAAGAGTCTATGTATTCAGACATGGTGGTACATGCCTGTACTCCCAGCTACTCGAGAGGCTGAGGCAGGAGGATTGCTTGAACCAAGGAATTCAAGGCCAGCCTTTGCAACATAGTCAGACTCTGTCTTAAAAAAAAAAAAATCTTAAAGGTTATTCTGCCTACATTTATGGAAATAATCAAAAATCAACATCTACTTTGTAAACAAATTGGCCTTACTATGATTATCCTTGATAAAAAAATGGCAGGTGATTATGGAGCCAAAAATATTTCAGAAGAAAATGGTAGTATACCTGTTATACTGCTTTTGAGGGTGTTTTTGTTGTTGTTGTTGTTTCGTTTTGTTTTGTTTTGTGTGTATGTGTGCGTTACTAAAGATGGAAACCAGGGCTTTGTGCATAATAAGAAAGTGTTCTACCACTGAGTAACATCCCTGATCCTTTATATTTTATTTTGAGACAAGATCTCATCAAGTTGCCCCTGCTGATCTCTTCCTGCCTCAGCTTCCTGAGTAGCTAGGATTATAGGTGTGTGCCACCCCCCAACAGGAGTAGAACCCGAGTTCTTCCAGTTTAATATCTAGGTGTAATTCTCCAACTAAAAACAAACACTGCTCAGATTCTGAAGCCCTGTAAAGTAAAAGTGAACAATTCAAAGTATGTCAAGGGTCAAGATTTTGGCCCAACAGTATGAGCCCCTTTTGTTAAGCAAAATGGTGCTGCAGGAAGAACCAAGCACTGCTGAGTTAAGGCACCAATGCTGATGTTCATGTAGAATACAAGAACCTAAAGAGCCACACAGTTCACCAGAACACCCAAGGCCTTAACTAGACAGGAACTACAAACCAGGGCAAGGAACTGATGACTTCTGGCTGGAGCAGCCTTTCCCAAGATTGTAAGAACAAGACTCCCTTTCATAAAACTCTTACCCCTCTTATTTTGTCCCTGTTTATGTTTACCTCTTTCTCTCAGAAGAATAATGTCGTAATTAGAATTTCACAACCAATAGTTTCTATCTTTCTTTCTTTGTGGTATTGGAGATGGAACCCAGAGGTTCTCTACCACTGAGCTGTGGCTCTAGTCCTATTTATTTATTATTTTTGGTAACAGGAATTGAATCCCAGGGGACATAACCACTGTTGTTTTTTTGTTTGTTTGTTTGTTTTTTGAGACAGGATCTCACTATGTTGCCTTACAGCCTAAGTTGCGGAGCCTCTTTTGGAACCACTGAGATCTCAGATGTGAGCCTCGTAATCCTTTTTATTTTTTCTTTATTTTGAGACAGGATCTTGCTAAGTTGCTCAGGCTGGATTTGAAAATAAAGCCAATTAAGGTTTTTGTTTCGAGCATTCTGCCTCAGCCTCTGGAGTCACTGGGGTTACACGCAGTCTCCACCACACCAACCATTACATGGTAACTGAACAGGGAAGAATCGGTGCAGCTGCTGACACTTCTTATTGCACATGGACCAGGGTATTGTAGAGACTCAGTTTACAAAAGTCAACAAACTGGCCTCATTTTAAAACAGGTAGACTCCTCCTCTGTCTCTTTGGTCTGTTTGATTTTTATTTGGTTTGGTTCATGGAGTCCTTGGCTAAGAAATATACTCCCAACTCTCAGTACTACCCTCCTGACAGTCTCAACAGTAGTGGTGCCGGTGCTTTGCATCCTCTCAAGAACTTTTAAATGTTTACATCTAACCATCTGTTCCACACCAGATGACCTCTGGCTAAAGGGATCAGAATTCCCAAGAAATATTTAGTCATGAGGACACTATCGTCCGGGAATGATGAGTTGAGACCAGAAGCCCCAAATGATGGTTAGTGAGAAGAGTCTGAATGCCCTGTGTTTTGGACAGGCTCTCAGCTGCTTCTAGTTCTTTTATTTCTGATTTCATTATCCTTTCTTGTCTATAAAACCAATCTCTTGCTGGGCTTGATGGCACACAATAGATTTCTAGTAACTCAGGAGGTTTAGATAGGAGGATTTGCAGGTTCAAGACCAGGCTCAGCAATTTAATGGGACCCTGTGAGATCCTGTCTCAAAATAAAAATTTTAAAAAGGGCTGGGGATGCAGCTCAGTGGTAGAGTACTTCCCTAGCATGTGCAAGACTCAGGATTCAATCCCTAGTACCACAAACAAATGTCTTCTGTTTGGCCTAAGGGACCACCTATTCTATTTCACGGAATAAAGCGTTGGCCATTCTAGAAATAAAAATAAAGCCAATTATGATTTTTGTTGTTTTTCTATGCTGCTAGAGATTGAACACAGGGCGCTCTACCACTGAGCTATATCCCTGGCCAATTTTACTTTTTATTTTGAGACAGGGCCTCGATAAGTTGTACCATTGCACCTGGCCCAATTAAAATCTTCATACAACAAAAACAACAGGTTTTTTCATGTCACTACAATACCCTCAACAAACTGTATCCTAAGGGAGAGTCAAATTTATATACTTGTGGTATGCATTGCAGACAAAAAGAAAAATATAAGATCTCTCGGCTCTATTGGGTTTTCCTTTCTTCAGTTTCATGACAACGAAAGTTTCAACAATAGTACTTTGTTGCCTAAGCAGTTTCAAGACACAAGTAGCCAAAATACTATTGGATCTCAAAAATATTAGTACAAAAACACTACCCACCAAAAATGAAATTTTCCTTTTGCTAACATAAAAATGGAAGGAAATACAGGAAATAATTCAGATCTACAGCCTCTCCAAGTTCAGATACTATATACTCATATTGTACATATGAGCTCTGCCATCTGAAGATCTCAATTTGAATATTATACAATTTACTTGATATTCAACCTAGGGCAATTTTTTTTTCTCCAATACTGAGGACTGATTTCTAGGGGCGCTTTACCACTGAGCTGCATCCCCAGCAACCCAAGCACCTTTCTTTTCTTTTCTTTCCTTTTCTTTTTTCTTTTTTGTAGGAGTCTACCTAGATTGCTTAGGGCCTTGCTAAATTGCTGAGGCTGGCTTTGAACTAGGGATCCTCCTGCCTTCATCTCCAGAGTTCCTGGGATTACAGGCATGCGCTGCACACCTGGCAACCTACGCCATCCTTGTAAATCTCTGAGCCTATATCACTTCAGGCCCACCTCACAAATCTTCTGCAAGAATCAAGTCATGCATGTATATAAAAGAATCCCTTCTAAATTAAAATTCTGTACCAGTCCCTTGAGAGTAGGAACTAGATGAGGTCCTTGCTTAGCATCTGGATGGCCATCTTAAGTGACAGCTGCCATTTTAAGGAAAAAGTCTCACTTTCCCTCCCAAGGTCTTTTTTTTGGTGGTGGGGGGTCCTGGGGATTGAACCCAGGGCCTTCTACATGTGAAGCAAATACTCTACCAACTGAGATATAACCCCAGTCCTCCAGTGGCATTTCTGAGAAAGGCTCACTACTCCCTCATACCAACCCAACCCCTAACACCAAGCTCTGATTCCTGAGCCTGTCCCATAAAGGTGCTGGAACCCAAGCCTGTTTTGCCTGTCTCTGCTATGGAGAGATGGCCTTTCTCTGTCAGCTCTGACAAATAAACCCTCGTGTGTATCTCTGCCTGGTCTCCGTCTTTCATTTCTCACTTTCATTTCTCACCAGTCTCGTTCCTCACTTTCCCTTCAAACTATATCTTACTTTTTATGGACTTCCCCACATTTTGTTTTTGTTGTTTTGTTGAGAAAAACCAGGGGCATTTTACCTCTGAGCTACATCCCCACTCCTTTAATTTCTTTCTTTCATTAAGTTGTTGAGGGTCTTGCTAAATTGCTGAGGCTGATCTCAAACTTGTGATCCTCCTCTCTCAGCCTCTCAAACCATTGGGATTCCAGGCATGCTCAAGCATGCCTGGCTGAAATGCCCAATATATAGATACCGTCTACTGAATTTGATCCAAGGAACAATTCATTTTATAAATATCAGTTCATTCATAGCAAGTTTTACTATCATTTTATGGATTAACAAATGTAAGAATATAAGATGTAACTTTATAAGATAAAGTAATAGAGTTGGGTGCAGTGGTGGGCACATGTAGACTCTGCTACTTAGGAGGCTGAGGCAGGAAAACTGCTTATGAGGAGGCCGCCCTGGCTACTTACCAAGCCTCCACCTCTAAAAAAAAAAAAAAGGTTAATGGTAACTGAATATAAGATGCCAAATTAAAAATAGTCTTTCAACCACTTAACTCTTCTGTCTTTCCCTCTAATATACATTTTTCTTGAAAGTAGGGCCCCAAATATCTTGAGAACATTAAATATTCCACATGTATTTTTAAAATAATTTTTATATTTATTTTTTAGTTGTAGTTGGACACAATACCTTTATTTTATTTATTTATTTATTTATTTATTTATTTTTATATGGTGTTGACAAGAATCTCACTGCATATTCTTCTGAGATATTTTTCTTTTATTTTTTATTATATTTATTTTTTAAAGAGAGAGAGAGAAAATTTTTAATATTTATTTTTTAGTTTTAGGTGGACACAACATCTTTATTTTATTTTTATATGGTGCTGAGGATCGAACCAGCGCCCCGAGCATGCCAGACAAGCGCGTTACCGCTTGAGCCACATCTCTAGCCTCCTCTTCTGAGATTTTTTCTATGAAAAGATGTATTGATCAATGCATATTACCAAAATGAGATTATATACTTCTTGCTTTGTAAATTGCTTCACTTTGATGATCTCTACCCATTTATTTAAAAAAATCTTGCCTCACCTCTCATTCAAATTTTACCCATCTCAAAATGTCCTTTATCAAAAAAACAAGATCAAAAAACAAAAACAAAATTCAATTCAGAACTAGACATCTAGGAGTTATATATATCCTTTAATCACTAAGCTGCTGAGGTGGGTTTTGAACTTGGGATCCTCCTGCCTTAGCCTCCTGAGTAGCTGGGATTACAGGCCAGTGTCACCATGCCCAGATATTTTGCAGTTTTCTTAAGGAATTACCCTACTGTTTCCATAGCAATTGTGCCACTCTACATTTCCATCAATGGCACACAAGTGTTCCAAATTTTCTATGATCTCTCCAATTCTTGTTAATTTCTGTATAATTTATTCTTTTGGTACTGGAGATTGAACCCAGAGTCACTTTACCACTGAGCTACATTCCCAGTCCTTTTTATTTTTATGTTTTAAATTTCGAGACAGGGTCTTGCTGAGTTGCTAAGGGCCTTGCTAAATTGCTGAGGCTGACCTCAAACTCTTGCAATCCTCCTGCCTCAGCCTCCCCAGTCCCTGGGATTGCAGGGGTGTGCTATCATACTCAGCTATCTTAAATTTCACGTGTATGTGTGTGTGTGTGGTACTGGAGATTCAATCCAAGGGTGCTCTACCCCTACACTACACTCCAGCCTTTTTAATATTTTTAAATTTTGATACAAGCTCTCACTAATTTGCCACAGCTGACTTTAAACTTGTGCTCCTCTTGCTTCAGTCTTTCCAGTAGCTGGGATTACAGGAATGCACCACTGTACGGGCTATCTGAAATATTTACTGAGTATTACTTATCAATAGGGCCAGCTGTTTCCTCTTATAGTTGCAAATTTTCCTAAATGTTTCTTATTTCAAAATCACATGACCTAAAAAATTATGACTGCAGACATACACCCAATAAAAGTGAAAATGAATCAGCTGGAGGAGGAGGGGTTGGAAGGAACTGGTAAAGGATTATATCATGCATTTGGACCTTTTGTTCAAGTACATAGACTATATAAACTCATCATTGGTAAGTTTTCATATTTGACTTCAAAGATCACAACAGATTGAAAAGATAAAATGCTTGTATTTTTCAAAACTCAACTTTCAGCCAGGTACAGCAGCTCATGCCTATAATCCCAGCTATTTGGGAGGCTAAAACAGGAGGATAATAAAATAGAGACCAAGGGCTGGGATTGTGGCTCAGTGGTAGAGTGCTCCCCTAGCATGGGTGGGACCCGGGTTTGATCCTCAGCACCACATAAAAATAGAGGTATTGTGTTGTGAGCATCTACACCTAAAAAATGAATATTTAAAAACTTCCTTATTTAAAAAAATAAAATAAAATAGAGACCAGACTCACCAATTTAATGAGAACCTGTCTCAAAATAAATTTAACAAAAGGGTTGAGGATGGAGCTCAGTAGTGGAGTGCTTGCTTATCATGTGGGTTTGATCTTCAGCACCAACAAAATAAAACAAAAAACAAAGTTGTGGTTTTTTTTCATAATATGGTGTCATGGCTAGAATGAGGAAGTAAAAAAAAATAAACCTCCTCTGCATAACACCACCCAAGAATTCTATTATACTACTTAATGTAAATTGTACTTGAGCCAAGCACAGCAGCCATCCCTGTCATCCCAGTGACACTGGGGCCTGAGGCAGGACGATTGCAAGTCCTAGGCCAGCTTGGGCAATTTAGTAAGCCCTAAACAAATTAACAAGACTTTGTCTCAAAAATAAAAATAAAAAGGGGCTGGGGTTGTGGCTCAGTGGTAGAGCACTTGCCTAGCACATGTGAGGCACTGGGTTTGATTCTCAGCCCCACATTAAAAAAATAAAGAAATTGTGTCCATCTACAACTAAAAATATTTTTTTACAAATGAATAAAAAGGGCCAGAGATGTAGTCAATGATAAGGACCCATGGGTTCAATATATATTACCTCCGCGCACGCACACACACACACAATAAAAGAAAATCATATTTAGAAGAGAAAGGAAAACCATTACATGAGAACTTTCAAAAAATATAAGCTGAGGCATAACAAAAACTTTATTTGCACATACAATGGGTCATGAATTGGGCAGTTCCAACCCAGATGTGGGCTGGGAATTCTACAAAAAAAAAACTCAAGCAGAAGACTTTTATAGGATGGACACAGAAAAGCCAAGAAAACTTTTGATTGATTACAGTTACATTTTGCCTAATTAGATCTATTCCATTGGAAAGTTCCTACTTATGTTTGTTGACTCCTTCTGATCCATCTTTAATTCATAAGAAATAACTCAAGAGGTCACTTGTGAGGTCTCTTTTGTCTTCTCAAGAATTCTTCAGACTTTTTTTTTTTTTTTGGTAGTTGTAGATGGACACAATACCTGCATTTTGTTTATTTATTTTTATCTGGTGCTGAGGTTCAAACCCAGTTGTCTTACACGTGTGAGGAAGTGCTCTACCACTGAGCCACTATCCCAGTTCCTTGGTTTTCATTTACATGACTTTATTTTTCCATGCTAAAGATTGAACCCAGGACCTCATGCATGATAGGTATTCTACAACTGGGCTATACTCTTGACCCTAGTTATGGAGTTTAAAGCATGCATTCGTGAGCTCTGGATCATGTTTTTTCAAAGTGTGACTGTGATTTGAATCAGAGGTTTTCATATTCTCTCTAGAAACCTGTTTCTTTACCGGTCTTCTCTCAGTAAATGGCTCAATGATAAAGCACCCATGGGTTCAATATACATTACCCTCCACTTGTAGGAGCCAAAGCCAGCCTAGAGTTTTCTCCTTTTCTTTACTCACCTATTCCTCCATCTAATCCATTATCAAGTCATGTTGGTTTTACCCTCAAAATGTATCTCAAATCTAGTCATTTCTTTCCATCTCTATACCCACTACCATATCTTTTTTCCTATCTTGTCCCTTTCCAATCTCTATTCGGCAGCCAGAACAATCTTGAAAAATAAGACAGGTGTGGTAGCACACACCTGTAATCCCAGTGGCTCTGGAGGCTGAAGTAGGAGGTTCACAAGTTCAAGGGCAACCTGGGCAATTAGACCCAGTCTCTAAATAAATAAAATTATGTCACTTCTCTTCTTAAAGCCCTTTAATGACTCCTATTTATACTTAAAATAAAATGCAAATCATTTGCTGTGGGAGACCAATCTTATGCGTGACTAATCACACTCCCCAATTGGGTGCTGAGGCGCTCAGTGTCTCCTGCATGGGTGTACCTCGCTACAGTCCCATGGGTGAGGCTATGCTCACCTGTTCCTTTGTAATGTAACCCCTTGCCCTGTTTAGGATAGAATCTTCCATGGAAGTGCCTGGGGTATGTCCCCTTCTCTTACTGTGCCCTTGGGTGTGGCCTACCCAGGTGTCAGTCAACCTGCTGACAGTGGACATCATGAAGATAGATTCAGCCCCCTGAAACTTGACCCCTTGCTTCATTTGAGTAGCTTCTCCTCAATAAAAGGGGTCAGTGCGTGCTCTTGCTCTCTCTCTTTCTGCGGACCCTTAAGATCAGAGGCGACGTCACAGCGACCCCAAAGAAAAAGGTATTTGTGTCTCTTGTGTGGTTATTTCGTGCAGCCCAGTTAGCCCAGTTTAAATGGAGTGACCCCGGAGCCTTTTAGTCTCGAGAACAGAAACTCGGCACTTTGCCACAGCCTGCCTAACAGGCCCACCATGATCTGAATACTACCTGGTTCTCTAGTCTTACAATGCATCCCCAGTGCACTTTGCTTGGCCAAGCCGAATGGTTTACTTTCTGCTCCTTGAAACACGAAGTGCTTTGCCATCTTTGTACTTGCAGTTCACTCTGCCTCAAACTCCCATACTTCAGGATAAAGTGTACTTCCTCAGAAAAACTTTTCCTGGCCCTTGAATCTCAAGTTTGGCCTCAGTCCTCTTTAACTTCTATCACATCAAAATTAACTATGATTAGGTTGTTTTCTTCTCTATTATTTGTCTTTTACCAAAGGCAGGAACTGTTAACTACTGCACACAGAGCACCTAGTACATGGATCATTCAAGAATCTGCTGAATAAATATATAACTAAGTGAATTAATAAAAAGAAAGAAAACAAATCTTTGAAATCTGCCTTTTGGGAGCTTCCCAGGTGAATCAGTCAGAGAACAAGCAGGAAACAGATGCACATCCGAGTTAGAACATTTTGGGTATTGTTTAATAAGATATCACTACAAAGGTATGGGGAAACCACAAAGATAGTAAAATGTCCAAGGACCAGCAATTGCAGAGCTCTTAGTCCATAGTCCAGAATAGAGAAAGGTTGGTGGCACCTAAAAGGAGAGATTCCTAGAGACAGAGCTAACTCCAAATAAGCTTGCTCTTTAGTCAAGGGACTCAGCCTGAAGTGATTCCCACAGAGAGGGTCCTGAGAGATAAAAAACCAACCTCCCTCTTTCTGATCTCACACTAGGGCTTCCCACTGGCCAAATCAGGTTGAGAAGGGGCCTGGGGATAGGACTCAAATACTACTTTACCTATAAGATTTTTTAAAAATTATTTTTGAGTTGTAGTTGGACACAATACCTTTATTTCATTTATTTTTATATGGTGTTGAGGATCGAACCCAGTGCCTCACACATCCCAGGCAAGTGCTCTGCCACTGAGCCACAACCTCAGCCCTACCTGTAAGGTTTTATTTGTTTCACTGACTAAGATATATAATACAATGCTAATAATAATTGTCAGTTCTAGATGTTGGAGTCATACACATTTAATATTAATTTTTGGTTTTGAGATGTCTTAATTTCTCAAAAATTTGATTGGCACAGTTTTCCCTGTATCCCAGGGACAATGGTTTCAGTTACTGATTCCTATCTCCCCAAGTGCAAGTAATTCTTTTTTTTTTTTTTTTTTTGGAGGGGGGGAGTGAGGAAGAAGGATATGTGGGTATTCTGATTGTAATCCAGTTACTTAAGAGGCTAAGCAGGAAGATCACAAATTTGAGGACAGCCTGAGCAACTAAGGCCAAGACCCTGTCAACTAGAAATAAAGACAAAGGAAGAAAGTAAGGAGGGGAGAATAGATTAGGAAAAGAAGCTCACTATCCCTACAACTTTACAATTGGAAATGTCCCTCGGAAATTTTCTAACAGAAAACAAAACGCATTCTTGTAACAAATATTCTAGGTCAGCACTATAAGTTGTGTTTGATATAAAGACAAAAAGGAACAGACCCCTAAAAACACGGGGGTCTGTAAAAATGTAGCAAAAGTCTGTCATGAGGTATACAAAGCAACAAAGATACTGACTAAAAAGGTCAAAAAGACCCAATTAACCCTTATTGGTGTTGTGATTTCGGAGTCCTCTGGGAGATCAGATTTGACACTAGCAAAACTACAGCTAAGTAGCATCCTGTTACCCCAATCCTTACAAGCCCTCGACAGGAATGACTATTCTTACAGACCATAGTGATATAGATATGACTTGGGTAGCACACAACCCTCATCATCCAAATCTGGCATAACAGCAAAAATGTAACCCAGAACTGTAAGTTGCTAGTACAACCTCAATATAAAACATTCAAAAAACTAGGACCTTGGGGTTGTGCTAGCTTACTATGCCTAAAGGAAGACTCAATTTTAAGCATCACATAAAGATAAAATATTGTATCCACCTACAGCTAAAAAAATAGGAAGTAAAATAGAAAACTCTTACCTCGAAAAATTATCTACTTTTAGAACTGTGCTAAAAACGGAAACCACTCAGACTGTGGTCCCTCCCTCTCAACCTCAGAAGAGGATTAAGAACGATCATCAATGGCAAAGGGCAGCTGCAGTAAAGCAACACCCAGTGCCTGCTTCACGCTCAGGAGAGACCACTCAACTCCTCCTCGTGGCTTATCGGTACTCTACACGATCAGAGAAACTTCTCTAGTAACATACTATAGAAATGATCCCTGAAAGTATAGTCTTAACCTACTCCCACCGGTCCCTGCTGGGTCTACCATGATTATTCACTTTTAAGTGATGATGAGGTAGTTTCCCTCACTTCTAATTTCGCTGTAAAATAAATAGTAAAACACGCTTTGCGATACGATATTTCCAAATATTATCACTTAACAACACAGTTTAACGTTTTAAATGGAAACGTACTTGTTTAGAAAAGTTTTCAAATGTCATGCTAAATTAACATAATGCCGAATGACAGCCAATCACAACCTGAGTTTTAAAGCCAAGGAGGCGTTCTCTTCTTCATTCTAGTAATGTGGCCCCGCCCTTTACAGCTAAAGAAAAAGGTGGGCTTTTACCTCTACTAGTGAGCATCTGGTTGCTTTTGGTGATGGGTAAGTCAAACAGTAGCTCAAATTGGCTGGTCTAAGAATTTAACTTCAAACACTAATAAGAACATGTCACTATGACCTTGGCTGAGACCCAGCACTTGGAAAACAAAATCTTCTGTGTTTACTGCCATGCTTGCCTTGAATATTAAAAATAAATCTAGTTGTCTGTGGGTTGGGCATTATTTTTTCCCTGAACAAACATGAGAATGTAAGTGTCAACCATAACAGTATTAGGTGGTTTTGTGTTTTGCAATCCTGGGGATTGAACACAGGGGCACTCTATCCCTGAGCTGTATCCCCCACAAACTTTTTTATTTTGAGCAGAATCTAGCTAAATTGCTGAGGCTAGCCTGCAACTTGCTATCTTTCTGTCCCAGCCTCCCCAGTCCCTGAGATTTCACACATGTATCACCTTGCAGAGCATATTAGCTACTATTTATCAAGAGCCTGTCACATATTCAAAAATATTTTGAGTGGGTTTTTTTTGTTTGTTGTTGTTTTTTTTTTTTTTTTTTTTTTTTAAAGAGAGAGAGAGAGAATTTTAACATTTTATTTCTTAGTTTTCGGCAGACACAACATCCTTGTTGGTATGTGGTGCTGAGGATCGAACCCGGGCCGCGTGCATGCTAGACGGGCGCGCTACCACTTGAGCCACATCCCCAGCCCTGAGTGGTTTTTTGTTGTTGTTGTTTGTTTGGTTTTTTGGCACTGGGATTAAACCCAGGGATAACTTTACCACTGAACTATACCCTCAGCCCTTTTTCTTTGGAGCCAGGTCTCACTAAGTTGCCAAGACTGGCCTCAAATGTGTGATCCTCCTGCTTCAGCCTTGCAAGACAATGTCTTTACAGGCATGAACCAGAATGTTTGTGTGGACACAAGGGACACTCTCTGGGGTTCATCTGGACAGCTTTTCTTTCTTCTTGGTATTCGGGATTTAACCAGGGGCAATTTACCATGGAGCCAACATCTCTTGGTGGGATACCAGGGATTGAACCCAGAGGTACTTAAACACTGAGCCACATCCCCAGCCCGTTTGTTTTTTTTTTTTTTTTTTTTTTATTGTGAATTAGGGTATCACTAAGTTGCTCAGGGCCTCACTAAATTGCTGAGACTGGCTTTGAACTTGCGACCCTCCTGCTTCAGCCTCCCAAGCTGCTGGAATTACAGGTGTGCACTACCACGGCCAGCACTCAGTCCTGAAGAGATCTTTGCTCACATATTCTGTCTCCACTAGCTCCCTGTTTTCAGGCTTTGATGAGCCTCCTCATTTAGAACAAAACTCGGTTGTTACTGCTGCTCTTTCAAATGCCCTGGTTCTCTACTTTCTTTGGATAAATGGCTGAGTGTTACCAGATTCATTGAGCATTGTTCAGCCCTCTTTCTCCCTTTACGGTGTGGTATCAGTTTCACCAACTAAAGAGATAAATGAACCAAAGTCACAGAGGCCTCCTTTTAAAGCAAATGCTGTCACCCTCTCTAAGCCCTTGCCTTCTTAGATTTCAGTGTCCCATTTGGAGCACTTCTAATAATCACTTTCATTCTTAAATTTTCTGCTTTCATGGGTTGAGGACATTATGCTCCTCTACTTCTATTTATTTATTTAGTTGTAGATGGACATGATACCTTTTATTTCTTATGCAGTGCTGAGGATCCAACCCAGTGCCTCACATGTGCTAGGCAAGTACTCTACCACTGAACCAGAACCCCAATCCCCCAACTTCTATTTTTCAGACCACATCTGTTTTCTTTGGGCGTATTCTAAGGCTCAGCTCTCTTCTTACTTTTTTCCCCCAAAACTCTTCTTTCAGAATTCTATCTATCTATCTATCTATCTATCTATCTACCTACCTATCTATTACTATCTCTTACAGCCTTGTGCTTGCTAGACAAGCAGTCTACCACTGAGCTATACTGCTAGCTCCTGATTTCATTTTAAATGCAAAATCTCAAGCCTCAAATTAGTCCTTGGATCTATCCAGCAATCCCTCTCTTTCTCCAATAGGCTCACATTTCCACTCCCTAGAAGGTCTATAACAAGCTTTCCCTTTCCTGAAACATATACACCATTTTCTCATTTTCAGTTTTAGCTAAAGACCTCAACTCATCCCCATTAATGAGAAATCAGAAACCATCAGGTGGAAACTTATCTTTGCACAAAGCTACAAAATCTTGCTTTTATCCCTAAATTGCTCTTCTGTTACAATGAAGAGTCCTTTTTCCGAAAGTCTGTTTCTCCACTTGTGTTCTGTTCCTTTCCCCTTCTTTATTTTTCACTCTTCTTTCTATTCTCCTTAAGCACCAAGCTCTTTCCTGTCTCAGGGCTTTGCATAAGCTCTGAAATAATAAATCCTACAACAGGCTACAACATGCATGAACCCTAAAGACAATGTGCTAAGTGCAATAAACCTTAGTCACAGAAGCTCACTATACTTAGTCCATTTACTTTTCATTTATGTGAATGTAAAAATAGTCAGACTTATAGAAGGAAAAGAATAGAGTGTGCATTGCCAAGGACTACTGAGAAGGAAAAAATGGGGAGTTAGTTGCTTGTGGGAAGCCATTCTCACACGTGATTTGAGCTACCTCCCTGGCTGGGTGTGAGGCACTTAGACAAGCTGTGTCAGAACCTTCCCCACCCTTCCCCAGGTGGGAGGGCTTGTCCATGTGGGGGTGTGGCTGACCACTGACCTGAAAACCAATCACTGACCCTGACCTTGGAATGCTGCCCCCCCTCGACCTTCTTTGGATGGAATTTTCCCCTGAATTTTTTTTGTTTCCCAAGAAAAGCTCACTACCTGGCGTGTTTCTTTCTCTCTTGCTGGTCTCTTGTGTAAACCTCCCTACCACATCAGGTGGCTAGAGGCAGGAGCTGAGAGGAGCCATCTCTGAGCTGGGCAAGAAAAAGGTAAATTGAGAGCTATGTGTCTTTCATTTGAACTCACTAGTTAATTTCTATGTTTCGAACCTCTAGTATGAAGCTAGTGTGCTGGTCCAGGGGCTGAAAGAATGAAATTGGTTGGGGTTGTAGCTCAGTGGTAGAGCACTTGCCTTGCATGTGTGAGGCCCTGGGTTCAATTCTCAGCACCACCTAAAAATAAATAAATAAAAATACAGATACTGTGTCTATCTACAACTAGAAAAAATATTTAAAATATTTTTAAAAAAGAATGAAACTGGCATTTTTCAGTAAATGGGTGGAACTGGTTCTTATATGAATACATGATTAGTGTAACTCCACATCCTATATGACCACAAAAGTTATACCTGGGAAGTTATACTCCATATATGTGTGATATGTCCAAATACATTCTACTGTCATGTATAACCAAAAAGAACAAATAAGAAAGAAAAAAATGTAGTATCTACAACAATGGAGTTTTACTCAGCCATAAGGAAGAATGAAATTATGGCATTAGCCAGTAAATGGATAGAAATGGAGAACATTGTGCTAAGGTAAATAAGCCAGACTCAGAGAATCAAGGGTTGAATGTTTTCTCTCATATGCAGAAGCCAGAAAAAAGGCATGGGAGGGATTGGACATTATAACAATATAGGGAAGATGAGTGGAGTAGGAGGAATGGGTAGGAAAGTGAAGAAATGTGCACTGAATTAATAAAATCATGCTATGTGCATATATAATTATGCCACAGGGAATTCCACTTTTCTGTATTTGTAGGAAACACCAATCAAAAATAAATAAAGGAAGATCAGTAGAAAAAGGGAAGGGAGGAGGAGAGGGAAAAGGGTGAGGGATTAAGAAGTGAAATGGACTAAATCAAATCCCATGCCTGAGGGCCTGGGGTTGTGGCTCACTGGTAGAGTGCTCGCCTTGCACTTTCGAGACCCTGGGTTCAATCCTCAGCACCACATAAAAATAAATAGATAAATATATTGTGTCTCACTGAAAAATAAATATTTAAAAAAACACTTCATGCATGTATCATTTTGTCAAAATGGTCCCATCTACTATATAAAACCATAATTCTCTAATTAAAAAAAGAGAGAGAGAATGTGTATCAAATGTCTGGCTTCAAGGATAGCAAGGCCTATGGTGAGTAAAAACTGTCACTTCCTAGAAAGTCCAGAAACCTCAAAATATTAGGTAGTGCATGAAAAGTCTGAAGCCTGCTTGGTTTGGTTTCCTAGGCTCCAGGTTTTGAAATCTAACCTGAGGAGCTGAGGCTATAGCTCAGTGGTAAAGTGCTTTCCTCACATGGGTGAGATACTGGGTTCAATCCTCAGCACCACATAAAAATAAAGATACTGTGTGTTCATATACAACTAAATAAATGTTTGTTTTTAAAAAAAAAAAAACTTACCTGAGATTCTTTGTAAAATGTTCAATGAAACAAATTTTATTTATGTACTGATGCTGGGAATTAAGCCCAGGGGCATTTTACCTTTTCAGTACAGGTTATTTTGAGTTTCTGAGTCTGACATAGAACTTCGATCCTCAGCCTCCACAAAGCTGAGATTACAATATTTCGCCTCACTCTGCTATTTATTTTGGGGGTATTTACTCTGGGGGGAGAGGGTCTCACTCTGTTCTTCAAGCTGGTCTTGAACTCCTGGCTCCAAGTGATCTTCCCACCTCAGCCTCCCATATATCTGGGATGACAAGTACTGGCCACTACTCCCAGCTAAAGCATTTTTTTCCTGTGTGTGTGTGTGTGTGTGTGTGTGTGTATATGTGTGTATGGTGCTGGGGATCAAATCCAGGGCCTTTCACATGGTAGGCAAGTGCTACACCACCAAACTACATCCCAGCCCCAACAAGACATTTTAAAAAAAGAGCCTGTGTAGGGGCTGGGTTTGTGGCTCTGGGGTAGAATGCTTGCCTAGCCTGTCTGAGGCACTGGGTTCTATCCTCAGTACCATATATAAATAAATAAAAAATAAAAGTCCATCAACAACTAAAAAAAAAAGAGTCTATGTATTCAGACATGGTGGTACATGCCTGTACTCCCAGCTACTCGAGAGGCTGAGGCAGGAGGATTGCTTGAACCAAGGAATTCAAGGCCAGCCTTTGCAACATAGTCAGACTCTGTCTTAAAAAAAAAAAAATCTTAAAGGTTATTCTGCCTACATTTATGGAAATAATCAAAAATCAACATCTACTTTGTAAACAAATTGGCCTTACTATGATTATCCTTGATAAAAAAATGGCAGGTGATTATGGAGCCAAAAATATTTCAGAAGAAAATGGTAGTATACCTGTTATACTGCTTTTGAGGGTGTTTTTGTTGTTGTTGTTGTTTCGTTTTGTTTTGTTTTGTGTGTATGTGTGCGTTACTAAAGATGGAAACCAGGGCTTTGTGCATAATAAGAAAGTGTTCTACCACTGAGTAACATCCCTGATCCTTTATATTTTATTTTGAGACAAGATCTCATCAAGTTGCCCCTGCTGATCTCTTCCTGCCTCAGCTTCCTGAGTAGCTAGGATTATAGGTGTGTGCCACCCCCCAACAGGAGTAGAACCCGAGTTCTTCCAGTTTAATATCTAGGTGTAATTCTCCAACTAAAAACAAACACTGCTCAGATTCTGAAGCCCTGTAAAGTAAAAGTGAACAATTCAAAGTATGTCAAGGGTCAAGATTTTGGCCCAACAGTATGAGCCCCTTTTGTTAAGCAAAATGGTGCTGCAGGAAGAACCAAGCACTGCTGAGTTAAGGCACCAATGCTGATGTTCATGTAGAATACAAGAACCTAAAGAGCCACACAGTTCACCAGAACACCCAAGGCCTTAACTAGACAGGAACTACAAACCAGGGCAAGGAACTGATGACTTCTGGCTGGAGCAGCCTTTCCCAAGATTGTAAGAACAAGACTCCCTTTCATAAAACTCTTACCCCTCTTATTTTGTCCCTGTTTATGTTTACCTCTTTCTCTCAGAAGAATAATGTCGTAATTAGAATTTCACAACCAATAGTTTCTATCTTTCTTTCTTTGTGGTATTGGAGATGGAACCCAGAGGTTCTCTACCACTGAGCTGTGGCTCTAGTCCTATTTATTTATTATTTTTGGTAACAGGAATTGAATCCCAGGGGACATAACCACTGTTGTTTTTTTGTTTGTTTGTTTGTTTTTTGAGACAGGATCTCACTATGTTGCCTTACAGCCTAAGTTGCGGAGCCTCTTTTGGAACCACTGAGATCTCAGATGTGAGCCTCGTAATCCTTTTTATTTTTTCTTTATTTTGAGACAGGATCTTGCTAAGTTGCTCAGGCTGGATTTGAAAATAAAGCCAATTAAGGTTTTTGTTTCGAGCATTCTGCCTCAGCCTCTGGAGTCACTGGGGTTACACGCAGTCTCCACCACACCAACCATTACATGGTAACTGAACAGGGAAGAATCGGTGCAGCTGCTGACACTTCTTATTGCACATGGACCAGGGTATTGTAGAGACTCAGTTTACAAAAGTCAACAAACTGGCCTCATTTTAAAACAGGTAGACTCCTCCTCTGTCTCTTTGGTCTGTTTGATTTTTATTTGGTTTGGTTCATGGAGTCCTTGGCTAAGAAATATACTCCCAACTCTCAGTACTACCCTCCTGACAGTCTCAACAGTAGTGGTGCCGGTGCTTTGCATCCTCTCAAGAACTTTTAAATGTTTACATCTAACCATCTGTTCCACACCAGATGACCTCTGGCTAAAGGGATCAGAATTCCCAAGAAATATTTAGTCATGAGGACACTATCGTCCGGGAATGATGAGTTGAGACCAGAAGCCCCAAATGATGGTTAGTGAGAAGAGTCTGAATGCCCTGTGTTTTGGACAGGCTCTCAGCTGCTTCTAGTTCTTTTATTTCTGATTTCATTATCCTTTCTTGTCTATAAAACCAATCTCTTGCTGGGCTTGATGGCACACAATAGATTTCTAGTAACTCAGGAGGTTTAGATAGGAGGATTTGCAGGTTCAAGACCAGGCTCAGCAATTTAATGGGACCCTGTGAGATCCTGTCTCAAAATAAAAATTTTAAAAAGGGCTGGGGATGCAGCTCAGTGGTAGAGTACTTCCCTAGCATGTGCAAGACTCAGGATTCAATCCCTAGTACCACAAACAAATGTCTTCTGTTTGGCCTAAGGGACCACCTATTCTATTTCACGGAATAAAGCGTTGGCCATTCTAGAAATAAAAATAAAGCCAATTATGATTTTTGTTGTTTTTCTATGCTGCTAGAGATTGAACACAGGGCGCTCTACCACTGAGCTATATCCCTGGCCAATTTTACTTTTTATTTTGAGACAGGGCCTCGATAAGTTGTACCATTGCACCTGGCCCAATTAAAATCTTCATACAACAAAAACAACAGGTTTTTTCATGTCACTACAATACCCTCAACAAACTGTATCCTAAGGGAGAGTCAAATTTATATACTTGTGGTATGCATTGCAGACAAAAAGAAAAATATAAGATCTCTCGGCTCTATTGGGTTTTCCTTTCTTCAGTTTCATGACAACGAAAGTTTCAACAATAGTACTTTGTTGCCTAAGCAGTTTCAAGACACAAGTAGCCAAAATACTATTGGATCTCAAAAATATTAGTACAAAAACACTACCCACCAAAAATGAAATTTTCCTTTTGCTAACATAAAAATGGAAGGAAATACAGGAAATAATTCAGATCTACAGCCTCTCCAAGTTCAGATACTATATACTCATATTGTACATATGAGCTCTGCCATCTGAAGATCTCAATTTGAATATTATACAATTTACTTGATATTCAACCTAGGGCAATTTTTTTTTCTCCAATACTGAGGACTGATTTCTAGGGGCGCTTTACCACTGAGCTGCATCCCCAGCAACCCAAGCACCTTTCTTTTCTTTTCTTTCCTTTTCTTTTTTCTTTTTTGTAGGAGTCTACCTAGATTGCTTAGGGCCTTGCTAAATTGCTGAGGCTGGCTTTGAACTAGGGATCCTCCTGCCTTCATCTCCAGAGTTCCTGGGATTACAGGCATGCGCTGCACACCTGGCAACCTACGCCATCCTTGTAAATCTCTGAGCCTATATCACTTCAGGCCCACCTCACAAATCTTCTGCAAGAATCAAGTCATGCATGTATATAAAAGAATCCCTTCTAAATTAAAATTCTGTACCAGTCCCTTGAGAGTAGGAACTAGATGAGGTCCTTGCTTAGCATCTGGATGGCCATCTTAAGTGACAGCTGCCATTTTAAGGAAAAAGTCTCACTTTCCCTCCCAAGGTCTTTTTTTTGGTGGTGGGGGGTCCTGGGGATTGAACCCAGGGCCTTCTACATGTGAAGCAAATACTCTACCAACTGAGATATAACCCCAGTCCTCCAGTGGCATTTCTGAGAAAGGCTCACTACTCCCTCATACCAACCCAACCCCTAACACCAAGCTCTGATTCCTGAGCCTGTCCCATAAAGGTGCTGGAACCCAAGCCTGTTTTGCCTGTCTCTGCTATGGAGAGATGGCCTTTCTCTGTCAGCTCTGACAAATAAACCCTCGTGTGTATCTCTGCCTGGTCTCCGTCTTTCATTTCTCACTTTCATTTCTCACCAGTCTCGTTCCTCACTTTCCCTTCAAACTATATCTTACTTTTTATGGACTTCCCCACATTTTGTTTTTGTTGTTTTGTTGAGAAAAACCAGGGGCATTTTACCTCTGAGCTACATCCCCACTCCTTTAATTTCTTTCTTTCATTAAGTTGTTGAGGGTCTTGCTAAATTGCTGAGGCTGATCTCAAACTTGTGATCCTCCTCTCTCAGCCTCTCAAACCATTGGGATTCCAGGCATGCTCAAGCATGCCTGGCTGAAATGCCCAATATATAGATACCGTCTACTGAATTTGATCCAAGGAACAATTCATTTTATAAATATCAGTTCATTCATAGCAAGTTTTACTATCATTTTATGGATTAACAAATGTAAGAATATAAGATGTAACTTTATAAGATAAAGTAATAGAGTTGGGTGCAGTGGTGGGCACATGTAGACTCTGCTACTTAGGAGGCTGAGGCAGGAAAACTGCTTATGAGGAGGCCGCCCTGGCTACTTACCAAGCCTCCACCTCTAAAAAAAAAAAAAAGGTTAATGGTAACTGAATATAAGATGCCAAATTAAAAATAGTCTTTCAACCACTTAACTCTTCTGTCTTTCCCTCTAATATACA
The DNA here is from genome assembly GCF_045843805.1 of Urocitellus parryii. NCBI lineage: Eukaryota > Metazoa > Chordata > Mammalia > Rodentia > Sciuridae > Urocitellus > Urocitellus parryii. The sequence goes on from NC_135537.1 coordinate 150,970,199, forward strand.
TTTTTCTTAAAAGTAGGGCCCCAAATATCTTGAGAACATTAAATATTCCACATGTATTTTTAAAATAATTTTTATATTTATTTTTTAGTTGTAGTTGGACACAATACCTTTATTTTATTTATTTATTTATTTATTTATTTATTTTTATATGGTGTTGACAAGAATCTCACTGCATATTCTTCTGAGATATTTTTCTTTTATTTTTTATTATATTTATTTTTTAAAGAGAGAGAGAGAAAATTTTTAATATTTATTTTTTAGTTTTAGGTGGACACAACATCTTTATTTTATTTTTATATGGTGCTGAGGATCGAACCAGCGCCCCGAGCATGCCAGACAAGCGCGTTACCGCTTGAGCCACATCTCTAGCCTCCTCTTCTGAGATTTTTTCTATGAAAAGATGTATTGATCAATGCATATTACCAAAATGAGATTATATACTTCTTGCTTTGTAAATTGCTTCACTTTGATGATCTCTACCCATTTATTTAAAAAAATCTTGCCTCACCTCTCATTCAAATTTTACCCATCTCAAAATGTCCTTTATCAAAAAAACAAGATCAAAAAACAAAAACAAAATTCAATTCAGAACTAGACATCTAGGAGTTATATATATCCTTTAATCACTAAGCTGCTGAGGTGGGTTTTGAACTTGGGATCCTCCTGCCTTAGCCTCCTGAGTAGCTGGGATTACAGGCCAGTGTCACCATGCCCAGATATTTTGCAGTTTTCTTAAGGAATTACCCTACTGTTTCCATAGCAATTGTGCCACTCTACATTTCCATCAATGGCACACAAGTGTTCCAAATTTTCTATGATCTCTCCAATTCTTGTTAATTTCTGTATAATTTATTCTTTTGGTACTGGAGATTGAACCCAGAGTCACTTTACCACTGAGCTACATTCCCAGTCCTTTTTATTTTTATGTTTTAAATTTCGAGACAGGGTCTTGCTGAGTTGCTAAGGGCCTTGCTAAATTGCTGAGGCTGACCTCAAACTCTTGCAATCCTCCTGCCTCAGCCTCCCCAGTCCCTGGGATTGCAGGGGTGTGCTATCATACTCAGCTATCTTAAATTTCACGTGTATGTGTGTGTGTGTGGTACTGGAGATTCAATCCAAGGGTGCTCTACCCCTACACTACACTCCAGCCTTTTTAATATTTTTAAATTTTGATACAAGCTCTCACTAATTTGCCACAGCTGACTTTAAACTTGTGCTCCTCTTGCTTCAGTCTTTCCAGTAGCTGGGATTACAGGAATGCACCACTGTACGGGCTATCTGAAATATTTACTGAGTATTACTTATCAATAGGGCCAGCTGTTTCCTCTTATAGTTGCAAATTTTCCTAAATGTTTCTTATTTCAAAATCACATGACCTAAAAAATTATGACTGCAGACATACACCCAATAAAAGTGAAAATGAATCAGCTGGAGGAGGAGGGGTTGGAAGGAACTGGTAAAGGATTATATCATGCATTTGGACCTTTTGTTCAAGTACATAGACTATATAAACTCATCATTGGTAAGTTTTCATATTTGACTTCAAAGATCACAACAGATTGAAAAGATAAAATGCTTGTATTTTTCAAAACTCAACTTTCAGCCAGGTACAGCAGCTCATGCCTATAATCCCAGCTATTTGGGAGGCTAAAACAGGAGGATAATAAAATAGAGACCAAGGGCTGGGATTGTGGCTCAGTGGTAGAGTGCTCCCCTAGCATGGGTGGGACCCGGGTTTGATCCTCAGCACCACATAAAAATAGAGGTATTGTGTTGTGAGCATCTACACCTAAAAAATGAATATTTAAAAACTTCCTTATTTAAAAAAATAAAATAAAATAGAGACCAGACTCACCAATTTAATGAGAACCTGTCTCAAAATAAATTTAACAAAAGGGTTGAGGATGGAGCTCAGTAGTGGAGTGCTTGCTTATCATGTGGGTTTGATCTTCAGCACCAACAAAATAAAACAAAAAACAAAGTTGTGGTTTTTTTTCATAATATGGTGTCATGGCTAGAATGAGGAAGTAAAAAAAAATAAACCTCCTCTGCATAACACCACCCAAGAATTCTATTATACTACTTAATGTAAATTGTACTTGAGCCAAGCACAGCAGCCATCCCTGTCATCCCAGTGACACTGGGGCCTGAGGCAGGACGATTGCAAGTCCTAGGCCAGCTTGGGCAATTTAGTAAGCCCTAAACAAATTAACAAGACTTTGTCTCAAAAATAAAAATAAAAAGGGGCTGGGGTTGTGGCTCAGTGGTAGAGCACTTGCCTAGCACATGTGAGGCACTGGGTTTGATTCTCAGCCCCACATTAAAAAAATAAAGAAATTGTGTCCATCTACAACTAAAAATATTTTTTTACAAATGAATAAAAAGGGCCAGAGATGTAGTCAATGATAAGGACCCATGGGTTCAATATATATTACCTCCGCGCACGCACACACACACACAATAAAAGAAAATCATATTTAGAAGAGAAAGGAAAACCATTACATGAGAACTTTCAAAAAATATAAGCTGAGGCATAACAAAAACTTTATTTGCACATACAATGGGTCATGAATTGGGCAGTTCCAACCCAGATGTGGGCTGGGAATTCTACAAAAAAAAAACTCAAGCAGAAGACTTTTATAGGATGGACACAGAAAAGCCAAGAAAACTTTTGATTGATTACAGTTACATTTTGCCTAATTAGATCTATTCCATTGGAAAGTTCCTACTTATGTTTGTTGACTCCTTCTGATCCATCTTTAATTCATAAGAAATAACTCAAGAGGTCACTTGTGAGGTCTCTTTTGTCTTCTCAAGAATTCTTCAGACTTTTTTTTTTTTTTTGGTAGTTGTAGATGGACACAATACCTGCATTTTGTTTATTTATTTTTATCTGGTGCTGAGGTTCAAACCCAGTTGTCTTACACGTGTGAGGAAGTGCTCTACCACTGAGCCACTATCCCAGTTCCTTGGTTTTCATTTACATGACTTTATTTTTCCATGCTAAAGATTGAACCCAGGACCTCATGCATGATAGGTATTCTACAACTGGGCTATACTCTTGACCCTAGTTATGGAGTTTAAAGCATGCATTCGTGAGCTCTGGATCATGTTTTTTCAAAGTGTGACTGTGATTTGAATCAGAGGTTTTCATATTCTCTCTAGAAACCTGTTTCTTTACCGGTCTTCTCTCAGTAAATGGCTCAATGATAAAGCACCCATGGGTTCAATATACATTACCCTCCACTTGTAGGAGCCAAAGCCAGCCTAGAGTTTTCTCCTTTTCTTTACTCACCTATTCCTCCATCTAATCCATTATCAAGTCATGTTGGTTTTACCCTCAAAATGTATCTCAAATCTAGTCATTTCTTTCCATCTCTATACCCACTACCATATCTTTTTTCCTATCTTGTCCCTTTCCAATCTCTATTCGGCAGCCAGAACAATCTTGAAAAATAAGACAGGTGTGGTAGCACACACCTGTAATCCCAGTGGCTCTGGAGGCTGAAGTAGGAGGTTCACAAGTTCAAGGGCAACCTGGGCAATTAGACCCAGTCTCTAAATAAATAAAATTATGTCACTTCTCTTCTTAAAGCCCTTTAATGACTCCTATTTATACTTAAAATAAAATGCAAATCATTTGCTGTGGGAGACCAATCTTATGCGTGACTAATCACACTCCCCAATTGGGTGCTGAGGCGCTCAGTGTCTCCTGCATGGGTGTACCTCGCTACAGTCCCATGGGTGAGGCTATGCTCACCTGTTCCTTTGTAATGTAACCCCTTGCCCTGTTTAGGATAGAATCTTCCATGGAAGTGCCTGGGGTATGTCCCCTTCTCTTACTGTGCCCTTGGGTGTGGCCTACCCAGGTGTCAGTCAACCTGCTGACAGTGGACATCATGAAGATAGATTCAGCCCCCTGAAACTTGACCCCTTGCTTCATTTGAGTAGCTTCTCCTCAATAAAAGGGGTCAGTGCGTGCTCTTGCTCTCTCTCTTTCTGCGGACCCTTAAGATCAGAGGCGACGTCACAGCGACCCCAAAGAAAAAGGTATTTGTGTCTCTTGTGTGGTTATTTCGTGCAGCCCAGTTAGCCCAGTTTAAATGGAGTGACCCCGGAGCCTTTTAGTCTCGAGAACAGAAACTCGGCACTTTGCCACAGCCTGCCTAACAGGCCCACCATGATCTGAATACTACCTGGTTCTCTAGTCTTACAATGCATCCCCAGTGCACTTTGCTTGGCCAAGCCGAATGGTTTACTTTCTGCTCCTTGAAACACCAAGTGCTTTGCCATCTTTGTACTTGCAGTTCACTCTGCCTCAAACTCCCATACTTCAGGATAAAGTGTACTTCCTCAGAAAAACTTTTCCTGGCCCTTGAATCTCAAGTTTGGCCTCAGTCCTCTTTAACTTCTATCACATCAAAATTAACTATGATTAGGTTGTTTTCTTCTCTATTATTTGTCTTTTACCAAAGGCAGGAACTGTTAACTACTGCACACAGAGCACCTAGTACATGGATCATTCAAGAATCTGCTGAATAAATATATAACTAAGTGAATTAATAAAAAGAAAGAAAACAAATCTTTGAAATCTGCCTTTTGGGAGCTTCCCAGGTGAATCAGTCAGAGAACAAGCAGGAAACAGATGCACATCCGAGTTAGAACATTTTGGGTATTGTTTAATAAGATATCACTACAAAGGTATGGGGAAACCACAAAGATAGTAAAATGTCCAAGGACCAGCAATTGCAGAGCTCTTAGTCCATAGTCCAGAATAGAGAAAGGTTGGTGGCACCTAAAAGGAGAGATTCCTAGAGACAGAGCTAACTCCAAATAAGCTTGCTCTTTAGTCAAGGGACTCAGCCTGAAGTGATTCCCACAGAGAGGGTCCTGAGAGATAAAAAACCAACCTCCCTCTTTCTGATCTCACACTAGGGCTTCCCACTGGCCAAATCAGGTTGAGAAGGGGCCTGGGGATAGGACTCAAATACTACTTTACCTATAAGATTTTTTAAAAATTATTTTTGAGTTGTAGTTGGACACAATACCTTTATTTCATTTATTTTTATATGGTGTTGAGGATCGAACCCAGTGCCTCACACATCCCAGGCAAGTGCTCTGCCACTGAGCCACAACCTCAGCCCTACCTGTAAGGTTTCATTTGTTTCATTGACTAAGATATATAATACAATGCTAATAATTGTCAGTTCTAGATGTTGGAGTTAAACATTTAACATTATTTTTCGGTTGTGACATTTCTTAATTTCTCAAAAATTTGATTGGTACAGTTTTCCCTGTATCCCAGGGACAATGGTTTCAGTTACTGATTCCTATCTGCACAAGTGCAAGTAATTGTTTTTTTCTTTTTTTTTGGAGGGGGGGTGAGGAAGAAGGATATGTGGGTATTCTGATTGTAATCCAGTTACTTAGGAGGCTAAGCAGGAGGATCACAAATTTGAGGATAGCCTGAGCAACTAAGCCCAAGATCCTGTCAACTGGAAGTAAAGATAAAGGAAGAAAGTAAGGAGGGGAGGAACAAGAATAGATTAGGAAAAGAAGCTCACTATCCCTACAACTTTACAATTGGAAATGTCCCTCGGAAATTTTCTAACAGAAAACAAAATGCATTCTTGTAACAAATATTCTAGGTCAGCACTATATGTTGTGTTTGATATAAAGACAAATAGGAACAGACCCCTAAAAACGGGGGGGGGGGTCTGTAAAAATGTAACAAAAGTCTGTCATGAGGTATACAAAGCAACAAAGATACTGAACTAAAAAGGTCAAAAAGACCCAATTAATCCTTATTGCTGGGGCTGGGGATGTGGCTCAAGCGGTAGCTTGCTGTGTGGCCCAGGTTCCATCCTCAGCACCACATACCAACAGGGATGTTGTGTCTGCCGAGAACTAAGAAATAAATATTAAAAATTCACTCTCTCTCTGTCTCCTCTCTCTTCTCTCTTAAAAAAAAATTAAAAAAAAAAATCCTTATTGCTGTTGTGATTTTGGAGTCCTCCGGGAGGACATTAGCAAAAGTACAGCTAGGTACCATCCTGTTAGCCCACAGCACGTTAGGGATGGAGGTAGTGGCATGCCTACCATTCCTAAAACAACAGGTTCAATTCTCAGCAGCACATGAAAACTCACTATATATATATATATATACCATATATATATATGGTATATATATATATATACACCATATATATATATATATATACACACCTATGAATAAAAAATGGACAAAAGCAAAGAGCACTAACGTCAAAAATCTCTGAAGATACTAGCTCAGTGCACTCACAGTTACTGAAAACTCAAGTTTTAGAAAAACCATATTAATAACAGATAGTGGAACGCCTGTCTTTAGGAAGACCCAAATTAATAATAAGAAAACCACTCAGACTGTGGCCTCTCCCTCTTAATCTCAGAAGAGGATTAAGAACGATCATCAATGGCAAGGGCAGCTGCAGTAAAGCAACACCCAGTGCCTGCTTCACGCTCAGGAGAGACCACTCAACTCCTCCTCGTGGTTTTCGGTACTCTACACAATCAGAGAAACCTCTCTAGTAACATACTATAGAAATGATCCCTGAAAGTATAGTCTTAACCTACTCCCACCAGTCCCTGCTGGGTCTACCATGATTATTCACTTTTAAGTGATGATGAGGTAGTTTCCCTCACTTCTAATTTCGCTGTAAAATAAATAGTAAAACACGCTTTGCGATACGATATTTCCAAATATTATCACTTAACAACACAGTTTAACGTTTTAAATGGAAACGTACTTGTTTAGAAAAGTTTTCAAATGTCATGCTAAATTAACATAATGCCGAATGACAGCCAATCACAACCTGAGTTTTAAAGCCAAGGAGGCATTCTCTTCTTGGTTCTAGTAATGTGGCCCCGCCCTTTACAGCTAAAGGAAAAGGTGGGCTTTTACCTCTACTAGTGAGCATCTGGTTGCTTCTGGTGATGGGTAAGTCAAACAGTAGCTCAAAATGGCTGGTCTAAGAATTTAACTTCAAACACTAATAAGAACATGTCACTGTGACCGTGGCTTTGACGCAGCACTAGGAAAACAAAATCTTCTGTGTTTACTGCCATGCTTTCCTTGAATACTAAAAATAAATCTAGTTGTCTGTGGGTTAGGCATTATTTTTTCCCTCAACAAACATGAGAATGTAAGTGTCAACCATAACAGTATTAGGTGGTTTTGTATTTTGTAATCCTGGGGATTGAACACAGGGGCACTCTATCCCTGAGCTGTATCCCCCACAACCTTTTTTATTTTGAGCAGGATCTAGCTAAATTGCTGAGGCTAGCCTGCAACTTGCTATCTTTCTGTCCCAGCCTCCCCAGTCCCTGAGATTACACACATGCATCACCTTGCAGAGCATATTAACTACTATTTATCAAGAGCCTGTCACATATTCAAAAATATTTTGAGTGTTTTTTTTTTTGTTTGTTTGTTTGGGTTTTTGGCAATAGGATTAAACCCAGGGATAACTTTACCACTGAACTATACCCTCAGCCCTTTTTCTTTGGAGCCAGGTCTCACTAAGTTGCCAAGACTGGCCTCAAATGTGTGATCCTCCTGCTTCAGCCTTGCAAGACAATGTCTTTACAGGCATGAACCAGAATGTTTGTGTGGACACAAGGGATACTCTCTGGGGTTCATGTGGACAGCTTTTCTTTCTTCTTGGTGTTCGGGATTTAACCCAGGGGCAATTTACCATGGAGCCAACATCTCTTGGTGGGATACCAGGGATTAAACCCAGAGGTACTTAAACACTGAGCCACATCCCCAGCCCGTTTTTTTTGTTTTTTTTTTTTTTTTTTTTTTTGTGAATTAGGGTCTCACTAAGTTTCTCAGGGCCTCACTAAATTGCTGAGACTGGCTTTGAACTTTCGACCCTCCTGCTTCAGCCTCCCAAGCTGCTGGAATTACAGGTGTGCACTACCGCGGCCAGCACTCAGTCCTGAAGAGATCTTTGCTCACATATTCTGTCTCCAGTAGTCTCTCCACTAGCTCCCTGTTTTCAGGCTTTGATGAGCCTCCTCATTTAGAACACAATTCCGTTGTTACTGCTGCTCTTTCAAATGCCCTGGTTCTCTACTTGCTTTGAATAAATGGCTGAGTGTTACCAGACTCATTGAGCATTGTTCAGCCCTCTTTCTCCCTTTATGGTGTGGTATCAGTTTCATCAACTAATGAGATAAATGAACCAAAGTCACAGAGGCCTACTTTTAAAGCAAATGCTGTCACCCTCTCTAACCCCTTGCCTTCTTTGATTTCAGTGCCCCATTTGGGGCACTTCTAATAATCACCTTCATTCTTAAATTTTCTGCTTTCATGGGTTGAGGACATTATGCTCCTCTACTTCTATTTATTTATTTAGTTGTAGATGGACATGATACCTTTTATTTCTTATGCAGTGCTGAGGATCCAACCCAGTGCCTCACATGTGCTAGGCAAGTACTCTACCATTGAACCAGAACCCCAGCCCCCTACTTCTGTTTTTCAGGCCACATCTGTTTTCTTTGGGCATATTCTAAGGCTCAGCTCTCTTCTTACTTTTTTCCTCATTAAACTCTTCTTTCAGAATTCTCTCTCCTCCCTCTAAGTATCTATCTATCTATCTATCTGTCTATCTATCTATCTATCTATCTATCTATCTCTTAGAGCTTTGTGCTTGCTAGACAAGCACTCTACCACTGAGCTATACTGCCAGCTCCTGATTTCATTTTAAATGCAAAATCTCAAGCCTCAAAATAGTCCTTGGATCTATCCAGCAATCCCTCTCTTTCTCCAATAGGCTCACATTTCCACTCCCTAGAAGGTCTATAACAAGCTTTCCCTTTCCTGAAACATATACACCATTTTCTCATTTTCAGTTTTAGCTAAAGACCTCAACTCATCCCCATTAATGAGAAATCAGAAACCATCAGGTGGAAACTTATCTTTGCACAAAGCTACAAAATCTTGCTTTTATCCCTAAATTGCTCTTCTGTTACAATGAAGAGTCCTTTTTCCGAAAGTCTGTTTCTCCACTTGTGTTCTGTTCCTTTCCCCTTCTTTATTTTTCACTCTTCTTTCTATTCTCCTTAAGCACCAAGCTCTTTCCTGTCTCAGGGCTTTGCATAAGCTCTGAAATAATAAATCCTACAACAGGCTACAACATGCATGAACCCTAAAGACATTGTGCTAAGTGCAATAAACCTTAGTCACAGAAGCTCACTATACTTAGTCCATTTATTTTTCATTTATGTGAATGTAAAAATAGTCAGACTTATAGAAGGAAAAGAATAGAGTGTGCATTGCCAAGGACTACTGAGAAGGAAAAAATGGGGAGTTAGTTGCTTGTGGGAAGCCATTCTCACACGTGATTTGAGCTACCTCCCTGGCTGGGTGTGAGGCACTTAGACAAGCTGTGTCAGAACCTTCCCCACCCTTCCCCAGGTGGGAGGGCTTGTCCATGTGGGGGTGTGGCTGACCACTGACCTGAAAACCAATCACTGACCCTGACCTTGGAATGCTGCCCCCCCTCGACCTTCTTTGGATGGAATTTTCCCCTGAATTTTTTTGTTTCCCAAGAAAAGCTCACTACCTGGCGTGTTTCTTTCTCTCTTGCTGGTCTCTTGTGTAAACCTCCCTACCACATCAGGTGGCTAGAGGCAGGAGCTGAGAGGAGCCATCTCTGAGCTGGGCAAGAAAAAGGTAAATTGAGAGCTATGTGTCTTTCATTTGAACTCACTAGTTAATTTCTATGTTTCGAACCTCTAGTATGAAGCTAGTGTGCTGGTCCAGGGGCTGAAAGAATGAAATTGGTTGGGGTTGTAGCTCAGTGGTAGAGCACTTGCCTTGCATGTGTGAGGCCCTGGGTTCAATTCTCAGCACCACCTAAAAATAAATAAATAAAAATACAGATACTGTGTCTATCTACAACTAGAAAAAATATTTAAAATATTTTTAAAAAAGAATGAAACTGGCATTTTTCAGTAAATGGGTGGAACTGGTTCTTATATGAATACATGATTAGTGTAACTCCACATCCTATATGACCACAAAAGTTATACCTGGGAAGTTATACTCCATATATGTGTGATATGTCCAAATACATTCTACTGTCATGTATAACCAAAAAGAACAAATAAGAAAGAAAAAAATGTAGTATCTACAACAATGGAGTTTTACTCAGCCATAAGGAAGAATGAAATTATGGCATTAGCCAGTAAATGGATAGAAATGGAGAACATTGTGCTAAGGTAAATAAGCCAGACTCAGAGAATCAAGGGTTGAATGTTTTCTCTCATATGCAGAAGCCAGAAAAAAGGCATGGGAGGGATTGGACATTATAACAATATAGGGAAGATGAGTGGAGTAGGAGGAATGGGTAGGAAAGGGAGGAAATGTGCAATGAATTAACAAAATCATGCTATGTGCATATATAATTATGCCACAGGGAATTCCACTTTTCTGTATTTGTAGGAAGCACCAATCAAAAATAAATAAAGGAAGATCAGTAGAAAAAGAGAAGGGAGGAAGAGAGGGAAAAGGGTGAGGGATTGAGGAGTGAAATGGAGTAAATCAAATTCCATGCCTGAGGGGCTGGGTTGTGGCTCAGTGGTAGAGGGCTCGACTAGAACATGCGAGATCCTGGGTTTGTTCCTCAGCACCACATAAAAATTAATAAAGATACTGTGTGTTCATATACAACTAAATAAATGCTTTCAAAAAAAACTAACCTGAGGTTCCTTGTAAAATGTTCAATGAAACAAATTTTATTTATGTATTGATGCTGGGATTTAAGCCCAGGGGCATTTTACCTTTTCAGTACAGGTTATTTTGAGTTTCTGAGTCTTACATAGAACTTTGATCCTCAGCCTCCCCAAAGCTGGGATTGCAATATTTTGCCTCACTCTGCTTTTTATTTTGGGGGTATTTACTTTAGGGGGAGAGGGTCTCACTCTGTTCTTCAAGCTGGTCTTGAACTCCTGGCTGTAAGTGATCTTCCCTCTTCAGCCTCCCATATATCTGGGATGACAAGTACTGGCCACTACTCCCAGCTAAAGCATTTTTTCTCCCCCTTTTTTATTTTTATTATTTTATTATTATTTTTTATGTGTGTGTATGGTGCTGGGGATCAAATCCAGGGCCTTTCACATGGTAGGCAAGTGCTACACCACCAAACTACATCCCAGCCCCAACAAGACATTTTATTTTATTTATTTTTTTAAAAGTCATTTCTTTTTTTTTTTTTAAAGAGAAAGTGAGAGAAGGAGAGAGAGAGAATTTTTTTTTAATATTTATTTTTTAGTTATCGGCGGACACAACATCTTTCTTTGTATGTGGTGCTGAGGATCGAACCCGGGCCGCACTCGTGCCAGGCGAGCGTGCTACTGCTTGAGCCACATCCCCAGCCCCCAACAAGGCATTTTAAAAGAGCCTATGTAGGGGCTGGGTTTGTGGCTCAGGGGTAGAATACCTGTCTCAGGCACTGGGTTCTATCCTCAGTACCATATATAAATAAATAAAAAATAAAAGTCCATCGACAAAAAAAAAAAAAAAGAGTCTATGTATTCAGACATAGTGGTACATGCCTGTACTCCCAGCTACTGGAGAGGCTGAGGTAGGAGGATTGCTTGAACCAAGGAATTCAAGGCCAGTCTTGGCAACATAGTCAGACTCTGTCTTTAAAAAAAAAAAAAAAATCTTATGAGGTTATTCTGCCTACATTTATGGAAATAATAAAAAATCAACATCTACTTTGTAAACAAATTGGCCTTACCATGATTATCCTTGATAAAAAATGGCGGGTGATTATGGAGCCAAAAATATTTCAGAAGAAAATGGTAGTATACCTGTTATACTGTTTTTGAGGGTGTTTCTTTTTTGTTGTTGTTGTTTTGCTTTGTTTTGTGTGTATGTGTGCGTTACTAAAGATGGAAACCAGGGCTTTGTGCATAATAAGAAAGTGTTCTACCACTGAGTAACATCCCTGATCCTTTATATTTTATTTTGAGACAAGATCTCATCAAGTTGCCCCTGCTGATCTCTTCCTGCCTCAGCTTCCTGAGTAGCTAGGATTATAGGTATGTGCCACCCCCCAACAGGAGTAGAACCCGAGTTCTTCCAGTTTAATATCTAGGTGTAATTCTCCAACTAAAAACAAACACTGCTCAGATTCTGAATCCCTGTAAAGTAAAAGTGAACAATTCAAAGTATGTCAAGGGTCAAGATTTTGGCCCAACAGTATGAGCCCTTTCTGTTAAGCAAAATGACGCTTCAGGAAGAACAAGTGCTGCTGAGTTAAGGCACCAATGCTGATGTTCATGTAGAATACAAGAACCTAAAGAGCCACACAGTTCACCAGAACACCCAAGGCCTTAACTAGACAGGAACTACAAACCAGGGCAAGGAGCTGATGACTTCTGGCTGGAGCAGCCTTTCCCAAGACTGTAAGAACAAGACTCCCTTTCATAAAACTCTTACCCCTCACATTTTGTCCTTGTTTATGTTTACCTCTTTCTCTCAGAAGGATAATGTCGTAATTAGAATTTCACAACCAATAGTTTCTATCTTTCTTTCTTTGTGGTATTGGAGATGGAACCCAGAAGTTCTCCCACTGAACTGTATCTCAAGTCCTATTTATTTATTATTTTTGGTAACAGGAATAGAACCCAAAGGGATGTAACCACTGTTTTTTTTTTGTTTGTTTGTTTGTTTGTTTGTTTTTTTGAGACAGGATCTCACTAGGTTGCCTTACAGCCTGGCTAAGTTGCGGAGCCTCTTTTGGAACCTGTAATATTCCTGCCTCAGCCTCCCAAACCACTGAGATCACAGATGTGAGCCACGTAATCCTTTTTATTTTTTCTTTATTTTGAGACAGGATCTTGCTAAGTTGCTCAGGCTGGATTTGAAAATAAAGTCAATTAAAGTTTTTGTTTTGAGCATCCTGCCTCAGCCTCTGGAGTCACTGGGGTTACACGCTGTTGCCACCACACCAATCATTACATGGTAACTGAACAGGGAAGAATCTGTGCAGTTGCTGATATTTCTTATTGCACATAGACCAGGGTATTATAGAGACTCAGTTTACAAAACTCAACAAACAGACTACTATTAAAACAGGTAGACTCCTCCTCTGGCTCTTTGGTCTGTTTGATTTTTATTTGGTTTGGTTCATGGAGTCCTTGGCTGAGAAACATACTCCCAACTCTCATTACTACCCTCCTGACAGTCTCAACAATAGTTGTGCCTGCCGCAGTCTGGCTGGGCACAAATAACCGAGCCGCCACAAAGCCTTGTGGGTTCAAACAGCAACTCTATTCCCCAACTCTCACTGGCACTGCACATACACTACTCGGGAACACTCCTTCCACTGGGCTCCGTGCACCCAATCTCTCCGAACCCACAGAGAACTGCATGGGAACTCCAAAGTAGCAGACGTCTGAGGCAGATTCCCAGAGCTGCCCTATTCCCTGAGAAGGGTCCATATACAACTCGATCACACAGCAATTATATACAGCTTAACTCAAATCATCATCTCAATGGTTTGCTGGCATCACCTTTCAACCATTCCCTCTGGCAATATGCCAGGCATCATTCTGCCTTGGCTGTGGCTCTCAACATCTCCCTCCTTCTGTTTAATTAAACAATGAGCATGTGGCTTAGGGATTATTCCTGTCATTAGGTTGTCCAAATCCACATATGGTCCTTACCCGTCATTGAATAAGCTGACCTCAAGGCATCAGCCTCCTGTCTTAGGTTAGTACCGTTGCAATTAGATCTTACCCATCACTGACTACTGGTCCAGCATACAGTCATACTTGTGGATAGGCCTTTGCACCAGTAGGGGGGTGAAGTTCTTTACCTCACCTCTGTTGGCCCCCAAATTTGGCCTTTGCACCAGTGGGGGATGAGGTTCTTTGCCTCACCTCTGTTGGCCCCCAAATTTTAGCTGAACGACCATCACAAGCAGAAGGGAGGAAGATACACCAAGCCAATTGACACCTCCTTTTGGAAAAATTGTACCACCGATGATACCATCAGCAAAAATACCCTGGCACTACCACAAGTCGCTGCACCAACAGATAGTTCACAATGCATACAAGTGATACATAGTCCAGGCAAGTTCTGCAAGTAGTTCAGTGATAGCTATTGCAGAAGCTGTAGTTTGGTTTTATCTTTGTGTTCACCGGCACTGGGATGAAGGTAGGAATTCTGGCAATAATGGCTAAAGAAAAAATTACGCAACATTCCAGCAGGCACTAAAAGAAAACAATTTTCTGAACAATTTACATTATCCTGAACAGAATTATTAAATATAATGAAAAGGAAAGGTGAAAGTAAACAAACAGATCTGTTAACCTCCTTTTTTGTTCACATATTAAAACAATCCTCAACAGCTGTTTACCCAATTTAAATTAAACTATTTAAATCACGTGAAATAAAAAAAATTTGGATCCATTTTTTCATGAGCGCTCATCATATATGATATATGGACATACGCACATACAAACATACAACACAAAACACAAGTGTGCACACATAATATAATACATACAACACTAGTAAAGGCCTTGGAACTTTTTACAGGTGAAATCTCCATTGCAATGTTTAAAAACTCCATAGTCAAAAAATAGAACTGATCAGCAAAATATTAACCTAAGTCTGTATGAGCTCAAAAAACAAAATAGAACTTCATGATGTGGGAAAGGGCAATAATAAAATAGATATTGAAAAAAAAAGACATCCTGGTTTCATTAGCCTCCAGGTGTGGGAGAATCACTGTCACAGATGTAAGGATAGCCAAACTGGAGTTCTGGATATCAGCTGTTATGGATTTGAGCAAAATCATCTTCATTTTGGTCTGTAGAAATCGCTTTAGTTAGTCTCTCTGGAATCCAAATCAGCTGATGTTCTCCCTATGGAAACACACAAACAGACTCCCGACTCTAGACAATCACTGAGTCAGAACCTTTCCATTGTCCTGTTAGAATATCCTTCCAAAGTACCTTAGGCTTATGTATATTTTTTGGACACATATGCCTTTCCACAGCACTAAGCCCTGATGAATCCAAATTTAAAAAGTTTAGATAAAAAGGGTTATTTTAAGTTTATCTTTGGGGGATATATACCCCTTCCCAATTCCCTCTTTTTGCTTTAATAAGTACATTTTAATAGTTTGATGAGCTCTTTCAACTATGCCTTGTCCCTGTGGATTGTATGGGATTCCTGTTATATGAGTAATGCCAAAGGATGAGCAAAATTGTTTAAAAGAGGTAGAGGTATAGCCAGGGGAATTATCTGTTTTTAACTGTTTTGGAACGCCCACAGTGGCAAAATTTTGTAAGTAATGAGCTATAATAT
This sequence comes from Urocitellus parryii, assembly GCF_045843805.1. Taxonomy (NCBI): domain Eukaryota; kingdom Metazoa; phylum Chordata; class Mammalia; order Rodentia; family Sciuridae; genus Urocitellus; species Urocitellus parryii. The sequence goes on from NC_135537.1 coordinate 150,985,572, forward strand.
CTTTAGTTTTTTCTCCAGCATGAAGGGAGCCCATCAAAAATCCAGAAGAAGTATCAACTGTAACATGCAAATATTTTAATTTTCCAAATTCTGGCAAGTGTGTGACATCCATCTGCCAAATATGGTTAGGTATCAGTCCTCTAGGATTGACTCCAAGATTAACTTGTGGATAAAAGGTCACACAATTTTGACATTGTTTTATTATTTGTCTAGCTTGTTCCTTAGTTATTTTAAAATGCTTTTGTAAAATATTAGCATTGATGTGGAACCTTTTATGAAAATTTGTAGCTTCTTCTAGTGTAGAGAAAATATGTATGTCATGTGTAGTTTTATCTGCTAAATCATTGCCCAAACTAAGGGCTCCAGGCAATCCTGTATGTGCCCTGATATGTCCTATAAAGAATGGATCTTTTCTGTCCCAGATTAGACTTTGTATAGTGGAAAGCAAAGAGAAAACAGTAGAGGAAGGAGAAATCCTACCAGCATCTTCAAGGGATAATATAGCATTAACTATATACTGACTATCAGAAAATAAATTAAATACAGAATCTTTAAACATCATAAAAGCTTGTAATACTGCATTAAGCTCTACCTTTTGAGCTGATTGTTTGGGTACTAAAAATGTAAAAGTTTGATCAGGTGTAACTACTGCTGCTGTACCATTATTTGACCCATCAGTGAATATATTTGGAGCATTCATGATAGGTGTTTTTCTTGTCATTTTTGGAAAAACTACAGGATGCAAAGACCAAAAAGACAATAAAGGTTTAGATGGTAAGTGATTATCAAATGAAACATTAGATTTACACATGATTATTGCCCACGTATTTAACTCATTGGCTAACTCATCAATTTGATCCATAGTATATGGAGTAATAATGTTATTGGGAGAAATTCCAAACACTCCCTTTGCTGCTTTTATTCCTTTGAGTATTAATTGTCCTATAGCCTCAGGATACCTAGTAAGAATAGTTTTAGGAGAATAAGATAAATGTATCCACAATAACGGACCTTCTTGCCAAAATACTCCTGTAGGAATATTTTTTGTTGGTATTACAATAAATAATAAAGGCAAACTTATATCAATTCTATCCAAATGAATATTTTCCATATATGTTTCAATAATTTTTAATGCCTTTCTTGCTTCAGGCATTAACATTCGGGGTGAATTTGGATCTGATGGACCTTTTAGGATATCAAATAAAGGTCCCAACTCTCCTGTTGGTATGCCTAGATAAGGCCTTATCCAATTTATGTCTCCTAATAACTTTAGAAAGTGGTTAAGTGATTTGAGTTGATCTACTCGTATTTGAATTTTTGGTGGACAGGCCATGGTTGAGGATAATAGAACTCCTAAATAATTAATTGGAAAATTTAATTGTACTTTATCTATTGCTATCTCTAGATTATAATTTTTTAATAAGTTTGTAAGTGTGGCATAACATTCTAGCAATGTGTTTTTATCTTTGTGTGCTAATAATACATCATCCATATAGTGAAATATTTGTAGTTCAGGATTTTGATTTCTAAGTGGCTGGATTACTTTGTTAACATAAATTTGACACATAGTTGGGCTGTTAGCCATCCCTTGAGGGAGTACTTTCCATTCATATCTCTGATCAGGACCTTCATGATTTAGTGCAGGGATAGTAAATGCAAAACGTGGACTATCCTCAGGATGAATTGGAATTGAAAAAAAAATAATCTTTAATATCTATAACTAAAACATACCAGGTTTTTGGCAAAGCAGACAATTGAGGAATCCCCGATTGAGCAGATCCCATAATAACCCTCTCATTATTAATGGCTCTTAAATCTTGCAATAATCTCCATTTACTAGATTTCTTTTTGATGACAAAAATGGGAGTATTATGGGGAGATACAGAAGGTTGTATATGTCCTTCCGCTAATTGTTGTTTGACCAGGTCATGGGCTGCTTGTATCTTTTCTTTAGTCAGGGGCCACTGAGGAACCCATACTGGTCTTTCTGATTTTCCAAGTATTGTCTCAGTTGCCCTTTCTGAAAATCCATCCCATGTCTGTCCGTTCCTTGATCTATTTGTATCGGTGCTGCTATACCTTGTTCTTGTTTTTCTAATCTTTTTCCTTTCCTAAAACCTTGTCTAGTCATAATAGTGGGTGCATTTTCGTTGATGTTATTTGTTAATGTCAAACCTAATTGATCTAGGACATCTCGACCCCATAAATTTACAGGAAGATGATCCAATACATATGGCTGTATAGTTCCTTCACATCCTTCAGGATTCTTCCAATCTAATACCATTGAACTTCTATGGGGATTAGTCGCCACTCCTAGGCCTCGAAGCGTTTGAGTGGCTTGTTGTAATGGCCAATGTTTTAGGCATTCTTGATGAGAGATGATGCTAAGATCTGCACCTGTATCCAGTAGCCCATTAAATTCATGTCCTTGAATATTTAGTTTTAGCATGGGGCGAGAATCTAAATTTAAAGAAAGCTAGCCCAATCTACACCTGTGGAGCCTAATCCCTTGGAACCTCTTTCTACAGTACGACTGGAAAATTTATCATGTAGGCTGGGTATTATTAGTAACTGTGCTATTCTATCTCCTGGTGAAATTACTGATATACCCTTTGGAGAACTGGCTATAATTTTTATTTCACCTTCATAATCAGGATCAATTACCCCAGGACTTATCATAAGTCCTTTTGGAGTAGAAGAGCTGCGTCCCAATAATAAGCCTACTGTTCCTTTGGGAAGAGGTCCTTTTACCCCTGTGGGAATGATTTGAACTCCCATCTCTGGAGTTAGTACTGCTCTGGCGGAGGCACAGTTGTCCAACCCTGCGCTCCCTCGGGTTTGTCTGATGAGGGATCTGATGGACAATGTGTCCTGAGCACTACCCTGATGGTAGATGATGCTGGGTTCCTCAATGGTGTTTCTGGGTTCCTCCAGTGCCCCGTATATTTGTGGTCATGGGCCCCAGAGCATTGGGCCCCCCTGTCCGTCTTTTGGCAATGGAGCCCGATGCTTTTCTCCATGATATCATGGGTAAACACCTGGTCCTCTTCCGTTTTTTGATAACAGAGTACCCTCTATGGTGGTTTGAGAATGGCATTCATTAGCCCAATATCTCCCTCTACGGCATCGTGGGCAAATACCCAGTATTCTACTCCTTTGTTACCTGGCTTTGTTAAACCCTCCTCCTGTGGGGCAACTCCATTTAAAATGTCCTGTTTGTTCACAATTGTAGCATGTTTTTGGCCTGACATCTAAAGCCTGTTGTACTGCAGCTGCCAAGACTTGCCCTTGTTCATTAATGTCTCTACATAATTTAATATATGTGTTTAAATCTTCATGTTTCCATGGTCTAATGGCCTACTTGCAGAAACGATTTGCTTGCTCATAAGCCAGTTGTTTTATTAATGGCATTGCTTGTTCTGAATCCCCAAAATCTCTGGTAGCTATTTGAATAAGCCTATCTACAAATTCAGCATAAGGTTCATTAGCTTCTTGTATTACCTTAGATAATTGACCTTGTAAATCTCCATGTCCTTGTAAAGTCTTCCATGCCCTAACTGCATCTGCAGCAATTTGTGAATATATGGCAGGATCATATGTAATTTGTTGCAGATGACCCTCATAAGGTCCTTTTCCTAACAACATATCTAGATTTCTCTTTGGATAACCAGCTGCTGCATTTCTCCTAGCAGTCTCTGTGCAAAATTCCTGATTGGCAACCTTCCATAACAAATATTGCCCTCTGTTTAGCACAGCTTTATACATACTAGCCCAATCTGCTGGCGTCATGTCCAAGTTGGTAATGGATTCGAACATGGTTACAGTGAAGGGTGCTTGGGGACCATAGGATGTTACAGTCTCCTTTAACTGCTTCACTGTTTTGAAATCTAGAGCATGGTGAATTCACTGCCCTCCTGCCTGCTCAAGTACAGGGCATGCTAATCTTTGAGGTCCTGTCTCAGGATCCCATTTATCAACTACGGGGGTTGAGGGCCACTCAGCTGTCTCCATAGATGGAGCTGTTGCTAGAATTACGCCCTCTGGTAATAAAACGGAGTTAGTAGCAGCCTCCTGTTGTAGCTTCCCCCCTGATAGCTGTTTCTCCTCTAAGCTTTCTTTCTTTAAATTTTCTTCCTCTGTCTGACTAGCTCGAGAGACCTTCTCTTTTGCTTGATCTAACATGTTTTCTACCATAGTCTGAATCTCTAACAATTTACTTAACACTCTTTCTGTTTGTTTTTTTACTAATATTCCTACTATAAAGGAATATTCCTACTATAAAGATAAAACAAAACAAAACCGAAACAGAATGAAACCAAAACCGAACAAAAATGCATTGTATCAAATTTCCTATTTTCTTGAAATGTATATTCGTGGTCTATTTCTATCTCTATCTCAGGGGCGAACAACTTCAAACCTTGAGCCAACCATTTCCCCCAGTTTGCCTGAGAAAGTTCTAGGGACAGACAACTTGAAATAAAAACAAAATAAATCAAAACAAGAACACATTGTTTTTTGAAGTGGTCACCCATTCTCTCGTTCTTCCTCGGGACAAGCAATTTCACTTACCTCCAAGCTTCAGGCGTTCCCCGCAAGGGCCACCAAATGCCACAGTCTGGCTGGGCACAAATAACCAAGCCGCCACAAAACCTTGTAGGTTCAAACAGCAACTCTTTATTCCCCAACTCTCACCGGCACTGCACACACACTGCTCGGGAACACACTTCTTCCACTGGGTTCCGCACGCCCAGTCTCTACGAACCCCCCACGAGAACTGCACGGGGACTCCAAAGTAGCGGGCACACGAGGCAGTTTCCCGGAGCCACCGTATTCCCAGAGCAGGGTCCATATAAAACTCAATCAATCCAGCATCACAGCAATTATATACAGCTTAACTCAAATCATCGTCTCAATAGTTTGCTGGCATCACCTTTCAACCATTCCCTCTGGCAATATGCCAGGCGTCATTCTGACTCGGCTGTGGCTCTCAACAGGTGCCAGTGCATTGCATCCTCTCAAGAGCTTTTAAATGTTTACATCTAACCATCTGCTCAACACCAAATGACCTTTGGCTAAAGGGATTAGAATTCCAAAGAAATATTTAGACATGAGGACACTATCATCCAGGAATGATGAGTTGAGACCAGAAGCTCCAAATGATGGTAAGTGAGGAGAGTCCGAATGGCCTGTGTTTTGGACGGCTCTCAGCTGCTTCTAGTTCTTTATTTCTGCTTGCATTATCCTTTCTTGTCTATAAAACCAATCTCTTGCTGGGCTTGATGGCACACACTAGATTTCAAGCAACTCAGGAGGTTTAGATAGGAGGATTTGCAGGTGGGAGGTTTAGGTAGGAGGATTTGCAGGTTCGAGACCAGGCTCAGCAATTTAATGAGACCTTGTGAGATCCTGTCTCAAAATAAAAATTTTAAAAAGGGCTGGGGATGCAGCTCAGTGGTAGAGTGCTTCCCTAGCATGTGCAAGACTCAGGATTCAATCCCTAGTACCACAAACAAATGTCTTCTGTTTGGCCTAAGGGACCACCTATTCTATTTCATGGAATAAAGCATTGGCCATTCTAGAATTGAAAATAAAGCCAATTATGATTTTTGTTGATTTTCTATGCTGCTAGAGATTGAACACAGGGCACTCTACCACTGAGCTATATCCCTGGCCAATTTTACTTTTTATATTGAGACAGGGTCTCGCTAAGTTGTACCACTGCACCTGGCCCAATTAAAATCTTCAAACAACAAAAACAACAGGTTTTTTCATGTCACTACAATACCCTCAACAAACTGTATCCTAAGGGAGAGTCAAATTTATATACTTGTGGTATGCATTGCAGACAAAAAGAAAAATATAAGATCTCTCGGCTCTATTGGGTTTTCCTTTCTTCAGTTTCATGACATCGAAAGTTTCAACAATAGTACTTTGTTGCCTAAGCAGTTTCAAGACACAAGTAGCCAAAATACTATTGGATCTCAAAATATTAGTACAAAAACACTACCCACCAAAAATGAAATTTTCCTTTTGCTAACATAAAAATGGAAGGAAATACAGGAAATAATTCAGATCTACAGCCTCTCCAAGTTCAGATACTATATACTCATATTGTACATATGAGCTCTGCCATCTGAAGATCTCAATTTGAATATTCCACAGTTTACTTGATATTCAACCTAGGGCAATTTTCTTTTCTCCAATACTGAGGACTGAATTTCTAGGGGCACTTTACCACTGAGCTGCATCCCCAGCAACCCAAGCACCTTTTTTCTTTCTTTTCTTTTTTTTTTTTTTTTGTGTGTGTGTGTGTGTGTAAGAGTCTAGCTTAGGGCCTTGCTAAATTGCTGAGGCTGGCTTTGAACTAGGGATCCTCCTGCCTTCATCTCCAGAGTTCCTGGGATTACAAGGCATGCGCCACCACACCTGGCAACCTACACCATCCTTGTAAATCTCTGAGCCTATATCATTTTAGGCCCACCTCACAAAACTTCTGCAAGAATCAAGTCATGTATGTATATAAAAGAATCCCTTCTAAATTAAAATTCTGTACCAGTCCCTTGAGAGTAGGAACTAGATGAGGTCCTTGCTTAGCATCTGGATGGCCATCTTAAGTGACAGCTGCCATTTTAAGGAAAAAGTCTCACTTTCCCTCCCAAGGTCTTTTTTTTTTTGGTGGTGGGGAGGGGGTCCTGGGGATTGAACCCAGGGCCTTCTACATGTGAAGCAAATACTCTACCAACTGAGATATAACCCCAGTCCTCAAGTGGCATTTCTGAGAAAGGCTCACTACTCCCTCATACCAACCCAACCCCTAACCACCAGGCTCTGATTCCTGAGCCTGTCCCATAAAGGTGCTGGAACCCAAGCCTGTTTTGCCTGTCTCTGCTACAGAGAGATGGCCTTTCTCTGTCAGCTCTGACAAATAAACCCTCGTGTGTATCTCTGCCTGGTCTCCGTCTTTCATTTTTCACTTTCATTTCTCACCAGTCTTGTTCCTCACTTTCCCTTCAAACTATATCTTATTTTATGGACTTCCCCACATTTTATTTTTGTTGTTTTGTAGAGAAAAACCAGGGGCATTTTACCTCTGAGCTACATCCCCACTCCTTTAATTTCTTTCTTTCATTAAGTTGTTGAGGGTCTTGCTAAATTGCTGAGGCTGATCTCAAACTTGTGATCCTCCTCTCTCAGCCTCTCAAACCATTGGGATTCCAGGCATGCTCAAGCATGCCTGGCTGAAATGCCCAATATATAGATACCGTCTACTGAATTTGATCCAAGGAACAATTCATTTTATAAATATCAGTTCATTCATAGCAAGTTTTACTATCATTTTATGGATTAACAAATGTAAGAATATAAGATGTAACTTTATAAGATAAAGTAATTGAGTTGGATGCAGTGGTGGGCACATGTAGACTCTGCTACTTAGGAGGCTGAGGCAGGAAAACTGCTTATGAGGAGGCCGCCCTGGCCACTTACCAAGCCTCCACCTCTAAAAAAAAAAATAATAATAGTAACTGAATATAAGATACCAAGTTAAAAATAGTCTTTCAACCACTTAACTCTTCTGTCTTTCCCTCTAATATACATTTTTCTTGAAAGTAGGGCCCCAAATGTCTTGAGAACATTAAATATTCCACAAGTATTTTTTAAATAATTTTTTAATATTTATTTTTTAGTTGTAGTTGGACACAATATTTTTATTTCACTTATTTATTTTTATGTGGTGCTGAGGATTGAACCTAGGGTCTTGCACATGCGAGGCGAGCATTCTACCGCCAAGGCATGACACCAGCCCTCCACATGTATTTATTAAACTAAAGAAATTGGATGGGCACATTGAGGAAAAAAATGTCACTCCAAGGCTGATCATGTTTGCCTTTGATTTGGAAGATTTTCTTTTTTTTTTTTTTTTTTTTTTTTTTTGCAGTGCTGGGATTTGAACCCAAGGCCTCACTGCATGAGCTATACACTCAGAGCCCCTGATTTTTACTAACAGTATCATATATTGTGCTTCTTTTTTTTTTCTTTCCCATTTGTTTGGTCACACCGTCTCTCTCAAGTTTCCTATGAGTAATGGCACACATATGGGAAGAGAGATTGCCAGAGTTCAGTGATATGGAACAATTCTTCTCAGTGAGAAGTGACAAACTCTAATGAGGATCAAAGTTACACTGGCATCTCAATAACTTGAGATTCCAATTAATTAAACTAACCTGACTATGAAATAGCACTTATATCAAGCAATTAAAAAGATGTCAGGAAATCCTTCAAATAGGGTAGGATGTTCTGAAGAAGAAAAGCAACATGTTTAAATTCTGAACATTAAATCCCCTCAAAATTTTTGCTTGAATACCATCAATTTATTTTCAAAGTTTTTGTATTTCTCTCACTCACTCACCTATTTATTATTCACCCCATATTGGTTTTGGTTTGTTTTGTTGTGTGATACTGGGGATTGAACCCAGGGGTGCTCGACCACTGTGCTACACCCCCAGCCCCTTTTATTTTTATTTTGAGAAAGGATTTTATAAAGTTGGCCTCTAACTTGCAGTCTTCCTGCCTCAGCCTCCTAAGTCTCTGGGATTACAGGTATGCCCCAGGGCTCACCCTTATTACTTATATATTATTTTACTTATTTATTTATAAATAAAGTCTCACTATGTTGCTGAGGCTGGCCTCAAACTTGCCATCCTCTTGCCTCAGCCTACCTGATTCACCAGGATTACAGGCGTGCTCCATGTCTGGCCCAGTGAGGTGACTCTTGGTGGGCCCCTGGGTGGCCTCAGGATGGGGCCTGGTTGCTAGGAGAACTAACTATGTGATTAGAAGTTTGGAACTTTCAGTCTTCCTGGCAACCTCTGGGAGGAGAGAGGGACTGCTGGCTGAGTTAAAAGACAAGAGCTAATGACACAATCAGTCTTGCTGTGTGATGAAGATTCCCTAAAGACCCAAAGGGGCAGGGTTTGAATGAGTTACCTGACGGCTAAACAAGTGGGGGTCCCTAGAGGGTGGTGCACCTGGAGAAGACATGGGAACTCCGTAGCCCTTCTCCCATAACTCATCCTAGGCATCTCGTCACGTTACTGTTTATATCCTTAGTGATATCCTTTACAATAGATGGGTAAATGTGGGTAAAGGGTTTCTATGAGTTCTGTCAGTCACTGTAGCAAATTAATTAAACCAAAGTCTCACTATGGTGTGGGATATAGGAACCCAGATTTATAATGAGTGGGTCAGAAGCACAGGCCACCACCTGGGCTCGTAAGTGACACTTGAGATTGGGAGCAGTCTTGTGAGAATGAGCCTTCAACCTGTGGGATCTGACACTATCTTCAGGTAGACAGCATCAGAACCCAATTAGATGAGAGGTCAAACTTGGTTTTGATGTTAAGAGTTACCAGATGTTCCTGGGTGCCACAGGATAATACCAGGATGTGCCTAGCAATGTAACAGTAGGATAGCTGCAAAAATGTTTCCAGCTCTGTAACTTTTTAGTGAACAAAGAAGCTTCTTTTTTATTATTATTATTTTTTAGTTGTAGTTGGACACACTACCTTTATTTATTTTTTTAATGTGGTGCTGACTACAATCTCACTGCATATTCTTCTGAGATATTTTTCTTTTTTCTTCTTTAATCATATTTATTTGTTTAAAGAGAGGGAGAGAATTTTTTAACACTTATTTTTTAGTATTAGGTGGACACAACATCTTTATTTTATGTTTATGTGGTGATGAGGATCGAACCAGCGCCCCGTGCATGCCAGGCAAGAGCGTTATCGCTTGAGCCACCTCTCCAGCCCCTCTTCTGAGATATTTTTCTATGAAAAGATGTATTGATCAATGCATATTACCAAAATGAGATTATATACTTCTTCCTTTGTAAATTGCTTCAATTTGATGATCTCTACCCATTTATTTAAATAAATCTTACCTTACCTCTCATTCAAATTTTACCCATCTCAAAATGTCCTTTATCAAAACCAAGATCAAAAAACAAAAACAAGATTCAATTCAGAACTAGACATCTAGGAGTTATATCCTTTAATCACTAAGCTGCTGAGGTGGGTTTTGAACTTGGGATCCTCCTGCCTTAGCCTCCTGAGTAGCTGGGATTACAGGCCAGTGTCACCATGACCAGATATTTTGCAGTTTTCTTAAGGAATTACCCTACTGTTTCCACAGCAATTGTGCCACTCTACATTTCCATCAATGGCACACAAGTGTTCCAAATTTTCTATGATCTCTCCAATTCTTGTTAATTTCTGTATAATTTATTCTTTTGGTACTGGAGATTGAACCCAGAGTCACTTTACCACTGAGCTACATTCCCAGTCCTTTTTATTTTTATGTTTTAAATTTCGAGACTGGGTCTTGCTGAGTTGATAAGGGCCTTGCCAAATTGCTGAGGCTGACCTCAAACACTTGCAATCTTCCTGTTTCAGCCTCCCCAGTCCCTGGGATTGCAGGGGTGTGCTATCACACTCAGATATCTTAAATTGTATGTGTATGTGTGTGTGTGTTACTGGGGATTCAACTCAAGGGTGCTCTACCCCTACACTACACTCCAGCCCTTTTAAATATTTTTTATTTTGATACAAGCTCTCACTAATTTGCCACAGCTGACTTTAAACTTGTGCTCCTCTTGCTTTAGTCTTTCCAGTAGCTGGGATTAAAGGAATGCACCACTGTACGGGCTATCTGAAATATTTACTGAGTGTTACTTATCAATAGAGCCAGCTGTTTCCTGTTATAGTTGCAAATTTTCCTAAATGTTTCTTATTTCAAAATCACATGACCTAAAAAATTATGACTGCAGACATACACCCAATAAAAGTGAAAATGAATCAGCTGGAGGAGGAGGGGTTGGAAGGAACTGGTAAAGGATTATATCATGCATTTGGACCTTTTGTTCAAGTACATAGACTATATAAACTCATCATTGGTAAGTTTTCATATTTGACTTCAAAGATCACAACAGATTGAAAAGATGAAATGCTTGTATTTTTCAAAACTCAACTTTCAGCCAGATACAGCTGCTCATGTCTATATCTCAGGTATTTGGGAGGCTAAAACAGGAGGATAATAAAATAGAGACCAAGGGCTGGGATTGTGGCTCAGTGGTAGAGTGCTCCCCTAGCATGGGTGGGACCCGGGTTTGATCCTCAGCACCACATAAAAATAGAGGTATTGTGTTGTGAGCATCTACACCTAAAAAATGAATATTTAAAAACTTCCTTATTTAAAAAAATAAAATAAAATAGAGACCAGACTCACCAATTTAGTGAGAACCTGTCTCAAAATAAAATTTAACAAAAGGGTTGAGGATGGAGCTCAGTAGTGGAGTGCTTGTTCATCATGTGGGTTCGATCCTCAGCACCACTAAAATGAAACAAAAAACAACAATTTTTTTTTTCATAATATGGTGTCGTGGCTAGAATGAGGAAGTAAAAAAATTCCTCTGCATAACACTACCCAAGAATTCTATTAAAGAAATTAATGTAAATTGTACTTGAGCCAAGCACTGCAGCCATCCCTGTCATCCCAGTGACTCTGGGGCCTGAGGCAGGAGGATTGCAAGTTCTAGGCCAGCTTGGGTAATTTAGTAAGCCCTAAGCAAATTAACAAGACTTTGTCTCAAAATAATTTCTCAAAAATTTGATTGGTACAGTTTTTCCTGTATTCCAGGGACAATGGTTTCTGTTACTGATTCCTATCTCCACAAGTGCAAGTAATTGTTTTTTTTTGGGGGGGGGGTGAGGAAGAAGGGTGTTTAGTATTCTGAGGTTTGAATCCAGTTACTTAGAAGGTTAAGCAGGAAGATAACAAGTTTGAGAACAGCCTGAGCAACTAAGCCCAGGATCCTGTCAACTGGAAGTAAAGAAAAAGGAAGAAAGTAAGGAGGGGAGGAAAAAGAATAGATTAAGGAAAGGAAGCTCACTATCCCTACAACTTTACAATTGGAAATATCCCTTGGAAATTTTCTAACAGAAAACAAAACACATTCTTGTAACAAATATTCTAGGTCAGCACTATGTTGTGGTTGATATAAAGACAAATAGGAACAGACCCCTAAAAATTCGGGATCTGTAAAAACAGCAAAAGGCTGTCATGAGGTATACAAAGAAACTTACCAAAATGTCAAAAAGACCTGGATTTAAACCTTTAAGCCCCAATTAATCCTTATTGCTGTTGTGATTTTGGAGTTCTCTGGGAAATGAGATTTGACATTAGCAAAACTACAGGTAGGTACCATGCTGTTACTCCAATTGGAGTTGTAAGAATTGGGGTAAGAGCAAGGTATTCTTACAGATAATAGTCACATAGACATGACTTGGGTAGCACACAGCCCTCATCTTACAAACCTGGCACAACTGCAAAATTGTAACTATAAATTACTACTACAACCTCAAGACACAAAATTAAAAGAAAACCAGCACTTAAGGGCTGGAGAGTTTTCGCTTGCCTACCATGACTAAAGCATTAGGCTCCACTCGCAGGTTCATGTAAAAATCCAATGTTAAATCCACCTACAACTAAAAACAACAATAACAACAGAAAAAAAGCACTTTAACCAGAAAAAGCACTAATACTACCGCTAAGAACTTGTAGATACTGGAACGTTTGCCTTTGGAAACCTAAATTAATAAGAAAACCACTCAGACAGTGGCCTCTCCCTCTTAACCTCAAAAGAGTTAAGAACGATCATCAATGGCAAAGAGCAGCTGCAGTAAAGCAACACCCAGTGCCTGCTTCACGCTCAGGAGAGACCACTCAACTCCTCCTCGTGGCTTTCGGTACTCTACACGATCAGAGAAACTTCTCTAGTAACATACTATAGAAATGATCCCTGAAAGTATAGTCTTAACCTACTCCCACCAGTCCCTGCTGGGTCTACCATAATTATTCACTTTTAAGTGATGATGAGGTAGTTTTCATCACTTCTAATTTCGCTGTAAAATAAACAGTAAAACACGCTTTGCGATACGATATTTCCAAATATTATCACTTAACAGCACAGTTTAACGTTTTAAATGGAAACGTACTTGTTTAGAAAAGTTTTCAAATGTCATGCTAAATTAACATAATGCCGAATAACAGCCAATCACAACCTGAGTTTTAAAGCAAAGGAGGCATTCTCTTCTTGGTTCTAGTAATGTGGCCCCGCCCCTTACGGCTAAAGGAAAGGGCGGGCTTTTACCTCTACCAGTGAGCTTCTGGTTGCTTTTGGTGATGGGTAAGTCAAAGCACTAGCTCAAAATGGCTGGTCTAAGAATTTAACTTCAAACACTAATAAGAACATGTCACTGTGACCGTGGCTGAGACCCAGCACTTGGAAAACAAAATCTTCTGTGTTTACTGCCATGCTTTCCTTGAATATTAAAAATAAATCTAGTTGTCTGTGGGTTGGGCATTATTTTTTCCCTGAACAAACATGAGAATATAATGTCAACCATAACAGTATTAGGTGGTTTTTTTTTTTTTTTTTCAATCCTGGTGATTGAACTCAGGGGAACTCTATCCCTGAGCTATATCCCCCACAACCTTTTTTATTTTTTATTTTGAGCAGGATCTAGCTAAATTGCTGAGGCTGGCCTGCAACTTGCTATCTTTCTGTTCCAGCCTCCCCATTCCCTGAGATTTCACACATGCATCACCTTGCAGAGCATATTAGCTACTATTTATCAAGAACCTGTCACATATTCAACAACATTTTGAGTGGTTTTTTTTTTTTGGCACTGGGATTAAACCCAGGGATAACTATACCACTGAACTATACCCTCAGCCCTTTTTCTTTGGAGTCAGGTCTCACTAAGTTACCCTGACTGTCCTCAAATGTGTGATCCTCCTGCTTTAGCCTTGCAAGACAATGTCATTACAGGCATGAACCAGAATGTTTTACATATAAAATAAATAAATATTAATTACCTCAACTTTATAGCTAGAGAAACGAAGGCCTGGAAAAGCTAGGTAACTTGACTGCAGTCACAGCTGTTAAGCAGAGCTGGTAGATCCCAAAGGAAAAGAATGTTCATAAGTTGCAGCAAGGCAACATCAAGAGCTGGTTTCATGCTGGGGAGAAAGTTGCACTTTTTCCTTGTTGTTTTCATATATGTTCAGAGACATTTCTCTAGTCCCAACTAGAGAAATAGCCTATGAAGGTGGATGTGGTGGTGTATGCTGGTAATCCTACCCATGGGGGTGGCTGAAGCATGAGGATTACAAGTTCAAGACCAGCTTCATCAACTTAGTGGGGTCCTAAGTAGTTTAGGGAGACCCTGTCTCAAAAAAGAGTGCTGGGGATGTGGCTAAGCAGTAGAGCACTTGCCTAGCAAGTGTGAGGCCCTGGTTCAATCCTCAGCACCACATATAAATAAAGGTATTGTGTCCATCTACAACTAAAAAAAAAATTAAAATGGCGGGGGGGGGGCGCTGCAGATGTGGCTTGGTGATTAAGCTCCTCTGGGTTCAACCCTCAGTACCAAAATAAACACTTAAATAAATGCCCATGAAAGTATCCTTGACCTTGAAAGCCTAGCGTTTGCTGGGTCTACTGCAGTGATGTTTTAACTGATGAAAGATTTTTCTACATACTCTTGAAGAAATACCATATAAATGTATTTTGAAGGTGTTGTTTTACATAAACCTTTAAAAAAGCATTCTTAAGGGGCTGGGGTTGTAGTTCAGTGGTAGAGCACTTACCAAGTATGTATGAGTCACTGGGTTCCAGTCTCAGCACTGCATATTAAATAAAGGTTCATTGGCAACTAAAAAACATTTTTTTAAAAAAAAAGCATTCTGAATACTTTGAAAAAAAATTTTTTTAAGAGAGAGTGAGAGAGAGAGGGGGACAGAGAGAGAATTTTAACATTTATTTATTTTTTCTTAGTTCTCATCGGACACAACATCTTTGTTGGTATGTGGTGCTGAGGATCGAACCCGGGCCGCAGGCATGCCAGGCGAGCGCGCTACCGCTTGAGCCACATCCCCAGCCCTGAAACTTTTTTAAAACACAGTTTTTCAGGCTGGGGTTGTGACTCAGTTGGTTGAGTGCTTGTCTAGCATGTGTGAAGCACTGGGTTCGATCCTCAGCACCACATATAAGTAAATAAATAAAGGTCAATCAACAACTAAAAAATATTTTTAAAAGTGTCCCCCCCACACACCTCAGTTATGGGGATTGAACCCAGGGCCTCCTACATACTAAGCAAGTGCTCTACCACTGTACCAACACCCCAATCCTTTTAGTTTCATTTTGAGTCAGGGGCTTACTCTGCCTCAGCCTATGCTGTAGTGGGGTTCTAAGTGTGTGCCTAGGGGACAGACAGATGTGAATGGTGGGAACCTGAGGTTAAGGGAATAATTCTATAAAATGGGTGCTCTGGGCTGATGCTACATGCTTTCTTTTCTAAGAAGCAATTTACCTGCAGCTCTGCCTGGCCCAAGTAGACAGGATATGTCACATTCCTCAGCCAACTACCTGTTAAATTCAGACCCAAGATAATGGGGACAAGAGGAACCCAAGTTACCCTGAGGGAGGAGACTTTTGTGATCAGATCCTGAAACTCTGGGAGATAAGAATAGTTCCTCCTAACCATAAACTCTGTAAGAATGAAAGACTAAGAATCCAATTAGATTTGGTCAGCAGGGACCAAGGTGACCTAGAGTTGCCATGACAATGGGGACTTGAAAAATCTGATGTCACTCTGTTGTCCGTCCAAAATCAAGTGGACCTGGGTGGGAGCCCCTATAAAACTGGAGTGGAGGAGAGACACATTGTCCCTCTCCCTCTCCTCTCTGAGAGAACCCATTCTCACCCTTGAGAGTGTCCCCTTTCCCTTTTTCCTATTGCTTCAATAAACTCATTTCTGTTACTCTGAGTGATGTCTCAAATCTTTCTGAATTGATTGCAAGAATCAGGGTTTGAAGAGGGATCTTCTCAGTGCCTCAGTTTCTCAAAAGGCCCCAGCTCCATAATACCACCATCCCCTGAAAGACTTGTTATTATGAATTAACCTATTACAGACTAAAACTCTGTCACTAAAAACACAAAACAGTTCCTGACCTGTTTAAAGACATAGGGTGAGGGCTGGGGATGTAACTCAGTGGCATACAACTTGCCTAGCATGAATGAGGCCCTGGGTCTGATCCCCAGCACTGCAGAAGGAAAAAAAAAATAAAAAGATCCTAAATTTTGGAAGCTAATAGGTGGGTTAAACTATCCGTGTGTTGGCTACCCATGTTTGTGTGGACACAAGGGACACTCTCTGGGGTTCATCTGGACAGCTTTTCTTTCTTCTTGGTGTTCGGGATTTAACCCAGGGGCAATTTACCATGGAGCCAACATCTCTTGGTGGGATTGAACCCAGAGGTACTTAAACACTGAGCCACATCCCCAGCCCATTTTTATGTTTTATTGTGAATTAGGGTCTCACTAAGTTGCTCAGGGCCTCACTAAATTGCTGAGACTGGCTTTGAACTTGTGACCCTCCTGCTTCAGCCTCCCAAGCTGCTGGAATTACAGGTGTGCACTACCACGGCCAGCACTCAGTCCTGAAGAGATCTTTGCTCACATATTCTGTCTCCAGTAGTCTCTCCACTAGCTCCCTGTTTTCAGGCTTTGATGAGCCTCCCCATGTAGAACAGAACTGGTTGTTACTGCTGCTCTTTCAAATGCCCTGGTTCTCTACTTTCTTTGGATAAATGGCTGAGTTTCACCAGACTCATTGAGCATTGTTCAGCCCACTTTCTCCCTTTATGGTGTGGTATCAGTTTCACCAACTAAAGAGATAAATGAACCAAAGTCACAGAGGCCTACTTTTTTTTTTTTTTTAAGTATTTCACTTTTTTTTTTTTAAAGAGAGAGGAGAGAGAGAGAGAGAGAGAGGAGAGAGAGAGAGAATTTTTCAATATTTATTTTCTAGTTCTTGGCAGACACAACATTCTTGTTGGTATGTGGTGCTGAGGATCGAACCCGGGCCGCACGCATGCCAGGCGAGCACGCTACCGCTTGAGCCACATCCCCAGCCCAGAGAGGCCTCCTTTTAAAGCAAATGCTGTCATCCTCTCTAAGCCCTTGCCTTCTTTGATTTCAGTGTCCCATTTGGGGCACTTCTGATAACCATCTTCATTCTTAAATTTTCTGCTTTCATGGGTTGAGGACATTATGCTCCTCTACTTCTATTTATTTATTTAGTTAGTTAGTTAGTTAGCTGTAGATGGACATGATACCGTTTATTTGTCTGTTTTTCTAATGCAGTGCTGAGGATCCAACCCAGTGCCTCACATGTGCTAGGCAAGTACTCTACCACTGAACCAGAACCCCAGTCCCCCTACTTCTGTTTTTCAGACCACATATGTTTTCTTTGAGTGTATTCTAAAGCTCAGCTCTCTACTTATTCTTTTCCCCATTAAACTCTTCAGAATTCTCTCTCTCTCTCTCTCTCTCTCTCTCTCTCTCTCTCTCTCTCTCTCTCTCTCTCTCTGTCTTCCTGAGGATCAAACTTAGAGCCTTGTGCTTCCTAGGCAAGCACTCTACCACTGAGCTATACTGCCAGCTCCTGATTTCATTTTAAATGCAAAATCTCAAGCCTCAAATTAGTCCTTGGATCTATCCAGCAATCCCACTCTTTCTCCAATAGGCTCACATTCCCACTCCCTAGAGTCTATGACAAGCTTTCCCTTTCCTGAAACATATACACCCTTTACTCATTTTCAGTTTTAGCTAAAGACCTCAACTCATCCATTAATGAGAAATCAGAAACTATCAGGTGGAAACTTATCTTTGCACAATCAAAGCTACAAAATCTTGCTTTTATCCCTAAATTGCTCTTCTGTTACAATGAAGAATCCTTTTTCCGAAAGTCTGTTTCTCCACTTGTGTTCTGTTCCTTTCCCCTTCTTTATTTTTCACTCTTCTTTCTATTCTCCTTAAGCACCAAGCTCTTTCCTGCCAGAGGGCTTTGCATAAGCTCTGAAATATTAAATCCTACAACATGCTACAACATGCATGAACCCTAAAGACATTGTGCTAAATGCAATAAACCTTAGTCACAGAAGCTCACTATACTTAGTCCATTTACTTTTCACTTATGTGAGTATAAAAATAGTCAAACTTATAGAAGGAAAAAAATAAAGTGTGCATTGCCAAGGACTAGTGAGAAGGAAAAACAGGGGAGTTAGTTGCTCATTGGTAGGTATAAAATTTTGGTTATGTAAGATGAGTAAGTTCCAGAGATCTGCTGTACAACAATTGTGTAGGATGCTGTACTGTATATTTAAGAAATCTTTTGAGGGCTGGGGGTGTAGCTCAGTGGTAGAGCATTTGTTTAGCATGAGAAGCCTTGAATTTAATTTTCCAGTACCACTAAAAAAATAAGAATCTTTTTAGGCCCAGGGAGGGTAGCACCACCTCTATAGTCCCAGTCACTCAGGAGGCTGGGATAGGAGGACCACTTGAGTACAGAAGATTAAGGTCAGCCTGGGCAACATAGTGAGACTCTGTCTACAAAATAAAAAACACTATGGACACTGGTGGATATAATTTCAGATTTTTTTTTTTTTGGTACTGGGGATCAAACCTAGGGACACTGTACCCCTGGGCCACATCCCCAGTCCTTTTTTCCTGTGGAAACAGGGTCTCCCTAAATTGCTTAAATCCTTGCCGAATTGCTAAGGTTGGCTTCTTCAAACTTGCAATCTACCTGCCTCAGCCTCCCAAGTCACTGGAACCCAGGGCTTTTCATGTACTAATCATGTACTCTACCACTGAGGGCACCTTCAGCTCTTGCCAAATTACTTTTTAGCAATTAGATCTGTATGGATCTGTTTAGCCTTTGAACAGTTTCTAGACTGTTCTCTGCTATAGGCTTTTATCTTTATTTCAGATTATAGAACTATCCAACTCTCCATTTTGGCAATGCTATGCAAATGAGGCAGAAAACCTAAACATCAATAGTGACTTTATGAATGTCATTATACTCCCAGCATTCTGATCTTCTCTGTAACTCTTTGATCTGACTGCTTTAGTTCTGATCTTATTTTAGTGCCTGGTCTCCAACTACTATTTACACTTTCTTTTGGGGACTGAAATGATTGTCCTATTATTGCCTAGCATTTTCATTTCTTATTTTTAATGTTTCAAGTTTGGCCACCTTCTTAGGACATGACATTCAGTTCAGAACAAATTCTTCAAGCTGGAATTCGTGACCTTCCTTAAATTGAAACTTACCTATAGCAGATTTTTTTTGGGGGGTGTGTGGAGGGATAACAAGGATTGACCCCATGGGCCCTTATCTACTATGCCACATCCCCAACCTTTTTTATTTTTATTTTTTTTATTTTGAGACAGGGTCTTGCTAAGATGCTTAGGGCCTTGCTAAGTTGCTGAGGTTGGCTTTGAACCTGCAATCCTCCTGCCTCAGTCTCCCAAATCGCTGATGTTACATGTGTGTAGCACTGTGGCTGGTCAGATTCTCTTTTGACTTTTTTTTTTTTTCCCCTGTGGAACTGGGGAATGAACCCAGGGCTTTGTACATGCAAGGCTAGCACTTTACCTACTGAGCTATATCCCCAGGCCTGTGTTTTCTTTAATTAATGGATTAGTTCTGGGGACACCATGTTGCACATCTCTAGACAGAACTATTTACACTGCATTCTATGTTAGTGGTTTCCCCTACTGGAACATTACTGTAATTTATGTGTTTTGGAGTTTTGTTTTTGCTTTTGTAATGCTGGGAATAGAACCCAAGGCCTCTTGCATGTTAGGCAAGTGCACTACCACGAAACTACATCCCAGCCCTGTTATTTATGTTTTATGCTCTCCTCCCAACTCACTAGAGCCATTTCATCCTCCACAGTGTAACAACTAGATGCCCACCTCTATAGTCACCCACCTGTCCAACTTCTAGACCCAGTCCTGGCCATAAAAGAGGTTTAAGACTCTGTGAGACTCAGTCCAATTTATCCCTGTGCTTATTTCCAGTGTTATCATTCTGTTAAATGAGCTTTCTAAGACGTGGGCCCTAGAACTGGCACCTAGTGTCCTGTTTTGCCCTGGTAACCTGCCTAGGACTCTCATTCTACAGATAGTCTCACCCACATCCTCATGGCAATTGCTTGCTTAATTACCTGCCAACTGCGGTTTATTGTTATGCATATGAAATACTATTGGCACACAAGACAAACCTAGAGCTGTCTACCACGTCCAGTGCTAGGCTCATATCAAGGGAATCTGATCACATTTTTTTTTTTGACTACTTCTCTAGTCAAAGACTAGATATCTTATATCTTATATCTCAAAATGAAATGGTATTAGAATATTATACTTTTTTTTTGTATTAGGGATTAAACCTAGGGTACTCTACCATGAAGCCAACACTTGTTATTTTTTATTTTGAGACAAGTTCTCTACAAGTTGCCCAGGCTAGTTTTAAACTTGTGATCCTCTTGCCTCAGCCTCTAGAGTAGCTGCGATTATAGGCATGTGCCACAATGCCAGGATTTGAACCTCTTTTAAAAGGTGATATCCCAACCAAAAAGCATTATTCTGATGTCACTTGGTAATGAATATCAAACCCCTTTCTATATATATTATATTTTAATTGAGTTTTAAAGTTACCTTGATTATAAAATCATCAAACTTTTAAAACATGATTTTTTTTTTTTTACTTTTTTAAGTGTACACTTTAGTGGCATCACCTACATTACATTGTCCTGTAACCACTATCAGCAACTGTCTACAGTGAAAAACATGAATTTTTTTTTAAGAGAGAGTGAGGAGAGAGAATTTTTTAATATTTATTTTTTAGTTCTCGGCGGACACAACATCTTTGTTGGTATGTGGTGCTGAGGATCAAACCCGGGTCGCACGCATGCCAGGCGAGCGCGCTACCGCTTGAGCCACATCCCCAGCCCCAAAAACATGATTTTTAAAAACATTTTAGTCATTTTAGGTAACTTATCTTTGACTGGTTCACATAAAATATGTGCTAGCTTTATAATATGACCTTCTCTAAATCATAACAAAGCAAATTTGAACAAAAAGAATTTTATTAAAGATGATCAAACCCCTAGCAAATAATTACACATTGTAATAAGTTAAATACATTACAATAAATGAAAATGATAAATTACAATAAATAAAAGTGAAAATGATTGACTTAATAGATTACCTGCCCAAGTTTTTTTATAGAATTGCCAAGAAGTAATTTCCTTACAATAAAAGTGTTTCCATTTTTTCTTTTATTTTTCTCTATTCTAGAGAGAAATCTCAGCTGTTTACTCATACCATCTCATTAAATTCTGCAAGAAATCTATAAAGTGTATTTGGAATTATAATTGTAAAAAGAAAATTGAGAACACTTTATTTTGTTCTTGGAAAACTTTATTTCAGTTTAAACAACAAAGCAAATGATATTTATGTCATCCAGGAACAGATGAGAGTATGGTCATCCTTTATAGCTACATCGTTGGCAAATTCCAAATGAGAGGCATAATCTAGGTAAAAGACATTTATTACTCCAAACTATATTTATCTTCCAATCTGAGATCATAAAATTAGTTAAAAAGATTAGAGATAGATTACATGAAGTCACATCAGAACAGCTGAGAAAGTGATGTCTAATGTTTGGAAAATT
The DNA here is from genome assembly GCF_045843805.1 of Urocitellus parryii. NCBI lineage: Eukaryota > Metazoa > Chordata > Mammalia > Rodentia > Sciuridae > Urocitellus > Urocitellus parryii. Next base: position 151,007,216 of record NC_135537.1, read on the forward strand.
ACATTCTCTTTCTACTTCATACTCTAAAGAATGATTTTTTTTTCCATGCTAGAGATTGAACCCAGGGCCTTGCACATGCTAGGCAAGTGCTCTACCTCTGAACCACACACCCAGCCCAAGAAGGAATTCTTAAGGATCAGCAACAGATGGTTCATACTGTATGTATTAGAAACAATGATATGTACTTTCATCAGTTTCATATGATTATTAGGATTCAAGATATTATTTAAAATCTAGATATAGGTTCAAACAGTCAAGTCAATGACAGAAAATGAAAATCTTAGATTTCTTTAGAGGAAACATAAAAACATGATTATTTGGATCTTGTTTTAATTTAAAATCAAAAGTATTTTTAAAAAATTTTTTGGTAGTTGTAGATGGAGAACATGACTTTATTTTATTTGCTTATTTTTGTATGTGGTGCTGAGGATCAAACCCAGTGCCTCACACATACCAGGCAAGCACTTTGCCACTCAGCCCCAGCCCCAGCCCTAGCCCTAAAAGTCTATTTTTCATGTATTAAAAAAAAGACATGGTAGCATTGTTACACACCTGAAAAAGATTACAAGTACAATATCCCCATAACAACAGCAACTGAGAAATCTAATTAGTCTACAGATTTTGTTTCTGATAAAGTATTTCTTTGAGCTTGCCTTCTGTTAACGATGCATAACTTGCCAGATAATTATGACATTGATTTTCAAGCTCTTCTTCCATTGTATTTTCCCTTTTCACTAAGATGTATCTAGAGATAATGAAACAATGCGAAACAGCTCTAAAGACCTTCAATAATATTCTTTTACTAAATTAGTTGATCTTATTCCAGTGAAAGCTAATGACAAATTTATCCAATAGCCTTTGATTTCAAAATTACTTAGACTAGTAGAATACAGCATCATATACAGACTTTTTTTTTCTTTTTTAAATTTTGAGAAGGTCTCACTAAATTGCTTAAGGCCTTGCTAAATTGCTGAGGCTGGCTTCAAACTTGTTATTCTCCTACCTCAGCCTCCCGAGCTGCTGGGATTACAGGAATGTTCCACCACACTGGTATATACAGACATCTTAATAATCTACTTACATCTCAAAACAAGTTATCTTTCTAAACAATTTACAAATGTGAAATATGCAATATTGTTTGAAATAAATATACAATATATTGTTTCTACATTCTCATACAGGCTTAAAAATGAGGTAATAAAAACTTAACTGATTAAAACTTTTACCATTCTGGAAATATCTTAGGGAAATGACGGTGAAATTTTATTTTCTTAGGTCTTTTTGTGTTTTCTTTGAATACTTCCTTTTTCTATGCTGAAAAATTATGTAAAAAATCCTTGAGCTTTGTTGGATAATCTGTCATCACTCCAGTTGCTCCCAAATCGAAAGCTCTTTTGTACTCTTGTTCTTCATTTAATACCCAAACATACACCTGGAAATCAAAATCACAAGTATGAAAACAAATGTTAAAAGAGAAAATTATTTTTATAACATTTATCTATATAATCTCAACATACTTAGAACCTCTTAAAGTTGCCATTTTAAGAAATCAGTAAACTTATAAAAAAAATTCCACTTGCTCATTAAACATGCACTGCCCAACCCCTCTGACTTAGCTGTTCTCGTCTATACTATATAAAGAGCTATCTAGCTACAGAAACACGAATGCTTTATTACTAACTATAAGGTAGATTTTTTTTTTTTAAAGAGAGAGTGAGAGAGGAGAGAGAGAGAGAGAGAGAGAGAGAGAGAGAGAGAGAGAGAGAGAGAGAGAGAGAGAGAGAATTTTCCAACATTTATTTTCTAGTTCTCGGCGGACACAACATCTTTGTTGGTATGTGGTGCTGAGGATCGAACCCGGGCCGCAGGCATGCCAGGCGAGCGCGCTACCGCTTGAGCCACATCCCCAGCCCTATAAGGTAGATTTTAATGTCCTCATTTGTGAATCAGCAAGGGAACAGCACCAGAATCTGGGTTCAAATTAAGTCAGTTAAAGGCCCCTACCCTTTACACTTGTGGTAAATTGATAAGCTACACTGTTTTCAAAATGCATTGTTCCGAAACTTACTTGAATGCCTCGGGCAGTGAGGTGGTCAAATAAAGCTTTCCTCATTAATAAACTAGAAAAGAAAGGCAGAACAGATTTAGGTATTTCTTTCTTTTTTTCTTTTTGTTTTATTTTAGTACTGGGGATTTAACTCAGGCATGCTTTGCCACTGAACTACATCCCTTTTTATCCTTTGAGACTGGGTCTCCATAAGTTGCTTAGGGTCTTGCTTAATTGCTGGAAGTTGTGATCCTTTTGCCTTGGCTTTCAAAATTGCTGGGATCACAGGCCACCATGCCCTGCTGGATTTCTTAGTCCTAACTACTGACTAGAATTAGTCCTCAGTCCTACCTTGGTCAATTTTGAGATTCGTAATTCTTTATTTAATTGAATCCCCAAACTCCAGCAATACAAGCAAAGGTCTTAAGTAATAGTAGCTCCTGAGGATAAATTCAAATCTTAACTGCTGGATCCCCCCTTAACTGTTGGCTGCTGGCTGGTGGACAATGAGAACCTCCCCTAGTACTGCCACCAGAAAATCCATTCTCATGGAAACCTTAATGGAGAAGAAGCTTGCTCACTTTCCCTGCTGGAGCCATAATGAGAGTGAGAGAGCTAGGAGGTGTGTGTTGTCCACTTGCCAGGTTAAAATAAAGCAGGAAATTCATGTCAAGTTCTTTACCATCATACTTCAGTTACATAATAAACTAGTCTTTTGTTAGTTGTCTTAGAAATCACATATCCATTAGTTATACTATTCAATACCTATGAAAAAGTTTTTTTTTTTTTTTAGTTTCAAATAACTAAAAGTGCACTTTTAGACTACAAGTCACTTGAACAAGATGTGAACTAATTGTACTGGAAAGTTATATGTATTCTTTCCTTCTTCTTCTTTTTTTTTTTTTTTTTGTATTGGGGATTGAATGCAGGGGCACTTTACCACTGAACTACATTTCCAGCCATTTCTACTTTTTATTTTGAGACAGAGTCTCATTAAATTTCTGAGGCTGGCTTGGAACTTGTGATACTCCTACATCAGCCTCCTAAGTTGATGGGAGTACAGAAGGGCGCCATGGAACCCATCTGAAAGTCATACATATTATTTCTATTCAGTTATATCTATTAGAACGATCTTAAGTAAGAAAAACCTGAAATCATGTGCTTTTTAAAAAAATAACTTTATTTATTTGTTTTTATGTGGTGCTGAGGATGGAACCCAGTGCCTCACACATGCTAGGCATGCACTCTACCACTGATGCACAACTCTAGCCCCCTGATGTGCTTTTAACACCAATTAAAAGTGCACTGGCGCTTGGATTGTAGCTCAGCGGTAGAGCGCTCCCCTAGCACGTGTGAGGCCCTGGGTTCGATCCTCAGAACCACATAAAAATAAGTAAATAAAATAAAGGCATTGTGTCCAACTACACCTAAAAAATAAATATTAAAAAAAAAAAATAAAAGCGCGTTCTTTTTTTTTTTTTAATATTATTTATTTATTTTTAGTTTTCGGCGGACACAACATCTTTGTTTGTATGTGGTGCTGAGGATCGAACCCGGGCCGCACACATGCCAGGTGAGCGTGCTACCGCTTGAGCCACATCCCCAGCCCCAAAAGCGCGTTCTTAAAAACTAGAAATTAAATCAAGAATAAAGGGAAAAAAAAAAACAAACCTGTGGCACAGAAAAAAACATAAAATCAATTTTCCAAAACTTTGAAAGAGAAGCTACATAATAAAAGGTTGTACCAGGCATGGTGCTGCATGTCTGAAATCCCAGCAGGTCAGGAGCTTGAGGCAGGAAGATTGTGAGTTTAAAGCCAGCCTCAGCAGATAAGCAAGACACTTAGCAACTCAGTGAGGCTCTATCTCTAAATAAAATATTAAAAAATGCTGATGGGGGATGGGGGTTTTCAGTGGATAAGCACCCCTGGGTTCAATCCCCGGTAATAATAAATAAATAAATAAAAGATTGTGATTTAGGACTATTAACATATTTAACATTCAAGGCTCCATTCTAAAGCAAAACATAAAACAATTACATAAGTTTACCTAAAATTAAACTCAATATATTGTAAAAGTTAAGGCATTTTTTTTTTTAATGTGTCTTCACCCTGCAGGAAGGACCTCTCTGTTGCTGAGTCTTGGTACAAATGTTTCTAAAAAATGTGCCAGTAGGCAATATATATTTTTACATATTGTTTTGCACACTTCTTTTCACCATGTTTTTATTTGTGAACTAGTGGAATCAGTGAATAAACAGAAGGCTATTTACCACAACTCTGCTACTAATTAGCTACATGACCCCAAGTAAATCATTTTACTGGGTGAATGGAGGCTCAGTTTTCCCACGAAGGTGGACGACATTAACTCTCAAAATTCCTCCTGAGGTTTTGTGTCTAGTAAGTAATTAAGCTACTTCTAAATGATTCACATACATCTACTTGCTTAGGAGATGCTCACCAAGTCCTTGTTGCAAATTCCATGTAGGAAGCTTGCACTAAATTTTAAATGTGATATTTATTAAACACAGAGCAATAACCTGCATATCAAGAAACTAAAATTCTTACATATCGGAAAGCCAGATGAGAAACTTTTGACTTCTGGACATGGTGTGTGGTTCTTTTAGCCTGAGGAAAGATAAAGTTTGAATTACAAATTAGAAATACAAGAATAAGCCAAGTTCAAAAATGAAAAGAAAAAAAAAAAAAGACCATGCATGTCTTACTATGTTCTTAAAAAGAATATTTGTGAAAAGGACAATAATAATAAAAAGCCCAGTCAGTTCTGTTTCCACAGGCCTCAAGCTAACTTCTTGCTATCACTATTCGAAGGTAAAAATAAAAATTATATTTCAGAGACCTAGTGCCCTGGATTTATCATGATCCTCTCTTTTAGACAACCTCTTTCTCCTCCTTGGCTATAATTTCGTATGTAGTAGATTTAAACACACAACTAAATTGTGCTATGAATTAAAAAGATATTTGGGGTAAAATTGAGCATTGTACATTTTTCTTTCCTTTTCAATATTTGAGGACTTGGATCTGTCCTTTTAAAATTATCTTTCCTACTAAAAGGCTCTACCTGACTTTTTAGCCCCATGCTGAGTTCCTTCCTCCCATCTCTTTGAGGCTTGAGCCAAATAACTAACTACCTGTGTCATTACTTGGGCTGGTGTCCAAAGGAAATCTCTGACACTCCTCTCGCCTACCAAGATTTCTCAGAGGCTTTCTAAGTTTATCAGCACAAAGTCATTTTCATTCTTCCCAGATCTTCGTTTCCTGTTTTCTTTCTGACACCCCTCCTGACTACACTCTTAATTCTGAGAGTCCACAACTGTTAAATTCCTCTTTTAACTTTCTGAGTTCAATTTTTATTAGAAGCTCTCTGAATAAAGCACAAGTTCTTATTTTCTCTAACTGAGATGAAAACTCCTGGTTGAAATTTCAGGAATTCAAGGATCCTAATTACCTCATTAAATACAATTATTAGATTATGTAAATATCCATTGTTCTCCTTCAAACATTGAAACACACACAAATAATATTCTACCTATTTTAATCCATAATCACTTTTTAGAGAAAAGACTAATGCTATAGTGTTTGTGCTTCTTATGTTTGTATTTCAACAATATTTTTTCCAAAAGAAACACATATAGATTATCTAAAGAGTATAACATTCAGCTCCAGGCAGGAGAAAAGCTATACATGGTTAGTAATCACTTTAGTGTGTGTGTGTGTGTGTGTGTGTGTGTGTGTGTGTGTGTGTGTTGCTTGGAATAGAACCCAGAGCCTCTCACAGGCTTAGAAAGTACTCTAAAATAAATAAATAAATAAATAAATAAATAAATAAATAAATAAATAAATAAAATAAAATAAAATAAAAAGAAAGTACTCTAGCACTGAGCTAAACCTCTAATCCCAGGAATCATTCTACTATAGTAAATGAAAATTGTATCTTTGTAGTTAAGAAGCGTTTTCTGCCGGGTATGTTGGCGCACGCCTGTAATCCCAGAAGGGATTAATTAGGAGGCTGAGACCAGAGGATAGCGAGTTCAAAGCCACCCTCAGCAATGGTGAGGCTTTAAGCAACTCAGTGAGAATTTATCTCTAAGTAAAATACAAAATAGGGTTGGGGATGTGGCTCAGTGGTTGAGTGCCCCTGAATTCAATCCCGAGTACCCTCCCCTCAAAAAAAGAAGTGTTTTCTATTGTTTTTTTCTGAGAAATAGCTACACGGACTTTTAATAAATATAATTGAGGACAGATATAATAAACATCCTCATCACTAAGAAACTCAACTGGAAAACAGGCAACAAACAGAAGTTAAGCCAGTTACAGTGGTACACACCTGTAATCCTAGCAACTCAGGAGGCTGAGGCAGGAAGATCGCAAGTTCAAGATTGGTCTCAGCAATTTAATGAGGCCCTAAGCAACTTAGTGAGACCCTGTCTCAAAATAAAAAAATTTAAAAGGGCTGGGGATGTAGCTCAGTGGTAAAGTACCCTTGGGTTCAATCCCTAGTAAGAAAAAAAAGAAAGGCAGGAAGGGATAGAAGGAAAGGTAAACATAAGAGTATTGACCTAATTGTTAATCTTACCTATATTTTCTAATGACTGCTGCACTAATGTTTATTTATTTTATTTTTAAATTTTTTTAGTTGTTGATATACCTTTATTTTATTTATGTATATGCAGTGCTGAGAACCAAACCCAGTGCCTCACACATGCCAGGCAAGTGAACTACCGATGAGCCACACCTCCAGCCCACTAATGTTTGTTTTTATTTTTTAAAGTTATTTTGGGTAGAAAAATGTTTTTATGCAGGTAAAATCACATTTAAATTATCTCCCCAGAATCTCCAAATTCCTTTGTCATGGCTTAGTTATTCTTATGAAATCTATAGCTAGAAATCACATTCTATGGATAAGAATGTGATCAAGAAATCATATATAACATTATATATATATATCAATATATATATATATATATATATATATATAGATATAGATATAGATATATATAAAATAAAGAAAAAAGATACAGGAAAAAGGAATTAATTTTTTAAGACCATGCTATGTGCATATATAAATATACCACAGCGAATTTCACCTTTATATATAAGTAGAAAGAATAAATTAAAAATACATAAAGATGGGACTGGGGTTGTAGCTCAGTGGTAGAGCACCTGCCTAGCCTGTGTGAGGAATGGGTTCGGTCCTCAGCACCACATACAAATAAATAAATAAAGAGATGAATGAAAGGAAGACTTTTAGAGAAGAGGAAAGAGAATGAGGGAAGTAAGAAGGGGAAAGAAAAGGCAGGAAAAGTGAACTGAAATTGAATTCCATGCATGTATGATTTTGTCGGGATGAACTTAACTACTGTGTATAACTATAATGCCCTAATTAAAAAGAAGAAATCACATTCTAAGTATGTAGCATTTTGAGATGAAGAGTTCTTTAATAATAACAACAAACACAATTTAACAACTATTGAGTGCTGTTGATTATTTCCCAGGCAACAGTAAACATTTTAAACATTTTCATCTTTTAAATTTGTAAATGGAAAGCAAGACTCTGTACTTAATAGAGAAATTATGTAAACATATAAGTATCTCATGCAAACTAAATTAACCTTTTCTTTCTCTTATTTCCAATGTTTTTTTTTTTTTTCCTCTTCACCTTTTTGGTGATGGTAGTAGTGGCTTTTCTTCATAAATGTATTATTCCTGCTGGTATTTTTGGAGTTTAATGGAGTTTTAGCTGTATATTACTATCAATGAAGAAGAATAGAATAAAGGAAGTTAAAGGGCAATTGTTATTTGATGTCAGAATAAAATAATTATTAAGCTTCTGTACTTAAGCTCATTTCTTTTTGTCTGACTTCTGAGTACACAGGCATGGGAAGTTGTAACCTGAGATTAGTCCAGATAAAGTATAATCCTTTATTATTTAATTTGGAAAATGTGTCTTAAAATTATCTCAAAAAGCATTATTAATATGTCAGGGAGGGCTGGGGATGTGGCTCAAGTGGTAGCGCGCTCGCCTGGCATGCGTGCGGCCCGGATTCGATCCTGAGCACCACATACAAACAAAGATGTTGTGTCCGCCGAAAACTAAAAAATAAATATTAAAAAAAAATCTCTCTCTCTGATAGGGAACAGAACATGGAAATAACTACAGAAATCTGGGGTATGTGTGTGTGTGTGTGTGTGTGTGTGTGTGTGTGTGTGTGTATGTGATGATGGGGATCAAAAATCCAGGGCCTCATGCATGTTATCAAGTACTCTACCATAGAAATACTCCCCAACCCCAGCAAAACCTATTATTTAACAATGATATTTATCCTAGACTGTTTTCTGTTGCTATAACAAAATACCCAAGGTTGGAAAATTTATAAAGAAAAGAGATTATTAGGCTCACAGTTTTAGAATTCCAAGAGCATGACAATGGTATCTGGTTGGCTTCTTGTGAGGGCCTCATGGTAACAGAAAAGCAGTAAAGAATATGCAGAAGAAAGGCAAGTATACAAAAGAAGCAAGAAAAAGCCAAGGGCAAGAACTCATTCCCATAAGAAAGGCTTTAATCCTCTTAGTGACTTAGTGACCTAATCACATTCTTACCATCACTCAGTACAGTTACTTTGGGAACCAAGCCCCAAAATGAATTTATTGGGGACAAATCACAACAAAGAGTGGGTGAAACCCAGTGGTGGAGTGTATCCTTGGCATGTGCAAGGCCCTGGATTCAATTCCTAGCACCAAACAAACAAAAGCAATACTAACATTAAGCTTTTATTTTTTTTTGGCGGGGGACGGTTAACAGGAATTGAACTCAGGGGCACTCGACCACTGAGCTACTTCCCCAACCATGTTTTGTATTTTATTTAGGGTCTCACTGAGTTGCTTAGTGCCTCATTTTGCTGAGGCTGTCTTTGAACTTGAAATCCTCCTGCCTTAGCCTCCCAAGCCCTTGGGATTACAGGCTTGCACCACTGCAACCAGCAAGACTTTATCTTAATCCTTCTAGAATTGATAATTGATGAAAAAAGGATAAGCACTTACTTCAGTATGATAGAAGGCATTGGGATTTCAAAAAATTGTTCTCGAATGGGCACAAAAGGTAAGAGGCCAGTGAAGAAAAGGCCAAGAATAAGCAGAACACGTTGTAGACTGAAGAGTATAGGAATATCTGAATTCTAAAAGACAAACAATATTATATATTACTTTACAGTAATTGCTCAAATAAAGAAGATTATTTCATAAGTCTCAAAATTTACCAAGACTATATCTTGACATCTATTGCAAGCAGTCACCAAATTGTGAATATCCATTTACAGATACACCAAATGGCTAGTCTGAAACAAAAGAGTATAAATTTCAATGTGCAAATTTTTGCATTTGCCTTTAAATATCTACTGGTTTATTTTTATAATTTTTGTACCTGTATGTGTCAGTTGACTATGACGAATAAAAAACCATTTTTTAAACCTTTATTTTGTTTATTTTTATGTGATGCTGAGATTGAACCTGGTGCCTCACGCATGCTTGGCAAGCACTCTACCACCTAGTCACAGCCCCAGCCTAAAAACCCAATTTGGATAGGAAAAAAAAAAAATAGTAAAGATCTACCTTGGAGTCCTATTGTATAATTAATGTTAGTAAAGTTTCTCTACTCCCTATATTTTTCTTTGTTTTTACAACACCACTCTCTCTGTTGGCCACAGTATTCACAACTAGAAACTAAACATGCCAAAATCTAATAGAACAAAATAAAAAGATGTAGGAAATAGTAATCTAACTCCCATTTAATATACCTGTTGAGACAGGAGAAAGTATACAGAGATTATATCAATTTGTATATGTCATATTTTAGCTGTGTTATGGATCAAACCTAAAAGTATAAATAGGATTTTGTAAGTTAGGCCAAGAATCTAATCATTATTTTAAGTTTCAATTGAAAAATGTGTTCAGCATTCCAAAACTTTTTGAAACTGCAGGATATGTGTATGTGTGCCTGTATATTTCACTTTGGTAAAATACACACAACATAAAATTTAGCATCTTTACCATTTTTAGCTCTACCACTGAGCTACAACTCCAGCCCTATAATATTTTTAAATCATGCAAAACAGAATTGATTTTAAATAATTAAAGTAAATGACCTATTTCTTTATTTAACAAAAAATAAGGAAGTTTGAGGATTTATTTTGCCTGTGTTCATATGATACTTTGTAATATTTTTTACTTATTTATATACACGTGTTTCAGCTGTAACACAGTATACAAGACCCTGAAAAACCTAGAGTTCTGCAAATTCATACATTAAGGATTAGTGAGGTTAGGGGAAAAATAGGGTTGGGGCTGGTACTCAAAACTTCTGCAACTTTGGAACCAGAGCACTAAAAGAACTTCTAGAGAGCTATGCAAGGCTGCTTGTGGGGGTGGGAGAAGAGTGGTAGGCTGGCAAATGTTTAACAACAATCATATCCTATATCTTTTTTTTTTTTTTTTTTGGATACTGGGGATTAAGCCCAAATACTTAACCACTGAGCAACATCCTCAGCCCTTTTTATTTTTATTTATTCTTTTGATGGGGTGCTGGGGATTGAACTCAGGGACACTCAATCACTGGGTCACATGCCCAGCCCTATTTTTTTTGTATTTTATTAGAGACAGGGTCTCATTGAGTAGCTTAGCACCTTGCTGTTGCTGAGGCTGGCCTTGAACCTTCAATCCTCCTGTATTGCTGGGATTACAGGCATGTGCCACCATGCCCAGCTTGTAAAATTCTTATAAATCATACTTTACAAACTGTAAAAGACATATCACTTATTATACAGAATGTTGTTAACATGAATGACAAATATTATTGAAACATTTTTATTGTGATGTTTGAATATTATGCTGAAAGAGTTTGGGAGTTTTCAATATAATAGAAAGCCAGAGGCTTGGGGTCGGTGGGGGACGTGAATCAAGGGCAAAATTCTGTGATTATGGACCAACAGTGATCTTTTTATTGTGAACTATTTACAGACTTACAGGAAGTTGCAAAAAATAGTACATTTCTGTTAATTAGACTACAGACTTTATTCAGTTTTCAACATTTTTTCTTTTCTTCTCTATTTTTAAAATGTATTCATTTGTGTGTGTGTATATGTGTGTGTGTGTGTGTGTGTGTGTGTGAGAGAGAGAGAGAGAGAGAGAGAGAGAGAGAGAGAGAGAGAGAGTAATTTCTATGCAATTTTAACCCATATATAGATTTTTGTAAGCACCATCACAGGCAAGATACAGAACTGTTTCATGACCACACAAGAAGCCCCTTGTGCCATCTCTGTATTGGTACTCACTCTCTACCCCATCCCCTGATTTTTTCTCTATATCTACAATTTTGAGAATGTTATATAAATAAAATCATATAGCATTTTGAGATTTTTTTTAACTAAGCATAATGTCCTTGAGGACCATCCAAGTTGTTGCATGTATCAATAGTTCATTCAGCAACTTTCATTGCTGAATAGTACCCTACTATATGGATGTCCCAGAATTTGTTCAGCTATTTATGTAGTGAAGGGCATTTGGGGTTTTCCCAGGATTTTGCTCAAATGAATAAGGTTATTGTAAACATTCATGTACAGGTTTTTGTGTGCATAAGTTTACATTTTTCTAGGATAAATGCCTAACATGAAATTACTGGTTCATATGGTAATGGATGTTTAGTTATTAAAAAAAATACTACTCAAGTACTGAAGAGAGTGACTATACTATTTTACAGGCCCCACTAGAACCTATGAGAAGTCCAGTTTCTCTTCATCTTTTTTAGCATTAATATCATCATTATTTTTAATACCTTGATTATATTTATTTATTTTTATGTGGTGCTGAGGATCGAACCCAGGGCCTCACATGCACTAGGTGAGTGCTCTACCTCTGAGCCACAACTCCCAGCCCCTTATCATTGTTTTTTATTTGAAAAGTTTTATGATGGTGTAAAAAGGTTGGCAGGCAGAGTAATATACGAAAATACCATTAGACAATAATTAGTTATGGAAAAGTCTTACTTCTAACTTCTTAGGCATTTGAAATTACTCAGTCAAGTAAGTGCTCTCCTTTGTACACAAGCTACCTCAGGATCTCACAGAACCTACTGTCCATAAACAGAAATTATTTGCTTCAATGAGAGTCTCAGCTGTATTTTGAATTGTAATGGTGGTGACTGTGGTTATTTTTCCTTTTTTTTTTTTTTTAGGAATGACCATTCCCAAAAGTTCTTTGTATTCGAGAATTGCTACTTGTCTCATAAGAGTCCTCCTCCTCTTCCCCTGCCACCCCTTTCTTCTTCTTCTCCTCCTCTCTGTCCCTTCCTCCTCTTGTAGTGGTAGGGATCGAACCCAGGGCAAAGTGCATGCTAGGCAAGTACTCTATCACTGAGCTACACCCCCAGTCCTTTCTATTTTTATTTATATTTTTATTTGTTTATTTATTTAAATTTTGAGACAGGGTCTCTTGAAGTTGCCCAGGTTGGCCTTGAACTTACCATCCTCCTCCCTCAGCCTTTCAAGTTGCTGGGATTATGCAACCACCATGCCCAGGTCAAATTAGTTTTTATAGACATATTTCCTTCAACCAGAAAATTTTCAATAAGTGGATATCCTTGATTTTTATACTACCTGATAATCATGACATTGGCTTAATTTAACTAAGTCTATTTGAAGGGTAAGGCAAAAAGAAGTTGGAGGATTAAACACTTTAATTCAAAATTACACATAACAATTACTAAAAAAATTACAAGATGGGAGTCATATTTTGTCTTATAATGCACATAATAAAATGTGATCAACAATTACTATCAGTATGTGAGAATAATTCTATGAACCAGTCTAATTAATTACATTGAACTTAAATTGCAAGGTCCAAATCTATTATCTCTGTTAGTAAACTTCTGGCTAGTTGCCTCCATTTAGTACCATCTATCTTTCTCTGCAGGCTATGAAAAAAGATAGTTTTTAAAAATTATTAATGTAGGGCTGGGGATTTAGCTCAGTGGTAGAGTGCTTACCTAGCATGAGAAAGGCACTGGGTTCGATCCTCAGCATAGCATAAAAAAATAAAGAAATAAAATAGAGGCATTTTTGTCCATCTACAACATATATATATATATATATATATATATATATATATATATATATATAATATATATATAATGAATATTTATAGACATATAACAACATCAAAGATAGATCATTTTGTACCATTTTGAAACTTACCTCTTTGTAGCACTTTTCTACAATTTCATAACTGGCATTACCCCATACTGTTAAGTGTTCTCGCTTATACTGCTTCACCAATTCTGAAACCTATATGTGAAAATTCAAAATTTTATGCATGTTCCTATTTGTAAATTCACTTGTATAATTTTTACTTTAAAAATGGATTGCAAATAATGGATGTACAAAATTTTGAAAAAACTAAATTTCAGATTATTTAAAAAAACACAAAATTGTTTACATTTTACCATTATATAATTTACTTAACAGAATACAACTATTTATTAGTATTACATTAAACATGTTAAGCCAGAAGGTAATTGTATAAATACCAGAATAATTGGCTCATAGGAGTTTACTTTTATTCATGACTGAAATGTGCCAGCTCACTCTGAAAATAGACCCCCCTGCAGTAAAATGACCTCTATCAAGATGTTATTTAAAACAATGCTGATCCATGGAGTATCACGTTTCCTTGAACACTACCAATCTAAGCAGTCAGCTATTCTGACCTTATTTAGTTTGTGAAATTGGATGCAACACACCAAGAGGAGGCAATGACTCCAGTACCTTCTTAATCAGCACATTGTTGTTGACTTTGATATCGATGTTAATGGGGGTATTAGGAAAGGCATCAAAAACTTCCTTCAGTAATGGAATTCGGTTATCTTTTCCTTCACACTGGCACGCTGAGAAAACAAGATTTGTAAATGTATTTTTAAAAGGTAATTTACTTTTTAAAAAACAGTTATAGTATGTGTTCATATGAGGCATTTACAAATTGAGGCAAAGCATTAAGAAAAAAAGAATATCATTTAAAACCTAATAGCTTAGATATAACCATGATGACCACTTGGTATACTTTCTTTCTCTACTTTTTTCCTATGCAAAATTTAATATGATTATAATATAGTGTGCCTACAAGAATTTAACCCAATTCTTTATGCAAAAATATTTTCATGTCAATACCTTATGTTTATAATTATGATTTATTTTTCTTAAACTTTACATTTTAAGAATTCTGTAGGTTCACATGCAGTTTTAAGATTGATCTACTTTCATCCAGATTTATTTGTGATAACTTCTTGCAAAACCATAGTACCATATCAAACCAGGATACTGACAATGATATAATCCATTGATCTGATTTTATTGTGATTTTATATGGTTTCAAAATACTTCACTGAAGAACTACACAAAAATTTGATTATTTTAATTTAACCATTCCCCTACTAATTGAGACTGAGATTGTTTTGCTAAGAAATTGTTAAGGTTTAGTATGCCTGTTGAAGCCCCCTAAAGCCCAAGGTTATGCAAGAGCAGTGGCTAAGACAAAGGTCAGCTCGGGCAGAAAAACATTTTCTCCTCCTAGCTTGGGCCTGCCCGAGCTGACCTTTGTCGTAGCCACTGCTCTTGCATAACCTTGGGCTTTAGGGGGCTTCAACAGGCATACTAAACCTTAACAAGAAATCATCATTGAATTTTTCAGAGATTAAGAATAATGTTTGGTCAGGCACAGGGTACACGCCTGTAATTCCAGCGGCATGGAAGGTTGAGGCAGGAGGAGTGCAAGTTCAAAGCCAGTCTCAGCAACTTAGTAAGGCCCTAAGTTACTTTTTTTTTTTTTTTTTTTTACCAAGGATTGAACTCAGGGGCACTCGACCACTGAGCCACATCCCCAGCCCTATTTATTTTTTGTATTTTATTTAGAGACAGGGTCTCACTGAGTTGCTTAGCACCTTGCTTTCGCTGAAGCTGCCTTTGAACTTGCAGTCCTCCTGCCTCAGCCTCCCGAGCTGCTGGGATTACAGGTGTATGCCACCACACCTGGATCCTAAGTAAATTTTGAGACACTGTCTTAAAATAAAAAATAAAAATAAAATGGACTTAGGATATGGCTCAGTGGTTAAGTGCCCTTGGATTCAATCCCTGCTCAAAGAAAGAAAATTCAAAGAAAATTTGAAAAAAATTCACAGAAAGAAAGAAAAAATAATGTTCAAGCAAGGTAAATACATAGTAATTCAGGACTATGCTAAAGAATTCTTATCAGTACAATTATTCAAAGAGAATTAAAAGTAAATAGGGGCTAGAGTTGTGGCTCAGTGGTAGTTTACTTGCCTAGCATGTGTGAGGCACTGGGTTCGATTCTCAGCACCATATATAAATAAATGAATAAAATAAAGGTCTATCAATATCTATAAATTTTTTTAAAGTAATAAAAAATTAGAAGGGAATTTTTTTTACTCTTTTCCTAGTCCTTTTGCTTCTAATTATTTATATAACACACTGTATATACCATAAAACCATTGTAAAAATTTTTTCTTTCTAGTTCCAATAATATGAAGAACTAAATGGTAAAAAATCCTTAATCTCATCCTTATTATTATAAATTAAGAGAAAGACACATATCAAAAAAGTAAATCTATGTCAAAAAAATAAATTATTTATAATAAGGGCTCATATGAAAAGCAGCATATAAATAAAAAAAAAGAGAAGAAATTATTGCACTCCTTGAAATTCAGATGGAACTCAAGTGTCATTTTGATGGGACTGTTGATCATTTTGGCTCTGCCTACCTGGCCTGAGTGAATTTATGAACTGTCTGAGACCCTTCATGCACATAACAGTATGGACACTGGAAAAGAATTCCTGAAACTCTCAACTGAACGGATTATGTATGTGCTGCCAAGGGTCTATATCGATGTGAAAAAGGTGTCTCGGAGAACAAAGACAACACAGATGAATGAAGAATCAAGAAATGGAGATAGAAAAAAATCAATTATTACTTGAACAACTAGAATGAGTCATGTATGAAGGCATATAATCCCTGGACTTTTTATGAGAACCAATAAATTGTTGAGTACAGTGATTCATGCCTGTAATCCCAGCAATTCAAGAGGCTGAAGTAAAAGAATCACAAGTTTGAAACCAGCCTCAGCAATTTAGCTAGACCCTATTCTCAATATAAAATGTTTTAAAAAAAGGAATTGGGGGTGGGGAAAGAAAGACACACAGAGAGATAACAATACATTCATTTTTATTTACTATGTTTTTGCTTAAATTATCTTGAAATAGTTGTCTAGTGCTTGTTACTGGGACAGTTCAAACTTGTCAGAGACTACATAACTAAATTATTGAAAACTGTTTATAGTGCATAGTTATTGTTTTGGTCTACTTGGTGTTTTTTCCTATAGAAAACTATAACTCCCTTATTACACAATGTTCTGATAGGGCTGTCAATCACAGTTCCCTTTCTCCATTCACCCCCATGGGTAGGCCAATCAGAATATTCTTACTTCAAAATGGACACATGAATCATGTTGGCCCAGTCTGTGTCTCAGTGAAACCTTTTTCTTGAAGTTCATAAAGGAAACTGACTTTCCCCGGCTTGAAGTCACCATGTAGACAGAATATGAATCAATACCTAGAATCAAATTCTTTACCACTTGGACAAAGTCTACCTAAGATAGATGTGAATAATACCCAAGATACACAGATAAGCAAATCCAAGATGAAGCAAGAGAGTCTTTTTGAGCCTCTGGATTCAATAATGTTCTTTTATTTGTTTGTTTCTTTGCAGACTTGTACATGCTTGGAAGGAGCTCTACCCCTGAGCTACATCCCCAGCCCTGGATTCAATAATGTTTAATGTTAGATTCACTATCATTCTATATAATCTCTCTCTTTTTTCTCTTGAGCTATTTTAAACTGATATCTTTATTTATAACCTAAAAAATATGAATGTGATATTTCCATTATGCAGTAGCTGCACAAGACTAGGTAAATTTAAAATAATTAATATTAAATAAAATTTAAAGTTCAGTTTCTCAGTTGTACTATCCACATTTCAAGTACTCAACACACACATATATAGCTATTGGGTATACCAGAAAGTGCAATTACAGATTATTTTCATCACTTTTCAGCAAAAAGTTCCATTTGAACAATGATATTCTAGTTAAGTACATTTTTTTTAAAGAGCGAGAGAGATAAGAGAGAGAATTTTTTGATATTTATTTTTCATTTTTCGGTGGACACATCTTTATTTTATTTTTAGGTGATGCTGAGGATGGAACCCAGCGTCCCTCGTATGCCAGGCGAGCGCGTTACCGCTTGAGCCACATCCCCAGCCCCTTAAGTAAAAATTTTATTGTTGGGGCTGCAGTTGTAGCTTGGTGGGTAAAGCAGCTGCCTAGCATGTGTGAGGCACTGGGTTCAATCTTCAGTACCACAATAAATAAATAAAATAAATACATACATAAATACATAAATAAGTAAATTAAATAAAGGTATTTGTCCATCTACAACTAAAAAAATTTTTCTTAATTTTATTGTCTTCCAAGTGTGGAAAAATTAATTTAACAGACTAAAGAATTGCCATGGGCCAGACATGGTGGCGCATGCCTGTGATCCCAGCGGCTTGGGAGGCTGAGACAGGAGGATTGCGAGTTCAAAACCAACTTCAGCAAAAAGCAAGACACTAAGCAACTCAACCCTGTCTCTAAATAAAATACAAAATAGGGCTGGGGATGTGGTTCAGTGGTCGAGTGCCCCTGAGTTCAATCCCTGGTACCCCCCCCCAATAAAAAAAGAATTGCCAAGGGACTATTTACACCCAAGTAAGATAGATACAAGGGTCAGCTTAGAAAAAAGTCAAACAGGAAAAAACAAACTTTGGATCAGCAAAATGACATATAGGTTAAATTAATATAATATTAGTACTTAACAGTAAGGGAGTAAGGCAATTAAAATGTATAGTAGAAAAAAAATGTGTGCTATTATGAAGTAAAGATACATAACTTAGATCTGTCTTAGTCCCTATAGAACGTAGAAAAAGAGTGGGAGAAAGAGAAGTTTGTCCTGGTATTGTTCAGGACAGAGGATAACCAGAGCAAGGAAACAGAAGACTACAAGAAGAAAAGTAGTCAGGCACGGTGGCACAGGCTTGTAATTTCAGTGAATTGGGAGGCTGTGGCAGGAGAATTACAAATGCAAGGCCTGCCTTGGCAAATTAGGAAGGCCCTAAGCAACTTAGGGAGACCCTGTCTCAAAATCAAAAAAAAAAAAAAAAAAGAAAAAAGAAAAAGAAAGGGCTGGGGATGTGGATCAGTGGTAGTGGCGCCGAGTTCAATCCCCAATATCAATTAAAAAAAAAAAAAGTAGCATGCAATAGGTGTGTTGAATGACAATGAATGATGTGGGTCCTACAGCATGCTAGAACTTTTAAACTGTCTATAATCATAGTCAACTCTAGATTATCCAAATTATGAATTTTTTATGAAAACAACAACAAAAAAGGGCCACTATAAAGTAAGTAGGATGAGTTGGGTGAGGTGGTGGACACCTGCCCTCCCAGCAGCTTGGGAGGTCAAGGCAGGAGGATTGCCAGTTCAAACCTAGCCTCAGCAACTTAGCAAGGCCCTATTTCAAAATAAAATATAAAAAATGCTAGGCTGTGGCTTAGTGGTTAAGCACCTTGGGTTCAATCCCGATAACAATAAAATAAAATAAAGAAAGTAGGATAGATGTAAACTCTTTGGTTAACACTTTTTTATGATCCTTTTTATATAGCCTGTGGCACATTGAAGAATCCCTTTAAAGAAAATAATTACTTGATGAGTCAGAATTTGGTAAGAGATTTAAGAGATGAATGAACACCAAGTGGCTCTGACACACTAAAAATCATCTGAATAGGTTTGGTAAGTGGGTAGGAACAGAAAGTGTGTATAAACATGGCGAACAGAAAGTTCTAGTAATAAATTCCTTTAATTGAAAAACAAAAACAAAAACAAGTACTCTCCAGTAAAGTTGTGAACCACAAAGAGAGCAAAAATTTTGAAATTTATATTCCTCAGGCAGTCTCTCCAATATCTAAAGAAAACTAAATAAGAGTTCTGAGCAGAATATGATAAAAAAAAGGAACAACTTTCTGACTACTCTGAATCAAATATTTACAGTATTCTGTTTCAAATGCAGTGAACTTCACATTTGAGTCATTGTCCAAAGTCAATTATGATAAGAGTTGAATGGAATATGAATGAAAGTTTATTATTCTTTACAGTTGTCTGAAACCTGAGAGTACCTGGCATGTTAATATAGCATCTGAGGAAACATCTGATGGAGAGGCAATATGGTATACCTGAACACTGGCTGGTAAAGAGGAAATTTATTTCAAATTCTAGCTCTATCATTTACTTGTTGTATGAACTTGATCAAGTTAATTCACATCTTTAGACTTTAGTTTTTAATCTCTAATGGAAAGCAGCATTAGATGGTCTCAAAGTTCTCTTCACATTCAAAAGTTTTATTACTTTATGAAGGAGATATGAAAATCAGAAAAAAGGGACTGAGGATGTAGCTCAGTTGAAGTGCAATGGTCTAGCATATGGAAGGCCCTGGGTTTGATCCCCACTACCAAGAAAAAAAAAAAAAAAGACTCTTTTGCTGCTTAATAATCTTCAGTGACTTTCTAAGCCTAAACAAAAGAAAGCCCAGACTTCAGACTTCAGATTGTCATTCAGGTACCTAATCTCTCTGCCCCAATCTGCTTTGCTGAGCTCACTAGCGCATGCCTGTAATCCTAGCCACATAGCATGGGAAATATAATCCTATATATTAGGATTATAAACTACGAGAATGAAAATGTGTTTCCTCAAACAAACATAATTCAATGTTACTTACCTGGAAGACAAAATTAAATAAACATCTCAGATTTAAACATCCCTTAAAAATAGATAACTTTAGTTGGGTGTGGTGGTGCACACCTGTAATTTCAGCAGTTTAGGAGGCTGAGACAGGAGAATCTTGAGTTCAAAGCCAGCCTCAGCAAAAGCAAGGCACTAAGCAACTCAGTGAGACCCTGTCTCTAAATAAAATACAAAATAGGACTGGGGATGTGGCTCAGTGCTCAAGTACTCCTGAGTTCAATCCTCAGTAACAAAAAATAAAAAATAAATAAACCTCTCTCTCTCTCTCTCTCTCTCTCTCTCTCTCTCTCAAAACAGGGACCTTGAGCATTCTAGGCAAGCACTCAATCACTAAGCCATAAGCATAGTCCTATACTAGCCAATTTTAAATTTAGGAAGTAGTTACTGTTCTTTTAAAAAATTAATATCAATAGATCCAATCACAACAAAAGAAACAACAGAGGGAAGATACAACCTATAGAATGGAAAAAAAATACTTGCAGATATACATTTGCCAAGAGATATTTTGTGTTTATATTGTTATATTTTATATCCAGAATAGTAAAGCAAAACAAACCAAAACTCAAAAACAAATAATCTGATTTTAAAATGGGCAAAAAACTTAATAGGCATTTTCCAAAAGAAGATATACAAATAACCAACAGGTATGAAAAAATAATCACTAATCATCAGGGCAGTGCAAGTCTAAGCCACAATGAGATATTGCCTCACTCCATATAAGATAGCTAGTATCAAAAGGACAAAAGAAAACAAGTACTGGTGAGGATGTGGAGAAAAAGGAATCTTGCACACTGTTGGTGAGAATGAAGTATAGCCATTATGGAAAACAGTATGGAGGTTCCTAAAAATTTTTAAATTTTCCTATTAAATGATGCAGCAATCCCATCACTTAGTATATATTCAAAGGAAACAACATCAGTATGTGAAAGAGATATCTGGATTCCCAAGTTTACTGATACTATTCACAGTAACCAAGATATAGAATCAACCTAATTGTCCAATAATGGACATGGTGTATATGTACATATATACAACATAATAATACTGAACTGTCATTTACAACTAGATGGAAGAACCTGGAAGACATTATGCTAAATAAAATAAGCCAGACACAGAAAGACAAATATTATACAATTTTCCTCATATGTAATGAGTCTAAAAATGTTGATTTAGTACAAGTAGCCAACAAAATAATGGTTACCAGAGGCTGGGGAAAGGAGAAGAAAGGCTAGCCAATTGATTCAAAGTTACAGTTAGAAGAGAACAAGTTCTAGTGTTCTATTACTCAGTAGGGTAACTATAGTTAACAATGGGGTATTGTCTATTTCAAAAATAGCCAGAAGAGAGGATATTAAATGTTTCCACCACATAAAAAAAGATAAATGTCTGAGATGACAAATATGCTAATTACTCTGATTGATCATTACATAATACACATAATGTATTGAAACATAACACTGTATCCCACAAATATGTACAATTGTTATGTATCATTGAAAAATCAAAATTAAAAATTGCAAAAGTTATAAAAATAGATTCTTGATATTTTCACAAGGATTCAACAATATGCAAACCATACCAAGGTATATAACATGCAGCCTCTTGTAGTTTTATTGACTTATATATTTGAATCACTCAAAATGGGAAGCCAACTTGTGATATTGGTAGACTACACCTGCTTAGCGCTTATATCTCTAAGTGGTGTATTTTCCACTCTAACGTGCAGTAACTGATAAATTAGGCAAGGAGACACTTTTCTTTGGGAGAAATATTTCCTCTAATGAAAGAAAACCATTAAATTGCTAGGAAATAGTTTGAGTAATAAAAGTCTTTTCAGTCATTTAAAATATGGCACAGCTGAATGACAGAATCAACAGTTAAAGAACCAGAAAGATCTGCAAGAGAGGTCCTTTCTACTTCTTTTTACTTATTCTTTATTCTATTCATGATGGATGACTACTATAAGTTATGGCAATATTCTAGAATCGAAGCTTTAGAAATGCAAAATATTCCCAATAATATTCAAGTTTCCTACAATTAGTATTCCAGCTTGAATTATTATTTTTTTTTTAAAGAGAGGGAGAGAGAGAGTGTGTGTGAGAGAGAATTTTTTTAATATTTATTTTTTAGTTTTCGGTGGACACAACATCTTTGTATGTGGTGCTGAGGATCGAACCCGGGCCGCACGCATGCCAGGTGAGCGCGCTACCGCTTGAGCCACATCCCCAGCCCAGCTTGAATTAATTTTATGTAAATTTAAATAAAGAGACCTAGTTAAATGGTTGGGCCTAATCATCTTTGGATCAGATGACCTATCAAGGTCGCATATTTGTAGTTCTGAGAGAATAAGCTTACAGGACAGTACTTTTAACAAGAAGATAACTATGATAAAAGGACACAGATGGGCTTCTCAGCATAAATGAATATACTTTAATGTCAATGTTTAAGTGATAAATGAGAAATATTACCTCTTTGAAATGGGACGTCCAGTTTACCAAGGTAAGACGGGAGCTCCTTAAAAAGATATGATTGAAAAAAGTTATCTCAAAAGTAAAATGTATTTTGTCTTATGTTAAGACATGAAATAAAAGTTTGCTTCTTTGAAAAATGAGTGAACAAAACCTATATTTACATAGGCAAATTAATAATTTAATTACTTCTATCACCTATAAGAAGTCTATAGTATTTATATTTAATATAGACCTTTTCTCAACATTTCAGTAGAAAAATATCCACTACAGATAATTCAAGGAAAAAGAAAAATACCTAACAATCATACAGAAAAATATTTAAGCTCATTAATAATCAAATAAATTCTAATTAAAATTTAATCTAGCAAAGTAGAAAATTTATTGTATAAATATAATTTTATATAAATATAACTAATTAATGATAATTACAATGACTAATAATGGTAAGGGTACAGCAAAATGGCAACTTTTTACTCTTAAAATAAATCTTATAATATGCAAGCAGGAGTGGCTGAGGGTGTAGCTCAGTGTAGAGTTCATGTTTAGCATGTGCAAGGCCCTGGTTTTATTTTTTTGTTATTGTTTATTTGTTTGTTTGTTTGTTTGTTTGTTTTGGGCACTGAGGACTGAACCCAGGGGCATTCAACCACTGAGCCACATCCCCAGCCCTATTTTGTATTTGATTTAGAGACAGGGTCTCACTGAGTTGCTTGGCAACTAGCTTTTTTTTTCTTTGATATATAATTTAATGAATCTTGAGACATGAATACAATCATGTAGCTTCCACTACAATCAAAATAGAAGCAATTCTATAATTTCCCCTCCCCCAGTTTCCTTGCTGCCCACTGCAGTCATACCCTCCTCCTTCTCCCAACCATTGACAATGACTGATCTCCATCTTTATAGTTTTGCATTTTCTAAAATACCCATTAAAATGGAATCATTCAGGATTACCTTTTCGGATCTGGCATCTTCCACATTAGAAAAATGTATTTGAGGTTTTCTCATGTTGTGTGCATCAGTGATTCATTCCTTTTTGTTGTTGAATAGGTATTCCATTGTATGAACGTACTTGTTTATCTATTCACCATTGAAGGATACTAGGGTTGTTTCTAGTTTCTGTTTATGAATAAAGCCATTACAAATATTCTCCCCGAATAGGTTTTTGTATGAACAAAAGTTTTTGTTTCTCTTGAGTAAATATGTTGGAGTGAGATTGCTGGGTCCTATGCTCAGGACATACACAACTTGATTAAAAAAAAAAACAAAAAAACTGCCTATTTTCCAAAGTGACAGTATCACTGTACTTGCACCAGTAATGTATAGAAATTCTAATTCTGAATCTTCACCAACATTTGATATCACTTTTTTTCTTATTTTAGCTATATTACACATGTAATAGAATCTATTTCAATTATAATTTGCAGTTCCCTGATGACTAGTGATTTGGGGGATATTTTCCTGTACTTATTTACCATCTGTATATCTTCTTTAGCAAAGTATCAGTTCAGATTTTTGCCTATTTAAAAATAGATTCATTTCCTTATTGTTGAATTTTAAGAGTTTTTTATTCTTTTTGGGATGGGGCAGATAACTGGGGATTGCATCCAGAGGTGCTTCACCACTGAGCTACATCCCCAGCCCTTTTTTTTTTTTTTTTTTTTTTTTAAAGACAGCATTCTTTTTTTTTTTTAAGAGAGAGAGAGAGAGAGAGAGAGAGAGAGAGAGAGAGAGAGAGAGAATTTTTAATATTTATTTTTAGTTCTCGGCGGACACAACATCTTTGTTGGTATGTGGTGCTGAGGATCGAACCCGGGCCGCACGCATGCCAGGCATGGCGCGCTACCACTTGAGCCACATCCCCAGCCCCGATCCCCAGCCCTTTTTAAATTTTTTTTTTTTTTTAAACAGGGTCCCACTAATTTGCTTATGGCCTTGCTAAGTTGCTGAGGCTGGCTTGGCAACTAGCTTTTGCTGAGCCTGGCTTTGATCTCAAAATCCTCCTGTCTCAGCCTCCTGAGCTGCTGAGAATACAGGTGTGAGCCACCGTACCTGGCTGCTCGCTAATTTTTTTGGTGCTAGGGGTTAAAACCAAGGCTTTGCCCAGTGCCATGGTGCATGACTATAATCCCAGCGCTTAGGAGGCTGAGACAAGAGGATTTCCAGTTCAAAGCTAGCCTCAGCAAAAACTAGTTGCTAAGCAACTCCTTGAGACTCTATCTTTAAATATAATACAAAACAGGGCTGGGGATGTGGCTCAGTGGTTGAGTGCCTCCCCACCAAAAAAAAACCAAAAAAGTAAGCAGGCAATAGGAAACTGTAATATATATTATTAAAGACAATAATGATAATATTTCTACTCTTTTAACCAATATTTTCCTTCTAGAGAAATAATTAACTTTAAATATAGAGAAAAATTCATACAAATAACTTTAATATAAATATTTATGTCTTTATAAGTATATTCTTATTTATATTTTCAAAAGTAACTTGAGGGCTGGGGATGTGGCTCAAGCGGTAGCGCGCTTGCCTGGCATGCGTGGGGCCCGGGTTCGATCCTCAGCACCACATACCAACAAAGATGTTGTGTCTGCCAAGAACTAAAAATAAATAAAAATTCTCTCTCTCTCTCTC
This sequence comes from Urocitellus parryii, assembly GCF_045843805.1. Taxonomy (NCBI): domain Eukaryota; kingdom Metazoa; phylum Chordata; class Mammalia; order Rodentia; family Sciuridae; genus Urocitellus; species Urocitellus parryii. The sequence goes on from NC_135537.1 coordinate 151,032,337, forward strand.
TCCTCTCTCACTCTCTCTCTCTCTCCTCTCTCTCTCTTTAAAAAAAAAAAAAAGTAACTTGATACCAGTGTCTAAAGATAAAGCTTTATCTTTACACATAGTGATATTCAGTACAGTGAAAACTTACAACCAATCCTGTGTCCAATAGAAAACTGGTTAAAAATAACTACAGATTTACTCAATGTAACAACTGCAGTCATTTCAAATATTTATGAAAAATAAGCATGGAACCTGCAAGGTTAAACACTGTATACTTCCAAATATGTGACATTTTAGAAAATGGAAAACTATGGAGATAATAAAAAGATTAGTGGTTTCAGGGGATGGGAGAAGAGGGGGGATAAATAAAAAGCATAGAGGATTTTGGAAGCAGTGAAACTATTTTGTGTGATAGTATAAATAGTGGATAAATGTCATTAAATGTCTAATATCTAAACCATACGATGTACAGGATCAAGAGTGAACTCTAATGTATAAACTATGGACTTTGGGTGACATCAATTATAACAAATGTGCCACTTGGTATGGATGTTAGTAGTGGGGAAGGATGTGCTTCTGTGGGTATTCAGTATTTCCACTAAATTTTGCCGTGAACTCAAAACTTCTCTAACAAAAGCCTGTTTTTTAAAAACTATGTAAAAATGTTTATAATGTTAAAGTGTTTAAAACAGGGCTGGGGATGTGGCTCAAGCGGTAGCTCGCTCGCCTGGCATGCGTGCGGCCCGGGTTCGATCCTCAGCACCACATACCAACAAAGATGTTGTGTCCGCCGAGAACTAAAAAATAAATATTAAAAAAAAATAAATAAATAAAGTGTTTAAAACAATGTGCATAATATGTAGTGAAAAGAAAATTCTGAAAAAATAACAAGGTATACATATAGTGTTCCGTTAACAGGAGTTTGCTATAGGTGGTAAAAGAAAGCATTGTTTCCCTTATTTATCAGTATTTACTAAAGTGAGCATATAAACCATTATGATCAAATTTTAAATGGTGCTTTTTAAAAAATGTTTAGTTATAGATGGACACAATACCTTTGTTTATTTTTATGTGGTGCTAAGGATCGAACCTAGTGCCTCACACATGCTAGAAAAGCACTCTACCACTGAGCCACAACCTAACCCCTAAATGGTGCTTTCTTATACTTGAAGACCAAAAATAATTCATTTCCTTAATATGAATTGACTAAATTTAACAAGTTGAATTTCAGTAGCTTCACATTTGAGGACTTGTAATTTTATTAAAATATTTATAAAAACAAGTCTTCATGGATGTATTTGTAAAGTATAAAATCCTCAATGGGAGTTAGGGTAATTTTTAAAAATTCTTTTGACATTTATTATTTAAATATAAAAATATTATTTTTTAAAGTTACTGACTGAAGCAATGTCTGGCATTCACTGCCTTAAAAAATCTTTCCCAGGTGGGAGTTGTGGCTCAGTGGTAGAGCACTTGCCTAGCATGTGGGAGGCACTGGCTTCGATTCTCAGAACCACATAAAAATAAATTAATAAATGAAGTAAAGGTCCATCAACAATTTTTAAAACACTAAAAAAACACTTTACCCTAATATATACTAGACATTAGTTTATCATTCATTTTTACTTACACAGTATTTGAGATCAGAGATGTTTACATTGACCCCAGTTGATCTCTTCAGGTTCTCATCATGTGATACTACAACTTGTTCATCTTTTGTGATATGGCAGTCCAATTCCAACATATCAGTTCCAAGTGTGACTGCACTGAAGAAATAAAGAGAAAAATGACAACCTAAAACTTACGCAAACATTTAGGTTACATGCATTAGATATAATAATTCAGTTACAAACCCAAATATTCTGTAATACTGAACTATATCCTCAACAACATCATTTATCAACATTCATTGATGTGATCTTAATTTAAATAAGTGAATAATGTTGCCTCCTTTCCATAACCAGCTATCCTTAATCCTGGCAACTCTATATCATGGAAAGAATATGTGGCCAGAAGTTCAGAGACTTGAAAACCAATTCCTGATTTGTTATGAAGTTGTATAACTTTGGGCAAATAAATTTCCCTCTGAGAGCCACATCTAAAAAATGAGAGGATTACTGGGCGTGATGGCAAATGCCTGTAATCCCAGCCATTTGGGAGGCTAAGGCAGGAGGATTCCAAGTTTGAGACCAACCTCAGCAATTTAGCAAGGACCTAAGGACTTAGTGAGACTCTGTTTCAAAACAGAACAAAAGAAAAGGGCCAGGGATGCGCTCAGTGGTTAAGCGACCCTGGGTTCAATCCCTGGGGGGGAAAAAAAGTGAAAGAGAGAGGATTAAGAAATAAGACAATGCTGGCTAGTTGCTTTTATCTTATTGGAAGTTCTAATGGGCAAGAAAAAATTCAAATTGAAAGGAACAAGTAAAGTCATCTCTGATCACAGAAGACATGATCTTACATATAGAAAATCCTGGGTTAGAGGTATTGCTTAGTGGTCAAGAGCTCTTCCTTAGCATGTGCAAGGCCCTGGGTTCAATCCTCAGCCACAAGCCTCCTACTCCCCAAATCCCAAAGATCCTATAACAATATTCTTAGAACTAACAGATGAAATCTAAGAAAGTTGTTGGATTAACACACAAAAATTAACTGTGTTTCTATACATTAATAATGAATAGTCTGAAAAGGAAACTAACAAAACAATTTTATTTACAATAGCATCAAAAACATTAAAACACTCAGGGGTTAACCAAGGAGGTGAAAGACTTGTATAATGAAAACTATAAAACACTTCAAAAAGAAGTTAAAGATATGTAGATATGGATGTGCAACTATAATAAATGTACTTAAGATGTTAATACTACTCAAAGCAATCTGCAGATTTGTGGCAATTCCAGCAAAATCCCAATTATTATTTTTTTTCAGAAATAGAAAAATCCATCCTAAAATTCAAATGGAATTTCATAGGGTCCCAAACAGACAAAACAATCTTAAAAACTAAAAAGTTGAAGGACCAATACTTCTCTATTTCAAAATTTAATACTGTAATCAAAAGAGTGTGGTAATGATATAAAGAAAAACATATATGGATATAACAAATGCACGTGGACCAGGACAGAGAACTCAGAATGAGCTCTCATAAAGATGCAGAGACCATTGAATAAAAAAATGAACCAGTTTTAACAAATGATGCTAGGGAACCTGATATTCACATTTAAAGAACAAAGTTGGGCAGGAGATGTGGCTCAGGATAGAGTGCTTGCCTAGCATGGTATTGGGTTCAATCCCTAGTACTGCAAAAAATACAATAAAATCTTTTTTTAAAAAGTTAAAATGATAGTGTTTGCTTGTTTGTTTTTGGTATGGGGGAATAAAACCTAGGGGTGCTTTACCACTGAATTACATCTCCAGCTCCTTTTATTTTTATTTTGAGACAGGCTCTCTCTAACTTGTCAAGCCTGTCCTTGAATTTGTGACCCTCCTGCCTCAGCCTCGTGAATTGCTGGAATTACAGGTGTGTGTCATGACACTAGGCCTGATTTAGGTTTTATACAAATTTCCAAGTCAGTTAACAAGAAACCTTATCAATAAATATACACTTCCATTGCAGAGATGAGATAATTAGTATTACAGTAACCAGATACTATAAAAATTTATCATGAGAATCAGGGCACTGATTAATTACTTTGACTGTCTGCCAATTTACATTTCCAAATATTGCTAATACAATTTGCTTCTTTCTCCTACCATTCATGTTGGTACCAGAGGGATCACATTGTCTTCTGGGTATTTACAAAGGCAGCCTAGTTTAATAACCTACTTTTATTAGCTCTTAAGAACCAGATTTTACATTCCCAAGGGCTTAGTGACTCTGTGTGTGTGTGTGTGTGTGTGTGTGTGTGTGTGTGTGTGTGTGAGAGAGAGAGAGAGAGAGAGAGAGAGAGAGAGAGAGATTGAGATGATTCCTTAGTTTTGGGTTCTATGTTTACTGTGAAGGGGGTTCTGTTTCCTTTATCTGTCTTTTGCTAAAATTCTGCTTTGTTTTTGGAATGCACTATTCTGTATTTGATTCAATGAGCAACTAGTAAGAGCCTATCAGTGTGAGAGCCTGAGCGAGATGTTAGGAAGTGAGGGATCAATAAAAAAGATTTTTGCTCCTAAGGAGAAGAGCCATATTTATACTACAAAGGAGAGAGTGTTTGTGAAAGCATCTTATAAACCACATTAAAGGACTTTTTATAAATTGTGAGATGGAATTCTTGGTCAAAATTACTTCTCTAGTCACACTCTAACATAATGAATTAATTTTCAATATATCTCTAAAGTCCTTTCAATCTCCTAGATATATCTTGTCCACATTAATGTCACATCTTAATCTCAAACATTCCACATTTTTTTTTTTGGTAGTAGGGTGTGAACTCATTGGTTCTCAACCACTGAGCCATATTCCCAGTCCTATTTTGTATTTTATTTAGAGACAGGGTCTCACTGAGTTGCTTAGTGCTTCGCTTTTGCTGAGGCTGCCTTTGAACTCACGATTCTCCTGCCTCAGCCTCCCTACCCACTGGGTTTACAGGCTTCTACCACTGCACCCGTCCAACATTCCACATTTAAAAAAATAATTTTTCTTTCTTCAAATATAGCTCTTCCAGTCTTATTGTCGTTTCAATTTCCTGGTTAATCTAAACCATGCTTCCTCCCACCAACTACTTACACTTTCTCTAATATGTTATTATCTTAAACTCCATGTTATATATGCTTTGTGAAATACATATCTAAATTAACACATAAATAAGATCTAAATTTTAGCCAGCCATCACTTTTTTATTATTTCTCCTCCAGATAATAAGGATTAGGGCCTGGTGCATTGGTGCACACCTGTAAACCCAGCAGCTCAGGAGGCTGAAGCAGGAGGATTACAAGTTCAAAGCCAGCCTCAGCAAAAGCAAGGCACTAAGCAACTCTGTGAGACCCTGTCTCTAAATAAAATACAAAATAGGGCCAGGGATGTGGCTCAGTGGTCGAGTGCTCTGAGTTCAATCCCCAATACCTCTCCTCCCCAAAAAATAATAATAAGGATTATCTTCCTCTCACTTAAGCACAGTTTCTGTCTTTTGCTGATCATGTATTATAATTCCTTCACTTTTTAAAAAATATATATCTTTATTTTTTATTTTAATGTGGTGCTGAGAATCAAACCCAGTGCCTCACGCATGCCAGGCAAGCTCTCTACCTCTGAGCCACAACCCCAGCCCCATCCTTTACTTTTTAATAAATGGTACCTTGAAAATATTATGTTTAAATAATTTTTCTTGTATTTTCTTTCTTTCTTCTTTTAAACTCTCCTCCTTCTTTTTGAGACAGGGTCTCACGATGTTGCCCAGGCTGGTCTGGAACTCTGCAACTCCTGAGCTAAAATAATCCTCTTGCCTCAACCTCCCAAGTAGGTTATAGTCCCTTAAGTATGTACCCACCATGCCCAACTTCTAGTAGTTCATGACGCAGATATGTTTGAGAGAGGAAGGAACCTTCTAAGTGTCCCAGCAGTTAAACAATAAAATATTTATAAATGAAACAAAAAAAAGTACAATCAAAAAGTATGTATTAGGCATTGTGGCACAACCCTGTCATCTCAGCAACTCCAGAGGCTGAGGCAAGAGGATCACAAGTTTGAGGCCAGCCTTAGTAACTTAGAAAGACAATTTCTCAAAATAAAAAATAAAAAGGGATAGGGATGTGGCTCAGTGGTTAAGTGTCTCTGGGTTTAATCTTCAGTACAAAACAAAAAAAGATTTTAAAAATGTGATACTTTTGGGTTGGGGTTATGGTTCAGTGGCAGAATGCTTGCCTAGCACATGTGAGGCACTGGGTTCGGTCTTCAGCATCACATAAAAATAAATAAATAAAATAAAGGCATTGTGTCTATCTACAACTAAAAATTATTTTTAAAATGTGATATTTTCAAGTGTACATCTTTAGAAATAACTTACTATATAACCTAGTGTTTCAATTTCATTAAAAAAAGTGATGGGTAAAAATTTAACAAAGAATATGGGGAAAAACTTTCAAAATAATGTGCTTCCAACATAAAGAATACTAAAATTATTTAAAGTTATGGGCAGTTTCTCCCAAATAAATCCCAGCCCACATATGATAAAGTGATAGTGTTCCTGTGCACATACACAGGAACCTATATAGAAAAATATACACATAAAATTATATACTCATATTTAGCTAAAGATAACTTGCTAGATAAACAATCTAAGTAGGGAAAATAATTTAAATTAAAATATTCACATTAATCTGTGACAGTAGAAAAGATTTTGCATTTTTGTAAAAGACTTTTGAGATTATAACCAACAGGAAAAGTAAGAAATGACAAGTAGAGGGATTCAGATGAAACTAGAAGCAGTACCTGCAAGTCTGATAACAGGAAAAATAATCTCTAAGCCTTTTTATAAGTCTTTGGTGAGAAGCAGAACAAAAACTTAGTTCAAATTCTCCTGGGCTGAGGTCGTAGTTCAGTAGTAGAATGAGTGGTTACAGTGCACAAGTCCCTGGGTTCCATCCCAGCACCATCAAAAATAAGTAAATAAATAAACAAAGAAACAAATAAAATTCAATTAAGAAGAAAAATTCTGATTTCTTAGTCCAAATTATACACATTAAAAATGCTCAAAATTGCTCAAGAGTTTGGGACCACGTAGCAAAATCCTATCAAAATTCTATAAGTCTCAGGCTGGGGTTGTGGCTCAGTGGTGGAGCACTCACCTAGCATGTTTGAAGCCCTGAGTTCGATCCTCAGCACCACATAAAAATAAATAAAATAATGGTATTGTGTCCATCTATAACTAAAAAAATAAAATATTTTTAAAAATTCTGTAAGTCTCAAAATTATATAAGAAATTCTTTTTCTCATTAAATATGAATAGGTAATGTCTTTCATTGGAGGTAGTTTTTCAGGGAAAGGAAAACAGTGTTCTCACCATTATCACAGAGTGATAATAATAATTGACTTTAAGACAGAGAACAAGAGTAGCCATCAGTCTTCATTCCTGTCTCCTACAGCTTCTCTGTGAAGTGCTCTAAAAAACATCTATATGAAATGTGAATCAATTCTAAATAGAAAAATTTTAATTTATCTTATTTAAAAAATAAGATCAACACTCATGAGGGTTTCCAAGAAGAGTACCAGACTGCAGGTTCAGGTCTGTAACTAAAACTTGTGGGCACAAAGACACAATCCTTTTCATAAATAGCAGCCGATGTAACAGTTGTCTTGTTTTCTCTTTCTCTCCAAGACTAATTAGCATTATACACAGTATGTTCCTTGTTACAAATGTCTTCTTTCAGCTTTGGAACTATAGTATCTTTGATTACTCAAAACTCTGATTTAGTTTTTCAGTTATACAGAAGCCAACCACTCTTTATAAAACACTTCAGACTAAATTAAAAAATGGGGTTTTATAGAAACAACTACTACAAATGGATGCTACACATATACTATCTTTGCTCTGTTAATCACAACACTTTAATGATAAACTGTAAAAAAGAATTTTTTTAATATACTCACTGCTGAAAGGCTTCCATTGTATTCTCCAAATTTTCTCCAGCACCTGTGGAGACATTAAATTCAAACTTCATTTAATTAGCTATTTTAAACATTTTATTTTTCTAGAAATTTTAGTATAATGAATCCTGATGCTTATTTATTATGTAGATATTATAGTACATGTGTTTTTGAAAGAGCACACAGTATTTTGATTCTTTAAAATTTGTTTTTGTTTAGCTACATCAGTAGGACCAAAAGTAGTAGAGCCATTGCCTAGCATGCTAGAGGTCCTGGATTCAATCCTAAGTACTAGGAAAAAGAAAAGAAAAGAAAATCAAAATAGCCACAGAAATTCAGGAGGGCTAGAAGAAACTAAAGGTGATGTTTAAGCTCTTGTTGGTTAAGTTTTCTCTATATATCCTCATAATCTCTTATGAACATCTCTACCAAGGCATTTATCACGGTGTAGCAAAAATTGTTTGTCTCTCCCCTCCTTATCTCATGAATTACCAAAAAGAAGTGACTTTTAATCACCTTGGCAGAAGGCAATATAGTGTAACAGCTGAGGATGAAACTGTAGAGTTAGGATGCCTGATCTCAAATTTTTTAATATTTGGGTGACTTTAGGAAAGTCACCTCACCTCTCCATGGTTGAACTTGCTTCTTTATTAGAATGATAATAATAGTCCTACTTCATTGGATTGGTATAATTAAATGAGTTAACATGCAAAGTGCAATATGTCATAAATTCTAAAAATGATAGCTTTTCACTTTTGAACATTTCTGAAGTTGGAGTACATCTGTCAATGGATGGTGTCTAACAGTTTAATTGGAAAGCTTTTCTCTTAACAGTACATAAAAAAAATGTGTCTTCAAATCAATGGCATTAAATTCAGTGAAACACTGTAGTGAGCATTCAGTGAAAGTGAAGAATTATTGCTATTACAATTGCCATTATCATAGAGTAACTGCTAAAGAGTAGGTACTTGGTGTATGTCCATTAATGGGAAGAGTGGATAATAGTTAATGACAAAAAGGACATATTTTGATATGAATATACAGAAAGATAAAAAAATTATCCAATGTTATATACTAGGTAAAGAATCAATTAGTGATACACATGCTAGCCAAAACACGGTGGTGCTGGAGATTGAACCCAGGGCCTTGTACATGCGAGGTAAGCACTCTACCAACTGAGCTATATCCCCAACCCACTTTTTATGTATTTTTAAACTAAAAGATTTCAGTACTGGGCTGAGGTTGTAGCTCAGTGATAGAGCATTTGCCTCGCATGAATGAGGCACTGGGTTCAATCCTCAGCACCACACAAAAATAAATATGTAAAATAAAGATATTGTGCCCATCTACAGTTAAAAATATATTTTTAAAAATTCAGTAGTTTTAAATAATTAATGAAATGCACACAGGAAAAAAAAACTTCACAGTGAATTTTAGTGGGGCCTAGTGGTCCATGTCCTTAATCCCAGCAACTCAGGAGGCTAAGGCAGGAGGATTGCTAGTTCAAGGCCAGCTTCAGCAATTTGATAAGGCCCTAAGCAACTTAGCAAGACCTTGTCTCAAACAGGAAGGTAAGGAGCTGGGGATGTGGCTCATGCGTGCGGCCCAGGTTAGATCCTCAGCACCACATACAAACAAAGATGTTGTGTCTGCTGAAAACTAAAAAACAAATATTAAAAAGTTCTCTCTCTCTCTTAAAAAAAACAAAACAAAACAAAAAAACAGGAAAATAAAAAGGGCTGGTGATGTGATTCAGTGATTAAGCACACTGGGTTCAATCCCAGGTAACAAACAAACAAAAACCAGTTATTTTCTTTTCTCCTATCTCAGCCTTCTGAGTAGCTGGGATTATAGAAAAGCACCACCTGTCTAGCTTCTTCTTTTTCTTTTTGTTTCAGGGGAGTAAAACCAGGGGCACATAACCACTGAGCCACATCCCCAGCCCTTTTCTGTATTTTATTTAGAGACAGGGTCTCACTGAGTTACTTAGGGCTTCGCTAAATTGCTGAGGTTGGCTTTGAACTTGCCATACTCCTGCCTCAGCCTCTGGAGCCCCTATGATTACAAAGGAGCACCATCATGCCTGGCCTGCATGGCTTCTTAACAGGAAGAGTCAATTCAAGTTCAGGATATAGTTTAAGTATTAACATTTAAATGTTTTTTAAACAAAATGAGGACCAGTAGCGCATGCCTGTAATCCCAGACTCTTGGGAGGCTGAGCAGGAGGATCTTGAAATCCAGGCCAACCTTGGCAATGGGCTGGGGCTGTAGATCAGTGACAGGGCACTTGCCCGTCACATGTGAGGCACTGGGTTCCATCCTTAGCACAACATAAAATAAAGACATGCTGTCCATCTACAATTAACTACAAAAAAAAAAAAAAAAAAAAAAAAGAAAGAAAGAAAGAAAAGAAGATGTTTTATAAAAAAAAAATACCATTTGAACATATCCATGAGAATGTTAAAATTTCCTTGTTCTAAAATTCCATTAGTTTTGTAGAAAGGGATACCTATGTGAAAAAAGCTAGTTTGATTTGGGTTCACTTTTCAAAGCCAGCCTCAGCAAAAGCAAAGTCCTAAGCAACTCAGTGACATCGTGTCTCTAAATAAAATATGAAATAGGCTGGGGATGTGGCTCAGTGGTCGAGTGCTCCTGAGTACCACTACCACCCCAGAATTACTGAGTACACTCTTAAAACTTATTGAGTACCCTAATTACATGGGTTATATCCATTATTAACTGTGTATTAGAAGTTAAATCCTACAAATTTATTTTTCTTTATTTGAAAATAACAACAAACCCAACACTTTTCAATCTTTTCCTGTGCTGTGGATTGAACCCAGAGTCTGGCACATGTGAGGCAAGCCAAGTGCTCTACCACTGAGCTACAACCCCAACCCAATCCATTACTTTTTTAAATATACTTTTAGTTGTAGTTGGACATAATATCTTTATTTATTTTTATATGGTGCTGAGGATAAACCCCAGCGCCTCACATGTGCTACTCGGGTGCTCTACTACTAAGCCACAACCCCAGCTCATAAAGTCAGCTTTTTTGGTGGTGGTGGTGCTGGGGATTCTTGTGCATGCAAGGCAAGCACTCTACCAACTGCGCTATATCCCCAACCCCTCAATCCATTACATTTTAACTTGACATTTTTATGGAAAATATATACTTTTCCAAAAACAAAAAAAAAAATTAATTAAGAGTGTCATTGTTGGGGTGGGGTTGTAGCTCAGTGGTATAATGCTGGCCTAGCATGAGTGAGGCACTGGGTTTGATTCTCAGCACACATAAAAACAAACAAAATAAAAAATTCTTAAAAAAAAGTGTTTCTGCTACACATTTTTTGCAAATCTCTTTAATATCTAGCTTAACAAAAAGCAGCTAAATTCTCATATCTGCTTTATAAATACACAGATAAGAAGTTGGAAAAGAAAAAATCTTTTTTGGCAATGTATCAAGGGGCTGCAGGGGTAGTTCAATGGCAAAACACTTGTCTGGCATGCATGAGAGCCTGTTTTCCATTCCCAGCACCAATGGAAGAAAAGAACAACAACAAAAAAGATACTGCCTCAAAATCCAACTGGTATTCATTTCTACAAAGTAAGTTGCACTGTAGAATCTGAACCACATCAGTGACCTCTTCCTACTCTATTACATGAAATCCCACTAGTCCATCTTTAACTATGAATGGACCTTTCACACTTAAGATTTTATAACATTAAGCACTGGTCATACAGAAAATATTGATTCACTGAATTATGTTAATCTTCTAAGTGTTGACATATTCCATTATGTGATATTTTAAAAATCACATTTGTTAACATTTGATTTCATCAGAAAAGTCTTTAAGAAGTGGAAAGCTATCAAGTTCATGGTGGAAGATATTTTCTAAAATTCTAATTTTTGGCAAGGTGTAGTGTCATATGCCTGTAATCACAGCTATTCAGGAAGCTGAGACAGGAGGATCACAAGTTGGAGGTCAACCAGGACAACACGTTGAGACCCTGTCTCAAAATGGGGGTATCACTTAGTAGTAGAGTATCCTGGTTCAATCCTCAGTATCAGAAAAACAAAATGAAAAGAAAAAAATTCTAATTTTTTTCTTGAAAACTCAAATTTAATTATTGTGCTACATCAGTTAGATTACTTTTATTAAAGTACAGACTCACTTTATTCATTTTCAAGAATATCTCTGCCAAACACTCAAGCCTGAATAAGTACAGTTGTTACTCATTCTTTAAAGTAAAAATGTTGTTCTGGGGGGCGGGGGAAACAGTTGATTTAGCTCACAACTCAAATGACTGCACAGTTTTTTTTCCTCAAAACAAACATCATGGGGCTGGGGTAGTGGCTCAGTGGTAGAGTGCTCGCCTAGCATGCATGAGGCACTGGGTTCAATCCTCAGCACCACATAAAAACAAACTAATGTATCCACTTAAAACTAATAATAAATAAATATTTAAAAAATCATGCTTTGGTACTTAGAAAAGGTGTTTTGTATAGACTGTTTTTAATTTTCTTTTTTTTTAAGTTATAGACGGACACAATACTTTTATTTATTTTTATGTTGTGCCAGGGTCAAACCCAGTGCCTCACTCATACTCTGGGCAAGCGCTCTACCACTGAGCCACAACCTTGGCACTTGTATGTACTGTTAATGTTGTCACACAGAATATTAAAAGTTAAATGTACTCAAATGTTGAACATGATAAAATAAATATTTTTTACCAATATTTCAAGGACTTTTTTGTGTGGTACTGGAGATTGTACTTGTGGTAGAGCATGCGCTCTACCACTGAGCTACATCCCCAATCCTTTTTGGTATTTTTAATTTTGAGACAGGAATCTCACTAAGTTGCTGAGCCTGTTCTCAAACTTGTGATCCTTCTGCCTCAATCTCCCAAGTAGAAGAATATTCTTATGTGAAATGGACTTTTTTTTTTTTAAACTGAGTATATGATGGTGAAGAATATCTACTAGTACACTTGGTACCACTGCTTTGATTCGTGCTGAGGCAATTGGAATTTTAACCCACCATTGCTTTTTCTTTCTTCTTTTCTTTTTGGTGCTGGAGATTGACCCAGAGTATCATTTATGCAAAGCATATACTCTACCATGGAGCATTAAGCCCCAGTCCTAGCCATTAATGCTTTTGTAACATAAATGCAAATATCAATGCAGTAAAAAAAGGTGAATAATGTGGGGCTGGGGCTGTAGCTCGGTGGTGGAACACTTGCCTCACATATATGAGGCACTGGGTTCGATCCTCAGCACCACGTAAAAATAAATAAATATAATAAAGGTCCATCTACATCTAAGAATTTATTTTTTAAAAAAGGTGTATAATGGGGCTGGGGATGTGGCTCAAGTGGTAGCACGCTTGCCTGGCATGCGTGTAGCCCGGGTTCGATCCTTAGCACCATATACAAAACAAAGATGTTGTGTCCGCCGAAAACTAAAAAATAAATATTAAAAAAAATTCTCTCTCTCTCTCTAAAAAAAAAAAGGGTGAATAATGTCTTATTAAAATACTTTGACCTTGCAGATCCTTGAAAGGGCCTCAGGGACCCACAGGAGCTCACAGACTACACTTTGAAAACTGCTATCTTAAATAAATAAATCAATAATGGTAAGTCAGAAGAGTGGTTACCTTTGAGGATGGAGAGAGATACACTGGAATAGGGAATCTCACAGGGTTCTAGAAATGTTGCATATCTCTATCTCAGAAGTAGCCACCTGTATGTATACATATGAGGATGGAGAATTTTTCATTTGTGACAATATCAATGAACCTGGAGATGTTAGGTGGGATAAGCCAGACACAGACAAATACTACCTGACCTTACTTATGTGTAGAATCTAAGAAAGTGGAATTCATATAAGTAGAGAGTAGAATGGTGGTTGCCAGAGGATGGCATATGGAGGCTGAACGGGGAAAGGAGAAATGTTGCTCAAAAAGAGTCAAAATCCATGCCTATAGTAGCACCTACTGGGGAGTTGAGGCAAGAAGACCATCTGAGCCCAAGAGTTTGAGACCAGCCTGGGCAAAACAGCAAGACCCAGTCTCATACAAACAAACAAATAAACATGTACAAAGTTTCACAGGAGAAATGACTTTCAGTGATACACCACACAGAAATGATAATTGTAATAAATAATAATATATTGTGTAATATTTCAAAATTGTTGAGATATTAAATGTTCTCATCCCCTCCTAAATAACTAAGGTGATACATTTGTTAGTTAACCTGATTTAATCATTTACATTGCAAACATCAAAAATCAAATTGCATCCTATAAATATATACAATTATTATTTGTCAATTTAAAATGTTTAAACTAAAAAGAGTGTATCAAGGGCTGGGATATAGAACATTTGCCTATGACATGAAAGGCCCTGGATTTGATCTTGACCAACACACACACACACACACACACACACACACACACACACACACAATGCACCATAATACATAACATTAGTTTCATCTGCTTTATCGATCACTTAACCAATAAAATAAATAAATAAAGCTGATTACTTAATGCTATTACATGTAAGCCTATCCTCCATTAAAAAAATCAATACCTTTAATTTTAAGGTTTATGTTTTAATATTCTAGGATAGTCATCTATATCCTAAGGAGGTTCTTTGAAGGCAAGTATTGGGGGAAACATCTATCCACCACTACCTCTGTAACCACCAAGTACAGGAAAAGTATACACCAGTTGTTAGGTGGGGAAAAGAATGGAAGAAAAAATTTATCCTTTCTCCACTCCCTCACACACTCTTCCTCATAGGAGCAGAAGTGACTTAGGAAATAGAGTTGCCCATCCATTATTGATTCAATCCTTTAGAATCCTTAATTTGGAGCAACCCAAGCTCAAAACAAAATTTCTGTTCATCCATACAAAAGTTTGCTGCAGTAGGCACAACAGTTCAAGGAAAAGGCCATTTTAAAGTTAAGTTTAATTTAGAGAGGGGACTGGAGAGGACTCAAATCCTTCTGTTAGGAATAAATTTAATATTTTGACTTCTGTCTATCTAATGCCTGCATTTTATTTCTTTTTCTTTTTTTATATTTATTTATTTATTTTTTTAGTTTTCGGTGGACACAACATCTTTGTTTTGTATGTGGTGCTGAGGATCAAACCCCGGCCCCACGAATGCCAGGCAAGCGTGCTACCACTTGAGCAACATCCCCAGCCCCCTGCATTTTATTTCTAAATCGGTTCCAAACTTTGGAGGGAAAGTAAGTAGTGCTGTTTATTAACCTTCTCAAATCTCAATAGTAAACCATGTCTCATATATCTTAGACTATTCCATACAGTCGTGTTCAAAAAATGAATGTTTGCAGCAACTCGGGAGGCTGAGGCAGGAAGATTATAAGTTCAAGGGTTGCCTCAACAATTTAGTGAGGCCCTAAACAACTTAATGAGACCCTGTCTCAAAATAAAAAGTACAAAGGGCTGGAGATATGGCTCAGTGGTTCAGCAAGACTGGGTTCAATCCCTGGTACAAACAAACAAACAACAACAAAAACAAAAAACCATATATACACACACACACACACACACACACACACACACACACACGTGTTTGAAATTTGTTTCAAAATAATTTGGGTAAGAATGAGCAGGAATATAGATGAAATTAGACTGGGCAGAAGTTGGTAATTGTTTGCATATGGGTGATGGGCTCATGGATCCTTACTAGTTTTGTATATGTTTGAGATGCACCATTATAAAAAATTTCAAAAGACGCCTACCATTTGACCTTTTGGTTTGGGGAAAAGACATTTTAAAAAAGGACAGAAATTCAGTATTCCAAAATAAATTCCCCTACAGTCAACATAATTTTTACTACTAATATTTACATTCCAAGTCTATTTATGTCTTTTGTCTGATTTCCAAATTAATTTTAATTGTAATCCATTCAAACCTAAAAATTTAAGCATGCAAACATTATTGATATTTTTAACCTACTGTATAAGTTTATTAGTCATTATGAAAATATTAAAAACGTGGTCAAAGATATTAATAATTAACAGAAGGGCTGGTGTTGTAGCTCAGTGGTAGAGCTTGCCTAGCATGTGTGAGGCACTGGGTTCAATCCTCAGCACCACATAAAATAAACAAATAAAATAAAGGCATTCTGTCCATCTATATCTACATCTTTTTTTTTAATTAACAGAAGACAAAGTATGTTTAGCACTTCATATATTTCATTATAATTCTCACAACCACCCAATGGGGTTAATATTAAATATCCTCAGAAAAAAATTGCCTAAGATCATACATACAACCAATAAGGGGAGCCAGGATCCAATCACAAGCAGTATAATTTCAGAGTCCATCACTTTTACTACTATGTTTCAGTTTTTATGTTACCATTCAATTTTATTTCAGCTTTAGAGGTAAATTATCCATCTTGGTCTTGTTCACATGTTCTTCTATTTGTTTGTAAAGCTACAAGATAAATTCCACAGTGATGCTCATAAATTACTCAGACTCATATGGTGAAAGCCTAGAGAGTAACAAAGGGATTAATTAACAAGTATGATATTCTTCTCCAAGGAATTATTTAGTGGCAGCTAGTCTCAAGAGATGGTTTGAGTTCCTTTCTTTCCAATAATCATCACATAATTAACAGAAGCAGTCTTGTCTTTAAATTTTTGTTTCTCCCAATAAACAATCTTACACAATTTCGGCCTCTGCAAATAACCATTCTACATACAAACAAATTTTTATTTTATTTTACCTTATTTATTTATTTATTTATTTTGCAGTACTAGGGATTGAACCCAGGGGCCTTCTACCACTGAGTTGCATCCCCAGTCCTTTTGTTATATGGTCACTATTGGGGGAAAAATACACATATAAGTATATATATATAATATACAGACAAGTATACATATACATAATACATAGGTGTATATATAACATATTATATAAGTATATATAACATATATTTAAATATACGGCCATCACTAAAAATAAGTACATCTTCATTTACTAAAGTGTGCTTTATTAAGCAGGGTATTAATATTAAGCAAATGATAAATTACTTTGTTGCTAATAAGCCATCAATAGGAATGAATGAGCCAAGTGAGGAAGAGTTCCCCGGCAATAAGATTGAAGGAACAAGAGCTGAAGGGAATAAATGTTGTGATGTGGAACATGCTTCAGGTGAAAATGCAGAATGCTACTTCCAGTGACACTCAAACTGATGCCTCAATTTTCTTCTTGCATAACCAATTAAAGTCTGGAACCCAGAAGAAGCCGAATACGTCCAAGAGTAATCCTTACTCTCAAACTATCACCTGCCAAATCAATCTGTGGTAGGAAGCCCTGAATGTGACAGTACTCTGCCTTTAGACCAACGTTAAAAGATGAAGAAAGGAGGGGATTAGATCAGTTGGTGATACTTTTTAATTCTTTGGCCACTTAGCCCTAATTAACAGAGAGATAGTTTACTTTAAATTATTTCCTTGCTATCCTTGTTTCTCTATCTAACTCAGTGAGACACAATCCCAGCCCCAAATTTCTTACAATTAACACAATTTACTTATGCAGCTAGAAAAATATATCTTAGAATATTAATAAAATTAATAACTTCATAGTATGATGAAAATGGTCTTTGAGACTACTGCCTACCCTCCATTTAATCCAGTTGTTTATCTTTGGCCCTACTGAAATTCTTTTATATATGTGATTTTTTTTTTCTTTTCTGTGCTGTACCACTGAGCCACATCTCTATTCTAGTCCTATTGGTATTTCATCAATTAAACAACAACAACAACAACAACAACAAAAATCTAGCACTAAGTAGGTAATTAGCAGACAATTAACTGTTATTTTTATTATATGCCAAGCTGTGTATAAAGGCTAGAGCCACAAGAATTAACGGATCTAATCCCTGTCTGTGAGGAACTCATGGTCTAGCAAGGGAAAAAAATCTATTACAGATCCTATTGCAATATTATATATGCTTGAAAGAAGTAACAAAGCCTACAACATTTAACTTTTGAAACAGAGTGTTTTCCACTTTCAAGGACAATCTTAGTAAAAGGCAAAAGCATTACTTAAAACTCTGAAAACAGCCAGGTGTGGTGGTGCACTCCTGTAATCCCAGCTACTTAGGAGGCTGAGACAGGAGGAATGCAAGTTTGAGTCCAGCCTCAGCAATTTAGCTCAAAATAAAAAGTAAAGGGGCTGGGATTGTGGCTCAGTGGCAGAGCACTTGCCTCGAACATGTGAGGCACTGGGTTCTATCCTCAGCACCACATAAAAATGAATAAACAAAAGAAAGATATTGCATCCATCTATAAACTAAAAAATATTTTAAAAAATAAATAAAAATAAAAGTAAAAAGTAAAAAGGGCTGGGAATGTGGATTAGTGGCAAAGTACCCCTGGGTTAAATCGCCAGTACAAAAAACAAAACAAAAAACAACAACAACAAAAAATACTCCGAAAACAATTTTAGGTGCTATTATTCCTTCTCAATCAACTGCAGAATTCAATTGTGGAATTCAATGTATAAGCTAACTTATGTTTCTAAACAATGTCACAGGATTTTGTTGCTGTTTTGTTTTATGTTGCATTTGTGGTGCTGGGGATTAAACCCAGCTTTTTGCATCCATGAGCTACATTTCTAGCTAATTTTTAGCAGTTTTAAAAGTGTTTTCTAAACTGGGCAGAGTGGCATACCCCTATATTCCCAGCTATTGGGGAGGCTGAGGCAGGAGGATGGGAATTCAAGGCCAGACTGGAGGATGGAAGGGATGGGAATGTAAACTCAGTGGTAGAGTGCTCCTGGATTCAATCCCAGTAGCTAAGTTAAAAAAAAAAAATGAATAAAAGTGCTTTTTATATACGTCATCATAACAATGCAAAGAGGTAAGCAAGGCAAATAGTTCTCATTTTACAGAAAAGTACACTAAGGCTTGTTCCAATTGCTAATAAATTCAGAATCTGATTCGGGTGGTTTAATTCTTTATCATAATGCTTTTGTAGTACACATAAAGCAGTAGACATTAGAGATTCCAGTTATACCAGTCCAGGTGCATATGTTTCAATACTGGAATGGCCATATATCTGGATAACAAAAAATATTAGGTATTTGCAGTCAAGGAATAGAGAATAAGCACAAATGTGAGCAATTTGCAGAGACAAGTGAATGCTATCATCAGTGTCCAAAACAAAAATTGAAGGAATTAAGAGAAGACTATTGGGCTGGGTTGTGGCTCAGTGGTAGAGTGCTTGCCTGGCACTGGGTTCGATTCTCAGCACCACATAAAAATAAATAAATGAAGTATAATTTTTTTTTAAAAGAGGAGAATATCTGTCTATCTCTCTTTTTGGTACTGGAGACTGAACCGAGGGATACTTTACCACTGAGCTACATTCCCTGTCACTTTTTATTTTTTTATTTCGAGACAGGGTCTCACTAAGTTGGTGAGGATCTCATTAAATTGTTGAGGTTGGCCTCGAACCAATCCACCTGCCTCAACCTATGTCTCTCTCTCTCTCTCTCTTTTTTTTTTTTTTAAAGAGAGAGTGAGAGAGAGAGGGGGACAGAGAGAGAGAGAGAGAGAATTTTAATATTTATTTATTTTTTCTTAGTTCTCGGTGGACACAACATCTTTGTTGGTATGTGGTGCTGAGGATCGAACCCGGGCCACACGCATGCCAGGCGAGCGCGCTACTGCTTGAGCCACATCCCCAGCCCCCGAATGGAAATTTTTTTATAAAAGGATATTGAAATGACTTAGTATTCAGGGAGAAAATATGTTATAAGTATTTCCAACAGTGAGAATTTAAGATCTAGCTTATCCTGAATTTGATAATTGCTGTGATGTTCTAGCATGCATAATTAATATGCATTTCTTTCTCTTTTTAAAAAAATTTTTTGTAGTTGTGTATAGACAGAATGCCTTTATTTTATTTATTTTTATGTGGTGCTGAGGATCGAACCCAGTGCCTCACATGGGCTAGGCAAGTGCTCTACACTGAGCCACAACCCCAGCCCAAATGACCTTTATTTTATTTTAAATATTTATTTTTTAGTTATAGGTGGACACAATATCTTTATCTTATATTTATGTGGTGAGGGATCGAACCCTGTGCCTCATGCATGGTAGATGAGCGCTCTGCCTCTGAGCCACAACCCAGCCCTGGTCTTAATTTTAATTTAGAAGATATACATGTTAGGGCTGGAGCTCAGTGGCAGAGCACTTGCCTAGCATTTGTGAGGCTCTGGGTTCGATCCTTAGCACCATATAAAAATAAACAAATAAAATAGAGGCATTGTATCCATCTATAAAAAAATATATATAATTAAGATCATTCATAATGACAGCTTAGATAGCTTTTTAGAGCATCTAGGTTTTGGTTTTGATTTGAGGTTTTTAGTTAAGGACACCTTTTGTAAATTAGTAAACACAACTGCAGTCTATATTGCAGATCCCCAGAATTGGACTACTATTACCATTGAAAATGCTTCTAAGGCAACAACTTGAACAGTAAAAGTTGGTCCTTGATTCCAATGGTTAAAAGCACAGTAGTATTTATGTCATCCTACAATTTAACCAGTTAAACCAAATAAGCAGTAACATGACATTTAGCCATCAACTCTTTAGATTGTGAAGTCCTAGAATTTACCATTACACTGAAATTTCAAGCAATTTTAACCCTGTGTTACACCTATCCCTAAAGGAAAGTTAAAAGCAATTAAAATAATCCAATTTCACTACATATTATACATTATGCTTGAAATGCAATGTAGTCATATTATTACACAATGTTGAAGAGGCAAAGATGTGGCCTGTTTTCTAGGCAATAGGTGAGCTACCTAGGATCCTTAAAGCAAGATACTCTTCCAAAATAGCCAATCTTTGTTTTCTTTAAACAACACTTCGTATCATAAACCAAAATGATTTTGTCTTTAGAAAACCCACGTGTCATTCTGGGGTGCAAGGTGGTGCTTTAAAAAAAAAAAATAGGTGCAAGGTTTGGATCCCTGGAGACCAGGACACTCCATATCCCTGTCCTATTCAGCCCCAGCTCTAATTGTGACCTTGGGAAATATCCCAGGATCTGGGACTCGGTTTTTCTTTTTAATTATGAGGGCTAAATTATAAATGAGTGGGGATGGGACCAGCCCTCAGGCACCGTAGACAACCGGGTTGAATCTCGCTCCAGGTACACGCTGATCCTCGGCCTTGCTTGTGGCCCCAGCTCTCCCCAAGCGCTCAGCCATCGGCTTGCTAGTAGCATTGTTCCCGGTTCCCCGCCATGGGTACCCCAGGATTTGCACGGCGCTTCCCTCTTTGTGCCTTGCTGCCATGAAGGGACCTTGTGATCGTCCTCCCATCAGCTAAGAAACGATCCATCTACCCTTTATTTTCATCTTGATCTTTCTCCCCTCAGAGGACCCCTGACACCGCTACACTCCAAAGACCCCCGCCGGGGCTCTGCCACGAGACCCCCCTCCTTCCCTCCCTTCAGGAGAACTTCCCTTTACACCGCCTTCGCCACCGAAGGAGCCTTCTAGTCTCACAGCCCCGTTCTTCCTCAAACTCTCACGGATTTCCATCCGGCTGCCTTTTGCGGAGCTCCAAAGGAGCCTCAGCTCTCTTCAGAAATAAAGCCTCCCCCACCTCCGCCATCGGGTTCTGGGGACCCCTCTCACCTCCACGGTGAGAGATGTGTTTACTGAGGAATCGCTGCTTCTTTCTCTGGTGCAGCAAAGTCGGGTATTTAAGCAACAAGAATGAGGTCACCAAGTACCCTCCTAGGGTGGAGAGAAGGTAAAAAGCTGCGGTGGACGACATCTCAGTCACCGAGTGGGAAGTCACCCACCTCCGGGGCCTCTGAACCCCGCTGCTGCGATCGCAACGGCTGCGGCGGCGGCGGCTGCTCGAGGTCTGCTCGCCCCCAGCTGGTGCCAAGGGTGTAGCGCAGTTGTTCGTGTCAGCCCACCACGCAGGCGCAGCCCGACCCTATCCTCGGGGCAACAAAGGGGCTCCCACACGCAGGCGCGCTCCGACTGGCAGGTACGAAAGGGCCTGCGAAGGTCCTTCGACCAGCGTCAAGCACCTAGCAGGTGGCCGAACGCGCAGAGATTTGAAGACGCTTCCTACTGAGGCAAAAATTTGGAAACCTGCCAGCTTCTTTTTTTGGCCTTAGCTAGAACTAAAAAGGTTGTTCAAAGGGGATCCTCAGGAAACTGACGTATTTGGAAAATCTACATCAAAAGGGAAAGATTCCAGGGCGCCGTCTTAGCCCCTCCTCAAGGAAATGCAATGAATTGTTATCGATTCTTTGTGGGTACTCAAGAAATACTTGTTGATCTGAAAAAAATTTTTTTAAAGATAGAGTGAGAGAGGAGAGAGAATTTTTTTTTTTTTAGAGAGAGTGAGAGAGGAGGGAGAGAGAGAGAGAGAGAGAATTTTTATCATTTATTTTTTAAAAAATTTTTTAGTTTATTTTTTAGTTCTCGGCGGACACAACATCTTTGTTTGTATGTGGTGCTGAGGATCGAACCCGGGCCGCACGCATGCCAGGCGAGCGCGCTACCGCTTGAGCCACATCCCCAGCCACTGAAAATTCTTTTAAAATAACGAAATTTAGGGCGGAGGATATAGCTCAACGGTAGAGCGCAGCTAGCACAAAGCCCTGGGTTCAAGACCCAGAATCCCCCCAAAATAAAACTTTGGCAAGGTTTTACCACTTCCTAGAAAGGCTGGAATTAAATTCCACAAGGCTCCTACTAGTTTCCTTTACATTCTACACATTCCAAACTACTAAAACACGAATAGAAACATTTCAATGCAAAACAATCCAAAGCCCAGGGTTTTGTTGTTTTATTTTTTACTTTTCAAGCTCCTGGGGTCAAGCAGTCCTCCTGTAGCTGGGACTACAGGCAAGCGCCACTGAACCCAGATACTCCTGTCTTGTTTGTTTTGGTACCAGGAAATGAACCCAGGGGCCCTTAACCTCTGAGCCACTCTGAGCCACATCCCCAGGCCTTTTTATTTTAATTTTTTAATTTTGAGACACGGTCTCGCCAAGTTGCTTAGGGCCTGGTAAAGTTACTGAGGCTGGCTTTGAATTTGCGATACTCCTGCCTCAACCTCCCAAGCCCGTCCTACATATTTACATATATATTATATAGAAATACATACACACACACACACATATACATATAAATAATAACAGCTTTAAAAGTAGCAAGATGTGTTAAATACTATTATTTTATACATGTTGAAACTAAAATTGACAATTCTATTGGTCCTGCATTTCAAAATCAACGTGTCTAGGAAAAGATAATTACACTAAAGATTTGGTAGTCTTTCATATAGTTATTGGTAACATGTCACCAATTAGATGGTGATGTGATGGTAAATCACCATTTGATGCTGGTACAAGTTACCATGCACTGATAAGATTTTATCACTTAGCCAACTGTTTCACTGTATAGGAATTTTAGAAGAATATCATGCAATAATATCTTGGATTAAAGTGTTAAATCTTGTGAAGTAGCTCAAGTCTATAATTCCAGTCACCTTGGAGGCTGAAACAAAAGGATGCGACCTGTCTCCAAAAGTGGGAAGAGGGGAGGGCAGCTGGGGATGTAGTTCAGTGGTAAAGATCCCCTGGGTTCAAGTCCCAGTACCCCCATCCCCCAAAATTAAAAGTTTAGTTAGATAACATTAATTTGAAATATGGTATTGGGAGAGGGGAGGCTGGAGATGAGGCTCAATAGTACAGGTTCATCTTCCTAGCTTACAGGTCTTGTGTTCCATCACCCAAATCAGAAAGAAAGGGGGGGGGGATCTTATCAGTCTAAGAATGAAATAATAAGAACAAAAAAAATCTAATTAGGTATTAGAATTATGAGACAAACAAATGTGTTGTTTTTGCAATCAGTCTTCATATCATGCATCACCTAACTTTATTATTTATTTATTTATTTGCAGCACTGGGGATCAAACCCAGGGCCTCCTGCATGCCAGGAAAATGATCTACAATTCAGCCACATCCCCAGTTCCCAGTCCTTATTTTGGAAATAATTTCTGGAATTTTTTTTTTTTTCCTGGAGCAGTGTCTTAAGGATAATCCTGGTTAAAATATAATTTTAGCAAAAACAGTTTTGGCTCAACATGGTTATGCAATATTCAGTTATGATAGAAATATGTATTATCATGGACAGTGAAACAGAAACAAGAGAAAACAGAGGTATCAACATGTATTTTATGGCTTTTTTCTAGAACATCAAATTTTTATTAGCAAGAATAACCCCATTTAAAATAAATATCAACAAAATAACGAAACAGTAGAACAATTATTGTCCAAATACTGAACTCCTATAACCAAAACAGTTTGGGTTTTGGAAACAGTGTACACATACTTAAAAAAGAATCCCCCACATAGTAAAAACAAAACCAGCTTAAGTTTAGGACTGAACTGGCTGGAAAATTCTTATTGTGTCACTGCTTTAAGAACCCCACGGAGCACCTTATAGCTCATTAACTGCACATTTTCCTTAGGAGGGAAACAAGGTCCTCTCTCAGTCACATATGCATAAGGAAATCTCAAAACCCAAAGGCCATCTGGTGGGAGGGTGATTTCTTGTTTTTCTGGATAAAATACTGGACATGGTGGTGGACCTGGTTGAACCTGAAAAACATAAGTAATATAATTATTTTTTGTTTCTCAAGAAACACCAAAAAGATAAGTACTTCCAACAAATGATAGGTTCAAAGACCATGTAAGAGGCAGATGTAGATGCATATGCTGATACACCCCTGTAATCGCAGTTATGCAGAAGTTTGGGTCAGGGTAGCAAATTTGAGTCCAGTATCAGTAACCTAGTGAGACCATGCCTCAAAATCAAAGTTTCAGCCTGGTGCAGTGGCACATGCCTGTAATCCCAGCAGCCTGGGAGGCTAAGACAGAAGGATACCAAGTTCAAAGCCAGCCTCAATAAAAGTGAGGTGCTAAGCAACTCAGTGAGACCCCTGTCTCTAATAAAATACAAAATAAAGCTGGGGATATGGCTCAGTGGGTTGAGTGCCCCTGAGTACATTCCCCAGCACTGCCCTCCCCCAACACACATACACAAAAAGTTGAGAAACAAAGAAGTGTCATCCCTGTCCTCTCTGAGGGCCTACTCACTCCCTTGAGGGTGCCCCCATCGATTACTTTCTTCTTTCTTTCTAATAAACTTAGACATACTTTTTAAGTCTTATATTTTGCTTGAAATCCCCTAATGCAAGAGCACAAGAGGGAGAATACACTTCAATCTCTGGTAAAATCTTATTGCTCTCCATTATCACATATAAGATTAGGCAGAAAGGAGCTGGGATTAGTGGTAGAGTACATGCTTAACGTGTGTGTGCAAGGCCCTGGGTTTAGCTCCGAGCACACACACCTAATAAATAAATAAAAAGAGATTAAGCAGATATGAACACACCCCTAATTCATATTTAATATTACATTATTTATTCTCAAATATTATCCTGATTTTTCTACTGAGTTTTTAACTTCAAGCTCTATTTTTGAACCAAATTATGTGAACTAATGGAATAAACTAATTGAAATATCTAGCATTTTACAGTTACCATAAGGATGGATAACATAAAATGCCACAATTTCTATTTTTATTTTTTTTTTCTTTTTAAAAGAAAAGGTTTCATTATGTTGTCCTGGCTGGCTCCAAACTCCTAGGTTCAGGTGATTCTCTTGCCTCAGCCTCCCTAGTAGGTACAGGCATGATCCATTCTGCTGGGCTCCCACAATTTCTCTTTTAAGAAACAGAATATCAGGGCTGGAATTGTGGCTCAGTGGTAGTGTGCTTGCCTAGCACATGTAAGGCCCTAGGTTTAATCCTCAGCACCACATAAAAATAAACTAGGACTGGGGCTGTGGCTCAGCAGTAGCACACTTGCCTGGCATGGGTGAGGCACTGGGTTTGATTCTTGGCACCACAAATAAATAAATAAAATAAATATATAAAGGTCTATCAACAGTTTAAAAAAATATATATTTAAAAAAGTTAACTAAATAAAGGTATTGTGTCCATTACAACTAAAAATTAAAAAACAAAAAAGAAACAGACTATTAAGCCAAGCAAGGTGGCACATGCCTGTAACCCCAATAACTCAGGAGGCTAAGGCAGGAGGATCACAAGTTCAAGGCCAGCCTCAGCAACTTAGCAACATCCTAAGCAACTTAGGAAGATCCTGTCTCAAAATAAAAACTAAAATGGGGGGCTGGGGATGTGGCTCAAGCGGTAGCGCGCTCGCCTGGCATGCGTGCGACCCGGGTTCGATCCTCAGCACCACATACCAACAAAGATGTTGTGTCCGCCGAGAACTAAAAAATAAATATTAAAAAAAAAATTCTCTCTCTCTCTCTCCTCTCTCTCTCTCTCTCTCCTCTCTCACTCTCTCTTTAAAAAAAAAAAAAAAAAAAAAACTAAAATGGACTGGGGATATAGCTTAGTTGTAAAGCTCCCCTGGGTTCAATCCCAGTATTAAAAAAAAAAAAAGGTAAAAAAGGTACTTATATTTAAAATATTTTTTTTTAAAGAAAGGGTGAGAGAGAGGGAGAGAGAGAGAGAGAATTTTAATATTTATTTTTTAGTATTTGGCGGACACAACATCTTTGTCTGTATGTGGTGCTGAGGATCGAACCCGGGCCGCACGCATGCCAGGTGAGCGCGCTACCGCTTGAGCCACATCTCCAGCCCTTAAAATATTTGTTTAATGACATAATTTTGATATTATATAGTATTTAAAAAATTAAAATAAGCATCTATATATATATATATTTTTTTTTTTTTTTTTTTGAGGGCAGGGAGGGTTGCACTTCTTACCTGAGGCATTAGTATTATCTGCAAAGGAGCATCAGGAACCACAACAAAAAGCCTCATAAGTTGAGCATAATGTGGTTTTAGCCCTCTACCCTGAGATGATGACAGAATATATAAGGGCATATCACTATTTAGGGCTTTTAAAGCTGACTCCTTTGGCCCACTACCCATCACTTTCATTATTTTGTCAGGTCCCGAGCACATGAATCTTCGACCTCGAGAGTCTTCATATTCAAAGCCCACAAAAGCTCGAGCTATGTCATCTCGGCGCCTTCCTCTTCCCATTACAACTGCACTTCTCTTTCCAGGAATAGCTTTATTTGGAGCAGGCCAAGAATTTGTGTCTAAGTCGCCTTCATCTTCAGCTCTAGTCCTGATGACAATATCCCAAGGCATAAGATAGTTTGTTCCTGGAATGAAGCCCTGTTGATCCAAACCTGTATGAAAGTTATAAGACTTAGCAGGGCCCAGTTTAACCAAAGACCAGCTGGAGAATTTGGGTAGGAGACCTTTTGGGCAATTTGAATGTAGCATGCCTGGGAGATACTCAACTGTGGATGCCTGTCGATCTACCAAGTTTGGTCTCTTCTCAGATTTTACTTCTCCTTGACCATGAACTTCCGGATTGTCTCCTCCTGCTTGGGGATCAGCTGGATAGGTACCTAAACTATCTGTGGATTGGCCCAAACTCAAAGCTAAACTCAGACTTGTGCTCTCTCCTTGAGTTTGAGGTTCTTTTTCTTTAAGTTTATCAGAATCTGAATCTGGAGGAGCAGGAGAGGATTCATTTTTGGCAGGGGCAGGATCTGGAGTACTGGGTTCAAATACTGGGAAATTGATATGATCCAATTTTCCACAACATTTTTCTTCCAGAAGCTATAGAAGGGGAAAAAAAAAGTCCTGTAAATTTTTAATTTAAAATAACATTCTTCACCCTAACAAGTTAAGATCCATCAATATGTGATAAGTACATGTAAAGAACCTGCTCTTGTTTATATATCATGCTGCAGTTCTGTTTTTCTAAGTATTCTGCTTCTGAAAATATGTATTTTTATTCAGATATTTAACAAAAAAAAGAAGAAAAAAAGTCAGAGGAGAGGAAGAAGAAAAAAATGAAGTCTACCTGATAAAAGTCATAGTTAGCTGCCTTAATATCAAAGGGATCATCTCGAGGTGCCTGTTTCCTTCCACAGTTACATGCACCAGTAGATCGAGCACGGCTATTGTGATACAGAACAGGAGGGTTTCTATCAGCCTCTGGTTTTTCTCCTGGAAAACAGAACAGGCACTATAATTTCATAAACCTGGGCAGAATCAAGGTTCCTTTGCATTCTGTAACATGGAGCCCCCAAATTCTCCAAATAGTTCTTTGGAAATAAGAACACACACACACTCACTTTGACTAAATAATAGAAGAAGTGTAAGCTACATAAAATATATTTTTAGTCTTGTTTTTTGTGGTGCTGGGAATGATACCTAGGGCCTTTGCATGCTATACAAGCAATCTAACACTGAGCTACATTCCCAGTCCTAATTTAAAATTCTGAGTTTCTCAGTTTTTTTCCTCTACTGTCACAATTACAATGACTTAACACTTCACTGTATTCATTTTAATGCAAAAAATACTCCAAAATAAAAAATTTAATACAAAAAAATCTGAAGCTGGGCTGGGGTTGTGGTTCAGCGATAGAGCACTTGCCCTGCACCTGTGAGGCACTGGGTTTGATCCCTAGCACCATATAAAAAATAAAAAATAGAGACTGTAGCTCAGTGGTAAAGCGATTACCTCCCAGGTGTGAGGCCCTGGGTTTGATCCTCAGCACCACATAAAAATAAATAAATAAAGATACTGTGTCCATCTTCAACTAAAATAATTTTTAAATGATAAATAAAAATTAAAAATAAACAAAATAAAAGTATTCTGTCAATCTAACATATACATGTATGTGTGTGTATGTACATGTATGTATACACACACACACATAAAAAACATCTAAAGCCAGATGCAGTGGCACACACTTGTAATCCCAGTAGCTTGGGAGGCTGAGACAAGAGGATTACAGGTTCAAAGCCAGCCTGAGCAACAGAGAGGTGCTAAGCAGCTCAGTGAGACCTTGTCTCCAAATAAAATACAAAATAGGGCTGGGGATGTGGCTCAGTGGCCAAGTGCCCCTGAGTTCAATCCCTGGCACACCACCCCCCAAAAATCTGAAGCTTTGTACTATTTAATAATTATCATAAGGAAAATAAGAAATTAATCATGGCTGATATTTCCATTTCCAGCAGGAGATAAACTTACAGCTGATTCACCTACATTTCTACAGGGCTCTTTAAAAAATATGAATACATAGTAAATAAACCACCTGAAACAAGAATAAAAATAGCTCAAAGTTTTGATTTCAAAATGCTGAAAAAAAATTTGGCTACCTGATTTAGGTAATGAGTGAAATTTATGTACACAGTGTTGATCAGTTAAACTCCTCTCCTCACAGAGCTGATGGCCATTGCTCCAAAATTTGTAGCAGTCCTCATGCAATTGCATGGCATATTTATGAAAGGCTGGACCTCTAGCATGTTGACTGTATACTCGAAGAGCCTGGGCAAGTTGGTTCTTATGGACAGTCATTGTATAATTGTGAGGCAAATTTGACTGGTAGGCACTATGAGCCATGGGTAAAGCTTTTTGGCACCGATTTTCTGAGAATTTTGTGTCAATATCCAAAAAACCTTCCAAGACTTTAATACTGCTTAAAATCTTTGATGTTAACTCCCCAGTGGGTGATCCCAAGTCCTCTTCTTTTCCATCAATAGCCACTTCATAGAGTTTTGCAGCTGCTGAGATCCACTTCTGATAAGTGGGAAGCTCAAAATGAGAAGGTTGTGGGTTCCTCCCCACACTGTCATCAAAACCTTTCTTGCTTAGGACCAGTTCCACATGTTGCCAAAGGAATTCTCGAAGAGTGAAATCCACTAGCTGGCCTGAAGAACTGGAAGTACTGCTATCAATGTGGAAGGAAAGTTGTTGCCGGCTATGCTGCCTCATCACCTGATATCGCCTAGGCCCAGAAAGGGGTGCAGGCACCAGCAAAGATTCGGAGTCTTTCACCGTACAATGACTCCTCAGTTGGTCCAGCAACATGCCTACTGGGTCTTCTTCCTGGCTGCCAGGGACTATGTACACAAAAGCTTGATTGGCAGGTACAGTAAAGAGGCAGTTGATACTTTGATTAGTCAAGACTCGACTCTTACGGAAGATTCTATAGATCTGATCCTCCAGGGCATGCTGCAGCCTTCTTTTGGGAGAATGCTTCTTGGGCTTGTCTGGATGAGCTGTGTCTTGGTTTCGAGGGGGTTCTACCTTGAGTGCTCCATTGAGTTGAAAGAGGAAAAGAAGTCTAGGTGGACAAGGTCGGCAGTTTAGCTTCCAGTCTTTGCCAACTGGACAATCCTTAATAGCTGCTTTGAGGAGGGGCAGTACTTTCTGTCTTAGCCCATCCAGTGCTCTGAATACTCGATCATAAGTTATATCAAAAGAACAAGTGGGATGGACAAGGAGCAAGATGTGACAGACGGAGAAAAGGTAAAGGAGACTGAGGCACTGTAACTTCTCTTGATGCTTCCAGAACTCATGTGCTTCTGCATGAGGTAAAGAGAGGCCTCCTCCAGCTTCCCCACTCTGAAGAGCCCGACAAGCCCGCAAAAGCTGGGAATTGTCACAGATAGAAGTGAGAAGAAGATACAGAACTTTGCTTTCCTGATTGTAATAGGCCTGCAGAAGGCTGAAGTCCTGAGAACCTGGCTCAGTTCGGTTGCCTTCCACCGCGGCTACACCTCCCCGAACTGGATCCCCGGCTGCAGCCCCCGGGTCCCCGGCTCCACCTGCTTCGCCGACAGCACCAGTTTCGGTCTTGGTTCCAGGTCCCGGATCCCCGGGGTCTTGGTGGCGAAAGAGGGGGAAAACCTGTCGGTCGCACACCGTGTTCACAAGAGAGAACTTCTCGGAATTCAGGCGCAGAGCTGTCTTGCCAAAGATTCCCACTACGCAGATCTCATCCTCTCGCCAAGGAGGCTCCGGTGCGCCAGCCGCGTTCCCTCCGCCTTCGGGAGGGGACCCTCCGGGACTTTCAGAGCCCATCCAGGCTGAGGCTCCCATTAGAAGCTCTCGCAAACTGACAGGACCCGCCATGGTGGAACGTCTTCTTTCAACTCCTTCCGGTCCTCCCAGTAAACCCAACCGGCTCCCGTCCAACGGCGAAATAGTTCTTCCGCTTACTCTGTTCTTGCTCCTCTCTCACTTTGGTTCCGCCGCCAGCTCCTCCTTTTTTATGCGGTAGTGTTCCCAAATTCTACAGTTCCTCAATTTGAGACCCTAAATCGAAATTTCTTTAATTTGAATGGAGATGTAAGGAAGACAATTGGAGGCAGTTCGCATTTCAAAGAATACGAAAACGCTACTAAAGAAGAGTGTCAAGGCGCTGGATTTATGGCTCAGAGGTGTGCTCGCCTAGCATGCTTGAGGCACTGAGTTCATCCTCAGCACCTCATAAATGTAAAATATATTGTGTCCACTTAAAACTGAAAAAATAAATATTAAAGAAAAAAAAGAGTGTCAAATGATTTCTAGCAGTAGCAAAGGTGTTCAGCTGGGCTCGGTGCACGGCCTGAAGTGCCACCTTTAGACTGAAACACGAGGATCACTTGATCCCAGAAGTTCGGGGTCAGCTTGGTCAACAAAGGGAGAGACCTCGTCAGGAAGGAAGGGGTTTGGGAAGGACGAAGGGTGGTGGTGGTGGGGTGTTTGAGGGAGAAAGAAATTGGGGAGGTAGGGGTTGGGGACTTAGCTCGGTTCGATTGCCTAGCACCCTCAACCTTGGGGGTGGAGGGATGAGGAAGGGAAGGAGAAAGGGAGGGAGGACTTCATTTTATGGAAACTTAGGACCCAAGATGTAGAATTACCAGGCGAGATGACGCACGCCTGTAATCCCAGCGATGCTGGAGGTTGAGAAAGTAGGATCTCAAATTCAAACGCCAGCCTCAGCAATTTAGCGAGGCCCTAAGCAATTTAGGGGGACCCTGCCCTTATATAAAATATTTTAAAAGGGCTGGGATATGCCTTAGTGGTTGAGCGCCCCTAAATTCAATCTCTGGGGGGGGGGGGATGATGTAGAATTGCCACCCCCTCCACACCCAGATCTATGCATTTTGGCCAAATCTAGATGAGTTTATACACTTTACAGTTTAAGAATCACCACTCTAGGAGCATCTTTCAAAGCAAGGTGAAAGGAGGAATTAGTTTATATCAAAGGAAAAGAAACCAGTGATTTTTGAAACATTTGTGGAGAAAAGCTTAAAATAATTTCTCAGACTTGGAAGAATATGTACTAAAATGTTAGCTGTGGTGGGATTTGTTTATTAGTTTGTTTATTTATTTATTTATTTTGCGGTTCTGAGGATTAAACCAAGGGAAATCATGCGTTCTATACCACTGAGCTACACCTCCAGACCTGCCTTTTTTTCCCAAGGGAGGGGTTGTCTCACTATGTTGCCCAGGATGTTAGTTATTTAACAGTTTTTGTTGTTGTTACTGCTGGGTCTTTTTGAGTGTGTGTGTGTGTGTGTGAGAGAGAGAGAGAGAGAGAGAGAGAGAGAGAGAGAGAGAGAGAGAGAGAGACACTAAGAATTGAACCCAGGGACTCCAGCACTAAGCTACATCCCCAGCCAAATTTTATTTGTTTATTTGAGACAAGGTCTTGCTGAATTGCTTTGAGCCTTACTAAATTGCTGAGGCTGGCCTTGAATTTGAGATCCTTCTGGCTCAGCCTCCCAAGTGGCTGAGATTACAAGTGTGTGCCACAAATCCCAGTGCGGTCCTGGAATTGAACCCAGGGCCTCATGCATGCTAGGCTAGTATGCTATTCTACTGAACTATATTCCCAGCCCAAATTCATTTTTGGTTATTTATTTATTGATTTTTGTGGTCCTGGGGATTGAACCCAGGGGCTCTCTACCCTTGAGCCACATCCCCAGCTCTTTTTATTTTTTGAGACAGGGGCTCACTAAATTGACAAAGCTGGCCTAGGAATTTGTGATCCTCCTGTGTCAGCCTCCCCAGTAATTTGGGATTACAGGCATGGGCTACTGCGACTGCCCCATCCCCTGCTGTTTTTGCTTCTACATATCCAAATCCTTTCTTTGAAGTAACATGAAAAATTCTGTATGTTTATTCAAATAAATTAAGTTGTGATTCTCACCTTGTAGATTATTCGAGATGTTCAGTATGTGACTTGTTCACATAAGATCATTTTAAAATTATTTGATTTATAAATCCAGCAAAAATGTAGTATATAGTATATTAACTACACACACGAATATATACAGGTTTTCCCAAGTAAATAAGATAGTTAAGACACTCTTAAAGAAAATAGGAGCAACAGAAAGTCTCACACTTTACTGAAAAGACTGTGGGTTAGTACTACCACTTGGGAAACCAGTTTGGAAGTATCTAAAAAAATGAAAAATATGTACACTTTATAATCTAGCAGTTTCATCCCTTGATAGCTATACTAGAATAACACTTGTACATACGTACATGTTCAAGAACATTCATAATGGCATATGTGATTCATAATAGTAAAAACTCTAAACTAGTCTAATGTTCATTAACAATAGAATAAATTAAATATTTTCAGGTAGCAAAATAAATGACTTCTAGCACTATAATGGTTATATGGTTAATTTGTGTGTGTGTGCACATGTGGGTGGTATTGGGAATGAAACCCAGGGACTTTTGAATGCAAGCACTCTACCACTGAGCTATATTCTCAGCCCCACATGGTTAAATCTTTTTTTTTTTTTTTTTTTTGAGAGAGAATTTCAATATTCATCCTCTAGCTATCGGCGGACACAACATCCCTGTCTGCATGCGGTGCTGAGGACCAAACCGGGCCACATGCATGCCAGGCACACGCCACCCCTGGAGCCACATCCCCAGCCCCATAAATCTTAAGAATAAATGCTAATGAGCTATGCCTGGTGGTGCATGCTTGTAATCTCAACAACTCAGGAGGCTGAGGCAGGAGGTTCCCAAGTTCAAAATCAGTCTCAGCAATTAAGCAAGGCCCTGAGCAACTTAGTGACACCCTATCTCAAAAATAAAATACAAAAAGAGCTGGGGATATGGCTCAGTGGTTAAGCAACCGTGGGTTCAGTACCTAGGACTCGGGCTGGGGATGTGGCTCAAGCGGTAGCGCGCTTGCCTGGCATGCGTGCGGCCCGGGTTCGATCCCCAGCACCACATATAAACAAAGATGTTGTGTCCACCCATAACTAAAAAATAAATATTAAAATTCTCTCTCTCTCTCTCTCCCTCTCTCTTTAAAAAAAAAAATACCTAGGACTCTCCTTCCCCCTCCACCAAAAAAAAAAAAAAAAAAATACTAATGAAAGAAGCCAGAAAGAAAACAATATTGTCATATCATTGATTTACATGGAGTCCCAATCTAAGCAAAATAAACCATAGTATTTAGGGATGCATACTTAGAAAGTAAAAGCCAGGAACTACTTTTTGTAATAGCAGGTCAGTGGTTATCAGTGAGGAAAGGGATAACAGTGGGAGTGGGACACAGACAGCACTTCTAAAGATTTTTATAATGTCTAATTCTCAGTGTTTACAGAAGTCTTTACTTTATAATTTGTTAATTTATGTATCTATGTTTTATTAACTTTATGTGTTATATTTCTAGTTAAAAAAAGGTAAAAAGAAAAATACCAAAGGTTTTATTGATTTTTATTTAAAAATATAACTAAATGCAGCTTGGTTGTTTACATTCTCTACCATTCAGTGTCAAAATGAACATTGGAAGCATATGAGAAGCAAAGTTTAATGAAGCCATATCATTTATATAATACTCAAATAGTTACAATATAAAATCTGTCATAAAAATTACTAAAAGATGCAACATAGGGCATATTTTAATACTGGTACAATAGCAATAGCAGCTTTGCAAATGTTTATCTATTGATTTCTAATGCAGTTTTCTTATGAACTTTTATCCCACAAGAATAATCAAATCACTTAGTTACACCAATACAGTATATGGTAGTTTATTGGTACTATAAACATAAGTGCCCCATAAAATATTATGTTGTTAACAAATACTCAGCTACTTTTTTTCTCAGTCATTATTTTCTTTATTTGTTTATACACTTTTTAATTGTAGATGGACATGATACCTTTATTTTACTTAACTTATTTATTTTATGTGCTGCTGAGGATCCAACCCAGTGCCTCACATATGCTAGGCAAGAGCTCTATCACTGAGCCACAACTCCCAGCCCTTGCTTAATTTCATACAATATAAAAGTCGCTAACATATTTAGAAAAAAATTAAAAAAAAAACAACTTTTACTCTTGGGGCTGGGGTTGTGGCTCAGCAGTAGAGCGCTCACCTAGCACGTGCGAAGCCTTGGGTTCGATCCTCAGCAGCACATAAAAATAAAAAAATAAAAAAAGGTACTGTGTCTAATTACAACTAAAAAATAAATTTAAAACAAACAAACAAAAAAATTTTACTCTTGGGAGGCTAGGGGAGGAGGATTTCAAGTTCAAGGCCAGTCTCAAGCAACATAGTGAGACCCTCAGTGACTCAACAAGACCCTGTCTCAAAATAAAAAATTAAAAAAAAATAATGACTAAGGATGTAGCTCAGTGGTAAAGCATGCTGGGTTCAATCACCAGTACCAAAAACAAAACAAAACCAAAAAACTTTTCCTAGAAATAGCTATCTCTTTACTATCTGTTTTAATTTATAAATGTTCTTTAAACACGAATGTAGGTCTCATAAACAGAGAACTGCCTCTTAAGTGCTAAAAATTGTCCCCAGGTCAGCTTTCCAGTCTGGTGACTTTCTAACACTCTTATTTGGCGTTTCAAAGCAATATTTTTTCTGGGGAAATAGAGGCATTTCTGGGAAATTGCTAAATTAATCAAGGATATCTTTTCCATAGCTGCTTACTGTCAGACTAGAAAGTTCAGAGAAGATCTGAAATCCTTGTTTCTTATGGATGAGGGGGATCTACAGAGGAGGATATCAGCATCAAAGGTATTCCTGGGGCTGCAGATGTAGCTCAGTATAGAGTGCCTACCCTGTATAAGACCCTGGGTTTGATCCCCAGAACAGGGGGAAGAAAAAAAAAAAAAGCTAATCCTGTGCCTTTGTGCCTTTAGTCAAATCCACCATAATGAGAATTCTCTGTTCCATGATACTTAGCACATATGTGATGGGAATCCTGGCTGAAGCTACAGCAGACATATCTGGCAAACTGGGAGCTCCCAGATATACTCTACAACTTTGCATGGAAATGACTAATAAGATTGCTAAGTAAAATGTAAGATGCTCAATTAAATGTGAATTTTAGATAAATGATGAATAAAAAAAAAAAAGTTTTAGTTTTTCAGTGCTGTGGATTGAACCCAGGGCCTCACCTGGTTGCCTGGCAACCATCTACTTCCGAACTACATTTCCAGCCTAGAGTTTCTTGCATTCCTCTTTGCCAAATCTGACAACTCTAGCCTGGAAAGAAAGAAAGGAAAACAAAAACAGTGGGGTGTGCATTATTACTACTATTGAATACACAAACTAGTGAGGACAGGGAACCAGGGACAGGGATATCAAAGAATCCTTTGCAGGATATTGTGGAAAGCTGAAGATTCACAGTGAAGTTTTCTTTATTTTTTTTTTATGTTGAAGTTTCATGAAATTTTTATTTAGTTATATACATATGGGCTGGGGATATAGCTCAGTTGGTAGAGTGCTTGCCTCACATAAACAAGGCCCTGGGTTCAATCCCTAGTACCACACACACACACACATTAAAAAAAAAAAAGTATAGTTACATACATAAGCAGACAGCAGATATAAAAGCAAGGAATAGAAGGACTGGGGATGTAGCTCAGTGGTAGACAACATGCTTAATAAGTGTAAGATGCTGTGTTCAATCTCCAGCACCAAGAAAAGAAACAAAAACAAAAATAAGGAATACCTCAGATTTCTGTGTGTTAGTTAGAACTACCTACCTAAGGTGCTATAAATGATACATTCTATTTTTAAAAAATTTTCTATAGTTGTAGATAGACAGAATGCCTTTATTTTGTTTATTTTTATGCTCTGCCACTGACCTACAGTCCCAGCCCTAATTTTATTTTTTATTTTTTTTTATGTTCTTGAACTGAGGATTGAATCCAAGGATGCTTTACCATGGGGCTACATCCTCAGTTCTTTTTATTTTTTATTTTTTTTATTTTGAGAGAGGGACTTGGTAAGTTGCAGAGGCTGCCTCAAACTTCAATTCTCCTGCCTTAGCCTCCCAAACTGCTGGAATTATGTGTGTGCTATAAAGCCCAGTGAAATACTCTAATATTTAAGGTCACATTGGGTGTTTTGCTTCACATTCTTTTGGAAAATAGTTGTCTTTGGATGGGAGATGGTCTCTTTTGTGTCTGTAGAAATAAAATCTGGAGCTGGGCACAATGGCACATGCCTATAATTCCAGTGGTTTGGGAGCTTGAAGCAGAAATTTTCCAAGTTCAAGGTCAGCCTCAGCAATTTAGTGATACCCTGTGTCAAAGTAGAAAATAAAAGGCTGGGGTTGTGGCTCAATGGTACAGCACTTGCATAGCATGTGTGAGGCACTGGGTTCCATCCCCAGCATCACATTAAAAAAACAAACAAACAAACAAACAAACAAAAAACCTAAATAAACAAAATAAAGCTGTTGTGCCCGTTTACAACATATATATATATATATATATATATATATATATATATATTTTTTTTTTTTTTTAATAGAAAATAAAAAGGACTAGGGATGTGGCTCAGTGGTTAAGCACCTCTGGGTTCAATCCCTGGTATCAAAAAATAAAAAATAAATAAAAAAAAAAGAAGAAGAAAGAAACCCAGAAGGTTTTTTTTTTTTTTTTTTTTTTATAGATCAAGTTTGTAGCAATAAATGTATGAACCTTACAGGCTGAAATACTTTTCAGTTGCCACAAATAAACAGGATGAACAAGAACCATACTTATTTTCTTAATTTTATAACTAAAACTATACAGTATAAACTTGAGTTAACTAGTTAAATGTGAACAACCTCTCTAACCTAAATTGGACAATTGCAGGATAAACACCACTTTGAAGACTGCATTTTCCCATCTGGTTCTCTAACCATCATGCAAACTAGGAAATATCCAAATACTTTATACCATTGTATGTGTAGTCTCCACACATACTGTATTTTCTGAAAATGGAATTACATTAGTATATTTACACATATTTAACTACATTAAAAAAGATTTGGGTAACTTTATCTGTATACTTTATGGGTCACCACATGGAGTTGGCAGAGTTGGTATCAATTTTGTTCATCAAAGCTGCTTGTAGAAAGTGGCAGAGTTTGAGTCGGGCTTCTAGGGTGAGCCAGCTATTAAAAAAAAAAAATTATAATTATAATGTGAATTATGTTCCTGTAGCCCAACATAACTCTTCTTCCTCACTAACAAAACCCAGTTTTATTGTTGTTCTGTTTGTTTGTTGTTGTTTTTGCAGGGCAGCATTACATCCAAATTCTAAAACCAGTCTTTCCCAGCTTTTTGATATAACCATAAAAGTTCTTGGATAAGGCCTCTTCAAAGTGATGAGAATAGCTTAGTACACCTTTCTGATCTGGGCCTTTCTCCTTCTCTAGCCTGAAATGTGGACATGAGACTCTAGCCATTCTGAACCACAAGGTTAAAAAACACACATTGGGCTGGGGATATAGCTCTGTTGGCAGAATGCTTGCCTTGCAAGCCTAAGGCCCTGGGTTCAATCCCCAGCACCACAAACAAACAAACAAACACCAAAACACACACATTAAGGATTGAAGAGCAGGGATGACATGATGAATCTGCTGTATTAAGTGTGGACTTCCTACTTCCTAAAAGAATACTAAGAAAAACAAATCCTTATCTGATTAAGCCACTGTGATCAAATTATTGTTACTGGTAGTCAAAAGCAAAACATAACTGATAGCGTTGCTTCAGAGTTAAAAGAAAAAGGAATCTAAGGGCTGGGTAGGAAAAGTCATTCTATATTTTACAGTAATATTTATGAGGCATCTGCCTACTAAGTGGATTTTTGGTAGCACTACATATGGCATAGGTCTTATCTGTGATTTTATTGTTGTTGCCTAATATATGAGTTTATTATTATTATATAATTTTGTTTCCATAGTTCCTGACATATTGTATTAGTTATTGGGTAAGGCAGAGGCATGAAGCATCCCATAACTAAACAGAGAAAGGAAGGGGTTAAGTCCTTTTCTCTTTGCCCCTTCCCCTCATAATGTATTTTTTTTTATTTTTGAAAAATTGTTTTATTTGTTCTTTTTAGATATACAAAATAAGAGTATATTTTGACACATTATACATACATGGAGTATAACTTAATTTTAATATTTTTTAGTAACAGGGATTGAACCCAGGGGCACTTAACCACTGAGCTACATCCCCAGCCCTTTATTATTTTTATTTATTTTTATATTTATTTATTTATTTATTTATTTATTTTTTGGTGGTGCTGGGGATTGAACCCAGGGCTTTGTGCATACAAGGCAAGCATTCTACTAACTGAGCTATATCCCCAGGCCCTATTATTTTTTATTTTGAGACAGGGTCTCACTGAGTTGCTTAGGGCCTTGCTAAGTTGCTAAGGCTGGCTTTGAACTTGTGATCCTCCTGTCCCACCTCCCCTCATAATTTTTGTTTTTGGTACCAGGGACTGAACTCAGGGGTACTCAACTACTGAGACACATCCCCAGCCCTATTTTGTCTCACTGAGTTGCTTAGGGCCTCGCTAAGTTGTTGAGGCTGGCTTTGAACTTATGATCCACTGCCTCAGCCTCCCGAGCTGCTGGGATTATAGTGGTGTGCCTCTGCAGCTGGCTTTCCCTCATAATTTTTGAATGCTGTGATATAGGGTAGACCCCTACTAGATGCTCTACATGGAGAAGGGAATGTGGGCCACATCTCCAATGAAGGCCATGGAGTGCCCAGAAGAACTAAGTTGATTAGCAAGAGGTAAACCAATTGCTAGTTTGAGTTCAAAGCCAGCCTCAGCAAAAGTGAGGCCCTAAGCAACCTTGTCTCTAAATAAAATACAAAATAGGGCTGTGGATGTGGCTCAGTGATGGAGTATCCCTGAGTTCAATCCCTGGTACCCAAAAAACAAAACAAAACAAAACAAACTTACAGCTGGGCACAGTGGTGCACATCTGTAATCTCAGTGACTTGCGAGGCTAAGGTAGGAGGATTGCAAGTTCCAGGCCAGCTTGAGCAACTTAGCAAGGCCCTAAGCAACTTAACAAGACCCTGTCTCAAAATAAAAAAATAAAAAGGGATGGAGGTTGTAGCTCATTGGTAAAACGTCCCTGGGTTCAATACCCAGTACCAAAAACCAAAACAACAAAAATACAACTTATAAATGTCTAGATTTTGTATCTCATCTGATAATTAAAATATTTACAAAGTGTATTTTTACCAAAGAGATACAATTCATTATGATAAAATATTACAGAATAAACTTTGTTTTATAACAATTGTCCCACAAAAGACACTGATTCTTTTTCTGTGTATGTGGTGCTTGAAATCAAAACCAGGGCCTCATGCGTACTAGTCAAGCACTTTACCAATGAGCTATATTCCCAGCCAAGGTACTGATTTTTTTTTTTAAATATTTATTCTTAAGTTTTATGTGGTGCTGAGGATGGAACCCAGTGCCTCATGCATGCTAGGCAAGCACTCTATCACTGAGCCACAACCCCAGCCCAAGGCACTGATTTTTTTGTTTGTTTTTATTTT
Source organism: Urocitellus parryii (assembly GCF_045843805.1). NCBI lineage: Eukaryota > Metazoa > Chordata > Mammalia > Rodentia > Sciuridae > Urocitellus > Urocitellus parryii. The sequence continues at coordinate 151,072,660 of NC_135537.1, forward strand.
GGTGTGTGGGTCATACATATAGCTGACAAGGATGAAAACTGTCAAACCCTTATCTGTCAATCCTGCATGGTGTGACTCCCATCTACATCTCCATTCTTGTCTTTTCCCAATTTTTCAGAATCTTTCTATGTGTTATAGTCACAGTGGATAGTTTTTAGTTCCTTGGATAGGACATGATCCTGTCACCCATGGGACCCATATGCATGCAATTCTCTGAGCCCAGACCTTTCTCCTTTCTGACATTCATGGTAAGCCCACCCGTTCCTGGTTAATACTTCTGCATCCTTCAACTCTCACCTCAAGCATCATCACTTCCTAAGGAATCCTTCCTAGATCATCCATTCTAGATCAGGTTCTTCTACTGGTTCCCACGGAACATAGATCCTTTCTTTCATGACATTTATTGTTGTACACAATTATATAAATATGGGATTATTTGATTAATGTTTATTTTTTTTCTCACTAGCCTGAAAACTCCAAGACAGCCAGTCTGTGTCTGCTTTTGCTTATCCTATCGCCCCAGTACTCCAGTACAGTGCTTGGCTTATAGGAAGTACCTGATACTTAGTAAAGAGCTGGTATAATCAGGCATTCATTGACAGAGTAGAAGATAAATCTGGCTACATCTCACAGAATCTTTTTTCTTTTCGTCCTCAAAGAATTTTATGCAGCTTATATTTTAAAATGCTTAGCAAAGCATAAGATACCACAACAATTATCATTACTTTAGGGTTGGGGATATACCTTAGTGGTATAGCACTTGCCTAGCATGCTCAAGGTCCTGGGTTATATCCCTAGTATTGCAAAAAAGAAAAAGAAAGAAAGAAAAGAAAAAGAAATGTAAAAATGGTTCTTTAGGGACTGGGGATATGGCTCAGTGGTAGAGCACTTGCCTAGCATGTGTGAGGCACTGGGTTCAATTCTCAGCCCCTCATATAAATAAATAAGTTGAAATTATTTAAATAAATAAGTTTCAACACCTTATTTATTTATTTATTTATTTATTTATTTGAGAGAGAGAGAGAGAGAGAGAGAGAGAGAGAGAGAGAGAAAGAGAGAGAGAATTTTTAAATATTTATTTATTTTTTTAGTTTTCGGCAGACACAACATCTTTGTATGTGGTGCTGAGGATCGAACCCAGGCTGCACGCATGCCAGGAGAGCGCGCTACCACTTGAGCCACATCCCCAGCCCATGTTTCAACACCTTAAAAAAATTTTTTTTAAATAAAAAAAAAGAGGTCCATCAACAACTAAAAAAATATATATATATTAAAAAATTGTTGGGCTGGGGTTGTGGCTCAGCGGTATGGCGCTCACTTAGCATGTGCAAGGCCCTGGGTTCGATCCGCAGCACCACATAAAAATAAATAAATAGAGATACTTTGTCCAACTACAACTAAAAAAAAATATTAAAAAAAAAATAAAAAGGGTACTTTATATATTGTGATTATAAATGAATTATAATTATGATTATGATTATTAGTGCTGGGGATTGAACCTAGGGCTTCATGCATGCTAGGGAAGCAGTCTACCACTGAGCATAGTATATCCCCAGCTGTTTGTTATTTTTTTCCTTAAAGGCTTACCTGAAACTTTCTCCTCAATGCCCGGGTCATCACTGGGGTCAGTCCAGTTCCTGTTTCCATATTTTCTTTATTGGTTAGAGGGGTTCCACCTGGGCTTCTACAAAGGTATTGAAAATATTAGGAGCTGTGCTTTATATACATTTTTCAAATGGATTTAGAAAGCATAAAGAATGCATTACCTTTCTACATCAACTTTTCTAAGCAGTTTCCGCAGATCTATCTGGCTTTTACCAGGAGTACTGATAAAATAAATATATAAAACATTAGAACTTGACAGATTTTATCACTTTTCCTAAAGCAAAGAAGAAATTTTTATAGGCAACCTAGAAAGGAATTCTATTTGCTACATTAAAAAACAGCAATAGAGCTGGACATAGTGGCATGCTCCTGTAAACCCAACAGCTCAGGAAATTGAGGCTGGAGGATCACCAAATTTGAGGTCAGCCTCAGCAACTTAGTGAGACTCTGTCTCAAAACAAAAAAGAAAAATGATTGGGAATGTGTCTGAGTGGTTAAACACCCCTTGATTCAGTTCTCATTACGAAAAAACAACAAAAAAAAACAGCAGTAGAGTCACACGCCTGTAATCCCAGCCACCTGGGAAGCTAAAACAGGAAGTTCAAGGACATACTGGATAATGAAAAGAGCAGCAAGGTCCTGGATTCAATCCCAAGTACCATAAAACAAAACAAAACAAAACAGCAGTATATGCTAATGACAGTGTAAGGTGATAACATGTAGCCATTTTAATAAGTAACACTTTTTGGGGGGTGGGGATAGGGGGCGGGTGGCGGGTACAGAGATTTGAACCCAGATCCTCATACATACTATTCAAGAGCTCTATCACTGAGCTATAGCCCCATTTCCCAGTAATACTTCTTGACCCAGTAACTACATCTATAAGAATCCATCCTAGGGAAAAATTCAACTATGCATACAAGTTATGGACAAAAATGTTCACTGAAGAATTAGAGAAATTAGAAAGCATAGTCAGAAGTGGTAATGTACACTTATAATCCCTGATACTTGGGAGGTTGAGGTAGAAAGATTACAAGTTCAAGGCCAGCCTAGGCAATTTAGCAAGATCCTATCTCAAAGGGGAAAAAAGTAAAAAGGAGTAGGGAAGTAGCTGAGTAATAAAGTGCTTGCCTTACATGCATGAGGCCCTGGCTTCAATCCCCAGTACTGGCCAAAACCAAAACCAAACCAAAACAAGAACAAAATAAACTCACAGGGCTGAGGTTGTGGCTCAGTGGTAGAGTGCTTGCCTAGCATGTGTGAGGCACTGGGTTCGATTCTCAGCACCACATATAAATTAATAAATAAAATAAATGTCCATCAACAACCAAAAATATTTTTAAAAAATAACCTCACAAACAACCTAAATGTCATTTTTTAAAATATTTTATTTACATTTTAGTTTTCGGCAGACAGAACATCTTTGTTTGTATGTGGTGCTGAGGATGGAAACCGGGCAGGCGAGCTCACTACCGCTTGAGCCACATCCCCAGCCCCCAACCTAAATGTCTTTAAACAGAGTTTTATGTATGAAATTTACATATAATGAACTACATAGTTTGAAGAAGTCAAAATGATATTTTAATATTATTTTTATTATTATTCGATTTTTTTTTTGTGGTACTGGGGATTGAACCCAGGGCCTTGCACATGCAAGGCAAGTACTCTATCACTGAGCTATATCCCTAGACCTTAAGCTAGTTTTTAATAATATGACATCTTAAGTGGGAAAAGCTGTAACTATATCTATAATATGATTATATTCAGTACACATACACATCCCTTTTTTGGGGGGCGGGTACTGGGGCACTTAACCACTGAATCAAACCTCTAGCCTCCCCTCAATCCCCTCCCCTTTTTAAAAAAAATTCTGAGACAGGGGCCTCCTATAATTGAATAGGGCCTCCCTAAATTGTTGGTGCTGGTCTCAAATTTGCAATTCTGTCTCAGACTCCTGAGTTACTAGGATTATAGGTGTGGGTCTTCTGTTTTCTTGATTCTAGATATGCTAATTTTTATATTTTATTATTTCTGAAATCAGTTTGTTTTAAAATTTCTTGATAGTTTTTCTGGGGATGGAACCTAGAACTTCACACATACTATACAAGTGCTTTACAACTAGCTACTTCCCCAACTCCCCAAATCTGTCATTCAATTAATGATATATTTTGTAATGGTATCTTGAAATGGAGGCAATAGAGTAGTGTATATCCAGAAAAAAAGACAAAAAAAAAAAAAGGTACTTGGGTTGTGGCTCAGTGGTAGAGCACTTGCCTTGAATGTGTGAGGCACTAGGTTTGATTCTCAGCACCATATATAAATAAAAAATAAAGGTTTGTCAACAACTAAAATGAATAAAATAAATAAAATTTATGGGGCTAGGGTTGTGGCTCAGCGGTAGAGCGCTTGCCTCGCACATGCAAGGTCCTGGATTTGATCCTCAGCACCACATATAAATAAACAGTTATTGTGTTCAACTACAACTACATTAAAAAAAAATAATAATATAAATAAATAAATAAATAAATAAAGACAAAAGCGGGGGCTAGAATGATAAAACAGTATATTAGCATGTTAACAGCAGCTATCTCCAATGATAGTATCATTAATAAGACAGGAGTTGAAAGACTCAAAGTGAGGTTTTTCCTGTGGTACAGTGCTTGCCTAGCAAATGTGAGGCACTGGGTTCAATTCTCAGCATCACATATAAACAAATAAACAAACAAATAAATAAATAAATAAATAAAAGGTCCATCAACAACTAAAAAATATTTTTAAAAAATCACTTTTAAGCCAAGAGTGGTGGCACATGCCTGTAATCCAGTGACTCAGGAAGCTGGGGCAGGAGGATTGCAAATTCAAGACCAGCCTTAGCCATTTATTGAGGCCCTAAGCAACTTAGCAAGACCCTGTCTCAGAATAAAAAAAATGGGTTGAAGATGTGGCTCAGTGGGAAAGTGTCCCCTAGGTTCAATCCCCAGTACCTGCCTCCCCCACCAAAAAAAAAAAACAAAAACTTTTAAGTAGCCATAGAGTATAATGCTGTGTATGTAGTTCCTTACATTAGAACATTTGTAACTCGAGTTGATAATGCTTTGGAGTTCGGTTTCAGGGTAACACGCTGCAAGTCAGAGACAGTAACCAGTGGATTCCGAGCCTTTGGTGATGGTACAAGCTTTAATCATAAAATGAGACTTTATTAAATACATATTTTCAAATGTAATTCAAAATGTAAACATGCTTAAACACCATTTATCTAAGTGCCAAGACATACCCACTTCTCTGCTCAATTTTTATTCCAAAGCTTCAAAGTATGTCTACCTTTTGGGATTAATGGTTGGTGATAAAACTGTCTAATTAAATAAATTTGAGATCTATACATTTTGTTTTAGATTCAAATGTACTAAAACAGCACATATTTAATTTGAAATAACTTCTACAGATAGGGCACATGATTATTTTCCATACAGGGACAACCAGGTTGAAAGGAGAAAGACCATGTATATGGTCAATGCTACCTTACCTTCTTCCTTTCATCAATATTCTGTGTCTTTTTTAATTTCACAGTCAGAAGATCTTTAACTGTTATCTGCAAAGGTCCATCTTTTTTTAATGGTCCAGTCTTTAAATACATGAAGATAGAATTTAAATTAGAATCAGAATATCTAGTGAAATGTAAATTCAAGTCCAGATTTCCAAGATTCAGAGTTAAGCCCAGCACTGTGGTACACGTTTTTACTTCCAGAGACTCCAGAGACTAAGGCAGAAGGATTGCAATTTGAGGCAAACCCCAGCAACTTAGCAGGGCCCTAAACAACTTAGGGAGACCCTGTCTCAAAATAAAATAAATAAATTAATTAAATGGGCTGAGGATGTAGCTCAGTATCAAAAAGAAAAAAGAAAAAAAAAAGATAAAAGTTACCTCTCATTTACCCTAGGAACCTATCAAATTCTTTCCACTTAAGCAAGAATGATCCTATTTTCAGTACTTAAGGATGCTAATTTGAAAAATATTCATAGAAGTGTAAGGAATTAGCCAGATGTGGTGGTATACACCTATAATCCCAGCTTTTCTGGAGGCCGAGAGAGTAGGATCACAAGTTTGAGATCACTCTTGGCAATTTGGTGAGAACTTGTCTCAAAATAAAATAATTTTTAAAAAGGGCTGGGGCTAGGGCTGGGGTTGTGACTCAGTGCTGGCCTAGCATCTGTGAGGCACTGGGTTTGAGCCTTAGCACCACATAAAAATAAATAAATAAAATAAAAGTATTGAGTCCATCTACAACCAAAAAAAAAATATATTGGAAAAAAAAATTCATTAGCTGGCATGATGGTGGGTAGTCCCAGCTACTCAAAAGGTTTGAGGCAAAATTGCTTGAGTCCATAAGTTCAAGACCAGTTTGGTCAACACAGTAAGACCCAGTCTCCAAAACAAATAAACTATTTAACATAGTGAAGATATGGAGTCAGAACAACTATAACCTTCGGTTTAAGCATTTAGCTCAGCCTTAAAAGGCCACCGAGGCTTTACTCCTATATTACATGCTGACCAAAACTCACCATGACTAGATTACTTCCTACCTGAAGTGCTTGAGTGAGGCCAGATTTTCTGAGCAGCAAAGGTGCTAGTGGGGGTGGCGGAGGAGGCAGAGGAGGAGGTGGAGGAGGAGGAGGTGGAGGCAGAGGTGGAGGAGGATGGCTGGCCAGCTGCGGCAGTGTGGGAGGAGGTATAGCTGGGGATTCCTCCAAGGTGATTACATCACTGGCAGGCTCCTTTGTAAGTTTACCACTCCTGTAACACGTTTGACCACAGCTTGGACAAGAATTTTCTGAGACAATCTGGAAGAAGACGTTACATTTGGCAAATGCATAATACGTTAATTTGATTCTTGTGGCAGAAAGTCATTAAAATAATAGCTAAAAAATAATGAATGCTTTCTCAATGTACCATTTTCTCAATTGTCATAACTTTCTTCATTTCATTTCTTCATTCATTTTGTATGTGATATATGCTAGGCACTGAGTACGGTGGGAGCCCTGTCTGTGACCTCGCAGACAGACATTAAATGTACATAGACACACTTAAAACCATACAAAATAACACTTAAAGGAAGAACAATGAAGTGTGCTCTGAGATTGAACAGCTAGTCTTGGGGAATGATAATTAGTCACCAAAGAATGAATTAAGGGGGCTGGGGATGTGGCTCAAGTGGTAACGCGCTCGCCTGGCATGCGTGCGGCCCGGGTTCGATCCTCAGCACCACATACCAACAAAGATGTTGTGTCCGCCGAGAACTAAATAATAAATATTAAAAATTCTCTCTCTCTCTCTCTCCTCTCTCACTCTCTCTTTAAAAAAAAAAAAAAAAAAAAAAAAAGAATGAATTAAGACTTTCCAGATGGAGGGAGATGATAGGGGGAGTTCATCCCAGAGAGGAAAATACTTAATCAGAAGAATATAGTACATTCAAAGTACTGGTAAAAGGGTAAAAGGCGCTGAGCATGGTGGCGCTCGCCTGTAATCCCAGTAGCTCAGGAGGCTGAGGCAGGTGGATCGCTAGTGCAAAGCCAGCCTCAGCAACCATGAGGCTCTAAGCAACTCAGTGAGACCCTGTCTTTAAAATAAAACACAAAAAAGGGCTGGGGAAGGGCTGGGGTTGTGGCTTAGAGATAGAGCGTTTGCCCAGCACATGCAAGGCCCTGGGTTCGACCCTCAGCACCACATAAAAAATAAATAAAATAAAGGTATTGTGTCCAACTACAACTAAAAAATAAATATTTTAAAAAAAGAAAAAAAAAAAAAAAGAAAAATAGCTGGGGATGTAGCTCAGTGGTTGAGTGCCCTGAGTTCAATCCCCACCACCACCCCCCCCAAAAAAAAGGGTGATAAAAAGCTGGAATATGACTGTTTTGGGTTGAATTATGGGCCAAAATTCATGTGGAGGTCTTAAAATCTAGTACTACAAAATGTGATTTATTTGGACATATGGCTTTCAAAGAGATGGTGGTAGGAATGGGAAAGATATTGAACAAACATAACTTTCTAATGTTCATAAATGGACACACAAACCAGTGTAACTCCACCTCATGTACAGCTGTAAAAATGGGAAGTTATGCTCCATGTATGTATGATATGTCAAAATACACTCTACCATCGTGTATAACTAAAAAGGACAAATAAAAAATTTTAAAAAATAAGAGATAGTGAAATTAAAAATGAGACATTTAGGGTGAATCTTAATCCTATGTAACAGTTATTCCTAGGACAAAAGGAAATGACACCTGAAATGTACTCAGACAGGAAAGATCATGTGAGAACACAGTGAGAGGCAGCCATCTATAAGCCAACAGAGGTTCTTCAGAAGAAAACCTTGCTGACCCCTTGATCTCATACTTCTTGCTTCCAGAACTGTGAGAAAACAAATTTCTGTTGTATAAACGATCTGTGGTATTTTATTATGCCAACCCTAGCAAATAACAAATAACAGTGACCCTATTAAATAAGGTGATATATTATTTTTTTGTGGCTACTATAAATTATCACAAACTTGGTGGCTTAAAACAATCAAACTCTATTGTCTCACAATGCTGCAGGCTGGAAGTCTGAAATCAAAAGGGTCAACTGAGCTGTGCTCCCTCTCAAGGCTCTAAAGAACCCCTTCCTTGCCTTTTCCAGTTAAAGGCAGCTGTCAATATTCTTTGGCTTGTCACTGCAATACTCCAATCTCTTGTTTCTATGGTCACCTGCTTGTCTCTGTATGAATTCTCTTGTGTATCTCTCTTTCAAGGACAGTTATCACTAGATTTAGGGTCCACCCAGATAATTCAGGAATGTCTCATCTTAAAATCCTTTTTCCCAAATAAGGTAATATTTATAGGTTCTAGGAATTAGGACCTGAACATTATCTTTTTGGAGGTCCTCATCCACTTAGCTCCCTACAAATTGTATCATTCCAATGTTACAGTTGAGGAAACTTTGCCTTTCCCTCCTTTGGCTAGTTCACCTTGAAGTGTAAATTCTGGGGAGCAGAGGTGGAATCCCAGAAGCTTCCTTCCAGATCAACGAGCACAATGTTGAATTACTGAGAACAGAGGTGTCACTTAGGGGGATTTGGAATGGATATTTATAGTTTTTTTTTTTTTCTGCATGCATCAGTCAGGAAATTCAAAACCACTCTTGAGTATTTATAAGAGAGATTTGGGGTGTAGCTCAGTGATAGAGAGCTTGCTTACCATGTACAAGACCCTGGTTTAGGTCCTAGCACCACAGTGAAAAAAAAAAAAAAGGTCTGAACCACTTCACATCCTAGTTATCAGCAGCAAACTGTTCTGATATAAAATCAGGAAGTTATAAAATCAGAGGAATTCAAAACAACAAAGTTACTTCTAGAACCAAAAGCTCAATTGGTCAATTAATTTTATTTTATGTTTTAGAAATTATTTTCTACGTTTGTTGTTAAATAGATATTACATACACAGAGCACAAAACTCAGAAGATGCAAGAGTATACAGTGAAAAAGAAAGGCCTTTCCTATCTTTGACTTAGCTACCAAACTGTCCCTCTACAAAAACAAACACCACTACCAATTTCTTATTTTTTTTCTTTTCTTTTGGGTACGGAGGATTGAACTCAGGGGCACTCAAATACTGAGCCACACCCCCAGCCCTATTTTATATTTTATTTAGAGACAGGGTCTCAGTGAGTTGCTCAGCACCTCGCTTTTGCTGAGGCTGGCTTTCAATTCATGATCATCCTGCCTCAGCCTCCTGAGCTTTTGGGATTATAGGTGTGTGCAACTGCACCCAGCACCCATTTCTTGTATAATGGGGTGGAATAATTCTCTGTTTGCTCCTTCACTTTTTCTGGGACCTGAGAGACTTTACAATATAGACCATCTCAGTGATCCCTGACCATGGAGCTTTGTAGCTAAAAATCAGAGTAAGGGAGACAGATTCTACAGGGGCTCTCTTTAGGCTGCTTGGGTGTTTCAAGGGAAGCTTTTACTCCTGCCAAAGAGCCCTTTAGGGTCTCCAAGTTCTGTTAAACTGTTATTCCTCCCAATCCTTCCAGAGTGGGAAGGAAACTCCGCTCTTGCAAGCCTCACAATACTACCTGATCCTTTGTTTTTCTATGTCCTGCTCATATCTTATCTTAAACTTCAGTTCTCTTGGAGGGAAATGGATGGCATTAGAGCAGATTATGCTAAGTGAAGCTAGTCAATCTTTAAAAAACAAATACCAAATGACTCCTTTGATATAAGGGGTGTAAACAAGGACAGGGTAGGGACGAAGAGCTTGAGAAGAATATTTACAGTAAACAGGGATGAGAGGTGGGAGGGAAAGGGAGTGAGAAGGGAAATTGCATGGAAATGGAAGGCGATCCTCAGGGTTATACAAAATGTCATATAAGAGGTAAGGAGGGGTAAGTCAAGAGAATACAAATGGAAGACATGATTTATAGTAGAAGGGGTAGAGAGAGAAAAGGGGAGGGGAGGGGAGGGGAAGGGAGGGGGGATAGTAGACAATAGGACAGACAGCAGAATACATCAGACACTAGAAAGGCAATATGTCAATCAATGGAAGGGTAACTGATGTGATACAGCAATTTGTATACGGGGTAAAAGCGGGAGTTCATAATCCACTTGAATCAAACCGTGTAATATGATGTATTAAGAACTATGTAATGTTATGAACGACCAATAAAAAAAAATAAATAAATAAACTTCAGATTCTCTTAATTTGAGTGTATAATTTGTTTTCTACTGGGTCAAAAGCAGGGCCTAACACATGCTAGGCTAGCACTCTACAATTGAGTTATATCCCAGCTCAAAACATTCTTTACATACATGTATAGATATATAAGTATGTATATAATTCATATATATGTTTCCATATATGATTAGACATATATTTTATAAGGACATTTTGATTAATTTTAACTTTTTTCATTATTTATTTTTTGAGATGGTGGTCACACTATGTTGCCCAGGCTGCCTTTGAACTTTTAAGCTCAAGCTACCTGGGCCTCCCTAGCAGCTGGGACTATAGGTATTTGCTACCATGCCCCACCAAAAAAGTATGTATATTTTAATCATTCATGGAAGCATCCTATAAACACTGTTTTGCATATACTTCTACATTTATTTTAATGTTGTATTCTTTATGTATATGGGGAGGGGGACACTTGGGATTGAATCTGGGGGTCATACATGCTAGAAAAGTGCTCTGCCATTAAGCTACATTCCCAATTATAATGCCATATTCTTTTTTCTCCCACACAATAATGGGAATTGAACTCAGGAGCACTCTGCTACTGAGCAACATCCCCAGTCCATTTTTTAATTTTATATTTTGAGACAGGGTTTTGCTTAATTGCTTTGGGGTCACTAAGTTGCTGAGGTTGGCCTGAAACTTGTGATCTTTCTGCCTCAGCTTCCTGAGTAGCTGGGAGTACAGGTGTGCATCAACACACCCCCTACCATTTTGTTTTTTTGTATTTGTTTTGCACATTTGATAGGGTAAAAATGTTACGCACTGAAGTTCAGTTTGCATTTCTGTTTTGTGTGTGTGGCAGAGACTGCTAAATGCCTCCCAATATACATTTTTGTCTTCTTCCTTAGTAATAGTATTCCATTAGGCATTTTGTGCCTGATATTTGAGATAATCATAGATCTCATGGTCAGAATATTTTTCATATTAGAATAGTCTGTTCATAAAGACTAAAATCATAAAGACATAAAATTCCTCCTTACCTAATTCCGAATTTGTCTTTTATTTGATAATACCAACCTTCAATGTTTCTTGGAGCTTGCATAATTCATTTTGCAAAATGCAAAATTGTTGTTTTAGACTGTAAAGTTCTCGTTGGCAGATTCGGGATGGAAAGATGGTATCTTTCAATACTTCTAAACCCTGAAATTCATAAGTAAAGAATCCTGAATCTTATGAGCAATATAATAAAGAGGGGAAAAAAGGAAACAGCAAGTTGTTTAATATATGTCATATAGAAGCAAAAGCAATCATGATCCCCATAAACTCATCTTATTTGAGCTTCATCTGAGTGTTGAGCTGACCTAAGCACATACCCATATGAATAAAAACACCAAATGTTTTGAAAACAGGTATGTCAAACCCATACCTGGGCTACACAGTTCTGGCACCAGCTGTATATAGACCACACACTATTTTTCCAAAGCTTTATTGCATCTTTGATGTTGGGAAGTTTGAAGTTCCAAAATGGTCTTAGCCAGTTTCTACTATGGGGAATGGGTATATCTGTTGAAGAAATAACCACTCTGCAAGAAAAACAAAATCAAACAAACAAATAAAAATAAAAGTTAAGTTGGAATAATAGCCTCTAATTAAACAAGAAACGGGTTTTATTTATTTTTATCATATTTTTTTTTCAGCACTGGGAATTGAACCCAGGGATTCCTGACTAATAAGTATGCAATCTACCACTGAGCAACATACCCAGCCTTAAGAAGCAGGTTTTATAATGTGACTCAGGAGGGGCTGGGGATGTGGCTCAAGCGGTAGCGCGCTTGCCTGGCATGCGTGCGGCCCGGGTTCGATCCCCAGCACCACATACCAACAAAGATGTTGTGTCCGCCAAGAACTAAAAAATAAATATTGAAAATTAAAAAAAAAAAAAAATAATGTGACTCAGGAGCAGGGACTTTCTACAGCCAAACTTTTCAGTAAATTCTAGAATTTAGGGATTCACTCATTCACTACATGTTTATTAAATATTTACTATATTATAGTCACTGGAGATTCAGTAATGGACAGTATAGATTAAAAATTCTGGGCTGGGGTTGTAGCTCAGCAGTAGAGCACTCGCCTATCATGTGTGAGGCCTTGGGTTTGATCCTCAGCACCACATAAAAATAAATTAAATTAAATAAAGGTATTGTGTCCAACTACACCTAAAAAATAAATATTAAAACAAACAAATAAACAAACAAAATCTCTAAGCTCTCATGGAGTTTATGTGTCATAGGAGAAGAAAGGTAAAAATAAATAAGCAACTAAACAAATAAATAATAAATATAGGGCTGGGGATGTGGCTCAAGCGGTAGCGCGCTCGCCTGGCATGCGTGTGGCCCGGGTTCGATCCTCAGCACCACATACAAAGATGTTGTGTCCTCCGAAAATGAAAAAATAAATATTAAAATAATAATAATAATAATAAATATATATATAAGGAGACAAAATAAAGCAAAAGGGGAAAATGTGAAATGATGGGTGGGGTTTGAGGTAGAAAAGTCAGTGATAATCTTAGTGAGAAGGAGACTTGGGGGAAAAAATGAAGTCAGGAAGCTAGCAATCAAATATTTGAGAGAAGAGCAATCTGGAGAAAGGCAACAATAAGTGCAAAGGCCCTGAAGTAGAAGCTCACCTGAAGTGTTCAAGGAATAGCAGGGAGGCCAGAATGACTAGGGTAGATAGACTGAGAGGGAAGGGATTGGGAAATAAGGTCAGAGTCAGATCACATAAGCATTGTGAGTCATATAACAGATTTTAATTTTTATTCTGAGAAAGTAAGACATTGGAGAGTTTTCTTTAATGTTCTATGCTTTTAGTATTGTATCTAAAACATAATTCCAAAACTCAAGGTATATCTTAGTATTTTTCCTTCTTTTTTGGGAGGGGGCGGGGTACTGGGGATTGAATCCAAGGGTGCATTACCATTAAGCTACATCCCCAGTCTTTCTTTCTTTCTTTTTCTTTTTCTTTTCTTTTCTTTTTTTTTTTTTTTTGTTTTAAGACAGGGTCTTGTTAAGTTGTTTAGGGTCTCACTAAATTGCTGAGGCTGGACTTAAACTTGGGATCCTCTTGACTCAGCTGCCGAGTTTCTGGGATTACAGGCATGCGCCACTGCACCCAGCTATTTTAGTAAAATTTTAATGGAATAAACAAGTTCAAGTTAGCAATACAGATAAAATTTTTGTTACAAAATAAAAATTTTTTCAGATTCAAAATGCAAAAAGATACATTTGACTCTGTTGACAGTAATACTTAATCAGCTTAGTTATATGCATTTAAAAAATTATAAATCTGAAGCAGGGTGCAGTGGCCAACACCTGTAATCCCAGCAGCTCTGGAGGCAGATGCAGGAGGATGGCGAGATCAAAGCCATCCTCAGCAATGGTGAGGCACTAAGCAACTCAGTGAGATTCTGTCTCTAAATAAATATGAAATAGGGCTGAAATGTGGCTCAGTGGTTGAGAGCACCTGAGTTCATTCCCTGGGACCAAAAACAAAAAAAAAAGTTGAATATTTTATATAACAAGTGAAAAAGAATTCCCTAAGCACATACACATATGAAAAAATAAACTGACTGGAGAAAACTCTTACTTTCATTGGAGACTTTAAAACAGAGAAGCAATATGACATGATTTTAACAGGCCCAAGCCAGCCTCTGCATTGAACATGCATAGGAGAAGGGACAAGAGCAAAAATAGAGAAATTAATTAGGAGATTTACAATATTCAGGAGAGACAGAAAAGAGTCAAACATGGTATCACTGCAGTTATTGCTTTATGAAAGTTTGTTTTCAAAAATCTTCTATAGGGCTGGGGATGTAGCTCAAGCGGTAGCGCGCTTGCCTGGCATGCGTGAGGCCCGGCGGGTTCGATCCTCAGCACCACATACAGACAAAGACATTGTGTCCGCCGAAAACTAAAAAATAAATGTTAAAATTCTCTCGCTCTCTCTCAAAAAAAAAAAAAATTTAAAAAAATCTTCTATAAAGAAAGGTATAGGACTGGCAGTGTAACCTCAGTGGTAGAATGTGTGCATATGCAAGGCCCTGGGATCAATTCCCAGCAGTACCAAAAATAAAATAAAAGAGAGTCACAACAAGAAAAAGTATAACTTATAATATATAAGTTACTGTGAAAAACAGTACCCTACAATTCCTAAAACTCAGATTTTCTTTTAAGAGGACATTTAACTTGAGTTCCAGAAAACAAATGATCAAACTTTAGCAAAACTAAGATATAGATTCTTGTCCGATGGCCCTCTTTCATCACTTAGTACACCTGGAAAAGAGAATATAGTTATCGTGCATTTGGACACAATTTCTTTTGATTCTCACTTCACTTGAAAGTGAGAACTGTGGTTGTCATGCAAAATACAGATGTCCAGTTAAAATTTAATTTAATTTCAGATGAAGCATGAATAATTTAATAAAAGTAAATTCTTAATGTTACATGGGACACACTTTTACCAAAAATTATTCACTGTTCAGCTGAAATACAAACGACTTCATATTCTATATTTTTGCTTGTTAAATCTGGTACTTGTATCTTAAACTGATCAGATGTCTCAATATTTTCTCTGCTCCACATTATGTCTTACCTTTCTGGTGAGGGGAGTGGAGGGGGAGGTGTAGGTAGCTTGGACTGGGAGTGAGAGGCTTCTTTTTTCTTAAATAATCTTTTGGCTTTGGCTTTTAGCTTTCTTCTTCGTTGTTTGAACTTGGGCATAATTTCTGCAGAGAAATTTTTAAAAACATTTTTTATTGAAGAATAACACATACATATAGAAAGCACACCAATCTTAAGTATGTAGTTCAATGAATTACCATTACAGCAAACCTTACACACTCTTGAATCTGTTATCAGGATCCTCGGCTCGAGGCCTGACTTGATCCAATAATCCAGGTCTGGCCACTTGTCCCCAAAACCAAACAGAAAAGATAAAGGTGAAAAACACGAAAGAACTTTAATTAGTGTAACTGTAGTAGCTACAGATTATTTTCTTTCTTTTTTCTCCTACCTCTTGGTTAATAAATCATAGCTGGGAGTGGTGGTACAAACCTGTAATTCCATCTCTGCTGGAGGCTGAGACAGGAAGATTTCAAGTTTGAGGCCAGCATGGGGAATTTAGCAAGACTGTGTCTCAAAATACAATAAAAATGGCTGGGGATGTAGCCTGGTAGAAAAGTACTTGCCCACCATGTGTGTGACTCTGGATTCAATCCCCAGCATTGGGGGGATAAAAAAGGAAAAAAGAAAGGCTACATCTGGAGACTTTGACTTTGGCATTATATTGTTTTCTACATTTATTTTACTTATGTTGCTTTTCTTTATAACAGGGAAAATGGCTATAATTGGATTGAGGTTAAACATTGAAAGAATATAAGTTTCTTTATCAGCAACATTTACTGCACATCCACTATGATCATAGGCAGAGTTGGTTGTGTGGGGAGAAAACATTGTCAATTGAATGTCCCTTTATTTTTTAGCACCTTCACATACATATTCTCAGTCAATCTTCACTATCCTGCAAAGTATCCTTGAAAAAGAGGATTTTTATTCCCATTTTATACAGGAATAAACTGATGATTGGAAAGATTAGATGATATGCCCAAGGTTAATTGAATAAAGTATAAAGTCTGGATCTGTAAGTCTTCAAAGACCATGTTTTTTCTAGCAGACTATGGTGTAATAGTAGCTTATAATGAAATAACAATTATCCCAAATCTAAAAGTGTTTCAAAACAATTTATTCTGAAGCATTTAAAATATCACCTAGCACACTTATATTTTAATCCATATTCTTTACTGAAGAATTAAGACTGAGCAAGTTTGATCTGAGGCTCCAGAGGGCCTTTGCTGGTTTTAGTTGTTACCTGAGGAACAAAGATGTTGTTATTCAAGTAGCAGAAAGGAAAACTGTCTGAAGGCCTGGGCCTCTTTCCCTTCAAACTTACATTTGAATAGGAACAATCAGCCTTTAAAATACACATTCATTCCACTTCTGTTCACTCAGTAACCTTTCAGCACTTGGTATGCAGCTCTACACTTGCTCAGTTCTCAGATTCCACTGGCTAAAGAACCTCCTCCCACCCTGCTGTGGATTATAAAAACCAAGATGTGCTTTGGTTGCAACAGCTTTGGACTTACAGAGGCTATCCCTAATGACAAAGAGTGATGTATCAACAGCTCTCTAGAAGTGGCTGGACTGTCAGGCTCCAAATTAACAGAATGCTTTTCTTAATTGTTCTTAGAGGCTTGAGGGGAAAAACAAAACAAAACAAAACACCAAAACATAGTTGGCTGGCTTCTTATTTATTTATTTACATATTTTTGCAGTATTAGGCTTGAACTTAAGGTGCTCTACCACTGAGAGCTACATCTCTAGCCCTTTTCATTCTTTTTTTTTTTTTTTTTTTTTTTTTTGTGATGGAGGTGGGTACTGGGGATTGAACTCAGGGGCACTCAACCACTGAGTCACATTCCCAGCCCTATTTTGTATTTTATTTAGAGACAGGGTCTCACTGAGTTGCTATTGCTGAGGCTGGCTTTGCCTCCTGAGCTGCAGGGATTATAGGTGTGCGCCACTGTGCCCAGCTCTCCAGCCCTTTTTAAAAATTTTTATTTTGAGACAGGGTCTCCTTAAGTTTTTGAGGTTGTCTTGAATTTCAGATCCTGCTGCCTTAGGCTCCCAAATTGCTGGGATTACTGGCATGTGTCACCATGACTGGTGACTTCACCTTTTTATTTTTTATTTTTGTGTTGCTGGGGATTGAACCCAGGACCTTGTACTTAGTTGGTAGACTGCTTGACTGCAAGTCAAGCAGTCTACCAACTAAGCTATATTCCCAGCCCTATTATATCACTTTTTTCCCCCTGTTGAAATAATAAAAGAAGACTTAGCAGCGATTAATAAATAAAAGGAATGTCTTTTTTAATTCAAAATAAAGAAGCACAGATTCGGGCTGGGGATTGAATCCACAACTTTGAGCATGCTAGGCAAGAGGTCTGCCACTGAACCATATCCCAGGTATACAGAGATATTTTGAATGAAGATACTTAGGAGATCCTCCCAGAAAGTAGTAATTTTGTATTTGGGGGAGAAAAAACGGTTAAATCTCATCAAATCCATGTGCAGTGCCATTTATGGAGAAATTTCATGGGAAACTATCACAGTCCACTGTTGGGATCCCCATAATCTGAGATTTCCATGGCACCTTTCATTTCATTGGATTCTATCTGCCTCTCCATAGCCCTTCCCCATTGCTTTACCTTTATGTTTTGTTAGGGATCAAAAAGGATAGAACCAGCCTCTTGCCCTTTTTTCCTATATTACCAATACTTAAATTATGAAAATAGACTTAAAATTTTTCTTCCCCTGGTGGTGGTGCTGGGGAATCAAACTCAGAGTCTTGCCCATGCTACATCCCAGTCCTGAAAACAGACTTTAGAAAGGAACTGGACTTTCTAGCTATACTTGGTGGATTGATTGTGACAAAGATTCTGTGCTTGATCAGGCTCCTGAAGCTTCTCCTAAACCCATCTTTGTACTTACAAAATTTGGTTTTAGCTTTTAGCAAAAAACTCTGCCAAATCAGTTTAGCAAGAACTACCACCCTCACCCCCCCCCAAAAACAACAAAACATTATAAGGTTCCTCATCTTCCTCCATTACTTAGGTTTCTCTGATCACCCTGGTCTGTCTAGCATGAATCTTACTTAATCTGTTTAGGCAGAATCCCCCTTACTTCTTAGTAATTTTCCATCTATTGACTTTGTTCTTTGCCCATAAATTATATTTGCCTGTATTATATTTGGAGTTGAGCCTAATCTCTCTCTCCTCACTACAAAATCCCACCCAGTGGCGGGAATCCCACTGCAGTGGTCCCTATACCTATTGCAATGGTCCTGAAAAAAGTCTTCCTCAGTGTGTTTTATAACAAGTATAACTGTAAATTTTCTTTCTTTAACAATTCTAGGGACTGGGGGTATTGCTAAGTAGTAGGGTGCTTGCTTAGCATGTGGAAGGTCATAGGTTTGATCCTTAGTAACATACACACATATGTGTGTGTGTGTATATACATATATATACACATATAATGTCATATATATATTAATATATTATATATAAATTATATATGATGGATATGGAAAATGACAAACTCAAAATAGTGTGGCCTGGGGAGAGGGAGTGAAAAAGAAGGCAATACATTGATCCTTTCCCAATACATTCTTTCCCAGTAACAAGACAGGCCTTGGGGAGGAGATATCTATCAAATCTGGAAGGACAGTCTGTGGGAAGAGGTCAAAAACATTGATCCTTCCCCATACAAATCCATTTCCAGATGCTGACCACTGATCCCAGACCCTCCATCTGGCCCAGTAAAGACAAATCTAAAATACTGACCACTGACCCCAGAACTGCCCCCGCCATCTCGCCCAGTAAAACAGACCCCAAATTCCTGAGTTAAGTCAATTCTCAGTGTGACCTATATAAGTATGGATTCCCTCTTTGGCCAGTGGCTCATTTTCCACCAGGAAAGTAGGCCCATTAGAGGTGTGACTCCATTACTGAATAAAGGCTTTTGCTGATCTGTGAAGTTTGTGACTGGCTCCGTCCTTTTGTGCCAACATTATATATATAAATTCCTTAGCACATCTTTCAAAGCTGTTCACAACTTAGTGCTCTGCAGCCTCATTTCTTCTAGTGACAACTAGTTTGTACTTAGGTTTATTAAACACCAAATACTCTCTATAATGTAACCAGTCTTTCCCCTGTTTGGGGTATCCTTTTCTAAGTCCTCTTAAACCTAATTTTCAAAACTTTTGTTACTTTTATCTTATAGACATTAGTTGAGTGTTGAAAATTCATCAGGTAGCCAGGCACGGTGGCACACACCTATAATCTTAACAACTCAGGAGGTTGAGGCAGGAAGATTACCAGTTCAAACCCAGCCTCAGCAACTTACTGAGAATCTGTCTCTAAAAAAATTAAATAAAAAGGACTGAGGATGTGACTCAATGGTAAAGCACACCTAAGTTAAATCTCCAGTACCAAACAATTAAAAATTAAAACAAAATCCATCAGATATTCTTTTTTTTAATTTTTATATTTATTTTTTAGTTTTTGGCGGATACAACATCTTTGTATGTGGTGCAGGCGAGCGCGCTACCGCTTGAGCCACATCCCCAGCCCTCCATCAGATATTCTGCTAGGTGCTGTCATACAATCATGTGTAAGATCAAAATAGTTTCTGTTCTTATAAATTTATAGTGGTTGAAAAGTTATTGCTTTTGTGCTTTTATAGCACTGTATTATTATTTTTAAAATTTTTTAGTTGTAGTTGGACACGATACCTTTATTTATTTATTTGTATGTGGTGATGAGGATTGAGCCCAGCGCCTTGCATATGCTAGGCAAGCTCTCTACTGCTGAGCCACAACCCCAGTCCTATAAGACTTTATATACACCTTTACAATCGTCTCTAGGAGTTGGCAGGCAATGCTGCTCCTGTTAAAATTCCATCAGGTGATATAAAAAGTTCTTTGGTCATGGAGCATGTCCAAGGTTGTGGCAGCAACGGAAATCACAGTTACATTTCATAACCATGTTCTTATTTTTATGGAGGCCTCTTACCCCTCATTAATGGTCTTCAGAAGATTTAGTTTCTATTACCAGTTCGATTAGTTCATCTTGAAAACCACAGCACTATTTTTGACACTTACTGATATTGATTTTACGTTTTATGTTATGTAGCATTGCTTTTTAAATTTCTGTCTGGTTTCTCGAGAGAGATCACAGGACTCTAATCTCCTTCAGCACGGTATTTGGCATATAGTAATAAGCGCACACTTAAAATTGACACAGAATGTTCGATAGCATTAAGAGTGTATCAAGGGGCCCGGCGCAGTGTCGTACTCCTGTAACCCCAGCCGCTTGGGTGGGGGAGGCAGGAGAATCGCGAGTTCAAAGCCAGCGCTAAGCAATTCAGTGAGATCATGTCTCTAATAAAATACAAAATAGGGCTGGGGATGTGGTTCAGTGGTCGAGTGCCCCTGAATTCAATCCCTGGTTACCCCCCCCCCCGCCCCGCCAAAATAAAAAATAAGAGTGTAGAGAGGAACATTGGAATACTCTTTAGCCAAGAAATATACCTTCTCAAACTTGAATGTATATAGGAATCACGGGGGTGATCGTGGATCTTATTGCAATTCATATTCTAACTCAGAAAGTATGGGTGGAGCCCTTTGCGTTTCTAATAGGGGGCCAAATCATGTCAATTTCGCTGGCCCGTGAACCCGTTTTGAGTAGCAAAGATATAAAGGAACGAGCAAAAGGAAGTCAGATGCTTCATTCCAAAACATATTTTCCAGAGTGTTAATAGAAGTACGGTTCGGATGGAGCCAAGCCGAGAACCTCTTCCCAAGCCGCAAATCTCCCCTTTTCTGCTTCTCCCTTCCTACTCCAGCCAGTCCCCTCCTCCTTTACCCATAAAAACACAAGCAGCGACAGGTCCAATTACGGAAGATTCGAGCCCAGGTAACACAGAAAGAATTGTCCCTGCACTTACTAGTCTAAGAGCCTGGGGATTAGATGGAGTCCGGGCAGTGGCTTCTTCCACGCCATAAAGAAAAATTCAAAATTAAATCCTCGTCACGGAGGGACCAATCGTAGACGTGGCTTCCCCACGATTCGCTTTCCTGGTAGCGTAGGAACACAGCCTGGCTTATGATTGGCTGAGATAGAATTACTCTCCGACCAATCGGGCATGAGGCGCTTTTAGTATGAATAAGGAGAAGGCGGGAGAGGAAAGAGGGTGTGTCGCGTCCCCTATGCTGTCGGTGGAAGCTTCCGTGTAATTGGTTGGTTCTTCTTCTGATTTCACCAATCGAAAGCTCTTCTCTGCTGAGCCCTAATTATGAAATTGAAAGTAGAGAGATAGGGTAGCCAATGGAAAAAAATATATATGCTGCAGCCAATCCTCCTGCGGCGTTTTGTGTCTTTACCCAACAGGAAAATGTGTTTCATATGGAGGGGCGGCACCCAGTTGCCAATGGGCGGGCGCCGGTAAAACAGAGGAGCCAATGAGTGCGAAACATTGAGTGACAGCTGTCCAATAGAGACCGTCAGTGCTAGTACGGCTTGCAGCTTAAGCGCCGCCGCGGTCTGAGGAATGTCAACTATTCAACATGGAGGCGGAGGTCGATAAGCTCGAACTGATGGTGAGTGCAAAGTGAAGGACACCTACTGGGTAATTAATTTTTCTCCAGTGGCCTAGAAGGTGGGGAGCAATGTGGAGTTGCGGGAAACTCTGGGCAGCGGAGGCTGGACCAAATTGGAGTTCCCTCCTCCTGCACCAAAGGGAGCCGCCACCGCCTGGTCTCCCAACCGCCGCGGGCGAAGGGGTACATCCGGGAAATTCGTGAGGGAAATGGCGGGAGATGCTGAGGGTGTGGGGCCTTTGGAATTCCTTGTTTCTTGCTTTACTTTTCTATCCCTAAAGGAGCTGTACCTGATGGAAACAGCGTTTTATGTATTTACACACACACACACACACACACACACACACGACTGGAAGGGTCTATCAACGCCCCAAGACGGGAGGAGGTCGTTCACACCCCTAGAAAGGGGGATGTGGGGTGAGAAGTAAGCCGGGGCAGGGGGCGCGGGGAGAAACGAACCATTCATGTTTTCGAAGGCGGGCTGAGAAAGTCTGAGAAAGGATGCAAAACGTGCGCTACAACTTCCTAGCGGCCAAGGGAGTCCCCTAGACTCGTTTGTGTTTGGCCCGGAGGATGCAAGCTTTGGGTGAGCGAGCCGTCGGAGCTATGGGGATCTGAACTATAGGCTCGTTTCCTCGAGAGCCGGGGATATTGGAAATGGGAGGGCACCTTGTTCACGAGTTGCCCATTTTCATTCATCTGTGAAAGTAGAGGGCGGGGGCGAAGAACTAGAAAGCACTCCCCTTGTTGCTGTTGTGTGTGGCCTGCTGGAGGGTGCCAAGCTGAAGGGCTACCCTTGTTTTCTTTATGGGGTTAGCCCTTATCCTCTCTTGTCCCCTTAATTCCCTCCCTCCCATCCTTAGTCTACCAGCTTGATAGCCCGCGCTTTTTTCTTGGCTCTGCCTTCACTCTTTATTTTCTTCTTGCATTATCGGTATTTTCAGATTGGGTTGGCTTCTTTAAAAATATGGAACTTTGAGGAAGTACCCATCTTTGAGTTCCTGTTGTTTTTATTTTTTAAAGAAAATAACAAGATCAATTTTTAAAAAGTAAAAAAAAAAAAAAAACTTCTTTCTTCTCCAGCTTCAATCTGTTTCTCCTCCTTCCCGCCATTCCCTGGCGTTATTGCTTAGGTATATCTGTGTGCCCACACTGCTCTTTCCAAGATGAATATTAGTTCTTTAACTTCTGCTTTTGTAAGGACCTGTGGTGATCCTGGATGATAGTGTGTACTACCCCCCCCCCCCATTCCCACCCCAGAAAATGTTAGGCCTTGATTTATCTTATTATTTTCATTTGATTTGTTAAGGAATTGAAGCACTGGCTTTATTTATATTTAATTGCAAGGCTTTCAATTACTTTAACATTTGTGTCCAAATTTTCTATGTGGAGGGAGTGTGGGTATGGAAACAGAATGGAGGGAGACATGGGAGGGAAGACGAATTTTCTTTCTGCAATTTTCCAAACCTGCAATAATGAATATTTGTTTGGTTTTGTTTTTATTTTTTATTTTTATTGTTTTTTTTTTTTTTTAATACACGAAATGTCAAGGATCGGAGTTTACTTCTATCAACAGGCATAAAAATTAAGACTGTCTTTTCCCACTCCCCCATTTTAAATTCCTGTCTGCAGATTCAGATATTTCTGCTTAGTTGTTATATGCTGCCTGATGCTAATTGTTTTTATATATATGCCCATGCAGCCTATTGGCTGTTTAATTTTTATGCTTTTTCTAGCTTTTGCAATAGCATCAATATTCTTTAATTTTTTTTTTTTTAGAGAGAGTGAGAGAGACAGACAGAGAGAGAATTTTTTTTTTAATATTTATTTTTTAGTTTTCGGCGGACACAATATCTTTGTATGTGGTGCTGAGGATCGAACCGGGCCGCACGCATGCCAGGCGAGCACGCTACCTCTTGAGCCACATCCCCAGCCCAGCATCAATATTCTTAAAAGACTACTTCTTCTTCTTCTTTTTTTTTGTTAGAATGAACATATTCTATTTTAAGGGAAAAGCAAGAAACATTTTGGAAAATGGAGGTTTTAGAAAGTTATAAGGCAGCCAACTTTTAAACTTTTAGATGTTTAATTATGAGATAGCTTTTAAACTTCCTTTTGATGAGAGGAAGACTAGAAAGCAGAGTTTCTCCCCCCCCCCCGCCCCCTTAAATTTCTTAAAAGTAAATTAGTGGTAGCATTTTTTTCAAGTTATTGGTTTGTTTTCATAATTATTAGGGTGTATGGGCTGGCGTTGTGGCTCAGTGGTAGTGCGCTTGCCTAGCAACCGCGAGGCCCTGGGTTCAATCCTCAGCATCACATAAAAACAAATAAAGGTATTGTGTCTAACTACAACTAAAAAATAAATATTTAAAAAAAATTATTAGGGTTTAAGAATGAATTGGAATTTTTATTATTTTTAATATTCCTATTTTGTATTGACTTGATAGTAAAGGATGGTGCATCTCATCTTCGGATTTGCCATATTCCTTTAAAAAATGTTTTATCTATGAACCAGAATCAGAGTAGTTTCTAAGATTCTAAAGGTAAATGATTTCTGGTACAATCTTCTGGGTTTTTGTTTGTTTGTCTTACATTACTTAAATAAAGAATTGCCAGGGGACCAGTATGGAATATTTAGTAGGTGAAAAGAGAATGCATTGTGTTTAACTTTGAAAAAGTTATCTCAGTTTTGTAAACAGATAGCCTGATCCTCTTAATTTAATATTTTTTCTATTTTTTTGTATTAACTTACAGTTCAGAATACTAAACACTTGTCTTTATAAACACTTGTCTTTAAAACATGACGCTTGATTAACAAGAGTTAAATATTCTCACATTTGAATTTTGTGGCCCAGGATTTGAGGCCAAGACTCTTTATGTTCCCGCTGTCCCAAATTTGAGTCCATTTCTTGGTGGGCTTGATCCACCTAAGTAGCTGAACTGGACCATTTAAAGGAAGGTTGGTGAAAATAAGAGAAAAGTATTTTTGCATCAGTCAACATTACTAAAGGAGGAATAACCTCATTGTAGGGTAATCCGTGTTCTCTAATTATTTTCCCTTTACTTATTGATTGAATGATATTTGTGGAAGGCCCTCCTTTTGTGGTTCTACTAGTGATTGTACACAAAAGTGTAATGTGATACTGTGATACTCTTACTAATCCTCACAAACCCCCAGAGTCCCTAGGGATTGAAGCTAGGTCCTTTCTACCACTAAGAAGTGACATCTACCTGCCTTGTTATTTTTTGGGGATGGGATGTTGCTAAATTGTCCAGGCTGGCCTGAAATTTGGATCCTTCTCCCTTCTCTTCCTAAGTAGCAGGGATTAGGCATGTGCAACCATGCCCAACTATGATTTCTGTTTCTAAGTTTACATTTGTTTTTTAAGGAAATTTATTGTTTACATCTCAGGCCTCTTTCTCCATTATTTTCATTTTGATATTTTAAAGTTAACAAGAAATGAATTTGCTTTCCTTTTATATTTAAGGTTTATATTTAAAACCTCCTTCCATAAAATTCAATTAGGTTGAGATAATATTGTCATGTTTAGCTCACATTGATTATCTGGCAGTGTCTTTCTTTGTTATCATAGTCCTCAGTAAACTCTTGAAATAAAAAGCTATAATGATAAGTACTTTTATTTTTGGTACTGAGGATTAAACCCAGGGGCACTTTACAACACTGAGTACATCCCCAGTCCTTTTTATTTTTGAGATAGGGTTTCCCTGAGGCTGGCCTCAAACTTGTGATCTTCCTGTCTCAGCGTCAGGGAGTCACTGGAATTACAGGCATGCACTGTCATGCCTTACAAAATGCTTTGTGTGTATGTGTGTGTGTTTTGTGTTATAGTTTTTTTTTGTGTGTGTTTTGTGTTATAGTTTAGAATCCAGAGTAATAGATTGGGTATATAGAGATTTTATACATTTATTATTTTTCGTTTATTTTCTGTAACATTCTTATTCAAAGGGCTTGTTTTATATGGCAGGTAATCAATCAGTCATTTTGCTTTGGAAAAGGAGCTAACCAACAAACTGTCTCATCAGAGACCAGGAAACTTTATCACAACTGTGACTTAGTACTTCTAATTGGTTTTGTTAATACCAATTTTGAGGTATTACTAATATACTTGTTAATTACTACCAAGACTCAAGATATTTTAAAAATTCCTTTACATCTCTGCATGTTTCTATTCGAATGTTAATGGTTGATTAGTCATCAAAAACCAATATCACATTGATATAAATGTCTTTATGTTTTGATGTCTTCTGACCAAAGTGGCAATCCAACTTCAAATTCTTTTCACACTGAAGCTTCAACTCAAGATTCGTTTATGTTCCTTTCCTACTTATTACTGCTTACGAATGCTCTGACTTTATTGCACTACTGTACTTGACAGCTAGCAGTGCAATAGTATTGTCAAAGCATCTGAAAGCAGAGTGCTCTTCAGAATTTTCATTCTTGCCTTACTTCTTTCTTCAGTGTTTATAAATAATTGACTACAAACTTTGTTGCTAAAAACTGTATAATTATTATAAACAAGAAGTATATCTTTTTAGAAAATCATAATTTGATAAAAACTTTTTACCTAATATTAAAAACTCACTACTACACTGCATAATGAAACACATTGAGAAAACACTTCTTATATCTAAACTTGTTATGGCTTGTCTAAATGAGTGTACTTTGTAATTTGCTTCTTTCTTTAATAGATTTGGGTAGGTTTGGACAAATCTTAGTTTTTATTTAATTGAGTTTTATCACTAATTAGTAAGAGATGAAAACAATCTCTGCTGTATATTTACTGTGGTAACTTGCCTCAGGTCTTAATGTTGATTTTGTATTATGTAGGAAATGCTTAGATTTAAAATTTAAAAATGCTTGAATTAAAGTTCATTTTTGTGTTGATGAGATAAAAACTGTGAATTCATCACTTTTTATAGTGAATTTTATTGAGATACAATTTACACAGAATAAAACTCACCAATTTTAAGTGTATAATTTCATGAGTTTTGGCAAATGGGTACAGTCATGTAATGAACAGCATAGCCAGGATATAGATTTCCATCACCTTAAAAAAGGTTTCTTTGTGCCCCTTTGTAGTTAGCCTCTTCCTAGCAAACTCCCTGGCAACCATTGACCTATAGCTTTTCTAGAATTTCATACAAATGGAATTATACAATATATAGCCTTTTGTGTTTGGCTTCTTATACCTACTGTAATGTTTTTGAGATTTATCCCTGTCATTGTTAATTATTAGTGGCTAAATAATTTTTATTACTGAGTAGTATTCCATTGTACAGAATATGACAAATTGTTTATCTGTTCTCCAGATTTTGGACTTTTGGTCTCCATGTTTTGACTGTTATGAATGAAATGGCCATGAGCATTGAAGTATACAAGTTTTGGGGCATGTATTCATTTCTTTTGTATAAATACTGAGGAATGGGATTGCTGGGTAGCATCTTTTCATGGGTTTATTTATAATTGGTATATCTTGTTTAGTGAAGTATCTTAAAATCTTGCCTTTTTTCAAATTGTGTTGCTTTTTTATTTCATCAGAAGAGTCATTTTTCTTTCAAGTCTATTAATTGCCTTCTCGTTTAAAAATTAAAAAAAATTTTTTGTAGTTGTAGATGGACAGCATGACTTTATAGTATTTGTTTATTTTTATGTGGTGCTAAGGATCAAACTCAGTGCCTCACACATGCTAAGCAAGCGCTCTGCCTCTGAGCTACAGCCCCAGCCCCTCCTTTAAAATTTTTTAATGAAGTCCAATTCATACATTTTTATCTTGTGATGTTTACTTTTTACATTACATTTCTTTAAGGTATCATTGAGCTTTCTGTTCAGAACCTGTATAATTATGAAGGTTTTGGATAAAAATTTATCATTGAAAGGAGGGAAAGATTTTTTTTCCTGCCTTAAAATTATATTTTGGTGTGAATACGTCTTCAATTTTAGAAATAGAGTAGGAAAGGCCATATGTTATGAGCTCATTTAATGTGAAGTGGGAACTGAGAGTGATTACACCTGTAATCCCAGCTCCTCTGGAAGCTGGGTGAGGTGAATTTAAAGTTCTAGGCCAGTCCTGGCAACTTAGCTAGATCCTGTCTCACAAAAGGCTGAGGATGTAGCTCAGTGGTAGAATGCTGGCTGGCCTAGCATGTTGGAGGTTCTGAGTTCAGTTCCTAGCACCACATATAAAAAAAGATTATACTTCTAATTTATCTTAATATATAACACTTTTAGTTTGAATAAGTTAACCCTGGCTTCTTTGAGTTCAGTATTTTTGTTCTTATTTTATAAATAACCGAAACAATCTCAATTTTTGCTAAGGTTTCTGATTTCTTTTAGAGCCTAGTTTTTAATATATATTCTCTTCTTTAAGCTGAGGATTCTTAGAGGAGCTCTGTCTCACCAGAAAAATATATACAGATAGATAAAATTGCCAGTGGTTAACAGGGATTTGTAGTTTGCTTTAGTTTGGATCTGAAATATCCCCTAAAGGCTTATGTGGAAACAACTTGGTCCCCAGCATGTGGTGCTATTGGGAGGTGTGGTGGAACCTTTTAGTGGTGAAACCTATTTGGAAGAAGTTAGGTCATTGGGGGGATTGCATTTGAAAGGAAAATTTGGACCCCTCCTCCCTCTCTCTTTGCTTCCTAGCCACCAGGAGGTGAACAGGCCTCCTTTGCCTTGTGCTTCCACCCTGTTATACTCTGCAGCCACAGGCCCAAAGCAATAGGCCGAAGTGACCATTCACTGAAGCCTCTGAAACTGAGTCAAAATAAGTCTTTCTAGCTGGGTGTGGTGGCGCACACTCCTGTTATCCAAGTTGTTTGGGAGGTTGAGACAGGAGGATTTCAAGTTCAAGAATAGCCTCAGCAATTTACTAGCAAGACCCTATCTCAAAATGACAAAAAGTAAAAAGGGTTGGGAATGTGCTCAGTGGTAAAGCTTCTCTTTCCTTTTGGTTCATTCTCCAGCATAAAAACAAAACAAACAAAAAACTACATTGTTGTTTCAAGTGTGTGCACCAGTTTCAACTGGATTCTGCAATTTAGGAATGTAGCTATTTGTCATATTTGGCATATATTCTAACTTTATACACTGAATATGAGATTATCATGAGTTATGAGCATTTTATATATACACATATATTACACAATATATTATGTGTTTTTTTTTTATTTTTTAAAAAATATTTATTTATTTATTTGTTATTGGCGGACACAACATCTTTGTTTGTATGTGGTGCTGGAGGATCGAACCCGGGCCGCACGCATGCCAGGCGAGCGCGCTACCGCTTGAGCCACATCCCCAGCCCCATATTATGTGTTTTAAAACATTCTGTGTAACAGCAACATAATATTTGAGAATATACTGCCTGTCAGAAACTATTAGAGATTAGTGATTTATAAAACCACCTTGGGCTGGGGCTGTGCTACATACCTATAATCCCAGCAACATGGGAGAATGAGGCAGGAAGATATCAAGTTCAAAGCCAGCTTCAGCTATAACAAGATCCTTAAGCAATTTAGTGAAACCCTCTCTCAAAATAAAAAATTTAAAAGTGCTGGGAACATAGCTTGGTGGTAAAGTCCCCCTGGGTTCAGTTCCCATGATGAAACCAAACTAAAATGAAAAACAAAAAATAAACAGGCTGACATATTTGAGACAGTAAAATTAGTGTGACTGAGGTGTGAAGTGTGAAGCTTTAGTGGAGAAAGAGAGAATTTTTATTTATCTATCTATCTATTTATTTATGTATCTTTAGTTTTAGGTGGATTCATTAGTTTTTTTTTTTTTTTAATATGGTGCCCAGGATGGAACCCAGTGCCTCATGCATGCTGGGTGAGCACTCTACCACTGAGCCACCTCTCCAGCTCCGAGAGAGAATTTTAATATCATCTTGGGAAGAATCATACTAAATTGGAGTTAATTTTATAGGCTTTGGAAAACCCCAGTGATCTTTTTTCCCCCTAATGTTACTGATTGAGCCCATGAACTTGCACATGCTAGGCAAAAGCTCTCTCACTGAGTGATAGCCCTGCTTACACCCCAATGATCTTTAAGTGAAGTATGACTTGGTATAGAATGCCTTATACTTCATTAAAAAAAAAAATTGCTTTTGTCTGGGCAGGGTGGCACAGGTGTGTAATTTTAGCGGCTCAAAAGGCTGAAGCAGGAGAATCTCATTCAAAGCCAGCCTCAGCATCTTAGTGAAGCCTCAGCAACTTAGTGAGGCCCTATCTACCCAAAATACAATTGCTTTAGTTATTATACACGTTTACATATTTTTTATAGTAAAATTAGAAGACAGGTAAGCAAAAAGAGAAGAAAACCACATTTTTACGACTGTTAAGACTATGTTGTAATGTATATTACAATTTTCTGTACGTTTATCTATTTTACTAAACCAGGTTCATTCAGTATATTGTGAAAAATATGTCCCTGTATGTATTCATAGCACAAGTAAACAAATAAATTAAATCCTGAAAGCTTTAAAGAAGTAGCTTACTTCATTTGAAAAAACCAGCCTTTATATACCTTAGCAATAGTTAAGTAAAGCCTTGAGACAAAGAACTGAAAAAAATAAAATTTCTGCCCATCTTCTTCCCCTTTGGCTGTCTTTTGCCTGATATAACATGTCTGTAACTTGGTTCTAGTGCATATTGCTGTTTATCTATTTCAGACAAGTTTAGATATGCATTTGTTCTGTTGGAAGAAAGTGGATAATAGTTAAAACACTCTAGTAGAAAAAGGCAAAAGTCAATTTTGTTTGTGTAGATGTTATAGGTGGCTCTTGTTGGGAACTTGGAATAAATTCCAGTTAAAACAGGGTAGGTTTATTTTTATTTTTTAATTTAATTTAATTTTTTTGTGGTGCTAGGGATCAAACCCAGGGCCTCACATGTGCAAGGCAAGCAATCTACTGCTGAGCCACACCTCTGGACTCTTAAAACAGGTTTTCATTTTTTTTTTTTTTTTTTGGTACTGGATGCTTTACCACTGAGCTACATCCTTTAAAAAAGTAGATTACTTCAATTGAAAAGACTAGCCTTTATATACACTAACAATAGTTAAGTAAAACCTTGAGATGAAGAACTGAAAAATATAAAACTTTTTCCCCTTTGGCAGCCTTTTGCCTGATATAACATGTCTGTAGTCTGGTGCTAGTGCATGTTGCTGTTTATCTCAGCACTTTTTAATTTTTAATTTTGAGACAGGATCTCACTAAGTTGCTTAGAGCCTCACTAAATTGCTAAGACTGCCCCTGGATTTGCAGTCCTCCTGCTTCAACTTCCTGGGTTGTTGGGATTACAGGCATGTGCTTCCACACTTGGTTTAAAACAGATTTTTAAAATATATATTTTTTCATTTGTTGATAGACCTGTATTTATTTATTTATATGCTTTGCTGAGAATCAAATCCAGTGCCTCACACATGCTAGGCAAGTGCTTCATCACTGAGGTAGAACTCCAGCCCTTAAAACTGATTTTTAAAAGGTGGTTATACTGTTTGTTTTTTCAAATAAATGAATGTTCTTTCATCCCTTTTGTCATTATGCATTAGACTGAATTGGGTATACACTAAAATCTAGGAATACAGAACCTGGGAGCATAGCTCAGTGGATAAAGTAAAAAGGGATCTTGTCAGTAAGAAATTTGAAATCAAGTGGTGATATTATCCCAGGCAAACAAAAGATTATAATATAGTACAGAAAATGGTAAACCAGAGCCTTGAACAAAGTAAAATGAGAGTAAATAAAGGTGTTTCTGAATCTGAATTCAAGTGAAAAGCATATAAGAAAATAGATTTTTGATTAATGGTATAGCCACTCTAGTTCAAGGAGTGTTTAAGATACCGAATGCTTCCTCAAGACAATGTTTCTATCTATCAGGTGACACAAGTGACCTATAATCCTAGTGACGCTGAAGATTGAGACAGGAGGATTGCAAGTTTAAGGCCAGTCTGGGCAACAGAGCAAGAACCTGTCTCAAAAAAAAGTGTTGGGGATGTAGCTCAACAGTAGAGTGCTTGTTTAGCAGATGGAATACACTGGGTTCAATCCCCTATACAGAAAAGTTTGGGGGCTGGGCTGGGGTTGTGGCTCAGCCATAGAGTGCTTGCTTAACCTGTGCCAGGCCCTGGGTTCAATCCTCAGCACCACATAAAAATAAAATAAAGATATTGTGTCTATCTATAGCTAAAAAATAAAATATTTTTTTAAAAAAAGAAAGAAAAGGTGGGGGGCAGTGAGCAATGTTTCTATTAAAAATGCATTTCTAAGCCTACTTGGTGAATCCAGAACATATCTTTTCTCTCTAAGCCGAAAACAATGGGCAAGACTACAATTTTTTTTCTTCCTTTATTTCCTTGTGGTTTGATACTGTTGAGACAAATCTCTCACAAATGGATGTCTTTTAAACTTTAAGAGCACTGATCCCTTTTTGGCAGAGCACTGCTGTTAAAATGGGAATCTGTGGGTTTGTTTTTAAAAAGCAAATATTTTTATTTTTTGGTACTGGGGATTGAACCTAGGGGCACTATACCACTGATCTATATTCCCAGACCTTTTTATTTTTTGAGGCAGGGTCTTGCTAAGTTGCTTAGGGCCTCATTAAGTTGGTTGGCCTCGAATTGCTGATCCTTCTGCCTTAGCCTTCTAAGTTGTTGGGATTACAGGTATGTGCCATTGCTCCAGGTAAAGGCAAGTATTTTTAAACTGAGAACTGCAATTCTTTTCTTTTTGCTGAAAATAGTTGAGTAGTATGTTATACATTGTGTTAGTTACTTAAAGCCTTAAACTGGTCATATTAAAACCTAGGATAACAATATTTTTTTGGGGGGGGGGTACTGGGAATTGAGCTCAGGGGCATTTGACCACTGAGCCACATCCCTAGCTCTGTTTTGTATTTTATTAGAGACAGGGTCTGACCAGTTGCTTAGCACCTTGCTAAACTGCTGAGGCTGGCTTTGAACTTGTGATCCTCCTGCCTCCGCCTCCCTAGCTGCTAGGATTGCAGGCCTGCACGTGGCTCTAGGATAACAATTTTATATGCTTAAAAATATGTAGTGTATTTTCTAAAACAGTTATTTCTTAAACTATTTCTTTTTCTATTTGTGTGGACTATCCTTTATGGCCCCAGTTTATTTCCAAAGATGTCTAGTCTGCAGAAAGAAAATTAATTATTCTTGGGGTGCTTTGACAATGATTTCCATAGATTTTTCCACCTAAATTAAATATTTTTTAAAATCATCTTTAGGGTCAATATATAACCTTTGCCTTTATTTATTTATTTATTTTATTATTGATTTTGAAGAAAACTGTAATTGTTTCTGAAATACAAATGTCTTGGGCTTAAACACAAGCATTAGTTTTACTTTAAAAATATAATCCCCTAAAAATAATAACGGTATCTAAAGTTAATTAGCTAAAAGTTATTAAATACAGAAACCTCACTGTTTTACAAGGCTTCTACAAGGCTTACTTAGTAATGAGGAGGGCTGTAAGTGAAGCTTAGAAATATTTTAGGGATCATAATTGGTCTATAAATTTCCTACCATGTAACCCCCAAATTTCCTGTTTATCACCAGATCCTAGAACCCTATCAATATTGTCTCTGCTGTGTAAATAGCTCTGAGCAGTGCAATATTGCTTATAGGGTTTTGGTATTTGGGAAGAACAATGAGGCAAGCTGCAGAAACTGTGTAGCTGAAACTGAACCAAAAATCATCTTAAACAGGAAGAAAACAGGAGGTAGAGTTCACTGTAAGCATTAAAATCTGAGGCTTAAACGTCAGAATTTATTGGAAGAAGGCAACATTTATCTTTAAAGTTTATTTTTTGTGTGTGTGTGTGTGGCTGGGGATTGAACTTGGGGGCACTCAACCACATTCCCAGTCCTATTTTGTATTTTATTTAGAGACAGGGGTCTTACTGAGTTGCTTAGCACCTCACGGTTTGCTGAGGATGGCTTTGAACTCACAATCCTCCTGCCTTAGCCTCCTGAGCTGCTGGGATTACAGGTATGTGCCACTGCACCTGGCTTTACTAAGTTTTAGCATTTTGACAAGTTAATCATGTTTATTTGTAATTATAAGGAAATAATAGAATTGAAGTGTTGAAAGCCACCTGAAATAATTCTTTCATGTAATAAGAGAGACAGGCCTAGAGAAATGAATACTCACTTAAGGCTACACTGCTGGCTGAAGATACCAGGACTAGAACTTCTACCAAATACTTCAATTCATTTTATTTTTCTGTGCCATTTTATTTTGTTCAGAGGGGATTTTTATTTTTTAATTTTTATTTCAAGAGAGAATTTTTAATTGATTTTTTTATAACGAGCAGATTAATTTTAATTCAAGTTAAGAATTTATAGTTTTTCTACTTCTATATGGCTTTTATTGGCTTTAATCATGTATAACTGGTTTAATTACATAAAAACAGAGTAATAAGAACTGAATTACAAACAAGTCACTTAGCCTATTTCCTCACTTGTAAAATGGAAGGTTCAAATCAGAGGCTCTTTTTTTTAAAATTTTTAAAAAATTTTTTAATTGTAGATGGACAATACCTTTATTTTATTTATTTATTTTCATGTGCTGAGTATCTAACCCAGTGCCTCACATGTGCTAGGGAAGCACTCTACCATCAAGCTACAACCCCAGCCTCTCAGAGGGTTCTTAAAATTGTTTTTCTGTCTCTCAACATTGCATTGAAATCCTTTTTCCTTTTTTGTCCCCCAGACCACTTCACTAATAAGCAAATTCTTATCCTGTTTGTAATCACAAAATATTCTATATAGTTTCCCACAGAGGATAACATTTTACTCTCAAGCTTTTTTCTCTCTTTAATTTTTTATTTTTTAATTATGGCAAAATACAACAAAAATTACCATTTTGACAATATTTAAATGTACTAATCCCTTGATGTGCACCTGGCTTGGTTCTATCTTTTGGCTATTATGAATAAGGCTGCTATGAAAATAGGCACATAAATATTTCTATAAGATCTTGTTTTCTTTTTTGGATATATGTCTGAAAGTGGAATTGCTGATTCATATTTCTTTTTAAAAAATTTGGGCTTGGGTTGGGGATGTGGCTCAAGTGCTCACCTGCATGCATGTGGCCTGGGTTCTATCCTCAGCACCACATGCAAACAGGGATGTTGTGTCCACTGAAAACTAAAAAAATAAATATTAAAAAATTCTCTCACTCTCTCTCTAAAAGAAAAAAAAAAATTGGGCTTCTTTTCCCCGCCCTTGGTACCAGGGATTGAACTCAAGATTACTTAACGGCTGAACCACATCCCTAGCCCTTTTTATTTTTTATTTGGAGATAAGGTCTCACCAAGTTGCTTTGGACCTTGCTAAGTTCCTGAGGCTGGCTTTGAACTTTCTATCCTCCTGCCTCAGCCTCCTGAATCGCTGGGATTATAGGAATGCATCATTGCACCCTGCATGAGCTTTCTATATTTTAAAGTCTATTTAAATTCTTTGTTCTCTGAAATATTTTCTAAATAGAAATATGGGCAGATTACTTAAAAGGGATGGAAGGACTGGGGTTGTAGTTCAGTGGTACTGTATTTACCTAGCACGTGTGAGGCACTGGGTTCAATTCTCAGCAGCACATAAAAATAAATAAATAAAATAAAGGTATTGTGTCCATCTACATCTTAAAAAGAAAAAAAGGGGGGAGATGGAAAATTTAAAAAATTTTTTTTGAAACTAGGTGTGACTGTGTTTATAGTCCCAGTTCAGGAAGCTGAAGCAAGAGGCTTGCTTTAGCCCAAATGTTGTAGGCCAGCAATACCCCTCAACAACAACAAAAATAAAAACTTTGAAAAGCAGTTGGTTGCATGTAAATGTTTAACAATTAACTCCAGGGAAGGTAGAATGCAGTCTCTTAGGCTTGGGCTAGGAATGAGAGACCAAGCTGTAGGAAATTACATTTTGCCTTCTGTAAGTTCTAAGGACTGTGGATTTTATTCCTGACAAATTCAAGCCAACACATTTAAGATCCTTTAAAAATATGCAGAATTTCAAAAACTTAATTTATCAATTATACTATATTTAAAAATAAATTACTTTTCGTTTGGCATGGTGGCACACACTTGTAATCCCTGCGGCTGGGGAGGCCGAGACAGGAGGATCATGAGTTCAAAACCTGCCTCAGCAATTTATCGAGGTACTTAGCAACTCAGGGAGACCCTTCCTCTAAATGAAATATAAAAAGGGCTGGGGATGTGGTTCAGTGGTTAAGCACCCCTGGGTTCAATCTTCAGTACCAAGAACCAAACAAACAAAGAAACAAACTACTTTTAATACTCTGATATATATCCTTCCCAACTTCTCTATTTATACACATATACATAGTTTACAAAAAGAGGTTATACCATATTAAATTTTTTTTTTTTAGTTGTAGATGGACACAATACCTTTATTTATTTTTATGTGGTGCTGAGGATTGAACCCAGTGCCTCACATGTGTGAGGCAAGCACTCTATCACTGATTATAGCCCCAGCCCTCTCATAGCTATTTTTGCATTTAACAATTCATAAATATAGTACTGTATCAAATCAGTCTGTTATCATTTAGGAAATTAATGTTTTTTTAAGATTATAAAAGTAATAACTTTATTACAAATGCTATGAAATATATAAAGTAAAAAGTGGCCATATCCGATAGTTGTTGTTTGTATATCATCATTTTCAGTAACTACTTGGTATTCTGAATATTGACTTCTTTTGTTGGGGGTGTTGGGAATTGAATCTAGGGCCTCAGGCATGTTAAGCACACACTGTGCAACTGAGCCATATGTATTGGAACTTTTAAATGTAAATTTTCACCCAAATTCAGTCCTTATATACTAATGATGGTCTGTGGCAGTAGTCTCCATTTTTCTCCCTTAGAGGTTTACTACAGAGCATATGCTAATACCCAAGTTAAGTAAATTGGGGTTGTTTAGATTGCTACTATAGTATTGCTACTATTGTATATAGAATGTTATCTTTTCTTGAATACTTTGTGACTCTTCAAGGTCTCTAATTTTGGTGGTACACATCTGTATCTCTTTTGTTAATGGGTTATTTGTAATAAAGGTAACTGTGACTACACCTGATATAAATTTGTTCTGTGTTTTACCTTAACCATAGTTCCTGCCAGAGGTACAAAAATACTCAATAACTGATGAGAATGTCAGTGACTCTAGGCAGTACTGGATCATTGTTTGATTAATATATGACAATAGTTATTAGTATCTTAATTTAAATCTAAGAAAGATTTATGGAGTAGTGACTTCAAAGTGTTAAGTATTAGCCGGACTTGGTGGCACATGCCTGTAATCCCAGTACTTGGGAGGCTGATTCCAGGGATTGCAAGTTTATTGCCAGCCTCAGCAGTTTAGGGAGAGCCTGTCCAAAAAAAATAAAAAATAGGGGCGGGGGGGGGGGGCTCTCTGAAATTCAGTTCCCAGCAGGGATGGAGGGAATTAAGCAGTTCTTATCAAGGTATAGGGGTAAACACCTGTAATCCAACCTGCTAAGGAGGGTTATAGGATCCCAATTTCAGGCCAGGCCAGGTAAATTTAGTGAGACCCTCCCTGTCTCATAATAAAATTTTATTTCATTTTACTTTGTTTTTGTACCAGAGATTGAACCCACGGGTATTTAACCACTAGCCACATCCCCAGTCTCCTTATGTTTTATGCTAAGTTGTTTAGGGCCTTACTAAAGTGCTGAGGCTGGCTTTGAACTTCCTATCCTCATGTCTCAGCCTCCTTAGTTGCTGGAATTACAGGTTTGCACCACTATGGCTGGCAAACATAATAAAATTTTAAAACAAGGGGCTGGGAATATAGGTCAATGGCAGAGCTCTTGCCTAGCATTTGTGAGGCCATGGATTTAATCCCCAGTAATGGAAAAAATAAAATAAATTTCTAGAAGGGCTGTAGGTATAGCTCAGTAGTTTATCTCTTGCCTAGCATGTGTGAAAGCCTGTGTTTGATCCTCAATAACACACACATAGTCCTAGATAGTTAAATTTTTTTTTTTTTTTTGGTACTGGGGATTGAACCCAGGGGAGCTTAACAACTAAGCCAAATCCCCAGCACTTTTATATTTTATTTTGAAACAGGCTCTCACTAAGTTGCTTAGGGTCATTTAAAATTGTTCAAGCTGATTTTGGAATTTCAATTCTTCTGCCTCAGCCTCCCAAGCCACTTTAAATTTTTTTTTTTTTAATAAAGAACAGGTTATTATGAATAAAGGGTTTGGGGAAGGAATACTGAGGATTAAACCCAGGGGCACTTTACCACTTAGCTACATCTCCAACCGTTTTTTACTTTTTAAGACAAGACCTTGCCAGGTGCGATGGCACATGCCTGTAATTCTAGGATCTCAAGTTTAAGGCCATCCTCAGCAACTTTGCAAGACTCTAAGCAATTTAGTGAGACCCTGTCTCAAAGTAAAAAATAAAATAGGGCTCTGCAGATGTGGCTCAGTAGGTAAGTGCCCCCTGGATTCAATCTGTTGTACAAAAAAACCAAACCAAAACAACAACAACAAAAAGGGAGGGGTATCACTAAGTTGAGTTTGGCCTTGAACTTGTGATTCTCCTGACTTAACCTCTGGAGTTGCTGGGATTATAGGTCTGCCACTGCAGCTGGCTAGATTTTTATATACTTTTTATTTCCATATTTTGTTCCTTTTTTTTTTTTTTTGGATAGTGCTGGGTGATGATCAAACCTAGAGCCTGGAGCATGATGGGCAAAAAATTAACCATTGAAAATGAATGTTTATTACATATTATTAAAATATTTAAAAATGTGATGAGAAAAGAAAAAAGAAGTATCATATTTACTAATATGTCTTTTGGTTTACAAAATAATGATCTGTGCTAATTTCTAGTTCCAGAAAGCTGACTCTGATCTGGATTACATTCAGTATAGGCTGGAATATGAAATCAAGAGAAATCATCCTGATTCAGCAGGCCAGGTAATCTATGAAAGAACTAAACCTTTTTAACTGAATATTTTGTAAAAAGATTTTCTGATAATGTTTCTCAAAGTAACATTATAATTATTATATTACTAAGTTTATAGTCTTAAAGTCTTGTGATAGAAGCTTGGTCACATCATAATAGAGAGATTATACCAGTAATTAGTGAAGTTTGTAGCTACTTTTCTTATTTTTTTCTAACTTTTACAAAAGAATGATTGAATTCAGAGATACTAATGAGCCAGTTATGGAAGCCTCAAAATTTTCAAGAGACAATATAGCTACCACTAGGACAGTGGGTCTTCAATAATTTTAAGGATAGAAATCCTGGAAGTCTTGATAGTCTCTGAGGATGATCATGATATACTATTAAATTTGCTATTAAATATTGAAATATGAGCAGTGATTTTTGGGTACAATTATATATTTATCTTTTCTAAGGTTCAGTTGATCAGAGATATTAGCTATTTATTTATTATTTTATTTATTTTTTAAATTTATATTTGAGATGAGAGTCTCATTATGTTGCCCAGGCTGGTCTTGAACTCCTGAGCTTAAATGATCCTGCTGCCTTAGCCTCCTGAGTGTTTGGGACCATAGGCACACACTTAAACATCTGACTATAAAGTTTTTTTTCTTTTTTTTTTTGTACAGTGATTGAACTCTGAGGCACTCAACCACTGAGCCATATCCCTAGCCCTTGTATTTTATTTAGAGATAGGCTGTCACTGAGTTGCTTAGTGCCTCACTGTTGCTGGGGCTGGCTTTGAACTTGCGATCCACCTGTTTCAGCCTTCCTAGCCCCTGGGATTACAGCGTGCACCACCACACCCTCTCCTCTGACTATTTTTATACCCTAAAATCATAGCTATAAGTGTTCATGTTCATGGGATAAAAGCAAGTAATCTTCAAGCATTGTTTGTTAACATTAATATTTTCAGTACTTCTTTGAAATAGCATATTTTGCAATAGCATATTTTGCAGGTTTTTAAAAGAATTCCATACATTAAAAACAAACAAACAAACAAAAAAAACTTCTTTTAAAAAAATTTTTTTGGTACCAGGGATTGAACTCAGGGGCATTCGACCACTAGGCCACATCCCCAGCCCTTTTTTGTATTTTATTTAGAGACAGGGTCTCACTGAGTTGCTTAGTGCCTTGGCATTGCTGAGGCTGGCTTTGAACTTGCAGTCCTCCTGCCTCAGCTTCCCCAATTGCTGGGATTACAAGCATGCACCACTGCGCCCAGCTGAAAAAAAAAACCAAATTTTTTTGATTGGGTAGAAGTGTAAGGGTCCGGTGAAACGTCGGAGGAAGAGACCACACAAGAGACTGGCTTCATGCAATTGGCAAAAGGGGATTTATTGATTCAGCATGCTGAGGCTCAAGGCTCACTCAGAAAGATAGAGCAACCCAGAGCCCAGAGCAATGGTCAAGCAGAGCTTAAGTACACTTTTTGGGAAGGGCGGGGGGCTTTGCATACATCAGAACAAATCATCATGAGGCTCGGGAAAATTGAACAACAACTCTGAGACATGATTAGTACATTCATTGGCGGGAACAGGCTGGACGGGGGTGATTGGTCACTTCTAAGCGGGGTACACATTTAAACTGATTGTTTTGGGGCCTGGATGCCTACGTGCAGGGCTGCTCAGAGCCCTTAGTTATTAAACAGCCAAAGGACCAGGGGAAGTATTTACTGGGCAGTTCAGGTATTGTCCTAACAGAGGATTTTAACAATACCTGGTCCTTTACTTTTTAACTCAGGCCCTGCAGCTTGGAAACTTTACAATGCCCGGTCTTTTACACTTTAACTCAGGCTTTGCAGTTTGGAATCAGCTTAGAAATTTTACCTTTACAGAAGTATGAACTAAAGTGAGTTTTTATACAAAATTGGGAGAATTTCATGCATGTTCAGTTTTTACTCTTCATGGAATTTCAGAATTCTATGGGAGTCTATTTTTGAATATTTTTTTTTTTTTTAAAGAGAGAGAGAGAATTTTTTTTAAATGTTTATTTTTTTTTTAGTTTTCGGCGGACACAACATCTTTGTTTGTATGTGGTGCTCAGGATCGAACCCGGGCCGTACGCATGCCAGGCGAGCGCACTACCACTTGAGCCACATCTCCAGCCCAATTTTTGAATTTTTTACTCTGAAAGTAGCTTTCTTTTTTTCTTTGACTTTTTTTTTTTTTTCTGACTGAAGAACAACCAACCATTGTGGTCCAATGGTACCATCTGACTGACTAAAGGACTCTTCCAAATCACTATTTTTCCAGTTCTATTTTTAGTACTATTGTGGTAGACATTTTCTCTGCTTTCCATCTCTCATCTTTGTTTCATCTCTAGTTATTTTTCTCTTTTACAACTTGTCTGTGATGAGATTTCTGAGTTACATGTTCAGGTTTCTGGGCATATTATTTAGGAGTTGGTTTTTTACCTAATGGTCATTAATACTTACTTAATTCACTGTTGCCTTGTAGTTGATTCTTCTTCACTTATACCTGATTTCTTCCCAACTCTGAACCTTTATTTCTATCAAATTAAATGTGTATAATTTGAAGAGTCACACACAAGTATAAAACTTATAATTTCCAATAGTAATTCATTGCTTCACACTCTCCCACCCTCAAGAAGGCCACTAGTTTATTTCAGTGTCTTCTATCTTTTTTCATTTTTTTGAGTGCTGGGACTTGAACTCAGGGCCTCACATGTGCTCAACACATACTGTACCAGTGAGCTATACCCCAGCCCTAGTATTTCTTTTGTATTTCTAAATAGTATGCTTATACTACATTCCCCTGGCATCTGAAATATCTACTGATTTCCTAGATATAAATGATTCTAAGTCAAATTCTAACTCTGCTTCTTATTAGCTTCATGATTTTAGGCAAGCCAGTTAACTTCCCTGTATTATAAAATGGGGCTATTCTCATAGTCCATAGGTTAAAAGAGAATAAAATTAATTAACATATGCAATGTGTTTAGAATTGTTTGATCCATAGGAAGTACTCTTCATGAGCTGTTTATTAACAGTAATTCTTGGTATAGATGATGAAGATGAAATACTACCCATATTTATTTTAATCTTCATAATTTATGGATAAATCAATATTCAAAATTTATGTTATGATTCTAAATATTGCTTCTGTCTAAACCCTGTTGAATACATTCCTGCTTTTCCTTTTGTTTTATTTATTTATTCATTTGTGATACTAGGGCTTAAACACAGAGCTACAAATATCTCCAGCTCTTTTTATTTTTTACTTTGAGATAGGGTCTCACTAAACTGCCCAGGCTGGCCTCTCACCTCAGCCTCCCAAGTAGCTGAGATTATAGGTGTGGACCACTATGCTTGGCTGCTTATTCTTTTTTCATAACTTGCTTCATTTTTTCTATGAGCACATGACTAATTCAGCCTCCTTTTCTGATGAGTGGTTTGGTAGATTGGAGATTTTTTTTTTTTTAATTGAAGTAGTGGGAATTGAACCCAGATGAGGTGCTCACTCATTCAGTTACTTTATATTTTTTATTTAATATTGAGACAGGGTCTAGCTACATTGTCCAGGCTGTACTTGAACTTGCAATCCTCCTGCCTTAGCTTCTCAGGGAGCTGGGATTACAGGCATATGTAACTGCACCCAGCAAGATTATTTTCTCTTAATTTTAATATCATTGTTTTGTTGTTTCCTAGCTTGTAGGGTTGCTGTTGAGAAATAAATGTCATTCTAATTCCAGATATTTTGTGTGTGCTCTTCTTCATGCATCTGTCTCTCTTGTACCCTCCCCCATCTCTTAGAACTTTGGGAATATTTTATTTATGCTGGAAAATTTTATTTTATTGTTTAGATTTCTTCATTAATTATTCTGTCACTTGATGGGATCCTTTCTTTCTTTCTTTTTTTTTTTTTTTTTGGTACTGGAGATTGAACCCAAGGTTGCTTAACCACTGAGCCATATCCCCAGCCCTTTTTTGTATTTTATTTAGAGATAGGATCTTGCTGAGTTGCTAAGGTCCTTGCTAAGTTGCTGGGGCTGGCCTCAGCCTCCCTAGCCACTCGGATTACAGATATATGCCACACAACCAGCAATAATTTTTTTTTTTTAAATATTTTTTTGGGTACTAGCGATTGAACCCAGGGGTGTTCTAGAACTGGAGTTAGGTGTGTGCCATCACACTGGGCCCCAAGAGTTCATTTTAAGAATATAGGCAGAAATGAATTTAAGGAAAGTGAATAGGACTGGAAAATTATATTCTGTATACTAAACTCAACTATTTTTTGGTCCTGGAGATTGAACCTGTGGTCTGGTGCATGCTAAGCATATGGTCTATAACTGAGTTACGTGCTCTGCTATAAGCTTGACCATTTGACCACTGAACAACATCCCCTGTCCTTTTTATTTTTTATTTTGAGACAGGGTCTCACTAAGTTACCAAGGCTGGCCTTGAATGGGAAATCCCTCTGCCTCAGCCTCCCGAGTCCCTGGGATTATAGACATGTACCACTGCACCCAGCTGATATTTTTTAAATTAATTTTTTAATTTATATGTGACAGCAGAATGCCGCAGTCTGGCTGGGCACAATTCAGGAGCCACTTGTCAAAAGAAACAAACTTTATTTTTAAAACTACAAACGCCAAACAAAACAGCTCCTCAGGAAAAACCCTCAGAGCCCAACTGCCACCACCGGCTTCCACAAGCCTCTCTACACACCAACCACCACCTCCCCCAATCCTCCTGCTCTTGAGGCCGATTGGCTAGGTCGCGTGGGCGGAGCCAAAGAAGTCCCCCAATGAGCAGTTCCGTAGTCTGAAGGGCAGGGAAACAGCCCAATGAACATGACTGCAGAGGAGCCAATCAGCTAGATGTTGCTGGGGCCACTGTGAGCCAATCATCAGCTGGCAGTCTGAAGGGCAGGGAAACAGCCCAATGAACATGACCGCAGAGGAGCCAATCAGCTAGATGTTGCTGGGGCCACTGTGAGCCAATCATCAGCCGGCAGCTGGAAGTTTGCTGGCAGCTGGAAGTTTGCTGGGGCCCCTTTGGCTGTGGCTCTCAACAGCAGAATGCATTACAATTTTTTTTAATATTTAGTGTTTAGTTGTAGTTGAATTCAATACCTTTATTTTATTTATCTATTTT
Organism: Urocitellus parryii; assembly: GCF_045843805.1. Taxonomy (NCBI): domain Eukaryota; kingdom Metazoa; phylum Chordata; class Mammalia; order Rodentia; family Sciuridae; genus Urocitellus; species Urocitellus parryii. The sequence continues at coordinate 151,116,402 of NC_135537.1, forward strand.
CATGTGGTGCTGAGGATGAAACTCAGGGCCTTGCATGCACTAGGCAAGTGCTCTACCGCTGAGCCACAACCCCAGCCCTACAATTCTTATTACACATATAGAGCACAGTTTTTCATATCTCTGGCTGTATACAAAGTATATTCACACCAATTCGTGTCTTCATACATGTACTTTGGATAATAATGACCATCACAATCCCCCATTATTTCTAACCCCATGCCTCCTCCCTTCCCCTACAACCCCTCTGCCCTATCTAGAGTTCATCAATTCCTCCTATGATCACTCTCCCTACTTCACTATGAATCAGCTTCCTTATAGCAGAGAAAACATTCGGCATTTGGGTTTTTAGGATTGGCTATCTTCAGTTAGCATTATCTTCTGTAACTCCATCCATTTACCTGTAAATGCCAGGATTTTATTCTCTTTTATTGCTGAGTCATATTGTGTATATATGCCACATTTTTTAATCCATTCATCTATTTTTTTTAAGTATATTTTTAGTTGTATTTGGACACAATATTTTTATTTGGTGTTGAGGATTGAACCCAGTGCCTCACACGTGCAAGGCAGGTGCTCTACCACTGAGCTTCAGCCCCAACACCTATCCATTCATCTATTGAAGGGCATCTAGGTTGGTTACACATTTTAGCTATTGTGAATTGTGCTGCTATAAACATGGATTTGGTTGTGTTCCTATAGTATGCTGTTTTTAAGTCCTGTTAATATAGACCAAGGAGAGGGCTAGCTGGGTCAAATGGTGGTTCCATTCCCAATTTTCCAAGAAATCTCCATACTGCTTTCCACATTGGCTGTACCAATTTGCAGTCCCACAAGCAGTGTGAGAGTGTACCTTTTCCCCCACATCCTCACCAACACTTATTGTTGTTTGTATTCATAATAGCTGCCATTCTGATTGAAGTGAGATGAAATCTTAGTGTGGTTTTTGTGGGAAGCCATTCTCGCAGATGATTGGGCACCTCCCTGGTTGGGTGTGAAGCATTCTGGCTAAGCTGTGTCACAACTAATCCCCACCCTTTCTAGGTGCCAGAGCCCATCCCTGTGGGGGTGTGACTGACCATTGACCTTGGAATGCTATCCCCCTCAACCTTCATTGGATGTAATTTTCCCCTGAATTTCTTGTTCCCCAATAAAAGGCCACTCTCTGGCATGCCCTGCCTCTCTCTCTCCTGCTAGTCTGTGTAAACCTTGCTGCCCCACCAGGTGGCTCGAGGCAGGAGCCAGAGGGGAGAACGATCTCAGACCTGGTCAAGGAAAAAAGATAATTTGAGTTTATGTGTGTTTAGTTTGATCTCACTAGTTAACTTCTATGCTTCGAAACTCTAGTATGAAGCTAGCATGCTGGTCACGTGGCTGAATTGGTGCCCAAGAGAGAGCATTTTATTTTATTTTATTTTTTTAAAGAGAGAGAGAGAGAGAATTTTAATATTTATTTTTTAGTTTTCGGCGGACACATCATCTTTGTTTGTATGTGGTGCTGAGGATTGAACCTGGGCCGCACACATGCCAGGCGAGCGCGCTACCTCTTGAGCCACATCCCCAGCCCAGCATTTTAGATTAACTAGATTGAGTGGGAGCGTGCTATAAAGATAAAGGAATTGGTGACAATTTTGGGTCACAAAAGTACCTGGAGGTACTGAAGGGACAAGACGTTAAATTATTTTAAATGGGAAATTCAACTTCTACTGATAAGGACATGAATTTGACTATTTTAGAATCCATAATTAATCAGAAAGGAAAACAGATAAAAAAGACTCAGTTATTACAATTCTTAAAGGTTGTAGGTGAATTTTGCCCTTGGTTTTGTGACCAAGATTCGCCCAATTTACATACTTGGGAGAAATTAGGGAGGAAATTATAAAAATTTGCCTTTTTAATGAATTAACTGGAGGCATTGAGAATATTCAAAAAACTTGGATGGCCTTAGAAATTTGTCTTTTTGACTACTTGGACCTTAGCTCCTGGCCCCCTGAAGATCTATTGAAAGGCATTCAGAGAGCTATTAAGTCTATTCAAATGGAAAATCCACCTGAGGCTAAGTTAATTTCTTTTCCCTTGAGCCTTTTGAAACCCAAAGCTCTTGGGGCTAAACTGAAAGTTAGGAATGTGACCTTAAAATTGCAGGGACAAGATCTGGGTAGCTTGGAGGAAGATCCTAGAAGTCAGGGTCATAGAGAGTCCTCAGGAAGAGATAGACAATCCTCCTGGAGAGGAAAATCCGGAGAGGTACAGAGCCCTTCTTCACCACGTGGCTTAGGAGCCCAATTTCAAAATGGTGATGGTGGAGATTCTTCCCACGAGTCGCAGTCTGAGGAAGAGGAATCAGACATTGAAATTCAGAACTTAAGGGGAAATTTTAACAGACTGCTTTTAACACCGCCTGCCCAGGCTATTAGAATTTGGCCATTGTCTGCTAAAAGGACAAAATTTAATAGGTACTCCGAATTAACAATGACTTTTCTTACCCCGTTCTAGTGAGGCATTAATGTAAAGGTAAAATTTCTAAGCTGATTCTAAGCTGCAAAAGTCTGAGTTAAAGTGTAAAAGACCGGGCATTGTAAAGCTTCTAAATGGCAAGGCCTGGGCTAAAAAGTAAAGACTAGGTATTGTTAAAATTCTTCTGCTATCCCCGGAACCTGTAATCCCTGTAGCTGTTAGGACAATGCTGGAACTGCCCAGTAAATATTTCCACTGACTTTCTGGTTGTTTAATAGCTAAGGGTTCTGAGTTGCTTGGCACGTAGGCATTGCAGGACCTAAACCAACCACTTTGAATGTGTACCCCACTTAGGAGCACCAATCACCCCTGTCCAATCTGTTCCCGCCAATGTATGCACTAATCCTAATTCAGGGTTGTTGTTCAATTTTCCCGCGCCTCATGATGATTTGTTCTGATGTATGCAAAGCCCCCCACCCTCTCCAAAAAGTGTACTTAAGCTCTGCTTGAACTCTGCTCTGGGCTCTGGGCTGCTCTCCCTTCTTGAGTGAGCACAGAGTCCCAGCGCGCTGGAATGGATCCTCCATAAATCCCCTTTTGCCAATTGCATGGAGTCAGTCTCTTGGGCTGTCTCTCCCTCCGACGTTTCGCCGGATCCCCCTTACATTAAGAAAGCGCAGGAGGCGGGAGAGGACATTAGCCGTTTTCAACTTTTCCCAGTTTTTGAGCAGTTTAATGACCAGGACCAAAGGGTTCAAGTTCATGCTATAATTCCATTTAAGACTATTAAGGAATTGAAGAGTGCTTGTGAGACTTATGGTCTGAATTCACCTTTTGTACAAAATTTGATTGATACCATAGCCTCACAACCACTTCCACCGAGTGATTGGGTTTCATTAACCAGATCTTGTTTGGCGGTCTTACTGGGCTGATTTTTGTACTGAACCAGCAGAAAAGAATAGAAGACAGAATTTGCAGACCCCAGTAGAAATGTTTTTAGGAACGTGTGAATTTGCTGATTTGGAAAGACAGTTAAATTATGAATTTGCAGTGTATGACCAGATAACTGACTGTGCTAAACATGCCTGGAAACAAATAATTTCCAAGGAGCAGTCCAATTTAGTTCTTACCAGAGTCAAACAAGGTGCCATTGAGCCGTATTCGGATTTTGTAGCTCGGTTGTACCAGACAGTAAATTGGTCTATTGGAGACCCAGGAGCTTGTGAGTTTATTGTTAAGCAATTGGCATTTGAAAATGTGAATAAATATTGTCAGGGTATTCTCAGACCCCATCGGAAAAAGGGAATAGTTTCTGAGTTTATCCGCTTGTGTTCTGAGATTGATTCCACCCATTTGCAGACAGTAACGTTAGCCTCTGCCCTAAAGCAAACCCTACAACTGTAGGAATTGGTACGAAAACCCCGTGGGAGATGTTATCTCTGTGGTAGGGACAGCCATTTTTCGTGAGAATGTCGTACTCGTAATTTTAAGTTCAGGGCTCCATCTGCTGTTGATAATAGATATTGCAAGACTCATCCCCATGTGGCGGATCAGGATGGTGCAGATCAATCCGCCTTTTCGCCATCATTTCCTCTTAGCTGGAGAACAAAAAACTTCCGATCGGCCCCTCCCTGGGCCTGAGCAAAATTGGAGGAGGGGTCGCACAGTGTGATGTCACTGGCGCCGACCAGGACGGCCCGCCATTTCTACTGGAACATAAATCACAGACAGTTTCCTTACAACCCTCAACGACAATTGAATTGAATCCTGAATCAGGGCCAAAAGAAATCCCTACTGGGATTTTCGGGCCGCTTCCTAAAAATAGTATAGGTTTAATTTTGGGATGTAATAATTTAAAAGGAGCCATTGAGGTAATACCTGGAGTGATAGATTCAAATTTTAAAGGACAATTAAATGTTGCTGTGAGGTCCAATTATGTCCTAAGGCTTACTCCAAAGGATGCATTTGCCCAATTGATTTTATTGCTCTGTGATTTGGATGAACACCCTCAAGTAAATTCAGTTTCTAAACTCCCAGACAGAGTGTACTGGTCTCAGTTAGTGTGACAAGAGCGCCCTTTATTGGAACTTAAAATTAATCATGAAAATTTCAAAGGAATTCTCGACACAGGTGCTGGTATTTCTGTCTTTTCTAGTAGATTCTGGCTTAGGAATTGGCCCTTACATGTAGCACCAGCTAACATAGAGGAAATTGGACAAATTTCACAGCCTGCTCAAAGTGCAAATTATCTCCATTGGGAAGATTCTGATGGGAACAGGGAAGTTTTTAAACATTATGTGTTAGAGTCTTTACCAGCATACCTATGGGGAAGGGATATTTTAGCAAAAATGAGATTGTTATTAGTAACTTCAAATTCTATACGATCAATTGAGGAAGTTAATCAGGGTTTTTTTCCTGGAGATGATAAGGAAACCTTTCAGGGAGAGTATCTGCTTACAAACCAGTCTCCTCGGCAAAGATTAGTAAATGCTCAAAACCAAAATTTTTACTAGGGGCCCTGAGCGTTTCCCCGATCCTAAAGACAGCTGAAAAATTACCTGGCTCACAGAGGAGCCTATATGGATTTCTCAGTGGCCCATCTCAGGGGAAAAACTTAAAATAATCCATAGGTTAGTTGAGGAACAACTTCAGGCTGGTCATATAGAACCAACACACAGTCCTTGGAACACACCTATTTTTGTTATTAAGAAAAAGTCAGGAAATTGGAGATTGCTACAGGATTTAAGGGCAATAAATCATGCAATTCAGCCTATAGGATCATTACAGCCAGGACTTTATTCCCCCACAGCCATCCCTTTAAACTATAGCTTGATGGTAATAGATTTAAAAGATTGTTTTTTCTCTATAAGGTTACATCCTGGAGATTGTGAAAAATTTGCCTTCACTGTCCCAGCAATTAATTTTAAGGAACCTGTTAAAAAAGATATTGCTGGAAAGTACTCCCCCAGGGAATGCGTAACAGTCCTACCTTATGCCAGAAATATGTTGATCAGGCGATAGCTCCCATAAGAAATAGCTTTCCTGATGCGTATATTATTCATTTTATGGATGATATATTATTGGCTCATGCTAATCCAGAGGTACTTTCAGAAATTTTTACTCAGTTAGAGGCTTCACTTAACAGCAATGGGTTTATGCATTGCTCCTAAAAAAATACAAAAGATGCCTCCCTTTCAATATTTAGGTCAGATAATTCAAGGACGTACAATCCATCCTCAAAATCTTCAGATAAGAGTTAAGGAGTTTCATACCCTTAATGATTTTCACAAACTATTAGGAGACATTAATTGGCTGAGTCCATCCTTAAAACTAACTACTTCCGAATTAAGTCCTTTATTTCAGATATTACAAGGAAATCCTTCTCCAACCTCTCCACGTCAGCTGACCTTAGGGGCTAGAGCAGCTTTAAAAAGGGTTGAAAATGCAATTAAAAATGCACAACTTACTAGAGTTGATCCTAAAGAAATAGTGTATTTATTAATATTTACAACTGAGCATACCCCAACAGGAGCCATATGGCAAAGATTGGGAGTTATTGAGTGGATTTATTTAGCCCACTCCCCTCAAAAAACATTGATTCCTTTTCATGACTCTATTGCTCAATTAGTCATTAAAGATAGAACGAGGATTTTACAGTTAATTGGATCTGAGCCTGATATCATAATTATTCCATTTTCTGTTCAACAGAATAATTGGCTTTTTCAAACTTCTAGCTTATGGCAGATAGCTTTTGCTGATTTTCCTGGCCAGATAGATAGTCATTACTCTCGTGATAAAATTATTCAATTTGCATCATTAACATGACTTATTTTTCCAAAGATTGTGCGTGTCCACCCTATAGATGAAGCTTTATCAGTGTTCACTGATGGTTCAAGCTCAGGTAAAGCAGGTTTTTATAGTCGTGTTCACACAGAGGTAATGCAAACTTCATATACTTCTGCCCAGAGAGCAGAGCTTCAAGCTTTGATTTGTGCCTTAAATTACTTTGCAAATGAACCTATTAATATTTATTCTGACAGCTTATATGCAGTCGGAGTTACCAAAAATATTGAAACTTCAGTTATTGGGTATACTTCATCACAAGAGTTATTTGAATTATTTCATAATTTACAAAAGGCAGTGCATATTCGAAAATACCCAGGTTTCATAGGACACATACGGGCTCATAGTAATCTTCTAGGACCTTTAGCTTCAGGTAATGACAAGATTGATAAATTAGTAGCTGTCTGTCAACAGATGTCTCCATGTGATTGTGCACAAGCTTCCCATTCCTTGCATCATCAAAATGTTTTTAGCTTATGTAAAAAATTTAATATTACCAGAGAACAAACTCGTCAAATTGTAAGTCAATGCCCTAAGTGTGTTATTCACACTCCATCTCCACCATCAGGGTTAAATCCCCATGGATTAAAACCAAATCAAATATGGCAAATGGATGTAACTCATATTCCTCAATTTGGTAAGCAATGTTATGTACATGTAATAGTGACACATATTCCAGATTTATTTTTGCCACGGAACATGCAAAGGAAAATAATCAACATGTAATTTCTCATTGCCTAGCAGCCTTTGCTGTGTTAGGGTGCCCTATACAGATCAAAACAGATAATGCACCAGCTTATGTAAGCTCTTCTTTTCAACAATTTTGCCAAGAGTGTCAAATTAAACAGGAATTCCTTATAACCCCCAAGGTCAAGCCATTGTGGAACGAGCTCATTTATCTATTAAGCTTCAATTACAAAAATTAAAGGGGCAGAATAGGTTTATGACTCCCCAAAATAGCCTCAATCATGCCTTGTTTGTTTTAAGTTTTTTAAACTGTGACGTAGAAGGTCACACTGCAGCTGAGAGACAAATGTCTCCCACAGTAACAGGCCCTTTAGGCAGAGTTTTGTGGAAAGATTTACAGACTGGTCAATGGAAAGGCCCAGACCCAGTGATTATGTGGGGCAGAGGTCATGCTTGTATTTTTCCAGAAGGTGCTTTTTGTCCTATCTGGGTGCCTGAACGTGCAATCAGACATGGAAGAGATAGAACCGAGATTCAAGCGACTAAAGATCGACCCGGAGAAGCCCCCATTCAAAAGGAAGAGATATCGGAAAAAGACGAAGAGAAACCAGATTGACTCAGCCAAAAAGCTGATTTCATGTGAAGACGTGAAGAAGCTAACAACACAGGCTTCCCGAATAGTTCGACTCCTAGGAAAAAACAGGACCCCAGTCTAGATGGTAGCGACAGTAATTGCCCTGCTGGGATGTCAGGTAAAGGGGAACCAGACAGACATTTACTGGACATATTTCCCAGATCCACCCCTGGTACACCCAGCTGTGTGGACTGGAGAATCTATTCCAGTGTTTATTAATGACTCATTCATGATGGGAGGATTTACAGATACTCATATTACTCCCAATCATGTGACTAGATTTAATTTTTCTGGCTACAGTGCCCCATTATCTTTGTGTTGGTCCCACGATAAACATGCTGGCTGTCTGAAAGTATCATTTTAGGAAAAGACAGCGATTGGTAGACCTAGACTGACCAATTATTCTATTTATGGAGACTTAAAACCTGATACTAGATCAGTAATTAAGATGGGACTTTCCCATAACAAACCAGTCATTTCTGCAAAACCTCCACGGATACACTACTGTCCAGATAGTTCTACAATTGAGATTGGCACCTTTCCTAGATGGATGAATTGTGTAAATACTTTTCCTGTATAACATAAGGTGTCTAAAGATAGTGGGTATATTTTAGACTGGTCTCCAAAAATTGATGAGACAATTATGAAAAAATTCTGCTATGATACCTGCAGGATTTGTTAGTAATATTTTGACTTACAGTGAGGGTGGTATTAAAAAAGATGTTTGGTGCTTAATTGCTGCCTGAGAATTCTTATATTTTACAGACAAGCCTTTACCAAAATTTGTTGGCAAGAACTGTAAGGAGGGATCTTGCTATGGTTTACGAGCCTGTGTCCAAGCTCCTTATGTTTTAATTATTGGAAATGTAAAAGTTAAATAGACAGATGACAGATATGTCGTTACATGTAACAAATGTAACCTAACCAATTGTATTACTAGGTATAATGGAGGAAAAGGAGTGCTGATACTTCATCAGCCCTCTTTTGTTTTATTACCTGCTGATATTTCAGAGCCATGGTATGCTGATGCTGGTTTACAAGTCTTGCAGCAAATTCATACCCAGCTAGCAAGACCTAAACGTGCTATTGGAATTATAATTGTTGGTGTTTTGGCATTAGTTTCTTTTATTGCATCCAGTGTTTCTGCCTCTCTGACATTGTCTCAAAATATTCAACATGCAAAATTTCTTAATAATTTAGCTCAAAATACTTCCAAGGCTCTTCGTAATCAAGTAATTTTTTTTTAAGAGAGAGAGAGAATTTTATTATTTATTTTTTTAGTTTTCGGCGGACACAACATCTTTGTTTGTATGTGGTGCTGAGGATCGAACCCGGGCCACACGCATGCCAGGCGAGCGCGCTACCGCTTGAGCCACATCCCCAGCCCCTCAAGTAAATATTGATGAAAGGTTTGAGACTAAATTAAACGCCTTAGAGGCGACTGTTATAGACATAGGTCATGAAACTTCAGCTTTAAAGTTTAAGGAAAGGCTTAAATGCCACGCAAATTATAAATATGTGTGTGTGACAGCTACCAAGTACAATGCTTCTCTCTGGGATTGGGAGAAGGTTAAAAACCATTTGTTAGGTATTTGGCAAAATAATAATAATAGCTTAGATCTTTTGGAACTTCATCACCATATCCAAGACATTCAAAATAATAGAGCTGATTTTTTGGATCCTTATTCTTTGGCTAACCAAATATTGAAGCGGTTAAATGGGTTTAACCCTGGAAATGTTCTTAAACACTCGGCGTGGTACATTATTGGATTGTTCTCTTTGCTGTTAATTCTCTTTTGTGTTGTAATTATAAGATGGCGAGTTTTCGGAACAAGAATGCAGAAACTCGAAAGAGTGAACCACCGCCTGATTTTTAAGAAAAAAAGGGAAGAATCAACAAATGGGACTTACTCAAACTAAAAAGTTTTTTCTCAGCAAGAGAAACAATAAGAGGTAAATAGGGAGCCTACATCCTGGGAACAAATTTTTACTCCTCACACTTCAGATGGAGCCCTAATATCCAGAGTATACAAAGAACTCAAAAAATTAAACAATAAGAAAACAAACAACCCAATCAACAAATGGGCCAAGGACCTGAACAGACACTTCTCAGAGAAGGACATACAATCAATCAACAAGTACATGAAAAAATGATCACCACCTCTAGCAGTCAGAGAAATGCAAATCAAAACCACGCTAAGATATCATCTCACTCCAGTAAGATTGGCAGCCATTATGAAGTCAAACAACAACAAGTGCTGGCGAGGATATGGGGAAAAGGGTACACTTGTACATTGGTGGTGGGACTGCAAATTGTTGCGGCCAATTTGGAAAGCAGTATGGAGATTCCTGGGAAAGCTGGGAATGGAACCACCATTTGACCCAGCTATTCCCCTTCTCGGACTATTCCCTAAAGACCTTAAAAGATCATACTATATTGATACTGCTACGTCGATGTTCATAGCAGCACAATTCACAATAGCTAGACTATGGAACCAACCTAGATGCCCTGCAATAGATGAATGGATAAAAAAAATGTGGCATTTATACACAATGGAGTATTACTCTGCACTAAAAATGTCAAAATCCTGGCATTTGCAGGGAAATGGATGGCATTAGAGCAGATTATGCTAAGTGAAGCTAGCCAATCCCTAAAAAACAAATGCCAAATGTCTTCTTTGATATAAGGAGAGCAACTAAGAACAGAGCAGGGAGGAAGAGCATGAGAAGAAGGTTAACATTAAACAGGGACGAGAGGTGGGAGGGAAAGGGAGAGAGAAGGGAAATTGCATGGAAATGGAAGGAGACCCTCATTGTTATACAAAATTACATATAAGAGGAAGTGGGGGGAAAGGGAAAAAAAAGCAAGGAAGAGAAATGAATTACAGTAGATGGGGTAGAGAGAGAAGATGGGAGGGGAGGGAAGGGGAGGAGTGATAATAGAGGATAGGAAAGGCAGCAGAATACAAAAGACACTAGTATGGCAATATGTAAAAACGTGGATGTGTAACTGATGTGATTCTGCAATCTGTATATGGGGTAAAAATCGGAGTTCATAACCCATTTGAATCAAATGTATGAAATATGATATGTCAAGAACTATGTAATGTTTTGAACAACTAATAATAATAAAAAGAAGAAGAAAAGGGAGGAATATGTGGGAAGCCATTCTTGCACGTGATTGGGCATCTCCCTGACTGGGTGTGAGTCGTTCTGGCTAAACTGTGTGGGAACTAATCCCCACTCTTTCTAGGTGCGAGATCCCATCCGTGTGGGGGTGTGACTGACCATTGACCCTGAGACCAATCACTGACCCTGACCTTGGAATGCTGTCCCCCTCGACCTTCATTGGATGGAATTTTCCCCTGAATTTCTTGTTCCCCAATAAAAGGCCACTCTCTGGCGTGCCCTGCCTCTCTCTCTCCTACTAGTCTGTAAACCTCGCTGCCCCACTGGGTGGCTCGAGGCAGGAGCCAGAGGGGAGAGCCATTTCAGACTTGGTCAAAGAAAAAGGTAATTTGAATTTATGTGTGTTTATTTTGATCTCAGTAGTTAACTTCTATGCTTCGAACCACTAGTATGAAGCTAGCGTGCTGGTGGTGAGGCTGAGGTTTTGATTTGCATTTCCCTAATTGCTAGTGATGATGAACAGTTTTTCATACATTTGTTGATTGATTGTACATCATTTTCTGAGAAATGTCTGTTTAGGTCCTTGGCCCATTTATTGATTGGGTTATTTATTTTTTTAGTGCTCTATCTGATGTGTGAGGGGTCAAGATTTGCTCCCAAGATGTACGCTCTTTATTCATCTCACAGATGTTTCTTTTGCTGAGAAGAACTTTTTAGTTTGAGTCCATTCCATTTATTGATTCTTGATTTTAATTCTTGCGCCAAAGGAGTCTTATTAAGGAAGTTGGGGCCTAATTCCTCATGATGAAGATTAGGGGCTACTTTTTCTTCTGTTAGTTTTCGGCGGACACAACATCTTTGTTTGTATGTGGTGCTGAGGATTGATCCCGGGCCGCACGCATGCCAGGCGAGCGTGCTACCGCTTGAGCTACATCCCCGGCTCCAGGGTCTCTGCTTTTATTCCTAAGTCATTAATCCATTTTTAGTTGAGTTTTGTGCATGGTAAGAGATAGGGGTTTAATTTCATTTTGCATATGGATTTCCAGTTTTCCCAGCATCATTTGTTGAAGAGGCTGTGTTTTCTCCTATGCATGTTTTTGGCACTGTTGTCTAATATAGGATAAGTGTAATTTTGTACCATTGCACCTACCTGTTATTAAACTGAGGAAGTATATTATAATAAATTCTAAAGCTTGATGTTAAATGGAGTAAGAAAAATAAATTGGTGTTAAACTGAAAATGGAAGCAAGACAAAGGATTAATATCCCCTCCCCCCAAGCTGGGAAGATATAACTATTTTTATGTCTATATAAAGGGAAATGTTAAAAAAATTATTGAGATAAGCTGGGTGTGTAATCCCAGAGGTTCAGGAGGCTGAGGCAGTAGAATTGTGACTTCAAAGCCAGCCTCAGCAACAGCAAGGTGCTAAGCAACTTGGTAAGAGCCTGTCTCTAAATAAAATACAAAATAGGGCTGGAAATATGGTGTAGTGGTTGAGTGCCCCTAAAGTTCAATCTCTAGTAACCTCCACCCCCCAAAAAAATATTGAAATAAAGAAAAATTTAAGGTTCTGAAGGATAGGGGGAGGATTTGTTAGTGGTAGTGTTAGGGTGAATAAAGTTGAGAAAGTCATAGATGTTTTCATTTTACCATGAAAAGCCAGGAAAATAGGGTTTCTAGTGGATCTTTTCTATCTTTATAGCAGTGCATTTGATAAAGTCATGTGCCAAGTAAGAGAGGATGGGTATAGAGGGAGTGAATGTTTGCAATCGGTTGGAAGCATCCGAGATTTATTGAAAAGAAGTATAGTACCAAGTGCAGAGAGAAACTAGTTGATTTCTTATTATGAAATAATAGCTATTTATATTGCAAAAACAATTCGAAGGACCAACATAGTTTATAAGTATGGTTGTTTGAATTGGCGTGAATTTTGTAGTTTTGGTTTTTTTTTTTTTAGTTGTAGATGGACACAATATCTTTATTTATTTATTTTTATGTAGTGCTGAGGATCTAACCCAGTGCCTCATACATTCAGTTCATGCGCTCTACCACTGAGCCCCAGCCCCAGCCCTGAATTTTGTATTTTTATGTATATAAAATAAATTAATATTCATATACTTTAGCCCTATGATAGTGTTCAAGAATTTTATAAGTGGCTTCAAGTTATCTTATTGTTATTATTAATTTTTTAGGTACCTGGAATTGTGGTAGGGCTTTGTGCATGCGAGGCAAGTACTCTACCAACTGAGAGTTATATCTCAGCCCCCCAGCCCTTTTTTTATTTTTAGAAGGGTCTAGGTTACTTAGCCCTAGCTGGCCTCAGTCTCCTGAGTGGGTGGAATTATAGGGGTGTACCACCATATACAACCTCAACCCTTTTTTTGACTAAGGATCTTCTGAAGTTGCCCATGCTAGCTTTGACTTGTGATCTTCTCGCCTTAGCCTCCGGAGTAGCTGGAATTACAGGAGTGTGTCAAGTTATTTCTTTCTTTTAGGAACAAATACAAATAGTGCCTTTAATCTTCTTCTGAACACCAATAGAATCATATTAGAAATACTGTGTAATTAATTAATGTTTACTAGGCATCATATGGTATATATCTAAAGGGACCATCTTTTCTGCTTAAAATTGATATATATATACATGCATTATTTTATATATTATACAATATTGTCATATAATTTTATGATTATAATTATTATTATTATTACTTTTTGTGGTAGTAGGGATTGGACCCAGGGCTTTGTGCATGCAAGGCCAAGCATTCTATCAATTGAGCTATATCCTCAGCCTCTTCCCTACATACAGGCTATTTCTGTTCTTTTAAGCTATAATTTTCTTGAGAGTAGGATCTAGGGCTTACACTTATTTTTTCCCAGCTCCAATCCTTTGTTACGTGGTTGCATAAATGTGAACAGTTTTTAATTTAATGATTGACAGAATGTGTTGTATGCTCTTTTTTAAAAAAATATTTTTTTTAGGTGTTGATAGACCTTTATTATGTATTTATATGTGGTGCTGAGAATTGAACCCAGTGCATCACACATGCCAGGCATATGTGCTACCACTGAGCCCCATCCCCAGCTGTATGCTTTAATTCTCAAAAAAGAACCTAAGTTTTCCATCTCATGATTTAACATATATTAATTTTTTTTCTGATGTAGAAAAATCCAGTTTCTGTCCTAAAGGAATTGTCAGTGATGAAGTCTCGCTATCAATCTTTATATGCACGTTTTAAACCAGTTGCTGTTGAGCAGAAAGAGACTAAGAGCCGCATTTATGCTACTTTGAATAAGACTGTGACCATGATAGAAGAACTACAAAAGCAAACAGATCTGGAGGTAATGTGTTCAGTTGACAAGTTGGATTTGTTTAATGTTAGCTGTGAATGTTGTTTTAAAAGATAAATAAATCCCTTAGTAATTTGGATTTTAAAATTTAGCAGCTAGTTTGAACTATAGATATAAATGAGATTATTTATTTATTTATTTATTTATTTATTTATTTATTTTTCTTCTTTCTTTCTTGGTGCTGGACCAAACTCAGGGTATTACGAAATTGAGATTCTTTTTTTTTTTTTTTTTTTTGCGGGGAAGTACTGGGATTTTAATTTGGGACAGTTTACCACTGATCTATATTACCAGCCCTTTTTATTTTTTATTTTAATTAATTTATTTATTTAAAATATCTTTATTAGTTGTTGATGAATTTTTAAATTTTATTTATTTATGGGTCTGTGGTGCTAAGAATTGAACCCAGTGCCTCACACATGTCAGGCAAACACTCTATCTCTGAGCCACAATCTCAGACCTTATTTTTTATTTTGAGAAAGGGTCTCACTAAGTTGCTTAGGGCCTTGTTAATTTGCTAAGGACCTCACCAAATTGCTGAGGCTGGTGATCCTCCTGCCTCAGCCTCCCAAACCTCTGGGATTATAGGCATGTGCCATTGTACCTGGTGAGATTTTCTTGATACCCTGAGTATGAAGTGTAATTGCTCTTATGTCCTTGTATTTTAAAATAAGACATGAATGTGACATGGTTAATGAAGAGGTATGCTCTTTTGTATTACTTAACCGTGTGAAAGAGAGAACTTACTCAATAGTTTATTGGATGTACCCTCTCTGCTGGTTCTTATAAAAAGTAATAAGACTTAGAAGACAGAAAACATTAATAACAGTGACTGTTTTTTTTTTTTTTTTCTCTGACTACTAAGTATCAAAACCATGCTAGACAAGTGCTCTGGCACTGAAAAGTCCCAGCCCTCTTTTTTTTCCTTTTAATTCTGCTTTCCTTCAATTATGTTGTCAGGCATGGGTGGACCAAACTTCCATTTCTCTTTTCATTTTCTCATTCCATTCCCCATCCCCATCTCATTTAGTATAGGAATCTTTGTAATTGGGAGTCTCTATCACTGATGTAGTCTTCAGATACCTTAGAATAGAAAAAAGGATATGAGCTGCTAACCTAGGGACTAAGACAATTGAAGGATTTGGCATCATCTTCCTTTACTATCAATGAAAATTGGGAGTTTAGAAAGAAAATGTAGGCTATTTATAGAAGAAATCAAAGTGTAGAACTAAATTATATGGGTAAAGGATATCCTATAAATTTTTATCTCAGATGCTAATTGGTAAAGGCTACTTAACATGGTGTATTATACTGTATCTGGGAATGGCAGAAAATAGTCTATGCGGTGGGTATGTGAACAAAGTGGGGCTGCCTGCGCTGTATTCATCTGCTAGCTCTGTACTAAATTATATTTCAATTATGGGCTAGTAGCCAGAGTAATTTTCACAGGTTAATAACCCAGTAAATTTGGCCCAGAATTCTTTTTAAAATTTATATTTTTAGTGCTGAGACAGAATTTCCTATCAATGGTAGTAAATGATATTTTGGAAAGACTTGTTAGTTCTCAGTGAATATGTAACTGTTTGGGTTGCAGTAAGGCATATGATTTTATCCATGTGAATATTTTGGAGTTCGTCAGTCACACCAGCTATTTGTGTAGCTTCTGTTGGACATCTAGGCTGACCAAGAGCCATTATGTGGCTGTATAAATGTAAACAATTACATGAAATTGAAAATTCAAGTTACTCACCTCTCAATTGGACAGTACAGATATAGAATATTTTCAGCATCATGGAAAGTTTTATTGGACAGCAGTGCCCTAGAGATTCTGATTCTGTAGGTCTTGGGTGCTCCAGATTTAGCAGTCTCTCTAGAGATGACCTATATAATGAAGCAGATTTGTAACTATTTGAGTGATTCAAGTTGTATCTCCTATTATTTCCCCATATATCCCTTTGTTTCATGCAGACTGTTTGGTGCTTTGTGAAAATTCTATATAACTTCCCTTGTTTTCCTTCTTCTAGCTTTTGCTCTTGTTTCTTCCTGCTTTTGGTAGATAGTGTTGGCTGGCTGTTATCATCTATTTCCTTCCAATATATCAGAGTATAGATTTTCTTGGGATTCATGTCTTTCCTCAGAGATGCATGACTGCGTTGAAGTTGGTCCTATCCTTAGATCTAGGGACGTATTTGATTGGAAAGGCGAGTGAATTTTCCTTTTAGTCACATTGGTTCAGGAATGGGCTTATATCCCAATGATGTGAGGAGGGCAAGTTTGGAAGTAGGTAATTAGGAAGTTTCTTTTTTTTTTTTTTTTTTATTGGTCGTTCATAACATTATATAGTTCTTAATACATCATATTACACGGTTTGATTCAAGGAAGTTTCTTCACTGGAGAAAATCTTGAGGACTTCCTCAAGATGGTTAAGTTATCAAATTAAGTCAGCTTTGAAGTCTTTCTTTCTTCAGAACTTATTTTGCAATGATAATATATTTTATAGTTTATCTATTTTGAAATGTTTATTATTTGCAGTTAAATACCTTTTAATTATTCTTCCAAGTTTAGCCCATGCCTCTTATTTCTCTGAGAAAATTTTGAGACTATTTTTATTCACATCTCCTTTTCAAAATACTTTTAGAATGTGACATACAATCATGATTTATTTGGTTTTCTTTAGTTCTAAAATTGTTGGATTTCTTGGTCATCTTTCTTTGTATTGCAATTTCTCTGGAATCTCAAACATCATAATAACTTGTATGTAGATAATGAAATATTTATTTTTTTCCTCTGTCTTCCTAAAATTGGTGATTACATGCATAGTATAAACTTTTGTGGAGGGGCTGGGGTTGTAGTTCAGCAGTAGAGTATTCTCCTAGTATGTGCGAGGCCCTGGGTTCGATCCTTAGCACCACATAAAAATAAATAAAGGTATTGTGGCCAACTACAATTAAAAAATAAATATTTAAAAAATAAATAAATAAACTTTTGTTGCCATAAAATTTTTTGATATGATGAAGCAGAGTTTAACAGTCTTTGAAGATTTTTGAAATAAAAATTTTGTCATTTGTTTTCTAGCTGTCACCACTGACTGAAGAAGAGAAAACTGTGACAGAGCAATTAAAATCTCACATAACAGACTCATGAAGAAATGGACTTGCAAAAGGAAACTAAGGAAGAGATCCATTCCAGAGAAATTTAGGAAGATGTTTTGTTAACACTTGATGATTGGAGGTGGGGGACTGGTAAAGGAGAGGAGGTTTGGCTTGAGTGACAGGATAGTGATGTCTTTAATATGAGTGGAAATAGAAGAGCAGATATTATCTATATAAAATTTAGCCCCCACACTCCCCCCCAAAAGAAAAGTGGAATGGAAGATTTAAATATATATTTATAAATATATTCAGTTTTCTTTTCTTTTTTTTTTTTTTTTTTTGGTGATGCTGGGGTTTGAACCCAGGGCTTTGTGCATGTGAGGCAGGCACTCTACCAACTGAGCTATATCTCCAGCCCAATATACTTAGTTTTGCATTTTTAACTCAAGGAAGTCCCTTAACACTATTTTGGACCGTTTTTTTTTTTTTTTTTTATATAGTTGAGATAATGTAGATATTCTGCCTTGTCATAAAATAATATGTATATTTCAGGCAGTCAGTGTGTGAATGAGTATGATTTAGAAATTAAAGAATAAGCAACATATTGTTTATATATATATATTTTATATATATATTTATATAAAACTTACAGTTTAAAAAAAAATTTTAGTTGTAGATGGACACAGTATCTTTATTTATTTTTATGTGGTGCTGAGGATTGAACCCAGTACCTCACATGTTCGAGGCTAGTGCTCTACCACTGAGCCACAACCCCAGCCCAAAAACTTCCATTTTTTGAAATGTTGATTATAGATCGGAATCATTATTGATGAGACCATTAATATATGATGTATAATCTCATTAAACCTAATTAATGTAATAAGTTGGCTTTTCTGTGAAAGCCTCACTTTTTTTTTTCCTATTCCTTCTGCCTGCTAATGTTGAACAACATGAGCTTTTCTGCAAATACTGTGTTAGACTATTCCTGTGGTATTTCAACAATCCCTTTGTTTTCCTTCATTTTATGTTTCTTACTGTTTTTTGTTTGTTTTTGCAGCAGTGAAGATTGAACCCAGGACCTCATAATGCATCCTATATCCCTAACCTGAACTACATCCGTAACCCTGAAATTGTTCATTTTGTATGAAAGAAAGCCAGGTGTAGTTGTGCATGCCTATAATCTCAGCTAACCAGAGACTAAGGCAGGAGGATTTCAAGTTCAAGGATAGCCTGGGCAACATAGCAAGACCCTGTGTCAGTAAAAAAAAAAAAAAGTGTAGATGTATCTGATAGTTGCCAGTTTTGTGTGTGTAAGCCAAATTCCCTACTTATTTTCAAACAACTATTGGCAACAAGTAATTGTCCAAAGTAGGGACAGGACTGGGAAAGCAGTGGTAGAGTGCCGTCTAGCATGTGGGAAGACCTGGGTTTGATCCCCAGCACCAGAAAAACAAACAAACAAAAATCCAAAATGGGGACAGATTAAAAAAAAAAAAAAAAATTGTGGCTGGGAGCGCTGGCGCACATCTATAATCCCAGTGGCTCCGAGAGGAGGCAGGAGGATTGCGAGTTCAAAGTCAGCCTCAGCAAAAACGAGGCACTAAACAACTCAGTGAGATCCTGTCTCTAAATAAAAATAAAAATAAAAAAAAAACAGGGCTGGGATATGGCTCAATGGTCAAGTGCCCCTGAGTTCAATCCCTGGAACTCCCCCCCCCCCCAAAAAAAAATTGTGGGATAGAAGGTATAGCCCAGTGGTGGTGCATATACTTACCATGTGTGAGGCTCTGGGTTTATCCTTAATAAATACATATGTATATCTGGCTAGTAGTAGGTGAATAGGAAAATAAATTATGGTATATCTATATAATAAGATTATTGAATAGTCAAGAAATTATTATGGAAATGCTGAAGCTATGCCAAATTGGGGAGAAGAGAAGCAGGTACTGCAGTTTTATAGTTAATATTGGGCTTTGGGGGCTGGGGCTGTAGCTCAGTTGCTGAGCTCTTGCTTAGCATGTGTGAAGCACTGGGTTTGATCCTCAGCATCACATATAAATAAATAAATAAAAGTAAAGAAAAAAAAAGATTGGGCTTTGGAGTCACATCTGAGATATAAGTACAGTAGTTAACCCTTTTAGCTTCAGTTTTGTTTTCCATGGTTTTGGTTAACTGTGGTCAACTGCAGTCCAAAAATAATAGTTGTCAAATTCTGGATATAAACAATTTGTAAGTTTTAAGTTTCACATTATTCTGGCTCATGTGATAAATCTTGTGCCATCCTACTGCATCCCTTTGTCGTGTGTATTCACATTGTATAAACTACCTGTCTTAGTCATTCAATAGCCTTCTGGGTTATCAGATTGAATATTCTGATCACACATTTGTATTAGGGTTCTCCAAAGAGAGAACCAACAGGATATGCATATAGATGTACAGAGGAGATTTCTTAGGATAATTGACTCATGATGTATGGTATCTGAGAAGTTTTATATTAGGCTATCTAAAAACCAGAGAAGCTGGTTTAACTCCTAAAAGGCTAAAAGTCTGGGAACCTAGGGGTAGAGAGTTGCTGGGATAAGTTCTGAACTCCAGAGGTGGAAAAGCTTGGAATTGTGATATCCAAGGCAGGAGAAGAGTCTATCCCAGTTCTTGGGTACAGGGACTAATTCAGTTTCTGTATTTATCTATCTTGGCCTCCAGCCAGTAGGATGGTGCTCATCTACAATGAAGGAAGATCTTCACTTTGTTCACCCAGACTCACATGCTAATCTCTTATGAAAACACCCTTAGTCTATATGTATTCCTTAATCCAGTCAGGTTGCCTAAAATTAACTATCAAAGCGGTGATGCAATGCATCAGGACATAGGAAAAAATAGTATATATAGAATTTGGTATTATCTGTAATTTGAGGCATCCACCTTGGCAGGGAGGATGACTACTGTACTAGATTTTTAAATTCTAGCTGTGACCCTGACCAAATCAATTAACTTTTCAGTGTGAGACTAGTTGGAAGGATAATAAGATATTAAAAAATTTAATCATAAGTTTTGGTACTGTATTTAGTAGGCCTTAAAAAAAGTGTGTGTGTGTGTGTATAATAAACGCTAGGCATTGAAAATGCTGGGGAAAATGCAAAAATGCCTGGAAGGTATCTGCAGGTTATAGAATTATACTTTTATATTATATGATTTTAAAATTCATTGTCAGCATTTTCCAATTAACAATTTAAAACAGCTGACAAACAGGTTGGGAGAATAGCTGCATTAAAATTATCTGGTCTATTTTTAATATTTTATTTTTTTTAATTACAGAGAAAAGTTATACCTTAGTATCAGGTATTAATTTTCTTCAGAATTCAGGCAATTAATGTTATCTCATCTTGTCATGGAATGACTCTGGGTTCTGATGTTAATCCGTGGTGTTCAAGAAATGGTAGTATCATAAAGAGGTCATAACGAATTCTTTTTAGTATTGAAGTGGTTTTGCTTACAGTCCAGGAAAAAAACTAGATTATGCTGCTTTACTTCTATGATTTCTTTTATAGTTGTTTTCTAAATGGTAGTTTTGACCCTCTGTGGGAAGCCATTCTTGCACGTGATTGGGCACCTCCCTGATTGGGTGTGAGGTGTTCTGGCTAAACTATTTAGGAACTAATCCCCATCCTCTCTAGGTGCCCATCCATGTGGGGGTGTGACTGACCATTGACCCTGAGACCAATCACTGACCCTGACTTTGGAATGCCGTCCCCCTCTACCTTCATTGGAAGGAATTTTCCCCTGAATTTCTTGTTCCCCAATAAAAGGCCACGCCCTGGTGTGCTCTTTTTCTCTCTCTCCTGCTAGTCTGTGTAAACCTTGCTGCCCCACCGGGTGGCACCGGGTGGCACTGGGTGGCACGAGGCAGGAGCCAGAGGGGAGAGCTGTCTCACACCTGGTCAAAGAAAAAAGGTAAATTGAGTTTGTGTGTTTATTTTGATCTCACTAGTTTACTTCTATGCTTTGAACCTCTTGTTTGAAGACAGCGTGCTGGTCGTGCGGTGGAACCCTCAGTCTCCTTAAAATTGTTCTTGCTGCATTTCTCTCTCTCTCTCTCTCTCTCTCTCTCTCTCATATATATATTTTAACCTTTGGTTTTAATACTGTACTAGGGATTGAATCTAGGCATGCTTACACAACAATCATTCTACCACTGAACTACATCCCCAGCTTTTTTTTTTTTTTTTTTTTTTTTTTTTTTTTTTTTTTTTTTTTGTAGACAGTGTCTCCCTTACTTTCCTGGGCAGGTCTCAAATTTGTGGTCCTCCTGCTTTAGCTTCCCAAGTAGCTGAGATTAGGGGTGTCTGCCAGTATGCCCTGCTTCAATATATTTTTTCGTTTCCCAAGCCTCAAGCCTCTGTGGATGACTCCTAAATATAACTTCTGCTTGCTCTATATTCATACTGCCAATAAATTCTCTCCCTGAAGATTCAAATTGAAGATGTTCAGAATGCATATTATTTTGTTAATGGCCACTCTTCTGTTAGCTGAAATTGAAATCTGTACAACTAAGATTATCTTCTTAGTCAATAAAGCCTACAGTTCTTTTTCTGAATTGTTCATAATATCCAACTTCCACTTTATCTTCATTCTTTTTTTAAATTTATTTTTTAGTTGTATACAATACCTTTACTTTGTTTATTTATTTATTTAAAATATTTTTAAAGTTATTGATGGATCTTTATTTTAAGTATTTGTATGTGGTGCTGAGAATCAAACTCAGTGCCTCACAAATGCTAGGCAAGCGCTCTACCACTGAGCCACAACCCCAGCCCTGTTTATTTATTTTTATGCGGTGCTGAGGATTGAACCCAGGTCCTCACAAATGCTAGGCAAGTGCTCTACCGCTGAGCCACAACCCCAGCCCTTTATCTTCATTCTTACTATGCTAATTTAGATATCATTTCTCATCTAGATTATACTTTTCTCCTATGTGACTATAGTATTTTTATATATGTTATAAGTAATAAATGTTTAACATATTAAAAGTATAAAAATGCCTGTTCTCCAAAAATAATGTACAATTTCTTCAACCATTTCTACATGTACTTAGATTTTTACAAAATTATTTTTGTTTTACAAAACAGGTTGATAAACATACATTGTACTGCAGCTATTTTTAGTTTCTTTCCCCCCCCCCACCTCCATGGAGCCAGGCAGAATACTGGGGATTGAACCCAGGGGTTCTTTACCACTGAGCTACATCCCCAAGTCCTTTTAACTTTTTATTTTGAGACATGGTCTGAGTTGCTCAGAGCCTCACACTTGTGATCCTACTGCCTCAGTCTCCCAAATTGCTGGGATTACAAGTGTAAACCATCACACTTGGCTAATTTCTTTTTCATTGTAAATGTCTTTATCATGTCACATATCACACATCTACCATTCTTTTTAACAACTGTTAAATGGATGTACCATGATTTTGATTAGTTCCTTGTTGAGAGACATTTAAACTATGTAACAAGTTATACAGTAGCAGTTAGGAGATTTATGTTGTGGAGAGGGGACCACAGCCAGCCTTTAGGGACTCTGACAGAACAGGTAACAGGCTCCCCAACCCCAGTGCTTGGCAGATGAACTTTAAAGCCTTCTGACTACTAATTTTTTTCTTTGCTCAATTTAGCTAGAATCAGACTTCATGCTTATAACCTAAGGGCCCTAATTTTCCAGGTTTTTCTAAATTTTCATTATTTTGAACTAGTGCAATAAATCCTTAAACATTTTTTAATTTCTTGGGCAAGTATATAACTTATTTTAGTGTTTATCATGTATTTTAGTTTGTCTTATTTGTCTGCCGTACTGTCCTTTAGGAGCAATAACCACTTCTCATTAATCTTGGAATCCCAAGTACTGTACTGTTTCACAATTAAAAAAATATATATATATATGTAAAATATACATACATACACTGGGGATTTAACTCGGGGATGCTTTACCAATGAGCTATATCCCCATACCTTTTTTTTTTTTTTTTTTGAGACAGGTTGTCACTAAGTAGCCTAAGGCCTTGCTAAATTGCTGAGGCTAGCCTCAAACTTGTGATCCACCTGTCTGTGCCTCCGAGCTATTAGGATTACAGGCCTGGGATACGGCCCCTTGGTGCTCAAAAAAATTGTAAAATTGAAGTAAAATTCACATAACAATTAAAAAATGGAAAGTGGATCTTTTAGTATAGCGTTGAGCAACCATCACTTTTTATTTTTAGTGAAAGCATTTTCATTCCCAGATTAATCATATCTTGTCTGTGGATCATGCCATTGAAAACCTTGTTGTTGTCTACTACTTTAAATCTGAACGTGTGGTATTCTAGGTTTTTTTTTTTTTTAATTTGTCCACTTATTTCGTGGACAATAACTTTATTTATTTATTTTTAATGTGCTGAGGATCGAACCCAGTGCCTCACAAGGTAGGCAAGCACTCCACCACTGAACCACAACCCTAACCCATATTCAAGGTTATTAATTCCCTACATGCATACTCTAAATTGTGGTACTAATAAATAGCTGTTTGCAATAAACCGGAAAGGAAAAATGAGGTTCAAGGTAGGAATTTTATGTATGTACATTGACTCACAACTTAAATTTCTACAATACACGTGTCTCTTCTGGCAGGAAAATGTAGAAAGTAGATCCCTCGAATAGGAAAGGTGAATACAGCTGAGATCCTTTTCAGTAGTTACAGGGCGACAGCTCAACTCAATTGGCAAGAAAGGAAGTCTGGGCTGTTTGGTCAGGTGTCTTCATTCGTGGTCTGTCCTCCAACCAGCGAAATGAGAAACACCTCTCCAGTATTCACAAACTGGAGCTTTGTCAATTCCACTGGGCTAGGTGGAAAGGTAGTCTTTGAATCGGGCTTCCTCTCAGAGAAAGAACTACTAACCAGGAATTCTCTATTCGAGGATTTCTAAAGGTGTTGACCACAGACCATCTGCAGCGGGTCACCGCGAGTGGTTCCTGAAAATGCCGATTTCCTTACCCACCCAACAATCTAGTAGGAGTCAGAATACCTAGGGGTATGGCTTTGAAGTCAGCGTTTTCCACAATCACCCCAGGTGGCTCTAGTTTTTGGCGCGCTAACTTTTGAGGCTGGTGCGGCACCGCCCCTCTGAAGCCGGGCGGAGCCAGGCGAAGCTACGAGTTAAGGCGACGGGCGCCAGCTTGCGGCCCAAGGCATGCAACCCTGCGGCGGCTACTAGTCAAGTCTCGTGTACGCACCCGCACCGCGGGAACTACGCGCCCGCTTCTCCTCCTCTCCCGTTCTGGGCGCATGCGTACGGCGTCTGCCCCGGCTGCCGCGCTCTAGCTGCCCTGGTTACCGTTGGTGTTTGCGAATTCTCTGCGGCGCCTTCTTCGCCTGTGACCAGCGCCCTCCGGGGTCCAGTGGCAGTTCAGATACGCTCGCGCCCTCGTCACGTGGGCCGAGGCGCTCTTGCTGTCCCTCGCTGGCGGGTGAGGCGGGAGGAAGGAGCTCTGGCCACCGCTCGCTCTACCTCTGTTCCCCAAGGCGGGCTCGCGGATAAAAATGGCGAAATGGGGGTAGCCCGTACAGAACCTGAAGCTATGGGGCGCGCAGGTTGGGCAGTTGTCGGAGCCCCCTGACTCGGGCCCAGGCTGTTCTTGCTGATTTGACCTGGCGACCTCGGGCCAGCGCCTAACAGGGCAAACCACGGACTCCGCGGGTCGCCGGGGGCCCCGCCGAGAGCCGGAGGCAATGGATGAACAGAGTGTGGAGGTGAGGGGGGGTTGTGGAGGGTGGTGGTTAGTCTCCCCCGCCACCTTGTGAGCGTTTTTTATTCGGGGCGCCATTCCCTCGACATCCTTCTGGTAGGCGTCCCCCTACCCCTTGCGGTGGTTGCCGCTGCGTGGAGCGCTGGCCCGGTGCTCGTTCTGCAACCCTTTGGGTTTCTCCTACTCAAGACTGTTCCGCAGTCAGGTGCTGCGTATTCTGGTGTTTTCAGGATATCTCGGCCCCTGTACTTATCGCCACCGAGTATTTGCAAAATACAACCTGTGCAGAACAAAACTGCAAATTCATCAGATAGACGTGCCTTGCTACTCGCCACTACTACTTGTACTGGAGAGCGCATCCACATCTCGCTCCGAATGGATAATCATTTTTCCCTCCCTGTGTTAGATTTCGCAGGCTTCTGCCTTTCCTAGATTGAGATATACATTATATATTTCCTACTGTCTTATTTGACCGTAGCATCTAGAACAGACTTTCACATCTGATTCTTGTAAGCTGTGATTTCACATGGTTGGGATATTTTCATAAGTCCTCATGGGCACAATTACCATGGGCATAATTACATAATGATTGCCTAATTTTGAACCTTTCAAATACTGAAATAAGAAATCCTTGCTTCTTGATAAGGGTAACTGTATTTTGGACCCCTCCAGTTCTTCTAGTGATCTTTTTGACCACCCCCAGTGAGCTAAAAGTCTGCATCTTACAAGTTCTATTCCTGCATTTATGATTAAACTCATGAGTAATTTTCTCCTTAATTCCCCAAGTGAAAGTATTATAAAAGTTTTGTAAAATTTCCTTGTTTTAGGAGAGTTTAATTCTTCCGAAATGGAATAAAATTAAATGTCAGTCCTGTCAAACAAACAAAAAAAACCCATTTTATGCGTTTCCTTGTTTTGTCAGTTGCTTCCTAAATTGATTCAACTGAGGTTTGCAAAGATAATAGCGTTCAATTTACAAGTTGTTTTTTTCTAAGGCCCCAAATAATTGCCACCATAATTTTTAGTAGGGGGTAGATTCTCAGTCTTAAATATTAGTTGGTCACAGTGTCAGGACAGAAAATCATATTTCTGGATTATGAATTTGTTTATTTCTGGATCAAAATACACTGCCAATGGGATTCATGTTTTTCTAAAATGTTTTCCTTTTTTTTGGCACTGGAGATTGAACCCAGGGGCATTTTATCACTGAGCTACATCCCCAGCCCCTTATACATTTTTTTTTTTTTTTTTTTTTGGAGACAGAATCTCTCTAAGCTGCTTAGGGTTTCACTAAATTGCCAAGACTGGCCTTGAACTTGCAATCCTCCTCCTTCAGCCTCAGGAGTCACTGGGATTACAGACCTGCACCACTGTGCTTGTTAGTGTTTGTCTTCTTAATTATAAAAGCAATTTCCCTTTGGGGAAACTGCAGAAAAAATAAACAGTTCATATTGTACATTATATTAGTCACACAGACTGCTTTTTTTTTTTTTTAGCATGATAGATCATAAGCATTTTTTCTGTATCATTAAATCAAACACACTTGTTTTTCTTTTTGCAGTACTAGGGATTTAAACTAGGGTCTAGCACATGCTAGGCAAGTGCTGTACCCCTGAGCCACATACTGCATTCTCCCTTACTCCTGTATTTTTTTTTTTTTTTAATTTATTTTGTGGTACTGGGGGTTAAACCTCCGGGGACTCTACTGCTGAGCTATATTCCTTATCCCTTTTTTGAGAGGGTCTTGCTAAATTGTCCAGTCTGGCCTTGAACTTTTGATTCTTGTGTCTCAGCCTCCTAAGAAGCTGGGTGGACCACCATGTCCATTAGTCAAGAAATATTTTTAGTGACTCTGTCCTATAATTACTATAATTTACTTAATATTTGGACACTGGGGCTATAGCTAGATTCTTGCCATTATTATTAATCTTTCGTTGAAAACATTTTTAGATAATCTTTGCATTTCATACATTTTCCTTAGAACAGATTCATTGTCAAGCTTAAAAAAAACCCACAAAAACCACAATCCCCCGACCCCCAATTTCCAGGAGATATTCTGAGGCACCCTGAGCCTTGACTAGCTAATTTCTGATTGGGAATATAGTTAAAACTGAGGTGTTAGCCCAGAATAAATGTAAATGTTCAGTGAATTATTTTTAGCATGTTTTGAACTTTTGATTCAGTAGGCTTATCTTGGGACTTTATGTCTTTTTTTATTATTTTAAGAGCATTGCTGAGGTTTTCCGATGCTTCATTTGTATGGAAAAATTGCGGGATGCTCGCCTGTGTCCTCATTGCTCCAAGCTTTGTTGTTTCAGCTGTATTAGGGTAAGTTGTATTTCTTTTTAAATGCGTTCAGTTTATGTATGATCTTCTGTAGGGATCAACCATTTCCATGTTTTTTTTTTTTTCTTATTTTACATTTTGAGTCCTTTTAAAAAATGTCTTTTAAATGAAGATTCTTTAATATACAGCCAATTTGTATGGAGATAAATAGTGCTTCTGGAAATAAAGTTCACTGTAATTTTAATATATTTAAATTATTAACTTCTCTATACATTTAACAAATACTTGTAAAATGTTTACCTGCATTATGTTTGGGGTTGAGGAATACTAAGATAAATGACAAAGTGCCTTTTTTGCAAGAGCTTAAATCTGAGAGAATCACATTATAATCTTACAAGAGACCATAGAGATGGATATAATCTAGTGGTTTTAAAATTGAATACAAGCTGAGTGCAGTGGTGCACACCTATAATTCCAGTGACTCTGGAGGCTGAGGCATGAGGATCACAAGTTCAAGGCTACCACCACAATTTAATGAGAACCTGTCTCAAAATAAGAAGGTAGCATAGTACCAAGGCGGGGGTGGGGGGTGGGGGTAACTATCACTTGAATACAAGGGAATCCCTTAAAATTGTGGGAAAGCTCAAGATATAAAACAGAAGAACTTATTTTGATTGTGGGGATGCAGGAAGACATTTGCAGAGCACAGTTGAAAAATGTCTTGCTCACATTACTCTTTGAGATATTCCTTTACTGAGAAAATCAAAGCCTTCTAATGTGCTCTTCACCTGAAAATTTGTTTCCTTATTCTTGCCTAAAAAAGATAAATATCCCTTTGTCAAGAATAATATTTGTACCACTTCAATAATTCTTCCAGTCACACATACAGCAAATGTTGGACCTAGGTTTGAACCCAATAAGACTTTAGAGTCTGTCCTTTGCCTCTACACCATGTGCTTCTAGTAGAGCTAGGTTACAACATATGATGTTCTCACACTGATAAAAGGAGAGAATTAAATCTGTTAGCCTTGTTTCCTCAGCTATAGGATTCAGATAACACAATCTGCCTCACAGGGTGGTTAGGCATTAAATGGATAAAGCTAAAAGAAATTCAGAGATTATAAAGCATCATCCACTTGTAAGGTATTATATACTTCTGGTTGTTAAAACATCAACCAATACACATAGCATTTGTTTTATAAATAGTGGAACTGTAGCCTGAGAGGTTAAGTGATATACCTCCATCACCATAGCTCATTAATTGGTAGAGTGTAAATCTGGACTCAGTTCCTTTTAATGAAGGTCTTGTATGCTTATGATCTCTGATTATTAGTTTATACATCCTTGAATCTTTTTTTGTTACATTCCTTCTGTCTCTTAAGTGCCTTTTTTGGGGGGGGTACTGGGATTTGAACCCAGGCTTGCTCTACTCTGAGATATACCCCTAGCCATTTTAATTTTTATTTTGAGATAGGGTCTGCTAAGTTGCTGAGACTTGCTTCAAACTTGCCTTAGCCTCCCAAGTTGCTGGAATTACAGGAATGCACATTCATTTCTTATATATTGATGCTGGCTTTCTCTATTCTGAGGTTTCTGGAAAAATGTGTCTACTTTGGGAAATGATTATTTTTTGCAGGTTTTTGTTATCCTCTGTATATGGGTCCTAGATCTATTCCTTCAGCTTTGACTTTTCCCCCCCTCCCTCAGTACTGGGGATTGAACCCAGGGATACTCTACCACTGAGTTACATCTCAATTCTTTTTTAATTTTTTTCTTCTGTAATCGGCTGTCTCAAATTTGTGATCCTCCTGTGTCCACCTCCCAAGGTGCTGGGATTATAGGTGTGCACCACCATGCCTGGCAAAAGTAAGTCTTGAGTAAGGGGAGGTTAGAGAGACCAATATAATCAGCATTTAGATCGTATTTAAAATGGAGAAACTAGATGGGAACACTCAAATTATCTCCTGTGGGAACAGAATTTAGGTCTGAACTCTGGGGCATTCTAACCATTTAGAGGTCAGGAGGAGGTGAGCAAAAGAGACCAAGCAAGAGCCTAATACTATTTAGTTGTGTTTTATGGTTCTGACTTGGGAATCAGTCATTGGATTTCAAAATGGATAGGTTATTGGTGACCTGGTGAAGACTTAGTGGAATAGTGAGGATGAAAACCTGATGGGAGAGAGTGGGAAGAGAAAAAGCAAACATAAAAAACTTTCAGGAGAGGCCACATGCAGTGGTGCATACCTATAATCCCAGTGGCTCAGGAGGCTCAGGCAGAGGATCGTGAATTCAAAGCCAGCCTCAGCAAAAGTGAGGCTCTAGGCAACTCAGTGAGACCCCTGTCTCTAAATAAAATACAAAATAGGGCTGGGGATGTGACTCAGTGTTTGAGTGCCCCCAAGTTCAATCCCCAGTACCAAAAAAACCTTTTAGGACAAATGTAATATAAGAAAAAAATAAGGCACTGTTGAAGGGGGATGTTGGTAGTCAGTGTTTTTGCTTAATTTGTATCTTGCTACCACTGAATCATTAGAGGAATTAACAACGCTGGAGGAAGTTGATTTAATGACTGGAGCAAGTGTTCACCAGATTGTAACCAACAGTGTTTCCTTTTCCCCCATTCCATCTTTGTTTATTGATCATGGAAATTTGACTGATGGTACAGATATTTGTGTCACTGAATAAAACAAAGGTCCATGCTCCCTCCTACCCCTGCCCCATACTAGGAATTGAACCCAGAGGCAGCCTACCACTGAGCCACACCATAGCCTTTTTTATTTTATTTTGAGCAGGTCTTGCTAAATTACTGAGGCTGGCTTGGAACTTGCCATCCTCCTCCCTCAGCCTTCTGAATTTCTAGGCATGTGTTTTATGTACAAGGTCCAGATTTAGGAATAGATGTGTCTAAAATCAGCCAGTAGTTTGGTGACAGACCAGGACTGTACTCATCTCCATGCCAGTGCTCAACCCATGGGTTGGTTTCCACATTAAAAGGTGGGAACATTAGATGTATTTTCAGCCAAGGTCTCTCTTACTCATCCAGCTATACCTGTTTTTTTTCATCTTTTTCTATTTGTATCTTCTCTCTTTTTTTTTTTTTGATACCATCTTTCTGATCCAACTTTTTTTGACCCCCTTGATTTTTAGCATTGGTAGTATTGCTTATAATTATTGACTTCATTTTGTTTTTATTTTGCTAGTCATTTTTATTAGGTAGAATTGTTTAAAATATACATTTTGACGTTTTCTTTCAGTTGAATACGTTTTGATATAAGTATATACTTGTAAAACTATCACTGTATTCAGGTTATTGAATATACCTATTATTCCCCCAAATTTTCTTGTGCCTTCCCTCTTGTAGTTACCAGGAAACCACCAACTTGGTTTATGCTCTATAGATAAGTTTTTTTTTTTGAATTTTATACAAATGAAATAATACAATATGTACTGTTACTGTTATGTGTTTGACTATTTTCACTTGGTAAAATTATTTTGAGGGGCTGGGGAGATAGCTCAGTTCTAGAGTGTTTGCCTTGCATGCATAAGGCCCTGGGTTTAATTCTGAGCACCACAATCAATCAATCAATTGATAAATAAAAATAAAAAAAGACAGAAGTGAAATAAAAAAAATTATTTTGAGCTTCATCTACGTTTTATCAGTAGTAGTCCTTTTTATTGCTGAATAGTGTTTCACTGCATTCATAAGCCATGATTTGTCTATCTACCTGTTGATGGACATGTGGTATTGTTTTTTGCTATTACATGAAAAGCTCCTATGAATATTTGTGTACAAGTCTTTGAAGAACTGAAGCTTTATTTTTGCTTGGATAAATAGTTATAGAATGGCTAGATCATATTAGTAGATGTGTGTTTAACTTTTTAACTAATTGCCAAACTGTAGTTGAATCATTTTACATTTTAAACCAGGAATGTATGAGAGTTCTTTTTCCTCCAAATTAATGCTAGTACTTGGTATGTTCACTTTTTTGAGTTTTAGCTGTTCTAGTGTGTATAACAGTATCTCATTGTGGTTTTAGTTAGTATTTCTCTTGAATGATGATCTTTCCAGCATCTGTACAAACACTTTATACTCCTCTTTGTGGCAATAAATATACCAAAATTTGTCATTTTATCCATATTGTTCACTTGTGTCATTAATTATATTTGCAATGTTGTACAACCATATCATCATTTCTAAAACTTTCATTGCCTCAAAGTCTTGACCCATTAAGCAATAATTCTCCATTTCTCCCTTTCCCCGGTCCATGGTGACCTCTAATCTGTCTCTCTGAATTTACTTATCTAAATATTTCATGTGAGTGAAATCATACTGTGTTTGAGTTTTGTTTTATTTAGCATGTGTCCAGGGTTCATTCAGGCAGCATGTGTCAATGTCATTCTTTTTTTATGGCTGAATAATCTTCCATTGCATATGTATACTGCAATTTATGTATCTGTTTTTGTTGGTTGATTGACTCTTGGGTTGTTTTCACCTTTTGGCTATTGAATAGTCATAGGTGTATAAGTATCTGTGTTCCTGTTTTCATTTCTTTTGATTATGTACCTAGTAGTGGAAATTCTGGGTCATACGGTAATTCTTTGCTTGACTTTTTTTAAATTGTGGTAAGATTTAAATAATGTAAAACTCTCCATTTTACTTTTATTTATTTATTTATTTTTTGGTATTGGGGATTGAACCCAGGGACGCTTACTACTGAACCACATCCCCAGCCCTTTTTATTTTTTATTTTGAGACAGGGTTTTGCTAAGTTGCTTAGAGCCTCATTAAGTGCGGAGGCTGGCTTTGAACTTGGAATTCTCCTGCCTCAGCCTCCTGAGCCACTTGGATTAAAGGGGCGATTAACTATTTCTAAGTGTACAGTTCTGTGGTATTAAGTACATTATATTATGCAGCTGTCACCACTATCAATCTCCACTACTTTTTTCATTATCCCAAACTGAAATATTATACTCACTAAACAATTACTTCTCATTATTCCTCTCTCCAATTCCTTGGTAACTACTGTTCTACTTTCTATCTCTGAATTTCATTATTTTTTCTCAAAATAATAAAATTGCCATATTTATTTTGTGGTAGGGTCATGAATAGAAGGTAAATATGCCACTAATATTCAGAGAATGAAAAGCTTACTCTCCTGGGATGTACATGTGTTAGTGTTTCTTTTGGACTGGGGATTGAACCCAGAGGCTCTTTACCACTAAGCCACATCCTCAGCCCTATTTTTTATTTTATTTAGATACAGGGGTCTGACTGAGTTGCATAGGGCCTTCTTGCTGAGTTGCTGAGGCTGGCTTTGAACTCTTGATGCTCCTACCTCCACCTCCCAAGCCTCTGGGATTACATGTGCCACCACACTCGGCTCAGTTTGTATATGCATGTGAAATGTATGGTGGTAGTTGTTTGGGGATTGAACCCAAGAGCACTCTCTTTATTATTGAGCTACCTCCCAGCTCTTTTTCACTTTTTAAAAATTTTGAGGTCAGGATCCGCTAAGTTGTCTTGGCTGGCCTTGAACTTGTGATCCTCCTGCCTCCGCCACCAGAGTAGATGGGAATACAGGAATGTGCCACCACACCTTGCTGGCAGGAAGGATTTATGGACCATAAGCAAAGGAAATTCTTTGGGATTATAAACAGATACAAAAATATGATGCCAAGAATGACATGTATTGCAGCAATCAGCCTGTTTTTAGTTCTTTTTTTTTTTTTTACTTGTCAATGGACCTTTATTTTATTTATTTACATGTGGTGCCTCACACATGCCAGGCAAGCACTCTACTACTGAGCTACAACTCCAGCCCAATGTTTTGACCATATTAAAGAATATGGTGAGGTTATTCCCTATCATAGTTTGAACCTTTAATAAGATTATAATGTAGCAGTGTAAGGAGAACAACAAATAAATCATCATAATAAAGTGTTGTAAATAAAATGAAGGGGAAATCATGAGACAAACTCATTAAATTTTATTTATAAATACTGGATATATATATATAAATTAATGGTGTTTTTATAATCAAAATCTAATTCTTCTACCTCTTTAGCGCTGGCTGACAGAGCAGAGAGCTCAGTGTCCTCATTGTCGGTAAGTACTTGCTACAATCATTTGTGAATCCTAAAAAAGAGTAAGATTACAGGGTTAAGGTGTGCCTCAGGATTCATAAAGGCAAAATTTTCTTTGCAATTTACTGTACTTCTCATTAATATGCTTGAAGAGAAAATAAGTATTATGTCTAAAAAGAAATGAAACACTAATTTCCCTGACTTAAGATTATGTAGGATGTATTACATTACTTGGCATGTTGTACCCCTGCCTCGCATAGAAAATTATCATGTGACCTCTTAGCTATTTATAATTTAAATAAAAGTTTACATATTTTTGGCTTAAAAATATTCACGATAAATATTAATATGAAAAGGTTTTAGGTTCTAGTGGGGTATCATGGCACATATGTATAATCCTAGCAACTTGAGAGGCTAAGTCAGGAGGATGACAAATTTGAGGCCAGCCTCAGCAATTCGGTGATATCCTGTCTCCATCTGGGACCCCCTCTACACAAAAATGGGGGAAAAAAAGGACTGGAGATGTAACTAAAAAATAGCCCACCCCTGGGTTCAACCCCATTCTGGGTGGGGGAAAGTCTTCTGGTTGTACTGTTTTAAATCCTATGTTTTCACAAAATACTTTCAGAAGAAATTGTTATGTGTAGTATCTATTTTTTTTCTTCTTTGTAGTGTTAGGGATTGAACCCAGTGGCACTCTACCATTGGGCTACATTTCTAGTTATTTTTGTGGTGGCAGGGTGAAGGGGGGGTGGCACTGAGGATTTCAGGTGTACTTGGCCACATCCCAGCCCTTTTTTGTATTTATTAGAGACAGGTTCTGCTGAGTTGCTTAGGGACTTGATAAATTCTTGGGGCTGGCTTTGAACTTGTGATCCTCCTGCCTCTGCTTGTTGAGCTGCTGGGATTACAAGTGCGCCCCAGGTAGTTTTTATTTTGAGACAGGCTGTCCCTAAATTGTAGAGGCTAGGCCTCTTGAGTAGCTGGGATTGTAAATGTGTACCAACATACCTGGTATGGTATCTGTTTTTCTACACACTTTTTTTTGTGTATACTGATAACATACCCTTATGCTTTTTGTTAAACTACACAGATACAATACTGTTAATAAAAATGGTAGATATCTTTTCTTGATTGTATGTATGTATATATATGTGTGTGTGTGTGTGTCATTTTTTTAAAAAGCTTGAGTAAACACAGTGGCACATACCTGTAATCCCAGCAACTTGAGAGGCTGAGCCAGGAGGATCACAAATTTGAGGCCTGCCTCAACAACTTAGTGAGGCCCTGAACAACTTAGCAAGACCCTGTCTCAAAATAAAAAAATAAAAAGGCTGCAGATGTGACTCAGTGGTTAAGTGCCTCTGGGTTCAATCTCTGGTACCCCTCACCAAAAGACACAAAAATGTTTGAATAATATTTCCCTCTGTAACTATGTAGTTTTATTTATTTATGCCCATATTGAGAAATATTTAATTTGTTTCAACTTCTGGTTATTTCAAATAATGGTGGCAGAGTGCCATCTTTTGCCCTTGTTTACTCCAGGATTATTTACTTTTCTCACATGAGTTTGTGAGAAAACCAGCACTATTAAATGAAACGTCCTGTGATGATGGAAATGTTCTCTATTTACACTATTCAATATGGTAGCTTCATGTGGCTCTTGAGCACTTGAAATGTGTCTTGTTTGTGTAATGAAACTTTATTCTTGTTTTTAATTTTTTTTTTTTAGTTGTAGGTGGACACGATAACCTTTATTTTTATGTGGTGCTGAGGATTGAACTAGTGCTTCATGAGTGCTAAGCGAGCGCTCTACCATTGAGCCACAACCCTAGCCCATGACATTTTATTCTTTAAAAATTTAAGTAAGATAGTCACATGTGACTAGTGGCTATCATTTTTTGTTTTATATCGGTGGTGGTGCAGATCAAATCCAGGGTCTCGCACATGCTGTCACATGCATTGTACCATTAAGCTCTACCATCAAACAGTATTCCCTGTGGCTGTCATTTTGGACTGTACAACTTTAGACTAAGGAGTTGAAAATTCAGTTCATAATCTGAATTATCAGTATTTTTTGTTTTTAATATATGTTGTATTAATGTGAATATAAGTTGAAAGCATTTTTTCATTGTCTTTAATAGTTTAATAGTATTGTGGTATGAGTGTGATTGTGAGCTCTGTTTTGAGGAATGTGTTTATTTCAGAAAATAATCTCATTTTTCTCAGAATATGTGTATGGATTTTCTCTGCAGTGCTCCTCTCCAGCTTCGAGAACTAGTAAATTGTCGTTGGGCTGAAGAAGTTACACAACAGCTTGATACTCTTCAGCTCTGCAGTCTCACCAAACATGAAGAAAATGAAAAAGACAAGTATATTCTCAGTTTTCTTGTTCAGTATCTAATAGATTTTGCCATGTACTATTTTTTTAAATTTTTATTTTTTAGTTGTAGATGGACACAATATCTTTATTTTATTTATTTATTTTTATGTGGTGCTGAGGATCGAACCCAGGGCCTCGCACACGTGAGGCGAGCGCTCTACTGCTGAGCCATAACCCCAGCCTCTCCATGTACTATTTTAATGACACGGTTTTTACTTTTTTGTTTGTTTGTTTGTGTGTGTTGCTGGGGATTGAACTTGGGGCCTTTGTGTGTCAAGAAGCAC